>NC_136061.1:1185030181-1187580181 GCF_964261635.1 Lissotriton helveticus | reverse complement strand
GCAAATGCACGATTTCTCCTCCTGGTGATGGTTTCTCTGGTATATAAAACATTTGCTCTTAACATCAGCGCAGCTATGTACTGGTTTTCTTTCATTTTGTTATGCTTGCTGATCCAGAAGTTTGAGGTTGGATTACTTGATAAGTATTTTATACCATCACCTTGGACAGGGTGATGGTATAAAATAAGCCAACTCTTCGTGAATGCTAAAGCAAAACAGAAACATTCAAATTGGAGTCGGGGTGCTTTCTTGACAGAGCATTGCAGGAGCAGCTGAAACTATCTTTGAGATTAGCAATTTCTCATTGTTTTAGTCAGAGCTTAATTCCAAAAGTTAATCAAAAACTGAACATTCTAAATTCAGGAAGTAGCCATTGCCAGTTGAGCATTACAGCAGAACTTCTAACTGTAGTCCAATATATAGTTATGTGATCAACAATGTTTTCATTTTTCATTAACGCCAAACATTCTAAATGTATTCATGGTCCATTGTTCATTCTGCCTAGCTTTCACTAGGTTCAACAGTATCTGTTTTCTATAGTCAGAATGTGTTTTTGAAGACAGCATAGCCTGCTTTATAAAAACTTCAGATACATAATCCAATATTTGTCCTAATCTTTTTACTGCAGAATATTCAAAAGCATCGTCCGGTATTTCACTTCCTGTTTTTAATAAACTTTCTGCAAATAGGAAAAATGTCCTGCAAAGCAATAAAGGTCATAATTGCCATCTTCACATACACACATCTGGATGAGGACAGTTTTGTGTGCAGAACTCTGTTTATGAGTTTATGGGTTGCTGTTCTTCACACTGATTGATAAAGTTTGAGTTAAACGCACCCAGCATTGTGGACTACATTGCTTCTCATGTGTTCCAAACCATCCAGGCCGAGAATAGCACAGCAGGACAGAAATGAGGCAAGAACAGATCCAAAGGCGAATTTAGGCATCAAAGGGTGTATAGGAAACCTACTGCTGCCTAGGGGATAAACATAAGGAAACAAGTGAAGCAACTGTGTGGGGTGGAGGATGACCTAGTTTGTGGAAACTGTTCCACCCTGCAATCAGATTGTTCAAACAATTACTCTGCCTATTTCCCAATGTTGTTTGCTTTGGTCTCAGTGGGCTGACCTAAGAGCTCATGAAATCCCAATTTCAATTAATCGGTTAGATAGGTCTGCAGAATAATGCATCCATTGTGGACATTCAGTTTGCTGAGGTTGGTAAGATGAGTACCGGTGAGTTAGGTAATAATAACTTTTAACAGCACATTGAAAACAGACAACAGATAACATAGGCTGCATATGCGTAAGTGTATTATTATTTTAATATTAATAATAATAATTATTATTATTATTAGTAGTAGTAATAGTACGAACAGTAGTAGTAGTATTGTTATGTTGGTTGTTGTTATAATCAATACAACTATTTTGTCTTGGTGATTGATACTTTACTTAATATGGATTTTATTAGACTCAAATTCATTAGATCAGCGGAGGGCTCCATTACTTAAGTGAACACACTAGGGGGCATATTATCAAGCATGGCGTTAAAATTATCGCCGCTTTAGCAGCAGAAAACTGCTGCCAAAGCGGCGATAATGGGCTTGATAATACGCCGTAGAGAATTCCCATAGAAGCTCATGTTCACACCAGAACATGGGCTCCTACGGGAATTCACAAGGGCGTATTATCAAGCCCATTATCGCCGCTTTAGCTGCAGTTTTCTGCCCCTCAAGCGGCGATGATGTTATCACTGTTTCTCGATAATATGCCCCTAGATATCGTACTCAGACTGGTCAGAAAATAAATGTGTGAGGACATCTCAGAATTTAAAACAACAGTGTTTTGATAACAGCTGATCTAGATGTCCATATGCTAAAAATGGGTTACTTTTGTCGCATAATTCCTTTAATAGGGAATTTCAGTTGAAGTTTAGAAGGAAGCCGTAAGACTCTATCACTGAAACTTTGGGTATCTTTTTGGCATTTTGAAAAGAAAGCCTTACAATGAAATGGAAATCTGTCATTTCCAATGGTGCAAGACATATTCCTCCTGATATAAGTTGTTCAATTCTGAGAGCAAAAGAAATGGAAGACCATCCTCCAGACTGGGACTCCAGGTTAGTTGGAGTGCCAGCCCTGGCATCATATCGTATGTGTGTGTTGGGCGGAGTTGGTGACTCAGCGAGATAATAAAGGAATAAAAACTGCATTTGTGCCAGTATCACAATTATTTTAAGGCTTCTTATATGAAAGCCAAAAATGTCACTTAAATACAGTGTTATCAATGGAAGTCTTATATGTTCATAACTAGGCACTGGGCCCCGATTTACTAACGCTTTGCTCCGGATTTGCATTAATTTTGTTACACAAACCCGATGAAGAGTGTTCTTCTGAGTTTTACTATCCAATCTGAATCAGGGTTTGTATTAGATAGTTTCCTAAAGTAACACAAAGTTTTGTTATGCACTGGTTTGGTCAAGGGCGCTATCCATGGGTGGTACAGGTGAATTACCTTGCAACCACCCATGGGTTTTAATACAAATCTCCATCTACAAACGTTCATAAACAGGAATTTGCATCAAAAGCTTAAGCCTTCAAGAGTCAGGCCTAATATGGAGAAATGATTCATTTCGCCCTGTTTTTCCGAATTTGTATGTGTGCTGCATTGTACAGCACACATGCAAAACAATAACAAATGTTAAAGGACAGTTTTTGACTATAAGGGCTCCCTTCAATACAAAAAATATTCTTTACAGAGTGCACAAACCCTTGTGCTATGGCGCAAGGATGTGTGCTTTGGCAAATAGCAGCCTAAAGCGTGACAGCACAGGTAGAGAGCAGAACAGCGCTATAGCTACTGAGATATGGTGCAGTTTTCCTCCCTCCATTTTACGCAGCACAGAGCAGCAACTTTAGTTGCAGCGCTGAGTTGCATTCATTTTTTGTGAGTCTGGGTCTGAGTACCTCCAGGCTTGTATTTTGACAAATGTCATACAATGGGATTAGTGCCATGACAAGATATCAAATGTATATGTCTGATGCACTGCTGCTGATTCCAGAAAGTCAGATACGCCAACGGGATTTAAGCTTCATTTAGAATAGTCTCCCTAGAGGCTCCTTCAACTTAAACATTTCCAAACGGATTTAATAAGTTTAAACACTGGGGAAGTCCCACCTACACTCCTGCCTGCCAAGAGCAAAGATTACTGACATGTTGTAAAACCTGCACCCATAAATACACTAACAATACGGAACATTTCTCACTGTAAAACTAAAAGAACATAACTTGATTACAGGGTAGGGGAGAGACCAACTACAGTGCAAAACGGGAAAAAGGTTGAGGGAGTGCTGCAGTATAAGGTGGCCGCAGGGCTTTAAGGGGGAAGAAATAACTGGGGGGGTCTCTCAAAGGTGCGTTGCCCATGTAATTAAGGGCGTGACTTAAAAACACGTAAGCTAAAAATCTGTGCCAAGCATAGTGTGCCTCCCGACTTGTATTTTGCTGCTTCTGTCATTGCATCCAGATATATACGATACAACAAATAACATCATACCTCCAAGTCAGGACTATTGGCTTTGTCAATGGTTGTTAGTTGCATAACATAAATAGGCAGCAACTATGGCTTGTATATAATATTGAAAAAGCTTCCACTTGAAGCCCTGGTGACACCACAACAATGTTGCTGCTCCTGTGTTTCAAAAAGAGGAGGGAGATCCAGAGAGAAAATGACTCTTTTAAAGAATTTCCCTTCCCTTAGAACGCTCACCTGGCATGACGTAAAGTCGTAACTTCTGCACTAGTGAGAAGTGGGCAGTGTGAGCACGCTCACATCCATGTGCCTGCTGTCAGTGCAGGACCGCCTCTGCCAGGGTACAAAACAGAACCCGATAAAGACCCGTTTCCAGGCTCCCCTTAAAAAACTGCTGGTGCTCAGCACTGGTGAGACCCGGCCCACTTAAATCCCTTGGTTGCCGTGATAAATAGAGTGGTGAAGGGTGAAGGTCTTTGAGTGGCACACAGGAACAGACAGACACTTTGGCTCCTCAGACGTGGGTCCCTTGCTCACTTTGCCACTGGATTCAAGCTAGCCTGGCTGATGAGGGTTGTTAGCCGGAAACCGGTCCCAGGATGCTTGTTTCCAGTCCAGGGAAGACATCCATAGCAGTTCAGGCTGGACTGTTCCCATGAGGCACAGTGTCAAGACTGATTTGCATATAGCCATGTCTGAGCTGGGGTGGCGAAGTGAGCTAAAGAATGATGATGGATTCAACCCAGATCTGTGACTGGGGGTGAGTGTCTGAAAAGTTTTAGAGCTCCGTCCATCATCTCTTTGTGTTTCCTCAGAAAGCCATGACAAAAAGTAGTAGAATATAGTCGAAATAAACAAGTAGCAAACACCTGAATAAAAACAACTTGCACAACAAAGCAACAAAAAAGCTTTTGTAACGGGTGAGTGAAGTAGACAATAAGCATTGGGAAAGACCATAGTGCATTGCTGTAAAAAAAATTGCGCTTTTGGCTTTTCCTATGCTTGCTTGCATTGGCCTTTCCCAAGGCCAAAATGACAGACACTGAATGATTATGCATACACAAGCATAGAGGGCCCTCTTGAACCACGGTTTCTGTTAGAGACAGCCCATCCCATGCACATGAAACCATTCGAAGATGGCCACCAATGTGTACTCATGCATCGTGATGCACGACCTCCATTATGTCATTTTTAATTTATTCTTCCATCACAGTCGAAGACCATTTTAGAATTGTTAATTGAAAGTGAAAAATACATTTTACTGCAGCACAAATAGAGGAAGCAAGGAACCCATAGCTGCCAAGGTTTCATATTGCTTATTAGGACATTTTCAAGTTTTCAATGTATTATGAATAACATTCAATGACTAAATGTGTGACACGCAGAGTGACACTTTCTCATGTGCAACATGAAGCAATGGAAGCATGCAAATATCTGAAATTACACCTATTTGAGCAACCAAAAACTTTAAGACGTTAAAACTAAACTAAACTTAACTGCTGAAAAGCACCAGAATTGGAAAGTCATTAACTTAATACCCTTCTAACCTGATTGTACTGCAAATGTGTAACCATGATATTAAACAAGCCTTTCAGAGGCAGTACTTTATTAACCCCTTGTATGCTCATGACGAGCTGAGCTCGTCATGAGGCCCGCCCGCGGGGGGAGCGCCAGCGCTCCCCCTGTGGGTGCCCGGTTTTCTTCGTTTCTGCGGGGAAGGCAGGGGAAGACTTTCCCCTGCCTCCCCTGCCCCCCCGCCCACGTCATCAATGACGTCAGCGCACGAGGCGCGCTGACATCATTGGAGATTCCCTTTCTCCTCCGACGTGCAGAGAAGCCATTTGCTTCCTGCGCGTCGGAGTAGAAAGAGCTAAGTTTGGGGCCTGGGGCGGGGGGGGATTTAAACTAAAGAGGCATCGGGGAAAAGGAAAGGGTTTTCCTTTCCCTCAATGCCTCTTTAGAGCATTCCTGCTGCACGATTGTGCGATCGTGCAGCAGGAATGCCGCTCACTGTGCTTGCCTTTGTTCGCCTCTGCCATGACCTGCTGTGCCTGATTTGAGAGTACAACGGAGGGTTTTAGTGGTGACTGTTCACGGCCCCCGCTCCGCGGGCGCCGTTCACGGGCTGAATAACTTTGAACTACTCACACCGGGGGACTGCGAGGACCAGCAGGCTTTTCAACTCACAGCTGCTGCCTCTTCCCTCGGTGTCAACGCCCCCTGCCTGGAAGGGTTATATTCACCTCATTTGCCCCGCAACGCGGGACGCGCACGGGCGGGCGCCGGGCGAAGCCCGGGCAAAGGGCGGCCCGTCTACGGACGTCCGAGGCCGACCGAGGCTGGGCTGGACCCACTCCCTTTGAATCTTGAAGTATGAACATTATTAATTGTTTGAAATAAGGCTATCTGGTTATATTGTATTAAGGAACATGGTTCTCAGGTCAGGCAAGGGGAGAAAAGTAACCCTCTCATCTGCTGGTGGGACAGTTACCGGGACCATGGATCAATTCATCCAACGAGCAACGGTAATTCTTGAGAAAGAAATAGCACTGACTGAAAAGCGATTTTCCTTAGATTTGGTGACTGGAAAGCGTTCATCCTTGGGCAATATTGCGACAGCTGTCTCTCCCGAAGCTGGATTTCCTGATTTAACAGCTGCCCAACGCCCTGCACCTAATTCTATGTCGGTAGAGTCAGATACTGTTGAAGTCACTTTAAATTCCACTACTTCCAGTATAGCATCTAGTGGCTCTGCGAAGTCTCATTCCCCATCTATAACTCCCGCTATTATTCTAAGTCCGGTATCAGTACAAAACAATAAACCCATCACTATGAATAAAATTAATAAAAGGAAAGGGGGGGGTCCTCAGAAGGGGAGCTCTGCTTAAATCCCGAAAATAATCTGCCAAACATCTAGCCCCCAGCTTTCTGGTTTCCCTACGGGCCACCCTGTTTCCACCAACGCAGCCCCTGCCCACTCTGTAAATGATGAGTTTTTGGGCAAGGTGGAAATTCTCGTGAAATCCCTGATGTTGCCCCTCCTAGAACGTACACGACTGATGAATAATAAACTGGATCAGTTAGAAAAGATAGTGTTAGCTAACTCTAGCACATTGGATAAGCTAGCGACAACTAGAGGGAATAATGAGGCTCCAGCAATCGCAAATAAGACCCACGGACCTGAAAGCGGTCCACGGGCTGCCTAACCTGCTATTACTATTAAATTGGTAAACAAAGCCCCGGTTATCACCAATACTGCCCCCCCCCGGCATGGCAATAGTTTAGCTACCGGGGCATTAGCTAGACTACCTTCTGTTTTAAGGAAATCAGACTCTCCGTATAAAGAAAATGTACAAGTAGCCAGTAGTATGGCGGGGAAAGTGTTACTACCAGATCTCCCCCCCCCCCCGAGGCTAATCCTCTTGTAGTGGTTTTAGCCGGTGTGCCATCTCTCGGGGAGCAGGCCAAGGAATCTATTGCCTCACTTAAAAATAAGGTAATCAGCTGGCTTAACTTAAATAGACCATTGCCCCGATCAATTTCAAGTGAGATTATTATGGTTAGAAGGACCCCATTACTGGGAAGAACGGTCAAAACGATAAAAGGCGACTGTGTAGTGGTGACTTTTAGAGACCCTAGAGCTGTCTCTCATATATGTGTATGGGTAAACCATGCGATGGATACTATTATCCAGACACTATCATTGACCTTTTTTTACCCCCCATATTGTGAAGATAGTTCTAGAGGGAGGCCGGATGACTGGATCAGAGTAGCAGGGAGGGGAGGACATAGAGGTGATTGGGGCAGACCAGACCACACACATTTCCCTGATACATTCTACAGTTATAATCGTTATAGCTGCTTGGAGGCAGTAGATTGACTGCACTATTTAAATCAGGAACCAGGGAATCAGTTGGTCCAGGAAGGAGATTTAGGTAAATTGCTGGAACCCCTAGAGCTGTCAATTCGAGAACAGACCGTCCTGAAGGAATGCAGCCCTGGGGGGTAACATAGCTTTGATGTCGCTAGATAACGTGGCCCAGGACGGGTTAAATGGAGAGTATAACCCCACCATATTAGGAAATGGCAGGTTAACTACTAATGCAGTACAATTGGTGCCTGTAGTGGATATACAAAAGATTACTAAGGAAGCTTCCGTACCTGGATTAGAAGTTAATGGTAATAGGTACAATTTAGCTAGCTAGAATATTGCAGGATGGAATAGTAAACTGGACTCCCTGGGTTGGAGAGACTTTGTCAATAAACACGACATATTATGCCTCCAAGAAATATGGTGTGTGGAAAATATAAATTATGAGGGATTCGTTTCGTTCAACTTACCTGCACAGAAATCGACTATGAGTAGAGCCAAGGGCGGACTTCTTATTTTACTTTCGGTTAACCTCCCAGTGAAGGTTATCTCACAAGAAAAGTTCGGTTGTCATTCACACGTGATATGGCTACACCACAATAATGGTCGTAATATCCTGCTGATCAATCACTACAATAACTTGTTTGATTCTTCACGTTCATCTGTAGTTAATGAACTTGAGAAGGCTCTTGATAAGATCTGTCAGGATAATCGTGTTAATTTGGTATTTATTTGGTGCGGGTATTTTAATATCTCAACGTGCCCTCTATCACCGACCAAGGTATGTGGGATTAATGACGATAGAGGTGAGGGATGCCCCCATTTTACCCACAGTATCTATGGAGAGTCACAGAATCCTGTTCTGGCAAAATATGATTTAATAATATTACAGACTGCTAAAGATAGGGAGGGAAATGCCGTCCCTACTTTTACCGGGAGGAACTCAGCCACTATTATTGACCATTTGTTGATCTCATATGACATTAGTATTTATTGTGATACTCCAGTGGTATTGGATCTTGCGATCAGTGACCACAATTGTATCACACTACAATTATCTATCTGGGGTAATAAAGCATTAACAGCCAAAACTGTTGTTGATGATATTGTCCCATGTAGACCAAATGGTCATTGGATAAAATGTAGAGAAGATAATTCTGAAAAACTCTTGGCAAAAATTGTGGCGGCAAGCCTGCCCGATCTGTATGTCTGTCTGGATGGCAATACAGACCCTGCGGGGATTTTAACCCGTTTTAATGGGATAAGCATTTTATTAGATAACATCCTGACCACCACAAAGCATAGTAACAAGAAACCAATGATAGGGTGGCTTGATTCCGCTTGTACAGAGTCACTACGAAAGCTAAAGAAAGCCTTATCTAGTAGGCCTAGGGATAGGTTGTGCATTTCTAATCTTAGGGGTACATACAAAGAGCATTTGAAGCGAAGGAGGCGTGAACTACAAGAGGCAGCCTGGGATAACCTGACCAGAGCCGTAGAATTATCGAATGATAAACTCTTTTGGGACACGGTTAATAGCCACTTCCTCAAGGGTGATGAGACCCCAGTTCTTACCGCCCAAGTCAGCAAGGAACATTGGGTCTCACACTTTACGAATATTTTTTATCACGGGGAAGCGGTTGATTCAACCAGGGGGAAAGACGATACTTGGCCTGTTACCCCCATAAACATCACAGTAACAGAGGTGGAATATGCCATCAGGTGTGGCAAGGGAGGGAAAGCCCCCGGCCCCGACGGGGTGCCTATCGACCTGTATAAGGCGGATAGGGCATTATGGGGCCCGGTCCTGACTAAAGTTTTTAATGCGGCTGTTATGGAAAGCACCCCACCTACATGGAGGGAATCAGTAATCATCCCAATCTACAAAAAGGGAGATAGGTCCGAGGCGAAAAATTACCGACCAATTTCCCTTTTAGATTCATCCCTCAAGATAATGAGTCGGGTGCTGTTGGCCAGGTTAGAGGAATGGGCTGAGGATAGTGGAGTCCTCGCGCGTTCCCAATTTGGGTTCCGAAAGGGGCTCGGAACTATTGAACAGTGCATAAATCTAGATCTCATAATAGGGAAGTATACACGTGCCAAGCAGGGTTCGGTCTACCTCTGCTTTGCAGATCTAAGCAGCACGTTCGATTTGGTAGATCACTCCCTACTTTGGTCGACCCTGGTCGACCCAAGGTGCCCCTGCTGAGATCATTTATTTCCTGGCGAGATTGTATTTCAAGTTATCTGCTTTTATAAGGTACGGCCAAAGGGGTGAATGTACTGATAGTATTAGAGTTACCTTAGGCATAAGACAAGGTTGCGTACTTGCACCTCTTCTTTTTTCTCTTTATATTAACGCAACTGACACAGAGCTTAAGTTGGTTAACTCTGATGCCCTCAAATAGATGGTCAGCCCCTCCGATTTTGTTGTATGCTGACGATTTTGTACTTTTATCACAAACCCCCTGTGGCCTGCAGAGATTAATGGACAGGTTTGCGGGTTTTATTAAGGATAGGAAATTGAAGATTACTAATACTAAAACTTTCACTATGTCATGCGGAAACAAAATGAGGAAGTTGAGATCCTTTTTTATTGAAGGCCAAAAGATAGAAAATGTAAAAAATTTCTGCTACTTAGGTATAACTTTTAGCAGTAACGGTACATGGTCCCGAGAGATAACCAATGTCAAAGCCAAGATGTCTAAAAGTGATTTTGGAATATCTAAATTTGCAATTAAGCTGGGGGACCGTCGTTTATACGACATGTTGTATATATATCGTCATAGATGTGTCTCAATCGCACTTTATGGTTCTGGTGTATGGGGGCATTGCCGTCATGTGGATTTACAAGTTGAGGAAAATTGTTTTATAAAAAAATTGTTATGTCTGCCTGCGTCAGCTTCCACCGAGATAACACACCAGGAGGTGGGGTTAGAGTATTTGTCAGACTTACTCAGTCTAAGACCACTGATGGCCTGGAGAGCGATTTGGCAGAAGAAAGAAACCAGCTTCACAAGAAGTATTATTGGTGACTGTCTTCGCTAAGGAAAAAGCTCACAGATCCCATGGATCAATTATGTTGTGTCAACTGCCAAGGATCTATTTAATATAAATATCTCGGATGATCCCGCCAGTTTATCTGACATCCCCAAGAGAGAGCTTAAGTGTATCTATCTGAGGAAGAAAGCTCAAGTATGTAGAGACGCTAACATGTTGTTAACGATCCCTCAGTATTATTATTCCAACCTGGCTACATTTGGTTTTCAGAATTACTTAAAGGTAGTTACTAGACCATCGCATCGGTTTGTCCTCACTGGATTAAGGCTTGGCATTGTACACCATCTGGTGGCATTCCCTCTTATGAAAAGCCGTCCCTCTATACCCTGCCCATGTGATGGAATAACGAAACAGAGTAATGTTAATTTCCTATTTATTTGTGACCTCTTCCTACATCTCCATATTGCTTATTTAAAACCTTTATTGAAAAAAAATGCAGTAACAACGGTGAAAGCGGCTATGAGGCTATTGTATTCCTTAGAGGAACCATATATTTGTTTTTTCACTGCAACCTACATCTTGAAATCAATAGCTACTAGAAAAAGCATGGTCTTTTAACTTTCCCGTAGCCCTATTGTTACATGAATTTGCACTGTATCCACATTCTCGCAACCTCTATTATTTTTTTTAGTGACATTATGTTAGAATCTAAGGATGTACACTGTATATATATTATGTGCTTTTATGATTGTTTTTTTAAATAATCGAATAAAGTTTTGAAATTGAATTGAATTGAATGCCCACTAGACACCAGGGATTTTTTTGGTGTGAAATTGGCAGTGTTTGTGTGTTCGGGGAGCGGCCCCTTGGGCAAGGGTCGCTCCCCCTTTTGGGGGCAAATTGTTTCACTTTGTCTGCCCCCCGGGGGGGCAGAATTTTCTTTTTTTAACATTCATCGGCATTTTGGGGCAGTGTTTGTGCGTTCGGGGAGTGGCCCTTGGGCAAGGGTCACTCTCAAAATGGGGGCCATTTTGTGCAGCCCTTTTTGTTTTTTTGTTTTGGGGAGCGTCCCCTTGGACAAGGGCCGCTCCTCTTTTTGGGGCATTAGAAAATAAATAGTTTTCATTTTTTTTAACATTTATCGGTATGTACTGCGGCAAAGAACAGTGGAGTGGCCCCTTGGGCAAGGGCCACTCTCCTTTTGGGGGCTATCTTGTGTGGCCCTATTTTTTTTTTCAGTTTTTGGGAGCGACCCCTTGGACAAGGGTTGCTCCCCTTTAGGGGGTAATTACTTTTGCTTTGTCTGCCCCCCGGGGGGGGGGCAGAATTTAAATATTTATTTTATAGAAACCATGCATTGGGGCAAAGAGCAGGGGAGTTGCCCCTTGGGCAGGGGTCACTTTCCTTTTGGGGGCCATTTTGAGTAGCCTTAAAGTTTTTTTTGTTTTGGGGAGCAACCCCTTGGACAAGGGTCGCTCCCCTTTAAGGGGCATGTTGTAAGCCTTTGGCTGCCCCCGGGGGGGGTCAATTTTTTAGAAAAACAATCATAATGGGACCGGTTACTGGCTAATCGGCCGTTATCAGCCAGGTTAGCTTGAGTCCAGTGGCAAAGTGAGCAAGGTACCCACGTCTGCCAACTTAGGGCAATCAAAGGGCACAGGGTCAGTCTGATTTGCATATGGCCATGTCTGAACTGGGTTGGTGTAGTGAGCTAAACAATGATGATGGATTAATTCAAGATCAGTTGCCTGGGGGTGAGTGTTAGATTTGCGCATGCGCTCCGTCCATCATCCCCTTTGGTATCACCTGGAAGGGCAGTTCTGCTGTTTTTTTATTGTAGGGCCACTAGGGCACCAGGGTTTATTTTTATTTTGGGGATCCACCCCATGGTCATGGGTCGTTCCCCTTCCTTTATGGGAGGATGATTGCGGCCTTTTCTGCCCTCTTTGAGTGGCAGAGTAGCAGTATGTGTTTAGTCCCAGCTGTTCCCAAGGGGGGCAAAAGCCAGTAGACACCAGAATTTTTTTAATTTTTGTCTTGTTGGGGGTGGCCTCAAGGGCAAGGGTTGCTCGCCTATTGATGTTGGACTAGTGTATTTTTTGTGTATGTGATTCTAAAATTTTTTTTTTCTTCTTTTGAAATCTAGTCTAAAGCTTTTGATTCCTGTTTGCGGTTTCGACAGTGGTTGTTCTGCAGTTTTGTGTAGTTGCATTTTTGTACGTAAGAAAACTATTTTTGTTGTATGTACTCCAAATGAGTAATATTGCAATGTTTTAATTTTTTTTTGTAAGTGGTTTCTTAGTGGCATTTAGTTAGTGTTTTGAGCATGAACATTTTTGTGGTGTGTTTTGCATTGTCTTATGTCTATTTTGTTTCTCTTTCTTTTTTAGTGGGTTATTGTTGATCCATTCTGTGTCAGTGCAGACTACGTGGTGGTGAGTTTAGTTGCTTCTGGCAAGTGAGTGGTATTGTTTTGCACTGTGTAGTTATTTTTGATAAAGGTGAATTTTGTTCATTGCTTATTTCACATAGTGATTGTAGTTGTTGATTTGTGTGTCAAGTTTCCTTTGTTAGTAATCATTATGGCTAACCATAGAATGACTGCTCAGCAGGTGGTAGGTATGCTTCTTGAATCTTCCTCTGAGCCGGATTATGACACTGACAGTGCGTCTGAGGGAGAGGAGGGAGGGGAAGATTCTGGCAGTGAGTTTTCTCTCCACATGGAATCATCGGATGATGAAGGTACTCTCAGTGCAGATGAAGGGCCTGTGTTAGAGGAGGACACTGCTGTGCCGATGGTGCAAGAGGCAGCTGGATTGCAACCTGAGCTGCTAGTCTTCCTACTGGATATGGTGGACTCTGGGTTGATCCTAACATGGTGCAGCCGGTGTTGCCTGCCTTTAGCGGTAGATTGTGAAAACTTTTTGCCTATACAGTATTTTCAGTTATTTATGGATGATGTGTTTTTGGGTGAGATTGTTGAGCAGACTAATTTGTATGCTGAACAGTTTTTGAGGATCAACAGTGACAAACGTAGGCCCCACTCTAGAGCTACCCGGTGGACTCCCACAAATCTGGAAGAGCTGAAGAAGTTTTTGGGATTGACTTTATTGATGGGTTTGTTAAAGAAGCCGAACCTGGCTTCATATTGGTCTACCAGTCCCTTGATGGCAACAGCCATATTTCCAGCTGTTATGACTCGTGATCGGTATTTACTTTTGCTACGCATGTTGCATTTTGTGGATAATTCTGTGGCGTTGCCACGTAGTCACCCTGACTGTGACCGTCTTTTTAAGATTCAGCCTGTTCTTGATCACTTTGTTGATCGATTTTCAGAGATTTACATTCCTGGGAAAGAAATTTCTATTGATGAGTCTTTGGTTTTGTTCAAGGGTGGTTTGGTTTTTAGGCAGTACATCCCTAGCAAGAGGGCACGCTATGGAATTAAACTGTATATGTTGTCTGAGAGTAAGACAGGGTATGTTTTTAATTTTCGTGTGTACACTGGTAGAGATTCCACTATTGACCCCCCTGGTTGTCCTTCCACTTTTGGAGTGTCAGAGAAAATTGTGTGGGATCTTGCAAGAAGACTGTTCAACAGAGGCCACCATTTGTACCTTGATAACTTCCTCACTGCTGTGCAATTGTTTAAGGAATTGTTTAAAGTGGACACTTTTGCACGTGGCGCAATCCGCTCTAACCGCAAAGGTTTTCCAAAGGAGCTTGTTTGCAAGAAACTTCAGAGGGGTCAGTGTAGTTTCTTACGTTGTGGCGAACTACTAGCTGTGAAATTTGTGGACAGGAGGGATGTGTACATGCTGACTATCATCCATGATGAGAGTACTTCACCTCTGCCAGTTTGGGGTCAGGTTGCTGAAGTGCACAAACCTGTGTGCATTCTGGACTACAATAGGCACATGGGTGGTATTGACAGAGTAGATCAAAGGTTGGAACCTTACACTGCTATTCGGAAGGCTTATGTTTGGTATAAGAAGTTGGCCATCCATTTTTTCAACTTAGCAACTTTCAATGCTTTTATTGTGTTCAAGGAGTGTTCTCCTGGGTCAAAGTTGACATTTCTTCAGTTTCAGCACTCTGTGATATCTAGCCTTGTTGTTGTGGAGCAAGTAAGTGTTCCTAGATTTGGAGTGGTGGAGGATGTGGCTCGATTGAAAGATCGCCACTTTCCTGATTACATTCCTCCCACATCTACAAAAGACTTTCGCACTAGGAGATGTAGAGTCTGTTGGCGAAGAGGTTTGCGGAAGGAGACTCGTATTTACTGCCCTGGGTGTCCTTCTAACCCTGGGCAGTGTGTGCCTGTTTGTTATAGAGCTTACCACACACAAAATAATTTTTGGGAGTATCCATGAGTGGTAAAATGTACTGCCTGGTCTGTGTTTTTTAAATAATTTGTATTCTTTTTTAAGGTTGGCATTTGTGCAATGTATTTAGTTACAGATTTTGTGTTACTAGATTTTCATCAATTTGCAATTATTTTGTTAAAAAAAATTCAAAATGTGATGGCGGTGTGCGTAGGCTGGCGCTTGGCTGGCGGTGTGGGCAGAGTGGTGCTTTGTCTGGCGGTGTGCGTGGAGTGGCGCTTGGCTGTCGGTGTGCGTGGAGTGGCTTTTGGCTGGAGGTGTGCGTGGAGTGGTGCTTGGCTGTAGTTGTGCGTGGAGTGGTGCTTGGCTGGAGGTGTGCGTGGAGTGGTGCTTGGCTGGCGGTGTGCGTGGAGTGACACTTGGCTGTCAGTGTGCGTGGAGTGGTGTTTGGCTGGAGGTGTGCGTGGAGTGGTATTTGGCTGGCGGTGTGTGTGGAGTGGCGCTTGGCTGGCGGTGTCCGTGGAGTGGTGCTTGGCTGGTGGTGTGCGTGTAGTGGTGCTTGGCTGGTGGTGTGCGTGGAGTGGTACTTGGCTGTCGGTGTGCGCGGAGTGGTGCTTGGCTGTCGGTGTGCGAGGTGTGGTGCTTGGCTGTCGGTGTGCGTGAAGTGGTGCTTTGCTGTCGGTGTACGCGGAGTGGCGCTTGGCTGTCGGTGTGCATGGAGTGGCGCTTGGCTGGCGGTGTGTGTGGAGTGGCTCTTGGCTGGCGGTGTGCGTGGAGTGACGCTTGACTGGCAGTGTGCGTGGAGTGGTGCTTGGCTGGCGGTGTATGGCCTGGTGCTTGGATGGTGGTGTGGGTGGACTGGCGCTCGGCTGGCGGTGTGTGAGTAGTTACTTTCTGTTGGTCACTACACACACTGCTAGTTGAGTGACACTCCACGCAGTCCATCATTTTGTGTAGTTGCAGTGCCAGGAATGTGGGCGTGTGAAAGTGATGGGCCCTTAAATGGCGCTGTCTGCTGGTGTGAGTGTTGTAATGTGACGGGCCCGCGGCTGGCGGTGTGAATGTTTTGTATGTGTCACACGTATGAAAGGTGTATGAATGGCCTGTAAAGAGGTTGGTGCCTTGACGTGGCTTTACAGCTCACGAGCTGTGAGTCAGTGGTTCAGTTTCTCATACTTTAAATTATTCGCAGTGTATGTAATTTTTGTGAAATAACTTGCGAATACAATTGTATGTACTGAATCATCACTCACCCTCATGCCAAATCCAACCAGTATGTGTGTGTGCTTGCGGATTAGATGGCTGTGCAGTAATATTTGTCTTTTTTCTCATTCTGCAGTAGGGTGTACCTTGTCCCTTTTTGTGAATGTTGTAATGTGTTGCTTTTCCTTCCGGATGGTATCAATGGTCTGGTGTGTATCAGGTATGAAAGGTGCGTGAATGGCCTGTAAAACGGTTGGTGCCTTGTCGTGGCTTTACAGCTCACGAGTTGCGAGTCACTGGTTCGGTTTTTATGCATTTATTTATTGACAGAGCATTTCATTTCATTGAAATATCTTGTTAATAAAACTTTATGTACTGAACCATCACTCACCCTCGTGCCAAATCCAACCTGTATGTGTGTGTCTTTGAGGAATAGATAGCTGTGCTGGAATGTTTGACTTTTGAGTAACTCTGTTATGGTGTACATTACAGCTATAAATAACTTTCTAAATGTAGATATTATTGTTAAACCTTGGGAGTATATGGTCATGTCTTTTTTTGTGAATTCTACGTTTTTTTTTAATCCAGAATGTCCTGCAAACTTGAAAATGTCTGTCACAATTCCCATGCAATATTGTCCCAAGAATCTCACGCTCTCGAATTGAAAACTTAATTCAGTCAAAACAATTTGGTTTTGCAAGGGGGTTCCCATGAGTTTTTGGCCCGGGGCTCGGCGGCCATCTAGTGAAACCAATCTAAACCACACATTTCTGGAAACTAGACACCCGGGGGACTCCAGTGAGGTATGGCTTGCGTGGGTCCCTCATCATTCTCCTACCCAGAATCCACTGCAAAGCTCAATTTTTGTAAAACAAATTGCTTTTTTCTCATATTTCTTTGTGGTGAAGTTGTGGAATCTGCGTGGATCCTCAAATATCCTCCCACCCAGGGTTCCCCCAGGTCTCCCGTTGAAAATGGTACCTCACTTGCGTGGGTAGGCATAGTGGCTGCAACTGGAAAAGGCCCAAATCGTACGGTGGAGACTTAATAATTACCTACAGAAAATCTACCTTATGTTGTGGGGGGGGGGCACCTGTGTTTTTTGCCCCAGGCTTGGCGGCCATCTTATGAAAAGTACCAAACCCAAACAGTTCTGACAACTAGACACCCGGGGGAGTTCAAAGAGGTATGGCATGCTTGGGTCTGCCTACCCACACAAGTGAGGTACCATTTTTATCGGGAGACCTGGGGGAACGCTGGGTGGGAGAAAATTTGTGTGATGCCCATAGATCTCAAATGGTCAGTCAATAAAGAAAATCTCCTTAAATATTGTAGTGTGGACATAAGCTAGATTGACAGGTGGATGGGTCAATGGATGGTTGCATTATTCAGGAAGATGGATAGATGGTTAATGGAGAGTGTAGTGATGAGTGGTGATGGTGTAGATGGATGGATTGAAGCTTGTGAGGATGGATAAAGAGGGCGTAGATGGCGGAGGGGTGATAGTGTTTGAATTAAGAGGGTGTAAATTAATGGGTGGAAAGTGTGGGAATTAATCAAGGCGTAGTTTGTGTATGATTGCACAGTTTTGTGATAAATGAAGATGATGTGGAAGGACAAAGAGTGTGGGGATAAATGAAGATGGTATAGATGCTTAAATAGGTGGATGGATGAATGAAGAGGGTGTAGGTGGATGTGAATGGGAGGATGTTTTATTGGATGGAACTGGTTGGTTAGATAAATAGTTGGGTTTATAAATGAAACTTTGTAGGCACATGAATGGATGGGCAAATGATGCGTTTATATAAATGAATGGCTCTTTGTGGGTGCTTGGATGAATTGATGGGTATATGGATGTTGGATGGAGAGATATGAACAATCTCCTACGTGTATTGTCCACATCCTGAACAATATAGTGCTGACTTCTCTACTGAGCTTGAATATTACATTAAGTGCGGTTTGCTGTATTTTCCAGAGGCAAAAAGGTTTTGACATGGACTTTGATATAAAGAAGCTGCTACTACCCACATAGATACCAGGTAGGTACATGAGAAACATTAGAGGTAGCCGTATATTCTTGGATACATTGACACTCACTGTGCTCTCCAGGCTTCTCTTGATGCAATCCAATTGAGTATCTGACAAGCCTTAGATCTTTTCAGTGGTAAGGATCTATTTTGCCACCACTCCATCATAGGGGTTGCCTAGTCCTTCACTAGCCATACAGACCATATCCCTTCCCTTTAAAGGGCTCCTGTACACAACTCATCAGCTTTCCCAGCTGCATCAGATAAGAAGGTAGACTTTAGGTAAAACTCTTTCAGCATTTTAAGGCCTGAAAATATGTTTTTAAAAATCTCAAATCATCAAAGAAGAAGTGAAAGGCAACCACAGATTGCATTGTCCCAAAAATATTACGTATTGCACTGGCTGCCAAAATTATATTCCGGCAGCCAATCTAGCTCCCTTTAATATCTTCCTGATGTAGTGTGACCAACTGTACACTAGTCCGAGGCAGTGCCCTCGTTCTCAGTAAAGTAGTGGTCAATGTGATTTCCCGCTGCTCCTCAGAGGCCTGGGTCCTCCAGCGCCTCCAGATTGAGGCTCCACATGGGTATACATGTGCACGGCGGGCCCTATGAGAGCAAGAGTTTGAGAGGATTGTGATCCGACAGTGGGCATCCCAGGTATTCCTCACCCTTCACCCTCTTTCCCGCCTCCCCATTACAGTAAAACAAGTCAATCCTGGTGTGTAGGGCGTGTAAGCCTGAGTAACGGGAAAAGACTCCATTCTCTAAGTGATATGCTTAGCCACTGCTCAACTACCTGGGTATAGGTGGCCACCTCCATAAGGATCTAGAGGCTGCCACTGTGTATGTGTCTCATCTGTTGAGAAGTTTCGAACACCCGATTGAAGTTGCCTCCCCATAGGCAGTGTGCTGTGGCATAGTGGTAAGCCTGCCAGTGCTCAACTACTAGGTATGGGTGGCCCATTGACAAAAGGATCTAGAGGCCACCACTGTGTATGTGTCCCATAGGGGAGGAGTCGATCTGTTGTGCAGTGTTGGACACACAGTTGAATTTGTCTCCCCATTGGCAGGGTGCTGTGGAATACCACAGCACAGCTGGAGTTTGGCTCTCCAGAATAGAGGTACAAAAGGGGGTGGTGATGGACGGAGCATCTGAACCTATCAAACACTCGCACCCAGTCAAAAGATTTGGGTTTGATCTATCACCGTTCTTTAGCCCACTCCGCCACCCCAGTTCAGACATGGCAATATGCAAATCTGTCTGACCCTGTGTCTCATGGGAACAGTCCAGCCCGAACTGCCAAGCCATGCCTTCCCTGGACTGGAAACAAGCTTCCGAGGACCGGTTTCTGGCATTCCAGCCGTCTTCAGCCCGGCTTGCTTGAATCCAGTGGCAAAGTGAGCAAGGGACTCACGTCTGAGCATACCCTGCCACACTTATGGTGGCCAAAGTGGTACAAAAGGGGGTGGTGATGGACGGAGCATCTGAACCAATCAAACACTCGCACCCAGTCAAAAGATCTGGGTTTGATCCATCACCGTTCTTTAGCCCACTCTGCCACCCCAGTTCAGACATGGCTATATGCAAATCAGTCTGACCCTGTGCCTCATGGGAACAGTCCAGCCCGAACTGCCAAGCCATGCCTTCCCTGTACCGGAAACAAGCTTCCGAGGACCGGTTGCTGGCATTCCAGCCGTCTTCAGCCCGGCTTGCTTGAATCCAGTGGCAAAGTGAGCAAGGGACTCACGTCTGAGCTTACCTTGCCACACTTATGGCCGCCAAAGCGGTACAAAAGGGGGTGGTGATGGACGGAGCATCTGAACCAATCAAACACTTGCACCCAGTCAAAAGATCTGGGTTTGATCCATCACCGTTCTTTAGCCCACTCTGCCACCCCAGTTCAGACATGGCTATATGCAAATCAGTCTGACCCTGTGCCTCATGGGAACAGTCCAGCCCGAACTGCCAAGCCATGCCTTCCCTGGACCGGAAACAAGCTTCCAAGGACCGGTTTCTGGCATTCCAGCCGTCTTCAGCCTGGCTTGCTTGAATCCAGTGGCAAAGTGAGCAAGGGACTCATGTCTGAGCATACCCTGCCACACTTATGGCGGCCAAAGCGGTACAAAAGGGGGTGGTGATGGACGGAGCATCTGAACCAATCAATCACTCGCACCCAGTCAAAAGATCTGGGTTTGATCCATCACCGTTCTTTAGCCCACTCTGCCACCCCAGTTCAGACATGGCTATATGCAAATCAGTCTGACCCTGTGCCTCATGGGAACAGTCCAGCCCGAACTGCCAAGCCATGCCTTCCCTGTACCGGAAACAAGCTTCCGAGGACCGGTTTCTGGCATTCCAGCCGTCTTCAGCCCGGCTTGCTTGAATCCAGTGGCAAAGTGAGCAAGGGACTCACGTCTGAGCTTACCCTGCCACACTTATGGCAGCCAAAGCGGTACAAAAGGGGGTGGTGATGGACGGAGCATCTGAACCAATCAAACACTCGCACCCAGTCAAAGTATCTGGGTTTGATCCATCACTGTTCTTTAGCCCACTCTGCCACCCCAGTTCAGACATGGCTATATGCAAATCAGTCTGACCCTGTGCCTCATGGGAACAGTCCTGCCCGAACTGCCAAGCCATGCCTTCCCTGGACCGGAAACATGCTTCTGAGGACCGGTTTCTGGCATTCCAGCCGTCTTCAGCCCGGCTTGCTTGAATCCAGTGGCAAAGTGAGCAAGGGACTCACGTCTGAGCATACCCTGCCACACTTATGGCGGCCAAAGCGGTACAAAAGGGGGTGGTGATGGACGGAGCATTTGAACCAATCAAACACTCGCACCCAGTCAAAAGATCTGGGTTTGATCCATCACCGTTCTTTAGCCCACTCTGCCACCCCAGTTCAGACATGGCTATATGCAAATCAGTCTGGCCCTGTGCCTCATGGGAACAGTCCAGCCGAACTGCCAAGCCATGCCTTCCCTGGACCGGAAACAAGCTTCCGAGGACCGGTTTCTGGCATCCCAGCCGTCTTCAGCCCGGCTTGCTTGAATCCAGTGGCAAAGTGAGCAAGGGACTCACGTCTGAGCATACCCTGCCATTCTTATGGCGGCCAAAGCGGTGCAAAAGGGGGTGGAGATGGACGGAGCATCTGAACCAATCAAACACTCGCACCCAGTCAAAAGATCTGGGTTTGATCCATCACTGTTCTTTAGCCCACTCTGCCACCCCAGTTCAGACATGGCTATATGCAAATCAATCTGACCCTGTGCCTCATGGGAACAGTCCAGCCCGAACTACCAAGCCATGCCTTCCCTGGACCGGAAACAAGCTTCCGAGGACCGGTTTCTGGCATTCCAGCCGTCTTCAGCCCGGCTTGCTTGAATCCAGTGGCAAAGTGAGCAAGGGACTCACGTCTGAGCATACCCTGCCACACTTTTGGCGGCCAAAGCGGTACAAAGGGGGGTGGTGATGGACGGAGCATCTGAACCAATCAAACACTCGCACCCAGTCAAAAGATCTGGGTTTGATCCATCACCGTTCTTTAGTCCACTCTGCCACCCCAGTTCAGACATGGCTATATGCAAATCAGTCTGACCCTGTGCCTCATGGGAACAGTCCAGCCCGAACTGCCAAGCCATGCCTTCCCTGGACCGAAAACAAGCTTCCGAGGACCGGTTTCGGGCATTCCAGCCGTCTTCAACCCGGCTTGCTTGAATCCTGTGGCAAAGTGTGCAAGGGACTCACGTCTGAGCATACCCTGCCACACTTATGGCGGCCAAAGCGGTACAAAAGGGGGTGGTGATGGACGGAGCATCTGAACCAATTAAACACTCGCACCCAGTCAAAAGATCTGGGTTTGATCCATCACCGTTCTTTAGCCCACTCTGCCACCCCAGTTCAGACATGGCTATATGCAAATCAGTCTGACCCTGTGCCTCATTGGAACAGTCCAGCCCGAACTGCCAAGCCATACCTTCCCTGGACCGGAAACAAGCTTCCGAGGACCGGTTTCTGGCATTCCAGCTGTCTTCAGCCCGGATGCTTGTTTCCGGTCCATGGAAGACATGGCATGGCAGTTCGGGCTGGACTGTTCCCATGAGGCACAGGGTCAGACTGATTTGCATATAGCCATGCCTGAAATGGGGTGGCTGAGTGGGCTAAAGAATGGTGATGGATTAAACCCAGATCAGTTGACTGGCGGTGAGTGTTTGATTTGCTCAAACGCTCCCTCCATCATCCCCTTTTGTATCGCTTTGTTCGCCCTAAGTGTGGCAGGGTATGCTCAGACGTGAGTCCCTTGGTCACTTGGCCACTGGATTCAAGATAGCCTGGCTGATGAGGATTATGAATCCGAAACCGGTCCCAGGATGCTTGTTTCAGGTCCATGGAAGACATGGCTTGGCAGTTCGGGCTGGACTGTTCCCATGAGGAACAGGGTCAGACTGATTTGCATATAGCCATGCCTGAAATGGGGTGGCTGAGTGGGCTAAAGAATGGTGATGGATTAAACCCAGATCAGTTGACTGGCGGTGAGTGTTTGATTTGCTCAAACGTTCCGTCCATCATCCCCTTTTGTATCGCTTTGTTCGCCCTAAGTGTGGCAGGGTATGCTCAGACGTGAGTCCCTTGCTCACTTGGCCACTGGATTCAAGATAGCCTGGCTGATGAGGATTATGAATCCGAAACCGGTCCCAGGATGCTTGTTTCCGGTCCATGGAAGACATGGCTTGGCAGTTCGGGCTGGACTGTTCCCATGAGGCGCAGGGTCAGACTGGTTTGCATATAGCCATGCCTAAATTGGGGTGGCTGAGTGGGCTAAAGAATGGTGATGGATTAAACCCAGATCAGTTGACTGGCGGTGAGTGTTTGATTTGCTCAAATGCTCCGTCCATCATCCCCTTTTGTATCGCTTTGTTCGCCCTAAGTGTGGCAGGGTATGCTCAGACGTGAGTCCCTTGCTCACTTGGCCACTGGATTCAAGATAGCCTGGCTGATGAGGATTATGAATCCGAAACCGGTCCCAGGATGCTTGTTTCCGGTCCATTGAAGACATGGCTTGGCAGTTCGGGCTGGACTGTTCCCATGAGGCACAGGGTCAGACTGATTTGCATATAGCCATGCCTGAAATGGGGTGGCTGAGTGGGCTAAAGAATGGTGATGGATTAAACCCAGATCAGTTGACTGGCGGTGAGTGTTTGATTTGCTCAAACGCTCCGTCCATCATCTCCTTTTGTATCGCTTTGTTCGCCCTAAGTGTGGCAGGGTATGCTCAGACGTGAGTCCCTTGCTCACTTGGCCACTGGATTCAAGATAGACTGTCTGATGAGGATTATGAATCCGAAACCGCTCCCAGGATGCTTGTTTCCGGTCCGTGGAAGACATGGCTTGGCAGTTCGGGCTGGACTGTTCCCATGAGGCACAGGGTCAGACTGATTTGCATATAGCCATGCCTGAAATGGGGTGGCTGAGTGGGCTAAAGAATGGTGATGGATTAAACCCAGATCAGTTGACTGGCGGTGAGTGTTTGATTTGCTCAAACGCTCCGTCCATCATCCCCTTTTGTATCGCTTTGTTCGCCTTAAGTGTGGCAGGGTATGCTCTGACGTAAGTCCCTTGCTCACTTGGCCACTGGATTCAAGATAGCCTGGCCGATGAGGATTATGAATCCGAAACCGGTCCCAGGATGCTTGTTTCCGGTCCATGGAAGACATGGCTTGGCAGAGCTGGCTGGACTGTTCCCATGAGGCACAGGGTCAGACTGATTTGCATATAGCCATGCCTGAAATGGGGTAGCTGAGTGGGCTAAAGAATGGTGATGGATTAAACCCAGATCAGTTGACTGGCGGTGAGTGTTTGATTTGCTCAAACGCTCCGTCCATCATCCCCTTTTGTATCGCTTTGTTCGCCCTAAGTGTGGCAGGGTATGCTCAGACGTGAGTCCCTTGATCACTTGGCCACTGGATTCAAGATAGCCTGGCTGATGAGGATTATGAATCCGAAACCGGTCCCAGGATGCTTGTTTCCGGTCCATGGAAGACATGGCTTGGCAGTTCGGGCTGGACTGTTCCCATGAGGCACAGGGTCAGACTGATTTGCATATAGCCATGCCTGAAATGGGGTGGCTGAGTGGGCTAAAGAACGGTCATGGATTAAACCCAGATCAGTTGACTGGCGGTGAGTGTTTGATTTGCTCAAACGCTCCGTCCATCATCCCCTTTTGTATCGCTTTGTTCGCCCTAAGTGTGGCAGGGTATGCTCAGACGTGAGTCCCTTGCTCACTTGGCCACTGGATTCAAGATAGCCTGGCTGATGAGGATTATGAATCCGAAACCGGTACCAGGATGCTTGTTTCCGGTCCATGGAAGACATGGCTTGGCAGTTCGGGCTGGACTGTTCCCATGAGGCACAGGGTCAGACTGATTTGCATATAGCCATGCCTGAAATGGGGTGGCTGAGTGGGCTGCAGAATGGTGATGGATTAAACCCAGATCAGTTGACTGGCGGTGAGTGTTTTATTTGCTCAAACGCTCCGTCCATCATCCCCTTTTGTATCGCTTTGTTCGCCCTAAGTGTGGCAGGGTATGCTCAGACGTGAGTCCCTTGCTCACTTGGCCACTGGATTCAAGATAGCCTGGCTGATGAGGATTATGAATCCGAAACCGGTCCCAGGATGCTTGTTTCCGGTCCATGGAAGACATGGCTTGGCAGTTCGGGCTGGACTGTTCCCATGAGGCACAGGGTCAGACTGATTTGCATATAGCCATGCCTGAAATGGGGTGGCTGAGTGGGCTAAAGAATGGTGATGGATTAAACCCAGATCAGTTGACTGGCGGTGAGTGTTTGATTTGCTCAAACGCTCCGTCCATCCTCCCCTTTTGTATCGCTTTGTTCGCCCTAAGTGTGGCAGGGTATGCTCAGACGTGAGTCCCTTGCTCACTTGGCCACTGGATTCAATATAGCCTGGCTGATGAGGATAATGAATCCGAAACCAGTCCCAGGATGCTTGTTTCCGGTCCATGGAAGACATGGCTTGGCAGTTCGGGCTGGACTGTTCCCATGAGGCACAGGGTCAGACTGATTTGCATATAGCCATGCCTGAAATGGGGTGGCTGAGTGGGCTAAAGAATGGTGATGGATTAATCCCAGATCAGTTGACTGGCGGTGAGTGTTTGATTTGCTCAAACGCTCCGTCCATCATCCCCTTTTGTATCGCTTTGTTCGCCCTAAGTGTGGCAGGGTATGCTCAGACGTGAGTCCCTTGCTCACTTGGCCACTGGATTCAAGATAGCCTGGCTGATGAGGATTATGAATCCGAAACCGGTCCCAGGATGCTTGTTTCCGGTCCATGGAAGACATGGCTTGGCAGTTCGGGCTGGACTGTTCCCATGAGGCACAGGGTCAGACTGATTTGCATATAGCCATGCCTGAAATGGGGTGGCTGAGTGGGCTAAAGAATGGTGATGGATTAAACCCAGATCAGTTGACTGGCGGTGAGTGTTTGATTTGCTCAAACGCTCCGTCCATCATCCCCTTTTGTATCGCTTTGTTCGCCCTAAGTGTGGCAGGGTATGCTCAGACGTGAGTCCCTTGCTCACTTGGCCACTGGATTCAAGATAGCCTGGCTGATGAGGATTATGAATCTGAAACCGGTCCCTATATGCTTGTTTCCGGTCCATGGAAGACATGGCTTGGCAGTTCGGGCTGGACTGTTCCCATGAGGCACAGGGTCAGACAGATTTGCATATAGCCATGCCTGAAATGGGGTGGCTGAGTGGGCTAAAGAATGGTGATGGCTTAAACCCAGATCAGTTGACTGGCAGTGAGTGTTTGATTTGCTCAAACGCTCCGTCCATCATCCCCTTTTGTATCGCTTTGTTCGCCCTAAGTGTGGCAGGGTATGCTCAGACGTGAGTCCCTTGCTCACTTGGCCACTGGATTCAAGATAGCCTGGCTGATGAGGATTATGAATCCGAAACCGGTCCCAGGATGCTTGTTTCCGGTCCATGGAAGACATGGCTTGGCAGTTCGGGCTGGACTGTTCCCATGAGGCACAGGGTCAGACTGATTTGCATATAGCCATGCCTGAAATGGGGTGGCTGAGTGGGCTAAAGAATGGTCATGGATTAAACCCAGATCAGTTGACTGGCAATGAGTGTTTGATTTGCTCAAACGCTCCGTCCATCATCCCCTTTTGTATCGCTTTGTTCGCCCTAAGTGTGGCAGGGTATGCTCAGACGTGAGTCCCTTGCTCACTTGGCCACTGGATTCAAGATAGCCTGGCTGATGAGGATTATGAATCCGAAACCGGTCCCAGGATGCTTGTTTCCGGTCCATGGAAGACATGGCTTGGCAGTTCGGGCTGGACTGTTCCCATGAGGCACAGGGTCAGACTGATTTGCATATAGCCATGCCTGAAATGGGGTGGCTGAGTGGGCTAAAGAATGGTGATGGATTAAACCCAGATCAGTTGACTGGCGGTGAGTGTTTGATTTGCTCAAACGCTCCGTCCATCATCCCCTTTTGTATCGCTTTGTTCGCCTTAAGTGTGGCAGGGTATGCTCTGACGTAAGTCCCTTGCTCACTTGGCCACTGGATTCAAGATAGCCTGGCCGATGAGGATTATGAATCCGAAACCGGTCCCAGGATGCTTGTTTCCGGTCCATGGAAGACATGGCTTGGCAGAGCTGGCTGGACTGTTCCCATGAGGCACAGGGTCAGACTGATTTGCATATAGCCATGCCTGAAATGGGGTAGCTGAGTGGGCTAAAGAATGGTGATGG
Source organism: Lissotriton helveticus (assembly GCF_964261635.1). NCBI lineage: Eukaryota > Metazoa > Chordata > Amphibia > Caudata > Salamandridae > Lissotriton > Lissotriton helveticus. The sequence continues at coordinate 1,187,553,439 of NC_136061.1, read as the reverse complement.
ATTAAACCCAGATCAGTTGACTGGCGGTGAGTGTTTGATTTGCTCAAACGCTCCGTCCATCATCCCCTTTTGTATCGCTTTGTTCGCCCTAAGTGTGGCAGGGTATGCTCAGACGTGAGTCCCTTGCTCACTTGGCCACTGGATTCAAGATAACCTGGCTGATGAGGATTATGAATCCGAAACCGGTCCCAGGATGCTTGTTTCCGGTCCATGGAAGACATGGCTTGGCAGTTCGGGCTGGACTGTTCCCATGAGGCACAGGGTCAGACTGATTTGCATATAGCCATGCCTGAAATGGGGTGGCTGAGTGGGCTAAAGAACGGTCATGGATTAAACCCAGATCAGTTGACTGGCGGTGAGTGTTTGATTTGCTCAAACGCTCCGTCCATCATCCCCTTTTGTATCGCTTTGTTCGCCCTAAGTGTGGCAGGGTATGCTCAGACGTGAGTCCCTTGCTCACTTGGCCACTGGATTCAAGATAGCCTGGCTGATGAGGATTATGAATCCGAAACCGGTACCAGGATGCTTGTTTCCGGTCCATGGAAGACATGGCTTGGCAGTTCGGGCTGGACTGTTCCCATGAGGCACAGGGTCAGACTGATTTGCATATAGCCATGCCTGAAATGGGGTGGCTGAGTGGGCTGCAGAATGGTGATGGATTAAACCCAGATCAGTTGACTGGCGGTGAGTGTTTTATTTGCTCAAACGCTCCGTCCATCATCCCCTTTTTTATCGCTTTGTTCGCCCTAAGTGTGGCAGGGTATGCTCAAACGTGAGTCCCTTGCTCACTTGGCCACTGGATTCAAGATAGCCTGGCTGATGAGGATTATGAATCCGAAACCGGTCCCAGGATGCTTGTTTCCGGTCCATGGAAGACATGGCTTGGCAGTTCGGGCTGGACTGTTCCCATGAGGCACAGGGTCAGACTGATTTGCATATAGCCATGCCTGAAATGGGGTGGCTGAGTGGGCTAAAGAATGGTGATGGATTAAACCCAGATCAGTTGACTGGCGGTGAGTGTTTGATTTGCTCAAACGCTCCGTCCATCATCCCCTTTTGTATCGCTTTGTTCGCCTTAAGTGTGGCAGGGTATGCTCTGACGTAAGTCCCTTGCTCACTTGGCCACTGGATTCAAGATAGCCTGGCCGATGAGGATTATGAATCCGAAACCGGTCCCAGGATGCTTGTTTCCGGTCCATGGAAGACATGGCTTGGCAGAGCTGGCTGGACTGTTCCCATGAGGCAAAGGGTCAGACTGATTTGCATATAGCCATGCCTGAAATGGGGTAGCTGAGTGGGCTAAAGAATGGTGATGGATTAAACCCAGATCAGTTGACTGGCGGTGAGTGTTTGATTTGCTCAAACGCTCCGTCCATCATCCCCTTTTGTATCGCTTTGTTCGCCCTAAGTGTGGCAGGGTATGCTCAGACGTGAGTCCCTTGATCACTTGGCCACTGGATTCAAGATAGCCTGGCTGATGAGGATTATGAATCCGAAACCGGTCCCAGGATGCTTGTTTCCGGTCCATGGAAGACATGGCTTGGCAGTTCGGGCTGGACTGTTCCCATGAGGCACAGGGTCAGACTGATTTGCATATAGCCATGCCTGAAATGGGGTGGCTGAGTGGGCTAAAGAACGGTCATGGATTAAACCCAGATCAGTTGACTGGCGGTGAGTGTTTGATTTGCTCAAACGCTCCGTCCATCATCCCCTTTTGTATCGCTTTGTTCGCCCTAAGTGTGGCAGGGTATGCTCAGACGTGAGTCCCTTGCTCACTTGGCCACTGGATTCAAGATAGCCTGGCTGATGAGGATTATGAATCCGAAACCGGTACCAGGATGCTTGTTTCCGGTCCATGGAAGACATGGCTTGGCAGTTCGGGCTGGACTGTTCCCATGAGGCACAGGGTCAGACTGATTTGCATATAGCCATGCCTGAAATGGGGTGGCTGAGTGGGCTGCAGAATGGTGATGGATTAAACCCAGATCAGTTGACTGGCGGTGAGTGTTTTATTTGCTCAAACGCTCCGTCCATCATCCCCTTTTGTATCGCTTTGTTCGCCCTAAGTGTGGCAGGGTATGCTCAGACGTGAGTCCCTTGCTCACTTGGCCACTGGATTCAAGATAGCCTGGCTGATGAGGATTATGAATCCGAAACCGGTCCCAGGATGCTTGTTTCCGGTCCATGGAAGACATGGCTTGGCAGTTCGGGCTGGACTGTTCCCATGAGGCACAGGGTCAGACTGATTTGCATATAGCCATGCCTGAAATGGGGTGGCTGAGTGGGCTAAAGAATGGTGATGGATTAAACCCAGATCAGTTGACTGGCGGTGAGTGTTTGATTTGCTCAAACGCTCCGTCCATCCTCCCCTTTTGTATCGCTTTGTTCGCCCTAAGTGTGGCAGGGTATGCTCAGACGTGAGTCCCTTGCTCACTTGGCCACTGGATTCAAGATAGCCTGGCTGATGAGGATAATGAATCCGAAACCGGTCCCAGGATGCTTGTTTCCGGTCCATGGAAGACATGGCTTGGCAGTTCGGGCTGGACTGTTCCCATGAGGCACAGGGTCAGACTGATTTGCATATAGCCATGCCTGAAGTGGGGTGGCTGAGTGGGCTAAAGAATGGTGATGGATTAATCCCAGATCAGTTGACTGGCGGTGAGTGTTTGATTTGCTCAAACGCTCCGTCCTCATCCCCTTTTGTATCGCTTTGTTCGCCCTAAGTGTGGCAGGGTATGCTCAGACGTGAGTCCCTTGCTCACTTGGCCACTGGATTCAAGATAGCCTGGCTGATGAGGATTATGAATCCGAAACCGGTCCCAGGATGCTTGTTTCCGGTCCATGGAAGACATGGCTTGGCAGTTCGGGCTGGACTGTTCCCATGAGGCACAGGGTCAGACTGATTTGCATATAGCCATGCCTGAAATGGGGTGGCTGAGTGGGCTAAAGAATGGTGATGGATTAAACCCAGATCAGTTGACTGGCGGTGAGTGTTTGATTTGCTCAAACGCTCCGTCCATCATCCCCTTTTGTATCGCTTTGTTCGCCCTAAGTTTGGCAGGGTATGCTCAGACGTGAGTCCCTTGCTCACTTGGCCACTGGATTCAAGATAGCCTGGCTGATGAGGATTATGAATCTGAAACCGGTCCCTATATGCTTGTTTCCGGTCCATGGAAGACATGGCTTGGCAGTTCGGGCTGGACTGTTCCCATGAGGCACAGGGTCAGACAGATTTGCATATAGCCATGCCTGAAATGGGGTGGCTGAGTGGGCTAAAGAATGGTGATGGCTTAAACCCAGATCAGTTGACTGGCAGTGAGTGTTTGATTTGCTCAAACGCTCCGTCCATCATCCCCTTTTGTATCGCTTTGTTCGCCCTAAGTGTGGCAGGGTATGCTCAGACGTGAGTCCCTTGCTCACTTGGCCACTGGATTCAAGATAGCCTGGCTGATGAGGATTATGAATCCGAAACCGGTCCCAGGATGCTTGTTTCCGGTCCATGGAAGACATGGCTTGGCAGTTCGGGCTGGACTGTTCCCATGAGGCACAGGGTCAGACTGATTTGCATATAGCCATGCCTGAAATGGGGTGGCTGAGTGGGCTAAAGAATGGTCATGGATTAAACCCAGATCAGTTGACTGGCAATGAGTGTTTGATTTGCTCAAACGCTCCGTCCATCATCCCCTTTTGTATCGCTTTGTTCGCCCTAAGTGTGGCAGGGTATGCTCAGACGTGAGTCCCTTGCTCACTTGGCCACTGGATTCAAGATAGCCTGGCTGATGAGGATTATGAATCCGAAACCGGTCCCAGGATGCTTGTCTCCGGTCCATGGAAGACATGGCTTGGCAGTTCGGGCTGGACTGTTCCCATGAGGCACAGGGTCAGACTGATTTGCATATAGCCATGCCTGAAATGGGGTGGCTGAGTGGGCTAAAGAATGGTGATGGATTAAACCCAGATCAGTTGACTGGCGGTGAGTGTTTGATTTGCTCAAACGCTCCGTCCATCATCCCCTTTTGTATCGCTTTGTTCGCCTTAAGTGTGGCAGGGTATGCTCTGACGTAAGTCCCTTGCTCACTTGGCCACTGGATTCAAGATAGCCTGGCCGATGAGGATTATGAATCCGAAACCGGTCCCAGGATGCTTGTTTCCGGTCCATGGAAGACATGGCTTGGCAGAGCTGGCTGGACTGTTCCCATGAGGCACAGGGTCAGACTGATTTGCATATAGCCATGCCTGAAATGGGGTAGCTGAGTGGGCTAAAGAATGGTGATGGATTAAACCCAGATCAGTTGAATGGCGGTGAGTGTTTGATTTGCTCAAACGCTCCGTCCATCATCCCCTTTTGTATCGCTTTGTTCGCCCTAAGTGTGGCAGGGTATGCTCAGACGTGAGTCCCTTGCTCACTTGGCCACTGGATTCAAGATAGCCTGGCTGATGAGGATTATGAATCCGAAACCGGTCCCAGGATGCTTGTTTCCGGTCCATGGAAGACATGGCTTGGCAGTTCGGGCTGGACTGTTCCCATGAGGCACAGGGTCAGACTGATTTGCATATAGCCATGCCTGAAATGGGGTGGCTGAGTGGGCTAAAGAACGGTCATGGATTAAACCCAGATCAGTTGACTGGCGGTGAGTGTTTGATTTGCTCAAACGCTCCGTCCATCATCCCCTTTTGTATCGCTTTGTTCGCCCTAAGTGTGGCAGGGTATGCTCAGACGTGAGTCCCTTGCTCACTTGGCCACTGGATTCAAGATAGCCTGGCTGATGAGGATTATGAATCCGAAACCGGTACCAGGATGCTTGTTTCCGGTCCATGGAAGACATGGCTTGGCAGTTCGGGCTGGACTGTTCCCATGAGGCACAGGGTCAGACTGATTTGCATATAGCCATGCCTGAAATGGGGTGGCTGAGTGGGCTGCAGAATGGTGATGGATTAAACCCAGATCAGTTGACTGGCGGTGAGTGTTTTATTTGCTCAAACGCTCCGTCCATCATCCCCTTTTGTATCGCTTTGTTCGCCCTAAGTGTGGCAGGGTATGCTCAGACGTGAGTCCCTTGCTCACTTGGCCACTGGATTCAAGATAGCCTGGCTGATGAGGATTATGAATCCGAAACCGGTCCCAGGATGCTTGTTTCCGGTCCATGGAAGACATGGCTTGGCAGTTCGGGCTGGACTGTTCCCATGAGGCACAGGGTCAGACTGATTTGCATATAGCCATGCCTGAAATGGGGTGGCTGAGTGGGCTAAAGAATGGTGATGGATTAAACCCAGATCAGTTGACTGGCGGTGAGTGTTTGATTTGCTCAAACGCTCCGTCCATCCTCCCCTTTTGTATCGCTTTGTTCGCCCTAAGTGTGGCAGGGTATGCTCAGACGTGAGTCCCTTGCTCACTTGGCCACTGGATTCAAGATAGCCTGGCTGATGAGGATAATGAATCCGAAACCGGTCCCAGGATGCTTGTTTCCGGTCCATGGAAGACATGGCTTGGCAGTTCGGGCTGGACTGTTCCCATGAGGCACAGGGTCAGACTGATTTGCATATAGCCATGCCTGAAATGGGGTGGCTGAGTGGGCTAAAGAATGGTGATGGATTAATCCCAGATCAGTTGACTGGCGGTGAGTGTTTGATTTGCTCAAACGCTCCGTCCATCATCCCCTTTTGTATCGCTTTGTTCGCCCTAAGTGTGGCAGGGTATGCTCAGACGTGAGTCCCTTGCTCACTTGGCCACTGGATTCAAGATAGCCTGGCTGATGAGGATTATGAATCCGAAACCGGTCCCAGGATGCTTGTTTCCGGTCCATGGAAGACATGGCTTGGCAGTTCGGGCTGGACTGTTCCCATGAGGCACAGGGTCAGACTGATTTGCATATAGCCATGCCTGAAATGGGGTGGCTGAGTGGGCTAAATAATGGTGATGGATTAAACCCAGATCAGTTGACTGGAGGTGAGTGTTTGATTTGCTCAAACGCTCCGTCCATCATCCCCATTTGTATCGCTTTGTTCGCCCTAAGTGTGGCAGGGTATGCTCAGACGTGAGTCCCTTGCTCACTTGGCCACTGGATTCAAGATAGCCTGGCTGATGAGGATTATGAATCTGAAACCGGTCCCTATATGCTTGTTTCCGGTCCATGGAAGACATGGCTTGGCAGTTCGGGCTGGACTGTTCCCATGAGGCACAGGGTCAGACAGATTTGCATATAGCCATGCCTGAAATGGGGTGGCTGAGTGGGCTAAAGAATGGTGATGGCTTAAACCCAGATCAGTTGACTGGCAGTGAGTGTTTGATTTGCTCAAACGCTCCGTCCATCATCCCCTTTTGTATCGCTTTGTTCGCCCTAAGTGTGGCAGGGTATGCTCAGACGTGAGTCCCTTGCTCACTTGGCCACTGGATTCAAGATAGCCTGGCTGATGAGGATTATGAATCCGAAACCGGTCCCAGGATGCTTGTTTCCGGTCCATGGAAGACATGGCTTGGCAGTTCGGGCTGGACTGTTCCCATGAGGCACAGGGTCAGACTGATTTGCATATAGCCATGCCTGAAATGGGGTGGCTGAGTGGGCTAAAGAATGGTCATGGATTAAACCCAGATCAGTTGACTGGCAATGAGTGTTTGATTTGCTCAAACGCTCCGTCCATCATCCCCTTTTGTATCGCTTTGTTCGCCCTAAGTGTGGCAGGGTATGCTCAGACGTGAGTCCCTTGCTCACTTGGCCACTGGATTCAAGATAGCCTGGCTGATGAGGATTATGAATCCGAAACCGGTCCCAGGATGCTTGTTTCCGGTCCATGGAAGACATGGCTTGGCAGTTCGGGCTGGACTGTTCCCATGAGGCACAGGGTCAGACTGATTTGCATATAGCCATGCCTGAAATGGGGTGGCTGAGTGGGCTAAAGAATGGTGATGGAATAAACCCAGATCAGTTGACTGGCGGTGAGTGTTTGATTTGCTCAAACGCTCCGTCCATCATCCCCTTTTGTATCGCTTTGTTCGCCCTAAGTGTGGCAGGGTATGCTCAGACGTGAGTCCCTTGCTCACTTGGCCACTGGATTCAAGATAGCCTGGCTAATGAGGATTATGAATCCGAAACCGGTCCCAGGATGCTTCTTTCCGGTCCATGGAAGACATGGCTTGGCAGTTCGGGCTGGACTGTTCCCATGAGGCACAGGGTCAGACTGATTTGCATATAGCCATGCCTGAAATGGGGTGGCTGAGTGGGCTAAAGAATGGTGATGGATTAAACCCAGATCAGTTGACTGGTGGTGAGTGTTTGATTTGCTCAAACGCTCCGTCCATCATCCCCTTTTGTATCGCTTTGTTCGCCCTAAGTGTGGCAGGGTATGCTCAGACGTGAGTCCGTTGCTCACTTGGCCACTGGATTCAAGATAGCCTGGCTGATGAGGATTATGAATCCGAAACCGGTCCCAGGATGCTTGTTTCCGGTCCATGGAAGACATGGCTTGGCAGTTCGGGCTGGACTGTTCCCATGAGGCACAGGGTCAGACTGATTTGCATATAGCCATGCCTGAAATGGGGTGGCTGAGTGGGCTAAAGAATGGTGATGGATTAAACCCAGATCAGTTGACTGGCGATGAGTGTTTGATTTGCTCAAACGCTACGTCCATCATCCCCTTTTGTATCGCTTTGTTCGCCCTAAGTATGGCAGGGTATGCTCAGACGTGAGTCCCTTGCTCACTTGGCCACTGGATTCAAGATAGCCTGGCTGATGAGGATTATGAATCCGAAACCGGTCCCAGGATGCTTGTTTCCGGTCCATGGAAGACATGGCTTGGCAGTTCGGGCTGGACTGTTCCCATGAGGCACAGGGTCAGACTGATTTGCATATAGCCATGCCTGAAATGGGGTGGCTGAGTGGGCTAAAGAATGGTGATGGATTGATCCCAGATCAGTTGACTGGCGGTGAGTGTTTAATTTGCTCAAACGCTCCGTCCATCATCCCCTTTTGTATCGCTTTGTTCGCCCTAAGTGTGGCAGGGTATGTTCAGACGTGAGTCCCTTGCTCACTTGGCCACTGGATTCAAGATAGCCTGGCTGATGAGGATTATGAATCTGAAACCGGTCCCAGGATGCTTGTTTCCTGTCCATGGAAGACATGGCTTGGCAGTTCGGGCTGGACTGTTCCCATGAGGCACAGGGTCAGACTGATTTGCATATAGCCATGCCTGAAATGGGGTGGCTGAGTGGGCTAAAGAATGGTGATGGATTAAACCCAGATCAGTTGACTGGCAGTGAGTGTTTGATTTGCTCAAACGCTCCGTCCATCATCCCCTTTTGTATCGCTTTGTTCGCCCTAAGTGTGGCAGGGTATGCTCAGACGGGAGTCCCTTGCTCACTTGGCCACTGGATTCAAGATAGCCTGGCTGATGAGGATTATGAATCTGAAACCGGTCCCTATATGCTTGTTTCCGGTCCATGGAAGACATGGCTTGGCAGTTCGGGCTGGACTGTTCCCATGAGGCACAGGGTCAGACTGATTTAAATTTAGCCATGCCTGAAATGGGGTGGCTGAGTGGGCTAAAGAATGGTGCTGGATTAAACCCAGATCAGTTGACTGGCGGTGAGTGTTTGATTTGCTCAAACATTCCGTCCATCATCCCCTTTTGTATCGCTTTGTTCGCTCTAAGTGTGGCAGGGTATGCTCAGACGTGAGTCCCTTGCTCACTTGGCCACTGGATTCAAGATAGCCTGGCTGATGAGGATCATGAATCCAAAACCGGTCCCAGGATGCTTGTTTCCGGTCCATGGAAGACATGGCTTGGCAGTTCGGGCTGGACTGTTCCCATCCATGAGGCACGGGGTCAGACTGATTTGCAAATAGCCATGCCTGAAATGGGGTGGCTGAGTGGGCTAAAGAATGGTCATGGATTAAACCCAGATGAGTTGACTGGCGGTGAGTGTTTGATTTGCTCAAACGCTCCGTCCATCATCCCTTTTTGTATCGCTTTGTTCGCCCTAAGTGTGGCAGGGTATGCTCAGACGTGAGTCCCTTGCTCACTTGGCCACTGGATTCAAGATAGCCTGGCTGATGAGGATTATGAATCCGAAACCGGTCCCAGGATGCTTGTTTCCGGTCCATGGAAGACATGGCTTGGCAGTTCGGGCTGGACTGTTCCCATGAGGCACAGGGTCAGACTGATTTGCATATAGCCATGCCTGAAATGGGGTGGCTGAGTGGGCTAAAGAATGGTGATGGATTAATCCCAGATCAGTTGACTGGCGGTGAGTGTTTGATTTGCTCAAACGCTCCGTCCATCATCCCCTTTTGTATCGCTTTGTTCGCCCTAAGTGTGGCAGGGTATGTTCAGACGTGAGTCCCTTGCTCACTTGGCCACTGGATTCAAGATAGCCTGGCTGATGAGGATTATGAATCTGAAACCGGTCCCAGGATGCTTGTTTCCTGTCCATGGAAGACATGGCTTGGCAGTTCGGGCTGGACTGTTCCCATGAGGCACAGGGTCAGACTGATTTGCATATAGCCATGCCTGAAATGGGGTGGCTGAGTGGGCTAAAGAATGGTGATGGATTAAACCCAGATCAGTTGACTGGCAGTGAGTGTTTGATTTGCTCAAACGCTCCGTCCATCATACCCTTTTGTATCGCTTTGTTCGCCCTAAGTGTGGCAGGGTATGCTCAGACGTGAGTCCCTTGCTCACTTGGCCACTGGATTCAAGATAGCCTGGCTGATGAGGATTATGAATCTGAAACCGGTCCCTATATGCTTGTTTCCGGTCCATGGAAGACATGGCTTGGCAGTTCGGGCTGGACTGTTCCCATGAGGCACAGGGTCAGACTGATTTAAATTTAGCCATGCCTGAAATGGGGTGGCTGAGTGGGCTAAAGAATGGTGCTGGATTAAACCCAGATCAGTTGACTGGCGGTGAGTGTTTGATTTGCTCAAACATTCCGTCCATCATCCCCTTTTGTATCGCTTTGTTCGCTCTAAGTGTGGCAGGGTATGCTCAGACGTGAGTCCCTTGCTCACTTGGCCACTGGATTCAAGATAGCCTGGCTGATGAGGATCATGAATCCGAAACCGGTCCCAGGATGCTTGTTTCCGGTCCATGGAAGACATGGCTTGGCAGTTCGGGCTGGACTGTTCCCATCCATGAGGCACGGGGTCAGACTGATTTGCAAATAGCCATGCCTGAAATGGGGTGGCTGAGTGGGCTAAAGAATGGTCATGGATTAAACCCAGATGAGTTGACTGGCGGTGAGTGTTTGATTTGCTCAAACGCTCCGTCCATCATCCCCTTTTGTATCGCTTTGTTCGCCCTAAGTGTGGCAGGGTATGCTCAGACGTGAGTCCCTTGCTCACTTGGCCACTGGATTCAAGATAGCCTGGCTAATGAGGATTATGAATCCGAAACCGGTCCCAGGATGCTTCTTTCCGGTCCATGGAAGACATGGCTTGGCAGTTCGGGCTGGACTGTTCCCATGAGGCACAGGGTCAGACTGATTTGCATATAGCCATGCCTGAAATGGGGTGGCTGAGTGGGCTAAAGAATGGTGATGGATTAAACCCAGATCAGTTGACTGGTGGTGAGTGTTTGATTTGCTCAAACGCTCCGTCCATCATCCCCTTTTGTATCGCTTTGTTCGCCCTAAGTGTGGCAGGGTATGCTCAGACGTGAGTCCGTTGCTCACTTGGCCACTGGATTCAAGATAGCCTGGCTGATGAGGATTATGAATCCGAAACCGGTCCCAGGATGCTTGTTTCCGGTCCATGGAAGACATGGCTTGGCAGTTCGGGCTGGACTGTTCCCATGAGGCACAGGGTCAGACTGATTTGCATATAGCCATGCCTGAAATGGGGTGGCTGAGTGGGCTAAAGAATGGTGATGGATTAAACCCAGATCAGTTGACTGGCGATGAGTGTTTGATTTGCTCAAACGCTACGTCCATCATCCCCTTTTGAATCGCTTTCTCCAGAATAGAGGCCAGACCCGTACTTGTGACAGAACCTGCTACCCGCATTAACGGAGTGCCATTTAACATGTCCTCTACCACAAAATATCTGGCTTCTTGTATTTCCAATGAATGACTAAGTGTTTGGGTACCCCATGTTCTACCCAGGTTAAGACTCCCATAGGGTACTTCAAGTAGGGAGTGCCCACAACTGTACCTCACCATCTCCTATGGAGTTTTATGAGCTCTTGAGTAAGGAGTAGAGTTTCCTGGAGGCAGGCAAAACCTTACAACAAAAGTTCCAAGTGAGAACGTTGTAATTATTTGATATCATCTAATATTATAGTGCCTAAAAGTGGTACCTGGGGTAATAGTTTCAGGTTCCCACATGGCAAATCTTGGCCCCGGGCAATCTCATTTATGTGTCCATAGAGTGCTGACCCAGCAACCATGTAAAAACAATGGCTCATAAGCAAGCAATGTCCCAACTGTCATCCCAGGCCACTCAGTCAACGTGCTAGTAGTTACCAATGGAACATTATCAATGTGTGGGTGTTCTTCTCCAATGCAGAGATCCAGTGCGGTGCCTAGCCTTCTGTGTAAGTAATCTGTAAGATGTCTGCACCCCAGATGCATGAGCTTTGAGTCCTTCCCAAGCACAGGACACTGTACATGACCCCTCTTCCCATGCACCATCAGTTGGCTTCATATGAGGGTGACCGATTGGATTGAAGTCGGTCTCCCTTGCTGTTATGATGCATAATCTGTTGATAAATCATTCTCCCCTTCTTTTTTGGGCCCAGAGGTCACGGAACCAGAGTCACTAGTGGAGACAGCATGGAGTTCCATTTCTGCCACCGCTAACATTTGTTCCCTAGCTGCCTGTTCTTTTGTGGGGCAACACATCCATGCCCTATTCTTCCAGCATTTGGGGTGGTTTACAGTCAATCGATCCTTTGTCCTTTGGGTGGTGGATGTTCGGGAATCCGTTTCACCTCAAGACACTCCCAAGCTTCTCATGGTGTTGCAAAGAAACGTGTTGTTCAGTCAAATATAATTTTCAACTTTGCCCTGTATAGTAAAGTGTATCCGAGATTTAGTTATCGGAGTAGGGCCTTAATTGCGAGGAAGGATTCACACTGTTTTTGCACCTTCGTGGTTTAGCCTGGAAAAATATTGCCGCAGCTGTTATCAATGGTATAAGGGCTCCTGGGTCTGGCAGCATGGAAAATATGATCTCTGTCTCTATAAATGAACAATTGGGCCACCACTGGTCAGGTTGGGGAGTCCGGTGGAGGTGGTCTGCTTGTGGGCTCTTTCAATGTTGAGGATTTCCCCTCCAGAATGGTGTTTACCAATAAATATTGCCAAAAATAGTCCATGCTGGGACTTTCCTTTACCTCTAGGAGCTCCTCCTATCCTTATGTTGTTTCGTTCGGAGCTCCCTTCTGCATCGCCTGCCTCCCATTGAAGAAATCTCTTGTAGCTCAGCATTGTTTGAGCCCATTTTTTGTTACTGTTGGTTGGAGCGCTACAACAGTCGAAAGTGTGGAGTCTGCCAGTTCTTTCAGCTTCTTCTGGCATGTACGAAGTAGTCCCACATTTAGCGCCCGAGCATCTAATTTGGGCTACAGAGCTGCCTGCCAGGTACAAATTTCACATCACTGGTTTCACAGGACCACACAGTTCCTCTATTGTGACCTCAAGAAGGGGCTTGCTGCCTCAGTTCATCTCAAGACTGTTTTGATGCTAGCACCACACAGACCTAATGAAGAGATCTATACTGTGAAGTGTGCCATCTGAGCATGGTCAAGACTGGCTATGGCATGTAGGGTTAGTGCTGTGTACTCTCCTTGGTCCCCATTCATTAGTAACTCCTTCATGTAGGTCACCAGGAAAATAAGAGTGATTAAACAGCTTGAAATGATGTGTCTGGGTAAACTGGGTGAACAGTTTATGAGCAATAAGGTCAAGGCCCTACAGAATGCAGTGCACTGTGCAGAACGCTTGACACGCCTGCTGACATAATGCAGTTTGGTGTGGCCGCACACCTGAATTGCTTGTCATGCAATGCACCTGGTGTAGACTTTATGTACTTAGCATGTGACTGTCCAATGGTCACTGAAGTTTGCTTATGGGTTCGTTCTTTGGGCTGTAAGGGTGATGGAAGAGCCTAACACAGAGCTCACCTCTTTTGTGGCACTCCTGTGATAAGTTAAAGTTTTTCTGAACACACTGAGGAAATTAGTTGCAATGGCAATGCTGATGGGCAAACATATAGTTGCGTTGTGTTGGGGGAGAGGTAAGGCCCCGCAGTTTGAGGACTGGCTGAAATATATATCTATGTCTGGTGGACAATGAGAAAAAGTATGTATCTTTCCTTACCTGTTCATTCCACACTAGAAACATTTTGGGTCCACTTCATGAATACCTCACTAGGCATGCAGACCTATGTTAAGCTTGCATCTCGGGTTACACTATAGAACTGCGCCAGTGTCCTTGGTGATTAAGAGACTACATTGTTGTCCTGTGAGTAAACTATTGAATCACAACCTATATCCAGCACATTGATGTATCTTCAAGAAGAACGTAACTTATTATTCTATTGAGATTTTACTACTGCTACAGTATAAATAATGTGTTGCCTTGGTAACATTTAAAAATAATTTTTGACAACTAACACCAGAATAGTGCAACCGTCAAGAGATTCCTATCACTGAAGATTAATTTTGAGCAGTGATGACGACTCTTAAACTACATAAACCCCAGACCAAATCGATTCTCATGAGGATTTTATAAATCCTTCTCAGGATTCCAAGCACCACGACTAACCAAATTGTTCAAAACATTTTCACAAAAGGTAGGAGTGACACCCAGAATGGGAAAATAATAGAAATGAGACGAGAATATTGCCCCAGATCTTATCCAGCCAAATTATTCAGGTTTCATAAAATACAAACAAACCCATGGTAATATTGAGTGTGTAGTCCACCTGGTTGATAAGTCTAAGAGAAAGGCAATACACAATGTCTTAATCAAAGAAGAGGCACATGTCACAGAAAAGCTTTCAACTGAGTGGATTGGTGCTTTCTCCCTAGAGCAATTGAAAATATGGTGTTAAAAAGCACATGTTATTGACATACTTGTACATCTATATATACTAGTCAATTGTCCTCTCTCTATGTTTATCCATACATTTCTCATCTTTGTTAGTCACGAGAGGTAAATAGTTAGTCCCTTTTTTATTTTTATGTTTATCTTTACCCTTTTTTCTTGATCCGGATACCAAATAAGCTTTTTCTATTGTCATCTACAATAGAATAATCCAGTATATCGACCTTTATGAACGACTATTTAGATTTGTTCGTAATTTATTTTAAATTATATCTCGAATAATTCACCGCGACCTCAATCTCGGAGCTGAGTCACATGATCAACGTCACATGACCAGCCTTGTTTCTTATTTAAACCTTCACCCAGGGTCAACAAGTTGATACCTTGTATAACGGACAAGGCACGCCGAGATTTCGATTCGTTGTGTCCCCCATATCTGGCATATCCAGCCGTCTAATAATCGGTGAGTGATCTATATTCGTGATGGCTGTAGTTAGAGATTTACGCTTTTTGAATTATTTTAACGGGATCTATTTTAACACTGTCTTCCCGTTTTTCGCTGTTTCTTTATATTCTACCCAGATTTGTCATTCGCCGTATTCTGTACTGACACTACTGTTTATCAGCTTGGACAAAAGACGTTGCAATTCAGTAATATACATCTACGTATGACTCGTCTGATTATAATTTAACAAGGTGAGCAGGTGCTATTATATATTAACCTGACCCTGACCTAGACTTAGCTAGCTAACTCACATCCTCTAAACGGGGTATATATATATATATATGTTTAATACCTCTCTCCTGTTTTTTCTTTTCTTTTTTACGATATCTAGATTTGTTACACTTTGTACCGCTGTGACTATTTACTACTCCGGACAAGAAGTACTCATAATCCGACTGTACGCACTCCCGTACTATCGGTTCCAATATAATTAACTTTGGTGAGTGGATGCTACTACAAAATAGTTTCTAATTAGGATTAACAGGGCGAGTAAGTACAGGGCGTCTTATTTCTTATTATGCAGGATCTCGGAACTTCTTATCTGGAAGTTTGACACCTAAATGTAATAAAGGCTCGAAATCATATGATCGTCGTTCAAAACCAAGGATACTATATATGAAATACACCTTAAGTGTCTATCAACTTAGCTGCCTGACATATGGTGAGTTCCTCTGTGGAACCCACTTGGGATTCACTTATAGGTGAAAGATGCCTTAGCATTTATCTAGGTTATCATAATCTTGCCCTTTCAACCAGATATAACCAGTTGTGACCCCCTCTTTTCTTAACAAACAGAAATCTAACAAAATAAATTAAAGGATCGCTATTACATCGGAATATGAATAGTGTATCTGGTGTGGATATTGACCCTATATATACTTTTCAACAATTTATTTCAGTTTGAAAACCTCTTTATACAGGACTGTGAGGTTTAGTCCATGTTCTATTATACCTCAGATGACGATTAAATATACCAAAAGCATTTTATACATAGGACATGTTCACTTAGCATACAAACACATTAAAATGAGCGTTTTATAATGGCTGTGTGCAATATCAATCCTAACAGGTGACTGTCCCTTGCTAGATGTACTGAGAAATAGGACTTTACATTACAAAAATCGTCTGTACAACAGTGCTTGTATTGCCCGTTCCCAGTAAGTCTTTTTCTTTATTTTTCTGTGGACTATGCCTACTTATTCTAAGCCATTGTATCATTACTTTTTATACTTACTTCATATCCTGTATAGTATCTAATAAGAGACATTACTAGATGTATCACACCATAGGGGACCTTCTACTGTTAATGGAGATACGTCCTCGATTCTGCTAATATCTCCATAATATATAGAACTTTGTAATCATCAATTGGATAATGGCCACCACTAAGTCCTGGAATACAATTGAATACTCAGATAATTGTTTAATCTGTACTCTGATTAATTACCAGAGAGGAAGCTGGGGATTTCACAGGGACATATGAATGGAAGATATATAATAAAATGTTTATGATTAATTATATTGTCTAATAATAAATCTTGCTTTAATGATTTTAATATGGTGAATTGTTAATTTACTTGTTTTTTTTCATATGTTTCAGAAACGAATAACATTTGTGAACTCCTGAAGAAGGCGTCCTGTGTACGCCGAATTGCGCATCGAATACTTTAATGCCACCAATTGTTTAACTTTTTTATTACATTAATTGTACACTGTGGTTGTTTTTTTAAAACAACGGTTTTAATTTTGAATTGATGTCTATTATTTGTCCTTTTTAATGAAATAATTTATTGTATATGAAGGATAAATTAAAACATTATTGTTTTTATTATCTTCCTTGTTTCCTGAGTGTTCTCTCTGAGTTCCTTGTTACTGTGTTTTATATTTTTTATAATGCTTAGGATGTTACACACCTAGTTAAAAAGCACATGTCCTTTCGATGGCCATGGCAGGCTATCGGGCAACCACTTTAAAAATATTTCTAAATAGTGGGGTGTCATAATCCTTCCCCGGTGAAGGACGATACGTAAAGGGTGCCCCTCTCCTCATTGTTTGGCCTTTATAGAGTACTATTCACAATATGCATTAGAAAAAACACTGAAAGAAAGGTATCGAAATTGGCCCAAATTACCTGTAGTAATCCTGTAATTTTACAATATGTTCTTGGGACTTGTATATATCAGTCTGGCCTTGTATTTGTAATAAATCCATACTTAATCCCATCTTCCGACTCTGAGATCTACTGTTTGGCCAACTGGGTTACACTGTAACTGTTATTTGTAGCTGATCCTAACTCCTTTTTTAATACTCAGGCACCTGGAAAGTTCCAATGCAGGGAGCAAGGATAAAGGAGCCCGAAATACAATGTGTTAGCAAGACCAAGGATTATGAATCATGGTGCCCTCCATCACTTTTGAGGAAATAAACCAAGTGTTAAGGTGTATGAGGAACAAAGTGCCCCTGACGGGATAGGCTACCAATTGAATTCAAAAAAGAGAATGTGGAGGAGTTGGCCCTTTCCTGCTGGTGTTATATAACAACGCATTTGTATGGGAAATGTCTCCCCCTTCGATACGTGAAGTCTTACCTGAAACCTGCTCAAGCCAGACAATCCCCCTCAACTTTGTGATTCCTATGGACCAGTATCACTAACTAACCTGGATACCACAATTTTGGCCTGAATCATGGCTAATAGGTTGCTGCCCCTACTGGCAGTCCTGGCTAGACCAGACCAGTCAGGATTTATACCTGACAGATAGGGTGACCACCACTCATTATTTTACATGAACTGTCATGAGTTTGTGTGTCTTGTTGAAGATGTGAGTAGTCCTTAACAGATGCCTTTTGTCCGTAATTTTACACCAAACTCTAGCCACACCATGGACTCGGTAAGACAGGTCCTGAGCCATCGTTTTTCTTTTCAGTTGTTGCTACTTGCATTGCCCCGGTAAAAATAGCTGTTCGTTTTTGCAAAGAGCATTAATTATAGGCAATTAACAGCTAGATGATTGCATTATAAAAGCTGACTCTGCCCTTTCACCCACTGGGCTGCTTAACTCTTGAATGCCTACAAGAAAACAAACATTGGCAAAGCCAGTAGGTCTCACCTATGAGTGCTATTGGCTTTGGCAATGATTTTTAGCCGTGCTGTACGGAGGCCACTGTGCTGAATGGCTAAAAATAATTAAAATTAAAATGCACTGTGATGTGCCCGTTGCCAATGCACTTTTATAATACAAAAAACCAAAAGCAAGTGGGTTTGGGGACCAGACCAAATGGAAGGAGGGAAGGCGGTAGATAAGGACACGGGCGAGGCAGAGTACGAGTGAAAGACAGTGGGGAAGCACAGAGACAAAGGAGCTATGGAGGCTGGAAGGTCTAGGGAAGCAAAAGCACAATGGAGGGTAGCAGGGGGGCTGAGTAAGCAAGCTTACAATGGATGATGGGGCAACAAACTGACAACAGACTGTGGACAGGAGGAGATGAGATAGCAAGCTGACAACGGACGGTGGATGGGTATGGGAAACAAGCTAACAATGGAGGGTGATGTAGTAAGCGAACAATGGAGGGTGGGCTGGAGAGGATGGGCAGCAAGCTGATGACCAAAGGTGGGCAGGAGGGGATGGGACAGCTAGCTTACAATAAAGGGTACAATGAGCTGGAGAGGCAAATAGCCCATTTGGACAATATGTGGTAGCCAGAGGGGCCGGGGATGCATGCTGACAAAAGATGGTGGGCAGAATGGGCTTTGAGTTGGGACTGGCAGCAGAAGGTTGGCGGGGGTGATGGGACAGCAAGCTGCCAATGGAGAATGGGCAGGAGAGTAAGGGGCATCAACTGACAACCGGTGCCGGCAGGAAGGATGGGACAGCAAGATGTCAATGTAGGGTCGGCAGAATGTGCAGCAAACCGACAATGGAGGGTGGTAGGGAGGGGATGGGATAGCAAACTGACATTGAAGGGTGGGCGGGATGGGCTGCAGGGAGCAAGCACAGCAGACAACAGCAGCAGCAGGTGGGTGGGCAGGGAATGGGGAGAACACAAACAACAGAAGGTGGATGGAAGGGGATAGGGACACACACGGAGGGGAAGCTGGAGTGGATTGGGAAGCACACGGACAACGGTGGGAGTGAGGGAATTGGGAAACACGTGGACAATGGAGAGAGGGCAAGAGGGGCTAGGAGAGGAAACAAACAACAGAGGGTGGTGAGCAAGGATGGACGAGCAAACAGAAAAGGGGTGGTGGGGAAGAAAGACGAGCAAGGGAAGGTAGGAAAGACACAGGAACATGGAGGGGAGAGCTGTATACAAGGGAGACAGCTGGAAAACGTATACACTCTTATAGTGTGCCTAAACAGAAAGAAAAAGTAGTTCAAGAGAGTGGAGTAGTGGATGGAAACAAGTAATGCATCCATGCTCAAAAGAAGGGAAATAACAAGAAGAAGAAAGAAAGCGTTCAGAAGCTGATGAATAAGAAGCAGGCAAATGAGAGTGACAATGAAGCCAACCAATGGTTAGCAATAGTTGTGCACTAAGCCCATTGTAAGCTAACAATGTGTCCTGTAAGAAACAGCACATGCGCTATCATAGGCGAGATCTAAAACTGAAGAAAGTTAGGAACTGCATTCTATTTTTTACTTCAGAAAAATGCAAATAGGCACTAAGACATATGGTAGACTCAGCCATCCCTGGCTAGTTTTGCTTTCAGCACTTTCATTATGGGTTTCAAAACCCCTGATGGCAAAGTGATGTTGACTAAAATGTCTGAACTGGCCAAATGTGTTATTCATGTCATTGAGCTACTTGGTAGCTATTTTTAAAAATTTTGCAAAGTGTTAAAGTACAGTTGTGAATAGAAAAGTTTTATATTAGTAACTTTGATCGCATACTTTGTGAGAGTTCTCTCGTTCATTCACCTCATGTATTAAAACAAGTTTTGGCAATGCAAATCATTTTGCATTTTTAGCGTTGAAAGTTTTATGCTGAGCTTTACAATTCAACAAAAGTACAACATGGACAGCTGCAGTGAACCTTTCCTAAAAAAAGAGAATAAGTAAATGACAGGTAGTAGCAGCAGAAGGAACATAACAGTATTCTCGCTCACTTTTAGTACAGGTGCAACATCGATAACTATCACATTAAAGAAGGAGCGAGGAGAATTAGAGGAATTTGCATGCTCTCTGTGATCAGACATAAAATACTAGAAGTACAAAACCCATTGTATAAACATCCCAAACCCCTTTTGGAATTAGAAAACATCCATGGAAACATATATTACATACTTTAGCATGGTTCACATTTGGCATTGGGAAACATCAAGATTACTATTGTTCTCTGGCTGTACAGTTGTCTACTTGACATTTTCCTAGTATAGGTGTGGTGGTGTCCTTTAACTCAACATTTATATTTTTCCATTTTTTAACTGTTAGACCTGTATATAAATGATGTGGGTCAGCTAAAAATGTTTTTCTTATGTTCTCTCTATGAGAAGATTAAAAACGGGAGGATGAGACGCCTTCAAGGTATCCTTTTGTTTATTTAAATGAGTCAACCTCAATAGAGTGACCCATTTTTCACATAAGAGGTGCACATTGGGCAGAGACAGTGCAAACTTCCTTCCTATGGAATACAGGGACAGGTAATGTAGGAGGAATCCAAACTTTTCCCATTACGGGAGGCAGAAACTTTAGGCAGCAACAATTTAATCTTTACTTCCTCACAAAACAGGTACAGCATGTCAATAGG
The DNA here is from genome assembly GCF_964261635.1 of Lissotriton helveticus. Lineage (NCBI taxonomy): Eukaryota > Metazoa > Chordata > Amphibia > Caudata > Salamandridae > Lissotriton > Lissotriton helveticus. The sequence continues at coordinate 1,187,533,148 of NC_136061.1, read as the reverse complement.
AAAGTAAGCTTCCTTCTCTCTCAGATAGCAGCAACTGCAATCTTCCATGCTCTACAGAACTGATCCAGCTGGGCAGACTAGTGCAAGATTTCATCGCATACAGAACATGTACACTTAAAGCATGGTTGACATGTAACTCACTGAGACGTATATATAGGCAAAGAAGTGATTAAATTGTCAGTTCTGACACCATTCTCACCCAGTTATATTCTGTCAGCATCCTGAAATCCCAGCTCTGTCATGCAGAGACCTGCTGCTTTTGTTGATTCCATGTTTTTCCACATTTTGAAAAGTAGCCATTGCATGTCGGGCATTGCTATTAGGAGCAGTCCCGCCACAGTCTTTGAAACTGTGCTCCTGAGAGGAAAACACCTGCCAACCTCTTTGAACAGTTTTTGAATGTGGGCCCTCACCAGGAACTCTGAAGTTCCAGCTTTGGAGCTGCAACGGTTCAAAAACGTGAGCGCCGCCACCTATTTGAAACATTGTAAAACCTCTTTAAAGAGCGGTAACTGCCGCTTGGGCTCCGAAGAGACAACTGAAGAGAGAGAATGGGAAGGGAGTGATGAGCTTGCTTCTTTCTCTCGTCAACACGACCCCCACAATAGGAACTGGAGCCAAGCAGACACCCTATTAAAACCTGAAAACAGAACAAGATCTTCTGGAATATGCAACCTCTTCCTCAGAAAATGTACTACTGACGGAACCCGAAAGTTCATTACCATGTATAGGCAAATGTCCTCTTTTCCAAAATGCTATCAGCCAGATTCATCAAGCTCAATTGCGCTCGCACAGGGCCAGATTCTGAGAATCTGGCCCTCTGCGAGTGCAATTTTTGCATTTGGGATTCATCATCCCAACTGCAAAATTCGCTAATAAAGAATTCGCACATTTGCGAGGAATTGCATTTAAGGAATATCTATTTGAGATTCCTTAAATGCAATTCATTAACCATTTTTACATTGCGAAATCGCAATTTTTGGTTGCTATTTACCACGAAGTCTGACTTCGTGGTAAATAGCGAAAAAAATAGAAAAAAGCACTTTAGTGCATTTTTCTCATTTGCATGTTACACACACACATGTTCTTTGGACATGTGTGTGCGCAACACCTGTGAAAATTTGCATATCAGGGGTGCTACAGGGTGTCCTTTGGACACCCCTGGCACCCTTGAATTCGCATCCTTATTTGCGATTAGCTAATTGCTAATCCCAAATAAGGAATAACTCCCCATTCATTCCTATAGGCCCATAGGAATGAATGGGAAGTTATTCCTTATTTGCGATCAGCAATTAGCTAATCGCAAATAAGGAAGCTGTAGGAATCGCAATAAATATTGCGATTCCTACATGAATCCCGTTTTGCGAGTCTGTAATAGCGATTCCTTATGAATCGCTATTAAAGACTCGCAAAACGGGTCTTTGATGAATCTACCTGTTTGTGTTTCCACCACACCTCAATGGGCTTTCGATTCCCAGAGAAGCAACCCGTTTTATCTTGAGCCTGTTTTATTTCAGTGAGCTAACACCATCAAACTGCTTATTATTAGATATGAAGCTGCCCGAATGATTTACGATATGCTTCTCATGACTGCTGTAATTAAACTAAAATGAAAGCCTCGTGCAACTTCATTGCGATGCCCCATTATTTATTGTGCATCTCTAAAATATTTCAACTGCCTGACGCCCAAAATCCTCAAATGGCAAGTGGATAAAGAAAATGTCCTTAAACATTGTAGTGTGGACAAAAGCAAGATTGATGAGTGGAAGAGCCAGTCAGTCAAGATAACTTTAGTTCACCAATAGAATAACGGCATAAAAAGTATTCTACAAACATAAATGCAACTAAGTTTAAAGGACAACATTACAGATTGTTGAAAACGCTTCTAATTAAATGAAAAGATTTATTTTCTTTTAAAAAGAGAGTTAAAATTATGATAGATAAAACAATCATGATCTAAAATCAATACTTCTTACATTCAAAGACAAGTTTTGAATGGAATAGCCCTTGTTTTGCATCAAGGAAAACATGCTAGAGAATTACTCTCCTTCTCTTTAAAGCAACTATGAAAAACTGAAACACACCAAAGGATACGGTAATCAATGGAGGTAATATAGGGCTGGGCGACATTGTCGAAAATTCAGTTTTCACATAAGGGGGAGAATATATCTATTTCTTTCATTGATATACAACTTTCAAAAAAACTACAAAGTGCAGATAATTCTGAGAAGATCGCATATCACAAAGACAGGGAGGGAGAGCATCAATTGCATAAGTTTTAGAAAGATTACCTAACATAAAAGGAATATATTGTAAGCGCAATTTCAATAATATATATCTGTGTTTGAGGTTCGTAGCATATGTCAAATAAGAGATTGAAATATTATTTATACTAGGTGCTGTATGGTACTATCTCACAGTGCTCAAGTTATATTTACTCATATCTCTTCTTACGAAAATTAACTAATAGACAAACCTTCAGTTCTTTTTTAGTTATTGACATACAGGTCTTCGGAATCTCACATATGTTAAGTAAGCCAATATTTTAACCATTTTATTTTTCCTACACCATCTAGATTCAAGCAATCCTTTATGATGTCATTGGTTAGGGTTAGAGTTTCTTTTCTCCAGACTGAATGCCACAGGAGAATAGGTGCAATGTAGATCGTGTGTGTAATATAAGGAACATTAAACTCGGAGTGACAATTATAAGTAGAACAGGATTGTGAAACAGATGCCAATTTTTTCAAAAAGCCATCCTCTATGCACCGAAGTTTAGAAATATCAGAAATATCCCAGACAGCTGTCCCATAAGAGGCAACAGATAGTGTTTTTGCCCCACAGATCTTTTTTATAGCCTCAACTGGCTTAGTCCCGAATTTTTTTACAAATCTAAAATGACCTCCATTAATTTTTTCCATTAAATTTCCTCTATTAATCACCATATTTTGCCAGGTATTTTTCTTATCAAACATAATCCCTAAATAGTACCTCTAAATTTAGCCCTTCAATAAACATTCTTGGTTGTTTCTGTGGTCTTGAACCTGCCACAAGAACAAAAGAATTAGTATGATTTATCTTCATGTCCAAATTATTCATACGTTTTGCATATTCCTCTATGAGTCGCGGCAGTGCGTTGCCGGTTGGTGCCAGCAGCACTGCATCGTCTGCATAGAGGAGTAACCGTACAGGAGATAATTTAACAAGCGGGACATCTGTAGTAGACCCTACCAAAGCCCGCACAGCATTGGTATCTAAAGCAAATAGAAATGGGGTGAGAACTCACCCCTGACTCACGCCCTGGGTAATTCTAAAGTGTATTGTGCAGTCTTCTTACTTCCCATATCGGAGACAGGCCGAAGCGTCAGAATACATATCACAAATAAAGTTAATTATCTGGGTCTAAATTCCCATAGCCTCCATTATTACCTGTAGTTTAGAATGAACCACACAATCAAAGGCTGCTGACAAATCCATAAAGGCCACCTATAAATGGCCATGCTTAGCCGCCATATATTTTGTAATTATTACATTTTAATTGAGGACTTGATCCACTGTCTCCTTTCCTTTTCTAAAGCCATATTGGCTTTGGATTATTATTTTCCTTTCTTGAGCCCATTCCTCTAATCTATTTAAGAACAACCGGCCCCTTTATTTAGCTGCGGAGTCCAGTAGGGATATAGGCCTGTAATTTTTGGGAACTGCCTTGTCCCCTTGTTTATGAAAGGATATTATAACCATCTTTTTCCAGTAACCCGGAACACCTGTATGAACAATTGTATTTAAATCATGTGTAAGTAGTGGGGCCCACAAATCTTCATTATAAAAAAAAGACAATTGGGACCCCTTCAGGACTAGGTGCCTTCGATCTATTTAACTGGTTAAGAGCATGTTTGCATTATTTAGGAAGATGGATAGATGGCTGATGAAAAGTGTAGTGATGAGTGAAGAGGGTGTAGTTAGATGGATTAAAGAGTGTGAGGATAGATTAAGATGGTGTAGGTGGTGGATGGAAGACAGTGCTTCAATTAAGAGGGTGGAGGGAAATGGGTGGAGAGTGTGGGATTGAAACAAAGTGTAGGTGGTGGATGATTGCACAGTGTTGGGATGAATGAAGATGATGTGAAAGGACAAACAGTGTGGGGATAAATGAAGAAGATATCGATTATTACATTGGTGGATGGATGGATGAAGAGGGTGTGGGTGGATGTAAATGGTTGGATATTTTATTGGATGGATCTGGTTGGTTAGATAGATGGATTGATAGATGAAGCTGGATGGGCAAATGGGTGTTTGGCTAATTAAATGTTTTTTTGTGGCTGCTCGGATGAACTGATGGTTATATGGATGTTAGGATGGATGTAAATGAAAAATCTCTGATGTGTATTGTCCAGTTTTAATATAGTGTTGACTTCTCTCCTGAGCATGAGTATTACATAAAGTGCAGTTTGCTGTATAATCCAGAGGCAAAATGGTCTCACTAGGACTTCGATATGAAGAAGCTGCTAATACCCACATAGATACCAGGAATGTATGTCAGAAACACTAGAGGTAGTCATAAACTCTTGGATACATTGACACTCACTGTGCTCTTGAGGCTTCTCTTGGTGCATTCCAAGTGACAAGCCTTGGATCTTGTCACTGGTAAGGGTATATTATGCTACCACTCCATTATAGAGCTTGTTTGCCTAGTGCTGCACTTGCCACACAGACCACTTCCCTTCCCTTTAAAGGGCCCCTGTACTCAACACTTTAGCCTTCCCATCTCCATCAGATAAGAAGGTAGACTGTAGGTAAAACTATGTCAGCATTTTAAGGCCTGAAAACATGTTTTAAAAAATCTCAAATCATCAAAGAGGAAGTGAAAGGCTACCACAGATTGCATTGTCCAAAAAAGAATCACTTATTGCACTGACTGCCAAAATTATATTCTGGAAGCCAATCTAGTTTCCATGAATGTCTTCCTGATGTAGGGTGACCATGCACCCACAAAGTACATGGACTATGTGTAAATTGAGCCCACCTTTTCCTATTTTGTGGTAGTAGTAGACTGTGCATTGTATGTTGTTGCAATATGTCCGTTGAGGGCATACATTGCTCAGTGGGTAACGATGCACTCTGCCAAAGGTGGTGGTGGATGGTCCTGAGGGGGATGATATAGTGTGCCTCAGTATATAGCAGAATGTGCTATGAGTGGTGGGGCGTTGATCTGTGAGTGCTTGTTCCCTCTGCTATATGTGGTTGTGAACTATGACGTTGGTGGAGGTACACTATGCACTGTAATGGTACACTGCTCAGAACATATGGCAGTGCACAGTTTTGGATGCCACTAGGTTTTTGACTCTATTGAATGGCCCTTTGTATTCATTCCACTGAGGAGTCTGATGTATGCCCCTGTTCTTGATGAAGTACTGATCAATGCGATTTTCCACTGCTACTCGGAGGCCTGGGTCCTTTAGAGCCTCCAGATTGAGGCGACACATGGGTATATGTGTGCACGGTGGTCCCCATGAGAGGAAGAGTTTCAAAGGATTGTGATCTAACAGTGGGCATCCCAGTTACTCCACACCCTTCACACTCTGTCCCACCTCCCCATTACAGTACAATATGTCAATCCTGGTGTGTAGGCCGTGTAACCCTGAGTAGAAGGGAATGCTCCATTCTCTAAGTGGAATGCCTAGCCAGTGCTTAATTACCTGGGTATAAGGGCCGATTGACATAAGGATTTAGACGCCCCCCCCCTATGTATCCCATAGGGGAGGAGTCGATTTGTCGAGCAGTGTCGAACACCCGGTGGAAGTTGCCTCCCCATAGGCAGTGTGCCGTGGAATACCATAACAAAGCTGGAGGATGTCTCTCCAGAAAAAAGCCATTCCCGTATTTGTGGCATAACTTGCCATCAGCATTAACGAAGTGCCATTTAATATGTCGTCAACTACAACATATCTGCCCTCTAGAATTTCCAATGAATGACTGTTTAGGTAACCCAGGTGCTACCCAAACCAGGAATCCCCTAGAGTACTTCAAGTAGGAAGTGCACACAACTGTACCTCACAACCTCTAATGGAGTTTATGAGCTCCTGCATAAGGAGTAGAGTTTCCTGGAGGTAGGCAAAATGTATACACCTACATTAAAGATAGGAGTGGATACAATAGCATTTAATATGTATCACCATACAATGAAAATTCCAAGTCAGGACGTCATACTTATTTAATATCATCTAATGGGCTAGTGCCTAAAAGAGTCACCTAGGGTGATAGTTTTAGGGTCCCACATGTCACATCTTGGCCCTGGGGAATCTCATTTGTGTGTCCATAGAATGTTAATCCTGCAACCATGTAAAAACAACTAATAAGCAAACAATGTCCCAAATGTCATCCCAGGCTACCCAGTCAACGTGCTCACAGTTACCAACAGAACATTATCAGTTTTTTGGGTATTCTTTTGTGCTGCAGAGATCCAATGGGGTGCCTAGCCATCTGTTTAAGTAATCTGTAAGATGGCTGAACCCCACTGTTGAGCTTTGAGTCCTTCCCAAGCACAGGGCACGGCACGTAACCCCTCCTCCCTCAAACCTGCACCATCAGTTGGCTTCATATGAGGGTGAGAGCAGTCATTGGATTGATGTACGGTCCCACTTACAGTTATGATGCAATACCTGCCAATAAATTTTTCTCAACTTCTATACTGGGTCCAGCGGGTCAGGGAACCAGAGCAACCAGTGGAGACAGCATAGAGTTCCAGTTCTGCCACCGCTAACATTCGTTCCCTGGCTGCCTTTTCTTTTGTGAGGCACCACTGCCATGCCCTATTCTTCCAGTATTTGGGGTGTTTCACAGTCCATCCCTCATCTGTCCTTTGGGTGGTTGGGGTTCGGAAACCCTTTCACCTCCAGATACTTTTAAGCTTCTCATGGTGTTGCAAAGAACCTTGTTGTCCCAATGAAATATAATTTTCAACTTGGGGGCGCTAGAGGGCACACAGCAAGATGGCCGCTCTGTAGAGCAGCTCCTCCAGCCGAGCCTATAATCCTTTAATTATCCTTCACTATCTGGCTCTGATCACTGCCATATCGGCGGATACAGCGCTGTGAGGTCAAGTGGCACACCTTCGCCAGCAACTGTGGAGACGAATTAGCAGCTGATCGACAGTGAGTGAGGCTCCGGGCCTGCAGCGGCAACGTGGCGGGCCGCTATTAGCCTTTCCAGTGAGGACTGAGGTAGGCTGCGGGGGCACCTGATTTGTGCTGTGGTCAGTGCGGTAGGCGCGGCGCTGCTCGACCTGTGCCCGGGGGACTGCATGGTGCAGGCTGAGGGCTGGTGGGATCCTTTGTTGCGAGTAAATCATGCTAAAGGAGAGGGCCGCACTTGGGTCTCTGCCCTGCGGCTTGCCAGTGTGGGTGTGGAGGAGGTTATGCTGCCCTCCTCTGATCGCGGCTGATGACCTGATCTCTGTGAGGCTGCCTGCGGTCTGGTGCTGGGAGGCTGATTTGTGGCTCCCGTGCGTCTGTGCTGTGGCTCTCCCTTACCGCTGAGAGGAGCAGTGTCCATTACTGCACGGAGTGGTCTCCTACCGAGTGCCTGCGGACTCTGTCTGTTACTGGCCCGGCGCGGTTCCACTGTGTGGTGCACTGCGCGGACGGTGACACCATTGCTGAGTGGAGATTGCAATGACCTGTGGACCCCACGCTGGAGACGTCTTTGAATTCCAGGCTGCCTCTGAAGTTTCTGAGTACTGAGGCGCTGTGACTCCTGTGGCGATTTGGCCTGGTGACGCTACATTAACCCTGCGAAGTGCTGAACTGATGCGGGTCTGATTTGCTGCCCCCCTTCCTCCTCATCATTGTGGTGGGGATCTTGTGTGGGATTGAAGCCCCCTACCTTTGCCTATCCTGTACTTGAGACATTGCCGCCCTGCCTGACATCCACCTGTGACCCATTGTCTACCTGCTAATGATCAGACTAGCATTACTGCCTCAATTTTATTAGCCGTCTCTGCTGTATTGCTCCCCCCTGGTGCGGCTGAGCCTCTATACAAGTCATGTGCAGTGCCTACAGCTCACTTGCTGGCCCGGTTTTGATCTGAGACATGCTGTCTGTCTGGCACTGTTCCTGAGGGCAGGCCGGGTTGGTGATACGCGTGGCAATCTGCGGGTCCACTGCAATAATCTGGTGCTGCTGACTGCTCAGTCCGCCCTTCCTCTCGCCATCTCATCATATTCCTGTGTCATGCCACCTTTCAAAGAGCGACTCACGTCCTTTTTTATTTTCCTGTCCGGGCCTAGCTCCGACCATCATAGACAGTCACCATTATGGGTAAATCCGAACGTGGCCAGCTGCGTCTCATGTTTGAACCACGCAAGACCAGCCGGGCCTCTCAACATGCAGCCTCCAATTCTGAGGCGAACTCTCCCCCTGATCACCTCACTAACATTGACAAAACCCTCCTTGCTATCCAGGCTAGTCTTCAGTCCATAGATGGGAAGATTGTGCATCTGAACTTACGCATGGATCATATGTCCTGGAAACTGGGCAAACATGCGCAACGCCTGGGGGAAGCGGAGACCTGAACCTCGGGCGTGGAGGATGGTCTGCAACAAGTGAATGCAAAAGCGATATCCATGGAAAAGGTACTGGCAGTCATACAGACCCATAATGAAGACTTGGAAGCTAGATCGCGTCGCAAAAAAGTGTGTATTACGGGCCTACCGGAGTCCACGAACACGGGCCGTTTAGAAACACAAGTGGAAAATCTTCTTCGTGAGATCTTCGGGGCGGAGCAGTTGTCCCAGGTCCTGATGGTGGAATGGGCCCATCGATCATTGGCTGCCCGCCCAGCTCCAGGTGTGCCGCTGCACCCTATCATTGCACGCCTTTTGAATTATAGAGACCGTGACACTGTGCTCTGGCTGGCACGCAAGAAGGGCTCCATCACACATCAGGGGAACAACCTTGCCTTTTACCCTGACTTCATGGTGGCGGTTCAGGAGGCTCAGAGATTGTATCAACCCGTAAAGTAGATCCTCCTGGCAGCGAAAATACCTTACGCCATGCTGCGCATAGAAGACAATGGAAAGCACAAGATCTTCACTTGCCCGAAGTCGGAGATGGATTTTGCCAAGAACAGTACACGACGCAGTCGATCCTTGAACTCTATAGCAGGGCCTGATGATGGGGAACTGTCGAGCTGACAGATGATTGATATTGCCTGTAGACCACATGTGATGTTTCTGATTTTGTTTATTGTGTTACTTTCCGGAATGAACTGATGTTCATCAACCACATTGCCGCACTGACCTCTAACGTCAGTGATGTTGATAATTGACATGTATTGCTATAATGAGGGATATGATGTTTGGTTGAGATATTTGCTCTGCGCTGATGGTTCTTTTATTGTTAGGCGAAGCAAGCTCAACAGTTGGCTGGTGGGTGTTATAACGATGGCTTGGCCACCTTCTTTTTTCACTGGGAGGGATACAGTGCTCAGGCGTCCCCCTTATGGGTGTTCCCCACAACTGGTTACTCCCTTGGCACTACACTTGGGAATTGTTCCTGGGGGTTTAGGAAGGCTTTGGCATGTTGGGTCTGCTAAAGTGGGTGGGAGGTACTAGTGGGTGGGGGGATGTTGTAGGGGTTGTTAACGTGACTGACTATTTTCTAAATCATTTAACAGATGCATTTGTGCACCTTAAAACAACCACAACATTATTCATTTCCATGGTGGGGATAGGCTTTTTGAGGCATTCGGCAATTTCTGTATCAGGAATAACTTACTGTAATTATCCATAGCAATGTGATGTCCATCTCCTGTTTAACATGGAATGTATGGTGGCTTAATTCGCCCAAAAAGATTTGTCAGGTACTGGGGCACTTGGATCGCAATGGAATTGCCTTATACAGGAAACACACCTGACACAAACCACTGATAGGCTGGTGGGAAATCTCTGGGCTGGTTACCGGCTTGCTTCTTCCTATTCATCATATAGCCGTAGGGTCCTCACCCTTGTCAAAAAGGGCCTCCCATTCACAGCAATCCAAACTCATGCCGACACTGAAGGGTATATGCCATTCTACTTGGGAAGCTGATGGGCACACTTGTTACTATTGTCAATACCTATGGTCCCAACATTGATGACCCTACCCCTTATGAACGTATTTTTGCTGTTCTACGTGGGCTCCCGGACACTATAGTTCTCTGGGGCGGGGACCTAAATGCACACTTGGATACAACTAAGGATAAATCCAGCAGCAGGGAGGGTCACTTTCCTGGGACAGCGCAAGCGATCAAAGATGGGATGGCGGACTTGGGACTGCTGGATATCTGGCGCCATAGACATCCTGACACACTGGAGGGCACGCATATTTCTACAGTGCATGGCAGCTAGTCCAGCCTCGATTACTGGCTATTGAGTGAAGGGGCGGTGGGCTGGGTAACGCATGTGGTTGGGTTGCCATGTACACTATTGGATTACTGTCATGTCCGACTCGTCCTTTCTGACCCCCCACAAACTGTTCCTAGGGCCTTCAGGTGGTGTTTTAGGCCTGAAGCACTGTTGGACCCGGTCTATATGGAGACAGTCCGTGAGGCCATAACACAATACTTGGATAGTGCTAGGGGGCTTTGGGAGGGATTTAAAGCCACTATTTGGGGCACGTGTATAAGCACGACAGCTGGTATATTAAAAGACCCGTGAGGACAGTTGGGTAAGCTGGAGACTACTCTAAAAAAACTAGAGTAGGATTACGAAGTGGCGCCTAGTGGGTCGACCCTAGCTTCCATGAAAGGCGCTGTACTTCAACATGCGAAATTGGCAGAGGAAGAGATGAGGTATATTTCTAAACGCCATAGAGCTCCCACCTATGGAGAGGGTGGTAGGCCAGGACATCACTTAGCTACTAAGATTAAACACTGTATGGAGAGGGAGGTCATTACTAAAATCACAGACGATGCAGCCCAAAATCACTACAGTGTTCCAGACATTACAGATCAATTCCGGCAATTTTATGCGAAATCATTCACCTCCCAAGTTAAGACTAACGTTGCCAACCTTGATGAATCTCTTGCAGATAGCCATGGCTGTCAGATGGTCAGAGGGAATACCTCAAACAACCGATCACAGTGGGAGCTATTCGAATGGAGATAAATGCCTTACCCAATAAGAAAGCACCGGGCCCTGACAGGTTCCCATGCGAAATTTACAAGGCGTATGCAGAAGAACTCACCCCTTATTACTAGAAATGTATGCTGAAGTTTACGATTTAGGTAGGTTACCGCCATTTCTCCGCGAGGCACTTATCATCACACTACTCAAAAAGGATAAATCCAAGTCAGTAGTGATGCCGTTGACGGAGAGCACCCTCCCACATGAACTTGAATTTCCCCTTGTGTGAGCCATGGATTCGGTTAAATATTTGGGTGTGTGGATCCACCGGAACCTAGAGGTCGTTATCCGTGAGAATTACAAGACTGCCACTGCAATCCTGGATAGATGGGTAAAACTTCCGCTTTCGCTTGCAGACCATATTGCATTGATCAAATTGGTAGTGTTACCCAAAATATTTTATTTTTTCAGTAACATACCGCTTCAACTCACGCAACTTCTTAAAAAAGTCTATGCACTCTGCTGCTTCGCCTCGTCTGGGATGTTGGACAGGCACGGGTAAGCTGGAAAACTCTCATACTAGATTAAAAATGCGGGGGTTTCAGGGTACCCAATTTTTATCTTTACTACCTTTGTGCACAAGCACCATACGCACACTTCTGGCTCACCTCCCATGATTTCGTCCCACACGTGGCTGTGTAACACTGGGATGCACACCCTTTGCCATTGAGTTCCCTATTAACACATGACCATAGGCCTACACCCCGCAATACCGTCAACACTATTAACTCGACGATTGCCGCGTGGCAGGCATTGGGTCGTGAGGTGGGAAAACTACCATTATATTCCCCGCTATTACCATTGGCCTATCACTCGAACATATCAGTAACACACGAACAGGGAGCACTACATACACTGGCGCAGGTAGGCATTGACAAGCTACAAGATCTATTTCCCAGGGGCACTTTTCTCTCTAACAATGACAGGGACTATAGTCAGAATAAGACACCGCTCTTTGTTTTTTACATACATAGACTAAAAAAGGCATCGCAGATTCACTACTCCACATTCCCGACGAACCCACCGGAGGCACTGGCGCTGCGCACATTGACCATGGCCCCCATCCGACATAAGCTAGTCACTAGACTTTACCGCATTGCTAAAGAAGACAAGCCCCTCCCATGGCATGAGAGCCTTAGCAAATGAAATGAGTATCTCAACCCAAAGCTCACGCAGAAAGACTGGGACGTCTGCTGCCAACTCACTAGCGCTTTCACCTCTAATGGAAACTTGCATATCATACACTTTAAAATATCTTCACTAGGGTTACTACACTCTGCATAAACTTTTTCAATATGGACTTCGAGACACTGATCCTTGTAAGTGATGCAGGGCTTTCGTAGCAGATTTCTGGCAACTAGCTTGGACCTGCAGGCATGTGTCAGAATTAAGCATGGGCGGTTTTTGCGAATTGGCAATCCGTGAAATTGCGTATTTACAGATTCGCAATCCGCAAAATCCGCAAACTCTCGCAAATTTTGCGGATTCCTTTTTTTGTGTGTTCGCAAGTGTTTCTGCCATTTCGCGAGGGTTTTTTACCAGTTCGCAAACGCGAACTTACTTGTCGGGTAGCAACGGTCACGACCATGTTGTTTCTACGTCTGGTTCATCACAGCACCCTCTGTTTCACCACTGCCACCCTCTGTTTCACCACTGCCACCCTCTGGCTCACCCATGCCACCCTTTGGCTCACCCATGCCACCCTCTAGTTCATCACTGTAGATTATGAGGGGAAAAGCACACCTGCCCTGCCTCAACTGACATGAATGAATTAGGGGCTGATTAATGTGTCACTGAATTTGAACTTCCAGGCTGGCACCTGTTTCCTTATCTGTAATTGCTTTCTGTTGCAGTGTAATTTTTTTAACGGGACCTTTGTTGTATACTTGTAGCTATTCTCTGAGCCTGCTGTGAGGGTCAGAGCAGGGTCACAGAATAGTTGCAAGTAGGCAACTGAACTCTGAAGGGGCCCCTCAGGAAGCACTACAGGGAATGGTTACTAATGATAAGATTGAACTTTTGCACCTGCTGAGTGCTTTCAGTTTGGCAAAAATCCAAATATCCAGCAGCATCCACAAAAAGTAATCCTTCCAGGCACTACAGGGAATGGTTCTAATGATAAGATTGAACTTTTGCACCTGCTGAGTGCTTTCAGTTTTGCAAAAATCCAAGTATACAGCAGCATCCACAAAAAGTAATCCTTCCAGGTCAAGATCCAAATCAAAGTGACCAGCACATGACGAAAGCACAGGGAGGAGCCTGCTGGACAGGAACAGGAAGTTAGAGACTGTGGGGCACTTCCTTCCTCCCACCCCCACCCCCCCCAAAATGGACTCCTTGCAAAAAAAAAGTGCAGGCAAATGTCAACCTGAGGTGTTATTCTGATAAAAATCATAATTTTCAAAGTTTATGCTGCCTGCTGGTGGATTTCTTGTGCGAAATTGCAAATTTTGCAATCTCGCAATTGCGAGATTGTCGCTGCCCGCCGCATCTACGTGTTCGCAAGTGTTTACTCCCGCGAAATTATATAGTATTCTAGTTGGCAAGTGCGACCAAGCAAAAAATCCGCTTCGCACGGATTTACGAATTTTCGGCAAGTTCGCGGATTGCGAATTTGCCGAAAATCCGCAAAATCCGCGAGCTTAGTGCTTAGTCAGAATACTGGGCTGCTGATCACCACGTTATCAAAGATCATTGGGATTGTGTTGCAATGTTCCCCACAAATATGCTTACTGGGTCTTGTTCCCTTCCTAAAAGGTGTCACCGACAGGCTAACGAGAGTGGCACTGCTTATTTCTAACCGACGAGTGGCGATGGTGTGGGATAGTTCACTGAGCCCCACAGCAGAACAGTGGCTTAGAGATTTGGTCTTTTGTACAGAAAACCTAGTCCTATGTGCGGAGGAGCTACCTTCGTTCTCCAGGCCCAATGACATATGGGATCCCTTTTTGGTATACTTGCATTCCATTGCTCAGCCAGAACCCCCTGAAGATGAGTCCATGTGAATAGCTGTGCTACATGCTGTATTTAATGATGTCAGTCTGTTTAAGTTCTCTCCCATGTAACCTTAATGTATAGTCACATGTTGTTCTTTTTTTTAAGGTGTACCAAATGCTTTTTTTTCCCATTTTGTCTCTTTATCTGTACACTGTATGAGACGTTATAAAAATCAATTAAAACAAATACAAAAAAATATGTATAATTTTCATCTTTGCCATGTATAAAAATGTGAATAGACAATTAATTTGCCAGAGATGGGTCTTGACTGCCAGGAAGGATTCATGTTGTTTTTGCACCTTTGCGCTGTATTCTGGAAAAAAATTGTCACGCCTGTTATCAATGGTCTAGGGGCTTCTGACTCTGGCAGCATGGAAATGTGATTTCTGTCTCTAAAAAAGAACAATCGAGTGACCACCGGTTGGGTTGGTGGTCCCAGTGGAGGTGGTCTGCCTATGTGACCTTTCCACAGAGAAGAATGTTGAGAATATCCTTTCCAGAACGGTGGAGACCAACAAATCTTCCAAAAATGAGTCCATGTTGAGGCGTTCGTTATCCTCTCGCAGGCCTCTGATCCTTATGTTGTTTCATTGGTAGTGCTCTTTCGGATTGTCCTCCTTCCATCATAGAAACCTCTTGTTGCTCACGGATTGTTTGACCCCATTTTTGTTACTGCTGATTGGAGCGCTGCCATGGTCAACTCTGTGAAGTCTGCCCTTACTTTCAGCTTCTTATGGCCTGCACGAAGCAGTCCCACATCTATCATCAGGGCATCTAATTTTGGGTTCTAGGGCTGCGTGCAGGTCAGGTACCGACACGCAGAAGGATGTCGAATCTGGCTGTGTGGTCCTGTAAGGTGTTTGCCACAATAGTGCCAAGCGTAGATTTGTCATGTCTCCATGTCTCTGATGGAGTCCTGAGGGAATCACAGGTTTTGGTCCTTTTGCTCTCATTATTGACCCCTGAGCTTCCCTACAAAGAAAAGCTATGCTGAAACAAAACACCCAATTGGCATCTCTGGCCACCTGTCAGCCCCTAGTAAATGGTACCCTAGGTACCCAGGACATGGTGACCAGAGAAGACCTCTGAGGGCTGCAGCACTTATTGTGCCACCCTCAGGACCCTGTACCCTAGCACCCACACACTGCCTTTGCAGGCTGAGTGCCTAAGTACAGAACTAAAGCAAGAGTCGACATGGCACACATCCCTGTGTGCCATGCCCACAGAACCCACTGCCCTGGCATACTTTAGTCACCCCTCTAGCTGGGTGCCCTATGCCAGAGGTGAGGGCACTGGGTCATGAGCCCTGTGCCCCTACAGTACCCAGGGCCATTCCTGGGCACTGTAAGTGCAGTGATGCCATGTAAGAGTATATGGTGCTGGGGGGTCGTCATTACGGACTCCACAGCACCATAATGGTTACACTGAAGACTGA
Organism: Lissotriton helveticus; assembly: GCF_964261635.1. Classification (NCBI taxonomy): domain Eukaryota; kingdom Metazoa; phylum Chordata; class Amphibia; order Caudata; family Salamandridae; genus Lissotriton; species Lissotriton helveticus. Next base: position 1,187,517,554 of record NC_136061.1, on the reverse strand, counting down.
CAAGTTTGGTACCAAACTTCTCAGCACATTAAACCCGCACTGATGCCAGTGTGGGATTTAATGTAAAATGCATGAGAGGGCATCTTAGAGAGCCCTCCAAAACCCGAACCTACAATCCACATCTGGGCTGAGTGGCTGCAGAGGCTGCCACACAGCAGACATGTTGCTGGACCCCTGGGTGGAGAGCCCCTGCTCTCCTGGGCCTGCAACAATGCACATCCTGGGCGAGGTGATGTGTCTCCTCCCACAGGATGGACAGGGGGAATCTTCAAAGGCATACCGCCTCTGAGAGCTTCTCCAGACCATTTGCTGTACCCAGCAACCAGCCCCCCAGCAGGCCTACCCCCACCCTGGCGGGAAGACTGGCGGGAAAATCTACATCAGAAAGGGGGGTGTGCCAACCTGTGCCAACTCCACCCCTCAGGTGGAGGAGGCGAGGTGAAGCACGACCCCGGCCATCTTGTAGATGGGGAGTCCTGCCCAATCCCAGCTGGGCTCCTGCCCGACTCACACAGAAGAGGAGCAGACTAGGGGTGTACTCACCCCAGGACAGGGACCCATTGGTCCCTGCCCTTGCCCTACCTGTAACGCCCCTAAATTCCGTATTTAGGGGCTCCCTGAACCTTCCTTCCTTAGATTCCGATATCAAAAAGAAGAAAGAAGATCAAGAAGAAGAAGACCTGCCGTGCAGCTGCTAACAACAGGACAACAACAACTGACTTGGCCCCAGCCCTACTGGCCTGTTGACCCTGGAACCTGCTCCTGGCTAAACCCGGCCACCTCCGCGGACAGCAACCTTGGGACACCCAGAGGGCCTGCCTGCCTTGACCCTCTCGACGATTGGGACTCCCATCAGCAGAGGCTCTGCTGCAACAATCCACCTGGTGCCCACCAGGGAGCTCCGGACCAGCCCACTCTGCACCAGCCGAGCCCGGGCCGGGCCAACCCGAACCAAGACCACGAGGATGTCCCCCTGGCGACTGGGACCCGAAGTCCAGTGCCCAAAGACCTTCCTCGACGAACCAGCCGACACCTGCAGACTCAGAACCAGGGTCCACCACAACCGCGACCAGCCGAGGGTAAGCTTTTCCGACACCCAAAGACATCCCTGCACCCGGTGCCCTACAGTTCCCTGTGCCTCCCTTTGGGATACCTACCTGTGCTCCAACATACCAACTTACCTCTCGAAGTGCTGGTCGCCCCTGAAGAGTCACCGTCCCCGAGCCTGCAGCCTTTGTTCCTTTTTCAAGATCCTCATTGGATAAAATTGAGCGCCCGACGGTTCAAAAGCACCCTGCACCCAGCCGCCCGAGTGCCGGTGGCTGTGACCTCTTTGCCCTATCCTACTTCCCTCCTTGACCAGAGCAAGCGACCAGGAGCCCAGCTCCCAGAGCAGCGTGGCCTGCTAGCCAGAAGCCACCAACCGAAGGCCCCCTTTCCCGCATTGGATAATATTGGGCCTACCTACCTCTGCACCTGGCTGCCCCTGCGCCGCTGGGACTGACCTAACTGTACTCACCTGACCCTGGGGGACCCCTGAGTCTATGTCCAGAACCCTAACTTCAACAACCAAGTACTCACCTGGAAACCGGTAATTCACTTACCTGCCATTGGATAACATTGACCCATTTTTTACTCGAAAATCTTTTAAGTGTGCAGTTTTGAAGACTGAACATATTCCTATAAAATCAGCCAAAGTCCAAATTTGAAAATACTCACCTGTGATCAGGAGAGAAGGCAGTACTGTACCTTTCAGCCCTGTACTGAACCGCCAAAGTAATCCCTAGCGGGGTTACTAGTAACCTGTATTTTCTCCATAGGAACCCATTGTCTACTTTTCTATGAAATTTCTTCTGTCTACTTTTGAAAACTGCAAATATTCTTTAAAAATCGTACAACATACTGAAACGCAATTACCTACCTGTTTTGGGTTAATCCCCCAGTGGTGGCAAAAGTAACGCGTTCGTACTTTACCTGTAACCTGAATTTCCTCCCATTGAATAACATTGGGAGAATCACCTCGAAAAGTTTCTAAGTGTGAACTTTTAAAACAGCTTTATATTCAGGAAAAATCATCACTGTAACTAAAACGTTTTTGCTAATCTGGTTTCAGGTTAGGCCCCAGGGCTGAATCCAAGATCGAGTCCTGGAACTACCAAAGTAATCCATAAAGTAATCAACTGTACTTTCCTATGACAACCCATTGAGCTCAATGCTAGAGTGTGTTTCCGAACTGTATTGATATTAGCTAACCTGTGATTATTGTGTGTACAAACTTATTGCTCCTCTGCAAAGTATTTACCTGAGAGTACTCGTATCTCGAAAAGTATATTTTTATAACTGTTGGGACTAAAAATAAAACAACTATATCTATAGATATAATAACAATTGGCCTGGAGTTCAGTTCTTGAGTGTGTGAAACCTTTTGCTGACTGAGTGTGTACAGCAAATGCTTTACACTGTCCTCTGGTACTGCCTTACTGCTCGACCAAGCTACCACTTTGGAGAGTAAGGTCAGTTCTGACTTTAATCTCTGTTAAACCTTCAGGGTTTGTGGACTCTATGCACACTGTACTGCCTTATTGTCCAGTCTATATAGAGCCATCTTCTCACATGTACGCTGCCTTTATCAGTGGTGTGCATGGTGGCACTAATTAAATGTTACTGTTGCCTAGACTACTATACCTATTCCAGAATATTCCTATACCTCTTTCTAGAGCATTTTGACGTGTTTTGTTTACTGATGTCAGACTGGCATGGGCTGAGCAACAGCCCAGAAAAGCATTACATAAAATGCTGTTACCCTATAGGGAGCGTTGGGCTGCTGCTCCAAATTCCCAAGTGTACTATCCAATCTCCCAGGTGCAATTTGCACATTGCTGGTTTCACAGGACCACACATTTCCCCTATTGTGACCTCAAGATGGGGCTTGCTGCCTCAGGTGATCTCAAGATTGTTTTGATGCTAGCACCACACAGACCTAATGGAGAGATGCACGCTGTGGAGTGTGCCATCTGGGCATGGTCAAGACTGGCTGTGGCATGTAGGGTTAATGCTGTGTACTCTCCTCGGTTCCCGTTCAGTAATAACTTCCACATGCAGGTCATCAGGAAAATAGGAGTGATCAAACAGCTGGAAAAGTGGTGTCTGGGTAAACTGTGTTAACTGTTTCCGAGAAATACGGTCAAGGTCTCAAAGAATACAGTACACTGTGCACAATGCTTGACACACCTGCTGGCAAAATGCAGTTTGGCGTGGTCGCAAACCTTAATTGCTTGTGATGCAACGCAGCAGGTGTGGACTTTATGCACTTAGCATGTGACTGTTCAATGGTCACTGAGTAGTGCTTGTGGGTTCTTGGGGCAGTGAGGGTGATGGAAGAGCTTAGCCCAGAGCTCAACTCGTTTGTGGCACTTCTGTGATAAGTAAAAGTTATTCTGAAAACATCCAGGAAACAAGTTGCAATGACAATGATTATGGGCAAATGTAAAGTTGCTATGTGTTGGGGAGAGGTAAGGCTCTGCAGTTTGAGGACTGGCAGAAACATATGACTATGTCTGGTGGACAATCAGAAAAACTATGTATCTTTCCTTACCTGTTCATTCCACCCTAGAAACATTTGGGGTCCACTCCATGACTACGTCACTAGGCATGCTGACCTATGTTAAGCTTGCATCTCAGGTTACAATATAGAACTGCGCCAGTGTCCTTGGTGGTTAGGAGACTACATTGTTGTCCTGTGAGTATATTATTGTATCACAACCTATATCCAGCACATTGATGTATCTTCATGAAGAATGTAACTTATCATACTATTGAGATGTTACTAGTGCTGCCGTGTAACGAATGTGTTGTCTTGGTAAAATTCGAAAATAATTTTAAAAAACTGACACCAGAATAGTGCAATTTTCAAGAGGCTCCGATCACTGAAGAATAATTTTGAGCAACGATAAAGACCCTTGAACAACATAAACCCCGATAAAGACCCTTGAACAACATAAACCCCGATAAAGACCCTTGAACTTCATAAACCCCCAGGCCATATCGATTCTCATGAGGGTTTTGTAAAACCTTCTCAAGATTACAAGCACCACGAAATCCAAATTGTTCAATACATTTTCACAAAAGGTAGGAGTGACACCCAGAATGGCAAAATATTAGCCATGAGACTGGAGAATATTGCCCCGGATCTTCACCCAGATTATTCAGGTTTCATCAAATACAAACAACCCCATGACAATATTGAGTGTGTAGTCCACCTGCTTGATAAGTCTAAGAGAAAGACAATACACAATGTCTTAATCACAGTAGAGACACTCGTCACAGAAAAGCTTTCAACTAAGTGGATTGGTGCTTTCTCCCTAGAGTAACAGAAAATATGGGGTTAAAAAGCACATTTCCTTTCGATGCTCATGGCAGGATATAGGGCAACCACTTTGAGAATATTTCTAAATAGTGGGGTGTTCTTATCCTTCCCCTGTGAAGGAGGATACGTAAAGGGTGCCCCCTCCTCATTATTTGCCCTTAGTAGAGAACAATTCACAATATGCATCAGAAAATAACACTGAAATAATGGGATGGAAATTTGACCCAAATTACCAGTAGTAATCCTGGACTTTCACAATATCTTTTTGAGACTGGTGTATATCAGTCTGACTTTGTATTTGTAATTAATCCATTCTTAATCCAATCTTCTGGCTCTGAGATTTACTGTGTGGCAAAGTGGATTACAATGTAACAGTTCATTTGTAGTTGATCCTAACTCCTTTTTTAATACTCAGGCACCTACAAAATTCTATTGAAGGGAGCAAGGAGGAAGGAGCCCGAAATACAATGTGTTAGCAAGACCAGGTATTATGAATCATGGTGCCCTCCATCCCTCTTGAGGAAATAAACCAAGAGTTAACCACATCGACGCTGATGACGAGCTCAGCTCGTCATGAGGTACACCTCTCGTACGCTCATGACGAGCTCAGCTCGTCATGAACCGCGGTATTTTAAAATATTCAGCGCACAGCGGGAAAATGCGCCACACCGATGCGGTTAAGGTGTATGAGGAACATAGTGACCCCTGACGGGATAGGCTACCAATTGAATTTCACAAAGAGAATGTGGAGGAGTTGGCCCTTTCCTGCTGGTGTTATATAACTTAGCGTTTGAATGGGAGATGTTTCCCCCCTGATACGTGAAGACATACCCGAAACCTGCTCAAGCCAGACAATCCCCCTCAACTTTGTGATTCCTATGGACCAGTATCACTAACTAACCTGGAGAACACAATTGTGGCCAAAATCATGGCTAATAGCTTGCTGCCCCTGCTGGCAATCCTGGCTACACCAGACCAGTCAGGATTTATACCTGGCAGATAGGGTGACCACCACTCATTATTTTACATGAACTGTCATGAGTTTGTGTGTCTTGTTGAAGATGTGAATAGTCCTTAACAGATGCCTTTTGTCCGTAATTTTACACCAAACTCTAGCCACACCATGGGCCCGGTAAGAAAGGTTCTGGACCATTGTTTTTTCTTTTCAGTAGTTGCTACTTGCATTGCTCCGATAAAAATAGCTGTTGGCATTTGCAAAGAGTATTAAATATAGGCAATTAACAGAGAGATGATTGCAATATAAAAGCTGACTCTGCCCTTTCACCTACTGGGCTGCTTAACTCTTGACTACCTACAAGAAAACAAACATTGACAAAGCCAGTAGGTCTTACCTATGAGTGCTCTTGGCTTTGGCAATGATTTTTAGCCGTGCTGTACAGAGGCCACTGTGCCGAATGGCTCAAAATAATTAAAATTAAAATGCACTGTGATGTGCCCGTTGCCAATGCACTTTTATAATACAAAAAAACAAAAGCAAGTGGGTTGGGAGACACGACAACATGGAAGGAGGGAAGGCGGTAGATAAGTACACGGGCGAGGCAGAGTCCGCGTAAAAGACAGTGGGGAAGCACACAGGCAAAGGAGCTATGGAGGCTGGTAGGTCTAGGGAAGCAAAAGCACAATGGAGGATAGCAGGGGGGCTGAGGAAGCAAGCTTACAATGGATGATGGGGAAACAAACTGACAACAGACTGTGGACAGGAGATGAGATAGCAAGCTGACAACGAACGGTGGATTGGTATGGGAAACAAGCTGACAATGGAGGGTGATGTAGTAAGCTAACAATGGAGGGTGGGCAGGAGAGGATGGTTAGCAAGCTGATAACCAAAGGTGGGCAGGAGGTAATGGGACAGCTAGCTTACAATAGAGGGTACAATGAGCTGGAGAGGCAGATGGCCCAAATGGACAATAGGTGGTAGCCAAAGAGGCCGGGGATGCATGCTGACAAAAGATGGTGGGCAGAATGGGCTTTGAGTTGAGACTGGCAGCAGAAGGTTGGCGGGAGGTGATGGGCAGCAAGCTGCAAATGGCGAATAGGCAGGAGAGTAAGGGGCATCAACTGACAACAGGTGCCGGCAGGAGGATGGGACAGCAAGATGTCAATGTAGGGTCGGCAGAATGTGCAGCAAACTGACAATGGAGGGTGGGAGGGAGGGGATGGGATAGCAAACTGACATTGAAGGGTGGGCGGGATGGGATGATGACAGCCAGCACAGCAGTCAACAGCAGGTGGGTGGTAGGAGCTGGGGGAGCACATGGACAATGAAGGATTGGTGGGCAGGGAATGAGGAGAACACAAACAACAGAAGGTGGATGGAAGGTGCTAAGGAAGCACACTGAGGGGAAGCTGGAATGGATTGGGAAGCACACGGACAACGGTAGTAGTGAGGGAATGGGGAAACACATGGACAATGGAGAAAGGGTGGAAGGGGTTGGGAGAGGAAACTAACAACAGAGGGTTGGTGAGCAAGGATGGGTGAGCAAACAGAGAAGGGGTGGTGGGGAAGAAAGACGAGCAAGGGAAGGTGGGAAAGAAACAGGAACATGGAGGGAAGAGCTGTATACAAGGGAGACAGCTGGAAAACACATACACTCTTGTTGAGTGCCTAAACAAAAAGAAAAAGTAGTGCAAGAAAGTTGAGTAGTGGATGGACACAAGTAATGCATCCTTGCGCAAAAGAACGGAAAAAGACAAGAAGAGGAAAGAAAGCGTTCTGAAGCTGATGAATAAGAAGCAGGCAAATGAGAGTGACAATGAAGCCAACCAATGGTAAGCAATAGTTGCGCTCTAAGCCCATTGCAAGCTAACAATATGTCCGGTAAGAAACAGCACATGTGCTATCATAGGTGAAAACTTAAACTGAAGAAAGTTAGGAACTACATTTTATTTCATACTTCAGAAAAATGCCAATTGACGCCAAGTCATATGGTAGACTCAGCCATCCATGGCTAATTTTGCTTTCAACACTTTCAATATGGGTTTAAAACCTCAGATGGCAAAGTGATGTTGACTAAAATGTCAGAACTGGCCAAATGTGTTATAGATGTCATGGAGCTACTTGTTAGCTCTTTTTATACATTTTACAAAGTGTTTAAGTACAGTTGTAAATCGAAACATTTTATATGTGTAACTTTACCTGCATATTTTGTGAGGGTTCTCTCCTTGATTCACCTCATGTATTAAAACAAGTATTGGCAATGCAAATCGTTTTGCATTTGTGGAGTAGAAATTGTATGCTGATCTTCACAACTCAACAAAAGGTCAACATGGACAGCTGCAGTGAACCTTTCCTAAAAAAGAGAATAAGTAAATGACTTGTGGAAGCAGCAGAATTGCACAGTATTCTCTCTCACCTTTACTACAGTTACAACATAAGTAGCTATCACATTAAAGAAGGAGAGATGGGAATTAACGAAAAAATGCATGCTCTCTGTGATGAGACATAAAATACTAGAAGTACAAAACCCATTGTATAAAACATCCAAACCCCTTATGACATTAGAAAACATTCATGGAAACATATAGGATGATGAGCCCTTACATACTTAGCATGGTTTACATCTGCCACTGGAAACCATCAAGATTACTATTGTTTACTAGTTGTATAGTTGTCTACTTAACATTTTCCTATTATAGGTGAGGTTGTGTCCTATATGTCAACATTATCTGTTAGACCTGTATATAAATGATGTGGGTCAGCGAAAAATGTTTTTACTAATTTCTCTGTATCAGAAGATTAATAACGGGAGGATGAGACGCATTCAAGGTATCCTTTTTTTCATTTTAAATGAGTCACCCTCAATAGAGACACCCATGAAGGTCAAGAGGTGCACATTGGGCAGAGACAGTGCAAACTTCCTTCCATGGAAGACAGGGACAGGTAATGTAGGTGTAATCCAAACCTTTCGCATCACAGGACGTGGAAACATTGGGCTGCAACAATTTAATCTTTACTTCCTCACAGAACAGGTACAGCATGGCAGTAGGAAAGTAAACTTCCCTCTCTCTCAGATAGCAGCAACTGCAATCTATCCATAGTCTACAGAACTGATCCATCTGGGCAGACTAGTGCAAGATTTAATCGCACACAGAACATGTACACTTAAAGCATGGTTGACATATAGGTCATACACGGATACCTGGAGTGGATGCTTAACTCACTTACAGGAATATATAGGCAGAGGAGTGAATACATTGTCAGTTCTGACACCATTCTCACCCAGTTATATTATATGTCAGCATCCTGAAAGCCCAGCCCTGTCATGCAGAGACCTGCTGCTTTTGTTGATTCCATGTTTTTCCACATTTTGAAAAGTAGCCATTGCATGTCGGGCATTGCTATTTGGAGCAGCCCCGCCACAGTCTTTGAAACTGTGCTCCTGAGAGGAACACACCTGCTAACCTCTTTGAAAAGGATTTGAATGTGGGCCCTCACCAGGAGCTCTGAAGTCCCAGCTTTGGAGCTGCAACGGTTCAAAAACGTGAGCGCCGCCACCTATTTGAAACGTAAAACCTATTTAAAGAGCGGTAACTGCCGCTTGGGCTCCCAAGAGACAACTGAAGAGAGAGAATGGGAAGGGAGTGATGAGCTTGCTTCTTTCTCTCGTCAACACGACCCACACAGTAGGAACTGGAGCAAAGCAGACACCCTATTAACACCTGAAAACAGAACAAGATCTTCTGAAATACGCAACCTCTTCCCCAGAAAATGTACTACTGACGGAGCACGAAAGTTCATTACCATGTATAGGCAAATGTCCTCTTTTCCAAAATGCTATACGTGTTTCCACCACACCTCATTGGGCTTTCCATTCCCAGAGAAGCAACCCGTTTTCTCTTGAGCCTGCTTTATTTCAGTGAGCTAACACCATCAATCTACTTATTAGATATGAAACTGCCCATTTTATTCATGATTTGCGATACAATTCTTATGTCTGGTGTAATTAAACTAAAATGAAAGCATCGTGCATGTGCATTGCGATGCCCCATTGTTTATTGTGTAGCTCTAAAATATTTTCATCTGCCTAACGCCCACAATCCTCAAAAGCCAGTAAATAAAGACAATCTCCTTAAACTTTGTAGTGTGGAGAAAAGCTAGATTGATGAATAGATGGGTCAGTCAGTCAAGATAACTTTATTTCGCCGATAGAATAACGGCATAAAATGTGTTCTACAAACATAAATTCAACAATGTTTTAAAAGAGAACATTACAGATTAAAGAAAAGCTTCCGATTAATAGAAAATATATTTTTTTCTTTTAAAAATAGAGTTAAAATTATGATATATAAAACAATCATGATCTAAAATCAATACTTCATACATATATACACAAGTTTTGAACGGAATAGCCCTTGTTTCTAGAAGGCAAACAGGCTAGGGAATTACTCTCCTTCTCTTTAAAGCAGCTATGAACAACTGAAACATACCGAAGGATCTGTTAATGACTTGAGGTAAAAAGGGGCTGGGCAACATTGTCTAAAATTCAGTTTCCGCAAAGGGGGAGAATGTATCTATTTCTTTCATTGATATACAACTTACAAAAAAATTAAAAGTGCAGATCATTCTGAAAAGATCGCATATTACAAAGACAGGGAGGGAGAGTATCAATAGCATACGTTTTAGACGGATATCCTAAAATACGAGGAATATATTTTAAGCGAAATCTCAATAATATATATCTGTGTTGGAGGTTTCTAACAAATATCAAATAAGAGATTGAAATATCATATATCTCAGGTGCTATGTGGTATGTCTCAATGTGCTCAAGTTAGAGTTAGATTCATATCTCTTCTTACCAAAAATTAACTAATAGACAAACCTTCAGTTCTTTTTTAGTTATTGACATATTTGATTTCGGATCCTCATATAGGTTAATAAGGCAACAGGATGTAGGTTAGTCTCAATATATTTTAAACATTTTATTTTTCCTGCACCATCTAGATTCAAGCAATCCTTTATGATGTCATTGGTTAGTGTTAGAGTTTCTTTTCTCCAGACTGAATCCCATAGGAGAATAGGTACAATGCAGATATTATCTGTAATATATGGAACATTCAACTAGGAGTGACAATTATAAGTAGAGCAGGATTGATGAACAGATACCAATTGTTTCAAAAAGCCATCCTCTATACACTTAAGTTTAGAAATATCGGAAACGCCCAGATAGCTGTCCCATAAGAGGCAACATAGTGTTTTTACAAGCCAGATCTTTTTTATTACTTCAATTAACTTAGTTCTGAGTTTTTTTGCAAATCTAAAATGACCTCCGATAATTTTTTGCATTAAATTTCCTCTATTTATCACCATATTTTGCCAGGTATTTTTCATATCAAAGATAATCCCTAAAAGCTGAACAAATCCACAACCTCTAAATGTAGCCCTTCAATAAACATTCTAGGTTGTTTCTGTGGTCTTGAACCTTCCACAAGAACAAAATACTTAGGGGCCCATTAGGATGGCAGGCGTATCGCCCCGCTGGGCCGGCCGTAGCCACCACTGGCCTGGCAGGGGTGATCCGCCCGCCATCCATACCTGAAAGACCCCGCCATATTAGTATGGCTGGGGGGTCTGCAGCGGACGGAACGACCGTCTGCTGCTTTTCCGCTGGTCAACTCGTCGACCAGGAAAGAAAAAGGGCATGATATAGTGGTGGTGTCTGCAAGAACCCACCATTCATATTACTATTTTGGCGGTGAGCAGCCTTTCCATGGTGGCGTTGCTGCCATAGAAAGGCATGTGGATTTTGCTGGTGGGGACCCCCAGGGTGTTGGGGAGGTGGGGTTGCACATTGGGGGTAACTATGATATCCACCTCATTGCAATGCACTATGTGGCAGGCAACACGTGGTGCCTGCCATATAGTGGATGGCAATGCTGTGCACAGTACTTTTACATTACGAATGGGTCTGCAGCCAGCAGATCCACCCACAGTGTAAAAGGCCCAGGAAGCGCCTGCCAGTGTGGCGGGCCCATCCTAATGCCAATGGCGGGACCGCCGCAACTTTGGCAGTAGGTCCCTGGCAGATTATAATAGCCCCCTATGTTTGATTTATCTACATGTCCAAATTGTTGATACATTTTGCATACTCCTCTATGAGTCGCGGCAGTGCGTTGCAAGCACGTGCCAGCAGCACTGCATCGTCTGCATGGAGTAGTATCCGGACAGGAGATCATTTAATAAGGGGGATGTGTGTAGTAGACCCTACTAAAGCCAATCTCACGGCATTGGTGTATACACCAAATAAAAAGGGGGCAATAACTCACCCCTGCCTCATGCCCTGGGTGATTCTAAAGTGTCTTGTAAAGTCTCCTTTCTTCCCATATCGGACACAGGCCATAGCGTCAGAATACATATCACAAATAAAGTAAATGATCTGGGTCTGAATTCCCATAGACTCTATTATTACCCATAGCTTAGAATGACCCACGCAATCAAAGGCTGCAGACAAATCCATAAAGGCCATATATAATGGCCATGCTTACCCGCAGTATATTTTGCAATTATTTCATTTAAAATGAAGCACTGATCCACTGTCCCCTTTCCTTTTCTAAAGCCATATTGGCGTGGGATTATTATATTCCTTTCCTGAGCCCATTCCTCTGTTCCCCTTTTTTAAGAATGGTTATGATAACCGTCTTTTTCCAGGAAACCAGAACACCTGTATTAACAATTATATTAAAACATTTGTAAGGTGTGGGGCCCACAAATCATGATTATAAAAAAATAAGTTAATCGGGACCCCATCAGGACCAGGTGCCTTAAACCTAGTAAAGTGGTTAAGAGCATGTTTGCATTACTTAGGAAGATGGATAGATGGTTGATAGAAAGTGTAGTGATGAGTGAAGAGGGTGCAGTTGGATGGATTGAACAGTGTGAGGATAAATTAAAAGGGTGTGGGTGGTGGATGGGAGACATTGTTTGAATTAAGAGGGTGGAGGTAAATGGGTGGAGAGTGTGGGATTGAATCAAGGTGTAATTGGTGGATGATTGCACATTGTCGAGATGAATGAAGATGATGTGGAAGGACAAAGAGTGTGGGGATAAATGAAGAAGGTATAGATGATTAAATGGGTGGATGGATGGATGAGAGGGTGTGGGCGGATGTAAATGGGTTGATGTTTTCTTGGATGGAGCTGGATGGTTAGATAGATGGATTGATAGATGAAGCTGGATGGGCAAATGGGTGTTTGGATAAATAAATGGATCTTTGTTGGTGCTTGGATGAACTGATGGTTATATGGATGTTAGGATGGATAGAAATGAAAGGTCTCTGATGTGTATTGTCCACTTTCAATATAGTGTTGACTTCTCTCCTGAGCATGAGTATTACATGAAGTGCAGTGTGCTGTATTATCCAGAGACAAAGTGGTCTCAGAAAGTGTATGATATAAAGAAGCTGCTAATACCCACATGGATACTAGGAAGGTATGTGAGAAACACTAGAGGTAGTTGTAAAAACTTCAGTACATTGACCCTCACTGTGCTCTATAGGCTTCTCTTGGTGCAATCCAAGTGGGTATCTTACAAGCCTTGGATCTTTTCAGTGGTGAGGGTATATTATGCTACCACTCCATCATAGGTGTTGTTTGCCTAATGCTGCACTAGCCATACAGTCAACTTCCCTTCCCTTTAAAGGGCTCATGTACTAGACTCATCAGCCTTCCCGGCTCCATCAGATAAGAAGGTAAATTTTAGGTAAAACTCTGTCATCATTTTAAGGCCTGAAAACATGTTTTAAAAAATCTTGGATCATCAAAGAGGAAGTGAAAGGCCAGCTCAGATTGCATTGTCCAAAAAATATTACTTACTGTTTGCACTGGCTACCAAAATTATATTCTGGCAGCCAATCTAGCTCCTTTGAATATCTTCCTGATGTAGGGTGACCATCTGCCCCCAAATTACATGGACTATGTGTAAATTGAGTCCAACATTTCCTGTTTTGTGGTAGTAGTAGACTGTGCTTTGTTTGTTGGTGTAATATGTCCTTTGAAGGCGTACATTACTCAGTGGGTAATGATGCACTCTGCCACAGGGGGTGGTTGATGGTTCTGAGGGGGTTGAGGCAGTGTGCCTCAGTATATAGCGGAATGTTCTGTGAGTGGTGGGGCATTGATCTGTGAGTGGTATTCCCACGTGCTATATGTGGTTGTAAACTATGAATTTGGTGGTGGTACACTATGCAATGCACTGGTAAACTGCTCAGGGCATATGGCAGTGCACAGTTTTGGATGCTACTAGGTTTTTGACTCTTTTGAATTTCCATTTGTATTCATTCCACTGAGGAGTCCGAGGTATGCCCCTGATCTCGGCGAAGTATTGGTCAATGTGATTCCCCACTGCTCTTCAGAGGCCTGGGTCCTTTTGCGCCGCCACATTGAGGCGACACATGGGTATGCATGTGCAAGGTGGGCCCCATGAGAGGAAGAGTTTCAAAGTATTGTGATCTAACGTGATAATCCCAGTAACTCCACACCCTTCACCCTCTGTCCCACCTCCCCATTACAGTAAAATAACTATATCATGGTGTGTAGGTCCTGTAAGCCTGAGTAGACGGAAAATACTTCATTCTGTAAGTGGTATGCCTAGCCAGTGCTCAATTAGCATGGTATGGGTGGCCCACTGGCATAAGGATCTAGTGGCCGCCACTCTCTATGTGTCCCATAGGGGAATAGTCAATTTTTTTTAGCAGTGTCGAACACACGGTTGAAGCTGCCTCCCCATTGGCAGGGTGCCCTGGCATACCATAACAAAGCTGGAGAATGTCTCTCCGGAAATGAAGTATTTGTGGCAAAACCTGCCACCAGCATTAATGGAGTGCCATTTAACGTGCCCTCTCCTACAACATGTCTGCCCTTTAGAATTTCCAATGAATGACTGCTTGGGTACCCCAGGTGCTACCCAAATCAAGACTCCCCTAGAGTACTTCAAGTAGGCAGTGCCCACATCTGTACCTCACAATCTCTTATGGTGTTTATGAGCTCTTGCGTAAGTAGTAGAGTTTCCTGGAGGCAGGCAAAATGTATCCATTTACATTTAAGATAGTAGTGGGTACGATACCATTTAATATGTAACACCATACAATGAAAGTTCCAAGTGAAGTGGTTGTACTTATTTAATATCATCGAATGCACTAGTGCCAAAAAGAGTTACCTGGGGGGATAGTTTCAGGGTCCTTCATGTCACATCTTGGCCCGAGGAATCTCATTTGTGTGTCCATAGAGTGCTGACCCTGCAACCATGTAAAAACAACAACTTATAAGCAAACAATGTCTAAACTGTCTTCCCAGGCTACTCAGTCAACATGCTCACAGTTACTAATGGAACATTCTGAATTTGTGGGTGTTTTTCTCTGGATGGTAGATCCAGTGGGGTGCCTAGCCCTCTGTTTAATCTGTGAGATGGCTGAGCCCCCTTTGCTGAGCTTTGAGTCCTTCCCAAGCACAGGCCACTGTACATACCCACCTCCTCCCTCAAACCTGCACTATCAGTTGGCTTCATATGAGGGTGCCCCTTGCAGTTATGATGCAATATCTGTCAATAAATCATTCTCACTTCTCTACTGGGTCCAGAGGTCTGGGACCCAGAGCCACCAGTAGAGACAGCATGGAGTTCCAGTTCTGCCACTGCTAACATTAGTTCCCTGGTACAGTGACAGTGGGTTGTTTTATTGTCATACATGGATGACAGAGATTTGATAACTGCATCAATTATGTTATGATTTGTCATATATGTGCTGGCCAGTCGTCTGGCTAGATAGGTTGTAAATATTAATTTCTGATGTATATATGCGCACTACCGTCCCTTTTCACATCACTATCACAAATCCCCCATGCACTTGCCACCCCACCCTATGTGCGTCTGTATTTTTTAAAAAAATGATTAAACGTGAAATACGTTGTGCCTTATAATTTGATTAACTCCTGTTTTGTGGTAAAATAAAATCGCAACCATTTTGGGTACAATGTAATGGTGATGTCTGATTTTTGATTAGATAACAAAGATCTTTTCCTTATTTATATGTGGTTTAACTGTTCTCCACTGTGACAGTAACTTTTGTACTACATTTTACCGAATTCCAGTGGCCTGTCAGGTTACCCCATTGCTATATAGCATTAGCTCTCTGGCTGCCTTTTATTTTGTGAGGCAACATAACCATGCTATATTCTTCAGGCATTTGGGCTGTTTCACAGCCCCTCCCTCATCTGTCCTTTGGGTGGTGGGGGTTCAGAAATCCCTTTTACCTCCAGACACTCCTAAGCTTCTCATGGTGTTGCAAAGAAAGTTGTTGTCCCGTCAAATATAATTTTCAACTTTGCCATGTATAAAAAAATGGATCGAAGATTCATTTGTTGGACATGGGCCTTGACTGCCTGGAAGGATTCATGCTGTTTTTGCACCTTCGTGCTGTAGTCTGGAACAATATTGACACAGCTGTTATTATTGGTCTGGGGTCTCCTGACCCTGGCAGCATCGAAAATATGATCTCTGTCTCTATAAAAGAACAATCGAGTCACCACCGGTTGGGTTGGGGGTCGCAGTAGAGCTGGTCTTTATTTATTTATTTATTTATGCGATTTTATATAGCGCAAACTTTACCCAAAGGTGTCAGAGCGCTTTACATAAGAACCAGTTGAAAAACATAAGGATTTAGGATTACATGCGTTACATAAAGGATACAAACAGAAAAAAATTGCAAATGTACAAGATGTAAAGTCACACAAGGAGGAGATACAAATGGATATACTCTAAGAGTCACATAGGAATGGTAGAGAGCACAACGGTCTACTGCATATACTAGTGATTAGAGTTATCTCTATATACATAGGGAAGGGATACAAATGGATATACTCTAAGAGTCACATAGGAATGGTAGAGAGCACAACGGTCTACTGCATATACTAGCGATTAGAGTTATCTCTATATACAAAGGGAAGGGATATGACTGGATATACTCTAAGAGTCACATAGGAATGGTAGAGAGCACAACGGTCTACTGCATATACTAGTGATTAGAGTTATCTCTATATACATAGGGAAGAGATACGAATGAATATACTCTAAGAGTCACATAGGAATGGTAGAGAGTACAAAGGTCTACAGCATATACTAGTGATTAGAATTATCTCTATATACAGAAAAGCGAGTTCCATTAGGTGGGGTCGGAGGAGGGATGCAGCCACAGCACCAAGGGAGGGACAGAGAAGGGCAGGAAAGTGAGACAAACCAGAGAGGGATACAGATAGTAACGAGTAAGACAGCGAGGAGTGTGTCAGAGGCAGCAGAAGAGACAATAGAAAGGTCGTTAGGACAGAGGGGGAGGTCAGAGATCGCTAAAGTGGCGGAGTAGAAAGGTAGAAGAAGAAGCGAGTCATAAAAAGAAAATGGCGGGTAACTCAGAGGTCCAGGTCCGAAAGTCCAGGAAGAGGGCTGCCATAGCCAGCAAGTCCGGGGGGAGAAAGGCAGTCCGCAGCAAAGTCACAGCCTCATCGTCCATGAGGAGCTGGGGCAGAGGAGTTCGATCCGGATACCAGGGGTCAGGGAAGAAAGACTACAGGAGCCAAAACAGCTGTTCTCAGAACGGGAGGCAGTCTCGGGAGGAGGGGAGAACACGCCATAAAGCCGACCCACATCATCTGGGGCCAAATGGAGGAGCCTCAGCAACGCCGACGCTGGATGGGCACAGGAGCAGGCACAGGAGGAGGGATCAGGAGGAGAGCTCTTCAGGCTATGCTTAGGCAGCAGCCGATCGCGAGCTTGAAAGTCTGTCCGGGGAGTTATTGGCACCGATGTCCCTAAGGCGCCGCCATTTTGGGGTCAGGCAAGCCCCGGGGCAGAGCAGACTGGAGCGCTTCTCTGAGGAGAGCAGCGAAGGCGCCCCGTTAGTTGCGGTGGGGTCCGGCTCACCTCTAGTGCTCGTGTAACATGGGAGGCCAAGGTCTTCCGGTGCCAACCTCCGCTGGCACAACAGGATCCGGTGAACAAGCCGCCCGGCAGCCGCCATTTTGCCTCACAAGCACGAGATCCCCCCAATGTCGCGCCAGGGACGATCCTGCATCACCAGAAGCATCTCAGCGCTCTCCAGCTGAGCGCTGCACCTTCCGCTTCCAAGGCGTGCTGCAAGTCAAGCGAGTGTATGAAATTCCCCTACTACCAGGAACTCGGTGACCGTGCTTATGTGCCCTTTCCACAGATAAGAATTTTGAGGATCTCCCTTCCAGAACGGTGGAGACCAACAAATCTTCCAAAATGTAGTCCATGTTGAGGCCTTCTTTGTTCACTAGGAGACCTCCTATCCGGTATATGGTCAAAATATCGAATCCAAAATATAGACTAACACAAATATCGATTCCAAAATATAGAATGGACAAAATATCGAATGAACAGAATATAGACATCAAAAATATCGTTTTTAAGGTAAGTAATGTAATATCGATTTTAAAAATATAGAAAGTCACAATATCGAAGTACATAATATAGGTTATTAAAAATATCGAAGTGTTTTGTATGTTAGTATATGTGTGAAAAGTGTATATTTTTTCTAATTAATTTTATGGTATTTAATTTTTGCGCAACTTAATTCTGTAGCGGGTTGTGGGTTTATAGGGGAATAGGGTGGGAAGTAATTTAATTATAATTAATTAAATATGTTAATTAATTTATTGGTATTTATTTTGAATACATTGTTAATTAATTTTTAATTGGTAATTAATTAATTCTTGATTGATAATTAATTTATATTAATTGATAATTATTGAATATTATTAATTTATTTTCTGTAGCGGGTTTTGGGTGTATAGGGGAATAGGATGGGAAGTAATTTAATTATAATTAATTAAATATGTAAATTTATTTATTGGTATTTTTTTTAATAAATTGGTAATTAATTAATTCTCAATAGGTAATTAATTTTTAATAATTGATTAATAGATAATTATGTGAATTATATTAATTTATTTTCAGTAGAGTGGGAATAGTAAAATGTACCCCTATGCTATCCAACGCTTTCCCTACTGTTGCACTCACTGGAGTGGGAATAGTAATTTTTACCCCTACGCTATCCAACACTTTCCCTACTGATGCACTCTCTGGAGTGGGAATAGTAATTTTTACCCCTACGCTATCCAACGCTTTCCCTACTGTTGCACTCTCTGGAGTGGGAATAGTAATTTTGACCCCTACGCTATCCAACGCCTTCTCTACTGTTGCACTCTCTGGAGTGGGAATAGTAATGTTTACCCCAACGCTATGCAACGCTTTCCCTACTGTTGCACTCTCTGGAGTGGGAATAGTAATTTTTACACTCCCGCTATCCTACGGTAATAATATTGTGTATTTTTTATTAATATTATGTTAATATATATATGTTTTAATATATATGATTGTATGTTTTTTATAAGTTAAATTAATTATTTAATAATTTTAAGGTAATTTAAGTATTTTTAAGTATATTTTAGCTATTTATTTTTAATATTTTTTTTATTTTACATTATTTTTAAGAAATTCGATATTTTTACAAAGTATATATTTTTAAACGCTATTTTGGGTTCGATATTTTGGTACTTACCTGTTTGTAGATAGGAATTCGATATTTTGTCTGTCGATATTTTGGCATCTATATTTTGGGTAGTCTATATTTTGTCCCTCGATATTTAGTCAGTGATCCCTCCTATCCTTGTTTTGTTTCGTTGGGAGTGCTCTTTAGGATTGTCCTCCTTCCATCATAGAAACCTCTTGTTGCTCGCAGATTGTTTGAGCCCATTTTTGTTAACGTTGGTTGGATCGCTGCCACAGTCGATTCTGAGAAGTCTGCCCGTTCTTTCAGCTTCTTATGGTCTGCACGAAGCAGTCCCACTTCTAGTGCCAGGGTATCTAATTTGGGCTCTAGGGCTGACCTGCAGGTCTGGTACTGCCCTCATTAGGATGTCGAATCTGTCAGTGTGCTCCAGTAACTGTTTAGGGGGCTCCCGAGGCCCTGATTTGCGTATCACTCTGGTTGACTGTGTTTTTTGGGTGGTAAGACAGGGGTAAGGAGGGCACAGGCAGTGCAATCTGCAAGAGCCTCTCTCACAGGTTCCCAGTTATCCACACTTACCGGGCCCTATTGACAGCCACAGTCACCTTGCCTGCAAGTGGGTTCTTAATGGAGACTTGGATATCAAAATCGAAGTTGCTTTGTTCAGTTGTCATGTCTAGCCTTTAACTTCATCTCCATTGCCTTTCTTGGGTCCTCCTCGTCTCCACATGGGGGCTCCTGCACCCTCAATGAGGTTGGTTTGATGTCCCAGCAGCTTCTTGGTTGATATTTTGGCCGAAGCCTGGGAGAAGGTGAGGCCACTACACCTGATTCCCCTCAGGCCTCACTTCATTGTCAGTACTGGCAAATTGCAGGTTACTGGGCATGTGATGAGGTCCGCCTTTCTTTGTGGTGATGCTTTTGCCTTACTCCGTCTCCACAATGAAGGCTGCCAGGCCCATCGGGGTGGTCTCCATTGGGATGCTTGGTGCGGGAGAAGGTTGCCATCCTGATCTCCAACTCTGTTTCCCCCTGCTCTCAACGGCTTCGGAAGAGAGCCAATCACACCTAGGCCGCTGCCGCATGTGGGCTCACAGCGGTGTGGAGATGGGGCCTCTTGAAAAGATATTGATCACTCGGATCCCAGGACCTCGGCCCTTCTCATCGAGGGGAGAGCTCGGAGTATAGTACATTGGTGTCAGGGTATTGAAGATCAGAGGTTGTTACAAAGCACCCGAGCATACTGCAAACTTCAACACCGATTCCTTGCCTGCATTGGTAATTCTATTCCTTTATGCATCAAATTTGGTTCTCAAGGGTCTTGCTCTCGATGTATGCAGATAATGTCCTCCTGCTGAATAAAGAACCCAGAACAAACTCAAACTCAATAATTGGTGAAATCATCACTTTTGGAATACTGTTCGGTTTATTGATAATTTGGTCTGAATCTGTCATGCTCCCCTGAACTACAAAGAAATCCCTGTCTGCTTTGGAGTTCCCATGAAAATGTCAGGTAGAAATTAAACAAACCTGATTACTTAATATCAATGGGATAGGGACATAGGGGCATATTATCAAGAACGGGCGTTACATTATCGCCGCTTTTATCGGCAGGAAACTGCCGATAAAGTGGCGATAATGTGCTTGATAATATGCTCTATAAATTCCAATCAAAGCCTATGTTAGATGTGAAGACATCTAACATGGGCTTCGATTGGAATTCATAGAGCTTCAATAATTTCTACCCCACGAGAGGTCAGAAGTTCCGAGGCCGTGGGGGACACCGAGGTCAGCAACAGGGTGGACGAGGTGAGTGTGCTACCCTCTGCGAGTTTGCGGGTAGGGGGGCACCTGGCGCAGTTTCTCCCAGCATGGCTTTCCCTTACCAACGACGCCTGGGTACTACAGACGGTTCAGGGCTTCCAGCTGGAGTTCCATGGCCGTCCGCAGCAGCCCCAGCGTCCTCGTCCCATTACGTTCTCTCAGCGCGATGCAGAATTGGTGCGCGAAGAGGTTTACGCCCTCCTTCACAAAGGGGCGATTTGTTGCGCGTGCGAGCATCCGGACGGCTTCCTCAGCAACATCTTTTTGGTCGACAAGGTCGATGGAGGCCGCCGTCCGGTTATCAATCTAAAGGAGTTCAACGAGTGGCTAGTTTACCGGAATTTCAAAATGGAGGGAATCCATCTCCTGAGGGATGTGCTGCGGCCGTCCGACTGGATGGCCA
The DNA here is from genome assembly GCF_964261635.1 of Lissotriton helveticus. NCBI lineage: Eukaryota > Metazoa > Chordata > Amphibia > Caudata > Salamandridae > Lissotriton > Lissotriton helveticus. The sequence goes on along the minus strand of NC_136061.1, from coordinate 1,187,496,427 downwards.
GGCTCGACTTAAAAGACGCCTATCTGGCATTCCCGATCTTCCCTCCGCACCGTCGTTTCCTCCAATTCAGGTGGGACGGGCAGGTCTACGAGTTCACCACGCTGCCCTTCGGGCTCACCTCAGCGCCGTGGTGTTTCACAAAGGTGCTGCTCCCAGCGGTGGAGACTTTGCGGGCGCGCGGTGTCCAAATGATAGTGTACTTGGACGATATGCTCTTCATGGACCAGTGTCCGAGGCGCTTAGCGTCCCAGCTACAGTTCGCAGTGAACCTATTGCAGGGTCTGGGATTCGTTATCAATGAGAAAAAGTCTCTCCTAGTCCCGACCCAGTGCGCAACGTTTCTCGGGTTCAGCATCGACTCGGTTTCGGCCTCCTTGAGTCTTCCCGTCAGGAAAATGTCAAAAATTCGATACGAGTTGCGCCAGACCCTGGCGAAACTACTGATATTGTTGCGTCATCTAGCGAGGATAGTGGGCCTGTTGTCGTCTTCGATTCAGGCCATCTTCCCGGGCCCGCTACACTGCCGGGCCATGCAATGACTGAAAGCGTATCATCTCAGGAAAGGTCTGACGTACTCTCATCTGATTCCGCTGTCGGAAGATGTGAGGGACGAAATGCGATGGTGGCTGACGCACATGGAAGCCTGGAATGGTCGTGCGATATTTGGCTCCGCCCCGGACATCGTGATAGAGTCGGACGCCAGTCGTTCGGGTTGGGGAGACTTCTCCACGGGCGGCGCCTGGTCTGCCCTCGAGCAGTCGTTACATATCAACTGTTTGGAGTTGCTGGCAGGTTCCTTCGCGGTCCAGTGTTGGACCAAGGATCGTGTCCAATCATGTGTCCTTCTGCGGATGGACAACGTGTCCGCGGTCTGCTACATCAACCATCTGGGTGGCACCAGATCCAAGATGCTGGCGGATCTCGCGCAGGACTTTTGGCACTTCTGCCTAGACCGTCAGGTCTCGGTCACGGCGGAGTATTTACCCGGGCCGTCAGAATGAGGTGGCCGACTGGCACTCCCGGCACCTCCTGGATGCCAGCATATGGAAGCTGGACCCGCTGGTGTTCTTCCAGCTGATGGACCGTTGGGGTCCGTTTTCGGTGGACCTGTTTGCCTCGCGGCTGGACCACCAGTTACCGAGGTATTTCAGTTGGCGCCCGGACCCGTCGGCGTAGGCGACAGATGCGTTCCTCCAAAACTGGTCGGGCGAGCAGGGTTATGCGTTTCCACCATTCTCAATGATAACGCGAGTGTCAGCGTTGCTGCGCCGTCAGTCAGCGCAGGTGGTGATGATCACGCCATGGTGGAGGTCTCAAGTTTGGTTTCCGGTTCTTCTGGAACTTTCCTGGGATTTTCCAATCCTACTCCCCCACTCTCCTCACATTCTCCTGAATCCGGACGGGAATCCCCACCGGTTGGTTCAGGAGGGCTCGTTGAGACTGATGGCCTGGAGGATCTCCGGCGTCGCTGGTCTCTCCCAGGCCTTTCGGGAAAGGCAGAGGATCTGCTCTCTAAGGCCTGGGCGAACAGCACCACCAGGAGATACCGTTCAGCGTGGCATAGGTGTCGTCGCTGGTGTGTGCGACGGAGTTTCAATCCCGTGGGGCCGGATGTAGTCCATATCCTTAACTTTCTGGCCTCCTTGGCGGAAGAGGGTTTAGCCTATAAGTCTATCAATACCTTCCGCTCAGCCATCTCGGCGGGGCACGACCTGGTGCAGGGTTCCCCGGTTGGAGAGCACCCTTTGGTTTGCAGACTTTTGAGGGGGATTCGCCTCTCGCTGCCGCCCGAGCGGCGGTATTCCATCCTGTGGGACGTGAACAGAGTTCTGAATTTGTTTCTTTCTTGGCAGCCGAACAGGTTTTTGTCTCGCAAAGAGCTTACGGCTAAGTTAGCGATGCTACTGTGCTTGATTTCCTGCAGGGGTGTCTCGGATGTACGAGCGCTGGATGTTACAGCCCGGGTGTTTTCCCGGAAGGGGTGTCCTTTACAGTGAGCAGGAGAACTAAGACCCTTACGAGGGTTATTTCATATCCGGCCTTCCCGGATTCCCCCAAGCTGTGTGTAGTGCAGTGCCTCCATGCATATGAGGATATGACTGATGACACTCGCCCTCCGGGTGAGAGACAACTTCTTATTGCCCTACGGAAACCGTACAAGGCTGTTACTTCCCCAACAATCGCCAGATGGGGGCGTTGGGTGATGCAGGAGGCGGGGATTGATACGAAGAAATTTGGTGCTCACTCAGCACGGGGAGCTATGGCCTCGAAGGTTTTTGCCCTAGGGGCTCGGTTGGAGGACCTGATGAGAGCTGCGGATTGGTCCCCGGACTCCATGTTAAAGAGGTTCTATTTTAAGCCAGTAACAGAAGTGGCTTCGGCTAGTTGTCGATAAGCTTTGAACTGGCATAATCTGAAGCCTCCGGTCCTGCCATAGAATGAGAATTTGCCTAGCTTTAGTGCTGGTAAGTTCCAATTCTATTAAGGACTCGGAGGCGAGGATTATCCCCCCCAAGGACTTCCTCGAAGTGGACCCTCCCCGTACAGAATGTAAGTAACCTGTTCACAGAATTCAAGATGTTGACAATGCTAATGATCTGTATGCATTCGATGTTACGTACCTTGTTATTCTCAAGACGATCGGAGTCTGACTGTGAGGTTTCTTGCAGGGAATAATGGTCCAAAACAGGATGCGTGAGACTGCCGGAACATGGGCTTCGCGCGAAGAAAGAGGAAGAGGAAGCAGCTGCAATGCATGATGGGTGCTGCCGGAGTATAGAGACTAACGAAGGACTTATGGTTCAGTTTCCTGTTTTTTCCCAAGTGTTCATGGGAAAAGTAGTTTTAGATGTTTTTCTTGCTGCTGTGAGAAATAAAGTGACGAAAGTAAGGCATAATCCTCGCCTCCGAGTCCTTAATAGAATTGGAACTTACCAGCACTAAAGCTAGGCAAATTCTCATTCTACTTTGTAGAATGACATGACCTTTGTCCCAAAAACAAGGACATTTATTTAAATTTAAGGAAAGTGTCGGGACACATGTACAGTCCTTTGAAAACTGGGACTGTCTGGGGAAATCTGGGATGTCTGGTCACACTAAATATGGGCTTCCTTACTGACATAGTTATCAGAGGCTCTCCCCTCTCTGTCATGTCTAGTCAGACTACACTCTCTGAGTTTGTTCACCTATTAGACGTAAAGAGAAAATAAGAAGGTGCACTTCCGATATAGGCATTTCACCACCTTCCACCACTTATTGCTGCCTGTGCGGCAAGCTTTACATAATAAACACAGGATATATTTGTTAACAAAGATAATCATAAAACCCAGTCGGTGCTTAATTCGAATCAGTGGTCTCATTTTTTGGGGACCAGCACTTATTTTTCTGCATCAGACATTTATGAGCGCAAGAGAAGGAAAAACACAAAAAGGGGAAAGATGAATGAAGAGAAAGACATCAAACCCTTCATAAACGGAGATAGACGGAACCTACAAGACCGGGACAAACAGGGCAGGGAGTACCAGGTAGCGGATTAAAGAGGCATGAGGTGGATTTATTACTACGCAGCCTTGATATTGGGAGTACCTACAATAATTTGCACCGGCCCTGGGCCGAATTCTAAGTGGAGCCCGTGGCACCAGCACTCATTGTTTTACAAGTTAAGCACTGATTCGTGACATTCTATGGGAAGTACAAGAGGAGGAAGGGAGTAGGTGGGGGAGTGTCCCTCGATAAACCGGTTAGAGAGAAGAAAATATACTCAACAGAACATGAACCAGCAGTGTAAATACATTTATTTATTCTTATTCTTGTCTCCGCTGGTATTTTATGTCTTTTAATAACTACATAGAAAATTAATTAAAACAACATGGTTTAAAAAAAAAGCTGGAAAGATGCCTTGCTGTGTCTGTGCGCCACCCATGCCCAGTTTGGGCGGATGTGTTGTGGGTGTGCCACCTCGTTTGCATTGGAAATCTGCACCAAAGATTATTCCCTGCATTTAATTTTACTTTCTAATTTAAGAGCTCTGCAGTTGATATCAATGCGTGGCAGATATTTATTTTTTTAATGATTATCTTTATTCAAATATGGGATTAAAACCTTGTCCTCAGTAACATAATTAGCGTCTCATTCAAGGAGGAAGCTGCCTTGAGGTTGGGACGCTCTATTTGCCACAAGGCATGTAGGCTAAGGGTGAATAAACTAACTCTGGGTGAAGTACTATGCTACGCCCGCGTAGTTTGTGAAGGTTGCGCTACTTCGCACTACGTGAATTGCACGAAGCACAGTGCAAACACGTGTAGCAGTCATTTTTTGCTTGCTCGCGGTCCTCAACATCAAGTTGGCGACCACGAGCGAGCAAAAAGACATCCAGGCGAGACTTTTTCCTCGTTCGCGATCAGCAACATCAAGTTGCCGATCGCAAGCGTGGAAAATAAACCTCTTTGCGAGATTCTCAATGGGGGTAGGGCAGGTTTATCATTGCGAATGGTCGCGAAAGCCAAACCAGCCGGCCCACAGCAGCTCAAAAACTGTGTATGTGCCCAGGAAACTGTCTCAGCCAGGGCTGACGGACACGGTGCGGGGGGGAGCCAGGATTCCTGTGAGCCCTATGGGAGTGGGGTGCTTGATGAGACCCTTATTGCTTTGGGGGAGGATAGCTGTGTCTGTTTAGACAGAGCAGGGGGTCCAAAAAGCTCCATTCGCCATGGCCCTGCACCCTCGCCAAGGCCACTCCCCCTTCGCACTGTACACTCAGACAGGGAAAAGCATTCCTAAACTGGCTGCTCAGCACAAGGCTGTTTTCTTCTCTTTCGATGCTCATCCGAAATTAATTAGTAAGAGAGAATTTTATTACCAGACAGATGATAGGCCATGTCAGATGTCATTGGGAGATGGCACTGCCAACGCATGGCATAGCATAGCACTGACTTTGTTCTGCCCTTTCAAATACTTCATATATACTCCTGTGCCACAAAGCTACCAGCATGGGAATAGGCCATGAAAATAATAGTGAATAGAGATATTTTCTTGAGTTTGTGGGTGTTCGCTAAATTGTCATGGCTTCACTGCACTTGAAAGGCCCACTCCACACGCACTGGAGACAATTTACTTCCATATACAATTAGACTATAATCAGGCCTTTAAGTGGGATGAAAAAATTGGGACGGGGGGTGGTCTCTCAAAGGGGAGTGGTCGATGCAGTTAAGGGCGTGGCTTAAAACACGTAAGCTAAAAATCTGTACGTAGCATAGTGTGCTGCCTGACTGGCATTTTTATGCTTCTGTCATTGCATCCAGATATATAATACAAAAAGTAACATTACACCTACAAAAAGCCTGGACTATTGGTTTTGTTGATGGTTTTTAGTTGCATGATATAATAGTCAACAACCATGCCTTCATTGTATGGAACATTGAAAATGCTTCTGTTCTGAAATGATATCACTGTGAAAATACTACAATGAGTCTCTTTGAAGTTACATCAAAGGCAGTGAAGGTTGACACCACTTAAGAGTTATGATTTATTTTTCATTCTGAGGGTAACGGCAAAAGGCATTTGGAATGCAATAGGTCTCTTTCCATTTACAAGAGTTTAAGCTATTGTCATTTACAATGGCAATAGCTCAAGCTCTCGTAATTGTGATACCTATTTCACATCAAAGAAGCGCACACCATTGTCCGGGGCATGCTTGAAAGTGAAAGCGGGCATGGAGAGGATAGCATGCCGTTCCTGCAGTAGGAGAAACTCATTAAAGAAAATAGTGCTTATAGATATACTGTGTTGTAAAAGAAGTAAAAGGGTCAGTCGCTGTGGGAGGTTACAAATGCAGACAAGGCAGTTCCAAGGAGGGACTAACAAGCCTAATAACGACTCGAAAGCCAGCGTTTACAAAGGACAATAACACAAGCCAAATTAAAAATATGGGCGGAGAGTGGGCGGGGCTTCAAAGCCATACTCAAATACTTCATGCCTCACAGCAGCACATGCGCTGCCCAGGCTCGACCTAAAAATAGAGAGCCCGATAGACAATCTGTTAATAACCATTTATAGAGTGCACGTACACCAGTAGGTTTCATGGCGTAGAGAGACGTAACCAATCCCTAAGCGTCTGCTTGCTCATACAACCACGTCTTCAGGGACTTCCTAAAGACCAAGAGACTGTTACAGTTCCTGAGTGAGAAGGGGAGGGAGTTTCATTAAGTAGCAGCTAGATAGGAGAAGCAGCTTTCTCCTTGTCTTTTTCGTTTGAACGAAGGGATGATTACCAAGCAAAGATGGGCAGAGCGTAAGTTACGCTGGGGTTTGTAGATGTTGATCATGTTTCTTACAAATTTAGGGCCATTACCGTGCAATTGCTTGAAAGCAGTACAACCCGTCTTAAAGGCGATCCTTTGGGCCATCGGGAACCAATGTAGTTTTGCCATACCTGGTCTAGCTGACTGCTATTTGGGTTGTTTCCAAATAAGTCTTGCCGCCTGATTTTGGAACATCTGGAGTCGTTTTAGCAGGCCCACTGGCAGGCTAAGATATAGGGCGTTCGAGAAATCCAAATGCGAGAGTACCAGGGCTATCACTGCCTGTATGAGTGCTGAGTGAGTCAGCAGGTGTGCAATTTTCCTGATCTTCCGAAGTTGGAAAAAGCTAGAGGAGACAACAGCTCCCACCTGTCCTTTAAGTGACAGGTCGGCACTGAGGATGACCCCTAAGCTTTTTACCGAAGGGGAAGCAGTGGGCGGAGAGCTCATATCGGTCGGCCAGAAATGTGGGCCCCAACTGAGCTCACTCTTCCAGGGCAGTACTAGTTCTGTCTTACCCAGATTGAGTTTTAGACGGTTCAGGTCCATCCACCTCCATATGTGGGACATTGTTGCCCGGAACTCTGCCACTGAGTCTGGGGAATTCAGAGGAATTATCAACTGCAGGTCACCAGTGTAGTTGGAAATGGTGATCTTGCGTTTTTTTAGGGAATGTATCAGGGGTCTGAGGTATAGTTTGAACAAAAGTGGCGACAGTGACGATCCCTGACGGACCCCACAGAGGGAGGATAGTCTTGGGGCTGTAAATGTTCCAAGTCTTACTAATTGCGTCCGCTTGGTGATGAAGGAAGCTATCCATCTAAGCGCGGGTCCACTGAGGCCGGCCTGTTCGACACGGTTCAACAGTATGTTATGGTCGACCGCATCGAACGCGGCCGACAGATCCAGGAGCACCAAGGCCTGGTGGTTGCCCTTGTCCGCATTGACTCTAAGAGTATCCTGGACTGCGAGGATCACCGCTTCCGTTGAGTGTGACGGGCGGAAGCCGGCTTGGTTCGGTTCTAGATGGTCAGAGTGTTCGATGAAGTTCGAAAGACATCTAGACACGTGAGCCTCTAGTATTTTGGCCATGAAGGGGAGAAGGGAGATGGGCCAGTAGTTGGACGGGTCCGAGGGGTCTGCCTCAGGTTTTTTTATGAGTGGGACGACCGTTGCATTTTTAAAAGTGCTGTCTCACTTGCATTTTTAAAAGTGCTGTCTCAGCACCTGCTTTTTAGAACTGCCGTTGCTGAGCACCTGCAGGACACGGCCCACTTAAAAACGCTGACTATAATCCCAAAAATGTACGTGTTAGTTAGTCAAATATCAAATGTTACTTCAAAGTCTTTTAATTTCAAGAATGAAGTTGCACCCCTACCATGAAATAAGAAGTACAAACAGGTTTTGTGAATCAGGCCTAGTGTAGCGAACTCTGTGAATCAAGCTCTGTCTGCCAGGCTTTGTGAATTGTGGCTTGTCGGGCTGTACTGATCGAGCTCTGCGAATCAGACTTTGTTTTGCGGACTTCGGGACATATTTACCAGCCCCTAATGCAGAGGGTTTTAAAATGGGAAAATTTGACGTATCAGCGAAACAAGGAGCTAGTAAATAACCCCTTTGTACAAAATATACAATTTCCCTCACGACCTGTTTACTTTGTAGGCCAAACAATTTAATATCTACTTATTTAGTACACAAGGTGACTCCACAGGTGACTGTTTTTAAACTTATTCATTTATTTATTCATTTTTTATCATTTCTGTTAAATTATTCTTTCGACACCTAAACCAATGGGGATAGAGAGTGGTGTTTCTCGCCTTGCCCCTTGCAACCCTGCAAATACCCCACATCATGTAAGCCTGATATGCTTCATTCAAAAACTCAGAGAACACAGTGCACTTCACAGTGCTGTGGATGACCTCATGATAACCATCTTTACCATAACAATTGGTTGCCTAGGTCATACCTATAACCTCCCAACTGGTATCCACCTCCAACATGACGATGACACCTGTTGCCACCACCTCCCTCCATCGCCTCTTTCCAGATCTGGCAACAATGTTTTCAAGATCAAATATCCCCCCATATCTATCCAAACACACAATGAAAAACCTGAAACACAGGACCATGAGGGACTTTCCAGAAACCCTCTTCACAGACCAATACCATTACTAACATAAAGGATACCTCAAAACTGACCTCCTCCTCTTCACACATAACACTGACCGATGGATCAGGTCTCTATGCAATACTCTCCCTTCCTCTTCTGTATCTGACATCCTCTTTGGATGCAAACTCAAATGCTTTTCCCCTTTGGCCTCTCAGGCAAACTTTCTGTATCCATTTACAACAATGAGAAGATCATATTTCAAGTCAACAACACAATTCTTGCCACAATCGTCTTAATGTATCTCGCCCTCAGGCCCTCCGATGACCCTCCACGCTCCCCCTCTCCATCCATCCATTACAGCCCTAACCCACTCTCCTCCCCTGCCAGTCAACCCAGACAGCACCCCTCGCCCCGGACATTCTTACAATCCGTGAGGCCTCCCGCAACCCATAGCTCACTGCTAATACCAGACTTTGAACATCCCCCGCCTGCAACCCATCTTTGTACTGTTCTCCAACCTCCCACAAACCATTACCTCCCACCCCTGTTGCTGTAGCCACCTTTTTTCATCCCCTCCATTGGCCCATGTGTCTACCCCTCCAGATACCAACAACTAGCACCTCACCATATCTTCACCTTTACCACTGGCACCACACCCATCAGAGCTCATTTGTTTATGTTTTTAAGGCATACTACTTTGTCCCACTTTGAAATAATTTAGTCTTTAATTCTCCCTTCATTGGTTTCTCAGGAGGTAATTCGGACACGCAACTCCAGATCTGCATCGGAAAGCAGAACAGATTTATTTTTATTTCCTCAATTCTTTTCAATTTCCGGGAAGGCGGCTTCCAATAATTATTTCAGCTTTATTAAGAACAGATTAGTAGAAGAGTCACTGCTGCATTTTAATAGATATTGCACAATACCTCACATAAGATATTTTAAAATGCAGCCTTTCTAATCAATTAAGCAAGTACAGATTTGCTGTCACACTTTCGTTGTTGCAAGTTTCTTTACGACAGAGTTTATAAATTAAGTTCATATTTATGGCCAAGTCACAAAAACAATCCCCGGAGACTTTTTTCTCTTTCTACGTGTTCTATGTGTGATTTCTATGTGTGTTATGTGTGCTGCGGAAGAAGTAACGAGTAGAAATGAAAGCTATTTCTCCTAATTAAGGGGTCGATTATGATGGCGGACGGAAGGATGACCGCCGTCCTGGAGTAGGCGGAAAATGCCTTTTTACAGTCCGCCAGCCGCGGCCAGTCCGTCCGCCATATTAGGATGGGAAGCACTGTCAAATGTCCGTACGCCGCGGAAGAACATGCACCTCCGTGAAAATACACCAGACCCCGCGGCGGACGTAACCAATCTAGAGACACCGCCGTACGAAATGACGTCTCCGACCGTCCTCTAAATCACGATGGCGGAAAAGACACAGCAACTCGCAGCGGAAAAACAACCTGCCTGAACATGGACCCAGCGCTACACGCATTTCCTATACTCTTCGTGCTTCACCACCAGCAAGTCATGGACCGTCGCCGACGCAGGTACGCAAACACACCAATTGGTCTCGGAAGGGGAGTACCTGCCGGGGCCGTGATGTGGGGAGGGGGAGGGGCATGTTGGGGAAACAGCATTTACGATAGCACCAATATATCAACAATGCAAGGAGACAACCAGGAATGACAAAGACAAACCACTACACACGATTAACTTAATAGTGGTTCAATCCTAGAGTAGCCAGGAGCATGGGCACTGGATACAACAGAGCAGGTACATCTGAGGCAGCACATGAGGGCACAATGCAGTATCATAACAGCAACAGGGCAGTGTTCATAACAGAACAGGTACATCAGAGGCAGCACATGAGAGGGGCTAAGTCCATCAACAGTCCATGGCAAGGCACAGAACAGGTACATCTGAGGCAGCACATGAGAGGGGCTAAGTGCATCAACAGTCCATGGCAAGGCACAGGTACATCTGAGGCAGCACATGAGAGGGGCTAAGGGCATCAACAGTCCATGGCACAGAGCTGGTACATCAGAGGCAGCACATGAGAGGGGCTAAGTGCATCAACAGTCCATGGCAAGGCACAGGTACATCAGAGGCAGCACATGAGAGGGGCTAAGTGCATGAACAGTCCATGGCAAGGCACAGGTACATCTGAGGCAGCACATGAGAGGGGCTAAGTGCATGAACAGTCCATGGCACAGAGCAGGTACATCAGAGGCAGCACATGAGAGGGGCTAAGTGCTTCAACAATCCATGGCAAGGCACAGGTAAATCTGAGGCAGCACCCGAGAGGGGCTAAGTGCATCAACAGTCCATGGCAAGGCACAGGTACATCTGAGGCAGCACAGGAGAGGGGCTAAGTGCATCAACAGTCCATGGCAAGGCACAGGTACATCTGAGGCAGCACATGAGAGGGGCTAACTGCATCAACAGTCCATGGCAAGGCACAGGTACATCTGAGGCAGCACATGAGAGGGGCTAAGTGCATCAACAGTCCATGGCAAGGCACAGAACAGGTACATCGGAGGCAGCACATGAGAATGGCTAAGTGCATCAACAGTCCATGGCAAGGCACAAGTACATCTGAGGCAGCACATGAGAGGGGCTAAGTGCATCAACAGTCCATTGGAAGGCACAGGTACATCTGAGGCAGCACATGAGAGGACACAATGCAGTATCATAACAGCAACAGGGCAGTGTTCATAACAGAACAAGTACATCTGAGGCAGCACAAGGACGTGGGTCAAGCGCTCCGTCCCATGGACACTAATAATGCAAGGGTGGTTACAATGGACAATCTAGACACCAAGTACAATGACATGTGAGTGATGGGAGCTACACCTCACATCACAGAATCTGGTGGACTGCTTGGCCTAGTCGTCTCGGACACACTGCCAGCACCAGAAACAAGAGTGTGAGACACAGCTACAGCTCTAGTGACTGACGCATGAGCCATAGACCCAGACACACTGCCAGCATCAGAAACAGGAGTGTGAGACACAGCCACAGCTCTAGTGACTGACACATGAGCCATAGACCCAGACACACTGCCAGCACCAGAAACAGGAGTGTGAGACACAGCCACAGATGTAGTGACTGACCCATGAGCCATAGACCCAGACACACTGCCAGCACCAGATACAGGAGTGTGAGACACAGCCACAGCTCTAGTGACTGACACATGAGCCATAGACCCAGATACAGGAGTGTGAGACACAGCCACAGCTCTAGTGACTGACACATGAGCCATAGACCCAGATACAGGAGTGTGAGACACAGCCACAGCTCGAGTGACTGACACATGAGCCATAGACCCAGACACACTGCCAGGACGTGTCCCTGTACAGTGACCAACAAATACCATGCCAGCATCTGAGACATGAGAGTGGGGGACACACACAGTGGCAGTACCTGAAACAGGAAAGGGCACAACTGACACAGTGCTACTACATGAGGCATGACAGCGAACAACAGACACAGTGCCACTATCTGACACATAAGAGTGAACTGCAGCTGACCCACTAGGACCACTGAAATGATGAGCCACAGGGCTGTATGGGCCAGGAGGCAGGGTGGCTCTGGGATGTGGGGCCAGCTGTACAGGAGCAACATTGGGGTGGTCAGGTGTCAATGGTGTGTGTCTACGTTTCTTAAGGATATGTAAGGGCACCCTGGACATGACTGGACTGGTAGGTGGCGCGGGCTCATCTGAAACATCACCCATCAAAGGTGGATCATGTGCTGGTGGGGGTCTGCTCTCTGGGGATGTGCTGGACCCTGCTTGACATTTGCTGTGGCCCTGCCTTCTGTCCTCTGCGTCATGGGTAATGGGGGATGCAACAACTGTGTACTCCTTCCTCTGCTTCAGCGGGGTGTGGATGAGAGTAGAGGTATGGGGGGACTCCACCGCTGACACATGTGTTTTATGTTCCTTCACCAACACCAGCCTCAGGGGACGCAGGGGTGATGTATGCCTGGCCTTGGTGGAGCTCGTGTCCATGGGAGAACCCTTGGCCCTGGGAGGTGCCTTGGCCGTAGGAGGTGTCCTGTCTATGGGATGTGCCTTATCTGTGGGTGGTACTCTGTCCCTGGGAGTTGGCTTGTCCTTTGCAGTGTCCCTGTCCATTGTAGTGTCCCTGTCCTTTGACGTGTCCTTGTCCCTGGGAGTGTCCCTGGCCTTGGGAGGTGCCCTGTCCTTTGAAGTGTCCTTGTCCTTAGGAGTGTCCCTGGCCTTAGGAGGTGCCCTGTCCATTGAAGTGTCCTTGTCCTTGGGAGTGTCCCTGGCCTTGGGAGGAGCCCTGTCCTTTGAAGTGTCCTTGTCCTTAGGAGTGTCCCTGGCCTTAGGAGGTGCCCTGTCCATTGAAGTGTCCTTGTCCTTGGGAGTGTCCCTGGCCTTGGGAGGAGCCCTGTCCTTTGAAGTGTCCTTGTCCTTGGGAGTGTCCCTAGCCTTGGGAGGTACCCTGTCCTTTGAATTGTCCTTGACCTTGGGAGTGTCCCTGGCCTTGGGAGGTACCCTGTCCTTTGAGGTGTACTTGTCCTTGGGTGTGTCCCTGGCCTTGGGAGGTGCCCTTTCCTTTGAAGTGTCCTTGTCCTTGGGAGTGTCCCTGGCCTTGGGAGGTGCCCAGTTCTTTGAAGTGTCCTTGTCCTTGGGAGTGTCCCTGGCCTTGGGAGGTGCCCAGTTCTTTGAAGTGTCCTTGTCCTTGGGAGTGTCCCTGGCCTTGGGAGATGCCCTTTCCTTTGTAGTGTCCTTGTCCTTGGGAGTGTCCCTGGCCTTGGGAGGTGCCCTTTCCTTTGTAGTGTTCTTGTCCTTGGGAGTGTCCCTGGCCTTGGGAGGTGCCCTTTCCTTTGTAGTGTCCTTGTCCTTGGGAGTGTCCCTGGCCTTGGGAGTACCTTTTGAGGGGGATGCCTGTGTTACATGTGAATCCCTGTACCCCAACACCCCTTGAGGATCCTGTGTGTCAACTCCAGGGTAGCTGATGTTGTGTTCTGTGAAAGATTTCCCTGCCTAGGGGATGGTGTCTGTGCCCTCCGTGCCCTGCCTTGCTGCCTGTGGCTGCTTCTAGTGCAATACCCAGAAAATGACGCCTGGTCTGAAATGGCACTCTCCCCTAAGACATCAAGTGGTGTGGATGGGGGAACAGAAGTAGAACCTTGTCCATGAGACTGTTGAATGGCTGCAGACACTGTGTTGGATAATGACTGAACTGTTCTGTGGAGACCAGCAACATCGCCATGCATCCCCTCCATGAATGCTACCACCTGCCCCAACTTTCTATCGTGGTCTAGGAATGCATTGATCATGCTGGTCTGCCCTACACACAGCTGTCACAGCAGATCAACCGCCTCAGCACAAAGGGCACTTTGTGTCACAAGGGCAGCGGTGCCTGCACCGAGGGCCACTCTGCTCCCCCTACTCTGGCGAGCACGAGCAGTACTTGTTGCAGTTGGTGGCAGTGTGGGCCCTGTGTGCTGTGTACCGACTGAAGGTGTTGATTGCCCACTCCCTGTGTCTACCAACAGTGCTGACTCACCACCACTCTCTGAAGATGAGAACAATGGTGTCTCCACATGTGAGTCCTCAGGGACAGTTCTGTACCCCTCTCCAGGGCTGCTCTCTTCAGTCTCAGTCTGCGTGTGTGTGATCTCGGATCCAGATGCATTGCCACCACTCATCTCCGTCGTCTGTGGGTCAGTGCCCTCGGCCAAAGCTGAAAGAGAGAGATAAGAGGTTTACCTAAGTGCCACACTCACATACTGAAAGTTACAAAATCAAAACTTGCTTGACTGTTGACCAACATGTAGCACCCATCCTGCACACAAACCACCCCTTCCAGACATCCTCATGTCAAAGAACCGGGGGTGCCTGTGAAACATGTACATCAAACAAACAGGGCAAGTGCATGCAGACCACCACACATGTGATGCCATGGGACCACAGACCTCAACGGCATGTTCTGGGCCCCTGCACTACAATGCAACTGGTATGTCCACCTGGCTGACATGGATGCTAACGCTCACTCCGCTAATGGCACCAACATGCAATACATGCATGCACTCACATGTCACAAACACATTCAGTGTGCTTACCGCTAGTTTGCTGCTGCTCCCCTCTCAAATGGGCGTACAGGTCAGGATGCGTCACAGCTATGATATGGTGCATTAGAGGGGTCATGGTGCGTCGTGCAAGCTGGGATGATCTTGGAATCTGCCCCAGTGTCATCTCCGCCACATTCTTGCTGAGCCTGGAGATGTCGTCCCAGCGCTTGTGGCAGTGTGTGTGTCGTCTATTGCACCCCCCCACTGCCCGTACATCACGTGCTATGGTCCTCCACACGGCCTTGCGAAGGTGTAGCTTGACCTACCATGATGGGAGACAAGAGGGGAATGTCAGTGGACAGTTGGCCATTCACAAACATAGGAGCAACACGTATCTTTCAGCAGCCATGCACAGTACAACACATGTGAAGGTCCCACAGCACACCACCAAGATTGCAGAAGCCAGGAGTCAGTGACCACCTCATGCACACCAACATGTCCCCCACTGCACTTACCACCTGTCCAGGGGCACCGTAGAGCCGTTCATAGTGGCGGAGCACACCGTCCACAAGGACATCCAGGTCCGCTACGGTGAAGGGACGAGACCGGATCTCTCGCACTCTCGGCATGGCAAGGTACAGGACTGTGGCACAACAGCAGCAGTTGTTGGATAGCTCAGCAGCAGCAGGTAGAGGTGATGGGTGCAGGCAGCAGTTGTTGGATAGCTCAGCAGCAGCAGGTAGAGGTGATGGGTGCAGGCAGCAGTTGTTGGATTGCTCAGCAGCAGCAGGTCGAGGTGATGGGTGCAGGCAGCAGTGGCTGGAAGCAGTGGATGTGTACTGCTGAAATTCACACATTTATAGGGCCCTGAGCTGATATCAGTGGCACACGTCTGCAGCAATTGGTTTTCTCGGGCTGCCTCTTTCAAAATGAGCCAATGACTGTCCCTGCTGTGGCGGTGCACGGCTTCCGCTATTTTTGAAAATGCTTACGCGCCCCGCGTTACCTGTTTCCATTGGCTACATGTGCAAGGAGCGTCACGGTCACACACCGGCAACCGCATGTGCGCGCTACCGCAATGGTGCATCATTTGAAATTAATCACTCACTGGCGTCGCAATGGCGGAGCAAGCATTCTGCGGGGGCGAGGCAGGCTAACACATACATTTGAATGTGCAAGTGGAAATGGCAGTTGATACCCCCTTACAGTCACATTACAGCACCCACCGCAGACCGCCGGTGCGGGAGGTCACCCACCGCTGGCCCTAGCCAGTCACCCACCGCCGGGTGCTGGCGGTGGGTGACCGCCCTGTGTATTGATGTCACCCTGGCATGGATGGCCCTGGCCGGTCACCCACCGCCGGCCATGGCCGGTCACCCACCGCCGGCCATGGCCGGTCACCCACCGCCAGCGCCATGGCCGGTCACCCACCGCCAAATGCTGGCAGTGTCTGACCGGCCATGGCTGGCAGTGGGTGACCGGCCACGGCCATCCATGCCAGGGTGACATCAAAACACAGGGCGGTCGCCCACCGCCAGCATCTGGCGGGGGGTGACCGCCCGCACCCGGCGGTGGATGACCACCCACACCCGGCGGTGGGTGACCGGCCAGGGCCATCCATGCCAGGGTGACATTAATACACAGGGTGGTCACCCACTGCCCGCACCCGGCGGTGGGTGAACGGCCATGGCCGGCGGTGGGTGACCGGCCAGGGCCATCCATGCCAGGGTGACATCAATACACAGGGTGGTCTCCCATCGCCAGCACCCGGCGGTGGATGACCGGCCATGGCTGGCGGTGGGTGACCAGCCAGGGCCATCCATGCCAGGGTGGCATCAATACACAGGGCGGTCTCCCACCGCCAGCACCTGGCGGTGGGTGACCCGGCAGGGGCGGCGGTGGGTGACCGGCCAGGGCCATACATGCCAGGGTGACATCAATTCACAGGGCGGTCTCCCACCGCCAGCACCCACCGCTGGGTGACCGGCCAGGGGCATCCATGCCAGGGTGACATCAATACACAGGAAGGTCACCCACCGCCTGCACCAGGTGGTGGGTGACCGGCCATGGCCGGCGGTGGGTGACTGCCCACACCCGGCGGTGGGTGACCGCCCGCACCCGGCGGCCTGCGGTGGGTGCTGCTATGTGACTGAAAGCGGGGATACCAACTGCCATTTCAACTTGCACATTCAAATGTATGTGTTAGCCTGCCCCGCCCCACAGAATGTGTGCTCCGCCATTGCGATGCCAGTTAGTGATGATTTTCAAAAGATGCACCGTCACGGTAGTGCGCACGTGCGTTTGGCGGGGTGTGACCGTGATGGTCCTTGACCATGCAGCAAATATTATGCACAATTGCAGTATCAAGGATCATCTTCTGTGTTGGGGAAGGCGTACCCGGATGGCGTGTGTGTACACACACTGCATGTCTCCGCACACATGCAATGTTCATAGTTGTACATGTGTGTCAGGACATGTCCGGAATGCATCAAGAATCATTATGTCATGTCAATGTCCCGTGTCCACGTGTCTCATTTATGTCCATTAGTTGCATGTGTAGTCATACTATTGACCTTGCCAGTGGTTAACAAAGGCCAGTGATGTGAACCTAAGTTGCGTCAGATGTGCATGGCTATGTGTTGACGTCTTGGTTTTGAGGTCACACGTTTCTATTTGTACACATCTACACAGTACATCAAGGCTGTGTACCCACATTCAGAAGCTGTTGTGAGTGTGTGGTTTGTGTGTGCAAGTAGCAATGATGGGGGTATACATGCATTCTGTGTATGCGTATGTGTCTCGCCTGTTGTATGCTCATGCCTGTCATGTGAGGATGCACAGCACTGTAGTTGGGGTCATGGGTGCATGAAGACAAGGAGGGTGTGTTCCATGTTCGTGTTGTGTGTGCACATCCATGTGTGTCTGTGGGGACTCTTGTCCACACTTGGGCCCTCAGTCATGTGATGTTGGCTGTTCTTTCAACATGTGTGCACGTAACATTGGACATGTTTGCACACAGGATGTTTTTTGTGGGTGAACTTTGTGTGTAGTTAGCTGTAGTGCCTTATATTTCGGTCACGTCACACATACAATCAGTGTCTGCAACATGTATTATTTGTATTGTGTTGATCAAGATGTGATAGTGTGGCACAGCTGTGCGGTGTTGGTCAATTGACATCTGCTCCCATCTACTCCCACACAGGAGGGCTCCAAATGTGCATCGACCATACACTGTGCTGGAGGACATGGTTGAAGAGGAGGTAATCCGCAAATTCCGGCTTGACGGACGGAGATTGCAGGAACTTGTAGCCCAATTGGCACCTCATCTGCAGCCACGCAGGCCATATCCAGGAGCTATTACACCCACAGCAAAGGTGATGGCGGCACTTCACTTCTTTGCGACAGGCACTTTCCAGTACACAGTTGGTCATGCCGGGGGATGTCCCAATCCATGTTCAGCATGGTACTGCGGGATGTGCTGGATGCCATGATGCATTACAATGATGATTAACTCCATTTTCCACGTCCGGCAGAGCTGGCTGCAGTGAAAGGTGACTTCTATGCCCTGGGTCAGATCCCACACGTAGTGGGTTCCATTGATGGCACACATATTGGTCTGATTCCACCCCAGGCACGTGAACCCGTCTATCACAATCGGAAGCACTACCATTCTATCAACGTGCAAGTGGTGTGCCTGGCTGACAACATCATCTCCCATGTGTGTGCCAGATTTCCCGGGTCCGCACATGACTGCCACATCCTGGGGAGCAGCATTGTTCCCCAACTGATGGCTAATCTGTGTCAAGAATGTCCGTGGCTTGTAGGTGAGTGTGCTGTGATGACTACTGTGTTGTATGTGTGCCATGCTGTTCCCACCAATCCTGGTATTGATGTATGTGTTTGTCATCCCCCCACCTAGGCGACTCTGCGTACCCAAACCGCCCGTGGCTGCTAAGCCCCCGACGGAATCCTACTACCCCTGGTGAAATGCGCTATAATGAGGCCCATGGGAGGACACCTCGGGTGGTGGAACGTACATTTGGACTGCTGAAGTCTAGGTTTCGCTGCCTGGATCAAACCGGAGGGGCCTTGCCATACTCAGCAGGCAAATTATGCAAAATAGTGATTGCCTGCTGCATGCTCTACAACCTGGCCTTACGCAATAATATTGAACTAATCATGGACCCTGCGGACCAACAGGTTGCTCCGCCTCCCATCCCACCCATGTCCAGTGATGAGGATAGTGGGGAGGAAGAAGGTGTGGACCAGAGTCGTCAGCTTATTGCTCGCTACTTTCCTTGAATGTGAGTAACTACCTCTTGTGCTGCTGGTCAATGCGTGATGTATGTTTGCTGGTGATGTGTGGATGTGGTGTGTGAATGCTGCCTGTTCTGGTATGTTCTGTTCGCAAATGGGTGTGTGAGATGGTGTACATGCAATGCTCCCTGATGTGTGTCCTGTGATCCACTTAATTAGTGATGAGTGTGGTTTGTGGGATGTTGCAGTACGGTGTGATGTGATGGGTGTGATGCAGTTTCCTGACCTGTGCTTGTTGTTCTCTCATTATCCCTAGGTCACTCCCACAGAGGCATGATTCTCACGAACACTGATCCCTGCACCTGGTAATGACAACTACTAAGACAAACATGTGTTTAAAACATGGAGGTCACACAGCATTGAGTGTTTACGTGGTGTTTATTTACAGGGTGTAGATTACTGTTAGTGCATATTTACAAATAGGTGTTGGGGGGAAGTGAGAGTTGAAGGTCATGGAAGATGAAAACACCGTGGGGACACCACATTGTGTGATGTACACCTAGTCCAACAGACGTGTGCCAATGCTTGGCATTATGGGGCAAGATAGTTCGCAGAGTGTATGGCAGGCTCAAGGAAGGATGAAGTCAGTGGCGGCCTCTCTTCGAGCGGGTGGATGGTGCATTGCCACTGCTCTCAGCTGGATCCAGCCTTGGATGGCCCCTCCATCTTGGAGCTGGAGCGGAGCCAGCTGTGGGGGCAGGTTGTTCAGGGACGACCTCTCTGTCAGTGGCCTCAGGTAATGGTGGCGGTGGTGTTGGTGCCCTTTCCCGCTGGGCACTTGGGGGAGGGAGAGGTGGTGTGGCGCGGGATAACCACTCCCTCCAAAGAGCTAATTGCTGCCCCATGAGGTCAACAATTTGGCCCATGCAGGTGTCCATGAACCGCAACAGCTGGCAGTTCTGTAGCGAGTCTTGGTGTGCCCGATCCGCCTGTGCCTACACCCGCTCATAGGAGGCATGGACTCTGGCGATGGCATCCAGGGTCTCGGTCCCAGGATGGGGTGGGTCTTGTTCCCGACCTCGCCTAGCACCTGCACTCCTGTTTGTGAGCTGTGGCCTCACCTGTGTCCTCCCCCGTCCACTCTCCCTGCTAGCCTGAGATGTCGATGGCCCATCATCGGACGATGGGTCAGGCAGGGTGGCACAGGCAGGAGTGGTGGTGGTGGTGGTGGTGGTGGTAGCTGCACAGTTCACAATGGCAGGTGTTGGTGTTGTGACACTGGCCAAGGTGGTGGAGGCAGGGATGTCCTGGGAGCCTGATGGCCCTGGGAGTGTGCGTGGGCCAGCATCGTCCTCTGCACCCGAGGTGTCCATGGAATCTTCACCAGAGAGTCCTGGCTGTGAGGGGGGCGACTGGTGCTGGCGGTTGCTGGTTTCGCCTGTCAAGTCGCAATCACCTGAGGGACAAGAATTTCAGAATCAATGTTGTGGACATGACAGGTTTGTTGTTGTTACATAACACATTACTATGGAATCAGGACATGTTTGTTGGTGTCATCATGTTGGTGTGGTAGACAGTACTGGGCGTTATGGTGGTGTGGAGGTGGGGAGACAATACTTGGATATGTGTGGTCCGGTCCTGCTATTGGATGGTGCCCCTGTGAAGATGGCTACCTACCTGTAGGTTTGAAGGAGGAGATGCACTGGTCAGGAAAATGGTGGGCTAATTCCATCTTGCTCTGGGATGAGACATAAGGGCCTGTTGGGAGTTGTAGTGCTGGTCTCTTGCGACCCCACCCTCCCTGTAGACATGGGGGCCTGTTGGGAGTTGTAGTGCTGGTTTTTCTTGGGTGCCATGGTGTGTGATGTGCAAGGTGTTGGTGTGGTGGGGTGGGGTATGTAGGTGTGTGGTATGTAGGGATGGTGTTGTGGGGGTTTGTGTGGTGGGTGTGTTGGTGTGCAGGTTGTATGTGTGTTTGTGTGTGTCTGCTGTTTGTGCTATTCTGCCTCTTTCTTGCAGCTATGCTGTGATGCAAAGGATTGTGGTAATGGGAGGGATTAATTGTATACTCTGTGCAGTTGTTGTGTCCTAATGGTTGTTGCCAGTCAGGTGTTCTGTGGGTGCAGTGACTTGGGTGCTTTTGTTTGGGCTGGGGGGGGGGGTCATTGGGGTGTGTAGTTTTTGGGGGTGGGTGTTTCAGGTGGGTGTGTGTCCTGTTTTGTGTGTTTTCTATTTACTTCCGTCCGCCATTTTTGAATCGGCTTGACGGCAGGGGTGATGTTCGTTTGGTTCTTCCGCAGTCATGCTCCATTTGTCGAAGTATTTTTTCCGCGGCGGTCGAGGAAGGTGGTGAGTTCCGTTGGGATGGCGGGGTTATCCTAATCGTGCGGCCGGACCCTCCGCAGGTATTGCGGCGGTTGGGCCTGTTTCCGCGGTCAATTCGTCCGCGGCGGAGGGTGTTTCTGTGGTACCGTCCGCTTACGGCGGTCTTTGGTGTGATCCGTCCGCCGCGGACTGTGTTTAATGTGATCCGTCCGCCGCGGTCAGTGTTTTTTGACAGAAATATCATTATCGCAACCTCGGATTATCCACGGTGCGGTCGGGAGTATTTTTGCTGCGACCATGGCGGACGGAACACGTTTCCGTCCGCCATCCTAATAGGCCTCTAAGTCTCACCTGGGGAGGATTAATTTTTTGGCATATTCCCAGGTCTACCAAATCTGGGAATGTGTCAAAATCCATGGATGTGGTGAGGGAACACCCACGCAATACCCATAGAAATGCATCCCTGGTGCAAAGTAATGCAATGCTGCAATTTGGGAAATGTTGCATTATACAAGATTCATGAAGCAAGGCAGAACCAAGCAGGGATATCTTGCGTGGCTTCATGAGTCTCATTTTTAAGTTGCATCACTCTTGCATCACGTTGTATGGTTCAAGAGTGAAGCAAAGGGTCTTGTAAATATGCCTCTAAATGGATAAGTTGACTGTCAGACTCTGCTTTTTAAGGCTCCACCACAACAGATTCCACCCCATTTCTGTTGCCATACCTTAAACCTCAAATTTTGAGTTCCCAAAGTAAATTTGCTTAAATTCCAGCACTGCTTGCCACAGTTGGTATGTCTAAATGTGCACACACTGTACTGCTTCACTTTGTCAGAAAATTTGTATTTGTAGAAGGCAGATCAAGCTGGTTGTAGGCTGAAGTGTATCCCTATTTAAATGTACTGTCGAGTACACTGTCCAGGTCATCCGGGTCATCATAGTCTTTTGATCTGCTCTCCGCGGTGATCCCCATTATGTCAGATCAATGAGTCCAAATCTTATGTCATATTTCCGCATTTAAGGTTTCAGGAGTAAGAATGTTGTTGTTCTTAAGTGGGTGCAAAACAGACAGATGCACAGCTATGAACAGTGAAGTATCAGGTAATCTTTGGGTAGGGAAGGGCCTATGCAGCTTTACAGCATGCATGACATGCATCCTTGCTAATGGCAGAGGGAGCAAGCATTACCACCTCATATGTCCTTTTCCTCCGAGTCATTACTCTTTGAGTGTTATGTGCCTGGGTTAGGCCCATGTAGCTTAGCTGCTCATTTATTACACTGTCCTCTTTTGTACAATCTTAGCGGTAGGGTTGCAGCATGCACACCAATTTGTCAATCTGTTCTCTGCTTTTTGCTTTTAAACTTTGCTTGCGAGCAGATTGGATCTATGCCTTGCCTTAAAGCACATGACATTGACGTTGAAAAGCGAATAGCAACACCATTGTGATACTTTTCCAATCGCACAGCTTCAATGAAAAATTCTTACGAGCTTTTTTCTATTCCAAAGTTCATGTTTATTCCATGTTCTTCATCATTAATCATGCTTTTATTTCACTTTTCGCAAACGGGCTGTCCATGCTCCCAATTTTTTCAAAAGAGGCGGTTATGCCAATCCAGGCCTTTTACCACATCACGTGGGTTATGTTTATTCATGTTAAACCAGCTTTAAGTTCTTAATGAGTCCCAATGCATATCGGGCTATTTGTTAGCCCTTCGTCAGGGGTAGCTGTGTAGATTTAAAAAAGCCTGTTAGTTTTACATATTTAGGACACTACGTAATTTTTTCACAATACATTCAGTAAATAAGTAAATACACTAAATACAATACATTTTTATTTAGTGAATTAACTTATTTACCATTCGCTCCCTGGTAGGGTTAGGGGGGCTTATGGTGACAATGTGAGCTAGCTGGTTTCTATGCCAACATATCCTGCGGGGGTGCACCAGTTGAGGCACCGCACCCAAAGTATATGTTATCAAACAAATGTGGAGATCCTATGAATTAGTGGGAACTACACGACATGAGGAGACCCCACGCCGAGAAAGGTAGTTTCACTATGGAAGTTCCAATAGTCTTTTTCTATGTGTGCATTTACTGGCATCAGCACAAAAGGGCCCCCGCCTCCACAAAGCCTTCTGCTTTGTTTCTGTTTGGCCAGATCAGGTAGGTGCCATGTTTTATTACCTCCTTTTTAAAATGCCTTCTTACCGTTTCACTGGGCAAGAGGTAGATATTGCACTAACTATGTCGCTACAATGACCAAGCATTTACTGGTAGCTCAAGACTTATCAAGGTACTCCTTGGACGCAAGATGTCATAAGGCATTATTCCTTGTTTGATTCTTTGGATGACGATTTTGTGAGGCACTACTCCTCGTTGATGCTTTGGATCTAATATATCATTATTTGTTCCTATATGAACTGCGATTGTTTATTTTGCTGCATGAGCCCTGACGAAGTTCCCACGCTTGGGAACAAAACTAGTTGGCTGAGCTGTTTTGTTGTAATAAAAAATTACACATGAAAATAAAGAACATAAATAAAGATTTTTGAAAAACTACTACATCTACCTTGACTTCATCACCTGGTGCACCCCGTATTGCTTTATGGATTAAGGATCTGGAGAACAGGGGCATCGTACAATGGCTGATGCCGGAGTGTGCGCAGGACAGTTTACAAAAAACGAAACTAGTGTGAGGTGCAGATTGGATAAGTCCGCCGTTGAGCTCTGTTCTTTTAGATATTGCACCAACTGCAGGCTAGCTCCCAACTTATGTGCTGGGCTGGGACGGGGAGCAGCATAGCACATAACAGTTAGGCCATTTTGGGAGACGATTTATCAGTGTCTGAGTTTGCTGGGGTGCACTGAGGGCACATGCACCATTGGGAACGATATATAAAGGCAATATAAACAGAAAGGTTGCTACTTTAGGGCAATCTAGTATGTCAATAATGGAGAGGGGAAGAGGCCGGGAACGTGTCATAACATGGAGGGGCAGGATGAGGAAGATGTCCACCAGATTTCAAGAGCAGACGTCTAGGAAATTATTAAACATGCAGTAAATGCTGCCATGACCGGCCTACAGCCAAAAGATAGAGGGTGGATCTTGAGGATGATCAGGTCAGTGGCCCTAAAGGAAAATGTGTCCAGGTCAATTACCTCCAAGATTTGCCTTTTCATATCATAGAAGCCTTGGTGCATGAGCACAAACTTCAAGATGAAGGAGGGTTTTACTGTCAGCATAGTGGCATGACAGAGAATGATTTGCCATTACGCAATGTTATTAAAGATACCATTTATAGAGAAAGGAGGGATGTGGATATGTCTTGTATCCCATAATTCTTAAGAGATATTAGATTGAAAACTTGGAAGAGAATTTTCCACAAAGCCCAAAAGTGAATACTACTTTATTGTCAATGGCCTCATCCTCCTCTTTAGCATCAGAGAAACACAAATTGCCTGATGGACTATACAGGAAGGTGTAGAATGCTCTCAAGAGATCCTATGCTACATCAAACCAATTTCACACAAGTGCTCCTGAAAGTTTCTCAGAAATGGTAAATTTACAGGAGAATGGAGATCCAACTCCACTGTTGGCACTAATGGAACTACTGCAATCATTTCTGTTTAATGTGACTTTGGGCAATCTCTGGGCAGCAGCCTCTTCAGCAGGTGCAATATTAGAGGGCAGGGGTATTCTTTGGATAACGCCATTGAAGTTGGATTCAAATCAAAGGTTGTTGGTTCAAAAGGTTGCTTTTACCTTTTACAAGCTCTTTGGTAAAGAGTTGAAAGAGATGGTTAAAAAATTGACAGACGAAAAAAGCGATCTTGAAACCGTTCATGCTCTTTTCAGGTAAAAATCTTTCCTTCAAACACAAGGGTCTCAGGGTCTACAGGACTGATACAACTGCCCCTCTCTGCAGGGTCACCCCCAGATGTTTTGACTTCTCCTCTCCTGCTTTCTGAATTTTGTTTTTGTTGGCATGAGGACATGTGCACTTTACCACTGCTAACCAGTGCTAAAGTGTTTGTGCTCCCTCCTTTAAACATAGAAAATTTACCTACACCCATTTGGCGCATTTAGTTTACTTTTATGTCTCTATTATATAGTACTTCATGTACCCAGGTCCTGTAAATTAAGTGCTATTAGTGGACCTGCATCACTTGCTGTGAAACCCACTAAAGTAGCACTTTAAAACATGTTTCAAGCCTGCTCTGGCAGCCTGTGTGCAGCTTTAAACTGCCAATTTCACCTGGCAAAATAACCTTTTTGCCTGGCCTAATTCCTTCCTTTTAATACATATAAGTCACCTTTAAGGTGGGCCCTAAACAGCCCACAGGAAAGGCTGCAATGGAAGTGGAACATGTGTTTTTAAGTTTTTCATATCCTGGGTGTGAAAAACGTGTACATTAATTTTTCACTACTTTAAGGCCTACCTGTCCCATAGGTTAACATTCAATTAAATTATTACATTTAATAGATATTAACTTTTGATTGGAAAGTGGTGGAAATTTCACGTTTGGTCTCAAGTGAATTGTAATATAAAGCATTCTTTAATTGCAAATTCAGATTTTAAGTCACAGTTCTGAAAATCCACTTTTAGGAAGTTAAGCAACAAACGGTTTATCCTGCGTGTGGTAACCATTCTTAACACAATATCACAGAATGGCCACTGGACATCACATAATGTTTAATGGGTTAAACAATCTCCTTATCTGAGAGAGCATAAACAATAATTGAAAAGGACAATACATACATTTCAATGAAATTTATTGTATATAATCCTAATCCACAAGAAATTGTCTGTTTACCAAAGATCAATTGAAAAACATCATGGCCCTCCCCTTTAAAAAAAACATACATATAACAAAGTATCACAAATTTAGAAAAGAAGAAAAACACCTAAGGAAAATAGAAGAGTTGAGCTCCAAGACAAACAAAAGTACATACAGCCTGTGGGGGAAAGTAACCCTTCCTCAAATGTCCTGCACACAATATTAATAATAGTGGTTATATGTGCCCTACAGAGCTCCAGAATGTCGACATTTTGGTCCTTCTCTTGTTATTTTAAAGGATCAACCTAAGGACTTGGTGAGGATCATATGATAAATGGTACTGTTTTGGAAGATCGAGTCCAACTGTCCAACCAAACAGTTATGTGAATAAAAAAAAACCTGTAACCTGAGAGTTCATCGTAATAAATATAAATCAATCTCTCAATGCTTCAGAATGACTCCTGTCATTCTGTTCAAGCTAATGCTGTTGTGAATTTCCCAGAAAATTCATAGATACCGGACTGTGCAGCCTCAAAAACCACTATCGATTTACACCATTCGAATAGCAATAGTTTCAACTCAAGCACGGTTCAGGGTTTCATCAAAAGTGTATCATGCCAAATGGAGTGCATTAATTGTTGTTTTTGAGGCTACAGGGTGCAGACAATGGGGAGTGCCATGTAATATCCCAAGTGGTGGGACAGGTACCTCCAACGAATATCCAGTGGTATTCAACTAGGGTAATCTCAGCATCTTGAGAGGTAGCAAGTGGAATATCTTTACTCTCTTGCATCTCTCTCTCTCTCTTGCATATTTGTAAAGCGTGCTACTCACCCGCTAGGGTCTCAAGGCGCTGGGAGGGGAGGGATCCGCTACTGCTCGAATAGCCAGGTCTTGAGTTGTTTACTGAAGGAGAGATGGTCCTGGGTCAGTCGTAGGTGGATGGGGGGGGAGTTCCATGTCTTGGCCACCAGGTAGGAGAAGGATCTTCCTCCGGTGGTAGCTCTGCGAATACGTGGGACGGTGGCGAGATCGAGGCTGGTTGAGCAGAGCTGGCGGGTGGGTGTGTAGAATGTGAGGCGGTTGTTGAGGTACTTGGGGCCCAAGTCGTGGAGAGTCTTGTGTGCGTGGGTGAGGAGTCTGAACGTGATTCTCTTGTTGTTGACGGGGAGCCAGTGCAGGTCTCTCAGGTGGGCAGAGATGTGGTTGTGGCGGGGGATGTCCAGGATGAGTCGTGCGGAGGCGTTCTGTATGCGCTGGAGTCTTTTCTGTAGTTTGGCTGTGGTTCCAGCGTAGAGGGTGTTCCCGTAGTCCAGTCGGCTGGTGACGAGGGCCTGGGTGACCGTCTTCCTGGTTCCGGTGGGGATCCATCGGAAGATCTTTCGGAGCATGAGCAGGGTGTTGAAGCAGGGTGACGAGACGGCGTTGACTTGTTTGGTCATCGTGAGGGAGGAGTCCAGGATGAAATCCAGGTTACGTGCGTGGTCCGTTGGCTTGGGGGCAGTGCCCAGGGCAGGGGGCCACCAGGAGTCGTCCCAGGCGGAGGGGGATGATCCCAGGATGAGGACTTCCGTCTTGTCTGAGTTCAGTTTCAGGCGGCTGGTCTTCATCCATTCTGTGACGTCTTTCATTCCTTCCTGGAGGCTGGCTCTGGCGGTGGCGGGGTCGTTGGTGAGGGAGAGGATCAGCTGGGTGTCGACAGCGTAGGAAATTATGTTTAGGTTGTATTGGCGTGCGATGGCTGCGAGGGGGCTCATGTAGATGTTGAAGAGGGTGGGGCTGAGCGAGGATCCTTGAGGTACGCCGCAGATGACTTCGGTGGCCGCGGATCGGAACGGGGGGAGGCGGACTCTCTGTGTTCTTCCGGCGAGGAACGAGATGATCCACTCCAGTGCCTTCCCTTGGATTCCGGTGTTGCTGAGGCGCTGTATTAGTGTGTGGTGGCATACTGTGTCGAACGCTGCTGAGAGATCCAGGAGGATGAGGGCAGCTGTTTCCCCGTTGTCCAGCAGGGATCTGATGTCGTCGGTGGCTGCGATGAGGGCGGTCTTGGTGCTGTGGTTAGCTTGGAAACCGGATCCGTTTGTCTCGAGGAAGGCGGCGAGTTGTTTGTTGACGGTCTTCTCAATGACTTTGGCAGGAAAAGGGAGGAGCGAGATGGGGCGGAAGTTCTTGAGGTCCGCGGGGTCCGCGGTGGGTTTCTTCAGGAGGGCGCTGAGCTCGGCATGTTTCCAGCTCTCCGGGAAGGTGGCGGTGGCGAAGGAGATGTTGATGATGTCCCGAAGTTGGGGTGCGATGATGGCGTTGGCCTTGTTGAAGACCTGGTGCGGGCAGGGGTCGGTTGGGGATCCGGAGTGGATAGTGTTCATCGTGCGGTTGGTGTCTTTGGTGCTGACCGGGGTCCAGTTGCAGAGGGTGGTGGTGGGGGCGCTGGTTCGGTGGTTGGGTGCGTGGTCTGTGCGCCGAAGCTGTTGTGTATGTCGGCGATCTTGCGGTGGAAGAACGAGGCGAGTGAGTCGCAGAGGTCTTGTGAGGGTGTGATGTCGTTGTTGCATGCGCTGGGGTTGGAGAGCTCTTTGACGATGCTGAAGAGTTCCTTGCAGTTGTGGTTGTTGTTGTCCAGTCGTTCTTTGAATGTTGCCCTTTTGGTGGTGCGGATCAGCTGGTGGTGTATGCGGGTGGCATTCTTGAGGGCTGTCATGTTTTCTGTAGTCTGGTCGTGTCGCCAGGCTTTCACGAGGGTGCGGCAGTTTTTCTTGGAGGTTTTGAGTTTGGTGGTGAACCACGAGGCTTTCTTGCTGCCGGGTCTGCTGGGAGGGTTCTTCAGTGGAGCGAGGTCATCGGCGCAGTTGGTGAGCCACTGTGTGAAGTTGCGGGCTGCTTCGTTGGGGTCCGTTGTGTTGGTGGGAGGATTCTGGCTGAGGGAGGTGGTGAGCTGGTCGGCGGTGATCTTGCTCCAGCTCCTGCGGGGAACCTGTTGCGGGTAGTGGTGGGTCGTGGTTCTCCTGAAGTTGAAGTGGACGCAGCTGTAATCAGTCCAGTGTGGTCCGGTGGAGTGGCTGAAGGAGATGTTCTTGCTGGAGGAGAAGACGGGGTCAAGCATGTGGCCGGCGTAGTGGGTGGGGGTGTTAACCAGTTGCTTAAGTCCGAGGTTGGCGAAGTTGTGCAGCAGGGCGGCGGTGTTGCTGTCATTGTTGTTCTCCAGGTGGAAGTTGAGGTCCCCTAGGAGGATGTACTCGGAGGAGGTGAGGGCGTGCGGACTGATGAAGTCTGTGATGGCTTCGCTGAATTGTGTGCGTGGTCCCGGGGGTCTGTAGATGAGTGCCTCTGAGGGTGGACTTGGGTGGGATCGGTGTGTATCTGGAAGTGAAGGTGCTCGGCGGCGGTGAGGGTGTCTTCGGAGTTGGTCGTGATGCGGATGGTGTTTCTGTGGAGGATGGCGATGCCTTCTTCGGTTTGGTTAATGCGTTCCCTCCGGGTGATATTGTAGCCTTCCGGGATGGCTATGGCGATGTCGGGGGCTGAGGAGGCGCTCATCCAGGTTTCTGTGAGGAAGGCGACGTCTGGTGATGTTGTGTCGAGGAGGTTCCAGAGTTCTACGGCGTGTCTGTGGACAGAGCGGGTGTTGAGCAGGATGCACTTGAGGTGATTGTTGCTGGTGCCTGGCCTTGCGGGTGCGGTGCAGGTCCGGAGGCAGGAGAACTTGCAGGTTTGTCAGGTGAAGGGTCCGTGGATGCGTTTCGGGGGTTGCTCGGTAGCAGGCGGGGTTCCGGCCGGCGTTGAGTGCGTGGAGGGTGGTGGCATCGTGAGTCCGACATGTGGGCTGGTATCGTCGAGGGCCAGGGGTCCTGGCGCTGGGCGCAGTACAGGCACGGACGGGTGCAGACGGGCTTGCCTTGGGCGCGCAATTGGCACGCCAGCGGCGTGCCTGCTGCACGCGTCCACTGCATGGTCGCTGCGTGGTCTGCATAAGAGTGCTGACGGGAGGGAGGAGCAGCTGGGTGGTGGGAGCGTGGCGGCGAATGGGGATTCAGGGGGGTGGGGCCGGAGGGAGCAGCGACGGGAAAAAACGAGCGACAAGGAGGCAGCGGGCAACCAGGGAGAGCAGGCGGCAGCGGCGTGGAGGCGACCTAACCTGAAGTCAGGGTCAGAGGTCGCTCTTTACATGAGATCTGTAGATTGGTCACCTGGTCGTCCCAAGAGCCTTTAGTTGAACATTATAGGTTGGACCATAGCGAATTCTCAGTAAATCCTTAGCAAATAGCTTTGGTTCAGCTATTATTAAATCAGCAATGAAGTAATTGTTTATTTCAAAATAATACGTATAGCATCAGATTGTTGGACAAAATATTTATTTTGGTTCTGAACTTGTGAGTTCCTCACAGAGTAATAGAATTGCTAAAGCCATTGCTCCTCTATGACACTAACAACGGACTTGCTAGCTCTCAATGCAACAACAGGTCATCAAGTGCATTTAGCTCTCAATGCAACAATAGGTCATCAAGTGCATTTTTTTCTTAGCATACTGAGATTTGCACTCTGGTTTTATAATGGCGCACAGGGGACCACAAATGCCAGAATGCATGAAAACACAGGACTGCATGAGCTACTCAGGTATGCACATGAGAATCTTGAACAACCTAGCTCAGTTGATGATGAGGACTGCATATAAGCACACTATCATAGCGCCTTTGGGCCCACTTGCAAGGGAGTAGAGTGACGTCAGATCCCAGTGCCTCTCTAAGACTTCCCAGCCTCCAAAGTTATACTTGCATGGCAAGAAACCCTCAGGGGGGAAAGGGGTTTGGGACAGAGAAGAAACTGCCAAGTCTTCACTAGGTTTTCTCCTTCGTCGGACTCACGTTCTGCTCTCTCGGTCTTCTTTGTGACTCTTTTGGTGGAACTGTAATACAGGTGTTTTATCTATATACATTACTCTTACATTCCTAGACTTTCCTTTCTATTTCTCTATATATTATGTCTACCTACTTAGCTTTCACTTGGCCTCAGCTTGTCTTCTAGGAGTTTGCATTTCTTCAACTGCTTATGTTTTATTTTACTCTGCAATAAAGAACAAATGAACCCTTTATTATCTCTGTTAGTCTTTGTGTGTTTTAACCTTTTTAACTTCTAATTCCCTATTCTTACCTCAAGTAACTCTTGTTTTAGCCTTGTATTAATATAACTTCTTATATTGTAATTTATCACTTTTGAACAATTGAAAACTCTTTCTTTTTCAGGACTACAAAAACTTGTGCTACACAACAACTTCTGGATACAACTGAGCTGATGGTAAGTACTTTTGTGATACTTGTACATAAACTAAATATTCTGTCTGTAAACCTTGACCTTTTGTCTACTAAACTCACTGATAACTGTGATGTACACTCAACACACTTCAATGTATGTGCTGTCAAAGGGGAACTAAATATCTACTGATAATTTCATAACACTCGCTAAGGAATTCACAGTTTGTTCATCTCGTGCAATTATAATTAAATTTGTAAATATTACTTCACACAGAAGCTCTGTAAAACAACCAAGTGCATTATACTTCACACGGAAGCTCTGTAAAACAACCAAACGCATTAAACACGACATGCCAATTTACTCGAGCACGCGATACAATGTTGCCTCACAAGAATTTCGTGCGGAATGACTTTTCTCTCTCAAGCGCTCACTCTAAATAATATCGCTAGCGCAAACACAGTATAACAAGGAACGATCTTACTTGAAATCTGTAGACTCTCAAGAACTTGTTTTCTAGAATTTCACTTGACGCAACAACTAAAGGAAACGACGAAGCTACGACGTTTCTACCCTAGCTGGCTTTTACGTCACTTCAAGATATGCTGCCTAATCCTCTGGAATCTCAGGTGAAGTGCGAGATTCCAGAGGCAACGTTCTGGGACATTTCGATGGGTGCACCTGGGGACAGGGAGATACACTAGACTGCTGACCTTTTCTGAATGCCGCCATCATGGAATTGCTCCTTGTACTACCCTGTCCCATTTATCTTACCTTGCAAGGAATTTTATGATCAAATATATTCATTGACTTCTTATTCTTGCCTGAAGGACAGCGGGTTCTGACACACACTCACTGGAAGTATATACATTAACCTTAGCCACCACCAAAGTCAGCCATTCAGGTAGTACATGTAGGGCTGCTTTAAGAGGTCAGTGTTTGGGCTGTTTTTTTTAGCTGCTTGTGAGCCCGTTTTCTGGTCTTGTGAGCTAGTGTTTGCTGTTGATTTCTCAAATATTACCACAAACGTTTCCTGAAACAAGCTCAAATGTATGCAGTCTCCCATATCTTGCAAAACACTTATACAGGGCACCTTTACAAGTACAAAACTGCCCCAATTTGCAAACATGGGCCACCTGTTTAATTATAAAACTACTAATGGGGGCATTTTTATTTTGGTGCCCAGCCCTATTTTCTGTCCTAGACTGACCTTGGCCACCACCAGAAAAGTCAAAGAATGATTCAGTCTTTGCAGGTAGACATGAAACAAGCAATAAGGGTCAAGCAAAGAAGGGCAACAATAACAAAGCATTTTTCTTTCGTTTCTGGACAGCCATATTCTAATAATCAGTTAAAATATTTACAATTATAAAGTTGAAAGGGACATGAAATAAACAATTGAACAGAATACAAACCCCTGAAAACAAAAGAATAGGAGATACAGAGTGACCAACTACTAGTCAGGAAAGTTTGGAACCCTTACACATACCAAAGTTGAAGGTGAAATTGTAAGAGATTATTAGGGGATGTTTAGATAGTTCACATCTGATTCAATATAAGGGGAATGAACTGATATATCTGAGCAAAGAGCTCATGAGATATGAAGCTGCCACACATTAAAAATACAAGTAATACACAATTGCCTGGTCTCAAATTCAATGCTGTCTATTAATTATCAGCAAAATATGAGCCTGAAATCAATTACACAGCTCATGTGTTGTTTCACTTATTGTACATAAATTTCATATGAGACATTACTTCATTTCTTATACGAGGTTTCAACACATTCTAACTTAAATTATAAACACATTATACTGAACAAATCATAATTCAAGACAATGTCATACATGAATAGATCATTGGTTCAATCAATTATAAAGTAAACATCATTTGGAGGTACACCAGACTCAGTTATGCTTCAGTCCTGTCAGTGTTATTTCTGAATGTCTTTAGGGACTGATTATCACCATAGGGCTCATTTCAAACTAATGTGCCCGAATCGGACACCCTTTTTGTTTTATACCCTTGGCGACTGGAGCGATGAATCTGCGCAAGAGAGCCGACGCGTTTCCAAACCCGGTCCAATTGTTCGGGTTTTTCCTCAGGGCGAACCTGGGTACCTTGTTAATCCAGCGCCGCGTTAGCGTGTGCAATCTGGATATGTATTCATTTCGTGACTTGTAGTGGTGGATGCAGTGAGCTCGTGCTGTGGATGAATCCTGCATTAAAACACGGTCTTGAGGCACCACCTTTCTGTTTGTAAATAACCAACTTGTGTCAGTTCCACATAAAAATGAGTTACGGTGTGCCAGCAGTCGTGCTTGTTTTATAAAGCACTTCAAATGGAGCGGGCTCTTACTTGTGAATGTCGTGGCTGTATCCTATCGCTGTCTTTTGATGAGTCTTCGTTAGAGTGTTAATCTGCCACCTTCAATAGTATTTGGCTTGTGTCTTTGGGTTCGATTCAGAATTACTCGCTCCTGCTGGTTAGCGTTCAGCCATGTCTTTGCTGTGCTGCACATTAAAAATAGGCAGAGTTGGCACGGAAGTACGAGATTGGTCTCTCTAGTGTATTCCTTTGCAGAAAGGCTTAAGGGCACAACTAGACAATTAAGCTATCATGACTATGCAATTCTCAGGGTTGAGATTATACATTGCTGAATTGGTCAAGTGCATTAAAAAAGGCATCGATTATGACAGGTTTGAGAGAAAGTGGGCAAAGAAAACAAGAAAATAAAAAATAACAATCCGATACAAAGCAAATGCTAAACCACTGCCAGCACCCCCAGATGAAGATGAGGCTCTAACGTTTCATGTGAGGGAGATGCCAGGTGGAGGTATGTACATGTACGATGGAGTAGAGGTGATCTTGTGACATTCAAAAACAACTTTCCAAAATGCAATACACAAGCTGATAGATTTGTGAACATTTCAAAGGTTTTTTGGACAGATTTGAACACCTTTTTTGACACTGGTATTGAGTGATCTGTGGACTTATTGTAAAATAACTGTCCAATGACCACGTGCAGAACCACCAAGTGATGCCCTTACCCAGTACCCTCACCTGTGATGATGAATAAATACAATGAGGTGATTACATTTTCAGGAGGAAAATTTCCAAAGAGGGTCATTGAATGGTTGAAGATCAGTAGAACCGCTCAAGAGGCCAAAGATTCAGTGCATGTTTATTATGAACAATTTTTGCAGGTGTTTAAACAGCCTAGTGAACAAGAAAATCCGGAAAAGGGAGATATAGGAAGATTTGTGTCACAGTTCATTCTTGGATTGCAACCAGAAATCAGCATGCTCTTACAACGCAATGTGATTTGTTGTCAGACAAAGCCTTTAGATGAGGTCTTGAGATATTGGAAATGCCATACTGATGAACAAGAGATAATGCAGAAAAGGCTTTTAGAAAAAATAATGTTGGCACAGACTAAGCTGGCTTAGACAAGGTTTCAAAACCAGTCATTTGTAGTGAATGTTGGTGGAATGCAGGGTGTTTGTTTACAGAATGGAGGGCAAATAGACCAAGGTGGAGTGGGTGCCTCAGAGGGTAGAGGTCAAAGTGTTCCAAATGATCCAAATTCAGGGGTAGATATTACAAAGTGGAAGAAATCAACTCCTTGTCACTAGTACAGCAGGCTGGGCATTGGAAAAGAGTTCAGACAGAATCCAAATGGAGTAAGGGATGATGGGCAAGTAGTGGGTGCTAACCAAACACAAATGCAAAATGTTCCAGGTTAGGTTCCAGTCCAGCGAATGCAGATGTCTATGCAGTCACAAGTCCCTATGATGCAGGTCCCACAAGCTCCAGTGACTTCACAAAATATGGATAGTCCCAGATTCAATATGAATCAATTGGCAAGATCATATTCAAATCTGTTTCAAAATCAGAACCCATTTCAACAGTTACCCAGGGTGGAGAATGAGAGCTTTGATTCCAAAAAAATCAACCTTCTGCCCGCAGAATCTTCCTGCACTCCGGGTTACAGGAACTCTTACTAGGGCCCACCACACTGGTATGGAAATGTCTAATGGGGCCCAGAACTTTGGTCGAGTTAGCCCCACCACTAGGCCACACACCCAGTCAGACGAAATCTCTCCCCCCCTTTCAGCCCCCTGCCCACAAGACTTTCCCTCTCATAATGACACCAATCGACCTAGCCCCCCTCACTCCGTAAGAATAGCGCAACTGCAACCTGCCCTTGGCCCGCCTAAACCCACCTCTAGGCTGCCAGCACACAATATCAGGACCGCTCCCTTGCAATTGGCCCCCTGCCGGCCAGAACCTACCTCTCTTAGAGACATTGAAAATCTTCACCACAGAGCCTCAGAATTAACACTGGGCATCCACAAGTCCATTCTGGATCTAAAGCACCTTCTTCACATCACCAAACTCTCCTTCTCCAATATCTGGCTCTTGCAGAATGCGTCCCACATCCCTGTCACGAAGCCTTTCCTTCACCCCTTGCCACTTTCCCAGAGACACCTGCGCCCCCGCAAGCAACCCTGCCACCTCTTGGAGGAGGAAATTCTTGCTCTCCTCTATACCTACAATCCCACTCCTAGCACGCTTAATCTCTCAGAACTCTCGGAAGAAGAAGTGGCCGACCTCCTCAGTGGTTACGACTCTGCCTTGACCACCCCATGACCCTCAGACCTGAGGGAGGCACTCCCTATCGACCTGGTTGCATCTAACCCTAACAGATCTGCTACCCTCCGTATCGGAGGGGTGGTAAATGGCAACCTTGCTAGAGTTTCCATCTCTGCTTCTACCTTTAACACTCACTCTGGCCCCTCCCTAGCCGGCCTCCTAATAAACTGCTGGTCAGCTGTAAAACATGCATTTGATGTCGCCGATCTCATCCTGAGACATAAATCAGACCTAGCGATTTTGACTGAATCTTGGTTCAAGGAATCCTCATCGCCCTACCTAGACCTCTTAATCCCACCAAACTATAACATCGTAAGGATGGACAGGCACTCAAAGAAAAAAGGGGGCGGCATTGCCTGCATCTACTGCTCAAAGGCATGGCTTGGCAGTTGGGGCTGGACTGTTCCCACGAGGCACAGGGTCAGACTGATTTGCATATAGCCATGTCTGAACTGGGGTGGCAGAGTGGGCTAAAGAACGGTGATGGATTAAACCCAGATCTTTTGACTGGGTGTGAGTGTTTGATTGGTTCAGATGCTCCGTCCATCACCACCCCCTTTTGTACCGCTTTTGGCCGCCATAAGTGTGGCAGGGTATGCTCAGACGTGAGTCCCTTGCTCACTTTGCCACTGGATTCAAGCAAGCCGGGCTGAAGACGGCTGTAATGGCAGAAACCGGTCCTCAGAAGCTTGTTTCCGGTCCAGGGAAGGCAGGGCTTGGCAGTTCGGGCTGGACTGTTCCCATGAGGCACAGGGTCAGACTGATTTGCATATAGCCATGTCTGAACTGGGGTGGCAGAGTGGGCTAAAGAACGGTGATGGATTAAACCCAGATCTTTTGACTGGGTGTGAGTGTTTGATTGGTTCAGATGCTCTGTCCATCACCACCCCCTTTTGTACTGCTTTTTGCCGCCATAAGTGTGGCAGGGTATGCTCAGACGTGAGTCCCTTGCTCACTTTGCCACTGGATTCAAGCAAGCCAGGCTGAAAACGGCTGTAATGCCAGAAATCGGTCCTCGGAAGCTTGTTTCCGGTCCAGGGAAGGCATAGCTTGGCAGTTCGGGCTGGACTGTTTCCATGAGGCACAGGGTCAGACTGATTTGCATATAGCCATGCCTGTACTGGGGTGGCAGAGTGGGCTAAAGAACGGTGATGGATTAAACCCAGATCTTTTGACTGGGTGTGAGTGTTTGATTGGTTCAGATGCTCCGTCCATCACCACCCCCTTTTGTACCGCTTTTGGCTGCCATAAGTGTGGCAGGATATGCTCAGACGCGAGTCCCTTGCTCACTTTGCCACTGGATTCAAGCAAGCCGGACTGAAGACGGCTGTAATGCCAGAAACCGGTCCTCGGAAGCTTGTTTCCGGTCCAGGGAAGGCATGGCTTGGCAGTTCGGGCTGGACTGTTCCCATGAGGCACAGGGTCAGACTGATTTGCATATAGCCATGTCTGAACTGGGGTGGCAGAGTGGGCTAAAGAACGGTGATGGATTAAACCCAGAACTTTTGACTGGGTGTGAGTGTTTGATTGGTTCAGATGCTCCGTCCATCACCACCCCCTTTTGTACGGCTTTTGACCACCATAAGTGTGGCAGGGTATGCTCAGACGTGAGTCCCTTGCTCACTTTGCCACTGGATTCAAGCAAGCCGGGCTGAAGACGGCTGTAATGCCAGAAACCGGTCCTCGGAAGCTTGTTTCCGGTCTAGGGAAGGCATGGCTTGGCAGTTCGGGCTGGACTGTTCCCATGAGGCACAGGGTCAGACTGATTTGCATATAGCCATGTCTGAACTGGGGTGGCAGAGTGGGCTAAAGAAGGGTGATGGATTAAACCCAGATCTTTTGACTGGGTGTGAGTGTTTGATTGGTTCAGATGCTCCGTCCATCACCACCCCCTGTTGTACCGCTGTTGGCCGCCATAAGTGTGGCAGGGTATGCTCAGACGTGAGTCCCTTGCTCACTTTGCCGCTGGATTCAAATAAGCCGGGCTGAAGACGGCTGTAATGCGAGAAACCGGTCCTCGGAAGCTTGTTTCCGGTCCAGGGAAGGCATGGCTTGGCAGTTCGGGCAGGACTGTTCCCATGAGGCACAGGGTCATACTGATTTGCATATAGCAATGTCTGAACTGGGGTGGCAGAGTGGGCTAAAGAACGGTGATGGATTAAACCCAGATCTTTTGACTGGGTGTGAGTATTTGATTGGTTCAGATACTCCGTCTATCACCACCCCCTTTTGTACCGCTTTTGGCCGCCAGAAGTGTGGCAGGGTATGCTCAGACGTGAGTCCCTTGCTCACTTTGCCACTGGATTCAAGTAAGCCGGGCTGAAGACGGCTGTATTGCCAGAAACCGGTCCTTGGAAGCTTGTTTCCGGTCCAGGGAAGGCATGGCTGGCAGTTCGGGCTGGACTGTGCCCATGAGGCACAGGGTCAGACTGATTTGCATATAGCCATGTCTGAACTGGGGTTGCAGAGTGGGCTAAAGAACGGTGATGGATTAAACCCAGATCTTTTGACTGGGTGTGAGTGTTTGATTGGTTCAGATGCTCTGTCCATCCCCACCCCCTTTTGTACCGCTTTTGGCCGCCATAAGTGTGGCAGGTATGCTCAGACGTGAGTCCCTTGCTCACTTTGCCACTGGATTCAAGCAAGCCGGTCTGAAGGCGGCTGTAATGCCAGAAACCGGTCCTCAGAAGCTTTTTTCCGGTCCAGGGAAGGCATGGCTTGGCAGTTCGGGC
This sequence comes from Lissotriton helveticus, assembly GCF_964261635.1. Classification (NCBI taxonomy): domain Eukaryota; kingdom Metazoa; phylum Chordata; class Amphibia; order Caudata; family Salamandridae; genus Lissotriton; species Lissotriton helveticus. The sequence continues at coordinate 1,187,457,969 of NC_136061.1, read as the reverse complement.
TGGACTGTTCCCATGAGGCACAGGGTCAGACTGATTTGCATATAGCCATGTCTGAACTGGGGTGGCAGAGTGGGCTAAAGAACGGTGATTGATTAAACCCAGATCTTTTGACTGGGTGTGAGTGTTTGATTGGTTCAGATGCTCTGTCCATCACCGCCCCCTTTTGTACCGCTTTTGGCCACCATAAGTGTGGCAGGGTATGCTCAGATGTGAGTCCCTTGCTCACTTTGCCACTGGATTCATGCAAGCCGGGCTGAAGACGGCTGTAATGCCAGAAACCGGTCCTCGAAAGCTTGTTTCCGGTCCAGGGAAGGCATGGCTTGGCAGTTCGGGCTGGACTGTTCCCATGAGTCACAGGGTCAGACTGATTTGCATATAGCCATGTCTGAACTGGGGTGGCAGAGTGGGCTAAAGAACGGTGATGGATTAAACCCAGATATTTTGACTGGGTGTGAGTGTTTGATTTGTTCAGATGCTCTGTCCATCACCACCCCCTTTTGTTCCGCTTTTGGCCACCATAAGTGTGGCAGGGTATGCTCAGACGTGAGTCCCTTGCTCACTTTGCCACTTGATTCAAGCAAGCCAAGCTGAAGACGGCTGTAATGCCAGAAACCGGTCCTCGGAAGCTTGTTTCCGGTCCAGGGTAGGCAGGGCTTGGCAGTTCGGGCTGGACTGTTCCCATGTGGCACAGGGTCAGACTAATTTGCATATAGCCATGTCTGAACTGGGGTGGCAGAGTGGGCTAAAGAACGGTGATGGATTAAACCCAGATCTTTTGACTGGGTGTGAGTGTTTGATTGGTTCAGATGCTCCGTCCATCACCACCCCCTTTTGTACCGCTTTTGGCCGCCATAAGTGTGGCAGGGTATGCTCAGACGTGAGTCCCTTGCTCATTTTGCCACTGGATTCAAGCAAGCCGGGCTGAAGACGGCTGTAATGCCAGAAACCGGTCCTCGGTAGCTTGTTTCCGGTCCAGGGAAGGCATGGCTTGGCAGTTCGGGCTGGACTGTTTCCATGAGGCACAGGGTCAGACTGATTTGCATATAGCCATGTCTGAACTGGGGTGGCAGAGTGGGCTAAAGAAGGGTGATGGATTAAACCCAGATCTTTTGACTGGGTGTGAGTTTTTGATTGGTTCAGATGCTCCGTCCATCACCACCCCCTGTTGTACCGCTTTTGGCCGCCATAAGTGTGGCAGGGTATGCTCAGACGTGAGTCCCTTGCTCACTTTGCCGCTGGATTCAAATAAGCCGGGCTGAAGACGGCTGTAATGCGAGAAACCGGTCCTCGGAAGCTTGTTTCCGGTCCAGGGAAGGCATGGCTTGGCAGTTCGGGCAGGACTGTTCCCATGAGGCACAGGGTCAGACTGATTTGCATATAGCAATGTCTGAACTGGGGTGGCAGAGTGGGCTAAAGAACGGTGATGGATTAAACCCAGATCTTTTGACTGGGTGTGAGTATTTGATTGGTTCAGATACTCCGTCTATCACCACCCCCTTTTGTACCGCTTTTGGCCACCAGAAGTGTGGCAGGGTATGCTCAGACGTGAGTCCCTTGCTCACTTTGCCACTGGATTCAAGTAAGCCGGGCTGAAGACGGCTGTATTGCCAGAAACCGGTCCTTGGAAGCTTGTTTCCGGTCCAGGGAAGGCATGGCTGGCAGTTCGGGCTCGACTGTGCCCATGAGGCACAGGGTCAGACTGATTTGCATATAGCCATGTCTGAACTGGGGTTGCAGAGTGGGCTAAAGAACGGTGATGGATTAAACCCAGATCTTTTGACTGGGTGTGAGTGTTTGATTGGTTCAGATGCTCTGTCCATCCCCACCCCCTTTTGTACCGCTTTTGGCCGCCATAAGTGTGGCAGGTATGCTCAGACGTGAGTCCCTTGCTCACTTTGCCACTGGATTCAAGCAAGCCGGTCTGAAGGCGGCTGTAATGCCAGAAACCGGTCCTCAGAAGCTTGTTTCCGGTCCAGGGAAGGCATGGCTTGGCAGTTCGGGCTGGACTGTTCCCATGAGGCACAGGGTCAGACTGATTTGCATATAGCCATGTCTGAACTGGGGTGGCAGAGTGGGCTAAAGAACGGTGATTGATTAAACCCAGATCTTTTGACTGGGTGTGAGTGTTTGATAGGTTCAGATGCTCTGTCCATCACCGCCCCCTTTTGTACCGCTTTTGGCCACCATAAGTGTGGCAGGGTATGCTCAGATGTGAGTCCCTTGCTCACTTTGCCACTGGATTCAAGCAAGCCAAGCTGAAGACGGCTGTAATGCCAGAAACCGGTCCTCGGAAGCTTGTTTCCGGTCCAGGGTAGGCAGGGCTTGGCAGTTCGGGCTGGACTGTTCCCATGTGGCACAGGGTCAGACTAATTTGCATATAGCCATGTCTGAACTGGGGTGGCAGAGTGGGCTAAAGAACGGTGATGGATTAAACCCAGATCTTTTGACTGGGTGTGAGTGTTTGATTGGTTCAGATGCTCCGTCCATCACCACCCCCTTTTGTACCGCTTTTGGCCGCCATAAGTGTGGCAGGGTATGCTCAGACGTGAGTCCCTAGCTCACTTTGCCACTGGATTCAAGCAAGCCGGGCTGAAGACGGCTGTAATGCCAGAAACCGGTCCTCGGTAGCTTGTTTCCGGTCTAGGGAAGGCATGGCTTGGCAGTTCGGGCTGGACTGTTTCCATGAGGCACAGGGTCAGACTGATTTGCATATAGCCATGTCTGAACTGGGGTGGCAGAGTGGGCTAAAGAACGGTGATGGATTAAACCCAGATCTTTTGACTTGGTGTGAGCGTTTGATTGGTTCAGATGCTCCGTCCTTCACCACCCCCTTTTGTACCACTTTTGGCTGCCATAAGTGTGGCAGGGTATGCTCAGACGTGAGTCCCTTGCTCACTTTGCCGCTGGATTCAAATAAGCCGGGCTGAAGACGGCTGTAATGCGAGAAACCGGTCCTCGGAAGCTTGTTTCCGGTCCAGGGAAGGCATGGCTTGGCAGTTCGGGCAGGACTGTTCCCATGAGGCACAGGGTCAGACTGATTTGCATATAGCAATGTCTGAACTGGGGTGGCAGAGTGGGCTAAAGAACGGTGATGGATTAAACCCAGATCTTTTGACTGGGTGTGAGTATTTGATTGGTTCAGATACTCCGTCTATCACCACCCCCTTTTGTACCGCTTTTGGCCACCAGAAGTGTGGCAGGGTATGCTCAGACGTGAGTCCCTTGCTCACTTTGCCACTGGATTCAAGTAAGCCGGGCTGAAGACGGCTGTATTGCCAGAAACCGGTCCTTGGAAGCTTGTTTCCGGTCCAGGGAAGGCATGGCTGGCAGTTCGGGCTCGACTGTGCCCATGAGGCACAGGGTCAGACTGATTTGCATATAGCCATGTCTGAACTGGGGTTGCAGAGTGGGCTAAAGAACGGTGATGGATTAAACCCAGATCTTTTGACTGGGTGTGAGTGTTTGATTGGTTCAGATGCTCTGTCCATCCCCACCCCCTTTTGTACCGCTTTTGGCCGCCATAAGTGTGGCAGGTATGCTCAGACGTGAGTCCCTTGCTCACTTTGCCACTGGATTCAAGCAAGCCGGTCTGAAGGCGGCTGTAATGCCAGAAACCGGTCCTCAGAAGCTTGTTTCCGGTCCAGGGAAGGCATGGCTTGGCAGTTCGGGCTGGACTGTTCCCATGAGGCACAGGGTCAGACTGATTTGCATATAGCCATGTCTGAACTGGGGTGGCAGAGTGGGCTAAAGAACGGTGATTGATTAAACCCAGATCTTTTGACTGGGTGTGAGTGTTTGATAGGTTCAGATGCTCTGTCCATCACCGCCCCCTTTTGTACCGCTTTTGGCCACCATAAGTGTGGCAGGGTATGCTCAGATGTGAGTCCCTTGCTCACTTTGCCACTGGATTCAAGCAAGCCAAGCTGAAGACGGCTGTAATGCCAGAAACCGGTCCTCGGAAGCTTGTTTCCGGTCCAGGGTAGGCAGGGCTTGGCAGTTCGGGCTGGACTGTTCCCATGTGGCACAGGGTCAGACTAATTTGCATATAGCCATGTCTGAACTGGGGTGGCAGAGTGGGCTAAAGAACGGTGATGGATTAAACCCAGATCTTTTGACTGGGTGTGAGTGTTTGATTGGTTCAGATGCTCCGTCCATCACCACCCCCTTTTGTACCGCTTTTGGCCGCCATAAGTGTGGCAGGGTATGCTCAGACGTGAGTCCCTAGCTCACTTTGCCACTGGATTCAAGCAAGCCGGGCTGAAGACGGCTGTAATGCCAGAAACCGGTCCTCGGTAGCTTGTTTCCGGTCTAGGGAAGGCATGGCTTGGCAGTTCGGGCTGGACTGTTTCCATGAGGCACAGGGTCAGACTGATTTGCATATAGCCATGTCTGAACTGGGGTGGCAGAGTGGGCTAAAGAACGGTGATGGATTAAACCCAGATCTTTTGACTTGGTGTGAGCGTTTGATTGGTTCAGATGCTCCGTCCTTCACCACCCCCTTTTGTACCACTTTTGGCTGCCATAAGTGTGGCAGGGTATGCTCAGACGTGAGTCCCTTGGTCACTTTGCCACTGGATTCAAGCAAGCCGGTCTGAAGGCGGCTGTAATGCCAGAAACCGGTCCTCGGTAGCTTGTTTCCGGTCCAGGGAAGGCATGGCTTGGCAGTTCGGGCTGGACTGTTTCCATGAGGCACAGGGTCAGACTGATTTGCATATAGCCATGTCTGAACTAGGGTGGCAGAGTGGGCTAAAGTACGGTGATGGATTAAACCCAGATCTTTTGACTTGGTGTGAGCGTTTAATTGGTTCAGATGCTCCGTCCTTCACCACCCCCTTTTGTACCACTTTTGGCTGCCATAAGTGTGGCAGGGTATGCTCAGACGTGAGTCCCTTGCTCACTTTGCCACTGGATTCAAGCAAGCCGGGCTGAAGACGGCTGTAATGCCAGAAACCGGTCCTCGGAAGCTTGTTTCCGGTCTAGGGAAGGCATGGCTTGGCAGTTCGGGCTGGACTGTTCCCATGAGGCACAGGGTCAGACTGATTTGCACATAGCCATGTCTGAACTGGGGTGGCAGAGTGGGCTAAAGAAGGGTGATGGATTAAACCCAGATCTTTTGACTGGGTGTGAGTGTGTGATTGGTTCCGATGCTCCGTCCATCACCACCCCCTGTTGTACCGCTTTTGGCCGCCATAAGTGTGGCAGGGTATGCTCAGACGTGAGTCCCTTGCTCACTTTGCCGCTGGATTCAAATAAGCCGGGCTGAAGATGGCTGTAATGTGAGAAACCGGTCCTCGGAAGCTTGTTTCCGGTCCAGGGAAGGCATGGCTTGGCAGTTCGGGCAGGACTGTTCCCATGAGGCACAGGGTCAGACTGATTTGCATATAGCAATGTCTGAACTGGGGTGGCAGAGTGGGCTAAAGAACGGTGATGGATTAAACCCAGATCTTTTGACTGGGTGTGAGTATTTGATTGGTTCAGATACTCCGTCTATCACCACCCCCTTTTGTACCGCTTTTGGCCGCCAGAAGTGTGGCAGGGTATGCTCAGACGTGAGTCCCTTGCTCACTTTGCCACTGGATTCAAGTAAGCCGGGCTGAAGACGGCTGTATTGCCAGAAACCGGTCCTTGGAAGCTTGTTTCCGGTCCAGGGAAGGCATGGCTGGCAGTTCGGGCTGGACTGTGCCCATGAGGCACAGGGTCAGACTGATTTGCATATAGCCATGTCTGAACTTGGGTTGCAGAGTGGGCTAAAGAACGGTGATGGATTAAACCCAGATCTTTTGACTGGGTGTGAGTGTTTGATTGGTTCAGATGCTCTGTCCATCCCCACCCCCTTTTGTACCGCTTTTGGCCGCCATAAGTGTGGCAGGTATGCTCAGACGTGAGTCCCTTGCTCACTTTGCCACTGGATTCAAGCAAGCCGGTCTGAAGGCGGCTGTAATGCCAGAAACCGGTTCTCAGAAGCTTGTTTCCGGTCCAGGGAAGGCATGGCTTGGCAGTTCGGGCTGGACTGTTCCCATGAGGCACAGGGTCAGACTGATTTGCATATAGCCATGTCTGAACTGGGGTGGCAGAGTGGGCTAAAGAACGGTGATGGATTAAACCCAGATCTTTTGACTGGGTGTGAGTGTTTGATTTGTTCAGATGCTCTGTCCATCACCACCCCCTTTTGTTCCGCTTTTGGCCACCATAAGTGTGGCAGGGTATGCTCAGACGTGAGTCCCTTGCTCACTTTGCCACTGGATTCAAGCAAGCCAAGCTGAAGACGGCTGTAATGCCAGAAACCGGTCCTCGGAAGCTTGTTTCCGGTCCAGGGTAGGCAGGGCTTGGCAGTTCGGGCTGGACTGTTCCCATGTGGCACAGGGTCAGACTAATTTGCATATAGCCATGTCTGAACTGGGGTGGCAGAGTGGGCTAAAGAACGGTGATGGATTAAACCCAGATCTTTTGACTGGGTGTGAGTGTTTGATTGGTTCAGATGCTCCGTCCATCACCACCCCCTTTTGTACCGCTTTTGGCCGCCATAAGTGTGGCAGGGTATGCTCAGACGTGAGTCCCTTGCTCACTTTGCCACTGGATTCAAGCAAGCCGGGCTGAAGACGGCTGTAATGCCAGAAACCGGTCCTCGGTAGCTTGTTTCCGGTCCAGGGAAGGCATGGCTTGGCAGTTCGCGCTGGACTGTTTCCATGAGGCACAGGGTCAGACTGATTTGCATATAGCCATGTCTGAACTGGGGTGGCAGAGTGGGCTAAAGAACGGTGATGGATTAAACCCAGATCTTTTGACTTGGTGTGAGCGTTTGATTGGTTCAGATGCTCCGTCCTTCACCACCCCCTTTTGTACCACTTTTGGCTGCCATAAGTGTGGCAGGGTATGCTCAGACGTGAGTCCCTTGGTCACTTTGCCACTGGATTCAAGCAAGCCGGTCTGAAGGCGGCTGTAATGCCAGAAACCGGTCCTCGGTAGCTTGTTCCCGGTCCAGGGAAGGCATGGCTTGGCAGTTCGGGCTGGACTGTTTCCATGAGGCACAGGGTCAGACTGATTTGCATATAGCCATGTCTCAACTGGGGTGGCAGAGTGGGCTAAAGAACGGTGATGGATTAAACCCAGATCTTTTGACTGGGTGTGAGTGTTTGACTGGTTCAGATGCTCAGTCCATCAGGACCCCCTTTTGTACCGCTTTTGGCCGCCATAAGTGTGGCAGGGTATGCTCAGACGTGAGTCCCTTGCTCACTTTGCCACTGGATTCAAGCAAGCCGGGCTGAGGACGGCTGTATTGCCAGAAACCGGTCCTCGGAAGCTTGTTTCCGGTCCAGGGAAGGCATGGCTTGGCAGTTCGGGCTGGACTGTTTCCATGAGGCACAGGGTCAGACTGATTGGCATATAGCCATGTCTGAACTGGGGTGGCAGAGTGGGCTTAAGAACGGTGATGGATTAAACCCAGATCTTTTGACTGGGTGTGAGTGTTTGATTGGTTCAGATGCTCCGTCCATCACCACCCCCTTTTGTACCGCTTTTGGCTGCCATAAGTGTGGCAGGGTATGCTCAGACGTGAGTCCCTTGCTCACTTTGCCACTGGATTCAAGCAAGCTGGGCTGAAGACGGCTGAAATGCCAGAAACCGGTCCTCGTTAGCTTGTTTCCGGTCCAGGGAAGGCATGGCTTGGCAGTTCCGGCTGGACTGTTCCCATGTGGCACAGGGTCAGACTGATTTGCATATAGCCATGGCTGAACTGGGGTGGCAGAGTGGGCTAAAGAACGGTGATGGATTAAACCCAGATCTTTTGACTGGGTGTGAGTGTTTGATTGGTTCAGATGCTCCGTCCATCACCACCCCCTTTTGTACCGCTTTTGGCAGCCATAAGTGTGGCAGGGTATGCTCAGACGTGAGTCCCTTGCTCACTTTGCCACTGGATTCAAGCAAGCCGAGCTGAAGATGGCTGTAATGCCAGAAACCGGTCCTCGGAAGCTTGTTTCCGGTCCAGGGAAGGCAGGGCTTGGCAGTTCGGGCTGGACTGTTCCCATGAGGCACAGGGTCATACTGATTTGCATATAGCCATGTCTGAACTGGGTGGCAGAGTGGGCTAAAGAACGGTGATGGATTAAACCCAGATCTTTTGACTGGGTGTGAGTGTTTGATTGATTCAGATGCTCCGTCCATCACCACCCCCTTTTGTACCACTTTGTTCACCATAAGTTGGCAGGGTATGCTCAGACGTGAGTCCCTTGCTCACTTTGCCACTGGATTCAAGGAAGCCGGGCTGAAGACGGCTGAAATGCCAGAAACCGGTCCTCGGTAGCTTGTTTCTGGTCCAGGGAAGGCATGGCTTGGCAGTTCGGGCTGGACTGTTCCCATGAGGCACAGGGTCAGACTGATTTGCATATAGCCATGTATGAACTGGGGTTGCAGAGTGGGCTAAAGAACGGTGATGGTTTAAACCCAGATCTTTTGACTGGGTGTGAGTGTTTGATTGGTTCAGATGCTCTGTCCATCACCACCCCCTTTTGTACCGCTTTTGGCCGCCATAAGTGTGGCAGGTATGCTCAGACGTGAGTCCCTTGCTCACTTTGCCACTGGATTCAAGCAAGCCGGGCTGAAGACGGCTGTAATGCCAGAAACCGGTCCTCAGAAGCTTGTTTCCGGTCCAGGGAAGGCAGGGCTTGTCAGTTCGGGCTGGACTGTTCCCATGAGGCACAGGGTCAGACTGATTTGCATATAGCCATGTCTTAACTGGGGGGGCAGAGTGAGCTAAAGAACGGTGATTGATTAAACCCAGATCTTTTGACTGGGTGTGAGTGTTTGATTGGTTCAGATGCTCCGTCCATCACCACCCCCTTTTGTACCGCTTTTGGCTGCCATAAGTGTGGCAGGGTATGCTCAGACGTGAGTCCCTTGCTCACTTTGCCACTGGATTCATGCAAGCCGGGCTGAAGACATCTGTAATGCCAGAAACCGGTCCTCAGAAGCTTGTTTCCGGTCCAGGGAAGGCATGGCTTGGCAGTTCGGCCTTGACTGTTCCCATGAGGCACAGGGTCAGACTGATTTGCACATAGCCATGTCTGAACTGGGGTGGCAGAGTGGGCTAAAGAAGGGTGATGGATTAAACCCAGATCTTTTGACTGGGTGTGAGTGTTTGATTGGTTCAGATGCTCCGTCCATCACCACCCCCTGTTGTACCGCTTTTGGCCGCCATAAGTGTGGCAGGGTATGCTCAGACGTGAGTCCCTTGCTCACTTTGCCGCTGGATTCAAATAAGCCGGGCTGAAGACGGCTGTAATGCGAGAAACCGGTCCTCGGAAGCTTGTTTCCGGTCCAGGGAAGGCATGGCTTGGCAGTTCGGGCAGGACTGTTCCCATGAGGCACAGGGTCAGACTGATTTGTATATAGCAATGTCTGAACTGGGGTGGCAGAGTGGGCTAAAGAACGGTGATGGATTAAACCCAGATCTTTTGACTGGGTGTGAGTATTTGATTGGTTCAGATACTCCGTCTATCACCACCCCCTTTTGTACCGCTTTTGGCCGCCAGAAGTGTGGCAGGGTATGCTCAGACGTGAGTCCCTTGCTCACTTTGCCACTGGATTCAAGTAAGCCGGGCTGAAGACGGCTGTATTGCCAGAAACCGGTCCTTGGAAGCTTGTTTCCGGTCCAGGGAAGGCATGGCTGGCAGTTCGGGCTGGACTGTGCCCATGAGGCACAGGGTCAGACCGATTTGCATATAGCCATGTCTGAACTGGGGTTGCAGAGTGGGCTAAAGAACGGTGATGGATTAAACCCAGATCTTTTGACTGGGTGTGAGTGTTTGATTGGTTCAGATGCTCTGTCCATCCCCACCCCCTTTTGTACCGCTTTTGGCCGCCATAAGTGTGGCAGGTATGCTCAGACGTGAGTCCCTTGCTCACTTTACCACTGGATTCAAGCAAGCCGGTCTGAAGGCGGCTGTAATGCCAGAAACCGGTCCTCAGAAGCTTGTTTCCGGTCCAGGGAAGGCATGGCTTGGCAGTTCGGGCTGGACTGTTCCCATGAGGCACAGGGTCAGACTGATTTGCATATAGCCATGTCTGAACTGGGGTGGCAGAGTGGGCTAAAGAACGGTGATTGATTAAACCCAGATCTTTTGACTGGGTGTGAGTGTTTGATTGGTTCAGATGCTCTGTCCATCACCGCCCCCTTTTGTACCGCTTTTGGCCACCATAAGTGTGGCAGGGTATGCTCAGATGTGAGTCCCTTGCTCACTTTGCCACTGGATTCATGCAAGCCGGGCTGAAGACGGCTGTAATGCCAGAAACCGGTCCTCGGAAGCTTGTTTCCGGTCCAGGGAAGGCATGGCTTGGCAGTTGGGGCTGGACTGTTCCCATGAGTCACAGGGTCAGACTGATTTGCATATAGTCATGTCTGAACTGGGGTGGCAGAGTGGGCTAAAGAACGGTGATGGATTAAACCCAGATATTTTGACTGGGTGTGAGTGTTTGATTTGTTCAGATGCTCTGTCCATCACCACCCCCTTTTGTTCCGCTTTTGGCCACCATAAGTGTGGCAGGGTATGCTCAGACGTGAGTCCCTTGCTCACTTTGCCACTGGATTCAAGCAAGCCAAGCTGAAGACGGCTGTAATGCCAGAAACCGGTCCTCGGAAGCTTGTTTCCGGTCCAGGGTAGGCAGGGCTTGGCAGTTCGGGCTGGACTGTTCCCATGTGGCACAGGGCCAGACTAATTTGCATAATGCCATGTCTGAACTGGGGTGGCAGAGTGGGCTAAAGAACGGTGATGGATTAAACCCAGATCTTTTGACTGGGTGTGAGTGTTTGATTGGTTCAGATGCTCCGTCCATCACCACCCCCTTTTGTACCGCTTTTGGCCGCCATAAGTGTGGCAGGGTATGCTCAGACGTGAGTCCCTTGCTCACTTTGCCACTGGATTCAAGCAAGCCGGGCTGAAGACGGCTGTAATGCCAGAAACCGGTCCTCGGTAGCTTGTTTCCGGTCCAGGGAAGGCATGGCTTGGCAGTTCGGGCTGGACTGTTTCCATGAGGCACAGGGTCAGACTGATTTGCATATAGCCATGTCTGAACTGGGGTGGCAGAGTGGGCTAAAGAACGGTGATGGATTAAACCCAGATTTTTTGACTTGGTGTGAGCGTTTGATTGGTTCAGATGCTCCGTCCTTCACCACCCCCTTTTGTACCACTTTTGGCTGCCATAAGTGTGGCAGGGTATGCTCAGACGTGAGTCCCTTGGTCACTTTGCCACTGGATTCAAGCAAGCAGTGCTGAAGGCGGCTGTAATGCCAGAAACCGGTCCTCGGTAGCTTGTTTCCGGTCCAGGGAAGGCATGGCTTGGCAGTTCGGGCTGGACTGTTTCCATGAGGCACAGGGTCAGACTGATTTGCATATAGCCATGTCTGAACTGGGGTGGCAGAGTGGGCTAAAGAACGGTGATGGATTAAACCCAGATCTTTTGACTTGGTGTGAGCGTTTGATTGGTTCAGATGCTCCGTCCTTCACCACCCCCTTTTGTACCACTTTTGGCTGCCATAAGTGTGGCAGGGTATGCTCAGACGTGAGTCCCTTGGTCACTTTGCCACTGGATTCAAGCAAGCCGGGCTGAAGACGGCTGTGATGCCAGAAACCGGTCCTCGGAAGCTTGTTTCCGGTCCAGGGAAGGCATGCCTTGGCAGTTCGGGCTGGACTGTTCCCATGAGGCACATGGTCACACTGATTTGCATATACCCATGTCTCAACTGGGGTGGCAGAGTGGGCTAAAGAACGGTGATGGATTAAACCCAGATCTTTTGACTGGGGCTGAGTGTTTGACTGGTTCAGATGCTCAGTCCATCAGCACCCCCTTTTGTACCGCTTTTGGCCGCCATAAGTGTGGCAGGGTATGCTCAGACGTGAGTCCCTTGCTCACTTTGCCACTGGATTCAAGCAAGCCGGGCTGAGGACGGCTGTATTGCCAGAAACCGGTCCTCGGAAGCTTGTTTCCGGTCCAGGGAAGGCATGGCTTGGCAGTTCGGGCTGGACTGTTTCCATGAGGCACAGGGTCAGACTGATTGGCATATAGCCATGTCTGAACTGGGGTGGCAGAGTGGGCTAAAGAACGGTGATGGATTAAACCCAGATCTTTTTACTGGGTGTGAGTGTTTGATTGGTTCAGATGCTCCATCCATCACCACCCCCTTTTGTACCGCTTTTGGCTGCCATAAGTGTGGCAGGGTATGCTCAGACGTGAGTCCCTTGCTCACTTTGCCACTTGATTCAAGCAAGCCGAGCTGAAGATGGCTGTAATGCCAGAAACCGGTCCTCGGAAGCTTGTTTCCGGTCCAGGGAAGGCAGGGCTTGGCAGTTCGGGCTGGACTGTTCCCATGAGGCACAGGGTCATACTGATTTGCATATAGCCATGTCTGAACTGGGTGGCAGAGTGGGCTAAAGAACGGTGATGGATTAAACCCAGATCTTTTGACTGGGTGTGAGTGTTTGATTGATTCAGATGCTCCGTCCATCACCACCCCCTTTTGTACCACTTTGTTCACCATAAGTTGGCAGGGTATGCTCAGACGTGAGTCCCTTGCTCACTTTGCCACTGGATTCAAGGAAGCCGGGCTGAAGATGGCTGAAATGCCAGAAACCGGTCCTCGGTAGCTTGTTTCTGGTCCAGGGAAGGCATGGCTTGGCAGTTCGGGCTGGACTGTTCCCATGAGGCCCAGGGTCAGACTGATTTGCATATAGCCATGTATGAACTGGGGTTGCAGAGTGGGCTAAAGAACGGTGATGGTTTAAACCCAGATCTTTTGACTGGGTGTGAGTGTTTGATTGGTTCAGATGCTCTGTCCATCACCACCCCCTTTTGTACCGCTTTTGGCCGCCATAAGTGTGGCAGGTATGCTCAGACGTGAGTCCCTTGCTCACTTTGCCACTGGATTCAAGCAAGCCGGGCTGAAGACGGCTGTAATGCCAGAAACCGGTCCTCAGAAGCTTGTTTCCGGTCCAGGGAAGGCAGGGCTTGTCAGTTCGGGCTGGACTGTTCCCATGAGGCACAGGGTCAGACTGATTTGCATATAGCCATGTCTTAACTGGGGTGGCAGAGTGAGCTAAAGAACGGTGATTGATTAAACCCAGATCTTTTGACTGGGTGTGAGTGTTTGATTGGTTCAGATGCTCCGTCCATCACCACCCCCTTTTGTACCGCTTTTGGCTGCCATAAGTGTGGCAGGGTATGCTCAGACGTGAGTCCCTTGCTCACTTTGCCACTGGATTCATGCAAGCCGGGCTGAAGACATCTGTAATGCCAGAAACCGGTCCTCAGAAGCTTGTTTCCGGTCCAGGGAAGGCATGGCTTGGCAGTTCGGCCTTGACTGTTCCCATGAGGCACAGGGTCAGACTGATTTGCACATAGCCATGTCTGAACTGGGGTGGCAGAGTGGGCTAAAGAAGGGTGATGGATTAAACCCAGATCTTTTGACTGGGTGTGAGTGTTTGATTGGTTCAGATGCTCCGTCCATCACCACCCCCTGTTGTACCGCTTTTGGCCGCCATAAGTGTGGCAGGGTATGCTCAGACGTGAGTCCCTTGCTCACTTTGCCGCTGGATTCAAATAAGCCGGGCTGAAGACGGCTGTAATGCGAGAAACCGGTCCTCGGAAGCTTGTTTCCGGTCCAGGGAAGGCATGGCTTGGCAGTTCGGGCAGGACTGTTCCCATGAGGCACAGGGTCAGACTGATTTGCATATAGCAATGTCTGAACTGGGGTGGCAGAGTGGGCTAAAGAACGGTGATGGATTAAACCCAGATCATTTGACTGGGTGTGAGTATTTGATTGGTTCAGATACTCCGTCTATCACCACCCCCTTTTGTACCGCTTTTGGCCGCCAGAAGTGTGGCAGGGTATGCTCAGACGTGAGTCCCTTGCTCACTTTGCCACTGGATTCAAGTAAGCCGGGCTGAAGACGGCTGTATTGCCAGAAACCGGTCCTTGGAAGCTTGTTTCCGGTCCAGGGAAGGCATGGCTGGCAGTTCGGGCTGGACTGTGCCCATGAGGCACAGGGTCAGACCGATTTGCTTATAGCCATGTCTGAACTGGGGTTGCAGAGTGGGCTAAAGAACGGTGATGGATTAAACCCAGATCTTTTGACTGGGTGTGAGTGTTTGATTGGTTCAGATGCTCTGTCCATCCCCACCCCCTTTTGTACCGCTTTTGGCCGCCATAAGTGTGGCAGGTATGCTCAGACGTGAGTCCCTTGCTCACTTTGCCACTGGATTCAAGCAAGCCGGTCTGAAGGCGGCTGTAATGCCAGAAACCGGTCCTCAGAAGCTTGTTTCCGGTCCAGGGAAGGCATGGCTTGGCAGTTCGGGCTGGACTGTTCCCATGAGGCACAGGGTCAGACTGATTTGCATATAGCCATGTCTGAACTGGGGTGGCAGAGTGGGCTAAAGAACGGTGATTGATTAAACCCAGATCTTTTGACTGGGTGTGAGTGTTTGATTGGTTCAGATGCTCTGTCCATCACCGCCCCCTTTTGTACCGCTTTTGGCCACCATGAGTGTGGCAGGGTATGCTCAGATGTGAGTCCCTTGCTCACTTTGCCACTGGATTCATGCAAGCCGGGCTGAAGACGGCTGTAATGCCAGAAACCGGTCCTCGGAAGCTTGTTTCCGGTCCAGGGAAGGCATGGCTTGGCAGTTCGGGCTGGACTGTTCCCATGAGTCACAGGGTCAGACTGATTTGCATATAGCCATGTCTGAACTGGGGTGGCAGAGTGGGCTAAAGAACGGTGATGGATTAAACCCAGATATTTTGACTGGGTGTGAGTGTTTGATTTGTTCAGATGCTCTGTCCATCACCACCCCCTTTTGTTCCGCTTTTGGCCACCATAAGTGTGGCAGGGTATGCTCAGACGTGAGTCCCTTGCTCACTTTGCCACTGGATTCAAGCAAGCCAAGCTGAAGACGGCTGTAATGCCAGAAACCGGTCCTCGGAAGCTTGTTTCCGGTCCAGGGTAGGCAGGGCTTGGCAGTTCGGGCTGGACTGTTCCCATGTGGCACAGGGTCAGACTAATTTGCATATAGCCATGTCTGAACTGGGGTGGCAGAGTGGGCTAAAGAACGGTGATGGATTAAACCCAGATCTTTTGACTGGGTGTGAGTGTTTGATTGGTTCAGATGCTCCGTCCATCACCACCCCCTTTTGTACCGCTTTTGGCCGCCATAAGTGTGGCAGGGTATGCTCAGACGTGAGTCCCTTGCTCACTTTGCCACTGGATTCAAGCAAGCCGGGCTGAAGACGGCTGTAATGCCAGAAACCGGTCCTCGGTAGCTTGTTTCCGGTCCAGGGAAGGCATGGCTTGGCAGTTCGGGCTGGACTGTTTCCATGAGGCACAGGGTCAGACTGATTTGCATATAGCCATGTCTGAACTGGGGTGGCAGAGTGGGCTAAAGAACGGTGATGGATTAAACCCAGATCTTTTGACTTGGTGTGAGCGTTTGATTGGTTCAGATGCTCCGTCCTTCACCACCCCCTTTTGTACCACTTTTGGCTGCCATAAGTGTGGCAGGGTATGCTCAGACGTGAGTCCCTTGGTCACTTTGCCACTGGATTCAAGCAAGCCGGGCTGAAGACGGCTGTGATGCCAGAAACCGGTCCTCGGAAGCTTGTTTCCGGTCCAGGGAAGGCCTGCCTTGGCAGTTCGGGCTGGACTGTTCCCATGAGGCACATGGTCACACTGATTTGCATATACCCATGTCTCAACTGGGGTGGCAGAGTGGGCTAAAGAACGGTGATGGATTAAACCCAGATCTTTTGACTGGGGCTGAGTGTTTGACTGGTTCAGATGCTCAGTCCATCAGCACCCCCTTTTGTACCGCTTTTGGCCGCCATAAGTGTGGCAGGGTATGCTCAGACGTGAGTCCCTTGCTCACTTTGCCACTGGATTCAAGCAAGCCGGGCTGAGGACGGCTGTATTGCCAGAAACCGGTCCTCGGAAGCTTGTTTCCGGTCCAGGGAAGGCATGGCTTGGCAGTTCGGGCTGGACTGTTCCCATGAGGCACAGGGTCATACTGATTTGCATATAGCATGTCTGAAACTGGGTGGCAGAGTGGGCTAAAGAACGGTGATGGATTAAACCCAGATCTTTTGACTGGGTGTGAGTGTTTGATTGATTCAGATGCTCCGTCCATCACCACCCCCTTTTGTACCACTTTGTTCACCATAAGTTGGCAGGGTATGCTCAGACGTGAGTCCCTTGCTCACTTTGCCACTGGATTCAAGGAAGCCGGGCTGAAGACGGCTGAAATGCCAGAAACCGGTCCTCGGTAGCTTGTTTCTGGTCCAGGGAAGGCATGGCTTGGCAGTTCGGGCTGGACTGTTCCCATGAGGCACAGGGTCAGACTGATTTGCATATAGCCATGTATGAACTGGGGTTGCAGAGTGGGCTAAAGAACGGTGATGGTTTAAACCCAGATCTTTTGACTGGGTGTGAGTGTTTGATTGGTTCAGATGCTCTGTCCATCACCACCCCCTTTTGTACCGCTTTTGGCCGCCATAAGTGTGGCAGGTATGCTCAGACGTGAGTCCCTTGCTCACTTTGCCACTGGATTCAAGCAAGCCGGGCTGAAGACGGCTGTAATGCCAGAAACCGGTCCTCAGAAGCTTGTTTCCGGTCCAGGGAAGGCAGGGCTTGTCAGTTCGGGCTGGACTGTTCCCATGAGGCACAGGGTCAGACTGATTTGCATATAGCCATGTCTTAACTGGGGTGGCAGAGTGAGCTAAAGAACGGTGATTCATTAAACCCAGATCTTTTGACTGGGTGTGAGTGTTTGATTGGTTCAGATGCTCCGTCCATCACCACCCCCTTTTGTACCGCTTTTGGCTGCCATAAGTGTGGCAGGGTATGCTCAGACGTGAGTCCCTTGCTCACTTTGCCACTGGATTCATGCAAGCCGGGCTGAAGACGGCTTTAATGCCAGAAACCGGTCCTCGGAAGCTTGTTTCCGGTCCAGGGAAGGCATGGCTTGGCAGTTCGGGCTGGACTGTTCCCGTGAGGCACAAGGTCAGACTGATTTGCATATAGCCATGTCTGAACTGGGGTGGCAGAGTGGGCTAAAGAACGGTGATGGATTAAACCCAGATCTTTTGACTGGGTGTGAGTGTTTGATTGGTTCAGATGCTCTGTCCATCACCACCCCCTTTTGTACCGCTTTTGGATGCCATAAGTGTGGCAGGGTATGCTCAGACGTGAGTCCCTTGGTCACTTTGCCACTGGATTCAAGCAAACCGGGCTGAAGACGGCTGTAATGCCAGAAACCGGTCCTCGGAAGCTTGTTTCCGGTCCAGGGAAGGCATGCCTTGGCAGTTCGGGCTGGACTGTTCCCATGAGGCACATGGTCAGACTGATTTGCATATACCCATGTCTCAACTGGGGTGGCAGAGTGGGCTAAAGAACGGTGTTGGATTAAACCCAGATCTTTTAACTGGGTGTGTGTGTTTGACTGGTTCAGATGCTCCCGTCCATCAGCACCCCCTTTTGTACCGCTTTTGGCCGCCATAAGTGTGGCAGGGTATGCTCAGACGTGAGTCCCTTGATCACTTTGCCACTGGATTCAAGCAAGCCGGGCTGAAGATGGCTGTAATGCCAGAAACCGGTCCTCGGAAGCTTGTTTCGGTCCAAGGAAGGCATGGCTTGGCAGTTCGGGCTGGACTGTTCCCATGAGGCACAGGGTCAGACTGATTTGCATATAGCCATGTCTGAACTGGGGTGGCAGAGTGGGCTAAAGATTGGTGATGGATTAAACCCAGATCTTTTGACTGGGTGTGAGTGTTTGATTGGTTCAGATGCTCCGTCCATCACCACCCCCTTTTGTACCGCTTTTGGCCGCCATAAGTGTGGCAGGGTATGCTCAGACGTGAGCCCTTGCTCACTTTGCCACTGGATTCAAGCAAGCCGGGCTGAAGACGGCTGTATTGCCAGAAACCGGTCCTCGGAAGCTTGTTTCCGGTCCAGGGAAGGCATGGCTTGGCAGTTCGGGCTGGACTGTTTCCATGAGGCACATGGTCAGACTGATTTGCATATAGCCATGTCTGAACTGGGGTGGCAGAGTGGGCTAAAGAACGGTGATGGATTAAACCCAGATCTTTTGACTGGGTGTGAGTGTTTGATTGGTTCAGATGCTCCGTCCATTACCACCCCCTGTTGTACCGCTTTGGTCCTCCATAAGTGTGGCAGGGTATGCTCAGACGTGAGTCCCTTGCTCAATTTGCCGCTGGATTCAAGTAAGCCGGGCTGAAGACGGCTGTAATGCGAGAAACCGGTCCTCGGAAGCTTGTTTCCGGTCCAGGGAAGGCATGGCTTGGCAGTTCGGGCTGGACTGTTCCCATGAGGCACATGGTCACACTGATTTGCATATACCCATGTCTCAACTGGGGTGGCAGAGTGGGCTAAAGAACGGTGATGGATTAAACCCAGATCTTTTGACTGGGTGTGAGTGTTTGACTGGTTCAGATGCTCAGTCCATCAGCACCCCCTTTTGTACCGCTTTTGGCCGCCATAAGTGTGGCAGGGTATGCTCAGACGTGAGTCCCTTGCTCACTTTGCCACTGGATTCAAGCAAGCCGGGCTGAAGACGGCTGTATTGCCAGAAACCGGTCCTCAGAAGCTTGTTTCCGGTCCAGGGAAGGCATGGCTTGGCAGTTGGGGCTGGACTGTTTCCATGAGGCACAGGGTCAGACTGATTGGCATATAGCCATGTCTGAACTGGGGTGACAGAGTGGGCTAAAGAACGGTGATGGATTAAACCCAGATCTTTTGACTGGGTGTGAGTGTTTGATTGGTTCAGATGCTCCGTCCATCACCACCCCCTTTTGTGCCGCTTTTGGCTGCCATAAGTGTGGCAGGGTATGCTCAGACGTGAGTCCCTTGGTCACTTTGCCACTGGATTCAAGCAAGCCGGGCTGAAGACGGCTGAAATGCCAGAAACCGGTCCTCGTTAGCTTGTTTCCGGTCCAGGGAAGGCATGGCTTGGCAGTTCCGGCTGGACTGTTCCCATGTGGCACAGGGTCAGACTGATTTGCATATAGCCATGTCTGAACTGGGGTGGCAGAGTGGGCTAAAGAACGGTGATGGATTAAACCCAGATCTTTCGACTCGTTGTGAGTGTTTGATTGGTTCAGATGCTCCGTCCATCACCACCCCCTTTTGTACCGCTTTTGGCAGCCATAAGTGTGGCAGGGTATGCTCAGACGTGCGTCCCTTGCTCACTTTGCCACTGGATTCAAGCAAGCCGGGCTGAAGATGGCTGTAATGGCAGAAACCAGTCCTCGGAAGCTTGTTTCCGGTCCAGGGAAGGCAGGGCTTGGCAGTTCGGGCTGGACTGTTCCCATGAGGCACAGGGTCATACTGATTTGCATATAGCCATGTCTGAACTGGGTGGCAGAGTGGGCTAAAGAACGGTGATGGATTAAACCCAGATCTTTTGACTGGGTGTGAGTGTTTGATTGATTCAGATGCTCCGTCCATCACCACCCCCTTTTGTACCACTTTGTTCACCATAAGTTGGCAGGGTATGCTCAGACGTGAGTCCCTTGCTCACTTTGCCACTGGATTCAAGGAAGCCGGGCTGAAGACGGCTGAAATGCCAGAAACCGGTCCTCGGTAGCTTGTTTCTGGTCCAGGGAAGGCATGGCTTGGCAGTTCGGGCTGGACTGTTCCCATGAGGCACAGGGTCAGACTGATTTGCATATAGCCATGTCTGAACTGGGGTTGCAGAGTGGGCTAAAGAACGGTGATGGTTTAAACCCAGATCTTTTGACTGGGTGTGAGTGTTTGATTGGTTCAGATGCTCTGTCCATCACCACCCCCTTTTGTACCGCTTTTGGCCGCCATAAGTGTGGCAGGTATGCTCAGACGTGAGTCCCTTGCTCACTTTGCCACTGGATTCAAGCAAGCCGGGCTGAAGACGGCTGTAATGCCAGAAACCGGTCCTCAGAGGCTTGTTTCCGGTCCAGGGAAGGCAGGGCTTGTCAGTTCGGGCTGGACTGTTCCCATGAGGCACAGGGTCAGACTGATTTGCATATAGCCATGTCTTAACTGGGGTGGCA
Source organism: Lissotriton helveticus (assembly GCF_964261635.1). NCBI lineage: Eukaryota > Metazoa > Chordata > Amphibia > Caudata > Salamandridae > Lissotriton > Lissotriton helveticus. The sequence continues at coordinate 1,187,437,889 of NC_136061.1, read as the reverse complement.
GAGTGAGCTAAAGAACGGTGATTGATTAAACCCAGATCTTTTGACTGGGTGTGAGTGTTTGATTGGTTCAGATGCTCCGTCCATCACCACCCCCTTTTGTACCGCTTTTGGCTGCCATAAGTATGGCAGGGTATGCTCAGACGTGAGTCCTTTGCTCACTTTGCCACTGGATTCATGCAAGCCGGGCTGAAGACGGCTGTAATGCCAGAAACCGGTCCTCGGAAGCTTGTTTCCGGTCCAGGGAAGGCATGGCTTGGCAGTTCGGGCTGGACTGTTCCCGTGAGGCACAAGGTCAGACTGATTTGCATATAGCCATGTCTGAACTGGGGTGGCAGAGTGGGCTAAAGAAGGGTGATGGATTAAACCCAGATCTTTGGACTGGGTGTGAGTGTTTGATTGGTTCAGATGCTCAGTCCATCAGCACCCCCTTTTGTACCGCTTTTGGCCGCCATAAGTGTGGCAGGGTATGCTCAGACGTGAGTCCCTTGCTCACTTTGCCACTGGATTCAAGCAAGCCGGGCTGAGGACGGCTGTATTGCCAGAAACCGGTCCTCGGAAGCTTGTTTCCGGTCCAGGGAAGGCATGGCTTGGCAGTTCGGGCTGGACTGTTTCCATGAGGCACAGGGTCAGACTGATTGGCATATAGCCATGTCTGAACTGGGGTGGCAGAGTGGGCTAAAGAACGGTGATGGATTAAACCCAGATCTTTTTACTGGGTGTGAGTGTTTGATTGGTTCAGATGCTCCATCCATCACCACCCCCTTTTGTACCGCTTTTGGCTGCCATAAGTGTGGCAGGGTATGCTCAGACGTGAGTCCCTTGCTCACTTTGCCACTTGATTCAAGCAAGCCGAGCTGAAGATGGCTGTAATGCCAGAAACCGGTCCTCGGAAGCTTGTTTCCGGTCCAGGGAAGGCAGGGCTTGGCAGTTCGGGCTGGACTGTTCCCATGAGGCACAGGGTCATACTGATTTGCATATAGCCATGTCTGAACTGGGTGGCAGAGTGGGCTAAAGAACGGTGATGGATTAAACCCAGATCTTTTGACTGGGTGTGAGTGTTTGATTGATTCAGATGCTCCGTCCATCACCACCCCCTTTTGTACCACTTTGTTCACCATAAGTTGGCAGGGTATGCTCAGACGTGAGTCCCTTGCTCACTTTGCCACTGGATTCAAGGAAGCCGGGCTGAAGATGGCTGAAATGCCAGAAACCGGTCCTCGGTAGCTTGTTTCTGGTCCAGGGAAGGCATGGCTTGGCAGTTCGGGCTGGACTGTTCCCATGAGGCCCAGGGTCAGACTGATTTGCATATAGCCATGTATGAACTGGGGTTGCAGAGTGGGCTAAAGAACGGTGATGGTTTAAACCCAGATCTTTTGACTGGGTGTGAGTGTTTGATTGGTTCAGATGCTCTGTCCATCACCACCCCCTTTTGTACCGCTTTTGGCCGCCATAAGTGTGGCAGGTATGCTCAGACGTGAGTCCCTTGCTCACTTTGCCACTGGATTCAAGCAAGCCGGGCTGAAGACGGCTGTAATGCCAGAAACCGGTCCTCAGAAGCTTGTTTCCGGTCCAGGGAAGGCAGGGCTTGTCAGTTCGGGCTGGACTGTTCCCATGAGGCACAGGGTCAGACTGATTTGCATATAGCCATGTCTTAACTGGGGTGGCAGAGTGAGCTAAAGAACGGTGATTGATTAAACCCAGATCTTTTGACTGGGTGTGAGTGTTTGATTGGTTCAGATGCTCCGTCCATCACCACCCCCTTTTGTACCGCTTTTGGCTGCCATAAGTGTGGCAGGGTATGCTCAGACGTGAATCCCTTGCTCACTTTGCCACTGGATTCATGCAAGCCGGGCTGAAGACATCTGTAATGCCAGAAACCGGTCCTCAGAAGCTTGTTTCCGGTCCAGGGAAGGCATGGCTTGGCAGTTCGGCCTTGACTGTTCCCATGAGGCACAGGGTCAGACTGATTTGCACATAGCCATGTCTGAACTGGGGTGGCAGAGTGGGCTAAAGAAGGGTGATGGATTAAACCCAGATCTTTTGACTGGGTGTGAGTGTTTGATTGGTTCAGATGCTCCGTCCATCACCACCCCCTGTTGTACCGCTTTTGGCCGCCATAAGTGTGGCAGGGTATGCTCAGACGTGAGTCCCTTGCTCACTTTGCCGCTGGATTCAAATAAGCCGGGCTGAAGACGGCTGTAATGCGAGAAACCGGTCCTCGGAAGCTTGTTTCCGGTCCAGGGAAGGCATGGCTTGGCAGTTCGGGCAGGACTGTTCCCATGAGGCACAGGGTCAGACTGATTTGCATATAGCAATGTCTGAACTGGGGTGGCAGAGTGGGCTAAAGAACGGTGATGGATTAAACCCAGATCATTTGACTGGGTGTGAGTATTTGATTGGTTCAGATACTCCGTCTATCACCACCCCCTTTTGTACCGCTTTTGGCCGCCAGAAGTGTGGCAGGGTATGCTCAGACGTGAGTCCCTTGCTCACTTTGCCACTGGATTCAAGTAAGCCGGGCTGAAGACGGCTGTATTGCCAGAAACCGGTCCTTGGAAGCTTGTTTCCGGTCCAGGGAAGGCATGGCTGGCAGTTCGGGCTGGACTGTGCCCATGAGGCACAGGGTCAGACCGATTTGCTTATAGCCATGTCTGAACTGGGGTTGCAGAGTGGGCTAAAGAACGGTGATGGATTAAACCCAGATCTTTTGACTGGGTGTGAGTGTTTGATTGGTTCAGATGCTCTGTCCATCCCCACCCCCTTTTGTACCGCTTTTGGCCGCCATAAGTGTGGCAGGTATGCTCAGACGTGAGTCCCTTGCTCACTTTGCCACTGGATTCAAGCAAGCCGGTCTGAAGGCGGCTGTAATGCCAGAAACCGGTCCTCAGAAGCTTGTTTCCGGTCCAGGGAAGGCATGGCTTGGCAGTTCGGGCTGGACTGTTCCCATGAGGCACAGGGTCAGACTGATTTGCATATAGCCATGTCTGAACTGGGGTGGCAGAGTGGGCTAAAGAACGGTGATTGATTAAACCCAGATCTTTTGACTGGGTGTGAGTGTTTGATTGGTTCAGATGCTCTGTCCATCACCGCCCCCTTTTGTACCGCTTTTGGCCACCATGAGTGTGGCAGGGTATGCTCAGATGTGAGTCCCTTGCTCACTTTGCCACTGGATTCATGCAAGCCGGGCTGAAGACGGCTGTAATGCCAGAAACCGGTCCTCGGAAGCTTGTTTCCGGTCCAGGGAAGGCATGGCTTGGCAGTTCGGGCTGGACTGTTCCCATGAGTCACAGGGTCAGACTGATTTGCATATAGCCATGTCTGAACTGGGGTGGCAGAGTGGGCTAAAGAACGGTGATGGATTAAACCCAGATATTTTGACTGGGTGTGAGTGTTTGATTTGTTCAGATGCTCTGTCCATCACCACCCCCTTTTGTTCCGCTTTTGGCCACCATAAGTGTGGCAGGGTATGCTCAGACGTGAGTCCCTTGCTCACTTTGCCACTGGATTCAAGCAAGCCAAGCTGAAGACGGCTGTAATGCCAGAAACCGGTCCTCGGAAGCTTGTTTCCGGTCCAGGGTAGGCAGGGCTTGGCAGTTCGGGCTGGACTGTTCCCATGTGGCACAGGGTCAGACTAATTTGCATATAGCCATGTCTGAACTGGGGTGGCAGAGTGGGCTAAAGAACGGTGATGGATTAAACCCAGATCTTTTGACTGGGTGTGAGTGTTTGATTGGTTCAGATGCTCCGTCCATCACCACCCCCTTTTGTACCGCTTTTGGCCGCCATAAGTGTGGCAGGGTATGCTCAGACGTGAGTCCCTTGCTCACTTTGCCACTGGATTCAAGCAAGCCGGGCTGAAGACGGCTGTAATGCCAGAAACCGGTCCTCGGTAGCTTGTTTCCGGTCCAGGGAAGGCATGGCTTGGCAGTTCGGGCTGGACTGTTTCCATGAGGCACAGGGTCAGACTGATTTGCATATAGCCATGTCTGAACTGGGGTGGCAGAGTGGGCTAAAGAACGGTGATGGATTAAACCCAGATCTTTTGACTTGGTGTGAGCGTTTGATTGGTTCAGATGCTCCGTCCTTCACCACCCCCTTTTGTACCACTTTTGGCTGCCATAAGTGTGGCAGGGTATGCTCAGACGTGAGTCCCTTGGTCACTTTGCCACTGGATTCAAGCAAGCCGGGCTGAAGACGGCTGTGATGCCAGAAACCGGTCCTCGGAAGCTTGTTTCCGGTCCAGGGAAGGCCTGCCTTGGCAGTTCGGGCTGGACTGTTCCCATGAGGCACATGGTCACACTGATTTGCATATACCCATGTCTCAACTGGGGTGGCAGAGTGGGCTAAAGAACGGTGATGGATTAAACCCAGATCTTTTGACTGGGGCTGAGTGTTTGACTGGTTCAGATGCTCAGTCCATCAGCACCCCCTTTTGTACCGCTTTTGGCCGCCATAAGTGTGGCAGGGTATGCTCAGACGTGAGTCCCTTGCTCACTTTGCCACTGGATTCAAGCAAGCCGGGCTGAGGACGGCTGTATTGCCAGAAACCGGTCCTCGGAAGCTTGTTTCCGGTCCAGGGAAGGCATGGCTTGGCAGTTCGGGCTGGACTGTTCCCATGAGGCACAGGGTCATACTGATTTGCATATAGCCATGTCTGAACTGGGTGGCAGAGTGGGCTAAAGAACGGTGATGGATTAAACCCAGATCTTTTGACTGGGTGTGAGTGTTTGATTGATTCAGATGCTCCGTCCATCACCACCCCCTTTTGTACCACTTTGTTCACCATAAGTTGGCAGGGTATGCTCAGACGTGAGTCCCTTGCTCACTTTGCCACTGGATTCAAGGAAGCCGGGCTGAAGACGGCTGAAATGCCAGAAACCGGTCCTCGGTAGCTTGTTTCTGGTCCAGGGAAGGCATGGCTTGGCAGTTCGGGCTGGACTGTTCCCATGAGGCACAGGGTCAGACTGATTTGCATATAGCCATGTATGAACTGGGGTTGCAGAGTGGGCTAAAGAACGGTGATGGTTTAAACCCAGATCTTTTGACTGGGTGTGAGTGTTTGATTGGTTCAGATGCTCTGTCCATCACCACCCCCTTTTGTACCGCTTTTGGCCGCCATAAGTGTGGCAGGTATGCTCAGACGTGAGTCCCTTGCTCACTTTGCCACTGGATTCAAGCAAGCCGGGCTGAAGACGGCTGTAATGCCAGAAACCGGTCCTCAGAAGCTTGTTTCCGGTCCAGGGAAGGCAGGGCTTGTCAGTTCGGGCTGGACTGTTCCCATGAGGCACAGGGTCAGACTGATTTGCATATAGCCATGTCTTAACTGGGGTGGCAGAGTGAGCTAAAGAACGGTGATTTATTAAACCCAGATCTTTTGACTGGGTGTGAGTGTTTGATTGGTTCAGATGCTCCGTCCATCACCACCCCCTTTTGTACCGCTTTTGGCTGCCATAAGTGTGGCAGGGTATGCTCAGACGTGAGTCCCTTGCTCACTTTGCCACTGGATTCATGCAAGCCGGGCTGAAGACGGCTTTAATGCCAGAAACCGGTCCTCGGAAGCTTGTTTCCGGTCCAGGGAAGGCATGGCTTGGCAGTTCGGGCTGGACTGTTCCCGTGAGGCACAAGGTCAGACTGATTTGCATATAGCCATGTCTGAACTGGGGTGGCAGAGTGGGCTAAAGAACGGTGATGGATTAAACCCAGATCTTTTGACTGGGTGTGAGTGTTTGATTGGTTCAGATGCTCTGTCCATCACCACCCCCTTTTGTACCGCTTTTGGATGCCATAAGTGTGGCAGGGTATGCTCAGACGTGAGTCCCTTGGTCACTTTGCCACTGGATTCAAGCAAACCGGGCTGAAGACGGCTGTAATGCCAGAAACCGGTCCTCGGAAGCTTGTTTCCGGTCCAGGGAAGGCATGCCTTGGCAGTTCGGGCTGGACTGTTCCCATGAGGCACATGGTCAGACTGATTTGCATATACCCATGTCTCAACTGGGGTGGCAGAGTGGGCTAAAGAACGGTGTTGGATTAAACCCAGATCTTTTAACTGGGTGTGTGTGTTTGACTGGTTCAGATGCTCCCGTCCATCAGCACCCCCTTTTGTACCGCTTTTGGCCGCCATAAGTGTGGCAGGGTATGCTCAGACGTGAGTCCCTTGATCACTTTGCCACTGGATTCAAGCAAGCCGGGCTGAAGATGGCTGTAATGCCAGAAACCGGTCCTCGGAAGCTTGTTTCGGTCCAAGGAAGGCATGGCTTGGCAGTTCGGGCTGGACTGTTCCCATGAGGCACAGGGTCAGACTGATTTGCATATAGCCATGTCTGAACTGGGGTGGCAGAGTGGGCTAAAGATTGGTGATGGATTAAACCCAGATCTTTTGACTGGGTGTGAGTGTTTGATTGGTTCAGATGCTCCGTCCATCACCACCCCCTTTTGTACCGCTTTTGGCCGCCATAAGTGTGGCAGGGTATGCTCAGACGTGAGCCCTTGCTCACTTTGCCACTGGATTCAAGCAAGCCGGGCTGAAGACGGCTGTATTGCCAGAAACCGGTCCTCGGAAGCTTGTTTCCGGTCCAGGGAAGGCATGGCTTGGCAGTTCGGGCTGGACTGTTTCCATGAGGCACATGGTCAGACTGATTTGCATATAGCCATGTCTGAACTGGGGTGGCAGAGTGGGCTAAAGAACGGTGATGGATTAAACCCAGATCTTTTGACTGGGTGTGAGTGTTTGATTGGTTCAGATGCTCCGTCCATTACCACCCCCTGTTGTACCGCTTTGGTCCTCCATAAGTGTGGCAGGGTATGCTCAGACGTGAGTCCCTTGCTCAATTTGCCGCTGGATTCAAGTAAGCCGGGCTGAAGACGGCTGTAATGCGAGAAACCGGTCCTCGGAAGCTTGTTTCCGGTCCAGGGAAGGCATGGCTTGGCAGTTCGGGCTGGACTGTTCCCATGAGGCACATGGTCACACTGATTTGCATATACCCATGTCTCAACTGGGGTGGCAGAGTGGGCTAAAGAACGGTGATGGATTAAACCCAGATCTTTTGACTGGGTGTGAGTGTTTGACTGGTTCAGATGCTCAGTCCATCAGCACCCCCTTTTGTACCGCTTTTGGCCGCCATAAGTGTGGCAGGGTATGCTCAGACGTGAGTCCCTTGCTCACTTTGCCACTGGATTCAAGCAAGCCGGGCTGAAGACGGCTGTATTGCCAGAAACCGGTCCTCAGAAGCTTGTTTCCGGTCCAGGGAAGGCATGGCTTGGCAGTTGGGGCTGGACTGTTTCCATGAGGCACAGGGTCAGACTGATTGGCATATAGCCATGTCTGAACTGGGGTGACAGAGTGGGCTAAAGAACGGTGATGGATTAAACCCAGATCTTTTGACTGGGTGTGAGTGTTTGATTGGTTCAGATGCTCCGTCCATCACCACCCCCTTTTGTGCCGCTTTTGGCTGCCATAAGTGTGGCAGGGTATGCTCAGACGTGAGTCCCTTGGTCACTTTGCCACTGGATTCAAGCAAGCCGGGCTGAAGACGGCTGAAATGCCAGAAACCGGTCCTCGTTAGCTTGTTTCCGGTCCAGGGAAGGCATGGCTTGGCAGTTCCGGCTGGACTGTTCCCATGTGGCACAGGGTCAGACTGATTTGCATATAGCCATGTCTGAACTGGGGTGGCAGAGTGGGCTAAAGAACGGTGATGGATTAAACCCAGATCTTTCGACTCGTTGTGAGTGTTTGATTGGTTCAGATGCTCCGTCCATCACCACCCCCTTTTGTACCGCTTTTGGCAGCCATAAGTGTGGCAGGGTATGCTCAGACGTGCGTCCCTTGCTCACTTTGCCACTGGATTCAAGCAAGCCGGGCTGAAGATGGCTGTAATGGCAGAAACCAGTCCTCGGAAGCTTGTTTCCGGTCCAGGGAAGGCAGGGCTTGGCAGTTCGGGCTGGACTGTTCCCATGAGGCACAGGGTCATACTGATTTGCATATAGCCATGTCTGAACTGGGTGGCAGAGTGGGCTAAAGAACGGTGATGGATTAAACCCAGATCTTTTGACTGGGTGTGAGTGTTTGATTGATTCAGATGCTCCGTCCATCACCACCCCCTTTTGTACCACTTTGTTCACCATAAGTTGGCAGGGTATGCTCAGACGTGAGTCCCTTGCTCACTTTGCCACTGGATTCAAGGAAGCCGGGCTGAAGACGGCTGAAATGCCAGAAACCGGTCCTCGGTAGCTTGTTTCTGGTCCAGGGAAGGCATGGCTTGGCAGTTCGGGCTGGACTGTTCCCATGAGGCACAGGGTCAGACTGATTTGCATATAGCCATGTCTGAACTGGGGTTGCAGAGTGGGCTAAAGAACGGTGATGGTTTAAACCCAGATCTTTTGACTGGGTGTGAGTGTTTGATTGGTTCAGATGCTCTGTCCATCACCACCCCCTTTTGTACCGCTTTTGGCCGCCATAAGTGTGGCAGGTATGCTCAGACGTGAGTCCCTTGCTCACTTTGCCACTGGATTCAAGCAAGCCGGGCTGAAGACGGCTGTAATGCCAGAAACCGGTCCTCAGAGGCTTGTTTCCGGTCCAGGGAAGGCAGGGCTTGTCAGTTCGGGCTGGACTGTTCCCATGAGGCACAGGGTCAGACTGATTTGCATATAGCCATGTCTTAACTGGGGTGGCAGAGTGAGCTAAAGAACGGTGATTGATTAAACCCAGATCTTTTGACTGGGTGTGAGTGTTTGATTGGTTCAGATGCTCCGTCCATCACCACCCCCTTTTGTACCGCTTTTGGCTGCCATAAGTATGGCAGGGTATGCTCAGACGTGAGTCCTTTGCTCACTTTGCCACTGGATTCATGCAAGCCGGGCTGAAGACGGCTGTAATGCCAGAAACCGGTCCTCGGAAGCTTGTTTCCGGTCCAGGGAAGGCATGGCTTGGCAGTTCGGGCTGGACTGTTCCCGTGAGGCACAAGGTCAGACTGATTTGCATATAGCCATGTCTGAACTGGGGTGGCAGAGTGGGCTAAAGAAGGGTGATGGATTAAACCCAGATCTTTGGACTGGGTGTGAGTGTTTGATTGGTTCAGATGCTCCGTCCATCACCACCCCCTGTTGTACCGCTTTTGGCCGCCATCAGTGTGGCAGGGTATTCTCAGACGTGAGTCCCTTGCTCACTTTGCCACTGGATTCAAGCAAGCCGGGCTGAAGACAGCTGTAATGCCAGAAACCGATCCTCGGAAGCTTGTTTCCGGTCCAGGGAAGGCATAGCTTGGCAGTTCGGCCTGGACTGTTCCCATGAGGCACAGGGTCAGACTGATTTGCATATAGCCATGTCTGAACTGGGGTGGCAGAGTGGGCTTAAGAAAGGTGATGGATCAAACCCAGATCTTTTGACTGGGTGTGAGTGTTTGATTGGTTCAGATGCTCCATCCATCACCACCCCCTTTTGTACCGCTTTTGGCCACCATAAGTGTGGCAGGGTATGCTCAGACGTGAGTCCCTTGCTCACTTTGCCACTGAATTCAAGCAAGCCGGGCTGAAGACGGCTGTAATGCCAGAAACCGGTCCTCGGAAGCTTGTTTCCGGTCCAGGGAAGGCATGACTTGGCAGTTCGGGCTGGACTGTTTCCATGAGGCACAGGGTCAGACTGATTTGCATATAGCCATGTCTGAACTGGGGTGGCAGAGTGGGCTAAAGAACGGTGATGGATTAAACCCAGATCTTTTGACTGGGTGTGAGTGTTTGATTGGTTCAGATGCTCTGTCCATCACCACCCCCTTTTGTACCGCTTTTGGATGCCATAAGTGTGGCAGGGTATGCTCAGACGTGAGTCCCTTGGTCACTTTGCCACTGGATTCAAGCAAGCCGGGCTGAAGACGGCTGTAATGTGAGAAACCGGTCCTCGGAAGCTTGTTTCCGGTCCAGGGAAGGCATGCCTTGGCAGTTCGGGCTGGACTGTTCCCATGAGGCACATGGTCACACTGATTTGCATATACCCATGTCTCAACTGGGGTGGCAGAGTGGGCTAAAGAACGGTGATGGATTAAACCCAGATCTTTTGACTGGGTGTGAGTGTTTGACTGGTTCAGATGCTCAGTCCATTGGGTGTGAGTGTTTGACTGGTTCAGATGCTCAGTCCATCAGCACCCCCTTTTGTACCGCTTTTGGCCGCCATAAGTGTGGCAGGGTATGCTCAGACGTGAGTCCCTTGCTCACTTTGCCACTGGATTCAAGCAAGCCGGGCTGAATACGGCTGTATTGCCAGAAACCGGTCCTCGGAAGCTTGTTTCCGGTCCAGGGAAGGCATGGCTTGGCAGTTCGGGCTGGACTGTTTCCATGAGGCACTGGGTCAGACTGATTGGCATATAGCCATGTCTGAACTGGGGTGGCAGAGTGGGCTAAAGAACGGTGATGGATTAAACCCAGATCTTTTGACTGGGTGTGAGTGTTTGATTGGTTCAGATGCTCCGTCCATCACCACCCCCTTTTGTACCGCTTTTGGCTGCCATAAGTGTGGCAGGGTATGCTCAGACGTGAGTCCCTTGGTCACTTTGCCACTGGATTCAAGCAAGCCGGGCTGAAGACGGCTGAAATGCCAGAAACCGGTCCTCGTTAGCTTGTTTCCGGTCCAGGGAAGGCATGGCTTGGCAGTTCCGGCTGGACTGTTCCCATGTGGCACAGGGTCAGACTGATTTGCATATAGCCATGTCTGAACTGGGGTGGCAGAGTGGGCTAAAGATTGGTGATGGATTAAACCCAGATCTTTTGACTGGGTGTGAGTGTTTGATTGGTTCAGATGCTCCGTCCATCACCACCCCCTTTTGTACCGCTTTTGGCCGCCATAAGTGTGGCAGGGTATGCTCAGACGTGAGTCCCTTGCTCACTTTGCCACTGGATTCAAGCAAGCCGGGCTGAAGACGGCTGTATTGCCAGAAACCGGTCCTCGGAAGCTTGTTTCCGGTCCAGGGAAGGCATGGCTTGGCAGTTCGGGCTGGACTGTTTCCATGAGGCACAGGGTCAGACTGATTTGCATATAGCCATGTCTGAACTGGGGTGGCAGAGTGGGCTAAAGAACGGTGATGGATTAAACCCAGATCTTTTGACAGGGTGTGAGTGTTTGATTGGTTCAGATGCTCCGTCCATCACCACCCCCTTTTGTACCGCTTTTGGCTGCCATAAGTGTGGCAGGGTATGCTCAGACGTGAGTCCCTTGGTCACTTTGCCACTGGATTTAAGCAAGCCGTGCTGAAGACGGGTGTAATACCAGAAACCGGTCCTCGGAAGCTTGTTTCCGGTCCAGGGAAGGCATGCCTTGGCAGTTCGGGCTGGACTGTTCCCATGAGGCACATGGTCGGACTGATTTGCATATAGCCATGTCTGAACTGGGGTGGCAGAGTGGGCTAAAGAACGGTGATGGATTAAACCCAGATCTTTTGACTGGGTGTGAGTGTTTGATTGGTTCAGATGCTCCGTCCATCACCACCCCCTGTTGTACCGCTTTTGGCTGCCATAAGTGTGGCAGGGTATGCTCAGACGTGAGTCCCTTGCTCACTTTGCCGCTGGATTCAAGTAAGCCGGGCTGAAGACGGCTGTAATGTGAGAAACCGGTCCTCGGAAGCTTGTTTCCGGTCCAGGGAAGGCATGGCTTGGCAGTTCGGGCAGGACTGTTCCCATGAGGCACAGGGTCAGACTGATTTGCATATAGCCATGCCTGTACTGGGGTGGCAGAGTGGGCTAAAGAACGGTGATGAATTAAACCCAGATCTTTTGACTGGGTGTGAGTGTTTGATTGGTTCAGATGCTCCGTCCATCACCACCCCCTTTTGTACCGCTTTTGGCTGCCATAAGTGTGGCAGGATATGCTCAGACGCGAGTCCCTTGCTCACTTTGCCACTGGATTCAAGCAAGCCGGACTGAAGACGGCTGTAATGCCAGAAACCGGTCCTCGGAAGCTTGTTTCCAGTCCAGGGAAGGCATGGCTTGGCAGTTCGGGCTGGACTGTTCCCATGAGGCACAGGGTCAGACTGATTTGCATATAGCCATGTCTGAACTGGGGTGGCAGAGTGGGCTAAAGAACGGTGATGGATTAAACCCAGAACTTTTGACTGGGTGTGAGTGTTTGATTGGTTCAGATGCTCCGTCCATCACCACCCCCTTTTGTACGGCTTTTGGCCACCATAAGTGTGGCAGGGTATGCTCAGACGTGAGTCCCTTGCTCACTTTGCCACTGGATTCAAGCAAGCCGGGCTGAAGACGGCTGTAATGCCAGAAACCGGTCCTCGGAAGCTTGTTTCCGGTCTAGGGAAGGCATGGCTTGGCAGTTCGGGCTGGACTGTTCCCATGAGGCACAGGGTCAGACTGATTTGCATATAGCCATGTCTGAACTGGGGTGGCAGAGAGGGCTAAAGTAGGGTGATGGATTAAACCCAGATCTTTTGACTGGGTGTGAGTGTTTGATTGGTTCAGATGCTCCGTCCATCAGCACCCCCTTTTGTACCGCTTTTGGCCGCCATAAGTGTGGCAGGGTATGCTCAGACGTGAGTCCCTTGCTCACTTTGCCACTGGATTCAAGCAAGCCGGGCTGAAGACGGCTGTATTGCCAGAAACCGGTCCTCAGAAGCTTGTTTCCGGTCCAGGGAAGGCATGGCTTGGCAGTTGGGGCTGGACTGTTTCCATGAGGCACAGGGTCAGACTGATTGGCATATAGCCATGTCTGAACTGGGGTGACAGAGTGGGCTAAAGAACGGTGATGGATTAAACCCAGATCTTTTGACTGGGTGTGAGTGTTTGATTGGTTCAGATGCTCCGTCCATCACCACCCCCTTTTGTGCCGCTTTTGGCTGCCATAAGTGTGGCAGGGTATGCTCAGACGTGAGTCCCTTGGTCACTTTGCCACTGGATTCAAGCAAGCCGGGCTGAAGACGGCTGAAATGCCAGAAACCGGTCCTCGTTAGCTTGTTTCCGGTCCAGGGAAGGCATGGCTTGGCAGTTCCGGCTGGACTGTTCCCATGTGGCACAGGGTCAGACTGATTTGCATATAGCCATGTCTGAACTGGGGTGGCAGAGTGGGCTAAAGAACGGTGATGGATTAAACCCAGATCTTTCGACTCGTTGTGAGTGTTTGATTGGTTCAGATGCTCCGTCCATCACCACCCCCTTTTGTACCGCTTTTGGCAGCCATAAGTGTGGCAGGGTATGCTCAGACGTGCGTCCCTTGCTCACTTTGCCACTGGATTCAAGCAAGCCGGGCTGAAGATGGCTGTAATGGCAGAAACCAGTCCTCGGAAGCTTGTTTCCGGTCCAGGGAAGGCAGGGCTTGGCAGTTCGGGCTGGACTGTTCCCATGAGGCACAGGGTCATACTGATTTGCATATAGCCATGTCTGAACTGGGTGGCAGAGTGGGCTAAAGAACGGTGATGGATTAAACCCAGATCTTTTGACTGGGTGTGAGTGTTTGATTGATTCAGATGCTCCGTCCATCACCACCCCCTTTTGTACCACTTTGTTCACCATAAGTTGGCAGGGTATGCTCAGACGTGAGTCCCTTGCTCACTTTGCCACTGGATTCAAGGAAGCCGGGCTGAAGACGGCTGAAATGCCAGAAACCGGTCCTCGGTAGCTTGTTTCTGGTCCAGGGAAGGCATGGCTTGGCAGTTCGGGCTGGACTGTTCCCATGAGGCACAGGGTCAGACTGATTTGCATATAGCCATGTCTGAACTGGGGTTGCAGAGTGGGCTAAAGAACGGTGATGGTTTAAACCCAGATCTTTTGACTGGGTGTGAGTGTTTGATTGGTTCAGATGCTCTGTCCATCACCACCCCCTTTTGTACCGCTTTTGGCCGCCATAAGTGTGGCAGGTATGCTCAGACGTGAGTCCCTTGCTCACTTTGCCACTGGATTCAAGCAAGCCGGGCTGAAGACGGCTGTAATGCCAGAAACCGGTCCTCAGAAGCTTGTTTCCGGTCCAGGGAAGGCAGGGCTTGTCAGTTCGGGCTGGACTGTTCCCATGAGGCACAGGGTCAGACTGATTTGCATATAGCCATGTCTTAACTGGGGTGGCAGAGTGAGCTAAAGAACGGTGATTGATTAAACCCAGATCTTTTGACTGGGTGTGAGTGTTTGATTGGTTCAGATGCTCCGTCCATCACCACCCCCTTTTGTACCGCTTTTGGCTGCCATAAGTATGGCAGGGTATGCTCAGACGTGAGTCCCTTGCTCACTTTGCCACTGGATTCATGCAAGCCGGGCTGAAGACGGCTGTAATGCCAGAAACCGGTCCTCGGAAGCTTGTTTCCGGTCCAGGGAAGGCATGGCTTGGCAGTTCGGGCTGGACTGTTCCCGTGAGGCACAAGGTCAGACTGATTTGCATATAGCCATGTCTGAACTGGGGTGGCAGAGTGGGCTAAAGAAGGGTGATGGATTAAACCCAGATCTTTGGACTGGGTGTGAGTGTTTGATTGGTTCAGATGCTCCGTCCATCACCACCCCCTGTTGTACCACTTTTGGCCGCCATCAGTGTGGCAGGGTATTCTCAGACGTGAGTCCCTTGCTCACTTTGCCACTGGATTCAAGCAAGCCGGGCTGAAGACAGCTGTAATGCCAGAAACCGATCCTCGGAAGCTTGTTTCCGGTCCAGGGAAGGCATAGCTTGGCAGTTCGGCCTGGACTGTTCCCATGAGGCACAGGGTCAGACTGATTTGCATATAGCCATGTCTGAACTGGGGTGGCAGAGTGGGCTTAAGAAAGGTGATGGATCAAACCCAGATCTTTTGACTGGGTGTGAGTGTTTGATTGGTTCAGATGCTCCATCCATCACCACCCCCTTTTGTACCGCTTTTGGCCACCATAAGTGTGGCAGGGTATGCTCAGACGTGAGTCCCTTGCTCACTTTGCCACTGAATTCAAGCAAGCCGGGCTGAAGACGGCTGTAATGCCAGAAACCGGTCCTCGGAAGCTTGTTTCCGGTCCAGGGAAGGCATGACTTGGCAGTTCGGGCTGGACTGTTTCCATGAGGCACAGGGTCAGACTGATTTGCATATAGCCATGTCTGAACTGGGGTGGCAGAGTGGGCTAAAGAACGGTGATGGATTAAACCCAGATCTTTTGACTGGGTGTGAGTGTTTGATTGGTTCAGATGCTCTGTCCATCACCACCCCCTTTTGTACCGCTTTTGGATGCCATAAGTGTGGCAGGGTATGCTCAGACGTGAGTCCCTTGGTCACTTTGCCACTGGATTCAAGCAAGCCGGGCTGAAGACGGCTGTAATGTGAGAAACCGGTCCTCGGAAGCTTGTTTCCGGTCCAGGGAAGGCATGCCTTGGCAGTTCGGGCTGGACTGTTCCCATGAGGCACATGGTCACACTGATTTGCATATACCCATGTCTCAACTGGGGTGGCAGAGTGGGCTAAAGAACGGTGATGGATTAAACCCAGATCTTTTGACTGGGTGTGAGTGTTTGACTGGTTCAGATGCTCAGTCCATTGGGTGTGAGTGTTTGACTGGTTCAGATGCTCAGTCCATCAGCACCCCCTTTTGTACCGCTTTTGGCCGCCATAAGTGTGGCAGGGTATGCTCAGACGTGAGTCCCTTGCTCACTTTGCCACTGGATTCAAGCAAGCCGGGCTGAATACGGCTGTATTGCCAGAAACCGGTCCTCGGAAGCTTGTTTCCGGTCCAGGGAAGGCATGGCTTGGCAGTTCGGGCTGGACTGTTTCCATGAGGCACTGGGTCAGACTGATTGGCATATAGCCATGTCTGAACTGGGGTGGCAGAGTGGGCTAAAGAACGGTGATGGATTAAACCCAGATCTTTTGACTGGGTGTGAGTGTTTGATTGGTTCAGATGCTAAGTCCATCACCACCCCCTTTTGTACCGCTTTTGGCTGCCATAAGTGTGGCAGGGTATGCTCAGACGTGAGTCCCTTGGTCACTTTGCCACTGGATTCAAGCAAGCCGGGCTGAAGACGGCTGAAATGCCAGAAACCGGTCCTCGTTAGCTTGTTTCCGGTCCAGGGAAGGCATGGCTTGGCAGTTCCGGCTGGACTGTTCCCATGTGGCACAGGGTCAGACTGATTTGCATATAGCCATGTCTGAACTGGGGTGGCAGAGTGGGCTAAAGATTGGTGATGGATTAAACCCAGATCTTTTGACTGGGTGTGAGTGTTTGATTGGTTCAGATGCTCCGTCCATCACCACCCCCTTTTGTACCGCTTTTGGCCGCCATAAGTGTGGCAGGGTATGCTCAGACGTGAGTCCCTTGCTCACTTTGCCACTGGATTCAAGCAAGCCGGGCTGAAGACGGCTGTATTGCCAGAAACCGGTCCTCGGAAGCTTGTTTCCGGTCCAGGGAAGGCATGGCTTGGCAGTTCGGGCTGGACTGTTTCCATGAGGCACAGGGTCAGACTGATTTGCATATAGCCATGTCTGAACTGGGGTGGCAGAGTGGGCTAAAGAACGGTGATGGATTAAACCCAGATCTTTTGACAGGGTGTGAGTGTTTGATTGGTTCAGATGCTCCGTCCATCACCACCCCCTTTTGTACCGCTTTTGGCTGCCATAAGTGTGGCAGGGTATGCTCAGACGTGAGTCCCTTGGTCACTTTGCCACTGGATTTAAGCAAGCCGTGCTGAAGACGGGTGTAATACCAGAAACCGGTCCTCGGAAGCTTGTTTCCGGTCCAGGGAAGGCATGCCTTGGCAGTTCGGGCTGGACTGTTCCCATGAGGCACATGGTCGGACTGATTTGCATATAGCCATGTCTGAACTGGGGTGGCAGAGTGGGCTAAAGAACGGTGATGGATTAAACCCAGATCTTTTGACTGGGTGTGAGTGTTTGATTGGTTCAGATGCTCCGTCCATCACCACCCCCTGTTGTACCGCTTTTGGCTGCCATAAGTGTGGCAGGGTATGCTCAGACGTGAGTCCCTTGCTCACTTTGCCGCTGGATTCAAGTAAGCCGGGCTGAAGACGGCTGTAATGTGAGAAACCGGTCCTCGGAAGCTTGTTTCCGGTCCAGGGAAGGCATGGCTTGGCAGTTCGGGCAGGACTGTTCCCATGAGGCACAGGGTCAGACTGATTTGCATATAGCCATGCCTGTACTGGGGTGGCAGAGTGGGCTAAAGAACGGTGATGAATTAAACCCAGATCTTTTGACTGGGTGTGAGTGTTTGATTGGTTCAGATGCTCCGTCCATCACCACCCCCTTTTGTACCGCTTTTGGCTGCCATAAGTGTGGCAGGATATGCTCAGACGCGAGTCCCTTGCTCACTTTGCCACTGGATTCAAGCAAGCCGGACTGAAGACGGCTGTAATGCCAGAAACCGGTCCTCGGAAGCTTGTTTCCAGTCCAGGGAAGGCATGGCTTGGCAGTTCGGGCTGGACTGTTCCCATGAGGCACAGGGTCAGACTGATTTGCATATAGCCATGTCTGAACTGGGGTGGCAGAGTGGGCTAAAGAACGGTGATGGATTAAACCCAGAACTTTTGACTGGGTGTGAGTGTTTGATTGGTTCAGATGCTCCGTCCATCACCACCCCCTTTTGTACGGCTTTTGGCCACCATAAGTGTGGCAGGGTATGCTCAGACGTGAGTCCCTTGCTCACTTTGCCACTGGATTCAAGCAAGCCGGGCTGAAGACGGCTGTAATGCCAGAAACAGGTCCTCGGAAGCTTGTTTCCGGTCTAGGGAAGGCATGGCTTGGCAGTTCGGGCTGGACTGTTCCCATGAGGCACAGGGTCAGACTGATTTGCATATAGCCATGTCTGAACTGGGGTGGCAGAGTGGGCTAAAGTAGGGTGATGGATTAAACCCAGATCTTTTGACTGGGTGTGAGTGTTTGATTGGTTCAGATGCTCCGTCCATCACCACCCCCTTTTGTACGGCTTTTGGCCACCATAAGTGTGGCAGGGTATGCTCAGACGTGAGTCCCTTGCTCACTTTGCCAATGGATTCAAGCAAGCCGGTCTGAAGACGGCTGTAATGCCAGAAACCGGTCCTCAGAAGCTTGTTTCCGGTCCAGGGAAGGCATGGCTTGGCAGTTCGGGCTGGACTGTTCCCATGAGGCACAGGGTCAGACTGATTTGCATATAGCCTTGTCTGAACTGGGGTGGCAGAGTGGGCTAAAGAACGGTGATTGATTAAACCCAGATCTTTTGACTGGGTGTGAGTGTTTGATTGGTTCAGATGCTCTGTCCATAACCACCCCCTTTTGTACCGCTTTTGGCCACCATAAGTGTGGCAGGGTATGCTCAGATGTGAGTCCCTTGCTCACTTTGGCACTGGATTCATGCAAGCCGGGCTGAAGACGGCTGTAATGCCAGAAACCGGTCCTCGGAAGCTTGTTTCCGGTCCAGGGAAGGCATGGCTTGGCAGTTCGGGCTGGACTGTTCCCATGAGTCACAGGGTCGGACTGATTTGCATATAGCCATGTCTGAACTGGGGTGGCAGAGTGGGCTAAAGAACGGTGATGGATTAAACCCAGATATTTTGACTGGGTGTGAGTGTTTGATTGGTTCAGATGCTCCGTCCATCACCACCCCCTTTTTTACCGCTTTCGGCTGCCATAAGTGTGGCAGGGTATGCTCAGACGTGAGTCCCTTGCTCACTTTGCCACTGGATTCAAGCAAGCCGGGCTGAAGACGGCTGTAATGCCAGAAACCGGTTCTCGGAAGCTTGTTTCCGGTCCAGGGAAGGCATGGCTTGGCAGTTCGGGCTGGACTGTTCCCGTGAGGCACAAGGTCAGACTGATTTGCATATAGCCATGTCTGAACTGGGGTGGCAGAGTGGGCTAAAGAAGGGTGATGGATTAAACCCAGATCTTTGGACTGGGTGTGAGTGTTTGATTGGTTCAGATGCTCCGTCCATCACCACCCCCTGTTGTACCGCTTTTGGCCGCCATCAGTGTGGCAGGGTATTCTCAGACGTGAGTCCCTTGCTCACTTTGCCACTGGATTCAAGCAAGCCGGGCTGAAGACGGCTGTAATGCCAGAAACCGGTACTCGGAAGCTTGTTTCCGGTCCAGGGAAGGCATGGCTTGGCAGTTCGGCCTGGACTGTTCCCATGAGGCACAGGGTCAGACTGATTTGCATATAGCCATGTCTGAACTGGGGTGGCAGAGTGGGCTAAAGAAAGGTGATGGATTAAACCCAGATTTTTTGACTGGGTGTGAGTGTTTGATTGGTTCAGATGCTCCGTCCATCACCACCCCCTTTTGTACCGCTTTTGGCCACCATAAGAGTGGCAGGGTATGCTCAGACGTGAGTCCCTTGCTCACTTTGCCACTGGATTCAAGCAAGCCGGGCTGAAGACGGCTGTAATGCCAGAAACCGGTCCTCGGAAGCTTGTTTCCGGTCCAGGGAAGGCATGACTTGGCAGTTCGGGCTGGACTGTTTCCATGAGGCACAGGGTCAGACTGATTTGCATATAGCCATGTCTGAACTGGGGTGGCAGAGTGGGCTAAAGAACAGTGATGGATTAAACCCAGATCTTTTGACTGGGTGTGAGTGTTTGATTGGTTCAGATGCTCTGTCCATCACCACCCCCTTTTGTACCGCTTTTGGCTGCCATAAGTGTGGCAGGGTATGCTCAGACGTGAGTCCCTTGGTCACTTTGCCACTGGATTCAAGCAAGCCGGGCTGAAGACGGCTGTAATGCCAGAAACTGGTCCTCGGAAGCTTGTTTCCGGTCCAGGGAAGGCATGCCTAGGCAGTTCGGGCTGGACTGTTCCCATGAGGCACATGGTCAGATTGATTTGCATATACCCATGTCTCAACTGGGGTGGCAGAGTGGGCTAAAGAACGGTGATGGATTAAACCCAGATCTTTTGACTGGGTGTGTGTGTTTGACTGGGTCAGATGCTCCCGTCCATCAGCACCCCCTTTTGTACCGCTTTTGGCCACCATAAGTGTGGCAGGGTATGCTCAGACGTGAGTCCCTTGATCACTTTGCCACTGGATTGAAGCAAGCCGGGCTGAAGATGGCTGTAATGCCAGAAACCGGTCCTCGGAAGCTTGTTTCGGTCCAAGGAAGGCATGGCTTGGCAGTTCGGGCTGGACTGTTCCCATTAGGCACAGGGTCAGACTGATTTGCATATAGCCATGTCTGAACTGGGGTGGCAGAGTGGGCTAAAGATTGGTGATGGATTAAACCCAGATCTTTTGACTGGGTGTGAGTGTTTGATTGGTTCAGATGCTCCGTCCATCACCACCCCCTTTTGTACCGCTTTTGGCCGCCATAAGTGTGGCAGGGTATGCTCAGACGTGAGTCCCTTGCTCACTTTGCCACTGGATTCAAGCAAGCCGGGCTGAAGACGGCTGTATTGCCAGAAACCGGTCCTCGGAAGCTTGTTTCCGGTCCAGGGAAGGCATGGCTTGGCAGTTCGGGCTGGACTGTTTCCATGAGGCACAGGGTCAGACTGATTTGCATATAGCCATGTCTGAACTGGGGTGGCAGAGTGGGCTACAGAACGGTGATGGTTTAAACCCAGATCTTTTGACAGGGTGTGAGTGTTTGATTGGTTCAGATGCTCCGTCCATCACCACCCCCTTTTGTACCGCTTTTGGCTGCCATAAGTGTGGCAGGGT
This sequence comes from Lissotriton helveticus, assembly GCF_964261635.1. Classification (NCBI taxonomy): domain Eukaryota; kingdom Metazoa; phylum Chordata; class Amphibia; order Caudata; family Salamandridae; genus Lissotriton; species Lissotriton helveticus. The sequence goes on along the minus strand of NC_136061.1, from coordinate 1,187,417,324 downwards.
ATGCTCAGACGGGAGTCCCTTGGTCACTTTGCCACTGGATTTAAGCAAGCCGTGCTGAAGACGGGTGTAATGCCCGAAACCGGTCCTCGGAAGCTTGTTTCCGGTCCAGGGAAGGCATGCCTTGGCAGTTCGGGCTGGACTGTTCCCATGAGGCACATGGTCAGACTGATTTGCATATAGCCATGTCTGAACTGGGGTGGAAAAGTGGGCTAAAGAACGGTGATGGATTAAACCCAGATCTTTTGACTGGGTGTGAGTGTTTGATTGGTTCAGATGCTCCATCCATCACCACCCCCTGTTGTACCGCTTTTGGCCGCCATAAGTGTGGCAGGGTATGCTCAGACGTGAGTCCCTTGGTCACTTTGCCACTGGATTCAAGCAAGCCGGGCTGAAGACGGCTGTGATGCCAGAAACCGGTCCTCGGAAGCTTGTTTCCGGTCCAGGGAAGGCATGCCTTGGCAGTTCGGGCTGGACTGTTCCCATGAGGCACATGGTCACACTGATTTGCATATACCCATGTCTCAACTGGGGTGGCAGAGTGGGCTAAAGAACGGTGATGGATTAAACCCAGATCTTTTGACTGGGGCTGAGTGTTTGACTGGTTCAGATGCTCAGTCCATCAGCACCCCCTTTTGTACCGCTTTTGGCCGCCATAAGTGTGGCAGGGTATGCTCAGACGTGAGTCCCTTGCTCACTTTGCCACTGGATTCAAGCAAGCCGGGCTGAGGACGGCTGTATTGCCAGAAACCGGTCCTCGGAAGCTTGTTTCCGGTCCAGGGAAGGCATGGCTTGGCAGTTCGGGCTGGACTGTTTCCATGAGGCACAGGGTCAGACTGATTGGCATATAGCCATGTCTGAACTGGGGTGGCAGAGTGGGCTAAAGAACGGTGATGGATTAAACCCAGATCTTTTTACTGGGTGTGAGTGTTTGATTGGTTCAGATGCTCCATCCATCACCACCCCCTTTTGTACCGCTTTTGGCTGCCATAAGTGTGGCAGGGTATGCTCAGACGTGAGTCCCTTGCTCACTTTGCCACTGGATTCAAGCAAGCCGGGCTGAAGACGGCTGAAATGCCAGAAACCGGTCCTCGTTAGCTTGTTTCCGGTCCAGGGAAGGCATGGCTTGGCAGTTCCGGCTGGACTGTTCCCATGTGGCACAGGGTCAGACTGATTTGCATATAGCCATGGCTGAACTGGGGTGGCAGAGTGGGCTAAAGAACGGTGATGGATTAAACCCAGATCTTTTGACTGGGTGTGAGTGTTTCATTGGTTCAGATGCTCCGTCCATCACCACCCCCTTTTGTACCGCTTTTGGCAGCCATAAGTGTGGCAGGGTATGTTCAGACGTGAGTCCCTTGCTCACTTTGCCACTGGATTCAAGCAAGCCGAGCTGAAGATGGCTGTAATGCCAGAAACCAGTCCTCGGAAGCTTGTTTCCGGTCCAGGGAAGGCAGGGCTTGGCAGTTCGGGCTAGACTGTTCCCATGAGGCACAGGGTCATACTGATTTGCATATAGCCATGTCTGAACTGGGTGGCAGAGTGGGCTAAAGAACGGTGATGGTTTAAACCCAGATCTTTTGACTGGGTGTGAGTGTTTGATTGGTTCAGATGCTCTGTCCATCACCACCCCCTTTTGTACCGCTTTTGGCCGCCATAAGTGTGGCAGGTATGCTCAGACGTGAGTCCCTTGCTCACTTTGCCACTGGATTCAAGCAAGCCGGGCTGAAGACGGCTGTAATGCCAGAAACCGGTCCTCAGAAGCTTGTTTCCGGTCCAGGGAAGGCAGGGCTTGTCAGTTCGGGCTGGACTGTTTCCATGAGGCACTGGGTCAGACTGATTGGCATATAGCCATGTCTGAACTGGGGTGGCAGAGTGGGCTAAAGAACGGTGATGGATTAAACCCAGATCTTTTGACTGGGTGTGAGTGTTTGATTGGTTCAGATGCTCCGTCCATCACCACCCCCTTTTGTACCGCTTTTGGCTGCCATAAGTGTGGCAGGGTATGCTCAGACGTGAGTCCCTTGGTCACTTTGCCACTGGATTCAAGCAAGCCGGGCTGAAGACGGCTGAAATGCCAGAAACCGGTCCTCGTTAGCTTGTTTCCGGTCCAGGGAAGGCATGGCTTGGCAGTTCCGGCTGGACTGTTCCCATGTGGCACAGGGTCAGACTGATTTGCATATAGCCATGTCTGAACTGGGGTGGCAGAGTGGGCTAAAGATTGGTGATGGATTAAACCCAGATCTTTTGACTGGGTGTGAGTGTTTGATTGGTTCAGATGCTCCGTCCATCACCACCCCCTTTTGTACCGCTTTTGGCCGCCATAAGTGTGGCAGGGTATGCTCAGACGTGAGTCCCTTGCTCACTTTGCCACTGGATTCAAGCAAGCCGGGCTGAAGACGGCTGTATTGCCAGAAACCGGTCCTCGGAAGCTTGTTTCCGGTCCAGGGAAGGCATGGCTTGGCAGTTCGGGCTGGACTGTTTCCATGAGGCACAGGGTCAGACTGATTTGCATATAGCCATGTCTGAACTGGGGTGGCAGAGTGGGCTAAAGAACGGTGATGGATTAAACCCAGATCTTTTGACAGGGTGTGAGTGTTTGATTGGTTCAGATGCTCCGTCCATCACCACCCCCTTTTGTACCGCTTTTGGCTGCCATAAGTGTGGCAGGGTATGCTCAGACGTGAGTCCCTTGGTCACTTTGCCACTGGATTTAAGCAAGCCGTGCTGAAGACGGGTGTAATACCAGAAACCGGTCCTCGGAAGCTTGTTTCCGGTCCAGGGAAGGCATGCCTTGGCAGTTCGGGCTGGACTGTTCCCATGAGGCACATGGTCGGACTGATTTGCATATAGCCATGTCTGAACTGGGGTGGCAGAGTGGGCTAAAGAACGGTGATGGATTAAACCCAGATCTTTTGACTGGGTGTGAGTGTTTGATTGGTTCAGATGCTCCGTCCATCACCACCCCCTGTTGTACCGCTTTTGGCTGCCATAAGTGTGGCAGGGTATGCTCAGACGTGAGTCCCTTGCTCACTTTGCCGCTGGATTCAAGTAAGCCGGGCTGAAGACGGCTGTAATGTGAGAAACCGGTCCTCGGAAGCTTGTTTCCGGTCCAGGGAAGGCATGGCTTGGCAGTTCGGGCAGGACTGTTCCCATGAGGCACAGGGTCAGACTGATTTGCATATAGCCATGCCTGTACTGGGGTGGCAGAGTGGGCTAAAGAACGGTGATGAATTAAACCCAGATCTTTTGACTGGGTGTGAGTGTTTGATTGGTTCAGATGCTCCGTCCATCACCACCCCCTTTTGTACCGCTTTTGGCTGCCATAAGTGTGGCAGGATATGCTCAGACGCGAGTCCCTTGCTCACTTTGCCACTGGATTCAAGCAAGCCGGACTGAAGACGGCTGTAATGCCAGAAACCGGTCCTCGGAAGCTTGTTTCCAGTCCAGGGAAGGCATGGCTTGGCAGTTCGGGCTGGACTGTTCCCATGAGGCACAGGGTCAGACTGATTTGCATATAGCCATGTCTGAACTGGGGTGGCAGAGTGGGCTAAAGAACGGTGATGGATTAAACCCAGAACTTTTGACTGGGTGTGAGTGTTTGATTGGTTCAGATGCTCCGTCCATCACCACCCCCTTTTGTACGGCTTTTGGCCACCATAAGTGTGGCAGGGTATGCTCAGACGTGAGTCCCTTGCTCACTTTGCCACTGGATTCAAGCAAGCCGGGCTGAAGACGGCTGTAATGCCAGAAACCGGTCCTCGGAAGCTTGTTTCCGGTCTAGGGAAGGCATGGCTTGGCAGTTCGGGCTGGACTGTTCCCATGAGGCACAGGGTCAGACTGATTTGCATATAGCCATGTCTGAACTGGGGTGGCAGAGTGGGCTAAAGTAGGGTGATGGATTAAACCCAGATCTTTTGACTGGGTGTGAGTGTTTGATTGGTTCAGATGCTCCGTCCATCACCACCCCCTTTTGTACGGCTTTTGGCCACCATAAGTGTGGCAGGGTATGCTCAGACGTGAGTCCCTTGCTCACTTTGCCAATGGATTCAAGCAAGCCGGTCTGAAGACGGCTGTAATGCCAGAAACCGGTCCTCGGAAGCTTGTTTCCGGTCCAGGGAAGGCATGGCTTGGCAGTTCGGGCAGGACTGTTCCCATGAGGCACAGGGTCAGACTGATTTGCATATAGCCTTGTCTGAACTGGGGTGGCAGAGTGGGCTAAAGAACGGTGATGAATTAAACCCAGATCTTTTGACTGGGTGTGAGTGTTTGATTGGTTCAGATGCTCCGTCCATCACCACCCCCTTTTGTACCGCTTTTGGCTGCCATAAGTGTGGCAGGATATGCTCAGACGCGAGTCCCTTGCTCACTTTGCCACTGGATTCAAGCAAGCCGGACTGAAGACGGCTGTAATGCCAGAAACCGGTCCTCGGAAGCTTGTTTCCAGTCCAGGGAAGGCATGGCTTGGCAGTTCGGGCTGGACTGTTCCCATGAGGCACAGGGTCAGACTGATTTGCATATAGCCATGTCTGAACTGGGGTGGCAGAGTGGGCTAAAGAACGGTGATGGATTAAACCCAGAACTTTTGACTGGGTGTGAGTGTTTGATTGGTTCAGATGCTCCGTCCATCACCACCCCCTTTTGTACGGCTTTTGGCCACCATAAGTGTGGCAGGGTATGCTCAGACGTGAGTCCCTTGCTCACTTTGCCACTGGATTCAAGCAAGCCGGGCTGAAGACGGCTGTAATGCCAGAAACCGGTCCTCGGAAGCTTGTTTCCGGTCTAGGGAAGGCATGGCTTGGCAGTTCGGGCTGGACTGTTCCCATGAGGCACAGGGTCAGACTGATTTGCATATAGCCATGTCTGAACTGGGGTGGCAGAGTGGGCTAAAGTAGGGTGATGGATTAAACCCAGATCTTTTGACTGGGTGTGAGTGTTTGATTGGTTCAGATGCTCCGTCCATCACCACCCCCTTTTGTACGGCTTTTGGCCACCATAAGTGTGGCAGGGTATGCTCAGACGTGAGTCCCTTGCTCACTTTGCCAATGGATTCAAGCAAGCCGGTCTGAAGACGGCTGTAATGCCAGAAACCGGTCCTCAGAAGCTTGTTTCCGGTCCAGGGAAGGCATGGCTTGGCAGTTCGGGCTGGACTGTTCCCATGAGGCACAGGGTCAGACTGATTTGCATATAGCCTTGTCTGAACTGGGGTGGCAGAGTGGGCTAAAGAACGGTGATTGATTAAACCCAGATCTTTTGACTGGGTGTGAGTGTTTGATTGGTTCAGATGCTCTGTCCATAACCACCCCCTTTTGTACCGCTTTTGGCCACCATAAGTGTGGCAGGGTATGCTCAGATGTGAGTCCCTTGCTCACTTTGGCACTGGATTCATGCAAGCCGGGCTGAAGACGGCTGTAATGCCAGAAACCGGTCCTCGGAAGCTTGTTTCCGGTCCAGGGAAGGCATGGCTTGGCAGTTCGGGCTGGACTGTTCCCATGAGTCACAGGGTCGGACTGATTTGCATATAGCCATGTCTGAACTGGGGTGGCAGAGTGGGCTAAAGAACGGTGATGGATTAAACCCAGATATTTTGACTGGGTGTGAGTGTTTGATTGGTTCAGATGCTCCGTCCATCACCACCCCCTTTTTTACCGCTTTCGGCTGCCATAAGTGTGGCAGGGTATGCTCAGACGTGAGTCCCTTGCTCACTTTGCCACTGGATTCAAGCAAGCCGGGCTGAAGACGGCTGTAATGCCAGAAACCGGTTCTCGGAAGCTTGTTTCCGGTCCAGGGAAGGCATGGCTTGGCAGTTCGGGCTGGACTGTTCCCGTGAGGCACAAGGTCAGACTGATTTGCATATAGCCATGTCTGAACTGGGGTGGCAGAGTGGGCTAAAGAAGGGTGATGGATTAAACCCAGATCTTTGGACTGGGTGTGAGTGTTTGATTGGTTCAGATGCTCCGTCCATCACCACCCCCTGTTGTACCGCTTTTGGCCGCCATCAGTGTGGCAGGGTATTCTCAGACGTGAGTCCCTTGCTCACTTTGCCACTGGATTCAAGCAAGCCGGGCTGAAGACGGCTGTAATGCCAGAAACCGGTACTCGGAAGCTTGTTTCCGGTCCAGGGAAGGCATGGCTTGGCAGTTCGGCCTGGACTGTTCCCATGAGGCACAGGGTCAGACTGATTTGCATATAGCCATGTCTGAACTGGGGTGGCAGAGTGGGCTAAAGAAAGGTGATGGATTAAACCCAGATTTTTTGACTGGGTGTGAGTGTTTGATTGGTTCAGATGCTCCGTCCATCACCACCCCCTTTTGTACCGCTTTTGGCCACCATAAGAGTGGCAGGGTATGCTCAGACGTGAGTCCCTTGCTCACTTTGCCACTGGATTCAAGCAAGCCGGGCTGAAGACGGCTGTAATGCCAGAAACCGGTCCTCGGAAGCTTGTTTCCGGTCCAGGGAAGGCATGACTTGGCAGTTCGGGCTGGACTGTTTCCATGAGGCACAGGGTCAGACTGATTTGCATATAGCCATGTCTGAACTGGGGTGGCAGAGTGGGCTAAAGAACAGTGATGGATTAAACCCAGATCTTTTGACTGGGTGTGAGTGTTTGATTGGTTCAGATGCTCTGTCCATCACCACCCCCTTTTGTACCGCTTTTGGCTGCCATAAGTGTGGCAGGGTATGCTCAGACGTGAGTCCCTTGGTCACTTTGCCACTGGATTCAAGCAAGCCGGGCTGAAGACGGCTGTAATGCCAGAAACTGGTCCTCGGAAGCTTGTTTCCGGTCCAGGGAAGGCATGCCTAGGCAGTTCGGGCTGGACTGTTCCCATGAGGCACATGGTCAGATTGATTTGCATATACCCATGTCTCAACTGGGGTGGCAGAGTGGGCTAAAGAACGGTGATGGATTAAACCCAGATCTTTTGACTGGGTGTGTGTGTTTGACTGGGTCAGATGCTCCCGTCCATCAGCACCCCCTTTTGTACCGCTTTTGGCCACCATAAGTGTGGCAGGGTATGCTCAGACGTGAGTCCCTTGATCACTTTGCCACTGGATTGAAGCAAGCCGGGCTGAAGATGGCTGTAATGCCAGAAACCGGTCCTCGGAAGCTTGTTTCGGTCCAAGGAAGGCATGGCTTGGCAGTTCGGGCTGGACTGTTCCCATTAGGCACAGGGTCAGACTGATTTGCATATAGCCATGTCTGAACTGGGGTGGCAGAGTGGGCTAAAGATTGGTGATGGATTAAACCCAGATCTTTTGACTGGGTGTGAGTGTTTGATTGGTTCAGATGCTCCGTCCATCACCACCCCCTTTTGTACCGCTTTTGGCCGCCATAAGTGTGGCAGGGTATGCTCAGACGTGAGTCCCTTGCTCACTTTGCCACTGGATTCAAGCAAGCCGGGCTGAAGACGGCTGTATTGCCAGAAACCGGTCCTCGGAAGCTTGTTTCCGGTCCAGGGAAGGCATGGCTTGGCAGTTCGGGCTGGACTGTTTCCATGAGGCACAGGGTCAGACTGATTTGCATATAGCCATGTCTGAACTGGGGTGGCAGAGTGGGCTACAGAACGGTGATGGTTTAAACCCAGATCTTTTGACAGGGTGTGAGTGTTTGATTGGTTCAGATGCTCCGTCCATCACCACCCCCTTTTGTACCGCTTTTGGCTGCCATAAGTGTGGCAGGGTATGCTCAGACGGGAGTCCCTTGGTCACTTTGCCACTGGATTTAAGCAAGCCGTGCTGAAGACGGGTGTAATGCCCGAAACCGGTCCTCGGAAGCTTGTTTCCGGTCCAGGGAAGGCATGCCTTGGCAGTTCGGGCTGGACTGTTCCCATGAGGCACATGGTCAGACTGATTTGCATATAGCCATGTCTGAACTGGGGTGGAAAAGTGGGCTAAAGAACGGTGATGGATTAAACCCAGATCTTTTGACTGGGTGTGAGTGTTTGATTGGTTCAGATGCTCCATCCATCACCACCCCCTGTTGTACCGCTTTTGGCCGCCATAAGTGTGGCAGGGTATGCTCAGACGTGAGTCCCTTGGTCACTTTGCCACTGGATTCAAGCAAGCCGGGCTGAAGACGGCTGTGATGCCAGAAACCGGTCCTCGGAAGCTTGTTTCCGGTCCAGGGAAGGCATGCCTTGGCAGTTCGGGCTGGACTGTTCCCATGAGGCACATGGTCACACTGATTTGCATATACCCATGTCTCAACTGGGGTGGCAGAGTGGGCTAAAGAACGGTGATGGATTAAACCCAGATCTTTTGACTGGGGCTGAGTGTTTGACTGGTTCAGATGCTCAGTCCATCAGCACCCCCTTTTGTACCGCTTTTGGCCGCCATAAGTGTGGCAGGGTATGCTCAGACGTGAGTCCCTTGCTCACTTTGCCACTGGATTCAAGCAAGCCGGGCTGAGGACGGCTGTATTGCCAGAAACCGGTCCTCGGAAGCTTGTTTCCGGTCCAGGGAAGGCATGGCTTGGCAGTTCGGGCTGGACTGTTTCCATGAGGCACAGGGTCAGACTGATTGGCATATAGCCATGTCTGAACTGGGGTGGCAGAGTGGGCTAAAGAACGGTGATGGATTAAACCCAGATCTTTTTACTGGGTGTGAGTGTTTGATTGGTTCAGATGCTCCATCCATCACCACCCCCTTTTGTACCGCTTTTGGCTGCCATAAGTGTGGCAGGGTATGCTCAGACGTGAGTCCCTTGCTCACTTTGCCACTGGATTCAAGCAAGCCGGGCTGAAGACGGCTGAAATGCCAGAAACCGGTCCTCGTTAGCTTGTTTCCGGTCCAGGGAAGGCATGGCTTGGCAGTTCCGGCTGGACTGTTCCCATGTGGCACAGGGTCAGACTGATTTGCATATAGCCATGGCTGAACTGGGGTGGCAGAGTGGGCTAAAGAACGGTGATGGATTAAACCCAGATCTTTTGACTGGGTGTGAGTGTTTCATTGGTTCAGATGCTCCGTCCATCACCACCCCCTTTTGTACCGCTTTTGGCAGCCATAAGTGTGGCAGGGTATGTTCAGACATGAGTCCCTTGCTCACTTTGCCACTGGATTCAAGCAAGCCGAGCTGAAGATGGCTGTAATGCCAGAAACCAGTCCTCGGAAGCTTGTTTCCGGTCCAGGGAAGGCAGGGCTTGGCAGTTCGGGCTAGACTGTTCCCATGAGGCACAGGGTCATACTGATTTGCATATAGCCATGTCTGAACTGGGTGGCAGAGTGGGCTAAAGAACGGTGATGGTTTAAACCCAGATCTTTTGACTGGGTGTGAGTGTTTGATTGGTTCAGATGCTCTGTCCATCACCACCCCCTTTTGTACCGCTTTTGGCCGCCATAAGTGTGGCAGGTATGCTCAGACGTGAGTCCCTTGCTCACTTTGCCACTGGATTCAAGCAAGCCGGGCTGAAGACGGCTGTAATGCCAGAAACCGGTCCTCAGAAGCTTGTTTCCGGTCCAGGGAAGGCAGGGCTTGTCAGTTCGGGCTGGACTGTTCCCATGAGGCACAGGGTCAGACTGATTTGCATATAGCCATGTCTTAACTGGGGTGGCAGAGTGAGCTAAAGAACGGTGATTGATTAAACCCAGATCTTTTGACTGGGTGTGAGTGTTTGATTGGTTCAGATGCTCCGTCCATCACCACCCCCTTTTGTACCGCTTTTGGCTGCCATAAGTGTGGCAGGGTATGCTCAGACGTGAGTCCCTTGCTCACTTTGCCACTGGATTCATGCAAGCCGGGCTGAAGACGGCTTTAATGCCAGAAACCGGTCCTCGGAAGCTTGTTTCCGGTCCAGGGAAGGCATGGCTTGGCAGTTCGGGCTGGACTGTTCCCGTGAGGCACAAGGTCAGACTGATTTGCATATAGCCATGTCTGAACTGGGGTGGCAGAGTGGGCTAAAGAAGGGTAATGGATTAAACCCAGATATTTGGACTGGGTGTGAGTGTTTGATTGGTTCAGATGCTCCGTCCATCACCACCCCCTGTTGTACCACTTTTGGCCGCCATCAGTGTGGCAGGGTATTCTCAGACGTGAGTCCCTTGCTCTCTTTGCCACTGGATTGAAGCAAGCCGGGCTGAAGACGGCTGTAATGCCAGAAACCGGTCCTCAGAAGCTTGTTTCCGGTCCAGGGAAGGCATGGCTTGGCAGTTCGGCCTGGACTGTTCCCATGAGGCACAGGGTCAGACTGATTTGCATATAGCCATGTCTGAACTGGGGTGGCAGAGTGGGTTAAAGAAAGATGATGGATCAAACCCAGATCTTTTGACTGGGTGTGAGTGTTTGATTGGTTCAGATGCTCCGTCCATCACCACCCCCTTTTGTACCGCTTTTGGCCACCATAAGTGTGGCAGGGTATGCTCAGACGTGAGTCCCTTGCTCACTTTGCCACTGGATTCAAGCAAGCCGGGCTGAAGACGGCTGTCATGCCAGAAACCGGTCCTCAGAAGCTTGTTTCCGGTCCAGGGAAGGCATGACTTGGCATTTCGGGCTGGACTGTTTCCATGAGGCACAGGGTCAGACTGATTTGCATGTAGCCATGTCTGAACTGGGGTGGCAGAGTGGGCTAAAGAACGGTGATGGATTAAACCCAGATCTTTTGACTGGGTGTGAGTGTTTGATTGGTTGAGATGCTCTGTCCATCACCACCCCCTTTTGTACCGCTTTTGGATGCCATAAGTGTGGCAGGGTATGCTCAGACGTGAGTCCCTTGGTCACTTTGCCACTGGATTCAAGCAAACCGGGCTGAAGACGGCTGTAATGCCAGAAACCGGTCCTCGGAAGCTTGTTTCCGGTCCAGGGAAGGCATGCCTTGGCAGTTCGGGCTGGACTGTTCCCATGAGGCACATGGTCAGACTGATTTGCATATACCCATGTCTCAACTGGGGTGGCAGAGTGGGCTAAAGAACGGTGTTGGATTAAACCCAGATCTTTTGACTGGGTGTGTGTGTTTGACTGGTTCAGATGCTCCCGTCCATCAGCACCCCCTTTTGTACCGCTTTTGGCCGCCATAAGTGTGGCAGGGTATGCTCAGACGTGAGTCCCTTGATCACTTTGCCACTGGATTCAAGCAAGCCGGGCTGAAGATGGCTGTAATGCCAGAAACCGGTCCTCGGAAGCTTGTTTCGGTCCAAGGAAGGCATGGCTTGGCAGTTCGGGCTGGACTGTTCCCATGAGGCACAGGGTCAGACTGATTTGCATATAGCCATGTCTGAACTGGGGTGGCAGAGTGGGCTAAAGATTGGTGATGGATTAAACCCAGATCTTTTGACTGGGTGTGAGTGTTTGATTGGTTCAGATGCTCCGTCCATTACCACCCCCTGTTGTACCGCTTTTGTCCTCCATAAGTGTGGCAGGGTATGTTCAGACGTGAGTCCCTTGCTCACTTTGCCACTGGATTCAAGCAAGCCGAGCTGAAGATGGCTGTAATGCCAGAAACCGGTCCTCGGAAGCTTGTTTCCGGTCCAGGGAAGGCAGGGCTTGGCAGTTCGGGCTAGACTGTTCCCATGAGGCACAGGGTCATACTGATTTGCATATAGCCATGTCTGAACTGGGTGGCAGAGTGGGCTAAAGAACGGTGATGGTTTAAACCCAGATCTTTTGACTGGGTGTGAGTGTTTGATTGGTTCAGATGCTCTGTCCATCACCACCCCCTTTTGTACCGCTTTTGGCCGCCATAAGTGTGGCAGGTATGCTCAGACGTGAGTCCCTTGCTCACTTTGCCACTGGATTCAAGCAAGCCGGGCTGAAGACGGCTGTAATGCCAGAAACCGGTCCTCAGAAGCTTGTTTCCGGTCCAGGGAAGGCAGGGCTTGTCAGTTCGGGCTGGACTGTTCCCATGAGGCACAGGGTCAGACTGATTTGCATATAGCCATGTCTTAACTGGGGTGGCAGAGTGAGCTAAAGAACGGTGATTGATTAAACCCAGATCTTTTGACTGGGTGTGAGTGTTTGATTGGTTCAAATGCTCCGTCCATCACCACCCCCTTTTGTACCGCTTTTGGCTGCCATAAGTGTGGCAGGGTATGCTCAGACGTGAGTCCCTTGCTCACTTTGCCACTGGATTCATGCAAGCCGGGCTGAAGACGGCTTTAATGCCAGAAACCGGTCCTCGGAAGCTTGTTTCCGGTCCAGGGAAGGCATGGCTTGGCAGTTCGGGCTGGACTGTTCCCGTGAGGCACAAGGTCAGACTGATTTGCATATAGCCATGTCTGAACTGGGGTGGCAGAGTGGGCTAAAGAAGGGTAATGGATTAAACCCAGATATTTGGACTGGGTGTGAGTGTTGATTGGTTCAGATGCTCCGTCCATCACCACCCCCTGTTGTACCACTTTTGGCCGCCATCAGTGTGGCAGGGTATTGTCAGACGTGAGTCCCTTGCTCTCTTTGCCACTGGATTGAAGCAAGCCGGGCTGAAGACGGCTGTAATGCCAGAAACCGGTCCTCAGAAGCTTGTTTCCGGTCCAGGGAAGGCATGGCTTGGCAGTTCGGCCTGGACTGTTCCCATGAGGCACAGGGTCAGACTGATTTGCATATAGCCATGTCTGAACTGGGGTGGCAGAGTGGGTTAAAGAAAGATGATGGATCAAACCCAGATCTTTTGACTGGGTGTGAGTGTTTGATTGGTTCAGATGCTCCGTCCATCACCACCCCCTTTTGTACCGCTTTTGGCCACCATAAGTGTGGCAGGGTATGCTCAGACGTGAGTCCCTTGCTCACTTTGCCACTGGATTCAAGCAAGCCGGGCTGAAGACGGCTGTCATGCCAGAAACCGGTCCTCAGAAGCTTGTTTCCGGTCCAGGGAAGGCATGACTTGGCATTTCGGGCTGGACTGTTTCCATGAGGCACAGGGTCAGACTGATTTGCATGTAGCCATGTCTGAACTGGGGTGGCAGAGTGGGCTAAAGAACGGTGATGGATTAAACCCAGATCTTTTGACTGGGTGTGAGTGTTTGATTGGTTGAGATGCTCTGTCCATCACCACCCCCTTTTGTACCGCTTTTGGATGCCATAAGTGTGGCAGGGTATGCTCAGACGTGAGTCCCTTGGTCACTTTGCCACTGGATTCAAGCAAACCGGGCTGAAGACGGCTGTAATGCCAGAAACCGGTCCTCGGAAGCTTGTTTCCGGTCCAGGGAAGGCATGCCTTGGCAGTTCGGGCTGGACTGTTCCCATGAGGCACATGGTCAAACTGATTTGCATATACCCATGTCTCAACTGGGGTGGCAGAGTGGGCTAAAGAACGGTGTTGGATTAAACCCAGATCTTTTGACTGGGTGTGTGTGTTTGACTGGTTCAGATGCTCCCGTCCATCAGCACCCCCTTTTGTACCGCTTTTGGCCGCCATAAGTGTGGCAGGGTATGCTCAGACGTGAGTCCCTTGATCACTTTGCCACTGGATTCAAGCAAGCCGGGCTGAAGATGGCTGTAATGCCAGAAACCGGTCCTCGGAAGCTTGTTTCGGTCCAAGGAAGGCATGGCTTGGCAGTTCGGGCTGGACTGTTCCCATGAGGCACAGGGTCAGACTGATTTGCATATAGCCATGTCTGAACTGGGGTGGCAGAGTGGGCTAAAGATTGGTGATTGATTAAACCCAGATCTTTTGACTGGGTGTGAGTGTTTGATTGGTTCAGATGCTCCGTCCATCACCACCCCCTTTTGTACCGCTTTTGGCCGCCATAAGTGTGGCAGGGTATGCTCAGACGTGAGCCCTTGCTCACTTTGCCACTGGATTCAAGCAAGCCGGGCTGAAGACGGCTGTATTGCCAGAAACCGGTCCTCGGAAGCTTGTTTCCGGTCCAGGGAAGGCATGGCTTGGCAGTTCGGGCTGGACTGTTTCCATGAGGCACAGGGTCTGACTGATTTGCATATAGCCATGTCTGAACTGGGGTGGCAGAGTGGGCTAAAGAACGGTGATGGATTAAACCCAGATCTTTTGACAGGGTGTGAGTGTTTGATTGGTTCAGATGCTCCGTCCATCACCACCCCCTTTTGTACCGCTTTTGGCTGCCATAAGTATGGCAGGGTATGCTCAGACGTGAGTCCCTTGGTCAGTTTGCCACTGGATTTAAGCAAGCCGTGCTGAAGACGGGTGTAATGCCAGAAACCGGTCCTCGGAAGCTTGTTTCCGGTCCAGGGAAGGCATGCCTTGGCAGTTCGGGCTGGACTGTTCCCATGAGGCACATGGTCAGACTGATTTGCATATAGCCATGTCTGAACTGGGGTGGCAGAGTGGGCTAAAGAACGGTGATGGATTAAACCCAGATCTTTTGACTGGGTGTGAGTGTTTGATTGGTTCAGATGCTCCGTCCATTACCACCCCCTGTTGTACCGCTTTTGTCCTCCATAAGTGTGGCAGGGTATGCTCAGACGTGAGTCCCTTGCTCAATTTGCCGCTGGATTCAAGTAAGCCGGGCTGAAGACGGCTGTAATGCGAGAAACCGGTCCTCGGAAGCTTGTTTCCGGTCCAGGGAAGGCATGGCTTGGCAGTTCGGGCTGGACTGTTCCCATGAGGCACATGGTCACACTGATTTGCATATACCCATGTCTCAACTGGGGTGGCAGAGTGGGCTAAAGAACGGTGATGGATTAAACCCAGATCTTTTGACTGGGTGTGAGTGTTTGACTGGTTCAGATGCTCAGTCCATCAGCAGCCCCTTTTGTACCGCTTTTGGCCGCCATAAGTGTGGCAGGGTATGCTCAGACGTGAGTCCCTTGCTCACTTTGCCACTGGATTCAAGCAAGCCGGGCTGAAGACGGCTGTATTGCCAGAAACCGGTCCTCAGAAGCTTGTTTCCGGTCCAGGGAAGGCATGGCTTGGCAGTTCGGGCTGGACTGTTTCCATGAGGCACAGGGTCAGACTGATTGGCATATAGCCATGTCTGAACTGGGGTGACAGAGTGGGCTAAAGAACGGTGATGGATTAAACCCAGATATTTTGACTGGGTGTGAGTGTTTGATTGGTTCAGATGCTCCGTCCATCACCACCCCCTTTTGTGCCGCTTTTGGCTGCCATAAGTGTGGCAGGGTATGCTCAGACGTGAGTCCCTTGGTCACTTTGCCACTGGATTCAAGCAAGCCGGGCTGAAGACGGCTGAAATGCCAGAAACCGGTCCTCGTTAGCTTGTTTCCGGTCCAGGGAAGGCATGGCTTGGCAGTTCCGGCTGGACTGTTCCCATGTGGCACAGGGTCAGACTGATTTGCATATAGCCATGTCTGAACTGGGGTGGCAGAGTGAGCTAAAGAACGGTGATGGATTAAACCCAGATCTTTCGACTCATTGTGAGTGTTTGATTGGTTCAGATGCTCCGTCCATCACCACCCCCTTTTGTACCGCTTTTGGCAGCCATAAGTGTGGCAGGGTATGCTCAGACGTGCGTCCCTTGCTCACTTTGCCACTGGATTCAAGCAAGCCGGGCTGAAGATGGCTGTAATGGCAGAAACCGGTCCTCGGAAGCTTGTTTCCGGTCCAGGGAAGGCAGGGCTTGGCAGTTCGGGCTGGACTGTTCCCATGAGGCACAGGGTCATACTGATTTGCATATAGCCATGTCTGAACTGGGTGGCAGAGTGGGCTAAAGAACGGTGATGGATTAAACCCAGATCTTTTGACTGGGTGTGAGTGTTTGATTGATTCAGATGCTCCGTCCATCACCACCCCCTTTTGTACCACTTTGTTCACCATAAGTTGGCAGGGTATGCTCAGACGTGAGTCCCTTGCTCACTTTGCCACTGGATTCAAGGAAGCCGGGCTGAAGACGGCTGAAATGCCAGAAACCGGTCCTCGGTAGCTTGTTTCTGGTCCAGGGAAGGCATGGCTTGGCAGTTCGGGCTGGACTGTTCCCATGAGGCACAGGGTCAGACTGATTTGCATATAGCCATGTCTGAACTGGGGTTGCAGAGTGGGCTAAAGAACGGTGATGGTTTAAACCCAGATCTTTTGACTGGGTGTGAGTGTTTGATTGGTTCAGATGCTCTGTCCATCACCACCCCCTTTTGTACCGCTTTTGGCCGCCATAAGTGTGGCAGGTATGCTCAGACGTGAGTCCCTTGCTCACTTTGCCACTGGATTCAAGCAAGCCGGGCTGAAGACGGCTGTAATGCCAGAAACCGGTCCTCAGAAGCTTGTTTCCGGTCCAGGGAAGGCATGGCTTGGCAGTTCGGGCTGGACTGTTCCCGTGAGGCACAAGGTCAGACTGATTTGCATATAGCCATGTCTGAACTGGGGTGGCAGAGTGGGCTAAAGAAGGGTGATGGATTAAACCCAGATCTTTGGACTGGGTGTGAGTGTTTGATTGGTTCAGATGCTCCGTCCATCACCACCCCCTGTTGTACCGCTTTTGGCCGCCATCAGTGTGGCAGGGTATGCTCAGACGTGAGTCCCTTGGTCACTTTGCCACTGGATTCAAGCAAGCCGGGCTGAAGACGGCTGTAATGCGAGAAACCGGTCCTCGGAAGCTTGTTTCCGGTCCAGGGAAGGCATGCCTTGGCAGTTCGGGCTGGACTGTTCCCATGAGGCACATGGTCACACTGATTTGCATATACCCATGTCTCAACTGGGGTGGCAGAGTGGGCTAAAGAACGGTGATGGATTAAACCCAGATCTTTTGACTGGGTGTGAGTGTTTGACTGGTTCAGATGCTCAGTCCATTGGGTGTGAGTGTTTGACTGGTTCAGATGCTCAGTCCATCAGCACCCCCTTTTGTACCGCTTTTGGCCGCCATAAGTGTGGCAGGGTATGCTCAGACGTGAGTCCCTTGCTCACTTTGCCACTGGATTCAAGCAAGCCGGGCTGAAGACGGCTGTATTGCCAGAAACCGGTCCTCGGAAGCTTGTTTCCGGTCCAGGGAAGGCATGGCTTGGCAGTTCGGGCTGGACTGTTTCCATGAGGCACAGGGTCAGACTGATTGGCATATAGCCATGTCTGAACTGGGGTGGCAGAGTGGGCTAAAGAACGGTGATGGATTAAACCCAGATCTTTTGACTGGGTGTGAGTGTTTGATTGGTTCAGATGCTCCGTCCATCACCACCCCCTTTTGTGCCGCTTTTGGCTGCCATAAGTGTGGCAGGGTATGCTCAGACGTGAGTCCCTTGGTCACTTTGCCACTGGATTCAAGCAAGCCGGGCTGAAGACGGCTGAAATGCCAGAAACCGGTCCTCGTTAGCTTGTTTCCGGTCCAGGGAAGGCATGGCTTGGCAGTTCCGGCTGGACTGTTCCCATGTGGCACAGGGTCAGACTGATTTGCATATAGCCATGTCTGAACTGGGGTGGCACAGTGGGCTAAAGAACGGTGATGGATTAAACCCAGATCTTTCGACTGGGTGTGAGTGTTTGATTGGTTCAGATGCTCCGTCCATCACCACCCCCTTTTGTACCGCTTTTGGCAGCCATAAGTGTGGCAGGGTATGCTCAGATGTGCGTCCCTTGCTCACTTTGCCACTGGATTCAAGCAAGCCGGGCTCAAGATGGCTGTAATGGCAGAAACCGGTCCTCGGAAGCTTGTTTCCGGTCCAGGGAAGGCAGGGCTTGGCAGTTCGGGCTGGACTGTTCCCATGAGGCACAGGGTCATACTGATTTGCATATAGCCATGTCTGAACTGGGTGGCAGAGTGGGCTAAAGAACGGTGATGGATTAAACCAAGATCTTTTGACTGGGTGTGTGTGTTTGACTGGTTCAGATGCTCCCGTCCATCAGCACCCCCTTTTGTACCGCTTTTGGCCGTCATAAGTGTGGCAGGGTATGCTCAGACGTGAGTCCCTTGATCACTTTGCCACTGGATTCAAGCAAGCCGGGCTGAAGATGGCTGTAATGCCAGAAACCGGTCCTCGGAAGCTTGTTTCGGTCCAAGGAAGGCATGGCTTGGCAGTTCGGGCTGGACTGTTCCCATGAGGCACAGGGTCAGACTGATTTGCATATAGCCATGTCTGAACTGGGGTGGCAGAGTGGGCTAAAGATTGGTGATGGATTAAACCCAGATCTTTTGACTGGGTGTGAGTGTTTGATTGGTTCAGATGCTCCGTCCATCACCACCCCCTTTTGTACCGCTTTTGGCCGCCATAAGTGTGGCAGGGTATGCTCAGACGTGAGTCCCTTGCTCACTTTGCCACTGGATTCAAGCAAGCCGGGCTGAAGACGGCTGTATTGCCAGAAACCGGTCCTCGGAAGCTTGTTTCCGGTCCAGGGAAGGCATGGCTTGGCAGTTCGGGCTGGACTGTTTCCATGAGGCACAGGGTCAGACTGATTTGCATATAGCCATGTCTGAACTGGGGTGGCAGAGTGGGCTAAAGAACGGTGATGGATTAAACCCAGATCTTTTGACAGGGTGTGAGTGTTTGATTGGTTCAGATGCTCCGTCCATCACCACCCCCTTTTGTACCGCTTTTGGCTGCCATAAGTGTGGCAGGGTATGCTCAGACGTGAGTCCCTTGGTCACTTTGCCACTGGATTTAAGCAAGCCGTGCTGAAGACGGGTGTAATACCAGAAACCGGTCCTCGGACGCTTGTTTCCGGTCCAGGGAAGGCATGCCTTGGCAGTTCGGGCTGGACTGTTCCCATGAGGCACATGGTCAGACTGATTTGCATATAGCCATGTCTGAACTGGGGTGGCAGAGTGGGCTAAAGAACGGTGATGGATTAAACCCAGATCTTTTGACTGGGTGTGAGTGTTTGATTGGTTCAGATGCTCCGTCCATCACCACCCCCTGTTGTACCGCTTTTGGCTGCCATAAGTGTGGCAGGGTATGCTCAGACGTGAGTCCCTTGCTCACTTTGCCGCTGGATTCAAGTAAGCCGGGCTGAAGACGGCTGTAATGTGAGAAACCGGTCCTCGGAAGCTTGTTTCCGGTCCAGGGAAGGCATGGCTTGGCAGTTCGGGCAGGACTGTTCCCATGAGGCACAGGGTCAGACTGATTTGCATATAGCCATGCCTGTACTGGGGTGGCAGAGTGGGCTAAAGAACGGTGATGAATTAAACCCAGATCTTTTGACTGGGTGTGAGTGTTTGATTGGTTCAGATGCTCCGTCCATCACCACCCCCTTTTGTACCGCTTTTGGCTGCCATAAGTGTGGCAGGATATGCTCAGACGCGAGTCCCTTGCTCACTTTGCCACTGGATTCAAGCAAGCCGGACTGAAGACGGCTGTAATGCCAGAAACCGGTCCTCGGAAGCTTGTTTCCAGTCCAGGGAAGGCATGGCTTGGCAGTTCGGGCTGGACTGTTCCCATGAGGCACAGGGTCAGACTGATTTGCATATAGCCATGTCTGAACTGGGGTGGCAGAGTGGGCTAAAGAACGGTGATGGATTAAACCCAGAACTTTTGACTGGGTGTGAGTGTTTGATTGGTTCAGATGCTCCGTCCATCACCACCCCCTTTTGTACGGCTTTTGGCCACCATAAGTGTGGCAGGGTATGCTCAGACGTGAGTCCCTTGCTCACTTTGCCACTGGATTCAAGCAAGCCGGGCTGAAGACGGCTGTAATGCCAGAAACCGGTCCTCGGAAGCTTGTTTCCGGTCTAGGGAAGGCATGGCTTGGCAGTTCGGGCTGGACTGTTCCCATGAGGCACAGGGTCAGACTGATTTGCATATAGCCTTGTCTGAACTGGGGTGGCAGAGTGGGCTAAAGAACGGTGATTGATTAAACCCAGATCTTTTGACTGGGTGTGAGTGTTTGATTGGTTCAGATGCTCTGTCCATAACCACCCCCTTTTGTACCGCTTTTGGCCACCATAAGTGTGGCAGGGTATGCTCAGATGTGAGTCCCTTGCTCACTTTGGCACTGGATTCATGCAAGCCGGGCTGAAGACGGCTGTAATGCCAGAAACCGGTCCTCGGAAGCTTGTTTCCGGTCCAGGGAAGGCATGGCTTGGCAGTTCGGGCTGGACTGTTCCCATGAGTCACAGGGTCAGACTTATTTGCATATAGCCATGTCTGAACTGGGGTGGCAGAGTGGGCTAAAGAACGGTGATGGATTAAACCCAGATATTTTGACTGCGTGTGAGTGTTTGTTTGGTTCAGATGCTCCGTCCATCACCACCCCCTTTTTTACCGCTTTCGGCTGCCATAAGTGTGGCAGGGTATGCTCAGACGTGAGTCCCTTGCTCACTTTGCCACTGGATTCAAGCAAGCCGGGCTGAAGACGGCTGTAATGCCAGAAACCGGTTCTCGGAAGCTTGTTTCCGGTCCAGGGAAGGCATGGCTTGGCAGTTCGGGCTGGACTGTTCCCGTGAGGCACAAGGTCAGACTGATTTGCATATAGCCATGTCTGAACTGGGGTGGCAGAGTGGGCTAAAGAAGGGTGATGGATTAAACCCAGATCTTTGGACTGGGTGTGAGTGTTTGATTGGTTCAGATGCTCCGTCCATCACCACCCCCTGTTGTACCGCTTTTGGCCGCCATCAGTGTGGCAGGGTATTCTCAGACGTGAGTCCCTTGCTCACTTTGCCACTGGATTCAAGCAAGCCGGGCTGAAGACGGCTGTAATGCCAGAAACCGGTACTCGGAAGCTTGTTTCCGGTCCAGGGAAGGCATGGCTTGGCAGTTCGGCCTGGACTGTTCCCATGAGGCACAGGGTCAGACTGATTTGCATATAGCCATGTCTGAACTGGGGTGGCAGAGTGGGCTAAAGAAAGGTGATGGATTAAACCCAGATCTTTTGACTGGGTGTGAGTGTTTGATTGGTTCAGATGCTCCGTCCATCACCACCCCCTTTTGTACCGCTTTTGGCCACCATAAGAGTGGCAGGGTATGCTCAGACGTGAGTCCCTTGCTCACTTTGCCACTGGATTCAAGCAAGCCGGGCTGAAGACGGCTGTAATGCCAGAAACCGGTTCTCGGAAGCTTGTTTCCGGTCCAGGGAAGGCATGACTTGGCAGTTCGGGCTGGACTGTTTCCATGAGGCACAGGGTCAGACTGATTTGCATATAGCCATGTCTGAACTGGGGTGGCAGAGTGGGCTAAAGAACAGTGATGGATTAAACCCAGATCTTTTGACTGGGTGTGAGTGTTTGATTGGTTCAGATGCTCTGTCCATCACCACCCCCTTTTGTACCGCTTTTGGCTGCCATAAGTGTGGCAGGGTATGCTCAGACGTGAGTCCCTTGGTCACTTTGCCACTGGATTCAAGCAAGCCGGCTGAAGACGGCTGTAATGCCAGAAACTGGTCCTCGGAAGCTTGTTTCCGGTCCAGGGAAGGCATGCCTTGGCAGTTCGGGCTGGACTGTTCCCATGAGGCACATGGTCAGACTGATTTGCATATACCCATGTCTCAACTGGGGTGGCAGAGTGGGCTAAAGAACGGTGATGGATTAAACCCAGATCTTTTGACTGGGTGTGTGTGTTTGACTGGTTCAGATGCTCCCGTCCATCAGCACCCCCTTTTGTACCGCTTTTGGCCACCATAAGTGTGGCAGGGTATGCTCAGACGTGAGTCCCTTGATCACTTTGCCACTGGATTGAAGCAAGCCGGGCTGAAGATGGCTGTAATGCCAGAAACCGGTCCTCGGAAGCTTGTTTCGGTCCAAGGAAGGCATGGCTTGGCAGTTCGGGCTGGACTGTTCCCATTAGGCACAGGGTCAGACTGATTTGCATATAGCCATGTCTGAACTGGGGTGGCAGAGTGGGCTAAAGATTGGTGATGGATTAAACCCAGATCTTTTGACTGGGTGTGAGTGTTTGATTGGTTCAGATGCTCCGTCCATCACCACCCCCTTTTGTACCGCTTTTGGCCGCCATAAGTGTGGCAGGGTATGCTCAGACGTGAGTCCCTTGCTCACTTTGCCACTGGATTCAAGCAAGCCGGGCTGAAGACGGCTGTATTGCCAGAAACCGGTCCTCGGAAGCTTGTTTCCGGTCCAGGGAAGGCATGGCTTGGCAGTTCGGGCTGGACTGTTTCCATGAGGCACAGGGTCAGACTGATTTGCATATAGCCATGTCTGAACTGGGGTGGCAGAGTGGGCTACAGAACGGTGATGGTTTAAACCCAGATCTTTTGACAGGGTGTGAGTGTTTGATTGGTTCAGATGCTCCGTCCATCACCACCCCCTTTTGTACCGCTTTTAGCTGCCATAAGTGTGGCAGGGTATGCTCAGACGTGAGTCCCTTGGTCACTTTGCCACTGGATTCAAGCAAGCCGAGCTGAAGATGGCTGTAATGCCAGAAACCAGTCCTCGGAAGCTTGTTTCCGGTCCAGGGAAGGCAGGGCTTGGCAGTTCGGGCTAGACTGTTCCCATGAGGCACAGGGTCATACTGATTTGCATATAGCCATGTCTGAACTGGGTGGCAGAGTGGGCTAAAGAACGGTGATGGTTTAAACCCAGATCTTTTGACTGGGTGTGAGTGTTTGATTGGTTCAGATGCTCTGTCCATCACCACCCCCTTTTGTACCGCTTTTGGCCGCCATAAGTGTGGCAGGTATGCTCAGACGTGAGTCCCTTGCTCACTTTGCCACTGGATTCAAGCAAGCCGGGCTGAAGACGGCTGTAATGCCAGAAACCGGTCCTCAGAAGCTTGTTTCCGGTCCAGGGAAGGCAGGGCTTGTCAGTTCGGGCTGGACTGTTCCCATGAGGCACAGGGTCAGACTGATTTGCATATAGCCATGTCTTAACTGGGGTGGCAGAGTGAGCTAAAGAACGGTGATTGATTAAACCCAGATCTTTTGACTGGGTGTGAGTGTTTGATTGGTTCAGATGCTCCGTCCATCACCACCCCCTTTTGTACCGCTTTTGGCTGCCATAAGTGTGGCAGGGTATGCTCAGACGTGAGTCCCTTGCTCACTTTGCCACTGGATTCATGCAAGCCGGGCTGAAGACGGCTTTAATGCCAGAAACCGGTCCTCGGAAGCTTGTTTCCGGTCCAGGGAAGGCATGGCTTGGCAGTTCGGGCTGGACTGTTCCCGTGAGGCACAAGGTCAGACTGATTTGCATATAGCCATGTCTGAACTGGGGTGGCAGAGTGGGCTAAAGAAGGGTAATGGATTAAACCCAGATATTTGGACTGGGTGTGAGTGTTTGATTGGTTCAGATGCTCCGTCCATCACCACCCCCTGTTGTACCACTTTTGGCCGCCATCAGTGTGGCAGGGTATTCTCAGACGTGAGTCCCTTGCTCTCTTTGCCACTGGATTGAAGCAAGCCGGGCTGAAGACGGCTGTAATGCCAGAAACCGGTCCTCAGAAGCTTGTTTCCGGTCCAGGGAAGGCATGGCTTGGCAGTTCGGCCTGGACTGTTCCCATGAGGCACAGGGTCAGACTGATTTGCATATAGCCATGTCTGAACTGGGGTGGCAGAGTGGGTTAAAGAAAGATGATGGATCAAACCCAGATCTTTTGACTGGGTGTGAGTGTTTGATTGGTTCAGATGCTCCGTCCATCACCACCCCCTTTTGTACCGCTTTTGGCCACCATAAGTGTGGCAGGGTATGCTCAGACGTGAGTCCCTTGCTCACTTTGCCACTGGATTCAAGCAAGCCGGGCTGAAGACGGCTGTCATGCCAGAAACCGGTCCTCAGAAGCTTGTTTCCGGTCCAGGGAAGGCATGACTTGGCATTTCGGGCTGGACTGTTTCCATGAGGCACAGGGTCAGACTGATTTGCATGTAGCCATGTCTGAACTGGGGTGGCAGAGTGGGCTAAAGAACGGTGATGGATTAAACCCAGATCTTTTGACTGGGTGTGAGTGTTTGATTGGTTGAGATGCTCTGTCCATCACCACCCCCTTTTGTACCGCTTTTGGATGCCATAAGTGTGGCAGGGTATGCTCAGACGTGAGTCCCTTGGTCACTTTGCCACTGGATTCAAGCAAACCGGGCTGAAGACGGCTGTAATGCCAGAAACCGGTCCTCGGAAGCTTGTTTCCGGTCCAGGGAAGGCATGCCTTGGCAGTTCGGGCTGGACTGTTCCCATGAGGCACATGGTCAGACTGATTTGCATATACCCATGTCTCAACTGGGGTGGCAGAGTGGGCTAAAGAACGGTGTTGGATTAAACCCAGATCTTTTGACTGGGTGTGTGTGTTTGACTGGTTCAGATGCTCCCGTCCATCAGCACCCCCTTTTGTACCGCTTTTGGCCGCCATAAGTGTGGCAGGGTATGCTCAGACGTGAGTCCCTTGATCACTTTGCCACTGGATTCAAGCAAGCCGGGCTGAAGATGGCTGTAATGCCAGAAACCGGTCCTCGGAAGCTTGTTTCGGTCCAAGGAAGGCATGGCTTGGCAGTTCGGGCTGGACTGTTCCCATGAGGCACAGGGTCAGACTGATTTGCATATAGCCATGTCTGAACTGGGGTGGCAGAGTGGGCTAAAGATTGGTGATGGATTAAACCCAGATCTTTTGACTGGGTGTGAGTGTTTGATTGGTTCAGATGCTCCGTCCATCACCACCCCCTTTTGTACCGCTTTTGGCCGCCATAAGTGTGGCAGGGTATGCTCAGACGTGAGCCCTTGCTCACTTTGCCACTGGATTCAAGCAAGCCGGGCTGAAGACGGCTGTATTGCCAGAAACCGGTCCTCGGAAGCTTGTTTCCGGTCCAGGGAAGGCATGGCTTGGCAGTTCGGGCTGGACTGTTTCCATGAGGCACAGGGTCTGACTGATTTGCATATAGCCATGTCTGAACTGGGGTGGCAGAGTGGGCTAAAGAACGGTGATGGATTAAACCCAGATCTTTTGACAGGGTGTGAGTGTTTGATTGGTTCAGATGCTCCGTCCATCACCACCCCCTTTTGTACCGCTTTTGGCTGCCATAAGTATGGCAGGGTATGCTCAGACGTGAGTCCCTTGGTCAGTTTGCCACTGGATTTAAGCAAGCCGTGCTGAAGACGGGTGTAATGCCAGAAACCGGTCCTCGGAAGCTTGTTTCCGGTCCAGGGAAGGCATGCCTTGGCAGTTCGGGCTGGACTGTTCCCATGAGGCACATGGTCAGACTGATTTGCATATAGCCATGTCTGAACTGGGGTGGCAGAGTGGGCTAAAGAACGGTGATGGATTAAACCCAGATCTTTTGACTGGGTGTGAGTGTTTGATTGGTTCAGATGCTCCGTCCATTACCACCCCCTGTTGTACCGCTTTTGTCCTCCATAAGTGTGGCAGGGTATGTTCAGACGTGAGTCCCTTGCTCACTTTGCCACTGGATTCAAGCAAGCCGAGCTGAAGATGGCTGTAATGCCAGAAACCGGTCCTCGGAAGCTTGTTTCCGGTCCAGGGAAGGCAGGGCTTGGCAGTTCGGGCTAGACTGTTCCCATGAGGCACAGGGTCATACTGATTTGCATATAGCCATGTCTGAACTGGGTGGCAGAGTGGGCTAAAGAACGGTGATGGTTTAAACCCAGATCTTTTGACTGGGTGTGAGTGTTTGATTGGTTCAGATGCTCTGTCCATCACCACCCCCTTTTGTACCGCTTTTGGCCGCCATAAGTGTGGCAGGTATGCTCAGACGTGAGTCCCTTGCTCACTTTGCCACTGGATTCAAGCAAGCCGGGCTGAAGACGGCTGTAATGCCAGAAACCGGTCCTCAGAAGCTTGTTTCCGGTCCAGGGAAGGCAGGGCTTGTCAGTTCGGGCTGGACTGTTCCCATGAGGCACAGGGTCAGACTGATTTGCATATAGCCATGTCTTAACTGGGGTGGCAGAGTGAGCTAAAGAACGGTGATTGATTAAACCCAGATCTTTTGACTGGGTGTGAGTGTTTGATTGGTTCAAATGCTCCGTCCATCACCACCCCCTTTTGTACCGCTTTTGGCTGCCATAAGTGTGGCAGGGTATGCTCAGACGTGAGTCCCTTGCTCACTTTGCCACTGGATTCATGCAAGCCGGGCTGAAGACGGCTTTAATGCCAGAAACCGGTCCTCGGAAGCTTGTTTCCGGTCCAGGGAAGGCATGGCTTGGCAGTTCGGGCTGGACTGTTCCCGTGAGGCACAAGGTCAGACTGATTTGCATATAGCCATGTCTGAACTGGGGTGGCAGAGTGGGCTAAAGAAGGGTAATGGATTAAACCCAGATATTTGGACTGGGTGTGAGTGTTGATTGGTTCAGATGCTCCGTCCATCACCACCCCCTGTTGTACCACTTTTGGCCGCCATCAGTGTGGCAGGGTATTGTCAGACGTGAGTCCCTTGCTCTCTTTGCCACTGGATTGAAGCAAGCCGGGCTGAAGACGGCTGTAATGCCAGAAACCGGTCCTCAGAAGCTTGTTTCCGGTCCAGGGAAGGCATGGCTTGGCAGTTCGGCCTGGACTGTTCCCATGAGGCACAGGGTCAGACTGATTTGCATATAGCCATGTCTGAACTGGGGTGGCAGAGTGGGTTAAAGAAAGATGATGGATCAAACCCAGATCTTTTGACTGGGTGTGAGTGTTTGATTGGTTCAGATGCTCCGTCCATCACCACCCCCTTTTGTACCGCTTTTGGCCACCATAAGTGTGGCAGGGTATGCTCAGACGTGAGTCCCTTGCTCACTTTGCCACTGGATTCAAGCAAGCCGGGCTGAAGACGGCTGTCATGCCAGAAACCGGTCCTCAGAAGCTTGTTTCCGGTCCAGGGAAGGCATGACTTGGCATTTCGGGCTGGGCTGTTTCCATGAGGCACAGGGTCAGACTGATTTGCATGTAGCCATGTCTGAACTGGGGTGGCAGAGTGGGCTAAAGAACGGTGATGGATTAAACCCAGATCTTTTGACTGGGTGTGAGTGTTTGATTGGTTGAGATGCTCTGTCCATCACCACCCCCTTTTGTACCGCTTTTGGATGCCATAAGTGTGGCAGGGTATGCTCAGACGTGAGTCCCTTGGTCACTTTGCCACTGGATTCAAGCAAACCGGGCTGAAGACGGCTGTAATGCCAGAAACCGGTCCTCGGAAGCTTGTTTCCGGTCCAGGGAAGGCATGCCTTGGCAGTTCGGGCTGGACTGTTCCCATGAGGCACATGGTCAAACTGATTTGCATATACCCATGTCTCAACTGGGGTGGCAGAGTGGGCTAAAGAACGGTGTTGGATTAAACCCAGATCTTTTGACTGGGTGTGTGTGTTTGACTGGTTCAGATGCTCCCGTCCATCAGCACCCCCTTTTGTACCGCTTTTGGCCGCCATAAGTGTGGCAGGGTATGCTCAGACGTGAGTCCCTTGATCACTTTGCCACTGGATTCAAGCAAGCCGGGCTGAAGATGGCTGTAATGCCAGAAACCGGTCCTCGGAAGCTTGTTTCGGTCCAAGGAAGGCATGGCTTGGCAGTTCGGGCTGGACTGTTCCCATGAGGCACAGGGTCAGACTGATTTGCATATAGCCATGTCTGAACTGGGGTGGCAGAGTGGGCTAAAGATTGGTGATTGATTAAACCCAGATCTTTTGACTGGGTGTGAGTGTTTGATTGGTTCAGATGCTCCGTCCATCACCACCCCCTTTTGTACCGCTTTTGGCCGCCATAAGTGTGGCAGGGTATGCTCAGACGTGAGCCCTTGCTCACTTTGCCACTGGATTCAAGCAAGCCGGGCTGAAGACGGCTGTATTGCCAGAAACCGGTCCTCGGAAGCTTGTTTCCGGTCCAGGGAAGGCATGGCTTGGCAGTTCGGGCTGGACTGTTTCCATGAGGCACAGGGTCTGACTGATTTGCATATAGCCATGTCTGAACTGGGGTGGCAGAGTGGGCTAAAGAACGGTGATGGATTAAACCCAGATCTTTTGACAGGGTGTGAGTGTTTGATTGGTTCAGATGCTCCGTCCATCACCACCCCCTTTTGTACCGCTTTTGGCTGCCATAAGTATGGCAGGGTATGCTCAGACGTGAGTCCCTTGGTCAGTTTGCCACTGGATTTAAGCAAGCCGTGCTGAAGACGGGTGTAATGCCAGAAACCGGTCCTCGGAAGCTTGTTTCCGGTCCAGGGAAGGCATGCCTTGGCAGTTCGGGCTGGACTGTTCCCATGAGGCACATGGTCAGACTGATTTGCATATAGCCATGTCTGAACTGGGGTGGCAGAGTGGGCTAAAGAACGGTGATGGATTAAACCCAGATCTTTTGACTGGGTGTGAGTGTTTGATTGGTTCAGATGCTCCGTCCATTACCACCCCCTGTTGTACCGCTTTTGTCCTCCATAAGTGTGGCAGGGTATGCTCAGACGTGAGTCCCTTGCTCAATTTGCCGCTGGATTCAAGTAAGCCGGGCTGAAGACGGCTGTAATGCGAGAAACCGGTCCTCGGAAGCTTGTTTCCGGTCCAGGGAAGGCATGGCTTGGCAGTTCGGGCTGGACTGTTCCCATGAGGCACATGGTCACACTGATTTGCATATACCCATGTCTCAACTGGGGTGGCAGAGTGGGCTAAAGAACGGTGATGGATTAAACCCAGATCTTTTGACTGGGTGTGAGTGTTTGACTGGTTCAGATGCTCAGTCCATCAGCAGCCCCTTTTGTACCGCTTTTGGCCGCCATAAGTGTGGCAGGGTATGCTCAGACGTGAGTCCCTTGCTCACTTTGCCACTGGATTCAAGCAAGCCGGGCTGAAGACGGCTGTATTGCCAGAAACCGGTCCTCAGAAGCTTGTTTCCGGTCCAGGGAAGGCATGGCTTGGCAGTTCGGGCTGGACTGTTTCCATGAGGCACAGGGTCAGACTGATTGGCATATAGCCATGTCTGAACTGGGGTGACAGAGTGGGCTAAAGAACGGTGATGGATTAAACCCAGATATTTTGACTGGGTGTGAGTGTTTGATTGGTTCAGATGCTCCGTCCATCACCACCCCCTTTTGTGCCGCTTTTGGCTGCCATAAGTGTGGCAGGGTATGCTCAGACGTGAGTCCCTTGGTCACTTTGCCACTGGATTCAAGCAAGCCGGGCTGAAGACGGCTGAAATGCCAGAAACCGGTCCTCGTTAGCTTGTTTCCGGTCCAGGGAAGGCATGGCTTGGCAGTTCCGGCTGGACTGTTCCCATGTGGCACAGGGTCAGACTGATTTGCATATAGCCATGTCTGAACTGGGGTGGCAGAGTGAGCTAAAGAACGGTGATGGATTAAACCCAGATCTTTCGACTCATTGTGAGTGTTTGATTGGTTCAGATGCTCCGTCCATCACCACCCCCTTTTGTACCGCTTTTGGCAGCCATAAGTGTGGCAGGGTATGCTCAGACGTGCGTCCCTTGCTCACTTTGCCACTGGATTCAAGCAAGCCGGGCTGAAGATGGCTGTAATGGCAGAAACCGGTCCTCGGAAGCTTGTTTCCGGTCCAGGGAAGGCAGGGCTTGGCAGTTCGGGCTGGACTGTTCCCATGAGGCACAGGGTCATACTGATTTGCATATAGCCATGTCTGAACTGGGTGGCAGAGTGGGCTAAAGAACGGTGATGGATTAAACCCAGATCTTTTGACTGGGTGTGAGTGTTTGATTGATTCAGATGCTCCGTCCATCACCACCCCCTTTTGTACCACTTTGTTCACCATAAGTTGGCAGGGTATGCTCAGACGTGAGTCCCTTGCTCACTTTGCCACTGGATTCAAGGAAGCCGGGCTGAAGACGGCTGAAATGCCAGAAACCGGTCCTCGGTAGCTTGTTTCTGGTCCAGGGAAGGCATGGCTTGGCAGTTCGGGCTGGACTGTTCCCATGAGGCACAGGGTCAGACTGATTTGCATATAGCCATGTCTGAACTGGGGTTGCAGAGTGGGCTAAAGAACGGTGATGGTTTAAACCCAGATCTTTTGACTGGGTGTGAGTGTTTGATTGGTTCAGATGCTCTGTCCATCACCACCCCCTTTTGTACCGCTTTTGGCCGCCATAAGTGTGGCAGGTATGCTCAGACGTGAGTCCCTTGCTCACTTTGCCACTGGATTCAAGCAAGCCGGGCTGAAGACGGCTGTAATGCCAGAAACCGGTCCTCAGAAGCTTGTTTCCGGTCCAGGGAAGGCATGGCTTGGCAGTTCGGGCTGGACTGTTCCCGTGAGGCACAAGGTCAGACTGATTTGCATATAGCCATGTCTGAACTGGGGTGGCAGAGTGGGCTAAAGAAGGGTGATGGATTAAACCCAGATCTTTGGACTGGGTGTGAGTGTTTGATTGGTTCAGATGCTCCGTCCATCACCACCCCCTGTTGTACCGCTTTTGGCCGCCATCAGTGTGGCAGGGTATGCTCAGACGTGAGTCCCTTGGTCACTTTGCCACTGGATTCAAGCAAGCCGGGCTGAAGACGGCTGTAATGCGAGAAACCGGTCCTCGGAAGCTTGTTTCCGGTCCAGGGAAGGCATGCCTTGGCAGTTCGGGCTGGACTGTTCCCATGAGGCACATGGTCACACTGATTTGCATATGCCCATGTCTCAACTGGGGTGGCAGAGTGGGCTAAAGAACGGTGATGGATTAAACCCAGATCTTTTGACTGGGTGTGAGTGTTTGACTGGTTCAGATGCTCAGTCCATTGGGTGTGAGTGTTTGACTGGTTCAGATGCTCAGTCCATCAGCACCCCCTTTTGTACCGCTTTTGGCCGCCATAAGTGTGGCAGGGTATGCTCAGACGTGAGTCCCTTGCTCACTTTGCCACTGGATTCAAGCAAGCCGGGCTGAAGACGGCTGTATTGCCAGAAACCGGTCCTCGGAAGCTTGTTTCCGGTCCAGGGAAGGCATGGCTTGGCAGTTCGGGCTGGACTGTTTCCATGAGGCACAGGGTCAGACTGATTGGCATATAGCCATGTCTGAACTGGGGTGGCAGAGTGGGCTAAAGAACGGTGATGGATTAAACCCAGATCTTTTGACTGGGTGTGAGTGTTTGATTGGTTCAGATGCTCCGTCCATCACCACCCCCTTTTGTGCCGCTTTTGGCTGCCATAAGTGTGGCAGGGTATGCTCAGACGTGAGTCCCTTGGTCACTTTGCCACTGGATTCAAGCAAGCCGGGCTGAAGACGGCTGAAATGCCAGAAACCGGTCCTCGTTAGCTTGTTTCCGGTCCAGGGAAGGCATGGCTTGGCAGTTCCGGCTGGACTGTTCCCATGTGGCACAGGGTCAGACTGATTTGCATATAGCCATGTCTGAACTGGGGTGGCACAGTGGGCTAAAGAACGGTGATGGATTAAACCCAGATCTTTCGACTGGGTGTGAGTGTTTGATTGGTTCAGATGCTCCGTCCATCACCACCCCCTTTTGTACCGCTTTTGGCAGCCATAAGTGTGGCAGGGTATGCTCAGATGTGCGTCCCTTGCTCACTTTGCCACTGGATTCAAGCAAGCCGGGCTCAAGATGGCTGTAATGGCAGAAACCGGTCCTCGGAAGCTTGTTTCCGGTCCAGGGAAGGCAGGGCTTGGCAGTTCGGGCTGGACTGTTCCCATGAGGCACAGGGTCATACTGATTTGCATATAGCCATGTCTGAACTGGGTGGCAGAGTGGGCTAAAGAACGGTGATGGATTAAACCCAGATCTTTTGACTGGGTGTGTGTGTTTGACTGGTTCAGATGCTCCCGTCCATCAGCACCCCCTTTTGTACCGCTTTTGGCCGTCATAAGTGTGGCAGGGTATGCTCAGACGTGAGTCCCTTGATCACTTTGCCACTGGATTCAAGCAAGCCGGGCTGAAGATGGCTGTAATGCCAGAAACCGGTCCTCGGAAGCTTGTTTCGGTCCAAGGAAGGCATGGCTTGGCAGTTCGGGCTGGACTGTTCCCATGAGGCACAGGGTCAGACTGATTTGCATATAGCCATGTCTGAACTGGGGTGGCAGAGTGGGCTAAAGATTGGTGATGGATTAAACCCAGATCTTTTGACTGGGTGTGAGTGTTTGATTGGTTCAGATGCTCCGTCCATCACCACCCCCTTTTGTACCGCTTTTGGCCGCCATAAGTGTGGCAGGGTATGCTCAGACGTGAGTCCCTTGCTCACTTTGCCACTGGATTCAAGCAAGCCGGGCTGAAGACGGCTGTATTGCCAGAAACCGGTCCTCGGAAGCTTGTTTCCGGTCCAGGGAAGGCATGGCTTGGCAGTTCGGGCTGGACTGTTTCCATGAGGCACAGGGTCAGACTGATTTGCATATAGCCATGTCTGAACTGGGGTGGCAGAGTGGGCTAAAGAACGGTGATGGATTAAACCCAGATCTTTTGACAGGGTGTGAGTGTTTGATTGGTTCAGATGCTCCGTCCATCACCACCCCCTTTTGTACCGCTTTTGGCTGCCATAAGTGTGGCAGGGTATGCTCAGACGTGAGTCCCTTGGTCACTTTGCCACTGGATTTAAGCAAGCCGTGCTGAAGACGGGTGTAATACCAGAAACCGGTCCTCGGACGCTTGTTTCCGGTCCAGGGAAGGCATGCCTTGGCAGTTCGGGCTGGACTGTTCCCATGAGGCACATGGTCAGACTGATTTGCATATAGCCATGTCTGAACTGGGGTGGCAGAGTGGGCTAAAGAACGGTGATGGATTAAACCCAGATCTTTTGACTGGGTGTGAGTGTTTGATTGGTTCAGATGCTCCGTCCATCACCACCCCCTGTTGTACCGCTTTTGGCTGCCATAAGTGTGGCAGGGTATGCTCAGACGTGAGTCCCTTGCTCACTTTGCCGCTGGATTCAAGTAAGCCGGGCTGAAGACGGCTGTAATGTGAGAAACCGGTCCTCGGAAGCTTGTTTCCGGTCCAGGGAAGGCATGGCTTGGCAGTTCGGGCAGGACTGTTCCCATGAGGCACAGGGTCAGACTGATTTGCATATAGCCATGCCTGTACTGGGGTGGCAGAGTGGGCTAAAGAACGGTGATGAATTAAACCCAGATCTTTTGACTGGGTGTGAGTGTTTGATTGGTTCAGATGCTCCGTCCATCACCACCCCCTTTTGTACCGCTTTTGGCTGCCATAAGTGTGGCAGGATATGCTCAGACGCGAGTCCCTTGCTCACTTTGCCACTGGATTCAAGCAAGCCGGACTGAAGACGGCTGTAATGCCAGAAACCGGTCCTCGGAAGCTTGTTTCCAGTCCAGGGAAGGCATGGCTTGGCAGTTCGGGCTGGACTGTTCCCATGAGGCACAGGGTCAGACTGATTTGCATATAGCCATGTCTGAACTGGGGTGGCAGAGTGGGCTAAAGAACGGTGATGGATTAAACCCAGAACTTTTGACTGGGTGTGAGTGTTTGATTGGTTCAGATGCTCCGTCCATCACCACCCCCTTTTGTACGGCTTTTGGCCACCATAAGTGTGGCAGGGTATGCTCAGACGTGAGTCCCTTGCTCACTTTGCCACTGGATTCAAGCAAGCCGGGCTGAAGACGGCTGTAATGCCAGAAACCGGTCCTCGGAAGCTTGTTTCCGGTCTAGGGAAGGCATGGCTTGGCAGTTCGGGCTGGACTGTTCCCATGAGGCACAGGGTCAGACTGATTTGCATATAGCCTTGTCTGAACTGGGGTGGCAGAGTGGGCTAAAGAACGGTGATTGATTAAACCCAGATCTTTTGACTGGGTGTGAGTGTTTGATTGGTTCAGATGCTCTGTCCATAACCACCCCCTTTTGTACCGCTTTTGGCCACCATAAGTGTGGCAGGGTATGCTCAGATGTGAGTCCCTTGCTCACTTTGGCACTGGATTCATGCAAGCCGGGCTGAAGACGGCTGTAATGCCAGAAACCGGTCCTCGGAAGCTTGTTTCCGGTCCAGGGAAGGCATGGCTTGGCAGTTCGGGCTGGACTGTTCCCATGAGTCACAGGGTCAGACTTATTTGCATATAGCCATGTCTGAACTGGGGTGGCAGAGTGGGCTAAAGAACGGTGATGGATTAAACCCAGATATTTTGACTGGGTGTGAGTGTTTGTTTGGTTCAGATGCTCCGTCCATCACCACCCCCTTTTTTACCGCTTTCGGCTGCCATAAGTGTGGCAGGGTATGCTCAGACGTGAGTCCCTTGCTCACTTTGCCACTGGATTCAAGCAAGCCGGGCTGAAGACGGCTGTAATGCCAGAAACCGGTTCTCGGAAGCTTGTTTCCGGTCCAGGGAAGGCATGGCTTGGCAGTTCGGGCTGGACTGTTCCCGTGAGGCACAAGGTCAGACTGATTTGCATATAGCCATGTCTGAACTGGGGTGGCAGAGTGGGCTAAAGAAGGGTGATGGATTAAACCCAGATCTTTGGACTGGGTGTGAGTGTTTGATTGGTTCAGATGCTCCGTCCATCACCACCCCCTGTTGTACCGCTTTTGGCCGCCATCAGTGTGGCAGGGTATTCTCAGACGTGAGTCCCTTGCTCACTTTGCCACTGGATTCAAGCAAGCCGGGCTGAAGACGGCTGTAATGCCAGAAACCGGTACTCGGAAGCTTGTTTCCGGTCCAGGGAAGGCATGGCTTGGCAGTTCGGCCTGGACTGTTCCCATGAGGCACAGGGTCAGACTGATTTGCATATAGCCATGTCTGAACTGGGGTGGCAGAGTGGGCTAAAGAAAGGTGATGGATTAAACCCAGATCTTTTGACTGGGTGTGAGTGTTTGATTGGTTCAGATGCTCCGTCCATCACCACCCCCTTTTGTACCGCTTTTGGCCACCATAAGAGTGGCAGGGTATGCTCAGACGTGAGTCCCTTGCTCACTTTGCCACTGGATTCAAGCAAGCCGGGCTGAAGACGGCTGTAATGCCAGAAACCGGTTCTCGGAAGCTTGTTTCCGGTCCAGGGAAGGCATGACTTGGCAGTTCGGGCTGGACTGTTTCCATGAGGCACAGGGTCAGACTGATTTGCATATAGCCATGTCTGAACTGGGGTGGCAGAGTGGGCTAAAGAACAGTGATGGATTAAACCCAGATCTTTTGACTGGGTGTGAGTGTTTGATTGGTTCAGATGCTCTGTCCATCACCACCCCCTTTTGTACCGCTTTTGGCTGCCATAAGTGTGGCAGGGTATGCTCAGACGTGAGTCCCTTGGTCACTTTGCCACTGGATTCAAGCAAGCCGGCTGAAGACGGCTGTAATGCCAGAAACTGGTCCTCGGAAGCTTGTTTCCGGTCCAGGGAAGGCATGCCTTGGCAGTTCGGGCTGGACTGTTCCCATGAGGCACATGGTCAGACTGATTTGCATATACCCATGTCTCAACTGGGGTGGCAGAGTGGGCTAAAGAACGGTGATGGATTAAACCCAGATCTTTTGACTGGGTGTGTGTGTTTGACTGGTTCAGATGCTCCCGTCCATCAGCACCCCCTTTTGTACCGCTTTTGGCCACCATAAGTGTGGCAGGGTATGCTCAGACGTGAGTCCCTTGATCACTTTGCCACTGGATTGAAGCAAGCCGGGCTGAAGATGGCTGTAATGCCAGAAACCGGTCCTCGGAAGCTTGTTTCGGTCCAAGGAAGGCATGGCTTGGCAGTTCGGGCTGGACTGTTCCCATTAGGCACAGGGTCAGACTGATTTGCATATAGCCATGTCTGAACTGGGGTGGCAGAGTGGGCTAAAGATTGGTGATGGATTAAACCCAGATCTTTTGACTGGGTGTGAGTGTTTGATTGGTTCAGATGCTCCGTCCATCACCACCCCCTTTTGTACCGCTTTTGGCCGCCATAAGTGTGGCAGGGTATGCTCAGACGTGAGTCCCTTGCTCACTTTGCCACTGGATTCAAGCAAGCCGGGCTGAAGACGGCTGTATTGCCAGAAACCGGTCCTCGGAAGCTTGTTTCCGGTCCAGGGAAGGCATGGCTTGGCAGTTCGGGCTGGACTGTTTCCATGAGGCACAGGGTCAGACTGATTTGCATATAGCCATGTCTGAACTGGGGTGGCAGAGTGGGCTACAGAACGGTGATGGTTTAAACCCAGATCTTTTGACAGGGTGTGAGTGTTTGATTGGTTCAGATGCTCCGTCCATCACCACCCCCTTTTGTACCGCTTTTAGCTGCCATAAGTGTGGCAGGGTATGCTCAGACGTGAGTCCCTTGGTCACTTTGCCACTGGATTTAAGCAAGCCGTGCTGAAGACGGCTGTAATGCCAGAAACCGGTCCTCGGAAGCTTGTTTCCGGTCCAGGGAAGGCATGGCTGGCAGTTCGGGCTGGACTGTTCCCATGAGGCACAGGGTCAGACTGATTTGCATATAGCCATGTCTGAACTGGGGTTGCAGAGTGGGCTAAAGAATGGTGATGGATTAAACCCAGATCTTTTGACTGGGTGTGAGTGTTTGATTGGTTCAGATGCTCTGTCCATCACCACCCCCTTTTGTACCACTTTTGGCCACCATAAGTGTGGCAGGTATCCTCAGACGTGAGTCCCTTGCTCACTTTGCCACTGGATTCAAGCAAGCCGGTCTGAAGACGGCTGTAATGCCAGAAACCGGTCCTCAGAAGCTTGTTTCCGGTCCACGGAAGGCATGGCTTGGCAGTTCGGGCTGGACTGTTCCCATGAGGCACAGGTTCAGACTGATTTGCATATAGCCATGTCTGAACTGGGGTGGCAGAGTGGGCTAAAGAACGGTGATTGATTAAACCCAGATCTTTTGACTGGGTGTGAGTGTTTGATTGGTTCAGATGCTCTGTCCATCACCACCCCCTTTTGTACCGCTTTTGGCCACCATAAGTGTGGCAGGGTATGCTCAGATGTGAGTCCCTTGCTCACTTTGCCACTGGATTCATGCAAGCCGGGCTGAAGACGGCTGTAATGCCAGAAACCAGTCCTCGGAAGCTTGTTTCCGGTCCAGGGAAGGCATGGCTTGGCAGTTCGGGCTGGACTGTTCCCATGAGTCACAGGGTCAGACTGATTTGCATATAGCCATGTCTGAACTGGGGTGGCAGAGTGGGCTAAAGAACTGTGATGGATTAAACCCAGATCTTTTGACTGGGTGTGAGTGTTTGATTTGTTCAGATGCTCTGTCCATCACCACCCCCTTTTGTTCCGCTTTTGGCCGCCATAAGTGTGGCAGGGTATGCTCAGACGTGAGTCCCTTGCTCACTTTGCCACTGGATTCAAGCAAGCCAAGCTGGAGACGGCTGTAATGCCAGAAACCGGTCCTCGGAAGCTTGTTTCCGGTCCAGGGTAGGCAGGGCTTGGCAGTTCGGGCTGGACTGTTCCCATGAGGCACAGGGTCAGACTAATTTGCATATAGCCATGTCTGAACTGGGGTGGCAGAGTGGGCTAAAGAACGGTGATGGATTAAACCCAGATCTTTTTACTGGGTGTGAGTGTTTGATTGGTTCAGATGCTCCGTCCATCACCACCCCCTTTTGTACTGCTTTTGGCCGCCATAAGTGTGGCAGGGTATGCTCAAACATGGGTCCCTTGCTCACTTTGCCACTGTATTCAAGCAAGCCGGGCTGAAGACGGCTGTAATGCCAGAAACCGGTCATCGGAAGCTTGTTTGAGATCCAGGGAAGGCATGGCTTAGCAGTTCGGCCTGGACTGTTCCCATGAGGCACAGGGTCAGAATGATTTGCATATAGCCATGTCTGAACTGGGGTGGCAGATTGGGCTAAAGAACGGTGATGGATTAAACCCAGATCTTTTGACTGGGTGTGAGTGATTGATTTGTTCAGATGCTCTGTCCATCACCACCCCCTTTTGTTCCGCTTTTGGCTGCCATAAGTGTGGCAGGGTATGCTAAGACGTGAGTCCCTTGCTCACTTTGCCACTGGATTCAAGCAAGCCGGGCTGAAGACGGCTGTAATGCCAGAACCGGTCCTCGGAAGCTTGTTTCCGGTCCAGGGAAGGCAGGGCTTGGCAGTTCGGGCTGGACTGTTCCCATGAGGCACAGGGTGAGACTGATTTGCATATAGCCATGTCTGAACTGGGGTGGCAGAGTGGGCTAAAGAACGGTGATGGATTAAACCCGGATCTTTTGACTGGGTGTGAGTGTTTGATTGGTTCAGATGCTCCGTCCATCACCACCCCCTTTTGTACCGCTTTTGGCAGCCATAAGTGTGGCAGGGTATGCTCAGACGTGAGTCCCTTGCTCACTTTGCCACTGGATTCAAGCAAGCCGGGCTGAAGATGGCTGTAATGCCAGAAACCGGTCCTCGGAAGCTTGTTTCCGGTCCAGGGAAGGCAGGGCTTGGCAGTTTGGGCTGGACTGTTCCCATGAGGCACAGGGTCATACTGATTTGCATATAGCCATGTCTGAACTGGGGTGGCAGAGTGGGCTAAAGAACGGTGATGGATTAAACCCAGATCTTTTGACTACTTGTGAGTGTTTGATTGATTCAGATGCTCCGTCCATCACCACCCCCTTTTGTACCACTTTGTTCACCATAAGTTGGCAGGGTATGCTCAGACGTGAGTCCCTTGCTCACTTTGCCACTGGATTCAAGCAAGCCGGGCTGAAGATGGCTGTAATGCCAGAAACCGGTCCTCGGAAGCTTGTTTCCGGTCCAGGGAAGGCAGGGCTTGGCAGTTCGGCTGGACTATTCCCATGAGGCACAGGGTCATACTGATTTGCATATAGCCATGTCTGAACTGGGGTGGCAGAGTGGGCTAAAGAACGGTGATGGATTAAACCCAGATCTTTTGACTACTTGTGAGTGTTTGATTGATTCAGATGCTCCGTCCATCACCACCCCCTTTTGTACCACTTTGTTCACCATAAGTTGGCAGGGTATGCTCAGACGTGAGTCCCTTGCTCACTTTGCCACTGGATTCAAGGAAGCCGGGCTGAAGACGGCTGAAATGCCAGAAACCGGTCCTCGGTAGCTTGTTTCTGGTCCAGGGAAGGCATGGCTTGGCAGTTCGGGCTGGACTGTTCCCATGAGGCACAGGGTCAGACTGATTTGCATATAGCCATGTCTGAACTGGGGTTGCAGAGTGGGCTAAAGAACGGTGATGGATTAAACCCAGATCTTTTGACTGGGTGTGAGTGTTTGATTGGTTCAGATGCTCTGTCCATCACCACCCCCTTTTGTACCGCTTTTGGCCGCCATAAGTGTGGCAGGTATGCTCAGATGTGAGTCCCTTGCTCACTTTGCCACTGGATTCAAGCAAGCCGAGCTGAAGATGGCTGTAATGCCAGAAACCGGTCCTCAGAAGCTTGTTTCCGGTCCAGGGAAGGCAGGGCTTGTCAGTTCGGGCTGGACTGTTCCCATGAGGCACAGGGTCAGACTGATTTGCATATAGCCATGTCTTAACTGGGGTGGCAGAGTGGGCTAAAGAACGGTGATTGATTAAACCCAGATCTTTTGACTGGGTGTGAGTGTTTGATTGGTTCAGATGCTACGTCCATCACCACCCCCTATTGTACCGCTTTTGGCCTCCATAAGTGTGTCAGGGTATGCTCAGACGTGAGTCCCTTGCTCACTTTGCCACTGGATATATGCAAGTTGGGCTGAAGACTGCTGTAAGGCCAGAAACCGGTCCTCAGAAGCTTGTTTCCGTTCCAGGGAAGGCATGGCTTGGCAGTTCGGGCTGGACTGTTCCCATGAGGCACAGGGTCAGACTGATTTGCATATAGCCATGTCTGAACTGGGGTGGCAGAGTGGGCTAAAGAAGGGTGATGGATTAAACCCAGATCTTTTGACTGGGTGTGAGTGTTTGATTGGTTCAGATGCTCCGTCCATCACCACCCCCTGTTGTACCGCTTTTGGCCGCCATCAGTGTGGCAGGGTATGCTCAGACATGAGTCCCTTGCTCACTTTGCCGCTGGATTCAAGTAAGCCGGGCTGAAGACGGCTGTAATGCCAGAAACCTGTCCTCGGAAGCTTGTTTCCGGTCCAGGGAAGGCATGGCTTGGAAGTTCGGGCTGGACTGTTCCCATGAGGCACAGGGTCAGACTGATTTGCATATAGCCATGTCTGAACTGGGGTGGCAGAGTGGGCTAAAGAACGGTGATTGATTAAACCCAGATCTTTTGACTACTTGTGAGTGTTTGATTGATTCAGATGCTCCGTCCATCACCACCCCCTTTTGTACCACTTTGTTCACCATAAGTTGGCAGGGTATGCTCAGACGTGAGTCCCTTGCTCACTTTGCCACTGGATTCAAGCAAGCCGGGCTGAAGATGGCTGTAATGCCAGAAACCGGTCCTCGGAAGCTTGTTTCCGGTCCAGGGAAGGCAGGGCTTGGCAGTTCGGGCTGGACTATTCCCATGAGGCACAGGGTCATACTGATTTGCATATAGCCATGTCTGAACTGGGGTGGCAGAGTGGGCTAAAGAACGCTGATGGATTAAACCCAGATCTTTTGACTACTTGTGAGTGTTTGATTGATTCAGATGCTCCGTCCATCACCACCCCCTTTTGTACCACTTTGTTCACCATAAGTTGGCAGGGTATGCTCAGACGTGAGTCCCTTGCTCACTTTGCCACTGGATTCAAGGAAGCCGGGCTGAAGACGGCTGAAATGCCAGAAACCGGTCCTCGGTAGCTTGTTTCTGGTCCAGGGAAGGCATGGCTTGGCAGTTCGGGCTGGACTGTTCCCATGAGGCACAGGGTCAGACTGATTTGCATATAGCCATGTCTGAACTGGGGTTGCAGAGTGGGCTAAAGAACGGTGATGGATTAAACCCAGATCTTTTGACTGGGTGTGAGTGTTTGATTGGTTCAGATGCTCTGTCCATCACCACCCCCTTTTGTACCGCTTTTGGCCGCCATAAGTGTGGCAGGTATGCTCAGATGTGAGTCCCTTGCTCACTTTGCCACTGGATTCAAGCAAGCCGAGCTGAAGACGGCTGTAATGCCAGAAACCGGTCCTCAGAAGCTTGTTTCCGGTCCAGGGAAGGCAGGGCTTGTCAGTTCGGGCTGGACTGTTCCCATGAGGCACAGGGTCAGACTGATTTGCATATAGCCATGTCTTAACTGGGGTGGCAGAGTGGGCTAAAGAACGGTGATTGATTAAACCCAGATCTTTTGACTGGGTGTGAGTGTTTGATTGGTTCAGATGCTACGTCCATCACCACCCCCTATTGTACCGCTTTTGGCCTCCATAAGTGTGTCAGGGTATGCTCAGACGTGAGTCCCTTGCTCACTTTGCCACTGGATTTATGCAAGTTGGGCTGAAGACTGCTGTAAGGCCAGAAACCGGTCCTCAGAAGCTTGTTTCCGGTCCAGGGAAGGCATGGCTTGGCAGTTCGGGCTGGACTGTTCCCATGAGGCACAGGGTCAGACTGATTTGCATATAGCCATGTCTGAACTGGGGTGGCAGAGTGGGCTAAAGAAGGGTGATGGATTAAACCCAGATCTTTTGACTGGGTGTGAGTGTTTGATTGGTTCAGATGCTCCGTCCATCACCACCCCCTGTTGTACCGCTTTTGGCCGCCATCAGTGTGGCAGGGTATGCTCAGACATGAGTCCCTTGCTCACTTTGCCGCTGGATTCAAGTAAGCCGGGCTGAAGACGGCTGTAATGCCAGAAACCGGTCCTCGGAAGCTTGTTTCCGGTCCAGGGAAGGCATGGCTTGGAAGTTCGGGCTGGACTGTTCCCATGAGGCACAGGGTCAGACTGATTTGCATATAGCCATGTCTGAACTGGGGTGGCAGAGTGGGCTAAAGAACGGTGATTGATTAAACCCAGATCTTTTGACTGGGTGTGAGTGTTTGATTGGTTCAGATGCTCTGTCCATCACCACCCCCTTTTGTACCGCTTTTGGCATCCATAAGTGTAACAGGGTATGCTCAGACGTGAGTCGCTTGCTCACTTTGCCACTGGATTCATGCAAGCCGGGCTGAAGACGGCTGTAATGCCAGAAACCGGTCCTCCGTAGCTTGTTTCCGGTCCAGGGAAGGCATGGCTTGGCAGTTCGGGCTGGACTGTTCCCATGAGCCACAAGGTCAGACTGATTTGCATATAGCCATGTCTGAACTGGGGTGGCAGAGTGGGCTAAAGAAGGGTGATGGATTAAACCCAGATCTTTTGACTGGGTGTGAGTGTTTGATTGGTTCAGATGCTCCGTCCATCACCACCCCCTGTTGTACCGCTTTTGGCTGCCATAAGTGTGGCAGGGTATGCTCAGACGTGAGTCCCTTGGTCACTTTGCCACTGGATTCAAGCAAGCCGGGCTGAAGACGGCTGTAATGCCAGAAACCGGTCCTCGGAAGCTTGTTTCCAATCCAGGGAAGGCATGCCTTGGCAGTTCGGACTGGACTGTTCCCATGAGGCACATGGTCAGACTGATTTGCATATACCCATGTCTCAACTGGGGTGGCAGAGTGGGCTAAAGAACGGTGATAGATTAAACCCAGATCTTTTGACTGGATGTGAGTGTTTGATTGGTTCAGATGCTCTGTCCATCACCACCCCCTTTTGTACCCCTTTTGGCTGCCATAAGTGTGGCAGGGTATGCTCAGACGTGAGTCCCTTGGTCACTTTGCCACTGGATTCAAGCAAGACGGGCTGAAGACGGCTGTAATGCCAGAAACCGGTCCTCGGAAGCTTGTTTCCGGTCCAGGGAAGGCATGCCTTGGCAGTTCGGACTGGACTGTTCCCATGAGGCACATGGTCAGACTGATTTGCATATACCCATGTCTCAACTGGGGTGGCAGAGTGGGCTAAAGAACGGTGATGGATTAAACCCAGATCTTTTGACTGGGTGTGTGTGTTTGACTGGTTCAGATGCTCCCGTCCATCAGCACCCCCTTTTTTACCGCTTTTGGCTGCCATAAGTGTGGCAGGGTATGCTCAGACGTGAGTCCCTTGATCACTTTGCCACTGGATTCAAGCAAGCCGGGATGAAGACGGCTGTAATGCCAGAAACCGGTCCTCGGAAGCTTGTTTCCGGTCCAGGGAAGGCATGGCTCAGCAGTTCGGGCTGGACTGTTCCCATGAGACACAGG
This sequence comes from Lissotriton helveticus, assembly GCF_964261635.1. Lineage (NCBI taxonomy): Eukaryota > Metazoa > Chordata > Amphibia > Caudata > Salamandridae > Lissotriton > Lissotriton helveticus. The sequence goes on along the minus strand of NC_136061.1, from coordinate 1,187,374,709 downwards.
GTCAGACTGATTTGCATATATCCATGTCTGAACTGGGGTGGCAGAGTGGGCTAAAGATTGGTGATGGATTAAACCCAGATCTTTTGACTGGGTGTGAGTGTTTGATTGGTTCAGATGCTCCGTCCATCACCACCCCCTTTTGTACCGCTTTTGGCCACCATAAGTGTGGCAGGGTATGCTCAGACGTGTGTCCCTTGCTCACTTTGCCACTGGATTCAAGCAAGCCGGGATGAAGACGGCTGTAATGCCAGAAACCGGTCCTCGGAAGCTTGTTTCCGGTCCAGGGAAGGCATGGCTCAGCAGTTCGGGCTGGACTGTTCCCATGAGACACAGAGTCAGACTGATTTGCACATAGCCATGTCTGAACTGGGGGGGCAGAGTGGGCTAAAGAAGGGTGATGGATTAAACCCAGATCTTTTGACTGGGTGTGAGTGTTTGATTGGTTCAGATGCTCCGTCCATCACCACCCCCTGTTGTACCGCTTTTGGCCGCCATAAGTGTGGCAGGGTATGCTCAGACGTGAGTCCCTTGCTCACTTTGCCGCTGGATTCAAATAAGCCGGGCTGAAGACGGCTGTAATGCGAGAAACCGGTCCTCGGAAGCTTGTTTCCGGTCCAGGGAAGGCATGGCTTGGCAGTTCGGGCAGGACTGTTCCCATGAGGCACAGGGTCAGACTGATTTGCATATAGCAATGTCTGAACTGGGGTGGCAGAGTGGGCTAAAGAACGGTGATGGAATAAACCCAGATCTTTTGACTGGGTGTGAGTATTTGATTGGTTCAGATACTCCGTCTATCACCACCCCCTTTTGTACCGCTTTTGGCCGCCAGAAGTGTGGCAGGGTATGCTGAGACGTGAGTCCCTTGCTCACTTTGCCACTGGATTCAAGTAAGCCGGGCTGAAGACGGCTGTATTGCCAGAAACCGGTCCTTGGAAGCTTGTTTCCGGTCCAGGGAAGGCATGGCTGGCAGTTCGGGCTGGACTGTGCCCATGAGGCACAGGGTCAGACTGATTTGCATATAGCCATGTCTGAACTGGGGTTGCAGAGTGGGCTAAAGAACGGTGATGGATTAAACCCAGATCTTTTGACTGGGTGTGAGTGTTTGATTGGTTCAGATGCTCTGTCCATCCCCACCCCCTTTTGTACCGCTTTTGGCCGCCATAAGTGTGGCAGGTATGCTCAGACGTGAGTCCCTTGCTCACTTTGCCACTGGATTCAAGCAAGCCGGTCTGAAGGCGGCTGTAATGCCAGAAACCGGTCCTCAGAAGCTTGTTTCCGGTCCAGGGAAGGCATGGCTTGGCAGTTCGGGCTGGACTGTTCCCATGAGGCACAGGGTCAGACTGATTTGCATATAGCCATGTCTGAACTGGGGTGGCAGAGTGGGCTAAAGAACGGTGATTGATTAAACCCAGATCTTTTGACTGGGTGTGAGTGTTTGATTGGTTCAGATGCTCTGTCCATCACCGCCCCCTTTTGTACCGCTTTTGGCCACCATAAGTGTGGCAGGGTATGCTCAGATGTGAGTCCCTTGCTCACTTTGCCACTGGATTCATGCAAGCCGGGCTGAAGACGGCTGTAATGCCAGAAACCGGTCCTCGGAAGCTTGTTTCCGGTCCAGGGAAGGCATGGCTTGGCAGTTCGGGCTGGACTGTTCCCATGAGTCACAGGGTCAGACTGATTTGCATATAGCCATGTCTGAACTGGGGTGGCAGAGTGGGCTAAAGAACGGTGATGGATTAAACCCAGATCTTTTGACTGGGTGTGAGTGTTTGATTGGTTCAGATGCTCCGTCCATCACCACCCCCTTTTGTACCGCTTTTGGCCGCCATAAGTGTGGCAGGGTATGCTCAGACGTGAGTCCCTTGCTCACTTTGCCACTGGATTCAAGCAAGCCGGGCTGAAGACGGCTGTAATGCCAGAAACCGGTCCTCGGTAGCTTGTTTCCGGTCCAGGGAAGGCATGGCTTGGCAGTTCGGGCTGGACTGTTTCCATGAGGCACAGGGTCAGACTGATTTGCATATAGCCATGTCTAAACTGGGGTGGCAGAGTGGGCTAAAGAACGGTGATGGATTAAACCCAGATCTTTTGAATTGGTGTGAGCGTTTGATTGGTTCAGATGCTCCGTCCTTCACCACCCCCTTTTGTACCACTTTTGGCTGCCATAAGTGTGGCAGGGTATGCTCAGACGTGCGTCCCTTGGTCACTTTGCCACTGGATTCAAGCAAGCCTGGCTGAAGACGGCTGTAATGCCAGAAACCGGTCCTCGGAAGCTTGTTTCCGGTCCAGGGAAGGCATGCCTTGGCAGTTCGGGCTGGACTGTTCCCATGAGGCACATGGTCACGCTGATTTGCATATACCCATGTCTCAACTGGGGTGGCAGAGTGGGCTAAAGAACGGTGATGGATTAAACCCAGATCTTTTGACTGGGTGTGAGTGTTTGACTGGTTCAGATGCTCAGTCCATCAGCACCCCCTTTTGTACCGCTTTTGGCCGCCATAAGTGTGGCAGGGTATGCTCAGACGTGAGTCCCTTGCTCACTTTGCCACTGGATTCAAGCAAGCCGGGCTGAGGACGGCTGTATTGCCAGAAACCGGTCCTCGGAAGCTTGTTTCCGGTCCAGGGAAGGCATGGCTTGGCAGTTCGGGCTGGACTGTTTCCATGAGGCACAGGGTCAGACTGATTGGCATATAGCCATGTCTGAACTTGGGTGGCAGAGTGGGCTAAAGAACGGTGATGGATTAAACCCAGATCTTTTGACTGGGTGTGAGTGTTTGATTGGTTCAGATGCTCCGTCCATCACCACCCCCTTTTGTACCGCTTTTGGCTGCCATAAGTGTGGCAGGGTATGCTCAGACGTGAGTCCCTTGCTCACTTTGCCACTGGATTCAAGCAAGCCGGGCTGAAGACGGCTGAAATGCCAGAAACCGGTCCTCGTTAGCTTGTTTCCGGTCCAGGGAAGGCATGGCTTGGCAGTTCCGGCTGGACTGTTCCCATGTGGCACAGGGTCAGACTGATTTGCATATAGCCATGGCTGAACTGGGGTGGCAGAGTGGGCTAAAGAACGGTGATGGATTAAACCCAGATCTTTTGACTGGGTGTGAGTGTTTGATTGGTTCAGATGCTCTGTCCATCACCACCCCCTTTTGTACCACTTTGTTCACCATAAGTTGGCAGGGTATGCTCAGACGTGAGTCCCTTGCTCACTTTGCCACTGGATTCAAGGAAGCCGGGCTGAAGACGGCTGAAATGCCAGAAACCGGTCCTCGGTAGCTTGTTTCTGGTCCAGGGAAGGCATGGCTTGGCAGTTCGGGCTGGACTGTTCCCATGAGGCACAGGGTCATACTGATTTGCATATAGCCATGTCTGAACTGGGTGGCAGAGTGGGCTAAAGAACGGTGATGGATTAAACCCAGATCTTTTGACTGGGTGTGAGTGTTTGATTGGTTCAGATGCTCTGTCCATCCCCACCCCCTTTTGTACCGCTTTTGGCCGCCATAAGTGTGGCAGGTATGCTCAGACGTGAGTCCCTTGCTCACTTTGCCACTGGATTCAAGCAAGCCGGTCTGAAGGCGGCTGTAATGCCAGAAACCGGTCCTCAGAAGCTTGTTTCCGGTCCAGGGAAGGCATGGCTTGGCAGTTCGGGCTGGACTGTTCCCATGAGGCACAGGGTCAGACTGATTTGCATATAGCCATGTCTGAACTGGGGTGGCAGAGTGGGCTAAAGAACGGTGATTGATTAAACCCAGATCTTTTGACTGGGTGTGAGTGTTTGATTGGTTCAGATGCTCTGTCCATCACCGCCCCCTTTTGTACCGCTTTTGGCCACCATAAGTGTGGCAGGGTATGCTCAGATGTGAGTCCCTTGCTCACTTTGCCACTGGATTCATGCAAGCCGGGCTGAAGACGGCTGTAATGCCAGAAACCGGTCCTCGGAAGCTTGTTTCCGGTCCAGGGAAGGCATGGCTTGGCAGTTCGGGCTGGACTGTTCCCATGAGTCACAGGGTCAGACTGATTTGCATATAGCCATGTCTGAACTGGGGTGGCAGAGTGGGCTAAAGAACGGTGATGGATTAAACCCAGATCTTTTGACTGGGTGTGAGTGTTTGATTGGTTCAGATGCTCCGTCCATCACCACCCCCTTTTGTACCGCTTTTGGCCGCCATAAGTGTGGCAGGGTATGCTCAGACGTGAGTCCCTTGCTCACTTTGCCACTGGATTCAAGCAAGCCGGGCTGAAGACGGCTGTAATGCCAGAAACCGGTCCTCGGTAGCTTGTTTCCGGTCCAGGGAAGGCATGGCTTGGCAGTTCGGGCTGGACTGTTTCCATGAGGCACAGGGTCAGACTGATTTGCATATAGCCATGTCTAAACTGGGGTGGCAGAGTGGGCTAAAGAACGGTGATGGATAAAACCCAGATCTTTTGAATTGGTGTGAGCGTTTGATTGGTTCAGATGCTCCGTCCTTCACCACCCCCTTTTGTACCACTTTTGGCTGCCATAAGTGTGGCAGGGTATGCTCAGACGTGCGTCCCTTGGTCACTTTGCCACTGGATTCAAGCAAGCCTGGCTGAAGACGGCTGTAATGCCAGAAACCGGTCCTCGGAAGCTTGTTTCCGGTCCAGGGAAGGCATGCCTTGGCAGTTCGGGCTGGACTGTTCCCATGAGGCACAGGGTCAGACTGATTTGCATATAGCCATGTCTGAACTGGGGGGGCAGAGTGGGCTAAAGAAGGGTGATGGATTAAACCCAGATCTTTTGACTGGGTGTGAGTGTTTGATTGGTTCAGATGCTCCGTCCATCACCACCCCCTGTTGTACCGCTTTTGGCCGCCATAAGTGTGGCAGGGTATGCTCAGATGTGAGTCCCTTGCTCACTTTGCCACTGGATTCATGCAAGCCGGGCTGAAGACGGCTGTAATGCGAGAAACCGGTCCTCGGAAGCTTGTTTCCGGTCCAGGGAAGGCATGGCTTGGCAGTTCGGGCAGGACTGTTCCCATGAGGCACAGGGTCAGACTGATTTGCATATAGCCATGTCTGAACTGGGGTGGCAGAGTGGGCTAAAGAACGGTGATGGATTAAACCCAGATCTTTTGACTGGGTGTGAGTGTTTGATTGGTTCAGATGCTCCGTCCATCACCACCCCCTTTTGTACCGCTTTTGGCCGCCATAAGTGTGGCAGGGTATGCTCCGACGTGAGTCCCTTGCTCACTTTGCCACTGGATTCAAGCAAGCCGGGCTGAAGACGGCTGTAATGCCAGAAACCGGTCCTCGGTAGCTTGTTTCCGGTCCAGGGAAGGCATGGCTTGGCAGTTCGGGCTGGACTGTTTCCATGAGGCACAGGGTCAGACTGATTTGCATATAGCCATGTCTAAACTGGGGTGGCAGAGTGGGCTAAAGAACGGTGATGGATTAAACCCAGATCTTTTGAATTGGTGTGAGCGTTTGATTGGTTCAGATGCTCCGTCCTTCACCACCCCCTTTTGTACCACTTTTGGCTGCCATAAGTGTGGCAGGGTATGCTCAGACGTGCGTCCCTTGGTCACTTTGCCACTGGATTCAAGCAAGCCTGGCTGAAGACGGCTGTAATGCCAGAAACCGGTCCTCGGAAGCTTGTTTCCGGTCCAGGGAAGGCATGCCTTGGCAGTTCGGGCTGGACTGTTCCCATGAGGCACATGGTCACGCTGATTTGCATATACCCATGTCTCAACTGGGGTGGCAGAGTGGGCTAAAGAACGGTGATGGATTAAACCCAGATCTTTTGACTGGGTGTGAGTGTTTGACTGGTTCAGATGCTCAGTCCATCAGCACCCCCTTTTGTACCGCTTTTGGCCGCCATAAGTGTGGCAGGGTATGCTCAGACGTGAGTCCCTTGCTCACTTTGCCACTGGATTCAAGCAAGCCGGGCTGAGGACGGCTGTATTGCCAGAAACCGGTCCTCGGAAGCTTGTTTCCGGTCCAGGGAAGGCATGGCTTGGCAGTTCGGGCTGGACTGTTTCCATGAGGCACAGGGTCAGACTGATTGGCATATAGCCATGTCTGAACTTGGGTGGCAGAGTGGGCTAAAGAAGGGTGATGGATTAAACCCAGATCTTTTGACTGGGTGTGAGTGTTTGATTGGTTCAGATGCTCCGTCCATCACCACCCCCTGTTGTACCGCTTTTGGCCGCCATAAGTGTGGCAGGGTATGCTCAGACGTGAGTCCCTTGCTCACTTTGCCGCTGGATTCAAATAAGCCGGGCTGAAGACGGCTGTAATGCGAGAAACCGGTCCTCGGAAGCTTGTTTCCGGTCCAGGGAAGGCATGGCTTGGCAGTTCGGGCAGGACTGTTCCCATGAGGCACAGGGTCAGACTGATTAGCATATAGCAATGTCTGAACTGGGGTGGCAGAGTGGGCTAAAGAACGGTGATGGAATAAACCCAGATCTTTTGACTGGGTGTGAGTATTTGATTGGTTCAGATACTCCGTCTATCACCACCCCCTTTTGTACCGCTTTTGGCCGCCAGAAGTGTGGCAGGGTATGCTGAGACGTGAGTCCCTTGCTCACTTTGCCACTGGATTCAAGTAAGCCGGGCTGAAGACGGCTGTATTGCCAGAAACCGGTCCTTGGAAGCTTGTTTCCGGTCCAGGGAAGGCATGGCTGGCAGTTCGGGCTGGACTGTGCCCATGAGGCACAGGGTCAGACTGATTTGCATATAGCCATGTCTGAACTGGGGTTGCAGAGTGGGCTAAAGAACGGTGATGGATTAAACCCAGATCTTTTGACTGGGTGTGAGTGTTTGATTGGTTCAGATGCTCTGTCCATCCCCACCCCCTTTTGTACCGCTTTTGGCCGCCATAAGTGTGGCAGGTATGCTCAGACGTGAGTCCCTTGCTCACTTTGCCACTGGATTCAAGCAAGCCGGTCTGAAGGCGGCTGTAATGCCAGAAACCGGTCCTCAGAAGCTTGTTTCCGGTCCAGGGAAGGCATGGCTTGGCAGTTCGGGCTGGACTGTTCCCATGAGGCACAGGGTCAGACTGATTTGCATATAGCCATGTCTGAACTGGGGTGGCAGAGTGGGCTAAAGAACGGTGATTGATTAAACCCAGATCTTTTGACTGGGTGTGAGTGTTTGATTGGTTCAGATGCTCTGTCCATCACCGCCCCCTTTTGTACCGCTTTTGGCCACCATAAGTGTGGCAGGGTATGCTCAGATGCGAGTCCCTTGCTCACTTTGCCACTGGATTCATGCAAGCCGGGCTGAAGACGGCTGTAATGCCAGAAACCGGTCCTCGGAAGCTTGTTTCCGGTCCAGGGAAGGCATGGCTTGGCAGTTCGGGCTGGACTGTTCCCATGAGTCACAGGGTCAGACTGATTTGCATATAGCCATGTCTGAACTGGGGTGGCAGAGTGGGCTAAAGAACGGTGATGGATTAAACCCAGATCTTTTGACTGGGTGTGAGTGTTTGATTGGTTCAGATGCTCCGTCCATCACCACCCCCTTTTGTACCGCTTTTGGCCGCCATAAGTGTGGCAGGGTATGCTCAGACGTGAGTCCCTTGCTCACTTTGCCACTGGATTCAAGCAAGCCGGGCTGAAGACGGCTGTAATGCCAGAAACCGGTCCTCGGTAGCTTGTTTCCGGTCCAGGGAAGGCATGGCTTGGCAGTTCGGGCTGGACTGTTTCCATGAGGCACAGGGTCAGACTGATTTGCATATAGCCATGTCTAAACTGGGGTGGCAGAGTGGGCTAAAGAACGGTGATGGATTAAACCCAGATCTTTTGAATTGGTGTGAGCGTTTGATTGGTTCAGATGCTCCGTCCTTCACCACCCCCTTTTGTACCACTTTTGGCTGCCATAAGTGTGGCAGGGTATGCTCAGACGTGCGTCCCTTGGTCACTTTGCCACTGGATTCAAGCAAGCCTGGCTGAAGACGGCTGTAATGCCAGAAACCGGTCCTCGGAAGCTTGTTTCCGGTCCAGGGAAGGCATGCCTTGGCAGTTCGGGCTGGACTGTTCCCATGAGGCACATGGTCACGCTGATTTGCATATACCCATGTCTCAACTGGGGTGGCAGAGTGGGCTAAAGAACGGTGATGGATTAAACCCAGATCTTTTGACTGGGTGTGAGTGTTTGACTGGTTCAGATGCTCAGTCCATCAGCACCCCCTTTTGTACCGCTTTTGGCCGCCATAAGTGTGGCAGGGTATGCTCAGACGTGAGTCCCTTGCTCACTTTGCCACTGGATTCAAGCAAGCCGGGCTGAGGACGGCTGTATTGCCAGAAACCGGTCCTCGGAAGCTTGTTTCCGGTCCAGGGAAGGCATGGCTTGGCAGTTCGGGCTGGACTGTTTCCATGAGGCACAGGGTCAGACTGATTGGCATATAGCCATGTCTGAACTTGGGTGGCAGAGTGGGCTAAAGAACGGTGATGGATTAAACCCAGATCTTTTGACTGGGTGTGAGTGTTTGATTGGTTCAGATGCTCCGTCCATCACCACCCCCTTTTGTACCGCTTTTGGCTGCCATAAGTGTGGCAGGGTATGCTCAGACGTGAGTCCCTTGCTCACTTTGCCACTGGATTCAAGCAAGCCGGGCTGAAGACGGCTGAAATGCCAGAAACCGGTCCTCGTTAGCTTGTTTCCGGTCCAGGGAAGGCATGGCTTGGCAGTTCCGGCTGGACTGTTCCCATGTGGCACAGGGTCAGACTGATTTGCATATAGCCATGGCTGAACTGGGGTGGCAGAGTGGGCTAAAGAACGGTGATGGATTAAACCCAGATCTTTTGACTGGGTGTGAGTGTTTGATTGGTTCAGATGCTCTGTCCATCACCACCCCCTTTTGTACCACTTTGTTCACCATAAGTTGGCAGGGTATGCTCAGACGTGAGTCCCTTGCTCACTTTGCCACTGGATTCAAGGAAGCCGGGCTGAAGACGGCTGAAATGCCAGAAACCGGTCCTCGGTAGCTTGTTTCTGGTCCAGGGAAGGCATGGCTTGGCAGTTCGGGCTGGACTGTTCCCATGAGGCACAGGGTCATACTGATTTGCATATAGCCATGTCTGAACTGGGTGGCAGAGTGGGCTAAAGAACGGTGATGGATTAAACCCAGATCTTTTGACTGGGTGTGAGTGTTTGATTGGTTCAGATGCTCTGTCCATCCCCACCCCCTTTTGTACCGCTTTTGGCCGCCATAAGTGTGGCAGGTATGCTCAGACGTGAGTCCCTTGCTCACTTTGCCACTGGATTCAAGCAAGCCGGTCTGAAGGCGGCTGTAATGCCAGAAACCGGTCCTCAGAAGCTTGTTTCCGGTCCAGGGAAGGCATGGCTTGGCAGTTCGGGCTGGACTGTTCCCATGAGGCACAGGGTCAGACTGATTTGCATATAGCCATGTCTGAACTGGGGTGGCAGAGTGGGCTAAAGAACGGTGATTGATTAAACCCAGATCTTTTGACTGGGTGTGAGTGTTTGATTGGTTCAGATGCTCTGTCCATCACCGCCCCCTTTTGTACCGCTTTTGGCCACCATAAGTGTGGCAGGGTATGCTCAGATGTGAGTCCCTTGCTCACTTTGCCACTGGATTCATGCAAGCCGGGCTGAAGACGGCTGTAATGCCAGAAACCGGTCCTCGGAAGCTTGTTTCCGGTCCAGGGAAGGCATGGCTTGGCAGTTCGGGCTGGACTGTTCCCATGAGTCACAGGGTCAGACTGATTTGCATATAGCCATGTCTGAACTGGGGTGGCAGAGTGGGCTAAAGAACGGTGATGGATTAAACCCAGATCTTTTGACTGGGTGTGAGTGTTTGATTGGTTCAGATGCTCCGTCCATCACCACCCCCTTTTGTACCGCTTTTGGCCGCCATAAGTGTGGCAGGGTATGCTCAGACGTGAGTCCCTTGCTCACTTTGCCACTGAATTCAAGCAAGCCGGGCTGAAGACGGCTGTAATGCCAGAAACCGGTCCTCGGTAGCTTGTTTCCGGTCCAGGGAAGGCATGGCTTGGCAGTTCGGGCTGGACTGTTTCCATGAGGCACAGGGTCAGACTGATTTGCATATAGCCATGTCTAAACTGGGGTGGCAGAGTGGGCTAAAGAACGGTGATGGATAAAACCCAGATCTTTTGAATTGGTGTGAGCGTTTGATTGGTTCAGATGCTCCGTCCTTCACCACCCCCTTTTGTACCACTTTTGGCTGCCATAAGTGTGGCAGGGTATGCTCAGACGTGCGTCCCTTGGTCACTTTGCCACTGGATTTAAGCAAGCCTGGCTGAAGACGGCTGTAATGCCAGAAACCGGTCCTCGGAAGCTTGTTTCCGGTCCAGGGAAGGCCTGCCTTGGCAGTTCGGGCTGGACTGTTCCCATGAGGCACAGGGTCAGACTGATTTGCATATAGCCATGTCTGAACTGGGGGGGCAGAGTGGGCTAAAGAAGGGTGATGGATTAAACCCAGATCTTTTGACTGGGTGTGAGTGTTTGATTGGTTCAGATGCTCCGTCCATCACCACCCCCTGTTGTACCGCTTTTGGCCGCCATAAGTGTGGCAGGGTATGCTCAGATGTGAGTCCCTTGCTCACTTTGCCACTGGATTCATGCAAGCCGGGCTGAAGACGGCTGTAATGCGAGAAACCGGTCCTCGGAAGCTTGTTTCCGGTCCAGGGAAGGCATGGCTTGGCAGTTCGGGCAGGACTGTTCCCATGAGGCACAGGGTCAGACTGATTTGCATATAGCCATGTCTGAACTGGGGTGGCAGAGTGGGCTAAAGAACGGTGATGGATTAAACCCAGATCTTTTGACTGGGTGTGAGTGTTTGATTGGTTCAGATGCTCCGTCCATCACCACCCCCTTTTGTACCGCTTTTGGCCGCCATAAGTGTGGCAGGGTATGCTCCGACGTGAGTCCCTTGCTCACTTTGCCACTGGATTCAAGCAAGCCGGGCTGAAGACGGCTGTAATGCCAGAAACCGGTCCTCGGTAGCTTGTTTCCGGTCCAGGGAAGGCATGGCTTGGCAGTTCGGGCTGGACTGTTTCCATGAGGCACAGGGTCAGACTGATTTGCATATAGCCATGTCTAAACTGGGGTGGCAGAGTGGGCTAAAGAACGGTGATGGATTAAACCCAGATCTTTTGAATTGGTGTGAGCGTTTGATTGGTTCAGATGCTCCGTCCTTCACCACCCCCTTTTGTACCACTTTTGGCTGCCATAAGTGTGGCAGGGTATGCTCAGACGTGCGTCCCTTGGTCACTTTGCCACTGGATTCAAGCAAGCCTGGCTGAAGACGGCTGTAATGCCAGAAACCGGTCCTCGGAAGCTTGTTTCCGGTCCAGGGAAGGCATGCCTTGGCAGTTCGGGCTGGACTGTTCCCATGAGGCACATGGTCACGCTGATTTGCATATACCCATGTCTCAACTGGGGTGGCAGAGTGGGCTAAAGAACGGTGATGGATTAAACCCAGATCTTTTGACTGGGTGTGAGTGTTTGACTGGTTCAGATGCTCAGTCCATCAGCACCCCCTTTTGTACCGCTTTTGGCCGCCATAAGTGTGGCAGGGTATGCTCAGACGTGAGTCCCTTGCTCACTTTGCCACTGGATTCAAGCAAGCCGGGCTGAGGACGGCTGTATTGCCAGAAACCGGTCCTCGGAAGCTTGTTTCCGGTCCAGGGAAGGCATGGCTTGGCAGTTCGGGCTGGACTGTTTCCATGAGGCACAGGGTCAGACTGATTGGCATATAGCCATGTCTGAACTTGGGTGGCAGAGTGGGCTAAAGAACGGTGATGGATTAAACCCAGATCTTTTGACTGGGTGTGAGTGTTTGATTGGTTCAGATGCTCCGTCCATCACCACCCCCTTTTGTACCGCTTTTGGCTGCCATAAGTGTGGCAGGGTATGCTCAGACGTGAGTCCCTTGCTCACTTTGCCACTGGATTCAAGCAAGCCGGGCTGAAGACGGCTGAAATGCCAGAAACCGGTCCTCGTTAGCTTGTTTCCGGTCCAGGGAAGGCATGGCTTGGCAGTTCCGGCTGGACTGTTCCCATGTGGCACAGGGTCAGACTGATTTGCATATAGCCATGGCTGAACTGGGGTGGCAGAGTGGGCTAAAGAACGGTGATGGATTAAACCCAGATCTTTTGACTGGGTGTGAGTGTTTGATTGGTTCAGATGCTCTGTCCATCACCTCCCCCTTTTGTACCACTTTGTTCACCATAAGTTGGCAGGGTATGCTCAGACGTGAGTCCCTTGCTCACTTTGCCACTGGATTCAAGGAAGCCGGGCTGAAGACGGCTGAAATGCCTGAAACCGGTCCTCGGTAGCTTGTTTCTGGTCCAGGGAAGGCATGGCTTGGCAGTTCGGGCTGGACTGTTCCCATGAGGCACAGGGTCATACTGATTTGCATATAGCCATGTCTGAACTGGGTGGCAGAGTGGGCTAAAGAACGGTGATGGATTAAACCCAGATCTTTTGACTGGGTGTGAGTGTTTGATTGGTTCAGATGCTCTGTCCATCCCCAATCCCTTTTGTACCGCTTTTGGCCGCCATAAGTGTGGCAGGTATGCTCAGACGTGAGTCCCTTGCTCACTTTGCCACTGGATTCAAGCAAGCCGGTCTGAAGGCGGCTGTAATGCCAGAAACCGGTCCTCAGAAGCTTGTTTCCGGTCCAGGGAAGGCATGGCTTGGCAGTTCGGGCTGGACTGTTCCCATGAGGCACAGGGTCAGACTGATTTGCATATAGCCATGTCTGAACTGGGGTGGCAGAGTGGGCTATAGAACGGTGATTGATTAAACCCAGATCTTTTGACTGGGTGTGAGTGTTTGATTGGTTCAGATGCTCTGTCCATCACCGCCCCCTTTTGTACCGCTTTTGGCCACCATAAGTGTGGCAGGGTATGCTCAGATGTGAGTCCCTTGCTCACTTTGCCACTGGATTCATGCAAGCCGGGCTGAAGACGGCTGTAATGCCAGAAACCGGTCCTCGGAAGCTTGTTTCCGGTCCAGGGAAGGCATGGCTTGGCAGTTCGGGCTGGACTGTTCCCATGAGTCACAGGGTCAGACTGATTTGCATATAGCCATGTCTGAACTGGGGTGGCAGAGTGGGCTAAAGAACGGTGATGGATTAAACCCAGATCTTTTGACTGGGTGTGAGTGTTTGATTGGTTCAGATGCTCCGTCCATCACCACCCCCTTTTGTACCGCTTTTGGCCGCCATAAGTGTGGCAGGGTATGCTCAGACGTGAGTCCCTTGCTCACTTTGCCACTGGATTCAAGCAAGCCGGGCTGAAGACGGCTGTAATGCCAGAAACCGGTCCTCGGTAGCTTGTTTCCGGTCCAGGGAAGGCATGGCTTGGCAGTTCGGGCTGGACTGTTTCCATGAGGCACAGGGTCAGACTGATTTGCATATAGCCATGTCTAAACTGGGGTGGCAGAGTGGGCTAAAGAACGGTGATGGATTAAACCCAGATCTTTTGAATTGGTGTGAGCGTTTGATTGGTTCAGATGCTCCATCCTTCACCACCCCCTTTTGTACCACTTTTGGCTGCCATAAGTGTGGCAGGGTATGCTCAGACGTGCGTCCCTTGGTCACTTTGCCACTGGATTCAAGCAAGCCTGGCTGAAGACGGCTGTAATGCCAGAAACCGGTCCTCGGAAGCTTGTTTCCGGTCCAGGGAAGGCATGCCTTGGCAGTTCGGGCTGGACTGTTCCCATGAGGCACATGGTCACGCTGATTTGCATATACCCATGTCTCAACTGGGGTGGCAGAGTGGGCTAAAGAACGGTGATGGATTAAACCCAGATCTTTTGACTGGGTGTGAGTGTTTGACTGGTTCAGATGCTCAGTCCATCAGCACCCCCTTTTGTACCGCTTTTGGCCGCCATAAGTGTGGCAGGGTATGCTCAGACGTGAGTCCCTTGCTCACTTTGCCACTGGATTCAAGCAAGCCGGGCTGAGGACGGCTGTATTGCCAGAAACCGGTCCTCGGAAGCTTGTTTCCGGTCCAGGGAAGGCATGGCTTGGCAGTTCGGGCTGGACTGTTTCCATGAGGCACAGGGTCAGACTGATTGGCATATAGCCATGTCTGAACTTGGGTGGCAGAGTGGGCTAAAGAACGGTGATGGATTAAACCCAGATCTTTTGACTGGGTGTGAGTGTTTGATTGGTTCAGATGCTCCGTCCATCACCACCCCCTTTTGTACCGCTTTTGGCTGCCATAAGTGTGGCAGGGTATGTTCAGACGTGAGTCCCTTGCTCACTTTGCCACTGGATTCAAGCAAGCCGGGCTGAAGACGGCTGAAATGCCAGAAACCGGTCCTCGTTAGCTTGTTTCCGGTCCAGGGAAGGCATGGCTTGGCAGTTCCGGCTGGACTGTTCCCATGTGGCACAGGGTCAGACTGATTTGCATATAGCCATGGCTGAACTGGGGTGGCAGAGTGGGCTAAAGAACGGTGATGGATTAAACCCAGATCTTTTGACTGGGTGTGAGTGTTTGATTGGTTCAGATGCTCTGTCCATCACCACCCCCTTTTGTACCACTTTGTTCACCATAAGTTGGCAGGGTATGCTCAGACGTGAGTCCCTTGCTCACTTTGCCACTGGATTCAAGGAAGCCGGGCTGAAGACGGCTGAAATGCCAGAAACCGGTCCTCGGTAGCTTGTTTCTGGTCCAGGGAAGGCATGGCTTGGCAGTTCGGGCTGGACTGTTCCCATGAGGCACAGGGTCATACTGATTTGCATATAGCCATGTCTGAACTGGGTGGCAGAGTGGGCTAAAGAACGGTGATGGATTAAACCCAGATCTTTTGACTGGGTGTGAGTGTTTGATTGATTCAGATGCTCCGTCCATCACCACCCCCTTTTGTACCACTTTGTTCACCATAAGTTGGCAGGGTATGCTCAGACGTGAGTCCCTTGCTCACTTTGCCACTGGATTCAAGGAAGCCGGGCTGAAGACGGCTGAAATGCCAGAAACCGGTCCTCGGTAGCTTGTTTCTGGTCCAGGGAAGGCATGGCTTGGCAGTTCGGGCTGGACTGTTCCCATGAGGCACAGGGTCAGACTGATTTGCATATAGCCATGTATGAACTGGGGTTGCAGAGTGGGCTAAAGAACGGTGATGGTTTAAACCCAGATCTTTTGACTGGGTGTGAGTGTTTGATGGTTCAGATGCTCTGTCCATCACCACCCCCTTTTGTACCGCTTTTGGCCGCCATAAGTGTGGCAGGTATGCTCAGACGTGAGTCCCTTGCTCACTTTGCCACTGGATTCAAGCAAGCCGGGCTGAAGACGGCTGTAATGCCAGAAACCAGTCCTCAGAAGCTTGTTTCCGGTCCAGGGAAGGCAGGGCTTGTCAGTTCGGGCTGGACTGTTCCCATGAGGCACAGGGTCAGACTGATTTGCATATAGCCATGTCTTAACTGGGGTGGCAGAGTGAGCTAAAGAACGGTGATTGATTAAACCCAGATCTTTTGACTGGGTGTGAGTGTTTGATTGGTTCAGATGCTCCGTCCATCACCACCCCCTTTTGTACTGCTTTTGGCTGCCATAAGTGTGGCAGGGTATGCTCAGACGTGAGTCCCTTGCTCACTTTGCCACTGGATTCATGCAAGCCGGGCTGAAGACGGCTGTAATGCCAGAAACCGGTCCTCGGAAGCTTGTTTCCGGTCCAGGGAAGGCATGGCTTGGCAGTTCGGGCTCGACTGTTCCCGTGAGGCACAAGGTCAGACTGATTTGCATATAGCCATGTCTGAACTGGGGTGGCAGAGTGGGCTAAAGAAGGGTGATGGATTAAACCCAGATCTTTGGACTGGGTGTGAGTGTTTGATTGGTTCAGATGCTCCGTCCATCACCACCCCCTGTTGTACCACTTTTGGCCGCCATCAGTGTGGCAGGGTATTCTCAGTCGTGAGTCCCTTGCTCACTTTGCCACTGGATTCAAGCAAGCCGGGCTGAAGACGGCTGTAATGCCAGAAACCGGTCCTCGGAAGCTTGTTTCCGGTCCAGGGAAGGCATGGCTTGGCAGTTCGGCCTGGACTGTTCCCATGAGGCACAGGGTCAGACTGATTTGCATATAGCCATGTCTGAACTGGGGTGGCAGAGTGGGCTAAAGAAGGGTGATGGATTAAACCCAGATCTTTTGACTGGGTGTGAGTGTTTGATTGGTTCAGATGCTCCGTCCATCACCACCCCCTGTTGTACCGCTTTTGGCCGCCATCAGTGTGGCAGGGTATGCTCAGACATGAGTCCCTTGCTCACTTTGCCGCTGGATTCAAGTAAGCCGGGCTGAAGACGGCTGTAATGCCAGAAACCGGTCCTCGGAAGCTTGTTTCCGGTCCAGGGAAGGCATGGCTTGGAAGTTCGGGCTGGACTGTTCCCATGAGGCACAGGGTCAGACTGATTTGCATATAGCCATGTCTGAACTGGGGTGGCAGAGTGGGCTAAAGAACGGTGATTGATTAAACCCAGATCTTTTGACTACTTGTGAGTGTTTGATTGATTCAGATGCTCCGTCCATCACCACCCCCTTTTGTACCACTTTGTTCACCATAAGTTGGCAGGGTATGCTCAGACGTGAGTCCCTTGCTCACTTTGCCACTGGATTCAAGCAAGCCGGGCTGAAGATGGCTGTAATGCCAGAAACCGGTCCTCGGAAGCTTGTTTCCGGTCCAGGGAAGGCAGGGCTTGGCAGTTCGGGCTGGACTATTCCCATGAGGCACAGGGTCATACTGATTTGCATATAGCCATGTCTGAACTGGGGTGGCAGAGTGGGCTAAAGAACGGTGATGGATTAAACCCAGATCTTTTGACTACTTGTGAGTGTTTGATTGATTCAGATGCTCCGTCCATCACCACCCCCTTTTGTACCACTTTGTTCACCATAAGTTGGCAGGGTATGCTCAGACGTGAGTCCCTTGCTCACTTTGCCACTGGATTCAAGGAAGCCGGGCTGAAGACGGCTGAAATGCCAGAAACCGGTCCTCGGTAGCTTGTTTCTGGTCCAGGGAAGGCATGGCTTGGCAGTTCGGGCTGGACTGTTCCCATGAGGCACAGGGTCAGACTGATTTGCATATAGCCATGTCTGAACTGGGGTTGCAGAGTGGGCTAAAGAACGGTGATGGATTAAACCCAGATCTTTTGACTGGGTGTGAGTGTTTGATTGGTTCAGATGCTCTGTCCATCACCACCCCCTTTTGTACCGCTTTTGGCCGCCATAAGTGTGGCAGGTATGCTCAGATGTGAGTCCCTTGCTCACTTTGCCACTGGATTCAAGCAAGCCGAGCTGAAGACGGCTGTAATGCCAGAAACCGGTCCTCAGAAGCTTGTTTCCGGTCCAGGGAAGGCAGGGCTTGTCAGTTCGGGCTGGACTGTTCCCATGAGGGAACAGGGTCAGACTGATTTGCATATAGCCATGTCTTAACTGGGGTGGCAGAGTGGGCTAAAGAACGGTGATTGATTAAACCCAGATCTTTTGACTGGGTGTGAGTGTTTGATTGGTTCAGATGCTACGTCCATCACCACCCCCTATTGTACCGCTTTTGGCCTCCATAAGTGTGTCAGGGTATGCTCAGACGTGAGTCCCTTGCTCACTTTGCCACTGGATTTATGCAAGTTGGGCTGAAGACTGCTGTAAGGCCAGAAACCGGTCCTCAGAAGCTTGTTTCCGGTCCAGGGAAGGCATGGCTTGGCAGTTCGGGCTGGACTGTTCCCATGAGGCACAGGGTCAGACTGATTTGCATATAGCCATGTCTGAACTGGGGTGGCAGAGTGGGCTAAAGAAGGGTGATGGATTAAACCCAGATCTTTTGACTGGGTGTGAGTGTTTGATTGGTTCAGATGCTCCGTCCATCACCACCCCCTGTTGTACCGCTTTTGGCCGCCATCAGTGTGGCAGGGTATGCTCAGACATGAGTCCCTTGCTCACTTTGCCGCTGGATTCAAGTAAGCCGGGCTGAAGACGGCTGTAATGCCAGAAACCGGTCCTCGGAAGCTTGTTTCCGGTCCAGGGAAGGCATGGCTTGGAAGTTCGGGCTGGACTGTTCCCATGAGGCACAGGGTCAGACTGATTTGCATATAGCCATGTCTGAACTGGGGTGGCAGAGTGGGCTAAAGAACGGTGATTGATTAAACCCAGATCTTTTGACTGGGTGTGAGTGTTTGATTGGTTCAGATGCTCTGTCCATCACCACCCCCTTTTGTACCGCTTTTGGCATCCATAAGTGTAACAGGGTATGCTCAGACGTGAGTCGCTTGCTCACTTTGCCACTGGATTCATGCAAGCCGGGCTGAAGACGGCTGTAATGCCAGAAACCGGTCCTCCGTAGCTTGTTTCCGGTCCAGGGAAGGCATGGCTTGGCAGTTCGGGCTGGACTGTTCCCATGAGCCACAAGGTCAGACTGATTTGCATATAGCCATGTCTGAACTGGGGTGGCAGAGTGGGCTAAAGAAGGGTGATGGATTAAACCCAGATCTTTTGACTGGGTGTGAGTGTTTGATTGGTTCAGATGCTCCGTCCATCACCACCCCCTGTTGTACCGCTTTTGGCTGCCATAAGTGTGGCAGGGTATGCTCAGACGTGAGTCCCTTGGTCACTTTGCCACTGGATTCAAGCAAGCCGGGCTGAAGACGGCTGTAATGCCAGAAACCGGTCCTCGGAAGCTTGTTTCCAATCCAGGGAAGGCATGCCTTGGCAGTTCGGACTGGACTGTTCCCATGAGGCACATGGTCAGACTGATTTGCATATACCCATGTCTCAACTGGGGTGGCAGAGTGGGCTAAAGAACGGTGATAGATTAAACCCAGATCTTTTGACTGGATGTGAGTGTTTGATTGGTTCAGATGCTCTGTCCATCACCACCCCCTTTTGTACCCCTTTTGGCTGCCATAAGTGTGGCAGGGTATGCTCAGACGTGAGTCCCTTGGTCACTTTGCCACTGGATTCAAGCAAGACGGGCTGAAGACGGCTGTAATGCCAGAAACCGGTCCTCGGAAGCTTGTTTCCGGTCCAGGGAAGGCATGCCTTGGCAGTTCGGACTGGACTGTTCCCATGAGGCACATGGTCAGACTGATTTGCATATACCCATGTCTCAACTGGGGTGGCAGAGTGGGCTAAAGAACGGTGATGGATTAAACCCAGATCTTTTGACTGGGTGTGTGTGTTTGACTGGTTCAGATGCTCCCGTCCATCAGCACCCCCTTTTTTACCGCTTTTGGCTGCCATAAGTGTGGCAGGGTATGCTCAGACGTGAGTCCCTTGATCACTTTGCCACTGGATTCAAGCAAGCCGGGCTGAAGATGGCTGTAATGCCAGAAACCGGTCCTCGGAAGCTTGTTTCGGTCCAAGGAAGGCATGGCTTGGCAGTTCGGGCTGGACTGTTCCCATGAGACACAGGGTCAGACTGATTTGCATATATCCATGTCTGAACTGGGGTGGCAGAGTGGGCTAAAGATTGGTGATGGATTAAACCCAGATCTTTTGACTGGGTGTGAGTGTTTGATTGGTTCAGATGCTCCGTCCATCACCACCCCCTTTTGTACCGCTTTTGGCCACCATAAGTGTGGCAGGGTATGCTCAGACGTGTGTCCCTTGCTCACTTTGCCACTGGATTCAAGCAAGCGGGGATGAAGACGGCTGTAATGCCAGAAACCGGTCCTCGGAAGCTTGTTTCCGGTCCAGGGAAGGCATGGCTCAGCAGTTCGGGCTGGACTGTTCCCATGAGACACAGAGTCAGACTGATTTGCACATAGCCATGTCTGAACTGGGGGGGCAGAGTGGGCTAAAGAAGGGTGATGGATTAAACCCAGATCTTTTGACTGGGTGTGAGTGTTTGATTGGTTCAGATGCTCCGTCCATCACCACCCCCTGTTGTACCGCTTTTGGCCGCCATAAGTGTGGCAGGGTATGCTCAGACGTGAGTCCCTTGCTCACTTTGCCGCTGGATTCAAATAAGCCGGGCTGAAGACGGCTGTAATGCGAGAAACCGGTCCTCGGAAGCTTGTTTCCGGTCCAGGGAAGGCATGGCTTGGCAGTTCGGGCAGGACTGTTCCCATGAGGCACAGGGTCAGACTGATTTGCATATAGCAATGTCTGAACTGGGGTGGCAGAGTGGGCTAAAGAACGGTGATGGAATAAACCCAGATCTTTTGACTGGGTGTGAGTATTTGATTGGTTCAGATACTCCGTCTATCACCACCCCCTTTTGTACCGCTTTTGGCCGCCAGAAGTGTGGCAGGGTATGCTGAGACGTGAGTCCCTTGCTCACTTTGCCACTGGATTCAAGTAAGCCGGGCTGAAGACGGCTGTATTGCCAGAAACCGGTCCTTGGAAGCTTGTTTCCGGTCCAGGGAAGGCATGGCTGGCAGTTCGGGCTGGACTGTGCCCATGAGGCACAGGGTCAGACTGATTTGCATATAGCCATGTCTGAACTGGGGTTGCAGAGTGGGCTAAAGAACGGTGATGGATTAAACCCAGATCTTTTGACTGGGTGTGAGTGTTTGATTGGTTCAGATGCTCTGTCCATCCCCACCCCCTTTTGTACCGCTTTTGGCCGCCATAAGTGTGGCAGGTATGCTCAGACGTGAGTCCCTTGCTCACTTTGCCACTGGATTCAAGCAAGCCGGTCTGAAGGCGGCTGTAATGCCAGAAACCGGTCCTCAGAAGCTTGTTTCCGGTCCAGGGAAGGCATGGCTTGGCAGTTCGGGCTGGACTGTTCCCATGAGGCACAGGGTCAGACTGATTTGCATATAGCCATGTCTGAACTGGGGTGGCAGAGTGGGCTAAAGAACGGTGATTGATTAAACCCAGATCTTTTGACTGGGTGTGAGTGTTTGATTGGTTCAGATGCTCTGTCCATCACCGCCCCCTTTTGTACCGCTTTTGGCCACCATAAGTGTGGCAGGGTATGCTCAGATGTGAGTCCCTTGCTCACTTTGCCACTGGATTCATGCAAGCCGGGCTGAAGACGGCTGTAATGCCAGAAACCGGTCCTCGGAAGCTTGTTTCCGGTCCAGGGAAGGCATGGCTTGGCAGTTCGGGCTGGACTGTTCCCATGAGTCACAGGGTCAGACTGATTTGCATATAGCCATGTCTGAACTGGGGTGGCAGAGTGGGCTAAAGAACGGTGATGGATTAAACCCAGATCTTTTGACTGGGTGTGAGTGTTTGATTGGTTCAGATGCTCCGTCCATCACCACCCCCTTTTGTACCGCTTTTGGCCGCCATAAGTGTGGCAGGGTATGCTCAGACGTGAGTCCCTTGCTCACTTTGCCACTGGATTCAAGCAAGCCGGGCTGAAGACGGCTGTAATGCCAGAAACCGGTCCTCAGTAGCTTGTTTCCGGTCCAGGGAAGGCATGGCTTGGCAGTTCGGGCTGGACTGTTTCCATGAGGCACAGGGTCAGACTGATTTGCATATAGCCATGTCTAAACTGGGGTGGCAGAGTGGGCTAAAGAACGGTGATGGATTAAACCCAGATCTTTTGAATTGGTGTGAGCGTTTGATTGGTTCAGATGCTCCGTCCTTCACCACCCCCTTTTGTACCACTTTTGGCTGCCATAAGTGTGGCAGGGTATGCTCAGACGTGCGTCCCTTGGTCACTTTGCCACTGGATTCAAGCAAGCCTGGCTGAAGACGGCTGTAATGCCAGAAACCGGTCCTCGGAAGCTTGTTTCCGGTCCAGGGAAGGCATGCCTTGGCAGTTCGGGCTGGACTGTTCCCATGAGGCACATGGTCACGCTGATTTGCATATACCCATGTCTCAACTGGGGTGGCAGAGTGGGCTAAAGAACGGTGATGGATTAAACCCAGATCTTTTGACTGGGTGTGAGTGTTTGACTGGTTCAGATGCTCAGTCCATCAGCACCCCCTTTTGTACCGCTTTTGGCCGCCATAAGTGTGGCAGGGTATGCTCAGACGTGAGTCCCTTGCTCACTTTGCCACTGGATTCAAGCAAGCCGGGCTGAGGACGGCTGTATTGCCAGAAACCGGTCCTCGGAAGCTTGTTTCCGGTCCAGGGAAGGCATGGCTTGGCAGTTCGGGCTGGACTGTTTCCATGAGGCACAGGGTCAGACTGATTGGCATATAGCCATGTCTGAACTTGGGTGGCAGAGTGGGCTAAAGAACGGTGATGGATTAAACCCAGATCTTTTGACTGGGTGTGAGTGTTTGATTGGTTCAGATGCTCCGTCCATCACCACCCCCTTTTGTACCGCTTTTGGCTGCCATAAGTGTGGCAGGGTATGCTCAGACGTGAGTCCCTTGCTCACTTTGCCACTGGATTCAAGCAAGCCGGGCTGAAGACGGCTGAAATGCCAGAAACCGGTCCTCGTTAGCTTGTTTCCGGTCCAGGGAAGGCATGGCTTGGCAGTTCCGGCTGGACTGTTCCCATGTGGCACAGGGTCAGACTGATTTGCATATAGCCATGGCTGAACTGGGGTGGCAGAGTGGGCTAAAGAACGGTGATGGATTAAACCCAGATCTTTTGACTGGGTGTGAGTGTTTGATTGGTTCAGATGCTCTGTCCATCCCCACCCCCTTTTGTACCGCTTTTGGCCGCCATAAGTGTGGCAGGTATGCTCAGACATGAGTCCCTTGCTCACTTTGCCACTGGATTCAAGCAAGCCGGTCTGAAGGCGGCTGTAATGCCAGAAACCGGTCCTCAGAAGCTTGTTTCCGGTCCAGGGAAGGCATGGCTTGGCAGTTCGGGCTGGACTGTTCCCATGAGGCACAGGGTCAGACTGATTTGCATATAGCCATGTCTGAACTGGGGTGGCAGAGTGGGCTAAAGAACGGTGATTGATTAAACCCAGATCTTTTGACTGGGTGTGAGTGTTTGATTGGTTCAGATGCTCTGTCCATCACCGCCCCCTTTTGTACCGCTTTTGGCCACCATAAGTGTGGCAGGGTATGCTCAGATGTGAGTCCCTTGCTCACTTTGCCACTGGATTCATGCAAGCCGGGCTGAAGACGGCTGTAATGCCAGAAACCGGTCCTCGGAAGCTTGTTTCCGGTCCAGGGAAGGCATGGCTTGGCAGTTCGGGCTGGACTGTTCCCATGAGTCACAGGGTCAGACTGATTTGCATATAGCCATGTCTGAACTGGGGTGGCAGAGTGGGCTAAAGAACGGTGATGGATTAAACCCAGATCTTTTGACTGGGTGTGAGTGTTTGATTGGTTCAGATGCTCCGTCCATCACCACCCCCTTTTGTACCGCTTTTGGCCGCCATAAGTGTGGCAGGGTATGCTCAGACGTGAGTCCCTTGCTCACTTTGCCACTGGATTCAAGCAAGCCGGGCTGAAGACGGCTGTAATGCCAGAAACCGGTCCTCGGTAGCTTGTTTCCGGTCCAGGGAAGGCATGGCTTGGCAGTTCGGGCTGGACTGTTTCCATGAGGCACAGGGTCAGACTGATTTGCATATAGCCATGTCTAAACTGGGGTGGCAGAGTGGGCTAAAGAACGGTGATGGATAAAACCCAGATCTTTTGAATTGGTGTGAGCGTTTGATTGGTTCAGATGCTCCGTCCTTCACCACCCCCTTTTGTACCACTTTTGGCTGCCATAAGTGTGGCAGGGTATGCTCAGACGTGCGTCCCTTGGTCACTTTGCCACTGGATTCAAGCAAGCCTGGCTGAAGACGGCTGTAATGCCAGAAACCGGTCCTCGGAAGCTTGTTTCCGGTCCAGGGAAGGCATGCCTTGGCAGTTCGGGCTGGACTGTTCCCATGAGGCACAGGGTCAGACTGATTTGCATATAGCCATGTCTGAACTGGGGGGGCAGAGTGGGCTAAAGAAGGGTGATGGATTAAACCCAGATCTTTTGACTGGGTGTGAGTGTTTGATTGGTTCAGATGCTCCGTCCATCACCACCCCCTGTTGTACCGCTTTTGGCCGCCATAAGTGTGGCAGGGTATGCTCAGATGTGAGTCCCTTGCTCACTTTGCCACTGGATTCATGCAAGCCGGGCTGAAGACGGCTGTAATGCGAGAAACCGGTCCTCGGAAGCTTGTTTCCGGTCCAGGGAAGGCATGGCTTGGCAGTTCGGGCAGGACTGTTCCCATGAGGCACAGGGTCAGACTGATTTGCATATAGCCATGTCTGAACTGGGGTGGCAGAGTGGGCTAAAGAACGGTGATGGATTAAACCCAGATCTTTTGACTGGGTGTGAGTGTTTGATTGGTTCAGATGCTCCGTCCATCACCACCCCCTTTTGTACCGCTTTTGGCCGCCATAAGTGTGGCAGGGTATGCTCCGACGTGAGTCCCTTGCTCACTTTGCCACTGGATTCAAGCAAGCCGGGCTGAAGACGGCTGTAATGCCAGAAACCGGTCCTCGGTAGCTTGTTTCCGGTCCAGGGAAGGCATGGCTTGGCAGTTCGGGCTGGACTGTTTCCATGAGGCACAGGGTCAGACTGATTTGCATATAGCCATGTCTAAACTGGGGTGGCAGAGTGGGCTAAAGAACGGTGATGGATTAAACCCAGATCTTTTGAATTGGTGTGAGCGTTTGATTGGTTCAGATGCTCCGTCCTTCACCACCCCCTTTTGTACCACTTTTGGCTGCCATAAGTGTGGCAGGGTATGCTCAGACGTGCGTCCCTTGGTCACTTTGCCACTGGATTCAAGCAAGCCTGGCTGAAGACGGCTGTAATGCCAGAAACCGGTCCTCGGAAGCTTGTTTCCGGTCCAGGGAAGGCATGCCTTGGCAGTTCGGGCTGGACTGTTCCCATGAGGCACATGGTCACGCTGATTTGCATATACCCATGTCTCAACTGGGGTGGCAGAGTGGGCTAAAGAACGGTGATGGATTAAACCCAGATCTTTTGACTGGGTGTGAGTGTTTGACTGGTTCAGATGCTCAGTCCATCAGCACCCCCTTTTGTACCGCTTTTGGCCGCCATAAGTGTGGCAGGGTATGCTCAGACGTGAGTCCCTTGCTCACTTTGCCACTGGATTCAAGCAAGCCGGGATGAGGACGGCTGTATTGCCAGAAACCGGTCCTCGGAAGCTTGTTTCCGGTCCAGGGAAGGCATGGCTTGGCAGTTCGGGCTGGACTGTTTCCATGAGGCACAGGGTCAGACTGATTGGCATATAGCCATGTCTGAACTTGGGTGGCAGAGTGGGCTAAAGAACGGTGATGGATTAAACCCAGATCTTTTGACTGGGTGTGAGTGTTTGATTGGTTCAGATGCTCCGTCCATCACCACCCCCTTTTGTACCGCTTTTGGCTGCCATAAGTGTGGCAGGGTATGCTCAGACGTGAGTCCCTTGCTCACTTTGCCACTGGATTCAAGCAAGCCGGGCTGAAGACGGCTGAAATGCCAGAAACCGGTCCTCGTTAGCTTGTTTCCGGTCCAGGGAAGGCATGGCTTGGCAGTTCCGGCTGGACTGTTCCCATGTGGCACAGGGTCAGACTGATTTGCATATAGCCATGGCTGAACTGGGGTGGCAGAGTGGGCTAAAGAACGGTGATGGATTAAACCCAGATCTTTTGACTGGGTGTGAGTGTTTGATTGGTTCAGATGCTCTGTCCATCACCGCCCCCTTTTGTACCGCTTTTGGCCACCATAAGTGTGGCAGGGTATGCTCAGATGTGAGTCCCTTGCTCACTTTGCCACTGGATTCATGCAAGCCGGGCTGAAGACGGCTGTAATGCCAGAAACCGGTCCTCGGAAGCTTGTTTCCGGTCCAGGGAAGGCATGGCTTGGCAGTTCGGGCTGGACTGTTCCCATGAGTCACAGGGTCAGACTGATTTGCATATAGCCATGTCTGAACTGGGGTGGCAGAGTGGGCTAAAGAACGGTGATGGATTAAACCCAGATCTTTTGACTGGGTGTGAGTGTTTGATTGGTTCAGATGCTCCGTCCATCACCACCCCCTTTTGTACCGCTTTTGGCCGCCATAAGTGTGGCAGGGTATGCTCAGACGTGAGTCCCTTGCTCACTTTGCCACTGGATTCAAGCAAGCCGGGCTGAAGACGGCTGTAATGCCAGAAACCGGTCCTCGGTAGCTTGTTTCCGGTCCAGGGAAGGCATGGCTTGGCAGTTCGGGCTGGACTGTTTCCATGAGGCACAGGGTCAGACTGATTTGCATATAGCCATGTCTAAACTGGGGTGGCAGAGTGGGCTAAAGAACGGTGATGGATTAAACCCAGATCTTTTGAATTGGTGTGAGCGTTTGATTGGTTCAGATGCTCCGTCCTTCACCACCCCCTTTTGTACCACTTTTGGCTGCCATAAGTGTGGCAGGGTATGCTCAGACGTGCGTCCCTTGGTCACTTTGCCACTGGATTCAAGCAAGCCTGGCTGAAGACGGCTGTAATGCCAGAAAC
This sequence comes from Lissotriton helveticus, assembly GCF_964261635.1. Taxonomy (NCBI): domain Eukaryota; kingdom Metazoa; phylum Chordata; class Amphibia; order Caudata; family Salamandridae; genus Lissotriton; species Lissotriton helveticus. The sequence goes on along the minus strand of NC_136061.1, from coordinate 1,187,348,432 downwards.
CGGTCCTCGGAAGCTTGTTTCCGGTCCAGGGAAGGCATGCCTTGGCAGTTCGGGCTGGACTGTTCCCATGAGGCACATGGTCACGCTGATTTGCATATACCCATGTCTCAACTGGGGTGGCAGAGTGGGCTAAAGAACGGTGATGGATTAAACCCAGATCTTTTGACTGGGTGTGAGTGTTTGACTGGTTCAGATGCTCAGTCCATCAGCACCCCCTTTTGTACCGCTTTTGGCCGCCATAAGTGTGGCAGGGTATGCTCAGACGTGAGTCCCTTGCTCACTTTGCCACTGGATTCAAGCAAGCCGGGCTGAGGACGGCTGTATTGCCAGAAACCGGTCCTCGGAAGCTTGTTTCCGGTCCAGGGAAGGCATGGCTTGGCAGTTCGGGCTGGACTGTTTCCATGAGGCACAGGGTCAGACTGATTGGCATATAGCCATGTCTGAACTTGGGTGGCAGAGTGGGCTAAAGAACGGTGATGGATTAAACCCAGATCTTTTGACTGGGTGTGAGTGTTTGATTGGTTCAGATGCTCCGTCCATCACCACCCCCTTTTGTACCGCTTTTGGCTGCCATAAGTGTGGCAGGGTATGTTCAGACGTGAGTCCCTTGCTCACTTTGCCACTGGATTCAAGCAAGCCGGGCTGAAGACGGCTGAAATGCCAGAAACCGGTCCTCGTTAGCTTGTTTCCGGTCCAGGGAAGGCATGGCTTGGCAGTTCCGGCTGGACTGTTCCCATGTGGCACAGGGTCAGACTGATTTGCATATAGCCATGGCTGAACTGGGGTGGCAGAGTGGGCTAAAGAACGGTGATGGATTAAACCCAGATCTTTTGACTGGGTGTGAGTGTTTGATTGGTTCAGATGCTCTGTCCATCACCACCCCCTTTTGTACCACTTTGTTCACCATAAGTTGGCAGGGTATGCTCAGACGTGAGTCCCTTGCTCACTTTGCCACTGGATTCAAGGAAGCCGGGCTGAAGACGGCTGAAATGCCAGAAACCGGTCCTCGGTAGCTTGTTTCTGGTCCAGGGAAGGCATGGCTTGGCAGTTCGGGCTGGACTGTTCCCATGAGGCACAGGGTCATACTGATTTGCATATAGCCATGTCTGAACTGGGTGGCAGAGTGGGCTAAAGAACGGTGATGGATTAAACCCAGATCTTTTGACTGGGTGTGAGTGTTTGATTGATTCAGATGCTCCGTCCATCACCACCCCCTTTTGTACCACTTTGTTCACCATAAGTTGGCAGGGTATGCTCAGACGTGAGTCCCTTGCTCACTTTGCCACTGGATTCAAGGAAGCCGGGCTGAAGACGGCTGAAATGCCAGAAACCGGTCCTCGGTAGCTTGTTTCTGGTCCAGGGAAGGCATGGCTTGGCAGTTCGGGCTGGACTGTTCCCATGAGGCACAGGGTCAGACTGATTTGCATATAGCCATGTATGAACTGGGGTTGCAGAGTGGGCTAAAGAACGGTGATGGTTTAAACCCAGATCTTTTGACTGGGTGTGAGTGTTTGATGGTTCAGATGCTCTGTCCATCACCACCCCCTTTTGTACCGCTTTTGGCCGCCATAAGTGTGGCAGGTATGCTCAGACGTGAGTCCCTTGCTCACTTTGCCACTGGATTCAAGCAAGCCGGGCTGAAGACGGCTGTAATGCCAGAAACCGGTCCTCGGAAGCATGTTTCCGGTCCAGGGAAGGCATGACTTGGCAGTTCGGGCTGGACTGTTTCCATGAGGCACAGGGTCAGACTGATTTGCATGTAGCCATGTCTGAACTGGGGTGGCAGAGTGGGCTAAAGAACGGTGATGGATTAAACCCAGATCTTTTGACTGGGTGTGAGTATTTGATTGGTTCAGATACTCCGTCTATCACCACCCCCTTTTGTACCGCTTTTGGCCGCCAGAAGTGTGGCAGGGTATGCTGAGACGTGAGTCCCTTGCTCACTTTGCCACTGGATTCAAGTAAGCCGGGCTGAAGACGGCTGTATTGCCAGAAACCGGTCCTTGGAAGCTTGTTTCCGGTCCAGGGAAGGCATGGCTGGCAGTTCGGGCTGGACTGTGCCCATGAGGCACAGGGTCAGACTGATTTGCATATAGCCATGTCTGAACTGGGGTTGCAGAGTGGGCTAAAGAACGGTGATGGATTAAACCCAGATCTTTTGACTGGGTGTGAGTGTTTGATTGGTTCAGATGCTCTGTCCATCCCCACCCCCTTTTGTACCGCTTTTGGCCGCCATAAGTGTGGCAGGTATGCTCAGACGTGAGTCCCTTGCTCACTTTGCCACTGGATTCAAGCAAGCCGGTCTGAAGGCGGCTGTAATGCCAGAAACCGGTCCTCAGAAGCTTGTTTCCGGTCCAGGGAAGGCATGGCTTGGCAGTTCGGGCTGGACTGTTCCCATGAGGCACAGGGTCAGACTGATTTGCATATAGCCATGTCTGAACTGGGGTGGCAGAGTGGGCTAAAGAACGGTGATTGATTAAACCCAGATCTTTTGACTGGGTGTGAGTGTTTGATTGGTTCAGATGCTCTGTCCATCACCGCCCCCTTTTGTACCGCTTTTGGCCACCATAAGTGTGGCAGGGTATGCTCAGATGTGAGTCCCTTGCTCACTTTGCCACTGGATTCATGCAAGCCGGGCTGAAGACGGCTGTAATGCCAGAAACCGGTCCTCGGAAGCTTGTTTCCGGTCCAGGGAAGGCATGGCTTGGCAGTTCGGGCTGGACTGTTCCCATGAGTCACAGGGTCAGACTGATTTGCATATAGCCATGTCTGAACTGGGGTGGCAGAGTGGGCTAAAGAACGGTGATGGATTAAACCCAGATCTTTTGACTGGGTGTGAGTGTTTGATTGGTTCAGATGCTCCGTCCATCACCACCCCCTTTTGTACCGCTTTTGGCCGCCATAAGTGTGGCAGGGTATGCTCAGACGTGAGTCCCTTGCTCACTTTGCCACTGGATTCAAGCAAGCCGGGCTGAAGACGGCTGTAATGCCAGAAACCGGTCCTCGGTAGCTTGTTTCCGGTCCAGAGAAGGCATTGCTTGGCAGTTCGGGCTGGACTGTTTCCATGAGGCACAGGGTCAGACTGATTTGCATATAGCCATGTCTGAACTGGGGTGGCAGAGTGGGCTAAAGAACGGTGATGGATTAAACCCAGATCTTTTGACTTGGTGTGAGCGTTTGATTGGTTCAGATGCTCCGTCCTTCACCACCCCCTTTTGTACCACTTTTGGCTGCCATAAGTGTGGCAGGGTATGCTCAGACGTGAGTCCCTTGGTCACTTTGCCACTGGATTCAAGCAAGCCGGTCTGAAGGCGGCTGTAATGCTAGAAACCGGTCCTCGGTAGCTTGTTTCCGGTCCAGGGAAGGCATGGCTTGGCAGTTCGGGCTGGACTGTTTCCATGAGGCACAGGGTCAGACTGATTTGCATATAGCCATGTCTAAACTGGGGTGGCAGAGTGGGCTAAAGAACGGTGATGGATTAAACCCAGATCTTTTGACTTGGTGTGAGCGTTTGATTGGTTCAGATGCTCCGTCCTTCACCACCCCCTTTTGTACCACTTTTGGCTGCCATAAGTGTGGCAGGGTATGCTCAGACGTGAGTCCCTTGGTCACTTTGCCACTGGATTCAAGCAAGCCTGGCTGAAGACGGCTGTAATGCCAGAAACCGGTCCTCGGAAGCTTGTTTCCGGTCCAGGGAAGGCATGCCTTGGCAGTTCGAGCTGGACTGTTCCCATGAGGCACATGGTCACGCTGATTTGCATATACCCATGTCTCAACTGGGGTGGCAGAGTGGGCTAAAGAACGGTGATGGATTAAACCCAGATCTTTTGACTGGGTGTGAGTGTTTGACTGGTTCAGATGCTCAGTCCATCAGCACCCACTTTTGTACCGCTTTTGGCCGCCATAAGTGTGGCAGGGTATGCTCAGACGTGAGTCCCTTGCTCACTTTGCCACTGGATTCAAGCAAGCCGGGCTGAGGACGGCTGTATTGCCAGAAACCGGTCCTCGGAAGCTTGTTTCCGGTCCAGGGAAGGCATGGCTTGGCAGTTCGGGCTGGACTGTTTCCATGAGGCACAGGGTCAGACTGATTGGCATATAGCCATGTCTGAACTGGGGTGGCAGAGTGGGCTAAAGAACGGTGATGGATTAAACCCAGATCTTTTGACTGGGTGTGAGTGTTTGATTGGTTCAGATGCTCCGTCCATCACCACCCCCTTTTGTACCGCTTTTGGCCGCCATAAGTGTGGCAGGTATGCTCAGACGTGAGTCCCTTGTTCACTTTGCCACTGGATTCAAGCAAGCCGAGCTGAAGACGGCTGTAATGCCAGAAACCGGTCCTCAGAAGCTTGTTTCCGGTCCAGGGAAGGCAGGGCTTGTCAGTTCGGGCTGGACTGTTCCCATGAAGCACAGGGTCAGACTGATTTGCATATAGCCATGTCTTAACTGGGGTGGCAGAGTGGGCTAAAGAACGGTGATTGATTAAACCCAGATCTTTTGACTGGGTGTGAGTGTTTGATTGGTTCAGATGCTACGTCCATCACCACCCCCTATTGTACCGCTTTTGGCCTCCATAAGTGTGTCAGGGTATGCTCAGACGTGAGTCCCTTGCTCACTTTGCCACTGGATTTATGCAAGTTGGGCTGAAGACTGCTGTAAGGCCAGAAACCGGTCCTCGGAAGCTTGTTTCCGGTCCAGGGAAGGCATGGCTTGGCAGTTCGGGCTGGACTGTTCCCATGAGGCACAGGGTTAGACTGATTTGCATATAGCCATGTCTGAACTGGGGTGGCAGAGTGGGCTAAAGAAGGGTGATGGATTAAACCCAGATCTTTTGACTGGGTGTGAGTGTTTGATTGGTTCAGATGCTCCGTCCATCACCACCCCCTGTTGTACCGCTTTTGGCCGCCATCAGTGTGGCAGGGTATGCTCAGACATGAGTCCCTTGCTCACTTTGCCGCTGGATTCAAGTAAGCCGGGCTGAAGACGGCTGTAATGCCAGAAACCGGTCCTCGGAAGCTTGTTTCCGGTCCAGGGAAGGCATGGCTTGGAAGTTCGGGCTGGACTGTTCCCATGAGGCACAGGGTCAGACTGATTTGCATATAGCCATGTCTGAACTGGGGTGGCAGAGTGGGCTAAAGAACGGTGATTGATTAAACCCAGATCTTTTGACTGGGTGTGAGTGTTTGATTGGTTCAGATGCTCTGTCCATCACCACCCCCTTTTGTACCGCTTTTGGCCTCCATAAGTGTAACAGGGTATGCTCAGACGTGAGTCGCTTGCTCACTTTGCCACTGGATTCATGCAAGCCGGGCTGAAGACGGCTGTAATGCCAGAAACCGGTCCTCGGTAGCTTGTTTCCGGTCCAGGGAAGGCATGGCTTGGCAGTTCGGGCTGGACTGTTCCCATGAGCCACAAGGTCAGACTGATTTGCATATAGCCATGTCTGAACTGGGGTGGCAGAGTGGGCTAAAGAAGGGTGATGGATTAAACCCAGATCTTTTGACTGGGTGTGAGTGTTTGATTGGTTCAGATGCTCCGTCCATCACCACTCCCTGTTGTACCGCTTTTGGCTGCCATAAGTGTGGCAGGGTATGCTCAGACGTGAGTCCCTTGGTCACTTTGCCACTGGATTCAAGCAAGCCGGGCTGAAGACGGCTGTAATGCCAGAAACCGGTCCTCGGAAGCTTGTTTCCGATCCAGGGAAGGCATGCCTTGGCAGTTCGGACTGGACTGTTCCCATGAGGCACATGGTCAGACTGATTTGCATATACCCATGTCTCAACTGGGGTGGCAGAGTGGGCTAAAGAACGGTGATGGATTAAACCCAGATCTTTTGACTGGATGTGAGTGTTTGATTGGTTCAGATGCTCTGTCCATCACCACCCCCTTTTGTACCGCTTTTGGCTGCCATAAGTGTGGCAGGGTATGCTCAGACGTGAGTCCCTTCGTCACTTTGCCACTGGATTCAAGCAAGCCGGGCTGAAGACGGCTGTAATGCCAGAAACCGGTCCTCGGAAGCTTGTTTCCGGTCCAGGGAAGGCATGCCTTGGCAGTTCGGACTGGACTGTTCCCATGAGGCACATGGTCAGACTGATTTGCATATACCCATGTCTCAACTGGGGTGGCAGAGTGGGCTAAAGAACGGTGATGGATTAAACCCAGATCTTTTGACTGGGTGTGTGTGTTTGACTGGTTCAGATGCTCCCGTCCATCAGCACCCCCTTTTTTACCGCTTTTGGCTGCCATAAGTGTGGCAGGGTATGCTCAGACGTGAGTCCCTTGATCACTTTGCCACTGGATTCAAGCAAGCCGGGCTGAAGATGGCTGTAATGCCAGAAACCGGTCCTCGGAAGCTTGTTTCGGTCCAAGGAAGGCATGGCTTGGCAGTTCGGGCTGGACTGTTCCCATGAGGCACAGGGTCAGACTGATTTGCATATATCCATGTCTGAACTGGGGTGGCAGAGTGGGCTAAAGATTGGTGATGGTATAAACCCAGATCTTTTGACTGGGTGTGAGTGTTTGATTGGTTCAGATGCTCCGTCCATCACCACCCCCTTTTGTACCGCTTTTGGCCGCCATAAGTGTGGCAGGGTATGCTCAGACGTGAGTCCCTTGCTCACTTTGCCACTGGATTCAAGCAAGCCGGGCTGAAGACGGCTGTATTGCCAGAAACCGGTCCTCGGAACTTTGTTTCCGGTCCAGGGAAGGCATGGCTTGGCAGTTCGGGCTGGACTGTTTCCATGAGGCACAGGGTCAGACTGATTTGCATATAGCCATGTCTGAACTGGGGTGGCAGAGTGGGCTAAAGAACGTGATGGATTAAACCCAGATCTTTTGACTGGGTGTGAGTGTTTGATTGGTTCAGATGCTCCGTCCATCACCACCCCCTTTTGTACCGCTTTTGGCCACCATAAGTGTGGCAGGGTATGCTCAGACGTGTGTCCCTTGCTCACTTTGCCACTGGATTCAAGCAAGCCGGGATGAAGGCGGCTGTAATGCCAGAAACCGGTCCTCAGAAGCTTGTTTCCGGTCGAGGGAAGGCATGGCTCAGCAGTTCGGGCTGGACTGTTCCCATGAGACACAGAGTCAGACTGATTTGCATATAGCCATGTCTGAACTGGGGGGGCAGAGTGGGCTAAAGAAGGGTGATGGATTAAACCCAGATCTTTTGACTGGGTGTGAGTGTTTGATTGGTTCAGATGCTCCGTCCATCACCACCCCCTGTTGTACCGCTTTTGGCCGCCATAAGTGTGGCAGGGTATGCTCAGACGTGAGTCCCTTGCTCACTTTGCCGCTGGATTCAAATAAGCCGGGCTGAAGACGGCTGTAATGCGAGAAACCGGTCCTCGGAAGCTTGTTTCCGGTCCAGGGAAGGCATGGCTTGGCAGTTCGGGCAGGACTGTTCCCATGAGGCACAGGGTCAGACTGATTTGCATATAGCAATGTCTGAACTGGGGTGGCAGAGTGGGCTAAAGAACGGTGATGGATTAAACCCAGATCTTTTGACTGGGTGTGAGTATTTGATTGGTTCAGATACTCCGTCTATCACCACCCCCTTTTGTACCGCTTTTGGCCGCCAGAAGTGTGGCAGGGTATGCTGAGACGTGAGTCCCTTGCTCACTTTGCCACTGGATTCAAGTAAGCCGGGCTGAAGACGGCTGTATTGCCAGAAACCGGTCCTTGGAAGCTTGTTTCCGGTCCAGGGAAGGCATGGCTGGCAGTTCGGGCTGGACTGTGCCCATGAGGCACAGGGTCAGACTGATTTGCATATAGCCATGTCTGAACTGGGGTTGCAGAGTGGGCTAAAGAACGGTGATGGATTAAACCCAGATCTTTTGACTGGGTGTGAGTGTTTGATTGGTTCAGATGCTCTGTCCATCCCCACCCCCTTTTGTACCGCTTTTGGCCGCCATAAGTGTGGCAGGTATGCTCAGACGTGAGTCCCTTGCTCACTTTGCCACTGGATTCAAGCAAGCCGGTCTGAAGGCGGCTGTAATGCCAGAAACCGGTCCTCAGAAGCTTGTTTCCGGTCCAGGGAAGGCATGGCTTGGCAGTTCGGGCTGGACTGCTCCCATGAGGCACAGGGTCAGACTGATTTGCATATAGCCATGTCTGAACTGGGGTGGCAGAGTGGGCTAAAGAACGGTGATTGATTAAACCCAGATCTTTTGACTGGGTGTGAGTGTTTGATTGGTTCAGATGCTCTGTCCATCACCGCCCCCTTTTGTACCGCTTTTGGCCACCATAAGTGTGGCAGGGTATGCTCAGATGTGAGTCCCTTGCTCACTTTGCCACTGGATTCATGCAAGCCGGGCTGAAGACGGCTGTAATGCCAGAAACCGGTCCTCGGAAGCTTGTTTCCGATCCAGGGAAGGCATGCCTTGGCAGTTCGGACTGGACTGTTCCCATGAGGCACATGGTCAGACTGATTTGCATATACCCATGTCTCAACTGGGGTGGCAGAGTGGGCTAAAGAACGGTGATGGATTAAACCCAGATCTTTTGACTGGATGTGAGTGTTTGATTGGTTCAGATGCTCTGTCCATCACCACCCCCTTTTGTACCGCTTTTGGCTGCCATAAGTGTGGCAGGGTATGCTCAGACGTGAGTCCCTTCGTCACTTTGCCACTGGATTCAAGCAAGCCGGGCTGAAGACGGCTGTAATGCCAGAAACCGGTCCTCGGAAGCTTGTTTCCGGTCCAGGGAAGGCATGCCTTGGCAGTTCGGACTGGACTGTTCCCATGAGGCACATGGTCAGACTGATTTGCATATACCCATGTCTCAACTGGGGTGGCAGAGTGGGCTAAAGAACGGTGATGGATTAAACCCAGATCTTTTGACTGGGTGTGTGTGTTTGACTGGTTCAGATGCTCCCGTCCATCAGCACCCCCTTTTTTACCGCTTTTGGCTGCCATAAGTGTGGCAGGGTATGCTCAGACGTGAGTCCCTTGATCACTTTGCCACTGGATTCAAGCAAGCCGGGCTGAAGATGGCTGTAATGCCAGAAACCGGTCCTCGGAAGCTTGTTTCGGTCCAAGGAAGGCATGGCTTGGCAGTTCGGGCTGGACTGTTCCCATGAGGCACAGGGTCAGACTGATTTGCATATATCCATGTCTGAACTGGGGTGGCAGAGTGGGCTAAAGATTGGTGATGGTATAAACCCAGATCTTTTGACTGGGTGTGAGTGTTTGATTGGTTCAGATGCTCCGTCCATCACCACCCCCTTTTGTACCGCTTTTGGCCGCCATAAGTGTGGCAGGGTATGCTCAGACGTGAGTCCCTTGCTCACTTTGCCACTGGATTCAAGCAAGCCGGGCTGAAGACGGCTGTATTGCCAGAAACCGGTCCTCGGAACTTTGTTTCCGGTCCAGGGAAGGCATGGCTTGGCAGTTCGGGCTGGACTGTTTCCATGAGGCACAGGGTCAGACTGATTTGCATATAGCCATGTCTGAACTGGGGTGGCAGAGTGGGCTAAAGAACGTGATGGATTAAACCCAGATCTTTTGACTGGGTGTGAGTGTTTGATTGGTTCAGATGCTCCGTCCATCACCACCCCCTTTTGTACCGCTTTTGGCCACCATAAGTGTGGCAGGGTATGCTCAGACGTGTGTCCCTTGCTCACTTTGCCACTGGATTCAAGCAAGCCGGGATGAAGGCGGCTGTAATGCCAGAAACCGGTCCTCAGAAGCTTGTTTCCGGTCGAGGGAAGGCATGGCTCAGCAGTTCGGGCTGGACTGTTCCCATGAGACACAGAGTCAGACTGATTTGCATATAGCCATGTCTGAACTGGGGGGGCAGAGTGGGCTAAAGAAGGGTGATGGATTAAACCCAGATCTTTTGACTGGGTGTGAGTGTTTGATTGGTTCAGATGCTCCGTCCATCACCACCCCCTGTTGTACCGCTTTTGGCCGCCATAAGTGTGGCAGGGTATGCTCAGACGTGAGTCCCTTGCTCACTTTGCCGCTGGATTCAAATAAGCCGGGCTGAAGACGGCTGTAATGCGAGAAACCGGTCCTCGGAAGCTTGTTTCCGGTCCAGGGAAGGCATGGCTTGGCAGTTCGGGCAGGACTGTTCCCATGAGGCACAGGGTCAGACTGATTTGCATATAGCAATGTCTGAACTGGGGTGGCAGAGTGGGCTAAAGAACGGTGATGGATTAAACCCAGATCTTTTGACTGGGTGTGAGTATTTGATTGGTTCAGATACTCCGTCTATCACCACCCCCTTTTGTACCGCTTTTGGCCGCCAGAAGTGTGGCAGGGTATGCTGAGACGTGAGTCCCTTGCTCACTTTGCCACTGGATTCAAGTAAGCCGGGCTGAAGACGGCTGTATTGCCAGAAACCGGTCCTTGGAAGCTTGTTTCCGGTCCAGGGAAGGCATGGCTGGCAGTTCGGGCTGGACTGTGCCCATGAGGCACAGGGTCAGACTGATTTGCATATAGCCATGTCTGAACTGGGGTTGCAGAGTGGGCTAAAGAACGGTGATGGATTAAACCCAGATCTTTTGACTGGGTGTGAGTGTTTGATTGGTTCAGATGCTCTGTCCATCCCCACCCCCTTTTGTACCGCTTTTGGCCGCCATAAGTGTGGCAGGTATGCTCAGACGTGAGTCCCTTGCTCACTTTGCCACTGGATTCAAGCAAGCCGGTCTGAAGGCGGCTGTAATGCCAGAAACCGGTCCTCAGAAGCTTGTTTCCGGTCCAGGGAAGGCATGGCTTGGCAGTTCGGGCTGGACTGCTCCCATGAGGCACAGGGTCAGACTGATTTGCATATAGCCATGTCTGAACTGGGGTGGCAGAGTGGGCTAAAGAACGGTGATTGATTAAACCCAGATCTTTTGACTGGGTGTGAGTGTTTGATTGGTTCAGATGCTCTGTCCATCACCGCCCCCTTTTGTACCGCTTTTGGCCACCATAAGTGTGGCAGGGTATGCTAAGATGTGAGTCCCTTGCTCACTTTGCCACTGGATTCATGCAAGCCGGGCTGAAGACGGCTGTAATGCCAGAAACCGGTCCTCGGAAGCTTGTTTCCGGTCCAGGGAAGGCATGGCTTGGCAGTTCGGGCTGGACTGTTCCCATGAGTCACAGGGTCAGACTGATTTGCATATAGCCATGTCTGAACTGGGGTGGCAGAGTGGGCTAAAGAACGGTGATGGATTAAACCCAGATCTTTTGACTGGGTGTGAGTGTTTGATTGGTTCAGATGCTCCGTCCATCACCACCCCCTTTTGTACCGCTTTTGGCCGCCATAAGTGTGGCAGGGTATGCTCAGACGTGAGTCCCTTGCTCACTTTGCCACTGGATTCAAGCAAGCCGGGCTGAAGACGGCTGTAATGCCAGAAACCGGTCCTCGGTAGCTTGTTTCCGGTCCAGGGAAGGCATGGCTTGGCAGTTCGGGCTGGACTGTTTCCATGAGGCACAGGGTCAGACTGATTTGCATATAGCCATGTCTAAACTGGGGTGGCAGAGTGGGCTAAAGAACGGTGATGGATTAAACCCAGATCTTTTGAATTGGTGTGAGCGTTTGATTGGTTCAGATGCTCCGTCCTTCACCACCCCCTTTTGTACCACTTTTGGCTGCCATAAGTGTGGCAGGGTATGCTCAGACGTGCGTCCCTTGGTCACTTTGCCACTGGATTCAAGCAAGCCTGGCTGAAGACGGCTGTAATGCCAGAAACCGGTCCTCGGAAGCTTGTTTCCGGTCCAGGGAAGGCATGCCTTGGCAGTTCGGGCTGGACTGTTCCCATGAGGCACATGGTCACGCTGATTTGCATATACCCATGTCTCAACTGGGGTGGCAGAGTGGGCTAAAGAACGGTGATGGATTAAACCCAGATCTTTTGACTGGGTGTGAGTGTTTGACTGGTTCAGATGCTCAGTCCATCAGCACCCCCTTTTGTACCGCTTTTGGCCGCCATAAGTGTGGCAGGGTATGCTCAGACGTGAGTCCCTTGCTCACTTTGCCACTGGATTCAAGCAAGCCGGGCTGAGGACGGCTGTATTGCCAGAAACCGGTCCTCGGAAGCTTGTTTCCGGTCCAGGGAAGGCATGGCTTGGCAGTTCGGGCTGGACTGTTTCCATGAGGCACAGGGTCAGACTGATTGGCATATAGCCATGTCTGAACTTGGGTGGCAGAGTGGGCTAAAGAACGGTGATGGATTAAACCCAGATCTTTTGACTGGGTGTGAGTGTTTGATTGGTTCAGATGCTCCGTCCATCACCACCCCCTTTTGTACCGCTTTTGGCTGCCATAAGTGTGGCAGGGTATGCTCAGACGTGAGTCCCTTGCTCACTTTGCCACTGGATTCAAGCAAGCCGGGCTGAAGACGGCTGAAATGCCAGAAACCGGTCCTCGTTAGCTTGTTTCCGGTCCAGGGAAGGCATGGCTTGGCAGTTCCGGCTGGACTGTTCCCATGTGGCACAGGGTCAGACTGATTTGCATATAGCCATGGCTGAACTGGGGTGGCAGAGTGGGCTAAAGAACGGTGATGGATTAAACCCAGATCTTTTGACTGGGTGTGAGTGTTTGATTGGTTCAGATGCTCTGTCCATCACCACCCCCTTTTGTACCACTTTGTTCACCATAAGTTGGCAGGGTATGCTCAGACGTGAGTCCCTTGCTCACTTTGCCACTGGATTCAAGGAAGCCGGGCTGAAGACCGCTGAAATGCCAGAAACCGGTCCTCGGTAGCTTGTTTCTGGTCCAGGGAAGGCATGGCTTGGCAGTTCGGGCTGGACTGTTCTCATGAGGCACAGGGTCATACTGATTTGCATATAGCCATGTCTGAACTGGGTGGCAGAGTGGGCTAAAGAACGGTGATGGATTAAACCCAGATCTTTTGACTGGGTGTGAGTGTTTGATTGATTCAGATGCTCCGTCCATCACCACCCCCTTTTGTACCACTTTGTTCACCATAAGTTGGCAGGGTATGCTCAGACGTGAGTCCCTTGCTCACTTTGCCACTGGATTCAAGGAAGCCGGGCTGAAGACGGCTGAAATGCCAGAAACCGGTCCTCGGTAGCTTGTTTCTGGTCCAGGGAAGGCATGGCTTGGCAGTTCGGGCTGGACTGTTCCCATGAGGCACAGGGTCAGACTGATTTGCATATAGCCATGTATGAACTGGGGTTGCAGAGTGGGCTAAAGAACGGTGATGGTTTAAACCCAGATCTTTTGACTGGGTGTGAGTGTTTGATGGTTCAGATGCTCTGTCCATCACCACCCCCTTTTGTACCGCTTTTGGCCGCCATAAGTGTGGCAGGTATGCTCAGACGTGAGTCCCTTGCTCACTTTGCCACTGGATTCAAGCAAGCCGGGCTGAAGACGGCTGTAATGCCAGAAACCGGTCCTCGGAAGCTTGTTTCCGGTCCAGGGAAGGCATGGCTTGGCAGTTCGGGCTCGACTGTTCCCGTGAGGCACAAGGTCAGACTGATTTACATATAGCCATGTCTGAACTGGGGTGGCAGAGTGGGCTAAAAAAGGGTGATGGATTAAACCCAGATCTTTGGACTGGGTGTGAGTGTTTGATTGGTTCAGATGCTCCGTCCATCACCACCCCCTGTTGTACCACTTTTGGCTGCCATCAGTGTGGCAGGGTATTCTCAGACGTGAGTCCCTTGCTCACTTTGCCACTGGATTCAAGCAAGCCGGGCTGAAGACGGCTGTAATGCCAGAAACCGGTCCTCGGAAGCTTGTTTCCGGTCCAGGGAAGGCATGGCTTGGCAGTTCGGCCTGGACTGTTCCCATGAGGCACAGGGTCAGACTGATTTGCATATAGCCATGTCTGAACTGGGGTGGCAGAGTGGGCTAAAGAAAGGTGATGGATCAAACCCAGATCTTTTGACTGGGTGTGAGTGTTTGATTGGTTCAAATGCTCCGTCCATCACCACCCCCTTTTGTACCGCTTTTGGCCACCATAAGTGTGGCAGGGTATGCTCAGACGTGAGTCCCTTGCTCACTTTGCCACTGGATTCAAGCAAGCCGGGCTGAAGACGGCTGTAATGCCAGAAACCGGTCCTCGGAAGCTTGTTTCCGGTCCAGGGAAGGCATGACTTGGCAGTTGGGGCTGGACTGTTTCCATGAGGCACAGGGTCAGACTGATTTGCATGTAGCCATGTCTGAACTGGGGTGGCAGAGTGGGCTAAAGAACGGTGATGGATTAAACCCAGATCTTTTGACTGGGTGTGAGTGTTTGATTGGTTCAGATGCTCTGTCCATCACCACCCCCTTTTGTACCGCTTTTGGATGCCATAAGTGTGGCAGGGTATGCTCAGACGTGAGTCCCTTGGTCACTTTGCCACTGGATTCAAGCAAGCCGGGCTGAAGACGGCTGTAATGCCAGAAACCGGTCCTCGGAAGCTTGTTTCCGGTCCAGGGAAGGCATGCCTTGGCAGTTCGGGCTGGACTGTTCCCATGAGGCACATGGTCAGACTGATTTGCATATACCCATGTCTCAACTGGGGTGGCAGAGTGGGCTAAAGAACGGTGTTGGATTAAACCCAGATCTTTTGACTGGGTGTGTGTGTTTGACTGGTTCAGATGCTCCCGTCCATCAGCACCCCCTTTTGTACCGCTTTTGGCCGCCATAAGTGTGGCAGGGTATGCTCAGACGTGAGTCCCTTGATCACTTTGCCACTGGATTCAAGCAAGCCGGGCTGAAGATGGCTGTAATGCCAGAAACCGGTCCTCGGAAGCTTGTTTCGGTCCAAGGAAGGCATGGCTTGGCAGTTCGGGCTGGACTGTTCCCATGAGGCACAGGGTCAGACTGATTTGCATATAGCCATGTCTGAACTGGGGTGGCAGAGTGGGCTAAAGATTGGTGATGGATTAAACCCAGATCTTTTGACTGGGTGTGAGTGTTTGATTGGTTCAGATGCTCCGTCCATCACCACCCCCTTTTGTACCGCTTTTGGCCGCCATAAGTGTGGCAGGGTATGCTCAGACGTGAGCCCTTGCTCACTTTGCCACTGGATTCAAGCAAGCCGGGCTGAAGACGGCTGTATTGCCAGAAACCGGTCCTCGGAAGCTTGTTTCCGGTCCAGGGAAGGCATGGCTTGGCAGTTTGGGCTGGACTGTTTCCATGAGGCACAGGGTCTGACTGATTTGCATATAGCCATGTCTGAACTGGGGTGGCAGAGTGGGCTAAAGAACGGTGATGGATTAAACCCAGATCTTTTGACAGGGTGTGAGTGTTTGATTGGTTCAGATGCTCCGTCCATCACCACCCCCTTTTGTACCGCTTTTGGCTGCCATAAGTATGGCAGGGTATGCTCAGACGTGAGTCCCTTGGTCAGTTTGCCACTGGATTTAAGCAAGCCGTGCTGAAGACGGGTGTAATGCCAGAAACCTGTCCTCGGAAGCTTGTTTCCGGTCCAGGGAAGGCATGCCTTGGCAGTTCGGGCTGGACTGTTCCCATGAGGCAAATGGTCAGACTGATTTGCATATAGCCATGTCTGAACTGGGGTGGCAGAGTGGGCTAAAGAACGGTGATGGATTAAACCCAGATCTTTTGACTGGGTGTGAGTGTTTGATTGGTTCAGATGCTCCGTCCATTACCACCCCCTGTTGTACTGCTTTTGGCCTCCATAAGTGTGGCAGGGTATGCTCAGACGTGAGTCCCTTGCTGAATTTGCCGCTGGATTCAAGTAAGCCGGGCTGAAGACGGCTGTAATGCGAGAAACCGGTCCTCGGAAGCTTGTTTCCGGTCCAGGGAAGGCATGGCTTGGCAGTTCGGGCTGGACTGTTCCCATGAGGCACATGGTCACACTGATTTGCATATACCCATGTCTCAACTGGGGTGGCAGAGTGGGCTAAAGAACGGTGATGGATTAAACCCAGATCTTTTGACTGGGTGTGAGTGTTTGACTGGTTCAGATGCTCAGTCCATCAGCACCCCCTTTTGTACCGCTTTTGGCCGCCATAAGTGTGGAAGGGTATGCTCAGACGAGAGTCCATTGCTCACTTTGCCACTGGATTCAAGCAAGCCGGGCTGAAGACGGCTGTATTGCCAGAAACCGGTCCTCGGAAGCTTGTTTCCGGTCCAGGGAAGGCATGGCTTGGCAGTTCGGGCTGGACTGTTTCCATGAGGCACAGGGTCAGACTGATTGGCATATAGCCATGTCTGAACTGGGGTGGCAGAGTGGGCTAAAGAACGGTGATGGATTAAACCCAGATCTTTTGACTGGGTGTGAGTGTTTGATTGGTTCAGATGCTCCGTCCATCACCACCCCCTTTTGTACCGCTTTTGGCTGCCATAAGTGTGGCAGGGTATGCTCAGACGTGAGTCCCTTGGTCACTTTGCCACTGGATTCAAGCAAGCCGGGCTGAAGACGGCTGAAATGCCAGAAACCGGTCCTCGTTAGCTTGTTTCCGGTCCAGGGAAGGCATGGCTTGGCAGTTCCGGCTGGACTGTTCCCATGTGGCACAGGGTCAGACTGATTTGCATATAGCCATGTGTGAACTGGGGTGGCAGAGTGGGCTAAAGAACGGTGATGGATTAAACCCAGATCTTTCGACTGGGTGTGAGTGTTTGATTGGTTCAGATGCTCCGTCCATCACCACCCCCTTTTGTACCGCTTTTGGCAGCCATAAGTGTGGCAGGGTATGCTCAGACGTGCGTCCCTTGCTCACTTTGCCACTGGATTCAAGCAAGCCGGGCTGAAGATGGCTGTAATGGCAGAAACCGGTCTTCGGAAGCTTGTTTCCGGTCCAGGGAAGGCAGGGCTTGGCAGTTCGGGCTGGACTGTTCCCATGAGGCACAGGGTCATACTGATTTGCATATAGCCATGTCTGAACTGGGTGGCAGAGTGGGCTAAAGAACGGTGATGGATTAAACCCAGATCTTTTGACTGGGTGTGAGTGTTTGATTGGTTCAGATGCTCCGTCCATCACCACCCCCTTTTGTACCACTTTGTTCACCATAAGTTGGCAGGGTATGCTCAGACGTGAGTCCCTTGCTCACTTTGCCACTGGATTCAAGGAAGCCGGGCTGAAGACGGCTGAAATGCCAGAAACCGGTCCTCGGTAGCTTGTTTCTGGTCCAGGGAAGGCATGGCTTGGCAGTTCGGGCTGGACTGTTCCCATGAGGCACAGGGTCAGACTGATTTGCATATAGCCATGTCTGAACTGGGGTTGCAGAGTGGGCTAAAGAACGGTGATGGTTTAAACCCAGATCTTTTGACTGGGTGTGAGTGTTTGATTGGTTCAGATGCTCTGTCCATCACCACCCCCTTTTGTACCGCTTTTGGCCGCCTTAAGTGTGGCAGGTATGCTCAGACGTGAGTCCCTTGCTCACTTTGCCACTGGATTCAAGCAAGCCGGGCTGAAGACGGCTGTAATGCCAGAAACCGGTCCTCAGAAGCTTGTTTCCGGTCCAGGGAAGGCAGGGCTTGTCAGTTCGGGCTGGACTGTTCCCATGAGGCACAGGGTCAGACTGATTTGCATATAGCCATGTCTTAACTGGGGTGGCAGAGTGAGCTAAAGAACGGTGATTGATTAAACCCAGATCTTTTGACTGGGTGTGAGTGTTTGATTGGTTCAGATGCTCCGTCCATCACCACCCCCTTTTGTACCGCTTTTGGCTGCCATAAGTGTGGCAGGGTATGCTCAGACGTGAGTCCCTTGCTCACTTTGCCACTGGATTCATGCAAGCCGGGCTGAAGATGGCTGTAATGCCAGAAACCGGTCCTCGGAAGCTTGTTTCCGGTCCAGGGAAGGCATGGCTTGGCAGTTCGGGCTGGACTGTTCGCGTGAGGCACAAGGTCAGACTGATTTGCATATAGCCATGTCTGAACTGGGGTGGCAGAGTGGGCTAAAGAAGGGTGATGGATTAAACCCAGATCTTTGGACTGGGTGTGAGTGTTTGATTGGTTCAGATGCTCCGTCCATCACCACCCCCTGTTGTACCGCTTTTGGCCGCCATCAGTGTGGCAGGGTATTCTCAGACGTGAGTCCCTTGCTCACTTTGCCACTGGATTCAAGCAAGCCGGGCTGAAGACGGCTGTAATGCCAGAAACCGATCCTCGGAAGCTTGTTTCCGGTCCAGGGAAGGCATGGCTTGGCAGTTCGGCCTGGACTGTTCCCATGAGGCACAGGGTCAGACTGATTTGCATATAGCCATGTCTGAACTGGGGTGGCAGAGTGGGCTAAAGAAAGGTGATGGATCAAACCCAGATCTTTTGACTGGGTGTGAGTGTTTGATTGGTTCAGATGCTCCGTCCATCACCACCCCCTTTTGTACCGCTTTTGGCCGCCATAAGTGTGGCAGGGTATGCTCAGACGTGAGTCCCTTGCTCACTTTGCCACTGGATTCAAGCAAGCCGGGCTGAAGACGGCTGTATTGCCAGAAACCGGTCCTCGGAAGCTTGTTTCCGGTCCAGGGAAGGCATGGCTTGGCAGTTCGGGCTGGACTGTTTCCATGAGGCACAGGGTCAGACTGATTTGCATATAGCCATGTCTGAACTGGGGTGGCAGAGTGGGCTAAAGAACGGTGATGGATTAAACCCAGATCTTTTGACAGGGTGTGAGTGTATGATTGGTTCAGATGCTCCGTCCATCACCACCCCCTTTTGTACCGCTTTTGGCTGCCATAAGTGTGGCAGGGTATGCTCAGACGTGAGTCCCTTGGTCACTTTGCCACTGGATTCAAGCAAGCCGGGCTGAAGATGGCTGTAATGCCAGAAACCGGTCCTCGGAAGCTTGTTTCGGTTCAAGGAAGGCATGGCTTGGCAGTTCGGGCTGGCCTGTTCCCATGAGGCACAGGGTCAGACTGATTTGCATATAGCCATGTATGAACTGGGGTGGCAGAGTGGGCTAAAGAACGGTGATGGATTAAACCCAGATCTTTTGACTGGGTGTGATTGTTTGATTGGTTCAGATGCTCTGTCCATCACCACCCCCTTTTGTACCGCTTTTGGCCGCCTTAAGTGTGGCAGGTATGCTCAGACGTGAGTCCCTTGCTCACTTTGCCACTGGATTCAAGCAAGCCGGGCTGAAGACGGCTGTAATGCCAGAAACCGGTCCTCAGAAGCTTGTTTCCGGTCCAGGGAAGGCAGGGCTTGTCAGTTCGGGCTGGACTGTTCCCATGAGGCACAGGGTCAGACTGATTTGCATATAGCCATGTCTTAACTGGGGTGGCAGAGTGAGCTAAAGAACGGTGATTGATTAAACCCAGATCTTTTGACTGGGTGTGAGTGTTTGATTGGTTCAGATGCTCCGTCCATCACCACCCCCTTTTGTACCGCTTTTGGCTGCCATAAGTGTGGCAGGGTATGCTCAGACGTGAGTCCCTTGCTCACTTTGCCACTGGATTCATGCAAGCCGGGCTGAAGATGGCTGTAATGCCAGAAACCGGTCCTCGGAAGCTTGTTTCCGGTCCAGGGAAGGCATGGCTTGGCAGTTCGGGCTGGACTGTTCGCGTGAGGCACAAGGTCAGACTGATTTGCATATAGCCATGTCTGAACTGGGGTGGCAGAGTGGGCTAAAGAAGGGTGATGGATTAAACCCAGATCTTTGGACTGGGTGTGAGTGTTTGATTGGTTCAGATGCTCCGTCCATCACCACCCCCTGTTGTACCGCTTTTGGCCGCCATCAGTGTGGCAGGGTATTCTCAGACGTGAGTCCCTTGCTCACTTTGCCACTGGATTCAAGCAAGCCGGGCTGAAGACGGCTGTAATGCCAGAAACCGATCCTCGGAAGCTTGTTTCCGGTCCAGGGAAGGCATGGCTTGGCAGTTCGGCCTGGACTGTTCCCATGAGGCACAGGGTCAGACTGATTTGCATATAGCCATGTCTGAACTGGGGTGGCAGAGTGGGCTAAAGAAAGGTGATGGATCAAACCCAGATCTTTTGACTGGGTGTGAGTGTTTGATTGGTTCAGATGCTCCGTCCATCACCACCCCCTTTTGTACCGCTTTTGGCCGCCATAAGTGTGGCAGGGTATGCTCAGACGTGAGTCCCTTGCTCACTTTGCCACTGGATTCAAGCAAGCCGGGCTGAAGACGGCTGTATTGCCAGAAACCGGTCCTCGGAAGCTTGTTTCCGGTCCAGGGAAGGCATGGCTTGGCAGTTCGGGCTGGACTGTTTCCATGAGGCACAGGGTCAGACTGATTTGCATATAGCCATGTCTGAACTGGGGTGGCAGAGTGGGCTAAAGAACGGTGATGGATTAAACCCAGATCTTTTGACAGGGTGTGAGTGTATGATTGGTTCAGATGCTCCGTCCATCACCACCCCCTTTTGTACCGCTTTTGGCTGCCATAAGTGTGGCAGGGTATGCTCAGACGTGAGTCCCTTGGTCACTTTGCCACTGGATTCAAGCAAGCCGGGCTGAAGATGGCTGTAATGCCAGAAACCGGTCCTCGGAAGCTTGTTTCGGTTCAAGGAAGGCATGGCTTGGCAGTTCGGGCTGGCCTGTTCCCATGAGGCACAGGGTCAGACTGATTTGCATATAGCCATGTATGAACTGGGGTGGCAGAGTGGGCTAAAGAACGGTGATGGATTAAACCCAGATCTTTTGACTGGGTGTGATTGTTTGATTGGTTCAGATGCTCTGTCCATCACCACCCCCTTTTGTACCGCTTTTGGCAGCCATAAGTGTGGCAGGGTATGCTCAGACGTGAGTCCCTTGCTCACTTTGTCACTGGATTCAAGCAAGCCGAGCTGAAGATGGCTGTAATGCCAGAAACCGGTCCTCGGAAGCTTGTTTCCGGTCCAGGGAAGGCAGGGCTTGGCAGTTCGGGCTGGACTGTTCCCATGAGGCACAGGGTCATACTGATTTGCATATAGCCATGTCTGAACTGGGTGGCAGAGTGGGCTAAAGAACGGTGATGGATTAAACCCAGATCTTTTGACTGGGTGTGAGTGTTTGATTGATTCAGATGCTCCGTCCATCACCACCCCCTTTTGTACCACTTTGTTCACCATAAGTTGGCAGGGTATGCTCAGACGTGAGTCCCTTGCTCACTTTGCCACTGGATTCAAGGAAGCCGGGCTGAAGACGGCTGAAATGCCAGAAGCCGGTCCTCGGTAGCTTGTTTCTGGTCCAGGGAAGGCATGGCTTGGCAGTTCGGGCTGGACTGTTCCCATGAGGCACAGGGTCAGACTGATTTGCATATAGCCATGTATGAACTGGGGTTGCAGAGTGGGCTAAAGAACGGTGATGGTTTAAACCCAGATCTTTTGACTGGGTGTGAGTGTTTGATTGGTTCAGATGCTCTGTCCATCACCACCCCCTTTTGTACCGCTTTTGGCCGCCATAAGTGTGGCAGGTATGCTCAGACGTGAGTCCCTTGCTCACTTTGCCAATGGATTCAAGCAAGCCGGGCTGAAGACGGCTGTAATGCCAGAAACCGGTCCTCAGAAGCTTGTTTCCGGTCCAGGGAAGGCAGGGCTTGTCAGTTCTGGCTGGACTGTTCCCATGAGGCACAGGGTCAGACTGATTTGCATATAGCCATGTCTTAACTGGGGTGGCAGAGTGAGCTAAAGAACGGTGATTGATTAAACCCAGATCTTTTGACTGGGTGTGAGTGTTTGATTGGTTCAGATGCTCCGTCCATCACCACCCCCTTTTGTACTGCTTTTGGCTGCCATAAGTGTGGCAGGGTATGCTCAGACGTGAGTCCCTTGCTCACTTTGCCACTGGATTCATGCAAGCCGGGCTGAAGACGGCTGTAATGCCAGAAACCGGTCCTCGGAAGCTTGTTTCCGGTCCAGGGAAGGCATGGCTTGGCAGTTCGGGCTCGACTGTTCCCGTGAGGCACAAGGTCAGACTGATTTGCATATAGCCATGTCTGAACTGGGGTGGCAGAGTGGGCTAAAGAAGGGTGATGGATTAAACCCAGATCTTTGGACTGGGTGTGAGTGTTTGATTGGTTCAGATGCTCCGTCCATCACCACCCCCTGTTGTACCACTTTTGGCCGCCATCAGTGTGGCAGGGTATTCTCAGACGTGAGTCCCTTGCTCACTTTGCCACTGGATTCAAGCAAGCCGGGCTGAAGACGGCTGTAATGCCAGAAACCGGTCCTCAGAAGCTTGTTTCCGGTCCAGGGAAGGCAGGGCTTGTCAGTTCGGGCTGGACTGTTCCCATGAGGCACAGGGTCAGACTGATTTACATATAGCCATGTCTTAACTGGGGTGGCAGAGTGAGCTAAAGAACGGTGATTGATTAAACCCAGATCTTTTGACTGGGTGTGAGTGTTTGATTGGTTCAGATGCTCCGTCCATCACCACCCCCTTTTGTACCGCTTTTGGCTGCCATAAGTGTGGCAGGGTATGCTCAGACGTGAGTCCCTTGCTCACTTTGCCACTGGATTCATGCAAGCCGGGCTGAAGATGGCTGTAATGCCAGAAACCGGTCCTCGGAAGCTTGTTTCCGGTCCAGGGAAGGCATGGCTTGGCAGTTCGGGCTGGACTGTTCCCGTGAGGCACAAGGTCAGACTGATTTGCATATAGCCATGTCTGAACTGGGGTGGCAGAGTGGGCTAAAGAAGGGTGATGGATTAAACCCAGATCTTTGGACTGGGTGTGAGTGTTTGATTGGTTCAGATGCTCCGTCCATCACCACCCCCTGTTGTACCGCTTTTGGCCGCCATCAGTGTGGCAGGGTATTCTCAGACGTGAGTCCCTTGCTCACTTTGCCACTGGATTCAAGCAAGCCGGGCTGAAGACGGCTGTAATGCCAGAAACCGATCCTCGGAAGCTTGTTTCCGGTCCAGGGAAGGCATGGCTTGGCAGTTCGGCCTGGACTGTTCCCATGAGGCACAGGGTCAGACTGATTTGCATATAGCCATGTCTGAACTGGGGTGGCAGAGTGGGCTAAAGAAAGGTGATGGATCAAACCCAGATCTTTTGACTGGGTGTGAGTGTTTGATTGGTTCAGATGCTCCGTCCATCACCACCCCCTTTTGTACCGCTTTTGGCCACCATAAGTGTGGCAGGGTATGCTCAGACGTGAGTCCCTTGCTCACTTTGCCACTGGATTCAAGCAAGCCGGGCTGAAGACGGCTGTAATGCCAGAAACCGGTCCTCGGAAGCTTGTTTCCGGTCCAGGGAAGGCATGACTTGGCAGTTCGGGCTGGACTGTTTCCATGAGGCACAGGGTCAGACTGATTTGCATGTAGCCATGTCTGAACTGGGGTGGCAGAGTGGGCTAAAGAACGGTGATGGATTAAACCCAGATCTTTTGACTGGGTGTGAGTGTTTGATTGGTTCAGATGCTCTGTCCATCACCACCCCCTTTTGTACCGCTTTTGGATGCCATAAGTGTGGAAGGGTATGCTCAGACGTGAGTCCCTTGGTCACTTTGCCACTGGATTCAAGCAAGCCGGGCTGAAGACGGCTGTAATGCCAGAAACCGGTCCTCGGAAGCTTGTTTCGGGTCCAGGGAAGGCATGCCTTGGCAGTTCGGGCTGGACTGTTCCCATGAGGCACATGGTCAGACTGATTTGCATATACCCATGTCTCAACTGGGGTGGCAGAGTGGGCTAAAGAACGGTGTTGGATTAAACCCAGATCTTTTGACTGGGTGTGTGTGTTTGACTGGTTCAGATGCTCCCGTCCATCAGCACCCCCTTTTGTACCGCTTTTGGCCGCCATAAGTGTGGCAGGGTATGCTCAGACGTGAGTCCCTTGATCACTTTGCCACTGGATTCAAGCAAGCCGGGCTGAAGATGGCTGTAATGCCAGAAACCGGTCCTCGGAAGCTTGTTTCGGTCCAAGGAAGGCATGGCTTGGCAGTTCGGGCTGGACTGTTCCCATGAGGCACAGGGTCAGACTGATTTGCATATAGCCATGTCTGAACTGGGGTGGCAGAGTGGGCTAAAGATTGGTGATGGATTAAACCCAGATCTTTTGACTGGGTGTGAGTGTTTGATTGGTTCAGATGCTCCGTCCATCACCACCCCCTTTTGTACCGCTTTTGGCCGCCATAAGTGTGGCAGGGTATGCTCAGACGTGAGCCCTTGCTCACTTTGCCACTGGATTCAAGCAAGCCGGGCTGAAGACGGCTGTATTGCCAGAAACCGGTCCTCGGAAGCTTGTTTCCGGTCCAGGGAAGGCATGGCTTGGCAGTTTGGGCTGGACTGTTTCCATGAGGCACAGGGTCTGACTGATTTGCATATAGCCATGTCTGAACTGGGGTGGCAGAGTGGGCTAAAGAACGGTGATGGATTAAACCCAGATCTTTTGACAGGGTGTGAGTGTTTGATTGGTTCAGATGCTCCGTCCATCACCACCCCCTTTTGTACCGCTTTTGGCTGCCATAAGTATGGCAGGGTATGCTCAGACGTGAGTCCCTTGGTCAGTTTGCCACTGGATTTAAGCAAGCCGTGCTGAAGACGGGTGTAATGCCAGAAACCTGTCCTCGGAAGCTTGTTTCCGGTCCAGGGAAGGCATGCCTTGGCAGTTCGGGCTGGACTGTTCCCATGAGGCACATGGTCAGACTGATTTGCATATAGCCATGTCTGAACTGGGGTGGCAGAGTGGGCTAAAGAACGGTGATGGATTAAACCCAGATCTTTTGACTGGGTGTGAGTGTTTGATTGGTTTAGATGCTCCGTCCATTACCACCCCCTGTTGTACCGCTTTTGGCCTCCATAAGTGTGGCAGGGTATGCTCAGACGTGAGTCCCTTGCTCAATTTGCCGCTGGATTCAAGTAAGCCGGGCTGAAGACGGCTGTAATGCGAGAAACCGGTCCTCGGAAGCTTGTTTCCGGTCCAGGGAAGGCATGGCTTGGCAGTTCGGGCTGGACTGTTCCCATGAGGCACATGGTCACACTGATTTGCATATACCCATGTCTCAACTGGGGTGGCAGAGTGGGCTAAAGAACGGTGATGGATTAAACCCAGATCTTTTGACTGGGTGTGAGTGTTTGACTGGTTCAGATGCTCAGTCCATCAGCACCCCCTTTTGTACCGCTTTTGGCCGCCATAAGTGTGGCAGGGTATGCTCAGACGTGAGTCCCTTGCTCACTTTGCCACTGGATTCAAGCAAGCCGGGCTGAAGACGGCTGTATTGCCAGAAACCGGTCCTCGGAAGCTTGTTTCCGGTCCAGGGAAGGCATGGCTTGGCAGTTTGGGCTGGACTGTTTCCATGAGGCACAGGGTCTGACTGATTTGCATATAGCCATGTCTGAACTGGGGTGGCAGAGTGGGCTAAAGAACGGTGATGGATTAAACCCAGATCTTTTGACAGGGTGTGAGTGTTTGATTGGTTCAGATGCTCCGTCCATCACCACCCCCTTTTGTACCGCTTTTGGCTGCCATAAGTATGGCAGGGTATGCTCAGACGTGAGTCCCTTGGTCAGTTTGCCACTGGATTTAAGCAAGCCGTGCTGAAGACGGGTGTAATGCCAGAAACCTGTCCTCGGAAGCTTGTTTCCGGTCCAGGGAAGGCATGCCTTGGCAGTTCGGGCTGGACTGTTCCCATGAGGCACATGGTCAGACTGATTTGCATATAGCCATGTCTGAACTGGGGTGGCAGAGTGGGCTAAAGAACGGTGATGGATTAAACCCAGATCTTTTGACTGGGTGTGAGTGTTTGATTGGTTTAGATGCTCCGTCCATTACCACCCCCTGTTGTACCGCTTTTGGCCTCCATAAGTGTGGCAGGGTATGCTCAGACGTGAGTCCCTTGCTCAATTTGCCGCTGGATTCAAGTAAGCCGGGCTGAAGACGGCTGTAATGCGAGAAACCGGTCCTCGGAAGCTTGTTTCCGGTCCAGGGAAGGCATGGCTTGGCAGTTCGGGCTGGACTGTTCCCATGAGGCACATGGTCACACTGATTTGCATATACCCATGTCTCAACTGGGGTGGCAGAGTGGGCTAAAGAACGGTGATGGATTAAACCCAGATCTTTTGACTGGGTGTGAGTGTTTGACTGGTTCAGATGCTCAGTCCATCAGCACCCCCTTTTGTACCGCTTTTGGCCGCCATAAGTGTGGCAGGGTATGCTCAGACGTGAGTCCCTTGCTCACTTTGCCACTGGATTCAAGCAAGCCGGGCTGAAGACGGCTGTATTGCCAGAAACCGGTCCTCGGAAGCTTGTTTCCGGTCCAGGGAAGGCATGGCTTGGCAGTTCGGGCTGGACTGTTTCCATGAGGCACAGGGTCAGACTGATTGGCATATAGCCATGTCTGAACTGGGGTGGCAGAGTGGGCTAAAGAACGGTGATGGATTAAACCCAGATCTTTTGACTGGGTGTGAGTGTTTGATTGGTTCAGATGCTCCGTCCATCACCACCCCCTTTTGTACCGCTTTTGGCTGCCATAAGTGTGGCAGGGTATGCTCAGACGTGAGTCCCTTGGTCACTTTGCCACTGGATTCAAGCAAGCCGGGCTGAAGACGGCTGAAATGCCAGAAACCGGTCCTCGTTAGCTTGTTTCCGGTCCAGGGAAGGCATGGCTTGGCAGTTCCGGCTGGACTGTTCCCATGTGGCACAGGGTCAGACTGATTTGCATATAGCCATGTCTGAACTGGGGTGGCAGAGTGGGCTAAAGAACGGTGATGGATTAAACCCAGATCTTTCGACTGGGTGTGAGTCTTTGATTGGTTCAGATGCTCCGTCCATCACCACCCCCTTTTGTACCGCTTTTGGCAGCCATAAGTGTGGCAGGGTATGCTCAGACGTGCGTCCCTTGCTCACTTTGCCACTGGATTCAAGCAAGCCGGCCTGAAGACGGCTGTAATGGCAGAAACCGGTCTTCGGAAGCTTGTTTCCGGTCCAGGGAAGGCAGGGCTTGGCAGTTCGGGCTGGACTGTTCCCATGAGGCACAGGGTCATACTGATTTGCATATAGCCATGTCTGAACTGGGTGGCAGAGTGGGCTAAAGAACGGTGATGGATTAAACCCAGATCTTTTGACTGGGTGTGAGTGTTTGATTGATTCAGATGCTCCGTCCATCACCACCCCCTTTTGTACCGCTTTTGGCCGCCATAAGTGTGGCAGGGTATGCTCAGACGTGAGTCCCTTGCTCACTTTGCCACTGGATTCAAGCAAGCCGGGCTGAAGACGGCTGTATTGCCAGAAACCGGTCCTCGGAAGCTTGTTTCCGGTCCAGGGAAGGCATGGCTTGGCAGTTCGGGCTGGACTGTTTCCATGAGGCACAGGGTCAGACTGATTGGCATATAGCCATGTCTGAACTGGGGTGGCAGAGTGGGCTAAAGAACGGTGATGGATTAAACCCAGATCTTTTGACTGGGTGTGAGTGTTTGATTGGTTCAGATGCTCCGTCCATCACCACCCCCTTTTGTACCGCTTTTGGCTGCCATAAGTGTGGCAGGGTATGCTCAGACGTGAGTCCCTTGGTCACTTTGCCACTGGATTCAAGCAAGCCGGGCTGAAGACGGCTGAAATGCCAGAAACCGGTCCTCGTTAGCTTGTTTCCGGTCCAGGGAAGGCATGGCTTGGCAGTTCCGGCTGGACTGTTCCCATGTGGCACAGGGTCAGACTGATTTGCATATAGCCATGTCTGAACTGGGGTGGCAGAGTGGGCTAAAGAACGGTGATGGATTAAACCCAGATCTTTCGACTGGGTGTGAGTCTTTGATTGGTTCAGATGCTCCGTCCATCACCACCCCCTTTTGTACCGCTTTTGGCAGCCATAAGTGTGGCAGGGTATGCTCAGACGTGCGTCCCTTGCTCACTTTGCCACTGGATTCAAGCAAGCCGGCCTGAAGACGGCTGTAATGGCAGAAACCGGTCTTCGGAAGCTTGTTTCCGGTCCAGGGAAGGCAGGGCTTGGCAGTTCGGGCTGGACTGTTCCCATGAGGCACAGGGTCATACTGATTTGCATATAGCCATGTCTGAACTGGGTGGCAGAGTGGGCTAAAGAACGGTGATGGATTAAACCCAGATCTTTTGACTGGGTGTGAGTGTTTGATTGATTCAGATGCTCCGTCCATCACCACCCCCTTTTGTACCACTTTGTTCACCATAAGTTGGCAGGGTATGCTCAGACGTGAGTCCCTTGCTCACTTTGCCACTGGATTCAAGGAAGCCGGGCTGAAGACGGCTGAAATGCCAGAAACCGGTCCTCGGTAGCTTGTTTCTGGTCCAGGGAAGGCATGGCTTGGCAGTTCGGGCTGGACTGTTCCCATGAGGCACATGGTCACACTGATTTGCATATACCCATGTCTCAACTGGGGTGGCAGAGTGGGCTAAAGAACGGTGATGGATTAAACCCAGATCTTTTGACTGGGTGTGAGTGTTTGACTGGTGCAGATGCTCAGTCCATCAGCACCCCCTTTTGTACCGCTTTTGGCCGCCATAAGTGTGGCAGGGTATGCTCAGACGTGAGTCCCTTGCTCACTTTGCCACTGGATTCAAGCAAGCCGGGCTGAAGACAGCTGTAATGCCAGAAACCGGTCCTCAGAAGCTTGTTTCCGGTCCAGGGAAGGCAGGGCTTGTCAGTTCGGGCTGGACTGTTCCCATGAGGCACAGGGTCAGACTGATTTGCATATAGCCATGTCTTAACTGGGGTGGCAGAGTGAGCTAAAGAACGGTGATTGATTAAACCCAGATCTTTTGACTGGGTGTGAGTGTTTGATTGGTTCAGATGCTCCGTCCATCACCACCCCCTTTTGTACCGCTTTTGGCTGCCATAAGTGTGGCAGGGTATGCTCAGACGTGAGTCCCTTGCTCACTTTGCCACTGGATTCATGCAAGCCGGGCTGAAGATGGCTGTAATGCCAGAAACCGGTCCTCGGAAGCTTGTTTCCGGTCCAGGGAAGGCATGGCTTGGCAGTTCGGGCTGGACTGTTCCCGTGAGGCACAAGGTCAGACTGATTTGCATATAGCCATGTCTGAACTGGGGTGGCAGAGTGGGCTAAAGAAGGGTGATGGATTAAACCCAGATCTTTGGACTGGGTGTGAGTGTTTGATTGGTTCAGATGCTCCGTCCATCACCACCCCCTGTTGTACCGCTTTTGGCCGCCATCAGTGTGGCAGGGTATTCTCAGACGTGAGTCCCTTGCTCACTTTGCCACTGGATTCAAGCAAGCCGGGCTGAAGACGGCTGTAATGCCAGAAACCGATCCTCGGAAGCTTGTTTCCGGTCCAGGGAAGGCATGGCTTGGCAGTTTGGCCTGGACTGTTCCCATGAGGCACAGGGTCAGACTGATTTGCATATAGCCATGTCTGAACTGGGGTGGCAGAGTGGGCTAAAGAAAGGTGATGGATCAAACCCAGATCTTTTGACTGGGTGTGAGTGTTTGATTGGTTCAGATGCTCCGTCCATCACCACCCCCTTTTGTACCGCTTTTGGCCGCCATAAGTGTGGCAGGGTATGCTCAGACGTGAGTCCCTTGCTCACTTTGCCACTGGATTCAAGCAAGCCGGGCTGAAGACGGCTGTATTGCCAGAAACCGGTCCTCGGAAGCTTGTTTCCGGTCCAGGGAAGGCATGGCTTGGCAGTTCGGGCTGGACTGTTTCCATGAGGCACAGGGTCAGACTGATTTGCATATAGCCATGTCTGAACTGGGGTGGCAGAGTGGGCTAAAGAACGGTGATGGATTAAACCCAGATCTTTTGACAGGGTGTGAGTGTTTGATTGGTTCAGATGCTCCGTCCATCACCACCCCCTTTTGTACCGCTTTTGGCTGCCATAAGTGTGGCAGGGTATGCTCAGACGTGAGTCCCTTGGTCACTTTGCCACTGGATTCAAGCAAGCCGGGCTGAAGATGGCTGTAATGCCAGAAACCGGTCCTCGGAAGCTTGTTTCGGTCCAAGGAAGGCATGGCTTGGCAGTTCGGGCTGGCCTGTTCCCATGAGGCACAGGGTCAGACTGATTTGCATATAGCCATGTATGAACTGGGGTGGCAGAGTGGGCTAAAGAACGGTGATGGATTAAACCCAGATCTTTTGACTGGGTGTGAGTGTTTGATTGGTTCAGATGCTCTGTCCATCACCACCCCCTTTTGTACCGCTTTTGGCAGCCATAAGTGTAGCAGGGTATGCTCAGACGTGAGTCCCTTGCTCACTTTGCCACTGGATTCAAGCAAGCCGAGCTGAAGATGGCTGTAATGCCAGAAACCGGTCCTCGGAAGCTTGTTTCCGGTCCAGGGAAGGCAGGGCTTGGCAGTTCGGGCTGGACTGTTCCCATGAGGCACAGGGTCATACTGATTTGCATATAGCCATGTCTGAACTGGGTGGCAGAGTGGGCTAAAGAACGGTGATGGATTAAACCCAGATCTTTTGACTGGGTGTGAGTGTTTGATTGATTCAGATGCTCCGTCCATCACCACCCCCTTTTGTACCACTTTGTTCACCATAAGTTGGCAGGGTATGCTCAGACGTGAGTCCCTTGCTCACTTTGCCACTGGATTCAAGGAAGCCGGGCTGAAGACGGCTGAAATGCCAGAAACCGGTCCTCGGTAGCTTGTTTCTGGTCCAGGGAAGGCATGGCTTGGCAGTTCGGGCTGGACTGTTCCCATGAGGCACAGGGTCAGACTGATTTGCATATAGCCATGTATGAACTGGGGTTGCAGAGTGGGCTAAAGAACGGTGATGGTTTAAACCCAGATCTTTTGACTGGGTGTGAGTGTTTGATTGGTTCAGATGCTCTGTCCATCACCACCCCCTTTTGTACCGCTTTTGGCCGCCATAAGTGTGGCAGGTATGCTCAGACGTGAGTCCCTTGCTCACTTTGCCACTGGATTCAAGCAAGCCGGGCTGAAGACGGCTGTAATGCCAGAAACCGGTCCTCAGAAGCTTGTTTCCGGTCCAGGGAAGGCAGGGCTTGTCAGTTCGGGCTGGACTGTTCCCATGAGGCACAGGGTCAGACTGATTTGCATATAGCCATGTCTTAACTGGGGTGGCAGAGTGAGCTAAAGAACGGTGATTGATTAAACCCAGATCTTTTGACTGGGTGTGAGTGTTTGATTGGTTCAGATGCTCCGTCCATCACCACCCCCTGTTGTACCACTTTTGGCCGCCATCAGTGTGGCAGGGTATGCTCAGACGTGAGTCCCTTGCTCACTTTGCCACTGGATTCAAGCAAGCCGAGCTGAAGATGGCTGTAATGCCAGAAACCGGTCCTCGGAAGCTTGTTTCCGGTCCAGGGAAGGCAGGGCTTGGCAGTTCGGGCTGGACTGTTCCCATGAGGCACAGGGTCATACTGATTTGCATATAGCCATGTCTGAACTGGGTGGCAGAGTGGGCTAAAGAACGGTGATGGATTAAACCCAGATCTTTTGACTGGGTGTGAGTGTTTGATTGATTCAGATGCTCCGTCCATCACCACCCCCTTTTGTACCACTTTGTTCACCATAAGTTGGCAGGGTATGCTCAGACGTGAGTCCCTTGCTCACTTTGCCACTGGATTCAAGGAAGCCGGGCTGAAGACGGCTGAAATGCCAGAAACCGGTCCTCGGTAGCTTGTTTCCGGTCCAGGGAAGGCATGGCTTGGCAGTTCGGGCTGGACTGTTCCCATGAGGCACAGGGTCAGACTGATTTGCATATAGCCATGTATGAACTGGGGTTGCAGAGTGGGCTAAAGAACGGTGATGGTTTAAACCCAGATCTTTTGACCGGGTGTGAGTGTTTGATTGGTTCAGATGCTCTGTCCATCACCACCCCCTTTTGTACCGCTTTTGGCCGCCATAAGTGTGGCAGGGTATGCTCAGACGTGAGTCCCTTGCTCACTTTGCCACTGGATTCATGCAAGCCGGGCTGAAGACGGCTGTAATGCCAGAAACCGGTCCTCGGAAGCTTGTTTCCGGTCCAGGGAAGGCATGGCTTGGCAGTTCGGGCTCGACTGTTCCCGTGAGGCACAAGGTCAGACTGATTTGCATATAGCCATGTCTGAACTGGGGTGGCAGAGTGGGCTAAAGAACGGTGATGGATTAAACCCAGATCTTTTGACTGGGTGTGAGTGTTTGATTGGTTCAGATGCTCCGTCCATCACCACCCCCTTTTGTACCGCTTTTGGCCACCATAAGTGTGGCAGGGTATGCTCAGACGTGAGTCCCTTGCTCACTTTGCCACTGGATTCAAGCAAGCCGGGCTGAAGGCGGCTGTAATGCCAGAAACCGGTCCTCGTTAGCTTGTTTCCGGTCCAGGGAAGGCATGGCTTGGCAGTTCCGGCTGGACTGTTCCCATGTGGCACAGGGTCAGACTGATTTGCATATAGCCATGGCTGAACTGGGGTGGCAGAGTGGGCTAAAGAACGGTGATGGATTAAACCCAGAACTTTTGACTGGGTGTGAGTGTTTGATTGGTTCAGATGCTCCGTCCATCACCACCCCCTTTTGTACCGCTTTTGGCAGCCATAAGTGTGGCAGGGTATGCTCAGACGTGAGTCCCTTGCTCACTTTGCCACTGGATTCAAGCAAGCCGAGCTGAAGATGGCTGTAATGCCAGAAACCGGTCCTCGGAAGCTTGTTTCCGGTCCAGGGAAGGCAGGGCTTGGCAGTTCGGGCTGGACTGTTCCCATGAGGCACAGGGTCATACTGATTTGCATATAGCCATGTCTGAACTGGGTGGCAGAGTGGGCTAAAGAACGGTGATGGATTAAACCCAGATCTTTTGACTGGGTGTGAGTGTTTGATTGATTCAGATGCTCCGTCCATCACCACCCCCTTTTGTACCACTTTGTTCACCATAAGTTGGCAGGGTATGCTCAGACGTGAGTCCCTTGCTCACTTTGCCACTGGATTCAAGGAAGCCGGGCTGAAGACGGCTGAAATGCCAGAAACCGGTCCTCGGTAGCTTGTTTCTGGTCCAGGGAAGGCATGGCTTGGCAGTTCGGGCTGGACTGTTCCCATGAGGCACAGGGTCAGACTGATTTGCATATAGCCATGTATGAACTGGGGTTGCAGAGTGGGCTAAAGAACGGTGATGGTTTAAACCCAGATCTTTTGACTGGGTGTGAGTGTTTGATTGGTTCAGATGCTCTGTCCATCACCACCCCCTTTTGTACCGCTTTTGGCCGCCATAAGTGTGGCAGGTATGCTCAGACGTGAGTCCCTTGCTCACTTTGCCACTGGATTCAAGCAAGCCGGGCTGAAGACGGCTGTAATGCCAGAAACCGGTCCTCAGAAGCTTGTTTCCGGTCCAGGGAAGGCAGGGCTTGTCAGTTCGGGCTGAACTGTTCCCATGAGGCACAGGGTCAGACTGATTTGCATATAGCCATGTCTTAACTGGGGTGGCAGAGTGAGCTAAAGAACGGTGATTGATTAAACCCAGATCTTTTGACTGGGTGTGAGTGTTTGATTGGTTCAGATGCTCCGTCCATCACCACCCCCTTTTGTATCGCTTTTGGCTGCCATAAGTGTGGCAGGG
This sequence comes from Lissotriton helveticus, assembly GCF_964261635.1. Lineage (NCBI taxonomy): Eukaryota > Metazoa > Chordata > Amphibia > Caudata > Salamandridae > Lissotriton > Lissotriton helveticus. The sequence continues at coordinate 1,187,315,165 of NC_136061.1, read as the reverse complement.
TATGCTCAGACGTGAGTCCCTTGCTCACTTTGCCACTGGATTCATGCAAGCCGGGCTGAAGACGGCTGTAATGCCAGAAACCGGTCCTCGGAAGCTTGTTTCCGGTCCAGGGAAGGCATGGCTTGGCAGTTCGGGCTGGACTGTTCCCGTGAGGCACAAGGTCAGACTGATTTGCATATAGCCATGTCTGAACTGGGGTGGCAGAGTGGGCTAAAGAAGGGTGATGAATTAAACCCAGATCTTTGGACTGGGTGTGAGTGTTTGATTGGTTCAGATGCTCCGTCCATCACCACCCCCTGTTGTACCACTTTTGGCCGCCATCAGTGTGGCAGGGTATTCTCAGACGTGAGTCCCTTGCTCACTTTGCCACTGGATTGAAGCAAGCCGGGCTGAAGACGGCTGTAATGCCAGAAACCGGTCCTTAGAAGATTGTTTCCGGTCCAGGGAAGGCATGGCTTGGCAGTTCGGCCTGGACTGTTCCCATGAGGCACAGGGTCAGACTGATTTGCATATAGCCATGTCTGAACTGGGGTGGCAGAGTGGGCTAAAGAAAGGTGATGGATCAAACCCAGATCTTTTGACTGGGTGTGAGTGTTTGATTGGTTCAGATGCTCCGTCCATCACCACCCCCTTTTGTACTGCTTTTGGCCACCATAAGTGTGGCAGGGTATGCTCAGACGTGAGTCCCTTGCTCACTTTGCCACTGGATTCAAGCAAGCCGGGCTGAAGACGGCTGTAATGCCAGAAACCGGTCCTCGGAAGCTTGTTTCCGGTCCAGGGAAGGCATGACTTGGCATTTCGGGCTGGACTGTTTCCATGAGGCACAGGGTCAGACTCATTTGCATTTAGCCATGTCTGAACTGGGGTGGCAGAGTGGGCTAAAGAACGGTGATGGATTAAACCCAGATCTTTTGACTGGGTGTGAGTGTTTGATTGGTTCAGATGCTCTGTCCATCACCACCCCCTTTTGTACCGCTTTTGGATGCCATAAGTGTGGCAGGGTATGCTCAGACGTGAGTCCCTTGGTCACTTTGCCACTGGATTCAAGCAAGCCGGGCTGAAGACGGCTGTAATGCCAGAAACCGGTCCTCGGAAGCTTGTTTCCGGTCCAGGGAAGGCATGCCTTGGCAGTTCGGGCTGGACTGTTCCCATGAGGCACATGGTCAGACTGATTTGCATATACCCATGTCTCAACTGGGGTGGCAGAGTGGGCTAAAGAACGGTGTTGGATTAAACCCAGATCTTTTGACTGGGTGTGTGTGTTTGACTGGTTCAGATGCTCCCGTCCATCAGCACCCCCTTTTGTACCGCTTTTGGCCGCCATAAGTGTGGCAGGGTATGCTCAGACGTGAGTCCCTTGATCACTTTGCCACTGGATTCAAGCAAGCCGGGCTGAAGATGGCTGTAATGCCAGAAACCGGTCCTCGGAAGCTTGTTTCGGTCCAAGGAAGGCATGGCTTGGCAGTTCGGGCTGGACTGTTCCCATGAGGCACAGGGTCAGACTGATTTGCATATAGCCATGTCTGAACTGGGGTGGCAGAGTGGGCTAAAGATTGGTGATGGATTAAACCCAGATCTTTTGACTGGGTGTGAGTGTTTGATTGGTTCAGATGCTCCGTCCATCACCACCCCCTTTTGTACCGCTTTTGGCCGCCATAAGTGTGGCAGGGTATGCTCAGACGTGAGCCCTTGCTCACTTTGCCACTGGATTCAAGCAAGCCGGGCTGAAGACGGCTGTATTGCCAGAAACCGGTCCTCGGAAGCTTGTTTCCGGTCCAGGGAAGGCATGGCTTGGCAGTTCGGGCTGGACTGTTTCCATGAGGCACAGGGTCTGACTGATTTGCATATAGCCATGTCTGAACTGGGGTGGCAGAGTGGGCTAAAGAACGGTGATGGATTAAACCCAGATCTTTTGACAGGGTGTGAGTGTTTGATTGGTTCAGATGCTCCGTCCATCACCACCCCCTTTTGTACCTCTTTTGGCTGCCATAAGTATGGCAGGGTATGCTCAGACGTGAGTCCCTTGGTCAGTTTGCCACTGGATTTAAGCAAGCCGTGCTGAAGACGGGTGTAATGCCAGAAACCGGTCCTCGGAAGCTTGTTTCCGGTCCAGGGAAGGCATGCCTTGGCAGTTCAGGCTGGACTGTTCCCATGAGGCACATGGTCAGACTGATTTGCATATAGCCATGTCTGAACTGGGGTGGCAGAGTGGGCTAAAGAACGGTGATGGATTAAACCCAGATCTTTTGACTGGGTGTGAGTGTTTGATTGGTTCAGATGCTCCGTCCCTTACCACCCCCTGTTGTACCGCTTTTGGCCTCCATAAGTGTGGCAGGGTATGCTCAGACGTGAGTCCCTTGCTCAATTTGCCGCTGGATTCAAGTAAGCCGGGCTGAAGACGGCTGTAATGCGAGAAACCGGTCCTCGGAAGCTTGTTTCCGGTCCAGGAAGGCATGGCTTGGCAGTTCGGGCTGGACTGTTCCCATGAGGCACATGGTCACACTGATTTGCATATACCCATGTCTCAACTGGGGTGGCACAGTGGGCTAAAGAACGGTGATGGATTAAACCCAGATCTTTTGACTGGGTGTGAGTGTTTGACTGGTTCAGATGCTCAGTCCATCAGCACCCCCTTTTGTACCGCTTTTGGCCGCCATAAGTGTGGCAGGGTATGCTCAGACGTGAGTCCCTTGCTCACTTTGCCACTGGATTCAAGCAAGCCGGGCTGAAGACGGCTGTATTGCCAGAAACCGGTCCTCGGAAGCTTGTTTCCGGTCCAGGGAAGGCATGGCTTGGCAGTTCGGGCTGGACTGTTTCCATGAGGCACAGGGTCAGACTGATTGGCATATAGCCATGTCTGAACTGGGGTGGCAGAGTGGGCTAAAGAACGGTGATGGATTAAACCCAGATCTTTTGACTGGGTGTGAGTGTTTGATTGGTTCAGATGCTCCGTCCATCACCACCCCCTTTTGTGCCGCTTTTGGCTGCCATAAGTGTGGCAGGGTATGCTCAGACGTGAGTCCCTTGGTCACTTTGCCACTGGATTCAAGCAAGCCGGGCTGAAGACGGCTGAAATGCCAGAAACCGGTCCTCGTTAGCTTGTTTCCGGTCCAGGGAAGGCATGGCTTGGCAGTTCCGGCTGGACTGTTCCCATGTGGCACAGGGTCAGACTGATTTGCATATAGCCATGTCTGAACTGGGGTGGCAGAGTGGGCTAAAGAACGGTGATGGATTAAACCCAGATCTTTCGACTGGGTGTGAGTGTTTGATTGGTTCAGATGCTCCGTCCATCACCACCCCCTTTTGTACCGCTTTTGGCCACCATAAGTGTGGCAGGGTATGCTCAGACGTGAGTCCCTTGCTCACTTTGCCACTGGATTCAAGCAAGCCGGGCTGAAGGCGGCTGTAATGCCAGAAACCGGTCCTCGTTAGCTTGTTTCCGGTCCAGGGAAGGCATGGCTTGGCAGTTCCGGCTGGACTGTTCCCATGTGGCACAGGGTCAGACTGATTTGCATATAGCCATGGCTGAACTGGGGTGGCAGAGTGGGCTAAAGAACGGTGATGGATTAAACCCAGAACTTTTGACTGGGTGTGAGTGTTTGATTGGTTCAGATGCTCCGTCCATCACCACCCCCTTTTGTACCGCTTTTGGCAGCCATAAGTGTGGCAGGGTATGCTCAGACGTGAGTCCCTTGCTCACTTTGCCACTGGATTCAAGCAAGCCGAGCTGAAGATGGCTGTAATGCCAGAAACCGGTCCTCGGAAGCTTGTTTCCGGTCCAGGGAAGGCAGGGCTTGGCAGTTCGGGCTGGACTGTTCCCATGAGGCACAGGGTCATACTGATTTGCATATAGCCATGTCTGAACTGGGTGGCAGAGTGGGCTAAAGAACGGTGATGGATTAAACCCAGATCTTTTGACTGGGTGTGAGTGTTTGATTGATTCAGATGCTCCGTCCATCACCACCCCCTTTTGTACCACTTTGTTCACCATAAGTTGGCAGGGTATGCTCAGACGTGAGTCCCTTGCTCACTTTGCCACTGGATTCAAGGAAGCCGGGCTGAAGACGGCTGAAATGCCAGAAACCGGTCCTCGGTAGCTTGTTTCTGGTCCAGGGAAGGCATGGCTTGGCAGTTCGGGCTGGACTGTTCCCATGAGGCACAGGGTCAGACTGATTTGCATATAGCCATGTATGAACTGGGGTTGCAGAGTGGGCTAAAGAACGGTGATGGTTTAAACCCAGATCTTTTGACTGGGTGTGAGTGTTTGATTGGTTCAGATGCTCTGTCCATCACCACCCCCTTTTGTACCGCTTTTGGCCGCCATAAGTGTGGCAGGTATGCTCAGACGTGAGTCCCTTGCTCACTTTGCCACTGGATTCAAGCAAGCCGGGCTGAAGACGGCTGTAATGCCAGAAACTGGTCCTCAGAAGCTTGTTTCCGGTCCAGGGAAGGCAGGGCTTGTCAGTTCGGGCTGAACTGTTCCCATGAGGCACAGGGTCAGACTGATTTGCATATAGCCATGTCTTAACTGGGGTGGCAGAGTGAGCTAAAGAACGGTGATTGATTAAACCCAGATCTTTTGACTGGGTGTGAGTGTTTGATTGGTTCAGATGCTCCGTCCATCAACACCCCCTTTTGTATCGCTTTTGGCTGCCATAAGTGTGGCAGGGTATGCTCAGACGTGAGTCCCTTGCTCACTTTGCCACTGGATTCATGCAAGCCGGGCTGAAGACGGCTGTAATGCCAGAAACCGGTCCTCGGAAGCTTGTTTCCGGTCCAGGGAAGGCATGGCTTGGCAGTTCGGGCTGGACTGTTCCCGTGAGGCACAAGGTCAGACTGATTTGCATATAGCCATGTCTGAACTGGGGTGGCAGAGTGGGCTATAGAAGGGTGATGAATTAAACCCAGATCTTTGGACTGGGTGTGAGTGTTTGATTGGTTCAGATGCTCCGTCCATCACCACCCCCTGTTGTACCACTTTTGGCCGCCATCAGTGTGGCAGGGTATTCTCAGACGTGAGTCCCTTGCTCACTTTGCCACTGGATTGAAGCAAGCCGGGCTGAAGACGGCTGTAATGCCAGAAACCGGTCCTTAGAAGCTTGTTTCCGGTCCAGGGAAGGCATGGCTTGGCAGTTCGGCCTGGACTGTTCCCATGAGGCACAGGGTCAGACTGATTTGCATATAGCCATGTCTGAACTGGGGTGGCAGAGTGGGCTAAAGAAAGGTGATGGATCAAACCCAGATCTTTTGACTGGGTGTGAGTGTTTGATTGGTTCAGATGCTCCGTCCATCACCACCCCCTTTTGTACTGCTTTTGGCCACCATAAGTGTGGCAGGGTATGCTCAGACGTGAGTCCCTTGCTCACTTTGCCACTGGATTCAAGCAAGCCGGGCTGAAGACGGCTGTAATGCCAGAAACCGGTCCTCGGAAGCTTGTTTCCGGTCCAGGGAAGGCATGACTTGGCATTTCGGGCTGGACTGTTTCCATGAGGCACAGGGTCAGACTCATTTGCATGTAGCCATGTCTGAACTGGGGTGGCAGAGTGGGCTAAAGAACGGTGATGGATTAAACCCAGATCTTTTGACTGGGTGTGAGTGTTTGATTGGTTCAGATGCTCTGTCCATCACCACCCCCTTTTGTACCGCTTTTGGATGCCATAAGTGTGGCAGGGTATGCTCAGACGTGAGTCCCTTGGCCACTTTGCCACTGGATTCAAGCAAGCCGGGCTGAAGACGGCTGTAATGCCAGAAACCGGTCCTCGGAAGCTTGTTTCCGGTCCAGGGAAGGCATGCCTTGGCAGTTCGGGCTGGACTGTTCCCATGAGGCACATGGTCAGACTGATTTGCATATACCCATGTCTCAACTGGGGTGGCAGAGTGGGCTAAAGAACGGTGTTGGATTAAACCCAGATCTTTTGACTGGGTGTGTGTGTTTGACTGGTTCAGATGCTCCCGTCCATCAGCACCCCCTTTTGTACCGCTTTTGGCCGCCATAAGTGTGGCAGGGTATGCTCAGACGTGAGTCCCTTGATCACTTTGCCACTGGATTCAAGCAAGCCGGGCTGAAGATGGCTGTAATGCCAGAAACCGGTCCTCGGAAGCTTGTTTCGGTCCAAGGAAGGCATGGCTTGGCAGTTCGGGCTGGACTGTTCCCATGAGGCACAGGGTCAGACTGATTTGCATATAGCCATGTCTGAACTGGGGTGGCAGAGTGGGCTAAAGATTGGTGATGGATTAAACCCAGATCTTTTGACTGGGTGTGAGTGTTTGATTGGTTCAGATGCTCCGTCCATCACCACCCCCTTTTGTACCGCTTTTGGCCGCCATAAGTGTGGCAGGGTATGCTCAGACGTGAGCCCTTGCTCACTTTGCCACTGGATTCAAGCAAGCCGGGCTGAAGACGGCTGTATTGCCAGAAACCGGTCCTCGGAAGCTTGTTTCCGGTCCAGGGAAGGCATGGCTTGGCAGTTCGGGCTGGACTGTTTCCATGAGGCACAGGGTCTGACTGATTTGCATATAGCCATGTCTGAACTGGGGTGGCAGAGTGGGCTAAAGAACGGTGATGGATTAAACCCAGATCTTTTGACAGGGTGTGAGTGTTTGATTGGTTCAGATGCTCCGTCCATCACCACCCCCTTTTGTACCTCTTTTGGCTGCCATAAGTATGGCAGGGTATGCTCAGACGTGAGTCCCTTGGTCAGTTTGCCACTGGATTTAAGCAAGCCGTGCTGAAGACGGGTGTAATGCCAGAAACCGGTCCTCGGAAGCTTGTTTCCGGTCCAGGGAAGGCATGCCTTGGCAGTTCAGGCTGGACTGTTCCCATGAGGCACATGGTCAGACTGATTTGCATATAGCCATGTCTGAACTGGGGTGGCAGAGTGGGCTAAAGAACGGTGATGGATTAAACCCAGATCTTTTGACTGGGTGTGAGTGTTTGATTGGTTCAGATGCTCCGTCCCTTACCACCCCCTGTTGTACCGCTTTTGGCCTCCATAAGTGTGGCAGGGTATGCTCAGACGTGAGTCCCTTGCTCAATTTGCCGCTGGATTCAAGTAAGCCGGGCTGAAGACGGCTGTAATGCGAGAAACCGGTCCTCGGAAGCTTGTTTCCGGTCCAGGAAGGCATGGCTTGGCAGTTCGGGCTGGACTGTTCCCATGAGGCACATGGTCACACTGATTTGCATATACCCATGTCTCAACTGGGGTGGCACAGTGGGCTAAAGAACGGTGATGGATTAAACCCAGATCTTTTGACTGGGTGTGAGTGTTTGACTGGTTCAGATGCTCAGTCCATCAGCACCCCCTTTTGTACCGCTTTTGGCCGCCATAAGTGTGGCAGGGTATGCTCAGACGTGAGTCCCTTGCTCACTTTGCCACTGGATTCAAGCAAGCCGGGCTGAAGACGGCTGTATTGCCAGAAACCGGTCCTCGGAAGCTTGTTTCCGGTCCAGGGAAGGCATGGCTTGGCAGTTCGGGCTGGACTGTTTCCATGAGGCACAGGGTCAGACTGATTGGCATATAGCCATGTCTGAACTGGGGTGGCAGAGTGGGCTAAAGAACGGTGATGGATTAAACCCAGATCTTTTGACTGGGTGTGAGTGTTTGATTGGTTCAGATGCTCCGTCCATCACCACCCCCTTTTGTGCCGCTTTTGGCTGCCATAAGTGTGGCAGGGTATGCTCAGACGTGAGTCCCTTGGTCACTTTGCCACTGGATTCAAGCAAGCCGGGCTGAAGACGGCTGAAATGCCAGAAACCGGTCCTCGTTAGCTTGTTTCCGGTCCAGGGAAGGCATGGCTTGGCAGTTCCGGCTGGACTGTTCCCATGTGGCACAGGGTCAGACTGATTGCATATAGCCATGTCTGAACTGGGGTGGCAGAGTGGGCTAAAGAACGGTGATGGATTAAACCCAGATCTTTCGACTGGGTGTGAGTGTTTGATTGGTTCAGATGCTCCGTCCATCACCACCCCCTTTTGTACCGCTTTTGGCAGCCATAAGTGTGGCAGGGTATGCTCAGACGTGCGTCCCTTGCTCACTTTGCCACTGGATTCAAGCAAGCCGGGCTGAAGATGGCTGTAATGGCAGAAACCGGTCCTCGGAAGCTTGTTTCCGGTCCAGGGAAGGCAGGGCTTGGCAGTTCGGGCTGGACTGTTCCCATGAGGCACAGGGTCATACTGATTTGCATATAGCCATGTCTGAACTGGGTGGCAGAGTGGGCTAAAGAACGGTGATGGATTAAACCCAGATCTTTTGACTGGGTGTGAGTGTTTGATTGATTCAGATGATCCGTCCATCACCACCCCCTTTTGTACCACTTTGTTCACCATAAGTTGGCAGGGTATGCTCAGACGTGAGTCCCTTGCTCACTTTGCCACTGGATTCAAGGAAGCCGGGCTGAAGACGGCTGAAATGCCAGAAACCGGTCCTCGGTAGCTTGTTTCTGGTCCAGGGAAGGCATGGCTTGGCAGTTCGGGCTGGACTGTTCCCATGAGGCACAGGGTCAGACTGATTTGCATATAGCCATGTCTGAACTGGGGTTGCAGAGTGGGCTAAAGAACGGTGATGGTTTAAACCCAGATCTTTTGACTGGGTGTGAGTGTTTGATTGGTTCAGATGCTCTGTCCATCACCACCCCCTTTTGTACCGCTTTTGGCCGCCATAAGTGTGGCAGGTATGCTCAGACGTGAGTCCCTTGCTCACTTTGCCACTGGATTCAAGCAAGCCGGGCTGAAGACGGCTGTAATGCCAGAAACCGGTCCTCAGAAGCTTGTTTCCGGTCCAGGGAAGGCAGGGCTTGTCAGTTCGGGCTGGACTGTTCCCATGAGGCACAGGGTCAGACTGATTTGCATATAGCCATGTCTTAACTGGGGTGGCAGAGTGAGCTAAAGAACGGTGATTGATTAAACCCAGATCTTTTGACTGGGTGTGAGTGTTTGATTGGTTCAGATGCTCCGTCCATCACCACCCCCTTTTGTACCGCTTTTGGCTGCCATAAGTGTGGCAGGGTATGCTCAGACGTGAGTCCCTTGCTCACTTTGCCACTGGATTCATGCAAGCCGGGCTGAAGACGGCTGTAATGCCAGAAACCGGTCCTCGGAAGCTTGTTTCCGGTCCAGGGAAGGCATGGCTTGGCAGTTCGGGCTGGAATGTTCCCGTGAGGCACAAGGTCAGACTGATTTGCATATAGCCATGTCTGAACTGGGGTGGCAGAGTGGGCTAAAGAAGGGTGATGGATTAAACCCAGATCTTTGGACTGGGTGTGAGTGTTTGATTGGTTCAGATGCTCCGTCCATCACCACCCCCTGTTGTACCGCTTTTGGCCGCCATCAGTGTGGCAGGGTATTCTCAGACGTGAGTCCCTTGCTCACTTTGCCACTGGATTCAAGCAAGCCGGGCTGAAGACAGCTGTAATGCCAGAAACCGATCCTCGGAAGCTTGTTTCCGGTCCAGGGAAGGCATGGCTTGGCAGTTCGGCCTGGACTGTTCCCATGAGGCACAGGGTCAGACTGATTTGCATATAGCCATGTCTGAACTGGGGTGGCAGAGTGGGCTAAAGAAAGGTGATGGATCAAACCCAGATCTTTTGACTGGGTGTGAGTGTTTGATTGGTTCAGATGCTCCGTCCATCACCACCCCCTTTTGTACCGCTTTTGGCCACCATAAGTGTGGCAGGGTATGCTCAGACGTGAGTCCCTTGCTCACTTTGCCACTGAATTCAAGCAAGCCGGGCTGAAGACGGCTGTAATGCCAGAAACCGGTCCTCGGAAGCTTGTTTCCGGTCCAGGGAAGGCATGACTTGGCAGTTCGGGCTGGACTGTTCCCATGAGGCACATGGTCACACTGATTTGCATATACCCATGTCTCAACTGGGGTGGCAGAGTGGGCTAAAGAAAGGTGATGGATTAAACCCAGATCTTTTGACTGGGTGTGAGTGTTTGACTGGTTCAGATGCTCAGTCCATTGGGTGTGAGTGTTTGACTGGTTCAGATGCTCAGTCCATCAGCACCCCCTTTTGTACCGCTTTTGGCCACCATAAGTGTGGCAGGGTATGCTCAGACGTGAGTCCCTTGCTCACTTTGCCACTGGATTCAAGCAAGCCGGGCTGAAGACGGCTGTATTGCCAGAAACCGGTCCTCGGAAGCTTGTTTCCGGTCCAGGGAAGGCATGGCTTGGCAGTTCGGGCTGGACTGTTTCCATGAGGCACAGGGTCAGACTGATTGGCATATAGCCATGTCTGAACTGGGGTGGCAGAGTGGGCTAAAGAACGGTGATGGATTAAACCCAGATCTTTTGACTGGGTGTGAGTGTTTGATTGGATCAGATGCTCCGTCCGTCACCACCCCCTTTTGTACCGCTTTTGGCTGCCATAAGTGTGGCAGGGTATGCTCAGACGTGAGTCCCTTGCTCACTTTGCAACTGGATTCAAGCAAGCCGGGCTGAAGACGGCTGAAATGCCAGAAACCGGTCCTCGTTAGCTTGTTTCCGGTCCAGGGAAGGCATGGCTTGGCAGTTCAGGCTGGACTGTTCCCATGTGGCACAGGGTCAGACTGATTTGCATATAGCCATGTCTGAACTGGGGTGGCAGAGTGGGCTAAAGAACGGTGATGGATTAAACCCAGATCTTTCGACTGGGTGTGAGTGTTTGATTGGTTCAGATGCTCCGTCCATCACCACCCCCTTTTGTACCGCTTTTGGCAGCCATAAGTGTGGCAGGGTATGCTCAGACGTGCGTCCCTTGCTCACTTTGCCACTGGATTCAAGCAAGCCGGGCTGAAGATGGCTGTAATGGCAGAAACCGGTCCTCGGAAGCTTGTTTCCGGTCCAGGGAAGGCAGGGCTTGGCAGTTCGGGCTGGACTGTTCCCATGAGGCACAGGGTCATACTGATTTGCATATAGCCATGTCTGAACTGGGTGGCAGAGTGGGCTAAAGAACGGTGATGGATTAAACCCAGATCTTTTGACTGGGTGTGTGTGTTTGACTGGTTCAGATGCTCCCGTCCATCAGCACCCCCTTTTGTACCGCTTTTGGCCGTCATAAGTGTGGCAGGGTATGCTCAGACGTGAGTCCCTTGATCACTTTGCCACTGGATTCAAGCAAGCCGGGCTGAAGATGGCTGTAATGCCAGAAACCGGTCCTCGGAAGCTTGTTTCGGTCCAAGGAAGGCATGGCTTGGCAGTTCGGGCTGGACTGTTCCCATGAGGCACAGGGTCAGACTGATTTGCATATAGCCATGTCTGAACTGGGGTGGCAGAGTGGGCTAAAGATTGGTGATGGATTAAACCCAGATCTTTTGACTGGGTGTGAGTGTTTGATTGGTTCAGATGCTCCGTCCATCACCACCCCCTTTTGTACCGCTTTTGGCCGCCATAAGTGTGGCAGGGTATGCTCAGACGTGAGTCCCTTGCTCACTTTGCCACTGGATTCAAGCAAGCCGGGCTGAAGACGGCTGTATTGCCAGAAACCGGTCCTCGGAAGCTTGTTTCCGGTCCAGGGAAGGCATGGCTTGGCAGTTCGGGCTGGACTGTTTCCATGAGGCACAGGGTCAGACTGATTTGCATATAGCCATGTCTGAACTGGGGTGGCAGAGTGGGCTAAAGAACGGTGATGGATTAAACCCAAATCTTTTGACAGGGTGTGAGTGTTGGATTGGTTCAGATGCTCCGTCCATCACCACCCCCTTTTGTACCGCTTTTGGCTGCCATAAGTGTGGCAGGGTATGCTCAGACGTGAGTCCCTTGGTCACTTTGCCACTGGATTTAAGCAAGCCGTGCTGAAGACGGGTGTAATACCAGAAACCGGTCCTCGGAAGCTTGTTTCCGGTCCAGGGAAGGCATGCCTTGGCAGTTCGGGCTGGACTGTTCCCATGAGGCACATGGTCAGACTGATTTGCATATAGCCATGTCTGAACTGGGGTGGCAGAGTGGGCTAAAGAACGGTGATGGATTAAACCCAGATCTTTTGACTGGGTGTGAGTGTTTGATTGGTTCAGATGCTCCGTCCATCACCACCCCCTGTTGTACCGCTTTTGGCCGCCATAAGTGTGGCAGGGTATGCTCAGACGTGAGTCCCTTGCTCACTTTGCCGCTGGATTCAAGTAAGCCGGGCTGAAGACGGCTGTAATGCCAGAAACCGGTCCTCGGAAGCTTGTTTCCGGTCCAGGGAAGGCATGGCTGGCAGTTCGGGCTGGACTGTTCCCATGAGGCACAGGGTCAGACTGATTTGCATATAGCCATGTCTGAACTGGGGTTGCAGAGTGGGATAAAGAACGGTGATGGATTAAACCCAGATCTTTTGACTGGGTGTGAGTGTTTGATTGGTTCAGATGCTCTGTCCATCACCACCCCCTTTTGTACCGCTTTTGGCCACCATAAGTGTGGCAGGTATGCTCAGACGTGAGTCCCTTGCTCACTTTGCCACTGGATTCAAGCAAGCCGGTCTGAAGACGGCTGTAATGCCAGAAACCGGTCCTTAGAAGCTTGTTTCCGGTCCACGGAAGGCATGGCTTGGCAGTTCGGGCTGGACTGTTCCCATGAGGCACAGGGTCAGACTGATTTGCATATAGCCATGTCTGAACTGGGGTGGCAGAGTGGGCTAAAGAACGGTGATGGATTAAACCCAGAACTTTTGACTGGGTGTGAGTGTTTGATTGGTTCAGATGCTCCGTCCATCACCACCCCCTTTTGTACGGCTTTTGGCCACCATAAGTGTGGCAGGGTATGCTCAGACGTGAGTCCCTTGCTCACTTTGCCACTGGATTCAAGCAAGCCGGGCTGAAGACGGCTGTAATGCCAGAAACCGGTCCTCGGAAGCTTGTTTCCGGTCTAGTGAAGGCATGGCTTGGCAGTTCGGGCTGGACTGTTCCCATGAGGCACAGGGTCAGACTGATTTGCATATAGCCATGTCTGAACTGGGGTGGCAGAGTGAGCTAAAGAAGGGTGATGGATTAAACCCAGATCTTTTGACTGAGTGTGAGTGTTTGATTGGTTCAGATGCTCCGTCCATCACCACCCCCTTTTGTACGGCTTTTGGCCACCATAAGTGTGGCAGGGTATGCTCAGACGTGAGTCCCTTGCTCACTTTGCCACTGGATTCAAGCAAGCCGGTCTGAAGACGGCTGTAATGCCAGAAACCGGTCCTCAGAAGCTTGTTTCCGGTCCAGGGAAGGCATGGCTTGGCAGTTCGGGCTGGACTGTTCCCATGAGGCACAGGGTCAGACTGATTTGCATATAGCCTTGTCTGAACTGGGGTGGCAGAGTGGGCTAAAGAACGGTGATTGATTAAACCCAGATCTTTTGACTGGGTGTGAGTGTTTGATTGGTTCAGATGCTCTGTCCATAACCACCCCCTTTTGTACCGCTTTTGGCCACCATAAGTGTGGCAGGGTATGCTCAGATGTGAGTCCCTTGCTCACTTTGGCACTGGATTCATGCAAGCCGGGCTGAAGACGGCTGTAATGCCAGAAACCGGTCCTCGGAAGCTTGTTTCCGGTCCAGGGAAGGCATGGCTTGGCAGTTCGGGCTGGACTGTTCCCATGAGTCACAGGGTCAGACTGATTTGCATATAGCCATGTCTGAACTGGGGTGGCAGAGTGGGCTAAAGAACGGTGATGGATTAAACCCAGATATTTTGACTGGGTGTGAGTGTTTGATTTGTTCAGATGCTCTGTCCATCACCACCCACTTTTGTTCCGCTTTTGGCCGCCATAAGTGTGGCAGGGTATGCTCAGACGTGAGTCCCTTGCTCACTTTGCCAATGGATTCAAGCAAGCCAAGCTGAAGACGGCTGTAATGCCAGAAACCGGTCCTCGGAAGCTTGTTTCCGGTCCAGGGTAGGCAGGGCTTGGCAGTTCGGGCTGGACTGTTCCCATGAGGCACAGGGTCAGACTAATTTGCATATAGCCATGTCTGAACTGGGGTGGCAGAGTGGGCTAAAGAACGGTGATGGATTAAACCCAGATCTTTTGACTGGGTGTGAGTGTTTGATTGGTTCAGATGCTCCGTCCATCACCACCACCTTTTGTACTGCTTCTGGCCGCCATAAGTGTGGCAGGGTATGCTCAAACGTGAGTCCGTTGCTCACTTTGCCACTGGATTCAAGGAAGCCGGGCTGAAGACGGCTGTAATGCCAGAAACCGGTCCTCGGAAGCTTGTTTCCGGTCCAGGGAAGGCATGGCTTGGCAGTTCGGCCTGGACTGTTCCCATGAGGCACAGGGTCAGACTGATTTGCATATAGCCATTTTGGAACTGTGGTGGCAGATTGGGCTAAAGAACGGTGATGGATTAAACCCAGATTTTTTGACTGGGTGTGAGTGTTTGATTGGTTCAGATGCTCCGTCCATCACCACCCCCTTTTTTACCGCTTTCGGCTGCCATAAGTGTGGCAGGGTATGCTCAGACGTGAGTCCCTTGCTCACTTTGCCACTGGATTCAAGCAAGCCGGGCTGAAGACGGCTGTAATGCCAGAAACCGGTTCTCGGAAGCTTGTTTCCGGTCCAGGGAAGGCATGGCTTGGCAGTTCGGGCTGGACTGTTCCCGTGAGGCACAAGGTCAGACTGATTTGCATATAGCCATGTCTTAACTGGGGTGGCAGAGTGGGCTAAAGAACAGTGATGGATTAAACCCAGATCTTTTGACTGGGTGTGAGTATTTGATTGGTTCAGATGCTCTGTCCATCACCATCCCCTTTTGTACCGCTTTTGGCTGCCATAAGTGTGGCAGGGTATGCTCAGACGTGAGTCCCTTGGTCACTTTGCCACTGGATTCAAGCAAGCCGGGCTGAAGACGGCTGTAATGCCAGAAACTGGTCCTCGGAAGCTTGTTTCCGGTCCAGGGAAGGCATGCCTTGGCAGTTCCGGCTGGACTGTTCCCATGAGGCACATGGTCAGACTGATTTGCATATACCCATGTCTCAACTGGGGTGGCAGAGTGGGCTAAAGAACGGTGATGGATTAAACCCAGATCTTTTGACTGGGTGTGTGTGTTTGACTGGTTCAGATGCTCCCGTCCATCAGCACCCCCTTTTGTACCACTTTTGGCCACCATAAGTGTGGCAGGGTATGCTCAGACGTGAATCCCTTGATCACTTTGCCACTGGATTGAAGCAAGCCGGGCTGAAGATGGCTGTAATGCCAGAAACCGGTCCTCGGAAGCTTGTTTCGGTCCAAGGAAGGCATGGCTTGGCAGTTCGGGCTGGACTGTTCCCATTAGGCACAGGGTCAGACTGATTTGCATATAGCCATGTCTGAACTGGGGTGGCAGAGTGGGCTAAAGATTGGTGATGGATTAAACCCAGATCTTTTGACTGGGTGTGAGTGTTTGATTGGTTCAGATGCTCCGTCCATCACCACCCCCTTTTGTACCGTTTTGGCCGCCATAAGTGTAGCAGGGTATGCTCAGACGTGAGTCCCTTGCTCACTTTGCCACTGGATTCAAGCAAGCCGGGCTGAAGACGGCTGTATTGCCAGAAACCGGTCCTCGGAAGCTTGTTTCCGGTCCAGGGAAGGCATGGCTTGGCAGTTCGGGCTGGACTGTTTCCATGAGGCACAGGGTCAGACTGATTTGCATATAGCCATGTCTGAACTGGGGTGGCAGAGTGGGCTACAGAATGGTGATGGATTAAACCCAGATCTTTTGACAGGGTGTGAGTGTTTGATTGGTTCAGATGCTCCGTCCATCACCACCCCCTTTTATACCGCTTTTGGCTGCCATAAGTGTGGCAGGGTATGCTCAGACGTGAGTCCCTTGGTCACTTTGCCACTGGATTTAAGCAAGCCGTGCTGAAGACGGGTGTAATGCCAGAAACCGGTCCTCGGAAGCTTGTTTCCGGTCCAGGGAAGGCATGCCTTGGCAGTTCGGGCTGGACTGTTCCCATGAGGCACATGGTCAGACTGATTTGCATATAGCCATGTCTGAACTGGGGTGGCAAAGTGGGCTAAAGAACAGTGATGGATCAAACCCAGATCTTTTGACTGGATGTGAGTGTTTGATTGGTTCAGATGCTCCGTCCATCACCACCCCCTGTTGTACCGCTTTTGGCCGCCATAAGTGTGGCAGGGTATGCTCAGACGTGAGTCCCTTGCTCACTTTGCCGCAGGATTCAAGTAAGCCTGGCTGAAGACGGCTGTAATGCCAGAAACCGGTCCTCGGAAGCTTGTTTCCGGTCCAGGGAAGGCATGGCTGGCAGTTCGGGCTGGACTGTTCCCATGAGGCACAGGGTCAGACTGATTTGCATATAGCCATGTCTGAACTGGGGTTGCAGAGTGGGCTAAAGAACGGTGATGGATTAAACCCACATCTTTTGACTGGGTGTGAGTGTTTGATTGGTTCAGATGCTCTGTCCATCACCACCCCCTTTTGTACCGCTTTTGGCCACCATAAGTGTGGCAGGTATGCTCAGACGTGAGTCCCTTGCTCACTTTGCCACTGGATTCAAGCAAGCCGGTCTGAAGACGGCTGTAATGCCAGAAACCGGTCCTCAGAAGCTTGTTTCCGGTCCACGGAAGGCATGGCTTGGCAGTTCGGGCTGGACTGTTCCCATGAGGCACAGGGTCAGACTGATTTGCATATAGCCATGTCTGAACTGGGGTGGCAGAGTGGGCTCAAGAACGGTGATTGATTAAACCCAGATATTTTGACTGGGTGTGAGTGTTTGATTGGTTCAGATGCTCTGTCCATCACCAACCCCTTTTGTACCGCTTTTGGCCACCATAAGTGTGGCAGGGTATGCTCAGATGTGAGTCCCTTGCTCACTTTGCCACTGGATTCATGCAAGCCGGGCTGAAGACGGCTGTAATGCCAGAAACCGGTCCTCGGAAGCTTGTTTCCGGTCCAGGCAAGGCATGGCTTGGCAGTTCGGGCTGGACTGTTCCCATGAGTCACAGGGTCAGACTGATTTGCATATAGCCATGTCTGAACTGGGGTGGCAGAGTGGGCTAAAGAACTGTGATGGATTAAACCCAGATCTTTTGACTGGGTGTGAGTGTTTGATTTGTTCAGATGCTCTGTCCATCACCACCCCCTTTTGTTCCGCTTTTGGCCGCCATAAGTGTGGCAGGGTATGCTCAGACGTGAGTCCCTTGCTCACTTTGCCACTGGATTCAAGCAAGCCAAGCTGAAGACGGCTGTAATGCCAGAAACCGGTCCTCGGAAGCTTGTTTCCGGTCCAGGGTAGGCAGGGCTTGGCAGTTCGGGCTGGACTGTTCCCATGAGGCACAGGGTCAGACTAATTTGCATATAGCCATGTCTGAACTGGGGTGGCAGAGTGGGCTAAAGAACGGTGATGGATTAAACCCAGATCTTTTTACTGGGTGTGAGTGTTTGATTGGTTCAGATGCTCCGTCCATCACCACCCCCTTTTGTACTGCTTTTGGCCGCCATAAGTGTGGCAGGGTATGCTCAAACATGGGTCCCTTGCTCACTTTGCCACTGTATTCAAGCAAGCCGGGCTGAAGACGGCTGTAATGCCAGAAACCGGTCCTCGGAAGCTTGTTTGAGATCCAGGGAAGGCATGGCTTGGCAGTTCGGCCTGGACTGTTCCCATGAGGCACAGGGTCAGACTGATTTGCATATAGCCATGTCTGAACTGGGGTGGCAGATTGGGCTAAAGAACGGTGATGGATTAAACCCAGATCTTTTGACTGGGTGTGAGTGTTTGATTTGTTCAGATGCTCTGTCCATCACCACCCCCTTTTGTTCCGCTTTTGGCTGCCATAAGTGTGGCAGGGTATGCTCAGACGTGAGTCCCTTGCTCACTTTGCCACTGGATTCAAGCAAGCCGGGCTGAAGACGGCTGTAATGCCAGAACCGGTCCTCGGAAGCTTGTTTCCGGTCCAGGGAAGGCAGGGCTTGGCAGTTCGGGCTGGACTGTTCCCATGAGGCACAGGGTCAGACTGATTTGCATATAGCCATGTCTGAACTGGGGTGGCAGAGTGGGCTAAAGAACGGTGATGGATTAAACCCGGATCTTTTGACTGGGTGTGAGTGTTTGATTGGTTCAGATGCTCCGTCCATCACCACCCCCTTTTGTACCGCTTTTGGCAGCCATAAGTGTGGCAGGGTATGCTCAGACGTGAGTCCCTTGCTCACTTTGCCACTGGATTCAAGCAAGCCGGGCTGAAGATGGCTGTAATGCCAGAAACCGGTCCTCGGAAGCTTGTTTCCGGTCCAGGGAAGGCAGGGCTTGGCAGTTTGGGCTGGACTGTTCCCATGAGGCACAGGGTCATACTGATTTGCATATAGCCATGTCTGAACTGGGGTGGCAGAGTGGGCTAAAGAACGGTGATGGATTAAACCCAGATCTTTTGACTGGGTGTGAGTGTTTGATTGGTTCAGATGCTACGTCCATCACCACCCCCTATTGTACCGCTTTTGGCCTCCATAAGTGTGTCAGGGTATGCTCAGACATGAGTCCCTTGCTCACTTTGCCACTGGATTCAAGCAAGCCGGGCTGAAGACGGCTGTATTGCCAGAAACCGGTCCTCGGAAGCTTGTTTCCGGTCCAGGGAAGGCATGGCTTGGCAGTTCGGGCTGGACTGTTTCCATGAGGCACAGGGTCAGACTGATTTGCATATAGCCATGTCTGAACTGGGGTGGCAGAGTGGGCTAAAGAAGGGTGATGGATTAAACCCAGATCTTTTGACTGGGTGTGAGTGTTTGATTGGTTCAGATGCTCCGTCCATCACCACCCCCTGTTGTACCGCTTTTGGCCGCCATCAGTGTGGCAGGGTATGCTCAGACATGAGTCCCTTGCTCACTTTGCCGCTGGATTCAAGTAAGCCGGGCTGAAGTCGGCTGTAATGCCAGAAACCGGTCCTCGGAAGCTTGTTTCCGGTCCAGGGAAGGCATGGCTTGGCAGTTCGGGCTGGACTGTTCCCATGAGGCACAGGGTCAGACTGATTTGCATATAGCCATGTCTGAACTGGGGTGGCAGAGTGGGCTAAAGAACGGTGATTGATTAAACCCAGATCTTTTGACTGGGTGTGAGTGTTTGATTGGTTCAGATGCTCTGTCCATCACCACCCCCTTTTGTACCGCTTTTGGCCTCCATAAGTGTAACAGGGTATGCTCAGACGTGAGTCGCTTGCTCACTTTGCCACTGGATTCATGCAAGCCGGGCTGAAGACGGCTGTAATGCCAGAAACCGGTCCTCGGTAGCTTGTTTCCGGTCCAGGGAAGGCATGGCTTGGCAGTTCGGGCTGGACTGTTCCCATGAGCCACAAGGTCAGACTGATTTGCATATAGCCATGTCTGAACTGGGGTGGCAGAGTGGGCTAAAGAAGGGTGATGGATTAAACCCAGATCTTTTGACTGGGTGTGAGTGTTTGATTGGTTCAGATGCTCCGTCCATCACCACCCCCTGTTGTACCGCTTTTGGCTGCCATAAGTGTGGCAGGGTATGCTCAGACGTGAGTCCCTTGGTCACTTTGCCACTGGATTCAAGCAAGACGGGCTGAAGACGGCTGTAATGCCAGAAACCGGTGCTCGGAAGCTTGTTTCCGATCCAGGGAAGGCATGCCTTGGCAGTTCGGACTGGACTGTTCCCATGAGGCACATGGTCAGACTGATTTGCATATACCCATGTCTCAACTGGGGTGGCAGAGTGGGCTAAAGAACGGTGATGGATTAAACCCAGATCTTTTGACCGGATGTGAGTGTTTGATTGGTTCAGATGCTCTGTCCATCACCACCCCCTTTTGTACCGCTTTTGGCTGCCATAAGTGTGGCAGGGTATGCTCAGACGTGAGTCCCTTGGTCACTTTGCCACTGGATTCAAGCAAGCCGGGCTGAAGACGGCTGTAATGCCAGAAACCGGTCCTCGGAAGCTTGTTTCCGGTCCAGGGAAGGCATGCCTTGGCAGTTCGGACTGGACTGTTCCCATGAGGCACATGGTCAGACTGATTTGCATATACCCATGTCTCAACTGGGGTGGCAGAGTGGGCTAAAGAACGGTGATGGATTAAACCCAGATCTTTTGACTGGGTGTGTGTGTTTGACTGGTTCAGATGCTTCCGTCCATCAGCACCCCCTTATTTACCGCTTTTGGCTGCCATAAGTGTGGCAGGGTATGCTCAGACGTGAGTCCCTTGATCACTTTGCCACTGGATTCAAGCAAGCCGGGCTGAAGATGGCTGTAATGCCAGAAACCGGTCCTCTGAAGCTTGTTTCGGTCCAAGGAAGGCATGGCTTGGCAGTTCGGGCTGGACTGTTCCCATGAGGCACAGGGTCAGACTGATTTGCATATATCCATGTCTGAACTGGGGTGGCAGAGTGGGCTAAAGATTGGTGATGGATTAAACCCAGATCTTTTGACTGGGTGTGAGTGTTTGATTGGTTCAGATGCTCCGTCCATCACCACCCCCTTTTGTACCGCTTTTGGCCGCCATAAGTGTGGCAGGGTATGCTCAGACGTGAGTCCCTTGCTCACTTTGCCACTGGATTCAAGCAAGCCGGGCTGAAGACGGCTGTATTGCCAGAAACCGGTCCTCGGAAGCTTGTTTCCGGTCCAGGGAAGGCATGGCTTGGCAGTTCGGGCTGGACTGTTTCCATGAGGCACAGGGTCAGACTGATTTGCATATAGCCATGTCTGAACTGGGGTGGCAGAGTGGGCTAAAGAACGGTGATGGATTAAACCCAGATCTTTTGACAGGGTGTGAGTGTTTGATTGGTTCAGATGCTCCGTCCATCACCACCCCCTTTTGTACCGCTTTTGGCTGCCATAAGTGTGGCAGGGTATGCTCAGACGTGAGTCCCTTGGTCACTTTGCCACTGGATTTAAGCAAGCCGTGCTGAAGACGGGTGTAATACCAGAAACCGGTCCTCGGAAGCTTGTTTCCGGTCCAGGGAAGGCATGCCTTGGCAGTTCGGGCTGGACTGTTCCCATGAGGCACATGGTCAGACTGATTTGCATATAGCCATGTCTGAACTGGGGTGGCAGAGTGGGCTAAAGAACGGTGATGGATTAAACCCAGATCTTTTGACTGGGTGTGAGTGTTTGATTGGTTCAGATGCTCCGTCCATCACCACCCCCTGTTGTACCGCTTTTGGCCGCCATAAGTGTGGCAGGGTATGCTCAGACGTGAGTCCCTTGCTCACTTTGCCGCTGGATTCAAGTAAGCCGGGCTGAAGACGGCTGTAATGCCAGAAACCGGTCCTCGGAAGCTTGTTTCCGGTCCAGGGAAGGCATGGCTGGCAGTTCGGGCTGGACTGTTCCCATGAGGCACAGGGTCAGACTGATTTGCATATAGCCATGTCTGAACTGGGGTTGCAGAGTGGGCTAAAGAACGGTGATGGATTAAACCCAGATCTTTTGACTGGGTGTGAGTGTTTGATTGGTTCAGATGCTCTGTCCATCACCACCCCCTTTTGTACCGCTTTTGGCCACCATAAGTGTGGCAGGTATGCTCAGTCGTGAGTCCCTTGCTCACTTTGCCACTGGATTCAAGCAAGCCGGTCTGAAGACGGCTGTAATGCCAGAAACCGGTCCTTAGAAGCTTGTTTCCGGTCCACGGAAGGCATGGCTTGGCAGTTCGGGCTGGACTGTTCCCATGAGGCACAGGGTCAGACTGATTTGCATATAGCCATGTCTGAACTGGGGTGGCAGAGTGGGCTAAAGAAGGGTGATGGATTAAACCCAGATCTTTTGACTGGGTGTGAGTGTTTGATTGGTTCAGATGCTCCGTCCATCACCACCCCCTTTTGTACGGCTTTTGGCCACCATAAGTGTGGCAGGGTATGCTCAGACGTGAGTCCCTTGCTCACTTTGCCACTGGATTCAAGCAAGCCGGTCTGAAGACGGCTGTAATGCCAGAAACCGGTCCTCAGAAGCTTGTTTCCGGTCCAGGGAAGGCATGGCTTGGCAGTTCGGGCTGGACTGTTCCCATGAGGCACAGGGTCAGACTGATTTGCATATAGCCTTGTCTGAACTGGGGTGGCAGAGTGGGCTAAAGAACGGTGATTGATTAAACCCAGATCTTTTGACTGGGTGTGAGTGTTTGATTGGTTCAGATGCTCTGTCCATAACCACCCCCTTTTGTACCGCTTTTGGCTGCCATAAGTGTGGCAGGGTATGCTCAGACGTGAGTCCCTTGGTCACTTTGCCACTGGATTTAAGCAAGCCGTGCTTAAGACGGGAGTAATACCAGAAACCGGTCCTCGGAAGCTTGTTTCCGGTCCAGGGAAGGCATGCCTTGGCAGTTCGGGCTGGACTGTTCCCATGAGGCACATGGTCAGACTGATTTGCATATAGCCATGTCTGAACTGGGGTGGCAGAGTGGGCTAAAGAACGGTGATGGATTAAACCCAGATCTTTTGACTGGGTGTGAGTGTTTGATTGGTTCAGATGCTCCGTCCATCACCACCCCCTGTTGTACCGCTTTTGGCCGCCATAAGTGTGGCAGGGTATGCTCAGACGTGAGTCCCTTGCTCACTTTGCCGCTGGATTCAAGTAAGCCGGGCTGAAGACGGCTGTAATGCCAGAAACCGGTCCTCGGAAGCTTGTTTCCGGTCCAGGGAAGGCATGGCTGGCAGTTCGGGCTGGACTGTTCCCATGAGGCACAGGGTCAGACTGATTTGCATATAGCCATGTCTGAACTGGGGTTGCAGAGTGGGCTAAAGAACGGTGATGGATTAAACCCAGATCTTTTGACTGGGTGTGAGTGTTTGATTGGTTCAGATGCTCTGTCCATCACCACCCCCTTTTGTACCGCTTTTGGCCACCATAAGTGTGGCAGGTATGCTCAGACGTGAGTCCCTTGCTCACTTTGCCACTGGATTCAAGCAAGCCGGTCTGAAGACGGCTGTAATGCCAGAAACCGGTCCTTAGAAGCTTGTGTCCGGTCCACGGAAGGCATGGCTTGGCAGTTCGGGCTGGACTGTTCCCATGAGGCACAGGGTCAGACTGATTTGCATATAGCCATGTCTGAACTGGGTGGCAGAGTGGGCTAAAGAACGGTGATGGATTAAACCCAGAACTTTTGACTGGGTGTGAGTGTTTGATTGGTTCAGATGCTCCGTCCATCACCACCCCCTTTTGTACGGCTTTTGGCCACCATAAGTGTGGCAGGGTATGCTCAGACGTGAGTCCCTTGCTCACTTTGCCACTGGATTCAAGCAAGCCGGGCTGAAGACGGCTGTAATGCCAGAAACCGGTCCTCGGAAGCTTGTTTCCGGTCTAGGGAAGGCATGGCTTGGCAGTTCGGGCTGGACTGTTCCCATGAGGCACAGGGTCCGACTGATTTGCATATAGCCATGTCTGAACTGGGGTGGCAGAGTGGGCTAAAGAAGGGTGATGGATTAAACCCAGATCTTTTGACTGGGTGTGAGTGTTTGATTGGTTCAGATGCTCCGTCCATCACCACCCCCTTTTGTACGGCTTTTGGCCACCATAAGTGTGGCAGGGTATGCTCAGACGTGAGTCCCTTGCTCACTTTGCAACTGGATTCAAGCAAGCCGGTCTGAAGACGGCTGTAATGCCAGAAACCGGTCCTCAGAAGCTTGTTTCCGGTCCAGGGAAGGCATGGCTTGGCAGTTCGGGCTGGACTGTTCCCATGAGGCACAGGGTCAGACTGATTTGCATATAGCCTTGTCTGAACTGGGGTGGCAGAGTGGGCTAAAGAACGGTGATTGATTAAACCCAGATCTTTTGACTGGGTGTGAGTGTTTGATTGGTTCAGATGCTCTGTCCATAACCACCCCCTTTTGTACCGCTTTTGGCCACCATAAGTGTGGCAGGGTATGCTCAAATGTGAGTCCCTTGCTCACTTTGGCACTGGATTCATGCAAGCCGGGCTGAAGACGGCTGTAATGCCAGAAACCGGTCCTCGGAAGCTTGTTTCCGGTCCAGGGAAGGCATGGCTTGGCAGTTCGGGCTGGACTGTTCCCATGAGTCACAGGGTCAGACTGATTTGCATATAGCCATGTCTGAACTGGGGTGGCAGAGTGGGCTAAAGAACGGTGATGGATTAAACCCAGATATTTTGACTGGGTGTGAGTGTTTGATTTGTTCAGATGCTCTGTCCATCACCACCCCCTTTTGTTCCGCTTTTGGCCGCCATAAGTGTGGCAGGGTATGCTCAGACGTGAGTCCCTTGCTCACTTTGCCAATGGATTCAAGCAAGCCAAGCTGAAGACGGCTGTAATGCCAGAAACCGGTCCTCGGAAGCTTGTTTCCGGTCCAGGGTAGGCAGGGCTTGGCAGTTCGGGCTGGACTGTTCCCATGAGGCACAGGGTCAGACTAATTTGCATATAGCCATGTCTGAACTGGGGTGGCAGAGTGGGCTAAAGAACGGTGATGGATTAAACCCAGATCTTTTGACTGGGTGAGAGTGTTTGATTGGTTCAGATGCTCCGTCCATCACCACCACCTTTTGTACTGCTTCTGGCCGCCATAAGTGTGGCAGGGTATGCTCAAACGTGAGTCCGTTGCTCACTTTGCCACTGGATTCAAGGAAGCCGGGCTGAAGACGGCTGTAATGCCAGAAACCGGTCCTCGGAAGCTTGTTTCCGGTCCAGGGAAGGCATGGCTTGGCAGTTCGGCCTGGACTGTTCCCATGAGGCACAGGGTCAGACTGATTTGCATATAGCCATTTTGGAACTGTGGTGGCAGATTGGGCTAAAGAACGGTGATGGATTAAACCCAGATCTTTTGACTGGGTGTGAGTGTTTGATTGGTTCAGATGCTCCGTCCATCACCACCCCCTTTTTTACCGCTTTCGGCTGCCATAAGTGTGGCAGGGTATGCTCAGACGTGAGTCCCTTGCTCACTTTGCCACTGGATTCAAGCAAGCCGGGCTGAAGACGGCTGTAATGCCAGAAACCGGTTCTCGGAAGCTTGTTTCCGGTCCAGGGAAGGCATGGCTTGGCAGTTCGGGCTGGACTGTTCCCGTGAGGCACAAGGTCAGACTGATTTGCATATAGCCATGTCTGAACTGGGGTGGCAGAGTGGGCTAAAGAAGGGTGATGGATTAAACCCAGATCTTTGGACTGGGTGTGAGTGTTTGATTGGTTCAGATGCTCCGTCCATCACCACCCCCTGTTGTACCGCTTTTGGCCGCCATCAGTGTGGCAGGGTATTCTCAGACGTGAGTCCCTTGCTCACTTTGCCACTGGATTCAAGCAAGCCGGGCTGAAGACGGCTGTAATGCCAGAAACCGGTCCTCTGAAGCTTGTTTCCGGTCCAGGGAAGGCATGGCTTGGCAGTTCGGCCTGGACTGTTCCCATGAGGCACAGGGTCAGACTGATTTGCATATAGCCATGTCTGAACTGGGGTGGCAGAGTGGGCTAAAGAACGGTGATGGATTAAACCCAGATCTTTTGACTGGGTGTGTGTGTTTGACTGGTTCAGATGCTCCCGTCCATCAGCACCCCCTTTTGTACCGCTTTTGGCCACCATAAGTGTGGCAGGGTATGCTCAGACGTGAATCCCTTGATCACTTTGCCACTGGATTGAAGCAAGCCGGGCTGAAGATGGCTGTAATGCCAGAAACCAGTCCTCGGAAGCTTGTTTTGGTCCAAGGAAGGCATGGCTTGGCAGTTCGGGCTGGACTGTTCCCATTAGGCACAGGGTCAGACTGATTTGCATATAGCCATGTCTGAACTGGGGTGGCAGAGTGGGCTAAAGATTGGTGATGGATTAAACCCAGAGCTTTTGACTGGGTGTGAGTGTTTGATTGGTTCAGATGCTCCGTCCATCACCACCCCCTTTTGTACCGCTTTTGGCCGCCATAAGTGTGGCAGGGTATGCTCAGACGTGAGTCCCTTGCTCACTTTGCCACTGGATTCAAGCAAGCCGGGCTGAAGACGGCTGTATTGCCAGAAACCGGTCCTCGGAAGCTTGTTTCCGGTCCAGGGAAGGCATGGCTTGGCAGTCGGGCTGGACTGTTTCCATGAGGCACAGGGTCAGACTGATTTGCATATAGCCATGTCTGAACTGGGGTGGCAGAGTGGGCTACAGAACGGTGATGGATTAAACCCAGATCTTTTGACAGGGTGTGAGTATTTGATTGGTTCAGATGCTCCGTCCATCACCACCCCCTTTTGTACCACTTTTGGCTGCCATAAGTGTGGCAGGGTATGCTCAGACGTGAGTCCCTTGGTCACTTTGCCACTGGATTTAAGCAAGCCGTGCTGAAGACGGGTGTAATGCCAGAAACCGGTCCTCGGAAGCTTGTTTCCGGTCCAGGGAAGGCATGCCTTGGCAGTTCGGGCTGGACTGTTCCCATGAGGCACATGGTCAGACTGATTTGCATATAGCCATGTCTGAACTGGGGTGGCAAAGTGGGCTAAAGAACGGTGATGGATTAAACCCAGATCTTTTGACTGGGTGTGAGTGTTTGATTGGTTCAGATGCTCCGTCCATCACCACCCCCTGTTGTACCGCTTTTGGCCGCCATAAGTGTGGCAGGGTATGCTCAGACGTGAGTCCCTTGCTCACTTTGCCGCAGGATTCAAGTAAGCCTGGCTGAAGACGGCTGTAATGCCAGAAACCGGTCCTCTGAAGCTTGTTTCCGGTCCAGGGAAGGCATGGCTGGCAGTTCGGGCTGGACTGTTCCCATGAGGCACAGGGTCAGACTGATTTGCATATAGCCATGTCTGAACTGGGGTTGCAGAGTGGGCTAAAGAACGGTGATGGATTAAACCCAGATCTTTTTACTGGGTGTGAGTGTTTGATTGGTTCAGATGCTCTGTCCATCACCACCCCCTTTTGTACCGCTTTTGGCCACCATAAGTGTGGCAGGGTATGCTCAGATGTGAGTCCCTTGCTCACTTTGCCACTGGATTCATGCAAGCCGGGCTGAAGACGGCTGTAATGCCAGAAACCGGTCCTCGGAAGCTTGTTTCCGGTCCAGGCAAGGCATGGCTTGGCAGTTCGGGCTGGACTGTTCCCATGAGTCACAGGGTCAGACTAATTTGCATATAGCCATGTCTGAACTGGGGTGGCAGAGTGGGCTAAAGAACGGTGATGGATTAAACCCAGATCTTTTTACTGGGTGTGAGTGTTTGATTGGTTCAGATGCTCCGTCCATCACCACCCCCTTTTGTACTGCTTTTGGCCGCCATAAGTGTGGCAGGGTATGCTCAAACATGGGTCCCTTGCTCACTTTGCCACTGTATTCAAGCAAGCCGGGCTGAAGACGGCTGTAATGCCAGAAACCGGTCCTCGGAAGCTTGTTTGAGATCCAGGGAAGGCATGGCTTGGCAGTTCGGCCTGGACTGTTCCCATGAGGCACAGGGTCAGACTGATTTGCATATAGCCATGTCTGAACTGGGGTGGCAGATTGGGCTAAAGAACGGTGATGGATTAAACCCAGATCTTTTGACTGGGTGTGAGTGTTTGATTTGTTCAGATGCTCTGTCCATCACCACCCCCTTTTGTTCCGCTTTTGGCTGCCATAAGTGTGGCAGGGTATGCTCAGACGTGAGTCCCTTGCTCACTTTGCCACTGGATTCAAGCAAGTCGGGCTGAAGACGGCTGTAATGCCAGAACCGGTCCTCGGAAGCTTGTTTCAGGTCCAGGGAAGGCAGGGCTTGGCAGTTCGGGCTGGACTGTTCCCATGAGGCACAGGGTCAGACTGATTTGCATATAGCCATGTCTGAACTGGGGTGGCAGAGTGGGCTAAAGAACGGTGATGGATTAAACCCGGATCTTTTGACTGGGTGTGAGTGTTTGATTGGTTCAGATGCTCCGTCCATCACCACCCCCTTTTGTACCGCTTTTGGCAGCCATAAGTGTGGCAGGGTATGCTCAGACGTGAGTCCCTTGCTCACTTTGCCACTGGATTCAAGCAAGCCGGGCTGAAGATGGCTGTAATGCCAGAAACCGGTCCTCAGAAGCTTGTTTCCGGTCCAGGGAAGGCAGGGCTTGGCAGTTTGGGCTGGACTGTTCCCATGAGGCACAGGGTCATACTGATTTGCATATAGCCATGTCTGAACTGGGGTGGCAGAGTGGGCTAAAGAACGGTGATGGATTAAACCCAGATCTTTTGACTACTTGTGAGTGTTTGATTGATTCAGATGCTCCGTCCATCACCACCCCCTTTTGTACCACTTTGTTCACCATAAGTTGGCAGGGTATGCTCAGACGTGAGTCCCTTGCTCACTTTGCCACTGGATTCAAGCAAGCCGGGCTGAAGATGGCTGTAATGCCAGAAACCGGTCCTCGGAAGCTTGTTTCCGGTCCAGGGAAGGCAGGGCTTGGCAGTTCGGGCTGGACTATTCCCATGAGGCACAGGGTCATACTGATTTGCATATAGCCATGTCTGAACTGGGGTGGCAGAGTGGGCTAAAGAACGGTGATGGATTAAACCCAGATCTTTTGACTACTTGTGAGTGTTTGATTGATTCAGATGCTCCGTCCATCACCACCCCCTTTTGTACCACTTTGTTCACCATAAGTTGGCTGGGTATGCTCAGACGTGAGTCCCTTGCTCACTTTGCCACTGGATTCAAGGAAGCCGGGCTGAAGACGGCTGAAATGCCAGAAACCGGTACTGGGTAGCTTGTTTCTGGTCCAGGGAAGGCAGGGCTTGGCAGTTCGGGCTGGACTGTTCCCATGAGGCACAGGGTCAGACTAATTTGCATATAGCCATGTCTGAACTGGGGTGGCAGAGTGGGCTAAAGAACGGTGATGGGTTAAACCCAGATCTTTTTACTGGGTGTGAGTGTTTGATTTGTTCAGATGCTCTGTCCATCACCACCCCCTTTTGTTCCGCTTTTGGCCGCCATAAGTGTGGCAGGGTATGCTCAGACGTGAGTCCCTTGCTCACTTTGCCACTGGATTCAAGCAAGCCAAGCTGAAGACGGCTGTAATGCCAGAAACCGGTCCTCGGAAGCTTGTTTCCGGTCCAGGGTAGGCAGGGCTTGGCAGTTCGGGCTGGACTGTTCCCATGAGGCACAGGGTCAGACTAATTTGCATATAGCCATGTCTGAACTGGGGTGGCAGAGTGGGCTAAAGAACGGTGATGGATTAAACCCAGATCTTTTTACTGGGTGTGAGTGTTTGATTGGTTCAGATGATCCGTCCATCACCACCCCCTTTTGTACTGCTTTTGGCCGCCATAAGTGTGGCAGGGTATGCTCAAACATGGGTCCCTTGCTCACTTTGCCACTGTATTCAAGCAAGCCGGGCTGAAGACGGCTGTAATGCCAGAAACCGGTCCTCGGAAGCTTGTTTGAGATCCAGGGAAGGCATGGCTTGGCAGTTCGGCCTGGACTGTTCCCATGAGGCACAGGGTCAGACTGATTTGCATATAGCCATGTCTGAACTGGGGTGGCAGATTGGGCTAAAGAACGGTGATGGATTAAACCCAGATCTTTTGACTGGGTGTGAGTGTTTGATTTGTTCAGATGCTCTGTCCATCACCACCCCCTTTTGTTCCGCTTTTGGCTGCCATAAGTGTGGCAGGGTATGCTCAGACGTGAGTCCCTTGCTCACTTTGCCACTGGATTCAAGCAAGTCGGGCTGAAGACGGCTGTAATGCCAGAACCGGTCCTCTGAAGCTTGTTTCCGGTCCAGGGAAGGCAGGGCTTGGCAGTTCGGGCTGGACTGTTCCCATGAGGCACAGGGTCAGACTGATTTGCATATAGCCATGTCTGAACTGGGGTGGCAGAGTGGGCTAAAGAACGGTGATGGATTAAACCCGGATCTTTTGACTGGGTGTGAGTGTTTGATTGGTTCAGATGCTCCGTCCATCACCACCCCCTTTTGTACCGCTTTTGGCAGCCATAAGTGTGGCAGGGTATGCTCAGACGTGAGTCCCTTGCTCACTTTGCCACTGGATTCAAGCAAGCCGGGCTGAAGATGGCTGTAATGCCAGAAACCGGTCCTCAGAAGCTTGTTTCCGGTCCAGGGAAGGCAGGGCTTGGCAGTTTGGGCTGGACTGTTCCCATGAGGCACAGGGTCATACTGATTTGCATATAGCCATGTCTGAACTGGGGTGGCAGAGTGGGCTAAAGAACGGTGATGGATTAAACCCAGATCTTTTGACTACTTGTGAGTGTTTGATTGATTCAGATGCTCCGTCCATCACCACCCCCTTTTGTACCACTTTGTTCACCATAAGTTGGCAGGGTATGCTCAGACGTGAGTCCCTTGCTCACTTTGCCACTGGATTCAAGCAAGCCGGGCTGAAGATGGCTGTAATGCCAGAAACCGGTCCTCGGAAGCTTGTTTCCGGTCCAGGGAAGGCAGGGCTTGGCAGTTCGGGCTGGACTATTCCCATGAGGCACAGGGTCATACTGATTTGCATAAGGCCATGTCTGAACTGGGGTGGCAGAGTGGGCTAAAGAACGGTGATGGATTAAACCCAGATCTTTTGACTACTTGTGAGTGTTTGATTGATTCAGATGCTCCGTCCATCACCACCCCCTTTTGTACCACTTTGTTCACCATAAGTTGGCTGGGTATGCTCAGACGTGAGTCCCTTGCTCACTTTGCCACTGGATTCAAGGAAGCCGGGCTGAAGACGGCTGAAATGCCAGAAACCGGTACTGGGTAGCTTGTTTCTGGTCCAGGGAAGGCATGGCTTGGCAGTTCGGGCTGGACTGTTCCCATGAGGCACAGGGTCAGACTGATTTGCATATAGCCATGTCTGAACTGGGGTTGCAGAGTGGGCTAAAGAACGGTGATGGATTAAACCCAGATCTTTTGACTGGGTGTGAGTGTTTGATTGGTTCAGATGCTCTGTCCATCACCACCCCCTTTTGTACCGCTTTTGGCCGCCATAAGTGTGGCAGGTATGCTCAGACGTGAGTCCCTTGCTCACTTTGCCACTGGATTCAAGCAAGCCGAGCTGAAGACGGCTGTAATGCCAGAAACCGGTCCTCAGAAGCTTGTTTCCGGTCCAGAGAAGGCAGGGCTTGTCAGTTCGGGCTGGACTGTTCCCATGAGGCACAGGGTCAGACTGATTTGCATATAGCCATGTCTTAACTGGGGTGGCAGAGTGGGCTAAAGAACGGTGATTGATTAAACCCATATCTTTTGACTGGGTGTGAGTGTTTGATTGGTTCAGATGCTACGTCCATCACCACCCCCTATTGTACCGCTTTTGGCCTCCATAAGTGTGTCAGGGTATGCTCAGACATGAGTCCCTTGCTCACTTTGCCACTGGATTTATGCAAGTTGGGCTGAAGACTGCTGTAAGGCCAGAAACCGGTCCTCGGAAGCTTGTTTCCGGTCCAGGGAAGGCATGGCTTGGCAGTTCGGGCTGGACTGTTCCCATGAGGCACAGGGTCAGACTGATTTGCATATAGCCATGTCTGAACTGGGGTGGCAGAGTGGGCTAAAGAAGGGTGATGGATTAAACCCAGATCTTTTGACTGGGTGTGAGTGTTTGATTGGTTCAGATGCTCCGTCCATCACCACCCCCTGTTGTACCGCTTTTGGCCGCCATCAGTGTGGCAGGGTATGCTCAGACATGAGTCCCTTGCTCACTTTGCCGCTGGATTCAAGTAAGCCGGGCTGAAGACGGCTGTAATGCCAGAAACCGGTCCTCGGAAGCTTGTTTCCGGTCCAGGGAAGGCATGGCTTGGCAGTTCGGGCTGGACTGTTCCCATGAGGCACAGGGTCAGACTGATTTGCATATAGCCATGTCTGAACTGGGGTGGCAGAGTGGGCTAAAGAACGCTGATTGATTAAACCCAGATCTTTTGACTGGGTGTGAGTGTTTGATTGGTTCAGATGCTCTGTCCATCACCACCCCCTTTTGTACCGCTTTTGGCCTCCATAAGTGTAACAGGGTATGCTCAGACGTGAGTCGCTTGCTCACTTTGCCACTGGATTCATGCAAGCCGGGCTGAAGACGGCTGTAATGCCAGAAACCGGTCCTCGGTAGCTTGTTTCCGGTCCAGGGAAGGCATGGCTTGGCAGTTCGGGCTGGACTGTTCCCATGAGCCACAAGGTCAGACTGATTTGCATATAGCCATGTCTGAACTGGGGTGGCAGAGTGGGCTAAAGAAGGGTGATGGATTAAACCCAGATCTTTTGACTGGGTGTGAGTGTTTGATTGGTTCAGATGCTCCGTCCATCACCACCCCATGTTGTACCGCTTTTGGCTGCCATAAGTGTGGCAGGGTATGCTCAGACGTGAGTCCCTTGGTCACTTTGCCACTGGATTCAAGCAAGCCGGGCTGAAGACGGCTGTAATGCCAGAAACCGGTCCTCGGAAGCTTGTTTCCGATCCAGGGAAGGCATGCCTTGGCAGTTCGGACTGGACTGTTCCCATGAGGCACATGGTCAGACTGATTTGCATATACCCATGTCTCAACTGGGGTGGCAGAGTGGGCTAAAGAACGGTGATGGATTAAACCCAGATCTTTTGACTGGATGTGAGTGTTTGATTGGTTCAGATGCTCTGTCCATCACCACCCCCTTTTGTACCGCTTTTGGCTGCCATAAGTGTGGCAGGGTATGCTCAGACGTGAGTCCCTTGGTCACTTTGCCACTGGATTCAAGCAAGCCGGGCTGAAGATGGCTGTAATGCCAGAAACCGGTCCTCGGAAGCTTGTTTCGGTCCAAGGAAGGCATGGCTTGGCAGTTCGGGCTGGACTGTTCCCATGAGGCACAGGGTCAGACTGATTTGCATATATCCATGTCTGAACTGGGGTGGCAGAGTGGGCTAAAGATTGGTGATGGATTAAACCCAGATCTTTTGACTGGGTGTGAGTGTTTGATTGGTTCAGATGCTCCGTCCATCACCACCCCCTTTTGTACCGCTTTTGGCCGCCATAAGTGTGGCAGGGTATGCTCAGACGTGAGTCCCTTGCTCACTTTGCCACTGGATTCAAGCAAGCCGGGCTGAAGACGGCTGTATTGCCAGAAACCGGTCCTCGGAACTTTGTTTCCGGTCCAGGGAAGGCATGGCTTGGCAGTTCGGGCTGGACTGTTTCCATGAGGCACAGGGTCAGACTGATTTGCATATAGCCATGTCTGAACTGGGGTGGCAGAGTGGGCTAAAGAACGGTGATGGATTAAACCCAGATCTTTTGACTGGGTGTGAGTGTTTGATTGGTTCAGATGCTCTGTCCATCACCACCCCCTTTTGTACCGCTTTTGGCCACCATAAGTGTGGCAGGGTATGCTCAGACGTGTGTCCCTTGCTCACTTTGCCACTGGATTCAAGCAAGCCGGGATGAAGACGGCTGTAATGCCAGAAACCGGTCCTCGGAAGCTTGTTTCCGGTCCAGGGAAGGCATGGCTCAGCAGTTCGGGCTGGACTGTTCCCATGAGACACAGAGTCAGACTGATTTGCATATAGCCATGTCTGAACTGGGGGGGCAGAGTGGGCTAAAGAAGGGTGATGGATTAAACCCAGATCTTTTGACTGGGTGTGAGTGTTTGATTGGTTCAGATGCTCCGTCCATCACCACCCCCTGTTGTACCGCTTTTGGCCGCCATAAGTGTGGCAGGGTATGCTCAGACGTGAGTCCCTTGCTCACTTTGCCGCTGGATTCAAATAAGCCGGGCTGAAGACGGCTGTAATGCGAGAAACCGGTCCTCGGAAGCTTGTTTCCGGTCCAGGGAAGGCATGGCTTGGCAGTTCGGGCAGGACTGTTCCCATGAGGCACAGGGTCAGACTGATTTGCATATAGCAATGTCTGAACTGGGGTGGCAGAGTGGGCTAAAGAACGGTGATGGATTAAACCCAGATCTTTTGACTGGGTGTGAGTATTTGATTGGTTCAGATACTCCGTCTATCACCACCCCCTTTTGTACCGCTTTTGGCCGCCAGAAGTGTGGCAGGGTATGCTGAGACGTGAGTCCCTTGCTCACTTTGCCACTGGATTCAAGTAAGCCGGGCTGAAGACGGCTGTATTGCCAGAAACCGGTCCTTGGAAGCTTGTTTCCGGTCCAGGGAAGGCATGGCTGGCAGTTCGGGCTGGACTGTGCCCATGAGGCACAGGGTCAGACTGATTTGCATATAGCCATGTCTGAACTGGGGTTGCAGAGTGGGCTAAAGAACGGTGATGGATTAAACCCAGATCTTTTGACTGGGTGTGAGTGTTTGATTGGTTCAGATGCTCTGTCCATCCCCACCCCCTTTTGTACCGCTTTTGGCCGCCATAAGTGTGGCAGGTATGCTCAGACGTGAGTCCCTTGCTCACTTTGCCACTGGATTCAAGCAAGCCGGTCTGAATGCGGCTGTAATGCCAGAAACCGGTCCTCAGAAGCTTGTTTCCGGTCCAGGGAAGGCATGGCTTGGCAGTTCGGGCTGGACTGTTCCCATGAGGCACAGGGTCAGACTGATTTGCATATAGCCATGTCTGAACTGGGGTGGCAGAGTGGGCTAAAGAACGGTGATTGATTAAACCCAGATCTTTTGACTGGGTGTGAGTGTTTGATTGGTTCAGATGCTCTGTCCATCACCGCCCCCTTTTGTACCGCTTTTGGCCACCATAAGTGTGGCAGGGTATGCTCAGATGTGAGTCCCTTGCTCACTTTGCCACTGGATTCATGCAAGCCGGGCTGAAGACGGCTGTAATGCCAGAAACCGGTCCTCGGAAGCTTGTTTCCGGTCCAGGGATGCATGGCTTGGCAGTTCGGGCAGGACTGTTCCCATGAGTCACAGGGTCAGACTGATTTGCATATAGCCATGTCTGAACTGGGGTGGCAGAGTGGGCTAAAGAACGGTGATGGATTAAACCCAGATCTTTTGACTTGGTGTGAGCGTTTGATTGGTTCAGATGCTCCGTCCTTCACCACCCCCTTTTGTACCACTTTTGGCTGCCATAAGTGTGGCAGGGTATGCTCAGACGTGAGTCCCTTGGTCACTTTGCCACTGGATTCAAGCAAGCCGGTCTGAAGGCGGCTGTAATGCTAGAAACCGGTCCTCGGTAGCTTGTTTCCGGTCCAGGGAAGGCGTGGCTTGGCAGTTAGGGCTGGACTGTTTCCATGAGGCACAGGGTCACACTGATTTGCATATAGCCATGTCTAAACTGGGGTGGCAGAGTGGGCTAAAGAACGGTGATGGATTAAACCCAGATCTTTTGACTTGGTGTGAGCGTTTGATTGGTTCAGATGCTCCGTCCTTCACCACCCCCTGTTGTACCACTTTTGGCTGCCATAAGTGTGGCAGGGTATGCTCAGACGTGAGTCCCTTGGTCACTTTGCCACTGGATTCAAGCAAGCCTGGCTGAAGACGGCTGTAATGCCAGAAACCGGTCCTCGGAAGCTTGTTTCCGGTCCAGGGAAGGCATGCCTTGGCAGTTCGGGCTGGACTGTTCCCATGAGGCACATGGTCACACTGATTTGCATATACCCATGTCTTAACTGGGGTGGCAGAGTGGGCTAAAGAACGGTGATGGATTAAACCCAGATCTTTTGACTGGGTGTGAGTGTTTGACTGGTTCAGATGCTCAGTCCATCAGCACCCCCTTTTGTACCGCTTTTGCCCGCCATAAGTGTGGCAGGGTATGCTCAGACGTGAGTCCCTTGCTCACTTTGCCACTGGATTCAAGCAAGCCGGGCTGAGGACGGCTGTATTGCCAGAAACCGGTCCTCGGAAGCTTGTTTCCGGTCCAGGGAAGGCATGGCTTGGCAGTTCGGGCTGGACTGTTTCCATGAGGCACAGGGTCAGACTGATTGGCATATAGCCATGTCTGAACTGGGGTGGCAGAGTGGGCTAAAGAACGGTGATGGATTAAACCCAGATCTTTTGACTGGGTGTGAGTGTTTGATTGGTTCAGATGCTCCGTCCATCACCACCCCCTTTTGTACCGCTTTTGGCTGCCATAAGTGTGGCAGGGTATGCTCAGACGTGAGTCCCTTGCTCACTTTGCCACTGGATTCAAGCAAACCGGGCTGAAGACGGCTGAAATGCCAGAAACCGGTCCTCGTTAGCTTGTTTCCGGTCCAGGGAAGGCATGGCTTGGCAGTTCCGGCTGGACTGTTCCCATGTGGCACAGGGTCAGACTGATTTGCATATAGCCATGGCTGAACTGGGATGGCAGAGTGGGCTAAAGAACGGTGATGGATTAAACCCAGATCTTTTGACTGGGTGTGAGTGTTTGATTGGTTCAGATGCTCCGTCCATCACCACCCCCTTTTGTACCGCTTTTGGCAGCCATAAGTGTGGCAGGGTATGCTCAGACGTGAGTCCCTTGCTCACTTTGCCACTGGATTCAAGCAAGCCGAGCTGAAGATGGCTGTAATGCCAGAAAACGGTCCTCGGAAGCTTGTTTCCGGTCCAGGGAAGGCAGGGCTTGGCAGTTCGGGCTGGACTGTTCCCATGAGGCACAGGGTCATACTGATTTGCATATAGCCATGTCTGAACTGGGTGGCAGAGTGGGCTAAAGAACGGTGATGGATTAAACCCAGATCTTTTGACTGCGTGTGAGTGTTTGATTGATTCAGATGCTCCGTCCATCACCACCCCCTTTTGTACCACTTTGTTCACCATAAGTTGGCAGGGTATGCTCAGACGTGAGTCCCTTGCTCACTTTGCCACTGGATTCAAGGAAGCCGGGCTGAAGACGGCTGAAATGCCAGAAACCGGTCCTCGGTAGCTTGTTTCTGGTCCAGGGAAGGCATGGCTTGGCAGTTCGGGCTGGACTGTTCCCATGAGGCACAGGGTCAGACTGATTTGCATATAGCCATGTATGAACTGGGGTTGCAGAGTGGGCTAAAGAACGGTGATGGTTTAAACCCAGATCTTTTGACTGGGTGTGAGTGTTTGGTTGGTTCAGATGCTCTGTCCATCACCACCCCCTTTTGTACTGCTATTGGCCGCCATAAGTGTGGCAGGTATGCTCAGACGTGAGTCCCTTGCTCACTTTGCCACTGGATTCAAGCAAGCCGGGCTGAAGACGGCTGTAATGCCAGAAACCGGTCCTCAGAAGCTTGTTTCCAGTCCAGGGAAGGCAGGGCTTGTCAGTTCGGGCTGGACTGTTCCCATGAGGCACAGGGTCAGACTGATTTGCATATAGCCATGTCTGAACTGGGGTGGCAGAGTGGGCTAAAGAACGGTGATGGATTAAACCCAGATCTTTTGACTGGGTGTGAGTGTTTGATTGGTTCAGATGCTCCGTCCATCACCACCCCCTTTTGTACCGCTTTTGGCTGCCATAAGTGTGGCAGGGTATGCTCAGACGTGAGTCCCTTGCTCACTTTGCCACTGGATTCAAGCAAGCCGGGCTGAAGACGGCTGAAATGCCAGAAACCGGTCCTCGTTAGCTTGTTTCCGGTCCAGGGAAGGCATGGCTTGGCAGTTCCGGCTGGACTGTTCCCATGTGGCACAGGGTCAGACTGATTTGCATATAGCCATGGCTGATCTGGGGTGGCAGAGTGGGCTAAAGAACGGTGATGGATTAAACCCAGATCTTTTGACTGGGTGTGAGTGTTTGATTGGTTCAGATGCTCCGTCCATCACCACCCCCTTTTGTACCGCTTTTGGCAGCCATAAGTGTGGCAGGGTATGTTCAGACGTGAGTCCCTTGCTCACTTTGCCACTGGATTCAAGCAAGCCGAGCTGAAGATGGCTGTAATGCCAGAAACCGGTCCTCGGAAGCTTGTTTCCGGTCCAGGGAAGGCAGGGCTTGGCAGTTCGGGCTGGACTGTTCCCATGAGGCACAGGGTCATACTGATTTGCATATAGCCATGTCTGAACTGGGTGGCAGAGTGGGCTAAAGAACGGTGATGGATTAAACCCAGATCTTTTGACTGGGTGTGAGTGTTTGATTGATTCAGATGCTCCGTCCATCACCATCCCCTTTTGTACCACTTTGTTCACCATAAGTTGGCAGGGTATGCTCAGACGTGAGTCCCTTGCTCACTTTGCCACTGGATTCAAGGAAGCCGGGCTGAAGACGGCTGAAATGCCAGAAACCGGTCCTCGGTAGCTTGTTTCTGGTCCAGGGAAGGCATGGCTTGGCAGTTCGGGCTGGACTGTTCCCATGAGGCACAGGGTCAGACTGATTTGCATATAGCCATGTATGAACTGGGGTTGCAGAGTGGGCTAAAGAACGGTGATGGTTTAAACCCAGATCTTTTGACTGGGTGTGAGTGTTTGATTGGTTCAGATGCTCTGTCCATCACCACCCCCTTTTGTACCGCTTTTGGCCGCCATAAGTGTGGCAGGTATGCTCAGACGTGAGTCCCTTGCTCACTTTGCCACTGGATTCAAGCAAGCCGGGCTGAAGACGGCTGTAATGCCAAAAACCGGTCCTCAGAAGCTTGTTTCCGGTCCAGGGAAGGCAGGGCTTGTCAGTTCGGGCTGGACTGTTAGCATGAGGCACAGGGTCAGACTGATTTGCATATAGCCATGTCTTAACTGGGGTGGCAGAGTGAGCTAAAGAACGGTGATTGATTAAACCCAGATCTTTTGACTGGGTGTGAGTGTTTGATTGGTTCAGATGCTCCGTCCATCACCACCCCCTTTTGTACCGCTTTTGGCCGCCATAAGTGTGGCAGGGTATGCTCAGACGTGAGCCCTTGCTCACTTTGCCACTGGATTCAAGCAAGCCGGGCTGAAGACGGCTGTATTGCCAGAAACCGGTCCTCGGAAGCTTGTTTCCGTTCCAGGGAAGGCATGGCTTGGCAGTTTGGGCTGGACTGTTTCCATGAGGCACAGGGTCTGACTGATTTGCATATAGCCATGTCTGAACTGGGGTGGCAGAGTGGGCTAAAGAACGGTGATGGATTAAACACAGATCTTTTGACAGGGTGTGAGTGTTTGATTGGTTCAGATGCTCCGTCCATCACCACCCCCTTTTGTACCGCTTTTGGCTGCCATAAGTATGGCAGGGTATGCTCAGACGTGAGTCCCTTGGTCAGTTTGCCACTGGATTTAAGCAAGCCGTGCTGAAGACGGGTGTAATGCCAGAAACCGGTCCTCGGAAGCTTGTTTCCGGTCCAGGGAAGGCATGCCTTGGCAGTTCGGGCTGGACTGTTCCCATGAGGCACATGGTCAGACTGATTTGCATATAGCCATGTCTGAACTGGGGTGGCAGAGTGGGCTAAAGAACGGTGATGGATTAAACCCAGATCTTTTGACTGGGTGTGAGTGTTTGATTGGTTCAGATGCTCCGTCCATTACCACCCCCTGTTGTACCGCTTTTGGCCTCCATAAGTGTGGCAGGGTATGCTCAGATGTGAGTCCCTTGCTCAATTTGCCGCTGGATTCAAGTAAGCCGGGCTGAAGACGGCTGTAATGCGAGAAACCGGTCCTCGGAAGCTTGTTTCCGGTCCAGGGAAGGCATGGCTTGGCAGTTCGGGCTGGACTGTTCCCATGAGGCACATGGTCACACTGATTTGCATATACCCATGTCTCAACTGGGGTGGCAGAGTGGGCTAAAGAACGGTGATGGATTAAACCCAGATCTTTTGACTGGGTGTGAGTGTTTGACTGGTTCAGATGCTCAGTCCATCAGCACCCCCTTTTGTACCGCTTTTGGCCGCCATAAGTGTGGCAGGGTATGCTCAGACGTGAGTCCCTTGCTCACTTTGCCACTGGATTCAAGCAAGCCGGGCTGAAGACGGCTGTATTGCCAGAAACCGGTCCTCGGAAGCTTGTTTCCGGTCCAGGGAAGGCATGGCTTGGCAGTTCAGGCTGGACTGTTTCCATGAGGCACAGGGTCAGACTGATTGGCATATAGCCATGTCTGAACTGGGGTGGCAGAGTGGGCTAAAGAACGGTGATGGATTAAACCCAGATCTTTTGACTGGGTGTGAGTGTTTGATTGGTTCAGATGCTCCGTCCATCACCACCCCCTTTTGTACCGCTTTTGGCTGCCATAAGTGTGGCAGGGTATGCTCAGACGTGAGTCCCTTGGTCACTTTGCCACTGGATTCAAGCAAGCCGGGCTGAAGACGGCTGAAATGCCAGAAACCGGTCCTCTGTAGCTTGTTTCCGGTCCAGGGAAGGCATGGCTTGGCAGTTCCGGCTGGACTGTTCCCATGTGGCACAGGGTCAGACTGATTTGCATATAGCCATGTCTGAACTGGGGTGGCAGAGTGGGCTAAAGAACGGTGATGGATTAAACCCAGATCTTTCGACTGGGTGTGAGTGTTTGATTGGTTCAGATGCTCCGTCCATCACCACCCCCTTTTGTACCGCTTTTGGCAGCCATAAGTGTGGCAGGGTATGCTCAGACGTGCGTCCCTTGCTCACTTTGCCACTGGATTCAAGCAAGCCGGGCTGAAGATGGCTGTAATGGCAGAAACCGGTCTTCGGAAGCTTGTTTCCGGTCCAGGGAAGGCAGGGCTTGGCAGTTCGGGCTGGACTGTTCCCATGAGGCACAGGGTCATACTGATTTGCATATAGCCATGTTTGAACTGGGTGGCAGAGTGGGCTAAAGAACGGTGATGGATTAAACCCAGATCTTTTGACTGGGTGTGAGTGTTTGATTGATTCAGATGCTCCGTCCATCACCACCCCCTTTTGTACCACTTTGTTCACCATAAGTTGGCAGGGTAAGCTCAGACGTGAGTCCCTTGCTCACTTTGCCACTGGATTCAAGGAAGCCGGGCTGAAGACGGCTGAAATGCCAGAAACCGGTCCTCGGTAGCTTGTTTCTGGTCCAGGGAAGGCATGGCTTGGCAGTTCGGGCTGGACTGTTCCCATGAGGCACAGGGTCAGACTGATTTGCATATAGCCATGTCTGAACTGGGGTTGCAGAGTGGGCTAAAGAACGGTGATGGTTTAAACCCAGATCTTTTGACTGGGTGTGAGTGTTTGATTGGTTCAGATGCTCTGTCCATCACCACCCCCTTTTGTACCGCTTTTGGCCGCCATAAGTGTGGCAGGTATGCTCAGACGTGAGTCCCTTGCTCACTTTGCCACTGGATTCAAGCAAGCCGGGCTGAAGACGGCTGTAATGCCAGAAACCGGTCCTCAGAAGCTTGTTTCCGGTCCAGGGAAGGCAGGGCTTGTCAGTTCGGGCTGGACTGTTCCCATGAGGCACAGGGTCAGACTGATTTGCATATAGCCATGTCTTAACTGGGGTGGCAGAGTGAGCTAAAGAACGGTGATTGATTAAACCCAGATCTTTTGACTGGGTGTGAGTGTTTGATTGGTTCAGATGCTCCGTCCATCACCACCCCCTTTTGTACCGCTTTTGGCTGCCATAAGTGTGGCAGGGTATGCTCAGACGTGAGTCCCTTGCTCACTTTGCCACTGGATTCATGCAAGCCGGGCTGAAGACGGCTGTAATGCCAGAAACCGGTCCTCGGAAGCTTGTTTCCGGTCCAGGGAAGGCATGGCTTGGCAGTTCGGGCTGGACTGTTCCCGTGAGGCACAAGGTCAGACTGATTTGCATATAGCCATGTCTGAACTGGGGTGGCAGAGTGGGCTAAAGAAGGGTGATGGATTAAACCCAGATCTTTGGACTGGGTGTGAGTGTTTGATTGGTTCAGATGCTCCGTCCATCACCACCCCCTGTTGTACCGCTTTTGGCCGCCATCAGTGTGGCAGGGTATTCTCAGACGTGAGTCCCTTGCTCACTTTGCCACTGGATTCAAGCAAGCCGGGCTGAAGACGGCTGTAATGCCAGAAACCGATCCTCGGAAGCTTGTTTCCGGTCCAGGGAAGGCATGGCTTGGCAGTTCGGCCTGGACTGTTCCCATGAGGCACAGGGTCAGACTGATTTGCATATAGCCATGTCTGAACTGGGGTGGCAGAGTGGGCTAAAGAAAGGTGATGGATCAAACCCAGATCTTTTGACTGGGTGTGAGTGTTTGATTGGTTCAGATGCTCCGTCCATCACCACCCCCTTTTGTACCGCTTTTGGCCGCCATAAGTGTGGCAGGGTATGCTCAGACGTGAGTCCCTTGCTCACTTTGCCACTGGATTCAAGCAAGCCGGGCTGAAGACGGCTGTATTGCCAGAAACCGGTCCTCGGAAGCTTGTTTCCGGTCCAGGGAAGGCATGGCTTGGCAGTTCGGGCTGGACTGTTTCCATGAGGCACAGGGTCAGACTGATTTGCATATAGCCATGTCTGAACTGGGGTGGCAGAGTGGGCTAAAGAACGGTGATGGATTAAACCCAGATCTTTTGACAGGGTGTGAGTGTTTGATTGGTTCAGATGCTCCGTCCATCACCACCCCCTTTTGTACCGCTTTTGGCTGCCATAAGTGTGGCAGGGTATGCTCAGACGTGAGTCCCTTGGTCACTTTGCCACTGGATTCAAGCAAGCCGGGCTGAAGATGGCTGTAATGCCAGAAACCGGTCCTCGGAAGCTTGTTTCGGTCCAAGGAAGGCATGGCTTGGCAGTTTGGGCTGGACTGTTCCCATGAGGCACAGGGTCAGACTGATTTGCATATAGCCATGTCTGAACTGGGGTGGCAGAGTGGGCTAAAGATTGGTGATGGATTAAACCCAGATCTTTTGATTGGGTGTGAGTGTTTGATTGGTTCAGATGCTCAGTCCATCACCACCCCCTTTTGTACCGCTTTTGGCCGCCATAAGTGTGGTAGGGTATGCTCAGACGTGAGTCCCTTGCTCACTTTGCCACTGGATTCAAGCAAGCCGGGCTGAAGACGGCTGTATTGCCAGAAACCGGTCCTCGGAAGCTTGTTTCCGGTCCAGGGAAGGCATGGCTTGGCAGTTCGGGCTGGACTGTTTCCATGAGGCACAGGGTCAGACTGATTTGCA
Source organism: Lissotriton helveticus (assembly GCF_964261635.1). NCBI lineage: Eukaryota > Metazoa > Chordata > Amphibia > Caudata > Salamandridae > Lissotriton > Lissotriton helveticus. Next base: position 1,187,272,588 of record NC_136061.1, on the reverse strand, counting down.
TATAGCCATGTCTGAACTGGGGTGGCAGAGTGGGCTAAAGAACGGTGATGGATTAAACCCAGATCTTTTGACAGGGTGTGAGTGTTTGATTGGTTCAGATGCTCCGTCCATCACCACCCCATTTTGTACCGCTTTTGGCTGCCATAAGTGTGGCAGGGTATGCTCAGACGTGAGTCCCTTGGTCACTTTGCCACTGGATTTAAGCAAGCCGTGCTGAAGACGGGTGTAATGCCATTAACCGGTCCTCGGAAGCTTGTTTCCGGTCCAGGGAAGGCATGCCTTGGCAGTTCGGGCTGGACTGTTCCCATGAGGCACATGGTCAGACTGATTTGCATATAGCCATGTCTGAACTGGGGTGGCAGAGTGGGCTAAAGAACGGTGATGGATTAAACCCAGATCTTTTGACTGGGTGTGAGTGTTTGATTGGTTCAGATGCTCCGTCCATCACCACCCCCTGTTGTACCGCTTTTGGCCGCCATAAGTGTGGCAGGGTATGCTCAGACGTGAGTCCCTTGCTCACTTTGCCGCTGGATTCAAGTAAGCCGGGCTGAAGACGGCTGTAATGCGAGAAAACGGTCCTCGGAAGCTTGTTTCCGGTCCAGGGAAGCCATGGCTTGGCAGTTCGGGCTGGACTGTTCCCATGAGGCACAGGGTCAGACTGATTTGCATATAGCCATGCCTGTACTGGGGTGGCAGAGTGGGCTAAAGAACGGTGATGAATTAAACCCAGATCTTTTGACTGGGTGTGAGTGTTTGATTGGTTCAGATGCTCTGTCCATAACCACCCCCTTTTGTACCGCTTTTGGCTGCCATAAGTGTGGCAGGGTATGCTCAGACGTGAGTCCCTTGGTCACTTTGCCACTGGATTTAAGCAAGCCGTGCTTAAGACGGGTGTAATACCAGAAACCGGTCCTCGGAAGCTTGTTTCCGGTCCAGGGAAGGCATGCCTTGGCAGTTCGGGCAGGACTGTTCCCATGAGGCACAGGGTCAGACTGATTTGCATATAGCCATGCCTGTACTGGGGTGGCAGAGTGGGCTAAAGAACGGTGATGAATTAAACCCAGATCTTTTGACTGGGTGTGAGTGTTTGATTGGTTCAGATGCTCCGTCCATCACCACCCCCTTTTGTACCGCTTTTGGCTGCCATAAGTGTGGCAGGATATGCTCAGACGCGAGTCCCTTGCTCACTTTGCCACTGGATTCAAGCAAGCCGGACTGAAGACGGCTGTAATGCCAGAAACCGGTCCTCGGAAGCTTGTTTCCAGTCCAGGGAAGGCATGGCTTGGCAGTTCGGGCTGGACTGTTCCCATGAGGCACAGGGTCAGACTGATTTGCATATAGCCATGTCTGAACTGGGGTGGCAGAGTGGGCTAAAGAACGGTGATGGATTAAACCCAGAACTTTTGACTGGGTGTGAGTGTTTGATTGGTTCAGATGCTCCGTCCATCACCACCCCCTTTTGTACGGCTTTTGGCCACCATAAGTGTGGCAGGGTATGCTCAGACGTGAGTCCCTTGCTCACTTTGCCACTGGATTCAAGCAAGCCGGGCTGAAGACGGCTGTAATGCCAGAAACCGGTCCTCGGAATGTGGAAAAGTAAATTTTGCCATGTTCTGTGTCCCTACGCCTCATCCATCATATGTTATGTATGCATGACCAATATGCATATGTTATTCCCCATTTCTGATTAAAGACGCAATTACAGTTGTGTCCACCTCTGGTATGCTATTTTCCAGTCCTCGTGAATACTACGAATATCAGGCCTATGTAAGTAATGTTGCCACGTTTCTCAGTGTGCACGTTATTCAATTATAAAGTCCCCGTTTCTAGGCCTCAAAAGGGCCCGGACCACAGATTCAGCTCCTGTCTCCTGAAAGCCTCGCTGAGGAGCGATACAGCCCCCACCTGTATCCTCGACCCTTCACTTACTTCCTGCCTCGCAGTGCCCGGTGCAGCCCGGCTCTGCCTCTGAGTCTGCCAAAAGTATGTTATAGTTCCTGCTATCAGTTCAGTCCTCCTCTTCTGCATTCCTAAGCTACTGAACTGCATCAATAGTTTCCGTCATTGTCTAGCCTTCTCGGCTCCACGTTAGAGAAATACTGTATTTAATGGTCATTTAATATTCTTCACGTACTACATGTAGAATAATGCATGGTCCAGTCTTAGAATCAGGTTAGCTTTTCCCCTCATGACTTCTAGTTTATATCAACATGTTCCCTAAACATTAGATACCAGATAGGATTAGGTACATGTCGCTCCGACCCTCCAGACTCTAGTCTCTGCTCCTAGCACAGAGTTCGTAGCCCCCAACTTCTCCTAGTAACACGTCATTGCCAGTTTTCGCGCACCATTAGGTTAGAGGTCCCGGCTCCTTAGGTAGCCCCCTCCTATGTTTCCGCCCATTCATGACATATTCTGTTACGTTTGCATCACATGTCTATGTAAACTCCCAGTTACACCCACTTTTACTGTTATCTCTCGCGACTGTTACACGTCACGCCTTCTATTCCACCCACTGTTACGCCTACTGCAATGTAATGCTATGTGTTTGCGCTATGTATATATATATATCAATGTTATGTTATTGAATGTTAGCGCGCTCATCCCAGACCAAGCCCCAGCAGCTGCTGGGCATCTTTTTCCCCTACTGGGTCCCAGTTGTCCTGCTGGGCCCTGTCGTTCTGCTCATCCTATGCAGGTTGTCCTGATCCTGTCCTTATGCTGTAATAAACCTGCAGAAACTCCTACTACCTCGAATCTTGACTCTTATTTATTGAGCTATCTGTTATTTATTCATTCATGCACTCAAAAATAGGGTATTATTTATTTATTTACCACAGGAAGCTTGTTTCCGGTCTAGGGAAGGCATGGCTTGGCAGTTCGGGCTGGACTGTTCCCATGAGGCACAGGGTCAGACTGATTTGCATATAGCCATGTCTGAACTGGGGTGGCAGAGTGGGCTAAAGAACGGTGATGGATTAAACCCAGAACTTTTGACTTGGTGTGAGTGTTTGATTGGTTCAGAAGCTCCGTCCATCACCACCCCCTTTTGTACGGCTTTTGGCCACCATAAGTGTGGCAGGGTATGCTCAGACGTGAGTCCCTTGCTCACTTTGCCACTGGATTCAAGCAAGCCGGGCTGAAGACGGCTGTAATGCCAGAAACCGGTCCTCGGAAGCTTGTTTCCTGTCTAGGGAAGGCATGGCTTGGCAGTTCGGGCTGGACTGTTCCCATGAGGCACAGGGTCAGACTGATTTGCATATAGCCATGTCTGAACTGGGGTGGCAGAGTGGGCTAAAGAAGGGTGATGGATTAAACCCAGATCTTTTGACTGGGTGTGAGTGTTTGATTGGTTCAGATGCTCTGTCCATCACCACCCCCTTTTGTACCGCTTTTGGCCACCATAAGTGTGGCAGGGTATGCTCAGATGTGAGTCCCTTGCTCACTTTGGCACTGGATTCATGCAAGCCGGGCTGAAGACGGCTGTAATGCCAGAAACCGGTCCTCGGAAGCTTGTTTCCGGTCCAGGGAAGGCATGGCTTGGCAGTTCGGGCTGGACTGTTCCCATGAGGCACAGGGTCAGACTGATTTGCATATAGCCATGTCTGAACTGGGGTGGCAGAGTGGGCTAAAGAACGGTGATTGATTAAACCCAGATCTTTTGACTGGGTGTGAGTGTTTGATTGGTTCAGATGCTCTGTCCATCACCACCCCCTTTTGTACCGCTTTTGGCCTCCATAAGTGTAACAGGGTATGCTCAGACGTGAGTCCCTTGCTCACTTTGCCACTGGATTCATGCAAGCCGGGCTGAAGACGGCTGTAATGCCAGAAACCGGTCCTCGGTAGCTTGTTTCCGGTCCAGGGAAGGCATGGCTTGGCAGTTCGGGCTGGACTGTTCCCATGAGCCACAAGGTCAGACTGATTTGCATATAGCCATGTCTGAACTGGGGTGGCAGAGTGGGCTAAAGAAGGGTGATGGATTAAACCCAGATCTTTTGACTGGGTGTGAGTGTTTGATTGGTTCAGATGCTCCGTCCATCACCACCCCCTGTTGTACCGCTTTTGGCTGCCATAAGTGTGGCAGGGTATGCTCAGACGTGAGTCCCTTGGTCACTTTGCCACTGGATTCAAGCAAGCCGGGCTGAAGACGGCTGTAATGCCAGAAACCGGTCCTCGGAAGCTTGTTTCCGGTCCAGGGAAGGCATGCCTTGGCAGTTCGGACTGGACTGTTCCCATGAGGCACATGGTCAGACTGATTTGCATATACCCATGTCTCAACTGGGGTGGCAGAGTGGGCTAAAGAACGGTGATGGATTAAACCCAGATCTTTTGACTGGATGTGAGTGTTTGATTGGTTCAGATGCTCTGTCCATCACCACCCCCTTTTGTACCGCTTTTGGCTGCCATAAGTGTGGCAGGGTATGCTCAGACGTGAGTCCCTTGGTCACTTTGCCACTGGATTAAGGCAAGCCGGGCTGAAGACGGCTGTAATGCCAGAAACCGGTCCTCGGAAGCTTGTTTCCGGTCCAGGGAAGGCATGCCTTGGCAGTTCGGACTGGACTGTTCCCATGAGGCACATGGTCAGACTGATTTGCATATACCCATGTCTCAACTGGGGTGGCAGAGTGGGCTAAAGAACGGTGATGGATTAAACCCAGATCTTTTGACTGGGTGTGTGTGTTTGACTGGTTCAGATGCTCCCGTCCATCAGCACCCCCTTTTTTACCGGTTTTGGCCGCCATAAGTGTGGCAGGGTATGCTCAGACGTGAGTCCCTTGATCACTTTGCCACTGGATTCAAGCAAGCCGGGCTGAAGATGGCTGTAATGCCAGAAACCGGTCCTCGGAAGCTTGTTTCGGTCCAAGGAAGGCATGGCTTGGCAGTTCGGGCTGGACTGTTCCCATGAGGCACAGGGTCAGACTGATTTGCATATATCCATGTCTGAACTGGGGTGGCAGAGTGGGCTAAAGATTGGTGATGGATTAAACCCAGATCTTTTGACTGGGTGTGAGTGTTTGATTGGTTCAGATGCTCCGTCCATCACCACCCCCTTTTGTACTGCTTTTGGCCGCCATAAGTGTGTCAGGGTATGCTCAGACGTGAGTCCCTTGCTCACTTTGCCACTGGATTCAAGCAAGCCGGGCTGAAGACGGCTGTATTGCCAGAAACCGGTCCTCGGAACTTTGTTTCCGGTCCAGGGAAGGCATGGCTTGGCAGTTCGGGCTGGACTGTTTCCATGAGGCACAGGGTCAGACTGATTTGCATATAGCCATGTCTGAACTGGGGTGGCAGAGTGGGCTAAAGAACGGTGATGGATTAAACCCAGATCTTTTGACTGGGTGTGAGTGTTTGATTGCTTCAGATGCTCCGTCCATCACCACCCCCTTTTGTACCGCTTTTGGCCACCATAAGTGTGGCAGGGTATGCTCAGACGTGAGTCCCTTGCTCACTTTGCCACTGGATTCAAGCAAGCCGGGATGAAGACGGCTGTAATGCCAGAAACCGGTCCTCGGAAGCTTGTTTCCGGTCCAGGGAAGGCATGGCTCAGCAGTTCGGGCTGGACTGTTCCCATGAGACACAGAGTCAGACTGATTTGCATATAGCCATGTCTGAACTGGGGGGGCAGAGTGGGCTAAAGAAGGGTGATGGATTAAACCCAGATCTTTTGACTGGGTGTGAGTGTTTGATTGGTTCAGATGCTCCGTCCATCACCACCCCCTGTTGTACCGCTTTTGGCCGCCATAAGTGTGGCAGGGTATGCTCAGACGTGAGTCCCTTGCTCACTTTGCCGCTGGATTCAAATAAGCCGGGCTGAAGACGGCTGTAATGCGAGAAACCGGTCCTCGGAAGCTTGTTTCCGGTCCAGGGAAGGCATGGCTTAGCAGTTTGGGCAGGACTGTTCGCATGAGGCACAGGGTCAGACTGTTTTGCATATAGCAATGTCTGAACAGGGGTGGCAGAGTGGGCTAAAGAACGGTGATGGATTAAACCCAGATCTTTTGACTGGGTGTGAGTATTTGATTGGTTCAGATACTCCGTCTATCACCACCCCCTTTTGTACCGCTTTTGGCCGCCAGAAGTGTGGCAGGGTATGCTCAGACGTGAGTCCCTTGCTCACTTTGCCACTGGATTCAAGTAAGCCGGGCTGAAGACGGCTGTATTGCCAGAAACCGGTCCTTGGAAGCTTGTTTCCGGTCCAGGGAAGGCATGGCTGGCAGTTCGGGCTGGACTGTGCCCATGAGGCACAGGGTCAGACTGATTTGCATATAGCCATGTCTGAACTGGGGTTGCAGAGTGGGCTAAAGAACGGTGATGGATTAAACCCAGATCTTTTGACTGGGTGTGAGTGTTTGATTGGTTCAGATGCTCTGTCCATCCCCACCCCCTTTTGTACCGCTTTTGGCCGCCATAAGTGTGGCAGGTATGCTCAGACGTGAGTCCCTTGCTCACTTTGCCACTGGATTCAAGCAAGCCGGTCTGAAGGCGGCTGTAATGCCAGAAACCGGTCCTCAGAAGCTTGTTTCCGGTCCAGGGAAGGCATGGCTTGGCAGTTCGGGCTGGACTGTTCCCATGAGGCACAGGGTCAGACTGATTTGCATATAGCCATGTCTGAACTGGGGTGGCAGAGTGGGCTAAAGAACGGTGATTGATTAAACCCAGATCTTTTGACTGGGTGTGAGTGTTTGATTGGTTCAGATGCTCTGTCCATCACCGCCCCCTTTTGTACCGCTTTTGGCCACCATAAGTGTGGCAGGGTATGCTCAGATGTGAGTCCCTTGCTCACTTTGCCACTGGATTCATGCAAGCCGGGCTGAAGACGGCTGTAATGCCAGAAACCGGTCCTCGGAAGCTTGTTTCCGGTCCAGGGAAGGCATGGCTTGGCAGTTCGGGCTGGACTGTTCCCATGAGTCACAGGGTCAGACTGATTTGCATATAGCCATGTCTGAACTGGGGTGGCAGAGTGGGCTAAAGAACGGTGATGGATTAAACCCAGATATTTTGACTGGGTGTGAGTGTTTGATTTGTTCAGATGCTCTGTCCATCACCACCCCCTTTTGTTCCGCTTTTGGCCACCATAAGTGTGGCAGGGTATGCTCAGACGTGAGTCCCTTGCTCACTTTGCCACTGGATTCAAGCAAGCCAAGCTGAAGACGGCTGTAATGCCAGAAACCGGTCCTCGGAAGCTTGTTTCCGGTCCAGGGTAGGCAGGGCTTGGCAGTTCGGGCTGGACTGTTCCCATGTGGCACAGGGTCAGACTAATTTGCATATAGCCATGTCTGAACTGGGGTGGCAGAGTGGGCTAAAGAACGGTGATGGATTAAACCCAGATCTTTTGACTGGGTGTGAGTGTTTGATTGGTTCAGATGCTCCGTCCATCACCACCCCCTTTTATACCGCTTTTGGCCACCATAAGTGTGGCAGGGTATGCTCAGACGTGAGTCCCTTGCTCACTTTGCCACTGGATTCAAGCAAGCCGGGCTGAAGACGGCTGTAATGCCAGAAACCGGTCCTCGGTAGCTTGTTTCCGGTCCAGAAAAGGCATGGCTTGGCAGTTCGGGCTGGACTGTTTCCATGAGGCACAGGGTCAGACTGATTTGCATATAGCCATGTCTGAACTGGGGTGACAGAGTGGGCTAAAGAACGGTGATGGATTAAACCCAGATCTTTTGACTTGGTGTGAGCGTTTGATTGGTTCAGATGCTCCGTCCTTCACCACCCCCTTTTGTACCACTTTTGGCTGCCATAAGTGTGGCAGGGTATGCTCAGACGTGAGTCCCTTGGTCACTTTGCCACTGGATTCAAGCAAGCCGGTCTGAAGGCAGCTGTAATGCCAGAAACCGGTCCTCTGTAGCTTGTTTCCGGTCCAGGGAAGGCATGGCTTGGCAGTTCGGGCTGGACTGTTTCCATGAGGCACAGGGTCAGACTGATTTGCATATAGCCATGTCTGAACTGGGGTGGCAGAGTGGGCTAAAGAACGGTGATGGATTAAACCCAGATCTTTTGACTTGGTGTGAGCGTTTGATTGGTTCAGATGCTCCGTCCTTCGCCACCCCCTTTTGTACCACTTTTGGCTGCCATAAGTGTGGCAGGGTATGCTCAGACGTGAGTCCCTTGGTCACTTTGCCACTGGATTCAAGCAAGCCGGGCTGAAGACGGCTGTAATGCCAGAAACCGGTCCTCGGAAGCTTGTTTCCGGTCCAGGGAAGGCATGCCTTGGCAGTTCGGGCTGGACTGTTCCCATGAGGCACATGGTCACACTGATTTGCATATACCCATGTCTCAACTGGGGTGGCAGAGTGGGCTAAAGAACGGTGATGGATTAAACCCAGATCTTTTGACTGGGTGTGAGTGTTTGACTGGTTCAGATGCTCAGTCCATCAGCACCCCCTTTTGTACCGCTTTTGGCCGCCATAAGTGTGGCAGGGTATGCTCAGACGTGAGTCCCTTGCTCACTTTGCCACTGGATTCAAGCAAGCCGGGCTGAGGACGGCTGTATTGCCAGAAACCGGTCCTCGGAAGCTTGTTTCCGGTCCAGGGAAGGCATGGCTTGGCAGTTCGGGATGGACTGTTTCCATGAGGCACAGGGTCAGACTGATTGGCATATAGCCATGTCTGAACTGGGGTGGCAGAGTGGGCTAAAGAACGGTGATGGATTAAACCCAGATCTTTTGACTGGGTGTGAGTGTTTGATTGGTTCAGATGCTCCGTCCATCACCACCCCCTTTTGTACCGCTTTTGGCTGCCATAAGTGTGGCAGGGTATGCTCAGACGTGAGTCCCTTGCTCACTTTGCCACTGGATTCAAGCAAGCCGGGCTGAAGACGGCTGAAATGCTAGAAACCGGTCCTCGTTAGCTTGATTCCGGTCCAGGGAAGGCATGGCTTGGCAGTTCCGGCTGGACTGTTCCCATGTGGCACAGGGTCAGACTGATTTGCATATAGCCATGGCTGAACTGGGGTGGCAGAGTGGGCTAAAGAACGGTGATGGATTAAACCCAGATCTTTTGACTGGGTGTGAGTGTTTGATTGGTTCAGATGCTCCGTCCATCACCACCCCCTTTTGTACCGCTTTTGGCAGCCATAAGTGTGGCAGGGTATGCTCAGACGTGAGTCCTTTGCTCACTTTGCCACTGGATTCAAGCAAGCCGAGCTGAAGATGGCTGTAATGCCAGAAACCGGTCCTCGGAAGCTTGTTTCCGGTCCAGGGAAGGCAGGGCTTGGCAGTTCGGGCTGGACTGTTCCCATGAGGCACAGGGTCATACTGATTTGCATATAGCCATGTCTGAACTGGGTGGCAGAGTGGGCTAAAGAACGGTGATGGATTAAACCCAGATCTTTTGACTGGGTGTGAGTGTTTGATTGATTCAGATGCTCCGTCCATCACCACCCCCTTTTGTACCACTTTGTTCACCATAAGTTGGCAGGGTATGCACAGACGTGAGTCCCTTGCTCACTTTGCCACTGGATTCAAGGAAGCCGGGCTGAAGACGGCTGAAATGCCAGAAACCGGTCCTCGGTAGCTTGTTTCTGGTCCAGGGAAGGCATGGCTTGGCAGTTCGGGCTGGACTGTTCCCATGAGGCACAGGGTCAGACTGATTTGCATATAGCCATGTATGAGCTGGTGTTGCAGAGTGGGCTAAAGAACGGTGATGGTTTAAACCCAGATCTTTTGACTGGGTGTGAGTGTTTGATTGGTTCAGATGCTCTGTCCATCACCACCCCCTTTTGTACCGCTTTTGGCCGCCATAAGTGTGGCAGGTATGCTCAGACGTGAGTCCCTTGCTCACTTTGCCACTGGATTCAAGCAAGCCGCGATGAAGACGGCTGTAATGCCAGAAACCGGTCCTCGGAAGCTTGTTTCCGGTCCAGGGAAGGCATGGCTCAGCAGTTCGGGCTGGACTGTTCCCATGAGACACAGAGTCAGACTGATTTGCATATAGCCATGTCTGAACTGGGGGGGCAGAGTGGGCTAAAGAAGGGTGATGGATTAAACCCAGATCTTTTGACTGGGTGTGAGTGTTTGATTGGTTCAGATGCTCCGTCCATCACCACCCCCTGTTGTACCGCTTTTGGCCGCCATAAGTGTGGCAGGGTATGCTCAGACGTGAGTCCCTTGCTCACTTTGCCGCTGGATTCAAATAAGCCGGGCTGAAGACGGCTGTAATGCGAGAAACCGGTCCTCGGAAGCTTGTTTCCGGTCCAGGGAAGGCATGGCTTAGCAGTTTGGGCAGGACTGTTCGCATGAGGCACAGGGTCAGACTGTTTTGCATATAGCAATGTCTGAACAGGGGTGGCAGAGTGGGCTAAAGAACGGTGATGGATTAAACCCAGATCTTTTGACTGGGTGTGAGTATTTGATTGGTTCAGATACTCCGTCTATCACCACCCCCTTTTGTACCGCTTTTGGCCGCCAGAAGTGTGGCAGGGTATGCTCAGACGTGAGTCCCTTGCTCACTTTGCCACTGGATTCAAGTAAGCCGGGCTGAAGACGGCTGTATTGCCAGAAACCGGTCCTTGGAAGCTTGTTTCCGGTCCAGGGAAGGCATGGCTGGCAGTTCGGGCTGGACTGTGCCCATGAGGCACAGGGTCAGACTGATTTGCATATAGCCATGTCTGAACTGGGGTTGCAGAGTGGGCTAAAGAACGGTGATGGATTAAACCCAGATCTTTTGACTGGGTGTGAGTGTTTGATTGGTTCAGATGCTCTGTCCATCCCCACCCCCTTTTGTACCGCTTTTGGCCGCCATAAGTGTGGCAGGTATGCTCAGACGTGAGTCCCTTGCTCACTTTGCCACTGGATTCAAGCAAGCCGGTCTGAAGGCGGCTGTAATGCCAGAAACCGGTCCTCAGAAGCTTGTTTCCGGTCCAGGGAAGGCATGGCTTGGCAGTTCGGGCTGGACTGTTCCCATGAGGCACAGGGTCAGACTGATTTGCATATAGCCATGTCTGAACTGGGGTGGCAGAGTGGGCTAAAGAACGGTGATTGATTAAACCCAGATCTTTTGACTGGGTGTGAGTGTTTGATTGGTTCAGATGCTCTGTCCATCACCGCCCCCTTTTGTACCGCTTTTGGCCACCATAAGTGTGGCAGGGTATGCTCAGATGTGAGTCCCTTGCTCACTTTGCCACTGGATTCATGCAAGCCGGGCTGAAGACGGCTGTAATGCCAGAAACCGGTCCTCGGAAGCTTGTTTCCGGTCCAGGGAAGGCATGGCTTGGCAGTTCGGGCTGGACTGTTCCCATGAGTCACAGGGTCAGACTGATTTGCATATAGCCATGTCTGAACTGGGGTGGCAGAGTGGGCTAAAGAACGGTGATGGATTAAACCCAGATATTTTGACTGGGTGTGAGTGTTTGATTTGTTCAGATGCTCTGTCCATCACCACCCCCTTTTGTTCCGCTTTTGGCCACCATAAGTGTGGCAGGGTATGCTCAGACGTGAGTCCCTTGCTCACTTTGCCACTGGATTCAAGCAAGCCAAGCTGAAGACGGCTGTAATGCCAGAAACCGGTCCTCGGAAGCTTGTTTCCGGTCCAGGGTAGGCAGGGCTTGGCAGTTCGGGCTGGACTGTTCCCATGTGGCACAGGGTCAGACTAATTTGCATATAGCCATGTCTGAACTGGGGTGGCAGAGTGGGCTAAAGAACGGTGATGGATTAAACCCAGATCTTTTGACTGGGTGTGAGTGTTTGATTGGTTCAGATGCTCCGTCCATCACCACCCCCTTTTATACCGCTTTTGGCCACCATAAGTGTGGCAGGGTATGCTCAGACGTGAGTCCCTTGCTCACTTTGCCACTGGATTCAAGCAAGCCGGGCTGAAGACGGCTGTAATGCCAGAAACCGGTCCTCGGTAGCTTGTTTCCGGTCCAGGGAAGGCATGGCTTGGCAGTTCGGGCTGGACTGTTTCCATGAGGCACAGGGTCAGACTGATTTGCATATAGCCATGTCTGAACTGGGGTGACAGAGTGGGCTAAAGAACGGTGATGGATTAAACCCAGATCTTTTGACTTGGTGTGAGCGTTTGATTGGTTCAGATGCTCCGTCCTTCACCACCCCCTTTTGTACCACTTTTGGCTGCCATAAGTGTGGCAGGGTATGCTCAGACGTGAGTCCCTTGGTCACTTTGCCACTGGATTCAAGCAAGCCGGTCTGAAGGCAGCTGTAATGCCAGAAACCGGTCCTCTGTAGCTTGTTTCCGGTCCAGGGAAGGCATGGCTTGGCAGTTCGGGCTGGACTGTTTCCATGAGGCACAGGGTCAGACTGATTTGCATATAGCCATGTCTGAACTGGGGTGGCAGAGTGGGCTAAAGAACGGTGATGGATTAAACCCAGATCTTTTGACTTGGTGTGAGCGTTTGATTGGTTCAGATGCTCCGTCCTTCACCACCCCCTTTTGTACCACTTTTGGCTGCCATAAGTGTGGCAGGGTATGCTCAGACGTGAGTCCCTTGGTCACTTTGCCACTGGATTCAAGCAAGCCGGGCTGAAGACGGCTGTAATGCCAGAAACCGGTCCTCGGAAGCTTGTTTCCGGTCCAGGGAAGGCATGCCTTGGCAGTTCGGGCTGGACTGTTCCCATGAGGCACATGGTCACACTGATTTGCATATACCCATGTCTCAACTGGGGTGGCAGAGTGGGCTAAAGAACGGTGATGGATTAAACCCAGATCTTTTGACTGGGTGTGAGTGTTTGACTGGTTCAGATGCTCAGTCCATCAGCACCCCCTTTTGTACCGCTTTTGGCCGCCATAAGTGTGGCAGGGTATGCTCAGACGTGAGTCCCTTGCTCACTTTGCCACTGGATTCAAGCAAGCCGGGCTGAGGACGGCTGTATTGCCAGAAACCGGTCCTCGGAAGCTTGTTTCCGGTCCAGGGAAGGCATGGCTTGGCAGTTCGGGATGGACTGTTTCCATGAGGCACAGGGTCAGACTGATTGGCATATAGCCATGTCTGAACTGGGGTGGCAGAGTGGGCTAAAGAACGGTGATGGATTAAACCCAGATCTTTTGACTGGGTGTGAGTGTTTGATTGGTTCAGATGCTCCGTCCATCACCACCCCCTTTTGTACCGCTTTTGGCTGCCATAAGTGTGGCAGGGTATGCTCAGACGTGAGTCCCTTGCTCACTTTGCCACTGGATTCAAGCAAGCCGGGCTGAAGACGGCTGAAATGCTAGAAACCGGTCCTCGTTAGCTTGTTTCCGGTCCAGGGAAGGCATGGCTTGGCAGTTCCGGCTGGACTGTTCCCATGTGGCACAGGGTCAGACTGATTTGCATATAGCCATGGCTGAACTGGGGTGGCAGAGTGGGCTAAAGAACGGTGATGGATTAAACCCAGATCTTTTGACTGGGTGTGAGTGTTTGATTGGTTCAGATGCTCCGTCCATCACCACCCCCTTTTGTACCGCTTTTGGCAGCCATAAGTGTGGCAGGGTATGCTCAGACGTGAGTCCTTTGCTCACTTTGCCACTGGATTCAAGCAAGCCGAGCTGAAGATGGCTGTAATGCCAGAAACCGGTCCTCAGAAGCTTGTTTCCGGTCCAGGGAAGGCAGGGCTTGGCAGTTCGGGCTGGACTGTTCCCATGAGGCACAGGGTCATACTGATTTGCATATAGCCATGTCTGAACTGGGTGGCAGAGTGGGCTAAAGAACGGTGATGGATTAAACCCAGATCTTTTGACTGGGTGTGAGTGTTTGATTGATTCAGATGCTCCGTCCATCACCACCCCCTTTTGTACCACTTTGTTCACCATAAGTTGGCAGGGTATGCACAGACGTGAGTCCCTTGCTCACTTTGCCACTGGATTCAAGGAAGCCGGGCTGAAGACGGCTGAAATGCCAGAAACCGGTCCTCGGTAGCTTGTTTCTGGTCCAGGGAAGGCATGGCTTGGCAGTTCGGGCTGGACTGTTCCCATGAGGCACAGGGTCAGACTGATTTGCATATAGCCATGTATGAGCTGGGGTTGCAGAGTGGGCTAAAGAACGGTGATGGTTTAAACCCAGATCTTTTGACTGGGTGTGAGTGTTTGATTGGTTCAGATGCTCTGTCCATCACCACCCCCTTTTGTACCGCTTTTGGCCGCCATAAGTGTGGCAGGTATGCTCAGACGTGAGTCCCTTGCTCACTTTGCCACTGGATTCAAGCAAGCCGGGCTGAAGACGGCTGTAATGCCAGAAACCGGTCCTCAGAAGCTTGTTTCCGGTCCAGGGAAGGCAGGGCTTGTCAGTTCGGGCTGGACTGTTCCCATGAGGCACAGGGTCAGACTGATTTGCATATAGCCATGTCTTAACTGGGGTGGCAGAGTGAGCTAAAGAACGGTGATTGATTAAACCCAGATCTTTTGACTGGGTGTGAGTGTTTGATTGGTTCAGATGCTCCGTCCATCACCACCCCCTTTTGTACCGCTTTTGGCTGCCATAAGTGTGGCAGGGTATGCTCAGACGTGAGTCCCTTGCTCACTTTGCCACTGGATTCATGCAAGCCGGGCTGAAGACGGCTGTAATGCCAGAAACCGGTCCTCGGAAGCTTGTTTCCGGTCCAGGGAAGGCATGGCTTTGCAGTTCGGGCTGGACTGTTCCCGTGAGGCACAAGGTCAGACTGATTTGCATATAGCCATGTCTGAACTGGGGTGGCAGAGTGGGCTAAAGAAGGGTGATGGATTAAACCCAAGTCTTTGGACTGGGTGTGAGTGTTTGATTGGTTCAGATGCTCCGTCCATCACCACCCCCTGTTGTACCACTTTTGGCCGCCATCAGTGTGGCAGGGTATTCTCAGACGTGAGTCCCTTGCTCACTTTGCCACTGGATTCAAGCAAGCCGGGCTGAAGACGGCTGTAATGCCAGAAACCGGTCCTCGGAAGCTTGTTTCCGGTCCAGGGAAGGCATGACTTGGCAGTTCGGGCTGGACTGTTTCCATGAGGCACAGGGTCAGACTGATTTGCATGTAGCCATGTCTGAACTGGGGTGGCAGAGTGGGCTAAAGAACGGTGATGGATTAAACCCAGATCTTTTGACTGGGTGTGAGTGTTTGATTGGTTCAGATGCTCTGTCCATCACCACCCCCTTTTGTACCGCTTTTGGATGCCATAAGTGTGGCAGGGTATGCTCAGACGTGAGTCCCTTGGTCACTTTGCCACTGGATTCAAGCAAGCCGGGCTGAAGATGGCTGTAATGCCAGAAACCGGTCCTCGGAAGCTTGTTTCCGGTCCAGGGAAGGCATGCCTTGGCAGTTCGGGCTGGACTGTTCCCATGAGGCACATGGTCAGACTGATTTGCATATACCCATGTCTCAACTGGGGTGTCAGAGTGGGCTAAAGAACGGTGTTGGATTAAACCCAGATCTTTTGACTGGGTGTGTGTGTTTGACTGGTTCAGATGCTCCCGTCCTTCAGCACCCCCTTTTGTACCGCTTTTGGCCGCCATAAGTGTGGCAGGGTATGCTCAGACGTGAGTCCCTTGATCACTTTGCCACTGGATTCAAGCAAGCCGGGCTGAAGACGGCTGTATTGCCAGAAACCGGTCCTCGGAAGCTTGTTTCCGGTCCAGGGAAGGCATGGCTTGGCAGTTCGGGCTGGACTGTTTCCATGAGGCACAGGGTCTGACTGATTTGCATATAGCCATGTCTGAACTGGGGTGGCAGAGTGGGCTAAAGAACGGTGATGGATTAAACCCAGATCTTTTGACAGGGTGTGAGTGTTTGATTGGTTCAGATGCTCCGTCCATCACCACCCCCTTTTGTACCGCTTTTGGCTGCCATAAGTATGGCAGGGTATGCTCAGACGTGAGTCCCTTGGTCAGTTTGCCACTGGATTTAAGCAAGCCGTGCTGAAGACGGGTGTAATGCCAGAAACCGGTCCTCGGAAGCTTGTTTCCGGTCCAGGGAAGGCATGCCTTGGCAGTTCGGGCTGGACTGTTCCCATGAGGCACATGGTCAGACTGATTTGCATATAGCCATGTCTGAACTGGGGTGGCAGAGTGGGCTAAAGAACGGTGATGGATTAAACCCAGATCTTTTGACTGGGTGTGAGTGTTTGATTGGTTCAGATGCTCCGTCCATTACCACCCCCTGTTGTACCGCTTTTGGCCTCCATAAGTGTGGCAGGGTATGCTCAGACGTGAGTCCCTTGCTCAATTTGCCGCTGGATTCAAGTAAGCCGGGCTGAAGACGGCTGTAAAGCGAGAAACCGGTCCTCGGAAGCTTGTTTCCGGTCCAGGGAAGGCATGGCTTGGCAGTTCGGGCTGGACTGTTCCCATGAGGCACATGGTCACACTGATTTGCATATACCCATGTCTCAACTGGGGTGGCAGAGTGGGCTAAAGAACGGTGATGGATTAAACCCAGATCTTTTGACTGGGTGTGAGTGTTTGACTGGTTCAGATGCTCAGTCCATCAGCACCCCCTTTTGTACCGCTTTTGGCCGCCATAAGTGTGGCAGGGTATGCTCAGACGTGAGTCCCTTGCTCACTTTGCCACTGGATTCAAGCAAGCCGGGCTGAAGACGGCTGTATTGCCAGAAACCGGTCCTCGGAAGCTTGTTTCCGGTCCAGGGAAGGCATGGCTTGGCAGTTCGGGCTGGACTGTTTCCATGAGGCACAGGGTCAGACTGATTGGCATATAGCCATGTCTGAACTGGGGTGGCAGAGTGGGCCAAAGAACGGTGATGGATTAAACCCAGATCTTTTGACTGGGTGTGAGTGTTTGATTGGTTCAGATGCTCCGTCCATCACCACCCCCTTTTGTACCGCTTTTGGCAGCCATAAGTGTGGCAGGGTATGCTCAGACGTGCGTCCCTTGCTCACTTTGCCACTGGATTCAAGCAAGCCGGGCTGAAGATGGCTGTAATGGCAGAAACCGGTCCTCGGAAGCTTGTTTCCGGTCCAGGGAAGGCAGGGCTTGGCAGTTCGGTCTGGACTGTTCCCATGAGGCACAGGGTCATACTGATTTGCATATAGCCATGTCTGAACTGGGTGGCAGAGTGGGCTAAAGAACGGTGATGGATTAAACCCAGATCTTTTGACTGGGTGTGAGTGTTTGACTGGTTCAGATGCTCAGTCCATCAGCACCCCCTTTTGTACCGCTTTTGGCCGCCATAAGTGTGGCAGGGTATGCTCAGACGTGAGTCCCTTGCTCACTTTGCCACTGGATTCAAGCAAGCCGGGCTGAGGACGGCTGTATTGCCAGAAACCGGTCCTCGGAAGCTTGTTTCCGGTCCAGGGAAGGCATGGCTTGGCAGTTCGGGATGGACTGTTTCCATGAGGCACAGGGTCAGACTGATTGGCATATAGCCATGTCTGAACTGGGGTGGCAGAGTGGGCTAAAGAACGGTGATGGATTAAACCCAGATCTTTTGACTGGGTGTGAGTGTTTGATTGGTTCAGATGCTCCGTCCATCACCACCCCCTTTTGTACCGCTTTTGGCTGCCATAAGTGTGGCAGGGTATGCTCAGACGTGAGTCCCTTGCTCACTTTGCCACTGGATTCAAGCAAGCCGGGCTGAAGACGGCTGAAATGCTAGAAACCGGTCCTCGTTAGCTTGATTCCGGTCCAGGGAAGGCATGGCTTGGCAGTTCCGGCTGGACTGTTCCCATGTGGCACAGGGTCAGACTGATTTGCATATAGCCATGGCTGAACTGGGGTGGCAGAGTGGGCTAAAGAACGGTGATGGATTAAACCCAGATCTTTTGACTGGGTGTGAGTGTTTGATTGGTTCAGATGCTCCGTCCATCACCACCCCCTTTTGTACCGCTTTTGGCAGCCATAAGTGTGGCAGGGTATGCTCAGACGTGAGTCCTTTGCTCACTTTGCCACTGGATTCAAGCAAGCCGAGCTGAAGATGGCTGTAATGCCAGAAACCGGTCCTCGGAAGCTTGTTTCCGGTCCAGGGAAGGCAGGGCTTGGCAGTTCGGGCTGGACTGTTCCCATGAGGCACAGGGTCATACTGATTTGCATATAGCCATGTCTGAACTGGGTGGCAGAGTGGGCTAAAGAACGGTGATGGATTAAACCCAGATCTTTTGACTGGGTGTGAGTGTTTGATTGATTCAGATGCTCCGTCCATCACCACCCCCTTTTGTACCACTTTGTTCACCATAAGTTGGCAGGGTATGCACAGACGTGAGTCCCTTGCTCACTTTGCCACTGGATTCAAGGAAGCCGGGCTGAAGACGGCTGAAATGCCAGAAACCGGTCCTCGGTAGCTTGTTTCTGGTCCAGGGAAGGCATGGCTTGGCAGTTCGGGCTGGACTGTTCCCATGAGGCACAGGGTCAGACTGATTTGCATATAGCCATGTATGAGCTGGTGTTGCAGAGTGGGCTAAAGAACGGTGATGGTTTAAACCCAGATCTTTTGACTGGGTGTGAGTGTTTGATTGGTTCAGATGCTCTGTCCATCACCACCCCCTTTTGTACCGCTTTTGGCCGCCATAAGTGTGGCAGGTATGCTCAGACGTGAGTCCCTTGCTCACTTTGCCACTGGATTCAAGCAAGCCGCGATGAAGACGGCTGTAATGCCAGAAACCGGTCCTCGGAAGCTTGTTTCCGGTCCAGGGAAGGCATGGCTCAGCAGTTCGGGCTGGACTGTTCCCATGAGACACAGAGTCAGACTGATTTGCATATAGCCATGTCTGAACTGGGGGGGCAGAGTGGGCTAAAGAAGGGTGATGGATTAAACCCAGATCTTTTGACTGGGTGTGAGTGTTTGATTGGTTCAGATGCTCCGTCCATCACCACCCCCTGTTGTACCGCTTTTGGCCGCCATAAGTGTGGCAGGGTATGCTCAGACGTGAGTCCCTTGCTCACTTTGCCGCTGGATTCAAATAAGCCGGGCTGAAGACGGCTGTAATGCGAGAAACCGGTCCTCGGAAGCTTGTTTCCGGTCCAGGGAAGGCATGGCTTAGCAGTTTGGGCAGGACTGTTCGCATGAGGCACAGGGTCAGACTGTTTTGCATATAGCAATGTCTGAACAGGGGTGGCAGAGTGGGCTAAAGAACGGTGATGGATTAAACCCAGATCTTTTGACTGGGTGTGAGTATTTGATTGGTTCAGATACTCCGTCTATCACCACCCCCTTTTGTACCGCTTTTGGCCGCCAGAAGTGTGGCAGGGTATGCTCAGACGTGAGTCCCTTGCTCACTTTGCCACTGGATTCAAGTAAGCCGGGCTGAAGACGGCTGTATTGCCAGAAACCGGTCCTTGGAAGCTTGTTTCCGGTCCAGGGAAGGCATGGCTGGCAGTTCGGGCTGGACTGTGCCCATGAGGCACAGGGTCAGACTGATTTGCATATAGCCATGTCTGAACTGGGGTTGCAGAGTGGGCTAAAGAACGGTGATGGATTAAACCCAGATCTTTTGACTGGGTGTGAGTGTTTGATTGGTTCAGATGCTCTGTCCATCCCCACCCCCTTTTGTACCGCTTTTGGCCGCCATAAGTGTGGCAGGTATGCTCAGACGTGAGTCCCTTGCTCACTTTGCCACTGGATTCAAGCAAGCCGGTCTGAAGGCGGCTGTAATGCCAGAAACCGGTCCTCAGAAGCTTGTTTCCGGTCCAGGGAAGGCATGGCTTGGCAGTTCGGGCTGGACTGTTCCCATGAGGCACAGGGTCAGACTGATTTGCATATAGCCATGTCTGAACTGGGGTGGCAGAGTGGGCTAAAGAACGGTGATTGATTAAACCCAGATCTTTTGACTGGGTGTGAGTGTTTGATTGGTTCAGATGCTCTGTCCATCACCGCCCCCTTTTGTACCGCTTTTGGCCACCATAAGTGTGGCAGGGTATGCTCAGATGTGAGTCCCTTGCTCACTTTGCCACTGGATTCATGCAAGCCGGGCTGAAGACGGCTGTAATGCCAGAAACCGGTCCTCGGAAGCTTGTTTCCGGTCCAGGGAAGGCATGGCTTGGCAGTTCGGGCTGGACTGTTCCCATGAGTCACAGGGTCAGACTGATTTGCATATAGCCATGTCTGAACTGGGGTGGCAGAGTGGGCTAAAGAACGGTGATGGATTAAACCCAGATATTTTGACTGGGTGTGAGTGTTTGATTTGTTCAGATGCTCTGTCCATCACCACCCCCTTTTGTTCCGCTTTTGGCCACCATAAGTGTGGCAGGGTATGCTCAGACGTGAGTCCCTTGCTCACTTTGCCACTGGATTCAAGCAAGCCAAGCTGAAGACGGCTGTAATGCCAGAAACCGGTCCTCGGAAGCTTGTTTCCGGTCCAGGGTAGGCAGGGCTTGGCAGTTCGGGCTGGACTGTTCCCATGTGGCACAGGGTCAGACTAATTTGCATATAGCCATGTCTGAACTGGGGTGGCAGAGTGGGCTAAAGAACGGTGATGGATTAAACCCAGATCTTTTGACTGGGTGTGAGTGTTTGATTGGTTCAGATGCTCCGTCCATCACCACCCCCTTTTATACCGCTTTTGGCCACCATAAGTGTGGCAGGGTATGCTCAGACGTGAGTCCCTTGCTCACTTTGCCACTGGATTCAAGCAAGCCGGGCTGAAGACGGCTGTAATGCCAGAAACCGGTCCTCGGTAGCTTGTTTCCGGTCCAGGGAAGGCATGGCTTGGCAGTTCGGGCTGGACTGTTTCCATGAGGCACAGGGTCAGACTGATTTGCATATAGCCATGTCTGAACTGGGGTGACAGAGTGGGCTAAAGAACGGTGATGGATTAAACCCAGATCTTTTGACTTGGTGTGAGCGTTTGATTGGTTCAGATGCTCCGTCCTTCACCACCCCCTTTTGTACCACTTTTGGCTGCCATAAGTGTGGCAGGGTATGCTCAGACGTGAGTCCCTTGGTCACTTTGCCACTGGATTCAAGCAAGCCGGTCTGAAGGCAGCTGTAATGCCAGAAACCGGTCCTCTGTAGCTTGTTTCCGGTCCAGGGAAGGCATGGCTTGGCAGTTCGGGCTGGACTGTTTCCATGAGGCACAGGGTCAGACTGATTTGCATATAGCCATGTCTGAACTGGGGTGGCAGAGTGGGCTAAAGAACGGTGATGGATTAAACCCAGATCTTTTGACTTGGTGTGAGCGTTTGATTGGTTCAGATGCTCCGTCCTTCACCACCCCCTTTTGTACCACTTTTGGCTGCCATAAGTGTGGCAGGGTATGCTCAGACGTGAGTCCCTTGGTCACTTTGCCACTGGATTCAAGCAAGCCGGGCTGAAGACGGCTGTAATGCCAGAAACCGGTCCTCGGAAGCTTGTTTCCGGTCCAGGGAAGGCATGCCTTGGCAGTTCGGGCTGGACTGTTCCCATGAGGCACATGGTCACACTGATTTGCATATACCCATGTCTCAACTGGGGTGGCAGAGTGGGCTAAAGAACGGTGATGGATTAAACCCAGATCTTTTGACTGGGTGTGAGTGTTTGACTGGTTCAGATGCTCAGTCCATCAGCACCCCCTTTTGTACCGCTTTTGGCCGCCATAAGTGTGGCAGGGTATGCTCAGACGTGAGTCCCTTGCTCACTTTGCCACTGGATTCAAGCAAGCCGGGCTGAGGACGGCTGTATTGCCAGAAACCGGTCCTCGGAAGCTTGTTTCCGGTCCAGGGAAGGCATGGCTTGGCAGTTCGGGATGGACTGTTTCCATGAGGCACAGGGTCAGACTGATTGGCATATAGCCATGTCTGAACTGGGGTGGCAGAGTGGGCTAAAGAACGGTGATGGATTAAACCCAGATCTTTTGACTGGGTGTGAGTGTTTGATTGGTTCAGATGCTCCGTCCATCACCACCCCCTTTTGTACCGCTTTTGGCTGCCATAAGTGTGGCAGGGTATGCTCAGACGTGAGTCCCTTGCTCACTTTGCCACTGGATTCAAGCAAGCCGGGCTGAAGACGGCTGAAATGCTAGAAACCGGTCCTCGTTAGCTTGTTTCCGGTCCAGGGAAGGCATGGCTTGGCAGTTCCGGCTGGACTGTTCCCATGTGGCACAGGGTCAGACTGATTTGCATATAGCCATGGCTGAACTGGGGTGGCAGAGTGGGCTAAAGAACGGTGATGGATTAAACCCAGATCTTTTGACTGGGTGTGAGTGTTTGATTGGTTCAGATGCTCCGTCCATCACCACCCCCTTTTGTACCGCTTTTGGCAGCCATAAGTGTGGCAGGGTATGCTCAGACGTGAGTCCTTTGCTCACTTTGCCACTGGATTCAAGCAAGCCGAGCTGAAGATGGCTGTAATGCCAGAAACCGGTCCTCAGAAGCTTGTTTCCGGTCCAGGGAAGGCAGGGCTTGGCAGTTCGGGCTGGACTGTTCCCATGAGGCACAGGGTCATACTGATTTGCATATAGCCATGTCTGAACTGGGTGGCAGAGTGGGCTAAAGAACGGTGATGGATTAAACCCAGATCTTTTGACTGGGTGTGAGTGTTTGATTGATTCAGATGCTCCGTCCATCACCACCCCCTTTTGTACCACTTTGTTCACCATAAGTTGGCAGGGTATGCACAGACGTGAGTCCCTTGCTCACTTTGCCACTGGATTCAAGGAAGCCGGGCTGAAGACGGCTGAAATGCCAGAAACCGGTCCTCGGTAGCTTGTTTCTGGTCCAGGGAAGGCATGGCTTGGCAGTTCGGGCTGGACTGTTCCCATGAGGCACAGGGTCAGACTGATTTGCATATAGCCATGTATGAGCTGGGGTTGCAGAGTGGGCTAAAGAACGGTGATGGTTTAAACCCAGATCTTTTGACTGGGTGTGAGTGTTTGATTGGTTCAGATGCTCTGTCCATCACCACCCCCTTTTGTACCGCTTTTGGCCGCCATAAGTGTGGCAGGTATGCTCAGACGTGAGTCCCTTGCTCACTTTGCCACTGGATTCAAGCAAGCCGGGCTGAAGACGGCTGTAATGCCAGAAACCGGTCCTCAGAAGCTTGTTTCCGGTCCAGGGAAGGCAGGGCTTGTCAGTTCGGGCTGGACTGTTCCCATGAGGCACAGGGTCAGACTGATTTGCATATAGCCATGTCTTAACTGGGGTGGCAGAGTGAGCTAAAGAACGGTGATTGATTAAACCCAGATCTTTTGACTGGGTGTGAGTGTTTGATTGGTTCAGATGCTCCGTCCATCACCACCCCCTTTTGTACCGCTTTTGGCTGCCATAAGTGTGGCAGGGTATGCTCAGACGTGAGTCCCTTGCTCACTTTGCCACTGGATTCATGCAAGCCGGGCTGAAGACGGCTGTAATGCCAGAAACCGGTCCTCGGAAGCTTGTTTCCGGTCCAGGGAAGGCATGGCTTTGCAGTTCGGGCTGGACTGTTCCCGTGAGGCACAAGGTCAGACTGATTTGCATATAGCCATGTCTGAACTGGGGTGGCAGAGTGGGCTAAAGAAGGGTGATGGATTAAACCCAAGTCTTTGGACTGGGTGTGAGTGTTTGATTGGTTCAGATGCTCCGTCCATCACCACCCCCTGTTGTACCACTTTTGGCCGCCATCAGTGTGGCAGGGTATTCTCAGACGTGAGTCCCTTGCTCACTTTGCCACTGGATTCAAGCAAGCCGGGCTGAAGACGGCTGTAATGCCAGAAACCGGTCCTCGGAAGCTTGTTTCCGGTCCAGGGAAGGCATGACTTGGCAGTTCGGGCTGGACTGTTTCCATGAGGCACAGGGTCAGACTGATTTGCATGTAGCCATGTCTGAACTGGGGTGGCAGAGTGGGCTAAAGAACGGTGATGGATTAAACCCAGATCTTTTGACTGGGTGTGAGTGTTTGATTGGTTCAGATGCTCTGTCCATCACCACCCCCTTTTGTACCGCTTTTGGATGCCATAAGTGTGGCAGGGTATGCTCAGACGTGAGTCCCTTGGTCACTTTGCCACTGGATTCAAGCAAGCCGGGCTGAAGATGGCTGTAATGCCAGAAACCGGTCCTCGGAAGCTTGTTTCCGGTCCAGGGAAGGCATGCCTTGGCAGTTCGGGCTGGACTGTTCCCATGAGGCACATGGTCAGACTGATTTGCATATACCCATGTCTCAACTGGGGTGTCAGAGTGGGCTAAAGAACGGTGTTGGATTAAACCCAGATCTTTTGACTGGGTGTGTGTGTTTGACTGGTTCAGATGCTCCCGTCCTTCAGCACCCCCTTTTGTACCGCTTTTGGCCGCCATAAGTGTGGCAGGGTATGCTCAGACGTGAGTCCCTTGATCACTTTGCCACTGGATTCAAGCAAGCCGGGCTGAAGACGGCTGTATTGCCAGAAACCGGTCCTCGGAAGCTTGTTTCCGGTCCAGGGAAGGCATGGCTTGGCAGTTCGGGCTGGACTGTTTCCATGAGGCACAGGGTCTGACTGATTTGCATATAGCCATGTCTGAACTGGGGTGGCAGAGTGGGCTAAAGAACGGTGATGGATTAAACCCAGATCTTTTGACAGGGTGTGAGTGTTTGATTGGTTCAGATGCTCCGTCCATCACCACCCCCTTTTGTACCGCTTTTGGCTGCCATAAGTATGGCAGGGTATGCTCAGACGTGAGTCCCTTGGTCAGTTTGCCACTGGATTTAAGCAAGCCGTGCTGAAGACGGGTGTAATGCCAGAAACCGGTCCTCGGAAGCTTGTTTCCGGTCCAGGGAAGGCATGCCTTGGCAGTTCGGGCTGGACTGTTCCCATGAGGCACATGGTCAGACTGATTTGCATATAGCCATGTCTGAACTGGGGTGGCAGAGTGGGCTAAAGAACGGTGATGGATTAAACCCAGATCTTTTGACTGGGTGTGAGTGTTTGATTGGTTCAGATGCTCCGTCCATTACCACCCCCTGTTGTACCGCTTTTGGCCTCCATAAGTGTGGCAGGGTATGCTCAGACGTGAGTCCCTTGCTCAATTTGCCGCTGGATTCAAGTAAGCCGGGCTGAAGACGGCTGTAAAGCGAGAAACCGGTCCTCGGAAGCTTGTTTCCGGTCCAGGGAAGGCATGGCTTGGCAGTTCGGGCTGGACTGTTCCCATGAGGCACATGGTCACACTGATTTGCATATACCCATGTCTCAACTGGGGTGGCAGAGTGGGCTAAAGAACGGTGATGGATTAAACCCAGATCTTTTGACTGGGTGTGAGTGTTTGACTGGTTCAGATGCTCAGTCCATCAGCACCCCCTTTTGTACCGCTTTTGGCCGCCATAAGTGTGGCAGGGTATGCTCAGACGTGAGTCCCTTGCTCACTTTGCCACTGGATTCAAGCAAGCCGGGCTGAAGACGGCTGTATTGCCAGAAACCGGTCCTCGGAAGCTTGTTTCCGGTCCAGGGAAGGCATGGCTTGGCAGTTCGGGCTGGACTGTTTCCATGAGGCACAGGGTCAGACTGATTGGCATATAGCCATGTCTGAACTGGGGTGGCAGAGTGGGCCAAAGAACGGTGATGGATTAAACCCAGATCTTTTGACTGGGTGTGAGTGTTTGATTGGTTCAGATGCTCCGTCCATCACCACCCCCTTTTGTACCGCTTTTGGCAGCCATAAGTGTGGCAGGGTATGCTCAGACGTGCGTCCCTTGCTCACTTTGCCACTGGATTCAAGCAAGCCGGGCTGAAGATGGCTGTAATGGCAGAAACCGGTCCTCGGAAGCTTGTTTCCGGTCCAGGGAAGGCAGGGCTTGGCAGTTCGGTCTGGACTGTTCCCATGAGGCACAGGGTCATACTGATTTGCATATAGCCATGTCTGAACTGGGTGGCAGAGTGGGCTAAAGAACGGTGATGGATTAAACCCAGATCTTTTGACTGGGTGTGAGTGTTTGATTGATTCAGATGCTCCGTCCATCACCACCCCCTTTTGTACCACTTTGTTCACCATAAGTTGGCAGGGTATGCTCAGACGTGAGTCCCTTGCTCACTTTGCCACTGGATTCAAGGAAGCCGGGCTGAAGACGGCTGAAATGCCAGAAACCGGTCCTCGGTAGCTTGTTTCTGGTCCAGGGAAGGCATGGCTTGGCAGTTCGGGCTGGACTGTTCCCATGAGGCACAGGGTCAGACTGATTTGCATATAGCCATGTCTGAACTGGGGTTGCAGAGTGGGCTAAAGAACGGTGATGGTTTAAACCCAGATCTTTTGACTGGGTGTGAGTGTTTGATTGGTTCAGATGCTCTGTCCATCACCACCCCCTTTTGTACCGCTTTTGGCTGCCATAAGTATGGCAGGTATGCTCAGACGTGAGTCCCTTGGTCAGTTTGCCACTGGATTTAAGCAAGCCGTGCTGAAGACGGGTGTAATGCCAGAAACCGGTCCTCGGAAGCTTGTTTCCGGTCCAGGGAAGGCATGCCTTGGCAGTTCGGGCTGGACTGTTCCCATGAGGCACATGGTCAGACTGATTTGCATATAGCCATGTCTGAACTGGGGTGGCAGAGTGGGCTAAAGAACGGTGATGGATTAAACCCAGATCTTTTGACTGGGTGTGAGTGTTTGATTGGTTCAGATGCTCCGTCCATTACCACCCCCTGTTGTACCGCTTTTGGCCTCCATAAGTGTGGCAGGGTATGCTCAGACGTGAGTCCCTTGCTCAATTTGCCGCTGGATTCAAGTAAGCCGGGCTGAAGACGGCTGTAAAGCGAGAAACCGGTCCTCGGAAGCTTGTTTCCGGTCCAGGGAAGGCATGGCTTGGCAGTTCGGGCTGGACTGTTCCCATGAGGCACATGGTCACACTGATTTGCATATACCCATGTCTCAACTGGGGTGGCAGAGTGGGCTAAAGAACGGTGATGGATTAAACCCAGATCTTTTGACTGGGTGTGAGTGTTTGACTGGTTCAGATGCTCAGTCCATCAGCACCCCCTTTTGTACCGCTTTTGGCCGCCATAAGTGTGGCAGGGTATGCTCAGACGTGAGTCCCTTGCTCACTTTGCCACTGGATTCAAGCAAGCCGGGCTGAAGACGGCTGTATTGCCAGAAACCGGTCCTCGGAAGCTTGTTTCCGGTCCAGGGAAGGCATGGCTTGGCAGTTCGGGCTGGACTGTTTCCATGAGGCACAGGGTCAGACTGATTGGCATATAGCCATGTCTGAACTGGGGTGGCAGAGTGGGCCAAAGAACGGTGATGGATTAAACCCAGATCTTTTGACTGGGTGTGAGTGTTTGATTGGTTCAGATGCTCCGTCCATCACCACCCCCTTTTGTACCGCTTTTGGCAGCCATAAGTGTGGCAGGGTATGCACAGACGTGCGTCCCTTGCTCACTTTGCCACTGGATTCAAGCAAGCCGGGCTGAAGATGGCTGTAATGGCAGAAACCGGTCCTCGGAAGCTTGTTTCCGGTCCAGGGAAGGCAGGGCTTGGCAGTTCGGTCTGGACTGTTCCCATGAGGCACAGGGTCATACTGATTTGCATATAGCCATGTCTGAACTGGGTGGCAGAGTGGGCTAAAGAACGGTGATGGATTAAACCCAGATCTTTTGACTGGGTGTGAGTGTTTGATTGATTCAGATGCTCCGTCCATCACCACCCCCTTTTGTACCACTTTGTTCACCATAAGTTGGCAGGGTATGCTCAGACGTGAGTCCCTTGCTCACTTTGCCACTGGATTCAAGGAAGCCGGGCTGAAGACGGCTGAAATGCCAGAAACCGGTCCTCGGTAGCTTGTTTCTGGTCCAGGGAAGGCATGGCTTGGCAGTTCGGGCTGGACTGTTCCCATGAGGCACAGGGTCAGACTGATTTGCATATAGCCATGTCTGAACTGGGGTTGCAGAGTGGGCTAAAGAACGGTGATGGTTTAAACCCAGATCTTTTGACTGGGTGTGAGTGTTTGATTGGTTCAGATGCTCTGTCCATCACCACCCCCTTTTGTACCGCTTTTGGCCGCCATAAGTGTGGCAGGTATGCTCAGACGTGAGTCCCTTGCTCACTTTGCCACTGGATTCAAGCAAGCCGGGCTGAAGACGGCTGTAATGCCAGAAACCGGTCCTCAGAAGCTTGTTTCCGGTCCAGGGAAGGCAGGGCTTGTCAGTTCGGGCTGGACTGTTCCCATGAGGCACAGGGTCAGACTGATTTGCATATAGCCATGTCTTAACTGGGGTGGCAGAGTGAGCTAAAGAACGGTGATTGATTAAACCCAGATCTTTTGACTGGGTGTGAGTGTTTGATTGGTTCAGATGCTCCGTCCATCACCACCCCCTTTTGTACCGCTTTTGGCTGCCATAAGTGTGGCAGGGTATGCTCAGACGTGAGTCCCTTGCTCACTTTGCCACTGGATTCATGCAAGCCGGGCTGAAGACGGCTGTAATGCCAGAAACCGGTCCTCGGAAGCTTGTTTCCGGTCCAGGGAAGGCATGGCTTGGCAGTTCGGGCTGGACTGTTCCCGTGAGGCACAAGGTCAGACTGATTTGCATATAGCCATGTCTGAACTGGGGTGGCAGAGTGGGCTAAAGAAGGGTGATGGATTAAACCCAGATCTTTGGACTGGGTGTGAGTGTTTGATTGGTTCAGATGCTCCGTCCATCACCACCCCCTGTTGTACCGCTTTTGGCCGCCATCAGTGTGGCAGGGTATTCTCAGACGTGAGTCCCTTGCTCACTTTGCCACTGGATTCAAGCAAGCCGGGCTGAAGACGGCTGTAATGCCAGAAACCGATCCTCGGAAGCTTGTTTCCGGTCCAGGGAAGGCATGGCTTGGCAGTTCGGCCTGGACTGTTCCCATGAGGCACAGGGTCAGACTGATTTGCATATAGCCATGTCTGAACTGGGTGGCAGAGTGGGCTAAAGAATGGTGATGGATTAAACCCAGATCTTTTGACTGGGTGTGAGTGTTTGATTGATTCAGATGCTCCGTCCATCACCACCCCCTTTTGTACCACTTTGTTCACCATAAGTTGGCAGGGTATGCTCAGACGTGAGTCCCTTGCTCACTTTGCCACTGGATTCAAGCAAGCCGGGCTGAAGACGGCTGAAATGCCAGAAACCGGTCCTCGGTAGCTTGTTTCTGGTCCAGGGAAGGCATGGCTTGGCAGTTCGGGCTGGACTGTTCCCATGAGGCACAGGGTCAGACTGATTTGCATATAGCCATGTCTGAACTGGGGTTGCAGAGTGGGCTAAAGAACGGTGATGGTTTAAACCCAGATCTTTTGACTGGGTGTGAGTGTTTGATTGGTTCAGATGCTCTGTCCATCACCACCCCCTTTTGTACCGCTTTTGGCCGCCATAAATGTGGCAGGTATGCTCAGACGTGAGTCCCTTGCTCACTTTGCCACTGGATTCAAGCAAGCCGGGCTGAAGACGGCTGTATTGCCAGAAACCGGTCCTCGGAAGCTTGTTTCCGGTCCAGGGAAGGCATGGCTTGGCAGTTCGGGCTGGACTGTTTCCATGAGGCACAGGGTCAGACTGATTGGCATATAGCCATGTCTGAACTGGGGTGGCAGAGTGGGCCAAAGAACGGTGATGGATTAAACCCAGATCTTTTGACTGGGTGTGAGTGTTTGATTGGTTCAGATGCTCCGTCCATCACCACCCCCTTTTGTACCGCTTTTGGCAGCCATAAGTGTGGCAGGGTATGCTCAGACGAGCGTCCCTTGCTCACTTTGCCACTGGATTCAAGCAAGCCGGGCTGAAGATGGCTGTAATGGCAGAAACCGGTCCTCGGAAGCTTGTTTCCGGTCCAGGGAAGGCAGGGCTTGGCAGTTCGGTCTGGACTGTTCCCATGAGGCACAGGGTCATACTGATTTGCATATAGCCATGTCTGAACTGGGTGGCAGAGTGGGCTAAAGAACGGTGATGGATTAAACCCAGATCTTTTGACTGGGTGTGAGTGTTTGATTGATTCAGATGCTCTGTCCATCACCACCCCCTTTTGTACCGCTTTTGGCCGCCATAAGTGTGGCAGGTATGCTCAGACGTGAGTCCCTTGCTCACTTTGCCACTGGATTCAAGCAAGCCGGGCTGAAGACGGCTGTAATGCCAGAAACCGGTCCTCAGAAGCTTGTTTCCGGTCCAGGGAAGGCAGGGCTTGTCAGTTCGGGCTGGACTGTTCCCATGAGGCACAGGGTCAGACTGATTTGCATATAGCCATGTCTTAACTGGGGTGGCAGAGTGAGCTAAAGAACGGTGATTGATTAAACCCAGATCTTTTGACTGGGTGTGAGTGTTTGATTGGTTCAGATGCTCCGTCCATCACCCCCCCCTTTTGTACCGCTTTTGGCTGCCATAAGTGTGGCAGGGTATGCTCAGACGTGAGTCCCTTGCTCACTTTGCCACTGGATTCATGCAAGCCGGGCTGAAGACGGCTGTAATGCCAGAACCCGGTCCTCGGAAGCTTGTTTCCGGTCCAGGGAAGGCATGGCTTGGCAGTTCGGGCTGGACTGTTCCCGTGAGGCACAAGGTCAGACTGATTTGCATATAGCCATGTCTGAACTGGGGTGGCAGAGTGGGCTAAAGAAGGGTGATGGATTAAACCCAGATCTTTGGACTGGGTGTGAGTGTTTGATTGGTTCAGATACTCCGTCCATCACCACCCCCTGTTGTACCGCTTTTGGCCGCCATCAGTGTGGCAGGGTATTCTCAGACGTGAGTCCCTTGCTCACTTTGCCACTGGATTCAAGCAAGCCGGGCTGAAGACGGCTGTAATGCCAGAAACCGATCCTCGGAAGCTTGTTTCCGGTCCAGGGAAGGCATGGCTTGGCAGTTCGGCCTGGACTGTTCCCATGAGGCACAGGGTCAGACTGATTTGCATATAGCCATGTCTGAACTGGGGTGGCAGAGTGGGCTAAAGAAAGGTGATGGATCAAACCCAGATCTTTTGACTGGGTGTGAGTGTTTGATTGGTTCAGATGCTCCGTCCATCACCACCCCCTTTTGTACCACTTTTGGCCACCATAAGTGTGGCAGGGTATGCTCAGACGTGAGTCCCTTGCTCACTTTGCCACTGAATTCAAGCAAGCCGGGCTGAAGACGGCTGTAATGCCAGAAACCGGTCCTCGGAAGCTTGTTTCCGGTCCAGGGAAGGCATGACTTGGAAGTTCGGGCTGGACTGTTTCCATGAGGCACAGGGTCAGACTGATTTGCATATAGCCATGTCTGAACTGGGGTGGCAGAGTGGGCTAAAGAACGGTGATGGATTAAACCCATATCTTTTGACTGGGTGTGAGTGTTTGATTGGTTCAGATGCTCTGTCCATCACCACCCCCTTTTGTACCGCTTTTGGATGCCATAAGTGTGGCAGGGTATGCTCAGACGTGAGTCCCTTGGTCACTTTGCCACTGGATTCAAACAAGCCGGGCTGAAGACGGCTGTAATGCCAGAAACCGGTCCTCTGAAGCTTATTTCCGGTCCAGGGAAGGCATGCCTTGGCAGTTCGGGCTGGACTGTTCCCATGAGGCACATGGGCAGACTGATTTGCATATACCCATGTCTCAACTGGGGTGGCAGAGTGGGCTAAAGAACGGTGATGGATTAAACCCAAATCTTTTGACTGTGTGTGTGTGTTTGACTGGTTCAGATGCTCCCGTCCATCAGCACCCCCTTTTGTACCGCTCTTGGCCGCCATAGTGTGCAGGGTATGCTCAGACGTGAGTCCCTTGCTCACTTTGCCACTGGATTCAAGCAAGCCGGGCTGAAGACGGCTGTATTGCCAGAAACCGGTCCTCGGAAGCTTGTTTCCGGTCCAGGGAAGGCATGGCTTGGCAGTTCGGGCTGGACTGTTTCCATGAGGCACAGGGTCAGACTGATTTGCATATAGCCATGTCTGAACTGGGGTGGCAGAGTGGGCTAAAGAACGGTGATGGATTAAACCCAGATCTTTTGACAGGGTGTGAGTGTTTGATTGGTTCAGATGCTCCGTCCATCACCACCCCCTTTTGTACCGCTTTTGGCTGCCATAAGTGTGGCAGGGTATGCTCAGACGTGAGTCCCTTGGTCACTTTGCCACTGGATTTAAGCAAGCCGTGCTGAAGACGGGTGTAATGCCAGAAACCGGTCCTCGGAAGCTTGTTTCCGGTCCAGGGAAGGCATGCCTTGGCAGTTCGGGCTGGACTGTTCCCATGAGGCACATGGTCAGACTGATTTGCATATAGCCATGTCTGAACTGGGGTGGCAGAGTGGGCTAAAGAACGGTGATGGATTAAACCCAGATCTTTTGGCTGGGTGTGAGTGTTTGATTGGTTCAGATGCTCCGTCCATCACCACCCCCTGTTGTACCGCTTTTGGCCGCCATAAGTGTGGCAGGGTATGCTCAGACGTGAGTCCCTTGCTCATTTTGCCGCTGGATTCAAGTAAGCCGGGCTGAAGACGGCTGTAATGCGAGAAACCGGTCCTCGGAAGCTTGTTTCCGGTCCAGGGAAGGCATGGCTTGGCAGTTCGGGCAGGACTGTTCCCATGAGGCACAGGGTCAGACTGATTTGCATATAGCCATGCCTGTACTGGGGTGGCAGAGTGGGCTAAAGAACGGTGATGAATTAAACCCAGATCTTTTGACTGGGTGTGAGTGTTTGATTGGTTCAGATGCTCCGTCCATCACCACCCCCTTTTGTACCGCTTTTGGCTGCCATAAGTGTGGCAGGATATGCTCAGACGCGAGTCCCTTGCTCACTTTGCCACTGGATTCAAGCAAGCCGGACTGAAGACGGCTGTAATGCCAGAATCCGGTCCTCGGAAGCTTGTTTCCAGTCCAGGGAAGGCATGGCTTGGCAGTTCGGGCTGGACTGTTCCCATGAGGCACAGGGTCAGACTGATTTGCATATAGCCATGTCTGAACTGGGATGGCAGAGTGGGCTAAAGAACGGTGATGGATTAAACCCAGAACTTTTGACTGGGTGTGAGTGTTTGATTGGTTCAGATGCTCCGTCCATCACCACCCCCTTTTGTACGGCTTTTGGCCACCATAAGTGTGGCAGGGTATGCTCAGACGTGAGTCCCTTGCTCACTTTGCCACTGGATTCAAGCAAGCCGGGCTGAAGACGGCTGTAATGCCAGAAACCGGTCCTCGGAAGCTTGTTTCCGGTCTAGGGAAGGCATGGCTTGGCAGTTCGGGCTGGACTGTTCCCATGAGGCACAGGGTCAGACTGATTTGCATATAGCCATGTCTGAACTGGGGTGGCAGAGTGGGCTAAAGAAGGGTGATGGATTAAACCCAGATCTTTTGACTGGGTGTGAGTGTTTGATTGGTTCAGATGCTCCGTCCATCACCACCCCCTTTTGTACGGCTTTTGGCCACCATAAGTGTGGCAGGGTATGCTCAGACGTGAGTCCCTTGCTCACTTTGCCACTGGATTCAAGCAAGCCGGTCTGAAGACGGCTGTAATGCCAGAAACCGGTCCTCAGAAGCTTGTTTCCGGTCCAGGGAAGGCATGGCTTGGCAGTTCGGGCTGGACTGTTCCCATGAGGCACAGGGTCAGACTGATTTGCATATAGCCATGTCTGAACTGGGGTGGCAGAGTGGGCTGAAGAACGGTGATTGATTAAACCCAGATCTTTTGACTGGGTGTGAGTGTTTGATTGGTTCAGATGCTCTGTCCATCACCACCCCCTTTTGTACCGCTTTTGGACACCATAAGTGTGGCAGGGTATGCTCAGATGTGAGTCCCTTGCTCACTTTGAAACTGGATTCATGCAAGCCGGTCTGAAGACGGCTGTAATGCCAGAAACCGGTCCTCGGAAGCTTGTTTCCGGTCCAGGGAAGGCATGGCTTGGCAGTTCGGGCTGGACTGTTCCCATGAGTCACAGGGTCAGACTGATTTGCATATAGCCATGTCTGAACTGGGGTGGCAGAGTGGGCTAAAGAACGGTGATGGATTAAACCCAGAACTTTTGACTGGGTGTGAGTGTTTGATTGGTTCAGATGCTCCGTCCATCACCACCCCCTTTTGTACGGCTTTTGGCCACCATAAGTGTGGCAGGGTATGCTCAGACGTGAGTCCCTTGCTCACTTTGCCACTGGATTCAAGCAAGCCGGGCTGAAGACGGCTGTAATGCCAGAAACCGGTCCTCGGAAGCTTGTTTCCGGTCTAGGGAAGGCATGGCTTGGCAGTTCGGGCTGGACTGTTCCCATGAGGCACAGGGTCAGACTGATTTGCATATAGCCATGTCTGAACTGGGGTGGCAGAGTGGGCTAAAGAAGGGTGATGGATTAAACCCAGATCTTTTGACTGGGTGTGAGTGTTTGATTGGTTCAGATGCTCCGTCCATCACCACCCCCTTTTGTACGGCTTTTGGCCACCATAAGTGTGGCAGGGTATGCTCAGACGTGAGTCCCTTGCTCACTTTGCCACTGGATTCAAGCAAGCCGGTCTGAAGACGGCTGTAATGCCAGAAACCGGTCCTCAGAAGCTTGTTTCCGGTCCAGGGAAGGCATGGCTTGGCAGTTCGGGCTGGACTGTTCCCATGAGGCACAGGGTCAGACTGATTTGCATATAGCCATGTCTGAACTGGGGTGGCAGAGTGGGCTGAAGAACGGTGATTGATTAAACCCAGATCTTTTGACTGGGTGTGAGTGTTTGATTGGTTCAGATGCTCTGTCCATCACCACCCCCTTTTGTACCGCTTTTGGACACCATAAGTGTGGCAGGGTATGCTCAGATGTGA
This sequence comes from Lissotriton helveticus, assembly GCF_964261635.1. NCBI lineage: Eukaryota > Metazoa > Chordata > Amphibia > Caudata > Salamandridae > Lissotriton > Lissotriton helveticus. Next base: position 1,187,238,129 of record NC_136061.1, on the reverse strand, counting down.
GTCCCTTGCTCACTTTGAAACTGGATTCATGCAAGCCGGTCTGAAGACGGCTGTAATGCCAGAAACCGGTCCTCGGAAGCTTGTTTCCGGTCCAGGGAAGGCATGGCTTGGCAGTTCGGGCTGGACTGTTCCCATGAGTCACAGGGTCAGACTGATTTGCATATAGCCATGTCTGAACTGGGGTGGCAGAGTGGGCTAAAGAACGGTGATGGATTAAACCCAGAACTTTTGACTGGGTGTGAGTGTTTGATTGGTTCAGATGCTCCGTCCATCACCACCCCCTTTTGTACGGCTTTTGGCCACCATAAGTGTGGCAGGGTATGCTCAGACGTGAGTCCCTTGCTCACTTTGCCACTGGATTCAAGCAAGCCGGGCTGAAGACGGCTGTAATGCCAGAAACCGGTCCTCGGAAGCTTGTTTCCGGTCTAGGGAAGGCATGGCTTGGCAGTTCGGGCTGGACTGTTCCCATGAGGCACAGGGTCAGACTGATTTGCATATAGCCATGTCTGAACTGGGGTGGCAGAGTGGGCTAAAGAAGGGTGATGGATTAAACCCAGATCTTTTGACTGGGTGTGAGTGTTTGATTGGTTCAGATGCTCCGTCCATCACCACCCCCTTTTGTACGGCTTTTGGCCACCATAAGTGTGGCAGGGTATGCTCAGACGTGAGTCCCTTGCTCACTTTGCCACTGGATTCAAGCAAGCCGGTCTGAAGACGGCTGTAATGCCAGAAACCGGTCCTCAGAAGCTTGTTTCCGGTCCAGGGAAGGCATGGCTTGGCAGTTCGGGCTGGACTGTTCCCATGAGGCACAGGGTCAGACTGATTTGCATATAGCCATGTCTGAACTGGGGTGGCAGAGTGGGCTGAAGAACGGTGATTGATTAAACCCAGATCTTTTGACTGGGTGTGAGTGTTTGATTGGTTCAGATGCTCTGTCCATCACCACCCCCTTTTGTACCGCTTTTGGCCACCATAAGTGTGGCAGGGTATGCTCAGATGTGAGTCCCTTGCTCACTTTGGCACTGGATTCATGCAAGCCGGGCTGAAGACGGCTGTAATGCCAGAAACCGGTCCTCGGAAGCTTGTTTCCGGTCCAGGGAAGGCATGGCTTGGCAGTTCGGGCTGGACTGTTCCCATGAGTCACAGGGTCAGACTGATTTGCATATAGCCATGTCTGAACTGGGGTGGCAGAGTGGGCTAAAGAACGGTGATGGATTAAACCCAGATATTTTGACTGGGTGTGAGTGTTTGATTTGTTCAGATGCTCTGTCCATCACCACCCCCTTTTGTTCCGCTTTTGGCCGCCATAAGTGTGGCAGGGTATGCTCAGACGTGAGTCCCTTGCTCACTTTGCCAATGGATTCAAGCAAGCCAAGCTGAAGACGGCTGTAATGCCAGAAACCGGTCCTCGGAAGCTTGTTTCCAGTCCAGGGTAGGCAGGGCTTGGCAGTTCGGGCTGGACTGTTCCCATGAGGCACAGGGTCAGACTAATTTGCATATAGCCATGTCTGAACTGGGGTGGCAGAGTGGGCTAAAGAACGGTGATGGATTAAACCCAGATCTTTTGACTGGGTGTGAGTGTTTGATTGGTTCAGATGCTCCGTCCATCACCACCACCTTTTGTACTGCTTCTGGCCGCCATAAGTGTGGCAGGGTATGCTCAAACGTGAGTCCGTTGCTCACTTTGCCACTGGATTCAAGCAAGCCGGGCTGAAGACGGCTGTAATGCCAGAAACCGGTCCTCGGAAGCTTGTTTCCGGTCCAGGGAAGGCATGGCTTGGCAGTTCGGCCTGGACTGTTCCCATGAGGCACAGGGTCAGACTGATTTGCATATAGCCATTTTGGAACTGTGGTGGCAGATTGGGCTAAAGAACGGTGATGGATTAAACCCAGATCTTTTGACTGGGTGTGAGTGTTTGATTGGTTCAGATGCTCCGTCCATCACCACCCCCTTTTTTACCGCTTTCGGCTGCCATAAGTGTGGCAGGGTATGCTCAGACGTGAGTCCCTTGCTCACTTTGCCACTGGATTCAAGCAAGCCGGGCTGAAGACGGCTGTAATGCCAGAAACCGGTCCTCGGAAGCTTGTTTCCGGTCCAGGGAAGGCATGGCTTGGCAGTTCGGGCTGGACTGTTCCCGTGAGGCACAAGGTCAGACTGATTTGCATATAGCCATGTCTGAACTGGGGTGGCAGAGTGGGCTAAAGAAGGGTGATGGATTAAACCCAGATCTTTGGACTAGGTGTGAGTGTTTGATTGGTTCAGATGCTCCGTCCATCACCACCCCCTGTTGTACCGCTTTTGGCCGCCATCAGTGTGGCAGGGTATTCTCAGACGTGAGTCCCTTGCTCACTTTGCCACTGGATTCAAGCAAGCCGGGCTGAAGACGGCTGTAATGCCAGAAACCGGTCCTCGGAAGCTTGTTTCCGGTCCAGGGAAGGCATGGCTTGGCAGTTCGGCCTGGACTGTTCCCATGAGGCACAGGGTCAGACTGATTTGCATATAGCCATGTCTGAACTGGGGTGGCAGAGTGGGCTAAAGAAAGGTGATGGATTAAACCCAGATCTTTTGACTGGGTGTGAGTGTTTGATTGGTTCAGATGCTCCGTCCATCACCACCCCCTTTTGTACCGCTTTTGGCCACCATAAGAGTGGCAGGGTATGCTCAGACGTGAGTCCCTTGCTCACTTTGCCACTGGATTCAAGCAAGCCGGGCTGAAGACGGCTGTAATGCCAAGAAACCGGTCCTCGGAAGCTTGTTTCCGGTCTAGGGAAGGCATGACTTGGCAGTTCGGGCTGGACTGTTTCCATGAGGCACAGGGTCAGACTGATTTGCATATAGCCATGTCTGAACTGGGGTGGCAGAGTGGGCTAAAGAACAGTGATGGATTAAACCCAGTTCTTTTGACTGGGTGTGAGTGTTTGTTTGGTTCAGATGCTCTGTCCATCACCACCCCCTTTTGTACCGCTTTTGGCTGCCATAAGTGTGGCAGGGTATGCTCAGACGTGAGTCCCTTGGTCACTTTGCCACTGGATTCAAGCAAGCCGGGCTGAAGACGGCTGTAATGCCAGAAACTGGTCCTCGGAAGCTTGTTTCCGGTCCAGGGAAGGCATGCCTTGGCAGTTCAGGCTGGACTGTTCCCATGAGGCACATGGTCAGACTGATTTGCATATACCCATGTCTCAACTGGGGTGGCAGAGTGGGCTAAAGAACGGTGATGGATTAAACCCAGATCTTTTGACTGGGTGTGTGTGTTTGATTGGTTCAGATGCTCCCGTCCATCAGCACCCCCTTTTGTACCGCTTTTGGCCACCATAAGTGTGGCAGGATATGCTCAGACGTGAGTCCCTTGATCACTTTGCCACTGGATTGAAGCAAGCCGGGCTGAAGATGGCTGTAATGCCAGAAACCGGTCCTCGGAAGCTTGTTTCGGTCCAAGGAAGGCATGGCTTGGCAGTTCGGGCTGGACTGTTCCCATTAGGCACAGGGTCAGACTGATTTGCATATAGCCATGTCTGAACTGGGGTGGCAGAGTGGGCTAAAGATTGGTGATAGATTAAACCCAGATCTTTTGACTGGGTGTGAGTGTTTGATTGGTTCAGATGCTCCGTCCATCACCACCCCCTTTTGTACCGCTTTTGGCCGCCATAAGTGTGGCAGGGTATGCTCAGACGTGAGTCCCTTGCTCACTTTGCCACTGGATTCAAGCAAGCCGGGCTGAAGACGGCTGTATTGCCAGAAACCGGTCCTCGGAAGCTTGTTTCCGGTCCAGGGAAGGCATGGCTTGGCAGTTCGGGCTGGACTGTTTCCATGAGGCACAGGGTCAGACTGATTTGCATATAGCCATGTCTGAACTGGGATGGCAGAGTGGGCTACAGAACGGTGATGGATTAAACCCAGATCTTTTGACAGGGTGTGAGTGTTTGATTGGTTCAGATGCTCCATCCATCACCACCCCCTTTTGTACCGCTTTTGGCTGCCATAAGTGTGGCAGGGTATGCTCAGACGTGAGTCCCTTGGTCACTTTGCCACTGGATTTAAGCAAGCCGTGCTGAAGACGGGTGTAATACCAGAAACCGGTCCTCGGAAGCTTGTTTCCGGTCCAGGGAAGGCATGCCTTGGCAGTTCGGGCTGGACTGTTCCCATGAGGCACATGGTCAGACTGATTTGCATATAGCCATGTCTGAACTGGGGTGGCAAAGTGGGCTAAAGAACGGTGATGGATTAAACCCAGATCTTTTGACTGGGTGTGAGTGTTTGATTGGTTCAGATGCTCCGTCCATCACCACCCCCTGTTGTACCGCTTTTGGCTGCCATAAGTGTGGCAGGGTATGCTCAGACGTGAGTCCCTTGCTCACTTTGCCGCTGGATTCAAGTAAGCCGGGCTGAAGACGGCTGTAATGCCAGAAACCGGTCCTCGGAAGCTTGTTTCCGGTCCAGGGAAGGCATGGCTGGCAGTTCGGGCTGGACTGTTCCCATGAGGCACAGGGTCAGACTGATTTGCATATAGCCATGTCTGAACTGGGGTTGCAGAGTGGGCTAAAGAACGGTGATGGATTAAACCCAGATCTTTTGACTGGGTGTGAGTGTTTGATTGGTTCAGATGCTCTGTCCATCACCACCCCCTTTTGTACCGCTTTTGGCCACCATAAGTGTGGCAGGTATGCTCAGACGTGAGTCCCTTGCTCACTTTGCCACTGGATTCAAGCAAGCCGGTCTGAAGACGGCTGTAATGCCAGAAACCGGTCCTCAGAAGCTTGTTTCCGGTCCACGGAAGGCATGGCTTGGCAGTTCGGGCTGGACTGTTCCCATGAGGCACAGGGTCAGACTGATTTGCATATAGCCATGTCTGAACTGGGGTGGCAGAGTGGGCTAAAGAAGGGTGATGGATTAAACCCAGATCTTTGGACTGGGTGTGAGTGTTTGATTGGTTCAGATGCTCCGTCAATCACCACCCCCTGTTGTACCGCTTTTGGCCGCCATCAGTGTGGCAGGGTATTCTCAGACGTGAGTCCCTTGCTCACTTTGCCACTGGATTCAAGCAAGCCGGGCTGAAGACGGCTGTAATGCCAGAAACCGGTCCTCGGAAGCTTGTTTCCGGTCCAGGGAAGGCATGGCTTGGCAGTTCGGCCTGGACTGTTCCCATGAGGTACAGGGTCAGACTGATTTGCATATAGCCATGTCTGAACTGGGGTGGCAGAGTGGGCTAAAGAAAGGTGATGGATTAAACCCAGATCTTTTGACTGGGTGTGAGTGTTTGATTGGTTCAGATGCTCCGTCCATCACCACCCCCTTTTGTACCGCTTTTGGCCACCATAAGAGTGGCAGGGTATGCTCAGACGTGAGTCCCTTGCTCACTTTGCCACTGGATTCAAGCAAGCCGGGCTGAAGACGGCTGTAATGCCAGAAACCGGTCCTCGGAAGCTTGTTTCCGGTCCAGGGAAGGCATGACTTGGCAGTTCGGGCTGGACTGTTTCCATGAGGCACAGGGTCAGACTGATTTGCATATAGCCATGTCTGAACTGGGGTGGCAGAGTGGGCTAAAGAACAGTGATGGATTAAACCCAGATCTTTTGACTGGGTGTGAGTGTTTGATTGGTTCAGATGCTCTGTCCATCACCACCCCCTTTTGTACCGCTTTTGGCTGCCATAAGTGTGGCAGGGTATGCTCAGACGTGAGTCCCTTGGTCACTTTGCCACTGGATTCAAGCAAGCCGGGCTGAAGACGGCTCTAATGCCAGAAACCGGTCCTCGGAAGCTTGTTTCCGGTCTAGGGAAGGCATGGCTTGGCAGTTCGGGCTGGACTGTTCCCATGAGGCACAGGGTCAGACTGATTTGCATATAGCCATGTCTGAACTGGGGTGGCAGAGTGGGCTAAAGAAGGGTGATGGATTAAACCCAGATCTTTTGACTGGGTGTGAGTGTTTGATTGGTTCAGATGCTCCGTCCATCACCACCCCCTTTTGTACGGCTTTTGGCCACCATAAGTGTGGCAGGGTATGCTCAGACGTGAGTCCCTTGCTCACTTTGCCACTGGATTCAAGCAAGCCGGTCTGAAGACGGCTGTAATGCCAGAAACCGGTCCTCAGAAGCTTGTTTCCGGTCCAGGGAAGGCATGGCTTGGCAGTTCGGGCTGGACTGTTCCCATGAGGCACAGGGTCAGACTGATTTGCATATAGCCATGTCTGAACTGGGGTGGCAGAGTGGGCTGAAGAACGGTGATTGATTAAACCCAGATCTTTTGACTGGGTGTGAGTGTTTGATTGGTTCAGATGCTCTGTCCATCACCACCCCCTTTTGTACCGCTTTTGGCCACCATAAGTGTGGCAGGGTATGCTCAGATGTGAGTCCCTTGCTCACTTTGGCACTGGATTCATGCAAGCCGGGCTGAAGACGGCTGTAATGCCAGAAACCGGTCCTCGGAAGCTTGTTTCCGGTCCAGGGAAGGCATGGCTTGGCAGTTCGGGCTGGACTGTTCCCATGAGTCACAGGGTCAGACTGATTTGCATATAGCCATGTCTGAACTGGGGTGGCAGAGTGGGCTAAAGAACGGTGATGGATTAAACCCAGATATTTTGACTGGGTGTGAGTGTTTGATTTGTTCAGATGCTCTGTCCATCACCACCCCCTTTTGTTCCGCTTTTGGCCGCCATAAGTGTGGCAGGGTATGCTCAGACGTGAGTCCCTTGCTCACTTTGCCAATGGATTCAAGCAAGCCAAGCTGAAGACGGCTGTAATGCCAGAAACCGGTCCTCGGAAGCTTGTTTCCGGTCCAGGGTAGGCAGGGCTTGGCAGTTCGGGCTGGACTGTTCCCATGAGGCACAGGGTCAGACTAATTTGCATATAGCCATGTCTGAACTGGGGTGGCAGAGTGGGCTAAAGAACGGTGATGGATTAAACCCAGATCTTTTGACTGGGTGTGAGTGTTTGATTGGTTCAGATGCTCCGTCCATCACCACCACCTTTTGTACTGCTTCTGGCCGCCATAAGTGTGGCAGGGTATGCTCAAACGTGAGTCCGTTGCTCACTTTGCCACTGGATTCAAGCAAGCCGGGCTGAAGACGGCTGTAATGCCAGAAACCGGTCCTCGGAAGCTTGTTTCCGGTCCAGGGAAGGCATGGCTTGGCAGTTCGGCCTGGACTGTTCCCATGAGGCACAGGGTCAGACTGATTTGCATATAGCCATTTTGGAACTGTGGTGGCAGATTGGGCTAAAGAACGGTGATGGATTAAACCCAGATCTTTTGACTGGGTGTGAGTGTTTGATTGGTTCAGATGCTCCGTCCATCACCACCCCCTTTTTTACCGCTTTCGGCTGCCATAAGTGTGGCAGGGTATGCTCAGACGTGAGTCCCTTGCTCACTTTGCCACTGGATTCAAGCAAGCCGGGCTGAAGACGGCTGTAATGCCAGAAACCGGTCCTCGGAAGCTTGTTTCCGGTCCAGGGAAGGCATGGCTTGGCAGTTCGGGCTGGACTGTTCCCGTGAGGCACAAGGTCAGACTGATTTGCATATAGCCATGTCTGAACTGGGGTGGCAGAGTGGGCTAAAGAAGGGTGATGGATTAAACCCAGATCTTTGGACTAGGTGTGAGTGTTTGATTGGTTCAGATGCTCCGTCCATCACCACCCCCTGTTGTACCGCTTTTGGCCGCCATCAGTGTGGCAGGGTATTCTCAGACGTGAGTCCCTTGCTCACTTTGCCACTGGATTCAAGCAAGCCGGGCTGAAGACGGCTGTAATGCCAGAAACCGGTCCTCGGAAGCTTGTTTCCGGTCCAGGGAAGGCATGGCTTGGCAGTTCGGCCTGGACTGTTCCCATGAGGCACAGGGTCAGACTGATTTGCATATAGCCATGTCTGAACTGGGGTGGCAGAGTGGGCTAAAGAAAGGTGATGGATTAAACCCAGATCTTTTGACTGGGTGTGAGTGTTTGATTGGTTCAGATGCTCCGTCCATCACCACCCCCTTTTGTACCGCTTTTGGCCACCATAAGAGTGGCAGGGTATGCTCAGACGTGAGTCCCTTGCTCACTTTGCCACTGGATTCAAGCAAGCCGGGCTGAAGACGGCTGTAATGCCAAGAAACCGGTCCTCGGAAGCTTGTTTCCGGTCTAGGGAAGGCATGACTTGGCAGTTCGGGCTGGACTGTTTCCATGAGGCACAGGGTCAGACTGATTTGCATATAGCCATGTCTGAACTGGGGTGGCAGAGTGGGCTAAAGAACAGTGATGGATTAAACCCAGTTCTTTTGACTGGGTGTGAGTGTTTGTTTGGTTCAGATGCTCTGTCCATCACCACCCCCTTTTGTACCGCTTTTGGCTGCCATAAGTGTGGCAGGGTATGCTCAGACGTGAGTCCCTTGGTCACTTTGCCACTGGATTCAAGCAAGCCGGGCTGAAGACGGCTGTAATGCCAGAAACTGGTCCTCGGAAGCTTGTTTCCGGTCCAGGGAAGGCATGCCTTGGCAGTTCGGGCTGGACTGTTCCCATGAGGCACATGGTCAGACTGATTTGCATATACCCATGTCTCAACTGGGGTGGCAGAGTGGGCTAAAGAACGGTGATGGATTAAACCCAGATCTTTTGACTGGGTGTGTGTGTTTGATTGGTTCAGATGCTCCCGTCCATCAGCACCCCCTTTTGTACCGCTTTTGGCCACCATAAGTGTGGCAGGGTATGCTCAGACGTGAGTCCCTTGATCACTTTGCCACTGGATTGAAGCAAGCCGGGCTGAAGATGGCTGTAATGCCAGAAACCGGTCCTCGGAAGCTTGTTTCGGTCCAAGGAAGGCATGGCTTGGCAGTTCGGGCTGGACTGTTCCCATTAGGCACAGGGTCAGACTGATTTGCATATAGCCATGTCTGAACTGGGGTGGCAGAGTGGGCTAAAGATTGGTGATGGATTAAACCCAGATCTTTTGACTGGGTGTGAGTGTTTGATTGGTTCAGATGCTCCGTCCATCACCACCCCCTTTTGTACCGCTTTTGGCCGCCATAAGTGTGGCAGGGTATGCTCAGACGTGAGTCCCTTGCTCACTTTGCCACTGGATTCAAGCAAGCCGGGCTGAAGACGGCTGTATTGCCAGAAACCGGTCCTCGGAAGCTTGTTTCCGGACCAGGGAAGGCATGGCTTGGCAGTTCGGGCTGGACTGTTTCCATGAGGCACAGGGTCAGACTGATTTGCATATAGCCATGTCTGAACTGGGGTGGCAGAGTGGGCTACAGAACGGTGATGGATTAAACCCAGATCTTTTGACAGGGTGTGAGTGTTTGATTGGTTCAGATGCTCCGTCCATCACCACCCCCTTTTGTACCGCTTTTGGCTGCCATAAGTGTGGCAGGGTATGCTCAGACGTGAGTCCCTTGGTCACTTTGCCACTGGATTTAAGCAAGCCGTGCTGAAGACGGGTGTAATACCAGAAACCGGTCCTCGGAAGCTTGTTTCCGGTCCAGGGAAGGCATGCCTTGGCAGTTCGGGCTGGACTGTTCCCATGAGGCACATGGTCAGACTGATTTGCATATAGCCATGTCTGAACTGGGGTGGCAAAGTGGGCTAAAGAACGGTGATGGATTAAACCCAGATCTTTTGACTGGGTGTGAGTGTTTGATTGGTTCAGATGCTCCGTCCATCACCACCCCCTGTTGTACCGCTTTTGGCTGCCATAAGTGTGGCAGGGTATGCTCAGACGTGAGTCCCTTGCTCACTTTGCCGCTGGATTCAAGTAAGCCGGGCTGAAGACGGCTGTAATGCCAGAAACCGGTCCTCGGAAGCTTGTTTCCGGTCCAGGGAAGGCATGGCTGGCAGTTCGGGCTGGACTGTTCCCATGAGGCACAGGGTCAGACTGATTTGCATATAGCCATGTCTGAACTGGGGTTGCAGAGTGGGCTAAAGAACGGTGATGGATTAAACCCAGATCTTTTGACTGGGTGTGAGTGTTTGATTGGTTCAGATGCTCTGTCCATCACCACCCCCTTTTGTACCGCTTTTGGCCACCATAAGTGTGGCAGGTATGCTCAGACGTGAGTCCCTTGCTCACTTTGCCACTGGATTCAAGCAAGCCGGTCTGAAGACGGCTGTAATGCCAGAAACCGGTCCTCAGAAGCTTGTTTCCGGTCCACGGAAGGCATGGCTTGGCAGTTCGGGCTGGACTGTTCCCATGAGGCACAGGGTCAGACTGATTTGCATATAGCCATGTCTGAACTGGGGTGGCAGAGTGGGCTAAAGAAGGGTGATGGATTAAACCCAGATCTTTGGACTGGGTGTGAGTGTTTGATTGGTTCAGATGCTCCGTCAATCACCACCCCCTGTTGTACCGCTTTTGGCCGCCATCAGTGTGGCAGGGTATTCTCAGACGTGAGTCCCTTGCTCACTTTGCCACTGGATTCAAGCAAGCCGGGCTGAAGACGGCTGTAATGCCAGAAACCGGTCCTCGGAAGCTTGTTTCCGGTCCAGGGAAGGCATGGCTTGGCAGTTCGGCCTGGACTGTTCCCATGAGGTACAGGGTCAGACTGATTTGCATATAGCCATGTCTGAACTGGGGTGGCAGAGTGGGCTAAAGAAAGGTGATGGATTAAACCCAGATCTTTTGACTGGGTGTGAGTGTTTGATTGGTTCAGATGCTCCGTCCATCACCACCCCCTTTTGTACCGCTTTTGGCCACCATAAGAGTGGCAGGGTATGCTCAGACGTGAGTCCCTTGCTCACTTTGCCACTGGATTCAAGCAAGCCGGGCTGAAGACGGCTGTAATGCCAGAAACCGGTCCTCGGAAGCTTGTTTCCGGTCCAGGGAAGGCATGACTTGGCAGTTCGGGCTGGACTGTTTCCATGAGGCACAGGGTCAGACTGATTTGCATATAGCCATGTCTGAACTGGGGTGGCAGAGTGGGCTAAAGAACAGTGATGGATTAAACCCAGATCTTTTGACTGGGTGTGAGTGTTTGATTGGTTCAGATGCTCTGTCCATCACCACCCCCTTTTGTACCGCTTTTGGCTGCCATAAGTGTGGCAGGGTATGCTCAGACGTGAGTCCCTTGGTCACTTTGCCACTGGATTCAAGCAAGCCGGGCTGAAGACGGCTGTAATGCCAGAAACTGGTCCTCGGAAGCTTGTTTCCGGTCCAGGGAAGGCATGCCTTGGCAGTTCGGGCTGGACTGTTCCCATGAGGCACATGGTCAGACTGATTTGCATATACCCATGTCTCAACTGGGGTGGCAGAGTGGGCTAAAGAACGGTGATGGATTAAACCCAGATCTTTTGACTGGGTGTGTGTGTTTGACTGGTTCAGATGCTCCCGTCCATCAGCACCCCCTTTTGTACCGCTTTTGGCCACCATAAGTGTGGCAGGGTATGCTCAGACGTGAGTCCCTTGATCACTTTGCCACTGGATTGAAGCAAGCCGGGCTGAAGATGGCTGTAATGCCAGAAACCGGTCCTCGGAAGCTTGTTTCGGTCCAAGGAAGGCATGGCTTGGCAGTTCGGGCTGGACTGTTCCCATTAGGCACAGGGTCAGACTGATTTGCATATAGCCATGTCTGAACTGGGGTGGCAGAGTGGGCTAAAGAACGGTGATGGATTAAACCCAGATATTTTGACTGGGTGTGAGTGTTTGATTTGTTCAGATGCTCTGTCCATCACCACCCCCTTTTGTTCCGCTTTTGGCCGCCATAAGTGTGGCAGGGTATGCTCAGACGTGAGTCCCTTGCTCACTTTGCCAATGGATTCAAGCAAGCCAAGCTGAAGACGGCTGTAATGCCAGAAACCGGTCCTCGGAAGCTTGTTTCCGGTCCAGGGTAGGCAGGGCTTGGCAGTTCGGGCTGGACTGTTCCCATGAGGCACAGGGTCAGACTAATTTGCATATAGCCATGTCTGAACTGGGGTGGCAGAGTGGGCTAAAGAACGGTGATGGATTAAACCCAGATCTTTTGACTGGGTGTGAGTGTTTGATTGGTTCAGATGCTCCGTCCATCACCACCACCTTTTGTACTGCTTCTGGCCGCCATAAGTGTGGCAGGGTATGCTCAAACGTGAGTCCGTTGCTCACTTTGCCACTGGATTCAAGCAAGCCGGGCTGAAGACGGCTGTAATGCCAGAAACCGGTCCTCGGAAGCTTGTTTCCGGTCCAGGGAAGGCATGGCTTGGCAGTTCGGCCTGGACTGTTCCCATGAGGCACAGGGTCAGACTGATTTGCATATAGCCATTTTGGAACTGTGGTGGCAGATTGGGCTAAAGAACGGTGATGGATTAAACCCAGATCTTTTGACTGGGTGTGAGTGTTTGATTGGTTCAGATGCTCCGTCCATCACCACCCCCTTTTTTACCGCTTTCGGCTGCCATAAGTGTGGCAGGGTATGCTCAGACGTGAGTCCCTTGCTCACTTTGCCACTGGATTCAAGCAAGCCGGGCTGAAGACGGCTGTAATGCCAGAAACCGGTCCTCGGAAGCTTGTTTCCGGTCCAGGGAAGGCATGGCTTGGCATTTCGGGCTGGACTGTTCCCGTGAGGCACAAGGTCAGACTGATTTGCATATAGCCATGTCTGAACTGGGGTGGCAGAGTGGGCTAAAGAAGGGTGATGGATTAAACCCAGATCTTTGGACTAGGTGTGAGTGTTTGATTGGTTCAGATGCTCCGTCCATCACCACCCCCTGTTGTACCGCTTTTGGCCGCCATCAGTGTGGCAGGGTATTCTCAGACGTGAGTCCCTTGCTCACTTTGCCACTGGATTCAAGCAAGCCGGGCTGAAGACGGCTGTAATGCCAGAAACCGGTCCTCGGAAGCTTGTTTCCGGTCCAGGGAAGGCATGGCTTGGCAGTTCGGCCTGGACTGTTCCCATGAGGCACAGGGTCAGACTGATTTGCATATAGCCATGTCTGAACTGGGGTGGCAGAGTGGGCTAAAGAAAGGTGATGGATTAAACCCAGATCTTTTGACTGGGTGTGAGTGTTTGATTGGTTCAGATGCTCCGTCCATCACCACCCCCTTTTGTACCGCTTTTGGCCACCATAAGAGTGGCAGGGTATGCTCAGACGTGAGTCCCTTGCTCACTTTGCCACTGGATTCAAGCAAGCCGGGCTGAAGACGGCTGTAATGCCAAGAAACCGGTCCTCGGAAGCTTGTTTCCGGTCTAGGGAAGGCATGACTTGGCAGTTCGGGCTGGACTGTTTCCATGAGGCACAGGGTCAGACTGATTTGCATATAGCCATGTCTGAACTGGGGTGGCAGAGTGGGCTAAAGAACAGTGATGGATTAAACCCAGTTCTTTTGACTGGGTGTGAGTGTTTGTTTGGTTCAGATGCTCTGTCCATCACCACCCCCTTTTGTACCGCTTTTGGCTGCCATAAGTGTGGCAGGGTATGCTCAGACGTGAGTCCCTTGGTCACTTTGCCACTGGATTCAAGCAAGCCGGGCTGAAGACGGCTGTAATGCCAGAAACTGGTCCTCGGAAGCTTGTTTCCGGTCCAGGGAAGGCATGCCTTGGCAGTTCGGGCTGGACTGTTCCCATGAGGCACATGGTCAGACTGATTTGCATATACCCATGTCTCAACTGGGGTGGCAGAGTGGGCTAAAGAACGGTGATGGATTAAACCCAGATCTTTTGACTGGGTGTGTGTGTTTGATTGGTTCAGATGCTCCCGTCCATCAGCACCCCCTTTTGTACCACTTTTGGCCACCATAAGTGTGGCAGGGTATGCTCAGACGTGAGTCCCTTGATCACTTTGCCACTGGATTGAAGCAAGCCGGGCTGAAGATGGCTGTAATGCCAGAAACCGGTCCTCGGAAGCTTGTTTCGGTCCAAGGAAGGCATGGCTTGGCAGTTCGGGCTGGACTGTTCCCATTAGGCACAGGGTCAGACTGATTTGCATATAGCCATGTCTGAACTGGGGTGGCAGAGTGGGCTAAAGATTGGTGATGGATTAAACCCAGATCTTTTGACTGGGTGTGAGTGTTTGATTGGTTCAGATGCTCCGTCCATCACCACCCCCTTTTGTACCGCTTTTGGCCGCCATAAGTGTGGCAGGGTATGCTCAGACGTGAGTCCCTTGCTCACTTTGCCACTGGATTCAAGCAAGCCGGGCTGAAGACGGCTGTATTGCCAGAAACCGGTCCTCGGAAGCTTGTTTCCGGTCCAGGGAAGGCATGGCTTGGCAGTTCGGGCTGGACTGTTTCCATGAGGCACAGGGTCAGACTGATTTGCATATAGCCATGTCTGAACTGGGGTGGCAGAGTGGGCTACAGAACGGTGATGGATTAAACCCAGATCTTTTGACAGGGTGTGAGTGTTTGATTGGTTCAGATGCTCCGTCCATCACCACCCCCTTTTGTACCGCTTTTGGCTGCCATAAGTGTGGCAGGGTATGCTCAGACGTGAGTCCCTTGGTCACTTTGCCACTGGATTTAAGCAAGCCGTGCTGAAGACGGGTGTAATACCAGAAACCGGTCCTCGGAAGCTTGTTTCCGGTCCAGGGAAGGCATGCCTTGGCAGTTCGGGCTGGACTGTTCCCATGAGGCACATGGTCAGACTGATTTGCATATAGCCATGTCTGAACTGGGGTGGCAAAGTGGGCTAAAGAACGGTGATGGATTAAACCCAGATCTTTTGACTGGGTGTGAGTGTTTGATTGGTTCAGATGCTCCGTCCATCACCACCCCCTGTTGTACCGCTTTTGGCTGCCATAAGTGTGGCAGGGTATGCTCAGACGTGAGTCCCTTGCTCACTGTGCCGCTGGATTCAAGTAAGCCGGGCTGAAGACGGCTGTAATGCCAGAAACCGGTCCTCGGAAGCTTGTTTCCGGTCCAGGGAAGGCATGGCTGGCAGTTCGGGCTGGACTGTTCCCATGAGGCACAGGGTCAGACTGATTTGCATATAGCCATGTCTGAACTGGGGTTGCAGAGTGGGCTAAAGAACGGTGATGGATTAAACCCAGATCTTTTGACTGGGTGTGAGTGTTTGATTGGTTCAGATGCTCTGTCCATCACCACCCCCTTTTGTACCGCTTTTGGCCACCATAAGTGTGGCAGGTATGCTCAGACGTGAGTCCCTTGCTCACTTTGCCACTGGATTCAAGCAAGCCGGTCTGAAGACGGCTGTAATGCCAGAAACCGGTCCTCAGAAGCTTGTTTCCGGTCCACGGAAGGCATGGCTTGGCAGTTCGGGCTGGACTGTTCCCATGAGGCACAGGGTCAGACTGATTTGCATATAGCCATGTCTGAACTGGGGTGGCAGAGTGGGCTAAAGAAGGGTGATGGATTAAACCCAGATCTTTGGACTGGGTGTGAGTGTTTGATTGGTTCAGATGCTCCGTCCATCACCACCCCCTGTTGTACCGCTTTTGGCCGCCATCAGTGTGGCAGGGTATTCTCAGACGTGAGTCCCTTGCTCACTTTGCCACTGGATTCAAGCAAGCCGGGCTGAAGACGGCTGTAATGCCAGAAACCGGTCCTCGGAAGCTTGTTTCCGGTCCAGGGAAGGCATGGCTTGGCAGTTCGGCCTGGACTGTTCCCATGAGGTACAGGGTCAGACTGATTTGCATATAGCCATGTCTGAACTGGGGTGGCAGAGTGGGCTAAAGAAAGGTGATGGATTAAACCCAGATCTTTTGACTGGGTGTGAGTGTTTGATTGGTTCAGATGCTCCGTCCATCACCACCCCCTTTTGTACCGCTTTTGGCCACCATAAGAGTGGCAGGGTATGCTCAGACGTGAGTCCCTTGCTCACTTTGCCACTGGATTCAAGCAAGCCGGGCTGAAGACGGCTGTAATGCCAGAAACCGGTCCTCGGAAGCTTGTTTCCGGTCCAGGGAAGGCATGACTTGGCAGTTCGGGCTGGACTGTTTCCATGAGGCACAGGGTCAGACTGATTTGCATATAGCCATGCCTGAACTGGGGTGGCAGAGTGGGCTAAAGAACAGTGATGGATTAAACCCAGATCTTTTGACTGGGTGTGAGTGTTTGATTGGTTCAGATGCTCTGTCCATCACCACCCCCTTTTGTACCGCTTTTGGCTGCCATAAGTGTGGCAGGGTATGCTCAGACGTGAGTCCCTTGGTCACTTTGCCACTGGATTCAAGCAAGCCAGGCTGAAGACGGCTGTAATGCCAGAAACTGGTCCTCGGAAGCTTGTTTCCGGTCCAGGGAAGGCATGCCTTGGCAGTTCGGGCTGGACTGTTCCCATGAGGCACATGGTCAGACTGATTTGCATATACCCATGTCTCAACTGGGGTGGCAGAGTGGGCTAAAGAACGGTGATGGATTAAACCCAGATCTTTTGACTGGGTGTGTGTGTTTGACTGGTTCAGATGCTCCCGTCCATCAGCACCCCCTTTTGTACCGCTTTTGGCCACCATAAGTGTGGCAGGGTATGCTCAGACGTGAGTCCCTTGATCACTTTGCCACTGGATTGAAGCAAGCCGGGCTGAAGATGGCTGTAATGCCAGAAACCGGTCCTCGGAAGCTTGTTTCGGTCCAAGGAAGGCATGGCTTGGCAGTTCGGGCTGGACTGTTCCCATTAGGCACAGGGTCAGACTGATTTGCATATAGCCATGTCTGAACTGGGGTGGCAGAGTGGGCTAAAGATTGGTGATGGATTAAACCCAGATCTTTTGACTGGGTGTGAGTGTTTGATTGGTTCAGATGCTCCGTCCATCACCACCCCCTTTTGTACCGCTTTTGGCCGCCATAAGTGTGGCAGGGTATGCTCAGACGTGAGTCTCTTGCTCACTTTGCCACTGGATTCAAGCAAGCCGGGCTGAAGACGGCTGTATTGCCAGAAACCGGTCCTCGGAAGCTTGTTTCCGGTCCAGGGAAGGCATGGCTTGGCAGTTCGGGCTGGACTGTTTCCATGAGGCACAGGGTCAGACTGATTTGCATATAGCCATATCTGAACTGGGGTGGCAGAGTGGGCTACAGAACGGTGATGAATTAAACCCAGATCTTTTGACAGGGTGTGAGTGTTTGATTGGTTCAGATGCTCCGTCCATCACCACCCCATTTTGTACCGCTTTTGGCTGCCATAAGTGTGGCAGGGTATGCTCATACGTGAGTCCCTTGGTCACTTTGCCACTGGATTTAAGCAAGCCGTGCTGAAGACGGGTGTAATGACAGAAACCGGTCCTCGGAAGCTTGTTTCCGGTCCAGGGAAGGCATGCCTTGGCAGTTCGGGCTGGACTGTTCCCATGAGGCACATGGTCAGACTGATTTGCATATAGCCATGTCTGAACTGGGGTGGCAAAGTGGGCTAAAGAACGGTGATGGATTAAACCCAGATCTTTTGACTGGGTGTGAG
Source organism: Lissotriton helveticus (assembly GCF_964261635.1). Classification (NCBI taxonomy): domain Eukaryota; kingdom Metazoa; phylum Chordata; class Amphibia; order Caudata; family Salamandridae; genus Lissotriton; species Lissotriton helveticus. The sequence continues at coordinate 1,187,220,855 of NC_136061.1, read as the reverse complement.
TGTTTGATTGGTTCAGATGCTCCGTCCATCACCACCCCCTGTTGTACCGCTTTTGGCTGCCATAAGTGTGGCAGGGTATGCTCAGACGTGAGTCCCTTGGTCACTTTGCCACTGGATTCAAGCAAGCCGGGCTGAAGATGGCTGTAATGCCAGAAACCGGTCCTCGGAAGCTTGTTTCGGTCCAAGGAAGGCATGGCTTGGCAGTTCGGGCTGGACTGTTTCCATGAGGCACAGGGTCAGACTGATTTGCATATAGCCATGTCTGAACTGGGGTGGCAGAGTGGGCTAAAGAACAGTGATGGATTAAACCCAGATCTTTTGACTGGGTGTGAGTGTTTGATTGGTTCAGATGCTCCGTCCATCACCACCCCCTGTTGTACCGCTTTTGGCCGCCATAAGTGAGGCAGGGTATGCTCAGACGTGAGTCCCTTGCTCACTTTGCCGCTGGATTCAAGTAAGCCGGGCTGAAGACGGCTGTAATGCCAGAAACCGGTCCTCGGAAGCTTGTTTCCGGTCCAGGGAAGGCATGGCTGGCAGTTCGGGTTGGACTGTTCCCATGAGGCACAGGGTCAGACTGATTTGCATATAGCCATGTCTGAACTGGGGTTGCAGAGTGGGCTAAAGAACGGTGATGGATTAAACCCAGATCTTTTGACTGGGTGTGAGTGTTTGATTGGTTCAGATGCTCTGTCCATCACCACCCCCTTTTGTACCGCTTCTGGCCACCATAAGTGTGGCAGGTATGCTCAGACGTGAGTCCCTTGCTCACTTTGCCACTGGATTCAAGCAAGCCGGTCTGAAGACGGCTGTAATGCCAGAAACCGGTCCTCAGAAGCTTGTTTCCGGTCCACGGAAGGCATGGCTTCGCAGTTAGGGCTGGACTGTTCCCATGAGGCACAGGGTCAGACTGATTTGCATATAGCCATGTCTGAACTGGGGTGGCAGAGTGGGCTAAAGAACGGTGATTGATTAAACCCAGATCTTTTGACTGGGTGTGAGTGTTTGATTGGTTCAGATGCTCTGTCCATCACCACCCCCTTTTGTACCGCTTTTGGCCACCATAAGTGTGGCAGGGTATGCTCAGATGTGAGTCCCTTGCTCACTTTGCCACTGGATTCATGCAAGCCGGGCTGAAGACGGCTGTAATGCCAGAAACCGGTCCTCGGAAGCTTGTTTCCGGTCCAGGGAAGGCATGGCTTGGCAGTTCGGGCTGGACTGTTCCCATGAGTCACAGGGTCAGACTGATTTGCATATAGCCATGTCTGAACTGGGGTGGTAGAGTGGGCTAAAGAACTGTGATGGATGAAACCCAGATCTTTTGACTGGGTGTGAGTGTTTGATTTGTTCAGATGCTCTGTCCATCACCACCCCCTTTTGTTCCGCTTTTGGCCGCCATAAGTGTGGTAGGGTATGCTCAGACGTGAGTCCCTTGCTCACTTTGCCACTGGATTCAAGCAAGCCAAGCTGAAGACGGCTGTAATGCCAGAAACCGGTCCTCGGAAGCTTGTTTCCGGTCCAGGGTAGGCAGGGCTTGGCAGTTCGGGCTGGACTGTTCCCATGAGGCACAGGGTCAGACTAATTTGCATATAGCCATGTCTGAACTGGGGTGGCAGAGTGGGCTAAAGAACGGTGATGGATTAAACCCAGATCTTTTTACTGGGTGTGAGTGTTTGATTGGTTCAGATGCTCCGTCCATCACCACCCCCTTTTGTACTGCTTTTGGCCGCCATAAGTGTGGCAGGGTATGCTCAAACGTGGGTCCCTTGCTCACTTTGCCACTGTATTCAAGCAAGCCGGGCTGAAGACGGCTGTAATGCCAGAAACCGGTCCTCGGAAGCTTGTTTGAGGTCCAGGGAAGGCATGGCTTGGCAGTTCGGCCTGGACTGTTCCCATGAGGTACAGGGTCAGACTGATTTGCATATAGCCATGTCTGAACTGGGGTGGCAGAGTGGGCTAAAGAAAGGTGATGGATTAAACCCAGATCTTTTGACTGGGTGTGAGTGTTTGATTGGTTCAGATGCTCCGTCCATCACCACCCCCTTTTGTACCGCTTTTGGCCACCATAAGAGTGGCAGGGTATGCTCAGACGTGAGTCCCTTGCTCACTTTGCCACTGGATTCAAGCAAGCCGGGCTGAAGACGGCTGTAATGCCAGAAACCGGTCCTCGGAAGCTTGTTTCCGGTCCAGGGAAGGCATGACTTGGCAGTTCGGGCTGGACTGTTTCCATGAGGCACAGGGTCAGACTGATTTGCATATAGCCATGCCTGAACTGGGGTGGCAGAGTGGGCTAAAGAACAGTGATGGATTAAACCCAGATCTTTTGACTGGGTGTGAGTGTTTGATTGGTTCAGATGCTCTGTCCATCACCACCCCCTTTTGTACCGCTTTTGGCTGCCATAAGTGTGGCAGGGTATGCTCAGACGTGAGTCCCTTGGTCACTTTGCCACTGGATTCAAGCAAGCCAGGCTGAAGACGGCTGTAATGCCAGAAACTGGTCCTCGGAAGCTTGTTTCCGGTCCAGGGAAGGCATGCCTTGGCAGTTCGGGCTGGACTGTTCCCATGAGGCACATGGTCAGACTGATTTGCATATACCCATGTCTCAACTGGGGTGGCAGAGTGGGCTAAAGAACGGTGATGGATTAAACCCAGATCTTTTGACTGGGTGTGTGTGTTTGACTGGTTCAGATGCTCCCGTCCATCAGCACCCCCTTTTGTACCGCTTTTGGCCACCATAAGTGTGGCAGGGTATGCTCAGACGTGAGTCCCTTGATCACTTTGCCACTGGATTGAAGCAAGCCGGGCTGAAGATGGCTGTAATGCCAGAAACCGGTCCTCGGAAGCTTGTTTCGGTCCAAGGAAGGCATGGCTTGGCAGTTCGGGCTGGACTGTTCCCATTAGGCACAGGGTCAGACTGATTTGCATATAGCCATGTCTGAACTGGGGTGGCAGAGTGGGCTAAAGATTGGTGATGGATTAAACCCAGATCTTTTGACTGGGTGTGAGTGTTTGATTGGTTCAGATGCTCCGTCCATCACCACCCCCTTTTGTACCGCTTTTGGCCGCCATAAGTGTGGCAGGGTATGCTCAGACGTGAGTCCCTTGCTCACTTTGCCACTGGATTCAAGCAAGCCGGGCTGAAGACGGCTGTATTGCCAGAAACCGGTCCTCGGAAGCTTGTTTCCGGTCCAGGGAAGGCATGGCTTGGCAGTTCGGGCTGGACTGTTTCCATGAGGCACAGGGTCAGACTGATTTGCATATAGCCATATCTGAACTGGGGTGGCAGAGTGGGCTACAGAACGGTGATGAATTAAACCCAGATCTTTTGACAGGGTGTGAGTGTTTGATTGGTTCAGATGCTCCGTCCATCACCACCCCATTTTGTACCGCTTTTGGCTGCCATAAGTGTGGCAGGGTATGCTCATACGTGAGTCCCTTGGTCACTTTGCCACTGGATTTAAGCAAGCCGTGCTGAAGACGGGTGTAATGACAGAAACCGGTCCTCGGAAGCTTGTTTCCGGTCCAGGGAAGGCATGCCTTGGCAGTTCGGGCTGGACTGTTCCCATGAGGCACATGGTCAGACTGATTTGCATATAGCCATGTCTGAACTGGGGTGGCAAAGTGGGCTAAAGAACGGTGATGGATTAAACCCAGATCTTTTGACTGGGTGTGAGTGTTTGATTGGTTCAGATGCTCCGTCCATCACCACCCCCTGTTGTACCGCTTTTGGCTGCCATAAGTGTGGCAGGGTATGCTCAGACGTGAGTCCCTTGGTCACTTTGCCACTGGATTCAAGCAAGCCGGGCTGAAGATGGCTGTAATGCCAGAAACCGGTCCTCGGAAGCTTGTTTCGGTCCAAGGAAGGCATGGCTTGGCAGTTCGGGCTGGACTGTTTCCATGAGGCACAGGGTCAGACTGATTTGCATATAGCCATGTCTGAACTGGGGTGGCAGAGTGGGCTAAAGAACAGTGATGGATTAAACCCAGATCTTTTGACTGGGTGTGAGTGTTTGATTGGTTCAGATGCTCCGTCCATCACCACCCCCTGTTGTACCGCTTTTGGCCGCCATAAGTGAGGCAGGGTATGCTCAGACGTGAGTCCCTTGCTCACTTTGCCGCTGGATTCAAGTAAGCCGGGCTGAAGACGGCTGTAATGCCAGAAACCGGTCCTCGGAAGCTTGTTTCCGGTCCAGGGAAGGCATGGCTGGCAGTTCGGGTTGGACTGTTCCCATGAGGCACAGGGTCAGACTGATTTGCATATAGCCATGTCTGAACTGGGGTTGCAGAGTGGGCTAAAGAACGGTGATGGATTAAACCCAGATCTTTTGACTGGGTGTGAGTGTTTGATTGGTTCAGATGCTCTGTCCATCACCACCCCCTTTTGTACCGCTTCTGGCCACCATAAGTGTGGCAGGTATGCTCAGACGTGAGTCCCTTGCTCACTTTGCCACTGGATTCAAGCAAGCCGGTCTGAAGACGGCTGTAATGCCAGAAACCGGTCCTCAGAAGCTTGTTTCCGGTCCACGGAAGGCATGGCTTCGCAGTTAGGGCTGGACTGTTCCCATGAGGCACAGGGTCAGACTGATTTGCATATAGCCATGTCTGAACTGGGGTGGCAGAGTGGGCTAAAGAACGGTGATTGATTAAACCCAGATCTTTTGACTGGGTGTGAGTGTTTGATTGGTTCAGATGCTCTGTCCATCACCACCCCCTTTTGTACCGCTTTTGGCCACCATAAGTGTGGCAGGGTATGCTCAGATGTGAGTCCCTTGCTCACTTTGCCACTGGATTCATGCAAGCCGGGCTGAAGACGGCTGTAATGCCAGAAACCGGTCCTCGGAAGCTTGTTTCCGGTCCAGGGAAGGCATGGCTTGGCAGTTCGGGCTGGACTGTTCCCATGAGTCACAGGGTCAGACTGATTTGCATATAGCCATGTCTGAACTGGGGTGGTAGAGTGGGCTAAAGAACTGTGATGGATGAAACCCAGATCTTTTGACTGGGTGTGAGTGTTTGATTTGTTCAGATGCTCTGTCCATCACCACCCCCTTTTGTTCCGCTTTTGGCCGCCATAAGTGTGGTAGGGTATGCTCAGACGTGAGTCCCTTGCTCACTTTGCCACTGGATTCAAGCAAGCCAAGCTGAAGACGGCTGTAATGCCAGAAACCGGTCCTCGGAAGCTTGTTTCCGGTCCAGGGTAGGCAGGGCTTGGCAGTTCGGGCTGGACTGTTCCCATGAGGCACAGGGTCAGACTAATTTGCATATAGCCATGTCTGAACTGGGGTGGCAGAGTGGGCTAAAGAACGGTGATGGATTAAACCCAGATCTTTTTACTGGGTGTGAGTGTTTGATTGGTTCAGATGCTCCGTCCATCACCACCCCCTTTTGTACTGCTTTTGGCCGCCATAAGTGTGGCAGGGTATGCTCAAACGTGGGTCCCTTGCTCACTTTGCCACTGTATTCAAGCAAGCCGGGCTGAAGACGGCTGTAATGCCAGAAACCGGTCCTCGGAAGCTTGTTTGAGGTCCAGGGAAGGCATGGCTTGGCAGTTCGGCCTGGACTGTTCCCATGAGGCACAGGGTCAGACTGATTTGCATATAGCCATGTCTGAACTGGGGTGGCAGATTGGGCTAAAGAACGGTGATGGATTAAACCCAGATCTTTTGACTGGGTGTGAGTGTTTGATTTGTTCAGATGCTCTGTCCATCACCACCCCCTTTTGTTCCGCTTTTGGCTGCCATAAGTGTGGCAGGGTATGCTCAGACGTGAGTCCCTTGCTCACTTTGCCACTGGATTCAAGCAAGCCGGGCTGAAGACGGCTGTAATGCCAGAACCGGTCCTCGGAAGCTTGTTTCCGGTCCAGGGAAGGCAGGGCTTGGCAGTTCGGGCTGGACTGTTCCCATGAGGCACAGGGTCAGACTGATTTGCATATAGCCATGTCTGAACTGGGGTGGCAGAGTGGGCTAAAGAACGGTGATGGATTAAACCCAGATCTTTTGACTACTTGTGAGTGTTTGATTGATTCAGATGCTCCGTCCATCACCACCCCCTTTTGTACCACTTTGTTCACCATAAGTTGGCAGGGTATGCTCAGACGTGAGTCCCTTGCTCACTTTGCCACTGGATTCAAGCAAGCCGGGCTGAAGATGGCTGTAATGCCAGAAACAGGTCCTCGGAAGCTTGTTTCCGGTCCAGGGAAGGCAGGGCTTGGCAGTTCGGGCTGGACTATTCCCATGAGGCACAGGGTCACACTGATTTGCATATAGCCATGTCTGAACTGGGGTGGCAGAGTGGGCTAAAGAACGGTGATGGATTAAACCCAGATCTTTTGACTACTTGTGAGTGTTTGATTGATTCAGATGCTCCGTCCATCACCACCCCCTTTTGTACCACTTTGTTCACCATAAGTTGGCAGGGTATGCTCAGACGTGAGTCCCTTGCTCACTTTGCCACTGGATTCAAGGAAGCCGGGCTGAAGACGGCTGAAATGCCAAAAACCGGTCCTCGGTAGCTTGTTTCTGGTCCAGGGAAGGCATGGCTTGGCAGTTCGGGCTGGACTGTTCCCATGAGGCACAGGGTCAGACTGATTTGCATATAGCCATGTCTGAACTGGGGTTGCAGAGTGGGCTAAAGAACGGTGATGGATTAAACCCAGATCTTTTGACTGGGTGTGAGTGTTTGATTGGTTCAGATGCTCTGTCCATCTCCACCCCCTTTTGTACCGCTTTTGGCCGCCATAAGTGTGGCAGGTATGCTCAGACGTGAGTCCCTTGCTCACTTTGCCACTGGATTCAAGCAAGCCGGGCTGAAGACGGCTGTAATGCCAGAAACCGGTCCTCAGAAGCTTGTTTCCGGTCCAGGGAAGGCAGGGCTTGTCAGTTCGGGCTGGACTGTTCCCATGAGGCACAGGGTCAGACTGATTTGCATATAGCCATGTCTTAACTGGGGTGGCAGAGTGGGCTAAAGAACGGTGATTGATTAAACCCAGATCTTTTGACTGGGTGTGAGTGTTTGATTGGTTCAGATGCTACGTCCCTCACCACCCCCTATTGTACCGCTTTTGGCCTCCATAAGTGTGTCAGGGTATGCTCAGACGTGAGTCCCTTGCTCACTTTGCCACTGGATTTATGCAAGTTGGGCTGAAGACTGCTGTAAGGCCAGAAACCGGTCCTCGGAAGCTTGTTTCCGGTCCAGGGAAGGCATGGCTTGGCAGTTCGGGCTGGACTGTTCCCACGAGGCACAGGGTCAGACTGATTAGCATATAGCCATGTCTGAACTGGGGTGGCAGAGTGGGCTAAAGAAGGGTGATGAATTAAACCCAGATCTTTTGACTGGGTGTGAGTGTTTGATTGGTTCATATGCTCCGTCCATCACCACCCCCTGTTGTACCGCTTTTGGCCGCCATCAGTGTGGCAGGGTATTCTCAGACGTGAGTCCCTTGCTCACTTTGCCACTGGATTCAAGCAAGCTGGGCTGAAGACGGCTGTAATGCCAGAAACCGGTCCTCGGAAGCTTGTTTCCGGTCCAGGGAAGGCATGGCTGGGCAGTTCGGCCTGGACTGTTCCCATGAGGCACAGGGTCAGACTGATTTGCATATAGCCATGTCTGAACTGGGGTGGCAGAGTGGGCTAAAGAAAGGTGATGGATTAAACCCAGATCTTTTGACTGGGTTTGAGTGTTTGATTGGTTCAGATGCTCCGTCCATCACCACCCCCTTTTGTACCGCTTTTGGCCACCATAAGTGTGGCAGGGTATGCTCAGACGTGAGTCCCCTCCTCACTTTGCCACTGGATTCAAGCAAGCCGGGCTGAAGACGGCTGTAATGCCAGAAACCGGTCCTCGGAAGCTTGTTTCCGGTCCAGGGAAGGCATGACTTGGCAGTTCGGGCTGGACTGTTTCCATGAGGCACAGGGTCAGACTGATTTGCATATAGCCATGTCTGAACTGGGGTGGCAGAGTGGGCTAAAGAACGGTGATGGATTAAACCCAGATCTTTTGACTGGATGTGAGTGTTTGATTGGTTCAGATGCTCTGTCCATCACCACCCCCTTTTGTACCGCTTTTGGCTGCCATAAGTGTGGCAGGGTATGCTCAGATGTGAGTCCCTTGGTCACTTTGCCACTGGATTCAAGCAAGCCGGGCTGAAGACGGCTGTAATGCCAGAAACCGGTCCTCGGAAGCTTGTTTCCGGTCCAGGGAAGGCATGCCTTGGCAGTTCGGACTGGACTGTTCCCATGAGGCACATGGTCAGACTGATTTGCATATACCCATGACTCAACTGGGGTGGCAGAGTGGGCTAAAGAACGGTGATGGATTAAACCCAGATCTTTTGACTGGGTGTGTGTGTTTGACTGGTTCAGATGCTCCCGTCCATCAGCACCCCCTTTTTTACCGCTTTTGGCCGCCATAAGTGTGGCAGGGTATGCTCAGACGTGAGTCCCTTGATCACTTTGCCACTGGATTCAAGCAAGCCGGGCTGAAGATGGCTGTAATGCCAGAAACCGGTCCTCGGAAGCTTGTTTCGGTCCAAGGAAGGCATGGCTTGGCAGTTCGGGCTGGACTGTTCCCATGAGGCACAGGGTCAGACTGATTTGCATATATCCATGTCTGAACTGGGGTGGCAGAGTGGGCTAAAGATTGGTGATGGATTAAACCCAGATCTTTTGACTGGGTGTGAGTGTTTGATTGGTTCAGATGCTCCGTCCATCACCACCCCCTTTTGTACCGCTTTTGGCCGCCATAAGTGTGGCAGGGTATGCTCAGACGTGAGTCCCTTGCTCACTTTGCCACTGGATTCAAGCAAGCCGGGCTGAAGACGGCTGTATTGCCAGAAACCGGTCCTCGGAACTTTGTTTCCGGTCCAGGGAAGGCATGGCTTGGCAGTTCGGGCTGGACTGTTTCCATGAGGCACAGGGTCAGACTGATTTGCATATAGCCATGTCTGAACTGGGGTGGCAGAGTGGGCTAAAGAACGGTGATGGATTAAACCCAGATCTTTTGACTGGGTGTGAGTGTTTGATTGGTTCAGATGCTCCGTCCATCACCACCCCCTTTTGTACCGCTTATGGCCACCATAAGTGTGGCAGGGTATGCTCAGACGTGAGTCCCTTGCTCACTTTGCCACTGGATTCAAGCAAGCCGGGATGAAGACGGCTGTAATGCCAGAAACCGGTCCTCGGAAGCTTGTTTCCGGTCCAGGGAAGGCATGGCTCAGCAGTTCGGGCTGGACTGTTCCCATGAGACACAGAGTCAGACTGATTTGCATATAGCCATGTCTGAACTGGGGGGGCAGAGTCGGCTAAAGAAGGGTGATGGATTAAACCCAGATCTTTTGACTGGGTGTGAGTGTTTGATTGGTTCAGATGCTCCGTCCATCACCACCCCCTGTTGTACCGCTTTTGGCTGCCATAAGTGTGGCAGGGTATGCTCAGACGTGAGTCCCTTGCTCACTTTGCCACTGGATTCAAGCAAGCCGGGCTGAAGACGGCTGTGATGCCAGAAATTGGTCCTCGGAAGCTTGTTTCCGGTCCAGGGAAGGCATGGCTTGGCAGTTCCGGCTGGACTGTTCCCATGTGGCACAGGGTCAGACTGATTTGCATATAGCCATGTCTGAACTGGGGTGGCAGAGTGGGCTAAAGAAAGGTGATGGATTAAACCCAGATCTTTTGACTGGGTGTGAGTGTTTGATTGGTTCAGATGCTCCGTCCTTCACCACCCCCTTTTGTGCCGCTTTTGGCAGCCATAAGTGTGGCAGGGTATGCTCAGACGTGAGTCCCTTGCTCACTTTGCCACTGGATTCTAGCAAGCCGGGCTGAAGACGGCTGTAATGCCAGAAACCGGTCCTCGGAAGCTTGTTTCCGGTCCAGGGAAGGCAGGGCTTGGCAGTTCGGGCTGGACTGTTCCCACGAGGCACAGGGTCAGACTGATTTGCCTATAGCCATGTCTGAACTGGGGTGGCAGAGTGGTCTAAAGAACGGTGATGGATTAAACCCAGATCTTTTGACTGGGTGTGAGTGTTTGATTGGTTCAGATGCTCCGTCCATCACCACCCCCTTTTGTACCGCTTTTGGCAGCCATAAGTGTGGCAGGTATGCTCAGACGTGAGTCCCTTGCTCACTTTGCCACTGGATTCAAGCAAGCCGGGCTGAAGACGGCTGTAATGCCAGAAACCGGTCCTCGGAAGCTTGTTTCCGGTCCATGAAAAGGCATGGCTTGGCAGTTCGGGCTGGACTGTTCCCATGAGGCACAGGGTCAGACTGATTTGCATATAGCCATGTCTGAACTGGGGTGGCAGAGTGGGCTAAAGAACGGTGATGGATTAAACCCAGATCTTTTGACTGGGTGTGAGTGTTTGATTGGTTCAGATGCTCCGTCCATCACCACCCCCTTTTGTACCACTTTTGGCCACAATAAGTGTGGCAGGGTATGCTCAGACGTGAGTCCCTTGCTCACTTTGCCACTGGATTCAAGCAAGCCGGGCTGAAGACGGCTGTAATGCCATTAACCGGTCCTCGGAAGCTTGTTTCCGGTCCAGGGAAGGCAGGGCTTGGCAGTTCGGGCTGGACTGTTCCCATGAGGCACAGGGTCAGACTGATTTGCATATAGCCATGTCTGAACTGGGGTGGCAGAGTGGGCTAAAGAACGGTGATGGATTAAACCCAGATCTTTTGACTGGGTGTGAGTTTTTGATTGGTTCAGATGCTCCGTCCATCACCACCCCTTTTTGTACCGCTTTTGGCCGCCATAAGTGTGGCAGGGTGTGCTCAGACGTGAGTCCCTTGATCACTTTGCCACTGGATTCAAGCAAGCCGGGCTGAAGATGGCTGTAATGCCAGAAACCGGTCCTCGGAAGCTTGTTTCGGTCCAAGGAAGGCATGGCTTGGCAGTTCGGGCTGGACTGTTCCCATGAGGCACAGGGTCAGACTGATTTGCATATAGCCATGTCTGAACTGGGGTGGCAGAGTGGGCTAAAGATTGGTGATGGATTAAACCCAGATCTTTTGACTGGGTGTGAGTGTTTGATTGGTTCACATGCTCCGTCCATCACCACCCCCTTTTGTACCACTTTTGGCCGCCATAAGTGTGGCAGGGTATGCTCAGACGTGAGTCCCTTGCTCACTTTGCCACTGGATTCAAGCAAGCCGGGCTGAAGACGGCTGTATTGCCAGAAACCGGTCCTCTGAACTTTGTTTCCGGTCCAGGGAAGGCATGGCTTGGCAGTTCGGGCTGGACTGTTTCCATGAGGCACAGGGTCAGACTGATTTGCATATAGCCATGTCTGAACTGGGGTGGCAGAGTGGGCTAAAGAACGGTGATGGATTAAACCCAGATCTTTTGACTGGGTGTGAGTGTTTGATTGGTTCAGATGCTCCGTCCATCACCACCCCCTTTTGTACCGCTTTTGGCCACCATAAGTGTGGCAGGGTATGCTCAGACGTGAGTCCCTTGCTCACTTTGCCACTGGATTCAAGCAAGCCGGGATGAAGACGGCTGTAATACCAGAAACCGGTCCTCGGAAGCTTGTTTCCGGTCCAGGGAAGGCATGGCTCAGCAGTTCGGGCTGGACTGTTCCCATGAGACACAGAGTCAGACTGATTTGCATATAGCCATGTCTGAACTGGGGGGGCAGAGTCGGCTAAAGAAGGGTGATGGATTAAACCCAGATCTTTTGACTGGGTGTGAGTGTTTGATTGGTTCAGATGCTCCGTCCATCACCACCCCCTGTTGTACCGCTTTTGGCTGCCATAAGTGTGGCAGGGTATGCTCAGACGTGAGTCCCTTGCTCACTTTGCCACTGGATTCAAGCAAGCCGGGCTGAAGACGGCTGTGATGCCAGAAATCGGTCCTCGGAAGCTTGTTTCCGGTCCAGGGAAGGCATGGCTTGGCAGTTCCGGCTGGACTGTTCCCATGTGGCACAGGGTCAGACTGATTTGCATATAGCCATGTCTGAACTGGGGTGGCAGAGTGGGCTAAAGAACGGTGATGGATTAAACCCAGATCTTTTGACTGGGTGTGAGTGTTTGATTGGTTCAGATGCTCCGTCCTTCACCACCCCCTTTTGTGCCGCTTTTGGCAGCCATAAGTGTGGCAGGGTATGCTCAGACGTGAGTCCCTTGCTCACTTTGCCACTGGATTCTAGCAAGCCGGGCTGAAGACGGCTGTAGTGCCAGAAACCGGTCCTCGGAAGCTTGTTTCCGGTCCAGGAAAGGCAGGGCTTGGCAGTTCGGGCTGGACTGTTCCCACGAGGCACAGGGTCAGACTGATTTGCCTATAGCCATGTCTGAACTGGGGTTGGCAGAGTGGGCTAAAGAACGGTGATGGATTAAACCCAGATCTTTTGACTGGGTGTGAGTGTTTGATTGGTTCAGATGCTCCGTCCATAACCACCCCCTTTTGTACCGCTTTTGGCAGCCATAAGTGTGGCAGGGTATGCTCAGACGTGAGTCCCTTGCTCACTTTGCCACTGGATTCAAGCAAGCCGGGCTGAAGACGGCTGTAATGCCAGAAACCGGTCCTCGGAAGCTTGTTTCCGGTACATGAAAAGGCATGGCTTGGCAGTTCGGGCTGGACTGTTCCCATGAGGCACAGGGTCAGACTGATTTGCATATAGCCATATCTGAACTGGGGTGGCAGAGTGGGCTAAAGAACGGTGATGGATTAAGCCCAGATCTTTTGACTGGGTGTGAGTGTTTGATTGGTTCAGATGCTCCGTCCATCACCACCCCCTTTTGTACCACTTTTGGCCACAATAAGTGTGGCAGGGTATGCTCAGACGTGAGTCCCTTGCTCACTTTGCCACTGGATTCAAGCAAGCCGGGCTGAAGACGGCTGTAATGCCAGAAACCGGTCCTCGGAAGCTTGTTTCCGGTCCAGGGAAGGCAGGGCTTGGCAGTTCAGGCTGGACTGTTCCCATGAGGCACAGGGTCAGACTGATTTGCATATAGCCATGTCTGAACTGGGGTGGCAGAGTGGGCTAAAGAACGGTGATGGATTAAACCCAGATCTATTGACTGGGTGTGAGTTTTTGATTGGTTCAGATGCTCCGTCCATCACCACCCCTTTTTGTACCGCTTTTGGCCGCCATAAGTGTGGCAGGGTGTGCTCAGACGTGAGTCCCTTGATCACTTTGCCACTGGATTCAAGCAAGCCGGGCTGAAGATGGCTGTAATGCCAGAAACCGGTCCTCGGAAGCTTGTTTCGGTCCTAGGAAGGCATGGCTTGGCAGTTCGGGCTGGACTGTTCCCATGAGGCACAGGGTCAGACTGATTTGCATATAGCCATGTCTGAACTGGGGTGGCAGAGTGGGCTAAAGATTGGTGATGGATTAAACCCAGATCTTTTGACTGGGTGTGAGTGTTTGATTGGTTCAGATGCTCCGTCCATCACCACCCCCTTTTGTACCGCTTTTGGCCGCCATAAGTGTGGCAGGGTATGCTCAGACGTGAGTCCCTTGCTCACTTTGCCACTGGATTCAAGCAAGCCGGGCTGAAGACGGCTGTATTGCCAGAAACCGGTCCTCGGAACTTTGTTTCCGGTCCAGGGAAGGCATGGCTTGGCAGTTCGGGCTGGACTGTTTCCATGAGGCACAGGGTCAGACTGATTTGCATATAGCCATGTCTGAACTGGGGTGGCAGAGTGGGCTAAAGAACGGTGATGGATTAAACCCAGATCTTTTGACTGGGTGTGAGTGTTTGATTGGTTCAGATGCTCCGTCCATCACCACCCCCTTTTGTACCGCTTTTGGCCACCATAAGTGTGGCAGGGTATGCTCAGACGTGAGTCCCTTGCTCACTTTGCCACTGGATTCAAGCAAGCCGGGATGAAGACGGCTGTAATGCCAGAAACCGGTCCTCGGAAGCTTGTTTCCGGTCCAGGGAAGGCATGGCTCAGCAGTTCGGGCTGGACTGTTCCCATGAGACACAGAGTCAGACTGATTTGCATATAGCCATGTCTGAACTGGGGGGGCAGAGTCGGCTAAAGAAGGGTGATGGATTAAACCCAGATCTTTTGACTGGGTGTGAGTGTTTGATTGGTTCAGATGCTCCGTCCATCACCACCCCCTGTTGTACCGCTTTTGGCTGCCATAAGTGTGGCAGGGTATGCTCAGACGTGAGTCCCTTGCTCACTTTGCCACTGGATTCAAGCAAGCCGGGCTGAAGACGGCTGTGATGCCAGAAATCGGTCCTCGGAAGCTTGTTTCCGGTCCAGGGAAGGCATGGCTTGGCAGTTCCGGCTGGACTGTTCCCATGTGGCACAGGGTCAGACTGATTTGCATATAGCCATGTCTGAACTGGGGTGGCAGAGTGGGCTAAAGAACGGTGATGGATTAAACCCAGATCTTTTGACTGGGTGTGAGTGTTTGATTGGTTCAGATGCTCCGTCCTTCACCACCCCCTTTTGTGCCGCTTTTGGCAGCCATAAGTGTGGCAGGGTATGCTCAGACGTGAGTCCCTTGCTCACTTTGCCACTGGATTCTAGCAAGCCGGGCTGAAGACGGCTGTAATGCCAGAAACCGGTCCTCGGAAGCTTGTTTCCGGTCCAGGGAAGGCAGGGCTTGGCAGTTCGGGCTGGACTGTTCCCATGAGGCACAGGGTCAGACTGATTTGCATATAGCCATGTCTGAACTGGGGTGGCAGAGTGGGCTAAAGAACGGTGATGGATTAAGCCCAGATCTTTTGACTGGGTTTGAGTGTTTGATTGGTTCAGATGCTCCGTCCATCACCACCCCCTTTTGTACCACTTTTGGCCACAATAAGTGTGGCAGGGTATGCTCAGACGTGAGTCCCTTGCTCACTTTGCCACTGGATTCAAGCAAGCCGGGCTGAAGACGGCTGTAATGCCAGAAACCGGTCCTCGGAAGCTTGTTTCCGGTCCAGGGAAGGCAGGGCTTGGCAGTTCGGGCTGGACTGTTCCCATGAGGCACAGGGTCAGACTGATTTGCATATAGCCATGTCTGAACTGGGGTGGCAGAGTGGGCTAAAGAACGGTGATGGATTAAACCCAGATCTTTTGACTGGGTGTGAGTTTTTGATTGGTTCAGATGCTCCGTCCATCACCACCCCTTTTTGTACCGCTTTTGGCCGCCATAAGTGTGGCAGGGTGTGCTCAGACGTGAGTCCCTTGATCACTTTGCCACTGGATTCAAGCAAGCCGGGCTGAAGATGGCTGTAATGCCAGAAACCGGTCCTCGGAAGCTTGTTTCGGTCCAAGGAAGGCATGGCTTGGCAGTTCGGGCTGGACTGTTCCCATGAGGCACAGGGTCAGACTGATTTGCATATAGCCATGTCTGAACTGGGGTGGCAGAGTGGGCTAAAGATTGGTGATGGATTAAACCCAGATCTTTTGACTGGGTGTGAGTGTTTGATTGGTTCAGATGCTCCGTCCATCACCACCCCCTTTTGTACCGCTTTTGGCCGCCATAAGTGTGGCAGGGTATGCTCAGACGTGAGTCCCTTGCTCACTTTGCCACTGGATTCAAGCAAGCCGGGCTGAAGACGGCTGTATTGCCAGAAACCGGTCCTCGGAACTTTGTTTCCGGTCCAGGGAAGGCATGGCTTGGCAGTTCGGGCTGGACTGTTTCCATGATGCACAGGGTCAGACTGATTTGCATATAGCCATGTCTGAACTGGGGTGGCAGAGTGGGCTAAAGAACGGTGATGGATTAAACCCAGATCTTTTGACTGGGTGTGAGTGTTTGATTGGTTCAGATGCTCCGTCCATCACCACCCCCTTTTGTACCGCTTTTGGCCACCATAAGTGTGGCAGGGTATGCTCAGACGTGAGTCCCTTGCTCACTTTGCCACTGGATTCAAGCAAGCCGGGATGAAGACGGCTGTAATGCCAGAAACCGGTCCTCGGAAGCTTGTTTCCGGTCCAGGGAAGGCATGGCTCAGCAGTTCGGGCTGGACTGTTCCCATGAGACACAGAGTCAGACTGATTTGCATATAGCCATGTCTGAACTGGGGGGGCAGAGTGGGCTAAAGAAGGGTGATGGATTAAACCCAGATCTTTTGACTGGGTGTGAGTGTTTGATTGGTTCAGATGCTCCGTCCATCACCACCCCCTGTTGTACCGCTTTTGGCTGCCATAAGTGTGGCAGGGTATGCTCAGACGTGAGTCCCTTGCTCATTTTGCCACTGGATTCAAGCAAGCCGGGCTGAAGACAGCTGTAATGCCAGAAACCGGTCCTCGGTAGCTTGTTTCCGGTCCAGGGAAGGCATGGCTTGGCAGTTCGGGCTGGACTGTTTCCATGAGGCACAGGGTCAGACTGATTTGCATATAGCCATGTCTGAACTGGGGTGGCAGAGTGGGCTAAAGAACGGTGATGGATTAAACCCAGATCTTTTGACTGGGTGTGAGCGTTTGATTGGTTCAGATGCTCCGTCCATCACCACCCCCTTTTGTACCACTTTTGGCTGCCATAAGTGTGGCAGGGTATGCTCAGACGTGAGTCCCTTGGTCACTTTGCCACTGGATTCAAGCAAGCCGGGCTGAAGACGGCTGTAATGCCAGAAACCGGTCCTCGGAAGCTTGTTTCCGGGCCAGGGAAGGCATGCCTTGGCAGTTCGGGCTGGACTGTTCCCATGAGGCACATGGTCACACTGATTTGCATATACCCATGTCTCAACTGGGGTGGCAGAGTGGGCTAAAGAACGGTGATGGATTAAACCCAGATCTTTTGACTGGGTGTGAGTGTTTGACTGGTTCAGATATTCCGTCCATCAGCACCCCCTTTTGTACCGCTTTTGGCCGCCATAAGTGTGGCAGGGTATGCTCAGACGTGAGTCCCTTGCTCACTTTGCCACTGGATTCAAGCAAGCCGGGCTGAAGACGGCTGTATTGCCAGAAACCGGTCCTCGGAAGCTTGTTTCCGGTCCAGGGAAGGCATGGCTTGGCAGTTCGGGCTGGACTGTTTCCATGAGGCACAGGGTCAGACTGATTTGCATATAGCCATGTCTGAACTGGGGTGGCAGAGTGGGCTAAAGAACGGTGATGGATTAAACCCAGATCTTTGGACTGGGTGTGAGTGTTTGATTGGTTCAGATGCTCCGTCCATCACCACCCCCTTTTGTACCGCTTTTGGCTGCCATACGTGTGGCAGGGTATGCTCAGACGTGAGTCCCTTGCTCACTTTGCCACTGGATTCAAGCAAGCCGGGCTGAAGACGGCTGTAATGCCAGAAACCGGTCCTCGGAAGCTTGTTTCCGGTCCAGGGAAGGCATGGCTTGGCAGTTCGGGCTGGACTGTTCCCATGAGGCGCAGGGTCAGACTGATTTGCATATAGCCATGTCTGAACTGTGTGGCAGAGTGGGCTAAAGAACGGTGATGGATTAAACCCAGATCTTTTGACTGGGTGTGAGTGTTTGACTGGTTCAGATGCTCCGTCCATCAGCACCCCCTTTTGTACCTCTTTTGGCCGCCATAAGTGTGGCAGGGTATGCTCAGACGTTAGTCCCTTGCTCACTTTGCCACTGGATTCAAGCAAGCCGGGCTGAAGACGGCTGTA
This sequence comes from Lissotriton helveticus, assembly GCF_964261635.1. NCBI lineage: Eukaryota > Metazoa > Chordata > Amphibia > Caudata > Salamandridae > Lissotriton > Lissotriton helveticus. Next base: position 1,187,203,355 of record NC_136061.1, on the reverse strand, counting down.
ATGCTAGAAACCGGTCCTCGGAAGCTTGTTTCCGGTCCAGGGAAGGCATGGCTTGGCAGTTCGGGCTGGACTGTTCCTATGAGGCACATGGTCACACTGATTTGCATATACCCATGTCTCAACTGGGGTGGCAGAGTGGGCTAAAGAACGGTGATGGATTAAACCCAGATCTTTTGACTGGGTGTGAGTGTTTGACTGGTTCAGATGCTCCGTCCATCAGCACCCCCTTTTGTACCGCTTTTGGCCGCCATAAGTGTGGCAGGGTATGCTCAGACGTGAGTCCCTTGCTCACTTTGCCACTGGATTCAAGCAAGCCGGGCTGAAGACGGCTGTATTGCCAGAAACCGGTCCTCGGAAGCTTGTTTCCGGTCCAGGGAAGGCATGGCTTGGCAGTTCGGGCTGGACTGTTTCCATGAGGCACAGGGTCAGACTGATTTGCATATAGCCATGTCTGAACTGGGGTGGCAGAGTGGGCTAAAGAACGGTGATGGATTAAACCCAGATCTTTGGACTGGGTGTGAGTGTTTGATTGGTTCAGATGCTCCGTCCATCACCACCCCCTTTTGTACCGCTTTTGGCTGCCATACGTGTGGCAGGGTATGCTCAGACGTGAGTCCCTTGCTCACTTTGCCACTGGATTCAAGCAAGCCGGGCTGAAGACGGCTGTAATGCCAGAAACCGGTCCTCGGAAGCTTGTTTCCGGTCCAGGGAAGGCATGGCTTGGCAGTTCGGGCTGGACTGTTCCCATGAGGCGCAGGGTCAGACTGATTTGCATATAGCCATGTCTGAACTGGGGGCAGAGTGGGCTAAAGAAGGGTGATTGATTCAACCCAGATCTTTTGACTGGGTGTGAGTGTTTGATTGGTTCAGATGCTCCATCCATCACCACCCCCTGTTGTACCGCTTTTGGCTGCCATAAGTGTGGCAGGGTATGCTCAGACGTGAGTCCCTTGCTCACTTTGCCACTGGATTCAAGCAAGCCTGGCTGAAGACGGCTGTAATGCCAGAAACCGGTCCTCGGAAGCTTGTTTCCGGTCCAGGGAAGGCATGGCTTGGCAGTTCCGGCTGGACTGTTCCCATGTGGCACAGGGTCAGACTGATTTGCATATAGCCATGTCTGAACTGGGGTGGCAGAGTGGGCTAAAGAACGGTGATGGATTAAACCCAGATCTTATGACTGGGTGTGAGTGTTTGATTGGTTCAGATGCTCCGTCCTTCACCACCCCCTTTTGTACCGCTTTTGGCAGCCATAAGTGTGGCAGGATATGCTCAGACGTGAGTCCCTTGCTCACTTTGCACTGGATTCTAGCAAGCCGGGCTGAAGGCGACTGTAATGCCAGAAACCGGTCCTCGGAAGCTTGTTTCCGGTCCAGGGAAGGCAGGGCTTGGCAGTTCGGGCTGGACTGTTCCCAGGAGGCACAGTGTCAGACTGATTTGCATATAGCCATGTCTGAACTGGTGTGTCAGAGTGGGCTAAAGAACGGTGATGGATTAAACCCAGATCTTTTGACTGGGTGTGAGTGTTTGATTGGTTCAGATGCTCCGTCCATAACCACCCCCTTTTGTACCGCTTTTGGCAGCCATAAGTGTGGCAGGGTATGCTCAGACGTGAGTCCCTTGCTCACTTTGCCACTGGATTCAAGCAAGCCGGGCTGAAGATGGCTGTAATGCCAGAAACCGGTCCTCGGAAGCTTGTTTCGGTCCAAGGAAGGCATGGCTTGGCAGTTCGGGCTGGAAGTTCCCATGAGGCACAGGGTCAGACTGATTTGCATATAGCCATGTCTGAACTGGGGTGGCAGAGTGGGCTAAAGATTGGTGATGGATTAAACCCAGATCTTTTGACTGGGTGTGAGTGTTTGATTGGTTCAGATGCTCCGTCCATCACCACCCCCTTTTGTACCGCTTTTGGCCGCCATAAGTGTGGCAGGGTATGCTCAGACGTGAGTCCCTTGCTCCATTTGCCACTGGATTCAAGCAAGCCGGGCTGAAGACGGCTGTTTTGCCAGAAACCGGTCCTCGGAACTTTGTTTCCGGTCCAGGGAAGGCATGGCTTGGCAGTTCGGGCTGGACTGTTTCCATGAGGCACAGGGTCAGACTGATTTGCATATAGCCATGTCTGAACTGGGGTGGCAGAGTGGGCTAAAGAACGGTGATGGATTAAACCCAGATCTTTTGACTGGGTGTGAGTGTTTGATTGGTTCAGATGCTCCGTCCATCACCACCCCCTTTTGTACCGCTTTTGGCCACCATAAGTGTGGCAGGGTATGCTCAGACGTGAGTCTCTTGCTCACTTTGCCACTGGATTCAAGCAAGCCGGGATGAAGACGGCTGTAATGCCAGAAACCGGTCCTCGGAAGCTTGTTTCCGGTCCAGGGAAGGCATGGCTCAGCAGTTCGGGCTGGACTGTTCCCATGAGACACAGGGTCAGACTGATTTGCATATAGCCATGTCTGAACTGGGGTGGCAGAGTGGGCTAAAGAACGGTGATGGATTAAACCCAGATCTTTTGACTGGGTGTGAGTGTTTGATTGGTTCAGATGCTCCGTCCATAACCACCCCCTTTTGTACCGCTTTTGGCAGCCATAATTGTGGCAGGGTATGCTCAGACGTGAGTCCCTTGCTCACTTTGCCACTGGATTCAAGCAAGCCGGGCTGAAGATGGCTGTAATGCCAGAAACCGGTCCTCGGAAGCTTGTTTCGGTCCAAGGAAGGCATGGCTTGGCAGTTCGGGCTGGACTGTTCCCATGAGGCACAGGGTCAGACTGATTTGCATATAGCCATGTCTGAACTGGGGTGGCAGAGTGGGCTAAAGATTGGTGATGGATTAAACCCAGATCTTTTGACTGGGTGTGAGTGTTTGATTGGTTCAGATGCTCCGTCCATCACCACCCCCTTTTGTACCGCTTTTGGCCGCATTAAGTGTGGCAGGGTATGCTCAGACGTGAGTCCCTTGCTCACTTTGCCACTGGATTCAAGCAAGCCAGGCTGAAGACGGCTGTATTGCCAGAAACCGGTCCTCGGAACTTTGTTTACGGTCCAGGGAAGGCATGGCTTGGCAGTTCGGGCTGGACTGTTTCCATGAGGCACAGGGTCAGACTGATTTGCATATAGCCATGTCTGAACTGGGGTGGCAGAGTGGGCTAAAGAACGGTGATGGATTAAACCCAGATCTTTTGACTGGGTGTGAGTGTTTGATTGGTTCAGATGCTCCGTCCATCACCACCCCCTTTTGTACCGCTTTTGGCCACCATAAGTGTGGCAGGGTATACTCAGACGTGAGTCTCTTGCTCACTTTGCCACTGGATTCAAGCAAGCCGGGATGAAGACGGCTGTAATGCCAGAAACCGGTCCTCGGAAGCTTGTTTCCGGTCAAGGGAAGGCATGGCTCAGCATTTCGGGCTGGACTGTTCCCATGAGACACAGGGTCAGGCTGATTTGCATATAGCCATGTCTGAACTGGGGTGGCAGAGTGGGCTAAAGAACGGTGATGGATTAAACCCAGATCTTTTGACTGGGTGTGAGTGTTTGATTGGTTCAGATGCTCCGTCCATAACCACCCCCTTTTGTACCGCTTTTGGCAGCCATAAGTGTGGCAGGGTATGCTCAGACGTGAGTCCCTTGCTCACTTTGCCACTGGATTCAAGCAAGCCGGGCTGAAGATGGCTGTAATGCCAGAAACCGGTCCTCGGAAGCTTGTTTCGGTCCAAGGAAGGCATGGCTTGGCAGTTCGGGCTGGACTGTTCCCATGAGGCACAGGGTCAGACTGATTTGCATATAGCCATGTCTGAACTGGGGTGGCAGAGTGGGCTAAAGATTGGTGATGGATTAAACCCAGATCTTTTGACTGGGTGTGAGTGTTTGATTGGTTCAGATGCTCTGTCCATCACCACCCCCTTTTGTACCGCTTTTGGCCGCCATAAGTGTGGCAGGGTATGCTCAGACGTGAGTCCCTTGCTCACTTTGCCACTGGATTCAAGCAAGCCGGGCTGAAGACGGCTGTATTGCCAGAAACCGGTCCTCGGAACTTTGTTTCCGGTCCAGGGAAGGCATGGCTTGGCAGTTCGGGCTGGACTGTTTCCATGAGGCACAGGGTCAGACTGATTTGCATATAGCCATGTCTGAACTGGGGTGGCAGAGTGGGCTAAAGAACGGTGATGGATTAAACCCAGATCTTTTGACTGGGTGTGAGTGTTTGATTGGTTCAGATGCTCCGTCCATCACCACCCCCTTTTGTACCGCTTTTGGCCACCATAAGTGTGGCAGGGTATGCTCAGACGTGAGTCCCTTGCTCACTTTGCCACTGGATTCAAGCAAGCCGGGATGAAGACGGCTGTAATGCCAGAAACCGGTCCTCGGAAGCTTGTTTCCGGTCCAGGGAAGGCATGGCTCAGCAGTTCGGGCTGGACTGTTCCCATGAGACACAGAGTCAGACTGATTTGCACATAGCCATGTCTGAACTGGGGGGGCAGAGTGGGCTAAAGAAGGGTGATGGATTAAACCCAGATCTTTTGACTGGGTGTGAGTGTTTGATTGGTTCAGATGCTCCGTCCATCACCACCCCCTGTTGTACCGCTTTTGGCTGCCATAAGTGTGGCAGGGTATGCTCAGACGTGAGTCCCTTGCTAACTTTGCCACTGGATTCAAGCAAGCCGGGCTGAAGACGGCTGTAATGCCAGAAACCGGTCCTCAGTAGCTTGTTTCCGGTCCAGGGAAGGCATGGCTTGGCAGTTCGGGCTGGACTGTTTCCATGAGGCACAGGGTCAGACTGATTTACATATAGCCATGTCTGAACTGGGGTGGTAGAGTGGGCTAAAGAACGGTGATGGATTAAACCCAGATCTTTTGACTGGGTGTGAGCGTTTGATTGGTTCAGATGCTCCGTCCATCACCACCCCCTTTTGTACCACTTTTGGCTGCCATAAGTGTGGCAGGGTATGCTCAGACGTGAGTCCCTTGGTCACTTTGCCACTGGATTCAAGCAAGCCGGGCTGAAGACGGCTGTAATGCCAGAAACCGGTCCTCGGAAGCTTGTTTCCGGGCCAGGGAAGGCATGCCTTGGCAGTTCGGGCTGGACTGTTCCCATGAGGCACATGGTCACACTGATTTGCATATACCCATGTCTCAACTGGGGTGGCAGAGTGGGCTAAAGAACGGTGATGGATTAAACCCAGATCTTTTGACTGGGTGTGAGTGTTTGACTGGTTCAGATGCTCCGTCCATCAGCACCCCCTTTTGTACCGCTTTTGGCCGCCATAAGTGTGGCAGGGTATGCTCAGACGTGAGTCCCTTGCTCACTTTGCCACTGGATTCAAGCAAGCCGGGCTGAAGACGGCTGTATTGCCAGAAACCGGTCCTCGGAAGCTTTTTTCCGGTCCAGGGAAGGCATGGCTTGGCAGTTCGGGCTGGACTGTTTCCATGAGGCACAGGGTCAGACTGATTTGCATATAGCCATGTCTGAACTGGGGTGGCAGAGTGGGCTAAAGAACGGTGATGGATTAAACCCAGATCTTTGGACTGGGTGTGAGTGTTTGATTGGTTCAGATGCTCCGTCCATCACCACCCCCTTTTGTACCGCTTTTGGCTGCCATACGTGTGGCAGGGTATGCTCAGACGTGAGTCCCTTGCTCACTTTGCCACTGGATTCAAGCAAGCCGGGCTGAAGACGGCTGTAATGCCAGAAACCGGTCCTCGGAAGCTTGTTTCCGTCCAGGGAAGGCATGGCTTGGCAGTTCGGGCTGGACTGTTCCCATGAGGCACAGGGTCAGACTGATTTGCATATAGCCATGTCTGAACTGGGGTGGCAGAGTGGGCTAAAGAACGGTGATGGATTAAACCCAGATCTTTTGACTGGGTGTGAGTGTTTGACTGGTTCAGATGCTCCGTCCATCAGCACCCCCTTTTGTACCTCTTTTGGCCGCCATAAGTGTGGCAGGGTATGCTCAGACGTGAGTCCCTTGCTCACTTTGCCACTGGATTCAAGCAAGCCGGGCTGAAGACGGCTGTAATGCTAGAAACCGGTCCTCGGAAGCTTGTTTCCGGTCCAGGGAAGGCATGGCTTGGCAGTTCGGGCAGGACTGTTCCTATGAGGCACAGGGTCAGACTGATTTGCATATAGCCATGTCTGAACTGGGGTGGCAGAGTGGGCTAAAGAACAGTGATGGATTAAACCCAGATCTTATGACTGGGTGTGAGTGTTTGATTGGTTCAGATGCTCCGTCCTTCACCACCCCCTTTTGTACCGCTTTTGGCAGCCATAAGTGTGGCAGGATATGCTCAGACGTGAGTCCCTTGCTCACTTTGCCACTGGATTCTAGCAAGCCGGGCTGAAGGCGACTGTAATGCCAGAAACCGGTCCTCGGAAGCTTGTTTCCGGTCCAGGGAAGGCAGGGCTTGGCAGTTCGGGCTGGACTGTTCCCAGGAGGCACAGGGTCAGACTGATTTGCATATAGCCATGTCTGAACTGGGGTGGCAGAGTGGGCTAAAGAACGGTGATGGATTAAACCCAGATCTTTTGACTGGGTGTGAGTGTTTGATTGGTTCAGATGCTCCGTCCATAACCACCCCCTTTTGTACCGCTTTTGGCAGCCATAAGTGTGGCAGGGTACGCTCAGACGTGAGTCCCTTGCTCACTTTGCCACTGGATTCAAGCAAGCCGGGCTGAAGACGGCTGTAATGCCAGAAACCGGTCCTCGGAAGCTTGTTTCCGGTCCAGGGAAGGCATGGCTTGGCAGTTTGGGCTGGACTGTTCCCATGAGGCACAGGGTCAGACTGATTTGCATATAGCCATGTCTGAACTGGGGTGGCAGAGTGGGCTAAAGAACGGTGATGGATTAAACCCAGATCTTTTGACTGGGTGTGAGTGTTTGATTGGTTCAGATGCTCCTCCCATCACCACCTCCTTTTGTACCACTTTTGGCCGCCATAAGTGTGGCAGGGTATGCTCAGACGTGAGTCCCTTGCTCACTTTGCCACTGGATTCAAGTAAGCCGGGCTGAAGACGACTGAAATGCCAGAAACCGGTCCTCAGAAGCTTATTTCCGGTCCAGGAAAGGCAGGGCTTGGCAGTTCGGGCTGGACTGTTCCCATGAGGCACACGGTCAGACTGATTTGTATATAGCCATGTCTGAACTGGGGTGACAGAGTGGGCTAAAGAACGGTGATGGATTAAACCCAGATCTTTTGACTGGGTGTGAGTGTTTGATTGGTTCAGATGCTCTGTCCCTCACCACCCCCTTTTGTACCGCTTTTGGCTGCCATAAGTGTGGCAGGGTATGCTCAGACGTGAGTCCCTTGCTCACTCTGCCACTGGATTCAAGCAAGCCAGGCTGAAGACGGCTGTAATGCCAGAAACCGGTCCTCGGAAGCTTGTTTCCGGTCCAGGGAAGGCATGGCTTGGCAGTTCGGGCTGGACTGTTCCCATGAGGCACAGGGTCAGACTGATTTGCATATAGCCATGTCTGAACTGGGGTGGCAGAGTGGGCTAAAGAACGGTGATTGATTAAACCCAGATCTTTTGACTGGGTGTGAGTGTTTGATTGGTTCAGATGCTCCGTCCATCACCACCCCCTTTTGTACCGCTTTTGGCCACCATAAGTGTGGCAGGGTATGCTCAGATGTGAGTCCCTTGCTCACTTTGCCTCTGGATTCAAGCAAGCCGGGCTGAAGACGGCTGTAATGCCAGAAACCGGTCCTCGGAAGCTTGTTTCCGGTCCAGGGAAGGCATGGCTTGGCAGTTCCGGCTGGACTGTGCCCATGTGGCACAGGGTCAGACTGATTTGTATATAGCCATGTCTGAACTGGGGTGGCAGAGTGGGCTAAAGAACGGTGATGGATTAAACCCAGATCTTTTGACTGGGTGTGAGTGTTTGATTGGTTCAGATGCTCCGTCCATCACCACCCCCTTTTGTACCGCTTTTGGCAGCCATAAGTGTGGCAGGGTATGCTCAGACGTGAGTCCCTTGCTCACTTTGCCACTGGATTCAAGCAAGCCGGGCTGAAGACGGCTGTAATGCCAGAAACCGGTCCTCGGAAGCTTGTTTCCGGTCCAGGGAAGGCAGGGCTTGGCAGTTCGGGCTGGACTGTTCCCATGAGGCACAGGGTCAGACTGATTTGCATATAGCCATGTCTGAACTGGGGTGGCAGAGTGGGCTAAAGAACGGTGATGGATTAAACCCAGATCTTTTGACTGGGTGTGAGTGTTTGATTGGTTCAGATGCTCCGTCCATAACCACCCCCTTTTGTACCGCTTTCGGCAGCCATAAGTGTGGCAGGGTATGCTCAGACGTGAGTCCCTTGCTCACTTTGCCACTGGATTCAAGCAAGCCGGGCTGAAGACGGCTGTAATGCCAGAAACCGGTCCTCGGAAGCTTGTTTCCGGTCCAGGGAAGGCATGGCTTGGCAGTTCGGGCTGGACTGTTTCCATGAGGCACAGGGTCAGACTGATTTGCATATAGCCATGTCTGAACTTTGGTGGCAGAGTGGGCTAAAGAACGGTGATGGATTAAACCCAGATCTTTTGACTGGGTGTGAGTGTTTGATTGGTTCAGATGCTCCGTCCATCACCACCCCCTTTTGTACCGCTTTTGGCAGCCATAAGTGTGGCAGGGTATGCTCAGACGTGAGTCCCTTGCTCACTTTGCCACTGGATTCAAGCAAGCCGGGCTGAAGACGGCTGTAATGCCAGAAACCGGTCCTCAGAAGCTTGTTTCCGGTCCAGGGAAGGCAGGGCTTGGCAGTTCGGGCTGGACTGTTCCCATGAGGCACAGGGTCAGACTGATTTGCATATAGCCATGTCTGAACTGGGGTGGCAGAGTGGGCTAAAGAACGGTGATGGATTAAACCCAGATCTTTTGACTGGGTGTGTGTTTGATTTGTTCAGATGCTCTGTCCATCACCACCCCCTTTTGTTCCTCTTTTGGCCGCCATAAGTGTGGCAGGGTATGCTCAGACGTGAGTCCCTTGCTCACTTTGCCACTGGATTCAAGCAAGCCGGGCTGAAGACGGCTGTAATGCCAGAAACCGGTCCTCGTAAGCTTGTTTCCAGTCCAGGGAAGGCAGGGCTTTGCAGTTCGGGCTGGACTGTTCCCATGAGGCACAGGGTCAGACTGATTTGCATATAGCCATGTCTGAACTGGGGTGGCAGAGTGGGCTAAAGAACAGTGGTGGATTAAACCCAGATCTTTTGACTGGGTGTGAGTGTTTGATTGGTTCAGATGCTCCGTCCATCACCACCCCCTGTTGTACCGCTTTTGGCCGTCATCAGTGTGGCAGGGTATCTTCAGACATGAGTCCCTTGCTCACTTTGCCGCTGGATTCAAGTAAGCCGGGCTGAAGACGGCTGTAATGCCAGAAACCGGTCCTCGGAAGCTTGTTTCCGGTCCAGGGAAGGCATGGCTTGGAAGTTCGGGCTGGACTGTTCCCATGAGGCACAGGGTCAGACTGATTTGCATATAGCCATGTCTGAACTGGGGTGGCAGAGTGAGCTATAGAACGGTGATGGATTAAACCCAGATCTTTTGACTGGGTGTGAGTATTTGATTGGTTCAGATACTCCGTCTATCACCACCCCCTTTTGTACCGCTTTTGGCCGCCAGAAGTGTGGCAGGGTATGCTCAGACGTGAGTCCCTTGCTCACTTTGCCACTGGATTCAAGCAAGCCGGGCTGAAGACGGCTGTATTGCCAGAAACCGGTCCTTGGAAGCTTGTTTCCGGTCCAGGGAAGGCATGGCTGGCAGTTCGGGCTGGACTGTTCCCATGAGGCACAGGGTCAGACTGATTTGCATATAGCCATGTGTGAACTAGGGTGGCAGAGTGGGCTAAAGAACGGTGATGGATTAAAACCAGATCTTTCGACTGGGTGTGAGTGTTTGATTGACTCAGATGCTCCGTCCATCACCACCCCCTTTTGTACCACTTTGTTCGCCATAAGTTGGCAGGGTATGCTCAGGCGTGAGTCCCTTGCTCACTTTGCCACTGGATTCAAGGAAGCCGGGCTGAAGACGGCTGAAATGCCAGAAACCGGTCCTCGGAAGCTTGTTTCTGGTCCAGGGAAGGCATGGCTTGGCAGTTCGGGCTGGACTTTTCCCATGAGGCACAGGGTCAGACTGATTTGCATATAGCCATGTCTGAACTGGGGTTGCAGAGTGGGCTAAAGAACGGTGATGGATTAAACCCAGATCTTTTGACTGGGTGTGAGTGTTTGATTGGTTCAGATGCTCTGTCCATCACCACCCCCTTTTGTACCGCTTTTGGCCGCCATAAGTGTGGCAGGTATGCTCAGACGTGAGTCCCTTGCTCACTTTGCCACTGAATTCAAGCAAGCCGGTCTGAAGACGGCTGTAATGACAGAAACCGGTCCTCAGAAGCTTGTTTCCGGTCCAGGGAAGGCAGGGCTTGGCAGTTCGGGCTGGACTGTTCCCATGAGGCACAGGTCAGACTGATTTGCATATAGCCATGTCTGAACTGGGGTGGCAGAGTGGGCTAAAGAACGGTGATGGATTAAACCCAGATCTTTTGACTGGGTGTGAGTGTTTGATTGGTTCAGATGCTCCGTCCATCACCACCCCCTTTTGTACCGCTTTTGGCTGCCATAAGTGTGGCAGGGTATGCTCAGACGTGAGTCCCTTGCTCACTCTGCCACTGGATTCAAGCAAGCCGGGCTGAAGACGGCTGTAATGCCAAAAACCGGTCCTCGGAAGCTTGTTTCCGGTCCAGGGAAGGCATGGCTTGGCAGTTCGGGCTGGACTGTTCCCATGAGGCACAGGGTCAGACTGATTTGCAAATAGCCATGTCTGAACTGGGGTGGCAGAGTGGGCTAAAGAACGGTGATTGATTAAACCCAGATCTTTTGACTGGGTATGAGTGTTTGATTTGTTCAGATGCTCTGTCCATCACCACCCCCTTTTGTTCCGCTTTTGGCCGCCATAAGTATGGCAGGGTATGCTCAGACGTGAATCCCTTGCTCACTTTGCCACTGGATTCAAGCAAGCCGGGCTGAAGACGGCTGTAATGCCAGAAACCGGTCCTCGGAAGCTTGTTTCCGGTCCAGGGAAGGCAGGGCTTGGCAGTTCGGGCTGGACTGTTCCCATGAGGCACAGGGTCAGACTGATTTGCATATAGTAATGTCTGAACTGGGGTGGCAGAGTGGGCTAAAGAACGGTGATGGATTAAACCTAGATCTTTTGACTGGGTGTGAGTGTTTGATTGGTTCAGATGCTCGGTCCATCACCACCCCCTTTTGTACTGCTTTTGGCTGCAATAAGTGTGGCAGGGTATGCTCAAACGTGAGTCCCTTGCTCACTTTGCCACTGGATTCAAGCAAGCCGGGCTGAAGACGGCTGTAATGCCAGAAACCGATCCTCGGAAGCTTGTTTCCGGTCCAGGGAAGGCATGGCTTGGCAGTTCGGCCTGGACTGTTCCCATGAGGCACAGGGTCAGACTGATTTGCATATAGCCATGTCTGAACTGGGGTGGCAGATTGGGCTAAAGAACGGTGATGGATTAAACCCAGATCTTTTGACTGGGTGTGAGTGTTTGATTTGTTCAGATGCTCTGTCCATTACCACCCCCTTTTGTTCCGCTTTTGGCCGCCATAAGTGTGGCAGGGTATGCTCAGACGTGAGTCCCTTGCTCACTTTGCCACTGGATTCTAGCAAGCCAGGCTGAAGACGGCTGTAATGCCAGAAACCGGTCCTCGGAAGCTTGTTTCCGGTCCAGGGAAGGCAGGGCTTGGCAGTTCGGGCTGGACTGTTCCCATGAGGCACAGGGTCAGACTGATTTGCATATAGCGATGTCTGAACTGGGGTGGCAGAGTGGGCTAAAGAACGGTGATGGATTAAACCCAGATCTTTTGACTGGGTGTGAGTGTTTGATTGGTTCAGATGCTCCGTCCATCACCACCCCCTTTTGTACTGCTTTTGGCCGCCATAAGTGTGGCAGGGTATGCTCAGACGTGAGTCCCTTGCTCACTTTGCCACTGGATTCAAGCAAGCCGGGCTGAAGACGGCTGTAATGCCAGAAACCGGTCCTCGGAAGCTTGTTTCCGGTCCAGAGAAGGCATGGCTTGGCAGTTCGGCCTGGACTGTTCCCATGAGGCACAGGGTCAGACTGATTTGCATATAGCCATGTCTGAACTGGGGTGGCAGAGTGGGCTAAAGAAAGGTGATGGATTAAACCCAGATCTTTTGACTGGGTGTGAGTGTTTGATTGGTTCAGATACTCCGTCCATCACCACCCCCTTTTGTACCGCTTTTGGCCGCCATAAGTGCGGCAGGGTATGCTCAGACGTGAGTCCCTTGCTCACTTTGCCACTAGAATCAAGCAAGCCGGGTTGAAGACGGCTGTAATGCCAGAAACCGGCCCTCGGAAGCTTGTTTCCGGTCCAGGGAAGGCATGGCTTGGCAGTTCGGGCTGGACTGTTTCCATGAGGCACAGGGTCGGACTGATTTGCATATAGCCATGCCTGAACTGGGGTGGCAGAGTGGGCTAAAGAACGGTGATGGATTAAACCCAGATCTTTTGACTGGGTGTGAGTGTTTGATTTGTTCAGATGCTCTGTCCATCACCACCCCCTTTTGTTCCGCTTTTGGCTGCCATAAGTGTGGCAGGGTATGCTCAGACGTGAGTCCCTTGCTCACTTTGCCACTGTATTCAAGCAATTCATAAAGGGGGTGGTGATGGACAGAGTATCTGAATTAAGCAGAACACTCCTACCCAGTCCAAAGATCAGGGCTTGATCCATCACCGTTTTTAGCTCACTGCACCATCCCAGCTCAGAACCTGGCTACATGCAAATTAGTCTGACCCTGGCCCAGTGCATCATGGGAACAGGGCAGACCAAACTACCAAGCCAATTCTTTACTGGAAAGGAAACAAGCTTCCGGGGACCGGTTTCTGGCATTACAGCCGTCTTCGGCCCGGCTTGCTTGAATCCTGATGGTGCAGTGAGCAAGGGACTCACATCTGAGCATACCCTTCCACACTTTTGGTGGCCAAAACGATTCATAAAGGGGGTGGTGATGGACAGAGTATCTGAATTAAGCAGAACACTCCTACCCAGTCCAAAGATCAGGGCTTGATCCATCACCGTTTTTAGCTCACTGCACCATCCCAGCTCAGAACCTGGCTACATGCAAATTAGTCTGACCCTGGCCCAGTGCATCATGGGAACAGGGCAGACCAAACTACCAAGCCAATTCTTTACTGGAAAGGAAACAAGCTTCCGGGGACCGGTTTCTGGCATTACAGCCGTCTTCGGCCCGGCTTGCTTGAATCCTGATGGTGCAGTGAGCAAGGGACTCACATCTGAGCATACCCTTCCACACTTGTGGTGGCCAAAACGATTCATAAAGGGGGTGGTGATGGACAGAGTATCTGAATTAAGCAGAACACTCCTACCCAGTCCAAAGATCAGGGCTTGATCCATCACCGTTTTTAGCTCACTGCACCATCCCAGCTCAGAACCTGGCTACATGCAAATTAGTCTGACCCTGGCCCAGTGCATCAAGGGAACAGGGCAGACCAAACTACCAAGCCAATTCTTTACTGGAAAGGAAACAAGCTTCCGGGGACCGGTTTCTGGCATTACAGCCGTCTTCGGCCCGGCTTGCTAGAATCCTGATGGTGCAGTGAGCAAGGGACTCACATCTGAGCATACCCTTCCACACTTGTGGTGGCCAAAACGATTCATAAAGGGGGTGGTGATGGACAGAGTATCTGAATTAAGCAGAACACTCCTACCCAGTCCAAAGATCAGGGCTTGATCCATCACCGTTTTTAGCTCACTGCACCATCTCAGCTCAGAACCTGGCTACATGCAAATTAGTCTGACCCTGGCCCAGTGCATCATGGGAACAGGGCAGACCAAACTACCAAGCCAATTCTTTACTGGAAAGGAAACAAGCTTCCGGGGACCAGTTTCTGGCATTACAGCCGTCTTCGGCCCGGCTTGCTTGAATCCTGATGGTGCAGTGAGCAAGGGACTCACATCTGAGCATACCCTTCCACACTTGTGGTGGCCAAAACGATTCATAAAGGGGGTGGTGATGGACAGAGTATCTGAATTAAGCAGAACACTCCTACCCAGTCCAAAGATCAGGGCTTGATCCATCACCGTTTTTAGCTCACTGCACCATCCCAGCTCAGAACCTGGCTACATGCAAATTAGTCTGACCCTGGCCCAGTGCATCATGGGAACAGGGCAGACCAAACTACCAAGCCAATTCTTTACTGGAAAGGAAACAAGCTTCCGGGGACCGGTTTCTGGCATTACAGCCGTCTTCGGCCCGGCTTGCTTGAATCCTGATGGTGCAGTGAGCAAGGGACTCACATCTGAGCATACCCTTCCACACTTGTGGTGGCCAAAACGATTCATAAAGGGGGTGGTGATGGACAGAGTATCTGAATTAAGCAGAACACTCCTACCCAGTCCAAAGATCAGGGCTTGATCCATCACCGTTTTTAGCTCACTGCACCATCCCAGCTCAGAACCTGGCTACATGCAAATTAGTCTGACCCTGGCCCAGTGCATCATGGGAACAGGGCAGACCAAACTACCAAGCCAATTCTTTACTGGAAAGGAAACAAGCTTCCGGGGACCGGGTTCTGGCATTACAGCCATCTTCGGCCCGGCTTGCTTGAATCCTGATGGTGCAGTGAGCAAGGGACTCACATCTGAGCATACCCTTCCACACTTGTGGTGGCCAAAACGATTCATAAAGGGGGTGGTGATGGACAGAGTATCTGAATTAAGCAGAACACTCCTACCCAGTCCAAAGATCAGGGCTTGATCCATCACCGTTTTTAGCTCACTGCACCATCCCAGCTCAGAACCTGGCTACATGCAAATTAGTCTGACCCTGGCCCAGTGCATCATGGGAACAGGGCAGACCAAACTACCAAGCCAATTCTTTACTGGAAAGGAAACAAGCTTCCGGGGACCGGTTTCTGGCATTACAGCCGTCTTCGGCCCGGCTTGCTTGAATCCTGATGGTGCAGTGAGCAAGGGACTCACATCTGAGCATACCCTTCCACACTTGTGGTGGCCAAAACGATTCATAAAGGGGGTGGTGATGGACAGAGTATCTGAATTAAGCAGAACACTCCTACCCAGTCCAAAGATCAGGGCTTGATCCATCACCGTTTTTAGCTCACTGCACCATCCCAGCTCAGAACCTGGCTACATGCAAATTAGTCTGACCCTGGCCCAGTGCATCATGGGAACAGGGCAGACCAAACTACCAAGCCAATTCATTACTGGAAAGGAAACAAGCTTCCGGGGACCGGTTTCTGGCATTACAGCCGTCTTCGGCCCGGCTTGCTTGAATCCTGATGGTGCAGTGAGCAAGGGACTCACATCTGAGCATACCCTTCCACACTTGTGGTGGCCAAAACGATTCATAAAGGGGGTGGTGATGGACAGAGTATCTGAATTAAGCAGAACACTCCTACCCAGTCCAAAGATCAGGGCTTGATCCATCACCGTTTTTGCATATAGCCAGGTTCTGAACTGGAATGGGGCAGTGAGCTAAATAACGGTGATGGATCAATCCCTGATCTTTGGACTGGGTAAGAGTGGTCTGCTTAATTCAGACACTCTGTTCATCACCACCCCCTTTTCTGAATCGTTTTTGGCCACTATAGGTGTGGCAGGGTATACTCAGACATGAGTCCCTTGCTCACTGCTCCATCAGGATTCAAGCAAGCCGGGCCGACGAGGCTGAAATGCCAGAAACCGGTCCCCGGTAGCTTGTCTCCTTTCTGGTGAAGAATTGGCTTGGTAGTTTGGTCTGCCCTGTTCCCATGATGCACTGGGCCAGGGACAGACTAATTTGCATATAGCCAGGTTCTGAGCTGGGATGGGGCAGTGAGCTAAATATCGGTGATGGATCAAGCCCTGATCTTTGGACTGGGTAAGAGTGGTCTGTTTAATTCAGACGCTCTGTTCATCACCACCCCCTTTTCTGAACTGTATTCAAGCAAGCCGGGCTGAAGACGGCTGTAATGCCAGAACCGGTCCTCGGAAGCTTGTTTCCGGTCCAGGGAAGGCAGGGCTTGGCAGTTCGGGCTGGACTGTTCCCATGAGGCACAGGGTCAGACTGATTTGCATATAGCCATGTCTGAACTGGGGTGGCAGAGTGGGCTAAAGAACGGTGATGAATTAAAACCCAGATCTTTTGACTGGGTGTGAGTGTTTGATTGGTTCAGATGCTCCGTCCATCACCACCCCCTTTTGTACTGCTTTTGGCCGCCATAAGTGTGGCAGGGTATGCTCAGACGTGAGTCCCTTGCTCACTTTGCCACTGGATTCATGCAAGCCGGGCTGAAGACGGCTGTAATGCCAGAAACCGGTCCTCGGAAGCTTGTTTCCGGTCCAGGGAAGGCATGGCTTGGCAGTTCGGGCTGGACTGTTTCCATGAGGCACAGGGTCAGACTGATTTGCATATAGCCATGTCTGAACTGGGGTGGCAGAGTGGGCTAAAGAAAGGTGATGGATTAGACCCAGATCTTTTGTCAGGGTGTGAGTGTTTGATTGGTTCAGATGCTCCGTCCATCACCACCCCCTTTTGTACCGCTTTTGGCCGGCATAAGTGTGGCAGGGTATGCTCAGACGTGAGTCCCTTGCTCACTTTGCCACTGGATTCAAGCAAGCCGGGCTGAAGACAGCTGTAATGCCAGAAACCGGTCCTCGGAAGCTTGTTTCCGGTCCAGGGAAGGCATGGCTTGGCAGTTAGTGCTGGACTGTTTCCATGAGGCACAGGGTCAGACTTATTTGCATATAGCCATGTCTGAACTGGGGTGGCAGAGTGGGCTAAAGAACGGTGATGGATTAAACCCAGATCTTTTGACTGGGTGTGAGTGTTTGATTGGTACAGATGCTCCGTCCATCACCACCCCCTTTTGTACCGCTTTTGGCTGCCATAAGTGTGGCAGGGTATGCTCAGACGTGAGTCCCTTGGTCACTTTGCCACTGGATTCAAGCAAGCCGGGCTGAAGACGGGTGTAATGCCAGAAACCGGTCCTCGGAAGCTTGTTTCCGGTCCAGGGAAGGCATGCCTTGGCAGTCGGGCTGGACTGTTCCCATGAGGCACATGGTCAGACTGATTTGCATATAGCCATGTCTGAACTGGGGTGGCAGAGTGGGCTAAAGAACGGTGATGGATTAAACCCAGATCTTTTGACTGGGTGTGAGTGTTTGATTGGTTCAGATGCTCCGTCCATCACCACCCCCTTTTGACTGCTTTTGGCCGCCATAAGTGTGGCAGGGTATGCTCAAACGTGAGTCCCTTGCTCACTTTGCCACTGGATTCAAGCAAGCCGGGCCGAAGACGGCTGTAATGCCAGAAACCGGTCCTCGGAAGCTTGTTTCTGGTACAGGGAAGGCATGGCTTGGCAGTTCGGGCTGGACTGTTCCCATGAGGCACAGGGTCAGACTGATTTGCATATAGCCATGTCTGAACTGGGGTGGCAGAGTGGGCTAAAGAACGGTGATGAATTAAAACCCAGATCTTTTGACTGGGTGTGAGTGTTTGATTGGTTCAGATGCTCCGTCCATCACCACCCCCTTTTGTACCGCTTTTGGCCGGCATAAGTGTGGCAGGGTATGCTCAGACGTGAGTCCCTTGCTCACTTTGCCACTGGATTCAAGCAAGCCGGGCTGAAGACAGCTGTAATGCCAGAAACCGGTCCTCGGAAGCTTGTTTCCGGTCCAGGGAAGGCATGGCTTGGCAGTTTGTGCTGGACTGTTTCCATGAGGCACAGGGTCAGACTTATTTGCATATAGCCATGTCTGAACTGGGGTGGCAGAGTGGGCTAAAGAACGGTGATGGATTAAACCCAGATCTTTTGACTGGGTGTGAGTGTTTGATTGGTACAGATGCTCCGTCCATCACCACCCCCTTTTGTACCGCTTTTGGCTGCCATAAGTGTGGCAGGGTATGCTCAGACGTGAGTCCCTTGGTCACTTTGCCACTGGATTCAAGCAAGCCGGGCTGAAGACGGGTGTAATGCCAGAAACCGGTCCTTGGAAGCTTGTTTCCGGTCCAGGGAAGGCATGCCTTGGCAGTCGGGCTGGACTGTTCCCATGAGGCACATGGTCAGACTGATTTGCATATAGCCATGTCTGAACTGGGGTGGCAGAGTGGGCTAAAGAACGGTGATGGATTAAACCCAGATCTTTTGACTGGGTGTGAGTGTTTGATTGGTTCAGATGCCCCGTCCATCACCACCCCCTTTTGTACTGCTTTTGGCCGCCATAAGTGTGGCAGGGTATGCTCAAACGTGAGTCCCATGCTCACTTTGCCACTGGATTCAAGCAAGCCGGGCTGAAGACGGCTGTAATGCCAGAAACCGGTCCTCGGAAGCTTGTTTCTGGTACAGGGAAGGCATGGCTTGGCAGTTCAGCCTGGACTGTTCCCATGAGGCACAGGGTCAGACTGATTTGCATATAGCCATGTCTGAACTGGGGTGGCAGATTGGGCTAAAGAACGGTGATGGATTAAACCCAGATCTTTTGACTGGGTGTGAGTGTTTGATTTGTTCAGATGCTCTGTCCATCACCACCCCCTTTTGTTCCGCTTTTGGCCGCCATAAGTGTGGCAGGGTATGCTCAGACGTGAGTCCCTTGCTCACTTTGCCACTGGATTCAAGCAAGCCAAGCTGAAGACGGCTGTAATGCCAGAAACCGGTCCTCGGAAGCTTGTTTCCAGTCCAGGGAAGGCAGGGCTTGGCAGTTCGGGCAGGACTGTTCCCATGAGGCACAGGGTCAGACTGATTTGCATATAGCCATGTCTGAACTGGGATGGCAGAGTGGGCTAAAGAACGGTGATGGATTAAACCCAGATCTTTTGACTGGGTGTGGGTGTTTGATTGGTTCAGATGCTCCGTCCATCACCACCCCCTTTTGTACTGCTTTTGGCCGCCATAAGTGTGGCAGGGTATGCTCAGACGTGAGTCCCTTGGTCACTTTGCCACTGGATTCAAGCAAGCCGGGCTGAAGACGGCTGTAATGCCAGACACCGGTCCTCGGAAGTTCGTTTCCGGTCCAGGGAAGGCATGCCTAGGCAGTTCGGGCTGGACTGTTCCCATGAGGCACATGGTCAGACTGATTTGCATATACCCATGTCTCAACTGGGGTGGCAGAGTGGGCTAAAGAATGGTGATGGATTAAACCCAGATCTTTTGACTGGATGTGAGTGTTTGACTGGTTCAGATGCTCCGTCCATCAGCACCCCTTTTGTTCCGCTTTTGGCCGCCATAAGTGTGGCAGGGTATGCTCAGACGTGAGTTCCTTCCTCACTTTGCCACTGGATTCAAGCGAGCCGGGCTGAAGACGGCTGTAATGCCAGAAACCGGTCCTCGGAAGCTTGTTTCGGTCCAGGGAAGGCATGGCTTGGCAGTTCGGGCTGGACTGTTTCCATGAGGCACAGGGTCAGACTGATTTGCATATAGCCATGTCTGAACTGGGGTGGCAGAGTGGGCTAAAGAACGGTGATGGATTAAACCCAGATCTTTTGACTGGGTGTGAGTGTTTGATTGGTTTAGATGCTCCGTCCATCACCACCCCCTTTTGTACCGCTTTTGGCTACCATAAGTGTGGCAGGGTATGCTCAGACATGAGTCCCTTGGTCACTTTGCCACTGGATTCAAGCAAGCCGGGCTGAAGACGGCTGTAATGCCAGAAACCGGTCCTCGGAAGCTTGTTTCCGGTCCAGGGAAGGCAGGGCTTGGCAGTTCAGGCTGGACTGTTCCCATGAGGCACAGGGTCAGACTGATTTGCATATAGCCATGTCTGAACTGGGATGGCAGAGTGGGCTAAAGATCGGTGATGGATTAAACCCAGATCTTTTGACTGGGTGTGAGTGTTTGATTGGTTCAGATGCTCCGTCTATCACCACCCCCTTTTGTACTGCTTTTGGCCGCCATAAGTGTGGCAGGGTATGCTCTGACGTGAGTCCCTTGCTCACTTTGCCACTGGATTCAAGCAAGCCGGGCTGAAGAGGGCTGTAATGCCAGAAACCAGTCCTAGGAAGCTTGTTTCCGGTACAGGGAAGTCATGGCTTGGCAGTTCGGCCTGGACTGTTCCCTGAGGCACAGGGTCAGACTGATTTGCATATAGCCATGTCTGAACTGGGGTGGCAGAGTGGGCTAAAGAAAGGTGATGGATTAAACCCAGATCTTTTGTTTGGGTGTGAGTGTTTGATTGGTTCAGATGCTCCGTCCATCACCACCCCCTTTTGTACTGCTTTTGGCCGCCATAAGTGTGGCAGGGTATGCTCAGACGTGAGTCCCTTGCTCACTTTGCCACTGGATTCAAGCAAGCCGGGCTGAAGATGGCTGTAATGCCAGAAACCGGTCCTCGGAAGCTTGTTTCCGGTCCAGGGAAGGCATGGCTTGGCAGTTCGGGCTGAACTGTTTCCATGAGGCACAGGGTCAGACTGATTTGCATATAGCCATGTCTGAACTGGGGTGGCAGAGTGGGCTAAGGAACGGTGATGGATTCAACCCAGATCTTTTGACTGGGTGTGAGTGTTTGATTGGTTCAGATGCTCTGTCCATCACCACCCCCTTTTGTACTGCTTTTGGCCGCCATAAGTGTGGCAGGGTATGCTCAGACGTGAGTCCCTTGGTCACTTTGCCACTGGATTCAAGCAAGCCGGGCTGAAGACGGCTGTAATGCCAGAAACCGGTCCTCGGAAGCTTGTTTCCGGTCCAGGGAAGGCATGCCTTGGCAGTTCAGGCTGGACTGTTCCCATGAGGCACATGGTCAGACTGATTTGCATATACCCATGTCTCAACTGGGGTGGCAGAGTGGGCTAAAGAACGGTGATGGATTCAACCCAGATCTTTTGACTGGGTGTGAGTGTTTGACTGGTTCAGATGCTCCGTCCATCAGCTCCCCTTTTGTACCGCTTTTGGCCGCCATAAGTGTGGCAGGGTATGCTCAGACGTGAGTCCCTTGCTCACTTTGCCACTGGATTCAAGCAAGCCGGGCTGAAGACGGCTGTAATGCCAGAAACCGGTCCTCGGAAGCTTGTTTCAGTCCAGGGAAGGCATGGCTTGGCAGTTCGGGCTGGACTGTTTCCATGAGGCACAGGGTCAGACTGTTTTGCATATAGCCATGTCTGAACTGGGGTGGCAGAGTGGGCTAAAGAACGGTGGTGTTTTAAATCAGATCTTTTGACTGGGTGTGAGTGTTTGATTGGTTCAGATGCTCCGTCCATCACCACCCCCTTTTGTACCGCTTTTGGCTGCCATAAGTGTGGCAGGGTATGCTCAGACGTGAGTCCCTTGGTCACTTTGCCACTGGATTCAAGCAAGCCGGGCTGAAGACGTGTGTAATGCCAGAAACTGGTCCTCGGAAGCTTGTTTCCGGTCCAGGGAAGGCATGCCTTGGCAGTTCGGGCTGGACTGTTCCCATGAGGCACATGGTCAGACTGATTTGCATATAGCCATGTCTGAACTGGGGTGGCAGAGTGGGCTAAAGAACGGTGATGGATTAAACCCAGATCTTTTGACTGGGTGTGAGTGTTTGACTTGTTCAGATGCTCCGTCCATCACCACCCCCTTTAGTACCGCTTTTGGCCGCCATAAGTGTGGCAGGGTATGCTCAGACGTGAGTCCCTTGCTCACTTTGCCACTGGATTCAAGCAAGCCGGGCTGAAGACGGCTGTAATGCCAGAAACCGGTCCTCGGAAGCTTGTTTACGGTCCAGGGAAGGCATGGCTTGGCAGTTCGGGCTAGACTGTTCCCATGAGGCACAGGGTCAGACTGATTTGCATATAGCCATGTCTGAACTGGGGTGGCAGAGTGGGCTAAAGAACGGTGATGGATTAAACCCAGATCTTTTGACTGGGTGTGAGTGTTTGATTGGTTCAGATGCTCCGTCCATCACCACCCCCTTTTGTACCGCTTTTGGTCACCATAAGTGTGGCAGGGTATGCTCAGACGTGAGTCCCTTGCTCACTTTGCCACTAGATTCAAGCAAGCCGGGCTGAAGACGGCTGTAATGCAAGAAACCGGTCCTCGGAAGCGTGTTTCCGGTCCAGGGAAGGCATGGCTTGGCAGTTCGGGCTGGACTGTTCCCATGAGACACAGAGTCAGACTGATTTGCATATAGCCATGTCTGAACTGGGGTGGCAGAGTGGGCTAAAGAACGGTGATGGATTAAACCCAGATCTTTCGACTGGGTGTGAGTGTTTGATTGGTTCAGATGCTCCGTCCATCACCACCCCCTTTTGTATCGCTTTTGGCTGCCATAAGTGTGGCAGGGTATGCTCAGACGTGAGTCCCTTGCTCACTTTGCCACTGGATGCAAGCAAGCCGGGCTGAAGACGGCTGTAATGCCAGAAACTGGTCCTCGGAAGCTTGTTTCCGGTCCAGGGAAGGCATGCCTTGGCAGTTCGGGCTGGACTGTTCCCATGAGGCACATGGTCAGACTGATTTGCATATACCCATGTCTCAACTGGGGTGGCAGAGTGGGCTAAAGAATGGTGATGGATTAATCCCAGATCTTTTGACTGGATGTGAGTGTTTGACTGGTTCAGATGCTCCGTCCATCAGCACCCCTTTTGTACCACTTTTGGCCGCCATAAGTGTGGCAGGGTATGCTCAGACGTGAGTTCCTTGCTCACTTTGCCACTGGATTCAAGCGAGCCGGGCTGAAGACGGCTGTAATGCCAGAAACCGGTCCTCGGAAGCTTGTTTCGGTCCAGGGAAGGCATGGCTTGGCAGTTCGGGCTGGACTGTTTCCATGAGGCACAGGGTCAGACTGATTTGCATATAGCCATGTCTGAACTGGGGTGGCAGAGTGGGCTAAAGAACGGTGATGGATTAAACCCAGATCTTTTGACTGGGTGTGAGTGTTTGATTGGTTCAGATGCTCCGTCCATCACCACCCCCTTTTGTACCGCTTTTGGCTACCATAAGTGTGGCAGGGTATGCTCAGACGTGAGTCCCTTGGTCACTTTGCCACTGGATTCAAGCAAGCCGGGCTGAAGACGGCTGTAATGCCAGAAACTGGTCCTCGGAAGCTTGTTTCCGGTCCAGGGAAGGCAGGGCTTGGCAGTTCAGGCTGGACTGTTCCCATGAGGCACAGGGTCAGACTGATTTGCATATAGCCATGTCTGAACTGGGATGGCAGAGTGGGCTAAAGAACGGTGATGGATTAAACCCAGATCTTTTGACTGGGTGTGAGTGTTTGACTGGTTCAGATGCTCCGTCTATCACCACCCCCTTTTGTACTGCTTTTGGCCGCCATAAGTGTGGCAGGGTATGCTCTGACGTGAGTCCCTTGCTCACTTTGCCACTGGATTCAAGCAAGCCGGGCTGAAGAGGGCTGTAATGCCAGAAACCAGTCCTCGGAAGCTTGTTTCCGGTCCAGGGAAGGCATGGCTTGGCAGTTCGGCCTGGACTGTTCCCTGAGGCACAGGGTCAGACTGATTTGCATATAGCCATGTCTGAACTGGGGTGGCAGAGTGGGCTAAAGAAAGGTGATGGATTAAACCCAGATCTTTTGTTTGGGTGTGAGTGTTTGATTGGTTCAGATGCTCCGTCCATCACCACCCCCTTTTGTACCGCTTTTGGCCGCCATAAGTGTGGCAGGGTATGCTCAGACGTGAGTCCCTTGCTCACTTTGCCACTGGATTCAAGCAAGCCGGGCTGAAGATGGCTGTAATGCCAGAAACCGGTCCTCGGAAGCTTGTTTCCGGTCCAGGGAAGGCATGGCTTGGCAGTTCGGGCTGGACTGTTTCCATGAGGCACAGGGTCAGACTGATTTGCATATAGCCATGTCTGAACTGGGGTGGCAGAGTGGGCTAAGGAACGGTGATGGATTCAACCCAGATCTTTTGGCTGGGTGTGAGTGTTTGATTGGTTCAGATGCTCTGTCCATCACCACCCCCTTTTGTACTGCTTTTGGCCGCCATAAGTGTGGCAGGGTATGCTCAGACGTGAGTCCCTTGGTCACTTTGCCACTGGATTCAAGCAAGCCGGGCTGAAGACGGCTGTAATGCCAGAAACCGGTCCTCGGAAGCTTGTTTCCGGTCCAGGGAAGGCATGCCTTGGCAGTTCGGGCTGGACTGTTCCCATGAGGCACATGGTCAGACTGATTTGCATATACCCATGTCTCAACTGGGGTGGCAGAGTGGGCTAAAGAACGGTGATGGATTCAACCCAGATCTTTTGACTGGGTGTGAGTGTTTGACTGGTTCAGATGCTCCGTCCATCAGCTCCCCTTTTGTACCGCTTTTGGCCGCCATAAGTGTGGCAGGGTATGCTCAGACATGAGTCCCTTGCTCACTTTGTCACTGGATTCAAGCGAGCCGGGCTGAAGACGGCTGTAATGCCAGAAACCGGTCCTCGGAAGCTTGTTTCCGGTCCAGGGAAGGCATGCCTTGGCAGTTCGGGCTGGACTGTTCCCATGAGGCACATGGTCAGACTGATTTGCATATAGCCATGTCTGAACTGGGGTGGCAGAGTGGGCTAAAGAACGGTGATGGATTAAACCCAGATCTTTTGACTGGGTGTGAGTGTTTGACTGGTTCAGATGCTCCGTCCATCACCACCCCCTTTAGTACCGCTTTTGGCCGCCATAAGTGTGGCAGGGTATGCTCAGACGTGAGTCCCATGCTCACTTTGCCACTGGATTCAAGCAAGCCGGGCTGAAGACGGCTGTAATGCCAGAAACCGGTCCTCGGAAGCTTGTTTACGGTCCAGGGAAGGCATGGCTTGGCAGTTCGGGCTGGACTGTTCCCATGAGGCACAGGGTCAGACTGATTTGCATATAGCCATGTCTGAACTGGGGTGGCAGAGTGGGCTAAAGAACGGTGATGGATTAAACCCAGATCTTTTGACTGGGTGTGAGTGTTTGATTGGTTCAGATGCTCCGTCCATCACCACCCCCTTTTGTACCGCTTTTGGTCACCATAAGTGTGGCAGGGTATGCTCAGACGTGAGTCCCTTGCTCACTTTGCCACTAGATTCAAGCAAGCCGGGCTGAAGACGGCTGTAATGCAAGAAACCGGTCCTCGGAAGCGTGTTTCCGGTCCAGGGAAGGCATGGCTTGGTAGTTCGGGCTGGACTGTTCCCATGAGACACAGAGTCAGACTGATTTGCATATAGCCATGTCTGAACTGGGGTGGCAGAGTGGGCTAAAGAACGGTGATGGATTAAACCCAGATCTTTTGACTGGGTGTGAGTGTTTGATTGGTTCAGATGCTCCGTCCATCACCACCCCCTTTTGTATCGCTTTTGGCTGCCATAAGTGTGGCAGGGTATGCTCAGACGTGAGTCCCTTGCTCACTTTGCCACTGGATTCAAGCAAGCCGGGCTGAAGACGGCTGTAATGCCAGAAACCAGTCCTCGGAAGCTTGTTTCCGGTCCAGGGAAGGCATGGCTTGGCAGTTCGGGCTGGACTGTTCCCATGAGGCACAGGGTCAGACTGATTTGCATATAGCCATGTCTGAACTGGGGTGGCAGAGTGGGCTAAAGAACGGTGATGGATTAAACCCAGATCTTTTGACTGGGTGTGAGTGTTTGATTGGTTCAGATTCTCTGTCCATCACCACCCCCTTTTGTACCGCTTTTGGCCACCATAAGTGTGGCAGGGTATGCTCAGACGTGAGTCCCTTGCTCACTTTGCCACTGGATTCAAGCAAGCCGGGCTGAAGATGGCTGTAATGCCAGAAACCGGTCCTCGGAAGCTTGTTTCCGGTCCAGGGAAGGCATGGCTTGGCAGTTCGGGCTGGACTGTTTCCATGAGGCACAGGGTCAGACTGATTTGCATATAGCCATGTCTGAACTGGGGTGGCAGAGTGGGCTAAGGAACGGTGATGGATTCAACCCAGATCTTTTGACTGGGTGTGAGTGTTTGATTGGTTCAGATGCTCTGTCCATCACCACCCCCTTTTGTACTGCTTTTGGCCGCCATAAGTGTGGCAGGGTATGCTCAGACGTGAGTCCCTTGGTCACTTTGCCACTGGATTCAAGCAAGCCGGGCTGAAGACGGCTGTAATGCCAGAAACCGGTCCTCGGAAGCTTGTTTCCGGTCCAGGGAAGGCATGCCTTGGCAGTTCGGGCTGGACTGTTCCCATGAGGCACATGGTCAGACTGATTTGCATATACCCATGTCTCAACTGGGGTGGCAGAGTGGGCTAAAGAACGGTGATGGATTCAACCCA
Source organism: Lissotriton helveticus (assembly GCF_964261635.1). Taxonomy (NCBI): domain Eukaryota; kingdom Metazoa; phylum Chordata; class Amphibia; order Caudata; family Salamandridae; genus Lissotriton; species Lissotriton helveticus. The sequence continues at coordinate 1,187,177,181 of NC_136061.1, read as the reverse complement.
GATCTTTTGACTTGGTGTGAGTGTTTGACTGGTTCAGATGCTCCGTCCATCAGCTCCCCTTTTGTACCGCTTTTGGCCGCCATAAGTGTGGCAGGGTATGCTCAGACATGAGTCCCTTGCTCACTTTGCCACTGGATTCAAGCGAGCCGGGCTGAAGACGGCTGTAATGCCAGAAACCGGTCCTCGGAAGCTTGTTTCGGTCCAGGGAAGGCATGGCTTGGCAGTTCGGGCTGGACTGTTTCCATGAGGCACAGGGTCAGACTGATTTGCATATAGCCATGTCTGAACTGGGGTGGCAGAGTGGGCTAAAGAACGGTGGTGTTTTAAACCCAGATCTTTTGACTGGGTGTGAGTGTTTGATTGGTTCAGATGCTCCGTCCATCACCACCCCCTTTTGTACCGCTTTTGGCTGCCATAAGTGTGGCAGGGTATGCTCAGACGTGAGTCCCTTGGTCACTTTGCCACTGGATTCAAGCAAGCCGGGCTGAAGACGGGTGTAATGCCAGAAACCGGTCCTCGGAAGCTTGTTTCCGGTCCAGGGAAGGCATGCCTTGGCAGTTCGGGCTGGACTGTTCCCATGAGGCACATGGTCAGACTGATTTGCATATAGCCATGTCTGAACTGGGGTGGCAGAGTGGGCTAAAGAACGGTGATGGATTAAACCCAGATCTTTTGACTGGGTGTGAGTGTTTGACTGGTTCAGATGCTCCGTCCATCACCACCCCCATTAGTACCGCTTTTGGCCGCCATAAGTGTGGCAGGGTATGCTCAGACGTGAGTCCCATGCTCACTTTGCCACTGGATTCAAGCAAGCCGGGCTGAAGACGGCTGTAATGCCAGAAACCGGTCCTCGGAAGCTTGTTTACGGTCCAGGGAAGGCATGGCTTGGCAGTTCGGGCTGGACTGTTCTCATGAGGCACAGGGTCAGACTGATTTGCATATAGCCATGTCTGAACTGGGGTGGCAGAGTGGGCTAAAGAACGGTGATGGATTAAACCCAGATCTTTTGACTGGGTGTGAGTGTTTGATTGGTTCAGATGCTCCGTCCATCACCACCCCCTTTTGTACCGCTTTTGGTCACCATAAGTGTGGCAGGGTATGCTCAGACGTGAGTCCCTTGCTCACTTTGCCACTAGATTCAAGCAAGCCGGGCTGAAGACGGCTGTAATGCAAGAAACCGGTCCTCGGAAGCGTGTTTCCGGTCCAGGGAAGGCATGGCTTGGCAGTTCGGGCTGGACTGTTCCCATGAGACACAGAGTCAGACTGATTTGCATATAGCCATGTCTGAACTGGGGTGGCAGAGTGGGCTAAAGAACGGTGATGGATTAAACCCAGATCTTTTGACTGGGTGTGAGTGTTTGATTGGTTCAGATGCTCCGTCCATCACCACCCCCTTTTGTATCGCTTTTGGCTGCCATAAGTGTGGCAGGGTATGCTCAGACGTGAGTCCCTTGCTCACTTTGCCACTGGATTCAAGCAAGCCGGGCTGAAGACGGCTGTAATGCCAGAAACCAGTCCTCGGAAGCTTGTTTCCGGTCCAGGGAAGGCATGGCTTGGCAGTTCGGGCTGGACTGTTCCCATGAGGCACAGGGTCAGACTGATTTGCATATAGCCATGTCTGAACTGGGGTGGCAGAGTGGGCTAAAGAACGGTGATGGATTAAATCCCAGATCTTTTGACTGGGTGTGAGTGTTTGATTGGTTCAGATGCTCTGTCCATCACCACCCCCTTTTGTACCGCTTTTTGCCACCATAAGTGTGGCAGGGTATGCTCAGACGTGAGTCCCTTGCTCACTTTGCCACTGGATTCAAGCAAGCCGGGCTGAAGATGGCTGTAATGCCAGAAACCGGTCCTCGGAAGCTTGTTTCCGGTCCAGGGAAGGCATGCCTTGGCAGTTCGGGCTGGACTGTTCCCATGAGGCACAGGGTCAGACTGATTTGCATATAGCCATGTCTGAACTGGGGTGGCAGAGTGGGCTAAAGAACGGTGATGGATTAAACCCAGATCTTTTGACTGGGTGTGAGTGTTTGACTGGTTCAGATGCTCCGTCCATCAGCACCCCCTTTTGTACCGCTTTTGGCCGCCATAAGTGTGGCAGGGTATGCTCAGACGTGAGTCCCTTGCTCACTTTGCCACTGGATTCAAGCAAGCCGGGCTGAAGACGGCTGTAATGCCAGAAACCGGTCCTCGGAAGCTTGTTTCGGTCCAGGGAAGGCATGGCTTGGCAGTTCGGGCTGGACTGTTTCCATGAGGCACAGGGTCAGACTGATTTGCATATAGCCATGTCTGAACTGGGGTGGCAGAGTGGGCTAAAGAACGGTGATGGATTAAACCCAGATCATTTGACTGGGTGTGAGTGTTTGATTGGTTCAGATGCTCAGTCCATCACCAACCCCTTTTGTTCCGCTTTTGGCTACCATAAGTGTGGCAGGGTATGCTCAGACGTGAGTCCCTTGGTCACTTTGCCACTGGATTCAAGCAAGCCGGGCTGAAGACGGCTGTAATGCCAGAAACCGGTCCTCGGAAGCTTGTTTCCGGTCCTGGGAAGGCAGGGCTTGGCAGTTCGGGCTGGACTGTTCCCATGAGGCACAGGGTCAGACTGATTTGCATATAGCCATGTCTGAACTGGGATGGCAGAGTGGGCTAAAGAACGGTGATGGATTAAACCCAGATCTTTTGACTGGGTGTGAGTGTTTGATTGGTTCAGATGCTCCGTCTATCACCACCCCCTTTTGTACTGCTTTTGGCCGCCATAAGTGTGGCAGGGTATGCTCAGACGTGAGTCCCTTGCTCACTTTGCCACTGGATTCAAGCAAGCCGGGCTGAAGAGGGCTGTAATGCCAGAAACCAGTCCTCGGAAGCTTGTTTCCGGTCCAGGGAAGGCATGGCTTGGCAGTTCGGCCTGGACTGTTCCCTGAGGCACAGGGTCAGACTGATTTGCATATAGCCATGTCTGAACTGGGGTGGCAGAGTGGGCTAAAGAAAGGTGATGGATAAAACCCAGATCTTTTGACTGGGTGTGAGTGTTTGATTGTTTCAGATGCTCCGTCCATCACCACCCCCTTTTGTACCGCTTTTGGCCGCCATAAGTGTGGCAGGGTATGCTCAGACGTGAGTCCCTTGCTCACTTTGCCACTGGATTCAAGCAAGCCGGGCTGAAGACGGCTGTAATGCCAGAAACCGGTCCTCAGAAGCTTGTTTCCGGTCCAGGGAAGGCATGGCTTGGCAGTTCGGGCTGGACTGTTTCCATGAGGCACAGGGTCAGACTGATTTGCATATAGCCATGTCTGAACTGGGGTGGCAGAGTGGGCTAAGGAACGGTGATGGATTAAACCCAGATCTTTTGACTGGGTGTGAGTGTTTGATTGGTTCAGATGCTCCGTCCATCACCACCCCCTTTTGTACCGCCTTTGGCTGCCATAAGTGTGGCAGGGTATGCTCAGACGTGAGTCCCTTGGTCACTTTGCCACTGGATTCAAGCAAGCCGGGCTGAAGACGGCTGTAATGCCAGAAACTGGTCCTCGGAAGCTTGTTTCCGGTCCAGAGAAGGCATGCCTTGGCAGTTCGGGCTTGACTGTTCCCATGAGGCACATGGTCAGACTGATTTGCATATACCCATGTCTCAACTGGGGTGGCAGAGTGGGCTAAAGAACGGTGATGGATTCAACCCAGATCTTTTGACTGGGTGTGAGTGTTTGACTGGTTCAGATGCTCCGTCCATCAGCTCCCCTTTTGTACTGCTTTTGGCCGCCATAAGTGTGGCAGGGTATGCTCAGACGTGAGTCCCTTGCTCACTTTGCCACTGGATTCAAGCGAGCCGGGCTGAAGACGGCTGTAATGCCAGAAACCGGTCCTCGGAAGCTTGTTTCGGTCCAGGGAAGGCATGGCTTGGCAGTTCGGGCTGGACTGTTTCCATGAGGCACAGGGTCAGACTGATTTGCATATAGCCATGTCTGAACTGGGGTGGCAGAGTGGGCTAAAGAACGGTGGTGGATTAAACCCAGATCTTTTGACTGGGTGTGAGTGTTTGATTGGTTCAGATGCTCCGTACATCACCACCCCCTTTTGTACCGCTTTTGGCTGCCATAAGTGTGGCAGGGTATGCTCAGACGTGAGTCCCTTGGTCACTTTGCCACTGGATTCAAGCAAGCCGGGCTGAAGACGGGTGTAATGCCAGAAACCGGTCCTCGGAAGCTTGTTTCCGGTCCAGAGAAGGCATGCCTTGGCAGTTCGGGCTGGACTGTTCCCATGAGGCACATGGTCAGACTGATTTGCATATAGCCATGTCTGAACTGGGGTGGCAGAGTGGGCTAAAGAACGGTGATGGATTAAACCCAGATCTTTTGACTGGGTGTGAGTGTTTGACTGGTTCAGATGCTCTGTCCATCACCACCCCCTTTAGTACCGCTTTTGGCCGCCATAAGTGTGGCAGGGTATGCTCAGACATGAGTCCCTTGCTCACTTTGCCACTGGATTCAAGCAAGCCGGGCTGAAGACGGCTGTAATGCCAGAAACCGGTCCTCGGAAGCTTGTTTCCGGTCCAGGGAAGGCATGGCTTGGCAGTTCGGGCTGGACTGTTCCCATGAGGCACAGGGTCAGACTGATTTGCATATAGCCATGTCTGAACTGGGGTGGCAGAGTGGGCTAAAGAACGGTGATGGATTAAACCCAGATCTTTTGACTGGGTGTGAGTGTTTGATTGGTTCAGATGCTCCGTCCATCACCACCACCTTTTGTACCGCTTTTGGCCACCATAAGTGTGGCAGGGTATGCTCAGACGTGAGTCCCTTGCTCACTTTGCCACTAGATTCAAGCAAGCCGGGCTGAAGACGGCTGTAATGCAAGAAACCGGTCCTCGGAAGCTTGTTTCCGGTCCAGGGAAGGCATGGCTTGGCAGTTCGGGCTGGACTGTTCCCATGAGACACAGAGTCAGACTGATTTGCATATAGCCATGTCTGAACTGGGGTGGCAGAGTGGGCTAAAGAACGGTGATGGATTAAACCCAGATCTTTTGACTCTGTGTGAGTGTTTGATTGGTTCAGATGCTCCGTCCATCACCACCCCCTTTTGTATCGCTTTTGGCTGCCATAAGTGTGGCAGGGTATGCTCAGACGTGAGTCCCTTGCTCACTTTGCCACTGGATTCAAGCAAGCCGGGCTGAAGACGGCTGTAATGCCAGAAACCGGTCCTCGGAAGCTTGTTTCCGGTCCAGGGAAGGCATGGCTTGGCAGTCCAGGCTGGACTGTTCCCATGAGGCACAGGGTCAGACTGATTTGCATATAGCCATGTCTGAACTGGGGTGGCAGAGTGGGCTAAAGAACGGTGATGGATTAAACCCAGATCTTTTGACTGGGTGTGAGTGTTTGATTGGTTCAGATGCTCTGTCCATCACCACCCCCTTTTGTACCGCTTTTGGCCACCATAAGTGTGGCAGGGTATGCTCAGACGTGAGTCCCTTGCTCACTTTGCCGCTGGATTCAAGTAAGCCGGGCTGAAGACGGCTGTAATGTGAGAAACCGGTCCTCGGAAGCTTGTTTCCGGTCCAGGGAAGGGATGGCTTGGCATTTCGGGCTGGACTGTTCCCATGAGACACAGAGTCAGACTGATTTGCATATAGCCATGTCTGAACTGGGGTGGCAGAGTGGGCTAAAGAACGGTGATGGATTAAACCCAGATCTTTTGACTGGGTGTGAGTGTTTGATTGGTTCAGATGCTCCGTCCATCACCACCCCCTTTTGTACCGCTTTTGGCTGCCATAAGTGTGGCAGGGTATGCTCAGACGTGAGTCCCTTGGTCACTTTGCCACTGGATTCAAGCAAGCCGGGCTGAAGACGGCTGTAATGCCAGAAACTGGTCCTCGGAAGCTTGTTTCCGGTCCAGAGAAGGCATGCCTTGGCAGTTCGGGCTTGACTGTTCCCATGAGGCACATGGTCAGACTGATTTGCATATACCCATGTCTCAACTGGGGTGGCAGAGTGGGCTAAAGAACGGTGATGGATTCAACCCAGATCTTTTGACTGGGTGTGAGTGTTTGACTGGTTCAGATGCTCCGTCCATCAGCTCCCCTTTTGTACTGCTTTTGGCCGCCATAAGTGTGGCAGGGTATGCTCAGACGTGAGTCCCTTGCTCACTTTGCCACTGGATTCAAGCGAGCCGGGCTGAAGACGGCTGTAATGCCAGAAACCGGTCCTCGGAAGCTTGTTTCGGTCCAGGGAAGGCATGGCTTGGCAGTTCGGGCTGGACTGTTTCCATGAGGCACAGGGTCAGACTGATTTGCATATAGCCATGTCTGAACTGGGGTGGCAGAGTGGGCTAAAGAACGGTGGTGGATTAAACCCAGATCTTTTGACTGGGTGTGAGTGTTTGATTGGTTCAGATGCTCCGTACATCACCACCCCCTTTTGTACCGCTTTTGGCTGCCATAAGTGTGGCAGGGTATGCTCAGACGTGAGTCCCTTGGTCACTTTGCCACTGGATTCAAGCAAGCCGGGCTGAAGACGGGTGTAATGCCAGAAACCGGTCCTCGGAAGCTTGTTTCCGATCCAGAGAAGGCATGCCTTGGCAGTTCGGGCTGGACTGTTCCCATGAGGCACATGGTCAGACTGATTTGCATATAGCCATGTCTGAACTGGGGTGGCAGAGTGGGCTAAAGAACGGTGATGGATTAAACCCAGATCTTTTGACTGGGTGTGAGTGTTTGACTGGTTCAGATGCTCTGTCCATCACCACCCCCTTTAGTACCGCTTTTGGCCGCCATAAGTGTGGCAGGGTATGCTCAGACATGAGTCCCTTGCTCACTTTGCCACTGGATTCAAGCAAGCCGGGCTGAAGACGGCTGTAATGCCAGAAACCGGTCCTCGGAAGCTTGTTTCCGGTCCAGGGAAGGCATGGCTTGGCAGTTCGGGCTGGACTGTTCCCATGAGGCACAGGGTCAGACTGATTTGCATATAGCCATGTCTGAACTGGGGTGGCAGAGTGGGCTAAAGAACGGTGATGGATTAAACCCAGATCTTTTGACTGGGTGTGAGTGTTTGATTGGTTCAGATGCTCCGTCCATCACCACCCCCTTTTGTACCGCTTTTGGCCACCATAAGTGTGGCAGGGTATGCTCAGACGTGAGTCCCTTGCTCACTTTGCCACTAGATTCAAGCAAGCCGGGCTGAAGACGGCTGTAATGCAAGAAACCGGTCCTCGGAAGCTTGTTTCCGGTCCAGGGAAGGCATGGCTTGGCAGTTCGGGCTGGACTGTTCCCATGAGACACAGAGTCAGACTGATTTGCATATAGCCATGTCTGAACTGGGGTGGCAGAGTGGGCTAAAGAACGGTGATGGATTAAACCCAGATCTTTTGACTGGGTGTGAGTGTTTGATTGGTTCAGATGCTCCGTCCATCACCACCCCCTTTTGTATCGCTTTTGGCTGCCATAAGTGTGGCAGGGTATGCTCAGACGTGAGTCCCTTGCTCACTTTGCCACTGGATTCAAGCAAGCCGGGCTGAAGACGGCTGTAATGCCAGAAACCGGTCCTCGGAAGCTTGTTTCCGGTCCAGGGAAGGCATGGCTTGGCAGTCCAGGCTGGACTGTTCCCATGAGGCACAGGGTCAGACTGATTTGCATATAGCCATGTCTGAACTGGGGTGGCAGAGTGGGCTAAAGAACGGTGATGGATTAAACCCAGATCTTTTGACTGGGTGTGAGTGTTTGATTGGTTCAGATGCTCTGTCCATCACCACCCCCTTTTGTACCGCTTTTGGCCACCATAAGTGTGGCAGGGTATGCTCAGACGTGAGTCCCTTGCTCACTTTGCCGCTGGATTCAAGTAAGCCGGGCTGAAGACGGCTGTAATGTGAGAAACCGGTCCTCGGAAGCTTGTTTCCGGTCCAGGGAAGGGATGGCTTGGCATTTCGGGCTGGACTGTTCCCATGAGACACAGAGTCAGACTGATTTGCATATAGCCATGTCTGAACTGGGGTGGCAGAGTGGGCTAAAGAACGGTGATGGATTAAACCCAGATCTTTTGACTGGGTGTGAGTGTTTGATTGGTTCAGATGCTCCGTCCATCACCACCCCCTTTTGTACCGCTTTTGGCTGCCATAAGTGTGGCAGGGTATGCTCAGACGTGAGTCCCTTGGTCACTTTGCCACTGGATTCAAGCAAGCCGGGCTGAAGACGGCTGTAATGCCAGAAACTGGTCCTCGGAAGCTTGTTTCCGGTCCAGAGAAGGCATGCCTTGGCAGTTCGGGCTTGACTGTTCCCATGAGGCACATGGTCAGACTGATTTGCATATACCCATGTCTCAACTGGGGTGGCAGAGTGGGCTAAAGAACGGTGATGGATTCAACCCAGATCTTTTGACTGGGTGTGAGTGTTTGACTGGTTCAGATGCTCCGTCCATCAGCTCCCCTTTTGTACCGCTTTTGGCCGCCATAAGTGTGGCAGGGTATGCTCAGACGTGAGTCCCTTGCTCACTTTGCCACTGGATTCAAGCGAGCCGGGCTGAAGACGGCTGTAATGCCAGAAACCGGTCCTCGGAAGCTTGTTTCGGTCCAGGGAAGGCATGGCTTGGCAGTTCAGGCTGGACTGTTTCCATGAGGCACAGGGTCAGACTGATTTGCATATAGCCATGTCTGAACTGGGGTGGCAGAGTGGGCTAAAGAACGGTGATGGATTAAACCCAGATCTTTTGACTGGGTGTGAGTGTTTGACTGGTTCAGATGCTCTGTCCATCACCACCCCCTTTAGTACCGCTTTTGGCCACCATAAGTGTGGCAGGGTATGCTCAGACGTGAGTCCCTTGGTCACTTTGCCACTGGATTCAAGCAAGCCGGGCTGAAGACGGCTGTAATGCCAGAAACCGGTCCTCGGAAGCTTGTTTCTGGTCCAGGGAAGGCATGGCTTGGCAGTTCAGGCTGGACTGTTCCCATGAGGCACCGGGCCAGACTGATTTGCATATAGCCATGTCTGAACTGGGGTGGCAGAGTGGGCTAAAGAACGGTGATGGATTAAACCCAGATCTTTTGACTGGGTGTGAGTGTTTGATTGGTTCAGATGCTCCGTCCATCACCATGCCCTTTTGTACCGCTTTTGGCCGCCATAAGTGTGGCAGGGTATGCTCAGACGTGAGTCCCTTGCTCACTATGCCACTGGATTCAAGCAAGCCGGGCTGAAGACGGCTGTAATGCCAGAAACCGGTCCTCGGAAGCTTGTTTCCGGTCCTGGGAAGGCATGGCTTGGCAGTTCGGGCTGGACTGTTTCCATGAGGCACAGGGTCAGACTGATTTGCATATAGCTTGGCTTAAACTTCTCCAAACATATTTCTGTTGCCACACACAATAAAGGCCATACTTTAGACCAGATCTGGTCCACCAACTCCGACATTTCCCCTCCCTTGGTTTATCCTTGTCCCTGGTCCGATCATTTCTTCATTTCTTTTTCCCTACACCTATTTCTGTCTACCTGCCTTCCGGTCCCCCATAATTTCAGGGCCCGAAACTGGAAACACGCCGACATTCCTTATTTTCATTCGATCCTTGCTTCAACATCTCTCCCTGACCACTTTGATTTGAACTCACAAGCAACTTCCTTTGATCAGTGGCTGTCCTCTGCCTGTGACGTCGTTGCCCCCATTAAAACTGTCAAGTCTAAACGTCCCCACGACGCTCAGCGCTGGTTCACTTCTACTCTGAAGGCGGACAAACTTCGCCTTAGACAGGCTGAGCGCCGCTGGCGGCGTAATTATGACCCTTTACTCAAAATCAGTTACACCGATCTATTAAAAACTTATAAAAAATCGATCATCTCGGCCAAACTTTCCTATTTTTCTCAGAAGGTCCTGACCTCGGCATCCAAGACCAAAGAAATTTTTTCTATTGTAGCTGAGCTCTCCCTCCCTGACCGGGTCACTCCCCAGCCCCTACCTTCACAAGCCCTGTGCAATTCTCTCAATTCTTTTTTTTCTGATAAGATTGCCACGATCAAAAACAATATTCCCTCCACTACTTTGTCTCACGACTCCGCTCTCCCTCCCTCGAACCCTCACTCTTTCTTTAAATTTCCCCCTATCTCCTTGGAGATCTTTCTTTCACTACTTCAGACTGTGAGCTCTGGCTCTCCTAATGATTGCTGTCCTACATCTATTTTAAGAGCTGCCTTTGTGGCCTGCCCCGGCCCCCCTCTTGATCTCCTAAACCAATCTCTCTTGTCAGGCTCTGTCCCCAATGCTTTCAAAAGCGCTGTGGTGGTCCCCATTTTAAAAAAACCTGGTCTTGACCCTACCACGTTGGCAAACTATCATCCCATTTCCCTCCTCCCTTACCTGGGAAAGGTCTTGGAGACTTATGTCACCCGCTGCCTCAGTGCCTTTATCGAGGAAACACACTTCCTCGATGATCGACAGGCTGGTTTTAGACCTTCTCATTCCACTGAGGCAGTGGTGGTGGCAGTTATGGACACGCTGAAACAGGGAGCTGATAAGAACTTGGCCCAGGCCCTTGTACTCTTAGACCTCTCAGCCGCATTTGACACGGTCGACCATGGAATCTTGGTCGACCGTGTCAGAAATGCTGGCATCTCTGGGCTGGCCCTGTCATGGGTGGTATCCTTTCTCCATTCCCGCTCTCAATCTGTTCGCCTTTCCTCTTTCTCTGCTCCCTTATCTTCACTTTCCTGTGGTGTTCCCCAGGGTTCTGCTTTGTCCCCGCTTTTGTTCAATCTTTATATGCAGCCCCTTCTTGTCTCTCTTCGTCAGTTTTCAGTTACTGCTTTCAACTACGCAGATGATCTGCAGCTTATTTTTCCTATCAATTCTTCTCCTTCCTCGTGTTCTAATTTTCAAAATGCCATGCTCTTTATCTATGAGTGGATGAACCTTAGCCAATTAAAGCTCAATCCAAGCAAAACGGAGTTGGTGGTGACCGGCGGCCCTCCCACTCCCTGGTCTCCCAACTTTTGGCCCACCGCTTTGGGTTCCCCTCCTTGTCCAGTGAATACTGTGAAGAGCTTGGGGGTTACCATTTCTAGTGACCTCTCGATGCGGCCACACATTAACACCGTCACTTCGGCCTGCTTCTTTCATCTCCGCTGAATCGGGAAGATCCGCAGGTTTCTATCCCAAGAGGCCCTTATTCTTGTAACCTCGCCCTCATCACCTCACGTCTAGACTATGCCAACTGTCTATACGTGGGGGTTCCTGCCTGTCACCTTTCCCGACTTCAACTGGTACAGAACCAGGCAGCCAGATTAATCTTTCAGCAGCCTAAACATCAGCATGTCACTCCTCTGCTGAAGACTTTACACTGGCTCCCAGTTGCGCAACGGTGTGTCTTTAAAATGTCCTGCACCATTTTTAAATCCTTGTTTACCTGTGCCCCTGCCTTTATCTCCTCTTGCTTGCACGCCTATGTTCCTTCTCGTCACCTCAGATCTTCGGCCCACAATCTTCTGATCACTCCCAGGTTCAACCGCAAGAAACATGGGGGTGCTTGCTTCTCTTTTCTTGCTCCCGCTACCTGGAATTCCCTCCCTCTTGTTATTCGTTTGTCCACCGACTATCGTTGTTTTCGCAATTCTTTGAAAACCTACCTGTTCCGTCTGGCGCACGGTTAGCTGCCCTGACCCTGACTGTTCTTCTCCCACCTGGTCTCGAGCGCCAAGAAACCAATTGGTGTATGTGCGCGGTACCAAATCTCTTTTAATAATAATAATAATAGCCATGTCTGAACTGGGGTGGCAGAGTGGGCTATAGAATGGTGATGGATTAAACCCAGATCTTTTGACTGGGTGTGAGTGTTTGATTGGTTCAGATGCTCTGTCCATCACCACCCCCTTTTGTACCACTTTTGGCCACCATAAGTGTGGCAGGGTATGCTCAGACGTGAGTCCCTTGGTCACTTTGCCACTGGATTCAAGCAAGCCGGGCTGAAGACGGGTGTAATGCCAGAAACCGGTCCTCGGAAGCTTGTTTCCGGTCCAGAGAAGGCATGCCTTGGCAGTTCGGGCTGGACTGTTCCCATGAGGCACATGGTCAGACTGATTTGCATATAGCCATGTCTGAACTGGGGTGGCAGAGTGGGCTAAAGAACGGTGATGGATTAAACCCAGATCTTTTGACTGGGTGTGAGTGTTTGACTGGTTCAGATGCTCTGTCCATCACCACCCCCTTTAGTACCGCTTTTGGCCGCCATAAGTGTGGCAGGGTATGCTCAGACATGAGTCCCTTGCTCACTTTGCCACTGGATTCAAGCAAGCCGGGCTGAAGACGGCTGTAATGCCAGAAACCGGTCCTCGGAAGCTTGTTTCCGGTCCAGGGAAGGCATGGCTTGGCAGTTCGGGCTGGACTGTTCCCATGAGGCACAGGGTCAGACTGATTTGCATATAGCCATGTCTGAACTGGGGTGGCAGAGTGGGCTAAAGAACGGTGATGGATTAAACCCAGATCTTTTGACTAGGTGTGAGTGTTTGATTGGTTCAGATGCTCCGTCCATCACCACCCCCTTTTGTACCGCTTTTGGCCACCATAAGTGTGGCAGGGTATGCTCAGACGTGAGTCCCTTGCTCACTTTGCCACTAGATTCAAGCAAGCCGGGCTGAAGACGGCTGTAATGCAAGAAACCGGTCCTCGGAAGCTTGTTTCCGGTCCAGGGAAGGCATGGCTTGGCAGTTCGGGCTGGACTGTTCCCATGAGACACAGAGTCAGACTGATTTGCATATAGCCATGTCTGAACTGGGGTGGCAGAGTGGGCTAAAGAACGGTGATGGATTAAACCCAGATCTTTTGACTGGGTGTGAGTGTTTGATTGGTTCAGATGCTCCGTCCATCACCACCCCCTTTTGTATCGCTTTTGGCTGCCATAAGTGTGGCAGGGTATGCTCAGACGTGAGTCCCTTGCTCACTTTGCCACTGGATTCAAGCAAGCCGGGCTGAGGACGGCTGTAATGCCAGAAACCGGTCCTCGGAAGCTTGTTTCCGGTCCAGGGAAGGCATGGCTTGGCAGTCCAGGCTGGACTGTTCCCATGAGGCACAGGGTCAGACTGATTTGCATATAGCCATGTCTGAACTGGGGTGGCAGAGTGGGCTAAAGAACGGTGATGGATTAAACCCAGATCTTTTGACTGGGTGTGAGTGTTTGATTGGTTCAGATGCTCTGTCCATCACCACCCCCTTTTGTACCGCTTTTGGCCACCATAAGTGTGGCAGGGTATGCTCAGACGTGAGTCCCTTGCTCACTTTGCCGCTGGATTCAAGTAAGCCGGGCTGAAGACGGCTGTAATGTGAGAAACCGGTCCTCTGAAGCTTGTTTCCGGTCCAGGGAAGGGATGGCTTGGCATTTCGGGCTGGACTGTTCCCATGAGACACAGAGTCAGACTGATTTGCATATAGCCATGTCTGAACTGGGGTGGCAGAGTGGGCTAAAGAACGGTGATGGATTAAACCCAGATCTTTTGACTGGGTGTGAGTGTTTGATTGGTTCAGATGCTCCGTCCATCACCACCCCCTTTTGTACCGCTTTTGGCTGCCATAAGTGTGGCAGGGTATGCTCAGACGTGAGTCCCTTGGTCACTTTGCCACTGGATTCAAGCAAGCCGGGCTGAAGACGGCTGTAATGCCAGAAACTGGTCCTCGGAAGCTTGTTTCCGGTCCAGAGAAGGCATGCCTTGGCAGTTCGGGCTTGACTGTTCCCATGAGGCACATGGTCAGACTGATTTGCATATACCCATGTCTCAACTGGGGTGGCAGAGTGGGCTAAAGAACGGTGATGGATTCAACCCAGATCTTTTGACTGGGTGTGAGTGTTTGACTGGTTCAGATGCTCCGTCCATCAGCTCCCCTTTTGTACTGCTTTTGGCCGCCATAAGTGTGGCAGGGTATGCTCAGACGTGAGTCCCTTGCTCACTTTGCCACTGGATTCAAGCGAGCCGGGCTGAAGACGGCTGTAATGCCAGAAACCGGTCCTCGGAAGCTTGTTTCGGTCCAGGGAAGGCATGGCTTGGCAGTTCGGGCTGGACTGTTTCCATGAGGCACAGGGTCAGACTGATTTGCATATAGCCATGTCTGAACTGGGGTGGCAGAGTGGGCTAAAGAACGGTGGTGGATTAAACCCAGATCTTTTGACTGGGTGTGAGTGTTTGATTGGTTCAGATGCTCCGTACATCACCACCCCCTTTTGTACCGCTTTTGGCTGCCATAAGTGTGGCAGGGTATGCTCAGACGTGAGTCCCTTGGTCACTTTGCCACTGGATTCAAGCAAGCCGGGCTGAAGACGGGTGTAATGCCAGAAACCGGTCCTCGGAAGCTTGTTTCCGGTCCAGAGAAGGCATGCCTTGGCAGTTCGGGCTGGACTGTTCCCATGAGGCACATGGTCAGACTGATTTGCATATAGCCATGTCTGAACTGGGGTGGCAGAGTGGGCTAAAGAACGGTGATGGATTAAACCCAGATCTTTTGACTGGGTGTGAGTGTTTGACTGGTTCAGATGCTCTGTCCATCACCACCCCCTTTAGTACCGCTTTTGGCCGCCATAAGTGTGGCAGGGTATGCTCAGACATGAGTCCCTTGCTCACTTTGCCACTGGATTCAAGCAAGCCGGGCTGAAGACGGCTGTAATGCCAGAAACCGGTCCTCGGAAGCTTGTTTCCGGTCCAGGGAAGGCATGGCTTGGCAGTTCGGGCTGGACTGTTCCCATGAGGCACAGGGTCAGACTGATTTGCATATAGCCATGTCTGAACTGGGGTGGCAGAGTGGGCTAAAGAACGGTGATGGATTAAACCCAGATCTTTTGACTGGGTGTGAGTGTTTGATTGGTTCAGATGCTCCGTCCATCACCACCCCCTTTTGTACCACTTTTGGCCACCATAAGTGTGGCAGGGTATGCTCAGACGTGAGTCCCTTGCTCACTTTGCCACTAGATTCAAGCAAGCCGGGCTGAAGACGGCTGTAATGCAAGAAACCGGTCCTCGGAAGCTTGTTTCCGGTCCAGGGAAGGCATTGCTTGGCAGTTCGGGCTGGACTGTTCCCATGAGACACAGAGTCAGACTGATTTGCATATAGCCATGTCTGAACTGGGGTGGCAGAGTGGGCTAAAGAACGGTGATGGATTAAACCCAGATCTTTTGACTGGGTGTGAGTGTTTGATTGGTTCAGATGCTCCGTCCATCACCACCCCCTTTTGTATCGCTTTTGGCTGCCATAAGTGTGGCAGGGTATGCTCAGACGTGAGTCCCTTGCTCACTTTGCCACTGGATTCAAGCAAGCCGGGCTGAAGACGGCTGTAATGCCAGAAACCGGTCCTCGGAAGCTTGTTTCCGGTCCAGGGAAGGCATGGCTTGGCAGTCCAGGCTGGACTGTTCCCATGAGGCACAGGGTCAGACTGATTTGCATATAGCCATGTCTGAACTGGGGTGGCAGAGTGGGCTAAAGAACGGTGATGGATTAAACCCAGATCTTTTGACTGGGTGTGAGTGTTTGATTGGTTCAGATGCTCTGTCCATCACCACCCCCTTTTGTACCGCTTTTGGCCACCATAAGTGTGGCAGGGTATGCTCAGACGTGAGTCCCTTGCTCACTTTGCCGCTGGATTCAAGTAAGCCGGGCTGAAGACGGCTGTAATGTGAGAAACCGGTCCTCGGAAGCTTGTTTCCGGTCCAGGGAAGGGATGGCTTGGCATTTCGGGCTGGACTGTTCCCATGAGACACAGAGTCAGACTGATTTGCATATAGCCATGTCTGAACTGGGGTGGCAGAGTGGGCTAAAGAACGGTGATGGATTAAACCCAGATCTTTTGACTGGGTGTGAGTGTTTGATTGGTTCAGATGCTCCGTCCATCACCACCCCCTTTTGTACCGCTTTTGGCTGCCATAAGTGTGGCAGGGTATGCTCAGACGTGAGTCCCTTGGTCACTTTGCCACTGGATTCAAGCAAGCCGGGCTGAAGACGGCTGTAATGCCAGAAACTGGTCCTCGGAAGCTTGTTTCCGGTCCAGAGAAGGCATGCCTTGGCAGTTCGGGCTTGACTGTTCCCATGAGGCACATGGTCAGACTGATTTGCATATACCCATGTCTCAACTGGGGTGGCAGAGTGGGCTAAAGAACGGTGATGGATTCAACCCAGATCTTTTGACTGGGTGTGAGTGTTTGACTGGTTCAGATGCTCCGTCCATCAGCTCCCCTTTTGTACCGCTTTTGGCCGCCATAAGTGTGGCAGGGTATGCTCAGACGTGAGTCCCTTGCTCACTTTGCCACTGGATTCAAGCGAGCCGGGCTGAAGACGGCTGTAATGCCAGAAACCGGTCCTCGGAAGCTTGTTTCGGTCCAGGGAAGGCATGGCTTGGCAGTTCGGGCTGGACTGTTTCCATGAGGCACAGGGTCAGACTGATTTGCATATAGCCATGTCTGAACTGGGGTGGCAGAGTGGGCTAAAGAACGGTGATGGATTAAACCCAGATCTTTTGACTGGGTGTGAGTGTTTGACTGGTTCAGATGCTCTGTCCATCACCACCCCCTTTAGTACCGCTTTTGGCCGCCATAAGTGTGGCAGGGTATGCTCAGACGTGAGTCCCTTGGTCACTTTGCCACTGGATTCAAGCAAGCCGGGCTGAAGACGGCTGTAATGCCAGAAACCGGTCCTCGGAAGCTTGTTTCTGGTCCAGGGAAGGCATGGCTTGGCAGTTCAGGCTGGACTGTTCCCATGAGGCACCGGGCCAGACTGATTTGCATATAGCCATGTCTGAACTGGGGTGGCAGAGTGGGCTAAAGAACGGTGATGGATTAAACCCAGATCTTTTGACTGGGTGTGAGTGTTTGATTGGTTCAGATGCTCCGTCCATCACCATGCCCTTTTGTACCGCTTTTGGCCGCCATAAGTGTGGCAGGGTATGCTCAGACGTGAGTCCCTTGCTCACTATGCCACTGGATTCAAGCAAGCCGGGCTGAAGACGGCTGTAATGCCAGAAACCGGTCCTCGGAAGCTTGTTTCCGGTCCTGGGAAGGCATGGCTTGGCAGTTCGGGCTGGACTGTTTCCATGAGGCACAGGGTCAGACTGATTTGCATATAGCTTGGCTTAAACTTCTCCAAACATATTTCTGTTGCCACACACAATAAAGGCCATACTTTAGACCAGATCTGGTCCACCAACTCCGACATTTCCCCTCCCTTGGTTTATCCTTGTCCCTGGTCCGATCATTTCTTCATTTCTTTTTCCCTACACCTATTTCTGTCTACCTGCCTTCCGGTCCCCCATAATTTCAGGGCCCGAAACTGGAAACACGCCGACATTCCTTATTTTCATTCGATCCTTGCTTCAACATCTCTCCCTGACCACTTTGATTTGAACTCACAAGCAACTTCCTTTGATCAGTGGCTGTCCTCTGCCTGTGACGTCGTTGCCCCCATTAAAACTGTCAAGTCTAAACGTCCCCACGACGCTCAGCGCTGGTTCACTTCTACTCTGAAGGCGGACAAACTTCGCCTTAGACAGGCTGAGCGCCGCTGGCGGCGTAATTATGACCCTTTACTCAAAATCAGTTACACCGATCTATTAAAAACTTATAAAAAATCGATCATCTCGGCCAAACTTTCCTATTTTTCTCAGAAGGTCCTGACCTCGGCATCCAAGACCAAAGAAATTTTTTCTATTGTAGCTGAGCTCTCCCTCCCTGACCGGGTCACTCCCCAGCCCCTACCTTCACAAGCCCTGTGCAATTCTCTCAATTCTTTTTTTTCTGATAAGATTGCCACGATCAAAAACAATATTCCCTCTACTACTTTGTCTCACGACTCCGCTCTCCCTCCCTCGAACCCTCACTCTTTCTTTAAATTTCCCCCTATCTCCTTGGAGATCTTTCTTTCACTACTTCAGACTGTGAGCTCTGGCTCTCCTAATGATTGCTGTCCTACATCTATTTTAAGAGCTGCCTTTGTGGCCTGCCCCGGCCCCCCTCTTGATCTCCTAAACCAATCTCTCTTGTCAGGCTCTGTCCCCAATGCTTTCAAAAGCGCTGTGGTGGTCCCCATTTTAAAAAAACCTGGTCTTGACCCTACCACGTTGGCAAACTATCATCCCATTTCCCTCCTCCCTTACCTGGGAAAGGTCTTGGAGACTTATGTCACCCGCTGCCTCAGTGCCTTTATCGAGGAAACACACTTCCTCGATGATCGACAGGCTGGTTTTAGACCTGCTCATTCCACTGAGGCAGTGGTGGTGGCAGTTATGGACACGCTGAAACAGGGAGCTGATAAGAACTTGGCCCAGGCCCTTGTACTCTTAGACCTCTCAGCCGCATTTGACACGGTCGACCATGGAATCTTGGTCGACCGTGTCAGAAATGCTGGCATCTCTGGGCTGGCCCTGTCATGGGTGGTATCCTTTCTCCATTCCCGCTCTCAATCTGTTCGCCTTTCCTCTTTCTCTGCTCCCTTATCTTCACTTTCCTGTGGTGTTCCCCAGGGTTCTGCTTTGTCCCCGCTTTTGTTCAATCTTTATATGCAGCCCCTTCTTGTCTCTCTTCGTCAGTTTTCAGTTACTGCTTTCAACTACGCAGATGATCTGCAGCTTATTTTTCCTATCAATTCTTCTCCTTCCTCGTGTTCTAATTTTAAAAATGCCATGCTCTGTATCTATGAGTGGATGAACCTTAGCCAATTAAAGCTCAATCCAAGCAAAACGGAGTTGGTGGTGACCGGCGGCCCTCCCACTCCCTGGTCTCCCAACTTTTGGCCCACCGCTTTGGGTTCCCCTCCTTGTCCAGTGAATACTGTGAAGAGCTTGGGGGTTACCATTTCTAGTGACCTCTCGATGCGGCCACACATTAACACCGTCACTTCGGCCTGCTTCTTTCATCTCCGCTGAATCGGGAAGATCCGCAGGTTTCTATCCCAAGAGGCCCTTATTCTTGTTATCCTCGCCCTCATCACCTCACGTCTAGACTATGCCAACTGTCTATACGTGGGGGTTCCTGCCTGTCACCTTTCCCGACTTCAACTGGTACAGAACCAGGCAGCCAGATTAATCTTTCAGCAGCCTAAACATCAGCATGTCACTCCTCTGCTGAAGACTTTACACTGGCTCCCAGTTGCGCAACGGTGTGTCTTTAAAATGTCCTGCACCATTTTTAAATCCTTGTTTACCTGTGCCCCTGCCTTTATCTCCTCTTGCTTGCACGCCTATGTTCCTTCTCGTCACCTCAGATCTTCGGCCCACAATCTTCTGATCACTCCCAGGTTCAACCGCAAGAAACATGGGGGTGCTTGCTTCTCTTTTCTTGCTCCCGCTACCTGGAATTCCCTCCCTCTTGTTATTCGTTTGTCCACCGACTATCGTTGTTTTCGCAATTCTTTGAAAACCTACCTGTTCCGTCTGGCGCACGGTTAGCTGCCCTGACCCTGACTGTTCTTCTCCCACCTGGTCTCGAGCGCCAAGAAACCAATTGGTGTATGTGCGCGGTACCAAATCTCTTTTAATAATAATAATAATAGCCATGTCTGAACTGGGGTGGCAGAGTGGGCTATAGAATGGTGATGGATTAAACCCAGATCTTTTGACTGGGTGTGAGTGTTTGATTGGTTCAGATGCTCTGTCCATCACCACCCCTTTTTGTACCACTTTTGGCCACCATAAGTGTGGCAGGGTATGCTCAGACGTGAGTCCCTTGCTCACTTTGCCGCTGGATTCAAGTAAGCCGGGCTGAAGACGGCTGTAATGCGAGAAACCGCTCCTCGGAAGCTTGTTTCCCGTCCAGGGAAGGGATGGCTTGGCATTTCGGGCTGGACTGTTCCCATGAGGCACAGGGTCAGACTGATTTGCATATAGCCATGTCTGAACTGGGGTGGCAGAGTGGGCTAAAGAACGGTGATGGATTAAACCCAGATATTTTGACTGGGTGTGAGTGTTTGATTGGTTCAGATGCTCCGTCCAAAACCACCCCCTTTTGTACCGCTTTTGGCTGCCATAAGTGTGGCAGGGTATGCTCAGACGTGAGTCCCTTGGTCACTTTGTCACTGGATTCAAGCAAGCCGGGCTGAAGACGGCTATAATGCCAGAAACCGGTCCTCGGAAGCTTGTTTCCGGTCCAGGGAAGGCATGCCTTGGCAGTTCGGGCTGGACTGTTCCCATGAGGCACATGGTCAGACTGATTTGCATATAGCCATGTCTGAACTGGGGTGGCAGAGTGGGCTAAAGAACGGTGATGGATTAAACCCAGATCTTTTGACTGGGTGTGAGTGTTTGACTGGTTCAGATGCTCCGTCCATCAGCACCCCCTTTTGTACCGCTTTTGGCCGCCATAAGTGTGGCAGGGTATGCTCAGACGTGAGTCCCTTGCTCACTTTGCCACTGGATTCAAGCAAGCCGGGCTGAAGACGGCTGTAATGCCAGAAATGGGTACTCGAAGCTTGTTTCCGGTCCAGGGAAGGCATGGCTTGGCAGTTGGGGCTGGACTGTTCCCATGAGGCACTGGGTCAGACTGATTTGCATATCGCCATGTCTGAACTGGGGTGGCAGAGTGGGCTAAAGAACGGTGATGGATTAAACCCAGATCTTTTGACTGGGTGTGAGTGTTTGATTGGTTCAGATGCTCCGTCCATCACCACCCCCTTTTGTATTGCTTTTGGCTGCCATAAGTGTGGCAGGGTATGCTCAGACGTGAGTCCCTTGCTCACTTTGCCACTGGATTCAAGCAAGCCGGGCTGAAGACGGCTGTAATGCCAGAAACCAGTCCTCGGAAGCTTGTTTCCGGTCCAGGGAAGGCATGGCTTGGCAGTTCGGGCTGGACTGTTCCCATGAGGCACAGGGTCAGACTGATTTGCATATAGCCATGTCTGAACTGGGGTGGCAGAGTGGGCTAAAGAACGGTGATGGATTAAACCCAGATCTTTTGACTGGGTGTGAGTGTTTGACTGGTTCAGATGCTCTGTCCATCACCACCCCCTTTTGTACCGCTTTTGGCCGCCATAAGTGTGGCAGGGTATGCTCAGACGTGAGTCCCTTGCTCACTTTGCCACTGGATTCAAGCAAGCCGGGCTGAAGATGGCTGTAATGCCAGAAACCGGTCCTCGGAAGCTTGTTTCCGGTCCAGGGAAGGCATGCCTTGGCAGTTCGGGCTGGACTGTTCCCATGAGGCACAGGGTCAGACTGATTTGCATATAGCCATGTCTGAACAGGGGTGGCAGAGTGGGCTAAAGAACGGTGATGGATTAAACCCAGATCTTTTGACTGGGTGTGAGTGTTTGACTGGTTCAGATGCTCCGTCCATCAGCACCCCCTTTTGTACCGCTTTTGGCCGCCATAAGTGTGGCAGGGTATGCTCAGACGTGAGTCCCTTGCTCACTTTGCCACTGGATTCAATCAAGCCGGGCTGAAGACGGCTGTAATGCCAGAAACCGGTCCTCGGAAGCTTGTTTCGGTCCAGGGAAGGCATGGCTTGGCAGTTCGGGCTGGACTGTTTCCATGAGGCACAGGGTCAGACTGATTTGCATATAGCCATGTCTGAACTGGGGTGGCAGAGTGGGCTAAAGAACGGTGATGGATTAAACCCAGATCATTTGACTGGGTGTGAGTGTTTGATTGGTTCAGATGCTCAGTCCATCACCAACCCCTTTTGTACCGCTTTTGGCTACCATAAGTGTGGCAGGGTATGCTCAGACGTGAGTCCCTTGGTCACTTTGCCACTGGATTCAAGCAAGCCGGGCTGAAGACGGCTGTAATGCCAGAAACCGGTCCTCGGAAGCTTGTTTCCGGTCCTGGGAAGGCAGGGCTTGGCAGTTCGGGCTGGACTGTTCCCATGAGGCACAGGGTCAGACTGATTTGCATATAGCCATGTCTGAACTGGGATGGCAGAGTGGGCTAAAGAACGGTGATGGATTAAACCCAGATCTTTTGACTGGGTGTGAGTGTTTGATTGGTTCAGATGCTCCGTCTATCACCACCCCCTTTTGTACTGCTTTTGGCCGCCATAAGTGTGGCAGGGTATGCTCAGACGTGAGTCCCTTGCTCACTTTGCCACTGGATTCAAGCAAGCCGGGCTGAAGAGGGCTGTAATGCCAGAAACCAGTCCTCGGAAGCTTGTTTCCGGTCCAGGGAAGGCATGGCTTGGCAGTTCGGCCTGGACTGTTCCCTGAGGCACAGGGTCAGACTGATTTGCATATAGCCATGTCTGAACTGGGGTGGCAGAGTGGGCTAAAGAAAGGTGATGGATTAAACCCAGATCTTTTGACTGGGTGTGAGTGTTTGATTGTTTCAGATGCTCCGTCCATCACCACCCCCTTTTGTACCGCTTTTGGCCACCATAAGTGTGGCAGGGTATGCTCAGACGTGAGTCCCTTGCTCACTTTGCCACTGGATTCAAGCAAGCCGGGCTGAAGACGGCTGTAATGCCAGAAACCGGTCCTCAGAAGCTTGTTTCCGGTCCAGGGAAGGCATGGCTTGGCAGTTCGGGCTGGACTGTTTCCATGAGGCACAGGGTCAGACTGATTTGCATATAGCCATGTCTGAACTGGGGTGGCAGAGTGGGCTAAGGAACGGTGATGGATTAAACCCAGATCTTTTGACTGGGTGTGAGTGTTTGATTGGTTCAGATGCTCCGTCCATCACCACCCCCTTTTGTACCGCCTTTGGCTGCCATAAGTGTGGCAGGGTATGCTCAGACGTGAGTCCCTTGGTCACTTTGCCACTGGATTCAAGCAAGCCGGGCTGAAGACGGCTGTAATGCCAGAAACTGGTCCTCGGAAGCTTGTTTCCGGTCCAGAGAAGGCATGCCTTGGCAGTTCGGGCTTGACTGTTCCCATGAGGCACATGGTCAGACTGATTTGCATATACCCATGTCTCAACTGGGGTGGCAGAGTGGGCTAAAGAACGGTGATGGATTCAACCCAGATCTTTTGACTGGGTGTGAGTGTTTGACTGGTTCAGATGCTCCGTCCATCAGCTCCCCTTTTGTACCGCTTTTGGCCGCCATAAGTGTGGCAGGGTATGCTCAGACGTGAGTCCCTTGCTCACTTTGCCACTGGATTCAAGCGAGCCGGGCTGAAGACGGCTGTAATGCCAGAAACCGGTCCTCGGAAGCTTGTTTCGGTCCAGGGAAGGCATGGCTTGGCAGTTCGGGCTGGACTGTTTCCATGAGGCACAGGGTCAGACTGATTTGCATATAGCCATGTCTGAACTGGGGTGGCAGAGTGGGCTAAAGAACGGTGGTGGATTAAACCCAGATCTTTTGACTGGGTGTGAGTGTTTGATTGGTTCAGATGCTCCGTACATCACCACCCCCTTTTGTACCGCTTTTGGCTGCCATAAGTGTGGCAGGGTATGCTCAGACGTGAGTCCCTTGGTCACTTTGCCACTGGATTCAAGCAAGCCGGGCTGAAGACGGGTGTAATGCCAGAAACCGGTCCTCGGAAGCTTGTTTCCGGTCCAGAGAAGGCATGCCTTGGCAGTTCGGGCTGGACTGTTCCCATGAGGCACATGGTCAGACTGATTTGCATATAGCCATGTCTGAACTGGGGTGGCAGAGTGGGCTAAAGAACGGTGATGGATTAAACCCAGATCTTTTGACTGGGTGTGAGTGTTTGACTGGTTCAGATGCTCTGTCCATCACCACCCCCTTTAGTACCGCTTTTGGCCGCCATAAGTGTGGCAGGGTATGCTCAGACATGAGTCCCTTGCTCACTTTGCCACTGGATTCAAGCAAGCCGGGCTGAAGACGGCTGTAATGCCAGAAACCGGTCCTCGGAAGCTTGTTTCCGGTCCAGGGAAGGCATGGCTTGGCAGTTCGGGCTGGACTGTTCCCATGAGGCACAGGGTCAGACTGATTTGCATATAGCCATGTCTGAACTGGGGTGGCAGAGTGGGCTAAAGAACGGTGATGGATTAAACCCAGATCTTTTGACTGGGTGTGAGTGTTTGATTGGTTCAGATGCTCCGTCCATCACCACCCCCTTTTGTACCGCTTTTGGCCACCATAAGTGTGGCAGGGTATGCTCAGACGTGAGTCCCTTGCTCACTTTGCCACTAAATTCAAGCAAGCCGGGCTGAAGACGGCTGTAATGCAAGAAACCGGTCCTCGGAAGCTTGTTTCCGGTCCAGGGAAGGCATGGCTTGGCAGTTCGGGCTGGACTGTTCCCATGAGACACAGAGTCAGACTGATTTGCATATAGCCATGTCTGAACTGGGGTGGCAGAGTGGGCTAAAGAACGGTGATGGATTAAACCCAGATCTTTTGACTGGGTGTGAGTGTTTGATTGGTTCAGATGCTCCGTCCATCACCACCCCCTTTTGTATCGCTTTTGGCTGCCATAAGTGTGGCAGGGTATGCTCAGACGTGAGTCCCTTGCTCACTTTGCCACTGGATTCAAGCAAGCCGGGCTGAAGACGGCTGTAATGCCAGAAACCGGTCCTCGGAAGCTTGTTTCCGGTCCAGGGAAGGCATGGCTTGGCAGTCCAGGCTGGACTGTTCCCATGAGGCACAGGGTCAGACTGATTTGCATATAGCCATGTCTGAACTGGGGTGGCAGAGTGGGCTAAAGAACGGTGATGGATTAAACCCAGATCTTTTGACTGGGTGTGAGTGTTTGATTGGTTCAGATGCTCTGTCCATCACCACCCCCTTTTGTACCGCTTTTGGCCACCATAAGTGTGGCAGGGTATGCTCAGACGTGAGTCCCTTGCTCACTTTGCCGCTGGATTCAAGTAAGCCGGGCTGAAGACGGCTGTAATGTGAGAAACCGGTCCTCGGAAGCTTGTTTCCGGTCCAGGGAAGGGATGGCTTGGCATTTCGGGCTGGACTGTTCCCATGAGACACAGAGTCAGACTGATTTGCATATAGCCATGTCTGAACTGGGGTGGCAGAGTGGGCTAAAGAACGGTGATGGATTAAACCCAGATCTTTTGACTGGGTGTGAGTGTTTGATTGGTTCAGATGCTCCGTCCATCACCAACCCCTTTTGTACCGCTTTTGGCTGCCATAAGTGTGGCAGGGTATGCTCAGACGTGAGTCCCTTGGTCACTTTGCCACTGGATTCAAGCAAGCCGGGCTGAAGACGGCTGTAATGCCAGAAACTGGTCCTCGGAAGCTTGTTTCCGGTCCAGAGAAGGCATGCCTTGGCAGTTCGGGCTTGACTGTTCCCATGAGGCACATGGTCAGACTGATTTGCATATACCCATGTCTCAACTGGGGTGGCAGAGTGGGCTAAAGAACGGTGATGGATTCAACCCAGATCTTTTGACTGGGTGTGAGTGTTTGACTGGTTCAGATGCTCCGTCCATCAGCTCCCCTTTTGTACCGCTTTTGGCCGCCATAAGTGTGGCAGGGTATGCTCAGACGTGAGTCCCTTGCTCACTTTGCCACTGGATTCAAGCGAGCCGGGCTGAAGACGGCTGTAATGCCAGAAACCGGTCCTCGGAAGCTTGTTTCGGTCCAGGGAAGGCATGGCTTGGCAGTTCGGGCTGGACTGTTTCCATGAGGCACAGGGTCAGACTGATTTGCATATAGCCATGTCTGAACTGGGGTGGCAGAGTGGGCTAAAGAACGGTGATGGATTAAACCCAGATCTTTTGACTGGGTGTGAGTGTTTGACTGGTTCAGATGCTCTGTCCATCACCACCCCCTTTAGTACCGCTTTTGGCCGCCATAAGTGTGGCAGGGTATGCTCAGACGTGAGTCCCTTGGTCACTTTGCCACTGGATTCAAGCAAGCCGGGCTGAAGACGGCTGTAATGCCAGAAACCGGTCCTCGGAAGCTTGTTTCTGGTCCAGGGAAGGCATGGCTTGGCAGTTCGGGCTGGACTGTTTCCATGAGGCACAGGGTCAGACTGATTTGCATATAGCCATGTCTGAACTGGGGTGGCAGAGTGGGCTAAAGAACGGTGATGGATTAAACCCAGATCTTTTGACTGGGTGTGAGTGTTTGATTGGTTCAGATGCTCCGTCCATCACCATGCCCTTTTGTACCGCTTTTGGCCGCCATAAGTGTGGCAGGGTATGCTCAGACGTGAGTCCCTTGCTCACTTTGCCACTGGATTCAAGCAAGCCGGGCTGAAGACGGCTGTAATGCCAGAAACCGGTCCTCGGAAGCTTGTTTCCGGTCCTGGGAAGGCATGGCTTGGCAGTTCGGGCTGGACTGTTTCCATGAGGCACAGGGTCAGACTGATTTGCATATAGCTTGGCTTAAACTTCTCCAAACATATTTCTGTTGCCACACACAATAAAGGCCATACTTTAGACCAGATCTGGTCCACCAACTCCGACATTTCCCCTCCCTTGGTTTATCCTTGTCCCTGGTCCGATCATTTCTTCATTTCTTTTTCCCTACACCTATTTCTGTCTACCTGCCTTCCGGTCCCCCATAATTTCAGGGCCCGAAACTGGAAACACGCCGACATTCCTTATTTTCATTCGATCCTTGCTTCAACATCTCTCCCTGACCACTTTGATTTGAACTCACAAGCAACTTCCTTTGATCAGTGGCTGTCCTCTGCCTGTGACGTCGTTGCCCCCATTAAAACTGTCAAGTCTAAACGTCCCCACGACGCTCAGCGCTGGTTCACTTCTACTCTGAAGGCGGACAAACTTCGCCTTAGACAGGCTGAGCGCCGCTGGCGGCGTAATTATGACCCTTTACTCAAAATCAGTTACACCGATCTATTAAAAACTTATAAAAAATCGATCATCTCGGCCAAACTTTCCTATTTTTCTCAGAAGGTCCTGACCTCGGCATCCAAGACCAAAGACATTTTTTCTATTGTAGCTGAGCTCTCCCTCCCTGACCGGGTCACTCCCCAGCCCCTACCTTCACAAGCCCTGTGCAATTCTCTCAATTCTTTTTTTTCTGATAAGATTGCCACGATCAAAAACAATATTCCCTCTACTACTTTGTCTCACGACTCCGCTCTCCCTCCCTCGAACCCTCACTCTTTCTTTAAATTTCCCCCTATCTCCTTGGAGATCTTTCTTTCACTACTTCAGACTGTGAGCTCTGGCTCTCCTAATGATTGCTGTCCTACATCTATTTTAAGAGCTGCCTTTGTGGCCTGCCCCGGCCCCCCTCTTGATCTCCTAAACCAATCTCTCTTGTCAGGCTCTGTCCCCAATGCTTTCAAAAGCGCTGTGGTGGTCCCCATTTTAAAAAAACCTGGTCTTGACCCTACCATGTTGGCAAACTATCGTCCCATTTCCCTCCTCCCTTACCTGGGAAAGGTCTTGGAGACTTATGTCACCCGCTGCCTCAGTGCCTTTATCGAGGAAACAGACTTCCTCGATGATCGACAGGCTGGATTTAGACCTGCTCATTCCACTGAGGCAGTGGTGGTGGCAGTTATGGACACGCTGAAACAGGGAGCTGATAAGAACTTGGCCCAGGCCCTTGTACTCTTAGACCTCTCAGCCGCATTTGACACGGTCGACCATGGAATCTTGGTCGACCGTGTCAGAAATGCTGGCATCTCTGGGCTGGCCCTGTCATGGGTGGTATCCTTTCTCCATTCCCGCTCTCAATCTGTTCGCCTTTCCTCTTTCTCTGCTCCCTTATCTTCACTTTCCTGTGGTGTTCCCCAGGGTTCTGCTTTGTCCCCGCTTTTGTTCAATCTTTATATGCAGCCCCTTCTTGTCTCTCTTCGTCAGTTTTCAGTTACTGCTTTCAACTACGCAGATGATCTGCAGCTTATTTTTCCTATCAATTCTTCTCCTTCCTTGTGTTCTAATTTTCAAAATGCCATGCTCTTTATCTATGAGTGGATGAACCTTAGCCAATTAAAGCTCAATCCAAGCAAAACGGAGTTGGTGGTGACCGGCGGCCCTCCCACTCCCTGGTCTCCCAACTTTTGGCCCACCGCTTTGGGTTCCCCTCCTTGTCCAGTGAATACTGTGAAGAGCTTGGGGGTTACCATTTCTAGTGACCTCTCGATGCGGCCACACATTAACACCGTCACTTCGGCCTGCTTCTTTCATCTCCGCCGAATCGGGAATATCCGCAGGTTTCTATCCCAAGAGGCCCTTATTCTTGTTATCCTCGCCCTCATCACCTCACGTCTAGACTATGCCAACTGTCTATACGTGGGGGTTCCTGCCTGTCACCTTTCCCGACTTCAACTGGTACAGAACCAGGCAGCCAGATTAATCTTTCAGCAGCCTAAACATCAGCATGTCACTCCTCTGCTGAAGACTTTACACTGGCTCCCAGTTGCGCAACGGTGTGTCTTTAAAATGTCCTGCACCATTTTTAAATCCTTGTTTACCTGTGCCCCTGCCTTTATCTCCTCTTGCTTGCACGCCTATGTTCCTTCTCGTCACCTCAGATCTTCGGCCCACAATCTTCTGATCACTCCCAGGTTCAACCGCAAGAAACATGGGGGTGCTTGCTTCTCTTTTCTTGCTCCCGCTACCTGGAATTCCCTCCCTCTTGTTATTCGTTTGTCCACCGACTATCGTTGTATTCGCAATTCTTTGAAAACCTACCTGTTCCGTCTGGCGCACGGTTAGCTGCCCTGACCCTGACTGTTCTTCTCCCACCTGGTCTCGAGCGCCAAGAAACCAATTGGTGTATGTGCGCGGTACCAAATCTCTTTTAATAATAATAATAATAGCCATGTCTGAACTGGGGTGGCAGAGTGGGCTATAGAATGGTGATGGATTAAACCCAGATCTTTTGACTGGGTGTGAGTGTTTGATTGGTTCAGATGCCCTGTCCATCACCACCCCCTTTTGTACCACTTTTGGCCACCATAAGTGTGGCAGGGTATGCTCAGACGTGAGTCCCTTGCTCACTTTGCCGCTGGATTCAAGTAAGCCGGGCTGAAGACGGCTGTAATGCGAGAAACCGGTCCTCGGAAGCTTGTTTCCGGTCCAGGGAAGGGATGGCTTGGCATTTCGGGCTGGACTGTTCCCATGAGGCACAGGGTCAGACTGATTTGCATATAGCCATGTCTGAACTGGGGTGGCAGAGTGGGCTAAAGAACGGTGATGGATTAAACCCAGATATTTTGACTGGGTGTGAGTGTTTGATTGGTTCAGATGCTCCGTCCAAAACCACCCCCTTTTGTACCGCTTTTGGCTGCCATAAGTGTGGCAGGGTATGCTCAGACGTGAGTCCCTTGGTCACTTTGCCACTGGATTCAAGCAAGCCGGGCTGAAGACGGCTGTAATGCCAGAAACCGGTCCTCGGAAGCTTGTTTCCGGTCCAGGGAAGGCATGCCTTGGCAGTTCGGGCTGGACTGTTCCCATGAGGCACATGGTCAGACTGATTTGCATATAGCCATGTCTGAACTGGGGTGGCAGAGTGGGCTAAAGAACGGTGATGGATTAAACCCAGATCTTTTGACTGGGTGTGAGTGTTTGACTGGTTCAGATGCTCCGTCCATCAGCACCCCCTTTTGTACCGCTTTTGGCCGCCATAAGTGTGGCAGGGTATGCTCAGACGTGAGTCCCTTGCTCACTTTGCCACTGGATTCAAGCAAGCCGGGCTGAAGACGGCTGTAATGCCAGAAATGGGTACTCGAAGCTTGTTTCCGGTCCAGGGAAGGCATGGCTTGGCAGTTCGGGCTGGACTGTTCCCATGAGGCACTGGGTCAGACTGATTTGCATATAGCCATGTCTGAACTGGGGTGGCAGAGTGGGCTAAAGAACGGTGATGGATTAAACCCAGATCTTTTGACTGGGTGTGAGTGTTTGATTGGTTCAGATGCTCTGTCCATCACCACCCCCTTTTGTGCCGCTTTTCGCCACCATAAGTGTGGCAGGGAATGCTCAGAGGTGAGTCCCTTGCTCACTTCGCCACTGGATTCAAGGAAGCCGGGCTGAAGACGGCTGTAATGCCAGAAATCGGTCCTCGGAAGCTTGTTTCCGGTCCAGGGAAGGCATGGCTTGGAAGTTCGGGCTGGACTGTTCCCATGAGGCACAGGGTCAGAATGATTTGCATATAGCCATGTCTGAACTGGGGTGGCAGAGTTGGCTAAAGAAGGGTGATGGATTCAACCCAGATCTTTTGACTGGGTGTGAGTGTTTGATTGGTTCAGATGCTCTGTCCATCACCACCCCCTTTTGTTCTGCTTTTGGCCGCCATAAGTGTGGCAGGGTATGCTCAGACGTGAGTCCCTTGCTCACTTTGCCGCTGGATTCAAGTAAGCCGGGCTGAAGACGGCTGTAATGCGAGAAACCGGTCCTCGGAATCTTGTTTCCGGTCCAGGGAAGGCATGGCTTTACAGTTCGGGCTGGACTGTTCCCATGAGGCACAGGGTCAGACTGGTTTGCATATAGCCATTTCTGAACTGGGGTGGCAGAGTGGGCTAAAGAACGGTGATGGATTAAACCCAGATCTTTTGACTGGGTGTGAGTGTTTGATTGGTTCAGATGCTCCGTCCATCACCACCCCCTTTTGTACCGCTTTTGGCCGCCATAAGTGTGGCAGGGTATGCTCAGACGTGAGTCCCTTGCTCACTTTGCCACTGGATTCAAGCAAGCCGGGCTGAAGACGGCTGTAATGCCAGAAACCAGTCCTCGGAAGCTTGTTTCTGGTCCAGGGAAGGCATGGCTTGGCAGTTCAGGCTGGACTGTTCCCATGAGGCACCGGGTCAGACTGATTTGCATATAGCCATGTCTGAACTGGGGTGGCAGAGTGGGCTAAAGAACGGTGATGGATTAAACCCAGATCTTTTGACTGGGTGTGAGTGTTTGATTGGTTCAGATGCTCCGTCCATCACCATGCCCTTTTGTACCGCTTTTGGCCGCCATAAGTGTGGCAGGGTATGCTCAGACGTGAGTCCCTTGCTCACTTTGCCACTGGATTCAAGCAAGCCGGGCTGAAGACGGCTGTAATGCCAGAAACCGGTCCTCGGAAGCTTGTTTCTGGTCCTGGGAAGGCATGGCTTGGCAGTTCGGGCTGGACTGTTTCCATGAGTCACAGGGTCAGACTGATTTGCATATAGCCATGTCTGAACTGGGGTGGCAGAGTGGGCTAAAGAACGGTGATGGATTAAACCCAGATCTTTTGACTGGGTGTGAGTGTTTGATTGGTTCAGATGCTCCGTCCATCACCATGCCCTTTTGTACCGCTTTTGGCCGCCATAAGTGTGGCAGGGTATGCTCAGACGTGAGTCCCTTGCTCACTTTGCCACTGGATTCAAGCAAGCCGGGCTGAAGACGGCTGTAATGCCAGAAACCGGTCCTCGGAAGCTTGTTTCTGGTCCTGGGAAGGCATGGCTTGGCAGTTCGGGCTGGACTGTTTCCATGAGTCACAGGTTCAGACTGATTTGCATATAGCCATGTCTGAACTGGGGTGGCAGAGTGGGCTAAAGAACGGTGATGGATTAAACCCAGATCTTTTGACTGGGTGTGAGTGTTTGATTGGTTCAGATGCTCCGTCCATCAGCACCCCCTTTTGTACCGCTTTTGGCCGCCATAAGTGTGGCAGGGTATGCTCAGACGTGAGTCCTTTGCTCACTTTGCCACTGGATTCAAGCAAGCCGGGCTGAAGACGGCTGTATTGCCAGAAACCGGTCCTCGGAAGCTTGTTTCCGGTCCAGGGAAGGCATGCCCTGGCAGTTCGGGCTGTTCCCATGAGGCACATGGTCAGACTGATTTGCATATAGCCATGTCTGAACTGGGGTGGCAGAGTGGGCTAAAGAACGGTGATGGATTAAACCCAGATCTTTTGACTGGGTGTGAGTGTTTGATTGGCTCAGATGCTCCGTCCATCACCACCCCCTTTTGTACCGCTTTTGGCCACCATAAGTGTGGCAGGGTACGCTCAGACGTGAGTCCCTTGCTCACTTTGCCACTGGATTCAAGCAAGCCGGGCTGAAGACGGCTGTAATGCCAGAAACCGGTCCTCGGAAGCTTGTTTCCGGTCCAGGGAAGGCATGGCTTGGCAGTTCGGGCTGGACTGTTCCCATGAGGCACAGGGATTTGCATATAGCCATGTCTGAACTGGGGTGGCAGAGTGGGCTAAAGAAGGGTGATGGATTAAACCCAGATCTTTTGACTGGGTGTGAGTATTTGATTGGTTCAGATGCTCCGTCCATCACCACCCCCTGTTGTACCGCTTTTGGCCGCCATAAGTGTGGCAGGGTATGCTCAGACTTGAGTCCCTTGCTCACTTTGCCGCTGGGTTCAAGTAAGCCGGGCTGAAGACGGCTGTAATGCGAGAAACCGGTCCTCGGAAGCTTGTTTCCGGTCCAGGGAAGGCATGGCTTGGCAGTTTGGGCTGGACTGTTCCCATGAGGCACAGGGTCAGACTGATTTGCATATAGCCATGTCTGAACTGGGGTGGCAGAGTGGGCTAAAGAACGGTGATGGATTAAACCCAGATCTTTTGACTGGGTGTGAGTATTTGATTGGTTCAGATGCTCCGTCCATCACCACCCCCTTTTGTACCGCTTTTGGCTGCCATATGTTTGGCAGGGTATGCTCAGACGTGAGTCCCTTCCTCACTTTGCCACTGGATTCAAGCAAGCCGGGCTGAAGATGGCTGTAATGCCAGAAACCGGTCCTCGGAAGCTTGTTTCCGGTCCAGGGAAGGCATGGCTTAGCAGTTCCGGCTGGACTGTTCCCATGAGGCACAGGGTCAGACTGATTTGCATATAGCCATGTCTGAACTGGGGTGGCAGAGTGGGCTAAAGAACGGTGATGGATTAAACTCAGATCTTTTGACTGGGTGTGAGTGTTTGATTGGTTCTGATGCTCCGTCCATCACCACCCCCTTTTGTATCGTCCCCTTGGGGGCAGAGAGTAAAATTCCGACAAAGATAACTGTTCTGTACCAGAAGCAGTTCCCGACAAGCAGCCCTGCATAAACTAAGTATAAACTCATGATGTGGAACACCTAACTGCACACACCAGATATGAGTTCCCATGCTCTGGGAATGTACTGGTTACTTACCAGTAGTCTTCATTACTTTGACTCCAGTTTTTCCTCATCACAGCATTACTTTCTAAGTTGTTTTACTTCCCAGATATATATATTTATTACATAGCCAAACTAAAAAGTTACAATCAACATAGTACCCCACATGCATTAAATCTTAGGCTATGGGAGGGTGGGAAATCAGGACTTTGATGAGGAAGACCTAGACTTGGAGTAATGAAGATTACCTGTAATTACCAGGCCATTTTCTCCTTTTCAGCCTTCGTCGTTCAGTCCTTACTTACTGAGTCAATACCCAAGCAGGAAAAAACATTGGGTTTGAGGCAAACAAAATTATG
This sequence comes from Lissotriton helveticus, assembly GCF_964261635.1. Lineage (NCBI taxonomy): Eukaryota > Metazoa > Chordata > Amphibia > Caudata > Salamandridae > Lissotriton > Lissotriton helveticus. The sequence goes on along the minus strand of NC_136061.1, from coordinate 1,187,144,010 downwards.
CAAGACACAAAAGTGATGCTACATCCGCGTTTTAATAACCAAAACTTAAGCATTTAAAGACCATACTTCTTAAGACAAAACACAAGACCCAAACGTTTTTGAAGAAGCACATCCTAATTGAAGAGGTGTAGCCCCTGTAGCCACACAGCAGATGTTTTACAAATTAGAAACCTTTGAAGGCTGCCCAAGAATTAGAGACCTCCCCCCCTTGTCCGATCTTCCCTAGATTGAACCTGGAAGGTTCCTATCTGCCAGTTTATAAGCTTTGGAAATGGTCAATTTGACCCATCTGGACATTATTGAGGTAGATGTATGAAACCCTCACCCCTCAAGGCCAAAAGTAATGAAAAGAACATTAACCTTCAGAAAGAAGATGTCCACTCCAAATAAATTAAGAAGGCCGTGCAGACATCCAGAGTGTGTATTCTACTCTGGACATCATTCGCTAGACTTGGTTTGGAGACTTTCAAGACAATATCTTTTAAACAGTGGAAAGAGGTAGGTATCTTGGCCTTTATCAGTAAAACTTTTAGAAAAGGAGAACAGGCTAGTGAAGCTCTCACTTCTCCATTTCTGTGCCAGAACACATGGCTGTAAAAAAAAACTTTAGCATTGGAAGAAGATCCCAGTTTGGAACTAGTGATTGTACCACTGGTTGACATAGGAAAAAACTTAACAATTGAGATGCCAACAGGACTACAGGTAACATGGTAGAACCACAAAATGCTTGAATCGTGGCCCATTGACCCCTTGATTGTTGATACTGCTAATCCTAGCAAGAAAACATCCAGTAAGAATTCACAAATGTTATGTGGGTGGCAATTGAAAATTGAGAGAGATTTTGAAGAACACCAGTGTAGCATAAACTAAGACTCTGGCTTAACTCTACAAGGTTTGATTTCACACCCAGTAGTGACACCAGTGAACCTAGCTTAATGTACCACGGATTAAATGTGAATGACAGGTTATTGTAGTCCCGCAAGACCCCACCCAATACACAGTTAAAGTGGTGTCAGTGCTTTAGGGTTACTAACAGTCCCTAAAGATGGATTTCAGGGACACAATGGTAGATTGAGGAACCCATTTCTGCCCTTTACAATATACGATAAAAATTTGAAAAATACATTGCAACAGTATCATCCTATTGCATAGCACAATTACAAATAAACCACAAAAAACGTCACCCACTAACCTAATATTCTAAAATCTACTTCCATGCTTTACACCCGTGGTACTCATAGTACGACCCATGGCCATCCAGCGGCCAGGCAGGCCTTCTTTGGCGGACCGCGGACCTTGTAGGTAATGTACCCATGGTCGACTAGAGAGATAGAGAGAGAGAGAGAGAGAGAGAGAGAGAGAGAGAGAGAGTGGAAAGAGACAGTGGAGAGAGACGAGACAGTGGAGGGATATAGTGGAGAGAGACAGTGAGGAGAGACAGTGGAAAGAGAGAGAGAGACTGACTGACAGAGAGAGAGAGAGAGACTGACTGAGAGAGAGGAGAGAGACTGACTGGAGAGAGACTGACTGAGAGAGAGAGACTGACTGGCTGACTGAGAGAGAGAGGCTGGCTTACTGACTGAGAGAGAGACTGACCGAATGAGACTGACTGACAGAGAGAGAGAGACTGAGTGACAGAGAGAGATAGACTGACTGACTGACTGGGAGAGAGAGAGACTGACTGACAGAGAGAGACTGACTGACAGAGAGAGAGAGACTGACTGACAGAGAGAGATAGACTGACTGATGGACAGAGATAGAGTGACTGACTGAGAGAGACTAACAGACAGAGAGAGGGATACTGACTGGAAGAGAGAGACTGACAGAGAGAGAGAGTTACTGACTGAGACTTGCAGAGAGACTGACTGGGGTGACAGAGAAACTGAGAGAGACTGACTGGGGTGACAGAGAGACTGACTGAGAGAGACTGACTGACTGAGAGAGAGACTGACAGACAGAGATAGGGAACTGACTGGCAGAGAAAGACTGACTGGCCGAGAGAAAGAGAGACTGACTGACTGAGAGAGAGAGAGACTGACTGACAGAGAGAGAGAGAGAGAGAGAGAGAGAGAGAGACAGAGACAGAGACAGAGACAGAGACAGAGATAGACTGACTTAGAGAGAGTATGAAGCTATGCAATGTCTCTTTGATTGCTATTGTCTGCTAATAAAAATGTATTATGAAAATGTGCTCTTTGTAGCTACATCTGCATTTTGAAACACAGCATTGCCTAATGTTTTGAAACTGGTTTGATTTTTTTTACACTAGCCCCAGTCCCCACTGGCCCCACCCCTACCGGTGCGGCCCTCAGCCACAAACCACACTGTAATTTTGGCCCCCAACAGAAAAGTTGTGAATACCCATGCTTTACACTAAGAGAGCATGGAACAGCATAACTTGTATCTAGAGTTTTTTTGGGGAGAATCAATACACTGCATACCTGTTTACAGCAAAACACTGCAGTTATCAGCAGTTGGGGGCCCATATTCCCTCGAGAGCTAAACACACATCATCTGCAGCTGCTTTCCATATGGACTTGGCTCATTATCAGCTTTCAGCATAGATCAAGATGCAGTAGCATCATGACAATCTGGCAGTCAAGACCTTTTCTGGCAGGATCTTGCAAGAAAACCTGGGGTGAAGGGCCTCTCCTCCCAAGTGGTTGATTCATACTATATCTTATCTGAGATTGGAATTTGTAATATAAATCTAGGAATGTCTGACATAAAATGTGTGCATAAATAGGCTAGTCATAGACATATGCTAGAAAAAAAGGTAAAAAACATCAATTAGGAGTACACAGTTTATGTTGGTATTATTATGTGACCTTGAAATAGATATAACAAGGCACATATACCTGGCTGATGTTGCATCAGGTGTTCCAGTGTGGTCGTTGACAGCGCATCAAATCTCTTATCAATGTCATTGTCTGAATGGCTTGACACTTTCACAGCATCTTGGAAAGATAAGGTCAGACGAGATGTGTGTCAAAGGCAGACATCTCAATGATTCTGCAAAAATAAAGAAAACAAAGTGTCTCCCTGCTTAAGATGGAGTCTGGCCTATTGACATTATGTCACCAGAAATCAAAGCTTCTCCGATAGAGATGGCATGGCCGCATTCCCCTCTGTTGGTTTACATAACATCTGAAAACTTGATTGTCGGTTTGAATGCCAAAAGCTTAGTGGAGAAATGGAGGGTCAAAATCATTGCGAGCCTTGAACTCTACCACCAGCTCTCTCTAATTGGATAACTAACACCTAGATTCATCAATGTCCCATTTTGCGAGTCCTTAATAGCGATTATTAAGGAATCGCTATTAAAGACTCGCAAAACGGGAATCATGTAGAAATCGCAAAAATAATTGCGATTTCTACATGTTCCTTATTTGCGATTAGCAATTTGCTAATCGCAAATAAGGATGCGATTTCAAGGGTGCCAGGGGTGTCCAAAGGACACCCGGTAGCACCCCTGAAATGAAAATGTAGACTGATGTTGCGCACACACATGTCCAAAGGACATGTGTGTGTGTAACATCCAACTTAGAAAAATGCACTAAAGTCCATTTTTCTAAGTTTTCGCTATTTACCACGAAGTCAGACTTCGCGGTAAATAGTGGCCAAAAATAGCGAATTCGCACTTCAGAAATGGATCATGAATAGCATTTAAGGAATCTCTAATTGAGATTCCTTAAATGCGATCGCAATTTGAAAAATCGCAATTATTTGCGATTTTTCAAATTGCGAGTACATGACCCATTGATGAATCTCAAATGCAATTTTTGCGGGCGCAAACGGCCGAATTTTGCGATTCGCACCGTTTGCGCTCGCAAAAATGCTTGATGAATCTATGTGTATGTGTTAATCCCCTCCAGGACGTACCACTGTCCCTGTGCTGTTAGATCTTTGAACACTGCACCCCCAACCTATCTTGCTGGCATCTGTTGGTAATGCCAGAGTGGAATGACACTTGAAATGAAACGCTCTGTCCAGATTTACCAGAATCAGTCTCCACAGGAGACTGTTCCAGATTTCGTGTGTAACAGGAATACAAGTGTTGTAGTTCTTTGAAACTGGGTCCCAGACTGCAACCAATAATGAGCTACTGGGTTAAAATGAAGTTGAACCCAGCGAATAATGGTCAGTGTAGATGCCATCTCCCCCTGACTCCTCGGTCAAGCTCATGTAGATGGTTGCTTTTTGGAGAGAAACGATATCTGTGTGTTCTGCCAATTTCAACTTCCTTTCCTCTGTGAGGAATACATGTCCCAAGGCGGCACGGAAGACTGCTCCAATAAGATGCAGCATTTGTGATGTTATCAGGTGAGATTACCGTTTGGGAGGTGTCGGTCTTCTATCACCTCATCCCTCATGCCTGTGGGCCACAATGGAGGCTCCTGCCTCCGCTGCAGATCATCAAAGGAAATGTTTGACAAGAAGTTACTTGTTATTCTATAAGTGACAGCATTGATTAGCAGACCTCTCACTCAATCAGTTGTTCAGTGTGAAAGTCCTTCAGGATTGACTGTACTGTATACGCTGTACACACAATGGCATGAACTGCAAAGTTAGATGAAACCTATGACCTAATAACTACAGTATCAATTTCTTTGTCCACCGGATCTTCCAGCAAATGCTCCTCTGAAATTACCATGCTTTGGGTAGCCAGGCATGCCATGAGGTTATCCACCTTACACATATCTGGAAATGAAATTCTAAGAATTTCTCAGAGAGATAATGTTTCATCAAAAAACGAAGAAAGGACTGTTTCTACAAGTCATTCCGCTCATGTGTCAGGAGTCAGGACACACCTTTACTGCCCCACACAGTTTTAAGATTTTTTGTTCGAGACATTCATACAGCAGAAAAAATGCTTTCTCAGCTGAGGCTGGTGATAGGGGATGAAACTCAATATTGTCCCTGAGTTGTTGCATAACTTCAGCTAAATCAACCCTTGCCCAGAAGCGACCTTTGACATCTTGATCACCCGGGTCCACTATACTATCGAACTGGACTGGAGGGGATAGAACTTCCCTTGCTTGGATTGCTGCCTTCAAATCAGTCTTGATCATTCTTTGGAATACATTGAAGGAACCGCGGGGCATATTAGCAAGTGCGTGCGATAAATATCGCAGATCGCGCTTTGCGAATTTTTTTTATCGCTGTCTATTGCTGGATCTCATCGTGGAGATATCGCGTTATTACCAATGTTTTTCTCCAATGCGATAAACGATCCAGCGATAGCGGCGAAATCCACCAAAAGTACAAGTAAAACAGCGATAAACTTTTATCGCTAATGTAAACCTTGCTAACAGGCAGGGGAGGATTCAGCCTTAGAATCCACCTCCCATTGAGAATAATGGCTAAGTCAGGATTTTAGCAGGTGTAAAAATTCCTGCCATAACCCCGGTTAGCGCAACTTTTTACATCGCTAACGGGGCCCGGGGCCTCATTGCTAATAGGCGTTAGGTCTGTTAGCGGCTGTTTCCATGGTCTTTTAATCGGGTACGCCTACTTTGCATGTCATTATCGCTAAATATTGTTGACATGCAAAGCGGCCCCCAAAATGGTTGCTTTCCCCAGAAAGCTGTCACTAACAGCTGTTAGCGACAGCTTGCTGATAGGGCGATAAAAATATCAGCGCTTTAGCGGCAAAAAGTGCTGCTAAAGCAGCGATATGGCCCTTGCTAATATGCCGCTCTTGTTTGATGTTCCACTATCTCCATGCCTCCCGAGGAAGGTGCCGCCTCAATTGCTGCAAACACGGTCAAGAAAAGGCTTCCTTGATGTAATGTTACTAAGGTAACCACATCTAAGCGCTCTCAATAAGACAAAATGCTGCCATCTTAGAACAGGCTACCGATAGTACCTGTATCGTGAATTCAGGGCAGCAAGAGCAGAACCATAAGATTTATAAAAATGTGATCATGCGCATCGCAAATGACTACCCAGCAAGCCATAAATCTGGCACACACGGTGCTATTTGCCCCAGAAAACGCTATGACTGCAACCTAAACAGGAATGTGAGGTGCCTAAAGCGGTCCTTGATTAAATACATAGTTAAAAAACGTGTGAAAAATAAACGCAAACAACATATTCACCGAGTTGGGAAGGCATGCTTGTCTCGACAGAAGAAACAACACAGCGGGATTTTATGCCATCTTCCATGTTTTAATGTATTTTGGTAACTATGAGCACCATGTTGGGTGGATTTTTTTTATTTTGGCTAGGCATTCACTATCTGTGGGCAGGAAACAAACTTCCGACAAGGAAGATGGACAAGGAGGTAAATTGGCTTCAATAAAGTGCACAAGAATGGAAAGGAAAACAATCATGACATTTGTTTCTCCGGGTTGTCTCTGCTTTCCACAGAATGTCAACTCTCTTGTGAGGCAGGCTCACCCACTTGCCATACACAAGGTTGTCAAATTTAGAGCCACCCATGAGGACCATAGGCTGATTGCTGTAACTGATCTCGTCCAACCTCAGACTTCCATGGGCTCAGACAGAGCCACGAAGACTCAAACAGCACACTGGTAAATAGAAGCTGAAGGCATTCAGGTGTGTACAAGTTGAGCCAGCTTCTCACTCGAAATAACTGATGCAGAGGCATCAATCTCAACCTTTCCTCTGATAGAATCATTAGCAGAGTAGACTAGGACTGTTGCCATAAGTAAAACACGTAAACGATAGATGTAGTGTTGTCAGTGTGCATACTCTACAGGCATACCATCAGAACCATCGAGGGCATGGCGATGCAAGCGACAAACCCAATGATTTAGAGGAACCTGGTTATAAAACCATAAACCAACAATCAGCAGTTGTCACTTGCACATAACATGTAGTAACGAAACCCACACATAAACAACATACAATGTATTTAAAAAAAAACACATACATTTTTATTGTGGTAATAGTGCAGAGCTCAATTCAGAAAGTGCTATGCAACATTATTAGAATGAATCAATAAGAACCACTTTTTGTTTGGTGCAGAAAGGCATAATCAGTACGGGTCAGCCACATGAATCAGGCCAGGAACTACCAAGACATAGTGTCTTGAAAGTCCAATAAACACTGAAAAGGCACTTGTGAGATAATTTACTTTCAACCCACGCGTGTTTGGACTTTCGCTGCAATATATCTTGATAGTCCCTGGCCTGATTCATGTTGCAGGATATGAAATTGGATGGCTGCCCGCATTTTCTGGTAATTCTTGTTAACCTCTGAATGTAAAACAAAGATGCATACACTGATATCAGTCTCTTGACAGCATCTACGGAGACTGTGTTGAAAGAAATAAACAGAGCAGCAATATGCTATCATAAACCTGGGTGTGATCAAACCAGAAAACAAATTAGCAAAGGCTATTTCGTTTCTCAGAGAAATGGGCCGGGTGCTAATTCAGCTGAGTGGGTGGTGGAGAAGGAAGGGGGGTGACAGGAGAAGGGAAATGGAAGAAGAAGGGAGATGGTAGAAGAAGGGAGGTGGAGGAACAAGAGAAGTGGAGCAGGAAACATGCTAGAGATTGCAAGGGTGTGTATGAATGATGACAAGATTAAAGCCTCACAGCTTCCTGCATCCGCATTTCTATTGGATACAGAATGTTCTTGCAGATTCCTGACCTTATTAATAATACTCTTATGCTTCAGAATGGTCCAGAAAACGTTTTCCCAGCAATGACTCTCCTGCGCTGCTAGGTCATATGGCTCCAACCATGACTCGGTTTCTGGAAGAGACATCACTGAAGCAAATGATCTTCTAACCGCTGGGCTGATAGCATTTCCCGAAGTCTTTCACGCCCCTCATCAAGGCATGCAAAGAGGAACCCATGAAACCCAAAAAGGTAACAAATACAATATACAACATGTTTCCATGCCTTGCAAACTTATTAATCATGACAATTAAGTATTCACAATGAAGGATGGGATTTGGTGTTTCTCACGGAAACCTGGTTAAGAGAAAGCTCCCTACTGGACATCGCATTGGCAGTACCGGCGGGTTATAGATTAATTGCAGTAAACCGCCCCAATAACAGGGTGAAGGGCGGCCTGGCAATCATAATCCGCGATAAGTGGGATATCTCCCATAGACAACTTGAGGAACTGGGTCCTATCGAGGCCTTAGCTTTCAACATCTCTTGTACTAATTTCCCCATAATGTCAGGCATACTCATTTACAGACCCCTCTCTTCTTCGGTTAAACATTTAACTGAAGTATATGATCACATTGGCAGTCTTGTGCCAAGATATTCATTTTTTACTGTTCTTGGGGACTTTAATTTGCATGCCGATGCCCAGGACGATCCACCTGCTACAAAACTTATAGACACACTTCAGGGCTTTAACCTCCATCAGAAGGTCCAAGCAGCCACGCACACAGGAGGCCATATGTTAGATCTAGTGTTCACTAATGATCGGACCTTAAATATTGATGCTAACCAACAGGTAACTTGGTCCGACCATTTTTTGATTGCCTTTAGTATCGGCAGGGGATCTAAGAAACAAGTAGGGACACCCCCTACTAAAGAGACTAGGAACTGGAGAAATATCATTCTTGTCAATTTCGACAGAGAGTGGAAAAAGTCCCCTTTTGTGTTGTCCGGAGACCCCTCGCATGATGTTAAGAATTTTGAGACATCCGTAGGAGCTACTTTAGATAAGCTGGCCCCGATTGTAATAAGAACCTCGGTTAGGAAATCTCCCTCTGCTCCTTGGTTCTCGGAAGAATTCCAAAAATTGAAGAGTGCCTGCAAAAAACTGAAGAGGGCTTGGCGACGGGTTATACAACTGAAGCCAAACTAATCTATAAGAATTCTCTCAGAACTTTCCATCGGAGGAAACGTATGAGTATGAAAGAGTATTACTCTAATCAGATCAAGGCGTCTAACAACTCTGTGAAAGAAATTTTCAGGATTGTTGGAAATTTCACTAATCCTCAGGCATCACAAAAGACCATTCCTCCCTCTAAAGTCTTGTGTGATAGTCTGGCTACCTTCTTTCATGATAACATATCAGAAATGTATGCCTCTTTCCTGCCTCCCAAAGATGCTGAGCTCCTCTCTCCCATTCGGGGCAAAATACAATGTTGGTCCCGTTTTGAGCCATTTGATGCACAACACTCATTGGCTGATCTAACTCGGGTTAAGTCTGGTTGCCCCGAAGATCCCCTGCCTGCAATGTTTTGTAGGACCTTGGCCCTAGCACCTAAACCAGTACTTTATTTAATCTGGAATCAGTCATTGGAGTCTGGCATATTCGGTTGATTGGAAAAAAAGCTTGGGTGAAGCCAATACTAAAAAAAGAAAATGCAGACCCCCTGGTCTTAAAAAATTATCGACCTATCTCGCTCCTCCCAGCCCCCGCGAAAATCCTGGAGAAAGAAGTGCAGCGCCAGCTTTCTGATTTCTTGGAATCAAATAATCTGTTGCATGACACGCGGTCAGGTTTCAGAAAGGGTTTCAGCACTGAAACCGCACTGCTGGAAGTCGCTGAGACACTTCAGGAATTTGTGGATCGGGGACACTGTGCAATGCTTGTGTTGTTAGACCTTTCCGCAGCATTTGACACTGTGTCCCACAAGATCCTTCTGCACAGATTAGAAAGCTTGGGTATCTCAGGTTTGGAACAATAGAGGAAGTGTAGAGGTGTTGACAGAATCACCCTCCAATTAGATATACATAAACAAAGAGATTCTATCAATATGTGGTGGTTTTAATTTTTATTTTTACATGTGAATGGTGAGAATAATAAACTCTCTCTTAGGATGGTAAATATGAGAGCACAATGTGCTTGTTAAAATACCCCTCACACACAAAAAAAATCCTTTAGTGTCATGCTTCATCATGGGGGTCTTCCCGTCCCTCTACGGGGCGGGGCGTGCTACGACCTGACCAACTACGCGGGAGCACTTTGAATGTGACAGAGGCTATGTGACAGTGCAGGGTGAGTGATGTCAGTGAAGTGTAGGGACCTATTTATGTGTGGGTGTTAAAAGACTAAAAATTCCCTGGCTAGTGGAAAAAAATGATTTATTCACTTCCCTAGCTGGGAACGTTAAGAAGGGGGTTTTGAGGTAGAGCGATTAGCTTGCTACCTGGTCTACATGTTTCGTAAGCAGTCCCCTACTGCTTACTCATCAGGACCTTCTAGTGGCCCCTACTAGAAAATGCTCGGTTTCTAAATTTAATATGCCTACAGTCCTAAAAACTAGCAGCAAAAATCAGCTGGTAGTTTTAGCTTCCGGGCATGAGCTGGCCCAGGGGAAGCGAGGTAGAATTTATCAAAAAAAGTGGACCTATTGCGGTCTCTGTAAAAGAAATGGGAAAAAGAGAGAGAAAAACACCAGATTTATACAATTGTATAGATAATCTGTCATTCAGCACAAATTATTGACAGTGCCACTGGTCTCACTATACGTCCTTATTAGCCCGTCTCATAAAGAATATACTTAAAACTTTATGAACAGAGAAAAGGTGCATTCTACCATCCCCTGATTGTTCGTTTGCACTTGGTGACCGAACATCGTGTAGCCCCATACAATTAGGGCTGGCTTGTGTCAACACACACACAATCATAACTCAATGCACACATCAGCATCACACAGGGTTAAAACTAGAGGGACCCGATTCCTTCGAGAGGAATGTTCAATTCGAGAAGTATTATTCGGAACAGTCATTTAAAATCACTGTGGGACACAAAAAAGTTTTTGATACATACTACTTTGGCACACGTTATATGCCCCATGAGCTGACAGACGGTAGTTGTTCCCCACGGTAATCTGCAAGAGAAAGCCGCGCCCTTTGCGTAAAATACACAAACCAAAGTAGTTTGTTTTTTATTTTTTATGGACCATATTTTAAAGACTCATGGTCAAAGTCTATTACTCACAATTTCCGCATAAGTTCACTGCCTTACTTCTACCCGTGCTGCCGCTCCGAAGAATAATGGGGTCTTGTGCTCGGCAATAATATAAACTCCGCGTTGCACTGTCATCTCATTTGGTGTGTGATGAAAAGACTAGCACGCTAACCTAAGATGGCCGCCGTTAGCGGAACGTTGGATGGTGCATTAACGGAAGTCTTTCTTCCGTATTTACTATTTGAAATAGATCGTATGCCTCAGAATATTTATTTGTAATTGCTATAACTCCATGATTTTTATTATAATTTCTAAATGTTAGATTTTATCTGGTTATAGAATTAGTTTGGTAAATAATTCTGACCATGTCTGAGGTTGCTGACACTAGTGTGAAGTCAATACACATAGCGGACTATTTTAGGGGCTGAGTAACAATGATGAAAATAAAGAGGCTTTTACCCAAATGCTCCGAACTTATATATTGTGATCAGTAACTATTTATAACTGTAACAATACTGCCACGAGAAAGGTTTCGTTATTGCGTGGTATTCATAGACAATATGTGTCATTTCCATGATGATGTCGCTCAAAGAGAGATTGGCATCTCCCATGCTACATGAGGAGCTGTGCTCCATAACTGAGACAAAAGAACTACCTTTGATACTTGTCTGCAATCTGTAAGGTTGTTCAAAAACAGATATCGCCACTATTGGGGCTCCCATAAGGTGGCCTGATGGTTACAGGGCCAAGGTTAGTAGTAAAAAAGGTGCCTGTCAGTGGGGGATAGGTGTGCATGATCTACAGCTGGCCCCAAGGTATTTCATCGTTCAGCCCATGCTTATTAGATTGGACACGAAAAACCCACCTTTGTTCTTTTTCCAGTAGGTGTTTCTCATTGTCAATCTGCTCTTTCACAGTCCAGGTAATGTCCTCAGGTTTATGCCCACTTTCAAGGAAGTGGTTGGTTAATTTTGTACTTGACTTCCTGCATTTAATTGTGCTCTTCTGCTCACCTATTCTTGTCTTTACGGCCCTGCTCGTCATGCCGACGTATTCAAGGTTGCAGGGGCAGGTGATTAGGTATACAACATTAGAGCTGTTGCAGTTACTGAAGCTTCTCTGCTCCCATTTTGTCCCATTGTTGAAAGTTAGTGTCTTACTCTTTTTGGTAAGGCAACACACCTTGCATCCACCACATGGGTAGTGTCCTTGTACAAAACTGGAGTTACCTTGGGCATTGACCTTATCTTCCTTAGGTCTAGTGTGTACCAGTATATCTCTCACACTCTGTGCTCTTTTGTGTGAAAACATGGGTTTTGGAATCTGTAGACCTCCACTATTAAGAATCTTCCAATTCCTGTTGATGATCTTAATTACTTGATCAGAGCTTGTGTTATACGTGGTAACACATATGGGTCTCTGCTTTTCCACTCTTTTTGCTTTGTCTTCGAGGAGACTCTCTCTGCAGTTGTTCCTGGCTCTTTTGTATGCTTTATCAATGATCCTCTTAGGGTAGTTTCTAGTTTGTAATTTCTCCCGTAAATCGTTGGACTGTGATTTAAAATTAGCAATTTCTGTGCAATTCCTGCGGAGGCGCAGGAACTGTCCGTAGGGTAGATTGTCCCTCAGATGTCTAGGATGAAAGCTTTGGTACATCAATAGACAGTTCTTGGAAGTGCTCTTGAAGTGTGTTGTTGTCATCAACCTGCCATTTTTCGGGAAAATGTTCAAATCAAGAAAGACCAGATTATTATTGGTGGTGACACTGGTGAATTTCAAGAACTCGTCTTGGGAGTTGAGCCACGTAAGGAACTGCTGAGCGGTCTTTTCATCTCCATCCCAGATGATAAGGATATCATCGATGTACATTTTCCAGGTCATGATGTTATTTCTGAATGGGTTTATGGAGTTCAATATCCTAGTTTCCTCAAGATGGTGCACATAGAGACCAGCTATGCTTGGAGCAAATGTGCTCCCCATGCTGGTCCCATGTTTTTGGAGGTATAAGGTGCCGTTATGTTCAAAAAAGTTCTCCTTTAGTGCCAGAGAGCAGCATTCCATAACCACATTTCGTGGGGTTTGATACTCCCAGTCGTCTTCAAAGAGAACATCTTCGATTATTGCCAGAGTTTCATTGTGTGGCAGGCTGGTGTAGAGGCTCTCTACGTCACAGCTAATTAAAAGCTGTGTATTCGGATCAAATGGCACTTCCTCAAGTAAATTCAGCACGTCTTTGGTGTCTCTAAGGTAGGTAGATGTCCTCTGTATCATAGGTCTCAGAAATGCATCTGCAAATCTGGAAACTGGTTCAAGAACCGACCCGATCTCCGAGACGATGGGTCTTCCCGGGGGGTTCTCTAGGTTCTTGTGGATCTTCGGTAGGATGTACAGGTAAGGAGTTCTCGGGTTCTTTTGACATAGAAACTCCCCTTCTTTCCTGGTGATCCAATTATGAGACAGTGCCTCCTCTACCATCGTTTTGATCTTAATTTGTTATTCTCTCGGTAGGGTCGGTCCGTAGGACCTCATAGTTTCTTTCATCTTTTAGTAATCTTGTGCACTCCTTGTCGTATTGTTCTTTGTTTTGTAACACAGTTGCACCCCCCTTGTCCGCTGGTTTTATCACCACTTCTTTGTTGTTGCTCAATTCTCGAAGTGCTTGTCGCTCTTCATTGGAAATGTTTTGGAAGACTCGTTTCTGCATTGGGTTGAGTTCTTCAAGATCCTTCATAACTGCTTTTTCGAAAGTCAGGAGTTCAATAGGGAGTGTATTGTTCATAGGGGTGAAGGTAGATTTTGGCTTAAGTCCCGTATCTCCTTGTTCGGTGTTATCCTTCTTGTCTTTAAAGAAGATCTGGAGTTTCAGTCTTCTTATAAATTCCTCAATTTCTTTACAGAGGTGGAATGTATCCATGTTAGCAGTAGGGACATATCCTAAGCCTTTCTCTAGTACTCTTTTCTGTGATTCAGATAGCTCCGTGCCAGTAAGATTTACCACTAGGCTCATTTCTGATTCTTGGACGCACCTGTCATACTCCTGGTTGACACTCTCGGGGTTCCTTCCTCCTCGATGTTCCAATGTACGGAGGTGCCTCTCCGGTTCCTCCCCTTGTTTTGTCCTTGGCGTGCACCTAAAAAAGGAGCCGTTAGGTCAAAATAGCCATAATCTTGTTGGTATCCCCATTGTGGGAAAGGGCCATTTGGATGTTGAAAGGGCGGTGGGCCATACTGTTGTTGGGGGTACATCATAGGCTGCGGGTAGCTGTTCCATCCCCGCATGCCACGGTGGTTGGGTCGTCGGAAATTTCTTCGTGTGCCCTGGTATCTATGGCTTTTGTTGCCACTAGAATTCGAGCTGTTAGATCCAGCATCTGATGAATCATCATTAGAAATATTATCACTCGATGGTTTATAATTGTCTTTTATATAAGGGTAGATCTTCTCTTTTGTCCACCTACTGGTGTCTTTTTTTAGTTTCTCATATTTGCTTTCTTTGAGAGTTATTTCAAAGTCGTTTAATGTCTTGTTTAGTTCGTCAAGATACTTCTTAAGATTGGCCGGAGATTCATAGTTCTTGAGACGTATCTCTATTGTTTGTATCTCCCCTTTTAAGTCAGTTGCTAATCTGCTTGCCGTCTTGATGATAAGTACGATCCAGTCTCGTGTGCATCTCCACGAGATTTGGGACCAATCGATTTTAAAAGTTTTATCTTCAAGAAATATAAATGGTTCATTCCGAACTACAAGGCCTGATGGAGCAGTATTGACCTTCAAATACTCAGACATTAGTAACCCATGGATCACAGTTTTTATCTGGGTTCTCCTTAGTTCCTCCAGTTCATCCCAGTCACTATTTTTTGTGGAGGGGCACCCGGAGTTGAGGCCTTCAAAAGTCCCTAGAGTGGCCATTAGATTGGAAATTTCGTCATCGGTGAATGCGAGGCCTAGATCAGCCATTCTTTACCAAGAAATCAGGGATCCCTCTATCCTCCCTGCGTTAGATACCGTAAAATGCAGAATCACAAAGTGGAGTGGAGAAACGAATCCTAGTCAACTTCCGCAGCTGCACGCTGCCAATAATTCCAAAACAATAGAGGAAGTGTAGAGGTGTTGACAGAATCACCCTCCAATTAGATATACATAAACAAAGAGATTCTATCAATATGTGGTGGTTTTAATTTTTATTTTTACATGTGAATGGTGAGAATAATAAACTCTCTCTTAGGATGGTAAAGATGAGAGCACAATGTGCTTGTTAAAATACCCCTCACACACTAAAAAAATCCTTTAGTGTCATGCTTCATCATGGAGGTCTTCCCGTCCCTCTACGGGGCGGGGCGTGCTACGACCTGACGAACTACGCGGGAGCACTTTGAATGTGACAGAGGCTATGTGACAGTGCAGGGTGAGTGATGCCAGTGAAGTGTAGGGACCTATTTATTTGTGGGTGTTAAAAGACTAAAAATTCCCTGGCTAGTGGAAAAAAATGATTTATTCACTTCCCTAGCTGGGAACGTTAAGAAGGGGGTTTTGAGGTAGAGCGATTAGCTTGCTACCTGGTCTACATGTTTCGTAAGCAGTCCCCTACTGCTTACTCATCAGGACCTTCTAGTGGCCCCTACTAGAAAATGCTCGGTTTCTAAATTTAATATGCCTACAGTCCTAAAAACTAGCAGCAAAAATCAGCTGGTAGTTTTAGCTTCCGGGCATGAGCTGGCCCAGGGGAAGTGAGATAGAATTTATCAAAAAAAGTGGACCTATTGCGGTCTCTGTAAAAGAAATGGGAAAAAGAGAGAGAAAAACACCAGATTTATACAATTGTATAGATAATCTGTCATTCAGCACAAATTATTGACAGTGCCACTGGTCTCACTATACGTCCTTATTAGTCCGTCTCATAAAGAATATACTTAAAACTTTATGAACAGAGAAAAGGTGCATTCTACCATCCCCTGATTGTTCGTTTGCACTTGGTGACCGAACATCGTGTAGCCCCATACAATTAGGGCTGGCTTGTGTCAACACACACACAATCATAACTCAATGCACACATCAGCATCACACAGGGTTAAAATTAGAGGGACCCGATTCCTTCGAGAGGAATGTTCAATTCGAAAAGTATTATTCGGAACAGTCATTTAAAATCACTGTGGGACACAAAAAAGTTTTTGATACATACTACTTTGGCACACGTTATATGCCCCATGAGCTGACAGACGGTAGGTGTTCCCCACGGTAATCTGCAAGAGAAAGCCGCGCCCTGTGTGTAAAATACACAAACCAAAGTAGTTTGTTTTTTATTTTTTTATCTTTTATCTCGTGGACCATATTTTAAAGACTCATGGTCAAAGTCTATTACTCACAATTTCCGCATAAGTTCACTGCCTTACTCCTACCCGTGCTGCCTCTCCAAAGAATAATGGGGTCTTGTGCTCGGCAATAATATAAACTCTGCGTTGCACTGTCATCTCATTTACGCAAAGGGCGCGGCTTTCTCTTGCAGATTACCGTGGGGAACACCGACTGTCTGTCAGCTCATGGGGCATATAACGTGTGCCAAAGTAGTATGTATCAAAAACTTTTTTGTGTCCCACAGTGATTTTAAATGACTGTTCCGAATAATACTTTTCGAATTGAACATCCCTCTCGAAGGAATCGGGTCCCTCTAATTTTAACCCTGTGTGATGCTGATGTGTGCATTGAGTTATGATTGTGTGTGTGTTGACACAAGCCAGCCCTAATTGTATGGGGCTACACGATGTTCGGTCACCAAGTGCAAACGAACAATCAGGGGATGGTAGAATGCACCTTTTCTCTGTTCATAAAGTTTTAAGTATATTCTTTATGAGACGGGCTAATAAGGACGTATAGTGAGACCAGTGGCACTGTCAATAATTTGTGCTGAATGACAGATTATCTATACAATTGTATAAATCTGGTGTTTTTCTCTCTCTTTTTCCCATTTCTTTTACAGAGACCGCAATAGGTCCACTTTTTTTGATAAATTCTATCTCGCTTCCCCAGGGCCAGCTCATGCCCGGAAGCTAAAACTACCAGCTGATTTTTGCTGCTAGTTTTTAGGACTGTAGACATATTAAATTTAGAAACCGAGCATTTTCTAGTAGGGGCCACTAGAAGGTCCTGATGAGTAAGCAGTAGGGGACTGCTTACGAAACATGTAGACCAGGTAGCAAGCTAATCGCTCTACCTCAAAACCCCCTTCTTAACGTTCCCAGCTAGGGAAGTGAATAAATCATTTTTTTCAACTAGCCAGGGAATTTTTAGTCTTTTAACACCCACACATAAATAGGTCCCTACACTTCACTGACATCACTCACCCTGCACTGTCACATAGCCTCTGTCACATTCAAAGTGCTCCCGCGTAGTTCGTCAGGTCGTAGCACGCCCCGCCCCGTAGAGGGACGGGAAGACCCCCATGATGAAGCATGACACTAAAGGATTTTTTTAGTGTGTGAGGGGTATTTTAACAAGCACATTGTGCTCTCATCTTTACCATCCTAAGAGAGAGTTTATTATTCTCACCATTCACATGTAAAAATAAAAATTAAAACAACCACATATTGATAGAATCTCTTTGTTTATGTATATCTAATTGGAGGGTGATTCTGTCAACACCTCTACACTTCCTCTATTGTTTTGGAATTATTGGCAGCGTGCAGCTGCGGAAGTTGACTAGGATTCGTTTCTCCACACCACTTTGTGATTCTGCATTTCACGGTATCTAACGCAGGGAGGATAGAGGGATCCCTAATTTCTTGGTAAAGAATGGCCGATCTAGGCCTCGCATTCACCGATGACGAAATTTCCAATCTAATGGCCACTCTAGGGACTTTTGAAGGCCTCAACTCCGGGTGCCCCTCCACAAAAAATAGTGACTGGGATGAACTGGAGGAAATAAGGAGAACCCAGATAAAAACTGCGATCCATGGGTTACTAATGTCTGAGTATTTGAAGGTCAATACTGCTCCAACAGGCCTTGTAGTTCGGAATGAACCATTTATATTTCTTGAAGATAAAACTTTTAAAATCGATTGGTCCCAAATCTCGTGGAGATGCACACGAGACTGGATCGTACTTATCATCAAGACGGCAAGCAGATTAGCGACTGACTTAAAAGGGGAGATACAAACAATAGAGATACGTCTCAAGAACTATGAATCTCCGGCCAATCTTAAGAAGTATCTTGACGAACTAAACAAGACATTAAACGACTTTGAAATAACTCTCAAAGAAAGCAAATATGAGAAACTAAAAAAAGACACCAGTAGGTGGACAAAAGAGAAGATCTACCCTTATATAAAAGACAATTATAAACCATCGAGTGATAATATTTCTAATGATAATTCATCAGATGCTGGATCTAACAGCTCGAATTCTAGTGGCAACAAAAGCCCTAGATACCAGGGCACACGAAGAAATTTCCGACGACCCAACCACCGTGGCATGCGGGGATGGAACAGCTACCCGCAGCCTATGATGGACCCCCAACAACAGTATGGCCCACCGCCCTTTCAACATCCAAATGGCCCTTTCCCACAATGGGGATACCAACAAGATTATGGCTATTTTGACCAATCGGCTGCTTTTTTAGGCGCACGTCAAGGACAAAACAAGGGGAGGAACCGGAGAGGCACCTCCGTACATTGGAACATCGAGGAGGAAGGAACCCCGAGAGTGTCAACCAGGAGTATGACAGGTGCGTCCAAGAATCAGAACTGAGCCTAGTGGTAAATCTTACCGGCACGGAGCTATCTGAATCACAGAAAAGAGTGCTAGAGAAAGGCTTAGAATATGTCCCTACTGCTAACATGGATAAATTCCACCTCTGTAAAGAAATTCAGGAATTTATAAGAAGGCTGAAACTCCAGATCTTCTTTAAAGACAAGAAGGATAACACCGAACAAGGAGATACGGGACTTAAGCCAAAATCTACCTTCACCCCTATGAACAATACACTCCCTATTGAACTCCTGACTTTCGAAAAAGCAGTTATGAAGGATCTTGAAGAACTCAACCCAATGCAGAAACGAGTCTTCCAAAACATTTCCAATGAAGAGCGACAAGCACTTCGAGAATTGAGCAACAACAAAGAAGTGGTGATAAAACCAGCGGACAAGGGGGGTGCAACTGTGTTACAAAACAAAGAACAATACGACAAGGAGTGCACAAGATTACTAAAAGATGAAAGAAACTATGAGGTCCTACGGACCGACCCTACCGAGAGAATAATAATTAAGATCAAAACGATGGTAGAGGAGGCACTGTCTCATAATTGGATCACCAGGAAAGAAGGGGAGTTTCTATGTCAAAAGAACCCGAGAACTCCTTACCTGTACATCCTACCGAAGATCCACAAGAACCTAGAGAACCCCCCGGGAAGACCCATCGTCTCGGGGATCGGGTCGGTTCTTGAACCAGTTTCCAGATTTGCAGATGCATTTCTGAGACCTATGATACAGAGGACATCTACCTACCTTAGAGACACCAAAGACGTGCTGAATTTACTTGAGGAAGTGCCATTTGATCCGAATACACAGCTTTTAATTAGCTGTGACGTAGAGAGACCTCTACACCAGCCTGCCACACAATGAAACTCTGGCAATAATCGAAGATGTTCTCTTTGAAGACGACTGGGAGTATCAAACCCCACGAAATGTGGTTATGGAATGCTGCTCTCTGGCACTAAAGGAGAACTTTTTTGAACATAACGGCACCTTATACCTCCAAAAACATGGGACCAGCATGGGGAGCACATTTGCTCCAAGCATAGCTGGTCTCTATGTGCACCATCTTGAGGAAACTAGGATATTGAACTCCAGAAACCCATTCAGAAATAACATCATGACCTGGAAAAGGTACATTGATGATATCCTTATCATCTGGGATGGAGATGAAAAGACCGCTCAGCAGTTCCTTACGTGGCTCAACTCCCAAGACGAGTTCTTGAAATTCACCAGTGTCACCACCAATAACAATCTGGTATTTCTTGATTTGAACATTTTCCCGAAAAATGGCAGGTTGATGACAACAACACACTTCAAGAGCACTTCCAAGAACTGTCTATTGATGTACCAAAGCTTTCATCCTAGACATCTGAGGGACAATCTACCCTACGGACAGTTCCTGCGCCTCCGCAGGAATTGCACAGAAATTGCTAATTTTAAATCACAGTCCAACGATTTACGGGAGAAATTACAAACTAGAAACTACCCTAAGAGGATCATTGATAAAGCATACAAAAGAGCCAGGAACAACTGCAGAGAGAGTCTCCTCGAAGACAAAGCAAAAAGAGTGGAAAAGCAGAGACCCATATGTGTTACCACGTATAACACAAGCTCTGATCAAGTAATTAATATCATCAACAGGAATTGGAAGATTCTTAATAGCGGAGGTCTACAGATTCCAAAACCCATGTTTTCACACAAAAGAGCACAGAGTGTGAGAGATATACTGGTACACACTAGACCTAAGGAAGATAAGGTCAATGCCCAAGGTAACTCCAGTTTTGTACAAG
Organism: Lissotriton helveticus; assembly: GCF_964261635.1. NCBI lineage: Eukaryota > Metazoa > Chordata > Amphibia > Caudata > Salamandridae > Lissotriton > Lissotriton helveticus. The sequence continues at coordinate 1,187,123,619 of NC_136061.1, read as the reverse complement.
GACACTACCCATGTGGTGGATGCAAGGTGTGTTGCCTTACCAAAAAGAGTAAGACACCAACTTTCAACAATGGGACAAAATGGGAGCAGAGAAGCTTCAGTAACTGCAACAGCTCTAATGTTGTATACCTAATCACCTGCCCCTGCAACCTTGAATACGTCGGCATGACGAGCAGGGCCGTAAAGACAAGAATAGGTGAGCATAAGAGCACAATTAAATGCAGGAAGTCAAGTACAAAATTAACCAACCACTTCCTTGAAAGTGGGCATAACCCTTAGGACATTACCTGGACTGTGATAGAGCAGATTGACAATGAGAAACACCTACTGGAAAAAGAACAAAGGTGGGTTTTTCGTGTCCAATCTAATAAGCATGGGCTGAACGATGAAATACCTTGGGGCCAGCTGTAGATCATGCACACCTATCCCCCACTGACAGGCACCTTTTTTACTACTAACTTTGGCCCTGTAACCATCAGGCCACCTTATGGGAGCCCCAATAGGGGCGATATCTGTTTTTGAACAAACTTACAGATTGAAGACAAGTATCAAAGGTAGTTCTTTTGTCTCAGTTATGGAGCACAGCTCCTCATGTAGCATGGGAGATGCCAATCTCTCTTTGAGCGACATCATCATGGAAATGACACATATTGTCTATGAATACCACGCAATAACGAAACCTTTCTCGTGGCAGTATTGTTACAGTTATAAATAGTTACTGATCACAATATATAAGTTCGGAGCATTTGGGTAAAAGCCTCTTTATTTTGATCATTGTTACTCAGCCCCTAAAATAGTCCGCTATGTGTATTGACTTCACACTAGTGTCAGCAACCTCAGACATGGTCAGAATTATTTACCAAACTAATTCTATAACCAGATAAAATCTAACATTTAGAAATTATAATAAAAATCATGGAGTTATAGCAATTACAAATAAATATTCTGAGGCATACGATCTATTTCAAATAGTAAATACGGAAGAAAGACTTCCGTTAATGCACCATCCGACGTTCCGCTAACGGCGGCCATCTTAGGTTAGCGTGCTAGTCTTTTCATCACACACCAAATGAGATGACAGTGCAACGCGGAGTTTATATTATTGCCGAGCACAAGACCCCATTATTCTTCGGAGCGGCAGCACGGGTAGGAGTAAGGCAGTGAACTTATGCGGAAATTGTGAGTAATAGACTTTGACCATGAGTCTTTAACATATGGTCCACGAGATAAAAGATAAAAAAATAAAAAACGAACTACTTTGGTTTGTGTATTTTACGCAAAGGGCGCGGCTTTCTCTTGCAGATTACCATGGGGAACACCTACCGTCTGTCAGCTCATGGGGCATATAACGTGTGCCAAAGTAGTATGTATCAAAAACTTTTTTGTGTCCCACAGTGATTTTAAATGACTGTTCCGAATAATACTTTTCGAATTGAACATTCCTCTCGAAGGAATCAGGTCCCTCTAATTTTAACCCTGTGTGATGCTGATGTGTGCATTGAGTTATGATTGTGTGTGTGTTGACACAAGCCAGCCCTAATTGTATGGGGCTACACGATGTTCGGTCACCAAGTGCAAACGAACAATCAGGGGATGGTAGAATGCACCTTTTCTCTGTTCATAAAGTTTTAAGTATATTCTTTATGAGACGGGCTAATAAGGACGTATAGTGAGACCAGTGGCACTGTCAATAATTTGTGCTGAATGACCGATTATCTATACAATTGTATAAATCTGGTGTTTTTCTCTCTCTTTTTCCCATTTCTTTTACAGAGACCGCAATAGGTCCACTTTTTTTGATAAATTCTATCTCGCTTCCCCTGGGCCAGCTCATGCCCGGAAGCTAAAACTACCAGCTGATTTTTGCTGCTAGTTTTTAGGACTGTAGCCATATTAAATTTAGAAACCGAGCATTTTCTAGTAGGGGCCACTAGAAGGTCCTGATGAGTAAGCAGTAGGGGACTGCTTACGAAACATGTAGACCAGGTAGCAAGCTAATCGCTCTACCTCAAAACCCCCTTCTTAACGTTCCCAGCTAGGGAAGTGAATAAATCATTTTTTTCCACTAGCCAGGGAATTTTTAGTCTTTTAACACTCACACATAAATAGGTCCCTACACTTCACTGACATCACTCACCCTGCACTGTCACATAGCCTCTGTCACATTCAAAGTGCTCCAGCGTAGTTCGTCAGGTCGTATCACGCCCCGCCCCGTAGAGGGACGGGAAGACCCCCATGATGAAGCATGACACTAAAGGATTTTTTTAGTGTGTGAGGGGTATTTTAACAAGCACATTGTGCTCTCATCTTTACCATCCTAAGAGAGAGTTTATTATTCTCACCATTCACATGTAAAAATAAAAATTAAAACCACCACATATTGATAGAATCTCTTTGTTTATGTATATCTAATTGGAGGGTGATTCTGTCAACACCTCTACACTTCCTCTATTGTTTTGGAATTATTGGCAGGGTGCAGCTGCGGAAGTTGACTAGGATTCGTTTCTCCACACCACTTTGTGATTCTGCATTTCACGGTATCTAACGCAGGGAGGATAGAGGGATCCCTGATTTCTTGGTAAAGAATGGCCGATCTAGGCCTCGCATTCACCGATGACGAATTTTCCAATCTAATGGACACTCTAGGGACTTTTGAAGGCCTCAACTCCGGGTGCCCCTCCACAAAAAATAGTGACTGGGATGAACTGGAGGAACTAAGGAGAACCCAGATAAAAACTGCGATCCATGGGTTACTAATGTCTGAGTATTTGAAGGTCAATACTGCTCCATCAGGCCTTGTAGTTCGGAATGAACCATTTATATTTCTTGAAGATAAACTTTTAAAATCGATTGGTCCCAAATCTCGTGGAGATGCACACGAGACTGGATCATACTTATCATCAAGACGGCAAGCAGATTAGCAACTGACTTAAAAGGGGAGATACAAACAATAGAGATACGTCTCAAGAACTATGAATCTCCGGCCAATCTTAAGAAGTATCTTGACGAACTAAACAAGACATTAAACGACTTTGAAATAACTCTCAAAGAAAGCAAATATGAGAAACTAAAAAAAGACACCAGTAGGTGGACAAAAGAGAAGATCTACCCTTATATAAAAGACAATTATAAACCATCGAGTGATAATATTTCTAATGATGATTCATCAGATGCTGGATCTAACAGCTCGAATTCTAGTGGCAACAAAAGCCCTAGATACCAGGGCACACGAAGAAATTTCCGACGACCCAACCACCGTGGCATGCGGGGATGGAACAGCTACCCGCAGCCTATGATGTACCCCCAACAACAGTATGGCCCACCGCCCTTTCAACATCCAAATGGCCCTTTCCCACAATGGGGATACCAACAAGATTATGGCTATTTTGACCAATCGGCTCCTTTTTTAGGCGCACGCCAAGGACAAAACAAGGGGAGGAACCGGAGAGGCACCTCCGTACATTGGAACATCGAGGAGGAAGGAACCCCGAGAGTGTCAACCAGGAGTATGACAGGTGCGTCCAAGAATCAGAAATGAGCCTAGTGGTAAATCTTACCGGCACGGAGCTATCTGAATCACAGAAAAGAGTACTAGAGAAAGGCTTAGGATATGTCCCTACTGCTAACATGGATAAATTCCACCTCTGTAAAGAAATTCAGGAATTTATAAGAAGGCTGAAACTCCAGATCTTCTTTAAAGACAAGAAGGATAACACCGTACAAGGAGATACGGGACTTAAGCCAAAATCTACCTTCACCCCTATGAACAATACACTCCCTATTGAACTCCTGACTTTCGAAAAAGCAGTTATGAAGGATCTTGAAGAACTCAACCCAATGCAGAAACGAGTCTTCCAAAACATTTCCAATGAAGAGCGACAAGCACTTCGAGAATTGAGCAACAACAAAGAAGTGGTGATAAAACCAGCGGACAAGGGGGGTGCAACTGTGTTACAAAACAAAGAACAATACGACAAGGAGTGCACAAGATTACTAAAAGATGAAAGAAACTATGAGGTCCTACGGACCGACCCTACCGAGAGAATAATAATTAAGATCAAAACGATGGTAGAGGAGGCACTGTCTCATAATTGGATCACCAGGAAAGAAGGGGAGTTTCTATGTCAAAAGAACCCGAGAACTCCTTACCTGTACATCCTACCGAAGATCCACAAGAACCTAGAGAACCCCCCGGGAAGACCCATCGTCTCGGGGATCGGGTCGGTTCTTGAACCAGTTTCCAGATTTGCAGATGCATTTCTGAGACCTATGATACAGAGGACATCTACCTACCTTAGAGACACCAAAGACGTGCTGAATTTACTTGAGGAAGTGCCATTTGATCCGAATACACAGCTTTTAATTAGCTGTGACGTAGAGAGACCTCTACACCAGCCTGCCACACAATGAAACTCTGGCAATAATCGAAGATGTTCTCTTTGAAGACGACTGGGAGTATCAAACCCCACGAAATGTGGTTATGGAATGCTGCTCTCTGGCACTAAAGGAGAACTTTTTTGAACATAACGGCACCTTATACCTCCAAAAACATGGGACCAGCATGGGGAGCACATTTGCTCCAAGCATAGCTGGTCTCTATGTGCACCATCTTGAGGAAACTAGGATATTGAACTCCAGAAACCGATTCAGAAATAACATCATGACCTGGAAAAGGTACATCGATGATATCCTTATCATCTGGGATGGAGATGAAAAGACCGCTCAGCAGTTCCTTACGTGGCTCAACTCCCAAGACGAGTTCTTGAAATTCACCAGTGTCACCACCAATAACAATCTGGTATTTCTTGATTTGAACATTTTCCCGAAAAATGGCAGGTTGATGACAACAACACACTTCAAGAGCACTTCCAAGAACTGTCTATTGATGTACCAAAGCTTTCATCCTAGACATCTGAGGGACAATCTACCCTACGGACAGTTCCTGCGCCTCCGCAGGAATTGCACAGAAATTGCTCATTTTAAATCACAGTCCAACGATTTACGGGAGAAATTACAAACTAGAAACTACCCTAAGAGGATCATTGATAAAGCATACAAAAGAGCCAGGAACAACTGCAGAGAGAGTCTCCTCGAAGACAAAGCAAAAAGAGTGGAAAAGCAGAGACCCATATGTGTTACCACGTATAACACAAGCTCTGATCAAGTAATTAAGATCATCAACAGGAATTGGAAGATTCTTAATAGTGGAGGTCTACAGATTCCAAAACCCATGTTTTCACACAAAAGAGCACAGAGTGTGAGAGATATACTGGTACACACTAGACCTAAGGAAGATAAGGTCAATGCCCAAGGTAACTCCAGTTTTGTACAAGGACACTACCCATGTGGTGGATGCAAGGTGTGTTGCCTTACCAAAAAGAGTAAGACACTAACTTTCAACAATGGGACAAAATGGGAGCAGAGAAGCTTCAGTAACTGCAACAGCTCTAATGTTGTATACCTAATCACCTGCCCCTGCAACCTTGAATACGTCGGCATGACGAGCAGGGCCGTAAAGACAAGAATAGGTGAGCATAAGAGCACAATGAAATGCAGGAAGTCAAGTACAAGATTAACCAACCACTTCCTTGAAAGTGGGCATAAACCTGAGGACATTACCTGGACTGTGATAGAGCAGATTGACAATGAGAAACACCTACTGGAAAAAGAACAAAGGTGGGTTTTTCGTGTCCAATCTAATAAGCATGGGCTGAACAATGAAATACCTTGGGGCCAGCTGTAGATCATGCACACCTATCCCCCACTGACAGGCACCTTTTTTACTACTAACTTTGGCCCTGTAACCATCAGGCCACCTTATGGGAGCCCCAATAGGGGCGATATCTGTTTTTGAACAAACTTACAGATTGCAGACAAGTATCAAAGGTAGTTCTTTTGTCTCAGTTATGGAGCACAGCTCCTCATGTAGCATGGGAGATGCCAATCTCTCTTTGAGCGACATCATCATGGAAATGACATATATTGTCTATGAATACCACGCAATAACGAAACCTTTCTCGTGGCAGTATTGTTACAGTTATAAATAGTTACTGATCACAATATATAAGTTCGGAGCATTTGGGTAAAAGCCTCTTTATTTTCATCATTGTTACTCAGCCCCTAAAATAGTCCGCTATGTGTATTGACTTCACACTAGTGTCAGCAACCTCAGACATGGTCAGAATTATTTACCAAACTAATTCTATAACCAGATAAAATCTAACATTTAGAAATTATAATAAAAATCATGGAGTTATAGCAATTACAAATAAATATTCTGAGGCATACGATCTATTTCAAATAGTAAATACGGAAGAAAGACTTCCGTTAATGCACCATCCGACGTTCCGCTAACGGCGGCCATCTTAGGTTAGCGTGCTAGTCTTTTCATCACACACCAAATGAGATGACAGTGCAACGCGGAGTTTATATTATTGCCGAACACAAGACCCCATTATTCTTCGGAGCGGCAGCACGGGTAGGAGTATGGCAGTGAACTTATGCGGAAATTGTGAGTAATAGACTTTGACCATGAGTCTTTAAAATATGGTCCACGAGATAAAAGATAAAAAAATAAAAAACAAACTACTTTGGTTTGTGTATTTTACGCAAAGGGCGCGGCTTTCTCTTGCAGATTACCGTGGGGAACACCTACCGTCTGTCAGCTCATGGGGCATATAACGTGTGCCAAAGTAGTATGTATCAAAAACTTTTTTGTGTCCCACAGTGATTTTAAATGACTGTTCCGAATAATACTTTTCGAATTGAACATTCCTCTCGAAGGAATCAGGTCCCTCTAATTTTAACCCTGTGTGATGCTGATGTGTGCATTGAGTTATGATTGTGTGTGTGTTGACACAAGCCAGCCCTAATTGTATGGGGCTACACGATGTTCGGTCACCAAGTGCAAACGAACAATCAGGGGATGGTAGAATGCACCTTTTCTCTGTTCATAAAGTTTTAAGTATATTCTTTATGAGACGGGCTAATAAGGACGTATAGTGAGACCAGTGGCACTGTCAATAATTTGTGCTGAATGACAGATTATCTATACAATTGTATAAATCTGGTGTTTTTCTCTCTCTTTTTCCCATTTCTTTTACAGAGACCGCAATAGGTCCACTTTTTTTGATAAATTCTATCTCGCTTCCCCAGGGCCAGCTCATGCCCGGAAGCTAAAACTACCAGCTGATTTTTGCTGCTAGTTTTTAGGACTGTAGACATATTAAATTTAGAAACCGAGCATTTTCTAGTAGGGGCCACTAGAAGGTCCTGATGAGTAAGCAGTAGGGGACTGCTTACGAAACATGTAGACCAGGTAGCAAGCTAATCGCTCTACCTCAAAACCCCCTTCTTAACGTTCCCAGCTAGGGAAGTGAATAAATCATTTTTTTCAACTAGCCAGGGAATTTTTAGTCTTTTAACACCCACACATAAATAGGTCCCTACACTTCACTGACATCACTCACCCTGCACTGTCACATAGCCTCTGTCACATTCAAAGTGCTCCCGCGTAGTTCGTCAGGTCGTAGCACGCCCCGCCCCGTAGAGGGACGGGAAGACCCCCATGATGAAGCATGACACTAAAGGATTTTTTTAGTGTGTGAGGGGTATTTTAACAAGCACATTGTGCTCTCATCTTTACCATCCTAAGAGAGAGTTTATTATTCTCACCATTCACATGTAAAAATAAAAATTAAAACAACCACATATTGATAGAATCTCTTTGTTTATGTATATCTAATTGGAGGGTGATTCTGTCAACACCTCTACACTTCCTCTATTGTTTTGGAATTATTGGCAGCGTGCAGCTGCGGAAGTTGACTAGGATTCGTTTCTCCACACCACTTTGTGATTCTGCATTTCACGGTATCTAACGCAGGGAGGATAGAGGGATCCCTAATTTCTTGGTAAAGAATGGCCGATCTAGGCCTCGCATTCACCGATGACGAAATTTCCAATCTAATGGCCACTCTAGGGACTTTTGAAGGCCTCAACTCCGGGTGCCCCTCCACAAAAAATAGTGACTGGGATGAACTGGAGGAAATAAGGAGAACCCAGATAAAAACTGCGATCCATGGGTTACTAATGTCTGAGTATTTGAAGGTCAATACTGCTCCAACAGGCCTTGTAGTTCGGAATGAACCATTTATATTTCTTGAAGATAAAACTTTTAAAATCGATTGGTCCCAAATCTCGTGGAGATGCACACGAGACTGGATCGTACTTATCATCAAGACGGCAAGCAGATTAGCGACTGACTTAAAAGGGGAGATACAAACAATAGAGATACGTCTCAAGAACTATGAATCTCCGGCCAATCTTAAGAAGTATCTTGACGAACTAAACAAGACATTAAACGACTTTGAAATAACTCTCAAAGAAAGCAAATATGAGAAACTAAAAAAAGACACCAGTAGGTGGACAAAAGAGAAGATCTACCCTTATATAAAAGACAATTATAAACCATCGAGTGATAATATTTCTAATGATAATTCATCAGATGCTGGATCTAACAGCTCGAATTCTAGTGGCAACAAAAGCCCTAGATACCAGGGCACACGAAGAAATTTCCGACGACCCAACCACCGTGGCATGCGGGGATGGAACAGCTACCCGCAGCCTATGATGGACCCCCAACAACAGTATGGCCCACCGCCCTTTCAACATCCAAATGGCCCTTTCCCACAATGGGGATACCAACAAGATTATGGCTATTTTGACCAATCGGCTGCTTTTTTAGGCGCACGTCAAGGACAAAACAAGGGGAGGAACCGGAGAGGCACCTCCGTACATTGGAACATCGAGGAGGAAGGAACCCCGAGAGTGTCAACCAGGAGTATGACAGGTGCGTCCAAGAATCAGAACTGAGCCTAGTGGTAAATCTTACCGGCACGGAGCTATCTGAATCACAGAAAAGAGTGCTAGAGAAAGGCTTAGAATATGTCCCTACTGCTAACATGGATAAATTCCACCTCTGTAAAGAAATTCAGGAATTTATAAGAAGGCTGAAACTCCAGATCTTCTTTAAAGACAAGAAGGATAACACCGAACAAGGAGATACGGGACTTAAGCCAAAATCTACCTTCACCCCTATGAACAATACACTCCCTATTGAACTCCTGACTTTCGAAAAAGCAGTTATGAAGGATCTTGAAGAACTCAACCCAATGCAGAAACGAGTCTTCCAAAACATTTCCAATGAAGAGCGACAAGCACTTCGAGAATTGAGCAACAACAAAGAAGTGGTGATAAAACCAGCGGACAAGGGGGGTGCAACTGTGTTACAAAACAAAGAACAATACGACAAGGAGTGCACAAGATTACTAAAAGATGAAAGAAACTATGAGGTCCTACGGACCGACCCTACCGAGAGAATAATAATTAAGATCAAAACGATGGTAGAGGAGGCACTGTCTCATAATTGGATCACCAGGAAAGAAGGGGAGTTTCTATGTCAAAAGAACCCGAGAACTCCTTACCTGTACATCCTACCGAAGATCCACAAGAACCTAGAGAACCCCCCGGGAAGACCCATCGTCTCGGGGATCGGGTCGGTTCTTGAACCAGTTTCCAGATTTGCAGATGCATTTCTGAGACCTATGATACAGAGGACATCTACCTACCTTAGAGACACCAAAGACGTGCTGAATTTACTTGAGGAAGTGCCATTTGATCCGAATACACAGCTTTTAATTAGCTGTGACGTAGAGAGACCTCTACACCAGCCTGCCACACAATGAAACTCTGGCAATAATCGAAGATGTTCTCTTTGAAGACGACTGGGAGTATCAAACCCCACGAAATGTGGTTATGGAATGCTGCTCTCTGGCACTAAAGGAGAACTTTTTTGAACATAACGGCACCTTATACCTCCAAAAACATGGGACCAGCATGGGGAGCACATTTGCTCCAAGCATAGCTGGTCTCTATGTGCACCATCTTGAGGAAACTAGGATATTGAACTCCAGAAACCCATTCAGAAATAACATCATGACCTGGAAAAGGTACATTGATGATATCCTTATCATCTGGGATGGAGATGAAAAGACCGCTCAGCAGTTCCTTACGTGGCTCAACTCCCAAGACGAGTTCTTGAAATTCACCAGTGTCACCACCAATAACAATCTGGTATTTCTTGATTTGAACATTTTCCCGAAAAATGGCAGGTTGATGACAACAACACACTTCAAGAGCACTTCCAAGAACTGTCTATTGATGTACCAAAGCTTTCATCCTAGACATCTGAGGGACAATCTACCCTACGGACAGTTCCTGCGCCTCCGCAGGAATTGCACAGAAATTGCTAATTTTAAATCACAGTCCAACGATTTACGGGAGAAATTACAAACTAGAAACTACCCTAAGAGGATCATTGATAAAGCATACAAAAGAGCCAGGAACAACTGCAGAGAGAGTCTCCTCGAAGACAAAGCAAAAAGAGTGGAAAAGCAGAGACCCATATGTGTTACCACGTATAACACAAGCTCTGATCAAGTAATTAATATCATCAACAGGAATTGGAAGATTCTTAATAGCGGAGGTCTACAGATTCCAAAACCCATGTTTTCACACAAAAGAGCACAGAGTGTGAGAGATATACTGGTACACACTAGACCTAAGGAAGATAAGGTCAATGCCCAAGGTAACTCCAGTTTTGTACAAGGACACTACCCATGTGGTGGATGCAAGGTGTGTTGCCTTACCAAAAAGAGTAAGACACCAACTTTCAACAATGGGACAAAATGGGAGCAGAGAAGCTTCAGTAACTGCAACAGCTCTAATGTTGTATACCTAATCACCTGCCCCTGCAACCTTGAATACGTCGGCATGACGAGCAGGGCCGTAAAGACAAGAATAGGTGAGCATAAGAGCACAATTAAATGCAGGAAGTCAAGTACAAAATTAACCAACCACTTCCTTGAAAGTGGGCATAACCCTTAGGACATTACCTGGACTGTGATAGAGCAGATTGACAATGAGAAACACCTACTGGAAAAAGAACAAAGGTGGGTTTTTCGTGTCCAATCTAATAAGCATGGGCTGAACGATGAAATACCTTGGGGCCAGCTGTAGATCATGCACACCTATCCCCCACTGACAGGCACCTTTTTTACTACTAACTTTGGCCCTGTAACCATCAGGCCACCTTATGGGAGCCCCAATAGGGGCGATATCTGTTTTTGAACAAACTTACAGATTGAAGACAAGTATCAAAGGTAGTTCTTTTGTCTCAGTTATGGAGCACAGCTCCTCATGTAGCATGGGAGATGCCAATCTCTCTTTGAGCGACATCATCATGGAAATGACACATATTGTCTATGAATACCACGCAATAACGAAACCTTTCTCGTGGCAGTATTGTTACAGTTATAAATAGTTACTGATCACAATATATAAGTTCGGAGCATTTGGGTAAAAGCCTCTTTATTTTCATCATTGTTACTCAGCCCCTAAAATAGTCCGCTATGTGTATTGACTTCACACTAGTGTCAGCAACCTCAGACATGGTCAGAATTATTTACCAAACTAATTCTATAACCAGATAAAATCTAACATTTAGAAATTATAATAAAAATCATGGAGTTATAGCAATTACAAATAAATATTCTGAGGCATACGATCTATTTCAAATAGTAAATACGGAAGAAAGACTTCCGTTAATGCACCATCCGACGTTCCGCTAACGGCGGCCATCTTAGGTTAGCGTGCTAGTCTTTTCATCACACACCAAATGAGATGACAGTGCAACGCGGAGTTTATATTATTGCCGAGCACAAGACCCCATTATTCTTCGGAGCGGCAGCACGGGTAGGAGTAAGGCAGTGAACTTATGCGGAAATTGTGAGTAATAGACTTTGACCATGAGTCTTTAACATATGGTCCACGAGATAAAAGATAAAAAAATAAAAAACGAACTACTTTGGTTTGTGTATTTTACGCAAAGGGCGCGGCTTTCTCTTGCAGATTACCATGGGGAACACCTACCGTCTGTCAGCTCATGGGGCATATAACGTGTGCCAAAGTAGTATGTATCAAAAACTTTTTTGTGTCCCACAGTGATTTTAAATGACTGTTCCGAATAATACTTTTCGAATTGAACATTCCTCTCGAAGGAATCAGGTCCCTCTAATTTTAACCCTGTGTGATGCTGATGTGTGCATTGAGTTATGATTGTGTGTGTGTTGACACAAGCCAGCCCTAATTGTATGGGGCTACACGATGTTCGGTCACCAAGTGCAAACGAACAATCAGGGGATGGTAGAATGCACCTTTTCTCTGTTCATAAAGTTTTAAGTATATTCTTTATGAGACGGGCTAATAAGGACGTATAGTGAGACCAGTGGCACTGTCAATAATTTGTGCTGAATGACCGATTATCTATACAATTGTATAAATCTGGTGTTTTTCTCTCTCTTTTTCCCATTTCTTTTACAGAGACCGCAATAGGTCCACTTTTTTTGATAAATTCTATCTCGCTTCCCCTGGGCCAGCTCATGCCCGGAAGCTAAAACTACCAGCTGATTTTTGCTGCTAGTTTTTAGGACTGTAGCCATATTAAATTTAGAAACCGAGCATTTTCTAGTAGGGGCCACTAGAAGGTCCTGATGAGTAAGCAGTAGGGGACTGCTTACGAAACATGTAGACCAGGTAGCAAGCTAATCGCTCTACCTCAAAACCCCCTTCTTAACGTTCCCAGCTAGGGAAGTGAATAAATCATTTTTTTCCACTAGCCAGGGAATTTTTAGTCTTTTAACACTCACACATAAATAGGTCCCTACACTTCACTGACATCACTCACCCTGCACTGTCACATAGCCTCTGTCACATTCAAAGTGCTCCAGCGTAGTTCGTCAGGTCGTATCACGCCCCGCCCCGTAGAGGGACGGGAAGACCCCCATGATGAAGCATGACACTAAAGGATTTTTTTAGTGTGTGAGGGGTATTTTAACAAGCACATTGTGCTCTCATCTTTACCATCCTAAGAGAGAGTTTATTATTCTCACCATTCACATGTAAAAATAAAAATTAAAACCACCACATATTGATAGAATCTCTTTGTTTATGTATATCTAATTGGAGGGTGATTCTGTCAACACCTCTACACTTCCTCTATTGTTTTGGAATTATTGGCAGGGTGCAGCTGCGGAAGTTGACTAGGATTCGTTTCTCCACACCACTTTGTGATTCTGCATTTCACGGTATCTAACGCAGGGAGGATAGAGGGATCCCTGATTTCTTGGTAAAGAATGGCCGATCTAGGCCTCGCATTCACCGATGACGAATTTTCCAATCTAATGGACACTCTAGGGACTTTTGAAGGCCTCAACTCCGGGTGCCCCTCCACAAAAAATAGTGACTGGGATGAACTGGAGGAACTAAGGAGAACCCAGATAAAAACTGCGATCCATGGGTTACTAATGTCTGAGTATTTGAAGGTCAATACTGCTCCATCAGGCCTTGTAGTTCGGAATGAACCATTTATATTTCTTGAAGATAAACTTTTAAAATCGATTGGTCCCAAATCTCGTGGAGATGCACACGAGACTGGATCATACTTATCATCAAGACGGCAAGCAGATTAGCAACTGACTTAAAAGGGGAGATACAAACAATAGAGATACGTCTCAAGAACTATGAATCTCCGGCCAATCTTAAGAAGTATCTTGACGAACTAAACAAGACATTAAACGACTTTGAAATAACTCTCAAAGAAAGCAAATATGAGAAACTAAAAAAAGACACCAGTAGGTGGACAAAAGAGAAGATCTACCCTTATATAAAAGACAATTATAAACCATCGAGTGATAATATTTCTAATGATGATTCATCAGATGCTGGATCTAACAGCTCGAATTCTAGTGGCAACAAAAGCCCTAGATACCAGGGCACACGAAGAAATTTCCGACGACCCAACCACCGTGGCATGCGGGGATGGAACAGCTACCCGCAGCCTATGATGTACCCCCAACAACAGTATGGCCCACCGCCCTTTCAACATCCAAATGGCCCTTTCCCACAATGGGGATACCAACAAGATTATGGCTATTTTGACCAATCGGCTCCTTTTTTAGGCGCACGCCAAGGACAAAACAAGGGGAGGAACCGGAGAGGCACCTCCGTACATTGGAACATCGAGGAGGAAGGAACCCCGAGAGTGTCAACCAGGAGTATGACAGGTGCGTCCAAGAATCAGAAATGAGCCTAGTGGTAAATCTTACCGGCACGGAGCTATCTGAATCACAGAAAAGAGTACTAGAGAAAGGCTTAGGATATGTCCCTACTGCTAACATGGATAAATTCCACCTCTGTAAAGAAATTCAGGAATTTATAAGAAGGCTGAAACTCCAGATCTTCTTTAAAGACAAGAAGGATAACACCGTACAAGGAGATACGGGACTTAAGCCAAAATCTACCTTCACCCCTATGAACAATACACTCCCTATTGAACTCCTGACTTTCGAAAAAGCAGTTATGAAGGATCTTGAAGAACTCAACCCAATGCAGAAACGAGTCTTCCAAAACATTTCCAATGAAGAGCGACAAGCACTTCGAGAATTGAGCAACAACAAAGAAGTGGTGATAAAACCAGCGGACAAGGGGGGTGCAACTGTGTTACAAAACAAAGAACAATACGACAAGGAGTGCACAAGATTACTAAAAGATGAAAGAAACTATGAGGTCCTACGGACCGACCCTACCGAGAGAATAATAATTAAGATCAAAACGATGGTAGAGGAGGCACTGTCTCATAATTGGATCACCAGGAAAGAAGGGGAGTTTCTATGTCAAAAGAACCCGAGAACTCCTTACCTGTACATCCTACCGAAGATCCACAAGAACCTAGAGAACCCCCCGGGAAGACCCATCGTCTCGGGGATCGGGTCGGTTCTTGAACCAGTTTCCAGATTTGCAGATGCATTTCTGAGACCTATGATACAGAGGACATCTACCTACCTTAGAGACACCAAAGACGTGCTGAATTTACTTGAGGAAGTGCCATTTGATCCGAATACACAGCTTTTAATTAGCTGTGACGTAGAGAGACCTCTACACCAGCCTGCCACACAATGAAACTCTGGCAATAATCGAAGATGTTCTCTTTGAAGACGACTGGGAGTATCAAACCCCACGAAATGTGGTTATGGAATGCTGCTCTCTGGCACTAAAGGAGAACTTTTTTGAACATAACGGCACCTTATACCTCCAAAAACATGGGACCAGCATGGGGAGCACATTTGCTCCAAGCATAGCTGGTCTCTATGTGCACCATCTTGAGGAAACTAGGATATTGAACTCCAGAAACCGATTCAGAAATAACATCATGACCTGGAAAAGGTACATCGATGATATCCTTATCATCTGGGATGGAGATGAAAAGACCGCTCAGCAGTTCCTTACGTGGCTCAACTCCCAAGACGAGTTCTTGAAATTCACCAGTGTCACCACCAATAACAATCTGGTATTTCTTGATTTGAACATTTTCCCGAAAAATGGCAGGTTGATGACAACAACACACTTCAAGAGCACTTCCAAGAACTGTCTATTGATGTACCAAAGCTTTCATCCTAGACATCTGAGGGACAATCTACCCTACGGACAGTTCCTGCGCCTCCGCAGGAATTGCACAGAAATTGCTCATTTTAAATCACAGTCCAACGATTTACGGGAGAAATTACAAACTAGAAACTACCCTAAGAGGATCATTGATAAAGCATACAAAAGAGCCAGGAACAACTGCAGAGAGAGTCTCTTCGAAGACAAAGCAAAAAGAGTGGAAAAGCAGAGACCCATATGTGTTACCACGTATAACACAAGCTCTGATCAAGTAATTAAGATCATCAACAGGAATTGGAAGATTCTTAATAGTGGAGGTCTACAGATTCCAAAACCCATGTTTTCACACAAAAGAGCACAGAGTGTGAGAGATATAATGGTACACACTAGACCTAAGGAAGATAAGGTCAATGCCCAAGGTAACTCCAGTTTTGTACAAGGACACTACCCATGTGGTGGATGCAAGGTGTGTTGCCTTACCAAAAAGAGTAAGACACTAACTTTCAACAATGGGACAAAATGGGAGCAGAGAAGCTTCAGTAACTGCAACAGCTCTAATGTTGTATACCTAATCACCTGCCCCTGCAACCTTGAATACGTCGGCATGACGAGCAGGGCCGTAAAGACAAGAATAGGTGAGCATAAGAGCACAATGAAATGCAGGAAGTCAAGTACAAGATTAACCAACCACTTCCTTGAAAGTGGGCATAAACCTGAGGACATTACCTGGACTGTGATAGAGCAGATTGACAATGAGAAACACCTACTGGAAAAAGAACAAAGGTGGGTTTTTCGTGTCCAATCTAATAAGCATGGGCTGAACGATGAAATACCTTGGGGCCAGCTGTAGATCATGCACACCTATCCCCCACTGACAGGCACCTTTTTTACTACTAACTTTGGCCCTGTAACCATCAGGCCACCTTATGGGAGCCCCAATAGGGGCGATATCTGTTTTTGAACAAACTTACAGATTGCAGACATGTATCAAAGGTAGTTCTTTTGTCTCAGTTATGGAGCACAGCTCCTCATGTAGCATGGGAGATGCCAATCTCTCTTTGAGCGACATCATCATGGAAATGACATATATTGTCTATGAATACCACGCAATAACGAAACCTTTCTCGTGGCAGTATTGTTACAGTTATAAATAGTTACTGATCACAATATATAAGTTCGGAGCATTTGGGTAAAAGCCTCTTTATTTTCATCATTGTTACTCAGCCCCTAAAATAGTCCGCTATGTGTATTGACTTCACACTAGTGTCAGCAACCTCAGACATGGTCAGAATTATTTACCAAACTAATTCTATAACCAGATAAAATCTAACATTTAGAAATTATAATAAAAATCATGGAGTTATAGCAATTACAAATAAATATTCTGAGGCATACGATCTATTTCAAATAGTAAATACGGAAGAAAGACTTCCGTTAATGCACCATCCGACGTTCCGCTAACGGCGGCCATCTTAGGTTAGCGTGCTAGTCTTTTCATCACACACCAAATGAGATGACAGTGCAACGCGGAGTTTATATTATTGCCGAGCACAAGACCCCATTATTCTTCGGAGCGGCAGCACGGGTAGGAGTATGGCAGTGAACTTATGCGGAAATTGTGAGTAATAGACTTTGACCATGAGTCTTTAAAATATGGTCCACGAGATAAAAGATAAAAAAATAAAAAACAAACTACTTTGGTTTGTGTATTTTACGCAAAGGGCGCGGCTTTCTCTTGCAGATTACCGTGGGGAACACCTACCGTCTGTCAGCTCATGGGGCATATAACGTGTGCCAAAGTAGTATGTATCAAAAACTTTTTTGTGTCCCACAGTGATTTTAAATGACTGTTCCGAATAATACTTTTCGAATTGAACATTCCTCTCGAAGGAATCAGGTCCCTCTAATTTTAACCCTGTGTGATGCTGATGTGTGCATTGAGTTATGATTGTGTGTGTGTTGACACAAGCCAGCCCTAATTGTATGGGGTTACACGATGTTCGGTCACCAAGTGCAAACGAACAATCAGGGGATGGTAGAATGCACCGTTTCTCTGTTCATAAAGTTTTAAGTATATTCTTTATGAGACGGGCTAATAAGGACGTATAGTGAGACCAGTGGCACTGTCAATAATTTGTGCTGAATGACAGATTATCTATATAATTGTATAAATCTGGTGTTTTTCTCTCTCTTTTTCCCATTTCTTTTACAGAGACCGCAATAGGTCCACTTTTTTTGATAAATTCTATCTCGCTTCCCCTGGGCCAGCCCATGCCCGGAAGCTAAAACTACCAGCTGATTTTTGCTGCTAGTTTTTAGGACTGTAGGCATATTAAATTTAGAAACCGAGCATTTTCTAGTAGGGGCCATTAGAAGGTCCTGATGAGTAAGCAGTAGGGGACTGCTTACGAAACATGTAGACCAGGTAGCAAGCTAATCGCTCTACCTCAAAACCCCCTTCTTAACGTTCCCAGCTAGGGAAGTGAATAAATCATTTTTTTCCACTAGCCAGGAAATTTTTTGTCTTTTAACACCCACACATAAATAGGTCCCTACACTTCACTGACATCACTCACCCTGCACTGTCACATAGCCTCTGTCACATTCAAAGTGCTCCCGCGTAGTTCGTCAGGTCGTATCACGCCCCGCCCCGTAGAGGGACGGGAAGACCCCCATGATGAAGCATGACACTAAAGGATTTTTTCAGTGTGTGGGGGTATTTTAACAAGCACATTGTGCTCTCATCTTTACCATCCTAAGAGGGAGTTTATTATTCTCACCATTCACATGTAAAAATAAAAATTAAAACCACCACATATTGATAGAATCTCTTTGTTTATGTATATCTAATTGGAGGGTGATTCTGTCAACACCTCTACACTTCCTCTATTGTTTTGGAATTATTGGCAGCGTGCAGCTGCGGAAGTTGACTAGGATTCGTTTCTCCACACCACTTTGTGATTCTGCATTTCACGGTATCTAACGCAGGGAGGATAGAGGGATCCCTGATTTCTTGGTAAAGAATGGCCGATCTAGGCCTCGCATTCACCGATGACGAATTTTCCAATCTAATGGCCACTCTAGGGACTTTTGAAGGCCTCAACTCCGGGTGCCCCTCCACAAAAAATAGTGACTGGGATGAACTGGAGGAACTAAGGAGAACCCAGATAAAAACTGCGATCCATGGGTTACTAATGTCTGAGTATTTGAAGGTCAATACTGCTCCATCAGGCCTTGTAGTTCGGAATGAACCATTTATATTTCTTGAAGATAAAACTTTTAAAATCGATTGGTCCCAAATCTCGTGGAGATGCACACGAGACTGGATCGTACTTATCATCAAGACGGCAAGCAGATTAGCAACTGACTTAAAAGGGGAGATACAAACAATAGAGATACGTCTCAAGAACTATGAATCTCCGGCCAATCTTAAGAAGTATCTTGACGAACTAAACAAGACATTAAACGACTTTGAAATAACTCTCAAAGAAAGCAAATATGAGAAACTAAAAAAAAGACACCAGTAGGTGGACAAAAGAGAAGATCTACCCTTATATAAAAGACAATTATAAACCATCGAGTGATAATATTTCTAATGATGATTCATCAGATGCTGGATCTAACAGCTCGAATTCTAGTGGCAACAAAAGCCCTAGATACCAGGGCACACGAAGAAATTTCCGACGACCCAACCACCGTGGCATGCGGGGATGGAACAGCTACCCGCAGCTACCCGCAGCCTATGACGTACCCCCAACAACAGTATGGCCCACCGCCCTTTCAACATCCAAATGGCCCTTTCCCACAATGGGCTCCTTTTTTAGGCGCACGCCAAGGACAAAACAAGGGGAGGAACCGGAGAGGCACCTCCGTACATTGGAACATCGAGGAGGAAGGAACCCCGAGAGTGTCAACCAGGAGTATGACAGGTGCATCCAAGAATCAGAAATGAGCCTAGTGGTAAATCTTACCGGCACGGAGCTATCTGAATCACAGAAAAGAGTACTAGAGAAAGGCTTAGGATATGTCCCTACTGCTAACATGGATAAATTCCACCTCTGTAAAGAAATTCAGGAATTTATAAGAAGGCTGAAACTCCAGATCTTCTTTAAAGACAAGAAGGATAACACCGAACAAGGAGATACAGGACTTAAGCCAAAATCTACCTTCACCCCTATGAACAATACACTCCCTATTGAACTCCTGACTTTCGAAAAAGCAGTTATGAAGGATCTTGAAGAACTCAACCCAATGCAGAAACGAGTCTTCCAAAACATTTCCAATGAAGAGCGACAAGCACTTCGAGAATTGAGCAACAACAAAGAAGTGGTGATAAAACCAGCGGACAAGGGGGGTGCAACTGTGTTACAAAACAAAGAACAATACGACAAGGAGTGCACAAGATTACTAAAAGATGAAAGAAACTATGAGGTCCTACGGACCGACCCTACCGAGAGAATAACAAATTAAGATCAAAACGATGGTAGAGGAGGCACTGTCTCATAATTGGATCACCAGGAAAGAAGGGGAGTTTCTATGTCAAAAGAACCCGAGAACTCCTTACCTGTACATCCTACCGAAGATCCACAAGAACCTAGAGAACCCCCCGGGAAGACCCATCGTCTCGGGGATCGGGTCGGTTCTTGAACCAGTTTCCAGATTTGCATATGCATTTCTGAGACCTATGATACAGAGGACATCTACCTACCTTAGAGACACCAAAGACGTGCTGAATTTACTTGAGGAAGTGCCATTTGATCCGAATACACAGCTTTTAATTAGCTGTGACGTAGAGAGCCTCTACACCAGCCTGCCACACAATGAAACTCTGGCAATAATCGAAGATGTTCTCTTTGAAGACGACTGGGAGTATCAAACCCCACGAAATGTGGTTATGGAATGCTGCTCTCTGGCACTAAAGGAGAACTTTTTTGAACATAACGGCACCTTATACCTCCAAAAACATGGGACCAGCATGGGGAGCACATTTGCTCCAAGCATAGCTGGTCTCTATGTGCACCATCTTGAGGAAACTAGGATATTGAACTCCAGAAACCCATTCAGAAATAACATCATGACCTGGAAAAGGTACATCGATGATATCCTTATCATCTGGGATGGAGATGAAAAGACCGCTCAGCAGTTACTTACGTGGCTCAACTCCCAAGACGAGTTCTTGAAATTCACCAGTGTCACCACCAATAACAATCTGGTATTTCTTGATTTGAACATTTTCCCGAAAAATGGCAGGTTGATGACAACAACACACTTCAAGAGCACTTCCAAGAACTGTCTAATGATGTACCAAAGCTTTCATCCTAGACATCTGAGGGACAATCTACCCTACGGACAGTTCCTGCGCCTCCGCAGGAATTGCACAGAAATTGCTAATTTTAAATCACAGTCCAACGATTTACGGGAGAAATTACAAACTAGAAACTACCCTAAGAGGATCATTGATAAAGCATACAAAAGAGCCAGGAACAACTGCAGAGAGAGTCTCCTCGAAGACAAAGCAAAAAGAGTGGAAAAGCAGAGACCCATATGTGTTACCACGTATAACACAAGCTCTGATCAAGTAATTAAGATCATCAACAGGAATTGGAAGATTCTTAATAGTGGAGGTCTACAGATTCCAAAACCCATGTTTTCACACAAAAGAGCACAGAGTGTGAGAGATATACTGGTACACACTAGACCTAAGGAAGATAAGGTCAATGCCCAAGGTAACTCCAGTTTTGTACAAGGACACTACCCATGTGGTGGATGCAAGGTGTGTTGCCTTACCAAAAAGAGTAAGACACTAACTTTCAACAATGGGACAAAATGGGAGCAGAGAAGCTTCAGTAACTGCAACAGCTCTAATGTTGTATACCTAATCACCTGCCCCTGCAACCTTGAATACGTCGGCATGACGAGCAGGGCCGTAAAGACAAGAATAGGTGAGCATAAGAGCACAATTAAATGCAGGAAGTCAAGTACAAAATTAACCAACCACTTCCTTGAAAGTGGGCATAAACCTGAGGACATTACCTGGACTGTGATAGAGCAGATTGACAATGAGAAACACCTACTGGAAAAAGAACAAAGGTGGGTTTTTCGTGTCCAATCTAATAAGCATGGGCTGAACGATGAAATACCTTGGGGCCAGCTGTAGATCATGCACACCTATCCCCCACTGACAGGCACCTTTTTTACTACTAACTTTGGCCCTGTAACCATCAGGCCACCTTATGGGAGCCCCAATAGGGGCGATATCTGTTTTTGAACAAACTTACAGATTGCAGACAAGTATCAAAGGTAGTTCTTTTGTCTCAGTTATGGAGCACAGCTCCTCATGTAGCATGGGAGATGCCAATCTCTCTTTGAGCGACATCATCATGGAAATGACACATATTGTCCATGAATACCACGCAATAACGAAACCTTTCTCGTGGCAGTATTGTTACAGTTATAAATAATTACTGATCACAATATATAAGTTCGGAGCATTTGGGTAAAAGCCTCTTTATTTTCATCATTGTTACTCAGCCCCTAAAATAGTCCGCTATGTGTATTGACTTCACACTAGTGTCAGCAACCTCAGACATGGTCAGAATTATTTACCAAACCAATTCTATAACCAGATAAAATCTAACATTTAGAAATTATAATAAAAATCATGGAGTTATAGCAATTACAAATAAATATTCTGAGGCATACGATCTATTTCAAATAGTAAATACGGAAGAAAGACTTCCGTTAATGCACCATCCAACGTTCCGCTAACGGCGGCCATCTTAGGTTAGCGTGCTAGTCTTTTCATCACACACCAAATGAGATGACAGTGCAACGCGGAGTTTATATTATTGCCGAGCTCAAGACCCCATTATTCTTCGGAGCGGCAGCACGGGTAGAAGTAAGGCAGTGAACTTATGCGGAAATTGTGAGTAATAGACTTTGACCATGAGTCTTTAAAATATGGTCCACGAGATAAAAGATAAAAAAATAAAAAACAAACTACTTTGGTTTGTGTATTTTACACATAGGGCGCGGCTTTCTCTTGCAGATTACCGTGGGGAACACCTACCGTCTGTCAGCTCATGGGGCATATAACGTGTGCCAAAGTAGTATGTATCAAAAACTTTTTTGTGTCCCACAGTGATTTTAAATGACTGTTCCGAATAATACTTTTCGAATTGAACATTCCTCTCGAAGGAATTGGGTCCCTCTAATTTTAACCCTGTGTGATGCTGATGTGTGCATTGAGTTAGGATTGTGTGTGTGTTAACACAAGCCAGCCCTAATTGTATGGGGCTACACGATGTTCGGTCACCAAGTGCAAACGAACAATCAGGGGATGGTAGAATGCACCTTTTCTCTGTTCATAAAGTTTTAAGTATATTCTTTATGAGACGGGCTAATAAGGACGTATAGTGAGACCAGTGGCACTGTCAATAATTTGTGCTGAATGACAGATTATCTATACAATTGTATAAATCTGGTGTTTTTCTCTCTCTTTTTCCCATTTCTTTTACAGAGACCGCAATAGGTCCACTTTTTTTGATAAATTCTACCTCGCTTCCCCTGGGCCAGCTCATGCCCGGAAGCTAAAACTACCAGCTGATTTTTGCTGCTAGTTTTTAGGACTGTAGGCATATTACATTTAGAAACCGAGCATTTTCTAGTAGGGGCCACTAGAAGGTCCTGATGAGTAAGCAGTAGGGGACTGCTTATGAAACATGTAGTGCAGGTAGCAAGCTAATCGCTCTACCTCAAAACCCCCTTCTTAACGTTCCCAGCTAGGGAAGTGAATAAATCATTTTTTCCCACTAGCCAGGGAATTTTTAGTCTTTTAACACCCACACATAAATAGGTCCCTACACTTCACTGACATCACTCACCCTGCACTGTCACATAGCCTCTGTCACATTTAAAGTGCTCCCGCGTAGTTCGTCAGGTCGTATCACGCCCCGCCCCGTAGAGGGACGGGAAGACCCCCATGATGAAGCATGACACTAAAGGATTTTTTTAGTGTGTGAGGGGTATTTTAACAAGCACATTGTGCTCTCATCTTTACCATCCTAAGAGAGAGTTTATTATTCTCACCATTCACATGTAAAAATAAAAATTAAAACCACCACATATTGATAGAATCTCTTTGTTTATGTATATCTCAGGTTTGGTCCTTTCCTGATTTTGACCTTTCTGGAGGGGCGTTCTCAGCAAGTAACATTACACCCTTTTGCCTCAGAAACTAAGCGGCTATCATGTGGAGTTCCTCAGGGCTCTGCCCTGAGTCCTACTTTTTTTAATGTTTATCTCTCCCCGCTAGCCTCAATAGTAGAAAAGTGCAGGGTAAGAGTTGTCAACTATGCTGATGATACCCAACTCCTATTCTCCTTTAAAGAAATAGATGGTGGGGACTTGATTTGCTTTAAAGAGTGTCTGTTAAACATTGTGTCATGGATGTCCGACAATTGTCTGAGGCTGAATACTGAAAAGACTGAGGTCCTTTTCTTTAATAATAAAATCCCATTGCACCCTGTTCTGTGGTGGCCCACCAATCTTAACACCCCCCCCCCCCGACCCCGGTCAAATCAGTTCGCAATTTAGGCTTTAAAATGGACATAGAAATGTCAGGGAAAGACCATGTGGCGCAGCTATCGTCGAGCTGTTTTTGGAAACTCAAAATGCTACGTAGATTTCTTCACTATCTCTCATGGAGTGCCGACTATCGGGGGTACATGCAATCATTACATCGCGTCTGGACTATGCTAATAGCCTTTTGATTGGGGCTCCTGATTATTTGATTGCCAGACTTCAGCTTATCCAGAATGCGGAGGCAAGAATTATCAGAAACATTCCAGTAAGACACAGCATTGCCCATCATCTGGTAAGTCTTCACTGGCTGCCCGTGAAGAAAAGAGTTTTGTTCAAATCGATGGTTCTGGTGCACAGAGCCCTTCATGACATAGGCCCGAAGTATCTCAGGTTCAGGATCCAGAGATATTCACAAACTAGAACCCTGAGATCCAATAGTCAAAATCTCCTTAAAATCCCGAGATTCTCGAAAGCCCGAATGGGCGGCCGGGCTTTTTTTGTGCGCTTACCCTCAGTGTGGAACTCCATGCCGATGGAACTCAGGGGGATAGAAAAGGAATCTCTTTTTAGGAAAGCTCTAAAAACATGGTTGTTTAGACTGAACCAACTGCCATGCTAGTTTCTGGGTTGTGGGTGTTTGTTAGTCTATCGCTGGCTTGGGAAAATGCACCGGGACACTTCCGTTGGAGGTAGCTGTGCGCAATATAAGTGTTCTAAATAAATAAAATAAAAATAAATAAATAGCTCTTCAGGAAGGAGGGAAGGTAGTGAAGAATCTGTAGGAAAGTGATGTCTCCACCAGAAATATTGTCACTTAGGGTAAGTAATTTTTCTTCTGATTAATACATCTTTCCACAGATTCCTCACCTTATGCATGAGTTCCAAACAAGGGCCTCTCTGGGAGGCCCAATTAAATACAGCCATAAAACAGAGGAAATCATGCAGCATATGTCAGGAAATGTACCAATCACTGCATGACTGATATGTAACACAGTAATGTTTTACAAAAGGTCACAAGGAGAGAGCTTCCTGGTAGATGTCAGCAATCAGGACGCTGTTTCAAGAGCTGTGGAAGCAGCCACAGCCCCATTGGAATGACCCCAAATGTCCTTCGGAGAGGCTGGCCAGGGCATAACAGATTTTGAGGCAGAGGATCATCCAATCTGAAATGTGTCTTTGTCAATATCTTTCCCTTCTTGACTTCAGTGAATCCCTTAAAAAGCTGATCATCCAATCTGTCCTGTGTCTGAGGGATCCAGTCTATGCAGCCTTTCCACCTCTTCGGTTGGGTATGGAGGATTGAAGAGCAATAGAGAGGGACAGGGAATAGGAAGAACACAAGCCACCCTCGGTAAGACAATGAGCAGGTAAAATGAACCAACTTACCCAGATAAAATACTATGAATTGTAGGTGTAGGAATGGCATTCTTTCACGTGGTGTACCACCAGATATTTTCCTTGACTGTTTTGTTGGCTGTAGAACTCTGTGTTCTTTCCCCCTGCTAACCAGTGGTAAAGTGCCTGCAGCTCCTTTCAATATGATGGAACATTCCTAATAGGTGTAAGCAGGGCCAATGGAAATATGCAATCGTGTGGCCACGGCGATTTTTGCACAATTATAGATTTGCCTCATTTACCACATAATCTACCATCTGCTGCATAATTAGCATATTTTGCCAAAAACATTTTTGACTCTAGCACAAACGGTTCAAAAGTTCCTAAAAATGTAGTGACAAGAGTCTCAGTGCGTTGGAAGGTCCTTTGCAAAACTGGTACTAATGAGGTGCAGTCAAGGCTCAGACAGTGTTACCAAGTTTAAAAATGACTAAATAATGATATAATACTATTACGAAATGTGGCGTATTATGCTGCATAATTTGCCCTTTTTCTTGCTGCATAATTTACTCAACCTGCCAAATAATTTGGCGCTCTCTTGCCACATAATTCCAGTGCCCTGGTCAGGTCATTTACATTTATGCCCCAGTAAATGGCACAAAGTATACCCATTCCCTGTAAATTGATTGTCACTGGGGAACTGCCTCACTTAATGTACCATTCACTGTAGAGACAGCCAACGGTTGTAGCCTGACTGTGACAGTTTAAACTCTGCAATTCGACCTGTCAAAATAAACCCTTTTGACAGGTCAAAACCTCCCTTTTAAATATTAAAAAGTTACCCTATGTAGGCCTTTTGGTCCACATGGCAGGGTGCATGTATTTAAAATCAGGGCATGTAGAAATTTACTTATAGTGTCGAGTACCCCAAAGCTATTTTCACTGTAGCAGCCCTTTCTGTCCTGTACAGAAAACCAGAGTACGCATCAACATCGTAATACTGTATCTGTGGAATGAGACGAGCAACAAAAATAATTAAACAACTAGTTTAAAGGTTTTTAAACATCAGATTCAATGGTAAAGGCATAATATTATTAAATATTTAAGGAAATTTTACTTTGAGAAAGTTAACTTTTCTCGCCCGGAAGTTCTTGAAGGGTAATTTGCATTTGCTCTCAAACTTCTCTCAGCAAAGGATTCACATTGTGTGAAAAAGCTGCGAAATGCTTCCCAGGAGCAAATATAGGCTGACCTGAATGGGCAGAGATGACGCCTTTGAATCTCATTGAATATGCAGAGTGGATTCTGTGAGCATTCTGTTTAACATTACAATGTCTAATCTTGCTTGACAGGTCTGCTGCGTTTTACATATTACGATGGGGTGCACTTGCAAGTAAGAGAAACAGGATGCCATAATAATTCTTTGAGTATCTATTGTCTGGTTGGTTGCTGGAAAGCTACTCTTTTGTTATACCAGACCTCTTTCATTGGGTTTTACATATAGCACTGATGGCACACTCGAAAAGAAAGGAAACAGGATGCTGAAACAATTATTGTCCATTCATTATTTAGTTGCTGGAAATTCCTACTTTTGTTCTACTAGGCAACTTCCCCTGGGTTTATTTTGTAACATTGGCTGCCTCAAACTGGAATTTAGGGTTAGAAATGGGAAGACACTAGGATTATGAGAGTACTGTGCCCATACATACAAGCAGCACTCAGAGCCCAAGTTGAGTGTGGCCGAAGACTTTTGGCATCTTGAAAATGCCCAAAGTGGGTAGCGTTGGCAATGGGAACTTTTACTCCATGATTTAGGGTGTGACCAGCAGTCATTCCAACCAATTAGCTTGTGCCAGGTAAAAATGTGGCATCTCAAGGCACTCACTTCAGAACGCTCCTGGATTAAGGAAAAAAGAAAAGGGTTGGACCTACTGTCCGTGACTTGAAAAGGGTCTTGAAGAACAGGACCTGCCTCTTTTGAATTCCAGTGGTTGCAAGGCTGACCTCCTGTTCAAAATACAGGAATAATAACAAGCTGCATGAAGCCTCTTCCTGGAAGTGCCAAGCTGATCACTGGCAACTGGATCTGGACTGGGCCCTGATGTTGGCCTCTGCCCTACACCCTGCGAGTCTCTAAGTGCCCCCCACTGAGGTCCTAGGGGGCTTTTCAAGTGTAAAATATTTAAGCAGGATGAACCTGGTTGGTGTATATGGGTAATTTTCCATTGCAGTCAGCACCAAGTTGTGTCTGGGTCCTGATCTACCGCAACCATAGACAATCTTGATATTATTCTTATTTAAGGCTTTAAAAATTCATATATCTGGCTCCCCTTATTGGATGTTTGTCATGGGGGTGTCATTTTGTTTATGCATTTTAATCTATTTTTCGAATTTAGTTTGTGATTTTTATTGTGTACTATAGAAATACTTTACACATTGCCTCTAAAGTAAACTTGTCTGTTCTGTGCCATAGCTATCAGGGATGTTGAGCTCCGGTTAATTTAGTGACTTTGAGGATTCAACCTGACAAGGACTGTGATTAATACTTGAGGTGGGTACATACCCACTCTCAACTAATTCTCCAGTTTCTTACAGTGGGCAAATTGAGAGTGCTTGAATTTCTCTAACCCTTAAGCAGTTATAACAGCAGAATTATTTCTGGATTAGAAGCCAACCATGTCCACTGCGCACCAGCTCGAATGGAGATGCCATTCACAGTGTCAAAATAAGGTTCAAATCATACTGATGCACAATAAATGAAGTGGGATGTATTTGGTGGCAGACGTGTGGGCTGTCAGGATGACATCTACATCCTTATCAGGAAACAAAATAATTTTAGCCGTTACCACTTAGTGTCTACACATGAATCAGCAGAATCTGGGAATTGGGGTGGAGAACCTGACAACCATGCTGCTAGAGCTGATCGGCTCAGCATGTGAGAGTGTAATCAGGTCAGCATACCAGATCCTCCTCACTCAACAAGGGATGATAAGAATCGCATGTGATCACTCCTACTGCGCCTTCTTGTGAAAAAAGAACCTGAGATCCGTTGAACCTTAAGGTATCCCTCAGGTAACCATTTAGAGGGAAGCGTATGGCAGAAATTCAAGCACACTTCCTTTTCTGGTCTATGTGGAAGAGATCCATGAATGGACATCCCAGTCTGGAGAATATCACCTGTTACTTTGGGGTGTAGCTCCTACTCGTGGTCCTCCTGGGAGGAGAGGCTACTCCACTTCCACAGGGTCCACAACCTCACACTACCTTGTCTGTTGATATAATGGACATAAGTGCTGCTGTCCGGAAGAATATGGACATTGGCCTCCGAGAAAGAAGAGAGAGAAAACCTTCAGTGAAAGGTTGACTGACTGCTGCTCTTGCACATTTATGTGCAATCAGTGCTTCAACATGGACCAACAGCCCTGTGCTGTGCAGTTTTCCAGATGAGCCCCCACCTTACGAGGAGAAATCTGTGACCAAAGTAGCCTGAACTTATGAGGGCTGAAGGATGGCACTGAAAAAATGATCTGAAAGACTATATCTATGAGTTGAGGTCTTGCTAAACTGTCTTGATGAAATGAAGTGGGCTGAGAGTCTCCCTTGATGATGTAACCACTGCCTTCTCAGACACCACTACAGGGCCTTAATACACCACGTGGCTTAAGGCACCAACAGGATGCAAGAGGTATGAGACCTAGCAAGCACAATACCTGTAGGGCCAGGTACTGAGCTAGAGCCAGCCACATCAGAATCTTCATCCAACAATCTGTAATCTTCTTCTGAGAAGAAGGAAAGGCTTTTTTAAGGGTTATATTGAGCACTGATCCTGTAAAAGTCAGCTTTTGTGTGGGAATGAGGTGGGACTTTTGGAGAATGCTGTCTGTGGAGAAGACCCATAGTCTGCTGGGAGTGTCCTTGTACTAGCGCCAGAGACTTGACATTTACAAGCCAGTCATCCGAGAATGTAAATATGTAGATTCCTGGCCTTCACAGTGAAGTGCTTTGACTATCAAACCACCATCGGAAAACTGTGTAGTGCTTTCATTAGCCCAAAAAAGAGTACGGCGCATTGGAAATTTCAGGATCCCACTGTGAAACATCAAGTAATGCCTGTGAGGAGGGAGCTTTGTAAGATAATAATAGGTGTCCTGGATATCTAGAAACACCGATCAGTCTTCCGAGTTTAGCGCCAATAGGATTTGGATATGGGACACCATTTTGAATTTGTTTATCTGAAATAACAGGTCCACAAGACAGGGGTACCAGAATAGGCCTTGGGTCTCCAGTCTCCACCCTTCTTTGGACCATAAAGTAAAGGGATTGAGATTCTCTGCCCTCACTTTTAGAAGCACTATTCTATGCCCCTTTATCCAACAAGGCAGGGACCTCTGACTTCAAGATCAAAGAAGTCAGTGAGCATGCTGTGAAAGATGGCGGTGACTGGATGGGGAAGATAAGAAGGAAAATACATAGACCAGGTGAGCAAACTGGAAGTTCCACATTTTCTGCTGTGTTCAGCTCCTAAGTGATGACAAAATAAACAGAAGAGGTGGCCTCCCCACCTCCAGAAGATGGTAGAATGGTGGGAGTCATAAGTGTTTAAAGGTGGCAAATTGCACAGAAGATTATGGGCAGTGAAGTTACTGCTACTGATGCCTTCTAGATCTACCCCAGCCATGACAATCTGCTGTGGAATTTGAACAGTGTGAGGCAGTTGCCATTGCCAAGTCCGGACACCCATTTAGCAGCTTCAAACAATATTTGCAGAACTACATGCAGGGGAGGTCAGGCTCAGGGCTCGTCTCATTGTCCTCTTATTCTTGCAGCATTCTAAGCAATAATTGTTTTTCTTTCCAAATAGTTAATCTCTATCAAAGAGCAAACAAACTAAATCAGAGCTGCACCACCATAAAATGAACAAGTCCATTTAGATAATCATTGCTCAGTGAAGCACAGAAAGAGGTATTTTCTTCTTTATTATTTCATTCTTAAAAAGCAACAGCCAACGCGTTTCGTCCTACAACTGAGGACTTCTTCAGGGCTGTAAGTTAAAAGACATATATTGAGATATTTACAATACATACACTGTACATAACGTACAACATTCATAAATACACACCTATATAATGTTTAAGCAACATCAAGTGAACCACAAACACATGAAATAATGGGTGCACAGACATAATATCGACTCCACAATATCGAATGGACAAAATATCGAGTTTTAAATATCGTTTGGAGAAAATATCGACAGGACAGAATATCGACAGCCAAAATATCGTTTTTAAGGTAAGTGAAGTAATATCGACTGTAAATAATATCAAAAGTAAAAAATATCGTTTTTTATATAATATGTAATTATTTATAGTGTTTTTATGTTATAATATGTGTGAAAAGTGTCATTTTATGTTATAATTATTTTTAATTAATGATTTTTTTTAAATTATTGTGTAATTTTATTCTGTAGCGGGTTGTGGGTTTATAGGGGAATAGGGTGGGAAGTAATTTAATTATAATTAATTAAATATGTACATTTATTAATTGGTAGTAATAATTAATTAATTGGTAATTAAATATTATATGTTAATTATTTAAAATTTAATTGGTAATTAATTTAATTTAATTGATTAATTGCTAATTATGTAAATTAAAATAATGTATTTCCTGTAGCGGGTTGTGGGTTTATAGGGGAATAGGGTGGGAAGTAATTTAATTATTATTTATTAAATATGTAAATGTATTAATTGGTAGTAATATTTAATTAATTGGTAATTAAATAATATTTGTTAATTAATTAAAATGTAATTGGTAATTAATTTAATTTAATTGATTAATTGCTAATTATGTTAAATTAAAGGGGTATTTTTAGGGTTCAGGGTCAGTTTTTAGTTTTTGGGTAAAGGGGTATTTTTAGGGTTCAGGGTCAGTTTTTAGTTTTTGGGCAAAGGGGTATTTTTAGGGTTCAGGGTCAGTTTTTACTTTTTGGGTAAAGGGGTATTTTTAGGGTTCAGGGTCAGTTTTTAGTTTTTGGGTAAAGGGGTATTTTAAGGGTTCAGGGTCAGTTTTTAGTTTTTGGGTAAAGGGGTATTTTTAGGGTTCAGGGTCAGTTTTTAGTTTTTGGGTAAAGGGGTATTTTTAGGGTTCAGGGTCAGTTTTGGGTTTTTGGGTAAAGGGTTTTTTTAGGGTTCAGGGTCAGTTTTGGGTTTTTGGGTAAAGGGTTTTTTTAGGGTTCAGGGTCAGTTTTGGTGTACAGGGGTACAGTGTAAAAATAAAGTAAAATTAAATTTACATTAATTTAATTTTATGAAATTAAATTAAATTATATTTAAATAATTTAAATTAAAAAAAATTATTATATACTTACCAATACTTACGTTGTAATGGTAGTGCGTTGTAAAAGTTGCGTTGTAACGTCATATATCCACTGTTGCACTCTTTGCAGTGGGAATAGTAATTTTTACTCTTTTGTATTTGTACGTTAATAATATTGGCTATTATTTAATTACATTTTGTTACTATATATATATATGTTTTAAGAAATATGATTAAAAAAATATTATTTTTTACTTTCATTAATTATTTAATTATTAAAAGTTATTTTAAGTATTGTTAATTATATTTTAGTAATTAATTTTTTATATTAATGTAATTAAACATTGTTTTTATTAAAGTCGATATTTTTTACAACTATATTTTTTTACACGATATTTTGTACTCGATATTTTTGTACTTACCTGTTTGTACATACAAACTCGATATTTTGGTTGTAGATATTTTCTCGTCGATATTTTGGGTAGTCGATATTTTGGTAGTCGATATTATTTCAGTGATCCGAAATAATGACATCAAAATATCTCTTATCAAACAACTAATACAAAACCATACCCAAAAGATTCCCACATCTAGAGAGCGATTTACATAAATTTCCTAAATCAAATAAGAATGACATCTATAGATTGACAAGATTTATGTGTATCTGACAGAAACCGAGAAAGAACAGAAAAAGGGAGGAAAAAAGAAGAGAAACAGAGAAGGTCGGCAGAAAAAGGATATGTAAAAGTAAGTAAAATATTATAAGGTCAGAATCTAAATGGAAAAACACTGCATACTATCATAACTACATCAGTGGATAGCCTTGCATAGATCATGTACAGCAAACAAGAGTTTCCACATAGCTGATAACCATTGCAGATTCGTGCACAGACAATTTGAAAAAGATATAAAATCTAAACAAACTGGGGCATATTGTAAACAGGACTCAGTTAAATTAGAGACAGCCAAATATATATACAGTACTACAGATATGGGAGCCACTAATACCTTAAAAGCCAAGTGCACCCCAATAAAATGATGGACCAAGTGCCTACTTGCCAAGGTCACAAACGGCACACCTATTTGTCAACAAAACACACCACTAAAAAAGACATACCAGCGTCAATTTTGGGCCACAACCGGAAGATGAGGTTGCAACCTTGTAGGTTAAAGATTCTGAGCAAAAGTAGATCTCTGTCATCTGTATGGGGCAAATCAGAAACCCATTCTTGATATAGTCCAACAAAGCTCAGATAATTGGCCACAAAGTATACATTGTAAATTCTATTTTATTCTAGGTTGACCATGTGCCTACCTGGTCTGTATATAGAAATAATTGATCCCCAATAAGGAATAAATATGATTTGATGTAGTCCAAGATCCAATAGTCGTGGATTTAATCAATAGTACATGTGGTATAATAGCCAGGGTGAATTAGAGACAACGCTGGTGTTATCAGGGCCTACACATATTAAGGGAGACTTGTTGCACTAGCTGCCATACCTAAAAGGAATAAAGAGAATACATATAATAAAAACCGTCATGTATTTAGCATGACAGACCAAGAAATAAAACAGGGGACTTAAGTCACCATAACCCGTATTATGTATAACTATGGCAATAAACTAAATTGCCCCATCGGCCAAGTACATCACATGTGCGCGAATACTTCCAAGTACTCCTCCCCAATGTACTTGTTCCATTACATCAATTTGCAGCGTAATCTATGTAGTATGGATGCCCAGCCTGAAATAAAAGCAAGGCGCCACGCGTATTTAAATGGCAAATGTCCCAACCAATGCTAATCCTACTGTCAGTCAGCATGATCCTTCAACACTCACAAACATACTCCACGCAAAGGTACTTACTTCATAGTTGAAGTATAAACTAACATAGTTTCTGGTGTCCTTCTCCAGCCTGAGATTCAAACCACGTAGGCAGAGCGCCCTCTTGATGACGAACGATATGACTTCATCGCGTAGCGTGGGTCCCCGTTCGAAAAAGATAGTCCAGGTAAATCGTGAATACTGAGCCTCCATCTTAAACTGGAGTACATGCTGAACCCGATTCGTTAAAAAATACATAAATACCGCATATTTAAATGTAGGCAACCTTATGTTAGTTCCCATTATTGAAGAGAACCCAAGTGGCGCCAAAACAGATTACTAAATGGCCCATATTGAAAGCAAAGTATTACAAATGTCCTATACCTTCAATTTGGAATTTAAAGAGAATATTTGTGAATATAAGTTTGACCCTTGAAAACGAGAAAGTCAGAAATCAATTGTTGCCGCTAAGTGATGTGTGAATATTTCTATGAAAACACGAAAATTATCCGTGTTACATGAACATGAGTCACTTCACCCTCACAATGGATCCCAGGGGGACGTGGCACGAGCCGGTGTCCCCCTGGGAGAATTCGCGCGGTGGAACAGTCCACGCGTCGTGAGAGGGCAGGTTAAGGAAAGGGAGGGTTTAGAGGGGGTAGCGTAGGGCGGGAGAGACTGACGTCACAGTGGCGACGAGGAGCAGTGTGGTGCAGCTTCGTTTGGCTGCTCCCCTCCCCCCCGTTTTTTCCTGTCAAGCTGAGGTGTTTGTTTTCACGGAGCTCGCACGCCAGCCAGTAATTTGTGGACGGCTGTCATGGCTGAGGACAACGTTGTTAGGGACGCAGTGCAAACTCTGCTGGCGGCAGGGAGAAGCGACCTACTACGGCCAGGAGCCCAAATGGAGGAGGAAGGCGGCGGAAAAAGGCTGCGTGGTTTGGCAGCAAGAGGAGTGAGTCAAGCGGTAGCGGCGTGTTTGCCGCTTTCAAGCCGCGTTTATTTGACCCCTGAAAAAGCCCGGAACGCGTCCTGTCAGCCTCGTAGAGCGCGTTCCTCAGGGAGGAGCGCTAGGGGCAAAAGAATGCAGCTGCGCTCTACCTCTGCTCCGGGTGTACTGCAAAGTCTCCCTGGTCTTGAGTCTACCCGAATTTTGAAGAGGGCCTGTAAGAGAGGGGACAAGGTTAGCGCCAGAGCTTTGCTCATCTCCCAGCATGTTTCTTTAAATGTGGACGCATTTCATAGTGGCCGTATGGACAGAGATAGTGTTCGTGACAAGCCGGCAGGAGCTTTATTATTACAGAAGGAGGCAGCGTTTTCAGGCATGACACCACCTCAGGTATATTCATTGCGTGGAGCTACTGACACGATTGAGATAGCTCCAGAGAAGTGGGAGGGTAGCCAAGTTGGTGCTTTAGTGGATTATCCTTCAGACAGCGAGGAAGAGGATGGACGGCATGTGGAGGACTCATTAGACATTGTTTCCACTGGCGCGGAGCCGGTTTTACTTGGTAGCAAGGAGTGCTAACAAGGGGGTACTATCTTTCGGGCTGTTTTGCTGCCAAAAGCCAGAGGCCCCCCAATACCACAACATGTTGATGACCAACCACAGGTGCATTTTCCGGATGATTTGTTTTTCCCAGAGGCTATGACGGAGGAGGGCTTTCTTTTGAATCAAGGGCTCGAGACACGGTCTATAGGGGTTGCCTGTGAGCGTCCATGCATAGATAGTACTAAGGACATAGAATTTGTGGCGGTTTTTCCAGAACCTAGGCAGCCACCACGACACCCGCAAATGGATTTTGACTCTTCTTTGGGTCCCCAGCAGGGCCAATGGGTGTGGGTTGAACACTCGGAGTTGTCCAGTAACGAACCGCATGGTGTACATAAGGATCAGGTAATTGGTAAGTTTATGATGGTTCCTGGCTGGAGCGGCAAGGAATTGTTAGTGGACCCTGGGATGCTTTCTGTGTCTCCGAGTTCTGTTTCAGCCAAGGCGAAGCAAAGTGCGGCTTTTGGTAAGTCACAGTATACCCGAGGCGGATCTTTTGCGGATTTAGGGACATCGGCCGGGCGCTCTCAGCCGAGTCCTGTGACCTCTTGGGGGAATTATGATGGGGGCATTGGTGATGGTGAAATGCCAAGTACAAGTTTTGATAGAAACCATTTCAATTTGGGGTAAAATGAATATGATGGGTATGATAAAGAAAATGTTGATACTAATGTTGAAATTTTGTCTCAAGATGCGGCTTCTGGCTTGGTCAGTCAGGATTTGGGAATGGGGGGAAGGGGTCATTTCACGTCTGCTAGTTTTTTACAGAGATCAGGAGCGGATTTCTCAATAGATCGCACGTGGCGTGGCGGACATCATAGGCGTGATGATCTTAATGAATTTCAACATAGGGCTTCGCAGCTACCTTCAGGTAAGAATGATTGGTGGGCTGCGTGGACGCGGCCTTTGACGAGCTGCAATGTTGTCGTTCAAGGAGGTGGTGTTGAAGGGAGTGCAAATGTTCCTTTTGTGTCAAGTAATGTTTCTCAGCTAATGCCAAAGTTCGGTTCTGTACCTCAAGACAATGTTGTGTCGGTAGGTAGTACAAGTCCAGTACTGAATGTGGTTAGTACACAACAGAGTTTGGTTTAAGGTTCAAGTAGAACGAAATTGCCTTATATGGGTTTGGCTATTGCCTTGGGCACAAACCTCTCTGAGAAGACTAGACAAAAGATTTGGAACAACGAATTTGTGGATGTTTTTAGATTATTGCATAGAGATCTGCAGGCCAAAGAAGGTCTCAGGGGGTTCGTTTGAAATTGAGGAAGGAAGTGCAATTGGGCAGAATAGCAGGTCCTTTCCCTTGGTGTCCCCTTCCCAACTTGATGGTCTCTCCTTTGGGGGTGATTCCGAAGTAAGCAGAGGAAGAGCTTCGCCTCATCCATCATTTATCCTGGCCGGAGGGTCAGTCAGTAAATGACTTCATTGCTCCCGAGGATGCGGCTGTCACTTATGCTTCGGTGGATGATGCCTTGCGTTTAGTGTGTTTGGCGGGTGCTGGTGCGGAACTGGCCACATGTGATGTTCAGGCTGCTTTTCGACTACTGCCTATCCACCCGTTGGATTTTGAACTGCTTGGAATGTTTTTTGAGGATGCCTTTTATGTTGATCTGGTTTTGCCAATAGGCTGTTCCATCTCTTGTTCTCTTTTTGAAACATTCAGCATGTTTCTACATTGGTGTTTGGTAAAGAGATATGGGCATACATCTGTTTGACATTACTTGGATGATTTTTTGTTTATTGGCCAGGCTAGCTGTGATCAATGTAAGAAGGCGTTGGAGTGTTTCCAGGGACTGGCTAAGGAATTTGGAGTGCCATGGGCTCCAGATAAAACTGCAGGACCAACAACCAAATTGACATTCTTAGGCATTGAGATCGACACGCAGGTGATGATGGCTCGCCTGCCGGGGGAAAAGGTGAATGAAATCAAGACTTTTTTACAAGAAGTGCTAAGTAAACCAAAGCTTCAGCTCAAGCAGGTGCAGCGCCTGCTTGGCTATTTGAACTTCGCCTGTAGAGTGGTGAGAGCAGGTAGAACGTTCTGCAGAAGACTTGGGCTTTCTATGTCAGGAGCCTCACTTCCTCACCACCGAATAAGATTGACTAAAGCTGTGAAAGATGACTTGGTAATTTGGCTGCGGTTATTGGAAGATTTTCATGGTGTCTCCATCAATTTTATAGAAGATGATGCTGTGTGGCAGGTGCACATTTTTTCAGATGCCTCTGGGGCTCAAGGCTTTGGGCTCTTTTGGGAGGGTCGTTGGTGTGCTGAGCGCTGGCTGGAACATTGGTTACAGCAAGGATGTAACATTGCCTTCCCGGAGTTCTTTCCTCTACTGGTGGCTTTACAGGTGTGGGGTGAGGATTTCAGGGATCAATGTGTTCTTTTTCACATTGACAGCATGTCTGTTGTGACCCTGGTCAACTGGCAGAGAGCTAGAGATGTACGTGTTCTGTAATTATTACGTTCTTTTATGTTGCAAACTCTTAAATTTAACATTGTGTTTAAGGCGAAGCATATACCAGGCATAAATAACTCCATAGCAGATGCTCTGTCTCGTTGTAATTGGTAGACATTTCGTGCGTTGGCTCCAAGGGCAGACAGCTGCAAGACGGAGATTCCTTCAAACATCTGGGCCCTGGGGGAGTGAGGATTGCTGTATTGGTGGAACACTCCATTGCTCAGTCAACAAGAAGCAGTTACCGCCAGGCGTGGTCCGAATTTGTATCTTATGCTTCCTCACAGGACCAGGGTGGTGCAGCAGTTGGTAATGAGGAGTTCATGTTACGTTTTGTGCTGTATCTGATGGACAAAGGTTTGTCGCACACGACTATTTCAGGCAAACTTTCTGGAATTGCTTTTTATAGTAAGTTGTTGTTGGGGGTGGAGTTACAGGTTGGGGTTTTGTTACGTAGGATGTTGAAAGGTTTTAGCAGAAGCAAGGTTCATCCATCCACTTTACGGGAACCAATTACTTTTGATCTTCTGCAACAAATGTTAGTTTTGTTGCCCAGTGTTTGCTACGATGAGTGGGAAGTAGTTAGGTTTAGGCTGTGCATGATATAGCTGTTTTTTGGTGCTTTTCGGATTTCGGAATTGCTTGGTT
This sequence comes from Lissotriton helveticus, assembly GCF_964261635.1. Lineage (NCBI taxonomy): Eukaryota > Metazoa > Chordata > Amphibia > Caudata > Salamandridae > Lissotriton > Lissotriton helveticus. The sequence continues at coordinate 1,187,085,350 of NC_136061.1, read as the reverse complement.
TAAAGAATCCGAAGGGTATTCTAACGTCTGATATACAAGTTTTGCAAGGTTTTGTTTCAAGGATTTGGTGACGACAGTCAAAAACAGATCAGATGGGAAAAGGAACATGGATCCAGTCGGGCGGAAATGGAGTGGTGGATTGTTGTCCATTGAGTGAATGGGAATCCTTTGTTAAGTCTCCTCAATTTCGGCCTGGGGTTATCTTTTGTCACCCTGATGGTGGTACAATTACTTGTTTCCAGTTATTAGCTGTTTTGAGGAAAGTGTTAGCTTTGGCTGGGGAAAATCCATTGCTTTGTGGGACTCACTCCTTTAGAATTGGCGCTGCTACGGAGGCGTCCAGATTGGGTTGGGGAAGGGAGAATTTGCAAAAGTTAGGTCGTTGGAAATCTGATTGTTATTACAGATATGTTCGCCATTGAATGCATTTCACTTTTGTTACTATACTGGTTAATTTTTGTTTCTAATCTTGGGTCGAGTTTTATCCTTTCCAAGGAGAAAGAGAACATTTATTGTAGGACACTCTTTTGTGAAATGGTCAGCTGTCTTTGCGGAACAACAAATTTGTGGAAGAGTTTTGGGGTTACACAGTAAAGACCACGAAGTATTGTGAAAAGGAGTTGGGGGAATGAAGTGGAGAGATCTTTTTCCTTTATTGTCTAAGTTGGCTAATGATTGGGGATTCCCAGATGTTTTAATAATACATCTGGGAGAGAATGATCTCGTTGAGCTTTCAGGTCTTTCGCTCATACATCAGATGAAATTAGATTTAGCTGTGATTAAAGACAATTGGGTAGGTACTTCTGTTGTATGGACGGAATTTATTTGTCGACAGCAATGGAAGGGGGCTCGTACGCATTCGGCAGTGGAGAGAGCTCGCCGGAAGGTAAATAGAGCCATGAAAATATATTGCTCAGCAATGGGAATTACTGTTTTGGTACATGAACATATTTCAGGCAAAGAACTTCACTTGTTCAGAAAGGATGGCATGCATCTGTCTCAAATGGGACAGGCCTATTATCTCATGGAGTTGCGGGATTTGTTGGCTAGTTTCTGGGGTGTTGATTTATGGTGTACTAACAAAGTCATCCAAACTGTTTTAAATTTTCCTATTTTGGGGAGGCCACGAAAAATCTCTGGTTTTCCTTGGTGGCGTTCTTTGGGGGGGATATGATAGTCTAGAGCGGACTTTTCCTTTCCCTCTGGGGGTGGGGGGAGGGTAGGTGGAAAATGGCAAAAGGGAAAGATTTGAAGAGAAAAATATTGGTTTGGAATTTTACAATTTGGGGATTTGCAAATGACGAATTGTTGGGGAATTTGTGGTTTTAAGTCAGTATGGGGAAATGTTTTGGGAAAATAGTCAAAGTTTGGTTTATCTAATAATAAAGGAAAAATGCGGAATTCTGTTTTTGACTGTCTTAAAATAAAAGTGACCTTTTATGCTATGCAGGAGATATGTGTGGAGTGTTCTTATTGCGCGATGGGTCCCAGGAGGACGTGGCACGAGCCGGTGTCCCCCTGGGAGAATTCGCGCGGTGGAACAGTCCACGCGTCGCGAGAGGGCAGGATAAGGAAAGGGAGGGTTTAGAGGGGGTAGCGTAGGGCGGGAGGGACTGACGTCACAGCGGTGACGAGGAGCAGTGTGGCGCAGCTTCGTTTGGCCCCCCCACCCTTCCCAAGTTTGTTTTGGGTGCAGGGTTTTCTTGTTCTTCTGTAAAAAAAAATAATAATAATAATATTAATCATTATTTTTGTCACGTTAGGACAGTCTTTACAGTTTTCCATTATTGTTGTTATGTTCTTTTTAGGCGTTCATTGGGGGGGATAGGATAGTCTAGAGCGGACTTATCCTTTCCCTCTGGGGGTGGGGGGAGGGTAGGAGGAAAATGGCAAAAGGGAAAGATTTGAAGAGAAAAATATTGGTTTGGAATTTTACAATTTGGGGATTTGCAAATGATGAATTGTTGGGGAATTTGTGGTTTTAAGTCAGCATGGGGAAATGATTTGGGGAGATAGTCAAAGTTTGATTTATATAATAATAAAGGAAAATGCGGAATTCTGTTTTTGACTGTCTTAAAATAAAAGTGACCTTTTATGCTATCCAGGAGATATGTGTGGAGTGTTCTTATTGCGCGAGATATTTATTTATTTATTTATTTTTTGCATTTGTAATGCGCACAGATACCCACAAAGGGTTTCCCGGCGCCAGGGCTCAAAGATCAAACCACAAAAAGCAACAGCTGTCAGTAACCACAATTACTTGTTAAACAACCACGTTTTGACATTTTTTTTAAAACTGGCAAAATTGTCATCTTTGCGAAGAGCTAGAGGGAGGGAGTTCCAAAGAACTGGTCCCATATGGGAGAAAGATTTCCCCCCCATTCGGGCCAGTTTGAATCTAGGGACCACGAAAGTTGCTCCACTGAGAGAACGGAGATTTCGTACAGGGACATGGGGCCTAACCAATTTTTGCAGATATTTAGGGGCAGTTCCTGCTCTGATCTTAAACATATAAGTCAAGGCTTTAAACCTGACCCTATTCTCCACCTTCAGCCAATGAAGATCTCTGAGGTGCTTCGAGATCCTCGCTGTCCTCGGGATCTTACATAACAGCCTGGCTGCGGAGTTCTGGACAAGCTGTAGCCATCTGATTACTGCCAAATTGGAACCCAGGTATAAGATGTTACCGTAGTCAAGCCTAGATGTAATTAGTGCATTGACTACGGTCTTCTGGGTATCCATGGGCAGCATCCAGATAATCTTCCGCAACCATTTGAGGATCGTGAAGCAAGTCCCAGCCACTTTGTTGGCTTGCTGCTTCATCGACAAAGAATCATCGATGCACACCCCTAGGTTTCTAACCTGGGTTGCTGGTGTAGGAAATGTGCCTAGAGAGGGCGGCCAATGAAAGTCCTGCCACAGATCACGCTTTTTCCCTAGGAGAAGAATCTCCGTCTTCTCCCCGTTTAGCTTCAGCTGGTTAGCTGACATCCAGCTGAAGACTTCCTGAAGACCTAATTTCAGTACAGACGGGGATGAAGACTCTGAGTTGGTAAGGGAAAAGATGATCTGCGAATCGTCCGCATAGGTCATGAGTTCAAGACCTACCCGTTCTGCTAAGTCAGCAAGGGGGCGGAGATAGAGGTTGAAGAACAACGGACTTAAAATTGAGCCCTGGGGCACGCCATGGGGTGACAGAAAAACATCCGACTGGGCCTGTGAGGACGAGATTTGAAACGTCCGGCTGCTCAAATATGATCTAATCCAGTCCAGCGCAGTGCCTCCGACACCATCCCCACTCAGCCTGGCAAGCAGTCTGTTGTGAGAGATGGTGTCGAAGGCTGCGCTCAGGTCGAGCAGGACAAGAGCAACTGTTTGCCCATCGTCCAAGAGCCCCCTGATCTTTTCCGTAACTCCCAGGAGGGCAGATTCGGTGGAATGGCCTGCCCTGAAACCCGATTGGGTAAAATGGAGTAGGTTGTTTTTCTCCGTGTACGATGACAGTACACTGTGGATGTGCTTCTCTAGAATTTTAGAGAAGGCAGGCAGCAGGGATATCGGGCGGTAGTTTGCCAGTACCTCTGGGTCAGCAGATGGTTTCTTCAGCAGAGGGCTGACCATGGCATGCTTCCAGGACGCCGGGACGGATGCCAAGCGAATGGAGGAGTTAAGTGTCTCGGCAATAATCCCCAGAGCAGCATCATCGAGTTGGCTCAGTATGTTAATTGGCAGAGGGTCACATGGAGAGCCCGATTTGATGGAGGTAGCCAAAGATCTTAGTGTGTCCAAGGTAATATATGGCCAGTAGTCAAGTCGACTTCCTCCAAGACTTTGTGGGGGAAAAACTTCCTCGTCCTCTCTCTCCAAAGAATTAATATTACCAAGAATTGTTTCGATCTTTTCCACAAAATACGTGGCAAGATCTTGGCATTTTTGAGGGGTAAGTGGGGGTGCAGCCGCCATAGAGTTTGCTCCGGCAAGGTCTTTAACAGTGTTAAAAAGGGTCCGTGCTTTATTGGCCGCAGTGTTTATAGTCTCTGTTATATAAACTGCCTTAGCTCTGGAGCAAGCCGTATGGTAAAGGTTCCTAGCCTTACGGTACAATTCCTTGATTTGGGGATCGTAATGCCTGCGCCACTTCCTCTCAAGTCCCTTGCATTTAGTTTTTTCCACTTTTAATTGCTCTGTATACCAGGGAGCTGGGGGCCGATGGATGTTCCCTCTACACCTGGTTGCGGGTAGACAACTATCAACTGCTCTCTCCAACCAAGTGTGGGCTTCTAGCGCATTTGTTTCCATGTCCCCCCCCAAAACAGGAGGGGATATCTGTAATGCCTTCTGCAACTCGGTCAGATCAATTTTTTTCCAATTTCTCATAAAAGTGGGGGGCCGAGTAGAACCAGGCATCATGGACTGAGTCAGAGTAATACTAAAGAGCGTCAGAAAGTGGTCCGACCAACACACAGGATCAGTTTTTAACCATTTCAGTTCCTGTATGTTAGAGATAATGGGGTCCAACAAATGACCGGCTGTATGTGTGGGGCCTTCATTTCTCAAAAACATATTCAGGGTATTAAAATCCTCCAAGAGATTAGTGGCTATACTGTTGGATTCATCTTCAAAATGGAGATTTAAATCTCCCAAAATGGTCAGGTTTTGGGCATTCAAAAAATAAGGTGAAATCAAATTAACCAGATTTGCAGCCCACACACTACTGTTTCCCGGGGGGCGATAAATTAAAAAACCCGAAAACATGAAATTAGGGTTCAACGAAATTTTAAAAAATGCTGCTTCACATCCAGGTATATTAACCATTTCAAAATCACAAGTAAAATCCCTGTGAAAGATCACGGCAATACCCCCGCCTATCTTCTTTTCTCTGTCTACTCTAACAATAGCATAGCTAGAGGGCAGGGCAGCGGCTACATCAGGGCCTGCGCCATCGTGCAGCCAGGTCTCCGTTAGAAATACCGCACAGGGTTTTTCTTCAACTAGGAGGTGGTAGATATCAGCTTTATGTTGGGGCAGTGATCTGCAATTAATGCTATAAAAAGTGAAGGTACAGGGATTTGAAACAGAGGCTTGGGTGGGTGACATAGACTTAAGTGGTGCCTCTGGATAGGGCTGTATGTTAGTTAGCGCAAAAGCACAATGGGGACATACATGTGTACCCACTAAAGAAGGCTTTAAAATGGAACAGTTACAATTAAAACTAGGACGCAGCGCCCGTAGCTGATCCGATGAAAAAGTACCAGTGTCCCGTGCCCTGTGACCCGGCCTGGCCCGGACGGGCCCAGACGGGCTGGTCTTAGGCTCGTCTTTGGCGCAGTCAGAGGCGCCTACCCTGCGCGCCATCGCTGCGCGCTGAGGCCGACGAGTGGCTAAATAGTCGCCAGGAAGCGGAGGTCTAGAGCGCTAACCGCTCGACACTCCGTCAGGTGACTGTCCCTGTCCCGCCCTCAACAACCCGCGATTGGCTGGGATGCCGGTTGCCAGAGAAACTAGGCGGAATACAGTCCCCGGCTAGGAAATGCTGCAGACTGGTGAGTGCAAGTGTGTGCTCTTTCAATCAGAGTGCTACTAAAATCACAGTACACAACAACAGTACAAACAGTTAATAAAAGCGAGCTTCCGCTCTAAGTATCAGCGCAATGTGCGTTTTTAAAAAGTTTGTCAGCCTCTGACAGCAGTTAGCAATTCATGATAGTTCGTGCTCGACGCCCAGCGGGGAGTAGCTGCCACCCACTCTTACCGCAGATAGAGTTAAAGAGCCACACACATGAAATTATTAGAGCGTGACCTTTAAAACAAGAACCCGCAAACTCAATTTAACAATAGATAAGTGAGGCATATCCCAGTTTGATGCTTACATTTGTACCAAGAAGAACCATAAGGTCCACCAGAAGCAATGTTCCGTCTCACAAAGTTGAAATCCAAGGAATGTTCCCAAAAGTGATGAAAACATCACTAAATTGACAAAACCGCGAATCCAATGCTTACTTTATAGAGAATCCTCATATTCTGTTGTTCCCACAGAGAGATAAAAGTTTAGTGAGTGTTTTAGACCGAGAAAGGGAAAGGGAGAGTGGAGGCAGATCCTAAAGAAAAGAATTCATGTATTCAGAGCAAACACCCATTATTGGATACATACAAGGCAATTTGGTATACTGTGAATCTAAATGCAGGTCATCAAAGCACTGCGGTGGCCAGAAGTCACAGATGTTTGCCTGGCACAGCTATTACAGAGATGGATTTAATCACCACACAGAAATAATAGTCTAATAAGACCCAACCACTTATAAATGATAATGCATCTCTTCGTCCGAATTGTGTACCATTTTGATACACCTAAGAGAGCATATCCAAACAGCCTCTCAACGGAGCAGAGCTAGTTCCCGATTCCCACAATGTGGGTGTATTGGAATTTGGTCATTGCCATGAAACCAAACCTTACAAACACTGCCATGATGTTCCCCCATATGATAAGTCATAGGATATTTTAAGTCATTGTTTTTAATGGCTCGTATATGCTCCAGTGTACGTTGCATACGTACCACATATATTTTCTCACATTCACAACCCAATTTGTACACCACATATTTTGTTTTACAGGTAATTAAGGGCCAGATGTAGGTAAAGTACATTTACCGATTCTAAAATACCAAATTTTAGCGATTTGGTATTTTAGAATCAGTAAATGCTATGTAGCAAAAAAATCAGTAAACATTACCGAATCGGTAAGATTCGGAATTTACCGAATCAGTATTTACTGATTCGGTAATTGCCATTCATTCCTATAGGCCTGGAGGCCCATAGGAATGAATGGCAATTACCGAATCGGTAAATACCGATTCGATAAAATGGGGGACACATTCAAGGGTGCCAGGGTGTCACTTTGACACCCTGTTGCCCCCCTGAATCGTGCTTGTGTGCAGATGTGGCACACATACATGCCCTAAGGGCATGTATGTCTGCCACATGGCACAGTTGAAAATGCACAGATTTGCATTTTCAAAGGTATTCGTTATTTACCACCAACTTAAAGTTGGTGGTAAATAATGAATCCTAAAATGGGAAGAGCACCTATTTGAGTGCTCCCTACATTGCAAATTCGGTAATTTACCGATTCGGTATTTTAAGGAATCGGTAATTTACTAATTCCTTAAAATACCTAATCGGTAACTTACCGAATTTGCAATTTAGGCCACCTACATCTCAGTAGCCTAATACCGGTCTGTAACGGCCGAAATTCAGTAATTTCGGCAGTTACCGACCAGTATTGGGCGACCTACATCTGGCCCTAAATGTCTTATCTTATACTCCTAAGCTGTGTTATACCGGAATTCTTTAGTCTTGTTTCTCCCAAAGGAACACATATTACAGTCCAGACATGGGAAAAAGCCATTTGGCGCAGTGGGAAGCCATGTTCTATTGGTGGCTCTCCTAGTATAGCTTGGACAGAGTACATTTCTGAGCATTTTGCCCCTATGAGAGGTAACTTTATGTGTAGGTGTGATATACCGTGTCAGGCTGGGGGTATCATACAACAAACCCCAATGTTTTCTCCAAATTTTAACCAATCCAGCGCTATTGTTGGTGTACTGAGTCACAAAAGTCAAATGGGAACTAGAGACCTTGTTATAGCCTCTATCTCTCTTTTTTACTAGTGTGCTCGCTCTAGGTACTTTATGGATTCTTTGATCAGCTTTTCTCAAAATGTTCTCATTATACCCCTTCTGTCTGAATCTGTTTTTGACGTCCTCTACATTTTCTCTGAATGACACATCGGAACTGCAGTTCCGACGAACTTGTATCATTTCCCCGAATGAAAAGTTCCTGATCACAGATTTTGGGTGGGCACTAGTGGCGTGTAAGGTGCCATTACACGAAGTAGACTTACGAAAGATAGTACTTGTATGGTGTTATTATCTATGTAGAATAAAAGATCCAGAAATTCCATACTCGTCTTGCTGTGTTTAATTGCTAGATGTACATTATGAGGGTTGCTGGTTAACAAGGAGGGGTACTCAGTTAATTGCCCAGATGTGCATTTCCACAGCAAGATGACATTATCAATATACCTCCCCCAGAACACAATCATGTCCATCCAGGGGGAGGCATATTTGCCCCAGGTATGCTCCCTCTCCCAAGAGCCCATGAAAAGACCAGTGTATGAGGGAGAAAACCTGGAACCCATTGTAGTTCCCTGGATCTGGTGGTACCATGTTCCATCATGTAGGAAGAAATCCCTAGATAAGATGATATCGATCATCTCCATCAACATCTCATTGTGCTCTGCATGATCAGCTGTACGTGTCCTCAAAAAAGAATGTATCACCATCATACCAAAGTGTTTTTGTATGCATGTATAGAGCCTAGTCACATCCATGGGGATGAATATCAAATCCTCAGACCATGCTAAACCATAAAACCTTTGCAAAATATCTCTAATATCCTGTATATATGCGGGAAGATTAATCACAAAGGGCTGGGGAAATGTATCCACATATTGTGAAAGACGTTCTGTTGGTGAGTCAAAGCCCGATATAATTGGGAACCCTTGTGGAAAGGTGCCCGCCATGTGAATCTTTGGGTGAACCTATATGCAGGGAGCTTGTGGATTACTGACGGTCAGGTACCTGTGTTCCTCATCTGAGAGTATACCATTCTCACGCCAGTCATGGAGTCCGGTGTTTATGTAGGTGACAAGGGAGGCAATGGGGTTATTATCAACTCTCTCATAACAATTTGGATCACCTAGATGCCTGCTTATTTCATTCATGTAATCGTTGGTATTCATGACCACCACATTTCCTCCCTTGTCAGCCGCCCTGAGGATGATGTAATCATCACTACTCAGGTTGTGCAATGCTATCCTTTTCACTTTGGTGAGGTTCTGATTATGGTGATCATGTCTGCATGGAGCATCCATAAGGACATGGAGATCCTTGGTAACTTTCTCCTTAAAGAGATCGATTTTATATGTGTATTGCTAGGCATGAATTTGGACCAAGGTTTTAGTTCACTACTAATCCCAATGTCTTCCTTGATATTAAAATCCCCTCTTAAGTCTTGTATAGTAAAATGTTCATCACCTGATATTGATAGAATCATTTTTAGATCCTGTAAATCAGAAACAGTATGTGTCTCAGTTTGTACTGGCATTATCATAGAAGATACATTGGGAGGATTTGCATAGAAGAAGTCCTTTAATTTCAAAAGGCATATGAATTTATGCAAATCAAATATCATCTCCACTGGATCTCTCCATTGGGAGGGACAAAAACTCAATTCCTTCCGTAAGACATCCCATTCCACATCAGATAAGCCATGACTTGACAGGTTAACAATAGTCAATTCATTGGGTTCTAAATTATCCTTGAAACCTTATTCTATGTTGTTTTTGACCGTTTTGCCATTCCCTGAGAGCATGACAACTGCACCCAAAGCGACTGCAGAGTCAAAGCCGCATTTCGGTATCTGCTTAGGTGCATCTAATTCCTCATTCATCAGGTCTGAAAACGTTTTTTTAATGTGCTCTGGCAGGCTGATGACCATGTGTTTTGCCAGTTCCTTTAACGCATTAACATATTGGCCCAAAAAGGCAAGTGGTAATGGTTCTGTGTAAAGCCAGACTCCTAGAGGTAAAAACTGTGTAACCCAAAGATTCCGGTTTCCAGGACTATGTCCAATGGGGGCTACAAGGTAATGACATTTGGTTTCTCTAAACCACCAGACTCTCTGGTAAAATGTGGGAGGACAAAAAGGTGTGGGTCACTCATACCTAGTCTATGACACCGGGTGATCTGTCAGGCTGGACCAGACCAGGGTGTCTCCCATGCAGCCATTGTAGGGTCTTGTAAAGCCTTTTTTGGAGGAGGAAGAAGCTCCATAGAAACTACGGAGCATTGCAGAATCTCCATCAGAATGGCCGCATCAGTATTATAAGGAGGTAGCTTCTGAGTCATCTTTCTCCCTGCCTCAATTCCACATCCTCCATATCCAAGTCATCCGACTTAAGAACAAAAGTCACTTCTAGACAGTCAAACTTTTGGACCATCTGAAGAGGATCACATTGCCTCTTGACTTTTCCCTTTCCCACGGTGATAATATTTTTACCTATTGATTCTGTGGCAGGCGCTGGAGCTGTCTCTGTGAGCTGCATTACCAATGATTTTGAGATCAGTGATAGGACATGCCCCAAATGAATGGGGGGCAGTGCCTTGGTTGTTTCTTCATCGGCTTAGGCACCAAAGTTATAGCCTGTAGAGGCACAGTGTTGGGAGGTATCAGGGTCAGAAATACCAAAGTTACCAAATCGCCAAAACCGTAATCTCCACCACTGGGGTGGTCCAGAGAGTTTCAGCCCTATTGTGTTTAGTTTAAGTGGCCCTTCTGAACATATCCAGTGTTGTTAGCTGAAAGGCCTTGACATGCACTTGGTCATTCAAATTAGCAGGGAACTCCAGCCTCTGCTTCTTAGGCACCAGGGTTCTTTCAGTACAGTGGAACAAGCTTGCATCATAACTCCAAAGATTTCATGGTGCAAGACCTCTTCCCTAGGAAGAAGAGTGTGTCTCCTTCATATGTTGCTTTTTTTTTTTATAACATTTTATTTAGAAAAGTACACATACAGCAAGGCAAGAATTACTTTACACGAAGCACGAATTCCAGACGGGGAAGGAAAAGTAAAACAATCCAATGACATCAACAGCAATGTTAAGGAATGGAAGGGGGGGAGGGCAAGAGTAGAGGAGATGTCCATACAATAGAACAAGCAGAATGCGGGGTCAGGGGGAAAGTGATGGGTGAGGGTTGTCCACAACAGGCGGTGCACATATATTTCCACGGTAGCTGTTCCAAGGACCCCACATTCTACACCACTTCCGGGGGCGGCCCCGGGCCAGGTATACAGTTTTTTCCCTAAACATACACCAGCCCATGTTCTCTTTCCACCCTTCTACTGTAGGTGGCCTTTGGGAGCCCCACAATTGAGCAATGTCTCGTTTGGCAATCATGTTACCCAGGGTCGCCCACTGAGTCTGAGCTGCATTGTAATCTGTGGGCTCCCAGACATTCAGCAGGCATCGTCTGGCCTCCGGCAAGAAGGCACTCCCTGTAACATCTTTCATTATAGCATGCACTCCACCCCAGAAGGCAACCACCTCTCGACACTCCCAAATAATATGCAGAAATGTTCCTACCTGCCCACAACCTCGCTTACACAATTCCTCCTCGGAAAAGCCCATGTGGACCAAACGTGGGCCCGTGACGTATACCCTATGTAGGATTTTCAGTTGAACAAGGTGGAGTCGAGCTGGGATTGCTACCTCCTTCGGAGAGGAGCTTGCTGATTGCCAGTCTTCATCGTCCAGCTCTAGGCCGTCACGGGTCCACAGATCACGAAGGTGTGTTAGGAGGCCTGATCTATCATTTATCAATTTCTTGTAGACTAGGGAGATTGTGCTGTTCGGCACATGGCCGCCTAGCAACCTATCCTCAAGCGGGGACGATTCTGGGACCGTAGCCCCTTCCGGGCAAACAGATTGCAATGCGTGACGAACCTGGAGATACCGGAAGTACTCCGAGGCACCTAACTCGAACTCTGTCTGCAATGACACGAACAATTTAATTTGACCCTTAACCCAGAGGTCACCCACCTTACTAATACCAATGAGGTCCCATTTATCGAACCCCTTGGTATTCCACAGTTTACCGAGTTTATCGGATTCAGAAAGCGGGGTTGCTCGAGTCAAGCGATCTTTCCATCCCATGGAACAATTCGCGTCCCGCCACAGTCGTACAGCTGTCTTGGTGGGTCCCGACAGATCCTTAATTACTGAGTGAGAATACAGCGCTCTATAGTAATTACCCCAGGTAACATCCATCTATCCATGGAAAAGGCAGGATTTAATTCTGGACCATACAGACTATGGTTTATGGCACTGAGTTGAGACGCCCAATAGTAACGTTTTATATCGGGTAGAGCGATACCTCCGTCATACCACGGGAGTGTTAATTTAGCTAGCACAATACGAGGCCTCTCGTCCCATATCAACTTCCTCTGAAGATCTTCAATGGCCCGGAAATAACTAGCCGGCACTTCATCAAGAGTGTTTTGGAGAGCGTAAAGAAAACGAGGCAACGACATCATTTTGAAGAGGGCCGCACAGCCAAGCAGGGACAGCGGAAGCTTACGCCACCCCGCGACATCTTGCATTAAGCGAGACAGCGGTGGGAGAAGATTTTGCTCATATCTAATTACGGGGTCCAATGTTATGTAAATACCGAGGTATTTAAACCCCGTTTGTGCAATCTGGATAGGACAGTTTTTCGGAAGATGAGGAACGTTGCCGGAAAGGACATACAGATAGGATTTCGACCAGTTAATAATGAGGCCAGAATTCCTACCAGATGAAGTCAAGACATCGCACAAAACCATCAATGATTTCCGGGGCGACATCAAATACAATAATATATCGTCCGCATTGAGCGAGATGCGATCTTCAAATTCCAAGGACCACCGAATGCCCTTCATAGAGGGCTCCTATCGAATCCACGCGGCAAGGGGCTCAAGCGCCAGCGCAAACAGGCGGGGGACAACGGGCATCCCTGACGAGTTCCCCTCCCAAGACTAAACGGAGCAGAAACTCAGCCGTTAACAACAATTTGTGCGAGGGGATCCTCATAGAGGAGTCTCACCCAACGGATAAAGCCAGGACCGAACCCAAATTTAACCAAAGCGGCACACAAGTAAGGCCATTCCACAGTGTCGAAGGCCATCGTGGCATCCAGCGACGCCAAGATGGCCGGCTCACGCAACGTCGCGGCTCTCGCAAGAACCCCGTTTACACGTCGGAGATTAAGGGCAGTATTCCTGTGCGGGATGAAACCGGATTAATCAGGATGTACCAACTCACTTATAACAGTGATCAATCGGTTAGCCAACACTTTCGCAAGAATCTTAGGTTCAGCATTGAGAAGAGAAATAGGTTGGTACGATGCACATCGGTCACGCGATTTCCCCTCCTTGTGAATCACCACAATAGTCGCTAAACGCTGATCACGGGGAAGAGAACCACATTCCCGAGATTCCAAGAACATGTCTCGTAGATAGGGCGCCATCTTGTCTGGCCGTAACTTATATAGCTCAATAGGCAAGCCATTGGGACCCATCGCTTTCCCCGAACGCAGGGAACGGATCGCAATAGCCACCTCATCAGCCGTTATCGCAGCGTCCATATGTTCCCTGTCAATATCAGAGAGACGTGGTAAAGCGATATCTCGCAACAATAGATGTGAATCCTCCTCTGGTCAGGCCGACACGGAGGAGAATACTGTCCGGAAGTGCTTCGCGAAACACTGAGCTATCTCCCTAGGATCCGAGACCCGAGCTCCATCAGCCAGCTCCATCACAGGCACCACTCGATTGGCTCTATCTTTCTTGTCCAACCACGCTATCAATTTACCAGCCTTATCACCCACATCATACAAACGCCCCTGCTGCTCTCTACTCATGACCTTAGCCGTGTCGGTAACCAATGCCCTGTATTCAAGTTAATTGAGCCTTAGTACATGGGTCGCAGTACGGGTGACCCCTCGCTCCAGGCCAAGCTCCAAGTCCCCTATCTCAGTCTCGACCCTAACGACCTCCTCATCCCGTCGCTTTTTCACATCTGCTATCAACGATAGGGCCTGACCCCTGAGGACGGTCTTAAATGCCTCCCAAAGCGATACGGCAGACGAAACAGAACCCTCATTTTCCGAGAAATACAGGTCCAGAGCTTTTATCAGGGCAACACGAGTTTTAGGGTTACGGAGATACCAAGGGTTAATCGGGGCGACCCGGCCCTCAGATCCCGGGCCCAACTCCACACGGAGCCACAGTGGGGAGTGGTCTGAAATTCCCCGAGCCAAATGCCTGGCCTCAGTGATGGTGAGGGCCTGTGCAGACGGCACCAATACATAGTCAATCCTAGAGAGACTACCGTGAGCGCCCGACAAGAACGTATATTGCTTCTGAGTGGGGTGTAACAATCTCCAACAATCAATCAGTCCCAGAGTGTCAAGGAAATCACAAAGCCAGTTCTGCGCCCCCCTCAGGTCCCTGGGAGGATGCCGATCCTCCAGACCGGATACCACTGCATTAAAATCATCTCCTAATATCAGAGACCCCTCGGGGAGAGCGAGAATAACTTTCCCCAAGTCTGCAAAGGTGGTGGACTGTAAGCCAGGGGGGACATACACGGAAACCAGGGAAAGAGTCCGGCCCTCCCACCTCCCCGTGAGAGCGACATAGCGCCCCCGGTCATCTATGACTGTGGAGTCAATCTCAAACGGGAGGGAGATTTTGAGGAGGACACCAACCCCCCTGGAACCAGTGGAAAACCGGGAGTGTGCGACTAAACGGTAACCCCTCCTGTTAAGAGCATGACAAGTATTACCAATCAAATGCGTCTCTTGAAGAAGGACTACATCTGGAGAGAAACGCTTCAACATCTGCAACACCACCCCACGCTTTATCCTATCCCCGAGCCCATTCACATTCCAACTGATCAATTTCAGCCCTCTACCCCATCCAGAAAAAGTAAAAGAATCCAACCCCTAACAGAACCCGGTACTTCGATCAAACAATCTAAGGATACATAGCCTTGCAAAAAAACAGATACACATCCCAACAAAATCCCCAACCCCTCCCCCCAAAATCCCGTTACAAACCCCCCCACCCTGCACCCCTGCTCAAGACTAAAAAGCCACCCCACCTTGCAGTGTGCCTGTCGCCCCCACATCTACCTAAGCTACAAAAAGAAAACTCAGAGGAGGAAAAGGACCCCACCTATGTCCCCACAACCCCCCCAATGTCTCATTGATCAATTGTCAGGATTTTCGAACCACAGTTTGAGGCCAACAACAGACCCACGAGTACCATGCAACCGGAGTTCATTCCTGTTCCGTAAGTCCACCTTCTGCCCCGCCAGACTACTCCTCCGGTGAACTCTGCTTCGGGAGAGCGTTCAACCAGTCAGATACCACTTCCGGATTGTCGAAAAAATAAGTCCGCTCTGCATGTTCGATTCGTAGTTTGGCTGGGAAAAGCATGCGTACTTGAGACCCCTGTTGCGCAGTCGCCTCTTCACCCCTAGAAATCCAAGTCTTTGCTTCTGGACCGATTGAGTGAAGTACGGGTAAAAGCTGATGGTAGCATTCTCGAACTTTGTGGGGCCATTCATCCGGGAGGCCTGCAGGATAGCGTCCCTATCCCGAAAATTGAAAACTCTCGCAATAATAGGCCTCGGTGGCGCACCCAGATTGGGTCTGCCGCCCGGAACTCTTTGGGCTCGTTCAACCATAAAGAACTTACTCAGTCTCTTAGGTGCAAGGTGGTTAACGATGAGATCTTCCACAAATAGGTCAACCAATGGTTCTGTGGCCTTCTCCGGAACCCCGATAATACGAACATTGTTTCGCCTGGCTCTCCCTTCATAGTCACCCAGACGACGTGTGAGGGTGGCACTGGCAGTTCTTAAGCGCCCGACTTCAGTCTGTAGATCCGCGACATCACCCGTCAAGCTGGAGGTTTTAAGATCCAGAGACTTGACTTTTTCATTGGTCTTCGCCAAGTCTGTGCGGATCAAATTGACGTCAATCGCCACAGTATCCAGTTTATGGTCGAGAGTCGCTATTTGTTGTCCCAGTGTGGACTTGATCCACGCAATCGCCGCCATTACATCCTGTAAGGCCAGCTCCACCGCCGTAGTCGGAGGGTCTTTCAAGTCCTCCTGTGACCTACCCGATCCACCGGGGAACCCTTAACTTGGGCATAGTGGTCCATACTATTTGTGTTTGTATAGCCACCTCGCCTAGTGGTCTTAAGTTTCTGCGTGGCACTCTCCGGTTTCCCAGTCATATCGGGCGAAAGTCGGATCCGGGCCGATGAGGCAATGTAGAAAGATGGCGGTCCTCGTCTCACCTCAGGCCGAAGGGATCAAAACTGAAGGGCACAGGCCAGATGGTCTCACTGGGCAACACGGTACTGAAGAGTAACACTCGTGCGCAACACAGGGCGGCAATACTCCGGGAGTGGGGTGGTCCCTTCACCAGTCACAGGTCTTCCCTGGAACAGAATCGAAAGTGAAAGTCACCGGACCGGACATCCCCGCCTCCGCCAGCTGATGTTATTCAATTACTGCTCGGGCACCATGCCAACTCCACGGCCAGGCTTCACGCAGACGTAGGCCCCAATCTTCGAAGCTCCGTTACTCCGGCTCCCGGGGTCCAATTTAGGATCTGAAAGCGAAGTTCGCCTCACTCGCGGTTCGCCTTCACAGAGACGTCAATGAGGAACAGGATAATGGACAAGATAAATACGGGAGGTTACGAGGGTCTCGGGAGCCCTAAGCTCACACGGCCAACTTGGTTGCGCGCGAAGCTCCTTCTCCCATATGTTGCTTTTAATGTTTTTGAGGGAGTTTCTCTAAGAAGAACAATTCAGAGAAGGGGACTTGCCTCTTTATGAGAGAATTTGTCTCAGGGGGTGTGCCTGTGGGTTTTTACTGAACAAACTTGGCCTTCCACTGATTGATGGCCTGTGATGGATAGGTGTTTAGGAATAGCAGCATGTGAGGTATTGTCCCAGTGCTTGATTCCACATACACTGATCATAGAGACCAGCAACAGAAATCTTTTGCTTCGCCGTCAGCAATGCTGGAAATCTTTGAGAAGATATTTGACCTAATTGTTGTTGAAAGTTGGCAATTCCCTCAGTGAGACACTGAGAGAAAGTACCAGACTGAGTTAATGATGTGTGGAAAAAGAACTGAAGTCACTGTTTTTGTTGCCCCCGGAGCTGTATAATGCCATCTACCAGAGCTGGTGAGTTATTATTGAGAAAGAGTTTTCAGAACCAGCCAAAGCCTTGAAGAACAAGTCATGAGAAGAAAAATTTGCGGTAAGATGTATCATTCAGAAGTACCTCGATTTTTCTGCAAGCAAGCCTGACTCACTTTGGAAATTTAGGAGTAACTCACAAATGTTCGTAGAAATTAGAGCCTACGAAATGTTCCATATTGAGAAAGGGAATTAGAAGGTAGAGTAAATGAATTGGAAATGGAGTAACTACATCAAAAAGATAAACAGAAACTTTCTGTGGTGGTGTTTAACGTTGTAATGTTTTCACGGCTGCAAACCTCATAAAATGATGTCAAAACATTACACATTTTATAATATGTGCATGCCAGGCGTTTTTTGAAATCCTTGCAAAGACAAGTAAGAAGTGGTAGATTTATCACTTTAGTTAATTCACAGAACTTTCCAGTAGCACATCGGAAAAAGGT
This sequence comes from Lissotriton helveticus, assembly GCF_964261635.1. Taxonomy (NCBI): domain Eukaryota; kingdom Metazoa; phylum Chordata; class Amphibia; order Caudata; family Salamandridae; genus Lissotriton; species Lissotriton helveticus. The sequence goes on along the minus strand of NC_136061.1, from coordinate 1,187,068,017 downwards.
CTTCCAGTTGTAGTTGTACTCCATGGAAGGTCATTTGACTTTATTAGATGTTGATATTAACCCTAATACCGAGTTTTTTCGGGTTTTTTTTACTCCGGGAAAATAAATTGCCCTGTGATAACTCCTCCTTTTTCCCGACATCCGTGTGACTTTTCGGAGTGTTCTTTTCCTTAGAGACTGATCATTTTGTGGGCATTCACAAACTTGCAAAGCATACCACGCTTGAACCACCACTCCCAAACTTGGGATTTACTCCGACAATATGTTTTTGTCAGGTAATATCAGGTGAAGGTAAATGGGTTTACTGGCTGTAGGCCACCTTTTGTAATACCCAGAAGTCGTAAACACTGGTATGTTTGACCATATAAGTGAATTAATACCCAAGAATGGCTTTGCGAATTGGGCACTGTGCCTTCTAGCACACAGCAAACCGTGACCTCACCTGGCATGGAGGAAGCAGAGCCGTACAGGCTATTTTTATCTCCAGGGTGTGCTGTCTGGTGCTAAACTGGGATGTTATAATTTGTGTTGAGCACAGATCTTATCCCGTTTGGAGAGGGTGTTGGCGGAAGAGGTTCGGTAGCAGGAACACGGGTGGAGGGGAAAAAAGGGAATTGACAGAAGAAGGGACCGAAAAGAACACGGGGGAAACTTATAGGAGATTTAGGATTTGATTGAAAAAGCTTTATTCTTTGACCAAGTGCGTCCTGCTCTTGGAAGGGAAACTGTTGTTGCCCGGGCTGGTCCGTCCATTTATTCTATGTGGCATTCCATATGGCCTTTTGGAGGCAAAGTTTTTGAAGCCAGAGGCCGCTACTGCATTGCAGTAGACCCAGCTGGTGCTTAAAAAGAGATAGCTGAAACAAAAATGGAGAGAGAGGAGAAAGGAGGAAGGGAGCAGGGCTGGTTTGATATTTTTTGCCAGGGCTGCCTTTGGTTCTCAGTCCAGCCGCACTTCAAATCAGGAGTATGGCACAACGACTCACATAAATCCATCCCTATGAAACCGAGGATTGGACAGGGAATGAGAAGATTGAGTAAATGAGTTCTAAAAGAGGACCATATATAAAGAAGGAGGACCTGTGAAAATCCATCCGAACTTTTGTAAGGGTGTTGAAAACTGAAGCTCTTTGTGACTGTAAATTCCGAAAACTTTGAAAATGTTATTACATTCTTACAAATTGCAATCTCATGCCAAAGAAAAGACACATCTAGGTTTGGCAGAAAAAACTGAACATGAAAATGATTCTTTTCCAACTTATATTATACAGCAACATCATTTACATGTCCTTAAAATGTGTTTTTAGTGATTTTTGCTGGAAGGAAAACAACGCAATTTCTCTTTAGCAGATTTTCTAAAGGGGAGTAATTGTAAACTGCATTTATGACTCAGTAATGTCATAAAAATGCAAAATTGTGATTATTTCCCCAGCCTGCATGAGGAATTTTACTGTTATGTGCAGGACTAATATTTGGAACTTTTTGAAAGAAATGTGCACAACCGTCGAATTATTTTGTGTAAGATTTAAGAGGACAAGTAAGCTGACTTGGGCAGAAGAACAGAGTGTGATGATGGTATGTAGCTTGAGAGCATTAGAGCCCGAAGTAGCAGGCTCTACTGGCCTTTAACAAAGGAGCAGGCCTTTGTTAGCCGGTAGAGCAGCAGAGGCCAGTGCAGGTAAGAGGAGTGGGGTGGGGTTGGGGGGGATTCAACAGACGACCACGAGGGAAAGTTAACAAAATAATTCATTTCCCCCTCGTTGTCGTCTGTCAAAATCTCCCCCCCCAACCTGGCCCGTCGTTCTTACCTGCATGGGCCGTGGCTGCGGTAGAGCCTGCTACAGAGTACTCTAAGGCTATTAGAACATTCCACCCCTAAAGGGCAGGATGTTCTAATTTGTAAAACAAAGGCCTCCCATTGCCCGAGGGGGTTGAAACCCCTCGGGCTGCGTGAGGCCTTTGTTAAATATTGGAATGTTGATGCTCGGGGCTTCTACCCACCATTAGAAGCTCGGAGCACTCCTTTGTTTTCAATGGAACACTCAACATTCCAATGTTCTAATTATAAATAGATCCTGAAGTAGGGACTCTTTATTTTGATTAATTTATTAGTGCTCTCCTCATTGCTACAGAGTGCATGCATATTGCTTCACTGCATTAGTGTGTCACAACTTCCACTCCACTGCTTCTGATTCGCCAGACCGGCCTGGGCGTATTTCTTTGCTGCTAACACCATTTGGAAGTTCACTCTTTGATTTTACAATCCCTCCCTAAATTTCACTAGCCTTATTAGCTAGTGTTATTCAGATCTCCTAAAGTTACTCACTGCTTATTAGTCATCACATTTACATGTCTGACTGCAATGGTCAATGCAGTCTGGACTGGAAGCAAATGGCTTTTTGCAGACACATTGGGATTAGAATTGGCCCGCCTTGCCGCACCATCAGCATTTTTTCTCCTTTGAAATTTGTGTGGGGAAAAGGCAATATTCCAAGTTTTGTAGCTCATCCTGGGTGACAACAAGTGGTATTATTGCATTATCTCCATTTTGACAGCTGGGCTCAGAACCGGGAGGTATTACCATACTGGGGAAAATCTAACCCTGCAATGCCAGTATTACTCCAGGCGATGTTCTCCCCTGTTAATAGCATGGGTTGTGTAATGAAGGCCTTAATTCTACGTTATGCTTCCTTAAATCATCGTTTGCTATTCCTATCTTCCTCATACGTGCTATACTTTCGTCTGATTATTGTCATCCACTTTCAACGTCACACCAATCCCTGATTATTGCTCTCTATTGAATATATATATATATATATAATTTTTTATTTTTTTTGACACCCGACGAAATTCGAGTGAGTGGCGACGTGTATACGCGGCTCACCACCGCGAGGCAGAGCACCCGGGAGAAGGAGGAGCGACGGCGGTGTTCGAGCTGTTCTCAAAAGTTAATGTGGCCGTCGACCAGAGGTACAGAGGAATATTGAAGGCGCCGCGATTCGTGGAAGTGCCGATTCCGAGTAAGAAGTCGAAGGAACCCTGCACGCTTTTACACCGAGGCTGGGGAAACGCGGAAACCAGGTGGCGACTGCGACGTTTCGGCAGCGGGCAAGAGTTGCACAAGTACCCGTAACACTGTGTATTGGAAATAGTGTACCTCTGTCCCGTATATCAAGTCACCAGTGGCAGACCCCCCGTAAACTGTTGTTTTGGCCCCGTAAAATACATACAACATAGCGTAAAAACAAGTGCTTTCCTAGATCCTTTCTCAGCATGTCCATAACGGCGGACAGAGAACGAGAGGCAATTGTCATCTTCAAAAGTACCAATACCATTTCGAGTGCAATAGATGACACTGCGACTCCATCAACATCAATGAGCAACCTACAAACTCTTTTCCAGCAGCTAGAGAGAGCGCAGGAATGAGAGGTGCGCAAATGGTGGGAGGCAACATCGCTCCAACGCTATGTCGAGCGCAACCGAGTCCCAAGGGGATTAAGGATTTTCACTATACCCTCATATGAAAACCCAGACCCTCAACTATTAAAAGACTGGGCACTATATACGGCTGACTCGAGTAAAGGAATGTTACTAATGCTAATAAAATATGCTTGGAGCGATAGGGACAAGGCCCTCACCGATATCCAGAGACTGGAGGACCTAATCAGCAAGGACAAAGACACCAAGTCCGCTGAAGATTTACGAAACCAAATACAAAAAAGATTGAAGGACTATGAGAATGGTATAAAGAAGAGAAAACAGACAACATTTCAGAGGGATGAACAGGATTATCTTACAGGGAGGATACTAACCTTTGCAAAGAAATTCGATGCAACTAGAAAAAGGTTAGCCCAAGGAATACAAACCCAGGCTGAGACGTTCACATCAGAATCGGACGCATCCGTATCAGAAGATGAATCTGTCAGAAGCAATAAGAGCAAAAAGAAGGCCAATGCAAGTGGCACTTCAGTCCCGCCCCCTCCTTTTTTAGACGAATACCAGGTAATGAAAGAGACAAGATATCGAGCGTAACCACAGATGCCACAAAAACCTCCAACAAAAAGAGGAGGAAAACAAGGCGGGGCAGGCGCGGGCGCACAAGCAACATTACCAATGGTGACGCGCAGCAGAGGAAGGAGGGGAAAGTGGTAGAGGAAGAACGAACCATAATAAACCTCACTGAAAGACATCTTACAATACAGGAGGAAAAAATCTTAAAGAAAGGAATGACGTTCTGTCCCACAGCAAAGTTTGACCTGGTGCAGACTAGGATAGATCTCTTCAAGTTTGTCCGGAAGCTCAAACTTCAAAAAATATTTGCTCTAAAAAACATCCCAGAGAAACCATTGGCTTCGGTGGAATTTACGGAGACCACATTGGCTCTCATAGACAGTGACTTAACGTTATTAACAACAGCACATGAACTTGCTGATCCAGATGACATACCAAGCTCCATGGAAACATTAAGGAGAGAGGAGATTGTTCAAACAAGGGATCCAAGCAATCTGAAACGAAAATCTAGGTTTTTACCACACGTAACACACGATGCAATAGATGTCTTCAATGACACTATCCTCCAAGACCTGGATAAAATGACTGCAAAAAATATAGAATTAACAAAAAAGAACTCAAATATCTCGCGGCTGGAGTGGGAAGCCATTAAGTCTCTCAAGAGTGACACCACAATTGAGATTAAACCCTCGGACAAGGGGGGAAACATTGTGATCTTCAGCAAGACTCAGTATAAAAACGAGGCCTTGAGACAACTACAGGACACCAGTTGTTATGAAGTCATAGACGAGAAAGACTTCAATAAATGTCTATTGGAATATCATGCACTTTTGATGGGTTAGAGGGATGAGGGGATGCTCAATAAAAATTAGTATGACTATCTTCTATGTGAACACCCGATCATTCCTACGTTTTATCATCTCCCCAAGGTGCATAAAGACACAAAAAATCCTCCTGGGAGACCGATTGTGTCCTCCATAGGAAGCCTGCTGGAGAACACGTCAAGATTCATGGACAGTTACCTGGCTAACTTTGTCAGAGATTTACCCTCCTATGTCAGGGACACCCAAGACTTTATACGACAGATTGATGGCATCAGATGGGAAGAGGATATGCTCCTCATTACCCTCGATGCAACCAGCCTGTACACGTGTATAGAACATCAAAAGGGTATCTCGGCCATACAGTGGTTTTTGGGAAAGAAACATCTAAAACATCATATGCATAACAAAATGTTATTGAAGATGATAGAGTTTTGCCTCTATAATAAAAATTTTCTCTTTGCAGGCAACATGTACCGCCAAACAAGAGGGACCGCCATGGGCACGTGCTTCACCCTCAGCTACGCGAACTTCTTCGTGGGCTGGTGGGAGAAGCACGTGGCCTGGGGGGGGGGACCAATGAGAAGTGGCTAGATCATATTATGATCTGGGCAAGATATATCGATGATTTATTTGTCGTTTGGCGGGGAGACAGATCCTCGGCTGAGGAGTTTGTCTCTACACTGAACGACAATAATCTCAATTTGAGATTCACAAGCACCATCAGTGCAACGTTGGTGTATTATCTTGACCTTGAGGTCTTTATTACAGATGGCTCCCTACAAACTAGATTATACCGCAAGCCGAAGGCAGGTAATACCGTCTTGCATGCGACAAGCCATCATCCTAGAAGTATGATTAAAAACATTCCATTTGGGGAATTATTACGCCTAAAGAGAAATTGTTCCATTTCTCAAGATTTCTTACAGGCGCAAGATGAGGCTTTGTCCAGATTTAGAAATAGAGGATATTCAAAATCACTACTAGAGCATGCGGCAGGCAAGGTGGAGCATGTCGACAGAAAGGACCTCTTCAAGGTCAAAATCAGAGAGACCAAAACAGAGGATACAGTGAGGATGATTACCAACTACAATATGAGATCGAGTGAGCTGGTTCAGATATTTAATAGAAACTGGCATATCCTAGGCACAGATCCCATTTTGAAAAAAACTGTAACGTCTAAACCATCTATAACGTACAGACGCTGCCAATCCCTGAGTGATCACTTGACCAACAGCCACTTTGAGGAACCCGCTAGGACTACCAAATCTAAACCAGTTAGCGGTTTCTTTCCATGCATGCAATGCAAAGCATGCAAGTATAGTAAAAAGCGGACAAGATATGAGGGGAAAGAAAACGACTCACGACCCATGAGAGAGATTACAAAGTTCCTGAATTGTAATTCGGAATGTGTAATCTATTGTCTGGTTTGCCCATGCTCCAAAAGATATGTCGGTAGTACCATCAATCCGGCTAAGAGACGTATTTTGGAGCACATGCGTGCGATCACAAATCGAGATAAGAACTATCCGGTGGCACGCCACTTTGAGATCCACCACAAAAGTAATAGGGATCTATTATCTTTTTATTTGATTGATCAACTGGGCAAAAAAGACCGTGGAGGGGACAGAGTGAGAGCATTACGAGCTTTTGAGTCCAGATATATAATCGATCTCCAAAGTATGCAGCCGAAAGGGCTGAACAACGATGAGGAACTCTGGGTCCATTTAGAGTAAATCAGCGTACCCCTCATACAGACATCCGATATGAGAACACAGGCCAGCAAGGAGATCTGTTAGAAAACTTTCTCTGAGTCTACAACAAGAAAGGATTCTGGATGACCAATTATGGTGTACAAAAGGAGCCCATACAGGGCGTCAGATTTGATGTAACAGGGAACACGACTTTGGCATGACAAGCCCATACAGGGCGGGAATAAGTGTATATAGGTATATAATCTGTCATACAATACTGCTATGTAAATATATGATGAATGTCTACCAAAAAACATTCTAATATATTGACTTGTAGACCTTGCTTAAAAAATGAACCCTGTATCTTCATGTTTTTAATCATGCACTAGCACTTTTTATCACCATTCTCCTGATGTTATATTATTGTGTGCCTAGATGAATTTCATAAATTGCACATTATAAGATGGCCGCCATTAAGAACTTGGCGAGGGTTTAGTCCTTCCTTGATGTTTGAGGAGGGTGGGGAATATAATGGTGAAATGTACGAAGAATGGCTGACACTGACGAAGCCTAACGGGTGAAACGCGTATGTCTAAGGGGGCAAGGGGGTCTGCCAAATAAATCTTTTTTGAACAAATATCCGACTTGGAGTGCCGTCTATCTTTTGACACCCGACGAATTTCGAGCGAGTGGCGACATATATATATATATATATATGAGAAACCACAATCCTGAAGCGCCGAACAGCAAACGGACACAGCCAGGTACAGACCACAAACCAAAGATTTAGAAGAAAGTAATGTGCTTTATTCCATCAATGGGGATGGCAGCATGACGCGTTTCGTCCGGGAAACCCGGACTTGATCACATGACAAGACCCAGAGACTTGAGTGGTTAAGTACTGGTGGACAAACAAATCTCCTCCCACAAAATAATAGACATAAAGGTAATATCATTCAGTATATAGAGCAAATAATCCAAATGCAATGTACAGTGCAATTAAGTGCATAAATGCAACAATATTAAATTCACTATACAATTATAACAGTCTTAAAAAAGAATTAAATCTGTTAAAAGCATAAAGGGCAAGTGCCCAATGGATGACCCTAGTATTAATTTGTATATTGTAACTGAACAATAAGAACCAATGTCAGTGGGGCATGTTATAAAACCAGTAAATTTGATGTCAAAACCACAAATAGATTTAAAGTACAACGAAGAAAAGTGCAGGGTGCATAATCCCAAAAATTGGGAGCAAACATTGTATATCCAGGTAAAAACCTGGAGCAGAATAAAAATTAGTGATAAAGTGCAAAGTGCCAATTAAGTGCACAAGTCGGCAGTGCATATGTCTAAATAAGGGGGAGAAAAAAGGCAATCACACCTTATAGGATTCAAATATAGCAGCAAGAAATCGGACATACCATAAATTTCATAGAAGTACAGCTGGTTTGTAAAGTATAGACATCAATATTATCAGAAAAACTTTTTTTTGATTATCAGAGTAAACAATGTAAATCTTCATAGACCATCCATAACATAGATAAATAGATTAAAACCTTATAAATAGGTATAAAATCCATTATAAAAAAGTCATGCATATGATGGAATAAAATATTTACAAAAAATTGTTAAGATCTTCTCCCATGTTCAGGCCATTAGGGATCTTACTGTTTAACCTCAAAATGTATTGACTTTCCAATTGTCTAAGTCTCTTCTCTCTATCTCCACCCCTTTTGTTCAGGGGGACTGCATCAATAACAAAATATTGCAGGTCATTAAGATTGTTATTATGCACCAGCTTAAAATGACGTGCCAGTGGATAATTAGGGTCAGAATTAACAATGGCACGGAGATGCTGTAAGATTCGATTATATACCTGCAACTTAGTGCTGCCAACATATTGTAACTCGCACGTACATTTAAGAACATAGACCGCATGGTCTGTTTTGCAAGTATACACATTCTTGATAGGAATCACAGCCTCCGTTAGACCCTCAACAAACTCGCTGGTGTTCACACCAAATTTGCATGCCCGACATAAACTACACTTCCGGAAACCTGTTTTGTTGGAGAACCAATTAGATTTAATAATGGTTTCAGGGCTGGTTTTGACCAGAGCATCCCTCATGGAGGGTGCTCGTCGGAAAGTAATATTGGGAATGTCTCCCAACAAAGGGCCCACCACAATGTCTGTTTTTAAGATGGGCCAGTTAGATTTAATGATTTGCCTCATCTTTTTGTGTTGATTGTTAAAAGTGGTGATTAAGCGAATGGAAGATTTTTCAGTTGTAGCATCACTCTCTTCTTGAGTAACTGAAGCAGTTTGTTCTAACATTGCAACTGTTTGAGTTGATAAAGCCCTTTTGAGAGAGTTAGTGAGGTTAGTAACTTCATAGCCTCTTCGTAAAAATCTCTGGTAAGATCCATTCAAACAATTCATGAGGTCAATCTCGTTGTTGCATATGCGTCTAATTCTTAAAAACTCCCCATAAGGGATGCTTTTAATAAGATGATGTGGATGGTTACTCTGGGCATGTAAAATTGAATTTCCAGCTGTGGACTTTCTGTACATCCTAGTCATGATCTCGTTATTCTTAATGTAGACCTCCACATCTAAGAAGTTGACACTAACATCGCTAATGTTGGCACAAAATTCTAGGTTTAGAGAATTGTTGTTGATATTACTAACAAATTCTTTTGCTGATGATCTACACCCTTGCCAAATTATAAAAACATCATCGATGAAGCGCCACATCTTTACAATGCCAGTTTCATCCTCCTCCAAACAACTGCGGATCCCACCCAGGACGTGCCTCTCCCACCAGCCCACGTGTAAACACGCATAGCTGGGGGAGAAGCACGCACCCATGGCGACACCACGCAGTTGCTGGAAGACTTCATTATTGAAAAGAAAAAAATTATTTTTAAGGCATAAATCAATCATGCTGATGAGCATTTTACTATGTTCATAAAACTTGATGTCTCTAGTAGACAAGAAGTATTCAATCGCATTCAAACCATCAACATGATTAATAGAGGTGTACAGTGATGTAATATCCATGACTAGAAAAAGATAGTTAGGTTTCCACACAACTTCTTTCAATTTCATCAAAAAGTCACCAGTGTCTTTTAGGTAACTAGGCAAGGCCTCCATATATTCATGTAAGTAGAAATCAACATATTTGGAGAGGGGTTCCAACAGGCTATTTTGGGCGGAAATTATTGGTCGCCCTGGTATCGGTGTTAAGCCTTTATGGATCTTTGGTAAAAGATACAACGTCGGAGTGATGGGAAAATCCTTTTTCAAAAAATCAAATTCCTTCTTGCTAATCAATCCTTCCCTCTTCCAAGATGCCAGATTAGAATGTACAAGAGTTTTTACTTTGTTGAGTTCATTATAAGAGGCCTTCCTGTAACAAAGTGGGTCATTTAATTGTCTTTCCGCTTCCTCTAGATACAAAGTACGTGGCCACAAAACAATATTTCCACCTTTGTCCGCTTTATTGACAATAATGTAGCTTTTTGATTTGATTTTACGCATAAGCAGAGAATATTGTTTATCTCTAAAACTTCTTCTTTTCTTGTTCTTAGCCACAGTTTTATTTAGTTCTTTTAAATCTTCCACAACCCTGTCATTAAAGATGTCGATGGCATCCCGAGGCATCACCGGGACAAATGTAGATTTAGGACAAAAAGGACTATTACCAGCACTGCCACTACTGATTCCCATAGCACCTAATGCATCCTGGGTGTTATTCGAAACATCGTCATCATTGGCAAGAGAATGAGCAGTCTTAAGAGCCAATGTGTCAGCAATAGTAAAGTTCTTGTGGATTTGTGATTCATTGACAATTGCTCTTGCTTTTTCACTTTTCTTATTGGTGGTGTGGAATTTCAGAAGCTTTAGTTTCCTTATAAATTTAAAGGTGTCTATTCTGGCTTGTACATACTTGAATCCATTATTAGGGCAGTAAGAAAGACCTAATGAAAGAAGCTGAGTTTCTGCTGCATTAAGATCAAGTTCCGTCAGATTGATCACCGTATTTTCTAAATCGGAGTTGCCGGAATGGCAAATAGTGCTCGTAGGATTTTTATCTTTTTCTTGTGAGTTTTTTTCTCTAGTGTTTTTTTCCTTTTTCTTCTTTTTCTTTTTCTTTATCATTTATAATGTTGTCATGTGCTGCGATTATTGCATTTTTATCATAATTGTTATCGGATTCCATAGATAGCATTGAATCAACACACAATGATATGGTGGGTAATTTCAACAAATTATTTATCATTTCTTTCGGGCATTCCCCCTTCCTCTTTTCTTTTTCCCGTAGCTGTTGGCGTTTCCTCCTCTCTTTACGGGATTTATTTCGCCTCTTCCTCCTGTTGGCTGTTTCCCTCTCGACCTTAAAGTGTTCCGCCGATCTTCCACCATAAAAACCAATTCCTCAGATGGAGTAAAACTACTGATCCCAAGATGCTGCACATTTATTTCATCATCAGACCCCCCACTACTGTAGATGGAGCTCATGTCGGTGTCTGATCCCTCAGGGACTCCCACTTGTTGGTTTTGAGGAGTTTGCGATGTTGTAGCTGACACTGGTACAGATGTAGTTAAAGCTTGCCTTTTAGCAGTTTCAAATTTCCTTGAGAAGGTAAAAATTCTGCCATTCTCGTAGTCAGCTTTGTCTCTGGCAAATTTAAAGGCTTTACGGGTTTTTATGGTCTCTTCGTACTTGTCAAGGCGTTTTTTAATATCTTCTCGCCCTTTGATAATTGCCTCTTGTTGTTCCATGGCATTTAACTCGAGATTAAGTTTCTCAATCTGAGTCATTAGTTCGACTCTATCGATCTCGGCGTATTTGATTAACTTGCATACCATGCCCATGGATGCATCGAGGTTGTGCTGAGCCCATTCTTTCAGCATCAGGGGATTGGGATTTTCGAAGGATGGGGCTATTAAGACTCTTAAGCCTCGAGGAACCCTTTTAGCTTCCTTGTATTTTTCCAGGCTCTTTTGTTCCCACCATTTAGTAAGCTCCGTCCGGAGCAGTTTTTCCAATTTTTTGAGTTTTGATTTAACATCATCTCCTTCAGTAGTTTGTTCTTTGCGCTTCTCCCCTAAGTTAGCAACTGCCGGTAAATTTAAAATATATTGTTTTATATATTCTGCTCTCCTTTGTCTTTTCTTTGGTATTTCGAGGAATCAACAAGTTACTTTTTTCAAGCTGTAAATGTCCCTAAAATGGTCAACCACAAAAAGACATTGCTTATTTCATATTCCCTTGCAAATTGACATAAAAAAGACATTATAAATTACGTGTGAGATTTACTTGATACAAATATAAAGAAGGGCATTTAGGAATTAACTTTTTTTTGTGCAGGAACGTGTCCCTTCCTGCACAAAAACAATCCTGCCTGCAAAGGAGGCACCTGTAAGGATCCTCCAGACACAAAAGTATTGCAGATAAGCTTTTTATTCAAGTATGACTTACCACCCCAGATTGCTAGTCTCAGCTACAGCGCTGGCTCCAGTGTAACAGCTCACTAAATCAAATGCATACATTCCACAGGGAAGCTTGGTAGTTACAAGGTCACAGCTACAATGTAGGGACAGGGGATAACAGGGAAATATAGTACAATGGCTAACATAGCTTGTTAAATATATGGTACAGAATACCACACATCTCCCTCCCAATAACAACACATGAAACAAAAACATTTCTAATTTTACATGTCTAGTATTGCACAAAATCATCTAAATATTTTGGTCTGACGCGTAATCTTGTATTCCTATCTTGCTCCATACCCTCTCCATGACATTTTTTTAAAAAGCTGGGCATCACTTTCTACAGTAACATCAGAAGGAGAATTGGAGAGTTTTGCGGCCCTGTTTAAGTTCCAGACCCTGTGATCTTCTGTTCTTATGGCATTCTTGAACACTTTAATGACCTTCAAAGGCTGTAGGAACTTTGAACCCTCAGAGGCAAGAACCTTGCAGGGACTGCAAATCTTGACTAAGCCCCCAACTGTCACAACCATTTTTTTAACAGCTTTCTATTTATCTAAAACTATTTTATTCATACTCATTTTTTTACTTCCTTTTCAATACGTTTCTTGTCCCCATCCTCACACATTGGACCACGAGAATCCCTAGGTATCCACGAAGGACACAACATGGTAGAGGGTTTTCGATTGTGAAAAAGTTCAAATGGGGTCCTACCTGTCGAGGAATGGGGAGACAATCTGTAGTTTCTCACTTTGTTTGGAATCTCAATATCCCAAGACATATGATTGGACAAAGCTCTTTGAATGGTTTCCTTGAGTACCCGGTTAAACCTTTTGACTATTCCATTAGTCTCTGGATGATAAAGTGCCGACCTTTTGTGTACAATACCCCTATCATCTAAGAACTTAACCATGTCTTTCGAGGTGAATTGAACACCATTGTCAGAAAGTAGAGTAGAGGGAAAACCTTCTCTTTCAAATACGTTTTCCAGAAACGTTATGATATCCTTTGTCTATATTGAATTAATTACTTTGATCTCAAGCCACCTAGAATAAACATCAAAATCACTATTACATACTTGTCTGCACTAGTGTGTTTGATGGGGCCCACAATGTCAATAACTACCCCTCCCAAGCTTCCTTGGGAAGTTCTCTTAATGCCATAGGATGAACACGAGGTTTCAAGATCTTATCACTTCTGCTACTCTCACTAAATTCTAAAACAATCCTCTCCACAAACGTGTCCATCCCAGGCCGCCAGTAGGTTTGCGTAAGAATCTCTTTGGTTTTGGAAATGTCTGGATGACTTTTGTGAGCAAAATGTACTCGTTGCAACCTTAAATAGGTTGGAGGGATGAGTCTGGTGCCCCTCATCAAAATACCATTTTGACATGCCAACTCTTCATTTACCAGAAAGAAAACGCTGAGGGCTTCATCTTCTTTCGCGTTTTTGTCCCAACTACCTACAATGCATTTAAGTACAGATTTGAGGGAAAGATATTTTGCAAGCTCATCTTCCCACACATCCTTCTGAATCACACTCTCATTAACAAGGCTTAGAGCATAGTCATCAAAGTCATCGCTCTCATCTTCACACGCATCATCCTTGGAGATATCATTGTATACCAGCCGCAAACAGCAGTCAGCTAAACTTTTTTTGGCAACTGGAACATAAACCACAGTAAAATCGAACTCTTAGAAAGCCACCACACATTTTCTTATTTGTGACAAAATGTTGTCTAGTCCCCTTTTTCAAAAATTTCCCTCAATGGTTTGTGATCAGTCTTAATGGCGAATATGTATCCCCACACAAATTTGTGTAGTTTTCTTATTGGCCAGAATATGCCTCGAGCCTCCTTCTCAACCACAGAATAGTTGAGTTCAGCTCCTCTTAGACTCCTGGACAAGAACAATATTGTACTTTCTACTCCTCTGTAATCTTGCAACATGATGGCACCTAATCCTACCGAGCTGGCACCCGTCATGATGACAATGTTGTGAGCCGGCTCGAAACTGCTCAAACAGGAGGATTTGAATAACATTTGTTTCACCAGCACAAACTCTTTCTCACACTCAACCTTCCAATTGAAAGTCACCCCTTCTTACTTTGTTGACAACGGGTACTGCATTTCTTTTCAAAATGATTTTATGTGAGTATCCTTTAAGACAGCCCAACTGCTCATTGAAAACCTGGAACCAGGACCACACAACTTGACTTGACCCAAAGGAACAGGGGTTTTTAACCAAACAGATGGAGTTTCGTTAGGATAATATAACTCCAAGATCCCTTTGGTGTAACCAACTGACTAATGAATCACCCCTCTCTGAAACATAAACTTTACCAATGGTTACACGATCTTTAAACCTGATGTTACCAATGAATTAACCCGAGAGTTTACCAGGTTCACCTCGTAACCTTTAGCTTTGATATCAGTTTCAGGTAGTGTAACCTTACCTTTCATATGTATATCATATACTTCTTTAGGAACAAGGGTAATTCTTTGCTCCAGAATCGAACAGCATCCGTGTAGGAATGTCATCAAAGGGACCTCAGTTTTCACCTTCAGAGACCCTAAGTATTATTTCTTCAACTTCACATTCTCCATCATAAGCAACTTCGTGAACTTGCTTTTTCTCAATGCTAGAGCGAAAACATTTTGAATTTACATTTATTACAAGTTGCCTTCCATCCAATGCACCCTTTAAAACTGATTACATGGACATGTTCTCCACATCTGTAACATGTAACATTTTGCAATTTTCCAGAATAAACAGCATTCTTGTTGTAACTACTCTTGTTATATATAGATCTACACGTGTCAGTTTTGTTCTGGTGAGAATTCATCATATTGTTTTGCTTACCTTTGGAGTCATAAACAATTTCTACTTTATCTTCCTTAGGTCCCTCACCATTTCCTTTTGTAAGTTCAGCAACACAAGCCTTCGTGTGTTCACAAGATTTGACTATAGTAATTACCTCTGACAAAGATGGGTTATCTTTTTCCCAAAAGGCTTCTTTGACCTTGTCTAAAGAACAGCCTAGCATGAAGTGATCTCTCAACCTTTCTTCATAATTAGCTCTAAAATTACACGTGGAAGCTAATTTCCTCAAAACAGTGACATAATCTTCAACATTCTCTCCAGGTCTTTGCATACGTTTACCAAAATGATGCCTTGCTAGTACTGTAGACACTTTAGGTAGAAAGTGCAAATCTAACTTTTCTAAACAAATTTTGCAGTCATTCAAATTATCTGCTTCTAAAGTTGATAGATCTGGGAGATGTTGAAAAATGTCTTGCCCCTCAGGGCCTAAACAATGAAGGAGAAGAGACATTCTCCTTTCAGCTCTCAGCAATACACCATAAACACGAGAATAGTAGCAAAAACATTTTTCCACTATTTCCAGGGAATTGTTGGTTCGCCTGGAGTCATTAGAAAAAATGGAGGAGGAGGGACGTTTTGCATTTTGTGGGTAAAAAAAAAATACTGTAATTATAAAAAAAAATAGAAACCTGTGTAAGAAAAAGTTAGGGAATAGGCAAAACAAACAAACATAAATTTTTTAAGGTGTGCCAGTCACTGTAGGGGAATGACAGGCAGAACAAGTGTGCTTTCCTCTGACTTGGCTAGTTCTGTATGAAGAAGAATGTTTCCCACGCTGTTGGAATACTCATTCATTTGATAACTTTATTCCGGTCAATGACCATAAAAGTGCAATAAAATATGAACAAGCACAGAAATAAAACCATAAATACGAAAACAATTTAAAAAGTTATTAAACATTGAATTATCAAAGGTGAGAAAGAAAAAGCAAGGGGCCATTACTTTTTGTTAATAAAAACAGTTCTTCTCCGCCACATGCCATATAAAAATTGGGAGACAGTGAAGACAATGGGAGGGGCAGTATCGTATGTTAAAACTCTGCAAGCTTGTGCACATTGTCTAAGACCCAAGTTTTTACACAGTGGGATAATCCAACATTTCCGAATTTCGCTATATGCCGGGCAGAAAAAGAAAATATGTACAATGTCTTCCCTGCAATGATTACAGGCAGGACACTTGCCCTCCATCGACTTTGCCCATTTAGATGTCAATGCCCCAATCGGTATAAAACCGTGCCTCAGTTGGGTGTATAATTTTCTTGTGAGTAGAGGCTGCACTAAGTCCAGGAATACCTCCGTCTTGGGTTCAATTTTCATCAATAGGAACTCAGTAGACAGCCTACCCAAGGAAGTCGAGCAGTACAGTATTTTCAGGTTATGAGACCTTACGGCCGCCACTAGCGCAGACCTTTGCGTCCTCACGCAGCTATCCTCCGGTGTGTCCCACAATTGGGGCAAACCAACTTGGTAGAGGAGAGCCTTTATATGAACTAGCCAGGGTATGTTCTTATTCTTTAGCTGCCCCCAAATTGCAATGAATTCTGCTCTAAAGGATGCAAGCTCTGGCACAGACCAGAGCCTTCTCCAGTAGAGCAGAGGTCGTGCAGCTGCCAGTTCGTTGATGGCTTCCATGCCCATATCCAACCGTAGTGGTATGAGAGGCATGCTTTGGGGAAGGCAAACCAGGCTGCGCATGAAAGCCTGTTCTACCTTCAGTAGGTTATGTATGTTCTTGTGTCCCCAAAGTTCTGCAGCATACAAGGCTGCTGACCTCACCTGTGTTTTATAAATCTCGAGTACAGGGGCAACTGGTTTGAATATCGAAGTTCTATAGAATCTGCTGATACCTCCCATAATCTGCGACAGTCTCAGTGAAGATTTAGATACTTGATGGTCCCATACAAACTGCTCGGTCAACGTAACCCCCAGGTAAATAAAAGTCTTAACTCGTTCTAAGGGAGTACCATTCAGAGCAGGATTCGGACGGGTGTGCCTCGGGGGATTGAAAATCATAAACTTGGTTTTCTCCAAGTTAACCTCCAATCCCCGCGAGGCACAAAAGGTCACAAACCCGTCCAGGACCCGCTGGATGCCCGATGATGTCAGCGACAACAACAGAGTGTCGTCCGAGAACATCAGAACGGGCACCCGGCCGGAAGCCAGACGCGGAGCATCATTGTCCCTAACACTGTTGAGTTTATCTATCAGTCCATTAACGTATAGGCTGAAAAGAGTGGGGGCCAGTACGCAGCCCTGACGTACGCCCCGGGTTACAGGGAAGCAGGCTGATAATTCCCCGTTCCTCCCACACCTCCCCTGTGCATAATTCCCTGTATGAAATCTAATTAGGGCATCCAATAAATAGGGCGGGTGACCTAATTCCTCTAACACCGTCCAGAGCCTCTCCCTAGGAACCAGATCGAACGCGTCCGCAGGTCCACAAAAACAAGGTAGAGGCTGCCACCCTCTACTCTTGCAGTTTTCCAGTATAGGACCTGGAGCCGGAAGATCTGGTCCATGGTCGAGACGCCTGATCTAAATCTGGCTTGGAGGGTGGTCAATGTTTTGTTCTCCTCCATCCAGCCCAATAATCTGTCGAGTAAAATTCGGCCCATCAGTTTCTGGGTAGTATCCAGTAAGCTGATGGGTCTGTAATTGGATGGGACAAGCGGGCAACCCTTCTTAAAAATTGGAACAATCTCGGCTCCTAACCAGGTCTCTGGTAATGCGGTACCCTGTAGGACCGCATTGAACAAGACCGCCAGGTATGGAGCCCAGATTCTTGGTTGGGAACGAAAAAGGTCCCCTGGGAGCTTGTCAAGTCCTGGGGCTTTATTCGAGAGCAGTCTCCCAATTGCAGATTCAACTTCCTTAAGAGAAATGGAGTCTAGGTTATTAGTGGCAATCCTCTCCTGGGCATCCAGCTGCTCTATCTGGTATCCAAGGCCCAAGGCCCCCAGCAGTCTATGCTCATGCGGGAGGTCTGGGGCCGTGGAAATCCCAGAGACTGGCATCGTATCCTGGCTTTGACGGACAAGACCCCCGGGCCCCAAGACCCCCGGCAGGCTATGCTCGTGCGGGAGGTCCTGGACCATAGAGGTCCGAGGGACCATAACCCCTTTAGGCATCTTGTCCCGACCTTGGCACACATAAGCCCCCAACTCAGGACTTGTATAGAGTGCCTTAAAATGCGCCTCCCACACTGAGGGAGCGATATTCGAGACCCCAGCCTCTCTCTCACCTCCCGCCGTGGAAGTGGCGATGGCCCAGAAGGTCTTAGCATCCTTTAAGAGGAGTGCTTGTCTCAGCTCATCCCATCTAGATTCCTCCCACTCGCTCTTGCCCCTGATGAGTTTCTTCTTGTACAGCAATCTAGATGCTCGGATTTTTGGGGTGTCTTTAGATTTGATTGCTGCAAGAAGATCTCTCTTTGCTTTTTTACAGGCATGGTCATGCCAGGGATGTGTTTTAGTCCTAGGCAACTTGGTCCCGCTAACTGGATAGAATACATCCCCTAGGCTCACTGTTAACTTTCTGTGGATCTCTATAGCCTGCCCATAAGAGGTAGAACCCCCCATTTCACTTATGAGCGGGGAAGCAATCTGGTAAATTTCTGCAAGTCGGGTGGGAGAGTCCAAACAGGTATGCCATTTGACCCTTCTCCTGTTATTGGATATAATAAAAGGTGGCACTGCCATGTTAGGCTTAGAGTCAGGGTTAGTTAAACCAAATGCACCAGGCTTAAGCGTCAGGACCAAAGCGTTGTGGTCACTGTCGTGCCTTGGTACAAACCTGAAGTCTTTGAACCTGTCCCAATGTTTGGCTTCCAACATGAGATAATCAATGATGGAAGTGCAGTTGATCCTATTAAATGTGGGTAGGCCGGAGCTGTTGTTATTGGACCTTCCGTTGCATGGCCGCAGAGATGTTGCAAGGGTAAAGGATTTAATTTGTAATACTTATGAGGTCCAGGCCCTTACCGGGACGATCATTGGGACCGGGATGTGCCAGAGCGAATCAACCTCGCCCTGATCGCACATCTCGGATCCACCCAGGTGCTCGAACTGGCAATTAAAATCGCCGCCAAGAATTATCGAGGTTGTGGGATCAAGTGTCTGAATAAAAAGGTCAAGCGCTTTAATAGTACTCGATTCCTTTCCATTCGTGGTGGGCCTGGAATAGATGTTTATAATGGCCACTCGAGATTTATCAACGGGCATTAGTAAAACACATTGGATATCTGGGGAATTTGTTTCCATATGGGTAGCCTGTACACCTAAGTGTATACCTATCCATATGGATAGACCACCCTTGCCCCCAGAAACTGCAGGAATATCATAAGTCGCAAAGCCAGGGCTAGCACTCTCCTCCAGGGCCCAAGTTTCTTGCATCAAACAGATGTCGTGTGTGGCCATGAAGGAGGATCACTCCGGGACAAGTAACTTACTCTTTATCCCGGCTACGTTCCATGAAAGGATCTTTATACATCCTTCCATTGCCTTTTCTAAGCCTTGCGCATCCCTCTGTTCTTTTGAGAGTCCCTGATCCGAGCTCTGCTCTACACTAATCCCCACCCTCGCAACATCAATAGGATAAAGGTCATCGCCAGTAATCGAGGGTAGAATCTTTTCCTTTGATGCAGAACCCCCCGTTAGGTCACCGTTGTTAAGTTCTAATGGGGGGGTGCCCTTCGGAGTAAGTCAATCAACCTCCTCCAAAACACTAAACCTATTCCAGTGAGCTTGCAATGGGTAAGTAGGAATAGGTGGAAAGGTACCCTCCCCAAATGTCTGCCAGTGATGAATTCTATTAGGAGGAGAGTGGCGATTTCTATTGTGTTGGGGCCTCCTAAGGTAAGTCAGTTTACGAGTAGGGGTAGGATAGAAGTAAGACAGGTGCAAAGGGAATATTTGGGAATCTCTATAGGGAGGGGCTTTGCAGATATGGTCCACAGCGAAAGAGTCCCTAACATTTATTGTAACAACATCTCCTGCCACTGTTTTAGGGCCCCTTCCGATCCAATCTATTCTTCTCACCGCCAGTATTTCACCCGAGATATTGGGAGGTAAAGGTCTGTTTATACTCAACCACTGG
Source organism: Lissotriton helveticus (assembly GCF_964261635.1). Lineage (NCBI taxonomy): Eukaryota > Metazoa > Chordata > Amphibia > Caudata > Salamandridae > Lissotriton > Lissotriton helveticus. The sequence continues at coordinate 1,187,048,013 of NC_136061.1, read as the reverse complement.
ATACACTTATTGTATAAGTCTGTCTCATATTCTCTTTTCCCCTCACTAAGGGCCGGGACACCCACTAGGGCAACCACATATGGTTGCGCTTCCGGGTGCAAATTTATTGAGGGCAACTGACAAGAGACTGCCTTAGGCAAAGCAGACCTCGCTAGTGATGGTATACTAGTTGTTCCCGGATTTTTACCCTCCTTAGGATGTGGTCTAGATTTGCCAGTTGGGTCCCCTGCAGACAGAGAGGTATGACCTAGTGTATTAGAGGTTGGAGGGGGGTGGTACAGGGTTTACAGGCTTGGAGGTAGTTGTTGGAATCCCTAAATTTTTGTTCAACACTACTGGGATATTAGGCTTAACTACCTCAGGACAAGGGGCCTTTGTGGACGCACCACCAGATGTAGAGGGTGCTAGGTTACCATGGGGATTTGTTGACTTCGTTGTCCCTACGACCCAATTGTTTAAGATGGAGGCTATTCTATTCAGTTTCGACACCAGAGGTTTAATGTGGGAAACAATAGTTTGCTCCAGGCTTGCCTGAAGATCAGCCACCATATTGGTGACCCAACATGGTATCCCTGGAGATGGATGCAGGGTATTATCAGATGGGGTCACCAAATTATGGTTGGCCTGCTTCTTTTTGCCCGTATTTTTGGGAAGCTATCTTTTTTCATCCTGGGGCCTGGCTTACCAGGTTTTGGAATTACCACAGGGGGGGGTGGGAGAAGTCAGGATAGAAAATGGGTCCTCATCATTTATAGGGGACTCTACTGGAACCTGCACTATTTCAACATCTACTGGAGTCTCAGCTGGCATCTGTGTGTAGGACAACTCAGCATAAGTAGATGTTAGATAAGAGCCCAAGACCGTAGGGTCGATTGCAATAACTGAACAGTCCCCGCGCTGGTCTTGGAAGCATGCTGTGGGTGGGAGGGATAGTCTTCTTTCTGTATTTTCAATAGCATTAGCCACAACCCCTATAGTTTGTTGTAACATTTTATCAATAGCCGTCAGTGTTGGTAAGGGCTGTGGCAATGTTGCCTGAAGTCTAGTATTTGGGCGAGATACTGGTGGTTTTAATTTCTTGCCCTGATTACTCATTTTGCTACAGGATAATTAGCAGCAATGTACCAGAAAGGAATAAATGGGTGAAAGGTCCCGCTCAAATCAAATGTGGCACCCTCAGTCCTGTGCAAACCCAATGAATCAAGTAATAATGGCTAGGAGGATATATGTCCAAGTAGCAGTACCTTTGTAATAAACGCCTGTTCCTTGTATGTTTGGACGTCGCCGTTAAGGGAGGTGGCCCGTCCCGTCCCCTGAAGTCCCCGGACGGCCACAGACGTCCCGCCTTCTGCCCGGGCTCAGCCTGGCGTCGCCCGCGCGCGTCCTGCGACGCGGGAGGAGCGGCTCGTCCTTATGCGCCTCCGGGCGCGGGAAACTGATGCTGCAGGCGGCGTCCCCGAGTCCAAGCAGGGGACGCTGGGAGATGTAGGCAATGTCTGGTAGCACGCTCCCCCCTCTCGGCGGCCGCGGTGTCAAGTGCGGCGGTGGGGGAGAGCGAAGCAGGAGAGCGTGGTGTCCAGGGGTCCGCACAGGTAAGTGATGCACCGGCAATGCCCCCAACAAACTTTTGGAATACTGTATTGTGCCAACAATCCACTTCAATAATCAAATGTTCTAAAGCTTCTTTTTTTTTAATGGAGGTAAAAATATTTGGAACTAAGTATTCTCACAACAATCCATACACTGAGAGATGAAACAAAGGATGAGAGTTCCAGAATTAATGTTCCAGCCAGTCAGCAGTCTAGCAGTAGTAAGAAGAAGCCAAGAAGTTAGGAAATGAAGAGTGAAGAGGTCGGCGGTCTAGCGTTCACTGGTCTGAGGCAACAAGAAGTTTAAACTCTTGCATTAGCATTAGCGGTTAGCAGACTAGTGTTGATGCAAGAAGGAAGGAAGTGTGATGAAGGTGGGAGACATGACGCGCTGCATCGGGAACAATGGCCAGCGTCACAACAGCTTTGAAGAACGAGGGTGGAGAGAGGAATGCAAAGAGCGGGGACCAGAGCACAAGGTTTTTCAAAGGTAATCAAGGAGCCCCTGTTGAAATGGGCCCGCTGGAAAAGTTAAAGCGATGTGCAGTAACTGATAGTTGGGTGTACACAGTAACCACAGTCTGGGAAAACCAAGTATATAAAAAAACACACAGATTGAGTTGACAATAGTCACAGTTTTAAGTTCTCTGACAAATAATTTCAAACGAAGTGTAGACAACCCAAATAAGCGGAAAAATTGAGTTGTCCAGGGAGTTATGCCAGAAAAGAGCACAGGCAGAATCCGCAGGTAGGAACCAAGTTTTTAAGAAGTCAAAACACTCTCAGGGAGTAGGAACAGTCTCTCGACATTTACAGTAGTAGATCTGTGCAAGGGGGCACACAGAGTGAAAACTTTGTCAGTAAAATAAGGAAATTGCACATGAAAGATTCCAAGAGTCACAAAGGGAATCACAAAAAGCGTAATCCAATACCAGGGCGGTGCCAGAGTTTCCAAATCTTATAGTTTTCTTGGCTTCTTGGAGGTAAGGAAAGAAAAGTTCCAAATCTTTTCCAAATCTTATAGCGTTGGCGTGAGTAGAGAGGTAAACACATGGGTTGTTTAAGCTCGTCGCCATGGTAAGGATCCTCCATACATAAAAGTATTGCAGATAAGCTTCTTTATTCAAGTAGGACTTAACACCCCAGTCTGCTAGTCTCAGCTACAGAGCTGGCTCCAGTGTAACTGCTAACTAAATCAAATGCATACATTCCACAGGGAAGCTTGGTAGCTAGAAGGTTCCAGGACTCTGGTGCCACAGCTACAATGTAGGCAAAGGCGATAACAGGGAAATATATTACAATGGTTAACATAGCATGTTAAATATATGCTACAGAATACCACACCACCCTTCCACCAAGGTGCCAAAACGGCGCCAGCTCAGGCAGAAAGGATAAGAGTGCACTGTATTGCTTATATATGGTGCAATCCTGCCCTTTCACTTTGGTGTAGGGCAGCGTAGCAAGGTGCCTTGACACACTGCTCTATGCCAAAATGCCATAAATGAGGCCCTCAGTTCCTTTGCACAAAACATGTGTTGAAGCTAACGAGAGCGTAAGCTAGTTTTTCTACAGATCATTTTTTAACACTTCTGGCAAGGCTATTGTGATTCTATTCCTACGCTGCAACAGCTATTTCTGACAGCTGTGAAAAGGCAAAGGAATAACATTTTATGTTTTCCTCTCGAGTGTTTTGGATCCAGAGCCCAGGATATTTTGCAGTTAGCCTAGTCACCAGGGAACCGAAGATCAGCAGCCCACAAGAGGACAGCTGTTGACAGGTCTCCTGTTTAGGGTCGAGCCAACAATAGCATGTGCTTGCACATAAGTCTCACTTGTGAGACACTCTTGTATTTAAAAACGGCTTGGAGTCCGCCTGTTACGTACCCATTTGATGACTTGATGCCACTCTCTTTACTGCCTCGTAATTCGCCACTGCAGGCCTAATATCATTTCCGTTCCTCTCTGTGGAGCATGGACCAAGAACTGATTGATTCAACTTAACCAGTTCCAGTCAACTGCTCCCAGTGTGATAGAGGTACTATTTTGTTCTTTTTATCTTCAAGTGCCCTGCAAACAGAAGGCATGTCAGAGGCAAAAATGCCCCCAGCAGGACAAACAAAATTGCAAAGATTTATTTTCAATAGTTGACATTTATTATTTTGCCAAGTCTTATTTTCTCACTTTGGACACACATTTTGTTTTTGCCCGTGGGCGCTGTTCTCAAAGAATGATTATTACATTGTTTAATTTTGACTGCCATGTCATTGCTTGATTACGGTTGTCTGGGGCTGCCTTGTGAACACCATTTAAAGAATGGCAAAAAGCTTTAAGTAGCTATGCATTCATATGTTATCATGGCAGGAATATATTACAAAATACGTTTTGTCCTTATGTTTAAATAGTACTTGTTAGACCTGGCACCTTGGCGTGAGTCTCCCTTCCGCTTTTTGCTGATGTGCCTCAGATGTTTTGCTGGTATTCGATGCTCTGGGCACTGCGCCACGCCAACCCGTGCCGCAGTGCAAGTGCTCCAATGTAAAGTGTATATGAATTGATTTCCCCGATTGGCTTATTTGGTTTACTGTCAGTCCCCCGTAACATGCACAAGGAGTGCCCGGGCTTGTAGATACGAATGCCGCTAGTGGACTTGCAGCACTGGTTGCGCCACCCACAGAAGCGGCCTCGTAACCCGTGTCTCGGGACAGCCATTGCAGACCCTGCGTACAGTCTCGTACTGTCACGCTGACTGTGCAAGTGCCCACACTTGCCAGTCCCTAAATCTTCCCTTAACTTCATATCAGACACCCCTATGGTAGGCCTACGGGCAGGGTGCGTTGTAAGGATAAGGTAGGATTTGCCTAGAGAGTGGCATCTCCTAATAGTGAATTACCGCCCTTTTCGTTCTTCACTGTTGAAGGGCTACCTGTTCTCTTAGGCCAGATAAGCTGCTGGAATTATTACACGCTATAGTCCTGGCAGGCTCAGGGAACACGGTGGCATATCAAGTTTCGTATGCCTGAACTCAGAATAATAAAATACTTTCTTTAGCAAGGTTTATTTTAATATCCTGCGTTTGCAAATGCTACTTTTAGAAAGTTAGCCTTTGCTCGCCTAACTGTTTCAGCCCGCCTCTGCCAGGATGTGTATCTGCTGTCTGGGTTTGTGTGAGTGACAGGGCTGGGAGATTCCCGGGGACAGTCGGGGTTACCAGGTGGTGAATAGGGTGCTTACACCAGGATGGGTGGGCGGAGTAGTCCTTGCCTCTGAATAGGGTTGTGCTCCACCACCACAATGCTGGCTCCACCTCCTGCGGAGCGTCTGATGTCCCTGCCCTGCACCCTGAAAGAAGACAGCAGCTTCCTGTCAACAGAGTGCTCCAAAGCTGGGTTGAACCAGGCTCAGGCCCCCTGGCCGACAAAGACAAAAGAAACGCAGTATAAATATAGGAGCTCCGCTCCTTACAAATCAGATCCAGTTTTGACCATGACGAACCTCTGCCTGACGAGAAGGACCAAGAGAAGCTGGAGGACGGAAACCAGTCTGTATCCTGAAAGACTGGCCTGCAGTGGTGCCTTGCTGTGAAAGGAGAGGAGAAGACCAGATCGGACTTCGAAGACTTGTGCCTAAGACGATCTCCAAGGGCTTGATCTTGAGCTTGCCCCCTGAACGGAACCCCAGGACCATTGGGTTCTATTCTACTTGTGCCCGTCTGCTGCTGGGCCTTAGTTCTTTCTCCCTCGCCGGAGTTGTGACTCGGGTGCCCTCGCCCCTCCCAAGGTCGTGTCAGCTCGGAGCCTGGTCGCCCCGCAGCAGAGAGCCCCGCTCATCCCTGAGTCGCTCTTCGCTTCAGTGCCGGGCCGCCTGCTCTCCTGTCACCTCGCCTGATAACGGAGCACGTTGTGCGCCTCTCATCTTCTCCCGCCGGAGTCTGCATGGAGAGCATCCCATAGCCTCAGACGGTCCGTACGTCGAGACGTACCCGACTGTCTCGCTTTGCCCTCCTGCATACCAAGGCTCGTGCTGCACCTCAAGAAAGGCCTTCCGTACGTTGGTACCGGAGGCCTGGTGCTGCACCCGTCTGCATGAGAACGCGACGCCCCTCACAGATCCACGAGTACGACCTAGCGTGCTAAGAAGTAGTACGCCCCGCAGGCCTGAACGGCGCCTCGCCCCGTGAGCTGCATCGACCCCAGATCGCCACAACCCTCCACAGTCCTGCTCCCCCACCTCGCACCTCGAGGGGGCCCCGAGCCGGAGAGATCCTCTAGAGAACCGTCCGCCTCGTCCCAGGTCCGCCCTCACCAGTAGCCGCGCCTCAAAACGCCTCGGACTTCCACAAGCAAGGTACACTTGAACTCTGTCTCGAGTTCACATCGGATTCAGGGTCCGCAACGTTCTGTTTTCCCTGTCATCATACTTTGCCGAACAACGAACATTCAAAGACTAATTGCCTATTTAAATCTGGTGGCCTCAAATCGCTAAACGTTATACATTATCTTGTGTTAATCCTGCATATGAGAATATCTTTTATATAAAGTCTACATATTTTTGATACAACCTTACGATTGGTGTCCATTTGAGGTGGGTAAGTGGGTTTACTGTGCGTGATCATAAATGCTTAACTAACTATCGCCCCGAGGATTAGCCTTGTCTGCTCGCGCCACAGGGAAGCTTGGTAGCTAGAAGGTTCCAGGACTTTAGTGTCACAGCTACAATGTAGGCAAAGGCGATAACAGGGAAATATATTACAATGGCTAACATAGCATGTTAAATACCTGCTACAGAATACCACACCACCCTTCCACCAAGGTGCCAAAACGGCACCAGCTCAGGCAGAAAGGATAGGAGTGCACTGTATTGCTTATATATGGTGCAATCCTGCCCTTTCACTTTGGTGTAGGGCAGCGTAGCAAGGTGCCTTGACACACTGCTCTATGCCAAAATGCCATAAATGAGGCCCTCAGTTCCTTTGCACAAAACATGTGTTGAAGCTAACGAGAGCGTAAGCTAGTTTTTCTACAGATCATTTTTTAACACTTCTGGCAAGCCTATCGTGATTCTATTCCTACGCTGCAACAGCTATTTCTTTTTTTTTTTTAGTTTAGAAGGCTTTATTGAATTAAACATGCCAAGTAAAACAATAGTACAGAACACAAGCAATGATAAGGAAATAAGGAAATGAAATACTACAATCAGCGAGTGGAATAAAACAATAAATCCCAAAAAAGGGGGAAACCTAGAAAATATACTCAGAGAAGATGCCTTTTTTAAGAAGTTTTGAAATATAGAAAAGAAAGAAAAAAGAAAGAGAAAGAAAGAAAGAAGAGCAGAAAGGAAAGGAGAAAAGAGAAGAAAGGAGAGGAAGTAAACAGAAAAGAAGTGAAGATAGATAGATAATTAAAAGAAAGAGAGAGAGAGAGGGGCATATTTAGGTACATGTCTGGAAAGAAAATCAGTTAAAGGCAGCCATAACAAATCTCTCTTAATGATAAAAGGGGTAGTCGTAGCATGGGCACGATCAAGTCTATGATGATGACATAACAAGTTCCACCATGCAGCATAAGAGATTTTTGAGGTATCTTTCCAGTTCGAAGTGATTACCTGCAAAGAAATGGCTATAAACAGATCTATAAATTGACGAACGATGTGGGAAACATTCCAAATAGGAGAAGAACCACCTAACAAAATGTGAACAATATCAAAAGTATGACTGGAACATAATATCTCATTCAGCTTGCACCATATAAGTTGCCAAAGGGAGCTAACCAGGGGACAAAGAAAAAACATATGAAGCAAATTACTATCAGGGTGAGGGCAGGACCAACATTGACTGGAATCTAGACTTTTAAACTTGAAAAGGTCAGAGGGAGTAAAAAAAAGGCGATTATAGAAAAAATACAGAGTTTGAGTGGTGCTAGTCGAGCGAGACACAGTATTGATCTTAGACCAGACAGACTCCCAAACCTGCAAAGAGAAATCCTGTAACAAATCTTTTTCCCACGCAAGTTCATATTTGGGTTTGGGACGATCGAGGGGAGGCCGGGCGAGAATCTTGTAAATAGTAGCAGCTTTATGTGGAGTATCAAAATCTAATGTGGAAGCATCAGGCGGGACAGTATCAGATAAATAATTATGGTGCGAATGAAGAGCAGAGAGAGCTGTGGAAAGGTCAGAGAATTGAGAAGAATACCTAGTGGACAATTGAGAGGAAGAACAAAAGGTTGGAAAATCCACTAAGGAACCATTAACCAAAAGTTGGTTAACGTGCATAATACCCTTATCAATCCATTCTTTCCAGAAGAGAGCTTTGTTTTTAATCTTCAAAGAGTGATTATACCATAGAGGGGTAAGAGAGTGAAGATGCCGTTGCGAATAAGAGGATTGAAACAAAGAGAGGGAGAGGGCCCTGGAGAGCTTAAGAGTAGGTGAAAGAAATCATTTCGGGGGTTGTGATAGGAGGATGGCAACACAAAAGGGGAAAGGCATGATTTGAGCTAGTTCTAATGCACTCCAAGAAGTGCTGAGGGAAGGGGGTGAATCCGCAAGAAATGGCCAGATTTGTTTTAACGTGAAAGAGGAATGAAAACAAGCAAGGTTGGGGAAATTGACACCTCCAAAAGTTTTGGGTTGTTGTAGGCGAGACAAAGATATCCTGGATTTGCGATTGTTCCAAAGGAAACGAACAAGGATGCGATTGATAAGTGTAAAGAAATATGCTGGGAGGGAAATGGGCAGCATGGATAAATAAAAATTGACTATGGGGAGAAGCATCATCTTCATAGTTGCCAATCGACCCCACCAGAATAGAAACAGGGGAGACCATCGTTCAATAAGAGAAGAGAGTTTGGAGAGGATATCCTTATGATTAATCCTGATAGTATCCTTAATAGAAGCCGTATATAAAAGACTCAAACATTTAATACTATTGGAATTCCATTCAAAGCCAGAACCGTGTGGAAGGCAATATTTATTAAGGGGCAAAAACTCGGATTTATCTATATTTAGCTTATAACCAGAGACAGAAGAGTAGTCAGCTAGCAAGGAAAATAAAGCAGGTAGAGAAGTGGCAGGGTTCGATATATAAAGTAAAATATCATCAGCATAGGCCGTGAATTTGATATTCAGGTTTTTGTAGACGAAACCAGAATACGATGGAGAGCACTGAACTTTTTCAAGGAAAGGTTCCAGTGCTAAAATAAAAAGGAGGGGGGACAAAGGACAACCCTGCCTAGTATCCCTATGCAAAGGGAAATAGGATGATTGAGCGCCGTTAACCCAGATAGAGGTAGAGGGAGCAGAATATAATAATTGGATAAGTTTAATGATATGGGGACTAAAACCATGCCAACGAAGAGCACCAAACATGAAATCCCAGTTCACCCTATCAAAAGCTTTCTCAGCATCAAGGGTGATGGCGGCTAAAGGGGTCTTCATGCTAGATGCGAGGTGAATAATATTAAGAAAAGTTCTAGAATTGTCCGTAATAGACCTGCCTTTAACAAATCCAGACTGATAGATATTAATGAGTTCTGGAACAAAAGTATTCAAACGGGAGGCTAGAATCTTTGCATAAATTTTACAATCCGTGTTGATTAAAGAAATGGGCCGATAATTCTTACAAAGGGAGGGATACTTATCTTTTTTAGGGAGGAGGCACAACATAGCTTGCGTAAAGGAGCCTTGTGACTTGCCTGCAGAAAGAAAAGAAGAAATCAAAGAACGAGAGATGTGATATAAGGCAGTGTTTAAATTGAAAATAAAAATGGACAGTGAAACCATCGGGGCCAGGGGATTTATCTTTGGGTAAGAGAGAAATTGCCTTAAGTATTTCTTTTTCCGAGATAGGGGCATCCAGTGGGGAGAGATCAAGATCAACGGCCGAAGACTTGGAAATGTCAGAGAAGAAGGAATCAATTTGAGATGGGGAAGGTGACGATTCTGGCGTATATAGGGAAGAATAATATTGGACAAAACAATCAAGAATCTCATCATCAGTACTATGACGGACCCCACTAGAGTCGGTAATAACAGCTATTTTGGATTTCTGCTTCTTGATTTTAAGATAGTTTGCAAGAGACCTATCAGTTTTGTTACGCCCTCCGTACATTTTAAAATTGAACTTTAAAAGATGATTGGAAGCCGACTAATAAGAGAATTCGTTAAATTGTACTTTGGCTTTGACAAGGGAAGATAAAGTGTCAGGGGAATTAGATGTATAAAAAGTGTGCTCTAGTTCTTTAAGTTGTTTAAGAATGATAGAGGATTTGGCGATAGAGTGTTTCTTTTTTTGCGATACGAAATTGATTATAAAGCCTCTAGCAGACGCCTTAAAAGCGTCCCAAACGAAATGGAACTGAGAGGCAGAATTGAGATTTGTTTGGAAGAATTCATCCATGAAATGTGTGAATTGATCAACAAATTGAGAATCCAAAAGGAGAGAGTTGTTAAAACGCCAACGACGGGAAGTGGGGGTAGGTGAGGGAAAATCCATATCTAGAATTACAGGGGCGTGATCCGAAATAAGGATTGAGCCAATTTCAACATTGGACACGAATTGAAAGGTGTGTTGAGTGAGAAAGATGTAGTCAATCCGGGAATGAGAGGAGTGGATGTGGGAGAAAAAGGAAAATTCCAGGGAATCTGGGTGAGTGAGTCTCCAGGAGTCTATTAATCCTCTAGAGGAGATTGCCTTACAAAAGGAATTTTGCATTTTATTGGGAGTGTATCTGGTCTGTGACTTACGATCCAGGAAGGGATCCATCAGCTGATTACAATCCCCCACAACAATTAAATTAGCATTGGTATGTGAAGAGAGAAACTTGGACAAATCATTCCAAAAAGTAAGATCTATACCATTAGGGCCATACACATTGCAAAAGGAAAAAACTGAATCATTAACAACAACATCCAAATACAACCATCTGCAATTGGAATCTGAAAGTTCATTTTTAAGCTGAATTGACAGAGATTTATGAAATAAAATGATAACACCAATCTTATTATTTACTGAGGGTGAACAGAAAACATCACCCACCCATTGCTTGCGCAGAGAGGAGAGGTCTTTTTGAGAGATGTGAGTTTCTTGCAACAAAGCAACTTGACATTTTAATCTAGCTAAATGAGATAAAACCCTTTTCATTTTGATCGGGTTACGAAGACCCTTAACATTCCATGAGATTACACGAAGACCTTTCATTTATGAATTGAGAGAGAAAATATATACAAGGGAAGAGAAGTAGGCAAAAAGAGATAATATATATGCAAAGAAGGGCAAAAAGCTTTAGGTGAGAGTGAGAGTGAAAAGCAACCAGAAAAAAAAACCAATTAAAGCCCAAGGAAATGAAAAACAACCTTATAGCAACATATGAAACAAAATTATGGAAAAAACAAATAGAGCTGGGTGGATGGAGGAGAATGCCAAAGAAAGAAACAAAGAAAAATGGAAGAGGAGGAGCAGAAGCGCATGAACAGTACCCCAAGAGGAAAAGAAGAAGAGAAGAAAGAACATAGAGAAGAGAAAGAGATGGGAGACAAAACCTCCCATGAGATAAAGCGAAGAAAACAGGATGGCAAAAAACCAAAAGGCTCTAGCCATACAGAACATGAACAGAACAGACAATAAGGTGAGAGTGGGAGCAGCAATGGAGGACGACCGCACAACAAAAGGGAAGGTCGAAAACAAAGTCTCATAAACAAGGGGTATATAAGTAAATGGAACAAAAACAAATGCATTGAGACCATGCACAACAGTATAAGACAAATGAAGGAGACTTACCAAACAACATGAGGGAAAAACAGCGTACTGGGAAGTGACAGAAAGAACGCACAGCAGGGTAGTACAGCCAAGGAGAGATGGGATCAAACACTTGGAAGGGATATCTAAAAAACAAGGGAAGAGAACAACAACATATTATAACAAGGAACATTATAACAAAGAAGTATAGAACAACCAATAAAGGCAATTAAACATTAAGAACTGCTCTGTTCCATAGTGTCATCCTTGTGGGTATTGATAAACTTCTGAAGGTCAGCTGGGTCCTCTAAGCTAAAGGTCCTTTCCTTATACGCAACCTTGAAGAAGCACGGATGGATGAGCCCATATCTTGCATTCATGGCGCGAAGCGTAGGTCTTAAGTCCAGAAACTCCTTGCGACGAGCAGCAGTCGGCTTTGAAACATCCTGGGTGAAAAAAAGTTTGTGGCCAGACCATAGTAACTGCTTGTGCTGCTTAGACGAGTGAAGGATAGTCATTAAATCAGAGTAGAGGAGAAAATACGCAATAATGCCCCTGGGCTTCAAGGAGGCCGAAGAATTTTTAGGTCCAAGACGATGGGCCCTCTGAATATTCACATCCAGGTGTTTAGGGATACCAGTGATGGGCAGCACGTGCGACTTCAAGAAGTGGATGATATCAGACCCCTCTGAATTTTCTGGAACACCATAAATGCGCAGATTATTGCGCCTATTTCGATTTTCCAAGTCCTCTGAGGTTTTCTTAAGCAGATCAACTTCTTTGGTGAGGCTGACGACTTTGGCGGCAACATCCTGAACATCACTAATCTGTTGTTCAACATCAGTCACCCTTTCGTCTAAAGTAGACCATTTTTCGGCAAGTCTATGCAGTGTTGTGGTGGTATCCGCAATAAAAGGGCGAATGAGGCGAAGCTCCTCCATAATGTCCTCAAGCGTAACAGGAAGTGGAGACTTAGAAGGTGAAGGGGGGTCTTTTTTAAGGCGCTTACCAGAGGAGTTAGAGTCCTTGCGCACAGCAGAAGCAGCAGAAGAGGCCTTTGAATTATGCTGATGCTCCATTTTGGCGATGCAAGGGGACTCAATGCAGATAAAGGAGCAAACACCTCACGAAAATGCCCATGTGACAAAATGCTCCAGAATAGCCACCACAAAAAGTCAGAAATATCCTTAAAAAAGCATTTGGAGCGTGTAGAGCGGACAACAGCAACAAAGAGGCCACGCAGAGGCAGAGTCAAGAACTAGTCCAGAGAGCCCACTGACGTCGATCACCACAGGAGGATAAGGCACAGCAGGTATAAGTAATTCATAGGCAACTGGAAGAAAAAATTGTAAGCGCAGCTAAATATATGCAGCAAAAAGGAAAAAGGAAGGCAGAGAGACCATAGCAGGAGGACTGGCGATTGGAAAATCACTTGTTAATAAAAAAAAAACGAGTAGAAGGAAGAGCGCAAATACAAAATGGCGGCCATTATCGAAGATAGCGCTATTTTGCAAGTTTCTCCGTCAAAAAATTGAGCAAAATGAGCAGCAAGCATACCCAGAAGCTCATGGGCAGTTCCGACGTCCAAATCCGCCGTGTTTAAAAGGATGCGCTGTGTAAAAGGGGGCCCTTCATATGTGAAGCGCCGCCGAGGTTGCGGAGCTCAAGGAGGAGCGGCCATCTTAACCGCCGCGTCGTGCGCTCTCCCCTGCAACAGCTATTTCTGACAGCTGTGAAAAGGCAAAGGAATAACATTTTATGTTTTCCTCTTGAGTGTTTTGGATCCAGAGCCCAGGATATTTTGCAGTTAGCCTGGTCACCAGGGAACCGAAGATCAGCAGCCCACAAGAGGACAGCTGTTGACAGGTCTCCTGTTTAGGGTCGAGCCAACAATAGCATGTGCTTGCACATAAGTCTCACTTGTGAGACACTCTTGTATTTAAAAACAGCTTGGAGTCCGCCTGTTACGTACCCATTTGTTGACTTGATGCCACTCTCTTTACTGCCTCGTAATTCGCTACTGCAGGCCTAATATCATTTCCGTTCCTCTCTGTGGAGCATGGGCCAAGAACTGATTGATTCAACTTAACCAGTTTCAGTCAACTGCTGCCAGTGTGGTAGAGGTACTATTTTGTTCTTTTTATCTTCAAGTGCCCTGCAAACAGAAGGCATGTCAGAGGCAAAAATGCGACCAGCAGGACAAACAAAATTGCAAAGATTTATTTTCAATAGTTGACATTTATTATTTTGCCAAGTCTTCTTTTCTCACTTTGGACTCACGTTTTGTTTTTTTCCCGTGGGCGCTGTTCTCAAAGAATGATTATTACATTGTTTAATTTTGACTGCCGTGTCATTGCTTGATTACGGTTGTCTGGGGCTGCCTTGTGAACAATTCTTATCCACAGAAAGCTTTGTGTTACTTAACAAAGAATAAGTGCGTGCGTCTTTCTGTGCAGCACATACATTGGTTCCAACCTTATTTCCATCAGCTTAAGTGCATTACAAGCAAGTTGGAAATTCTTTTTAAAATAAGTGCGTTGCAGAATTGCAAGCTACTCGATGAGTGGCACCCTCATTTTAAGAATGTTTAAAGCACAGACATCAACGAGCTCATCAGCCCCTCTCCAAGGGGAGACCTGTGGGAAAATACCATGTGTTTGCACTGATTAAAAATAAAAACTAACAAGAGAAAATGTTTGTCTTACACAAAAAATACAGTAGGGGTGAAATGAAGCTGAACTCATGGAACATGAGCAACTCCGTGTTGCAAGTCAGACCTGGTTTTAAATCATTATCACTGTGCCTTCTGGGCATTGTAGTTTACAATTTATCATTACTCAATAGCCTTAAAATATCCAGTTGACCAATAAGTCGGTATTGGCTGAGCATGCCAAAAGTCATATAGCCACTTGGGAGCTATAAGGATGAATGATTGAATAACTCATGTGTATAAGCATGTATGGGCATGTGTTACTCTTTACTTCACTTTAATATGCTTACATAAAATAATTAACCCATTTAATCCTGCTAGGCAATGATGAAACACCATTTAAAGAATGCCAAAAAGCTTTAAGAAGCTATGCATTCATATGTTATCATGGCAGGAATATATTACAAAATAAGTTTTGTCCTTATGTTTAAATAGTACTCTGAAGCATAGCGTCCATTCAGTGAAACCGCGGTGAGTTGGGAGGGGGGTCCGACTGCCGAGGCAGCTTTTGGGGACTGAAAACTACTGATCCCATGGGATGATCTATCATGTCGGCCATTGAAAGAACCAGAGGCCCCTGTTGAGCCTGTTGTAGGTTAGCCGTCGTGTCCTCCTGCCAGCAAAGATGCCACATGTAGACACATTTCACCCTCAGGCCAGGCGTTACCCAGTTTATAAAATAAAGGGGAGGAGCCCGCTCGAGGACTTTCTGCCCTACCACTGTGTGCGTTTTTATTATTATGGGAGGAGTGGCGCAGTTACACCGTAGGCCAAAAGCACCCTACCTCTCAACAGAGGACGCAACACTAGTGATGAGGGCAGAGGACAGCCCACTCATCTCTCCCTCGCTCTGTCGCTGATAGTCCCGCAGAGCAAGTGGCACATGCCACAAAGAGACATGGCCCTGCACACCAGTGGGCCTGTAAAAAGAGGGTCCATGCCTCCATGTGTACCGACACTATGGATTGCAGTCAGCCTATGAAAAGAGGCAGAGGCTCGCGATCGGCAGCCGAGCACCCTCTCACCACAATTGGACATGCTCCTGCTGTTCTTCAGGGCACCATGTTGGGGACTTCAGCTGAAGGTTTTGGGGCCTGCCCGTTTTCCCTATGTGCACTCCCATTCAGACTGGCAATGATCAAGTACTCATAAAGGCAAGCAGTCTTTCCCCACTGGGGACACAAATGCTTGCACAATTATTGAATTGTGTTGCGACGTTTAAATATTTAATTTAGGATCCTTTTTAAAACAATTTGCTGACCCTTGCTGGAATCGAACCCTGCTCCCCGCGCAGAGCGATCTAGGCTCTGACGCGGTCTGAGACAGGGCCGGCAGACATCTTGGGGAGGAATTGAGGTGAGTGGACTAGTTGTTGTCCCACCTTCTGCCCCCTCCATTCAATAAATGGAGACTGATTCCCGACAGCGCAGCGGGCGAGCCGGCGGCGCGCCGAAGGTGCGCCAAAGGTAAGCCCGTCTGGGCCCGTCCGGGCCTGTACGGGACTAGGGGCTACCCCCCTAACATCTAGGACTGCCGATATCCCACTAAGAACATATACTAGGGACCAACTCCTGGCAATCAGAAGTGAGCACAAGTCTACCTGTAATTTTCTCTCTCCATATGTCAATGACCAGATCCCATGTAATGGATGTAATTTTAAGTTTACGGCTGATATTGTTACCCCTGATGTAGGCTCCTACTCATTAGCACTAATAAATTGCAGATCCCTGCGCAAGCATGCGCTGGAAATTTCATTACTCCTGGAAGAACGAGACCTGGAGGTACTCTTCTTAACGGAGACATGGACTAACGAGAGCTCCGACCCAGATATCGTAAGAGCTTTACCGCCTAATTATGCAATCATAAGACAAGACCGTACTGATGGAAGGGGTGGAGGGATTGCGATAATTTACAAAACATCAGCGATTTGCAGACAGGAGAAGGTCGCTATAGAAGGTTCAGAAAGTCTGTCCTTCTCCATTACACTGTCCCCGACCTGTACATGTACAGGGCTCCTTGTGTATAGGCCCCCTGGACCCCTCGGCCAATTTTGTGACGAGCTTGTGAGCTGCGCCATTAATCTCTCCTGCAATGCCCCTAACTTTACTATGCTGGGAGATTTTAATATTCATCTGGATGAAGGAGACTCCCATGCCTGTCAAAAACTGTTAACAGCTTTAGAGGTGATGGAACTCAAACAAATCGTTCTAGGTTCCACACATATAGCAGGTCACACTCTTGACCATTGTTATACCAATATGAACGCGCTGAAGTTCGAAAACTCAACAGTGGTTCCCTGGTCGGACCACAACCTCTTGTCCTTCTCCTTGACCCACTATAAGCAACCAATACAGACCAACGTCTCTAAAAAAATGTGTAGGATCTGGTCCAAACTCCCTGTGGACAAATGGACATCGGAACTTAGGAAATCAAAACCAGAGTATACTAATGACCCTATAGAGGCAAATGCGCGTTTTAATCATTGGCTAGAGGAATCCCTTGAGGTGACCCTGCCTAAAACTGAACTTTCCCATCGGAAAGGGGCGAATAAAAAAACGTGGTACACACCGGAGTTGAGAACACTCAAACAGATATGTAAACAGAAGGAGAGAAGGTGGAGGAAAGACTACGGTGAAGATAATAAAAAAGTTTACAGACTAGCATTACGCAATTATAAGCAGGCTATAAAAGTGACTCAGTCCAACTATTATCAGGAAAAAATCTCTTTAGCTGCTAGTTCCTCCAGGGAAATTTTAAAAATTTTTAAAGCCTTGGTTACCCCTCCTACCCCTGTTATGGACTTGAATATGGCACTCCCGCGCTGCAGGGACTTGGCAAATTTTTTTGCCGCAAAGGTAGCGAATATCTATGCATCTTTTCAAGCGACTGCCACAGGTGACTGCAATAGGGCTAACCCCCCTTTGGCACAAGATCTACCTACGCTCAATGAATTCTCCCCTCTGGATGTCGACAAGGCCCAATTGCTTCTGGGCAATTTGAAATCTGGATCACCTAGTGACATAGCTCCACCAACCATCCTCAAGCTTGTCTCAAACACAGTAGCCCCTGTGATGCAGAATGTGATTAATACATCCTTGTCCTCAGGGGTAGTTCCAACCATGTGGAAACAAGCAAGAGTAAGAGCGTTATTAAAAAAGCCCAACCTCAATCCTGACGATTGTTCCAACTACCGTCCTATTTCCCTGTTGCCCACTGTTAGCAAGATTGCGGAAAAACATGTTAACTCTCTTCTATCCACCTTCATTGAGGCTAATAATCTGCTACATTACACCCAGACTGGGTTTAGATGTAAACAGGGTACTGAAACGTCCCTGGTGGCTGTAATTGAGGAAACCAGGAAGATTCTGGACGAAGGGAAATGTGCGGCTATACTATTATTAGACCTCAGTGCGGCCTTTGATACCGTTAATCACGCGATTCTCATTCAGAGATTGAGTGATATAGGTGTCACTGGGACCGCACTGAACTGGCTTAGCTCCTTCCTGTCCAATCGGACCTTTTCAGTATTTGAGGATGACATAGTTTCAGCCCCAATACAGCTCCAATGTGGTGTTCCCCAGGGGTCATCCCTCAGCCCTACTCTATTTAATATTTACATGAGACCTTTGGCTGAGGTGGTGCAACCCTGGGGAGTACAGTTGGTAACTTATGCTGATGATACTCAGCTTATCATCTCCCTGTCGGGGCAGGAGACGACTTATAACAACCTATCCTCCTGTCTTAGTAAAGTGCAGGATTGGATGAACGACTCTTTTTTGAAGCTTAATGGAGCTAAAACAGAGGTCATGATGTTAGGACATAAACCACCTACCTCTGTGGATATGTGGTGGCCGGACTCTTTGGGGCAGCCTCCAACCCCTAAGGAGCAAATTAAGAGCTTGGGAGTGTGGCTCGACCCAGCCCTTAATTTTCAGGTCCAAGCCCGGAAGGTAGCGGGGACTGGTTACGCCCTCATGAGAGCACTCAGAAAAATTTTAGGACTACTTCCCTTTGAGGCTAGAAGGATCCTAGTCCAATCCCTTATACTATCTCGATTAGACTATGCCAACGCAGTCTATCTAGGGGCCCCTAAAGGGACAATCAAGATCCTTCAGACCATCCAAAACTGTGCTGCCCGATTGCTACTAAACATCCCACGCAGAACCTCTGTCAAACCAGCATTGAGGCAATTGCATTGGTTGCCTGTGCAACAACGAATTCAATTTAAAGCGATGACTATTGCTCACAAAGCCCTGCATAACTCGGGACCAGACATTCTTGCACCCTTGTTTATGCCTTATCAAACATGCAGAACCCTGAGATCCAGCAATAAGAATCTACTGGCAATCCCCAGGATCAGGAGATCGCGCACCGGGGGCAGACGTTTCGCTCTACAGGTTGCAAAGCTCTGGAACAATCTTCCAGATGCTATCCGATGGGAGGAGAACCACCTCAGGTTTAGAAAAATGCTGAAAACCTTCCTATTCTGCTAAAGTTTATGGAGATGACTTGACCACATAAGCGCTGGGATGCCTTAGGGTAACCATGCGCTATAGAAATGTGTAATCATTCATCATACCTCATCCATGGAACCCTGTCACTAAAGAAGCACTGATCAAGGCAAGCAGTTGTGCCGCTAATTGAGCGCTACCAAATGCCCCATCCATGGGCCAAAGTCACTAGGCATCAATGGGGACGATAGGCCACATCCTAAGAACCCATACCAAAAGAAAGGAAAAAACAAAGTAAGAAAGGAAAATAAATTAAAACAGAGGAAAAAAGGAGGGATAAAAGACACACAAACACCACACTCTTCCTTCAAGAAGGCAGACGAACTCAACGTAGTTCAACCACCCAGTCAAATCGGCACATAGCATGCGCTCACTGGTGTATTACCCCCATTCAGCCAAGTGGCCCATCTGGAGACTGATTCCCCCAGGTGGAACATATGGGCTGCTAGACAATTATTTCACAGCGACATGAGAGACTGGTGGCGCAGTAAAACGCTCCCTACTTATACACTACGCAGGGGAAGAAATCTACCTCCTATTCAAGCACCTACCAAACACAGGCCTACCTACTGACTATGATGCCACAGTGAGAGCGCTCTACACTCATTTCAAACCACAGTTAAATTCAGACTTTCTTTGAGAGGTTTAAGCTGCACCAGGCCTGCCACCGAAAGGGCGAATCAATCAACACATTCTACGCCAGGCTACAGGACTTAGTGACAACCTTCACAGCTGATGACCATATCAAGAGAGATCCATGCACAGTTGATTCTGTTGAATCGCAACAAAGCACTGCATTGTCTAATTCCTAGACAACCAAATATAAGCCTCCACGACATCCTGATTCTCGCATGGTCAATGACCTGGCGGCTGCATGGGTCGATGAGATAGACCTGGCACTAACACGGACGACCGATAAGTGTGGTCTTCAAGACGGAATGTGCAGACGCCTTAAGGATGAAGGAGAGGGGACACCCCAAGAGGGTGCCAAATCTAGTCCTAGAAGAACAAGCGCAGATACTGTGTGCAGGAAGAATATTAAATCAATGCTTGCCCAGCACAAGGCCAAACGTGCTCTCACTGCGGGATCCCAAATCACTTTGCCTCGGTCTGCTGAAAGAAAATGCAGGGCAGGGACCCCCGAGGCAACAAGCCACTGAGGAAAGCAATGCGCCAACTATCAATCACAAACATAACACACCCTAGTGACTTGAAGGCTACCCCTCCATCTACCTACCGCATAGAAGACTCCTAGCTTGAAGCGGAAGAATCATTCCTCATATCATTCACAATAGAGCTGAAGAAGCGCCACAAGTCGCAAACCACATGCACAGTCTGCATAGCAGGGTCAGACATAAAAGCTGTCATCAACACCGAGGTCTCTGTAAACATCATGGTTATACAGCAGTTCAACCGCTTCTGACCCAGGCCGCAACTTGTGTCGTCCAAAACAAAAATCTTTGCATTTGAGAGTCCGTCACCCCTACCCCTAAGCAGAGGGATAACGGAACCCATCCAGACAAAAATCCATGACCTGCCCACCATCATAGAACTGCTAAGGGCTCTAACCAGGGGGGACACCAAGTGGAGCTGGGGCGACCATGAGGAAGCAGCTTTCCAGTGTATCAAAGCCGCACTCCTGAACAACACCACACTGGGGTATTTCGACCCTGAAAAGCACACTGAACTGCTGGTAGATGCAAGCCCAGTAAGGCTTGGAGTGGTGCTGGCCCAGGAGCAAGAGCTAGCATTCACCAGGAAAGCACTCTCACCCACCGAGGCGCAATACATCCATATTGAGCAAGTGACTCTAGCAATCAAGTGGGCGTGTCAACATTTCCACCTTTATGTGAGTGGCCAACCCTATAAAGTTGTCACTGACCATAAACCGATAGTTGCACTTTTCCGGGAATCAGCCACACATACACCCCTAAGGATCGATCGATGGTCCATCCAGCTGCAGAAATACATGATAGAAGTTGTCTACCGACCGACTTTCTATCCTGTCACCCAGTGCCTCCAGAAGCCCAAGCTGACAGCCAAGATGCGGAGGCAGTGGAATTCTACATCAACATGATCTCATGTGCTGCTTGACCTTGGGCTTTGACCCGAGCTGACATCAGGGATGCAGCTGAAACAGACTTGGTCCTCACCAAAGTGCAGGATGCCATTCGAGGGAACACATGGCAAAAACCTTCTACAGGATGCGAATGACTGGCCGGGGCAGGAAAATGAGTGCCTCATGAAGATGTGGAGGGTGAGAAACGAGCTCAGCGTGACCCGGGACGGGATTGTCCTGTGCAGGTGCTGCATCGTCATCCCAGCTGCCCTGCGACATAACGTAACACAACTAACACATGGAGGGCACCAGGGGTTGATGAAGATGAAATCCAAGATGAGGGAAAAGATATGGTTCCCTGGACTGGAAGACCTAGCCGAGGAAGTTGTCCGAAGGTGTCCCGCATGCCAAATGACTAGTATTCCGGAGAGACCCACGATGATAATCACTGAGGATTTGTGCAATACTCCCTGGGAGAAAGTGAGCATAGACTTTGGGAGCTTCCCACACGGGAGGGTCAGGTTAGTTATGATGGAGACCTACTCTGAATATCCCATCATGGAGGTCATCAGCTCAATGTCATTCACACACGTGGGCCCAGTTTTGGAGAAAACGTTTGCAATATCCAATTTCCCAACCAAGATTAAGAGTGACAATGAGCTGCCATTTCAAGGCAGGGAATTCAGTGACTTCTTAAAACACTACAGAATCGGCATCATCTCCCAATGGCCACAAGCCAATTGTGAAATCGAAATTTTCAAGAGAACATTCAACAAAACGCTCTGTATTGCGGTGGCCAAGCAGACTGACCCAGAGCGCTACTTACAGTCATTTTTGAGAGACCATCAGGGCACACCCCACAGCACCACTCAACAATTCCCATGGACTTTTATGTTTACTGGGCCTTGCCAGGACTCGATTCCTGTGTGCATGGGTGGATGCTACACCCATACGATGCCACCTGGACTCAGGCATGCAGGCAATAACAAAATGCAGTGACCAGCTACAAAAGAAGGGCCCAGTCCCATGACCGCTGGCCAGGGGACCAAGTGATCATCAAAGACCGGCGGCCTGGGTGGAAGTTCAGAACACTGTACGAGAAAGGAGTGTGTACAGTCTTGAAGAGTGATGGAACCATAATAACAGCCATAAAGGGATGAGAGACGGTAGCCCAGAATATCTCATGGTTTAAGAAAATAGAGGTGGCCCGCAAGACGTTGTTTCAGAGGACGAGGGAGCAGAAGAGGAAGTTTGGCCCAGCATGGGGGAAATCCCAGGAGCTGACAAAGGACCCAATGACTAGCCACCAATGACCACAGAAGAACATGTGCCATTCAGTGCTTCACCCGAGGGCAGCAGATCAGGGGCCACCTGGTCGCAACCAGCATCCCATGTACTGTCTTCGGCCTAACCCACAGCCCAGCTTGCGATTCAAGGACTTTGCATGCTGCATGGAAGACTGGTCAGAACAGTCGCAAGGACTGAGTTGGGATGGGATGTTGAAGGTTAGCAGTTCTGTCCTCCTGCCGGCAGGCACGCCAGATGTAAGGACACTTCACCCTCGGGCCAGGCATGGCCCAAGGTTATAAAATAAAGGGTAGGAGACCGCTTGAGGTCTTTCCACCCATCCACGGACACTATGTAGGTCTGTATTATTTAGGTGGGAGTGGAACTGTTGCAAAGTAGGCCAAAGTTGCCCTACTTCTCAATGGAGGTCTCAACAGAGCCTACTCCAGCACGACCGGCATCAGCTGGTCTAAAGACACTCAATGGCCCTGTGAACTGGCCTACACACAAGTGTAAACAGCCATTAATAGACACCTAGGCCAGAGATAACCAGGCAGAACTAGATCACAACCCTCTTGGCCTGAGGCAATTAGTATGAGATTTCTTGTGTGATTGACACAAATCAATATATTCGAGGGAGTGATACATCCCTTTTTTTCCCCCTCTCCCAACACAGTGAAGCTAACATAACAGGAGTAGGAGACTTTCGGGGTGCAGCCCTTGCTGCCTGTACCCCTTAGGATGGTGTAGACCCTGTAGTCAGCTCTTCTCACTCCCCCGTACGGTGAGTCACATCTTTTGCCTGCGCTGCCAGAGGCAGGGACATCGATGAAGACAAGGCGCATGGCTCCTTGGGGTGCTGAAGGCACAGTGCAACATTTACCTTTTATCTTCCATTCTGTCTCCCCCCGCCATGTTGTTGAAGCTCACTGATGCACGAACCCCGGTGGTGACTCTATCCAGAACTGTACACTTTCTACTCAGCAATGTAGTATTGCCAATTTCCTCCACTCCATCAACATCTGTCATCGAGCACTGGACAAAATGGGCTGCACTATAGCCAAAAGTACTGGAACTCCAGGCCACTCCGGGTCAAAGTCCACTCCATCGGAATGCCCCTCCATAATAGTGCCGGAAAATGACATGCCCATGCTAATTACTGGCCACCCGCAGGACAAACTAAATGTCATACTGCTAGAGATATGCAACTCCAGAGCCACCATTGAACAGCACCTGGGTCTGTTGTCAAGAAAGCGGTGTGGCGGAGCAGCCAGGGCAATTGACAACAGAACACCCGGGCTCTTGGTTTGATCCCCAGCACTGGGGGCAGGTCAGCCCAGCACCATGTGACTCTGGGCAATAGCTCGCTTATTCTTCCTGGCGGTCCCAACACCTTGACGCCCTCGGGTAATTGTTTGCGCTGTACAAATACTGGATTTACATTTTACAGTGATCACCACTGATCTTAGCCTCCTCTAAGATTATCACAGGAAATTAGCAGCAGGAAATTAGCAGAGTCAAAATTAAAGAAGCGGTCCTTGCTGTCTTAACGCCCTGGCAATCGGAACAGGCTTCTTCCGTTGCACATCTCCAACGGTAGATGGACATATCACAGGAGCACTGAGGGGAGGGTAAGCCAAAATAATGTTAGAATCATCGGGAGGTTGGAAGAGATGGAAGGCCCTGGCGCCACACATTATGTGAAAGGCCTACTCTGGAGCACAGTGGCGCTGACCGGACTGTGAGACTTATTCACAGTAGAGATAGCATACCAGGTCCCCTCAAAGAGGCCACCACAGGGTGCACCGCTGCATCTATTCATGTCACATATCGTAAACAACAGGGACCAGGACGTACTCCTCTGAAGCGCTTGGAAGGCAGCACTTATCCTAATGGATAATGAACAGATTTTGCTGTTCTCAGATTATACAATTGCAGCCCAATGCCAATGATCCTCCTTCCAGGCAGTGAAGCGACAGCTGAGTTCTGTGTGCCTCACTTATGCCTTTTGTTCCCAGCTTGAGTTAAGATGATCCATGAACAGAGAACTCTCTTTTTCACCACGCCATAGATAGAGTGGGATTGGGAGAAACAACTCTTTCCCGATTCACGGAGATCTGGGACCTCACAGTCAGTGATGCCTAAAGCACAATGACCACCCCGGAAGCGATGCCGGGGGCCACTCCACAGAGCACAAAGGATTGTAGCTCTAGCCCAGCAAAGCCCTGGAAGGTCAAAGAGAAGCACTTATGTCTGCAACTTTTCTTCAGGATACCTGGCCTCTAAGTATGGGCCAAAAATCTGTTCGGCTCGCGGAAATTGCGGTATTTTTGGCAATTTCGCAATCCGCGAATCTCGAGGAAATTGCCGAAAAATCCGCAAATCCGCTTGCGGGTGGATTTTTTTGTTTTGCAGTTTGTAAGTTGTAACATTCTGGCCCACAGGAAGCACTTACAGAGTTAAGGCAGGTGCCCGAGTTGAAGCTAACTTTGCAACCATTTTAGAATGGCGCCGGCAAGCTGCCAGAGTGAAAGTTGCTTACTTGCAAGTTGCAACTATAATCTGACCCTGTCCTGACCCTAAACAGCCGGGTGCCCGAGGCAGTGTCAGAGAATAGTTGCAACTTGCAAGTAAGCAACTTCAACTCTGGCAGCTTGCCAGCGCCATTCTAAAATGGTTACAAAGTTAGCTTCAACTCGGGCACCTGCCTTAAATCTGAAATGCTTCCTGTGGGCCAGTTGAAGCTCAAATTCAGCGGTGGCAAAGTTACAGGCACACATGGTCACTGGATACAAATCTTCTGGCCCTTTACACAGCTGCAGTGTAGGAAAAGTACTATACATTTACCCAACGAGGTAGCACTTACTGATTAGCCAGTAGAAGTAGAAAGTACAGTCTATTTGTGCAAAATAAATCAGATTTGTGCATTGATCTGGGCAGTTTTACCATTCACAACATATATTTCTATCACATCACTTTTGTTGTGCTGCACCCTCACTACACCATAAGCCTTCCATATGGGATTTTAGCATCCTATTTTCATAGTTAAACATAAATGAAAACATCTCTGAGCTCCTTCCTCATAGTGACGAAGTTGTAGCTCCCAGTAGGACTAGGATTTCCTACTGGTAAGGAGGAACCCATATGATGAAGCATGTCACCTTCGGGTGAGTGAGGGTTCTAATCCTTAAGGGATAAATCCCCAAATTTTTTGCTTTAGGATTTACTGTAATAATACAAAACTCTGAGTGAGAGAGTTGGACATAGACCACTTATTTGCCTAGTAAAGGCCACTGTTGTGCATTTTTCAGACCAGAGGTATTAGTGTGTTGCCATTCCTGGTGCACCTTCCAATGGTCATCGCAGACTGGGCTAATTATTCTTGGAATATAGATGGGGACTTTCATGCGGTACTTGATGTAGACTTGGACTGGTCCAATCTCCCTCAGCAGGCTCGCTCCGACAAGCTAATGCCCTGCAACAGTGGGTGCAGGAGGGAACCCTGTCAGATGCTTGGTGAAGCCATAATGATGGCATGCGTGAATACTCTTTTTATTCCACCCCACATGCGCTACATGCACACCTCGAAAGAATCCTATGCACTACCTTGCTCCAGACCAACATTACCCACACAACATACCTAAGGAGAACACGATCAGACCATAGTCCATTAGAGATTACACTATCATGGGACCGGGTGCAAGCCCCCATTCCCACATGGTGCTTACAACCACAGCTCTTAAAAGATGGGGAACGTTCCAAGAAACCATAGCAACTACAATTAATGCATATTTTGCCAAAAAACTCAAAATCAGCATCCTCTCTATTAGTGAAATGAGAGGCGTTCAAGGTGGAAGTGCGAGGGATATCCATAGGTGCAGACGTGGGAGCCCACAAAACAAGTCTCTGTGATCTTACCCACATCGAGAACAGCCTGGACAACCAGGAGAAGCCTGCAATTGAAAATGAGGTCCATACCCCAAAGTTACAGGAAGCTAGGATTGAATATGCTGAACTAGTTGAGCGCATGCACATCATCGATTATAGGGCCTATGTGCAGAAGACCTACACTGAGGCAGATAAATTGAGTGCAAATATTAGCCTGCATGATTTCGCCAATGCCCCAGCCCATTTCTATCCTTACTATAACCACACCCCAGCACACCAGGTTGCAACCAATTGGAGATTACAATAGTATTTCATAATTTGTATGCAACCCTACATTTGGCTCCCCCCAGCTGACTCCTCTGCTATTCATTCTTTTCTGGAATGGCTGTCTCAGCCCAAAGAACCGGTCATTGTCAGGGACGCCTTGGGTGCCCCCTCACCCTCAGTAAAATTTGAGGGGCCCTTAAAGAACTGACTTGCAATAAAACACCAGGCTCTGACGGCCTCCCTGTAGAGTTTTATGCCACCTTTGTTACAAGACAAGTCCCACAACTGAAGCGGTTATGCAAGACCTCTCTGGAGGAAGGCATGCTATGTTGGTAACTTCTATATTGAAACCTGGTAACTCCCCACATGACATATCCTCCTATAGACCTTTATCATTGCTCAACACTGAATATAAAATCCTAAGGTTCTGGAGAGAAGGCTGCTCCCCAACCTCATACACACAGATCAGTACGACTTTCTCCCCAACACAACATTTCCCCCAACATCCACCTTTTACACCAAATCATGAACGCTGCCCGGGGCCACTTTCAAGAGCCGGAAGGCTTTCTTTATATCTCCGACAAGCTTTCACCATATTGACTTTGAGACTTGTTGTTTGCTGCTTTTGAGCGCTTTGGGATCCACCCTACTTATATACGCTGGGTACAATTATTGTATGCCTCCCCTACAGCGAGGGCTCACATGGTGTCACACATCTCCTACTCATACCCGATATTTTGTGGCACCAGACAAGGATGTCCGCTGTCACTGTTACAGTTTGTACTGGCAGTAGAACACTTGGCACAGTGGATTAGACAAAAAGCCTGGGGCTAGGAAATACATATACGACCCACAACTCAAGCGATATACCTGTATGCTGATGACTGATATTTTACACAAAAGATTTCTGTGTGAATCATCTCAGACTGCCAGACAATTCTCTATGTTTACGACACTCTCAGGCCGTAGTCTAAATATTGATAAATCCTACGCTTTCTAGCACTTACACTAGGGCATCTCTACCTTTTAGCAAAATGAATACCCAAGTGGCACCCCAGACTTTTTGAAATTTAGGGATACAGGTCTATCGAGACCCCCTGGATTTATTGGAAGGAAATATCCCGAAGATGATATAACATTCCTTAAATCACAGACTAGTTTTTGGATCACACTGCCATTCTCGGTGGAGTTTCGTTTATCCCTCACCAAGATAGTTATGATACTATGCCTACTTAACCACTTTGTAAACTTGTCGGGACTTACCCCAGCCCAGATATTTCAATTACTAACTACTTTGCTAATTATTTTGGCCTGGGGCAGTAGCCAATGTAGGATTAGCTTGTCCAAATTACAGTTGCCACCTGACGAGGGAGGGATTTTAAATCCCACAGTCTGGCAGGTCACCTGCAATGATTTGGACACACAAATGATATGCTAGACCAGGGCAAATTACACAGCATGATATGCCAGAGTTCTCCCTTGTCCCCTTCTGCCCCCTTCTGCTGTGTATCACCCTCACATATTGAAAAATGGCCCTGCATTATACCACCACATGGACGCCATATGCCCCAAACATACTACTACGCGGACTCCCCACACTTTTTGAGGACTGCACCCTCCTGAATCACTCAGACTATACTCACACTAAAGGCCTGTCAGACACACTTTTGCTTTTACACAGTAACGTTATTCGCTAAATCCAATAACACTGGTTGCTGAGTAGTGCCGAAACACTCGCACATGAACTTAAACAGGCGATGCACTCAATGCTAGTTCACAGCAGACACTGATCCACTGGCTTTATCGAGGGCTCCGTGCACACCTTTCTGTCTCCTTAACCTCCTTACAGGCAAAAAAGAAAAAGGACCTCGCCCAAAGACTCCATGATAAAGATTGGCCTTTCTCCTCGAATATCCCAAGAGAACCTCCCGCAAATCCCGCTTCACATTTATTCAGTTTTTTTATTGCATCTCCATCAATCAATCAATCAATCAATCATATCATTTGTAAAGCACACTGCTCACCCGTGAGGGTCTCAAGGCGCTGGGGTGGGAAATGCTGCTACTGCTCGAAAAGCCAGGTCTTGAGGAGTATTCTGAAGGTCAGCAGGTCTTGGGTATGCTGTAGGTGGATGGGGAGGGTGTTCCAGGTCTTGGCGGCGAGGTGGGAGAACGATCTGCCACCTGAGGTCGCTCTTCGGAAGCGGGGGACTGTAGCGAGGGCGAGGTCGGCGGATCGGAGCTGGCGGGTCTGGGTGTAGGAGCTGAGACATCTGTTGAGGTATGTTGGTCCGGTGTTGTGGAGTGCCTTGTGTGCATGGGTGAGGAGCTTGAAGGTTATCCTCTTGTTGACTGGGAGCCAGTGCAGGTCTCTCAGGTGGGGTGTGATGTGGCTGCGGCGAGGGATTTCGAGGATCAGGCATGCAGAGGCATTCTGGACGCGTTGGAGCCGTCTCAGGAGATTGGCCGAAGCTCCTGCGTAGAGGGCGATTCCATAGTCCAACCTGCTGCTGACAATGGCCTGGGTGAACGTTCTTCTCGTTTTAGTGGGGATCTACTTGTAGATCCTACAGAGCATGCGGAGGGTGTTGAAGCAGGAGGAGGAGACGGCGTTGACCTGTTTAGTCATGGAGAGGGTGGAGTCGAGGATGACCCCTAGGTTGCGTGCATGGTCAGTGGGTGTTGGAGCAGTTCCCAGTGCGGTCGGCCACCAGGCGTCGTCCCAGGCCGAAGGGTTAGATCCGAGGATGAGGACCTCCGTCTTGTCCGAGTTCAGCTTCAGTCGGCTGTTCCTCATCCATTCAGCAACAGCCTTCATTCCTTCGTGAAGGTTGGTTTTGGCGGTGTAGGGGTCCTTGGTGAGGGAGAGTATCAGCTGGGTGTCATCGGCATAGGAGACGATGTTGAGGTCGTGCTGGCGGGCGACGTGGGCGAGCGGTGCCATGTAGATCTTAAACAGGGTTGGGGTGAGGGATGAGCCCTGGGATACGCGGCAGATGATCTTGGTGGCTTCAGAGCGGCCGGGGGAAGGCGGACGCTCTGTGTTCTGCCGGAGAGGAAGGAGGTGGTCCAGTCCAGGGCTTTCTCTTGGATCCCAGCATTGTGGAGGCGTGTTCTTTGTGTGTGGTGACAGACCGTGTCGAAGGCGGCTGACAGGTCCAGGAGGATGAGGGCCACCGTTTCTCCGTTGTCCAGCAGGGACTTGATGTCATCGGTGGCGGCGATGAGGGCAGTCTCGGTGCTGTGGTTGCTGTGGAACCCAGACTGGGAAGGGTCCAGGATGTTGTTCTCCTCGAGGTAGCGGGTCAATTGTTCGTTGACGGTCTTCTCGATGACCTTTGCCAGGAGCAGGGAGATGGGCCGGAAGTTCTTGAGGTCCTTGGGGGTCAACCTTGAGTTTCTTGAGTAAGGCGTTGATCTCACCGTGCTTCCAGCTCTCCGGTAAGGTTGCTGTCTCGAAGGAGGTGTTGATGACTTTCCAGAGATGGGATGTGATGGATGTGCTGGCTTTGTTGAAGATGTGGTGTGGGCATGGATCTGACAGAGATCCTGAGTGGATGGTGTTCATGATCTTGATAGTGTCATCGTCGTTGATGTTGGTCCAGTAGAGCAGGCGGTTGGTGCGGATGGTGGTCGTGTGGGCGGAGGTCTCAGTGGTTGTCGGGGCGGTCCTGGCGTTGAAACAGTTGTGGATGTCTGTGATCTTGCGGTGGAAGAAGGTGGCCAGCGAGTCGCACAGGTCTTGCGAGGGTGGGACGTCGTTGGTGTTGGAGCTTGGGTTGGAGAGTTCCTTCACGATGTTGAAGAGCTCTTTGCTGTTGTGCGCATTGTTGTCTAGGCGGTCTTTGAAGGAGGCCGTTTTGGCGGATCTGATGAGGTGATGGTGTCTGCGGGTGGCATTCTTGTGGGCGGCGTGGCTGTCCGGTGCTCGTTTACGGAGCCAGATTTTCTTTGTTGTTGGTATGATTGTTGGAGGGTTTCTTGATCTGGGCAAGGGAGTTGGCGCAGTTGTTGATCCACTGTCTGAGATTGTGGGCGGCGGTGTTGGGGTCGGTATGGTCGGCGGGTGGGCTCTGGGCGAGGGTGGTGGTTAGCTGGTCTTCGGTGACTTTGCTCCAGCAGCGGTGAGGCATCAGTTGGGTGCAGTGGTGCGTGGTGGGTTTCTTGAATGTGAAGTGGAAGCAGCGGTGGTCGGTCCAGTGAATTTTAGTGGTATGGTTGAAGGAGACGTGGGGGCTTGCGGGGAAGATGGGGTCAAGCGTGTGACCGGCGGAGTTGGTGGGTGTTGTGACGAGTTGTCTGAGTCCGAGGTTGGCTAGGTTGTCGATCAGGGTGGTGGAGTTGGTGTCGTCATTGTTCTCGAGGTGGAAGTACAGCTCCCCGAGGAGGATGTAGTACATGGAGGCTAGGGCGTATGGGCTGACGAAGTCGGCGATGGAGTCGCTGAGCTGTGGTCGGGGTCCGGGCGGTCTGTAGATGAGGGTTCCTCTGAGGGTGGTGTTGGGGTCGGTGTGGATCTGGAAGTGCAGGTATTCGGTGGTGCTGAGGGTGTCGTCGGTGTTGGTCGAGACTCTGAGAGTGTTCCTGTGGACGATGGTGATTCCTCCTGCTGCTCTGTTGGTGCGGTCCTTGCGGGTGATCTTGTAGCCTTCCGAGACGGCTATGGCTATGTCGGGTGCCGAGGCAGGGTTCAGCCAGGTCTCCGTCAGGAAGGTGACGTCGGGGTAGGTTGAGTCGAGTAGGTCCCAGAGTTCAACGGCATGTTTTAGGGCAGAAAGGGTGTTGAGAAGGATGCATCTGAGGTGGTTGGGTTCTTTCCTGGTCGGCAGCATGGTGGGGCGGATGCTTGGGAAGCTGCAGTTCTGGCAGGTGAAAGCTCCGTGAGTGTGCTTCGGGCGGCCAGGAAGCAGGTGTGTGGTCATCTGGTTTTGAGTGCGTGGAGGGTTCTGGCATCGTAGCGGTGTCGGGCGTCGTGGCGTTCGTGGTGTCCAGGGCTCCTGGAGCAGGGCGCTTTCCAGGCACGGACGGGCACAGACAGGCTTGCCTTAGGTGCGCCAGCGGCGCGGCCGCGTAGCACAGCCACGTAGCGGCTTCCATATGAGGAGATGTGGGAGGGAGGAGCAGCTGGGAGGCGGGAGCGGGGCGGCGAATGGGATTGCAGGTGGGCGGGGCCGCAGGGTCGCAGCAGCGGTAAAAATGGGCAAGGGCCGTGGGAGAACTGGGCACAGGAAGTAAAAACAAGTTTAGGCAAGGAAACAAGTACAGGCACTGGGGAATAAAAACAAGTCTGGGCAAGAAAGCAAGTACAGGCACAGGGGAATAAAAACAAGTCTGGGCAAGAAAGCAAATACATGCACAGGGGAATAAAAACAAGTCTGGGCAAGAAAACAAGCAAAGGCACAGGGGAATAACAATAAGTCTGGGCAAGAAAGCAAGGGGAAAAATACAAGATTAGGCAAAAACAATGCAGGCAGAGCCGTGCAGCAGTGTGGGGAGCGACCTGCCTGCGAGGTCCATGGGAAACAACCTTTGCAATGCATCATTTACAACACATGCATTAACAACGCAAGTCATTACAATGATGCGTTGTTACATTGCATGCCATTACAACGCAAGCCGTTACAACGACTTGTGGTAGGGGGCAGAAGGTGTTGTATTAGTTCGATTTTCAATCCAACACCTTCCCTACTGTTGCACACACTGGAATTGGATTAGTAAATTATACTACTCCAAACTCCAGCGCCCCCCCACCGCAAGTCGTTGTAACAACTTGCATTGTAATACCATATGATGTAACAACGTGTCATTGTAACAACTTGCATTGTAAATACATGCGCTGTGAAGAGTGCTATTGCATGCCTCAGACACCACTCTCCATCATATGTTGTGGCCCTGTCCCACGGTATCTTCTAACTGGGCACAGATCTGGGCTGCATTATCGGAATTGACTGAAGGGGATCACTGGCAATCAGCAGAACACTGTACTGTAGCGCTGCTCCCAAGACCCAAGGGCGATAGAGTAGTGACATGATTTGCAAATTTGGCGCTTCTGCTAGTTTAGAGACTCCTGGCAAGGCACTGGAAATCCTCGGCAGCACACTTGGTCTCCCATTGGAGGGAAGAGGTGGAGAGATGGGGGCTAGAGGCGAGTGACGCCCTATGCTGAGTAGAATACAGGGGCTTTCGGAAAAACCCATAGCAATAGAGTGGGACACAATAGCCAGGAGGCTTCTGATATGTAATCCGATACCCCCAAACCACCCACCCCCTCTTGGTAGCACGCCCCCTGCACCCACCAGAGAGATGCCGACAGTCCACTATGTCATGCACCCCTATAGATTGACTCCTCATGTGGTCTGGCGGTCATGGCACACATTACCACCATTGCTAGAGCAAGGCGACACCCTTCAGTTACAATTTCATAACTATTCCTCATCTATAAGATGCAACAGAATCAATACCCACGGTGACGATGTCCATTTCAGGGGAGGGAGGAAGGGAATTGCTAACTCCAGTTTGCAGTTTGCATCACATGCATTTCAAGGACGCATCCTACAATGAAATGTTTGACCATATCTCGCCTCACCTGAAAGCCTTAAACTGGTTACCTTACGAAGCCAGAGTACAGCTGAAAATGGCATGTATCACCCATAAAGCGATTCATCACAACACACCTAAATATCTCGCCCACAAGATAGAAATTTCAGGAAGAAACAGACCTGTCAGGAGTGCCAATTATCTGCTCCTGAAACCACCCATCTTCAAGAAGAAAAAAAACATATGAGAGGACATTCTCAGGCGTAGCTCCCAGAATTTGAAACTCCCTGCCCGCAAACATAAGAACAATTACAAACACTGCAACATTCAAGAAAGAAATTAAGATCTTTATTATGAGTAAGTTCCTCCCATAGGCAAGACAAGCGCCACCGAAGACGTATCACTGATTTGATGACTAGATACCCAATATGGGAATGGAAATGATAGAGCCTTAAAGAAATACTACCTCAGAATATTGTTAACTCATATCTTATTCATTTCCGACCCTTTATTGTTCCCCTATATTAGCTATTTAGATGCTAGGTCTAAAATGGCACTATTTAAGTCTGTAAGATCTTACTGCTCTATGTACATTGTGTTTTAACCCATACCATATGATGTTAAGCACTCTGATACCCATGGGTCATGTTCGCGCTATAGAAAACTGTTAATAAATAAATAAATAAATATCACTGTATCGTCTGATCCCCTTGTAAAGATGGACGATGTGTACTGTCAACGGCGAAAAAATATATGATGTAAGGATCTGCTTTTATTTCTTTACACCAGATGGAGGTGTCTGTGGTCATATAATGAAAATGCTATAAAGATTGTGTTAAAAAAACAATAAGTGCGAGGCCAGTTAAAAACTGCAATTTAGAGTTCACAGTATTGATGTTATACTGCATTCTTCATAACTCCTTCATCTCCTGTTGTTTTTGCTGGGTTTATCAAAAAATATTTTTGGCTCAAAAGGATGACAAGTGAGTTAAACTACAGTAAATGGTGAGCAATGCTACACCATCTAGGCACTTTGTGAAAGTTAACCAGTGGCCTTCAGGTGTTGATTGATGTACTTAACATTCAAAGAGGCAACAGTGGTGCAAAGCTAAAGTAGAAGTCCCATTTGATGGACTTGCGGTTAAGGCTAAAAGCTGGAGCAAGGAGTAAAAACTGACATAAATGACATAGGCGGCAGCATCAGCAATTGTTTTGTTTGCTTGTTTGTTTTTTAAACTTTAGCCATTGCGTGCAGAATCCCAGATGCTGTGCAGAGTGGCCAAAGACCAGTGGCAAAGCCAATAGTTCACAAAGGCGAGATCTATTGGCTTTGCCAATGATTGTTTACAGTAGCCACCTTGAGTAGAACTTGAAAAGCATTTCTCTGTTTCATGGCACAATAGTCACTCTTAGGCCTATAGCATGGATGTCAACGAAAGGTAGTCAAGATTAGCAGCTGTTACCCCAGGCTCTGAAATTGGTACCCATGGCCCATCAGTGGGTACTCATGGCCCTTCCCTGGATATCCATGGCCTTCCCTGGATACTCCTTGTCTTAGGAATTCTTTTTATGCCTTTATTTAGGGTTTAGGGTACACAGCACAATAAAATAATCCATAGACAAACAAAGCCTGCAGAGGAAACTACTACATTCTCGTTGCCGGCAGAACGAAGAATCACAGAGCAATTCTATGAAATGGAGTATAGCAGTCCGCCATGAGCATCACGGGCTACAGTAACATACGTATGCATAGTTAAAATGCTGGGGAAAAACATGCAAAATTACAAAAAGTACATACCCAGGAGTTAGGCATAATGCCAAAAGCTGTGCATAATATAGAAAACAGAAAGCAATGCCATGCAAAACTGGCGCAGTACACACTGTTGAAATAAACCTTTGCATAAAAGTGAGGCCCAAGAGTGAGTCAAATATGCTAGATGGAGTGCACAAGACACGCTTGAACCCAGAAGACCGGATGCTAAGTCGGGGATACCAGTAAAAAAGAGAGCTTCAAGTGCAGTAAGGGTTCAGAATTAAATACATCGACTTGCATTGTATTTGATGCATAGTGTGACTATCGTTATTCTATTTACAGAACAAAAATGAGGGAGAGGAAGGGAGAGGGGGAAAGGAGCAACTTATAACAGCTGGTAGGAATGGCGGGTAAGAGGGGGCATATTGAAGTAGAAAAAGGAAAGGAGCCCTGGGTGTGAGGCCAACAAATCTTTTAAAATCCGGGCTCAAGTTCCAAAAAAAGAAGTCGGGGACTCTCCAAGTCAAGCAGAAGGGGTGTGACATCACCACATGTGACATTACAGCGTGTGGCAGCACAGGAAGTGACATTACTATGCGTGACACCAAAGGAAGTGACATCACCATGTGTGACACCACAGGAAGCAGCATCACAAATAACCCAGGGAAAAGCACTATGCTACACTCGCGTAGTTTGCGAAGTTTGCGCAACTTTGCACTACGCAAACTGCATGTAGCACAGTGCAAACATGCGTAGCGTAGTGCAGCTATCATTTTTTGCTTGCTCGCGGTCCTCAACGTCAAGTTGGTGACCGCGAGCAAGCAAAATGACATCCTCGCGAGACTTTTTCTTTGTTCGCGATCAGCAACATCAAGTTGCTGATCGCGAGCATGGAAAATAAACCTCCCTGCGAGGTTCTCAACGCAGGGAGGTCAGGTTTCTCATTGCGAGTGGTCGTGCATGCTCGCGACCGCTCGCGATGAGAAACTACCAGTCCATGTTGAGAAAGCTGCAGCTCGAGTAAAAATCTACTCGAGCAGCAAAAAGTACAGCTCGCACTGTGCAAGATGCCGTTTTCAATGATTGCAGAGTGGAGGGTGCCTGTCCGCACTGTGCAATCATTAAAAACGACATCTTGCACAGTGCGAACATGCTACTGCGCAGTTCGCGTAGTGCTTCGCGTAGTGCGAAGTGCACTTTGTGTAGCTACGCGTAGCGCTACTTTGTGAACTACGCCCACCCCTAACATATATATATATATATATATATATATATATAAACAAGCAGACCCCTCCGGTAAGGAAAAGGAAAGAGGCCACACAGGGAAACCTTCGGGAGCCGTTTTGATAGACACAGCATAGCATATTGCATTTCGGTATTCAAACCTTCCTCAGATGCTGCTGCTTCCGTGATGAGGCTCCACCCACGCCTTAAAGTGTCCTGACTCACCCTCATTGGAAGGTAAGTTAGACCCCTCGTCACCAGATGATAATGAGAGAAACTGTAGTCCATAATAGAACTTTATGTCCCAGCCAGCATTGCGCCCAAGTGGATGCTGCCTGGAAAGGGGGTCAATATTCAGGGTGAAGGCGCGGTAAATATGAATGGAGCATCACGGAGAAATGACAGTCTGAGGCTCCCAAGGGTTCCCTTTCAACTCCAACCTCGTGTGATGCCGTCAGCTCGGCCATGAGACGACAAACAAGTGAATTAAGCTCCTCGTGTGATCACGGGCTGCCGCTGGCAGTGGTCCATAGCTTCATGCACATAGAAGGTGGGCAGAGGTTTTCGATACCTCGAACAATTGAAGAATGCCGATGAACAGCAGATGCCAGCATTCCTCTGCCACTTGATGGAGCGGAGCCTCTTGCGCGCCTCTGGCATGCACGCGAATTAAATAAACAAGCAGACCCCTCCGGTAAGGAAAAGGAAAGAGGCCACACAGGGAAACCTTCGGGAGCCGTTTTGATAGACACAGCATAGCATAATGCATTTCAGTATTCAAACCTTCCTCAGATGCTGCTGCTTCCATGATGAGGCTCCACCCACGCCTTAAAGTGTCCTGACTCACCCTCATTGGAAGGTAAGTTACACCCCTCGTCACCAGATGATAATGAGAGAAACTGTAGTCCATAATAGAACTTCATGTCCCAGCCAGCATTGCGCCCAAGTGGATGCTGCGTGGAAAGGGGGTCAATATTCAGGGTGAAGGCGCGGTAAATATGAATGGAGCATCACGGAGAAATGACAGTCGGAGGCTCCCAAGGGTTCCCTTTCAACTTCAACCTCGTGTGATGCCGTCAGCTCGGCCATGAGACGACAAACAAGTGAATGAAGCTCCTCGTGTGATCACGGGCTGCCGCTGGCAGTGGTCCATAGCTTCATGCACATAGGAGGTGGGCAGAGGTTTTCGATACCTCGAACAATTGAAGAATGCCGATGAACAGCAGATGCCAGCATTCCTCTGCCACTTGATGGAGCGGAGCCTCTTGCGCGCCTCTGGCATGCAAGCGAATTAAATAAACAAGCAGACCCCTCCGGTAAGGAAAAGGAAAGAGGCCACACAGGGAAACCTTCGGGAGCCGTTTTGATAGACACAGCATAGCATAATGCATTTCGGTATTCAAACCTTCCTCAGATGCTGCTGCTTCCGTGATGAGGCTCCACCCACGCCTTAAAGTGTCCTGACTCACCCTCATTGGAAGGTAAGTTACACCCCTCGTCACCAGATGATAATGAGAGAAACTGTAGTCCATAATAGAACTTCATGTCCCAGCCAGCATTGCGCCCAAGTGGATGCTGCGTGGAAAGGGGGTCAATATTCAGGGTGAAGGCGCGGTAAATATGAATGGAGCATCACAGAGAAATGACAGTCTGAGGCTCCCAAGGGTTCCCTTTCAACTCCAACCTCGTGTGATGCCGTCAGCTCGGCCATGAGACGACAAACAAGTGAATGAAGCTCCTCGTGTGATCACGGGCTGCCGCTGGCAGTGGTCCATAGCTTCATGCACATAGGAGGTGGGCAGAGGTTTTCGATACCTCGAAACAATTGAAGAATGCCGATGAACAGCAGAGGCCAGCATTCCTCTGCCACTTGATGGAGCGGAGCCTCTTGCGCGCCTCTGGCATGCACGCGAATTAAATAAACAAGCAGACCCCTCCGGTAAGGAAAAGGAAAGAGGCCACACAGGGAACCTTCGGGAGCCGTTTTGATAGACACAGCATAGCATAATGCATTTCGGTATTTAAACCTTCCTCAGATGCTGCTGCTTCCGTGATGAGGCTCCACCCACGCCTTAAAGTGTCCTGACTCACCCTCATTGGAAGGTAAGTTACACCCCTCGTCACCAGATGATAATGAGAGAAACTGTAGTCCATAATAGAACTTCATGTCCCAGCCAGCATTGCGCCCAAGTGGATATATATTCACTGAAAAAACTATAGGTTATAGACCATATATAGTTAGGAATTAGCATTTACAAAACCTTGAAAATTCACTGAAAAAAACATAGGTTATACACCATATATAGTTAGGAATTAACATTTACAAAACCTTATTTTACTCACACAAAACCATTGAAATTCGCATATATAGTTAGTTGCACTAACTATATATCACACACCCGCAATCCACTGCTGATGATGTCACATATTACATCATTCATGACATGGTCAGTGACATCACTGATGACATCACTGATGACATCTCAAATGACATCACTGTTGACATCACTGATGACATCTCAAATGACATCACTGATGACA
Organism: Lissotriton helveticus; assembly: GCF_964261635.1. NCBI lineage: Eukaryota > Metazoa > Chordata > Amphibia > Caudata > Salamandridae > Lissotriton > Lissotriton helveticus. The sequence continues at coordinate 1,187,009,915 of NC_136061.1, read as the reverse complement.
TCACTGATGACATCTCAGTTGACATTACTGATCACATCACTGATGACATCATTCATGTGATAATACGATGAACCTCTACAGACTCTAATATAACCTTAGAAACACTCAATGTAAACAGACACTCACAGACTGTCACTCATCCATGAAGTTACACAGACACCTAGTCAGTCATGCAAATAATCAATCACACCTCCATTTTCTCAACTATACAGTTATACACACCTTACTTATTCAAACATATACTAACACTTATTTACTCTCTTATACAAGTTCACATTGATCCTTACAGCCACTCACACATTCACTGGCTCTTATGCACAGTTATTTATATATGTCAACTCTCACATGTACTGTGTTTTACATATGTACTTACTTTGACATATAGCACTGAGATATCCAATCACTCACCAATACACTCATGCACACAATCAACCGCCCATACAGCTGTTTCCACATGCACTTTTGGACCCATACATCTAGTGAATCAACTGCTCACACATCTATGCACAGAGTCATACACCTCCCAGCCACCCACACACACACTCAGTCTCCCATACAAATACTTGGGCAACCAATCAATAACCCATATAGCCACTCATATAGCTACTGATCAACACATGCAGCAGCTTGCACAACAACAGACATACTGATGCACACTTTCAGACAGTTTAGTCACTAACCCATGCATTCAGTAAGACACATTTAATCACTCACTCATACAGTCAATCACGCACCTACTAAAACCTTCATCCAGACACTTATACATCCACTCATTCTTCAATATGTAAAACATATTTAAACTTTACAGAAACACACAGTCACTGGATGATACATCAGTGATGTCATTTGAGATGTCATCAGTGATGTCATCAGTGATGTCACTGACCATGTCATGAATGATGTAATATGTGACATCATCAGCAGTGGATTGCGGGTGCGCGATATATAGTTAGTGCAACTAACTATATATGCGAATTTCAATGGTTTTGTGTGAGTAAAATAAGGTTTTGTAAATGTTAATTCCTAACTATATATGGTGTATAACCTATGGTTTTTTCAGTGAATTTTCAAGGTTTTGTAAATGCTAATTCCTAACTATATATGGTCTATAACCTATGGTTTTTTCAGTGAATTTCAATGGTTTTTTAATAGCAAATAACAAAAGCTTTAAAATGTATTCTTCTTTAAATCGAAAAATATATTTTATATGTTTTTAATACAATTTTTTTTGTATTTTTTTGTATTATTTTTTTTGTTTCGCTCCCCGTCCGCAAACCGGGTAGCTTCCCGTTAGCTCAATTTGGTGCCGCGACTCGGTCTGCGAACCTGTAAACGTTCCGTTTGCGCAACTGCCGCGTTAGAAAACAACATGGTGACGCGTCGCGTAATGCGTCATATGACGCGCCGCGTTAGCGCACCCGGAAGTGCTCCGGTGCGCGAAGCGAGGCGCGAAGCGCAGCTTCCCGGAAGCGATCCGGGGCGCGGCGCAGAGCGCGTAACGTAAGCATAACAGGTCATGTGACTTGTTAATAAAACTTTTCATTGGTTCATTTCACTTTTGGTTTCCTAATGATGTAAGGCTAGGTCATGTGACCTAAAAATAACACTTTTCATTGGTTTAGAACTATTTTTTTTCCCAAATGATGAAAACCCCTCCTTGTTTCCTCACTCTGACTTTCAACTTTGTGAGAGGAAGACCTTTTTTGATTACTTAGAAATGGCAAGTCTTGTAGCTGCAGCTGGTGCACCCCCACCACCACCACCACCTCCTAGGAAGAGAGGACCACCTCCTCAGGTTATCGTTCAGCAAGAGGAGGAAGAAGAGGAAGAAGAGGAAGAGGAGCAAGAGAGGCAGTTTTTGCGTGAAGAGCCTAGGAGGTCCCATGTCAAGGAAAATTTCATTTGGCAATTTTTCAAATATCCCCGGGACCAAAAAAAAGTAAATGCCCGCTATGTTACTTGCCTTGTCTGCAAAAAAGATCTGTCCAGAGGGACAGATAAGAAATATAGCTATGGCAATTACACCATGCATCGCCACATGGAGAGGTGGCACCCTATTAATTATAGTGCTGCGCAGGTACGTGACCTGCAGGACAACCCCCCTCCTGTGACCAGAACATCAAATGTAGAGGCAGTGACGGGACCAGAGGCGAGGGAGACGGTCCCAAATATACAGATGAAGTTTGGGAGTGTGAAACAAGTGTGCGTTTATTGCGGCCAATTGATTTGCTACAGGGAAAGTAGCATAAAGAAAACTGCTGCTAAAGCCGCTTTTGCGGCATTTTTCTGCCGATAAAAGCAGCGATAATTTTATCGCCTGTGTTGATAATATGCCCCTTAGTGTGCTTGAACTACAGGGAGAAAGCATAATGAACAAGTAGCGAAATAGTGATGAGTCAGAGATAGTGAGAGTAATAGAGACGGAATGAGTGAACAGGAGTGAGGAACTATGAGAACAGAGGGACTGAGAAAAGGAGTGGAAGGAGTAGAGTAAGTAAGTAATAGAAAAAGGAATGAGGGAAGTAGCAAAGGCAGGAAACTGAGGGTTAAACAAATGAAGCAGTGGAACTAATAGAAGTTAAATGTGGTAGAAATGTAACGAAAAGAGTACAAAACACTTACCTTATAATTGTCGTTAACTTAGTCACTTGTTATTTTTATATTTTCAATCTGTGAAAGAAAGAACAAAAATTTGAAAAATATTAAAACATGTATTTAAAAATTAGAAAAGACAAGGGAAAAGATTGACAATCATCCAATTTTACAAAGAAATAAAGTTAGAGATAAACATGCAGAAAAAAAAGAGAAAGAAACGGTGATAGACAGTCAGAGACAAAAAGAAATTGTAATAGAGTAAATTACTAAGAGAAAAAAAAGGAAGATACTTTCAGTGACAGAAAAGAAGGATAGAAGAGAAAACTAAATTGAAGTTGTGTAAGCTACTAAAAGAAAGCGAGTAAGGTAAACTATATAAGGAAAGGGTGAATAAGGAAAAGAGAGTGAGGGAGAGAGGAGACAGAGGAAGTGAAGGAAAAAGTGTCAGATACAGACTGAGTGAGGCAACAAAGAAAGATAAATGAGTGAGGGTGAGTTATAATAACTGATTGCACCAAAAAAGGAGAACCCAAAAATATTTAATTTAGAAAACAAAGGGAGGAAAGATGGAAAAGACAAGCGAATCAGAAGGTCTAAAAGCTGGAAAATGGTGCAAGGGAGAAAAGAAAAAAACAGAGTTGGATTAGGGAAACAAAGGTTGAAAGATAAGTGGAGTTAGAGAGCAAGGGTGAAAGAGAATAAAACAAAAGGCAATGTGAGTATGTAAGGAGGATTGATAGAAGGTAGTAAAAGATGAGTGAGCATGAGATAAGACGAGTACAAATTAAAATTCACTATACAAAGTACAGAATTAATTATACATGTTAAATGGTTTATTTTTGCTGTTCTCAGAATATATCAAATTTCACTAAAAACAGTGACTTGAAGGTATCCATCATATAACAGCGGGGAAAAAAAACCACAATCAAAATGATTGTGTTTAAAAAACCCATATAACATAACCAATCAGAAATCAGAACTCCTTAAAAGTAACTTACTTTCCATGAAGTCGAAGGATGTCCTATGAACAGCTTACACTCTGTTGTGCTGTTATTATTTTCAGCCCGCCACTTTCTGAAAGAAAAGCTCCATCGTTTTGACAAATATGTTACATACAATAAATGACTTCTCGCTCTCTACCGCACTTCTCCTCAAGGCCAAATCGTGTAAGAGCCATTTATAACTCTTGGAATTCTTCTAAGCAAATCCCATCATTTTCTTTTTCCGCAACTTTCAGAAAGAAAACGTTCAAGATCACTTTCACAATCCTGTACTAGTAATATTTTACCCTTCTTGCTCACTCATGTTCCACATTTCCTATGACACTGATACTGCTTTCTATGAAGCAGACTTACACTACCTCTATGACTACTACAATTATTTTATTCTCTACAACACTTTTAATCACAAAGCAATTTAAAACAGTACATAAAATTATATCAACTCCTAGAATCATTATAGGCCAGTTACCTACCCAAAATTCTTTCTTCTAAAAACAGAAAGTAAGAATATTTTTAAGTCAAAAGGCAACATTGTTTCATAGTCAAATGTGAATCATTTCTGAAACATCAGCTTTTTTTACATTTTCAATAAGCTGTGTAATAAGTGGATGTTGTCAAAGGACCATCATGTCATATAATAGCTGCAGTTAGAAATGTTCTTCCTAAAATCAACGACTGTGTAGCCACAACATTTGTAATTAAAGTTGAAAACTTACTTTCATCAGGTTTATATAGTTGGAATTTTTAAATGACATTATAACCAAACGTTTGTTAAAAAAATGTGGACAGCATTGCAGACTTACATTACCTCTACTCCATGTTTTGATTGGCTGCTTGAATTAGCTTATTAAAAGAAACAGTTTTTCTGAACTCATTCAAAGTGCAGTTATTTTTCCATGACGTCAAGTGTTATGGTAAGAACACCGTTTGCTTTGGGAAATACTCTGTTGTCCTTTAACTAATCCATGCCCACCACTTTCTGTAAGAAAACCTTCTTTTTTATCAGGAACTACTTAAAACTCAAAAATAACTTTTTACTCTGTACTACACTTAGCCTCAAGGCCAAATAGTGTAGGAGCCATTAGAACCTCTTGAAATTCCTCAGAGCAAATCCCGAGATTCTTTCCCTAAAATTTTGGTTGTAAAAACACCAGGTAAGAATTTTTAAGGTCAAAAGGCAATTTTTTTTTTAAGTTAAAACAGAATCATTGCAGAATGACCAGCCGTTTCTAGACTTCAAATTATCTGTGTAATGTCCTGATGTTGTTGAAGGACCGTCATGATATATAATTGCTGCAGTTACAAAAGTCCTTCCTGATATTGACAACTGCGAAGCCACAAAATTTTTAATTAAAGTTGTCAATTTTGTTCCATCAGGCCTACATCGTTGGAACATTAAAATGACATACTGGCCATATGTTCGTATAAATAATGTGGACAACATTGCAGACTTACATTGGCTACACTCCATGTTGTGATCGGCTGCTTTTACTAGCTTATTAAAGGACACTGATTTACTGTCTGGCAAAGTTAAATATATAAATCTTTCTGAGTCTACACTAGTAGTACTTGATACCCTACAGTTCTCGCAGTCATGCTGCCATTGATAAGAAAGGCCAAACAGATGATCTACATCTACACCTTCATCTTGCAATACATCAAGCATATACATTAAAAACTCCTGACAATCTTGCTGAATATTTTGAGAGAATTGCGTTTGACCTGAACATTTGTCTAACAGATTTCGAACTTCAGACACACTTTCTATTTTTGTTCTATCAGTGCTACATTTCTCTAACACAGAATTCAACAAACTGCAAAATCTTTGATCCGAATTGACCACAATCTCTTCTTTTAAAGTTTCTAGAGAAAAGACAACATTAACCACTACATTAGCATAGCAGTTGACACCAGAACTATTTTCAAATTGAAAACCAACAACATCTTCAACAGAATCCATTTTTTTCTGCTTATAATTTTGGGTTCATCGACTTTTCGTCTTTTTGCTACAACCTCCCTACTATTGGTCACATTTCTTCGTTTCCGACCTACCACACGTTTCTCAAACAAAGGATATTGAGGCAAATGTGGCGCATACTCTCTTCTTAACCTATTGTATTCCTTAACACAATCTAGATCCGCACAAAGGTTTGTGACATCACACTCAATCAAGTACAATCCCGATAAAGTTCTGACTCGTGACAATGCCACATATGCCATACCCTCCTTGAACACAGAACTGCCAATATTCACCAATGCACTGTCTACACTTAAACCTTGCGATTTATGGATTGTCACCGCATATACCAAGCAAACAGGAAACTGCTTATGGCGAACATATAAGTCTTTTACAAGCAAAAACCTAGCAGAGCAACGACCAATTAGCTGTACTTCCTCAATGCCATCAAATTTAATTTGAAAAAATTCAATTCCATCTCTATTTCTGTATTTCTCAAAATCAACAACATTACCCATTGATCCATTTACCAGACCTCTTTCAACATGTAAATTCCTTCTTAAAATTATACGGCAATTTAAGCACACATTCAGAGTCTTTTCAAAACCAGCAGTTTTAGATATAGTCTTCTCTAATGAATCCAATTTTGATTTCAAATTCTCAGACAAAATAATTGTTGCTCCCATACGCTCTATTCTGTCAATAGCTTCCAGTTTCACAATCTCTTGGTTTTCTAAATTCAACATTTTGTTGTTGAAGATGGCACATTCTGCAAGAGTTGGCATCAAACATATTCCAGATTTATTCTCAGTAATTTTCCTAAAAATATTCTCAGGCACAACGTCTTCTTCTGGATACAAATTGGACAGTAATCGTGCATGTAAAGCTTCTTTCCCATGCTCGGTCACTTTCCCGATTCTAACATCTTGTAGAATATTCTTATAATCTTCATCCTTCGCTTGACGCATATTTTCACGCAGTTCAGCATTATTGAAGTTTAACCATATATTAACGTTGCCAATGCTCCCTAGGCACTTCCTGGTATCTTCATGCGTGAGCATTTTGAACACAGGTTGTCCTTTCACTGGTGTCAACTGCAGAAGATCACCGAAAACAATGATGTGTTTGCCACCGAATAACACATCATACTCTGTTTTGAGAACTTCTTGCATTCTCAAATGCACAAAGGCAAGCATGACATTGGAAACCATGCTTACTTTGTCAATGATAAGAAGTTTCATTTTCCTCAAGACTCTGGAAACTTCACAACAAGCATCTCCAGATAACTTGTGGTTTTGTAATTTGTTATCATGCTCCACTGGCAGCATCAGTAGACGATGCAAAGTAATACCTTTAATGTTATGTGCTGCCAGTCCAGTTGGAGCGGTGACAACACAAGACAGCGATGACTCAGTCCTTTTCTGCAAATAACATGAAATTGCTTTAATGAGGAAACTTTTTCCAGTTCCCGCTTCTCCACTCACGTACAGTCAGACATGCTTCAACGACGTACATGAGCACTCTTTCTTCTCATGACTTAATCCATGATCAATTTGGTTGGTAACTTCGTCATATATTTTCCTCTGCTCAACGTTGAGTTGTCTTTCCAAGTCGTCTAAGTTAACCGCATCCTCCTGAGCATGTGCTAAATAGAAAAACTCTTTTCTTTCAGGAGATTCGCCACTCAATTTTCGATGGTTTACCAATTGGCATTTTCTTTGCTTGACCAGACATCCCTCACTTCCAATTACAGCATACACTCCTTTATCAATATCTTCTTTGATGTTCCTCTTGAATATGTAATTTTGTAGAACCTCATACAGACAAACATTCTCGAGGTGACTGCTTCTATTTGGATAATATGTATCCAACATGTTGGTCTTCAAAATATCTGTACTGTTTGGCTCCTTTTCCGCCAAATACTCAATTTCCCGTACAGGTTTCAGAACTCGATTACGTGTTGCAGCAAGACCAAGACTCGCCCAAATGATACTCCTGGATTTGGCATAGAGACTTGCTGAAGACAACCGGTGAGAACATTCGTAAGCTCCGATTTCTCGATGCGACAACATCTTCAGACTGAAACTGTACAACTTCTTACTGAGGCTCTTTTCATGGGAAATGTCCTCCCACATATTCTTCAATTCTGTCTTTTCTTTTTTTGTGATGTAAGATGTCACATACCGAGCCACAGCCATACAGTTATCAGCCAGAAACTGTATATCCATGTTAGCATTCCACATGGACAAAATCACTGGGTTGTAGTCGTTGATGTACTTGGACTCTTCGTTTCTTTTCAAATTGAATGTATTTTTGGGTGATTTCCTCGTCACATTATGTCGCAGCGAAGACATCAAACTGTTCACTCTTCCTTTGGAAATCACCGGTCGTGGAAAGGCGAAACGACATTTTGTGTAGAACTTGTCCTTGTTTCTGAATTTATGACGGCAGTACTTTCCACAACGATGGCTTTGGAAGCGTAAAACTTGTTCTCTTAGGCTTTTGTCTTCCTTTGTGTTTGGAACAGCACATGTAGAATACTGTTCTATGAAACTCATCACTAAGTCATCCGGATCTGTTCCAAATTTGGGTGCATCTTTGATCCATAGCAGCATATGTATATGAGGAGCACCTCTTGCTTGGTACTCCTTTCTCCAGAAGAAATCCAACACCTCTCCAAGAGGTGGATTTTTCTTGTTCATGATGAAAGACATCATAGCTTCAAATCTATGATTGAAGTACCTGCATACATTCACTGGATCCAAAGAGCACAGTTCTCTGGGTGTCTTGAATTCGATATTTTCAATGTTTCCATTTGCCTCTCGTAGAAATTCAAGTAAGTCTTCCCAGCCATACTCGGCACAGCTGAGAGTGAGGAACCATGTGGGAGTTCCTAAGTTCCTCAGCATACATATTAAATCACCATGACGACGGTACCAGTACTCATTAGTACCACGCTGACACGCCATGAGATTAATCAGGTGAGAATCCAAAATACTGTCTTGCACATTGACTTTATCCATAAAGTCCCTTGCCGAGATATTTTGCATCTGTACACCACTTTTCAAGATGTGGTTCACTGCATATGACAGTCCAGACAGATCGCTTTCAAACAGTAGATGAAACAAATAGGGAATGCATTGATGAAACCTAGGATCTTCTGCATACAATCATAAAGTCCGGTATTCAGAAGCAGGAATTTGATCAGGTCGCTCATCATATCTTCCTCTTTGACCTGTTGGAAATAGTTGTGGGAAACACCGAGCTTCCAAACTTTCCTCCCAAACACTAATGGGACTCCCTTTGGCTTGTTTCATTTGAAACAACTCAATAGCATTCCCCATGACTTCCTTGGAATGCAAAGGATGAACACTATAATGTTCATATATTTCTTCATTTTTAGAGGCTTCTACTTTCTCAATTTGACCAGCACACAAATCGCTATCCTCTTCTTCACTTACTTCCTCTTCTGCAACATATACATTCTTGTAGTACTTATTGTTTTTCTTCAAATACAATTTTGCCTTTTTGACTTTCCTAACATCCACTAAATCTTGCCAGATTTTCTTACTCTTGTCGGAACCCCATTAACTAAGATAACCAGAGGTTCCTCTTCCACTTTCTCTACTCCAATTGTATTAATGTTTTTCTTCAAATCTAGAGGCAAATAAACAACTCTTCCCTTTAATCCTCTCTGTAAATCTGATGGAGGCAATTTCCCTGTCTTTGGCTCCATTCGTACAATAGCCTGAAAGGGATGAACGCTTTGAATCAAAATAGATTCATAAGTATTTAAATCCTTCAATTCAGAAGGAATCTCAACCAATTCCAGATTATTATGAACCGCTCTAGCAGGCATCTGGTTTTGATTTAATTTGTTACAACAATAAGTACACACACGTTGATCCGATCCCAAATCAAAACAATTTTCTACCATCAAGTATGTTGCGAAATCCTTCCATTCACTATTATTTTCCCTTTCACTGTTTGCATATAAATCCACTAACTTAGTCTGATTCTTATAATAAGTGCGTCGACAACACACACAAGTGAAATTAGGCCTCTCACTTGATTTCACCTGAAACGTGGCAATTTCCTTCTGAAAATTATCTGTACTGGAAACCTGTACACTCTCTTCCACATTACCTTTTTCTTCTGGGTCAATTTCAACATTCTTCTCTTTACTTGTAAAGTAACAAAACTCAATTTCTTCACAAATATTCTTCACATCTACTTCAGAACCATGCAAAAGAGCAGTGCATAATTGTTTAAGCATAATTGCTGGACTCTTAGCATAATACAACATTCTAACTAATTTCCTCACTTTATTATGATGCACTGCTAGCATCCTGAAATGATGAAAAACACTCTGGCATACTCTCCTAGAAAGACAAGCCAGTGAATGACCATGCAAACCTGTCACTTCTCTCACTCTGCAAGGATCTAATTCTTGCAACAATTTCATTTTCTGTTTTAAACTTTTCCTATTAAATGTCCGTACAAAATCACAAAGCAAATTGATGGAATCCTGTCGCAGACTGCAAATACTACTACACTTCCAGGTGTACACTGGTCCCTTAGGACGTCTTCCTAAAACCTCATTACCTAACACCTCTTCTGCCTCTGTTGACACAAGTTTTTCTTTTTCAACCGGACAACCATCTTTCACCTCATATGCTCGACCACTGGTGTCAACTGCATGCACCAAATCATTATCCTGGAAATAACTCTCCTCAATAAAAAATGCCTCACAACTTGAACTATGCATCCATTCTCCTGAAAAAACTTCACAAAAATTACTACGATTAACTGTTCTCTTCCATCTACTATTTGTTTTGAAATCATAAATTACCTTGTTTAGTTTCCTAATTCTATTGATTATCAAAATAAATAACTTTCGCTTAATTTCGAATGCCTGATCAATAATTTTCTCAATGTTTCTCTTTCTCTTATAAAAAGCCACTTTCTGTTGACCTTTCTTAATATTTTTTAACAAATTGCCAATTATCCTGTTGCGGAACATTCGTCTACGAATGTCCCTAAACTGATTTTTCCTTCTAGTACCATGCGCAGAGTTATCTCCTGCTCTAGCAGTAACATTTTTGAGTGGCCTTTCCTTTCCGTTTAAATTGGTTCTCTTTTTCTGGACTAAAACATGTTCTGTACTGATACTTTTTTTTCTGGAAATGTTTCTTAGGAAAGATTTCGTTCTCTTACCCGGAGCTTTTTTGGTGACTTGACAAGTTTTTATTGTAGAGGACTGCTGCAAGCATGTAGTAAGCTGCTGTCTTTGACGTTTTGTAGCCTTTCGGCTTCTTTGCTTCGATGGCATAGTGTAGTTTTGAAATGATCTGCAGTTGAATCTGTGGTAAAATATAATAAAAAATGTTATTAACCACTATTACCAAATAGTAAATCAATAACAGTCGTCAAAAAATTAACATACTAGTTGTCAATTCTACATACAATAATTTTTAGTGCATTGGCAAATTTAAAACTCACAAATAGTAGCAAAGAAATGGAATGCTTCTACATTTGACCTGTGCTCTTTTATATGTGAATCTGAACTAATTTTATTAGCATATTTCACTATTTTATTAAAGACACTTCACACAAGCTGTTTTTGAAGTTGTTTTTAATTTTAAATGAAACGGTTTACATGGTTACTTTTCATTTCGAGTATCTTAATTTTATTTCTAAAAGTCTTTATAGGTTAATAGACTCGAGCAGGTCAGCTGCCCACCCTATGTCATACAATTCTGACAAATCAGCATCCTCATCATATTCTTCATCATCCACAGGATATACATCATCCAAGGGATCTACTTCCACTGACGTTTCACTAACAATTTCAATGATAAGATCGAGATCAACAGATTGCTCATTATCACTCATGCTTGATGTTGTCGTTATCTTTAAAGAAAGAGAACAACAATCAGATGTTGCAGAGTAAGAGGCAAATCTCAGAGACTATAATAGTAAAATTGTTTAACAAGAGTAACATTTTGCAGATATTATTTAACCATGTCCAGCGATGCTGAGGAGGTGAGGCCTATGTCTAAGTTTTCAGTGAACAGGACTCATCTCTTCTTAACCTTGGATAAGCCTCACCAAGTCTGTGTCCCCTGCTCATACTTAAATGTAAAGGGGCAGATTTATGTTAACTGGTGCATCCCCAGGGATGCACCAGTTAACGTGCGCCACTGCTCTGCCACCCATGATGTGCCGCATTTACAATGCGGAGCACCATTGAGCAAAAACAGCACAGATGCGTCACGCATCTGTGCCACAAAAGCAGCGCATTGCAGGAATCATGTCATAAGCACGACATATCTACTGCAATGCACAGGGGCAAGTCACACATTGCATGGTGCATCACTCCTTATGCCTGTTTCAAACAGGCGTAAGGATTTGATTCAGCAATGCCATAAAGCTGACTCAGTGAAATCTTCTTAATTTTACTGTGTTAGTTTTACAGGGCTTTCATGCAAATGACTGCCCACCCTGCAACAAAACGCCCACATGAAACCTGACGCAGGTTTCATGTGGCACAGGACTTTACAGCATGACACATCTGCCTAGATTCATCAAGTTGTAAATATGTCGCAACATAGCGCATCTTTTGCGCCGCCGCTGCGTCACAAAAGTGGCGCACGGTCATCATAAATCTGCCCCTAACATTTTAAATGACTGATTCAGGATGCCAATAAGGTGTGGCCTATCCAGAGGTTTGTTTGAGGTGAGGCCTACTCAGGTTTACAGATGAAATTTAGGCTTGTTAAACAGTACAGAGGAGATAGTACATGTGCAGGCCTACCAATTAAGTGAGTCATGTCCACTGCACCCTTGAACAAAGGCCAGACCTCCTCTGTGTCCCTGGACAGGCCTAAACCTCATCTGCACAATGTGATTCGTAATGTTAGGAAACACAGGTGATGTAATTGAAAAATGTGCAATTTCTTTTGCTCATTTCACAATCACATCACTTGTGTTTCCTTTGCTTAGGTATCTCATTGTGCAGATGTAGTCTAGCATATCAAAGAGTACGCAGAAGGTGAGCACTGTATGCAACAATTTTGACACTTACAGAAGATTCAGCTTCTCCATGCCCCCTACACCGTCCTAAATGTTTACAGTTTAAACTGACGGTATCTTGTTGCAGATGAAGTGAGGCCTATCTTGCAACATGGTGCATCTTTTGCATCACTGCTGCATCACAAAAGTGACGCAACAGCGGCACAAAAGAGGCGCACGGCCATCATAAATCTACCAATGAAGTGAGTCATGTCCACTGCACTCTTGAACAAAGGCCAGACCTCCTCTATCTCCCTGGACAGGCCTAAACCTCATCTGCACAATGTGATTCGTAATGTTAGGAAACACAGGTGATGTAATTGAAAAACGTGCAAATATTTATGCTCAATTCACAATCACATCACCTGTGTTTCCTCAGCTTAGTTATCTCATTGTGCAGATGTAGTCTAGCATATCCAAGACTACGCAGAAGATGAGGACTGTATGCAACAGAGCAATGTACATTACTCACCTCCCTTGACACTTACAGAAGCCTCAGTTTCTCCATGCCTCCTACACAGTTCTAAATGTATATCATTATCATCATAGTGACTATGAAACTCTTGCAGAACATATTGTGAAACCTTAATGACTTCAAGAAACGTGTTTTTAAACCGGCAAACAAGGAAAATTATTCTCACATATTCATGGTGGAAAGTGAAATATTTATTTAAAGAAGCAGACACCAATATGACCTTCTCATAAATGTGAAAAGCGTTTTTTTTTTAAAAAAAACGATTTTCTGGTCATAATTTGAAAACACAACACAGGTCCTATGTAGAAGCACACCCTGTCAGTACTTAAATTAGCCAAGCACAATGGGGGCGTATTTACAAGGACCTTGCACCACGGGGAAATGACTTAAATTAAAATGGGGAAAATAACAGCCAAAGGGACTCAAAGGCCTTGTAAATATGCCCCAAGCAGCCTATGAAACTCTAGCAGTACATATCAAGAAACCTAAATGACTTCAAAAAACGTTTTTAAACACATCAAGTAAAGCAATTATTCAACCACATTCATGGGGAAGTGACTTAAAATGCCCTAACACACATGAAAGCGTATTTTTAAGGCCCTTGCACCATTTTTGCGTCACTTTTAACATGGCTATGTAACTCAAAGAAACAAAATCTAAATTTGCCAAGCACACATGGGGGCGTATTTACAAGGACCTTGCACTACGGGGAAATGTCTTAAATTAAAATGGGAAAAATAACATCAAAGTGACTCAAAGTCCTTCTAAATATGCCCCAAGCAGCCTATGAAACTCTAGCAGTACATATCAAGAAACCTAATTGACTTCAAAAAACGTTTTTAAACACATCAAGTAAAGCAATTATTCAACCACATTCATGGGGAAGTGACTTAAAATGCCCTAACACACATGAAAGCGTATTTTTAAGGCCCTTGCACCATTTGTGCGTCACTTTTAACATGGCTATGTAACTCAAAGAAACAAAATCTAAATTTGCCAAGCACACATGGGGGCGTATTTACAAGGACCTTGCACCACGGGGAAATGACCTAAATTAAAATGGGGAAAATTACATCAAAGTGACTCAAAGGCCTTGTAAATATGCCCCAAGCAACCTATGAAACTCTAGCAGTACATATCAAGAAACCTAATTGATTTCAAAAAACGTTTTTAAACACATCAATTAAAGCAATTATTTACCCACATTCATGGGGAAGTGACTTAAAATGCCCTAACACACATGAAAGCGTATTTTTAAGGCCCTTGCACCATTTTTGCGTCACTTTTAACATGGCTATGTAACTCAAAGAAACAAAATCTATTTGTAAAACACTTGACACAAAGCAACATTTTAAATACACAACTTTCTTCATAATTTTCTCCCTAAAGCATACTATTCTCTATCTAAATTAAATGAATCTTTTCTCACCTTAGCAAATACTTTTTGAGTTTCAAAACAGTCTCAGACACACACCAATTTTTCTTTAGCAGAGCAAAAGGTATGCACTCCAGAGGCTGCAACCAACAATGGCACAGAAATGCTGTAATTCATCACACATATCTCTCATGTCACCCAATCCAAAATCTTCCCTCACTTTTTTCAAATCAACACCCTGCCCCCCTCTGCCCTTTCTGCCTTTTTTCCATAGCAACCACCTCCTGAAAGACCTCTCATGTTTACAAGTTCACACAACAATGTTTCAATTGAACTCTGAACTCTCAGTACACCTGCGTATCCAATGCAATCTTTCATAAAATGATTTTTTCTTGACCATTCAAATTACATCTTTCAAAGAACTCATCCATGCACCCTAACTTTCTGTTTTCAGCAATCAAAATCCACCAATCACTGCTACTGAATCATTAGCACACAAACTCCACATTTTTTTTCATTACAAACTCCTACTGTTTCAACTGCCATTTCATACCCACACTTCATCTGACTGCAGCAGAACCTCCTCTCACCATGTTTTCTGTCTGGATTGTTGGACATAGTTACATCCACTGGGCTCAAAGGTATGCTGATAACAGAAATTTACACAACCTCAATTTACAAAATGTGGAAATCAAGTGGATTGACCACAGAGGATTAAGATGTCACCAATTGATACCATTGGTGAAAACCTTTTTGCATTTGCCAAAACCTGACCTGTTAATTGTGCACTGTGGAGGAAATGACTTGGGCACTTTGACTGGGGTAGGTCTGGAAATGCTTTTAAAGGACACCTTTGACCAATTGATGGCACTTTTTCCTCAAACTGCCTTGGTATATTCAAATATATGCCAAAGACAGAAATGGAGGTGGTCGAACCAATTTTGTCCACGAATTGAGAAATCGAGGAAGCATGTAAATAAGTCTGTTTCAGCTTACATGAGAGACCATGGAATGGGCTCCATGTACAACAATAACTTGCGTTACTACATGCAAGATATCTACAGAGGAGATGGAGTTCACTTCTCAGATGAGGGGAACAGAATTTTCATCCTGAATTTAAAACTATGTATTGGTACCTACTTTTAAGTACCTAAATCTACCACAGACCCAAAAGCTCTTCTCAGAGCTACCCTAAATATGATCACTATAAACAAATTTTAAATGAAACTTTTTTTTTACTAATTTTCACAATTTACGCTTTCCGGAGCGCTGCCCGGTACGCGCACCGGACGCTAACCGTGCGAAAATTTGAAAAAAAATGTTTTTTTTCGCACATATGGGCCTCCTCAGCCACCCTCAGAAAACCTAGGGGGTCAGGATACGTCTACCGTGCCCCCTTCTACCCATTTTGAACATTATTTGCCCTCCATCTTGTATCTCAATTCTACCGAAACACAAAATGGAGGACTCCCGTAACGCTGCCGGTTCGCGTACCGGGGCGCGCCCCGGGAAGCGCTCAATTAAAAAAGGTGGGAAAGTAATTCACAGAAAACCCACTGGAGACACTTTCACCAAATATAAATTAGCTCATACTACATACCAATCCCTACCATTTTCACAAATTTGGTTGGAATTCCATTTAGCCATTTAGCCTGTAGACCTCTCTAAATACCCTGAGGTAACTTACTTCACAAAACACATCTGAAGTGTTGGAATTGACAACCAATTAAAATGTTACTTTCATTTTCTACTTTTTTTTACCTGACATTTGATTGGTTATGTACCTGAATATATATAAAGAAAGAGAGGGAAACACAGCCATTTTGACTACTACTTCCTTAAGTACATTGCAAGAGCATTTTCACTGACAACTTAAACTTGTTTTTAAAAGGTAAGATGTTATTTTGAAAACTGAAGTATATTGTGCACTTTAAGTTAATATGGAAAACTTTTTCTGATAGTTATATACTATCCCTCTATAATAGTTATAGATTTAGATAGACTTCTCTGTTATAGTTATGGATGGATTTAGGCTTGTCTTGTATAATTATGAATTTACTTAGGTTTCATCACATACACTTTTTTATATTTCTACTTCCAGTCTGATACCATACACTGCCCAAAGATAAATTCACTGTTAAAAACTACCTATCTAAAATTAATCCCAACAGTGCCCTATCTCTACTGATATATATATTTTTTTATGCAAATTTCAGGCAAAATGGAAGGAGAACAAAAAGTGTCATTTGAAATTGTCCTTGCAGAGACCAATCAAGAAAACATTGAACCAAATGACATTGAATTCATGGATGAATCACGGGACCATGAACTATTACAATGTGTACAATCTGTAGATTTCCTCCTTCAAAATGAGTACATTTCAGACACTCAAATGTTGCAAGTTATGTTCACTCAAAATAAGGACATTTCGGACACTCAAATGTTGGAAGTTATGTTCACTGAAAATGACGACATTTCGGACAGTCAAATGTTAGACGTTCTATTAAATTTTGAAAAACAATCACAAAAATAAATTTATATTTAATAATCAAAAAATGTTCGAGACTTTAATCATTTTTATATGTAATTCATAAACTAGTACCAAATTGATTATAATGTAAATTCAGACTTATAGTATACTGTGCAACTTTTTTATGTTACATAGTAATTTTGCTCATAGTTACTTCCTTTCTCCAACTATATTATCTCCAATGTGTATTTAACATCTCTTTATCATCTCCTACCTCCATATTGTTTCTGCTTTCCTGACACACTATGGTATGAATTCCATATTCCACAATAACTTCTGAAACAACATGCAAGATATCTACAAAGGAGACAGTGTATATTAAGTTTTTTGACTCTGCATTGGTACCTACATATTGCTACTTAAATAAAAAAAAACGAAAAAAAACCAACAAAACGAACAATCAATAAACATACAATATTTGAAAAGTCTATCATTCTTTTTTCCTCATAATACGCTCCCCGGACCACTTCCCGGTGCGCGTCCTGGGCACTCCCCACGCAAAAAAAAAATTTTTTTTTTTTTTTTTGCCCCGCGGGGCCCTTTTAAAGCCTCCACATCAAACCTAGGGGGTCAGGGAGGATCTACTATGCCCCCTTATTGTCATTTCCCCCTTTGTTTTGGCCTCCTCTTGTCTCTCGATCCTACCGAGAGACAAGATGGCGGCCTCTCCGGACTGTTTAGAATGTTGACAGACACCGGAGAGCCAATCAGCTTCGCTTCGCGAAGTTCCGTTACGCGTCAGGTACTCGAACCGGAGCGCTAACCGGAGCGCTGTTACAGATATATATATTTCTTTGAACGTTAATTTATCAAAATCCACTGGAGCACATATATTGAGACCTAGCAAAGGCACATCGGGCAAACAATATCTACAATTTTGCCAAGTTTCGTGGAAATCCATTTAGCCGTTCGAGCTAAAAGTGAGTCCAACCGCCCTATGGAAAATTGCATGGGAAAAACGTGTTTTGGGACCCCCTTTTTTCTCGGCCCCCCCTTGACGAAACCCCCCCAAATTTCCAGGGGCTGCTTGGAAACAAAATGTGCAATTTTCCTGAAAATCCCAGCCAATTCCGTCCACAAACGCCAAAGTTATTAGACATAGAATTTTCCAAAATCCCATAGAGAAAAAATCCTAACTATATATACCTACTGGCGACCGCCAGTAGGTAATATGTATATTTATATATATATATATATATATATTCACTGAAAAAACCATAGGTTTCACACACGTTATAGTTAGGAATTAGCATTTAAAAAACCATGCAAATTAATTGAAAAAACCATAGGTTTCACACATGTTATAGTTAGCTGGACATTTCACTCATACAAAACCAGTGAAATTCCCCCGTTATACTTAGTTCAGCTAACTATAACTTGCGCGCCTGCAATGCACTGCTGATGATGTCACATATTACATCACTCATGACATGGTTAGTGGCATCACTCATGACATCACTGATGACATCTCAAATGACATCACTGATGACATTATCCAGTGAATGTGTGTCTTTCTGAAAAACAAATCTTTTTTATACCTGTATACCTAAACGTCGATGGAAGAATAAACGGTTAAATAAGTGTCTAAATGAATGGTTTTTTGTAAAATAGATTGTATAACTGACTTATTAAGTGTATCTTACTGAATACATGTATTAGCGAGTAATGTTTAAATATATAAATATCTGTATCAGTGTCTCACTTTGTGTATGAATGGCTGCATGGGTTGGTGAGTAGCTACATGAGTGTGTGTATGGGTTATTAGTTGGTATTTTGAGTTTCAGAATGAGTGTCTCTATGGTTTGGTGGGGGGTATTACTTAGCGCACAGATGCATGAATGAGTGACTCACTGTTTGAATGTGTTTTGAAGACAGCATGTGTGCAGGACTGTATGGGTGGATGAGTGTGTGTATGGGTGTGTTAGTGAGTGAATGACTGTCTCAACAGTATCTTTATGAGTAACTACATATGTTTTAAACTAGTATATGTGAGTATTGATGTATATAAGTGAGTATATGTGAGAGTGAGAGATTGGAAGAGTTCCTGTATAAATAAGTATGTATTTCTATAAATGATTGTTTAAGAGAGTAAGTATGAGTACGTTTCTGTAGAAGTAAGTGTAGTGGTGTGTGTATAGCTGTATATGCAAGTAAGTGGATGTTTGATAGTTTATTTGCATGTGTGAGTATGTGTGTGAGTAACTCTATGGATGATCGTCGCTGTGTAACAGGATGTATAGGTGTATGAGTACATATGATGAGTGAGTACATGTATGAGTGACTATATAGAACTGTTGGTGAACGAGTGGATGTGTATGTAGATGTTGAAATTACTGAATAGGTTGTTGTAACTGGTAGTGGTATCTCCATTTTTTTTGAAAATGTTAGTTTCTATTTTTTAATGTGTGTATCAAAGGTTATATCACACTGAGAGGAGGTCTGCTACTCTTTCACAAGGATGATGTCATCAGAGATGTCATCAGTGATGTCATTTGAGATGTCATCAGTGATGTCATGAGTGATGTCACTGACCATGTCACGAGTGGTGTAATATGTGACGTCATCAGCAGTGCATTGCGGGCGCGCAAGTTATAGTTAGCTGGACTAACTATAACGGGGGAATTTCACTGGTTTTGTATGAGTGAAATGTCCAGCTAACAATAACATGTGTGAAACCTATGGTTTTTTCAATGAATCTGCAAGGCTTTTTAAATGCTAATTCCTAACTATAACGTGTGTGAAACCTATGTATTTTTCAGTGAATTTGCCAGGTTCTTTAAATGCTAATTCCTAAATATAACGTGTGTGAAACCTATGTTTTTTTCATTGAATTTTAAAGGTTTTGTAAATGATAATTATTAAATGTATTAAATATTATATTTCTTACTTTTTATACTAATGTCTTACATTTTTAATATAGATATTTATATTTCTTTTATTTTTGTAATTATATTTCATATTCTTAATATAAAATAATAACAATATTACATTGAAAAATATTTTGTTTATTAATTTTTCCCCTCAATATATTAAAATTGAATTCTATATAATTCCTTTATCATTATTTTTTTTAGATAATCGTGCCGTACGCATACGCTAATGTAATTACACCAAATTTGGCAGAGAGGTAGAGTTTGGTACGCAGATTGTGCTTTTTGTTAAATGGATTAAATCCGTTCAATAGTTCATGAGAAAACACCAATAGACTATGCATGTAGTCTTCTATGCACCGGCAAAATTGTCTTTTATACCTTCAATTCCCCAATCTGTATCCTTACACTTCCAGTAAACACTATCACACTTCTGTTTCAGTGTTGTAGTGACCATACAGCACTATGTGCTTATCTGTACACTATTCTAAAAGAATCCATTCACTACATTAAAATACTAATCAGCAGATGTACAATAAGGGGTACATTCCCATAGATATGACAGTTATTGAGTACTGTGATATCACCTCCTTCTGCCGCAGGGGTTTATAATGTGATGCACCTTCCACACACCATCTTTTGCACTACCAGTGCATCACAAAAGTGACGTAATGGCTGTGTTAAAAGAGGCACAAGGGGGTTGTAAATCCACCCCTAACACATACAAATTCACCCAGGCAGTTTCACCAGCAGTGCAAATTGAAGCACAGACTTGTAACATATTTATATGGATATGTTACATTCAAGTGCTTCGGAGGTACTACACTGTACTATAGGTAAACAACTTATAGATTTATGCTGTAGCACTTCCTTATAGTTCTGCAGTCTCACATTCACCATACACTACTAATGTATTCATTCATTCGTTTATGAACTACACATTCATTCTGAGACACTTTTAGACACTAACATAGAAATATAGTTCTTTCTTTCACCAGTGAAGGTAGTTCTAAAAAGAACTTTTTTTTTGTGTTTTTAGTTTTCTATTTTTTTGTGTTTTGTCAACAAGATTCTTTTAAAACCAAAAAAATTGAACTGCAACTCATAAAGTGTCCAACACGAACAAAAGAATGAAAAAAAAAAAACTAATGTCGACGACAGCGATGCTCCTGCAGCCTGCGTTTTATCTGGTCAATAGACTGTTCCCTATAACACAAAAGTTTATCGCAATAAATGCATACAATTTTAACGTCAGCAAAATCAGGATCAATTTCTGGGTGTGGACTGCTTGCTGAAAATTCTGCTGCAGTAG
This sequence comes from Lissotriton helveticus, assembly GCF_964261635.1. Lineage (NCBI taxonomy): Eukaryota > Metazoa > Chordata > Amphibia > Caudata > Salamandridae > Lissotriton > Lissotriton helveticus. The sequence goes on along the minus strand of NC_136061.1, from coordinate 1,186,988,726 downwards.
TTGATGTGCTTGGTGCAGTAGCGGGTGGGTTGTCCCACAACCTCCGTGTTGCAGCTCAAGCAAAGATGTTGGGGTGCAAGTTCTTCACGTGGCGCACCATATTTGCTGTGCCAAAGGAGTATTTTTTGGATGGATCACCCCTTGAAAGAGTTGTTTAGCAAATTTTACAGGTTACTTTTGGAGCATTAACCTTTTTTTGCCCTTCTGGAAAAGTAAAAAACTGCCAAATTAGAGTTTCTTTCCTCTTCTTTGGAGGTTCTTCAGGAATCAAATATTCCTCTGAAAAATGGCTGCAAGATAAGTCCATTGCTGTTATTATGGTAATCTTCCTTCTATTTGACAGGATTCTCAGAAGAGCTGCTTCTTCTTAGAAAGTCAAAGTAGAATGATTAAAATGGAACGTTACTTTCAACAATTGGAATAGGAACTATTATGAACCAATCAAATCCCTTCTTTTAAAGTCACATGGCTTTGCGTACGCTTTCGGTGAACTTTTACGACGCCAGTACACATAACGTTCCACCGCGATTTGTGTAATTGCTTTTAAAAGTAATATACGATTGTTCAAACTTTTAAAAAAAACTATTTTCCGGGTGGTCCTAGTGTCGATTGACCTCGCTAAAGCCTTCAACACTGTCGACTGGGAGTACCTGCTGGAGGTCCTCCGGGTGGTGGGGTTGGGCCCCGACTTCTGTCGCTGGGTCCGCATACTATACAAAGCCCCTCGGGCCAGGGTGGTGTTCGGTGCAGCACAATCAGTGGGATGGCTCTTGGGACGGGGCACGCATCAGAGGTGTCCCCTCTCGCCGCTCCTTTTTGCCCTGGCGATCGAGCCTTTGGCGGTCCACGTCAGAACAGAAATGACACAATGGGGTATCACAGTGGGTGACACATGCAACTTGGTCTCCCTGTATGCGGACGACGCCCTCTTTTATTTAATGGCCCCGCGGGAGTCGTTGCCCGTCCTGCTCCGGCCTTGGACCGCTTTGGTGCGGCTTCGGGTCTGAGAACTAATTGCGGGAAGTCCCTGATTTTTCCCCTGGCGGGTTACGGTACGGGACCACTGACGGACCTACCGAATCTAGGGCTGCACTGGGAGCAGGAGGCGTTCCGATATCTCGGGATCCAGGTGGCTCCAACAGATGCACAGTTGTTGACCCGTAATATCGACCGGGTTATTAAATCCTTACAACAGTCGGTCTCTTTTTGGAACTCCCTGCCTCTCTCCCTCATGGGGCAGCTAGCTGTCGCAAAGATGGTGATGCTCCCTAGGATGCTCTACGTCCTTCAGAATTCTCTGTGCCCGCTCCCCCGTGAGTTTTCCGCACACTTAACACGTTGCTTACTTCGTTACTCTGGGCAGGACGGCGTAGCCGGGTTGCCCTCCATACAATTGTCCGGAGCTGGGAGGAGGGGGCCTAGAGGCGCCGAGATTTGACTTGTACTATTATGCGGCACAGCTGTTGCTGGCTGCACGGTGGTTCGCAGATGTTGATAGTTGGGAGATGGGACTTCTGGCCGGCAGAGCTGACGAGCGGGCATTGCAGGTGGCATTGATGCGGGGACGGGGAGCAGACGAGGCCCTGCCGTATGTGGTACGCCACACTGCCGAGATCTGGCAGCGGTTCGTGGAGAGAATATTGAGACAAGCTGCCTTTCATAGGGAATTGCCGGTGTGGATTCTGGCCCCTATAATGGATTTTCTTGAAGCGTATTTCACAGGACAGAGAGGACAACTGCCCCAGATGTGGGGTGGAGAGAGCGGGGTTCCTACACCTTGCCTGGGACTGCCCCTTGGTCAGCAGCTTCTGGATGGCGGTGGTGAGTCGTATGCACACTGTAACCGGCCTCCAGATTGACCTGACCCCTCTTCACTGCTTATTAGCCCTGGTCCCTAAGCCTAGAAAGAGGAACCTTTCCTATAAACTATTGCAATTAATGTTGGTGTTGGCAAGGCGTAGGGTAGCGATCACCTGGATGGAGCGGAGGGCTCCTGAGATGTCAGCCTGGCTTAGAGATGTCAGGGAGTGGTCTCTGGCCGAAGATACGCATATGCAGCGTACACGTAGGAACGAGAAACTGCAGGAAGATTTGCTCGCATGGCGAGTCATGTGTGCCACGGGGTTGTCTCACAGCGATTCAGATGGCACGAGTGCTGAACTATTTTCTTTGGGGGGGTCGGGGTCTGATGGGGAAGGAGGGGGAGTGGGTAGGTTGGGTCCGTTCTGGTGTAGTGCTATGCTTGTTCCTCAACTGTATCTCCTGTTATCAATGTGATTTTTACATCTCTCATGGATGCAGCCTGAACTGTGATTTCTGTACCCAATAGTGCCATAATGAGGTCATCCAACTGTGTACATGTCTTATTTTATTGATGCCAATTGTAGGGGGGATTGTTTTTCTTCGTTGAAAAAATCAAAATAAAGTTTAAAAAAAACAACTATTTTCATAAGTACTCTAGATAATGTATTCTGTTAGTATGTTTATTAAATACATAAATATATGTTTTTAAACAATGAAAAACATTTGCGCCTTTCGCGTACTGGGCGCCCTACACGACGTCACACAGAAGCTTTGATGCGACGCGTAACGTCAAAGCGTATTATTAGCGTATGCGTGGGTACGCACTGACAATGATTAGCAGTGCAAACTATGGTGCGATCACTCTCACTAAAAAATCAGAGCACAGGGCGTGATATGAGAATGGTTACAACTGGTCACTCATTGGAGATCCGATTCTGGGTCTGCCTCTGCGCACATGAAAACCCCGCCCCGTCTCTCTTTGTTGTTAATTGTTGGTGCACACACTCACACTTGCACATGCGCGGTGCACGCCTGCCCACACTCCCCAGATGTTCCACCTAGCTTTCTTGCTATTACTAAGCCTGGAAGCCAATACATTAGCCAATGGGAGGTCCCCCATGGCCATCATTCTTCTAGACTGCAAAAATGCTACCAATGACGGCCCTGGACTTAGTTTGATCAGCCCCCGCGGTTCCCATATAATGCAGGCACTGACGTGAGCACGCTCTCTTTTGCCTGCCTGTGCTGCGGTGACAGTCAGACTCTTGTCGTCGTCGATTGCACTTCGAACTGTTGGCTGGAGCGGAGGAGGACTTGTGACACTCAACGTGGTGTCACTGCTGCTGCCGTCCAGCCAGGCCACCATAGGCGCAGTGCTGGCGTCGCCCGCGCCCAGCCCAGCCTCAGGCCCAGCCAAATCCCCAGCCTTTGAAGACAAGACAAGAGACGACAGAAGCAAAGGTAGGAGAAGCCTCCGCTCCAGGCCCAGTCCACACCAGACCCAAAGGCCCAGCCCCTACCCTCAGATAATTCCTTCTGCATCATGGGGCCATCCTAGGCCTTTCTTTAATAAATTGTGCTTGCATGAATTTCTGGGTTGTATTTTTTAAATATCATGTGCTTTCGTGTCTGTTCTTAAAAAATGTACGTCCTAATGGTATTTTTTTCTGCGTCACGTGGCCCTCCCAGCTCTGTTTTGCTTTATTATTGTGGGGTACGTGCTTTGTGGTTCATCGTATTACCTCCCTCCTAATTCTTTCACGACTCTTAATATTTATTACTGCCTCACATGGCCTTCCCAGCCCTGTATTCTTATTGATCGTACTTGCATGATCTTATTAATTCCTTCTGCGTCATGGGGCCCTCCTATGCCTTTCTTGAATAAATTGTGCATGCATGAATTTCTGGGTCGTATTTTTGAAGAGTGTCACGTGCTTTCGTGTCTGTTCTTAAAAAATGTACGTCCTAATGGTATTTTTTTCTGCGTCACGTGGCCCTCCCAGCTCTGTTTTGCTTAATTTTTGTGGGGTACGTGCTTTGTGGTTCATCGTATTACCTCCCTCCTAATTCTCCCATGACTTTTAATATTTATTACTGCCTCACGTGGCCTTCCCAGGCCTCTATTCTTATTTATCATACTTGCATGATCCTATTATTTAATTCCTTCTGCGTCACGGGGCCCTCCTATGCCTTTCTCTAATAAATTGTGCATGCATGAATTTCTGGGTCGTATTTTTGAAGTGTGTCACGTGCTTTCGTGTCTGTTCTTAACATTTTTACGTGCTTGATGGTATTTTTTTCTGCGTCACGTGGCCCACCCAGCTCTGTTTTGCTTTATTTTTGTGGGGTACGTGCTTTGTGGTTCATCGTATTACCTACCTCCTAATTCTCCCATCACTTTTAATATTTATGACTGCCTCACGTGGCCTTCCCAGGCCTCTATTGTTATTTATCGTACTTTCATGTTCCTATTATTTAATTCCTTCTGCGTCATGGGGCCCTCCTATGCCTTTCTTTATTAATTTATGCGTGCATGAATTTCTGGGTCGTATTTTTGAAGTGTCACGTGCTTTTGTGTTTGTTCTTGAACTTTTTACGTGCTTGATGGTATTTTTTTCAGCGTCACGTGGCCCTCACAACTCTTTTTTGCTTTATTTTTGTGGGGTACATGCTTTGTAGTTCATCATATTTGCTCCCTCCTAGTTCTCCCATGACTTTTAATATTTATGACTGCCTCACGTGGCCTTCCCTTCCCTCTATTCTTATTGATCGTACTTGTATGATCCTATTCCTTCTGCGTCACGGGGCTCTCCTATGCCTTTTCTTGTAAATTTTACGTGCTCTATGGTATTTTTTTGTGCGTCATGTGGCCCTCCCAGCTCTGTTTGGCTTTTTTTTTTCTCCCATGAATTTTAATATTTCTTACCGCGTCACATGGCCTTCCCAGGCCTGTTTTCTTATATATTGTGCTTTCATAAATATATATGTTGCATTTTTGTGCTACGCCTCGTGCTTTGTGTTTCAACATACGTACTCTCTCCTAATCATCATATTTGCTCCCTTTTAATCCTCCGCTGACTTTTAACATTTCTTGCTTCCTCATGTGACCTATAGTTGTTTTTTTATGTGCTCTAATTGGTCTATGAAAGTTTTGCCTCCTCAGACTAGCATAGATTTAATTCATAATAATTGTTGGATTTATAACCTTTACACTACGGTGTTATATTGGCCCTTTATTTGGCTTAGGTTCCCTAACCATTTTTCCCTCTATCGCACATCTTTTTATGACATAGTTTCACCAAAATATATGTTTTGGACACTTCACCACTTCATGATCAGTCTTTAAGTGCAATTGCTTCCTTTTGAAAGTGCAATGGTAATTGTTTGTCCATGATTAAAATGTTAGTCTTGATAGTTATGTACACTGTGTATACCAAGGCTGGTCATGTAAATGCTACTACTGGGCCTACAGCAGTAATTGTGCCACCCACACAAGAAACTCTAAATATAAAAATAAAGCCTGTCACTGCAGGGCTTGAGCGCCCCTATGTTAAACTGTCATGTTTTCAAACTGCATCGCTTAAACTTTCTGCACACAACATATTTTTCAAACTTTATTAATATAAGAAAGGTATTTCTGAACTTTTTCTGTTTGAGAAACGTTTGTGGTAGGTTGGTAAACTAATTTCTTCTTTAAGAAATGTTACTTTTTCAAAATTAATTTGCAGGAAGCATAACCAGTGATAATTCACCAGTACCTTTACCAACTTCAGGACCTGGTCTATCTTCAGGACACGTTCCATCTTCAGGACCTGTTCCATCTTCAGGACCTGTTCCATCTTCAGGACCTTTTCCAGGTACACCATGTTCTGCTACATGTAAATTGTGTATACTATGGCTAATAGCGTATGATGTACATGTTGGTTCCTCTTTAGAAGCTCATGTGCTTTCATATATTTTTACAAGTAATCGATGCCTTCCTCTCAAAAATATGTCTCTTAACACCAAATATATGTATATTTTCATTCCTATTAGTTTCGTATATTTAAGTAATAAGTTCCCATCAATCAAATTCTCTTCACTGAAACCTATGATTGATTTAACATTCAGTTTCGACTTTTGCTCAATATATACATTTGTTATTATGTTTTCAGTTTGCAGAATGCCACCCAACTCAGCAGCCAATTGCCCAAAGTTTTACTAATGTAATATTTCGGTGAAACTATAGACTGAAAATTGCAATAAACCTAATGGAGTCATCACGTTTGACTTTAACATTTCAATGATAAATAAGGTCTAACACTCTAGTGTTGTCTTGAACATTGGATTCTTGTTTATTTTTTTTCATACAAGATCTTTCATAGATAAAGACATATCATTACTTTTTAACATACTATAGTAAGATATTGTCATTATAGTTATGAATTTTCCTTTTTGTTTATAGTGAATCCATTTGAATATGTTTGCAACAGTTGTAACTGTCTCTAATCCTGGATCTGAAAACACCTAGACTCATGCATAATATATTGCAAACTAAGTTTTTAATTGTTAGCATTGCTGTTATGATGTCCTAATGTACATCTGTTTTACATTTAGAGTCTGTTGAAAAGTATTGTGATGTCTGCAACCAAGATACTTCAACAACATACGCGCAAAAGTTAATGGTAAGTACCCTCAATGAGTGTGAATGCAGAATATCAAAATTAAGTGATATTAGTCCTTGGAGTCTTTAGAACGCATTACGTCTCCAGTTCACATTTGTCTGATACAGGGTGCATATTAGTATGACTCAGATAACTGAGGCATTTGCAAGGCTCTTTTTAGAGTTACGTCCACCATGTTGGAAAGCTGACTATGCACCCTTCCAAGTTATGTAGTCATTACCATGTTTCCACTAACTGTTGAGAGATCACTATGTTTACCATGTAAATACACATAAAGCTTTCATTTCAAAAAGCTATTGACCTTTAAACAATGCAACGTTAATAACAAGTTACTTTTCACTATCTTCCCAACAGGCCCAATATTTCGAATGAAGCAGATGACTCCACCTTGAATTTATAAAAGCAAATGTAAATCCTACTTACCTTTTACTGGTTAGATATGTACAAAATGTATGTTTTTAAGTAACATGATCGCATGCAAGATGTTTAATTAGATATTTGCTGGACAGTATTTGTTCTAAACACCCTTTCACTGCTTTCTTCCATACCTTCAAAAAAGATTTCATGGATTTCATGGATTTACATGAATAGTCTTTCAGGTCTCTATATCTCTTTTTTTTTTTGCACGTACGCACAGCACATTACAGAAGAAAAAAGAAAATCAGCAAAATTAGAAATTCACAGCACAAAGTTAAACTAAGCACAAATATGTAACAATAAACATAAACATATAATGGAACAAACACCTCCTAGACATGGAACTGCTTGTTGCGGGTTCTTATAAATAGCACAAATCGCGACCCGAAGCGCAAAGCAGCTAAGGGAACCCATTCTGCTAGTCTATGAATTCAACTCCCCGCCCAGCCCTCCTTCCAAGCCCGTATTGGTTCCCAGATTTTCTTCCCTAACTCCCTTGCCCTCCTACCCCTTCTAGCATATATTTCTTTTTCTAAGTTGTAAACAGCCAGGAGAGTAGCCAGCCACTGTTGCATTGTCGGAGGTATTTTGTCCAACCAAGTCTTAGCTATCGCAAGTCTCAGAACTGCCATGGCCACAAACAAAAATTCCTGATGCAAACTATCCAAATCTAAACTAACGCCAAGTAATATCAGAGGAGGTGTAAGGGTGGTGTTAAGCCCAAGTGATCGGACCAAAAAGCGTTCCGTGTCCTTAATCAGTGTATGGAGTTGAGGGCAGGTAGCAAATATATGTATACTTTCTGCCTCTGGAACATTGCATCATGGGCAAGTTGTCCCAGAAGTTCCTACCCACTGTGCTATCCGTGCCAGAGTATAATAGGGAGAGTATAATGTCTTGTAGTGCTGAGCTTGTAGAGAAGCGGAGCATAATACTGAGCACCCTAGCTCTAGAGAATCTTGGAAGTAACCTGCATCGATATCAAGTTTATTTGCCCACTTGTCTCCATTCTTACCCAAATCATCTTGCTCAGTCGCTGCCTGGGCTGCAGAAAAGCTACGGATTGAGCACTCCACCCCCCCCTTTCTGTGACGTCCAAAATGTTGTTTTTAGTAAACCCCGAAGCCCCCCCTTCCATTTGCTTAAAAAACTCCGTCTCTGGAGGTATTTAAAGAAGCTCCTCCTATTAATCTGAAATGTAGCCTCTAAGCTTGAGAATTGAAGTATAACCCCATCCGGTCCCAGCAGGTCCCCAATCTTTACAATCCCTTTACTTGCCCAATCTGCCATAGTTGCATCAGCAAATATTAGTGGAGGTAGAGTTCTATTTTTATAAATCTCCCCAGGCCGAATTTCTTTAGAAAGGCAGTCCAGATATTATGTGCGGCCCGAACAGTCTTGAACCTTGTTCTTTTGAAGTAGGAGTAGTCAGTACAATTAAGAAAGAAGTTCTCTGTGTCCGTGCCAAGAATGGTTGCATAAACTTGGTAGAATTTGATGTTATTTTAGGGTCTCTATATCTCTAATGTAAAACAAGCATACTTGTTTTTCTTTTCTTTTGTCACTGACATATATAAACTCATCAGTCACTCCTATGGTAAGCCTTTACAATCCTGAATGCTGAGTGCTGGGTTTTTTGTGAGAGGATGCCCATGCATAACCAAGCTAAGTTTTCTTTAGCTGCATGGAAACATGTAGTGTAACCTGTCAAACACTTTGAAATGCTACCCTCCCACTAGTCCTAGAGGCGGATGTAGAATTCAACCGTTCTTCATAAAATAGAATTGCATGCCACTAAGTAGAAAGTGTTTCTGTATTATGCAAACCCTAATGTAATTAAAAATAGGAAACAAGAGCATTGTTAGCCTCCACATTAGTCTTTAGACATTTATCGAGCCTTTTTCTTGTATCAACTACCCAGGCCGAAGGCAGTGGGAAATTTGCGCACTTGTTCCCTTTCTTGGCTGGGGTTATCAATTCTTCTTCTTGTAATACAATTCCAAAGAGCAGGCCCTTTATTGAGCCTTCTTGGTAACTATTACTCGTAAATGGCAGTGGGTAATTTCCACACTTGCATCCTTTCTTGCAACGCACAGTCTGTGTAATGAGCTGGGTATCCAAAGATCTACTTCCATGATAGGCAGTGGTTACTTTGCGCGTCTGCAGCCTTTCTTACTTTTTACCTTATTCATCTTCCATTCAATGAACACATCATCTACACATACACACACCTACTTGCTGCCTTTCTTGGCTATGGTTATCAACTATTCTATTTCATATTCGTATTCAAAGTGCAGGCCCTTTATCAAGTCTTTTTATTGTAACAACTACCCCTGCCGAAGGCAGTAAAAAATTGCACACTTGCTGCCTTTCTTGGCTGGGGTTATCAATTCTTATTGTAATACAATTTCAAAGTGCAGCCCTTTATTGAGCCTTTTTGGTAACTATTACTCGTGAATGACAGTGAGTAATTTGGGCACTTCCTGCAGTTCATGTATAATAAAAAGCTTAATAAAAGTCTACCAATATTAAAAAAAGAGCAAGTATGGTTATCAAATCTTCTGTTTGTTATTCTGATTCAAAGTACAGGCCTTTTATTGAGCCTTCTTGGTAACTACTACCCATGAATGGCATTGGGTAATTTGCACACTTGCAGCCTTTCTTATTTTTTACATTATTCATCTTCCACTCAATCAACACATCATCTACACGTTCACACACCTACTTGCTGCCTTTCTTGGCTATAGTAATCAACAATTTTTCTATTTCATATCTATATTCAAAGTGCAGGCCCTTTATCGAGCTTTTTTGTTGTAGCTACTACCTCGGCCGAAGGCAGTAGAAAATTTGCACACTTGCTGCCTTTCTTGGCTGGGGTTATCAATTACTCTTGAATTTCATATTCTGATTAAAAATCATGGCCCTTTATCAAGCCTTTTTCATGTAGATACTACCCTGCCAGAAGGCAATGGGAAATTTACGAACTTTCTGAGTTTCTTCGTAGGAGTTATGAACTATTGTTCAATTTCATATTCCTATTCAAAGTGCAGACCCTTTATTGAGCCTTTTTCTTGTAGCTATTACCCTGGCCGAGGGCAGTGAGAAATTTGCACACTTGCTTCTTCCTTGGTTGGGTTTATCAATTCTTGAATTTCATATTCTGATTCAAAGTCATACAGGCACATGCATCAAGCGATTAAGAAATCGCAAAATGTGCGAATCGCAATTTTTTTTATTTGCGATCGCAAATTACTGTGTGGCTATGCATCAACCTTATTTTTGCAAAAATATCTATTTTTTCGCAAAAATAAGGAATCGCAAAATTATTCTGAGAAAACATTTGCGATTCTTTATTTGCGATTCTCAAATACAGAATCACAAATATTTTTAATGCATTTCAATTGCGATTTTCCTAGAAATCGCAAAATTGCAATAGCAAATTAAAAAGGGACACAACCAGGTGGTAATCATGAGTGCAAAGTCAAAATGGCAGGGCTGTACCTGATGGCGAGGAGGATGAGGCTGCAGGGAGGCGAATCAATGAGCGCATCTTCAGAGTCCGCATAACTTTTCTAGGACAGCAGGAGGACGAGATATACGATAAGTATAGGTTGAATGCAGCAATGATACATGAGCTCATCAATTAATTGAATTCCATCCTGCAACGACAGACTCATAGGACCAATGCAATCCCAACGCATGTACAGGTTTTATGTTGCCTACATCTACTGGCGTCAGGCAGTTTTAAGGGTGTAATTGCAGTAGCAGGAGGTGTGTCGCAAAGCGCATTGTCAAGAATATTCAAAGCATTCCTTGATGCCATGATGGTCTGGATAGACTCACATATAAGTTTCCCTACCACAGCCCATGACATTGCTAAGACTAAGCAGGAGTTTTACCAGATTGCAGGCTTCCCACAAGTTCTGGGTTGTATTGCTTGCACCCATGTGGCAATATGTCCCCCAGCAGCACAGGAATATTTATATAGGAATAGGAAATGTTATCATTCCCTCAGTATTCAGGTTGTGTGTAATGTCAAAAACATCATAACGGACATTGTGGCACAATTTCTCGGCAGTGCACATGATTCATATATCTTCAGGCAAAGTGTCATTCACACCCGTCTTGAAAGGAGAGTATTTGGAGAGGGACATTTGCTAGTTAAATACGTGCAATACAGTAATACATTCATTGTACGTATGTCAATGTCAAACAACCACTGACAGACTTTACTTCCTCACAAGTAGGTGACAATGCATACACCTTGCGGAATTACCTCATGACCCCTTATCTCAATTCTACAACTGCCGCCCACAAGAGATACAATGCAGCACATATATCAACAAGGAACGTCATAGAGCGCACATGTGGGCTGCTGAAGAGCCAACTTAGACGCCTTCATAAGACCGGTGAAACACTGAAATACAACCCTGAACAATGCTGCAAGATAGTGGCAACATGTGCCATGATGCACAACATTGCGACAAAGGGATCTTTGGAAATGGAGCTGGCTGACAGTGACTCGGATGATGGGAACCAGCAAGTGCAACACCACCGTGCCCTACAAGGATCAGGCGCAGCCGAAGGGCGCAGGCGAAGATTGGAGATCACACAAAATTACTTTTAAATTGAGTAATGATGGCACAAACACAGTATATGTAAAGAAAAGTAAGCTTTATGTAAACAAATTATGACCAGGGTGTTGAAGCACACTCTCTTTCAAAGTGAGTAGTGGTACAAGAGTCTTGCAAAGAAACGTAAAGATTAAAAGGAACAATTACTTGAAAGTCAGTAATAAGGTCACATTGTAACAATGGTTACGTCACCATCTTAGAAAAATAATGTACATGGGAGCCTAGCGCTTACTCCCACGAACACCCTGACGCCTGTCAGTGGCAGCATCTTCTTGCCTCACATTGGGAGTGGAGGGGGTGCCGCTGCGTGGCTTGCGTCTCACCGCAGTGGTAACCGGCATTATTGTACTGCCCATGCTTGAGGCACACTCACTACTTTCTTCCTGCGCAGACATGTTGCCTCCACTAGTGGATGCATTCATCATCTCAACAGCATTGGTTACTTGGTCTAGTGCTTTGGCTACATCTCCGGTATAATGGCACATTTGGGTTTGCATGGTTACAGACCTCTGTGCCAGAAGTGCAGTTGTAGTGGCCAGCCTATTGTTTGACTTGACATTCAATTTGAGCTGCTGCATGATTTGCCGATGCTGTCTATTGTGCAATGCATGCCCCTCCTGCAAGACCATGGTCAGTTCCTGCACGCTACTGGACAGTACTGTTATGTTTTCTGCCATCATTGCAATTTCCATCTTGACTAATCGAGTGTTCTTGCTCTGCAGGCGATGTGTACGAAGCATCTGTCCCTCCAGGCCACACCAGACCTCATTTGTATGCTCCACCTGCTGTGGTCTGCGTGCTCTGCGTCTTCTCCATCGCACTCTGAGATTGCCTCTACGGTTCTGTGTTGATGTAGTTGTGGTGCTAGTACTTTGCCGAAGGCTGACCTCAGGTGCTGCATTGGCCTCATCATCTGTCGCCATGGGAACCAGTGTTGGGACAGGTGACCTACAAGAATGTGGTACACTTGACTGTGTAGTTGGCAGGGCTGGTGTGTCCTCATGTTCAGATGCGCTGGTGTGCTGCATTTCCAGAACCTCACTATCCCCGGCCTCAACACCTTCTGCATCTGTGAGGTTAAACAGTGCAAGACAGCATTAATGTATGCTTGTGAGGTCATGTCACGGTTGACAATTATTACATTTTCATTTCTTGTGAACATCTGCTATACTATTTGTATTCGTTTTTTACATATGTGTGTGTTTGTCATTGTAACTGCTTGCCCTGCCTACATCTCCCATGATGCACTTCCCTTTTTAATAATAAATTTAGTAAATGCTTTACAGTGTGCACTTACGCTGTGCTGACCTCAAGTTCTGACTTAATTAATTGGGACAATGGCAACATGCATTCCTCTTACCTTCAGATGTGTGTGCAGTTCCTGAGGTGTCCAGCTGTGTCACACCGACAACAGCTTCAGGCTGGATTGTGGACTCCACCAAGTCCTCCAGGGGAGTGTTTCCAGTGTCTGTTGGTGTTCCCCCTCCTGTTTTATGTGCCTCCTTCAACCGGTCTGCAATGCGCACCTTAGCCCGACTGTGCAGATTGTACCATCACTTTTTTAGCTCTTCATTGGTGCAGTTTGTCACCCCAATTGCATTAACTCTGTTCTGGATCCAGATCCATGTTTTCCTTTTCTCCTGCTCTGGTACCTTCAAAGAAGCTTTGCCAAACAGCTTGTCATGGCTGTGCACTACTCCCTCAATCAGTGTTTCAATTTCTTGTTCAGAAAATGTCACTTTTCTTTTCCTGCCTGTTTGGCTGTCCTCTGCAGTTTGTGCAGCTTCCATTTTCAGTTGTTTGTCAGGTGTTTTCAATCTCTCTCTCCAACTCCTCTTCTGCTCCCGAGCCAGCTCCCTCCTCTCTCTGAGCCTCTGCACTGAAAATGAGTCTTGAAGTGCAGACTTCCTGGTTCTGATGTCATCAACATGCATCAATGTGCGACTCCGGTAATTGCGAAATCGCAAATTGCTAAATCTCAATTTGCGAAATCGCAAAAACCAGAAATCGCAAATTATTCTGCGATTTTTACCGATTCCTTATTTTTTCGCAGATTTTATAATGCATAGCGTTTTGCGATTCCTTATTTGCGATTCATTAAAAATCGCAAATAAGGATTCGCAAACTCATAGCTTGATGCATGTGCCTGATAGCCCTTTATCGAGTCTTTTTCTTCTAGCTACTATCCAAGCCAAACGCAGTGGGAAATTTGCACACTTGCTGCCTTTCTTGGCTGCGCTTATCAATTATTCTTCTATTTCATATCCGTATTCAAAGTGCAGGCCATTTATCGAGCCTTTTTGTTGTAGCTACTACCCCGGCCGAAGGCAGTAGGAAATTTGCACCCTTGCTGCCTTTCTTGGCTGGGGTTATCAATTATTCTTCAAGTAATTCTACTTCAAAATGCAGGCCCTTTATTTAGCCTGCTTGGTAACTACTTCCCGTAAATGGCAGTGGGTAATTTCCACACTTGCATCGTTTCTTGCGACACACAGTCTGTGTAATGAGCTGGGTATCCAAAGATCTACTTCCCTGATAAGGCAGTGGTTTCTTTGCATGCCTGCAGCCTTTCTAACTTTTTACCTTATTCATCTTCCATTCAATGAACACATCATCCACACATGCACACACTTACTTGCTTCCTCTGCCTTTTTTGGCTGGGGTTATCAATTATTCTTCAATTTCATATTCTGATTCAAAGTCAAGGCCCTTCATCGAGCCTTTTTGTCATAGCTACTACCCCAGCCGAAGGTTAATACTCCAAAAGTAATCTTTAACAACTCCTTCAAAGGGTGATCCATCCAAAAAATACTTCTTTAGCACAGCAAATGTAGTGCGACGCGTGAAGAACTTGCACCCCAACAACTTTGCTGGAGCTGCAACACAAAGATTGAAGGGCAACCCACTTCCTGCTGCACCAAGCACATCAACTGCTGCAACAGCATCTTCAGCAAGCAGTCCATACTCACATATTAATCTTGATTTTGGTAAACTTACATTTCTATGCATTTATTGCGATTAACTTTTGTTTTACGTGTAACAGTCTGTCAACCTCATCAAAAACAAGAAACAGGAGCATCGCTATCCTCAACATTAGTCATTAGACATTTATTAAGCTTTTTTGTTGTAAGAACTACCCCGTCTGAAGGCAGTGGGAAATTTGCATACTTGCTGCCTTTCTTGGCTGGGGTTATCAATTATTCTTCAAGTAATTCAAATAAAAAATGTAGGCCCTTTATTCAGCCTTCTTGTTAACTACTTCCCGTTAATGGCAGTGGGTAATTTCCACACTTGCATCCTTTCTTGCGACGCACAGTCTGTGTAATGAGCTGGGTATCCAAAGATCTACTTCCCTGATAAGGCAGTGGTTACTTTGCGCGTCTGCAGCCTTTCTTACTTTTTACCTTATTCATCTTCCATTTAATGAACACATCATCTACACATACACACACCTACTTGCTGCCTTTCTTGCCTATGGTTATCAACTATTCTATTTCATATTCATATTCAAAGTGCAGGCCCTTTATCAAGCCTTTTTATTGAAACAACTACCCCAGCCGAAGGCAGTGGGAAATTTGCATACTTGCTACCTTTCTTGGCTGGGGTTATCAATTATTCTTCAAGTAATTCAAATTCAAAATGCAGGCCCTTTATTCAACTTTCTTGGTAACTACTTCCCGTGAATGGCAGAGGGTAATTTCCACACCTGCATCCTTTATTGCGACGCACAGTTTGTGTAATGAGGTGGGTATTCAAAGATCTACTTCCCTGATAAGGCAGTGCTTACTTTGCACGTCTGCAGCCTTTCTTACTTTTTACCTTATTCATCTTCCATTCAATGAACACATCATCCACAATTATACACACTTACTTGCTGCCTATTTTGGCTGGGGTGATCAATTATTCTTCAATTTCATATTCTGATTCAAAGTCAAAGTCCTTTATCGAGCCTTTTTCATGTAGATAATACCCCGGCGGAAGGCAGTGGGATTGCACACTTGCTGCCTTTCTTCGCAGGGGTTATCCACTATTGTTCAATTTCATATTCCTATTCAAATTCAAGACCATTTATCAAGCCTTTTTGTTGTAGCTACTATCCTGGCCGAAGGCAGCAAGAAATTTGCACAACTGCTGCCTTTCTTGGCTGGGGTTATCAATTATTCTTGAATTTCATATTCTGATTTAAAGTCAAGACCCTTTATCGAGCCTTTTTGTTGTAGCTACTACCCCGGCCGAAGGCAGTGGGCAATTTGCACACATGTAGCCTTTCTTATTTTTTACATCATTCATCTTCCACTCAATCAACACATCATCTACATATACACACACCTACTTCCTGCTTTTTTTTAACTGGGGTTATCAATTATTCTTGAATTTCACATTCTGATTCAAAGTCAAGGCCCTTTATCGAGCCTTTTTGTTATAGCTAGTACCTAGGCCAAACACAACACGACATGGCAGGACTATGAAAAGCATCTAAATCTACAGCACTACATGCCAAAAACAAATGCTTACTGGGTAAGTGACATTTTCCATTGTTAAGATATAAAATCTGTCAATAGAAAAGAAACATGTTCTCAGTGAAGTGAAATGACTTTTTGTGATATATTGAAACTATTTTCACAACTTCTTTACTGTTGTATGTTGTTACAGTGTTTTTTTCCTCCTCACGTTCAATATCTTAAGCTACACTGCAACTATTTTCACAACTTCATTACTGTAATATTGATGTTTGTAGTACTCACATAAAACATTTTATGACACCTTAAAACTATTTTTAAAATGTGTTTACTATAATATCAGTGTTTCAACTGCTTTCATAAAACTTTTTTTGATATATTGCAACTATTCTAAAACATTATTTACTGTAATATCAGTGTTTGAGTTGGTAACAGAAAATAAATGTGATACATTGTACTGTGTGGCTCACTATAATAATAAAACAGAAATGTGATAGTGTTTTCTGGAACTGTAAGGATACAGACCGGGGTATTCAAGGTATAAAACACAAGTTTGACGATGCATGGAAAAGTGCATAGATAATCTATAGGAGTTTGAAGCAGTCCATGCCTTAAGGCCCACTTTGCATCATGAGTACTTCAGTACTACCTGAATGATTCCAATTCTGCAAGAAGTGTGTCTCAAACCATTATTATTTTATAATAATAAATATATTCTTGTAACATCTCATAATTTAATAGAACTTTTAAAATAATTTCATCATGTATTTCATTTTCCTGCTTATCAATTTCAAAAGTCATATAATCATACCCGATGTCATCTAATGCTTCCACATAATCAGCACCCAAGATTTCGTCTACAAAATTTATGATTGATATCTGCAGCATTAATTTCTTCCCCTTCATTGTAGCTACTTACAAAAAGTATGTTCAGCTCTTCTATGACACTGTTGTTAATTTCGAAACCGTCTTCTAACTTGTTTTGTTGATTTTCCATACTATTTTTCTTATTTTGTAGGTCCTTCTACAAAAACATAAACACTTCATTCTATCCTAACTGTAATGTCAGCATATTTTGTACTTGAGTGTATATTATTTTGAAAACATTCGAAAAATAAATACAATAAATACAGTGTCACTATGCATTGTGTCAAGTGCTTTACTTAGCATAAACAAGAATACGTTACCTTTCATTGTAATCACATACAAAACCAAAACAAGATACAACACTGCAACTATAGCACATTACATAATGGTACAAAGCATCTCATTGGAATGTTGGATATTAGGATAACATACACAACTCACATATAAAATGATTTTAGAATCTTGTTACTTTTTCAATGATAAGGATTAGTAATATCTTTCCGAGTACATTTGAATATTTAAAAGGGTAAAGAAAGAGGTGAAAAACACAGGTAAGAAGTGACATCTCAAGATGCAAGAATGGATGAAAAGGGTGGTCCAAAATCTCCATGTACAATACCCAGTGGAGACGTTTTAAAAGCGGGTACACTCAAGGAATTCTATATTGTGCAATAAGTTTTGACGATAACACCACACAGAATGGGCAAGAACAGATAAAATAATGGATTGTATGTGCTTGGACTATGATGAGAATACACTGTAGAAGGACCACGGTCAAGTGCAAAGATTAAATACTTAAGACATAGCAAACAAACTGACAACAAGAACCAGGAGGGTCCAAGAGTGGTGGAGGATGGGTTTCTTAACCCGTGTCCTACCTACTGTGTTGTAAACTTAAAACAGTGATGACAGCAGTGCCTTACTTTCACTCCCCCATTACGTTGTCAATTAGGGTGGAGGGAGAGAAAGGAAATGAGTAAACTACATGACTACAGATGTACTGCTATGTTCAGAACACTGGATCAAGCACTGAATAAACAAACTCAGATACAAAAGAAAATACACAAAGGAAATCTACACAAATAAGACGGTAATCTTGAACACAAATGGGTTAGTCAACAAAACAACAAAAAGGCTAAGGACATTGCAACGGACGCTATGCTGTACAACTCATTGTCAGGTCCATGAAACTGCGCGAGCAGCTGGTAGAAGCCTACACAGGACGATGGCCGTACGAGGTCCCTGGAGAAGCTTGGGGGAGTGGCGGTACCAGGGGCTACAAGGTGGAGCCGTTCCCAGGGCTCCGAGGGCCTTACAAGCCCCCCATGATGGAAAAAAATACCCCCGGACTCCCCGGGGGCTAATTAAGAATGAAACGGACTTCTAGCTTTTTTTCCTTTTCTGCCCCGTACGATACACGTACCCCGCGATTTCTTATTTTTTTTTTTTTAAATTAAAAATTGCAACCTAAAGATCCATGTAGGGCCCCCTGACCAGGCCTGAGGGTCAGGATGTTTCTACCCTGCCCCATTTCCTTATTTTTCAACTTTCTTTTACTGTTTTCTTGTCACTCGGTTCTACTGAGGCACAAGATGGCTGCCAACACTTACAGGTTTGCAGTGTTGACACACAGTAAACATCCAATCAACATGCAGCTTGTGCTCCTAATTGTACGGTTTTCAGTACACTTACTGTACGCATAGGGGGACGGGGAGAGGGGGGGCGGCAGCTGAAAACATACTTTAAAAAAAAAGCCCCAAGGAGGGACCGGTCTCCGTGGCTACTGGGAGGGCAGCCGTAAGCACCCCGCAAACTTCCAAATGAAAACCCGGGGAGTGCCGTTACCCGGGACTCCAGAGACCTTACAAGCCCCCCATTATGGTAAAAAAAAATGCCCCCGGGATTTGGCCTAACTAAAACGCACTTCTACTTTTGTTTTTTCCTTTTCCACCACGTACGCATACGATACACGTACGCCACGATTTCTTATTTAAAAAAAAAAAACCTAAAGATCCATATGGGACCCCCTGAACAGGCCCACAGAGTCAGGATGTATCTACCCTGCCCCCTTTCCTTATTTTTCAACTTTGTTTTACTGTTTTCTTCTGACTCGGTTCTACTGAGGCACAAGTTCGCCGCCAACACTTCCTGGTTTCGAGTGTTGACAGACAGTTGACATCCAATCAGCATGCAGCTCGTGCTCGTAATTGAACAGATCTCCGTACGCGTGCAGTACTTCGTCTCTAGATATCGCTATGATTTTCCCAGGAACTACTGAAAGAATTTACACTATTTAACAAAAAGCACAATCTGCGAACCAAACTCTACCTCTCTGCCAAATTTGGTCTAATTCCGTTCAGCTGTTTGGGCTGTAGCCCCGGCTAAAGGTCCCTATGGAAAATTGCATGGGGAAAACACGTTTTGGGACCCCCCCTTTTTTCTCGGCCCCCACTTGACGAATCACCCCCAAACATTCCGGGAAGGGGCGGAGCGGAGCAGGCCATTTTCTTGGAGAAATGTGCACAGATTCGTCCACCAGCGCCAAAGTTATTTCAAATAGAATGTTGTGGATTTCCTATGGAAAGTAGGTCCTAACTATAATTACATAATGGCGACCGCCAGTAGGTAATGTCTACATATATATATATATATCCACAATTTCCCAATCACGAACGGACAAGGTAAGGGCCACTCAGGGGAGTCTTTGGGAAGTTCTTTATTAAAACAGTATGGCATGATGCATTTCATCCTTACGGCCTTCTTCGGATGCCGCCGTATACAGAGTGTAACTCCACGCCCACCTATATATGTCCAGTGTCTCCCTTATTGGTGGAAATCCACTGACCGCTGGTCACATGACTCCAACTCAGCTGCAGTCCTGTCACAACTGCAGCGCCCAGAATGCAGTATATCCGGGTGAGTGTTGGTTAAGGGAAACAAATTCCTGGAAGGTGCGGAGTGTTTAAAATGAAGAGTTTCTGCAGGATACAAAGTTCTTCCTTCAGTCCCCTTTAACGCTCCAGCCTCTCAGCGCATGTACCACCAGGTTCGTGAGACAGGATGGGTTATCTCTGCCTCCTCATCGTCTGACGATCTGCATAATACAGCGATTCCTGGATTGGGATGCATTCAGGGGCGTGCCGGAGAATATCAATACCTTGATTCAGCAGACGCCGCGAGCAGCGGGGGAGCAGTAACACTCCGGCCTCTTGATGGAGCGGGACCCTTAACGCGCCTCTGGCTGGCGTGTACACATCCACAATTTCCCAATCACGAACGGACAAGGTAAGGGCCACTCAGGGGAGTCTTCGGGAAGTTCTTCATTAAAACAGCATGGCATGATGCATTTCAGCCGTACGGCCTTCTTCGGATGCCGCCGTATACAGAGTGTAACTCCACCCCCACCTATATATGTCCAGTGTCTCCCTTATTGGTGGAAATCCACTGACCGCTGGTCACATGACTCCAACTCAGCTGCAGTCCTGCCACAACTGCAGCGCCCAGAATGCAGTATATCCGGGTGAGTGTTGGTTAAGGGAAACAAATTCCTGGAAGGTGCGGAGTGTTTAAAATGACGAGTTTCTGCAGGATACAAAGTTCTTCCTTCAGTCCCCTTTAATGCTCCAGCCTCTCAGCGCATGTACCACCAGGTTCGTGAGACAGGATGAGTTATCTCTGCCTCCTCGTCGTCTGACGATCTGCATAATACAGCGATTCCTGGATTGGGATGCACTCAGGGGAGTGCCGGAGAATATCAATACCTTGATTCAGCAGACGCTGCGAGCAGCGGGGGACCAGTAACACTCCGGCCTCTTGATGGAGCGGAACCCTTAACGTGCCTCTGGCTGGCGCGTACACATCCACAATTTCCCAATCACGAACGGACAAGGTAAGGGCCACTCAGGGGAGTCTTCGGGATGTTCTTTGTTAAAACAGAATGACATGATGCATTTCAGCCTTACGGCCTTCTTCGGATGCCGCCGTATACAGAGTGTAACTCCACCCCCACCTATACATGTCCAGTGTCTCCCTTATTGGTGGAAATCCACTGACCGCTGGTCACATGATTCCAACTCAGCTGCAGTCCTGCCACAACTGTAGCACCCAGAATGCAGTATATCCGGGTGAGTGTTGGTGTGAGAAGTTGGCCTGATATATGATGTTTCCAATTCTGGAACCACCTTGTATCAGTCCAAACAACCCTTATGGTGTCTGGTTGTAAGTCAACCTTATTAGACAAGCTATCCTAGGGGTAGCATGGACTAAGCAGCCTAAAGGCTTAACTTAAGAGGTCGTGTTAAGCGAGCTGTTTTACCACATACAATCCTGTAATATCAAATGAAAGGACACCACACAAGTATATATTATAAAAATATATGTATTTATTACTAAAAACAATCCCCAGTATTCTTGATGAATAAAGGGGCACAAGCGTTAAATCAAAAGCACAGTATAACATACAAAGTTGCACAATTTTGGATGAGGCCTAGGGGCCACTCAAACCATATACTAAAAAAATGGTATAAGAGATACCAATCGATCAGTGGTTAGGTCTAGGGCCTAGGGAATCGCTGGGAGCAGTCGGGACTTGCAATGCTGAAGTCGGGAAAAGCCCGCGGGATTCGGGTGCAGTGCAGAAAGTGCACGCATGCATCAATGTTAACCAATGGTGCGTAAAAGTTACACAGTTAGAGTTTAAGGACACTTCCGCTGAACCTAGAGGAACAAAACTTAAGACACAGACCCTAGAGGTGTGTACCAGTGTGGGAACACCGGCGTTGCAATGTTACCTCACCCACAGGAAGTGGGTGCACAGGGTCGAAGTTGAGTCGGGTTTCGTCACGCAGGCTCTTGGTGCTTGGAGCTGAAAGGGCTGCAGGCGGGGTGAAAGAGAAGTGTCCGGTGGAGTCCAAGGGTGGACTCGAGTCGAAAAGTACCTGAAAGCAGAGGGGACAGAGTCTGGGTCACTCAGCAGTGACCAGGGTGGAACCAGGACGGAACCAGGCAATGTCGGGCGCAATCAGGTGGTTGTTGAGGAGCTTCTCTCCACTGTCACGTGGGCTCTGGGGCATCTACGAAGTCCAGGAGCAGGTCACGATCTATCCCACGCAGCTTCTTGACGTCGGCGCTGTCGGCTTCAAGATTAGAGCAAACAACACTTGGCAAAAGCAATCCACACGGAACTGGAAGATTGCTTCTCACTCGGACCAGGAGGGTCAGAGTGGGGGCTCCTTTTCAGGGTAGCTGGTGCAAATCTGGAGCAAGCAGAATCACAAGTTGAATGTCAAGTTTCGTCGGCACAGGGGCCACAAGCCAGCTGGCAAGGGACTGGCCAACGCGGTGAGCCAAAAGAAGCAGAAGGGCCCCACGCAGCACTCGTTGAGTGTAGGGGGCTGTACTTTGGTGCAAGAGTGGCTCAGGGTTGGGGCTTCTCAAACCCCATTGTACAACTTCGAGGGTCACTCATGGGCTCTACAGTCAGCGTCTCGTGGTCTTTCCAAGATGGCGTGCCTCACGCTTCCGGTCGCCTCCACGGGTCTCAGCTCTGCAGGGACTGTGGATCGGGCTGTTAGAAGGCAGGCAAGCTTGATCTCGTCGATCTCTGTCACTCGAGTTCCGGCGGGAACTGCAACAAAGCAGACATCGAGGGCTGGATGGTGCCTGTTTGCACAGGGTGGTCACTCCTTGACCACAAGGGAGATTCTTCAGTCTTCTACGTTGAGTAGGATGTCGAAGGGTCCAGAGTTTCGTTTCTTATGTTTCATCAGGATAATCTGAAGTGCTTTGGCACTGCTCCCATTCTTATACCAATCTAGGGGGCTGGATTACCTGCTAGGTCCCCTCCTATGGGTGGGACCCAGGAAGTGGGTGGATACACCCCCTTCCTTTGATTCAGGCCGCGCTGGCACGAGGGCTGGAGTGCCCCAGAACCGGTTTGGCCGGATTATGCAAGGGGCAGCCTTGTGCTCCCCAGGCAGTGTCTGGTTTCTTTCAAACCTCCCTGCTACAATCCACTATCTCCTGTCTGGGGGGGTGTGACACCTCCCTGCGACAGGAAACCCTTTGTCCAGGCCCCTTTGGCTGAGTTTCGGTCAGCTTCAGGGGGTCAGACTTGTGTCTGTGGCAGAAGCATCCATTTTGTGGATCTGAGGCCCTTTTAGAAATTAACCGCATTTAAGTAAAGTAACATGTCTTACCCCTCTAGAGGGGTGGAATGCTATCCCCGTCGCCAGAACAGGCGAGGGGATAGTATTCCAAATCCTATGACACCTTACACAACATGTTTTGATAAAGCCAAACCAAAGTTGCTATATAACCGCGAGGATTATAATGCACTTAATAGTATATGGTATGGCATTATCCTGAAACAGCTTAGGGATTTGTTCCCGATGGTTGCAGATAGGATCAGCTCATGCCAGAGCTCCATCTCACATTAAACCACGCACTCTGCCTCCAGGATTGATAAGGCCTTCCATAGGAGTGGCTCACAGGTTTATATGTGTCCAGATATAGGTTTAAATATAGGTATACTATATCTAAGCAAGAGGTGATTACACCACCTTGCCCCAGCTGAGTGATCAGCCAGTTGTGTCAATTTAAGAACCAGCCAGGGGTGGCAAAAGATATGCTGCAGCCCCTGGTAGGCCTTGGTGGCACCTATGCCCTGAGCACCTATAGTGCATGGTACAGGGGCTGACAAGGAGTCCATTTCCAATTGTGGTATGTACCTAGGGTACATGGAATCCATTTTACAGAGAGAGCAGATGGCCTGGGGCCCTGATTGGCAGGGAACCAGGTCAACTAAGTCAAAAACCAGCTAAACACAAGGCAAAAAATCTGGGGTAACCATAGTCAGGTAGCCACCTTCCTACATAACCCCCCCCCCAAACGAAAGGAGATAAGGCTATCCTTGGCCAGGTAAGCCTATATTGCCTGAGTGGCCATATAAGGAAGTACCTGCACTAGCATGGGTACCCCCTGTCTCATGGTCCACTAAGCAGTCCCTCACCCTTGGGGTATTAGAGGGTCTCCACCATAGGGAATCACTACCTTGGGTGTGTTTATGCAAAGTCAAAGGCTGGTTTGGATATGGAGTATTGAAGTGAGGCTCCACTAATTTAGGGTTCAGCTTCCTCCAAGTCTCTTCCACCATGGGTGCCTTTCTTTCTTCAACTGAGTTGCACTGTGCTCTCAGGGTCAACCTCTGGCTACCTAAAGCTGGAGGCTGGGTCCCTCTGTTTGGCTTGCTGGAGGGACAGTTCAGGTTTGGGCCCTTTGGGTCCCAGGTTTGGCTGTGCCCAACAGAATCCATCTGTGGGAGGTCCCTAACTACTTTTAAGGGTGCTCCCTCAGGAGTTTTTAAAGTTTTCACCTCACTAGGGCTACTAGTTTTGGTGCCCCTAATCTGTTGATGGGGGTGCTTTATTTGACAGGGGGTCCTCTGGGTGTCACTGTCCTTCTTGTCCTCTGCAGCCCTGGGCTGACTAAGGCAAGGTAGAGAGGGGCAGGTTACCTGCTCCAGACTGGGTCCCACCTGAGAAGGGTCCACTGACATCAGAGGCTTTGTCAGGCTAGGCCCAACCACCTCTGGGGCAGTTCCTTCATCAGGGGTAAGATCAGTTCCCTGAGGAGGCTGATCCTTTCCTAAAGTCTGGTGAGGGGGAGATTTCTCGTCCTCCTCTGTGCTCTCAGTTTGTGTGGAGTTATCCATCATTTCAGGCTTCACAACACACATATCAGTTTGAGTTTGGGCTGTGGCCATCACAGCCCCACCAACCTTTTCAGGAGGAGACTCAGTTTGGGTTTCTGCTGTTATCATAACAGCTTTGCTATTCTTTTCAGGAAGAGCTTCTGCTAAAGATGGGGCAGAGAGTTGCTCAGCCCTACCAACCTTTTCAGGAAGGACATCTTGAATTGGGGCTGTAGCCATTACAGCCCCACTAACCTTTCCATTGGAATTTACCATTCTAGAATGGGTTTCCTGTTCAACCTCAGCCCAGGCGGAGATTTCTAAATCATTACCCAGTAGACAGTCCACAGGCAAGTTTGATGACACTGCCACTCTCTTTGGGCCAGTGACACCTCCCCAGCTGAGACTTTCTACTGCCATGGGATGATTTGTCTGGATTCCATCAATGTTTGTTACCTGGTATGTGGCACCTGGTAAAAGTTGCTTAGAGGGGACTATACCATCAGCCACCATGGTGATGCTAGCCCCTGTGTCTCTAAAAGCTTCAACTTTCAAACCATTGATGATGGGTTCTTGTCTATATTTGTTCAAAGTATTTGGGCAATCAGAGAAGTTGGCAAACACCATGCCAGTCTCATAAACAAGATCATTTGGGGATGGGGACCTGGATAGGCCAGGGTCCTCCTGGGCTCCAAAAGTAAACCCACCCAGATTCCTGGGTGTGCTCCCACTTCCTGGGGGATTACTGCTGACAGTAACAGGAGGTGTTGGAGCTGGCTTTGGAGGTATATTCTCTTTATTGTTATTCTTGGGACAACAGTTGTCTGTTTTGTAATGCCCAACATGTTTACAGGCATAACAATAAGGCTTTTTCTCAGTTGAGGAAGTGTCTTGGAACCCACCCCCATTCTTGGAGTTTTGGGGCCCTGGGGAAGTCTTTTCTTTACTTTTATCCCCACCCTTATCTTGAGGCTTGGTAGACTCCTTCTTCTGGTTACTGTCCTGATTCTTATGCCTAATCCTGGTTCTGACCCATTTATCTGCCCTCTTTCCCAATTCTTGGGGAGAGGTCACATCTGAGTCCACCAGGTGCTGGTGTAAGAGCTGGTTCTGACAATTACTTAGGATCTGCTCCCTCATAATCAAATTAAACAATCCTTAAAAGTCATGTACTTTGCTGCCATGTAGCCAACCCTCCAGAGCCTTAGTAGCACAATCTACAAAATCAGTCCAGTCCTGTGTCTGTGTCTTCTGGGTGTCTCTGAACTTCAACCTGTACTGTTCAGTGGTTAAGCCAAACCCATCTATTAGGACACTTCTCAGGACTTTGTAATTGTTTGCAGCCTCATGTCTAACAGTGAGGAGCTTATCTCTCCCTTTCTCTGAAAAGGAGTACCATAAGATTGCTGCCCACTGTTCCTCAGGAACCCGCTGTACCATGCAGGCTCTCTCAAGAGCAGTTATCCATTTGTGGATGTCATCCCCTTCCTTGTAGGGGGGCACAATCTTTGTCAGGTTTCTACAATCATAGGACCTGGGTTTCTCTTTAGGAATATAGCTGCCATCAGTGGCATCTAAGCCACACATTTTCTGCTCCCTTGCCAAGGCAAGTCTAGCTTGAGCCAGGGCTACCTCCTCCCTCTCTATTTGGAGTTTGACAGCTCTCATCCTGGCCTTATGCTCTATCTTTTGTGAGGCAGTCATACCTCTCTGAGATTCTCTTGAGGCACTAGAAATATGAGAGTCCCCTGATGGAGATCTCACTCTTCTGTTGCCTGGGAGAATGCTCTGGTGGGACCTGGGGAGGTGCTGGCCCTCTCCATTTCCCAGTAGGTTTAAGTTGGCCTGGTTAAGCCTGGCAACTACAACCTGGTTAACCCCTTGATCCTGATCTTCAGGGTCATCTACCTCTGAGTCCTCCTCCTCTTCTACCTCCTCTTCTTCCTCCTCTGGGGTGTTCTCAGTGGCTGTGGGGTCCACTCCATCTCCTGATTCTAAGGGAACTGCATTTGCCTTTTCCAAGTCATCCTGTTCTAGAATGGCTATCAGGGAAGGACTGGTGGGACTTCTGCCCCTTTTTAACCCTCTTGAGATGCACAAGGCAACCAAGTCTTTGTGGGTTAGTTTGTCATAGCTGGAAGTTGCCTGGGTAAGGTCAACTGTCACAGGAACAGACCCTGAGGCTTTTCCTGTGTCAGACATGACTCTAGTGTGGTGTAAGTGATGCACCTACCTACACTAAGTGTTTCCCTACTGTACCTTGCTAGTGAGTTGTAGTCAGGGTGTGCTAATCCCTTTTATCTACAACTACTAAGTTCAGTAGAACTTAAATATGCTAAGCTTTTGATTTATATGTACCTAGAGGTACTTGATGTGATCTTTCAATTTGATAAAAAGATTGCAATGGTAAAACAAACAGCAAGCTCAAATCCGCACCGCTGCTCACCAATGTGAGAAGTTGGCCTGATATATGATGTTTCCAATTCTGGAACCACCTTGTATCAGTTCAAACAACCCTTATGGTGTCTGGTTGTAAGTCAACCTTATTAGACAAGCTATCCTAGGGGTAGCATGGACTAAGCAGCCTAAAGGCTTAACTTAAGAGGTCGTGTTAAGCGAGCTGTTTTACCACATACAATCCTGTAATATCAAATGAAAGGACACCACACAAGTATATATTATAAAAATATATGTATTTATTACTAAAAACAATCCCCAGTATTCTTTATGAATAAAGGGGCACAAGCATTAAATCAAAAGCACAGTATAACATACAAAGTTGCACAATTTTGGATGAGGCCTAGGGGCCACTCAAACCATATACTAAAAAAATGGTATAAGAGATACCAATCGATCAGTGGTTAGGCCTAGGGCCTAGGGAATCGCTGGGAGCAGTCGGGACTAGCAATGCTGAAGTCGGGAAAAGCCAGCGGGATTCGGGTGCAGTGCAGAAAGTGCACGCATGCATCAATGTTAACCAATGGTGCGTAAAAGTTACAAAGTTAGAGTTTAAGGACACTTCCGCTGAACCTAGAGGAACAAAACTTAAGACACAGACCCTAGAGGTGTGTACCAGTGTGGGAACACCGGCGTTGCAATGCCTCACCCACAGGAAGTGGGTGCACAGGGTCGAAGTTGAGTCGGGTTTCGTCACGCAGGCTCTTGGTGCTTGGAGCTGAAAGGGCTGCAGGCGGGGTGAAAGAGAAGTGTCCGGTGGAGTCCAAGGGTGGACTCGAGTCGAAAAGTACCTGAAAGCAGAGGGGACAGAGTCTGGGTCACTCAGCAGTGACCAGGGTGGAACCAGGACGGAACCAGTCAATGTCGGGCGCAATCAGGTGGTTGTCGAGGAGCTTCTCTCCGCTGTCACGTGGGCTCTGGGGCATCTACGAAGTCCAGGAGCAGGTCACAATCTGTCCCATGCAGGCTCTCGCCGTCGGCGCTGTCGGCTTCAAGATTGGAGCAAACAACACTTGGCAAAAGCAATCCACGCAGAACTGGAAGATTGCTTCTCACTCAGACCAGGAGGGTCAGAGTGGGGGCTCCTTTTCAGGGGAGCTGGTGCAAATCTGGAGCAACCAGAATCACAAGTCGAATTTCAAGTTTCGTCAGGACAGGGGCCACAAGCCAGCTGGCAAGGGACTGGCCAACGCGGTGAGCCAAAAGAAGCAGAAGGGCCCCACGCAGCACTCGTCGAGTGTAGGGGGCTGAACTTCGGTGCAAGAGTGGCTCAGGGTTGGGGCTTCTCAAACCCCGTTGTACAGCTTCGAGGGTCACTTGTGGGCTGCACAGTCAGCGTCTCGTGGTCTTACCAAGATGGCGTGCCCCCCGCTTCCGGTCGCCTCCACGGGTCTCAGCTCTGCAGGGACTGTGGATCGGGCTGTTAGAAGGCAGGCAAGCTTGATCTCGTCGATCTCTGTTGCTCGAGTTCCGGCGGGAACTGCAACAAAGCAGACGTCGAGGGCTGGATGGTGCCTGTTTGCACAGGGTGGTCACTCCTTGACCACAAGGGAGATTCTTCAGTCTTCTACGTTGAGTAGGATGTCGAAGGGTCCAGAGTTTCGTTTCTTATGTTTCATCAGGATACTCTGAAGTGCTTTGGCACTGCTCCCATTCTTATACCAATCTAGGGGGCTGGATTACCTGCTAGGTCCCCTCCTATGGGTGGGACCCAGGAAGTGGGTGGATACACCCCCTTCCTTTGATCCAGGCCGCGCTGGCACGAGGGCTGGAGTGCCCCAGAACCGGTTTGGCCGGATTATGCAAGGGGCAGCCTTGTGCTCCCCAGGCAGTGTCTGGTTTCTTTCAAACCTCCCTGCTACAATCCACTATCTCCTGTCTGGGGGGGTGTGACACCTCCCTGCGACAGGAAACCCTTTGTCCAGGCCCCTTTGGCTGAGTTTCGGTCAGCTTCAGGGGGTCAGACTTGTGTCTGTGGCAGAAGCATCCATTTTGTGGATCTGAGGCCCTTTTAGAAATTAACCGCATTTAAGTAAAGTAACATGTCTTACCCCTCTAGAGGGGTGGAATGCTATCCCCGTCGCCAGAACTGGCGAGGGGATAGTATTCCAAATCGTATGACACCTTACACGACATGTTTTGATAAAGCCAAACCAAAATTGCTATATAACCGCGAGGATTATAATGCACTTAATAGTATATGGTATGGCATTATCCTGAAACAGCTTAGGGATTTGTTCCCGACGGTTGCAGATAGGCTCAGCTCATGCCAGAGCTCCATCACACATTAAACCACGCACTCTGCCTCCAGGATTGATAAGGCCTTCCATAGGAGTGGCTCACAGGTTTATATGTGTCCAGATATAGGTTTAGATATAGGTATACTATATCTAAGCAAGAGGTGATTACACCACCTTGCCCCAGCTGAGTGATCAGCCAGTTGTGTCAATTTAAGAACCAGCCAGGGGTGGCAAAAGATATGCTGCAGCCCCTGGTAGGCCTTGGTGGCACCTATGCCCTGAGCACCTATAGTGCATGGTACAGGGGCTGACAAGGAGTCCATTTCCAATTGTGGTATGTACCTAGGGTACATGGAATCCATTTTACAGAGAGAGCAGATGGCCTGGGGGCCTGATTGGCAGGGAACCAGGTCAACTAAGTCAAAAACCAGCTAAACACAAGGCAAAAAATCTGGGGTAACCATAGTCAGGTAGCCACCTTCCTACAGTTGGTTAAGGGAAACGAATTCCTGGAAGGTGCGGAGTGTTTAAAATGACGAGTTTCTGCAGGATACAAAGTTCTTCCTTCAGTCCCCTTTAACGCTCCAGCCTCTCAGCGCATGTACCACCAGGTTCGTGAGACAGGATGGGTTATCTCTGCCTCCTCGTCGTCTGACGATCTGCATAATACAGCGATTCCTGGATTGGGATGCACTCAGGGGAGTGCCGGAGAATATCAATACCTTGATTCAGCAGACGCTGCGAGCAGCGGGGGACCAGTAACACTCCAGCCTCTTGATGGAGCGGAACCCTTAACGTGCCTCTGGCTGGCGCGTACACATCCACAATTTCCCAATCACGAACGGACAAGGTAAGGGCCACTCAGGGGAGTCTTCGGGAAGTTCTTTGTTAAAACAGCATGACATGATGCATTTCAGCCTTACGGCCTTTTTCGGATTCCGCCGTATACAGAGTGTAACTCCACCCCCACCTATACATGTCCAGTGTCTCCTTTATTGGTGGAAATCCACTGACCGCTGGTCACATGATTCCAACTCAGCTGTAGTCCTGCCACAACTGTAGCACCGAGAATGCAGTATATCCGGGTGAGTGTTGGTTAAGGGAAACGAATTCCTGGAAGGTGCGGAGTGTTTAAAATGACGAGTTTCTGCAGGATACAAAGTTCTTCCTTCAGTCCCCTTTAACGCTCCAGCCTCTCAGCGCATGTACCACCAGGTTCGTGAGACAGGATGGGTTATCTCTGCCTCCTCGTCGTCTGACGATCTGCATAATACAGCGATTCCTGGATTGGGATGCACTCAGGGGCGTGCCGGAGAATATCAATACCTTGATTCAGCAGACGCTGCGAGCAGAGGGGGACCAGTAACACTCCGGCCTCTTGATGGAGCGGGACCCTTAACGCGCCTCTGGCTGGCACGTACACATCCACAATTTCCCAATCACGAACGGACAAGGTAAGGGACACTCAGGGGAGTCTTCGGGAAGTTCTTTATTAAAACAGCATGGCATGATGCATTTCAGCCTTACGGCCTTCTTCGGATGCCGCCGTATACAGAGTGTAACTCCACCCCCACCTATATATGTCCAGTGTCTCCCTTATTGGTGGAAATCCACTGACCGCTGGTCACATGACTCCAACTCAGCTGCAGTCCTGCCACAACTGCAGCGCCCAGAATGCAGTATATCCGGGTGAGTGTTGGTTAAGAGAAACAAATTCCTGGAAGGTGCGGAGTGTTTAAAATGACGAGTTTCTGAAGGATACAAAGTTCTTCCTTCCGTCCCCTTTAATGCTCCAGCCTCTCAGCGCATGTACCACCAGGTTCGTGAGACAGGATGGGTTATCTCTGCCTCCTCGTCGTCTGACGATCTGCATAATACAGCGGTTCCTGGATTGGATGCACTCAGGGGCGTGCCGGAGAATATCAATACCTTGATTCAGCAGACCCTGCGAGCAGCGGGGGACCAGTGTATATATATATATATTACCTACTCTACTGGTGATCGCCAGTAGGTAGTTATAGTTAGGACCTAGTTTCCATAGGAAATCCGCAACATTCTATTGGGAATAACTTTGGCATCGGTTGAATAATCTTCACGAATTTCTCAAAGAAGATGGCCTGCTCCACTCTGCTCCTTCCCTGAAAGTTTTGGGGGGATTTGTTAAGTGGGGGCTGAAAAAAAAGGGGGGTCCCAAAACGTATTTTCCCCATGTTATTTTCCATAGGACGATTAGACACGGCTATAGCCCGAACCGCTGAACGGAATTACACCAAATTTGGGAAAATATTAGGGTCTGGTACGCAGATCACCCTTTTGGTTGAATGGTGTAAATCTCTCCAGTAGTTCCTGAGAAAATCAAATGTGAAAAAATGTATATATCTGGGCGAAGCCTAACCACACATCTCATCGTGAGATCTGATTGGCTGTTAGCACTTCATCCAATAAGTGTTGGCAGCCATCTTGGGACCAATATACATGATAGCACCTCATTAAAAAGCATTGCAGTTAATAGAAGGTTTTAGGACTTTGGTTACATTATAAATCATTTGTTGATGGTACCATACTCATTTTAGGAATTGTGGTGTGTTCTAAGGTGATTTTACCATGTGCAAAAGCCTTCTGCTGGGATATCATGAATCATGTTTGAAAGAAAACTATTATCTCATGCTTTTCCAACAGTGGTTTGGAAGGGGATCTATAAGCTAAACTGAAAGTATATTTTCTGTAAATTCACATTATCTTTCTCAGTCATGTGAGAATGAAGTCTGACATTCTCAGTAAAACATGTACATCCAACAAGGACAGAGACTGTCAGTTGATTCCTTTGTGTTCTACTGCAGCTTCCCAGAGTGTTCTAAAGAACAACTAGAGCGCTAACAGTCCTACTTATTACAAAGGTATGGCACACCTGAAGCCATCTTGATTGGAAAAAAGTGGCAACTCTTAAAACATTTAATTTAAAAAGGAACAAAATGAGGGGGTATATTTTGTAATTGAAAGTATGATTAGTGCTGCAGAAAGAAAAATTAGGGCACATTTTGAGTGACTTCTCAAATCCTCTTCTATTTCATTAAAAAATTCTGACATGCAGACTGAAACATGCACTTTCAATACCAGCAGCAGACTTCCCTGGTGAGCAGTAGCTTTACTACAGTGATCTAATAAGCCACTAGCGTGCTAACATTCTGAATTTATGGCAAATGTGTGTCTCATCTGAATGCCTTCTTGATGGAATCAAAGTAGAAAACTGAAAGTGTTTCCTACTGAGGAGAGTGTAGTAAATGAGGAAATTAGGAAACTTCATAACAAATAAGTCTCTCAAGATGGCCACCAGAGACAAAAGAGCCCAAATGTAGCACAAATATCCCCCAGATGTAGCCCAAGTATAGCCCAATGACAGAATGTCCCAGAGTGTTCTAAAGAACAACTAGAGCGCTAACAGTCCTACTTATTACAAAGGTATGGCACACCTGAAGCCATCTTGATTGGAAAAAAGTGGTAACTCTAAAAACATTTAATTTGCAAAGGAACAAAATGAGGGGGTTCATTTTGCCATTGAAATTATGATTACTGCTGAAGAAAGAAAAATTAGGGCACATTTTGACTTTTCAAATCCTCTTCTACTTCATTAAAAAAATTCTGACATGCAGACTGAAACATGCACTTTGAATACCAGCAGCAGACTTCCCTGGTGAGCAGTAGCTTTACTACAGTGATCTAATGAGCAACTAGAGTGCTAACATTCAGAATTTATGGCAAATGTGTGACACATCCGAATGCCTTCTTGATGGAACCAAAGTAAACAAGCATTGAAAATGCAATAGATCTCGCCCTCGTTTAAGTTAAAGCCATTCTTTTTGTAATGAGGTGGCTTTTTAGCTTTGCTTTTATTAGTGTTTTTCAAACTTTCATGTAAATAACATGCATATGTATGCATATATGTATATGTATGCATGCATTTATATTTGTATTTATATAGCTATGCAGATTATATATGTTTATATATGTATGTATATTCACTGAAAAAACCATAGGTTATAGACCATATATAGTTAGGAATTAGCATTTAGAAAACCTTATTTTACTCACACAAAACCATTGAAATTCCATATATAGTTAGTTGCACTAACTATATATCGCGCACCCGCAATCCACTGCTGATGATGTCACATATTACATCATTCATGACATGGTCAGTGACATCACTGATGACATCACTGATGACATCTCAAATGACATCACTGATGACATCACTGATGACATCTCAAATGACATCACTGATGACATCATGACACACCAATACCAGTTACTACATACGCACTCACTGATTCCTACGTCTACACACACATTCACTCATTCACCCATACAATCACTCATACATACAGTCACTCATTATTACAACACTATCATATGCACTCATACACCTATGCAGACAGTCACACACTGCCACTCATCCATGGAGTTACTCACACACCAAGTCAGTCCTGTAAAGAATCAATCACACTTCCATTTCTTCATCTATACAGTTAAACACAGAACACCATACTTCAGTGACATCACTGATGACATCACTAATGACATCTGAAATGACATCACTGATGACATCTCAAATAACATCACTGATGACATCATGACACACCAATACCAGTTACTACATACGCACTCACTGATTCGTACGTCTACACACACATTCACTCATTCACCCATACAATTACTCATACATACAGTCAGTTATTATTAGAACACTATCATATGCACTCATACACCTAGTCAGTCCTGTGAAGAATCAATCACACTTCGATTTCCTCATCTATAGTTAAACACAGAACACCATACTTTTCACACATATACTAACACATACTTACTCTCTTATACAATCACTGATACAAGTACACATTGATATGCACAGAGTCACACACCTCCCAGCCAGCCACACACACACTCAGTCTTCCATACATCCACTCATTCTTCAATATGTAAAACGTATTTAAACTTTACAAAAACACACAGACACTAGATGATGTCATCAGTGATGTCATTTGAGATGTCATCAGTGATGTCATCAGTGATGTCACTGACCATGTCATGAATGATGTAATATGTGACATCATCAGCAGTGGATTGCGGGTGCGCGATATATAGTTAGTGCAACTAACTATATATGGAATTTCAATGGTTTTGTGTGAGTAAAATAAGGTTTTCTAAATGCTAATTCCTAACTATATATGGTCTATAACCTATGGTTTTTTCAGTGAATTTTCAAGGTTTTGTAAATGCTAATTCCTAACTATTTATGGTCTATAACCTATGGTTTTTTCTGTGAATTTCATTGGTTTTTTAACAGCTAATATCTGTAGCTGTAAAATGTATTCTTCTTTAAATCCAAAAATATATTTTATATGTTTATGAATAATTTTTTTTTTTAATATTTTTTTTTCTTCGTTCCCGCTTCGCGAATCGGGAAGCTTCCCGTTAGCTGACCTTGATGCCGCGAAATAGACCGCGAGCCGGTAAACGTTTCTTTACCGCAAGTGCCGCGTTAGAAAACAACATCGTGACGCCTCCCGTCCGCATGACGTTTCACGTTCTCGCGTGATACGTCATATGACGTGCTACGTTAGCGAACTGGTACGCGAAGCGAGTCGCAAAGCGCAGGTTTCTGGAAGCAAACCGGGAGGCCCTGCAAAGCGCTTAACGTAAACACAGCAAGTCATGTGACTTGGTAATAACACTTTTCATTGGTTCATTTCACTTTTGGTTTCCTAATGATGTAAGACTAGGTCATATAATCTAAAATGAACACTTTTGATTGGTTGAGAACTCTTGTTTTTCCCAAATGATGAAAATCCCTCCTTCTTTCCTCACTCTGACTGTCATCATTGTGAGAGAAAGACCCTTTGTGATCACTGAGCAATGGCTTCTTTAGTAGCTTCAGCTGGTGCTTCCCCACCACCTCCACCACATCCAAGGAAGAGTGGACCACCTGCTCAAGTTATAATTCAACAAGAAGAGGAAGAAGAGGAACAGGACGACGAGCACGAAGAGAGGCAGTTTTTGCCTGAGCAGCCCAGGACGTCTCACCGGAAAGAAAACTTCATTTGGCAATTTTTTAAAATTCCCAAAGGTCAGAAAAAAGTAAATGCAAGATACGTAACTTGCCTTATATGTCAAGATAGACTGTCCAGAGGAACCGAGAAAAAATACAGTTTCGGAAACTACACAATGCATCGCCATATGACTAGGTGGCATCCTAACAACTACAGTGCTGCACAGTTTCGGAACGACCTAGATAATCTCCCTATTATGGCCAGAAGATCTGTTGTACCGGAAGTAACGGGACCAGAGGGCAGGGAGATGGTGCCAAATATACAAATGAGATTTGGTGAAGTAAAACACATCTGCGTATTTTGCGATGGATTCATTTGCTACGGAGAAAGAAGCATCACTCTGATCAACAGAGCTATTGACTATCATATGCAAGTTTGTACGAAACGCCCAAAATAATAAATACTTCTTTTTTTGTTTTGTTGCTCCTGTTGAGCCCTTTACAATGAATCGTTTTCATTGCCCCCTCCAAGAAAACCCCAAAAAAATATAAAACTGTTCAGAAAAATTCAAAAAAAGTAAAAAAATGTTCCGAAAAATAATAAAAAAAATATAAAACAACAAAAACAATTAAAAAAAAAGTTCTTTTCAGAACTACCTCCCCGTTATTAAAAAATTGGTACAATATTTGGAACTGTGCCAACCTCTATTTCTCTTAGTTCGCTTCCCAGTTCGCTCGCCGGTACGCGAACCGGAAGCGAACCAAAAACAGTAAGTATAAGGGAAGGAAACAGACACTTATGTTAAAAGAAAGACAGCTATAGGGGAGTAAACTAGAGATACTATTACCCGTAATCCACTGCTGATGATGTCACATATTACATCATTCATGACATGCTCAGTGACATCATCAGCAGAGGATTGCGGGTTTTTTGGCAACGTGCCTTATCCACGGTTTAATAACGCTGCCTTTTGCTTTATATAAGTTTTCAAATTGTATGAAATATATACCAATAGGTCGTTATGAACCTTTAGGTAGTGCTTTTCTTCATGAGGTCTGGTCGCTTCCATACACATACAGATGTTTCAAAGATGATCAAGAAGTTTATCTGAATGGAGAGGAATGCACTGAGACGCCAGATCATTCACTAATGTGTAGGCACATACAGTTACACGGTTCATGCAACAAACACCGACCAAATATGGCTTGCGTGTTGCAAGGCACGCCAGTTCCTGCTATCATCCCCACGTTCAAGTTGTTGGAAAATGGTAGTTATTTGATGCTCAATAATGAAGATTGTTCTGAGTTAATTAAAAGTATTCCTTTTATCGTAACAGTAAGTGAACGGGTTATTTGCTGCAGAAATGTTCTATTTCCTCCCACACATGAACATAGGGAGTTTTCAATCTGGCCACAAATACCAACCTTGGGACAGATTTCAACGGCATGGCAAGAATAAGAGCTCTTTTGTCTCAGAGAGAGGTGGCCTTGAGTTCGGCCCGTGAAACTTTCGTGCTTCACATAGCGAACACCCGTACAGAGGTGCAGACCCTTTTCAATTCAGATTTGCCTTTCAATTTCAGCAAGATGGTTCCGACTATCTTTAACGCATCCTCCACAAAGACCCTGGCGCACTTTTTTAAAGTTGTTACCAGTGGTCTCGTGACTTCATTTGAGAAAATCTTTGGAGTCATCCCTGCTTCCTTTCATTCTATTTTCTCCACTCTGGTTCGTGGATTGGCATTTTTACTTGCATTACCAGCGGACGCTCTTGTGCTTTTTTACATTTTTAAATATGGATGTCCCTCTTATGCAACCTCCCACCCTGCAGCTGCTGACACTGTTCCGCAATCGCATGCTAGAATATTATGGCACAATGCCGTTGGCGATATTAAGCACGGCATATGGATTATCTTTTCGATTCTCCTACTTCACCTGTGTCCAGCCTGTATTTCACTGCCTGACCTGTGATTTCGATTGGGCCATTGATTTGTGTCTCTGCGGACCGGTTTCTCCTGACGTCGACTTTAATCAGCTGATGACTCCTATCATTACTCACGAGTTGGTTTGTCCTGGCGAAAGGATTATGGCTGTGGCATTGATGCATGGACTACTTGGTCCCTGGAATTTACTGGCGGCAGCACAGTCTTTCTTGGAACAGAGCTTTCTTGAAAACCCACCGAGCTGTCCTCTGATGGTGATAGAGGATCCGGTGCTGGGAGAGCACGTATGTTCTTTTCCGCTTTTAAATTGGATGGCTGAACTGTTTTCGGATGAAGACGGTGACTTCCTATTGGAGGCTGTTGCAGCTTATTTTGCATACACAGTTATGTCATAGACCTTTTTCATGTTTGATATGCTGAGTACTAGCATTTCATTGACAATTCATTGACTTATTTGTCAAGTTTTTATTATTTACCTTGCCTATTGGCTTAAGACTCGATAAAGTACTTGGCTGTTTTATTTTTCTTTAGCATTAAATTTTCCTAGTTTTTAATGCTTTACCTTGCGGACCGTCCACATATAAACTTGCAATCTGCTCTCATGAGATGGCACTTCTATTATCTTATTCAGTTCGTTTCCGGATCATGGGGAGGTGTCATCTAGGTCCTGGATATCTTTACACCGTGTTAAGTTAGCATGGGCTCATTACCGGTTTAAACGCCATTTTTCCTTTTTTGCAACTTCTGCACACGACACTTAGTTGTTGCTTTAGCTTTCCACCTAGTAGTTCATCGTGGTTTACATGAGAATAATATGTTATTGCTCTACTATCTGCTTTGCTTGTTAAACTATATCTGTACAGCGAGTGCTAAAGTTTCAAGAACAACACGATACAGAATTGTTATGAGGTCTGATCTCCACGACTTCATACTCATAACATAAGTGCAACTTCTGCCAATTCTGGGCATGAGGCGGGTTTTATATTGCTTTGCCGAACACACATACACAACAGTTGATGCGGTTCACATGAAGAGAGAGCTGGTGTATGCTGATGTGATTCCTTCAAATCTAAGACACTAAAGTATGGGCACGCCCTAAACCAACACAAAGAGACCTTCTTAGCAAATAATATAATATGTGTATTAGGGAGGGTGAGATATAAGCAGCCGCGGGCCGTGGAGGGAGTTACGGTGAGGCAGGGAGGCGGGGAGGGGGAGAAGCAGGGTGGAGCCCTCTCTACCTTGCCCCTCCCCCTCCCCGCCTCCCTGCCCCACCGTAACTCCCTCCACGGCCCGCGGCTGCTTATAAGTGTTGCTAACTCTTATTCATTTACAGCATGTTAACATACTGTCACCATTCGCTTTTTATGTACTAGTAACTATGCTGGTAATTTTGCTACTGATAATATGTGTACTTGTATTCTCCACCCTGCTTCTCCCCCTCCCCGCCTCCCTGCCTCACCGTAACTCCCTCCACGGCCCGCGGCTGCTTATAAGTGTTGCTAACTCTTATTCATTTACAGCATGTTAACATACTATCACCATTCGCTTTTTATGTACTAGTAAGTATGCTGGTAATTTTGCTACTGATAATATGTGTACTTGTATTATCTAAGATACTACGCCTGAGAAGACGGCATTAGTAAATAAACATTTCAAATACACATGTGTTCTTCTTAACTCCATGTTCTGGTTTCTAAGAAATATATAACGACCGACTGTTCATGAGTTCCACGTATCCTGAGGTACTATAAGTTCATATTCTGGATTGTCTAAACATTGAGAGTTTGTTATATCCAATGTGACACTGTACCTAGCTTGCTAAGGAGTTTTTGATTACTAACGTGAGTTTTGGGACACCCTAATTCGCCGAGGTTCCAATCCTCTGTCCACAGTTCTGTGTGAGAACAGAAACCCTGCGACAGGGGCACCCCCGACCCTTGCTGGAGCTTCATCACACTTGCGATACAACTCCAGCAATGCGCCACCTTTACGGCACAGATACATCACGCATCTGTGCTGTTTTTGCCCCATGATGCGCCGCATTGTAAATGCAGCACACCATAGGTGACGGAACAGCGGCACAGAATGACTAACACATCCCTGGTGATGCGCCAGTCATCATAAATGTATCCCTATGCTTCTTATCTTGTTAGAGATGAACCGCCATATGTATCATCAAAGTTTTTTGCATTTCCTAAATAGCGAACTTTAAGGAATAAATAGCGATTCTTTACCATTCCTAGTTTGCGATTAGCTATTTGCTAATTACAAATTACCCATTCATTTCCTTCATTTCCATAGGGCGGTTGGACTCACTTTTAGCTCGAACGGCTGAATGGATTTCCACGAAACTTGGCAAAATTGTAGGGACTGGTAGCCCGATGTGCCTTTGCTATGTCTCAAGATATATGCTCCAGTGGTTTTTACGAAAATTAACTTTGAAAAATATATATTGGGCTACATTGGCCTATATATATGTTGGAGCCCAAATGTAGCCCAATGTAGCCCAATGAAGCCCAATGTAGCCCAATGTAGCCCAAAGATGGCCGCCAGACACACAAAAAAACAAATGTAGCCCAAATATCAGCCAGATGTAGCCCAACTATAGCCCAGTGACAGAATGACCAATCAGCTTCGCAAACCTCCGTTACGCGAAGCGGAGCGCTGTTACAGATATATATCTTTTTTTGAACGTTAATTTCTCAAAATCCACTGGAGCACATATATTGAGACCTAGCAAAGGCACATCGGGCTACCAGTCCCTAATATTTTGCCAAGTTTCGTGCAAATCCATTCAGCCGTTCGATTATTATTATTATTTTTTTTTTTTGCCCCGCGGGGCCCTTTTAAAACCTCCACATCAAACCTAGGGGGTCAGCGAGGATCTACTATGCCCCCTTATAGTTATTTCCCCCTTTGTTTTGACCTCCTCTTGTCTCTCTATCCTACCGAGAGACAAGATGGCGGCCGCTACGGACTTTTTGGAATGTTGACAGACGCCGGAGAACCAATCAGCTTCGCTTCACAAAGCTCCGTTGCGCGAAAAGTACGCGTCCTGGGACGCTGCCAGGTCCGCTGTTACAGATATATATCTTTTTTTAAACGTTAATTTCTCAAAATCCACTGGAGCACATATATTGAGACCTACAAAAGGCACATCGGGCTACCAGTCCCTACAATTTTGCCAAGTTTCGTGCAAATCCATTCAGCCGTTCGGGCTAAAAGTGAGGCCAACCGCCCTATGGAAAACTCAATGTTAAAAACACGTTTTGGGACCCCCCTTTTTTCTCAGCCCCCCCTTGACGAACCCCCCCCAAATTTTCAAGGGCTGCTCAGAACCAAAATGTGCCATTTTCCTGAAAATTTCAGCCAATTCCGTCCACAAACGCCAAAGTTATTAGACATAGAATTTTCAAAAATCCCATAGAGAAAAAATCCTAACTATATATACCTACTGGCGACCGCCAGTAGGTAATATATATATATATATATATATACATACACATACATATATATATATAAATGCATATGCATATATATATATATATATATGTGTATATGTGTGCATGTAGAGAGAGGTAGAGAGGTAGAGGGGTAGAGGTGTAGAGGTAGAGAGGTAGAGGAAGAGGTAGAGAGGTAGAGGTAGAGAGGTAAAGACTAGTAGGGAGAGAAGTAGAGAGAGGTAGAGAGAGGTAGAGGGTAGAGAGTTAGTAATAGAGAGTAGAGAGTGAGCAGTAGAGAGTAGTAGAGAGCAGTAGAGAGAGAGTAGCAGAGAGTGAGTAGTACAGAGTAGTAGAGTGAACAGTAGAGTGAGTAGTAGAGAGTAGTAGAGAGTGAGTAGTAGAGAGTGAGTAGTAGAGAGTGAGTAGTAGTGAGTGAGTAGCAGAGAGAGAGAATAGTAGAGATTTGTAGAGAGTAAGTAGTAGAGTGAGTAGTAGAGAGCAGTAGAGAGTGAGTAGTAGAGAGTAGTAAAGAGTGAGTAGTAGAGAGTAGCAGTGAGTGAGTAGTAGAGAGTGAGTAGTAGAGTGTGAGTAGTAGAGAGTGAGTAGTAGAGAGTGAGTAGCAGAGATAGAGAATAGTAGAGAGTAGTAGAGAGTGAGTAGTAGAGTGAGTAGTAGAGAGTAGTAGAGAGAGAGTAGTAGAGAGTGAGTAGTAGAGAGTAGTAGAGAGTGAGTAGTAGAGAGAGAGTAGTAGAGTGAGCAGTAGAGTGAGCAGTAGAGAGTAGTAGAGAGAGAGTAGTAGAGAGTGAGAAGCAGAGAGTGAGTAGTAGAAAGTAGTAGAGTGTGAGTAGTAAAGATTGAGTAGTAGAGAGAGAGTAGTAGAGAGTGAGTAGTAGAGAATAGTAGATAGTGAGTAGTAGGGAGTGAGTAGTAGAGAGAGAGTAGTAGAGTAGTAGAGAATGAGTAGTAGAGAGTGAGTATTAGAGAGTAGTGGAGTAGTAGAGAGTGAGTAGTAGAGAGTAGTGGAGAATATTCCAAAGTTTGGCACAGCACCACTTGCACAACAAGTCCAATCAAATCATATCACTTAGAGTCCTTATTAAAGCGCTGAATCTTGGTGTATATTCAAATGCTTTTATTTTCCTTACGTTTATGTACCACAGCCAGCCGACGCGTTTCGTTCTGTACAACAGAACTTCTTCAGGGCGTTCTTATTTCCTTCAAGTTATGTCGGTATCCTGTTGTCATATAACTAGATATTTCTTCCAAATGTTAGAGGAGTCGTAAGTACATTCTTATTCAAAGTGACTAGGTATCAATTTTACCCACACAATTCGGGCAGACTTGAGTAATTTATAGCATCCTCAAAGTCAGTCTTTCAAAAATCCAAAGTATAAGACATGATAATTCAAATCCAAATCTTTCTAAAGAAAAGTCCTTTTCAATCGTTCGAAATATCGGCGTTTGGGCAGATATGACCCACGGACATGGTTTATGACTTTTCTTGAGAAACATTTGGATTATCATGTCCTATACTTTGGAATTTTTGAAAGACTGACTTTGAGGATGCTATAAATTACTCAAGACCATGGATGCTGCTGGGAACGCCCCCAGCAACACACATTGCACGCCCCTTTAACGCAGGACACTGCGTTAAAGGGACTGATATTTATCAGGCAGGATTACGCCACAAAAAGTGGCTTAGTTCTGCCTGATAAATATCACTCAGTCTTTTGCGCCACCGGAACGTCACAAAAAATGACGTTCCGGAGGCGCAAGGGGCTCGTTAATAAGGCCCCATAGGTTTCAAACTCGTTATAGTTAGGAATTAGCATTTAAAAAACCTTTGAAATTCACTGAAAAACCATAGGTCTCACACCAGTTATAGTTAGCTGGACATTTTACTCATACAAAACCATTGAAATTCCCCCGTTATAGTTAGTTGTACTCACTATAACTCGCTCACCCGCAATCCACTGCTGATGATGTCACATATTACATCATTCATGACATGGTCAGTGACATCACTGATGACATCTCAAATGAAATCACTGATGACATCACTAATTACATCATCCAGTGAATGTGGTTTGCTTTGATATATAAATATGTATTATAAATAACCTACTTTGCATTGAAGAATTAGTGGATATATAAATATAAATGTGTGAATGATGGATTTAGTAACAGTGTCATTGATTGTTTCCTTGACTAATTTGTAGAGTCTCACTATATATAATATGTAGTTATTTAACTGTGTTAAAGTCTTTATTGCTTTGACCTAATTTGTATATTAAAGACTATATTTGTTAATGGTTTCTTAACTGAGAATTTGTATGGGTAAATGAATGTCTATGTGGTTTGGTGGGGGGTATGTAATTGCCTAAAAATGTGTGAATAGTTCATTCAGTAGGTAAATGAGGTTAAGACTACATGTTATAACACTTGCTTCAGTGAGTGTATATGTTTATGGGTGTGGTGGTGATTAAATATGTCTCTCAATAGTATATCTCCATTAAATTTGCATATAAAAGCAGTGTATGTTACAGTTATATCTAATTAAGTGAGCCTAAGACTTAGTGATTGTATGAGTCACTGTATAGAGAACTGAATATTTCTAATAGTCATTTTATAACACACTAATTGTATAGATGAATAGATGAAGTGGTGTTTGTAGAAGTGTGTAGGTGAGTAAATGTAAGTATGATCCATTGTTTGCACAAGTCATTAAGATGTCTTTAAAAGTGAATACAATGTGTGCTGGTGTGTAATGTTGAAATAGGCGTATAAGTATATTTGTTAGTGTTCTGTTAATTATTCACTGCATATAACACTGAATCTATAGGTAAGTGATTGGATGTGCGTACAGATCTATAATTCACTGAGTGGATGTTTAGAACATACTATTGATGTGTCAATGGTTTGAAATAGGGCACTTTCTATTTTACAGTGAGTGAAACTGTGTGTGATGAGGTGTATTTCATTGTCACATGGCTGAGGTCATCAGTGATGTCATCAGTGACGTCATTTGAGATGTCATCAGTGATGTCATCAGTGATGTCACTGACCATGTCATGAATGATGTAATATGTGACAACAACAGCAGTGGATTGCGGGTGCGCAAGAGATAGTGAGTACAACTAACTATAACGGGGGAATTTCAATGGTTTTGTATGAGTAAAATGTCAAGCTAACTATAACTGGTGTGAAACCTATGGTTTTTTCAGTGAATATATATATATATATATAAGCGTCAGCCAAATGTAAATGAAAAGAAAGGCAGCTGTGGGTTCTGTCTCCAAATAAAGACCTTCAGGTTAACATTCAGCGTCGAGTGAGTCCTTAAAAGCTTTCGGGCATTTGTTGAAAAAAAATATATAACTTGTGAACCTTGATTTGTACGGCTGACCCGGCCGGGGGGCGCACCGCCGCAAATGTATAGCGGTTCTGCTGCTGGTTGTCTCTAGAGGATCAGACCTATCTGGCGCAACGGGGAGAAGATGGGAGGCACACCCGTGATTACAGAACTTATTTGCTGAATTGCAGTCATCAGCCCACTGGGGATTTATTGTAAAGACTACCGGTCCCAGAATGCAGCATGGATATGTTTACTCACCTGAATGCAAAAGTCAAAATAAAAGAGGGACAAACACCGGTGTCTTTTTGTTGGCTGTCATTCGGTAGCAGAGAAGCCTTTGAAGAAGGGAGGAT
Source organism: Lissotriton helveticus (assembly GCF_964261635.1). Lineage (NCBI taxonomy): Eukaryota > Metazoa > Chordata > Amphibia > Caudata > Salamandridae > Lissotriton > Lissotriton helveticus. Next base: position 1,186,944,351 of record NC_136061.1, on the reverse strand, counting down.
CCCAAAACGCGTCAGGCTCTGCTGACGTTGGTTATGCCTTTCTCTCCTCTAATGTGGAACGTGCTGACCGTGGAGTGAGCCCCGCCCTTTGGGTAACTTGTGAACCTTGATTTGTACGGCTGACCCGGTCGGGTGGCGCACCGCCGCAAATGTATAGCAGTTCTGCTGCTGGTTGTATCTAGCGGATCAGACCTATCTGGCGCAAATTTGAACGGGGAGAAGATGAGAGGCACACCCGTGATTACAGAACTTATTTGCTGAATTGCAGCCATCAGCCCACTGGGGATTTATTGTAAAGACTACCGGTCCCAGAATGCAGCATGGATATGTTTACTCACCTGAATGCAAAAGTCAAAATAAAAGAGGGACAAACACCGGTGTCTTTATGTTGGCTGTCATTCGGTAGCAGAGAAGCCTTTGAAGAAGGGAGGATCCCGAAACGCGTCAGGCTCTGCTGACGTTGGTTATGCCTTTCTCTACTCTAATGTGGAACGTGCTGACCGTGGAGTGAGCCCCGCCCTTTGGGTAACTTGTGAACCTTAATTTGTACGGCTGACCCGGCCGGGGGGCGCACCGCGGCAAATGTATAGCGGTTCTGCTGCTGGTTGTATCTAGCGGATCAGACCTATCTGGCGCAAATTTGAACGGGGAGAAGATGAGAGGCACACCCGTGATTACAGAACTTATTTGCTGAACTACAGCCATCAGCCCACTGGGGATTTATTGTAAAGACTACCGGTCCCAGAATGCAGCATGGATATGTTTACTCACCTGAATGCAAAAGTCAAAATAAAAGAGGGACAAACACCGGTGTCTTTTTGTTGGCTGTCATTCGGTAGCAGAGAAGCCTTTGAAGAAGGGAGGATCCCGAAACGCGTCAGGCTCTGCTGACGTTGGTTATGCCTTTCTCTACTCTAATGTGGAACGTGCTGACCGTGGAGTGAGCCCCGCCCTTTGGGTAACTTGTGAACCTTGATTTGTACGGCTGACCCGGCCATGGGGCGCACCGCCGCAAATGTATAGCGGTTCTGCTGCTGGTTGTATCTAGCAGATCAGACCTATCTGGCGCAAATTTGAACGGGGAGAAGATGAGAGGCACACCCGTGATTACAGAACTTATTTGCTGAATTGCAGCCATCAGCCCACTGGGGATTTATTGTAAAGACTACCGGTCCCAGAATGCAGCATGGATATGTTTACTCACCTGAATGCAAAAGTCAAAATAAAAGAGGGACAAACACCGGTGTCTTTTTGTTGGCTGTCATTCGGTAGCAGAGAAGCCTTTGAAGAAGGGAGGATCCCGAAACACGTCAGGCTCTGCTGACGTTGGTTATGCCTTTCTCTCCTCTAATGTGGAACGTGCTGACCATGGAGTGAGCCCCGCCCTTTGGGTAACTTGTGAACCTTGATATATATATATATCCAGAACACTCCTTCCAAGAAAGAAGCAGAGGCCACGTAGGGGGTGACAGGAAACACCTTTAATGAAGCTGTGACTCATGTATGGCGAATGCATTTCGGCATTTTTTAGCCTTCCTCAGCGCCCAGAGTCTCTGAGCAAGGTGTGGGCAAAAATGAAGTTTATGCAATCTCCTACCGCACACTGATTGGTTCGCCTCCGACCCCGCCTCCCAAGTGGTCAATCTACTACACCTGAAGCTAGGTGGCTGCAGCAAAACTACAGGTCCCAAAATGCAGTTCTTCAATGAGGTGAGTGATGCGGGGGGATCGGATGCTTGTTGCGGCTATATATATATATATATGTATTCACTGAAAAAACCATAGGTTTCAGGAGTTATATAGTTAGGAATTAGCTTTTAAAAAACCTTTGAAATTCACTCAAAAAACTATAAGTTTTAGTGGTGTTATAGTTAGCTGGACATTTTACTCATTCAAACCATTGAAATTGCTCCTCTATAGTTAGTTGTACTAACTATATTTCGCGCACCCGCAATCCACTGCTGATGATGTCACATATTAGATCATTCATGACATGGTCAGTGACATCACTGATGACATCTCAAATGACATCACTCCTGAAACCTATGGTTTTTTCAGTGAATTTCAAAGGTTTTTTAAATGCTAATTCCTAACTATATAAGGCCTGAAACCTATGTTTTTTTCAGTGGATTTGCAATGTTTTTTAAATGCTAATTCCTAACTATATAAGGCCTGAAACCTATGGTTTTTTCAGTGATTTCCAAGGTTTTTTAAATGCTAATTCCTAACTATATAAGGCCTGAAACCTATGGTTTTTTCAGTGAATTTGCAAGGTTTTTTTAAATGCTAATTCCTAACTATATAAGGCCTGAAACCTATGGTTTTTTCAGTGAATTTCAAAGGTTTTTTAAATGCTAATTCCTAACTATATAAGGCCTGAAACCTATGGTTTTTTCAGTGAATTCGCAAGGTTTTTTAAATGCTAATTCCTAACTATATAAGCCCTGAAACCTATGGTTTTTTCATTGAATTCGCAAGGTTTTTTAAATGCTAATTCTATTAGCGGATAACGTTTTTATATATTAAAACATTTTTTAAATCTCAAATGCCTGCTTTGCTAACAGAGTTTTTAAGCACAGGCTCTTTTGTCTCTGGTGGCCATCTTGGGAGACTGCATATCAGAATTTTTTTAATGAAATATAAGAGGATTTGAGAAGTCACTCAAAATGTGCCCTAATTTTTCTTTCTTCAGCACTAATCATAATTTCTATGGCAAAATGAACCCCCTCATTTTGTTCCTTTGCAAATTAAATGTTTTAAGTGTTAACACTTTATTCAAATCAAGATGACTTCAGGTGTGCCATACTTTTGTCATAAGTAAGACTGTTAGCGCTCTAGTTGTTCTTTAGAACACTCTGGGACATTCTGTCATTGGGCTATAGTTGGGCTACATCTGGCTGATATTTGGGCTCCATTTGTTTTTTTTGTCTCTGGTGGCCATCCTTGGGCTACATTGGGCTACATTGGGCTACATTGGGCTACATTTGGGCTCTAACATATATATAGCCCAATGTAGCCCAATATATATATTTTCAAAGTTAATTTTCGTAAAAACCACTGGAGCACATATCTTGAGACATAGCAAAGGCACATCGGGCTACCAGTCCCTACAATTTTGCCAAGTTTGGTGGAAAACCATTCAGCCGTTCGGGCTAAAAGTGAGTCCAACCGCCCTATGGAAATAACATGGGGAAAACACGTTTTGGGACCCTCCTTTTATCTCGGCCCCCGCGTGACGGATCCCCCCCAAACTTTCAGGGAAGAACCGGAGCGCCGCGAGGCAAAGTTAAGGAAAATGTCAGGAAGATTCCTCAACCGGTGCCAAAGTTATTCCCAATAGAATGTTGCGATTTCCCTATGGAAAACAATCCTAACTATATATACCTACTGGCTATCGCCAGTAGGTTATATATATATATATATATATATATATATATATATATATATATATATATATATATATATATATATATATATATATATATATATATATATATATATATATATATATATATATATATATATACATATATATATATATATATATATATATATATATATATATATATATATATATATATATATATATATATATGCCTGAAGGAGTTTCCCATTAGATGTTGCTGAGGGTCCGTGTATGAAAGATGTTTTATTAGCGACGCGTTTCGACCAGGCGGTCTTTCTCGTTAGCCAGCCACATAAACAAACAATCACCATTTTAAAGTGCACATAGAAGGGTGAACATAGAAGAAGGACCACTAACCAAGAGGAACTACAAATGAGCTAGAGAAAAGACTCCATCGTTTTGCTGCTCTGTAAATGCATGTTGCTAGTAAACAAACAAAATTCCATTTAGGCAGGCCCATAATTGCATATTGGTATTCATTAGGGTGGATATCCCAGCATGATTCTGAATAACGTAATTTGGAATCAATAAAGACAATTATAAATGTTAAGTTTCATAACACAGTAAACAATACATAAACATCAGTTCCGGCCAAGTGGCCCTCTGTTTCGACTCTCGGAGAGGATTACATCATTTCAATTTGTAAATTAGGATGTAATTTCATAAGAAACCAACCACAAACTCTGCCAAAATTGCATATCAGGCGAATTGGTTTATATCATATCGTGATCAGGTTCAGAAAAATATACAAAATGTCTTGTAAGACTTGTAATCCGTTACATTTAGTGCTTTGTCCTTAAATGGTGGGAGCGGTGCAAGGAAATAATGCTAATCAATAGAAATAGCTAAATAAAACCTTCAGCACTAAAATAACTGTTTCAGCGCCGTGATTTGTGCAAAAAAGTGACCCCTATACTATCTGTTTACAGTCTCCTCAGACCTGCATCACAGAGTACAGTTGTGGGTGTGATTGTGGACCAGATGGGTCATCCCACGGTAGTGGTGTCTAAGCTATGCTGTGAAATTCCTAAATCCAAGACCTGTCACATGAGAGAGCCCTCTCCAGTGTTACAGCATGGTATAGGAGGTTGCGATCACAACAGCAGAGGGGGGGGTGGATAGGGGGTAGGGGGTAGGGGCGCAGTTGGAATAAAGGGTACAAGGGCTGTGCAGAGGAGTACCAAGGCCGCTTAGGGGGTACTTATCCGATGTGCACATGTAACTCCTCATCCTCATTCATGCCAAAGGGGTTTCTTGAATCCAGACGAATGATGTACTGTGATTCCAGGACTCGTAGCTGTTTAAGTCGGTTACCCCCTGTGGGATTTGCAGGTACTCCGTCAATGCCAAAAAACGAGAAACAGTTAACATCATTGTTATGGAATTGCATCCAATGACGTGCTGTGGCATAGCTCATGTCGCTATTCTTAAAAGCCCTCATATGTTCCAATATGCGTTTTTTGATTGGGAAGATGGTGCTCCCAACATAGAACTTCCCACATGGACATACAATCACATATACACAGAAATCCGTGTTGAAATTCATGAATTTACCAATCTGTTCACTTTTGCCAGTAGGAAGGGGATACGATTTGACATTTCTGCCAGTATCACACGCCTTGCATTTTCCACACTTAAAAAAGCCTTTCTGTTCCTTAAGCCAAGTCCGTTTCTTTGGGGCCCCAAAGTAACTTCTCACCAACATGTCCTTGAGCGACCGTGCCTTCCTGTAAGTGATCTGAGGCTGTTTGTTAACTGTGTTCCCTATGATAGGATCACTCTTGACGATATGCCAATGTTTGTTGAGTATCTCAAGTACTTTACCCGCTTCTACATTGAGAGTGGTTATCAACCTAACATTGTTGGACTTGAGGTTCTCTGTGGCTTTCCCTGTCCCCATTGTCAAGAGTGTCGCTCTATTCCTGGCCTTTGCTTTCTCCTTTGCCACCAGCAGTACCTGATCGGAATATCCCCTGCCCTTAAATCTCTTGGTCATTGAAGCCTGTTCTTTCTCAAATGCTGTCTGTGAGCTGCAGTTTCGCTTGGCCCTAAGGAACTCCCCGTACGGTATGCTTTCCTTGAGACTGGTTGGGTGGTGACTGCTTGTGTGTAAGACGCTGTTGCCTGAGGTGGGTTTTCTATATAGGCTGGTGTGTATGGCTCCTTCCTCAATCTTGACTGTTACATCTAAGAAGTCCATCTCTGCCTGATCTATCTTGTTTGTAAACTTCAAATTGACATTATTCTTATTCAGGGAGGCAAGGAATTGGTACATTTCTAATTTAGGCCCATCCCAGATCAAGAAAATATCATCAATGTAACGGGTGTAGAAGGCAATGTGGCGTGTAAAGTTGACATTCCCATCAGACCATAATACTTGTTCCTCCCACCATCCCATCAGCATGCAGGCATAACTAGGAGCAAAGCAACTTCCCATCGCTGCGCCCACCTCCTGTTTGAACCACCTGTCCTCAAACAGAAAAAAGTTGCTAATCAGACAATACTCTAACATTTCAAGTAACATGTCATTTTGCTGGAGAAAAAAGACGGATCTGTCCCTCAGAAAATGTTTGCATGCATTCAGGCCGTCAGGGTGTCTAATACACGTATACAGGGAGACCACGTCTATTGTGACTAGCCAGAAATTATCCTCCCATCTGATCCCATCTATCTTGGTAATGAAATCTGTGCTGTCTCTACAGTATGATGGGAGGTTGAGGACATAGGGAAAGAGAAAAGTGTCTAGGAAAATAGAGGTAGTCTCAAGAAGACTGCCGTTGGCAGACACAATGGGCCTACCAGGTGGATTTGTGTCATCCTTGCGCACTTTGGGCAACATGTAAAAACAGGGGGAGACCGGTTGCTTGACATGTAGGAATCTGAACTTTGATTCAGCTAGTAGATCTCTCTCTTTCCAACCCTGTAGCTTCTCATGGTAGGTAGTGATACTGGAGACATACTCCTCTTTGTTGGACTTCCTGTAATTACCAGATAGTCCCAGTTGGTTGTTGGCTTCTTGTCTGTACAGATTGATGTCCCCAGGACAACATTAACCCCCTTGTCAGACGGCTTTATTACACAACAAGGGTCAGCATTCAGCGTACCCAGGGTTTTTCTCTGGTCTGGCGTAAGATTATGTTTGTTCTTGCTATTCTCCCAGAGATGCAATAGAGCTCTAACTACTGATCTCTAACTACAACGTCATGGAAGGTTTCAAGGTGATCTTGTGGGGTCCCAGGGGTCCAACTAGCCCACCACGTACCTCCAGTAATCACCACAGAGCAGTATTGCAGAGTGGTATAAAAAGGGGCATGGCCTGGGCCACCTCTCTGCAACGCAGCGCATTGGTGCCTCGCTGAAGGTACCTGGTGGGCTAGTTGGCCCTCAGGGATCTTCAGGATTGAAGAGGAATTAATTCCCCAACTTAAAACGTGCCACAGGGAATGTTTGCACACACGTCACCTCAGGCCCCGCCCCCTCCCTTCACCACTGTGCAAACGCACCCCCTGGCATGTTGTAAGTTGGGGAATTAATTCTCCTTGAATACTGAAGTTCCCCGGGGGCCAACTAGCTCAACAGGTACCTCCAATTGCCAGGGAGCTATGTTGCAGAGAGGTGCTCAGAGGCCATGCCTATTTTTACACCTCTCTGCAACGCAGCTCTGTGGTGCTTACTGGAGGTACCTCGTGGGCCTTAGAGGCCCCCAAACTTTAAAAAAACAAGCCCCGGGGGGTGGCGGTCCCCAGGGCTGCTTGGGGCCTTGTGCCCCCACAAATAATTATGCAAAGCCCCGGGGAGTGTTGGTCCCCGGGGCAGTGTGGGGGGGATTGGAGCCCCACATTTTTTTACTGCCCCGGGATCTGGCCCACCTGGGGGCTTCAAGTAAACAAAGCGCGGGAGCCTGCGCTTCATTATTTTTATTTTCTCGGCCAGATTCACACACCCAGCGCGAATTCGGCCGATTTTTTAGGGGGTCAGGGTGTTTCTACCCTGCCCCCTTACATGGTTTGAAGTGTTAACAACCAATTAGAATGCAGCTCGTGATCGGCAGGGTGCGAGGATCCTCCGTGCCTCTATATATCAGAATTTTTATTTTTTATTTTCTCAGCATCTACTGAACAGATTTACACCATTTAAGAAAAAGAGTGCTTTCTGAACCAAGCACTCCCTGTTTGCCAAGTTTGGTGTAATTCCGTTCAGCAGCTCGAGCTGTAGCCGTGTCTAAATCTTCCTATGGGAAATTGATATTTTTCACCACTTTTTCTTGACTTTCTCAGGAACTAATGAACGGATTTACACTATTTAACAAAAAGAGTTTTTTCTGAAACAAGGGCTACCTTTTGCCAAATTGGGTGTAATTCCATTCAGCAGTTCGGGCTGTAGGCGTGTCTAAAGTTTCCTATGGGAATTAACATGGAGAAAACACGTTTTGGGGAACCCCTTTTTTTTTCGCCCCCAGCTTGGCGAATCACCCTGAAACTTTTAGGATGTGAGCTGACTGTAATGGGCAATCATTTTGAAAAATTCCGCGAAGATTTGTCAACCGGCGCCAAAGTTATAGGAAAAAGAAAAAATGCTGTTTGAACAGAAACAAGGGCCTAACTATAACTACCTACTGGCAACCACCAGCAGGTAATATATACACTCCTCACAAAAAAGAGCAGAGGCCGCAGTAGGGGAAAACCTTTGGAGGCATCTTTATTCAGTTATTCTGTATGGCGAATGCATATCGGCTTCATAAGCCTTCCTCAGCGCCCAGAGTAATCAGGAGGTTTAAACGCCAGGGTGGTTATGAATGTCCTGCCACAAGCTGATAGGTTGCGGTCCTCTACGCCCCACAGCCTGTAGTCAGGCTCACCTGTTGCAGATCACATGATGTTAGTGAACTGAAAGTCCCAGACTGCTTTGTTCCATGCAAGTAGGTAATGCGGGAGGGATTAATGCAAGTGCGGCAATCAGGACACCACAAAGTTGTTAATACCAATGTCCTGTGTGGTATTCGAACTCCGATGTCCCCTTGGGTCCCCAGATGGCATCAACCACTGGAGATCAAGAATCTCTTCGGCGGGGGCAAGAATAGCAATCCATCTCGCCCAGCGTGGAGTTGTTAGCTCCAACACCGCCCCATCTCCTCTCGAACCCGGTGGTGGGCCATGGCTCTTCCAATCCCAATATTATATATATATATTTATATATATATATATATTTGTGTGTAAAAAATACTTTCAACTTTCAATATAGATTAATTAATACTAAAAAGGGGTTCAATCTATTTTTAAAAAAGTAATATGATCATTAATACTTATTTGCACAATTATAACAATGTATTACTTTAATTGTTCATATTTAAACTTTATTAACAGACATTCAATTTTGAGATGGTTTAATTGTGCTATTCCAACTTCAACGAAAACATTGGGAAAAATAGAAAAATGTTGTATTCTGGAGGCATCAAATTTACTATTCCTATTCCAAAGTAAGCAAGACTAGGGAAAATGTTGGTGTCAGGAAAGCGGAAAGGAAAATAAGAACTTACCTGCTCAGGATGATCCTCTAAGGAAGATTCTCTTGCATCCCTCGTCCACACTGGCCCTAAAGAAAGAAAAAGGATGGTGTCCCTGGAAAGGGAGAGTAGAAGTGGAAGGCAGACTCTTTCACAAGCGGGCATGGGTAAGGAGAGAAGAGTTGAGAGCAGAAATACCAGTTTTTTTGTTTTTACCAGGGTAAGGTTTAGGAAGGAGGCACATAATGAAAATATGAGGTCCTAGCCAGGAGGAGGATAGAATGGTTGAGTGTCACTGAAGTGTACTTTTCCGAATGTCAGGAGAAGAGAGCAGAAACTGGAGATGACCCACAAGATGAGGAGGAAACATACCAGAGGACATTTTGAGCATGGATTGGTGACACATGCTGAAGGACACCTAAGTACACGCCACAGCTCCAGAGTGCTGTGTGATCCGGGGGGTGTGAACTAGAAGGAACAGACTTATAGGAGATGGGATGAAACTAGGGAGGTTGGATTTCTTTTTCTCTCTTTCTCACATGGCCATGGAATTGGGGGAGAAAGAATAATATAGTGGCAAACAGTAACAATTGAGAAAGCCGGTCTAACCTAACTAAAAAAGAGAACTATGGAGAGAGTATGAAAAGTGAGAAGTGAATCTTGTCCTTTCCACAGAGATATTTACAGTGCTCACCAAAACGTATTCAAATCCCTCCCTACTTATACTCCACACCTCATTTACTACTTTGCTGACCCTGGCATTTAACAGAAAGGAACCACGCTTTAGGGAAATATCTTAAGGGAGAAGACGAGAAACTGCCCCAAAGATAATAGTCATGATTTTCTTTTATTTTACTTCAGTATTTTCCACTTACTGAGTTTGTCCTCTTCTTCCAAGGGTATGTCAATTGGGATACAGAGGGAATGAACCTAAAAGGAAGAAAGAACAGGGAAACGTTATCTGAAGATTGAAATACAACCTATTTTATGAAACTGTTTCATAATCCTTAAAGGTGAAAGAAAATCTAAATATGGTTTAAACATAATTTTTGATCTTTGAAAATTAAACTGCCATTGCAAAATGCCAACTTAGAAATCCCCCTTGACCTTATGTCCAAGAAACCCGCCCACAGTTGGACTTTTGGTTTGGTCGGATTTCCACATGTCAGCTGTTCTTGTTTCTGTCTCTCCGGGTCAACATTGATGAAGACTTAAGAATTAAAATATTTTGGCTACGCATACTATTGGATTTGTGCTATTATTGTTTATTGAACTGTTGACTCACTGGAGTCACTTTAGCAACTTGTTTGGGTTGTGCTCTGTCAACAAAATGTCCTTGTATTGTTTGTGTGTGGGCATCCTGCATACTTAATAGCACTGTGGATGGCACAGTGTTTGACATGAGCACACTGGGGAATATCCTCCTTGTTTCTTAAACCTTGGGGCAAACTTGCACATAGGTGCTGGCTGTAGTGTACCACTGCCATCAAGCATTCTTAGAAGATGAAATCATAGGCACAGTCCTGGGCAGGGTTTTATTGTCTTGTATCCCAAAATGGCAACCAAGACCAGATATCACAAGCTTTCATTCTTTTGGAGAATTCCTATTAATCATTGCCATTGGAGTTTTCAAAAACCTTTATTTGCTTACACTCAGCTAAGGGTTTTGGTCTATAAGGTCGTGCATGCAATGATAGCACAAAGGGTGAATTACTACTGACTGTGGGATTGCTTGGCAGTTTACTGCCTCATACAAGACCCTCTTGGTCCAGTGGGCTGATTGTGGCAATTAAAAATAAAAGTATTTCTAGATTATAATTAATTACACACCATAAAAATAAGAATGTAACTAAATAATACATAAAATGAATACATATGTGTAAGAAATAGGATTATTAATGAGGGTGGATGACAACCCCTTTCAGGGTAAACCCTTAAAGTAACTACATTAACCTGAGCTCAACCTCTGGTAGCTATGGCAGAGAGAACACAGGCTTAATTAAGTACAATGTATAAAGTATTTATGTAGTATCAAAACACTAATAAAGTAAAAATTCAAAATAATAACAATCCCAAACCAGTAAAATTAAATAAAGAAAATGACACCAAAGGGACAATATTCCAAAAAGAGGTATTGGAGATAACAATTTTAAGTGGGACTAGCAGCAAGAAGCCTAAAGTGCTAATAATAGTATATGGTCATGGTACCGAGACACAATTTGAAGTTAGCCATGATGGAGTGTGGGAGTGTGGGTAGGATACACCAACCAGGTTGGTCAAAGATTTTACTTTCAGACTTAGAGCCTGATTTGGAGTTCGGTGGACAGGCTGCTCCATCACCAACACGATGGACATCCCGTGCACCATATCACAAATGCATTATATCCACTGCCACTTTTAGTACAAGGGACTGGATATGTGTCACGTTTGTGATGGAGTATCCTGCCCAAAGAACTCTATATCAGGCCCCTAATCTTTTAAGTCCAAAGCCACTACAGAGGTAGACTTCTAAAGCCCACCAGAACCTCAGGGGAATCACTAAGAGACTCATAGTGTGTCAGGCAATGGTCAACAGCAGAATTCAGGCCAGGTCCAATTGCCACTGGTCAGTTGGATACTTTGAATACAAAGCCTTCTGTATCTTGTTGTATCACTGTAGCTTGAACAGGAGGTCTGCCTTATGACTCGTAAACCAGCTTCTTAGTACTGGGTACAAGAGGAAACATGTCCATTTCCTGAGGTTCCTATCAAGTGGCAGGCTGCAGGTCAATTCCTCTTTATCTTCCACCGGTCCAAGAATTGATTCTAAAAGGAGTGCCTGGAGGTATCACACTTATGCCTGGTATGAGTTAGTGGGTGCGAATGACTCTTGGGCACTCCCTAACCAATGGAGTAAAAGTTCCTGGGCCCAACCCTACCCACTTTGAACATTTTCAAGAGGTTGGTAGTCTTCGGCCACCCTATACTTGGGCTCTGAGGGCATGGGGTGTGTGTGGGAAGTCTACAATAGTAATTCTAGTTGGATATGAATCTAGACGCGAGTTTGGAACACATGTTTTCTCAAATAATATCCCCTGACGAAGAGCTGAACAAGCCCAAAATGCATTGGGATGATCTATAATCTGTTTAATTCATCTCAATAATGGATTAATGGAATATGTCATCAATGAAATGCCATTCACATTGGATTATTCTCGAATGAAGGAACTCTTGAATGAATAAAATCAGCAAACAAATTAAATTGTGTATAATTGGATGTTATTCATCAAGGAACATCTGACAACTGTCCTCCATTTGGTACTCAGCTGTGCATCTAAGGGACGGCATCCCGGGGTGGGGTGGGGCTAGTCTATTTAACCCTAGTATCCTCCCACATCAAAAACTAAAATACAGTTTGAAAGAAATACTGTCCCCACGTTAAACCCAGAGATAAAAGTCTGGTAGGACAAATACAGGGTTTTTCAACAACCAGACTGTGGATAGGCAAGACTTGTCTTGGCTTTCTTTTCCTTTCCTCAGCCGCGGGCCGTGGAGGGAGTTACGGTGGGGCAGGGAGGTGGGGAGGGGGAGGGGCGGGGTGGAGGGTGCTAAAAACCGGCATATGGATAATTGCAGGTAAGTAAACAATTTAATTAATAAAACAAATTTCGTAGCGCGCACTGCATCGCATTTTGCGATGCAAGGCGCACTACCAAATTCGTTTTATTAATTAAATTGTTTACTTACCTGCAATTATCCATATGCCGGTTTTTAGCACCCTCCATCCCGCCCCTCCCCCTACCCGCCTCCCTGCCCCACCGTAACTCCCTCCACGGCCCGCGGCTGCCTTTCCTTTAATGTGTGACCCAAGTGTTATATGTAAAACCCACAGAGAGTAGTCTGGTAGAGCAAATCATATCCTTCAAGAAATAGACATTGGATACATAATTGTTTAAACATCCTGTTCATTCCCTTTCAAAGTGTTATTTGTGGCTCAACAGACCGTTCAAGCAGAATTTGCCACTGTGCTGTGAAATGAGGCCCAGAGCTCTCCCTGCATATTCTGTAAGATTAAGATGGGTCATCTCTATCTATTTATTTATTTATTTATTTATTTCGTGTATTTTGTATAGCGCGCAGCTACCCCAACGGGGTGTCCCGGCGCTTTTGCACATTTGCTGAGTTTTACGCAGGTGAGTTTAGCAGAAAAGAAATGTTTTCAGTGCTTTGCGAAAAGGTGGCTCCTCCTGAATTATCCGAATGGAAATGGGGAGTTTGTTCCAATGAGAGGAGGCACATACCTGAAAGGTTTTTCCCCCGGATCGTACCTTTTTGAATCTAGGGGTAGACAACAGGTTTTTTTAATTGGATCGAAGATATCTAGCATTGCTGTATGGGCGAAGACAGGAAGAGAGATACGCAGAGCCCTTTCCTTTGATTGCACGATGAGCCATGGTGAGGGCTTTAAATTCTGCTCTCTTTTGGACTGGTAACCAATGTAACCTACGTCGATGTGGTGAGATGTGCTCACATAAAGAAAGGCCACAGACTAGCCGAACGGCTGTATTCTGGACTGTCTGAAGCCGATGGCAGAGGCCAGAAGCAAGTCCAAGGTACAGACCGTTGGCATAGTCTAAATGGGATGTTATTAAAGCCTGGATGATAGTTTTCCTGGTGTTACTGGGGAGAAAGTTAATACATTTTTTAATCATCCTCATTTTTGAAAAACAGGCAGCGGACACCGTCTGGACTTGGTTATGGAAGGAGAGGCTCGAATCTCATCTTACCCCAAGGTTTTTTACTGATTCCTTGGGGGAGTTAGCCGCACTCAAGTCTAGTGGCCACCAAAGGTTCGAGTCCAGAGGAGAGGATTGATGGAAATAAAGAACCTCAGTTTTTCCTGCATTTAAGCGAAGGAAAATATTGTCCATCTAGCGTGCGATATTAGGAAGACATTCTTTCAATGGGTCGAAAGTAGTCTGAGTGGGAGCTTCATAGGAAAACAGAAGCTGAATATCATCAGCGTAAGAGGTTGCCTTGATTTCTGACTGAGCGATAAGCTCAGCCAGGGGGGAAAAATAGACATTAAACAAAAGAGGGCTCAGTGAGGAGCCCTGAGGGACCCCCCACTTTAAAGGGCGACTATCAGAGGTGTAGGGAGCAGTGAACACTGCCTGTGTCCGATTGGACATAAAGGAGGATAACCAGTCTAGGGCCTTGCCTTGAATGCCTTTGGATCGAAGGCGGTCAAGCAGGATGGGGTGAGAGACGGTGTTGAATGCTGCCGAAAGATCAAGCAGCACCAACACCGCTCTAGAACCCCCATCCAGCTTCCATCGCACGGAATCAGCCATCTCAATTAGGGCAGACTCGGTGCTGTAACCTGGTCTAAATCCGTGTTGGGAGTCATGAAATAGACTGTGGGCTTCAATAAAGCCTGCCAATTGCTGATGTACCAGCTTTTCAAGAACCTTGGCTGGGGCGGGCAACAGAGAGATGGGCCTGTAATTGGCCGGTTCATCTGGATCTGCGTTGGCTTTTTTAAGAATAGGAACTAATTGGGCATGTTTCCACGAATCCGGGAATATGCCTGTCCTAAGAAAGTCATTCCAGATGCCATTCAATATGGGGTTAAGAAGAGAGGCCAGTGCTTTGTACTGTTTAGCCGGCCAAGGGTCTAATGGAGAAACTGATCTACATTTTAAGAGTTCTGCTACAGAGCGGTCTAAAGTGATCTCCTCAAATTCTGAGAAGACGGGGGCAGATACAGAGTAGTTCATAAGTTTTTCTTCGATACTTGGACTGCTACTACAGGGGAAGGAATCATAGATGGATGCAATTTTTTCCTCAAAGTAGTCAGAAAGGCGAGTACAAAGGGACTGTGACACCGGGGATTGGTTTTTAAGGGCCATAGGGTCAGTAAAAGTTCTTACTGTATTAAAGATTTCCGTGGTAGAGCCTTGTGCTCGGTTAATTTTCTCCTCGAGGTGTTTTCTTTTATGGCCAATTATCTTCTTTCTGTATTCTTTAAGAGCTGTTTGATATTTCACTTTGCTGTCTGGGGAATATAGTCTCCATAGTCGCTCTAGTAGTTTGCAAGCCGATTTACACTTGCGGAGTTCGTCGGAGTACCATGGTGAGGAGGGGACAGCTTGAAAAGTTTTGACTCGCCTCATAGGGGCAATAGAGTCAATTGCAGAGGAAATCCAACTATTAAAATTAGTCAAACGGGAGTCCAGGTCTGGTGCATCCATAGGGGCAGCGGTTGAAAGCTGTTTAGCTAAATTGTCTGGAGTGATCTTACTCCAGTTTCGACCAGCCATCTTGGCCGGTAGCCTAGGTCTGTCTCGGTGTAATAAAAGAATGGAAAACGGGATGAAAAAATGATCAGACCAGATCACTGGGTAATGCTTGCTTATGGGAATATCCGCTAAATTGGAGCAGATAAGATCTAGTATGTGTCCCACCTTGTGGATAGGGTGGGAAACTAGTTGGTTTAGTCCACCATCAGTTAAAGTCGAGAGAAAATTAAGGCTGGTAGGATTAAAGGCGTCCTCCACATGGAGGTTAAAATCGCAAAGTCCAAGAGGGTGGGGAGAAAAGAGACTTTGGACTTAGGAGGGCGGTATACAAGTAGGCCTGAACAGGTAATGTTTGGTGCCAATTTAATACAGAATGGTAAAGCTTCGATAGATTCAATTTGGGCATAAGAAAAAGAAGAGATAGTCCATTGTGACCTGTGAATTATGGCTACGCCTCCACCATGGTTATGACTCTGCCTATTGGCACACAGAATGTTATAGCCAGGGGGAATAGCCAGACACAAGGCTGGGTTAGATTCATCCCCTAACCATGTTTCCGTCAGAAAAGGAATATCCCAATTATTGTCTGTCAGGGTCTGAGCTATATCAAGGGAGTGTTTCACCAATGAGCGACAATTCATTAGCCCCGCCTTAAGGGTTAGTGTTTTCCTATTAAGGACGGGCCGGGCTGGCACCTGTGAGAGTGGGCATTGGTTTACTGGATTTCCTGCCTCCTGTCCGATGCTACAGGGCATAAATGGGTAAGAGGGAATAATAAAATCTGACGGCAAGGAATGCGAGAAAGCACAACATTTAGGTTTTAACATACAAAGAGTCTCCCTACCATAGGAAATGGGGATTTGGGAGTCCACTCCGACAGGGTCTCTGGCCCCGGCCGCGTCATGGTCACGGACGGGCGCAGACGGGCTGGACTTTGGCTTGACTTCGGCGCGACAGTGGCGCGCACGCTGCTCGCGTCCGCTGCGCGGAGAAGTAGCCATTTTCTTTTGTAGTCCCGTTAGCAGCGCTAGAGCGCTGGGACTTGTAGTTCCAATTATCGTCTTGGATCGCAGCACCTAGTCGGCTGCAGATACTCGGAAGTGCGGCAGTTACAGGGGTAGAAGGGCTGATGGGTCAATGCGGCATAGATTGTGATTTTAAAATTGTGGCGCAAAACAAATAATACATTTTATACAGTTTTTAAAAATTACAGCAGCTACAGCAGCTAACCTAGCACCCGGCTTTCCGCCTCAGGTGCACAACTCTACAGCAGTAATCGCACAAACTAACACCCGGCTGAGCCTCAGGTGTGCAAAGAGTCAGCCTCTTGTTTTCTTCTGGGAGTCATTTTACTACTTTTTTACATATATCTTTTTTATGACCCATTTTATTGGTTTCATATCACAACTAAAACAATAAGTAACGAAACTCAGGGCCACACGGCTCACGTTCATGTGCAGGGCAACAAACAAGGTATCAATAAGTGTCACATATACTAAATGCAGCTCCCGGTCAAATGACAGGAGGTTACATACAACAACAGGAACAACAGGCCCCTCATGCACCTAGCATTGGCTGCAGTTCACAGGCTCCTTAAATAAAATCAAGGGGCCTTTTGTATTACTTATCTTGTTATTGAGAGACATTAGAAATAGAATTTGCTCACCCCAAAGACTTTGCTATCTAATTACAGATAAGGTAATCTGACCTGGACTATGTACTCTTTCATACGCATTTAAGAGATAATACCTATATGTATATGTCAATTCGTTTTATAACTTACGTCATTAATAAACCAACGAATGATAAAAATATGAACAAATTATGAAAAAATATACATATACATATTAAAATACTTGCCCTGCTACTCCCCCAAAAACCAACAGCCTGCCCAAAAAAAAAATTAGAAAATAAAAAATATATAATTGTTATAATAAAATAAACAAAACATACATGTAGACATAACACTTACAAATACTCCTCAATTTTAAAAATAATAAATTAAATGAAAAATGTTCACAAAATGATTAACCTCGTAATTAAATAATGAATTGAATAATTTCCTAATCAAGTAATTAATTAATGAACCAATCAACAATTTAAAAACATGAACCAATTATATGACATATATTAAACCACTTTCCAACCTACTCACCCAACACACTCACAAAAAAATATATTACTATAAATATTTTACAAAATTAAAAAATACTCATAAAATTAAAAAATATATAAAATATTCATAAGAAAACAATTACACAACCAAAAACGTTAATAGTAAACATGATATTAAATAAATCAATATGATATACATCTATATGCTTTAGAAAGTTAAAAAACAGCAACATTCTTACATTCAGTTTTATATCCCACTATATTCTTGACAGCACACTATTTTTCCCACAAAATTATTTTATATTTAGCTGCAATGCTTCCAAAACCCCTAACAATCAGTCCAACTTAGCTTCAACAAAACAGGACGAAACAACAAACATTAACATCAAGAGTTCAGAGAGGAGCATCAGAAGACCAATAAAGCATCTATCAAATGGTGAGCGCTTGGTTTTAGCAATGGTGAGGTATGGTGTATACATGTCATCTTTAGCTGGCATTGGAAGGAAGTGGGGCAACGGCATTTGCTCATATGCGGACGATACGCAGTTGATGGTGGCTCTGAACGAGAAGCCGGATATTATTAAAACCAAACTTCATGGCTGTCTCTCAGAAATGGCCCAATGGATGCATGCTCACTGCTTAAAATTGAATTGGAAGTCGGAGATCCTTCTATTCGGCAGTGCCAAGCGAGTGTGGGACATCTCATGGTGGCCGCCCTCGTTGGGTTTAGCCCCTATCCCTAAACAACACGCTAGGAACTTAGGGATTATCATGGACGATGATCTATCCATGAAAGATCATGTGCGATCCCTCTGCGGCAAGGGCTTTACCATTTTGAAGATGTTGGCTAGGCTCGTTCCTTGGATACCCCTGGACTGTAGGCGCTCAGTAACACAGGCCCTATTGGTCAGCCGCCTGGATTACGGCAATGCGCTATTTGTGGGGATGAATGAACACCTATTCTCTCGACTACAGGTGTTGCAGAACTCGGCGGCAAGACTGATTTGTGACAAGGGCAGGCGAGACTCGGCATCGGAATGTCTGAATACCCTTCATTGGCTTTCAATGCGCCAGAGGGCTGCCTTTAAACTACTCTGCCATGCCCACAGGGTCCTGCACAAAACGGGCCCCACCATCCTCTCAGGGAAGATTGAATTCTACGTCCCCACTAGGAACCTACGATCAGCCCAATCAGCATTAGCCAGGATGAAACGCATCTACAAAGTCAGAACAGGTGGCCGCAGCTTTTCCTATCTGGCAGCCAGGAGGTGGAATGAGCTTCCGGACGACCTTAGACACACCACAAACTATCTTTTGTTTCGAAAAAAGCTGAAGACCCATCTTTTTCCCATTTACCGTTAGGGCCCACTACCTCAATTGTTAGTGGAGCTCATTTGGGCCCTTTGCCTCAGTTTTTCCAGTAGTGCTTTCCTGGTATTAGCGCCGTGATATCCTATGGGATGAGTGTCGCGCTCTACAAAAACCACAAATAAATAAATAAATAGGTCAATTGAGCAGGGTCAGAGCACAAAGTCCAAATACATCCGCATCCTGGAGTGAAGATTATTATTGAGGACGGGGAGGAGAAGTCCGAGAAGTAATAAGAGCAGAGAAGTGCACAGTTTCTTAAAATGTTGAGGGACGTATCCTTTGTATTAGAACAGTGTGTGCTAGCCAGGGACTTTTACAACAAGCTAGAGTTTGCTTAAGCTCTCTGTTATGTCTATAGATAGTGCACAGCAGAACCACAGAAGATGATGAACGAAAACAGAGAGAGAAGTATCAAAACACTTGTGGGCACATTTGCTCAACTTTTACGCAACGCTGGGCAGCAAACAAAGTTGCTGGGCTGCGTTGCGTGAAAGGGAGAGCAGAAATATTCCATATTGCATAGGCTTCATAAATATGGGACGTGATTGTAGCGAATGGGGCTGAGTACGAAGGACAGGTTATTTTGATTAAGGAATGCAGGAGAGATAGGCTGGAGGAGGAATCATCATCTGGGGAGGTGTACAGGAAAGCAGGTGAGAGAGAGAGAGAGAGAGAGAGAGAGAGAGAGAGAGGTTGGCAAAGCCTTTCAGTGCAGATCAAGAGCCGTCATAACATTTACAAAGATTAATTGACCAAAGATGTTCTGACGTAAGTTCTTTGATGGGTGTGCTGTTTGAGATATGTGGTTTTTCAAGAATGGGTTCTGAGGCTGGTTTAGAAACAGAGACCTACAGATATCTCCAGAACTGTATGAGTGAGCCTACATATTTTATCCTGTTCTCAGACATCATATGATCCCCAGTTGTCAACTTTGAAGCAATTTTAATAATCCCTTACTTTTGCTCTATGAATGTGCCTGTGTGTACACACATACAGACACACATATACACACACACATGCACAAGCATCTCTCTATGGGCCAGATGTAGGAGCCATTTACCGACCGGTAACGGCCGATTTCGGCCGTTACCAACCGGTAAATGGGTTTTCGGTATGTAGGGGGCTTCATTTACCGATTCGGTAAATTTACAGAATCGGTAAATTTACCGAATCGGTATTTTACCGAATCGGTAAACTACCGAATCGGTAATTTTACCGATTCGGTAACTTCGGCATGTAGGTGGGACTCTTCAGAGTCCCTATGGCCTTACAGATTCGGTATTTTACCACCCAATCCAATTGGGTGGTAAAATACCGAATCCAGGTGTGCATGCACATGTGTGCATGCACACCTGTGCCATGTGACAGACAGACGTGCCCTTAGGGCATGTCTGTCTGCCACATGGCACACATGACAGTATTTGGGGTGCTAGAGGGTGTCAAAGTGACACCCCCTGCACCCTTGCAAAAATCGGTATTTACCGAATCGGTAAATACCGATTCGGTAATGCCCATTGATTCCTATGGGCTTCAATGCCCATAGAAATCAATGGGCATTACCGAATCGGTATTTACCGATTCGGTAAATACCGATTTTTACAGAATCGGTAATTCAATTACCGATTTCACCTACATCTCAGTACTTATATTTTACCGATTCATAAATACCGAATCGGTAAAATTCGGTATTTATGAATCGGTAAAATAGAATTACCTACATCTGGCCCTATATGATTTCTCGGCCTAATTGGTTGTATGTGATTTCATAGAAAGATGATTTAAAGGAATACCATTACTGAGAAACCATTTAATCTAAACTGTTCAATGGAAATTTTCAGAATGAATGGGGAGAGGATGTGGCCTAACAGCTATGGCGGTTGACCTCAAATCTGGGGAACCGGATGAGAGTCTCAGCAATGACGCTCAACATCCTGTGATTCTGGGCAAATCACTTAATCTCCCTGTGCCCAACAAAAATGAATGAGTCCTTATGTAACGCAACTCCTGTAACGCAAATCGCTGTAATACCTGATACCTTCGGGTCAAGTGTGCACTACAAAAAACTCCGAAAAATAAGCAGAATGTCTTTTTGCTCAAAATTAGCTTTTAAGTGTGAGTGCAACAGTTTCACATCTTACTTTCAGCCAGAGATGTTTATTCCAGTGCTTTACTTTAGGGGACATTATTTCATATTTATATATTTTACATTGTCAAACAATTGCTTCAGATGGTTTCAAGATGCTGACCAATTACCACAGGTAAACACCATCCATCGCTGACCCCTCACATCCCTTCAATACCATCAATCCCTGCCCCCTAAAGCCCCTCATCACAACTAAACTACACCCATCCCTGGAGCCTAAAATCCATTTCTACCCACAGTCTGCTGTCCCTGAACAATACAATTACTCAGGATCTTTAACTCCACCCAAACCTCAGCCCTAATAAACCCTCACCACCCTTAAACTTCAGCCATCCATGACCCATAAGAACTCATCACCCTAAACTACTTATTGCTGATCAAAAAAACCATTTCTACATCAAAACTCTACCTGTTCCTGAATCCTTAAAACCCCTCACCACCCTAAACTCCTCCCCGTCCACTACCCATAACAGAACTTTAAAAACCGCCATCAGCCCTGAACTCTGTCCATCCATGAACCCTAAAGACCCTCAACACCCTTACACTCCACCCATTCGTGAAACTTAAAAACACCTCACACACCTAAACGCCACTCATTGGTCAATCCTAAAAAACCCTCACCACCCATACACTCCACCCATTTCTGAACCCTAGAAATCCCTTTCTATGCCTCAACTCCAATTATTCCTGACCCCTACAAATCTCTCATCACCATAAACATTACCCATCCCTGAACACAAAAACCCTGTTTGATGTAATTTTGGAATTTTCCTTAAAAGTATCTTTCCTTTAAAATGTTTCCTATCATTTTTAATTATTATATATTTCATTAATTTTCGGGGTCCGTTTACATGAAGGATTGCGCACGTACCGAGCGGGTGCCTGACAGGAAAGGTGCTGTGCCACTGTGCTACCAGCCCCCTCCCGAGACCCATGGTGTAATTAATGGTTACACTTCATAATAAACTCAGTTTCTCTCAAACACAAGATCCTGGTGAACGCGGCTCCTCTCATTACGAGGCCCATTAAAACGATTTTTGTTTTAACAATTTTTCACATTTATAACCTATGGTCAGAGTGGGCCTTAGTGCGCCCACACCGCCTAGGTTCATCTCTTTTTTCGGTCCTGAAGAATGCCTCAAAAATGATTAGACATAGGCAGAAACATGTTGACCAAACACTAGTGTATAGGGCTGGACAATTTATCTAGCTACTATATCCCATACTTTGTTTTTATACACGTCTGATTGGCTAATTATACAATTTGTTTTGTGACACAATCTAGACATTTTTAACTCACCTTCACTTTCACTGAGCACAAAAAACCCAGCTCCGCAGTAATTCTGGCATCGAAGCACACCAGGGTGGCATTCGGCCTCTCCTGGTGGATCCCGATGATGAAGCATGTCACCAACCACGTTGGTGAGTGAGGGCTTTATTAAGAACCTATTCGGATTCTTCACTTTTGCTCTATTCATATGATTAATACAGAGGCACACTCTTCTGTTGTTTTTGAGTATATTGCTTGGGGGATTCAGAGTGTTCCTCCGAAAAATGTCCTCCCTCTCTTGTTGTTTTCATGATATTTCATTAATTGCCTTTCCTTAAAATTGCTTTTCTGTGATTTGATTTCTTCCAGTGTGGTTTCTCAGGTTTACGTTTTAGCTTTCAATTAATTCACAGTCATCAGATTGCCATACTAGTCAGAACTGAATGGTTGCTTTGTATCTTAACAAACCCAACCTTCTTAATTGGCAGTTAGACTTGGGCACCTTTCCCAGACACTCCAGTACGGTTTCATCACTTGGGTGGTAGCACACAGTATTGCTCTAGGTGCTCTTCCCATCCTTATTAAAATTGGTATGATTCCAAGGTGTCTACCTTACTTCCTTTAGATGATATGCAAATTCATAAACCATTGAAATATGTCCTTCCTTCAACACGCCTTACCCACAGCAGACCAAAGCAACAGTTCCACTTTTGAAAACAGTGAAACAATAAGCCTTCGTCTGCAGAAAGTGTGATAGGAAATCCAAAATATACCCAGATTATTTTACAGTTGCATCTGTCCAGAATTATAATTCTGTATTAAAGCCTATATAGGATATTGCAAGTGTCTTTCAGTACACGCCCTGAATCCGAGCTTCTGAATTCCGTTTTTCCAAATATTTTTATTGACAGTTTCAGTAAAAAGTTATATTACAAAATAGAGCACTGTTTAATACCAGTATATCATGTACATAGACACTTTGAAGCCCTCGTCCCCTCCCCCATCAGGAGCTTCAGAATTATATCCTTTCCTAACCCCTGTCCAAAGTATTCAAATTACCCCTTTTCTGCTAGGGGTTCACCAACCAAACCATAAGCAATGGACATTCTGCTCTGATCCAATCATAAAATAATCCAATGTGCGCCTCACACCAGAAGGTTATTCTACAGATGTTATTACTAATATGTTCCTGCCAGTTGTATAGCAAGGGCGCCATGGATCTCAGTGCAAGCAAGGAAAAGGGGCCCTCTGACTGCTGTTGGGTAGAAAAATAAAGCAATAATCCCCTCAGGCCCTGGTGCCATTGCACCTGCTGCGCCATTAATAGCTATCCAACTGGTTCCTCTTTTAAACAACACAGAAGGTCACCTTCCTTCATCTATTTATTCATTTTCAGTTCTTCAGTAATGCAATCGAAGTTTGAATGGAGCACAGAGCACTCTAGAATGAAGAGAAATTCACATTGTAAAGTAAAAATTCAAAATATAGAAGCAGAAAGCACTTACATAAAATGGTTAAGTAGGAGATAGTACCAACAGCACCAACAAAGGCAATACAAAAGGTGCATTTCATCATATGTATGCGATACGTAGAGATGAGAGAGGGTATGGATTCTTTGCAAAACATTATGACTTTATGTAGCGATGTTAGACAGCATTTTAGTCCGTGGTGTAGACGAGAAATATTAACAAGCATTTGCAATGCAATCGGTCTCACATTGCTGAAAGTGTGACATATTGGTGTTGCAAATAATATGCAACGCCATAGCTCAAACTTTCAGTAATACAAGACCTATTGCATTGCAAATGCTTGTTGGTTAATTTAATTAAGGGGCATCTGCATAAAACAGCCTAACCCGAAGAGGATAATATGTTCCAAACGTTCGATAACGTGCTTCATAACAATGGGCTTCTTTTCAGTAACCAGGATTCAGGTGTCTCTGCACAAACTACCATAAAATTAGCAATTTCGATTAGTGAGATCGACAAAGGCCAGCTAATTACATTGCCTGGGCTTCATCCTGGACTCCTCCATCTCCATGACCAGACAAGTCAACGCCGTCTCCTCGTCGTGCTTCAACATCCTACGCATGCTACGCAAGATCTTCCGGTGGATCCCCACCGAGACTAGGAAGATGGTCACCCAGGCCCTCGTCACCAGCCGACTGGACTACGGCAACTCTCTCTACGCCGGAACCACCGCCAAACTCCAGAAGAGACTTCAGCGGATCCAGAACGCCTCAGCAAGACTCATCCTGGACATCCCCCGTCGCAACCACATCTCCGGACACCTGAGAGACCTGCACTGGCTCCCGGTCAACAAGAGAATCACCTTCCGTCTCCTCACCCAAGCACACAAAGCCCTGCACAACCAGGGCCCAGGATACCTCAACAGCCGCCTCAATTTCTACGTTCCCAAACGCCAGCTTCGATCGACCGGCCACGCCCTCGCCGCCGTCCCCCGCATCCGAAGAGCCACCACAGGGGGAAGGTCCTTCTCCTACCTCGCTGCCAAGACCTGGAACTCCCTCCCGACCCACCTCCGCCGGACCCAGGACCACCTCGCCTTCAGGAGGCAGCTCAAGACCTGGCTGTTTGAGCAATAGCGGACCCCCCATCCCCAAGCGCCTTGAGACCCTCCGGGTGAGTAGCGCGCTATACAAATGCTTTGATTTGATTTGATTTGATTTGCCTAGTTAGACAGGTTACTCCCTGCTATGATCCATGCATTGAGAGCCTCACACCATCACCTTACCTGAGCAGTCAGCCAGCAGAAGGGAAATAGATTGGCAGAAGAGACCAACCTTATTGGTTGTGTTAAGCTTCTGCAACATTCAACAAACAGCATTTAATTTGCAATATCTCTTGGGAATTCCTTATAGACATAATATTGAATCAGCCGTTAATACACCAGACGTTATTTTTTAACTGAACTGAAGCAATGCTTTTAACATATCCTTTGATGTTTGATGTTTGGGGGTTTTTATATAGCGCTCTGTCACTCCAGGGAGCATCCTGGCGCTTTGACTTCATAGCTGGTAGATTATCAGATGTATTATCTAAGTTCAAGGTGTTGTATACAGTTAGACAAGAGTTTTGCACTTTGATTCTGCCAATCCGTAAATCCAGGTTTTTAAGGATTTTTTGAAGATCTGTTCTGATGTGATTAGGCGGAGGTGCGCAGGGAGTGTGTTCCAGGCTTTGGCTCCTAGAACTGCCAATGATTTTCCGCCCTTAGTGGCAAGTCTAAACTTGGGGACAGTCATCAAATTGGCCGTAGCTGACCTAAGTTCTCTAATGGGATGATATCTGTGAAATTTGTTAGACAGATATTTTGGGCCACGCTTGTGGAAACATCTAAATGTAATCACAAGGATTTTAAATAATATACGCTTCCGGATGGGAAGGCAGTGCAACTTGTCCAGGGCGGCTGACGCTGACGATTTTCTTGGCCATCTTAAGACCAGCCGCGCCGCCGTGTTTTGAACCATCTGTAATTTATGCAGGGTAGATTTTACCACCCCTGCATATAGACTATGACAGTAGTCAATTCTCGATGTGATTAAAGCAATTGCTACTGTGCGGCGGGCAGACAACGGCAGGTAATCAAAGAATTTGCGTAGGCCTTTTATGGTGTTGAAACAGACGGCAGCTACTTCTTTAGATTGTTGTTTAAAGGAAAGCATGTCGTCGAATTTTATGCCCAGGTTTCGAGTTGCGTTGATGGTATTTGGGGGAGCTTCCGCATCAGATGGCCAGCAGGTGTGTGGAGAGAAGAGATTGTTTTTCCCAAATGGTAGGATCTCTGTTTTAGCAGAGTTGCATTTAAGGTGGATATCATGCATCCAATTGAAAGTCGCAGTCAGACACTCTTTTAGAACCTGTTCGGCCTTATCTGTATCATCATCCAGAACCAGGACTAATTGAGTGTCGTCAGCGTATGCAACCGTATTCACATTATAGGAAGCAATTAGATTGATCAGGGGTGCCATATACAGATTGAATAGAGTGGGGCTCAAACTTGAGCCCTGAGGCACCCCTGAGCCAATCTCCTTCTCCTCCGAGTCATATTGTCCTAACCTGATTATTTGTTTTCTATGTAATAGAAAGTTTTAAAACCAGTTCAACACGGTGCCCCCTATGCCAGCCTCAACTAGGCGATGTAATAAAATGGCATGGGACACCGTGTCGAATGCTGCCGATAGATCAAGGAGGATCAGGACTGCCTTACTACCTTGATCCAGTGCAGCTTTTATGGTTTCTGTTGTGGATAGTAATGCTGATTCTGTGGAGTGGTTTGCTCTGAAACCTGCCTGGTTGGGGTGTAAGAAGTTGTTTACCTCCAAGAATGTTGATAGCTGTTTGTTAACCAGGGTTTCAGCACATTTACATAGAGCGGGGAGTTGAGTGGAGAAACAGTAAGCCGTTTACAAAGATGTCAAAGCAGCCATTTTGATCTGAAATGCTCTAGTCGTTCTGCAGACCTGAGTCGACAAATTCAAGAGTTCACAGCTGCCTATCACGTGGATAGTTGAATGAGCCTACAGAAGGAGCTATGCGGTTTTCAGTGGTCTCAAGCGATTTAACTTCCCTGTTTATATTAGAATAGCTCTTAAATAGTTCCTCACAAAATAAGTCGAATCTGTACGTTTTCATTGCCTTAACACATAAAGGGATATATTAGTATTAACTTGGCATTCATTAATGCATGCCACTGATGTACCTTTCCATTTTAGCTTCCTCTTCTTTGCATCTTGGGACTTGTAGTTTAATTTCCCTAAATGCCAGGAAAGGCTCCAGAGCACTTATGGTCTATTGTGGGAGGACACACCATACTCAGCAGGCCTAGTGCTTTATTGAGGCTGGGTCTGCGCTACTCTGGGGCAGGCACCTACTTAGAGCACCAGCATGCCATTCCCTCTGAGCAAGGCTGATAGCCGTCTAAAACTGAAGTTAGAAGGGCTTGTACTTTAAACATTTTAAGCACAGAGAGTGAGGCCGAAATGGTAATACGCTGTTGTAGGAGAAACAGAAGTGGATAGAAAAACTTAACAAGAACTGCTCAAAGGAATGCGAAAATAGTTCTTCCAAACAACAGATATGGCCTGAAAGCGGAACGAAACTGTACTCAGCCAGTGCTCGGCTGCAGGAACTATTCAGGAGGCAGCATATGGTAAGTAGGAGGTGGGAAAAAAGTAGTTTTATTGATAACAGCAGGTCTTGCAGACCGCCCTTGCGCGCTGATGCTTGACCTAAAAATTGGTCTGTCTGCAGTGAAAGAGGAAAGGGGCAATCAGTAGGCAAAATCAGGCAATTAATGTATTTGTAAAATTCAGTTATATAAAGCTGAGGTTCTAAGCCTGGGTCTGCATACCTCTGGAGGAATTGTAGCACCTAGTAGGGAGGTGGGCTCATAACAGTATAAACCATTATATACTATTAGAAAATCAATAAGGTAATTATACATAAAAAGGCAACCTGTAAAGCTGAAATCTTTCACATGCTCTGTATATGTGAAGGAATTTTCAAATGAAGGCTAAAAATTAAGTTGGTATGAGTGAATTCTGTCCGCCATCGTTTTGAAGACTCCTGGGATCACCCTAAATATTCTATGGCAGTGGTTCATAGCCTTTTGACTTCTCTGAATCTCTCTTAATCATTATTGGATTCCAGGACCAACACTGAATCATTACTGGAATCCAGGGACCCCCCTCTGAGTCATTATTAGAACTCGGGACCAGGACTAAGCAATTTTGATGATTTGAACTACTAACAAATATACAAATTATAGAAACAAGATTTAATCAAACAAAAACTAAAATGGCAAAATATCTTATTAAATTCACATTTAAAAAAGTCTACATTTTAATGGAACAGTTTGAATTTTTCTAAATTAAGTTGAGGCCATTCCTCCTCTACTATATTCTCTTTGATGCACTTGCACTGCTTCCACATATCATTGTGAGGATACTAACTTAATTTTTAACCTCCAATTTAAAATTAATTCACATTAACAAAACGTTTAAAACATTTCAGTTGTTCATTTTTCCTATTTGTTTATGTATACTTGATGAATCTGTTGATAATATTTAATTTTATAAGCAGTCGTGGACCCCCTGAGTAGATGTTATGGACCCACAGTCATACCTGGATCACAGTTTAACAAAAATTACTTTATAGAATTTCCACCATGATTTAATTCAAGCAGATTTCCACTTTATGATCTATATGTAATTTGAACTGCCAGAATCATAGTGTTCATTAATGATTCCAAAGCTTGCACCTTAATATTGCTTGTGACCCGTCATTCCTATGTCAGGCGGGCCGAGGCACGACCTGACTTGCCTTCTTAAAGCACTTGACTGGAAGGACCAATGGCCTGATTATGAGTGCAATGGGTGGCGCACCACTGGCGGTCCACCGGATTATGACTCTCTGAGTCATTTCGACGATGGACCATCGGCTGCGCCATGGAACCGCCATTCCCTGGCAGTTTCTCAGCGGAGGGACAGTGCATTATTCTGAGCAGGACTGGAGTAGTCCCGCCCAGCATATTACGAGTTTCCCCACTGCCAGCCTTTACATAGGTGCAAGTCTGCCATGAAAAGGGGGCAGTGGGGAATCAAAGGGGGCCCTACAGTACCCCTATGCCCCCGTCATGGGTATGCATTTAGGGGGCACAACATGCGCCCCTGTCTGCTTGCACCCCTAGTTCCAAAACGGCACGGACTTCACAGTCCATGCCGTGCTGGAACAGTTTTGCAGTTCCCATTGCAGTGCCTGTTTTTCTGGCATCGCCATGATAAAGGCAAAAGGACCATTTGCCTGCAAGAGTTGAACTCACAATCAGATCGTGGGTTCATGTGTGGGTTTGACGCCGCTTTGCCAGCAGAGAGCCAGCGCAACTGCCCCAAAGTCGTAATCGCCCCCTAAGCTCTTATCACTTTTTTGGGCATTGCATTATGTAAGCATGTTTTATCCATTTTGTTGTATGTTTTTTTTTATTGTGGCATGGATTTTGCCATTGCTTGTTTGAATCTGAATTGATGAAATTATAGCCACATAACTATCGACTTAATTTTAATTGTTGTACCCTTTACTCGTACCTACTTTGGGCGCCATTTTTGTCAGCTGTCTAGACATAGCAGATCTCAGCGTATTTAAGCAGGGCAGCTGGCAGGTACATATATTGGTGGGGCAAGCGCATTGGTGATCGGTGGGTGCATGCATGCAGGCAAGGTGAGTGGCTACAAATAAAAATAAATAAAGGCACATACCTTGATTGCTGCTGTCCAATCCAACTTCCTCCTCGCTCTGGTTCCTCGGCTCAGTGTGCTGCTGCTCCAGCCAATTCCATTAAACAATTGTGCGGGCTAGCTGGACATTCCTTCAGGCCCTGGATGCCTGTCCTTTGTCTCAACCCAGCAGGCTTAGACACTTGGAACATCCAGCTAGCTCCTTCAGTCCTCTATGCTGTCAACTGACAGCAAAAGAGGATACACCTCCATTTCTCCTGGCTGGGGGCAGGCTGGCGGCTGCTGCACACCACATGAAAAATCAATTTTGCATTGGGTGGGAATGGCATTCCCCTGCCCTCATGCAGAAACCGTCACTGTATTTAAGGCAGGCTGTGGCGTGACCACACAGCAAGGGCACTGATGGCAAGCCAAAGGCAAGCACTAGACGTGCTGCTGCTTACTCTATAGATCTGGCAAAGACCAGTAAGCCAGTTGAGAATAAAGGTAATAACTAATCTAATGTCCATTTGAAAGGAAAAGGCATCAACATTTGAACTAACTACCCTAAGGTGGCTGAACGAAGTTTAATGCCTGAAATATCGGGTTTTACTAGTCGTCAATGGAGGCCCCATATTGGAATGTGGGCTATAATGTGGGTTAATTATTGCTTTTTCCTTAGTGAATTATTGCTTGTTTATCACTGAAACCTGTGCAACTGGAGAGTCCAATTTTGATTTTGGATTAACTTGCCTTGATAGATATACGGTGTTGCACTGCTCAAGAGGGGTATAGAGGGGAGGAGCATCCATAATTTTCAATAAGCGGTGGAGGCTTCAGATTATTGTAAACAGACAGATTTGAGGAAGCAGAAATCCAAGGCTTCTCACTGAGTGGCCAGGCAGGTAATTCCTTTTCTGGGATCCTGTGTTACCGTCCTGTGGAAAAGTACGAACCAGCAGCCAAGTAGGGTACAACACAGGATTTATTAGTATCACAGCAAATCGGTAGATACTGACAAGCGACCCCTGACACAGGTGACAGTCTGGCTGCGACTTCTATTCCGCCCTGCTTCGATCGGCGCTCGCCTCAGAACGCTCGCGGTGGTGACATTCTATGTGATGTCACCACGGAGTACACCAGGGCGAGGGAAGGGCAGGGGGGTGACAGCAGGTATGGGTGGAAGATACCACACATCCCCCTTCCCTACACAACAACAATATAACAGTAAAACATCATGTCGGTGACAGACAAAATTTTGCAAACTAAGTCGCGTATTGTTCCAGATGTCTGGGCAGTCTGTCCACCCTTTGACTAGTACGGTTGACTGGATGGGTTAATTCTTCACGCTTGCTAGAGGGCTGTTCACCTTGCACTATGGGCTTTTCTATCCTCGCTTCCTCCTCTACAGAAACTTTCTTCGGGAGGTGGTACCTCACTACTCTTCCCAAATTCCAAATGTTCCCTTCCTGGGTCTTCACTGCGTTCCTGAATACCTTTACAACCTTGGTGGGTCTGCTGAACACCGATCAACTCGCCCTCCCTGTAGGTGCTCTGATTTTTATGTTGTCATCCACCCTGAAACTTACTTCTCGGTTGGAGTGCAGCCTATCGAATCTTTCCTTCCTCTCTAGCATGGCTTTCTCCTGTCTATCAAGTGCTGTAGTCTCTCTAGAGTGATCAGTCCAACCTTTCTGCCAACCCATCCACCCTGGTGAGAGTTTGGTGTTGGGTCTTCTCGCTTTGAGTAGTTCAAATGGGGTTACACCTGTCGTCTGGTGTGGAGTTAGGCGATAGGCTTCCAGGCGTTTCATGATTTCTCCCTTCCAGTTCAAACCGTTAGACTTGGCTAGTTGGATGCTATCCTTCAGGGTCTTATTGAAACGTTCTACCATTCCGTTAGTTTCGGGGTGGTACAGTGCACATCGCTTGTGTACGATCCCATAACTCTCGAGGAACTCCTTCATCTGCTTTGAGCATAGCTGTACTCCATTGTCTGTCAGTAGACTGCTTGGTTCTCCTTCTCTGAGCTTCTCTGAGGAATAGCTCCCTTAAGAACTCGATGACAGCTTTAGTGGTGATTTCTGGCATGATCTTCACCTCTGGCCATCTTGAATACAAATCCACCAGGACTAAGATGTATGGTGTGCTTGTTTCTCCAGTTAACGGGTCTATTATATCTAGCGCCACCTCATCCCACGGTCCCGAGGGAGGTGGCCTGCAGACCATTGGTGGAGTATGTTGTTTCAAGACCTTGTCGCTAACTGTGCACGGGATACAGTCCCTCACTTTCCTTTCGATGTCATGGTCCATGCACGGCCACCAGTAATCCTCTCGCATTCTCTGCTTAGTTTTGGTGATGCCTAAATGTCCATCGTGGGACATATCCACCAGTTGTTCTCTCGCCGCTCTGGGTGGGATCAACCTTGTACCCCTGAACAGACATCCGTCACTCTCAGATATCTCTTCTCTGACCATCCAGTACGGGCGTAACGTTTCGCTTTGCTTGTCTTCATGTCTCCACCTTCCTCTTGCTCTTTCACTCATTCTTCTCAATAGGTCGCCTGCCTCCAAGGCCTCCTTCCACGCTTCCTCACTTATGGCTCCTTGGGTGATCTCGCATATGTTTTCTGTTTGGAAGTCTTCATTTTCTTCATTTTTGAAGTCTTCGGGCTCATCTTCTGCCTCATCATTTACCAGTCGCGAAAGGCAGTCTGCAGCAAGATTTTTTGTTCCGGGTACGTATTCAACGCAGAACGTGTATTCTTGTAGGCTTACAACCCAACGCCTGATTCGGCTCGATATCGCGTCGAGTCCCTTCTTGGTAAACACTTCTACAAGGGGCTTGTGGTCGGTACGCAGGGTAAACTTGGTACCCCAGATGAAGTCTCTGAACTTGCTCATGGCCCAGTGTGCCGCTAATGCTTCCTTGCACCAACTGGGGAAAGGACCGCCCCTAGTCCATTTGAGCTCGCATCAGTAGTTACCACGGTCTTCCTGTTGGGAACGAAAGCTTTGAGGCTGGGGGCTTCTGCCAGTGCTTTCTTTACCTCCTCAAACTCCTTCTGGCATTCTTCGTCCCAATTCAACACTACGTCTTTCTTGAGCAGGCGTCGAATGGTAAAGGTTATGCCAGCGAAGTTCCTTACAAATTTACTGTAGAATTCTAGCATTCCCAGGAAAGACTTTATCTCCTCTTTACTCTTTGGCAGCATCAAATTCGCTATGGTGTTCTGTAGCTCAGCTTTAGGCCGGATACCATCCTGGGTCACCTTGTGCCCCAGGAAGTCTAGCTCATTGCACCTGATCTTGCACTTTTCCTTTTTTACTGTGAGGCCCTGGTCCTTAAATCTCGCCAACACTTTCCTCAACCTTCCATCATGTTGTTTGTTGTCTCTGCCAAATACGAGTACGTCGTCCTGGTAGCATAAGACTCCGGGGAAACCCCTAAGTATGCTCCCCATGAGTCTCTGGAACACCGCTGCAGCGGAGACCAGCCCAAACGGCATTCTCTTGAACTTAAAAGCACCCATGTGCGTCACAAACTAAGTTAGGTCCTATGAGTCTTCATGGAGCCTAATCTGGAAGTAGGCTGAGGTTAGATCCAACGTTGAAAATACCCTCGCACCTTCCAGCATGCTCATCATCTGCATGATGTTGGGCAGGGGAAATTTATCCACGACCACTTCCTTATTCAACGCCCTGAGGTCGATGCATAGGCGGACAGATCCATCTTTTTTTCTTGCTGCGACGATCGGCGCGAACCACTCCGTTCGCTCCACTGTCTCTGACCCCCAGGTTGCACAGCTTCTCCAGTTCATCTTTGACCGCTTCTTGAATAGCCAGTGGTAGGTTCCTCACCTTGGCTACAACAGGCACTGCATTTTCCTTCAGCTTTATCCTGTGTGAATAGTTCTTCAGGCACCCTAACTCGTCGTTGAACACTTCCTTGTATTCTGTCTCAATGTCGCCCCTGGTTCCCTGTCCTTCATGGATCAAGATCTGTGGGATTTTGTTAGGGTATATGCCTAACTCCTTTTGTGTTTTCCACCCCAGGATGTTGTCTCCCTTGGAGGATACATACACCTTCTCTGCAGTGAGGCTACCCTTGTATTCTATTGTGCTCCAGAAAAAACCCTTCATGCTAATGGGTTGACCACTGTATCCCCCTGGTCTAAGGTCCATTCTGCTCAACCTGATCTTGCCCTTTGCCACACTTTCAAACTCTTTAGCATTGATGATCGTGATTTTCGAGCACGAGTCAAACATGGCCTCAATACTTGTACCCTCAATCTTAATGTTGTCTACTGGACTGTTGACCTGACCATTCCCTATTTGAAGGACAATCTCATCACACACTGTGTTTACATTTTCCCTAGACTGCTCTTGACCCCTTGACCACTCCTGAAAAATTGTCGGAAATGTCCCTTTCTGCCACACTTGTTGCATGTGAACCGGAGTGCGGGGCAGTCCTTGTCATTTGCCATATGGCCTTGTTTGCCACACCTATAACAATTCACTTTAAAGGACCAGCCTGCCTTCCCTTCCTTCTACTCTTTGTGACCCAATTTCTGTCCTTTGACTTCCAATACCTTGTCCTCTTCTGTCACAACTTCGCTCACCTTAACCTTCCCCTCGCTATCTTTGCCCTCACTGTCTTGCTTTATCTCGCTCACACACTGCATCATGTGCTCCACCTGCTTGGCTACAATAAGTACTTCTCTTAATGGAGGGTCATCCTTCAGCCACAACTCCTCCCGTACCCGTTCCGTTCTACATGCTAACACAAACTGGTCCCTGATCCTCTCTTCACAAGAGCCCCCAAATTTGCATGTCGCAGCAAGTTTACGTAGGTCAGACACAAAGTCTTCCATGGATTCCCCTTCCTTCTGACCTCTCTTCCCAAAATGATACCTGTTGTATTCTACCTATTGCATATTCCCATGTATGCCCTAACCCACTTGAAGGCATAACAACTGGATGAAATCTGTTACAATCTTGAGATACTGTGGAAACACCGCCAGTCCAGCACTGCACTTAAATCTTGATTACACTTGTTCCAAACAACATGGCACGTAGAAAGCAGCAGCAGTTTAAATGTTGAAAACATCTACAGCAGTTTTGAAAATACACCGTAGGTTGTATAAATGAATCCCTGCCTTTACCATCCCTCTGGAGATATTGTATGAGCAGTAGGTACTAGGAGGCAGCAGGAATTGTAAAGTCTGTGTCTCAATTAAACATCAAACCATTAGGGCCTTATTGATGGATAGGGTTTTGACATAAACAGGTGTCCTTGCGCAACATCACTTAGCTGGCAGTGCGAGGTAGAAGGGAGACGTAAGCAGAATGAACTCCCATTTTTGGATTTGTTTGAGATTGAAAGGAACAGAGCTTGAATATCATACAGCATATGGCAGGCACACTCAACAGCTAATCTATAGAGCCAAACTGGTTATGTGATATGGTTGAAAAGTCCAATTATTGAGACATGTGAACAGGAATCTGGCACGAAGAAGTTGGGGTCGACCGGTGAAATGGTCACTGGTGGGGCTTGGTGCCAGAGTCTTTGTTTGAAGTGGGAGATAGATAAAGATTTTGAAAGACTTGCCTTCTTGAAGCTTGATTTCTTGAGTTGAACACGTAGGTAAGATCAAATCGTCGCCATCAAAATGTAGTAATTGACTCCAGGCTGGTTGAGGTATTTCATGAAGATTTATTGTAAGATGTTAAGTATCCTGGAATAAGCCCCACCAGGAGCAGCCAGCAGTCAGCTCAGCCCCATCATAACTGCTTATCTTCAACCAGCACCCAACATTCCGTAGTGCATCACAGTGCAGAGACATTCCACAAGAAGGGCATTAAGTGGGTTAAGGCATACATGGGAATATGCAATAGGTAGAATACAACAATACCTTTCCATGATGGTGCTAGTATTAGGAAGGTAGTGTTGGTCCAGTTTTTTAATGCTTATCTCAAACTCGTTCAGCCCTCTCGCCTCTTGAGTACTAAGCTCTGGGAGGTGCTCTAAAACTTCTTCCCCTTCTGCTCCCAAATTGTATGCTAACAAGGCCACTTTCCTCTCCTACCCCAGATTTGGCCCGCACACAACAGCACAGTTCAAAAACATTTTCTTCCACTTCTTCCATTGTATTGCAGGTTCCCCTGGGTTTACTAAAAACATTGGGGGTGGCGTTACATTCTGCATTATCCTTCCCTTATATCACTAGCAAACAGGTAATGCTACTTATATTATCAGGGTTGTGCTAACCACGTTCAACAAAACTCCTTCCACAATTTTGAAAATACATTCTCATTTTCGAATGTTTTTTTAAAAATATTTTGTTACATGATGCATCCACAAGGTGGCACAGTTGATCAAAAAATGTTTATCCCTCTGAGGGACAGATTCCCCACACTTGCGCAGATGTTCACTCCTGCTTCAATCAAGCTACCAAGCGAGCTTACTGTGAGTCTATTGGCTACACGACTGCATGCGGAGCCAGATAAGGGGAGATGGTGATGAGTTCCCTAGCTTGACTTTTGCAGGGATTATTCAGATGACGGGGAATTCTTCAGATACTCTTCGTGATTTACGTTCCAGAATCAGTCCATTCACGTCGCACTGCTCAGTCTCCTCCCCCCGCGTTGCACTTCTTCTTCACCGATCTCTGCTCTAGCTATTACGTGAGATAGCACACTCCTCTTGCTCCACACACATTACTTTCCTTTGGCCGCACGTTTAGTTTGTTAGTGTTCCTAGTTAGAATTTGCGTTGCCAGGCAGACTTCTTCTCAGAACACACAATGAACGCCACACTCATATCGGGTTGATCGGTGATTGAAGATCCTTCATCGACTCATCACCTATGGACCAGCAGTCGCTCTGCGCCTCTCCTCTTACATATACATCACCCGCCGAGGTGCGCCTACACAGATACCATTTCTTCCGATTAGTATTCACATACGTTACTCACAGACCGGGTATTAAGTTCACCTCCCGACTGTTTTTCTTCTCGCATGTCGCGCCGTCCTCTACATTCCTCGCCAGCCTTCCGTGTTGGGGTCGCGTATGCCTGCATCCCATCCTCGTCGCCAGTGTGGAAAAGTATGAACCAGCAGCCAAGTAGGGTACAACACAGGATTTATTAGTATCACAGCAAATCTGTAGATACTGACAAGCGACCCCAGCCACAGGTGACAGTCTGGCTGCAATGTCTATTCCGCCCTGCTTCGATCGGCGCTCGCCTCAGAACGCTCGCGGTGGTGACATTCTATGTGATGTCACCACGGAGTACACCAGGGCAAGGGAAGGGCAGGGGGGTGACAGCAGGTCAGGGTGGGAGATACCACACATCCTCCTTGCTCCTTGTCAACCATTGTGCATTCATTTACTGTTTTTATCTCCTCTCTTGGCTTTATGCACTCGAATTTCTATATTTTTGATGATTTTAGCATTTGAACTGAGAGTGTGTTTCTCTGTATTCCAAGAGCTAACTTGGCTCTCTTGGGACCTTAGGTCAGCTAGGTCAGCAATTCGTTTTCTAATCTATACACGTTTGGACACATGTTGGGCCTTATTTTTGTGCTCTAAAGGGTCACATTTCCCCAGTTAGCACTCAGCTTTTAAGTTGGGCAGGACATAAACTAGTGTCATTCTGTATAGGTCGCCTTGTTGAAATATCCTTAGGCTTCGAAGCCACATTGCAAGCACCTGGAAGAGCTTGGTCCAAATTAGAACATCTTCCTGATAGTAAAGTCCTTGAACCACTGATACATCAAGATGTTAAGATTCCAGTTGATGATAACAACTGTTGGAAAGTGATTATTAGTAATGGTAAATATGCATCTACCACTGGCAATAATGTCATTAACACAGTCTAGGGATCATACTAGGTCTCAGAAAATTATTCCCATGCTCAACCCTTGGTAGCTTGGCTGCGAGCAGGCAGGCTTAACTTCGGAGGCATTTTTGTAAAGCATTTAAAAACACCAATTCAGTAAATAATTAGGACACAACACAAAATACAAATGCAACACCAATTTATAAAAATAGGACATATTTGTATCTTTAAATTGACACCAAAATTTAAAACATCCAATGTAGGGGAACGGAGATATGAATTTTGAAAGATTTAGCACTGTATAGTACATAGAAACATATAGCGCATATTGGAACATCTGGCCCCGCTAGACTGGGATAAAGTCAAAGTTTGAGGCCAACTGTGATGGAGCCCTGTGTGGCTACCCCTCACAATAGCCCTAGGTCAAAGTTTTACATTCAGACTTAGAAAAATTTCAGGAGCGTTTTCTGCCAGTGTCCCTCAATGCTCTTCACCAGTCTGGGTTCGGTGAGGGTTTGCTGGCTTGCCTTCAAGGGAGCTCCTAGTCAAACTCTGGAGGTCAGACTTTGGGAGCTTTTCAGTGGGATGAACCAGCAAGGCAGGCCAGCTTGCAGTTGAAAGTCACCTGCTCAGCTCTCTCCCCGTTGAGTCAGTTCCCCTCTGGAGCTTTTGTTTTCCAAAGTTGCTCTAAAGTTCTCCAAACTTCTGGGACTTCTTCATGAAGTTCCTCTGGGGCTCCAAAGTCCTCAAAACACAATCCAAGGATCTTGAATCACCAAGATGGTCTCAAAAGTTTGGGACTTCATTTCCCACAATCCACTTGAACTAAATCCTTACATATCCACTCAACTCACTCCAGGCTGGGGATTCTTGGTGGTGATTGTCCAAGTGAGCTCTGTTAACCTGTGGCTTGCAGGGAGTCCACTCTTTATTCGTCTTCAATTAAACAGGGCTGCAGTTCCAAATTGTGAGCAGCCTCAGTCAGTAAGAGTAAAGGGCTTGGTTGGTGCAAATCATACTTCCAGCATGGGCCTTTATTCTTCTCTTTGTTTTAAGCAAGCAACAGATACATATTCAGTGTTCACTAGGGTCACGCAGGAGGGCACTTCTGTCCAATTAGGTGCAGGGCAACATTCTAGAGCACAACCACTTCCTCAAAAGTGTGGCATCATTGTCTCCCAGAGAGCAATGTTCTTCCAAAATTCAATATGGCTGAAATCTCAGCAGAGGAGGAAGTGCTACTTAAACCATCCTCCAGTATG
Source organism: Lissotriton helveticus (assembly GCF_964261635.1). Taxonomy (NCBI): domain Eukaryota; kingdom Metazoa; phylum Chordata; class Amphibia; order Caudata; family Salamandridae; genus Lissotriton; species Lissotriton helveticus. Next base: position 1,186,905,923 of record NC_136061.1, on the reverse strand, counting down.
GCACATTTCAATATCTATCCTAGTTAAGGCTGCCATTTGTCTGGGTAAATAGGGGACAGGGTAGTTGTACCTGGTCCTTCAGCCCGTCCCCTTTTTCTTTTGAAAATCATAATGTATGACCCCTCCCCCTTGCTCTGGCATTCCTGTGAAGCTGAGCCCTCTCCTACTAGATAGCCTTTCTCCTTTGTGCCACTTATCACCTCATCAAAGCAGCCTGGCAAATCCTGTTAAACCATTCAGGGGAAACCACAGGAAGGCTGAATTTTTGCTACAGATAAGAAAGTTTTATAACTTATTTTCTGTACATTTCAGGATAAATTCAAGTAGCATGTTGTTGGATTTATCAATACCGTTCTCCTAAGTCCTAGATGATATCTTTCAGTAATCCCTAGCTTTAGTTATGAGTTCATAAACTATTGAAATGTTAACCTATGAGGCTGGGGATCTACAATGGGGAAACTTAAATGTCTATTTTCTCCAACACCAGGGCCTATAAAGCATCTCTTATAAGGACCCTTCTTATAGCTACATGACCCCCTACCTCTTGCACAACTAGGAAAGGTTTTAGGGTTTCAAAAGATGTAACAATAATGTAGATCCTCACTCCACAGTGCTCCTAACACAGAAGTCGATTTTTGGAAGCACTTTACTACAATTGGGTAAGTGAAATGTGCAATTTCTCTATCCCCAGGGAATATAAAACATCTTGTATAAGGGTCCTCCTTATAAGTACCTGACCCCACCCCTGGGACACCTAAGGGAGACCCTGGGGGTACCTAACAGGGATGGGGAGAGTTGGTGGAGTGGCACTATGTGGAATTCTGCGGAGTTGCCTAAAAACTCTGTGGAATTTCACTCTGCTCTGCTCTGCCCTATGCACGCAGACCTGGAGGGTTCCTGACCCCCCGACTGCCACCTGCTTTACCAGCTTACCTCTGCCATCACCTGTGGCATTTCTTCCCCAGTCCTTCCTCACCCCTGGGCCTGCCAGGGCCATAACTAATGAAACCCCTAGGCTGCAGGACTCGCAAGGACTGTGCATGCGCGCACTTGGAGAGTGGAGACCTTAACCCTGTCTCCACTCTCCATGTGTGCACATGTACAGTCCTTGCGAGTCCTGCAGCCTGGGGGGTTTCATTATCACAGCCCAGGACGGACTGGAGGAGAATAAGAAACCTACACGGCAGAAGATGAGGAGAGTGGACCCCAGGCATGGAGAATGCCACGCCGAGATACAGGTAAGGAGGACTCGGGCAGGAGCAGGACTTGGTTGCTTTCAAAACTCTAAACTACAAAAAACTAAATTGAAATACAAAAACAACAATTCCTGTGCTTGCCGGTAAAATAAACTTGTGTTCATGTTTAATAATTTGAACATGTTTGCACATGTACTAAACCTTAGTAAAGGGGCCTCCATCCTTGCTTTGACCACTTGGGGGTCGATTCCGATCCGGTAAAAAGCGCTCCGATTGGCTGTACGGAGCGTTTTTCCCGTACGAATCGTACACCTACAACGTCCCCGTACGAACGAGCAACTACGGTCCTAACCCAAAGCGCCACTCCGTACGATTCGTACCAAACACCGTACAACTAGAAAGTACATACGGATTCACTCCGGCCGACGCAGTACGCCACGTTCGTACGTAAATAGGCAGCCATTTCCGAACCAGGAAGTACAATCCGTGTTGACGACACTCTGTACGGCCCTTTTGCTACGAGAGCTGGAAACTGCCGTGAAAGCAGAGTCCGCCACGAACTGCACCCCGGTACGCGACATACACGACATGAACCCCATCGACCGTGTCATCCGAGCCCTGTACGCCTACGACCTCGTACATAGAAACAGACGGCGGCGCAGACGGTGAGTACAACCCACCGCAACAACGGAAGTATACCTGTACGGTATGCCACACGACAGCGCATATCACCATCGCAATAGGGATACGTGCCGCACACACGTCACAAATCTCGGGGTACGGTGCGTCACACGCTAGCGCATATCACCATTGCAATAGTGATACGTGCCGCACACACGTCAGAAAGCTGGGGTACGGTGCGTCACACGCTAGCACATATCACCATTGCAGTAGTGATACATGCCGCACACACGTCAGAAAGCTGGGGTACGGTGCGTCACACGCTAGCGCATACCACCATTGCAATAGTGATACGTGCCGCACACACGCTGAAATATGGGGGTACGGTTCGTCACATCTGAGTGGTGGTTGGAAAAGACCCCCAGCAGTGCCCAACAGTATAGGGGGTGGGTACAGAGGGCTTCCAGCAGTGCCCAACAGTACAGGGGGTGGGTGTAGAGGACCCCCAGCAGTGCCCAGCAGTGCCCAACAGTATAGGGGGAGGGTGCAGAGGACCCACAGCAGTGCCCAACAGTATAGGGGGTGGGTGCAGAGGACTCCCAGCAGTGCCCAACAGTATAGGGGGTGGGTGCAGAGGACCCCTAGCAGTGCCCAGCAGTGCCCAACAGTATAGGGGGTGGGTGCAGAGTACCCCCAGCAGTGCCCAACAGTATAGGGGGTGGGTGCAGATGACTCTCAGCAGTGCCCAACAGTATAGGGGGTGGGTGCAGAGGACTCCCAGCAGTGCCCAACAGTATAGGGGGTGGGTGCAGAGGACTCCCAGCAGTGCCCAACAGTATAGGGGGTGGGTGCAGAGGACACCCAGCAGTGCCCAACAGTATAGGGGGTAGGTGCAGAGGACCCCCAGCAGTGCCCAACAGTATAGGGGTGGGTGCAGGGGACTCCCAGCAGTGCCCAACAGTATAGAGGGTGGGTGCAGAGGTCTCCCAGCAGTGCCCAGCAGTGCCCAACAGTATAGGGGGTGGGTGCAGAGGACCCCCAGCAGTGCCCAACAGTATAGGGGGTGGGTGCAGAGGACTCCCAGTAGTGCCCAACAGTATAGGGGGTGGGTGCAGAGGACCCCCAGCAGTGCCCAGCAGTGCCCAACAGTATGGGGGGGTGCAGAGGACCCCCAGCAGTGCCTAAACAGTATAGGGGGTGGGTGCAGAGGACTCCCAGCAGTGCCCAGCAGTGCCCAACAGTGTAGGGGGTGGGTGCAGAGGACCCCCAGCAGTGCCCAACAGTATAGGGGGTGGGTGCAGAGGACCCCAGCAGTGCCCAACAGTATAGGGGGTGGGTGCAGAGGACCCCAGCAGTGCCCAACAGTATAGGGGGTGGGTGCAGAGGACCCTAAGCAGTGCCCAACAGTATAGGGGGTGGGTGCAGAGGACCCCCAGCAGTGCCCAACAGTATAGGGGTGGGTGCAGAGGACTCCCAGCAGTGCCCAACAGTATAGGGGGTGGGTCCAGGGGACTCCCAGCAGTGCCCAGCAGTGGCAAACAGGATAGGGGGTGGGTGCAGAGGACCCCCAGCAGTGCCCAACAGTGCCCAACAGTATAGGGTGTGGGTGCAGAGGACCCTCAGCAGTGCCCAACAGTATGGGGGTGGGTGCAGAGGACCCCCAGCAGTGCCCAGCAGTGCCCAACAGTATAGGGGGTGGGTGCAGAGGACCCCCAACAGTGCCCAACAGTATAGGGGGTGGGTGCAGAGGACCCCCAGCAGTGCCCAACAGTATAGGGGGTGGGTACAGAGGACCCCAGCAGTGCCCAGCAGTGCCCAACAGTATAGGGTGTGGGTGCAGAGGACCCCCAGCAGTGCCCAACAGTATAGGGGGTGGGTGCAGAGGACTCCCAGCAGTGCCCAACAGTATAGGGGGTGGGTGCAGAGGACTCCCAGCAGTGCCCAGCAGTGCCCAACAGTATAGGGGGTGGGTGCAGAGGATCCCTAGCAGTGCCCAACAGTGCCCAACAGTATAGGGCACGGGTACTCATAGTACGGCCCGCGGGCCGCTGGCGGTCCGGCAAGCCTTCCGTGGCGGCCCGCGGACCTTGAGTCATCATGCCCGTGTTTTAAAAAAAAAATGTAAGAGTGTCTGCTGCAGCGCGAGAGACTCTGCTGCTTTGTGGGGGCCGGGCGATCCTAGCGATAGCCAGAGTAAAGCTGCAGGGGCCTAAGAGGTGAAATACATCAAGGCCTCATTAACATGAAAATGGTCTTTTAAAGACCTGTTAAGTGCTCGGGTGCGGCTGTGAGTGTGTGTGTGCCCCGGCAGACACACAGGCAGGGTGAGATGAGCGGGAGGGGGACTTATAAACACATGCACACCTCAAAAGAAAAGCGCATTCTTTAGCTGGAAAACCACCTACTTAATCCGCACTTCTCGCTCGCTCAGTCTATTGCCCCACATTCAGGGTCTACCACGGAATGCAAGACCACCCGAGAGAAAATTACGATTTACATTTTTGCCCAAAAATAATCAGCGCTAACAAATGCTACTGCAGCTTTGAGTAACCTTCTTACATGTAATCGGTTTTAAACCCAAACAAGGTAGTTTAGCACTTTCATTATCCTGGATGCCTGTAAGAATTCGAATACTCTTTCATATTCAGCAACACATTTATAGCACAGGCCGGTTTTACTAAGAGGGATTGCCCAGCGTTTATTTGGTTAAAGTAGTGTGTGTACTATTGATTCAACGCCGACTATTAATTCTATATTTGACACTATGGCTTCCGGAAATTATGCGCTACATTTGTTTTAAAAAATATTATGTTTTTGTAGGTGTTATCTAATCACAACCCTGTTTGCTCTGTTTGTGGCTGTGAGTGTGTGTGTGCCCCGGCTGACACACAGGCAGGGTGAGATGAGAGGGAGGGGGACGGAAAGGGTGGGAGAGTGAGAGGGAGGGAAAGGGAGGGAGAGGGACTGAGAGGGAGGGAAAGGGAGGGAGACAGAGAGAGAGGGAGGGAAAGGGAGGGAGACAGAGAGAGAGGGAGGGAAAGGGAGGGAGATGGAGAGGGAGTGAGAGGGAGGGAAAGGGAGGAAGATGGAGAGGGAGTGAGAGGGAGGGAAAGGGAGGGAAAAAAAGGGAGGAAAAGCAAGTGAGAGGGAGGGAAAGGGAGTGAGACGGAGAGGGAGTGAGAGTGAGGGAAAGGGAGGGAGACAGAGAGGGAGTGAGAGGGAGGGAAAGGGAGGGAGACGGAGGGAGAGAAAGGGAGGGAAAGTGAGTGAGAGAAAGGGAAAGGGAGTGAGACGGAGAGGGAGTGAGAGGGAGGGAAAGGGAGTGAGACGGAGAGGGAGTGAGAGGGAGGGAAAGGGAGTGAGACGGAGAGGGATGGAAAGGGAGGGAGACGGAGAGGGAGTGAGAGGGAGGGAACGGGAGGGAGTGAGAGAGGGAGTGAGAGAGAGAGGGAGAGAGAGAGAGAGGGAGTGAGACAGAGTGAGTGAGACAGAGGGAGAGAGGGAGTGAGAGGGAGTAAAAGGGAGGGATACAGAGAGGGAGTGAGAGGGAGGGAAAGGGAGGGAGACGGAGGGAGAGAGAGGAGGGGAAAGTGAGTTAGAGGGAGGGAAAGGGAGTGAGACGAAGAGGGAGTGAGAGGGAGTGAAAGGGAGGGAGACGGAGAGGGAGTGAGAGGGAGGGAAAGGGAGTGATTCGGAGAGGGATGGAAAGGGAGGGAGACAGAGAGGGAGTGAGAGTGAGAGGGAGGGAAAGGGAGGGAGAGGGATTGAGAGGGAGGGAAAGGGAGGGAGACAGAGAGAGAGGGAGGGAAAGGGAGGGAGACGGAGAGGGAGTGAGGGAGGGAAAGGGAGGGAAACGGAGAGGGAGGGAGAGAGGGAGTGAGACAGAGTGAGTGAGACAGAGGGAATGAGAGGGAGTGAAAGGAAGGGAAAGGGAGGGAAAGGGAGGGAGAAGGAGAGGGAGTGAGAGGGAGGGAAAGGGAGGGAGATGGAGGGAGAGAAAGGGAGGGAAAGTGAGTGAGAGGGAGGGAAAGGGAGTGAGACGGAGAGGGAGTGAGAGGGAGTGAAAGAGAGGGAGACGGAGAGGGAGTGAGAGGGAGGGATAGGGAGTGAGACGGAGAGGGATGGAAAGGGAGGGAGACGGAGAGGGAGTGAGAGGGAGGGAACGGGAGGGAGACGTAGAGGGAGTGAGAGAGAGAGGGAGAGAGAGAGAGGGAGTGAGACAGAGTGAGTGAGACAGAGGGAGAGAGGGAGTGAGAGGGACTGAGAGAGAGTGAGAGAGAGAGTGAGAGAGAGTGAGAGGGAGTGGGAGACAGAGAGAGAGATGAAGTGAGACAGGGAGAGAGGGAGCGAGAGAGAGAGGGAGAGAGAGAGCTAGAGCGAGAGAGGGAGACCAAGAGAGAAAGAGAGAGAGAGAGATGTGTGTATGCCGGGTCTGGTAGCTCAGTGGACGAAGGCGTCCGCTGCAGGGACCTGTGATCAACCTTATGGTCAGTTTTTTTTTATTGCTCTAGCCCCGCCCCTCCATCACTGACCCCGCCCCCACTGGTGCGGCCCTCGGACACAAACCAAACTGTAAATTTGGCCCTCGAGAGAAAGTTTGTGAGTACCCATGGTATAGGGGGTGGGTGCAGAGGACTCCCAGCAGTGCCCAACAGTGCCCAACAGTATAGGGGTGGGTGCAGAGGACTCCCAGCAGTGCCCAACAGTATAGGGGTGGGTGCAGAGGACCCCCAGCAGTGCCCAACATTATTGGGGGTGGGTGCCGAGGACTCCCAGCAGTGCCCAACAATATAGGGGGTGGGTGCAGAGTACTCCCAGCAGTGCCCAGCAGTGCCCAACAGTATAGTTAGTGGGTGCAGAGGACCCCCAGCAGTCCCCAGCAGTGCCCAACAGTATAGGGTGGGTGCAGAGGACCCCCAGCAGTGCCCAACAGTATAGGGGGTGGGTGCAGAGGACTCCCAGCAGTGCCCAACAGTATAGGGGTGGGTGCAGAGGACTCCCAGCAGTGCCCAGCAGTGCCCAACAGTATCATGAGGTCAAGGCGGATAACATTGTCATGCAAAGTGTGAAAAATAATGATGGACTCCCTGAAGGCATTCATACACACCACAAACCCAAGCACAGTGAGTAGCATGTGATGACCGGAATAATAGAGTCCATCACTGGTGGGAGGACTGAGAAAGGACAGGGGTCCAGAGCGGATCCTGTTTTGATTGTGGAGACAATGGTCCTTGTTTGGTCAATTGTTAGAGATTTGAAACTCGTAAAGGCGATTGCAGGATGTGTACTGGAAGAAGAGGAGTTCGTTATAGTGGGATTAGAAGTAAAGGCTTGGTAGATATCATCCACTTTAGCGAAGAAGAAATTGGCCAGAGCATCACACATTAATTGAGATGGGGGTGGAGTAAGGTCGGGAACGATGCCTGACAGAGTTTTGGTAATCTCATATAGCTGTTTGCTAGAGTTTTTGGCTTTCTCGATTTGATCTGAGTAAAATGACTTTTTGGCCTTTACAATCATTGCTTTATAAACGGCCAATGATTCTTTGTAATGGGTCCTGCTTGCTAAATCGTATGTTTTCCTCCACTGCCTTTCGCTGTTCCTATTGTGTTGTTTTTGCATTCTTAGTTCATCCGTGTACCACGGAGCAGATGGAGTGGATCTGTTCTTAGATATAGACTTGATAGGAACTAAAAGATTGGTGGCATGGCCTAGCCAGTCCTGGAATTGTCGTGTTGCCATAATAGGTTCGGAGGACACCAGCGGTCGCGTACTGTCCAGCTGTGTTTTTAGATCTAGCTGGTTTATGTTCTTCCAGGCTTTAAAAGATCCTGGACCGGAAGGAATAACTTTCTTATTCGAAGGAGCCTTAATTGTCATTTTACTAAATATGGCATAGTGATCGGTCCACGGCATCGGTAGGATGTCTGATACCTGTAAACCCTCGACGTTAGAAAATATGCCATCTAAGGTGTGCCCCGCCAAATGGGTGGCAGAGGCGACCAGTTGTCTGAGCCCCAATGCCTCCATATCTGAAATAAGAACAGAGGTGTCTTTCTGGTTGTTATCTTCTAAATGATAATTCATGTCGCCCAAGACCGTATAGGAGTCTTCGGTGGCAAGTGATTCCAATATTGTACTTAAGTTAGCCAGAAAGCCTGTCTTTATTCCTGGAGGTCGATATAAGAGTACCCCCTTAAAATTGTAAAGAGCACTAAGCTTGATTCCGAACTGCAGGGCCTCACATGAGGTGGCAGGAATGAGTGGGGTTTTAACAGCGAACCTTTCTCTGGCTATAATAGCCAGCCCACCACCTTTTTTCCTGACTCTGTCCTGTCGATAAACTTTATAACCACTTGGTGTTGCGATCACTAGATCAGGTTCCGAAGAGTCATCGGTCCATGTTTCCGTAATAAAGAGAAGGTCCAGGCTAAAGTCGGTAATAAGATCTGCTATTTCCTGACTATGTTTGCACAGTGAGCGCGCATTAATAAGGGCCATAGCAATTGATGTGTCTGTACAATTAATTGTGGATGGGTCAGAAGGAGTGGGGGGGATTGATGCTGCAAGATGGCAAGTGCTGCCGTCAGTGTTGAGTCCATGGACGCCAAACTCCGACGTTGATCAGACATGTCAGCTGACATGCCCTCAATGACTGACAACAACTGTGTCATTATTCGTGTTTGGCCATGGAGGACAGTCAGCATTGACGCCTGACCAACTTGAATCAGCCGGAGTAGGTCAATAGACTCAGCACTGAGGGCAGCAGGGGAGACAGGGGCAGGGGCTGTGGTGCCAGGGACAAAGGAGACATGGGGGTAGAACGGACTCTAGGGCCCCTAACAACTGGCAGGGTGGAGATGGGTCTGGAGGAGGAGGGGACAGACATAGTTGCAGTAGATGGCATTGCTGCATATTCCCCCTCCTCCTGGGAGTCAGAATCCGAGCCGTCTGCATGGTAGGAGGTGTCGTGCTCATGAGGTCTGGCCGCCTGACTCCCCTCACCCTCTGTGCCACTGCCTCCCCTCGACTCCTCGAAGATGGTGGCACTGTTGCTGCATCCCTCTGTCCCTTCTGTGTCTGTGTCTCCTCCATGTTGTGGTGATGATGCTGTTGGCAATGAGAAAATGAACAATGTATCAGTCACCTGTCCACATCATACATATCAGCAACTAAAAATTGGGGGGCATTTCTAATCATGGCATGCATCATGAGTGACATGCCACATAACTATGCACATATATAAGTCTAGCAATGCGCAATTGTAAGAGACACAACGCTCATTGTATACAAAGATCAAAGTCACAGACCAGGCCACAACTTTGATTACAGTCACAATGATGAGCCACTGCCTGTCAACAGGATAGGTGTTGAGCAATCACCGTCAAGTTGCACACTCTGCCACCCAAGGCCAGAGATGGACATGTTCAAATCTGTTTTAGCCTGTGCCACATGGGAACAGTCTTGCCTGGACAGGCATGTGATGCCATCCCTGGAGCTGAAACAAGTTTGCCATCAACTCTCACTGGAATCACAGCTGGATACAGCCAGGCTTGTGTGAACCACAGATGTGTATACAAACAAGCATGGCTGAGATGGCTGTAATGCCAGAAAGTTGTAGCAGGAATCTTACCAGTCCAGGGAATGCAAAGCTTGACAATTATGGCTAGACTGTTCCCATGAGGCACATGGATAGACAGATTTGCACATGGCCATGTTTGAACTTGGGGGCAGAGTGTGCAACAGAGAGGTGATGGCTAAACATCTGACCTGTTGACTGTGTGTGAGTATATGATTTGCACAGAGGCTCCCTCCATCACCAAACACCTTAGTGAAACTCCTCACAGTGGCATCTATCCCCAGACCATACAGTTTGTAGCACATAACACACACTGGCTGTCAAGTGAAGTGGCACACATGGACAAAATCTAGAAAATGGCAAAGCTAATGTGCCTACAATTGTGAATGTCAGAAACATTGATACATTATTGACACATCTGCAACCAGATGGGAAAAGTGAATACAGTAGTGTGGACACCAAGCCAAAACTGCGTAGCAGCACCAAAACATACACATATCATAAAAGGCTGTTGAACAATCATCTCTGGGAGCCAATAACATTGCCTGTAAATACTACAATGACTACATTATCCAGCAGCACAGCCTAAGTGCATAGTGACAAGTCCACATCAGATATGACATCCTCAGCACACCACTGACAAGGCAAAACAGTTGGTCCCATCACAACCCTCCCATGCACAACATCCCAAGCACTCCGTCAATGTGAGTAATACTGCCCAAGTAGTAGAAAATATGAATCTGGCTCCCAAAAACTGGGAAGCTATATAAAGTAAGCCAAGGTCACATTGTCTTGCTGCACATCAATATTAGTTCCAAAGAACCTGCAACATTTCTTGTGAATATGCACACACGCACTGCCCAGTGTGAGTATGCACAAGCCACATTTTGTATACATGGACAGTGTGCACATGTAGCTAACACATGAGAAATACAAAGCATACCAAGGACAAAGGCCACTGATGCAGACCGTGCAGAACTCCTTGTTGAGACTCATGATCAGTGCCAAGTTATCATGAAGGGCAACCACAGTGCACAGGTTGTTGAACAGTTAAGGTACCAACAAGTGTCACAGATCCCCCTCCAACATGATGATGTGCTAATCAATCTGCATACTAATACCTTTCTTCCCTAGGAGGACGTGCACAAATATGCAATAGACAAAGCAGGGGCCAAATGTGGAGGAGGGAAAGGGATGTAAAAGAGCATTAGCTTAAAAAGGTGTATTGAAATGACAATGCATAAAGTGCCTGTCTGACCACACCACCCCAACTGTGTGAATGTTACCAGGCTTCCAAACACTGCAGGTAGCATGTGACACACATGACAGCAAACAGACATATACCTATGCCCTCCTTGCTGCTGTCCCTCCTGCATCTGCCTATGGAGGTCAGGGAAAACGACTGCCAGGACCCGGAGCAGGTTGAGGGTGAGGTGACATGTGCTTCCATGCCGGCGTGGAGCCTCAAGCTTCAGCTGCACCTGGGCGATACGGCGGGTCCAGCACCGGATGTCCTGCCACCTCTTGCGGATGTTCCGGACCCTGCGGTAAGGTCCCCCCTCAGACCTGACATCCCTGACAGCCCTGGCAATGTCCAGCCAGATGTCCTCCTTCTCATGGGCAGATACCTGTCAGGAATAAAAAGTGAAAGTACATCAGTACACCTGCTCCATGTCCCAAAGACACACACTTGCCCCACATTGATGATAACAACAGGGCAGAGGATGCAGACAGGACTAGTATCATTGTTCATGTGAAAGTGGCCTGTGATCAAAAAACAATGCACTACATGCCTGTGAAAGGCAACAGATGCCCTAGGGCTTTCAAACCACTTACTGAGCATGGCTAACACTGAACAAGGTATGCTTTTGCAGGGTGGTGTACAGCACGTGACATGCTGGCACATATCCCACTACACCTAAGAACTCTAAGCAGACCACACATTCTCAAGTGAATGTACTTAGCACAATGCCGGTAAGCAGTAAACACTATTTGGATACATCATTCACTGCATGGTAGATATTTTAATGTACACACCAGGCACTGTATCAAAACTACATTGCATCTCTCTGTCCCATGAAAACACAATGACTGCAGTGACACTCACACATTCATCACTAACCTAAGTGTCTACACACTGGGACTATCCAAACTCGTCTAGGAGTGACGTAAGCCCTAGAGGAAAATAAAAAATGACCTATGCTTTCTTTTGAGGCTCCACATGCAGGGCAATCTATATTGGAAGAACTCCTCCACCTCCCTGCAAGCGATCTCAGAGGGAGATCACCAGATCTAATTTGGAATAGGAGCTTCCTGTCCCCTGGCGTTGTTATACTATCCCAGTAGTCTTCCAGCACAGGATACAATTTGGCTTCCAAGAAACGGCCCGTCATAGAGTCAGCAGCAGTTTTTCTCCAATCTTGCAGGGCCACAAAATCCCAATATAGTCCTTTCAATGCTTTTTTACTCGGAAAAACCTCTCCTAGGGTTTGGAGACAAAGCTCACAGAGCATGGTTCTAAGTTCTTTTAACCACCCTATTCTATGGAAGATATCTGCTTTTATTACAGCTAGGAACCCCTCCGCATAATGATGTATCTCCGAAGTCGTCCAAAGCCGTCTCCAATATAGAACAGGGCGTAGCCTCGACAAATCCCCTACTGCCTTCCTCCCCAAGTCAAGTCTAAGGGGGAGCAATGGGGTACTTTTAGGTAGGCCAGTCACTGCCCTAAGAAACTTGTTTTCCGATTTCTGCATTGAATGTAGCTTCCCAAAGCCCCACAGCTCTGCACCAAACAGAGCAGACCCTAGGGCCTTGGCCTCGTAAACTTCCAAAACTGGCTTGATTGGCTTGGACTTCGATTTTCTAAGCTCCACCCCCAGAGCACCAGATATTTGTCTATGTCTTAGGGCCGCCATATCGATGTGCTGTGACCATCTCAAATCATGAGTTATGTAAATGCCAAGATAGGTAAAAGCCTTAACAACCTCTAACAGACAATTGTTCATAGTTATTTTGGGTCTAGAACTACGATGACAGTTGAAAGTCATTAACTTAGTTTTAACCACATTGACTTCCAAACCGTGCTCCCCACAAAATTCATCAAAAATAAGAAGAGCACGTTGCAAGCCACTTGGGGTCTTTGACAAAATTAAGGTATTATCGGCGAACATCAAAATTGGCACTTTGATGCCCGCCAGAGAGGGCGCATCTACACTAACAGACAACATACGAGGAACTATCCCATTAATAAATAGTGAAAAAAGCAAGGGGGCCATCGCACACCCTTGACGAACTCCCCGTTCTACCGGGAAGTCAGCCGTAACTTCTCCATTCCTACCCCACTGGATTTTGGCAAAATTAGCCTCATGTAACCTTATAACCATGGTTAATAAATCTTCCGGTATACCTAGGTTCCTCAAGACCACCTATAACTTTCTCCTTGGGACCAGGTCGAAGGCAGCCCGCAAGTCAACAAAAGCGAAGTACAGGCTACCCTCGCCTAGCACCACTGTTCCCAACCGCAGCAGCGTAAAGCGGAACACCTGGTCCACTGTACTGGAGGCCTTACGGAATCCAGCTTGGTATGGGGATAGGGCATTGTTCTCATCAACCCAGTCCACAAGCCTGTTTACGACCATCCTCCCCACCACCTTTTGGATGGTGGCAATCAAGCTTATCGGTCTGTAGTTCCCGGGCACCGACCGATCACCTTTCTTGTATATGGGTATGATGGTCGCACCCTTCCAAGATATTGGTACCATAGCCCCTTGGGCAATAGCATTAACCAAAAGGAAGATATATTTTACCCAGCGATCCTTGTCATTAATAAAAAGGTCCGCCGGGACCCCATCTAAGCCCGGGGCCCTGCCCCTAGCCACTACACTTAAAGCCACTTGTACCTCTTTGAGGCTGACAAAGTTCCCGTTAGAATACACAGCCGTAATCTCAACCCTCTCACTGCCCGGTAGTGTTTCAGCATATTGGGGTTTAAAATGGTTGACCCAAGCCTCCTCCGGGACATTGTTACTGGGGCAGTCTGGTGTGCCACCCTTACCCCATTTAACAATGTTCCAGAAAAGTCTGGAGTCTTTTGCCCTACAAGCTTCTCTCAGCTCAGACCAGTGCAGCTCATCCCATAATTTCTTGGCTAAGGATATACTATCTTTATAGAGCTTTCTGGCACTTCTGATTGCTACCAGGTCCCTACTTTTGATGGCCAAACCCAGGGATAGCCGAGCTTTTCTACATTGAAGGTTATACCATTTTGCCGGCCTATCAGGTACCTTTTTGTTTTTCTTACATGCCTTCTGAAAATATGACTTAATTGTGAGAAAAAGATTATCATGGATAGCCGTTACTTCATTTGACACTGGAATTACTAAATTCACGTGTTCCAGGGCGGTTATCGCCTTGTCAACCTCAATATTTATACTGGCCATAGACTCGTGATTGGCTAATACGCAGGGCCATCTTAACCTGCGCATATTGTTCGTTGGAACAGACAGAGGGACATTCAATTCATCATTTAAACTCACTATTGAAGGTGACCACCATTTGTGCTCTACGAACAATGGATTATGGTCACTTTCAATCCTCATCTTAACTTCCATGTCACATACTGAATGCCATAGTTTCAGACTACACAGGACATAGTCTATCCTGCTTCTACTACGTCCAATATCAAAGGTACAAGCACCCCCCCTGACGCTCTTGGTTCTCCCATTTAATGCCCTAAGGCCCTTTTCTAGACAGATGGTATTTAAACATATAATATCATCTGTCCAGCGTTTTACAGGAACCAGATCAATTATTGGGACCCCCCATTGCATATCCTCTGTTCTCCCTACAAAATCATCAGAGATATCCAGGGGTTCAAATGTGCGATTTAAATCGCCGGCAATAACAATCCTGTTATCCAGAGAGTGGATTTGCAAAAGTGAAGCCAGAGCCAATAAGACCTCAGACTTCCCACCCTTGCTACCCCTAACATACACATTATATATGTGAAGATGCCCTTGGAGACACATATCTAGTTTTATCAATTGGATGTCCTTACTGCCCAGTTCCACCACTTTAACCTTTACGGGTAAATTTTGCCGTACCCAAATAGTTAATCCACCCATGGGGCGACCCTTTGGACCTTTGGTTCCCGGTACAGAGTAATTTAGATATCCTTGTAGGAATAAAGGTTCACACACCCATGTCTCTTTGGAATAAACATATGTCAAAGTTATTAATAAAGTCTATCCAATTTTGGGAATCCTGCTTATGCCTCAGTCCCGCTATATTCCATGACAGTAATGTCCCGACACTAATCATGTCCGGGTCTACTGATCCTTTGCAGGATCCTATCGTTGAAGTCACAGGATCCGTGGTGCAACCCACTACTTCCAAGATATTAATATTCCCCTCATATCTGGCTTCATGGGTAGCCGGGTTGTCAAGAGACCCAGAGTCGGATCACTGAAAGAATATCGACTACCAAAATATCGACTACCCAAAATATCGAGGAAAAAATATCTACAGCAAAAATATCGAGTTTGTATGTACAAACAGGTAAGTACAAAAATATTGAGTACAAAATATCGTTTACAAAAATATAGTTGTAAAAAATATCGTATTTACTAAAAACAGTGTTAAATTAAATTAATATTAATAATTAATTACTAAAATATACTTAAAATTACTTAAATTAACTTATAATAATTAAATAATTAATGAAAGTTACATAAATATTTTTTTATTTCATATTTATTAAACATATCTATATAGTAATAAAATATAATAAAATAATACCCAAAAACTGAAAACTGACCCTGAACCCTAAAAATACCCCTTTACCCAAAAACTGAAAACTGACCCTGAACCCTAAAAATACCCCTTTACCCAAAAACTGAAAACTGACCCTGAACCCTAAAAATACCCCTTTACCCAAAAACTGAAAACTGACCCTGAACCCTAAAAATACCCCTTTACCTAAAAACTGAAAACTGACCCTGAACCCTAAAACTACCCCTTTACCCAAAAACTGAAAACTGACCCTGCACCCTAAAAATACCCCTTTACCCAAAAACTGAAAACTGACCCTGAACCCTAAAAATACCCCTTTACCCAAAAACCCCAAACTGACCCTGAACCCTAAAAATACCCCTTTACCCAAAAACCCAAAACTGACCCTGAACCCTAAAAATAAAAACGATATTACTTCACTTACCTTAAAAACGATATTACTTCACTTACCTTAAAACGATATTTTGGCTGTCGATATTCTGTCCTGTCGATATTTTCTCCAAACGATATTTTGGAGTCGATATTATGTCCAAACGATATTTTGGAGTCGATATTATGTCTGTGTACCCCAGAGTCATGTAGACAAGTGCCATCATCTTGATTGGATGTGAGTCAATCACACTCATTAAGCCCGGACAATACATTAAATCTGTTCGTGACCTCCACTTCACCTAAACCCCTTTGGAACCCTCTACCCCGTGGACCTGTTAGCTTCTGGTGGGATATATGCCACCCCCAGGACCCGTTGTAGTGCAAGTTTGATTGATGGGATTTCTTCTTGTAAAATTGCTATATGTAGGTGCCCCATGGAACCCAGGTTTATAGAAGAACCCAAGAGGCAAGATTTCAATACCATTTCCCCTTGGCTGAAAATTCTGTTCATACTCCCAGAGGAGCCTAGCCACTGATAATGTGTTATTAAAATGTAAGACTACACAGTCACCTTCTCTGTTCTTCCTTGAACTCCCCAACCATGCTACCCTGCGGGCCATAAGAATATTGTGTCCCACCTCCTGGCCAGATTCCAGATTGTTTGCAAGCCAATGGGTAGCCTTGTTCTTTAATTGGAAATAATCCTCAGTTAGGCCGTCACAAAGAGAGGGTACATTGGCCATAACCAAAACAAGGGGAGCACTTTCTGGGGGTAGATCTAAAGTCACTTAGTTACATGCGCCTATATCCCTTTTTCCAGAGAATAATTGCCTGGGACCCAATCTTTGTGATTCTAATCTGACCTCTTGATGTAATATTGGGTCCCCTTGTAAATATGTCCGAGCCTCCTGATTTGTTTTTGTAGCCCCTTGATTTCCCTTGGTGGTCATACACATGTTTATACCCCCTGCGTCCGGGAAGCTCACAACATTACCGGTACTCAGTTTTTTTTCCTTGTGCGTAAGAGAGGGTACTTGAGCAGCCCTAGTATCTAACAGTTTGGAAGTAACATTACGCTCTGAAGGCTTTCTCTGTATATCAACTAGGGAGTTTAACATGGCGAAATTAGCCTTAGTGACTGTTTCCAAATCACACAAACTTACTGCGACTAACTTTAATCTCTCGATCAGGGGGAGTATTAGAGAGCGAATCAGATGTTCAACATGATCCAGTTGAACCCCATTACCCTGCAAGACAAGTGGGGGTTTTGCCACGGGATCAGTCCGGTCAATTATGTTAGGGGCTATTGGATTCCCCGAACCCTGATGTTCAACCCCCTTTCTAGTAAACTTCTGGATTTTAGCTTTTTTCCTTTCGACCCACCACCTCTTCTTTTCCTTTTGCCTACAACTCGAGTTGTTTTCGACGGTGAATCCCTTGGGGGACAAGGAGGGGAGCCTATTGGGGATGACATGCTATCGTGGTTCTCAACTAGGTCGGTGCAACCCAAATGTATAACTGATGAGTTGTTTCCCTCTAAGATACTCACAAGGGAATCTAATTCAATGCTAGACTCTGGTAAACCTAGGTCACTTAAGCGTTGGCTGATGCGATTCTCAGGCGTTAAACAATGCTGGATAGGACCCAGAGAGGACCGTTTGCTAAAAATCTCAGATGATAGCTACCACAAACACACCCATGACAGCCTCTCAGGCTGTGTGTGCAACTCATACTGACAACACGACGCACAGCCACACTTAACAGTGCGTTTACGTACAACCAGGTCATGTGCCTCGTACTGCACACACACTACTTCCAGCAGAACCACATTGTGGTGTATTACCTTGTTGACACAACACCAACACACATCGCCTGCAATGCTGTAACGTTGTAGTACGCAACCTGAGAACACCACTTCTGCCGGGACATCACAGACGGATTGTCCAAATCCCACAGGGATCACACACCCAATCCAGGATTATGATTGGTCAGACTTAACGGCCTACACCCTCAGAGTCACATCCAACACCATGGACACACTCTGCATTGTCCAACATCTGCACAACCAGTTTCACACCAGCATCCTGACCAGCATAATTGTAACTATCATCTACAGCTCTCCTACACTACACACAAAATGTGTCTAAGCCATCTATCAATCATTTGATTCATTAGTTAAACGCACTACCTACCCGTGACGGTCTCAATGCGCTGGGGGGTGCTGGTACTGATCTCAAGACACTGGGCTTGAGAAGTATGGTGAAGGGCAGCAGGTCCTGGGTCTATAGTTGACTTGTAGGGAGGGTGTTCCAGGTCTTGGAGTCGAGGTAGGAGAATGATCTGTCACTGTGCGTGTTATTCCGGATGTGAGGGACAGTGGCGAGAGCATGGTTGGTATAGCAGAGGCTGCACGTGGGTGTGTAGAAGGTGAGTCTGTGGCTGTGGTATGCTGGTCCTGCGTGGTGTATAGATTTGTGTGCGTGGATGTGGAGTTGGAAGCTGAATCTGTTGTTGACAGGGAGCCAGTACAGGCCTCTCGGGTGTTGTGTGATGTGGCCGGGTTGTGGCAAATGAGGATCAGACGTGCCGATGTGTTCCAGATGCGTTGCAGCAGGCTCAGGAGTTTGGTTGTTGTAGCTGCGTAGATGGCGTTCACTTACTCAAGTCAGCTATTGGAGAGGGGCAGGGTGACTGTTTTTTGTGTATTTGAGGTGATCCATTATAAGATCCTGAGGGCCATTCAGAGGGTGTTGAAGCTGAAAGCAGAGATGGCGTTGTCCTGCTTGGTCATGGGGAGTGAGTAGTCCAGGATGACCCCCAGGTAGTGTGCGTGTTTGGTGGGTTATGGTGCTGTTCCTAGCGATGTTGGCCACCAGGAGTCGTCACAGGCTGAGCTGGTTGTGCTGAGGATGTGTTCCTCAGATTTTTCTTGAATCTGCATCAACCTGCTGTCCTTATTCCATTTTGCTACAGCGGTGATTCCTCTGTGGAGGTAGATGTTGCCAGTGTGTGGGTCCTTGGTGAGGGATATGATCAAATGTGTGTAATTGGCATAGTAGATCATATTGAGGCTCTGTTGTTGTGCCAAATGGCTGAGTTGTGCCATGTGGATATTTAAGTCAGTTGGGCTGTGGGAGGATCCCTGTGTGACGCTGCGGATGGTGTCAGTGGTATTGGAACAGTACTGTGGGAGGCAGATGCTCGAGGTTGTGCCGGTGGGAAAGGATGTGTTCCAGCCAGGGCACTCGCTTTGATTCCTGCGTCATGGATGTGTACTGTTAGGGTGCCGTGTTAGCTGGATTTGTCATTTCTTTCTGGTATGTCTATGGTGATGTCTGTTGGCAAGGTGGTGTTCGGCCTGGTTACCGTCCACAACACCAGCCAGCCCTACTACAGCAACTACCTCTACACAGGAACAAAAACGTGACTTAAGGAGTACTTGTGGAAATCCAGGGTGCATGCACACACCTCATCCTCAACATCCCCTGCTGCTGCCACATGACCATCCACATGAGATACCTACAATGGTCCCACAGTCAAATGCAGGTTCACCTTCATACTCATCAGCCACACTCAGTCGGCACTCCACAGACCCAGGCTAAATAAATTATATGGACGTCTAACACCCTATTGCCCACGGTCCCTGTTGGCACCCTCGGCCAGGCCATCAATCTTCACATCCACAGTACAACAGCATGTGGCTGCTAGTTCTCATACCTCATTACACAGATCCTGGTGCTCCCTCCGTGGACACGTAGCATATTTGCCATGCTCTTGACACCTCACTCACTCTTGTATGACTGTCTGTCATTGCAGTATTTCAAGCAAATCCCATCTTCTGCAGTTAGTAACCATCACGGGTAAGGATTGCTATCCATGTATGTAATGTAGGCTATCTTGTGACCTATGTGTTTCCACTGCCGGACTAAGATCCCAGTGTGTAGATGGCTAGAGATTGCAGGAGACGGTGGAAATTAAAGACATTTCACCTCACAAACGTATTAGAATCTGGGTACATACAAATACATCAATGCTTTTTGTGCAAGTTAGATTTATTTTTTACTCTTGTGCATGTACCGTGAGTAGGTGCTGTACAACAAGGAGGGAATCCAAAGTTCACAGCGGGAGATGTGATGTCTTACAGTATGAGTCAACAGAGTCCATGCCACAGTGCTTGGCATCATTGGGCACACTGCGACAAGCAAGTCCATGTGGGAGAATCTGAAAGTCAATAGGGTGATGCTGTTGCCCACGAAGGCAAGATGCCAGACCAGGTGACTTGGGAGTTGTTCATGGCCCTTTGCCTCTCAACGTCTTGACCGTGGATGACCCACCTTCCTTGGGGGACCCTCACGTGCAGGCCTTGACGATGCATGGGATTCTCCGTCTGACAATTCCGCCTCCTCCTCCCTCCCTGTGCCTGTTGTTGGTCTTTGCCTAGATGTTTCTGGCCTTGTGACACGGGGAGGGTGCTGCATGTTGACAGTGATCAGACGGAGCGATTGGTTAATTTCCCGTGCAACGTCATGAGCTCATCCAGTCTTGCCTCCATCCGTCCCTGGTGTTGTTCTTGACTGGCATGTAGCTGGGCCTGCTGATCTGTCATTTTGTGGAGGGCCTCCACTACCAGGCTGAACTCCCTGGTGTTCCGCCGGTGTTCATCCATGATGTCTCAGAGTTCGGCCATACCGGGCCCTGCAGCTGGCTGGTCAGGTTCTCGCCTCCGCCTTGTGCCACTCCCACCACCCCTACCCACACGAGCCGGGCCTACGTTTGTGGGCACATCATGTCGACGGGACCCATGAGTGCTGGCAGTGGAGGTGCCATCTGCCACCTCATGGGTGCCCGACAAACCATGTCCCTCATTGTCAGACAGGCTCTGTTGTGTATTATGGGCAGGGCTCTGAGCTGTCTGCTGGGATGTGGCGGGAATGGGTGAGGTGGTTGGCACAGATGTATCTGTTCCAGCTGCTGCAGGGGTTTGGGATCCAGAGGGGCCTGGTTGGTTGGGGTCATCCACAGTGTGTTGAGAGGCTTCAGTGATGGTGGGGTCACTGCCGTGCTGAGACTGGGACTGGGATCCTTCTCCCCCCTGGTTGGGGGTAGTTTCCACATGTTCCCCTGTGGGTGTGAGAGACAAACACTGTTAATGCACTATCATGCAACATACATATGTAATATACATTGTTGTTAGCAATGTTCCCCCTGCTTTGTATATTTGAAATTGTTCACATGTGTATGTGTATGTTGTGGGCTGAGATTGAGATGTGCTCAGGGGTGCTTGACATGACTGGTTCAAGCATGCACAGGGTTTTTATGCTGCATGTTTATGATGGCGACTGAATGGAATTTTGCTAAGTTCATCCAGCTTCTTTAGAGAGGGGTTGCAGGGCAGTGACGCCACCCACTGCCAAGCCCCCAGGAGCAGTACACCATCTTCAGGCACAGGTCTTTAGGAGGTGGCACTTCTCTGAGATGTATTACCTTGTCAATACCCAGGTCCATGATGCTACTTGAGTGCATCCACAGCATCACAAAGCTGTGGCAACAGCACTGTGTGAGAGGCACAATGGACTTGTGATTCAGCACTGTGCTTTGTTAGTTTGCATACGTCATCAGATCAGTATTTTTGAGGTTTTGTTACATGACGATTGTGACAGTGGTGCACTCCATTGTCTGTCCCCAGGGGCTCAGTTTCTGTAAGGGGTACTTTCACACTCCCTGTGCATTGAGCATGCTGCATGGGTGTGTACCTGGGCCATATGGGTTGAGTGCAGCCTCCTACCATACACCTTGCATACTCTCCCCCTCCCCTTGCAGCCTTCTGCCACTCCCCTTGCACCCCCATACTGTTGGGCACTGCTGGGAGTCATGGCCACACCTCCCCACACCCCCCATACTGTTGGGCTCTGCTGGTAGTCATGGCCACACACCCCCACACCCCCAACACCCCCCCACACCCACCCATACTGTTGGGCACTGCTGGGAGTCATGGCCACACCTCCCCACCCCCCATACTGTTGGGCACTGCTGGGAGTCATGGCCACACACCCGCACACATCCCCATACTGTTGGGCACTGTTGGGAGTCATGGCCACACCCCCCCATAATGTTGGGCAATGCTGGGAGTCATGGCCACACACCCCCACACACCCCATTCTGTTGGGCACTGCTGGGAGTCATGACCACACCCCCACACCCCCCATACTGTTGGGCACTGCTGGGAGTAATGGCCACACCTCCCCACACCCCCCAACACCCCTCCACACTCCCCCCATACTGTTGGGCACTGCTGGGAGTCATGGCCACACACCCCCACACCACCCAACACCCCCCCACACCCCACCCCATACTGTTGGGCACTGCTGGGAGTCATGGCCACACACCCCCACACACCCCAACAAACCCCCTCACGCCACCCCATACTGTTGGGCACTGCTGGGAGTCATGGCCACACACACAGCCACACCACCCAACACCCCCCCCCAAACCCCACCCCATACTGTTGGGCACTGCTGGGAGTCATGGCCACACACCCCCCATAATGTTGGGCACTGCTGGGAGTCATGGCCACACACCCCCACACACCCCATACTGTTGGGCACTGCTGGGAGTCATGACCACACCCCCCACACCCCCCATACTGTTGGGCACTGCTGGGAGTAATGGCCACACCTCCCCACACCCCCCAACACCCCCCACACTCCCCCATACTGTTGGGCGCTGCTGGGAGTCATGGCCACATCCCCCCACCCCCATACTGTTGGGCACTGCTGGGAGTCATGGCCACACAACCCCACACCACCCAACACCCCCCACACCCCACCCCATACTGTTGGGCACTGCTGGGAGTCATGGCCACACACCCCCACACACCCCAACAAACCCCCTCACCCCACCCCATACTGTTGGGCACTGCTGGGAGTCATGGCCACACACACCCACACCACCCAACACCCCCCCACACCCCACCCCATACTGTTGGGCACTGCTGGGAGTCATGGCCAAACACCCCCACAGACCCCAACACCCCCCCTCACCCCACCCCATACTGTTGGGCACTGCTGGGAGTCATGGCTCACCCCCATACTGTTGGGCACTGCTGGGAGTTATGGCCACACACCCCCATACCCCCCAACATCCTCCACCCCCCCATACTGTTGGGCACTGCTGGGAGTCATGGCCACACCCCCCACACCCTACACCCCCCCACCACCCCATACTGTTGGGCACTGATGGGAGTCATGGCCACACACCCCCACACCCCCCCAACACCCCACCAAACCCCACCCAATACTGTTGGGCACTGCTGGGAGTCATGGCTCACCCCCACCCCCCCCATACTGTTGGGCACTGCTGGGAGTCATGGCCACACACCCCCATACCCCCAACAACCTCCACACCCCCCATACTGTTGGGCACTGCTGGGAGTCATGGCCACCCCCCCACACCCCCCATACTGTTGGGCACTGATGGGAGTAATGGCCACACACCCCCACCCCCCCCCCAACACCCCACCAAACCCCACCCTATACTGTTGGGCACTGCTGGGAGTCATGGCCACAGCCCCCAACACCCCCCACACCCCCATACTGTTGGGCACTGCTGGGAGTCATGGCCACACCCCCACCCCCCCCCCATACTGTTGGGCACTGCTGGGAGTCATGGCCACACCCCACCACACACCCCCATACTGTTGGGTACTGCTGGGAGTCATGGCCACACCCCCCACAACCCCCATACTGTTGGGCACTGCTGGGAGTCATGGCCAAACACCCCCATACCCCCCAACACCCCCCACACCCCCCATACTGTTGGGCACTGCTGGGAGTCATGGCCACACCCCCCAACACCCCCCCCAAACCCCCCATACTTTTGGGCACTGCTGGGAGTCATGGCCACACACCCCCACACCCCACCCCATACTGTTGGGTGCTGCTGGGAGTCATGGCCACACCCCCCACACCCCCCAACACCCCCCCACACCCCACCCCATACTGTTGGGCACTGCTGGGAGTCATGGCCACACCCCCCACACACCCCTATACTGTTGGGCACTGCTGGGAGTCATGGCCACACACCCCCACACACCTCCATACTGTTGGGCACTGCTGGGAGTCATGGCCACACCCCCCCACAACCCCCATACTGTTGGGCACTGCTGGGAGTCATGGCCACACACCCCCACACCACCAACACCCCCCACAACCCCCATACTGTTGGGCACTGCTGGGAGTCATGGCCACATACCCCCACGTCCCCAACACCCCCCCACACCCCACCCCATACTGTTGGGCACTGCTGGGAGTCATGGCCACACACCCCCACACACCTCCATACTGTTGGGCACTGCTGGGAGTCATGTCCACACCCCCCCACAACCCCCATACTGTTGGGCACTGCTGGGAGTCATGGCCACACACCCCCACATCCCCCAACACCCCCCCACTCCCCCCATACTGTTTGGGCACTGCTGGGAGTCCCCCCATGTTACATGCGTTCTTTGTATACTCACCAGGCTCACCGGCTCTCTCGATTCCGTGAACTCCCACCGGTGGTAGCAGGGCCATGACTTTCTCCTCCCAGGGATGGTATTGTGCTGGTCTGCGGGGAGGTCCACCTCCAGTGTGATGAGCGATGGCGTAGTCCTCATCCATCTTGCGCTTGACCATCCTCCGCAGATCGTACCACCTGTTCTGGCAAACCGCCCTGGTGCGTCTGATGGGTGCAATAGCATTGACCTTCTCGATGATTGTGAGAAGTTGGCCTGATATATGATGTTTCCAATTCTGGAACCACCTTGTATCAGTCCAAATGACCCTTATGGTGTCTGGTTGTAAGTCAACCTTATTAGACAAGCTATCCCAGGGGTAGCATGGACTAAGCAGCCTTAAAGGCTTAACTTAAGAGGTCATGTTAAGCGAGCTGTTTTACCACATACAATCCTGTAATATCAAATGAAAGGACACCACACAAGTATATATTATAAAAATATATGTATTTATTACTAAAAACAATCCCCAGTATTCTTTATGAATAAAGGGGCACAAGTGTTAAATCAAAAGCACAGTATAACATACAAAGTTGCACAATTTTGGATGAGGCCAAGGGGCCACTCAAACCATATACTAAAAAAATGGTATAAGAGGGACCCTTCGATCAGTGGTTAGGCCTAGGGCCTAGGGAATCGCTGGGAGCAGTCGGGACAAGCAATGCTGAAGTCGGAAAAAGCCCACGGGATTCGGGTGCAGTGCAGAAAGTGCATGCATGCATCAATGTTACCAATGGTGCGTAAAAGTTACAAAGTTAGAGTTTAAGGACACTTCCGCTGAACCTAGAGGAACAAAACTTAAGACACAGACCCTAGAGGTGTGTACCAGTGTGGGAACACCGGCGTTGCAATGTTACCTCACCCACAGGAAGTGGGTGCACAGGGTCGAAGTTGAGTCGGGTTTCGTCACGCAGGCTATTGGTGCTTGGAGCTGAAAGGGCTGCAGGCGGGGTGAAAGAGAAGTGTCCGGTGGAGTCCAAGGGTGGACTCAAGTCGAAAAGTACCTGAAAGCAGAGGGGACAGAGTCTGGGTCACTCAGCAGTGACCAGGGTGGAACCAGGATGGAACCAGGTAATGTCGGGCGCAATCAGGTGGTTGTCGAGGAGCTTCTCTCTGCTGTCACGTGGGCTCTGGGGCATCTACGAAGTCTAGGAGCGGGTCACGATCTGTCCCATGCAGTTTCTCACCGTCGGCGCTGTCGCCTTCAAGATTGGAGCAAACAACACTTGGCAAAAGCAATCCACGCGAAACCAGGAGATTGCTTCTCACTCAAACCAGGAGGGTCAGAGTGGGGGCTCCTTTTCAGGGGAGCTGGTGCAATTCTGGAGCAACCAGAATCGCAAGTCATATTTCAAGTTTCGTCGGCACAGGGGCCACAAACCAGCTGGAAAGTGACCGGACCAATGCGTTGAGCCAAAAGAAGCAGAAGGGCCCCACGCAGCACTCGTCGAGTGTGGAGGGCTGAACTTCGGTGCAAGAGTGGCTCAGGGTTGGGGCTTCTCAAACCCCGTTGTACAGCTTCGAGGGTCACTCGTGGGCTGCATGGTCAGCGTCTCGTGGTCTTTCCAAGATGGCGTGCCCCACGCTTCCGGTCGCCTCCACGGGTCTCAGCTCTGCAGGGACTGTGGATCGGGCTGTTAGAAGGCAGGCAAGCTTGATCTCATCGATCTCTGTCGCTCGAGTTCCGGCGGGAACTGCAACAAAGCAGACGTCAAGGGCTGGGTGGTGCCTGTTTGCACAGGGTGGTCACTCCTTGACCACAAGGGAGATTCTTCAGTCTTCTACGTTGAGTAGGATGTCGAAGGGTCCAGAGTTTCATTTCTTATGTTTCATCAGGATAATCTGAAGTGCATTGGCACTGCTCCCACTCTTATTCGAATCTGGGGGGCTGGATTACCTGCTAGGTCCCCTCCTATGGGTGGGACCCAGGAAGTGGGTGGATACACCCCCTTCCTTTGATCCTGGCCGCGCTGGGACGGGGGCTGGAGTGCCCCAGAACCGGTTTGGCCGGATTATGCAAGGGGCAGCCTTGTGCTCCCCATGCAGTGTCTGGTTTCTTTCAAACCTCCCTGCTACAATCCACTATCTCCTGTCTGGGGGGTTGTAACACCGCCCTGCGACAGGAAACCCTTTGTCCAGGCCCCCTTGGCTGAGTTTCGGTCAGCTGCAGGGGTCAGACCTGTGTCTGTGGCAGAAGCATCCATTTTGTGGATCTGAGGCCCTTTTAGAAATTAACCGCATTTAAGTAACACCTTACACGACATGTTTTGATAAAGCCAAACCAAAGTTGCTATATAACCGCGAGGATTATAATGCACTTAAGAGTATATGGTATGGCATTATCCTGAAACAGCTTAGGGATTTGTTCCCGATGGCTGCAGACAGGCTCAGCTCATGCTAGAGCTCCATCTCACATTAAACCACGCACTCTGCCTCCAGGATTGATAAGGCCTTCCATAGGAGTGGCTCACAGGTTTATATGTGTCCAGATATAGGTTTAGATATAGGTATACTATATCTAAGCAAGGGGTGATTACACCATCTTGCCCCAGCTGAGTGATCAGCCAGTTGTGTCAATTTAAGAACCAGCCAGGGGTGGCAAAAGCTATATTGCAGCCCCTGGTAGGCCTTGGTGGCATCTATGCCCTGAGCACCTATAGTGCATGGTACAGGGGCTGACAAGGAGTCCATTTCCAATTGCGGTATGTACCTATAGCACATGTATTAATAATTTAGAGAGAGAACAGCAGGCTGGGGGTCTGATTAGCAGGCCCACAGCCTCAGTAGTCAAAAACCAGTGAAGCAAAAAGCCAAAATTTGGGGTGACCATAGGATAGCAGACCCTACTCTCCTACAATGATCCTCTCCCACAGGTGTGTCTTTTGAGCTATGCTGGTCTGTCTGACCAATGCACCAAACAGCTGTGGAAAGACTCCGATGACTTCATCTGTAAGGATCTCCATCCCCGGGTTAGTGAACTTTTGATTCTTTGGTGTGGTCATGGTGTGGGGTGTATGTGATTGGGGGGTGATGGTGTGTATGGATGAGGGTGTGTGGGTCTGATTGTGAAGGGGGTGGTGTGTGTGAATGAGATAGGGTGTATGTGTGAAGGTGTATGGCTGCAGTTGTTGGTGTGATGTCAGTGTCTTAGCAAGAATAGGTATGTTGCAAAGGATGATGGGTTGTATGTGTTGGCCCTTTTATTGGTCCATTTGTGGGTGTGGCTTTTTTTGAATTTTTTGTGGGTGTGACTTGGGCCCTCTGTTTTTCTGTTTGTATGTGGCAAGGACATTGTTTTCCTATGCTGTGTAGACTGTAGCCTTGTTTAGTGGGGTGTGCGCATCGTATTTGTTGGTGCGGCTGACAGTTAGAGTCGTTTATCGGGCCCGGGGTACGTGTAAGCTTGATTGTGGGGTGTGCGTGGCGTATTTGTTGGTGCGTCTGGCAGTTCGGGTCGTTTATCGGGCCCAGGGTACGTGTACGCTTGATTGTGGGGTGTGCGCGTCGTATTTGTTGGTGCGGCTGGCAGTTAGAGTCGTTTATCGGTCCCGGGGTACGTGTACGCTTGATTGTGGGGTGTGCGCGGCGTATTTGTTGGTGCGTCTGGCAGTTCGGGTCGTTTATCGGGCCCGGGGTACGTGTACGCTTGATTGTGGGGTGTGCGCGTCGTATTTGTTGGTGCGGCTGGCAGTTAGAGTCGTTTATCCCCTTGATTTTGGGGTGTGTGCGGCGTATTTGTTGGTGCGTCTGGCAGTTCGGGTCGTTTATCGGGCCCGGGGTACGTGTATGCTTGATTGTGGGGTGTGCGCGTCATATTTGTTGGTGCGTCTGGCAGTCACGGTCGTTTATCGGGCCTGGGGTACGTGTACGCTTGATTGTGGGGTGTGCACGTCATATTTGTTGGTGCGGCTGGCAGTTAGAGTCGTTTATGGGGCCCGGGGTACGTGTACGCTTGATTGTGGGGTGCGTGCGGCGTATTTGTTGGTGCGTCTGGCAGTTCGGGTCGTTTATGGGGCCGGGGTACGTGTACGCTTGATTGTAGGGTGTTCGCGTCGTATTTGTTGGTGCGGCTGGCAGTTAGAGTCGTTTATCGGGCCCGGAGTAGGTGTGTACGCTTGATTGTGGGGTGTGCGCGGCGTATTGGTTGGTGCATCTGGCAGTTCGGGTTGTTTATCGGGCCCGGGGTACGTGTACGCTTGATTGTGGGGTGTGCGCAGCGTATTTATTGCTGCGTCTGGCAGTTCGGGTCGTTTATCGGGCCCGGGGTACGTGTACGCTTGATTGTGGGGTGTGTGTGGCGTATTTGTTTGTGCGCCTGGCAGTTCAGGTCGTTTATCGGGCCCGGGGTACGTGTACGCTTGATTGTGGGGTGTGCACAGCATATATGTTGGTGCGGAAAGTTCATACGTGATGCTTTCCGTACGAATCGTGCTTCCTGCGGGACAACGTTTGCCCCTACAAATCGAGTACTTGGTCCCTGGTCAGGATCGTACTTGTTAGTTCGTACGGCATGTTTACAAATCGTACGGTTGGAGTTCCGACGATATTTTGTACGGGTCTTCGATTGTGGTTCGTATGGTTCGCTGATATTCGGACGTATTTTCGGAAATCGGATCGTACTACGCAATTCGGACGGTCTTTTTTAAATCGTACGGAAACGGCTACGAATACAAATCGTACGACGGATTTTTCTCCTGAATCGGAATCGGCCCCTTGGTGTTACCTCCTTCCCGACTCCCACCTGTGTGATATGAAATACTCTCTTGCCGTGGCTACCAAAAATGAATGTGTGCTTGTGTAACTTAACTGGTGCTCAAGTAAAGTGCTCCAATACCTTCGAGTCAAGTTCATTCTATATAAAAACTGCAACAAAAAAAAGCACGGGGCAGGCATTCTGTGCTAGACTCCAGGGAGCAATGCTCAGTCTGGAAACTGGGCCTGGGTCAAACTCTGGTCGTCCCCTATGACTGCCTGAAATATGACACCTGAGTGACTCTGCCCCACCCCACTGACACAAACCATTCTGTCGAGAAATCATATCTCCCAGTTAGAATGTACATTAAGGGATGGACATCTCGACTGAGAGTGCCATCTCTGGCGTACACTACTGTGTAGAGAGGGCACAATTTACATTTCAAAGCAGTCCTGCAACACAGGGCTACTTTTAAAGTTACCTCAGGCTCTCAGTAGTGCACAAATGCAAGGACAAAAAGGGATGCTGGGCTCTAAACTGTCATGCCATATTATATACAAGGGAATTAAAGGTAGTTTTAGTCCCCCTGACCTATTATGTACTAGGGAATTATAGGGGAGGTCCCTAACACATAGTGTTCCCTAAAGTGTGTGTGTGGTTTGACTGTGTTTGCGCCATAGCACTAGCCCTGGTCCTGGTTAAGCAGAGCTCAGGGATAGTCAGAGTCAGTTACCACCAGTAACAGTCAGCAAAAAATGGGGGATGCCCAGGGCACCGGATGAGTTTGCAGCATAGCACCCACCCCCCAAACGAAAGGTGATGTGTTACTAGCCTACACCTTGGTAGTCCTCATCAGCTAAGTGGAAAAACCTGCAAAGTCAATCCGCATTGGCATGGTCAACCCCAGGTCTGTGCTCCACTGAAAAAGTCCATTCCCTGTAGGGAAATGGACCACCACAATAGATTGGGATTCTCCCCTCTCAACTTCATGAGCCATCTGAGAGGCCTCTGGTCAGTTTGAGCACAAAAGTGAGTCCCAAACAAATATGGTCTCAGCTTTTTCTGGGACAAACCCACAGAAAAAGCCTCTCTCTCAATGGAACTCCATCTGCTCTCTGAGAAGAAGTGGCCTGCTAATGAAGGCAACTAGACGATCAAGGCCTTCCTCATTCAACTGTGAAAACACTGCCCCAATTCTTGTTCTGAAGAATCTGTCTGAACCACAAATTCCTTTGTGTAGTCAGGGGCCAGTAACACTGGTGCCGAACACATAGCTGCTTTCAGAGTGTCAAAAGCCTTCTGACGTACTGGGGTCCAATACACTTTCTTGGGCCTCTTCCTAGAAGTATTTTCTGTCATGGGAGCCACAATGGTCCCATATTTTTTAACAAACCGTCAATAGTACCCAGTCAGTCCAAGGAATGCCGTGACCTTAGTCTAGGTAACAGGAGCTGTCCAATCCAAAATGGTTTGAATTTTGGCCTGGAGAGGCTGTACATGGCCTCCACCTACCAGGTGGCCCAGGTACACCACAAAACGCTGCCCTATTTGGAACGTACTTGCCTTAATAGTCAGGCGTGCCTGCAGCATGTCCTGGAGCACTTCCCTTGGGTTGCTTAAGTGATCCCCAAAGGTAACTGTATAGCTATATCATCCAGATATGCTGTTCACCAACCCTTGGAAGGTGGCAGGTGCATTCATTAGGTTAAAGGGCATTGCCTTGGACTGATAATGTCCCTCTGGTGTGTTGAATGCTGACCTCTCCTTTGCTCCATCTGTAAGGGCAATCGGCCAGTAGCCTAAAGTCAAGAAAAATTTACTCAGGTACTTAGCAGCCAATAACCTGTCAATGAACCCTTCAGCTCTAGTATAGGGTGAGCATCAGTCTTTGTGACTGCATTAAATCCTCTGTAGTCCACACAGATCTTTAACTCCTTTGGTCCCCCTTTGGGATTAGGTTTGACCACTAGCACCACTGGGCTGGTCAATGGGTTGATAGAAGGCTCAATTAACCCCAACTCCAGCATCTTAACTACCTCAACCTCGATTCTGGCTCTGACATGGTCAGACAGCCTTTACAGTTTATTTTTGACAGGTGGGCTGTCACCAATGTTAATACGATGCACACACCACTCAGAGTTGCATGGGTCGAAGAGAACAGGCCAGCAAACTGATCCAGCACCTGCTTGCAGTCTCTGTGCTGCTGGTCTGTCAACATGGGAGAGAGTACCACTCCCTCTACTGACCCATCTTGCACATAATTGAAGAGGAGTTTGGGCACTGGCTCAGTCTCTTCCTCCACTCCCTCATCTGTGACCGATAACATGGTCATATCTGCCCTTCAATCAATCATATGCCAGACCCTGTGAAGGTTCCAGGGGATGCAGAGGTTGACCAGGTAAGTAACATCACCCTGCTCTTCAGTGACTGGATAGGGCCCACCCCACTTGTCATGGAGGGCCCTGGGAGCCACAGGCTCCAATACCCACACCAACTGTCCTTGGGTATACTCAGGCATAGTAGCCCTCTGATCATACCAGTGCTTCATGCACTCCTGGCGGGCCTCCAGTTTCATGCATGCCTTGTACATGTACTCTGCCATTCGATATCTTAGGCTCAGCACATAGTCCAGTACATTGTTCTTTGCTTCTTTAAGAGGATTCTCCAAAGACTCACTCATCAGCCACAATTGCCTTTTCACAGGGTGTCCAAACAACAACTCAAAGGGACTGAAACCAACCCGTTTTTGTGGATCATGCCCTTCAGGGTCTTGTTGAACCTCTCCACCAGTGAACTTGTAGTTAACACCACATTCATCCCACATCGCTTTCAGATAGTTGGACAGGAAGTTTGTGCCCCTTTTTAAAACAACCTCTTTTTGGAAAACCCACTCTGGTGAACATACAAACAGTGCCCTAGCAAGTGCAGGAGCAGCTATTGTTCTGAGAGGGATTGTCTCAGTGTACCTTGTGGCACGGTCCACTACCACCAAGACATACCTATTCGCTGATGATATAGGTGGGTACAGGGGACCAACAATGTCCATCCCCACCCTCTCCAAGGGAGTCCCAACCACTGGCAGTGCTATCAAGGGAGCTTTTGACTTGCCCCCTGCTTTGCCACTGGCCGGACTGGTGACACAGGAGCTGCAACCCTTCTTTATCTTTTCGGAAATATGGGGCATGGGGAAATGGTTCACCAACTGGTTCCAAGTCTTAGTCTGTCCCAAATTTCCTGCCAAGGGAATATCATGACAAAATGTCAGGATAAACTCTCTATACTTTTGGGGCCTCACCAACCTTTTGGTGGCTCCTTCCTTGAGGGTTCTGGCCTCAGTATAAAGCAGTCCATCTTCCCAGGAGAGTCTACGGAATCACGGTCGTCCCCCTATTCTTGCTTATAGGCTACCCACCTCAAGCTCCCATGAGAGGGACAGTCTCTCTGTCCCTTACAGAACTCCTCTCTGTATGGCCAACCAGCTCCTGTCAGTTCTGCCAAGTCTGCCACATCTGGTAGTGATAGAATGCCTTCCTCAGAGGACTTACTTTGTTACTATTTTAATATTGCACTCGCACTTTGGCTCATACCTCTCTGCCGCACTGTCTTTCCGCTCATCCCGAACAGCCGATTAGGTGCTGTCTTCGGGTGTGACAGGGGTCCGCCATCTTGAGGATAGCCCAGGGTTGGCGTTGTAGCTTCCTCACGCCCGACCCTGAGCACATCATAAATGTGCATCCCATCCCGGCCGCGCAGCGGACGTGCGCAGCGAGCGCGCCGATGGCACGCCGATGGCACGCCAAAGGCAAGCCCGTCTGCGCCCGTCTGCGCCCATCCGCGACAGACCGGGACCAGGGGCCACCCCCCTAACTTCCTCCCTGATCTACCCCTCGAGGGACTTGTTGCACCTTCGTAGCACCGCCAGTCCCCTTAGTCCTTCCATGGCTAAACATCTTACTCAACTAAGTATCTATCAGTCCCCGCCTACTGTGTCTTGTGAGCCTTCACCACCCAGCCGAATTAAAGCCAATACTGAACAACAATTATTTATTTGTTATCTTAACACAAGATCGCTTGTAAAACATCAAGTGGATATTTTCCTTCTTTTAGCTGATCAAAAGCCTGATATTCTCCTTTTTACAGAGACGTGGCTTAACACGGACTCCTCACCTGATATTTTGGCAGCTCTCCCTGAGAACTACTATATTTTACAGGTGGACCGTGTTCCGGGTAAAATGGGTGGTGGAGTTGCGGCCATTATAAACAAACAGCTAGCATTCACCAAATTGACGTCACTTGACCTTCCAGCAGTCGACAATTTGGTGATTAGGTTTGATTCTGGGCCACATACTTTTTTATGTATACTAATGTACAGACCTCCCCAGAGTATGCCCTCTTTCCCACTTTCTTTCTGTGATCAGCTGGCTATGTTGGTCACTGATTACAATAAGATTTTGTTGATTGGTGACTTCAATTATTGGTTGGATAGGGGGTCCAGAGACTCGGCAGCAAACGAATTTGGGGATCTCCTTTCAGGACTCAATTTCAGTCACCATATTGATATTGCCACACATATTAAAGGGCTTACGCTGGATCAGATCTGGAGCTCCAATCTCAGTGTTTCATCTCCTACGATCTCACCGTGTATATGGTCTGATCATTTTTTGATTCAATTCCATATATCCATCCCTAAGCCCTCCATTATCACTGTAACTAAAAGAGGCATGATTAGGAAGTGGGGTTCTTTGGACATTTCTGCTTTCCTTGACAGTCTGCAGAATTCTATTCCTGTCAAACATGACAACCTTGATCAATCTGCAGCTGATATCTCTGAATGGCTTGTTAAAGCCAGCAATACACACGCCCCATTAAAACTCTGCGTCATTCTGACGCCCACAAATGGTTTTCCCCAGATCTCAGGGCCAAAAAACTCATTGTTCGCCAGACTGAACGCAAGTGGAGAAGACACTATGATCCTTTTGAGAAAACCCAATACTTGGCTGCCCGTTCCACCTATATGAAGGCCATTCTTTTAGCCAAAGCAGAATTCTTCTCTAAAATTATTGAAAGTTCCACCA
The DNA here is from genome assembly GCF_964261635.1 of Lissotriton helveticus. Taxonomy (NCBI): domain Eukaryota; kingdom Metazoa; phylum Chordata; class Amphibia; order Caudata; family Salamandridae; genus Lissotriton; species Lissotriton helveticus. Next base: position 1,186,872,043 of record NC_136061.1, on the reverse strand, counting down.
ATAGGTCGAAGGACATTTTTTCTATTGTCGATAAACTTACCAACCTGGCAAGAACCCAGCCCAAATCCAAAGCTACACAAGAATTTTGTGACACCCTCAATAAATTTTTTCAAGACAAAATTAGGCTTATCAAGTCTAGCATTTCAGTTACCCCCCCCCCCACTCTGCATGATGCCACCTTTTTCTCCAATACTTCCTTCCTTGACTCCTTCCCTCTGCTGGATGTCCCATCCTTGCTCGCTTTGACAGCTAGAGTCAAGTCAGGCTCCCCTCATGATTGCTGTCCTCCTCAGATCCTAAAAGAGGTGATCACCGCCTTCCCTCTGCCCATATTGAGTCTTCTTAACAACTCCTTAGCATCAGGTGTGGTGCCAAGCTCTTTTAAAGAGGCTGTTGTGGTTCCATTACAGAAGAAGCCAGGCTGGATCCTACCATACTCTCAAACTATAGGCCTATTTCTCTTTTACCTTATCTGGCGAAAGTCTTGGAAGCTCATGTCACCTCCCATCTTTCCAACTTCATAGAGCAGTCGGATTTTCTGGACTCTGCTCAAGCAGGATTTCGTCCAGCCCACTCTACTGAAGCGGTTATTACAGCAGTCCTGGACTCTCTACGCTACAATGCAGACCTAGGCACTCCCCAGGCCCTGGTTCTGCTTGATTTGTCGTCCGCGTTTGACACGGTCGACCATGACACCCTCCTCGACCGTGTCAAACTGGCCGGCATACGCGGCCTCGCCCATGACTGGGTTAGGTCTTTCCTTGGTTCCCGCTCTCAATCAGTAGGTCTCCCCCCCTTTTCTTCGTCTAAATTGTACACTACCTGTGGAGTTCCTCAGGGCTCCTCCTTATCACCAATTTTGTTCAATATTTACATGTCCCCTCTGTTGAAACTGCTAAAATCTTTCAAAGTTAACACCTTTAATTACGCAGATGATCTGCAACTCACCTTCACTATTGATGACTCCCCTGAATCGGTTCTTCAATTTCAATCCACCTTGCTTTTTATAGGCCAGTGGATGGACAGTAACCAGCTCAAGCTGAACCCCGGAAAGACAGAACTGGTCCTTTTTGGTAAAAGTAAGCTTCTCTGGGGACCACATTATTGGCCTTCTAAACTTGGTCCCCCCTACTCCATCTAAATCTGTGAAAAGCTTGCGGGTACTGATTGACGATGAGCTCTCGCTGAGACCTCAGGTTAATGCTGTGGTGTCTTCGTGCTTCTTTCAGCTTCGGAAAATAAAGAAGATAAGCCGACTGTTCACCCAACCCGCCCTGACCCAGGTTGTAATAGCCCTGGTGCTGTCGCATTTGGATTATTCCAATGCTATTTACCTCGGCCTCCCGGTCTCTCTTAGCAAGCGTCTGCAGCTGGCTCAGAACCAAGCCGCCAGACTCATTTTTCGTCTCCCTCGTTGGGAATCTGCTAGACCGCTACTTAAGCAACTCCATTGGCTTCCTGTTGTACAAAGCACTCTTTTTAAAGCTGCCTGCATGACGTTTAAAGCCCTTAATGCTCGCAGCCCCAGGTTCATTCAGGATCTTTTGCCTAAATACACTCCCCCGCGTAACCTCCGGTCTGCCTCTCAAACTCTTTTGTTTGTTCCCCGCTTTAAATTCCAACGTAAAGGAGGACGCAGGTTTGCCACGCTTGCTGCCAAGTTGTGGAACACTCTCAATCTGGAGATTCGCTCTTCTACCTCCCTTCTCCAGTTTAGGCAGCAGCTCAAGACGTGGCTATTTGTGCAGGCATCGGCATAACTCCTCTGTCCTCTTTCTCCCCTGGATTTTAGTTTCCAGCATTGTTGGTTAGCGCCATGAAACCTTTGGGTGTACGTGCGCTGTACAAATTCTAGATAAGATAAGATAAGAGGATAGATCCTCCTGCCCCTCTGGAGTTCCCTGAGTTGGCTCACCAGAACCAGTACCCTTGCCCAGAGATACTTGGTCCCTTGTTCCAGGGTCTAGGCACCCAGCCTTTCCCTTCTGGATAGTCTGTGACCTTGCCACAGCACACACCCACTCAGGGAGCTCCAATAGTTTCATATGTAGCCCTCTATCCACCTCTGACCACCCAGATGCTTTGAAATCATTTCCCAGTAAACATTACTGGGAGTAGAGGAGACACCGCTGCATTCATAGGACCTGTGCCACCTCACCATTCCAAATCCACCATAGACCTAGGATGGAGCTTGGCACTGCTGTGTGCATAGGTCACCTGGTGAAACTCACCAGGTAGCAAGCTCTCTTGGGGCACCATGGTATTTAGGACCACAGTCACACTAGCCCCTGTGTCTCTTATAGCCTGAACCTCAGTCCCATTTAATTGTGGCCTCTGCCTGTACTTATCCATGTTTGGAGGTAAGGCAGCCAGGGCTGCAATATTCACCCTGCCCAGGGACACTCTGCTACTTTCCTACCCATTTCTGGGATAATCTCCACCCCCACACTTACATTAGCAATCCCTAGGGATGGCCCACTAGTAGGGGGCTTCTTGGTGTAGACAGCATCTCTCTTCTTGTGCCTGGCTTATTGCAGTCAAAGCACTTACCCACCTTTGAGGGATCAAAAAACCTACCAGTCTTTCCCTGATAACCCCTCCTTTTGGATTTGGGTTGACTTGGGTGTCCCCCTCCCTGTTCAAGTTTTTGTGGGTCTTTGGAGGGCTCCTTCTGCTCTGTTCAGTTCAGTTAAATGTCTTTATTCGGAAGGTTGACCCTTCCATAAAAGTACAAGCATATAAAACACAAATTATTACATCATATTAATAGCATAGGCATATTTACGTATTATTATGAATCAGATAAGAACATAAAGTCAATTTTGGGAAGCACTTTACTACAATGGGGGAAGAGAAATGCACAATTTCGCTATCCCCATGGCATAGAAAACATCTTTTATAAGGGTTCTCCTTATAAGTGTCTGATTCCCCGCCCCCATCCCTGAGTCACTTAGGGGATGACCTGGGGGTACCTAGTATGCCAAATATTGTAGTTTATAAATTTCTAAGTACCTCTATCACTAAAGTCGAGTTTGGGCACAAATTAAATTTCAAAGCAGTCCTACAACATAGGGCTGCTTTTAAAATTACCTCAGGCTCTCAGCAGAGGACACAAGCAAGTGCAAAAAGGGCTCTGGCCTCTAAACTGCCATGCCCTATTATATATTAGGGACTTAAATGTAGTTTTAATCCCCCTGCTCTATTATTTACTGGGGATTTATAGGGTAGGTAATGCCAATCATAGGGGTACCCTAACACATAGTGTACCCTAATGTGTGTGTGTGTGTTTTCCCTGTGGTTTCAGTATAGCACTGGCCCAGGGCCTGGTTAAGAAGAGCCCAGGGACAGTCATAATCAGTTACCACCAGTACCAATCAGCAAAATTGGGGATGCCCAGGGCACAGGATGACTTTGCAAGAATTATAATACATATCAGTTGTGGATGATGTGGGCGTTAGATAAAATTCTGCCCCTGAAAAATATTAATACCCTCAAGAGGCCTTCTGCACCTTAATATTCTGAGTCCCCAAGACAAGACACTTTGGCTTGAAAAATACCGGAGGGGAAATGACACAGACAATATTTACTGGAGGACAAGGAACACCTGAAGACAGCACTAAATGCCTATAATAAATGTATGTGAACTGCAAAAGAGGATTATTATGGGAAGGCTATTTTAGAGACTCAAAGAAAATGATTTTGGAAATTTTGCACAAGCTAGAGGATCCAGACCACTCTAAACAAGATATTTTGCATCACAAGCTCATTGTGATAATTTAGCAGACTTTTTGGACAACAAGGTACATGCAATTATCTCTGATCTAAGGCCATCAGTGACTGTCTAGTCTTAAATGATGATGGCTGTTCAAAGTGCGAGACCTTGGTTTTCTGCTCAAATCATTTAGAATCCTTTGGGATGATGACTAAAGATGGGATCAGGAGAGAGGCTTTGTCCATCTCCCCGGGCTCCCCTCTAGCCACATTACCAATTAAAGTTTGGAAGATGCTGGCTGAACAAATGTTCCCTCAACTTCTAACTGTTTGCAATCAGTCTTTGGAGGAGGGGCAGGTCCCACATCTATGAAAAAGGACTGTAGTATGTCCTCTTTTGAAAAAGCAACAGTGGCCCCTCTAGTCCCTTGTAATTACCATCCTATTTCTCAGCTGACAATCCTAGTTAAAATCCTTGAAAGGTTTGTTAACAAAAAACTGTCAGGCTACCTGGAAACACAGCTTTGTCCGGATGCTGGGCAAGTGGGTTTTAGGCATGGGCATGGCACTGAACCTGTATTAGTGTCAGCATTTGATGATCGGCGGATGACCGTGGACTGTGATCAGTGGCGGCTCTAGTTTTACTCAGTCTATCAGCCACTTTTCACATGGTTATTCACAAGATCCAGGCCTCCAGCTTATCGGAGATTGGGGTAACTAGACGTGTGCTTGCAAGGAATCATTCCTACCTTGAAGATAGAAAACAAGCTGTTAAAATTTCTGCTTTTCGCTCCGCGTTTAAAACTGGAACGTGGGGTGCCCAAGGGCTCAGGGCTAAGTCCAACATTGTTCAATATCTATTTGCTTCCACTGGCTCAGGGAAAAAGCGGGTTCCACCTGCCGCTTATGTGGCTCAGCATCAGAAGACCTGCTGCATCTCCTATGCACATGCAAAGATTTTTGAAAGAACAAAAACAATTACTAAAACCTCACTTAAACCAACAGGGGATTCGCACCCGAAGGCAAGCAGTGCTGGCCTACTTTGCACCTGGAGATCCACAGTTGAACTGTTGCTTGGGGAAGTTTGTGAGACTGGTCGAGAAAACAAATGCCAGAATAGTGTAAGAGTTTTCACCCAAGGGAAATTTTACGAAAAATCTCAAACCTTCCCCATAGACAGCATTGGGCCTCACAATGCACTACCCCCACATAGTGACCACATAGCACAATATTACTAGGCAAAATGGCCATGCTAACAAAGGCAGAGAGAAAATGGAAGAAGATGATCCAGCCGACATTTTCAACATGTAAATTCGAACCTTGTGCATCCTTACTCCTTGCTCTTAATGTACTGGGTTTTATCAACCACGCAACAAATTCCTTTTATTTAATCTACTTACTAGGCAGTCTGCACTTTAGTGGGGGGCAGCTCAAAAACACTACACCCAGCCCAGATTAACTTCATTTAGCCTCAACGAATGATGCTGGGAACGAAACCTGAGATTAGCACTTTAAAAACACCGTAAGCACTTTTTGGCACTGAGAGCACCTTGTAACCAACCGTATTCCATATAATAACACATCATTATGCAAAGTTTTAGGATGTGCCAACTCCAAACATCAATTCAAACCATCCGCCCTCCCCCACCATCTTAGTCTATACTCAAGTATTAACAAAAACAGTAGGACGATAGCTGTTTAGTGGAAACAAAGTTCTACAGCAGGTTAGATACAAAGCATTTCCTGGTTGGAGTGCAGGGCAAGTTTACCCATCTGTGGCATGTCTTGTGGCATTTCCTGCACCCAATGCTAGCTGATATGGGTGTTGTGTGTGTGTGACGTAGCAATCTATTACTCTTCTGTGTGTTTTGTACTTTGACTGCACATTTTGTTCAATCACTGTACCCAGTCTTGGACTGACACATTCTGTTGTGAACACTGTTTGTCACTTCCAATTTTGCGTTTTGTCTCTGTGTTTTATGTTTCCCCTCCCTATGCTCCGCTCTGCGCGTGGCTATGCCAGTGCGTTGCAGCAGACCCGATGATGAAGCATGTCACACACATTTGTGTGTGAGTGAGGGCAGTTTTTTCAAACATACAACTGTGTTACTGCTTGTATTCTTCGTTGTATGTGGTCTTTCCTCTCCACCCCTTCATGTGTGTATCATGTTGATCTTAGGGGGTTTGGGGGGAGAGTAGTTGTTTGACCCTCTCCCCTCTTTTGTGTGAGAGAAGTAAGCAAGGGACCCACGTCTGGTCATACCCTGCCAACTTAGGGCATACATCTCCCTCTATGTCCTCAAGTCATTCTCTAGTTTCACGTCTTTTCTAATATGTTTCATTATGACCTCTTTAGCTCTTGCCCATTCCAGCATGTCTCGGAGCCACTCCCCATAGATTGGTGGGTTTGAATTCATCCACCTGATTGTGATACATCACTTAGCTAGTTTCAAACATAGAGTCAAAAATATGCGGCTGAGCTTTTTTTTTACTGGGGCTGGAAGCAAGCCCAGCAAAACCTTGCTAGGGGTGCCCTCAAATTCCCAGCCTGTAGCATGTTTAACTGTCTGCAAGACCTCTCTCCAGTATGGTGTAATGTAGGTGCACATCCAGACCATGTGAAAAAAATCCGCTTCGGAGTCCATACATCTCGTTCATTCATTTGGTCGAGTAGGATAAATAGCATGTGGAGTCTTGGGGGTAATATATATCTGATGGACATAGATCAATTGGACTAGTTCAAATTGGGTATTTGGTGCTGATTTTATGCACTTCTACATGGATCTTTTGCCAATCCTGTGGAGTAATATCTTGTGCCAATCCTTTCTCCCACTTAGTATGGGCTTTAGGAATTGGCAGAGTCTCCTCACATAATGCTCTTTATAAGTTAGTAATACATTTTCCACCTCCCGCCATGTCTAGTAATCTGACTAGTGTCTGAGAGGGGGGCAGTTACTCCAGGAAGTTAGAACAGAGTCCGCAAGCAGTGGCTGAGATCCTATATATTGTAGATATTGTCCTGAGCCAAGGGCAAATAACTCTATTGCATCTTCACAGGTTATAAATTGACCCCCAATACTTTGCAGCCGCCAATCATCCACTTTCTCACTGACATATTTTGTTCTATATCAACAAAGGGTTTAATTACCCAGATCATCCTATCACTGGCGTATTGGGCCCCGCGTAGGACCTTCACTACCACTCGTTCCCAGATGTAGCCCATCTGCCTAATTTAAAAGGAGTAGGGGCCATATGTATCAAGCAAATTAGCATTCGCAAAGGCCTTTGCGAATGCTAATTTGCTAAATGGAATGTATGAAACATTTTCCCAGCAAAATAAGGAATCGCAAAATTTGCCATTCCTTATTTTGCGATTGCACTTAAGGAATCGCAAATTGTGCGATTCCTTAAATGCAATGTATCAAATAAAAATTAATGCAAAAATGCCCATAAGGATTCGCAAATTACCACCAACTTCTAGTTAGTGGTAAGTTGCGAATTCTTTTGAAAAAGCAATTTATTTAAAATCCAAAGGTGGCATATGATGCTCATACATGCCCTTAGGGCATGTATGTGCACCATATGCCCACACATGTCATTTTCAGGGGTGCAGCAGGGTGTTCTTGTGACACCCCTGCACCCTTGAAAATATTCCTAAATTGCGATTAGCAAATTGCTAATCGCAAATTTCCCCTTCATTCCTATGGGCCTCCTGGCCCATAGAAATGAATGGGAAATTTGCGATTAGCAATTTGCTAATCGCAATTTAGGAATGTTAAGGATTCGCTAAAAAGAAGCGATTTCCTACATACATACCGTTTTGCGATTTCTAAATAGCGATTCCTTAAAAACCGCTATTTAGAAATCGCAAATGGTGAGGATGATACATATGGCCCCTAGTGTCTGGAATGTGGGCTCCCAACATTAGAAGCTCTGGCAAACCTTGTTTCCGGTCTAGAGGGTTCAGCAATTGTTTTTCCCAATTATCCCCCTCATCAAGCCTATGGATTGCATGCTGGAGGTGTGTTTTGAAGTAATCGTACTTTAGATTTGGAAGCCCCATACCCCCTCTCTCCCAAGACTGTTGTAGCATATGGAGCCCTATTATTTTTTGTCTCGTAGACCAGAGCAATTTTACCAGGAGACTATCAAGCTCTCGGAAATATCTACGGGGATCTCATAAAGTGAATTTAGCAAAAAATACAGACAGCGGGGTAATATCACAATCTTAGTTATAGCTGACCTGCCCATCAGTGACAGTTGGAGGTCTTTCGAAAATTGAATTGACGTTTTAAGGTTCACCATGACCCTATGAATATTTAGATCAGAGAATCGATGTTTGTCTGTGGCTAGTCTGATGCTGAAGTAGAAGATACCTTCGCAGCATCAAGGTAATGGGAGTTGTGGGCAATGCGATGAATCTGTCTCCCTTAACGTACCAAGTGGCATAAGTTGGGATTCACGGGGATTCACCCCCAGGCCAGAAACAGCAGCAAACTCTGACAGCACCATCTGCAGTGTAGGCAGTGCCATTGTCGGATCCCGCAGGTACACTAATGCATCATCAGCGTAGAGTGACACCAGGTGCACAGTGCCTTCAATCTTTATGCCCCAGTCCATAATCATTGCCAGGACAGGGTTGTGGGATGTCTGCTGTCTCACCTGTCTGGCCAGCAAGACTCCTGTTTTGTCTCTCTTAGCATGTAGTCTATGCTTCTTGGCTTTGTATACATGTTTCCCTAACGTACACCAGTCATCTAGTATTGTGCTGCACTGGCACTGGTATTCCTCCAACCTGGAGGGTTGTGTTGGGAGTGATTTTTTAATCACCCATAATTGTGCCTCATCACGGTCCATATCTTGGATCAGCTGTGTCTATACCCCATAGATCGTGTTCATACACACTCCTCTGAACACAACCATTCAGGGGCCCCAGTCGTGGATGTCCCCAATTTTGCCAACATATGCCCCAGTGCCGCCTGCATGGAACGCAAATATTGTGGGTCTTCTAGCTCCTCAGCACACAGGTACCACAGTGGAACCACAGGCCGCAGTTTCTCTTGTGAGTTGGATAACAAGAGTGGGGAATGGTCTGACAGGTATCGGGCCAGGTAGGTCACCTCACGTGTTAGGTTAGCAATGGTTGAGGTCAGAAAAAAATAAAGTCTACTATGCGTACCTGTTGCCGGGGTGTAGCAGGACAAAGTACAAGTGTGTGATTGCCTTTCCCTCCATATGTCCTTTAACCCTAAACCTTTCAGTATTGTTTGTACGTATGATGTCGTGTAGGGCTTAGTGTGGACCCTGGGGATTCACGATCTAGCATCTGGTTCAGTACACAGTTACAGTCTCCTGCAAGAAGTATGTTCCCAGCTAGATAATGAGCAGCCACTATACTGAAACGGTCTCCCCAGGACCACCCATATCAATGTACCATGTGCAAACCCAGAGTATGATGTTTCATATAGTTGCCCACTTCAGCGTTTGTGTAATGCGAGGAGACAGTCACCCCAGACATGTGTCTCCTGTAAGAAGGCAATTGCTATATGATATATTTTAAGATAGGCATGTACCCTCTGTCTCTTCCCAGACTGTGCCAGGCCCCTGACATTCCACGTCAGGAATTTGAATGTTCTGTCTGCCATGTTGATTTATCATTATTGACAGGATTCAGATGTGACCTGTTACTTGGTCGCCCATTCGTCTTACTGAGTAGCCTCCCATGTAGTAACAAACTAACTTCCCCATCCCACTGGGCAGTACTACCAACCCGTCCCGCCTCAAACTGAGCAACACTTGAACTTGCTGGTCCTGCACCAAACCCCTTACTGTGTACAAAAAATATCAACATAACAACATGAATTATCTAGCATGCAACGCTAGGAGTCGATGCACTGCAACTAGCAGCAGAACAAGACAGAGCCCAAGGGGGTTACCCCTCCCTCCAGCAACCGTGCCGCAGCCATGCAACCCCTAAACCATAGGGGGGGAGAATTACAAGAAAATGCCGCAGCGGGGCACTGAAAAGCCTTTGGCTGTGCCCCGCTTCGGCACTTTCAAAGCACAAGATTGCCACATATTTACAATATTATGTCGCATTCATGTGCTCTCCACTTTGCTGGCTCACAAACAGCTGCCGGCACCCTTGCACCATGGGGCAAGGATGCTTGAATCATGGGGAGATTATTTTTGTGCAGGAAGGGGCACCATCCTGCCCAAAGACAATCCCTACAGGCATTTTCCTCTTTCAATGCTTGCTGTAGAATGCAGCATGCATTAAAAGAGGAAAAAACTAGGAGAAATGAAAACATTTTTCCTCATTGCGCCTCACTACGGCAATCCTTCAAAATCTAAAGTGTCTTCAGGAGGCGCCAGCTAACCTCCTTCCAATAAGCATCTGCAGAACAACAACGACAACAAGAAGCTCATTCCAGACATTTACAAGAAGGGGCCATGCTCAGCATTTTGCCTGGTAAAGGGACTGCAAGTACTTTTCCCAAAAACGATCCTCAGACCATGACAAACAAAAAAAAACCACACAACACAGATTGCCGAGGCAAGGCATCCTCACCTCCACACAAAGAGCGCAGTCACTACTCACTCAAACGAGCATTTCACAAGCACCACCACCGATGTCGGTCCACAAACAACATAGCACCCAAACACAACAATCAAACCACAAGTCAGCCCGGAGACTGCACCAGAACAAGAACAAGAGGCAGCCCGGAGACTGCACTAGGACAAGACAGTCCAAAGACTGCACCAAGACAAGACAGTCCTAAGACTGCACCGAGACAAGAAGACAGTCCTGAGACTGCACAAAGTTCAGTGGAAAGTTACCGGCTCATGCCGAACATGAACGATGCAGGCACAGAGGACTATTGGTGTCTTATGGTTGCTGTACTGAGGCTCGGCATCTCCTAACATGGGAGCAAAGTTACACACAAGGATAGGAATGCAAAGGTAAAAATGGCTTATTCAGAATCCAAGCTTGAGTAGGGAAGGAAATAATTGCTGAATATAGTGTTCTGCTGAGGCAGGCAATACGAATAATGAGGCCTAGTTCAGACACAGCCTAATGCGGATTATGAAATACAAAATGGAGTCACACGTGCTAACTGAAGCTTACACATTGTATGGATAACTCAGTGGGTTGCATAAAAGTAATATGAATGATGCCTAATTTAGCACACACTGCTAACCTAATATGACATAGAACAAGTGTATAACGATAATGGATTTTTCAACCCTAACAGGGTGGCGGCTCCAAAAGATTGGGAGCCAGGTCAGAGAAGTGTATCTATCCCATCCAATGCCTCAGCAGCTGAAGTGAAAAACCAAACCTTTCCTTGTTTTATTACATGCAGTTTTGCAGGGAACATCAGGCTATAATGTAGGTTAAGGTCTTGAAGGCTTCCCTTGACTTCTAAAAAAGTGTGACGTTGTTCCTGCACCTTCAGGATGTAGTCTAGGAACACATAAATGGGCCACCACTAATAGTTTGGAGAGCCCTTTGTCTGGATGTGCTGTAGTATTGCTTCTTGGTCCCAGCAATTGAACATCTAGGTGATATTGGCCCTCAGAGGGGTACCATGACGAGGGGGTGGCACCAATGCCCTTGAGCTTGTTCAATAGTGAAGAACTTAGACAAGGATTGTGGTCACATAAACTCACTGTCCATTCTTCGAGGAACAGCTCCACTGATTGCCCCTCTGCCCTTTCAGGAAACCCAACAAAACGGATGTTATTCCTTCTGGAACGACCCTCCGCGTCTCCAACACGGTCCTCCAGGCGGATGGTCAGTTTCTGAAGGGAGGAGACCGTTTCATGGAGAGATGCCACTTCTGTCTGCAGGTCAGCCACAATGCCCGCTGTCGTTGGCACACAATCCGCCACAAAATCGCATCTCCACGTGCAGCAAATTAACTTCGATGGCCACAGAGTCTATTTTATTAACTATCTCAGTACGTGTGCCTTGAATAGCCACCAAAATGTCAGATAATGTAGGAGCTTTTGCCTGCATCGTCACTGCCAAATGGTCAGCTGCTGTAGCATTTATTTCTCCCACGGAACCAGATGGCCGAATGATCCGAGTAGAATTATCAATTTTGTTGGACTGCGTGGAGTGTGGCACCTTGTCCTTCCCCATATCTTCACTACTTGTAACAGCGTGTGTAGTAATGGCGCTATACTTCCACTGAAATATAGCTACAGGCCTATATTTGAAGGCTACAGTTGAAAAGAGTTAGATCGTAGTGTAGTATGCTTATCAGGGTACTGAGGGCACGCAGTATCGTCACAGGCAGATATAGCTCACCCCTACCATGCACAGCAGTTACAACTTACAGGCGTACTCACATATGAAATGCTGCAGGGCCCACATGCTGTCCATCTATGCAATATGATGTAGCACAGTGCCTCAAGTAGGGTTAAGCCTGAATCACTCACTCTACGGTGAATCTGCTAACAGGTCCCCAGGTGACTCATTTTGGGGCTGCAGATTTCAATGTCCAAAACATAGGAGGGGGAGGGGCACAAGACCCATATATAAGCAGGAGTCAGATTTCATATGCAGCCCAGCAGTGTGAATCGGTTGGCACACATCAAGATCACAGCCATGGTAAAGGCAGGGAACGTCACTGCACAGAAGCTGATATCTGCGCTCTCCAGTCACCGCCCCTACCTTATGGCTGTCCTTACCCTTGATCTCCGTATCAACCGAGCCAGGGCACACTACGTGTGATCGTAAAAGGGGCTGGGCACCACTCCACACCCTATAAATAAAAATTCACCAGCCCGGTCACTCACGCCGCCTCCGTGGCCGCTGCCTAATCAGGCTTCCTCCAAACAGCCACAGCAAGGACAACTCGGGCTCCCAGGCAGAGGCAGCAGGCCAACCTCAACGAGCGATACAGCTGCAACACTTCATAGCCAGTCTCTCAGCCGCAGTACGGGGCGTCGCATCCCAACCGCAGTCAAGACTCTGCCAAATATTAGGCCGCAGGCTGCGTAGTACGATCACAGAGGGGTTAGATGCACCAGCTGAGGCCAGCATCAACGCCACTGTGATACTCCAAGTGAATGAGGAGGGCCTATGGCACAAGAAATGGCAATACACTTCAGGATAGTGACAGATTGTTAGGGGGTCTGTAATGGAGCCCTCTCAAGGCGCGTACGCCATCTTAGCCGTTCAGGCCATGGCCCGACCAACATTGACACTTAAAAAGATTTTTATGCGTACCCTATACTTACATGTAATACAAGTTTAAATGTTTATTGATGTATTTTGAAGTTAATATGCTAGCTTCCTATTAACGTGTGATTCAAAAGTAACATGCCCATTGTCGTATGTTTGCCTCAATTTTTTATTTTCCATTCCAGTGGAGTCATAGACTGAAATATTCTGTAGCATATGGGAATATTAACTAGCAAAATTTATTAAAATGATAACTGTCTCTTTTGGAATCCTGTGGACTGAATAGTGAAGTTGCAAGTGCAACAAATAATGTTACATTCTGGAACAGCTGTATAGGAACATAACTTTTCAAATCCTCATATCACCATCTTATATGTCCTATTGTTGAATGTGTCTAATGCTTACATGATCTAAGGAAGCTGCATAATTGATTTACTTAATTTACTTAATTTTCCGGATTTTGGATCTTCTTTCCTGCTACATCACCCTCATCTCACTTTGGACTGACCAATGGAGCTGTGTTGTCTGACAAATTTGGTGATGCCAGGGAGTGTTATTGCGGAAACCTATTGAGTACAACTGGACCAACTTTGTGAGAACAAGGGGCGGCGTCTGATTCAACAACTGTCTGTCATGGTAGGGGCTTCTATTCTGGATTCCAATTCTGCTGTTGGGACTAGTACCTATTGCTGCTAACCGGTGTCCTGAAGCCGATTGAACCTTTTGTCTGAAGGGTTCCAGTTAGGCTGTTGTGACTCTTGTCATTACGGCAATGGTCTGAGACAAATTGCTGTCTTGATGAACTGGACTGTCTACTTGGAACTTTATTGAACTTTCCTGAGTTTTTATAAGGCTCACCTGGCTTCCTAATCCTACTGACACATACACTGTCTGGGGTCCATTTGGATGTCGGGTGTTGGCACCACCGCGGTGCAGGCGGGGTGGAAAAATGCCCTTTTCCGCCCACGAGCTGCAGGAAACACGTCTGCCGTATTACTATAGTAATTACAAAAAGGGGGTGGTGATGGACAGAGTATCTGAGTTAATCAGAACACTCCTACCCAGTCAACAGATCAGGGCTTGATCCATCACCGTTGTTTAGCTCACTGCACCATCCCAGTTCAGAACCTGGCTATATGCAAATTAGTCTGTCCCTGGCCCAGTGCATCATGGGAACAGGGCAGACCAAACTACCAAGCCAATTCTTCACTGGAAAGGAAACAAGCTTCCGGGGACCGGTTTCTGGCATTACAGCCGTCTTCGGCCCGGCTTGCTTGAATCCTGATGGTGCAATGAGCAAGGGACTCATGTCTGAGCATACCCTTCCACACTCATGGTGGCCAAAATAGTTACAAAAAGGGGGGTGGTGATGGACAGAGTATCTGAGTTAATCAGAACACTCCTACCCAGTCAACAGATCAGGGCTTGATCCATCACCGTTTTTTAGCTCACTGCACCATCCCAGTTCAGAACCTGGCTATATGCAAATTAGTCTGTCCCTGGCCCAGTGCATCATGGGAACAGGGCAGACCAAACTACCAAGCCAATTCTTCACTGGAAAGGAAACAAGCTTCCGGGGACCGGTTTCTGGCATTACAGCCGTCTTCGGCCCGGCTTGCTTGAATCCTGATGGTGCAATGAGCAAGGGACTCATGTCTGAGCATACCCTTCCACACTCATGGTGGCCAAAATAGTTACAAAAAGGGGGTGGTGATGGACAGAGTATCTGAGTTAATCAGAACACTCCTACCCAGTCAACAGATCAGGGCTTGATCCATCACCGTTTTTTAGCTCACTGCACCATCCCAGTTCAGAACCTGGCTATATGCAAATTAGTCTGTCCCTGGCCCAGTGCATCATGGGAACAGGGCAGACCAAACTACCAAGCCAATTCTTCACTGGAAAGGAAACAAGCTTCCGGGGACCGGTTTCTGGCATTACAGCCGTCTTCGGCCCGGCTTGCTTGAATCCTGATGGTGCAATGAGCAAGGGACTCATGTCTGAGCATACCCTTCCACACTCATGGTGGCCAAAATAGTTACAAAAAGGGGGTGGTGATGGACAGAGTATCTGAGTTAATCAGAACACTCCTACCCAGTCAACAGATCAGGGCTTGATCCATCACCGTTTTTTAGCTCACTGCACCATCCCAGTTCAGAACCTGGCTATATGCAAATTAGTCTGTCCCTGGCCCAGTGCATCATGGGAACAGGGCAGACCAAACTACCAAGCCAATTCTTCACTGGAAAGGAAACAAGCTTCCGGGGACCGGTTTCTGGCATTACAGCCGTCTTCGGCCCGGCTTGCTTGAATCCTGATGGTGCAATGAGCAAGGGACTCATGTCTGAGCATACCCTTCCACACTCATGGTGGCCAAAATAGTTACAAAAAGGGGGTGGTGATGGACAGAGTATCTGAGTTAATCAGAACACTCCTACCCAGTCAACAGATCAGGGCTTGATCCATCACCGTTTTTTAGCTCACTGCACCATCCCAGTTCAGAACCTGGCTATATGCAAATTAGTCTGTCCCTGGCCCAGTGCATCATGGGAACAGGGCAGACCAAACTACCAAGCCAATTCTTCACTGGAAAGGAAACAAGCTTCCGGGGACCGGTTTCTGGCATTACAGCCGTCTTCGGCCCGGCTTGCTTGAATCCTGATGGTGCAATGAGCAAGGGACTCATGTCTGAGCATACCCTTCCACACTCATGGTGGCCAAAATAGTTACAAAAAGGGGGTGGTGATGGACAGAGTATCTGAGTTAATCAGAACACTCCTACCCAGTCAACAGATCAGGGCTTGATCCATCACCGTTTTTTAGCTCACTGCACCATCCCAGTTCAGAACCTGGCTATATGCAAACCAATTCTTCACTGGAAAGGAAACAAGCTTCCGGGGACCGGTTTCTGGCATTACAGCCGTCTTCGGCCCGGCTTGCTTGAATCCTGATGGTGCAATGAGCAATGGTCTGAAACAAATTGCTGTCTTGATGAACTGGACTGTCTACTTGGAACTTTATTGAACTTTCCTGAGTTTTTATAAGGCTCACCTGGCTTCCTAATCCTACTGACACATACACTGTCTGGGGTCCATTTGGATGTCGGGTGTTGGCACACCGCGGTGCGGGCGGGGTGGAAAAATGCCCTTTTCCGCCCACGAGCTGCAGGAAACACGTCTGCCGTATTACTATAGTAAAACATAGGTCAAATACCGTCCGGCGCAGAGCAACACGCACCGCCATCAAAGTGCGCCCGCCACTGTGGCCGTGGGAGCCAATGGAGACTCACCGCCGTGCGGAATGACGTCCGCCCCCCTCCACAAATTAGGATGGCCCAAACAGGCAGATGCACCGCAGCGGAGACACCGCCAACCACCAACCAGAGACGGCGCAAATTCGACAGCACAGCGCGATAGCAGAGACCCGGTCCACACCACCCGGTCATGACCGCCATGGACCCAGCTCTACATGTGTATCCCATGCTGTACCTGCTACAGCACTATCATCAAATGGACCACCGCGGACGCCGCCGCAGGTATGCAACTACACAAATACAACACACAACACACGGGCTGACACAGGGTCCAATTCCACAACAGACACCCTTCTGGGGGCAACAACACATCCACAAGGGCACCCACACATGACCCACCTGCCACCAAGTCACCCCACTGCATCCTGGACACACAACGACCGCGAACTTGCAGCAACCTCCCGGTCCCGGTCACGTCCCCGCAGCGGTCAACACATGCGCACAATGCAGAAGGCAGGGCCAGTCCAAGGCATGATCAGGGCACAAAGACCACAGGGATACACCTCCCCAACATCACATCAACACACCCCATCAAGTCAGAGGCCAGGTGCCCATCCTGTGCACCCCCATGCACAGCAACAATCAACAAGCACAGCAACAAGCAGCCATAATCCACACCCTGCACCACACAACACAAAACAAACAACCACGTACAAGTACATGAGAGGTTGCACAGGGGAGACTCCAACAGAGCAGAGCAACAGGGCCAGTGACCATGGCACAGGTGCGGGCACAACACAGCAGAGCAACAGGGCCAGTGTCCATGCCAGGTGGCACAGCAAGTACATGAGAGGCTGCACAGGAGAGACTCCAGCACAGCAGAGCAACAGGGCCAGTGCACATGCAAGGCCAGAACAGCAGTGAATGACAAGGCCAGTGGGCATGGCAAAGTGCAGAGTCAGGACAAGAGAATCTGCACAGGCAAGGCCAGAACAGCAGTGAACGACAATGCCAGTGGGCATGGAAACGTGCAGTCAGGACATGAGAAGCTGCACAGTGAGTGTGTTTGACTGTACCCTACCATGGCCAGCAACACACCCAGGTGGTAAACAATGGGCCGGACTAGCACACCTGTATGAGAGACAGGTGTATGAGGGGGATTACCACTCACTCTTGGCTGTCAGGCGGATTTTGAGCTGGTTGTGTGTCGGTGACAGCAGGACCACTTGACTGGGGAGACAGAGGCCCAGGTGATGTAGGGCTATCAGTGGCTTGGCAAGCTGGAGGGCTGTTTGGACCAAGTGGTGTAGTGGCACGTAGAGGCGGGGTCATGCAGACCTGTGACACAGTGTGGGTGGGAGAGATTTGAGGGGTACCTTTCCACTTCTTGGGAATTCAAAATGCCTTCCCTGTCTTGGGGTCAATGGGAACTGAGGATGACACAACAGGCCCACACACCAACAGACCCGCATCAGGTCCAGACATTGACACTCCCTCTGGTGACGTGCTGGATCCTGCGGAACGCTTTGTCTGGCTACGCCTCTGGACCACCTTCCCCTGTTTGCCAGGTGTACCCCTTACAGAGCCCTCCTTCCCCTGTTTGCCAGGTGTCCCTCTGACAGTGCCCTCCTTTGCCTGTTTGTCAGGTGTCCCCCCTACAGTGCCCTCCTTTGCCTGTTTGCCAGAGGTAGCCCCTACAGTGCCCTTCTTCACCTGCTTCACTGGGCTTGGAATTGGTGTTGATATGGTGGGGGAATGTGGCCCTGAGCCCTTCCTAGCTGTACCCTTGCCATACAACACCTCCTCAGTGGGCATAGACACTGCACGCCTAGCTCTGCGTGAGGTCTCTGGGACAGGGGAGTCCTTTGCTGGTGATGCCTCTGAGGCATGTGAGCCTGATGTCTGCTTCATTGCTTTTTCGGCCTTGCTCTTCCCTGACGGGCTCTTGTCTTTACCTTCTGGGGTGGCTCTGCTCTTCTGTGGGGATGGTGTCTGTGGGCGGGCCCGCTTGGGTTGTTTCTGCTGGGTGCTTCTTGTGCTTTATCGTGACTGTGACGCATGGGAACCGTGGTCACTATCATCCGATGTGGCCACTGACTGGGGGTGGACAAAGGCACTGGAGCAGGAATCGAAGTATGAGCCTGTTGAAGGGCAGACATCACTGTGGACGACAAAGCCTGGACTGAAAGGTGTTCCCCACCAATTTCAGAGTGTATGCCCTCCATGTAGGCAACCACCTGGCCTAATTTTTTATCATGGTCACTGAAGGCATTGAGCAGGGCTGTCTGTCCCACACAAAGCTGGCGCAGGAGCTCTCCAGACTCAGCACTGAGGGCAGCAGGGGGCACAGGTGCAGGCTCAGCGGTGCCAGGTGTGAAACTAACTCTTCCCCTCTTACTAACACGGACAAGGGCAAGACCAGAGGAGGCGGATGGGAGGGTGGGCACTGGCCACTGTGTGGTAGTAGATGATGCAGAGTCTCCATTCCCTGTGCCTTCCAACATGGAGACATCCCTGCTGGCATCAGATGATGTTGTACTCTGTGTCTCAGGCACGGATTCATCCTGCATACTACGGTCCCCCTCAGATGCGCTGATGAGCTCTGTGTCACTGGGCGCCGGTGCAGCTGTAGTGCTACTCTTGCCACCACTGGTTACCGGCTCCTGTTCCTCCGTGTCCACTGGCGATTCTGCATGAAAAAGAGATGCACGGTTGTGTTACTGTCATTAGCAGGAAAAACCAATACAATCAATGCAGTACAGGAGATGCCCAAATCGACATGGTGACCACCACACTCTGCAATCACATTGCAGCAACACATTACATAGACCACAACAGTGCCTGTAACCCTGAATATCTGCCATGACTGAGCCATGTTAAGGCCACACAGCACAACACACTGCCCATGGATGAAATCCACCAGACACACAGCTTGCTCTGCCCACACCTAGGGACATGATGTGGGGACACCACTTATTACCACTGACTGACCTTGAGGGAACAGGAGGGGACAACACACACACCTATTAGGACCTGACAGTCCACAATGGCAAGCAGCCCATAACAAATACCATATGGTACTCTGGGGCACATTGTTGTCAGATGTGTGAGCCTCAACCATCATGGTGCATGCAAAGTAGGCATACATGAAGTCACACTCAGATAGTGGACACTGCTGTTCACCTCCTAATCCATTTCCCACACTATCCCAATGCTGAATGACCATGGAGATACTACCACATCTGACTATGGGAATGCACAGCAGGTAGGATCAGCTTTGTAAGGCCAGTTTGGGCCAATGCATGACACTGGCACCCATCCCAGCAGCCATTCACATGACACAGCACTGCTCCATCCCACGAACATCACATGGGCCACCGCAGCCACAGGCCCTGTATACATGCATCTGCTCCCAGCCAAACTCACCCTCCCCAAATACTCACCCATGCCTTGTTGCTGATGCTCCTTCAGACGTGCCTCCAGCTCAGGATGAGTCACAGCCAATATGTGGGCCATCAGTGGTATCATGCTGCGCCTTGCCAAACGCCCAGTGTGTGGTAGCAGCCCCAAGGTCATCTCTGCCACGTTCTTTGCCAGCCGGATGATGTCGTCCCACCTCTTGTGGCAGTGGGTGCATCGTTGGTTAGATAGCCCCAGGACTCGCACCTTAGCTGCAATGGCCCTCCACACGGCCTTACGCTGGTGTACCTTGAGCTCAAGGCCTGGGAGAAAAGAAGGGTAAATGATCAGTGACCCTGTGTCATGTACCAACATCTATCAGTACAGTGGCAAGACACAAGTTCATTTCCAAATGTAATCTCCCTCCATCCCAGAATGGGGTACACTTCACAAGGGCACACTGCATGGGCCGAGCAGATGTGATTGCATGAATTTATGAGGGCGTAGAGGGTCCCTGATAATCTCACATACATGCAGGATGACAGTACTGAACCCCCTCTGTGGCTTGCAAACATCTCCAGTCTCATGCATGTCTGGCCACTACATACATCACATATTGAGCTGTGTCTGTGCGTAGAATGACTGTGTGCATGACTGTAAAGAACAAAAACAATTGCTAATACTGAGGGTCAACAAATCGCTAGAAACGACTGCACACTGGTGCACCTGAATGTATCACAGAGGCACCTGCTTTATGAATTGCAAACAATACTTTTTAATTCCTTTTTTCGTAATTCTCATAAATTTTTACATGAACACAATTTTAGTACATGGGAATACAAAGACATATATATACACAATATTTACAAAAGGCAGAGCAAAACAACACGATTATCACACAATATTTACATATGAAACACTCTTGGCCAAATCAATCACGCAGCACATCTTTCACACAACAACAATACTCATATGGGAAATTAAATAAAGAGGGGAAAATAAACAAAAAGGGTGGTGGGTGGGTCTCGAAGTCAAAATGTGGCTTTCGATGATGTAAAACAAAGCCAAGTATAGCTAAGTGAAAAAATGTCTTTAAAGCAACGTAAACTCGGGGTCAAACTAAGATCCCCTATGATTTTAATGGATGTCCTTAGAGTTGCTTTCACTCCAATGACCCGAGACCACGTGGGTCGACGCGTTTCGAATCTCGTGAATGTCGAGATTCTCCTCAGGACCAGAACTGTAAACAAAATAAAATAAAACATGATTTTGAGAAGTGGGACCTAAAATACGAGCCTCTCCCTATTTTACACCAAGCAGACGCAAATACCTGTAGTTTCTCACGCTTGGAAGCCACTAGGGCAGTATTCCCTGCCGGAATTATTTTGCTGGAGCTGAAGAGAGATAGAATAAAAATAGCGAAAGGTCTCAGTGGGTGCGGATTCATACTTCAAAAGCATACACACACTCTCTCGAGCAACCACTCTTACCCGCTATAATTCAATTGCGGTTCTTCTCTGTCCGTTTCAAGCGAGCTGGCCGGCATGTGCCCGCTGAAAAAAACAGAGTAGCGCGTTCAACAACTGAACGGATGCATCTACTGGAAAAGGTTGCTAGGGGCACAAACGGGGGCCAGCACCTACCTTGGCGGGTAGCTTACAAGTTCTTACGCCTCGTCTCACTCGGGGTTTGCGTGTGACTGGGAAGTTGCTTCCTGGATGTCTCAGTTGAGGCCACTCCCTCATAGGAATTCTGGGAGATGTAGTTTGGAACAGCCGTTCCTCCGTAGTTCCTTCGCAACTGGTCCCGGAGACCGTGGTGGCTTCGCCCTGATGTTACATGGCGTCTACCCACTTGGTTTATAGATCTCAGAGATCTCATTGAGTCCGATGAAGGCACTGTTGTATTTCATAATTAGCAGCGCTTCGCGCTGGCTCAGCTTAGCCTCCACATCTCCTCCTCGCGCATCTTTTTCAATTTTGGACAGGACAGTCCATCTGATGTCGGTATTCGTGTGATTTTGAGTTTGCCAATGATTGACTAGTGGCGCGTTCTCGATCTTGCGATTGATCCTTGATTTATGCTGTGTTATCCGTTGCCTTATCTCCTGTGAAGTTTTTCCAATGTAGACCTTAGGGCAAGGGCATACTATAGCATAGACTACATTACGTGTTTTACAATTAGTAAAAACATCATGCCTCCAATGGATGTTGTTAAAGGAAAACACAGATTCCTCCATTGTTGTGTCACAACAGGTACACGTCCCGCACTTGTGATGTCCTTTAATTGGTGGTAGACCAAAAAGGCTCCTCACTGTGGGTGCTTTGCTACTAGGGAGGGCCGCTCTCACTATGTGGTTGGCCACGCTTTTGTCTTTTTTATAGGCAAATAGCGGAGGAGTCTTGAAATCTTCATGGAGATCCTTCAGTAGGTGCATCATTTCTAATTGGCACCTACTGAAGGATCTCCATGAAGATTTCAAGACTCCTCCGCTATTTGCCTATAAAAAAGACAAAGCAAAGCACCCACAGTGAGGAGCCTTTTTGGTCTACCACCAATTAAAGGACATCACAAGTGCGGGACGTGTACCTGTTGTGACACAACAATGGAGGAATCTGTGTTTTCCTTTAACAACATCCATTGGAGGCATGATGTTTTTACTAATTGTAAAACACGTAATGTAGTCTATGCTATAGTATGCCCTTGCCCTAAGGTCTACATTGGAAAAACTTCACAGGAGATAAGGCAACGGATAACACAGCATAAATCAAGGATCAATCGCAAGATCGAGAACGCGCCACTAGTCAATCATTGGCAAACTCAAAATCACACGAATACCGACATCAGATGGACTGTCCTGTCCAAAATTGAAAAAGATGCGCGAGGAGGAGATGTGGAGGCTAAGCTGAGCCAGCGCGAAGCGCTGCTAATTATGAAATACAACAGTGCCTTCAGCGGACTCAATGAGATCTCTGAGATCTATAAACCAAGTGGGTAGACGCCATGTAACATCAGGGCGAAGCCACCACGGTCTCCGGGACCAGTTGCGAAGGAACTACGGAGGAACGGCTGTTCCAAACTACATCTCCCAGAATTCCTATGAGGGAGTGGCCTCAACTGAGACATCCAGGAAGCAACTTCCCAGTCACACGCAAACCTCGAGTGAGACGAGGCGTAAGAACTTGTAAGCTACCCGCCAAGGTAGGTGCTGGCCCCCGTTTGTGCCCCTAGCAACCTTTTCCAGTAGATGCATCCGTTCAGTTGTTGAACGCGCTACTCTGTTTTTTTCAGCGGGCACATGCCGGCCAGCTCGCTTGAAACGGACAGAGAAGAACCGCAATTGAATTATAGCGGGTAAGAGTGGTTGCTCGAGAGAGTGTGTGTATGCTTTTGAAGTATGAATCCGCACCCACTGAGACCTTTCGCTATTTTTATTCTATCTCTCTTCAGCTCCAGCAAAATAATTCCGGCAGGGAATACTGCCCTAGTGGCTTCCAAGCGTGAGAAACTACAGGTATTTGCGTCTGCTTGGTGTAAAATAGGGAGAGGCTCGTATTTTAGGTCCCACTTCTCAAAATCATGTTTTATTTTATTTTGTTTACAGTTCTGGTCCTGAGGAGAATCTCGACATTCACGAGATTCGAAACGCGTCGACCCACGTGGTCTCGGGTCATTGGAGTGAAAGCAACTCTAAGGACATCCATTAAAATCATAGGGGATCTTAGTTTGACCCCGAGTTTACGTTGCTTTAAAGACATTTTTTCACTTAGCTATACTTGGCTTTGTTTTACATCATCGAAAGCCACATTTTGACTTCGAGACCCACCCACCACCCTTTTTGTTTATTTTCCCCTCTTTATTTAATTTCCCATATGAGTATTGTTGTTGTGTGAAAGATGTGCTGCGTGATTGATTTGGCCAAGAGTGTTTCATATGTAAATATTGTGTGATAATCGTGTTGTTTTGCTCTGCCTTTTGTAAATATTGTGTATATATATGTCTTTGTATTCCCATGTACTAAAATTGTGTTCATGTAAAAATTTATGAGAATTACGAAAAAAGGAATTAAAAAGTATTGTTTGCAATTCATAAAGCAGGTGCCTCTGTGATACATTCAGGTGCACCAGTGTGCAGTCGTTTCTAGCGATTTGTTGACCCTCAGTATTAGCAATTGTTTTTGTTCTTTACAAGTCTAGATTGACTCAGCTTTGCTGAGTTTTGAGTCAAGACCCTCGTTTGTTTTTTGATTGTGTGCATGACTGGGCAGCATTAAATGAGCATGTCCTGTGTACTTATGTGTATGTTATGTGTGTGGCATCTGGGTACATGGACTCACCAACAAAATATCCATCTACACAAGTGTGGTTGTGTGCAATCATACAGGGCTGAGATGGTGCATAATCCTATTTCAGCATGAATGAACAAGAGTAAGGGCATAATAAGTCCAGTGATGTGATCTGGTCTTGGTGTGCGGGCACTGGCTTAGCCTCTCGGTTCATACTGAATCAGACAACAGGGGCACACAGACACAATCAGCCGAGCAATTATTATCCTGGCACCTGCATGTCCAACATCGTGTGGCTCTGTATGGCTGACAATGTAACACACTCCACTCAGACATACTACTGCAGGCAATGAAAACCGTGACATTGGGACACACACATTCCTTCACCCTGGGAGACAGCATGTTTGTCAGTGTATGACACAACCCCACACTCGCAGGCATATACTGCAGCAGTACAACTACATGTCTCCCCCCCCGCCCTACACCTCCCTTTACGATGACTTACAACAACATTGGGGGCACCATACAACCTTGGGTACTGTGCGAGCACCTCGTCCACCAGGACCTCCAGATCCTCGCTTCTAAATGGACTGGCACGGATCTTCTCTGTCCTTGCCATCCCTGTGGACATGGAACACCTGTGGTGGAAGTGGGTTGTGAGGGGTCCCAGGCAGCAGGCTCTGTAGGCAGCAGCAGAAGAGGGTCTCTGGCAGCAGGCTCTGGAGGCAGCAGCAGATGAGGGTCTCTGGCAGCAGGCTGTGGAGGCAGCAGGAGATGAGTCTCTGGCAGCAGGCTCTGGAGGCAGCAGCAGATGAGGGTCTCTGGCAGTAGGCTCTGGAGGCAGCAGCAGATGAGGGTCTCTGGCAGCAGGCTCTGGAGGCAGCAGCAGGAGAGGGTCTCTGGCAGCAGGCTCTGCGAGGAGTGGAAATGTGAGGCTCACTCCCACATATTTTTAGCCCCCTGGGGTCGTTTCTTAGGTGCCAAGCTGCAACAATTGGTTGTCTAGCTCTGCCTCTTCCAAAAGCATCCAATGACCGCCTCTGCGGTGGCGGAGCACGCCTTCCACGATTTTCAAAACTGCATCATGCCACAGCAATCATCGCTCCCATTGGATGTAGGCAATGCTCCATGGCGGTGATGCACCGCCGGGGCCAGGGGGTAACTACTGCGAGTAGGGTGGCGGAGCATGCCCACTGCCATTTGGGCATGTTTACATGCCAATGACTACCGTACTCGTGTAAGGGGTGGTGCTAGTGACACACCGCTGGGGCCAGGTGGTAGCTATCGCAAGTAGGGTGGTGGAGCATGCCCACCACCATTTGGGCATGTCTCCATGCCAATGACCACCGCACTCGTGTAAGGGGTGATGCTGGTGACACACCACTGGGGCCAGGCGGTAGCTACCGCAAGTAGAGTGGCATGCAATGGGAATTTCCATCAGGAACTGTTGAAAATGAACACAGTGGCAACATGGTGAAGGGCACATCATCGTCCACACAATGCAATTATCCCATTGATTCCACAGGTGCCCGCACGTGCCATGGTTGGGTATGTGTAACGTACATTGGTCTCTAGTCCCTGCCATGTCAATTGTGCATTTGATGGTTGATGGTGCGTGACAGTGTTGAAGTGGGCTCAACAATGTGTGCACTAATCAATGTGTTGTGGGTCAGTGATGACCGTGACAAGGCTTGTCTCACTGTATGATGCTGTTACTTACGTGTGCTTTTGTAACTGCTCATACACACAATTGGTAGTTTGCGGACTACTGCGTTCATTGTGTTGTGGATTTGTGCCAAGTTTACATGATGCAATGAGGTGTGACAGGTACAGCAGATGAGTATGAGACAGTCATGTTCATTTTACACACACTGGCTGGATGGTACGCTGCAAGGCGTGCATATGTGAAATGTGGGGTTTAATATGTGTGCATTCACATTGACCTATGTCTTGTTTGAGGCACTTGTGTATGGTAAATGGAGAGGTGTGCCCTCTGTGTGGCTCAAACGTCCACCCATGTAACCTGGTGTGGCACGCATTTCTCAGGGCAGTGTTTGTTTTCCGTGACATCCTTAACGGGATGTGCTGTGGCCATCTCATGATGGTTGTCATTGATGTGTCCATTTTCATCTCAACTAGGAGGAGGCCTAATCTCGTACGTCACTTGACACTGCTGGAGGACATCGAGGATGCTGCGATCATTCGCAAAATCTGCCTCAAAAGACCCACCCTGAAGACCCTTTTTGATCTGTTGGAGCCCCACCTGCAGCCTCGTCACCACTACCCAACAGCTTTCACACCAACGTACAAAGTGATGGCAGTCCTCCATTTTTTTGCAACTGGTTCCTCCCAGGAGACCGTGGCCAGCGCTGCAGGGATGTCTCAACCCATGTTCAGCCTGGTGCTGAGGGATGTACTTGCAGCCATGATGATCTATAAGGACAGATACATACATTTCCCCAGTGGAGCAGAATTGGCCATTGTAAAGGGAGACTTCTATCTGCTTGGGAACATCCCCTATGTTGTTGATGCCATTGATTGCACACATGTCGATCTGGTGCCACCACAGGCGAGTGAGCAAATAGTTCGCAATCGAAATATTATCACACGATCAATGTGCAGATGGTGTGCCTGGCAGACATGACCATTTTGCATGTGTGTGCCAGATTCCCCGGCTCGGCCCATGACTCGTATATCCTGAGGACAGCATTGTACCCCGGATGATGGCAAATCTGCTTCCAGAGCATGCTTGGATTGTGGGTGAGTATGCCTAATAATGTGGTGTGCTGTGTGTGTGACCTGCTGCCCTCTGCCTGTGCAACATTGCAATGTGTGTTTGTCATTCCTAGGTGACTCTGCATATCCCAGCCGTCCATGGCTGCTGAGCCCACTACATAATCCCAGGACCCCTGCTGATATGAGGTACAATGAGGCACATGGCAGGACCCGTTGTGTAATTGTGCGGACTTTTGGCCTGCTCAAGTCAAGATTCCGCTGCCTTGACAGGACTGGAGGTGCACTGTAATACTCGCCTGGGAAGGTCTGTAAGATCATTGTGGCATGCTGTATGCTCCACAACATGGCCATTCACAAGGGGATTCCCCTACTCCTTGATGATGATGAAGACACAAGGCCCCCGCCTGCCCAAGGACCTGAGTCCAGTGATGAGGACAGTGGAGAGGAGGAAGGAGTTGACAAGCATCAACAGCTCATCACCCGCTACTTCACTTGAAGGGGGTGACGAAGTACAACTTGTACTATGTATGGTGTGATTGCTGTGGCCATGAGGGCTATGTGCGGATGGTACAGACGGGCACATGTAAAGTCACCTGTGTGTGGAAATGTGGCTGTGACATGTCATCTGTGAACATATACGGGACTCAGTTTGTTGACACTTGTTGCACATTGTGTTGCCTGCCTGTTGACTCATGTAGATGGTTGGTGTAGTGCACTGTCTGTGATGCCACACTCACACCAGTGAAAATTGCAAAAAACACAGTTGATGGACAGAATGTAGAACAATGTCATACATTCACCCCAGTACAAGGATCTGGGCCTAAATCCATCGTTTTTTTGCACTCCACACCACCCTTGGTTAGACACTGGCTATATGCAAATCAGCTCTGACCCTGTGCCTCATGGGAACAGTCCAGTCCGAACTACCAAGCCATGTCTTTCCCAGACCGGAATCAAGCATCCAAGGACCGGTTTCTGGCTATCAGCCTTCATCAGCCTGGATAGCTTGACTCCAGTGGTGTGGAGAGCCTGGGACTCATGTCTGAGCATACCCAGCCCACTCGGGGTGAAAATTGCAAAAAACACAGTTGATGGACAGAATGTAGAACAATGTCATACATTCACCCCAGTACAAGGATCTGGGCCTAAATCCATCGTTTTTCTGCACTCCACACCACCCTGGGTTAGACACTGGCTATATGCAAATCAGCTCTGACCCTGTGCCTCATGGGAACAGTCCAGTCCGAACTACCAAGCCATGTCTTTCCCAGACCGGAATCAAGCATCCAAGGACCGGTTTCTGGCTATCAGCCTTCATCAGCCTGGATAGCTTGACTCCAGTGGTGTGGAGAGCCTGGGACTCACGTCTGAGCATACCCAGCCCACTCGGGGTGAAAATTGCAAAAAACACAGTTGATGGACAGAATGTAGAACAATGTCATACATTCACCCCAGTACAAGGATCTGGGCCTAAATCCATCGTTTTTTTGCACTCCACACCACCCTGGGTTAGACACTGGCTATATGCAAATCAGCTCTGACCCTGTGCCTCATGGGAACAGTCCAGTCCGAACTACCAAGCCATGTCTTTCCCAGACCGGAATCAAGCATCCAAGGACCGGTTTCTGGCTATCAGCCTTCATCAGCCTGGATAGCTTGACTCCAGTGGTGTGGAGAGCCTGGGACTCACGTCTGAGCATACCCAGCCCACTCGGGGTGAAAATTGCAAAAAACACAGTTGATGGACAGAATGTAGAACAATGTCATACATTCACCCCAGTACAAGGATCTGGGCCTAAATCCATCGTTTTTTTGCACTCCACACCACCCTGGGTTAGACACTGGCTATATGCAAATCAGCTCTGACCCTGTGCCTCATGGGAACAGTTCAGTCCGAACTACCAAGCCATGTCTTTCCCAGACCGGAATCAAGCATCCAAGGACCGGTTTCTGGCTATCAGCCTTCATCAGCCTGGATAGCTTGACTCCAGTGGTCTGGGAAAGACATGGCTTGGTAGTTCGGACTGGACTGGAGTGCAAAAAAACGATGGATTTAGGCCCAGATCCTTGTACTGGGGTGAATGTATGACATTGTTCTACATTCTGTCCATCAACTGTGTTTTTTGCAACACTCACACCAGTGACTGTTGTTCTGTTGTGTCTCCCTAGGTGCCTTGCAATTATCCATGCCTACATACTGTACATCTTTTGGATACATAATGGACATTTTGAACACTGTAAATATTGAACTAAAGACGAAACTGAACCAATTGAATTGTGTAAGGTATTTTATTTACATAGTTAACATGTTAGGGGTGCGGGCAGATTTACATGAAGGTGGTGATGTAGTAGTGAGTTGACAGTCATGGTAAATGAGATGTAAGAGTAGACACCGCATCAATGTGGTGACCCAGTCCAACAGACAGGTGCCATTCACAAGGTAATGTTGAGAAGGACAGTCCAAACAGTCAATGGGAAAGAGGGTTACCATCAGGGCTGGCTCCGTGACTGGCGTTTGGCTGGTGCTTTGCCTCCAGAGACTCCCAGGCTTTTCTTTGGACATTCCCTTGATCGTTTGGGCGGGGGGGGGGCCTGCTGCATGGCCAGCGGCGTCTGAGAACTCACCCCTCTCTGTGGCCACAGGGGAGGATGGTGCACTGTCATCCTGCAGCACAACAGAGGGGGCGGAGGTGTTTTTTGTGAAGCAGGCCTGTCCCTCAGTAACGCCACTTGCTCGCCCATGCGGTCCACCATTTGTTCCATGCATCTGTCGATGGACCTCATCAGCAGGATGAGCTCTTGTAATAGTTCTTCAGACCGGCCAATTTGTCCCTGGAGCTGTTTGTAGGCACCGATGACTCTGGTGAAGTGGTCCAGGGATGGTGTGCCAACCTCCTGAGGTCTGGGGGTAACCCTGGCCCTCCCACCTGCCCTGCTGCCACTGACCTGTTGCCTCGCCACTGTGGGTCCATGCACACTCTCCCTGTCATCCACAGTAGTTGGTGTGGGCTGGTCAGCCACTGGGACAGGGAGGGTGCTGCAGGTGGCACTGGTGGTGGTAGTGGTGGTGGTAGTGGTGGTGGTGGTGGTGGTGGCGGCGGTGGAGGCACAGGCCATAACTGCAGGGATCTGCTGTGCTGTTGTTATTGCAGCAGACGTGGTGGTGCTCCCTGGCACACCAGATTGGCCGGCCTGGAGCTCATCGTCCAAAGAATCATGGGAGTCTACATCCGAGAGTCCATGGACCGGGGGTGGAGACTGGCTCTGCTGGTCATTGTTGTTATCCTCAGCAGTGAGTTCTTGGTCATCTGTGGATTAGATGGGGAATGATCAGTGGTGTGCACTGTGCAAGTAATCTGTTAGCTGTGCATCACCCACTATTTGTACACTACACAATTGATAGTTCATCAAAAAAAATTGTAAGTGCAATACTGTGCCTCATTACATGATGCAAAGGTACATAAATTACTCGTACATCTCAGGTATCGATGCATTGAATGCAATTGGTGGTGGGTGTAGTGATGCAGGCCTCCCTTCCACATACAGGCCTCCCAGATACGATGGCTACCTACCTGTTAGTTTGTTTGGTGAACAATGCAATGGCTTCACAGTGCTTGTGGGAGGGAGGGAGGGCTCCATCTTGCTGCAGTGTGGGACAGGGGGCATGGTGGGAGTAGTGGTGCAGGTCTCCCTCCCACATACAGGCCTCCCAAGCAAGATGGATACCTATCTGTAAGGTGAGGGTGAAGAATGCAAGAGCTTCCATGTGCTTCTGGGTGGTGTGGGGGGAGGGCTCCATCTTGTTGGGGTGTGGGACAAGGGGCATTGTAGGAGTAGTAGTGCAGACCTCCCTTCCACAAACAGGCCTCCCAGAGAGGATGGCTACCTACCTGTAAGGTGAGGGTGAAGAATGCAATGGCTTCCATGTGCTCTTGGGTGGTGTGGGGGAGGGCTCCATCTTGCTGGGGTGTGGGACACGGGGCATGGTGGGAGTAGTAGTGCAGGCCTCCCTCCCACATACAGGCCTCCCAGAGAAGATGGCTACCTACCTGTTAGTTTGTTTGGTGAACAATGCAACGGCTTCACAGTGCTTGTGGGAGGGAGGGAGGGCTCCATCTTTCTGGGGTGTGGGACAGGGGCATGGTGGGAGTAGTAGTGCAGGCCTCCCTCCCACATACAGGCCTCCCAAGCAAGATGGCTACCTACCTTTAAGGTGAGGGTGAAGAATGCAATGGTTCCCATGTGCTCCTGGGTGGTGTGAGGGGAGGGCTCCATCTTGCTGCGGTGTGGGACAGGGGGCATGGTGGGAGTAGCAATGCAGGCCTCCCTCCCACATACAGGCCTCCCAAGCAAGATGGCTACCTACCTGTGAGGTGAGGGTGACGAATGCAATGGATTCCATGTGCTCCTGGGTGGTGTGGGGGAGGTCTCCATCTTGCTGGGGTGTGGGACAGGTGGCATGGTGGGAGTAGTTGTGCAGGCCTCCCTCTCACATACAGGCCTCCCAGAGAAGATGGCTACCTACCTGTTAGTTTGTTTGGTGAACAATGCAATGGCTTCTCAGTGCTTGTGGGAGGGAGGGAGGGAGGACTCCATCTTGCTGGGGTGTGGGACAGGGGGCATGGTGGGAGTAGTCATGCAAGCCTCCCTCACACATACAGACCTCCCAAGCAAGATGGCTACCTACCTGCAAGGTAAGGGTGAAGAATGCAATGGCTTCCATGTGCTCCTGGGTGGTGTGGGGGGAGGCCTCCATCTTGCTGGGGTGTGGGACAGGGGGCATGGTGGGAGGAGTAGTGCAGGCCTCCCTCCCACATACAGGCCTCCCAAGCAAGATGGCTACCTACCTGTAAGGTGAGGATGAAGAATGCAATGGCTTCCATGTGCTCCTGGGTGGTGTGGGGGGAGGGCTCCATCTTGCTGGGATGTGGGACAGGGGGCATGGTGGGAGTAGTAGTGCAGGCTGACTGTGCTCATGCTCCCATGGTTATATTGTTAGCTACGTTTAGGGTACATGGGAGTGGGTGTCTGTTGGATCTGTGAGACAGGTTTATGTGGGAGTGTGGTGCAGATGGATGAGATTTGTCTGGTGTGGTGTGTGCTTTTGGATGTGCAAAACAGTACATATCAGTGTGTTGGTTGATATTTGCTTGTACTTACCAGCCTCCACTCCCCCGGATACTCCTCTGAGACTCTCAGGATGCAGAATGGCAAGCACCTTCTCCTCACATGGTGTGAATGTTTTCTGTGGGATGGGAGGGCCACTGCCAGTCCGGTTAGCCAGCTCCCAGTTCTTGCCCCTCCTTTCTTTGACAACCCTCTTGAGATCATGCCACCGCTTCACGATCTCCTTCTTGGATCGCGGGGTGGACCCTACTGCATTGACCCTTTGCACTATCCTTTCCCACATTTGAGTCCTTGTGGCTAATGGTGTCTGTTGGACCAGGCTACCAATCAGTTGTGGTTCCATTCTGACTATCTCATTTACCATGACTGTCAACTCACTCTCTGTGAATGTGGGCATTTTCTTTGATGCCATGGTGTGTGGTGTTTGAAGTGATTGTGGTTGCAGGGTTGTGGGTGGTGGGTGTGGTATTTTTGTGTGATTGTTGGTGCTGGTGTGATGGTGGTGGTGGTGGGTGTGCTATGTTCTCTTGCCTCTCCTGTCAGATCTGGTGTATGCCCTTCTCTTTTGGAGTGTTGCAAAGGATTGTGGTCAGTGAAGGGGCTGGTTTTATACACAGCTGTGTGGGTGTGTCCACATGGGATTGTGCTGTCAGGTGTGTTGTGGGGGTTGTCCTGGGAATTGTATGTTTCAGTTTGGCATTTTTCCTTTTAATTTGTTTGTGTTTTGTGTATTTGGGGGGCATGGCTACTTTGGTTTTTGCAATTTTTGGCATTGCGGCGGTGTTTTTGCTTTGGATTACCATGTTTTTCATGTATCGTCTGCTGCGGTAGCTATGCTGCAGCTCTTCCGTTGTCTCTCACATTCACTCCTGTATGCGACCGTGGTGGTCAGAAACAACAGATCATACCACTGAACCATCGGGGATATACTAATTTCCCGTGCGGTGTCTTTGCATTGCTTGCGCCAGGTTGTAGCTTTTCCGCTGCGTTTCCGACTGCCGCGGTCGGTTTTTGGACGTCACCGCCCGCATCGGGCGGTTATGGTTGGCCCGCTACCACAGCGGTCGGTCGTTTTTGGTGTTTTTTCCTAATTTGACCCCCAGTTTAGCCATGGTCCCGGCAGGCGGTTGTTTCCCGCCTCCATGGCGGTCGGGGTGGTTTTCCGCCCGTCATCCTAATGGGGCCCTCTGTGTCCAAATTTGACTTGAAAAAGGAAGATTTCCCTGTTTATCCATAAAATTCACCCTGAATCTCAGAGGCTTGGTATATTTCATTAAATCCTTTACTAGTTAATTATTAGGGCTAAATGCTATCTTATTTGAACGCAAATGTTCATTACATGAATGGAATAATAAACTTTAGATTTTAAAATCTGATTCTGCTGATTCAGTCTCATTGTTCTTTGAGGGTAATTCATTTAGCTTTGAGTCATCTTTAGCCATTCAGGAATTTTTATTTGAATTATAATGAAGAGGAGTTGAAGTTACAGTTATCCTTTTCCTGGTCCTCATTGGGAAACTGTCCTTCCTCCAAATATCCAACACCTTTCAGCATAGAACAAGATCCATTGGAGGACCAACTATATGATTAAGGTAGCGAGAGGTTAAGAATATACGCATATATAAAAATGTATACATGGGCCCAGTAAACGCTACAACACTGGCGCCCAAAATCCAGAGCTAGGCACATTGCGAAAAAGATATACTGGAAATGGAGAAATGTAGGGTAGAAGGAAGTTTGTGGCATATGCATCAATGTAGGTTTTTGTTATTCCTTAATTGTGATTATTAAGGAATCACAATTAAGGAATTGCAAAAGCCTATGCATGTAGGAATCGCTATAAAATTAATGATTCCCAAACATTCCTTAATTGCGACTCGCAAATTGTGAGTCGCAATTAAGGAATGCCTTTCCATTCATTCCATTCATTCCTATAGGCCTACAGGCCCATAGGAATGAATGGGAAATTGCATGTGCAATTTGCGAGTACCCAATAGGTACTCGTAAATTGCGCATGCAATTTCAAGGGTGCAAGGCTGTGAAAAGGACACCCTGTTGCACCCCTGAAATTGATCTGTGCACATATGTTGCGAACACACATGATGCCTGTGCCTGTTTGTGGCTTATCGCAGATGCCACAACTTCACATCACAGGAATCTATGAAAAATAGTTTTTTAGACAATTTATGAGGTTTGCAAGGGATTCAGGGAAACAGAACCTGGTGAGAGCCACACAAGTCACCCCATTCTGGACTCCTCTTGGTGTCTAGTGTTAAAAAATGTACAGGTTTGCTATGTTTCCTGTTAGAACTGGCTATTTCTGGTAGGCTAAGGCTGACGCCAAAGCCAGGCAGAAACCACCATTCTAGTCAGGGCAAGGAAGTCACACGCCAAGATAACCCCTGCTCACCCCCTTGGTAGTTTGGCACGAGCAGCAAGGCTAAACTCGGAGGCAATGTGTAAAGCATTTGCGCCAGCGCACAACAGCAACAACATCCTAGGCACACCACAAAAGGGACTCCACACAAGGTTATATTAAAATAACTTTTGTATTGTCAAAACACATCAGATAAAAATCACACATGTACATTGTGCCAACTGGCACGGGCAACATTCATAAGGGATTATGTACAGGACAGGGCCACATGGGCCACTGTCAGAATCAACACTTTGTAGATATAGAAATAGCACTTATAGAATTTAGAAAAAGTATAGCAAAAGAATAACAGTTGTAAATCACATCCAGTAACTACTGGGGACAGGTAAGTACCACCTACGCAACCCTAAACACCTTAGGAGAATGTCACGCAGGTGACCAGGACCTCACTAGGACCACCTGTATCAAAAAGAACAACCACCTAAGTATCACACAGCATTTAGGGGTCTAAGAAAGAACACATTACCCATGATGCATAAATATACATTCAGAGGAGTAGTAAAGGGAAACACATGATGTATAAACTTACACATTCAGCGGTGTTAAGAATAAAGCACATGATGCAATAAAAATACATTCAGAGGTACCAGAACAATGCAATAGCGCAAAAGTCACATGATGTCTAAAAACATTCAGAGGTGCAGGAATAACACATGATGTAAGAAATCACATTCAGAGGTGCGATAACCATACAATTGTGCAAAACCTACATAAGCCACCACCTGTGGCAGTCCCTAGGCCAACTGGCCTTGTTGGGGCTAAGACGCCCTGAGTCTCAATGTCAGGGGCCTAAACGGTGCAGGTGCCCACTACTTGCTGGGCACCTGGGCAATCACAAAACCTAAACGGTGCAGCTGCCCACTAATTGCTGGGCAGCTGGGATGCAGAACTGCGGCATGGCTCTCACTAGCCCCCAGGGACAGAACTGCGCTCAATCGTTGGAGCCACACAGGCTCTGACATCATACTGCGGCCAAATGCTGGAGCCACACAGGCTCTGAACAAATATGCCCCCTGAGCCTAGCAGGCTCTCAGTAAATAAACCTGCCCATGAGCCTCTCTGGCTCTTAAAACAGATATGGCCCCTAAGAGCCTTGCTGGGCTCCAAATACAACAACGATGGCCCCACGAGCCTCTCTGGGCTCGCAAAACAGACATGAGCCGTGAGCCTCTCAGGGCTCTTAATAAATGCGGCCACGTGAGCCTCGCTGGGCTCAAACAACTAGGCACTGGCCCTCGAGTCTCTCAGGCTCCAAAACAATAGGAGGAGTCCCCCCTCAGGGTACTCGGCAGCCGGGGAAGCTCCACGGCCTCTGAGCACCCAGGCGCTCACACTGGAGGGGAGGGCGGGCACCGGCAATGTGCCCCGATGCCCCTCCCCTCCTTCACTGCAACACTCACCGGGACTTGGCAGCCGGCGGCTCTCCTCACTCGGGCTCAGCTCCTCCTCGGCGTCCTCACACGCCGGTCTCTTTAGGGCAGCGCGGGGCTCTCCTCAACCACCGGAGCCCCGCCTGCCTCGGTCTCATCTCCGGTCTCCCTCTTCTGCCGGGGGACCGGCCACGTACGCCATGCTTCCCTCTTTTCCCGGGGCTCCCTCCAGATCACAGGAGCCCCGGGCGGCCATTGTCGCTCTCCGTCTCTTCTCGAGCAGGTCACGAGCGATGGGCCAATCCCATCGCGGCTCTTGCGGCGAGCCCCCAGTGATGTCAGAGCCTCTGCGGGCGTCTCGACCAACCAGAGCGCGACTCTCCGGGACAGGCCTTCTGCAACGGCCAATCAGAGTGCGGCTCCTGTCGGCGAGGGACCAATCAGGTCACGGCCCCTTCGTTTTTCTCTCCTCGGCTCCTGGTCACTTTCAGGACCCCAGGCCGCGGCGGTGAGCACACGGGGCAATGCCGGGTGGGCACCGGCCTCCAATAAATATGAAAATAAAAGCGCTACTAAGCGCTTGGGCAAGATAAAGCGCTCCAAAGCGCTAAAGGGGCAAGAACACGTGCCCTCAAGCCCAGGATTAAAGATAAAGCGCTATCAGCGCTAGAAATCAATCTACAGCGCCCCCAGCGCTATAAGGACATCCAAAGTCCAGTAAAGTCTTCCAGGAGATGCAGCAAAGTCCTTAGCAGTCCTGGCAGAATAAAGATGGAGTAACACAGCTCCCAGCAGGGAAAGTCCATCAGGAGTCCAGGGGCTGGGCAGGGCTCAGGGATTCCCCTGAGCCCCAGCAGCAGCACGCCCCTGGCAGATTCAAGTTGAAAACAAGAACATTTTGGAAGGGGACACAGCCCCTGCTTATACCCAGAAAAGTCTTTGAAGTCTTTGTGTAGGCAGTGTGAGAACCAGCTAGACTGGTTTAGAGGGAAGTCCCTTCAGTATCAGGGACAGAGGTGACAGTCGCCCAGCGGGGGGGTGGAGCCAGCATTGTGGCAGGCAGGCACAGCCCTTCACTATCAGGTGCTAAATCTCCTCCCACTTCCCTGGCAGCAGATGCTGCCTTTCATCCACGGCTGACTCAGACAACCATCTGGGGGCTCTGCAGCCCCTGTCACACTCAAACCAGACAGTCAATCCACAAGCAGGCCCAGGCACTCCTGGGCCAGGCTCACCAGCCAATCACGTGCCAGCAGACTCACACACAAATATGCCAACTTCTAAAAGTGGTACTTCTAGACTAGACACAACCATGCCGCATACACCATTACGCAGCATTCAATCTCACGAGTTCACACATATCAAACTCGACCCTGCACTCCCCACACATCAGGAACTACCATGGGCATACATATTCCTCATTCATTCCTATGGGAGGGCAGGTCACTCACCACACATACACAGAGAGCACACACACTTTACACTGTACCACAGTGAAAAAGTGCGCAGAGGCCTAAAATCACCAACCCAGGTTCCAGAAACAGGCTAGGAAACAGCAAAAAGTCTCGGGGTGAACCTGCCCAAAGGGCCGGGTCCAACACAACCCCCTTCCAGCCAAAACGCAGGGTAGACCAATCTTGCTTTGGATGACAAAACACGGACACGGGCCCGCACGGCAGGGACACCTTCCAGTTTTTCGCCATTCTGAACCCACATAGATTTCCCTCAACAAAAGCTCTCTGGCACAACTAGGGTACCCCACTGGTACACACTAGTCATCCACAGCCAGGACCAGGCCATAGGCCATCCAAATATCACAGGTCTTAACCAATCCACAGAGTGGGGGGCAGTAACCCCTGGCACACAATAGCCATTCTCCCCTCTCCCTCTCAGTGTAGCTACACTACCACTGAACCTTCAACCTAGGGACCACCCCCTCAGGCTGACCAGAGGTCACGGGCAAGAATGCCCCACCCTACCTCTACTTCTGGGTTTCCGCACCCTCACAGGGAAGCACTCACCAGAACACAACTCTCCTACCAGATCAGGACCTCACTCCATCACTGGTCTACCACCTGGAAACTATTTCACTCCTGAGGTACAAAGCACACAGCACAGTCCCTCTTCAAGCAGGTGGGGGGACACAGCACACAGCAAAGCCCCCTTTCCCCTACCTTAGTGGAAACAACAAACTGCAGGTGGGCCCCAGAACACACAGCAAGGGCAGCCCCCTAAGTCTCTTCAGTTGATCCACTTTGGTAGAGATTCCTCTTGACCTGGAAGCTTCCTAATCTCACAACCTAGGATCTAAACCCTCAGATTGCACCGGGGTCAGAAGTCCACCGTCCCTCTGCACCCCCTTCCAGTTCCATGATTACAGGCCCAGTATGTCTCAGGCTAGACAGAGCGCACGCCAGCGGCTTATCAGCGACACACTCTCCTCCAGTACTCCCTATCACAGGGTGATTCTCAGTATGTCCCAGGCTAGACAGAGCACACGCCAGCGCGTATCAGTGACACACTCTCCTCCAGTACTCCTTCCAGGTCAGGCTACAACCCCAACCTGGCTTTCCCCCTCCTCGGAAAACGACCTCCAGAGGCCCCACAAATGGTCAAGCACTCTAGACGGTCAAATGCTCAGCGAGCCAGGACTTCTGCACCCTCCACTTAGGAGCGGTACTGCCCAACACTAGGACCGCCGGAGTTCTGGTTACAGACACTCCCCGTCCTCTAGACACAGGAAGATCCTCCTCAAATGACTTGTAAGTACAGCCTAGGCCCCTGACCTGGCGCTCCCTTAGGGAACCCTCCAGGCCCTGAGATAGGGTTTCGGGCCAACGTGGGACACACCGTCCCACACTCACTCCGCCTCCACTGAGACAGGACGTGAGCCCCTACACCCCTACCATACTAATAGGACCTAGCTGGGCTACACATGAACCCCTTCTCATACACAGGATCATCAGATACACAAGCCACTACTTTTAGAATCACTCCCTAATGTCTCTGCAAGACATCTAGCACATCGCCAGACATCCACCTTCTTGTCCAGTGCCTCTGCAGGACCTCCTGCACACCACCAGAGGTACACCTCACGTGCAAGCTCCTTAAAAAAAAAACTTACACCAACTCCTCCAGTTCAAGACACCACTCATCCACACACTCCCCCTCCAGACTGGTGAGACAGTTCCTCACTGCCCCTGACTCTCAACCTGTCACCCTCTTACTGAGCACCAGGCACCATACTCTGGGAACTGGGAATGGGACTTCACGCACTGGACACATTTAAGCTGCCACCACTGGATCCTACCATACTGGGGAATCCAGACACACACACTACACTCAGGGGATAACCACCCTCCCAAGCAAGTTACTTCTCCTCCACACTCCCTCTCTTCCATCTACCCACACAGGGACAGGAATAGGGATTGGGCACTGGACCCAGCAAGGGATTCCTAATCTATGGGAACCTCCCCTCTCTACTGGCGTCCCGCCCTGTCATTTTCTCTCATCTGCCACTAAACATAAGGCGCAGATACACCATCTGAAAATGACACTCTTGAGGAAAAACAAAACCAAAAACAATAATCCCAAACATGTGACTATCTGAAATATAATTGCAGAGTTTTTGTAATGTAGCCAGTTGTCGCTGTGGCACTGCGCAAACACAAGTTCAAATCCGCACCGCTGACCAACAATGTTAGAACTGGCTATTTCTGGTAGGCTAAGGCTGACGCCAAAGCCAGGCAGAAACCACCATTCTAGTCAGGGCAAGGAAGTCACACGCCAAGATAACCCCTGCTCACCCCCTTGGTAGCTTGGCACGAGCAGCAAGGCTAAACTCGGAGGCAATGTGTAAAGCATTTGCGCCAGCGCACAACAGCAACAACATCCTAGGCACACCACAAAAGGGACTCCACACAAGGTTATATTAAAATAACTTTTGTATTGTCAAAACACATCAGATAAAAATCACACATGTACATTGTGCCAACTGGCACGGGCAACATTCATAAGGGATTATGTACAGGACAGGGCCACATGGGCCACTGTCAGAATCAACACTTTGTAGATATAGAAATAGCACTTATAGAACTTAGAATAAGTATAGCAAAAGAATAACAGTTGTAAATCACATCCAGTAACTACTGGGGACAGGTAAGTACCACCTACGCAACCCTAAACACCTTTGGAGAATGTCACGCAGGGGACCAGGACCTCACTAGGACCACCTGTATCAAAAAGAACAACCACCTAAGTATCACACAGCATTTAGGGGTCTAAGAAAGAACACATTACCCATGATGCATAAATATACATTCAGAGGAGTAGTAAAGGGAAACACATGATGTATAAACTTACACATTCAGCGGTGTTAAGAACAAAGCACATGATGCAATAAAAATACATTCAGAGGTACCAGAACAATGCAATAGCGCAAAAGTCACATGATGTCTAAAAACATTCAGAGGTGCAGGAATAACACATGATGTAAGAAATCACATTCAGAGGTGCAATAACCATACAATTGCGCAAAACCTACATAAGCCACCACCTGTGGCAGTCCCTAGGCCAACTGGCCTTGTTGGGGCTAAGACGCCCTGAGTCTCAATGTCAGGGGCCTAAACGGTGCAGGTGCCCACTACTTGCTGGGCACCTGGGCAATCACAAAACCTAAACGGTGCAGCTGCCCACTAATTGCTGGGCAGCTGGGATGCAGAACTGCGGCAGGGCTCTCACTAGCCCTCAGGGACAGAACTGCGCTCAATCGTTGGAGCCACACAGGCTCTGACATCATACTGCGGCCAAATGCTGGAGCCACACAGGCTCTGAACAAATATGCCCCCTGAGCCTAGCAGGCTCTCAGTAAATAAACCCGCCCATGAGCCTCTCTGGCTCTTAAAACAGATATGGCCCCTCAGAGCCTCGCTGGGCTCCAAATACAACAACGGTGGCCCCACGAGCCTCTCTGGGCTCGCAAAACAGACATGAGCCGTGAGCCTCTCAGGGCTCTTAATAAATGCGGCCACGCGAGCCTCGCTGGGCTCAAACAACTAGGCACTGGCCCTCGAGCCTCTCAGGCTCCAAAACAATAGGAGGAGTCCCCCCTCGGGGGACTCGGCAGCCGGGGAAGCTTCACGGCCTCTGAGCACCCAGGCGCTTGCACTGGAGGGGAGGGCGGGCACCGGCAATGTGCCCCGACGCCCCTCCCCTCCTTCACTGCAACACTCACCGGGACTTGGCAGCCGGCCGCTCTCCTCACTCGGGCTCAGCTCCTCCTCGGCGTCCTCACACGCCGGTCTCTTTAGGGCAGCGCGGGGCTCTCCTCAACCACTGGAGCCCCGCCTGCCTCGGTCTCATCTCCGGTCTCCCTCTTCTGCCGGGGGACCGGCCACGTACGCCATGCTTCCCTCTTTTCCCGGGGCTCCCTCCAGATCACAGGAGCCCCGGGCGGCAATTGTCGCTCTCCGCCTCTTCTCGAGCAGGTCACGAGCGATGGGCCAATCCCATTGCGGCTCTTGCGGCGAGCCCCCAGTGATGTCAGAGCCTCTGCGGGCGTCTCGACCAACCAGAGCGCGACTCTCCGGGACAGGCCTCCTGCAACGGCCAATCAGAGCGCGGCTCCTGTCGGCGAGGGACCAATCAGGTCACGGACACTTCGTTTTTCTCTCCTCGGCTCCTGGTCACTTTCAGGACCCCAGGCCGCGGCGGTGAGCACACGGGGCAATGCCGGGTGGGCACCGGCCTCCAATAAATATGAAAATAAAAGCGCTACTAAGCGCTTGGGCAAGATAAAGCGCTCCAAAGCGCTAAAGGGGCAAGAACACGCGCCCTCAAGCCCAGGATTAAAGATAAAGCGCTATCAGCGCTAGAAATCAATCTACAGCGCCCCCAGCGCTATAAGGACATCCAAAGTCCAATAAAGTCTTCCAGGAGATGCAGCAAAGTCCTTAGCAGTCCTGGCAGAATAAAGATGGAGTAACACAGCTCCCAGCAGGGAAAGTCCATCAGGAGTCCAGGGGCTGGGCAGGGCTCAGGGATTCCCCTGAGCCCCAGCAGCAGCACGCCCCTGGCAGATTCAAGTTGAAAACAAGAACATTTTGGAAGGGGACACAGCCCCTTCTTATACCCAGAAAAGTCTTTGAAGTCTTTGTGTAGGCAGTGTGAGAACCAGCTAGACTGGTTTAGAGGGAAGTCCCTTCAGTATCAGGGACAGAGGTGACAGTCGCCCAGCGGGGGGGTGGAGCCAGCATTGTGGCAGGCAGGCACAGCCCTTCACTATCAGGTGCTAAATCTCCTTCCACTTCCCTGGCAGCAGATGCTGCCTTTCATCCACGGCTGACTCAGACAACCATCTGGGGGCTCTGCAGCCCCTGTCACACTCAAACCAGACAGTCAATCCACAAGCAGGCCCAGGCACTCCTGGGCCAGGCTCACCAGCCAATCACGTGCCAGCAGACTCACTACACAAATATGCCGTCTTCTAAAAGTGGTACTTCTAGACTAGACACAACCATGCCGCATACACCATTACGCAGCATTCAATCTCACGAGTTCACACATATCAAACTCGACCCTGCACTCCCCACACATCAGGAACTACCATGGGCATACATATTCCTCATTCATTCCTATGGGAGGGCAGGTCGCTCACCACACATACACAGAGAGCACACGCACTTTACACTGTACCACAGTGAAAAAGTGCGCAGAGGCCTAAAATCAACAACCCAGGTTCCAGAAACAGGTTAGGAAAAAGCAAAAAGTCTCGGAGTGAACCTGCCCAAAGGGCCGGGTCCAACATTTCCCTAGGTGCTGGCAGAGCTAAAGTCCAAAATCCACAGTAAGGCACATTGCAAAAAAAGGGTAAGTTGTCAGTGGAAAAATGTGATATATCCACGATGCGTTTTGGGCATTTCCTGTTGTGGGCAGTAGGCCTACCCACACAAGTGAGGTACCATTTTCATCTGGATACTTGAGGGAATTCTGGGTAGAATGAAGTTTGTAACTTCCCACAGATTCAAGAACTTTCCATCACAGAAATGTGAGGAAAATGTATTTTTAGATTAATTTTGAGGTTTGCCAGGGAATCTGGATAAAAAATGTTGGAGAAAGTCACGCTAGTCAGCCTATCATGGATTTCCTTAGGTGTCTAGGTTTAACTTACCAAATGGTTTGGTAAGTTTCCCTAGGTGGCTGCTGAGCTAGGGCCCAACATTCACAGCTAGGCACATTGCATGAACAGTGTCAGTTTTCAGTGGAAAACTGTAATATGTCCACGTTGCTTCTTGGACCATTTCCTGTTGTGGCCACTAGGCCTACCCACACAAATGAGGTACCATTTTTATCTTGAAACTTGGAGACATGTTGGGTTGGTGGAGGTTTGTGGCTTCCCTCAGATTCCAGTACTTTACATCAGAGAAATGGGAGGAAAATGTGTTTTTTAGACATGTTTTGAGGTTTGTAAGGGATTTTGGGTAGAGAAACGTGGAGAGTGCCAGGCAAGTCCGCCAATCCTGGATTTCCTTGGGTTTCAAGCTTTCAGAAATGTATAGCTTTCCTAGGATTCAGTATGTGCTGGCTCACCTAGGGCCCAAATCCACAGCAAGGCGCATTACAAAAGAAGGGTCCGTTTTTAGTGGAAAAATGTTATGTGTCCATGTTGTCTTTTGGGACATTTCAGGTTGCAGGCACTACGCCTACCCACACAAGTGAGGTACTATTTGGGAGACTTGGGGAAATGCAGGGTGGAAGAAATGTGTGGCTCCCGGTAAATTCTAGCACTTTCTAGCACTGGTCGTAGCTTGCAGAGTTGCACTATGTGGAATTTCACTGAGTTGCATGAAAACTCAGTGCAATTCCACGGAGGTCCACAAGCGAGCAGAGTTTTCCCACCCTCCACCCCTAGTTGAAATCCTCCTCACCTGGCGCGGTATATCATGCCTGTAGTATGGCAAGCACTTCAACATGTGCTTCTCTCCACCAAGCCACATTCCAAATTACACAGCAAATCCTGAAATCCTGCATTTCCCTTCTCTTTGCCTCTACTATTGAACCTTGGCCAATAAACCCTTCTCCATTCTTATCCCCTAAGTGTTCACCTCCTTTCCGGAGCTCGGCTGGCAATATTTCTTCAGACCGTCTCAGTTAAGTAGGTTGTTGGTCTGCATGGTGAGCACAGTAGCTCTGTGCAGCAGGCTTACTGTGGCATCCCTTTGATTATGGATTCAGTCCCTCGCCCTGCAGTGGCTTGCTCGTCCTTCTCCACGTGTCCTCTGGTCCCCATGGCTCGTCCTCCTCTGCTCAATCTCCAGCGCGTCCCTTCGTTCTCCTCATGCCCTAGCTGCTGCGGGGCTGATCCAGAGTGCTGTGTACCCGTGACTATACCGATCCTCCTTGAGCGACGAGGGACAAAGTAACCACCCCAATCGGACCAGCGAGAGTGAAGAGAGACTCAAGAAGAGAACACTGACAGCTGGAGTCAGCAACACTGAAGAGGGCCTACATTGCTATCTGCGCCTGTTAGATTTTATCTTTAGAATCAAAATTCTTCTGAGATACTTTTTAACAGCCATTTGTTAGGCGATTATTAAGTGTGGGCGTAGTGCTCCGCTCCATCCACGGAGTGTGTGTAATGTTGCCTATTTTGCGATCCGCGAAGTAGGCAAACTACGCACGCATCCCGGGGCTCCCTCTTTCTGGTTTATCGCCGACTTCTTCCTCACAAATGCGCATGTGCGGGTGCCCGGGCATGCTCATTTCTTGCGAGAAATGCGCATGTGCGGGCATCCGCGCTTGCGCATTTGTGAGGAAGAAGTCGGCGATAAACCAGGAAGAGGGAGCCCCGGGACCCCGCATCTCAGGTAAGTCTTTTTCATTACTTTATCAATTCTTAAATGATTCTTAGGGTATTTAGAAGAGGGCG
This sequence comes from Lissotriton helveticus, assembly GCF_964261635.1. Lineage (NCBI taxonomy): Eukaryota > Metazoa > Chordata > Amphibia > Caudata > Salamandridae > Lissotriton > Lissotriton helveticus. The sequence goes on along the minus strand of NC_136061.1, from coordinate 1,186,827,603 downwards.
GGAGGGAGGCGGGTAGCGCATAGCAGGGCTATGCGGAGTGTGCAGGTGTGCGTAGATTTGCCCCACTTCATCATGCAGCGCGTAGCCCCACTACTCCCAATACGCCCAGGGTTAGTGATTATTCTGGCTCGTTTGTTGTAGTGGGAGTGCTGCTGGGTAACCCTGCTATTAATTTCTTAGTGGGTGTGAAATGTGATGATAGCAGCTTTGATCCATGCCAACTTTCATCACCCCCTCAGCACAAGATGCTTTGCACGCCCCCCCAGTGGAATACTTTTAGATTAAAAAAAACTGGTGGTGCACCATTCATTTCCCCAGTAGCATGCCTCAAAGTGGAGAAAATTGCAAGCAAGGCATACTTTAATAACTTCATTTTCTGATTTAAAAGTGTAGGTCCATGGCGTAAATCAAGTCTGTTGCCACTGAAGTTGGTTCTGATATTCAGTCTCGGCCACAGGAGGGGGTGGAAATGGAGATGGTGGAGGCCCACTGGTCCGTTCCGGTGTCATGCGGATGGGACGTCACAATACTAGAAGCTTCTGGTAATTGTAGTTTGATTAGAGGTTGTCAGAGAGGCCTCCTTCACTTGCAGTATGCATGAGGCTACTTTGAGTGCGGAGTGACAAAAAGTCTGTGAACTCCGCCGGCAGAGTGGAGTTTACCGCCCACCCTTAGAACTTTCCAGCACAGAAATGTGAGGAAAATATGTTTTTTCTAGATTCATTTTGAGGTTTGCCTGGGAATCTGGGTAAAAACAGTTGGAGAGAGCCATGCAAGGCAGTACATTTAAAAAACAGCCAGTTTCCAGTGGATGTGTCCATGTTGCGCTTTGAGCCGTTCCCTGTTGCGGACACTAAGCCTACCCACGCAAGTGAGGTAACATTTTTACTGGAAGACTTGAGGAAATGCTGGGTTGCTCCCCACAGATTCTGAAACTTTTCATCACAGAAATGTGAGAGAAATATGTTTTTTAGACTCATTTTGTGGGTTGCAAGGGATTCTGGGTAAGAAAAGTTGGAATGAGACACACAAGTCAGTTCATCCTGGATTCCTCTAGGTGTCTAGTTTTAAAAAATGTACTGGTTTGGTAGGTTTCCCTATATGCTGATGAAGCTAATGCCTAAAATCCACAGCATGTCCTGGATTTCCCTAGAGTCTAATTTCCACCAATGGTGCTGAGACAGAATATTGAGTTGGAAATAATGACTTACACAAATATTGAGTTGAAAATATTGTGAATCAAAATTATCGACAGGAAGAATATCGTGCTCAAGAATATAGAATTTAAGGTAAGAAATATTGTTTTTAGAAATATAGAACTCATTAATATTGTTAGCAAAAATAATGATAAAATATGGATTTTTAATTAATGTTGTGTATTTTAGTTTATATTTTAAATATATGTGATGTATTTATTTTGTATAAGTTTTGTTTATGTGTTTTAATATATGTGTAAATCTTTTGTAGTTATGAATTTCAGTTTAATTAAATTTTGCATTTTTTAGTTCTGTTACAGATTGTGTGTTTAAAGGGGAATAGGGTAGGAAGTAATTTAATGATAATAAATTAATGATTGTTTTTAATTTATTTAATGTAGATTTTATAACGTTAATTGTGGGAAGTAATTTATTTATAATTAATTATTAAATGGTTGTTAAATAATATTATTTTATTTAGTGCTAATTAATTATGGCAATTGTGTAATCTTTTAAGATGCATGTTGTGGGGTTTATAGGGGTAAAGGGTGGGAAGTAATTTCTTTTTGATTAATTAATTATTAATTTATATTTACTATTTTATTGAAACTTAATTCTGCAAATTGTGTTATTAATTTTAGGTGTGTGTTGTAGGGTTTATAGGGGTAAAAGGTGGGAAGTAAATATTGTTTAATTAATTACTAATTAGTTGTTAATTTATATTAACTAATTAATTGATACTTAATTATGGTAATTGTGTGTTTTTTCTTTTGGTGTGGGTTGTGGGTTTTATGTGGAAGAGGGTAACTAGTCATTTATTTTTAATTAGTTAATAACTAGTTCTTCATAAATATTAATTGATTAATGGAAAAATAATTTCGCATATTGTGTAATTTATTTTAGGTGCGGGTTGTGGGGTTTATAGGGGTAAAGGGTGGGAAGTCATTTATGTTTAATTAATTATTAATTTGTTGTTAATTAATATGAATTAATCAATTGAAAATTAAATATGGAATTTGTGTAATTTATTTTAGGTGCGGGTTGTGGGGTTTATAGGGGGTAAAGGGTGGAAAGTAATTTTTGCTTAGTTATTTAAAAATTAATTGATATTGAATATTTGTTAATTAATATATATTTAATTAGTGAATTGGTTTATTTATTGTGTGTGGTTTTTATTGTTATAGGGGCACAGTGCGGAGAGTAAATTAACTTTCCTTACTTTATAATTAGTTGTTAAATACTATTAGTTTTTTAATTGAAAATACGTTTTAATTGTGTAATTAATTTTTTACAGTTTAATTTTAGTTGTGGGGATTAAAGGGGTAAACTGTGGGAGGTTGAATATTTATTATGAGTTTTAATTTGTTTTTTAATTAATAATATTTTTGTATTAAGTAATTAATTGAGGTAGTTGAGGTAGTACATTTTTTTAATTTAGATGTGGGGTGTGAATATTGTAATGTTATAGGGTAGGAAATTTACAGAAGAGGTGTGGTGCCGCGGCTAGGGCGACTGACTCCGGAACCTGGGGATCACGGTTCGATCCCCGGCACCGGCAGCAGATTAGCCCAGCACCAGGTGACTCTGGTCAATAGCTTGCTTAATCTTCCCAACGGCCTCCAGCGCCTAGAGACCCTTACGGGTGATTGTGCGCTTTACAAATGTGGATTATTATTATTATTATTTAGGTAGGAATTTGTTATATATATTTAACATTATATGGTTTTCATTTTTTTAATATTAAATATATTTGTATTTGAATGTTTAACATATTTATATATTTTTTTTTAATGTTTTTTTAATTATTGTTAACATTTTGTTTGTTTTTTAATTTTGAAGTGACTGGAGTGAAAATATTAGCTGTTACTCCACTGCAATCCAACACTTTCCCTACTGTTGCACTCACTGGAGTGGGAATATTAATTTATACCCCTCTGCTATCCAACACTATCCCTAAATTTACAATTATTGGAGTGGGAATAGTAAATGTTATCCCATCACTATCCAACACTTTCTCTACTGTTGCACTCACTGGAGTGGGAATAGTAAATTTTACCCCTCGGCTATCCAACACTTTCCCTACTGTTGCACTCACTGGAGTGGGAATAATAATTATTACCCCTCCGCTGTCCAACACTTTCCCTACTGTTGCACTTATTGGAGTGGGAATAGTAATTTGTACCCCTCCGCTGTCCAACAATTTCCCTACTCTTGCACTCATTGGAGTGGAAATAGTAATTTTTACCCCTCCGCTGTCCAACACTCTCCCTACTGTTACACTCACTGGAGTGCGAAGTAATTTTTACCCAGCTGCTATCCAACACTTTCCCTACAGTTAAGTTGGACGATTTTTAAATAGTTTAATGTTTTAAGTTATAATTGTTTTTAATTAGATTTTATGTTATGGGTATATATATACATATATATGCTTGTAAATTGTTATATAATTGTAAAAGTATAAACTAAATTACAATTAAAAGTTTATTAATTGTTTTAAAGTAAACATATATGAATTATTATGCATGTATGTTTAACTTTTTTAATGAAGTGTATTTATTATATATTTTTTAATTTATATTAAATCTACTTTATTTTTTATATTAATTTGATCATTTTCATATTTAATATATTTATATACACATTTTTGCACTTACCTGTTTAAGTATAGAAAGTTGATAGTTTTGCATTTTATATTTTTGCAATAATAGTTTTTTACTTCTATATTTTTAACATCAATGTTGTGTCAGTGAACTATCAAAAATGTACAGGTTCGCTAGGTTTCCGTAGGTGCCGGCTGAGCTAGGGCTCAAAATCCATAGCTAGGCACATTGCAAAAAAAGGGTCAGCTTTCAGTGGAAAAATAGGATGTGACCATGTTACATTTTGTTGGTCTGCTTTCTGTCATGGACACTGGGACTACCCACAAGTGAGGTACCATTTTTAGGTCTCGCCTGTCGATGCGCATGCGCATCGAGCAAGCGAGACTATAGGGGCTCATCTACTCTTTATCTAACTTGCAAGGAATCGTGGCGATTCCTTGCAGTGCCCGTGACTTTTAAGCTCAATGCGCATGTGCATTGAGCTTAAAAGCGCGTGCACAGCCGCCCGCATTCCTCCGACACCTTTGAAGTGAAGCTTAGCTTCACTTCAAAGGCCCGGCTTCTTCACACCCACATGCCGCTCTGCCCCGCTCCGCCCCCTCCCCTGAGTCATCCTGCCTGCCCCTTCCCGCCGTGTCGCATTTCTCCTCCCCCCTCCCCTCTCCCCTCTCTTCCCTCCGTCTTGTTTTCTTTGATGCTGGTATTTCCATATCTGGCAGCTTCCTGCCCTCACCCCACGCACGCTGTTTATTTATTTATATTTAATATGCAGGAGATCTCAGTTTATTTAATTTATAATTAATGATGCCGCCCACGCTGAGGCTCGAACCCTGTTCTCCTTCTCCAAAGTCGGCATCGTTATATGTTGAGCCACCTCTTCGCACCGTTTGTTTGTGCTGACTTTCTTGCTCTGCCGCTGCTGGCAGCGGCATTGCGCTTGGAGGGAACATGTAATTGACCCGTCTCGCTTCTTTTCATTTGAATTCTTTTTACATTGTCTCCTTCCTTCCGCCCCTCGCAGTTTGTTTTCCTTGCACCGTCCCTTCTTACAGTCCCTTTAACCATTTTGGTGTTGCTCAGCCCCAACTAGCATGTTATTGTCAAGCCTCCAAATATGCAGCACAAACACGACGTACAAAGAGATTAACGTGTTGCCTGGAGCACATTTCGGGAATAACATTAAATGAAAGCCCAAACCCGCTTTACCGCAACTTGCTTTCACTTGTTGTCTTTGTTTCCAGTGCTATTTTAGAGCTTTGTGCAAACTACACTCTCGTTATTTTGCTGGTAATAACTTTGAGGGAATAGCGTATTTTTGTTTTTTAAATAGCTGGCAGCTTCCTGCCCTCACCCCACGCACGCTGTTTATTTATTTATATTTAATATGCAGGAGATCTCAGTTTATTTAATTTATAATTAATGATGCCGCCCACGCTGAGGCTCGAACCCTGTTCTCCTTCTCCAAAGTCGGCATCGTTATATGTTGAGCCACCTCTTCGCACCGTTTGTTTGTGCTGACTTTCTTGCTCTGCCGCTGCTGGCAGCGGCATTGCGCTTGGAGGGAACATGTAATTGACCCGTCTCGCTTCTTTTCATTTGAATTTTTTTTACATTGTCTCCTTCTTTCCGCCCCTCGCAGTTTGTTTTCCTTGCACCGTCCCTTCTTACAGTCCCTTTAACCATTTTGGTGTTGCTCAGCCCCAACTAGCATGTTATTGTCAAGCCTCCAAATATGCAGCACAAACACGACGTACAAAGAGATTAACGTGTTGCCTGGAGCACATTTCGGGAATAACATTAAATGAAAGCCCAAACCCGCTTTACCGCAACTTGCTTTCACTTGTTGTCTTTGTTTCCAGTGCTATTTTAGAGCTTTGTGCAAACTACACTCTCGTTATTTTGCTGGTAATAACTTTGAGGGAATAGCGTATTTTTGTTTTTTAAATAGCATGCACGAAAACAGTATAATTTCAATTTGCACCACTTATTTCCCATGTTTGTGTCAATGTAAAAATCGACCCTGCACACCCAGCACCAGGGCCATGTGCCTCAATGATGCAGTACACGCACCAGTAACTGAAATATGACGAAAGACTGAAAGGAGTAGCTACAAGCTGTGCTCTAGTTCTGCTCTCCAAAAAATCAGCAAAGAAACAAGCAATTAAGAACATTTCATTGAAGAAACCATTGAGCAGGAAACAGAAGGAAATCCTACAGAAAGAATCCTAGAGAAAGAAGCTTGAGGTATGTAAACACTTTTATTATGCAAAGGACGTCAATTTCAGGATGCTCAGATGCTCTCATTGGAGTGAAGCGATGGCTTACGTTGAATGAAGAAGCAGCTCTGAGCACTTCAAGAACAGCTGTAGTTTACCACAAGGCACAGAGGCTCTGGCAAGCTTGCATAATGTGGCGGTAGTCCACATCTCGTCATCTAGTGCCCCTCCCTCTGACCACATTATAACACGTTTGTGCCGAGTTGGCTCTATGGTTTATGCAGGAATGAAAAGAAACAAGTAAAATGCATCAGAGATGAGAAAATAAAAAACAGCGAATCTTTCGTACTAAAAAGATGTATGTGAAATAGTTACGAATCTGTTAAAATATGAGCGACAATCCTCAAGTCATCCACAACTTACACTGGTGCTGTTCACTGAAGGGTTCACACTCTGCTTATTCAATTGTTGGCCTCTTGCTGAGATGGTGAATAAAAAGCTATTTAGTGTTCATTTGTATTAGAGCATGAATTACAAGATCAGCGAGTAGTAGTGAGACCACCCAACAATTCTCCATCAGTTGGCAAGTAAGGGGCCATTCTAAAATGGCAACACCCAGATCCTGGACTGCCTAACTCTCGGCCCACCCATAGTATAGTCTGGTAAAGATGATGCTCACGAGTGCCTGTGCAGCAACAAAAAATATCAAAAATGCATAATCTCGCCGGCGCTGAACTATGGATCGATAATTATTTGTCAAATACATTTTTAAAACATAAATGTTCCTCTAAGGCACATGGCAGATGCTATCTGTAGCCTTGAAAGTCCATAGGCCCTGAGAAGTGAAAGGTGATTGGTGAGGGCAAGTTGTGCTAAGACATACTCCTAAGCTTGTGTGCTCACCCTCACCCTCAAACCTTCACCCTCAACCCCTCACTCACCCTCACTCTCACTCACCCTCACTCAGCCTCAACTACTCTCACTCACCCTCAACCCCTCACCCTAACTCACCCTCACCCTCACTCACCCTCAACACCTCACTCACCCTCACCCTCACTCACCCTCACCCTCACTCACCCTCAACACCTCACCCTCAACCTCAACCCCTCACCCTCACTCACCCTCACTCTCACTCACCCTCAACCCCTCACCCTCACTCACCCTCACTCACCCTCACTCACCCTCACTCTCACTCACCCTCAACCCCTCACCCTCACTCACCCTCAACCCCTCACCCTCACTCACCCTCACCCACTCTCACCCTCACCCTCACTCATCCTCAACCCCTCACCCTCACACAGTGCAATAGGTCTCAGACCATTTCAGTTAGAGCTTTAAGAAATGTTTATGGCTTTTTTTATTTGTAATTCTTTAGCATTGGCTACAGGAAACAAAAATGCTAAACATTTACAAAAAAAACCCATAAACAATTCTAAAAGCACTAACTCTAATGGTGCGAGACCTATTGCATTTCCAATGCTTGTTATTGGGAGAATCTGGGCAATGCTGGGTGCATGAAAGTTGTGGATCTCCTCAGAGTCCAGAACTTTCCATCACACAAATGTGAGAAAAAAGGTGATTTTAAGATACATTTTGAGGTTTGCAAGGGATTCATGGAGAGAGCCACGCAAGTTAGCCTATCATGGATTTCCCTAGGTACCTAGTTTTAAAAAAGTTAGAGTTTGCTAGGTTTCCCTGGGTGCCGGCTGAGCTAGGGTCCAAATTCCACAGCTAGGCACATTGGGGAAAAAAGATCAGTTTTCAGTGGAAAATTGTGATGTGTCCATGTTGCATTTTGGGCCATTTCCTGTCACCGGCACTAGGGCTACTCACACAAGTGAGGTACAATTTTTATCTGGAGACTTGGGGAAACACATAATAGTATTACAATGGTGATTATCAATTGTCTTTCTCTGCATTAGTGCATTCCAAATAAAATACAGTGTGTAAAAAAAAAAGTCATTTTGATAAATGCCCTCCAATTCACATCTAGTATGGGTACCCACAAATCCAAAGTTGTTCAAATAACCACTGCTTCTAAACTCAATAGCTTGTTTCCATTTCGGAAATACATAGATTTCCTTTATACCTTTTTTCACACTGTTTTTTTCAACATGATTTCAATATTTGTTTTATTTCAACTGTTACGTTCTATAGAAAAACCTTGAAGGATCTACACAAATGGCCCTGTGCTGAATTCAAATTTTGTCCACTTTTAAGAAATGTATAGCTTTCCACGGTCCATTATTGGTTCCACATCTATTTCAACCACAGAGGGGCCGATTCCGATCTGGGTCGGAAATTACTCCGACCGAGTTGGATCCGGGGTGTTTTCCGACCGATCCGGACTCCTGCAGTCCGGCCGAGCGAGTACGACGCGGCCGTATGCCGTCGGACTCGTTTCGGTCGGACTCCCATTGAAGTCAATGGGAGCCGGTCGTACAATGCGTACATGGGCTCCCATTGACTGAATGGGTACGTTCCGGACAAGTGCGCCCTCTACAGTGGGTACGCGTCAGTGCCATCCGCACCGTACATGCCTGTGTTGGGGAGACCCATGGGTCCCCCCTGTGTCCGAGCCCTAAGGCTGCGGGTAACAGGGGGTCCGATAAGGACCGCCAAAGTCCAGCTCCGGGAGCTATGGCAAGCCGGAAGCTCCGACTTGATCCGGCTGTCCGAATCAAGCATCGTACTGGCTCGGTCGGAATTTGCCTCCATTGTGCGCCACGGTTAGCTTACGGCCGAGACGTACGGAGCGCTTCAGACCCGGAAATGATTCGGACGGAGATTTCGCGCTTGTTCGCATCGTACTTCGACGTCTGGACTCGTGTACGAACCGGATGGAAATTCAGCCTCCGAATCCGACCCGCTAATGCCTAACCCAATTCGGAGCCCTTCCGACCGAGATCGGAATTGGCCCCTAACTAGAAGGAGGTTTAAATCACAAAAATAGGACAAATAGGCTATGTCTTGGTAAAATGATAAAACTGTTAAGAAAAGTTTAGTTTTCTGACAAATGTCTGCCTGCTCCTGAAAGGTGTGAAAATTATGAATTTAGCACTACAAACCCTTCATTGATACCTTTTGTAGGGATAAATGCAGATGCAATCTTCTGCAGCACACTTTTATCATTTTTTCCTAAAAAAACAAAATGTTGCTGTATTTTAGCTAATTTCTCCGTCCTCCTCCAAGGGAATCCACACACGCTGGGTACCTTTAGAATGCTCAGCATGTTGTAAAAAAAGGATGCAAATTTGACATGGATAACGTATGTGGACAAAAAGTAATGGGGACCCCAATCAGCCCAAAAAAGGCTTAGCACCGAGGGGTGGCCTACCAGTGAAGTGGTTAAGTAGACTGATCCACTGCCCCATGCAACACAGTATAGCTGGCAGAAACAGAATGGGAATGACACAACAAAAGATCAATAGATGGAGACAGGTTGCTGAGAGGTCTTACGTGTAAGTGTAGTATACATATTTAAAATCAAAACGTGTTGGCTAACACCAGACCTATGTGCAATCTATTGCTGTATTTTTCGCCGGAAAGTTGTTGATGGTTTTGCAATTCATCTCATGGTCATAAATTGAAAGCACATAATCATCACTCAGATCTGAGAGAACTGACTACCAAATACCTCAATATGTCTTTTCAGTAATATTTTTATTTTTTGAAAAAACAAATCTTCAATAGATTGTTGTCCAAATGACTTGTGCTCTTTTAACTCAACCGTTATCATCTCAGAATAAGCCATAATAATTACATAATACTAAAATTTGCCATTATAAAAACAGAAATTATTTAAATCAGACAACTTTTAAAAATCATTCCCAGTTGTTGTACTACCATATACACAGATACTCATAGCTAAGTAATAAAAAGCATTACCTATATTAACAGACCGAATTTGCTTGTGTGTATAATGTAAGTCAGTTGCTTTGCTAATAACAATATTGCCCACACTTCATACAACTGGGTAGGGGCCACTCAAAAAGTGAAACGCACAGATGGTATTCCGTATACTGAAGAATATAATCTCGTGCTCAAGGTGATGGCATTGGCCTTCTGACCGTCACCCTGGCAGCCCAAAGTTATCTTGCACGATAAGTAGGTCTATGGAGCTTCCATTCTATAGCAAAGTTCAAGTGCAGCATTACAGGTTACTACAGAAAGACTCTTAAATAGTGGCATTAGCGACCTAAAACATAGGCGTTTGTTTTGTAATTTTTTTTTAAATGAAACAAAATAAAATGAAAATGAAAAGAAAAAGAAAATCAAATTAAATGAAAATGAAACTTATAAAGCACAATATTACCCTGGGGTGTCTAGACACTAAACTCGAAGAGGAGGTCGCAGGCTGATTTAAGAATAAAGAGGGAAGCTACTGATAAAAAAGCCATGTTTTTAAAGCTTTTATAAACAATAACAGATCTGTTGTTTTTTTCAGTTCATTTGGAAGGGAGTTCCAGAGTCGTGATGCATTGGCTATAGAGCTCCTTCCACCCCATTGAGATTTTTTAAAATCTGGGAACCATCAAGTTATAGGCTGCAGCAGAGCAAAGTGCTCTGGTCGGAGTATACCAATGAAAACCTTGCCTAAAATATTCAGGGCCGCAGCCATGCAATGTCATGAAAGTGATATAGAGGGCCTTAAATTGTAATGCACTTCTTTACGGTAAGCCAGTGGAGATGGATAAGCGCTGAAGAAACAGATTCAGGTTTGGGAGTACCCAAAAGTAGTTGGGCAGATGCGTTTTGAAAAATCTGAATTTTGTTGACACTATGGGGGTCATTAGGATGACGGGCAGACTTAGTCCGCCCGCCATGCTATCGGATTACGGGACCGCCCGCCATAAGGGCGGGGGTCCCGTGGGGGGTATTAGGATCCGCCCGCCACAGTGCCGGACGCATCCTGCATTTTTAACATTGTGGCGGGCGATACTCTTAGCACCTCCCGCCACAATGCTAAAAATACATGTAATGCATTTGCATACACAAAGCGGCAGGCACCGCGCGGTGCCTGCCGCATTGTGTATGCTAATGCAGGGGGGTACTACAGGTACCTCCCATGTGCACCCCCCACCTCGCCTTCACCATGGGGGCCCCCAAAGTGAAGACCGCCTGCCTTTCCCTGGCGGCATTGCGGTCACGGAAAGGCATCTCCCAAAACACATACTAATATGGATGGCGGTGTCTGATAGTCTTTCCGTCCACCGCGGTCCCCCCCGCCATAGTAATATGGCAGGGGGGAAATGGGTGACGGGCGGGTGGCAGGCTGGCAAGGATGTCGGGCGGATCGCCATGCTGGCGGTGGCCGTCCGTCCGACATCCTAATGGGCCCTTTGTTTTTGTATGTTGACGAAAAGAGCATCACAATAATCTATTCTCTAGAGAATAAGAAATGATGTCACTGTTTTCTGTAAATCAATAATCACAAGGAGGGACAGAGGGCAGGTCAAGGTCCAGCACTCGCGCCCCCAGGAATGTTGGTATGCATAGAGGTGCTGTTGTATGTTTGGGTTCAATGCCCAAAGGGTATAACAGTACGCCATGTCTTACAAAACATAAATAATCCAGATGGTAGTAAGCAGTGACATTCATCAAGTGCTCACACACAAACTGGAGAGGTCAAGAATGTATACCTCATGTGGAATCCTAAGAGTGCGTGAGTGTCAGTGTTACCCATTTGTTAAGTGTCACCAAGTAGACGGCGGCTATGACAACGATGACGGAGGCACCCATTACTGTGAAAGAAGTTACACAGAAGTATCTGCGTAATGGGTGATTGTCATGGACAGCTGAACGAGTCTCACATGCTGAGTGCTGGGTCACAGAAAGGAATTTGCCCACAGAACTTAACATATAATCTTACCGCTAAAGAAGGGGAGTCAAAGCTCCATAAGCAAAAGGGGAGTCGTGCTAGAAGAGTATCATCCCACCTAGAGGAGGGTAAAAACTAAGAAACAGTTAAATAGACGGGTGAAAACCCCAAACAGAAGCAATTGACTAAGTGGGAAAGAGATCCCCAGAAAGCATACAAAACCGGTTAGTATTTTATTTATCGTTCAGGATCACCACGGCCAGCGTGCGACCTACCCATGGCTCGGCTGATGCTCGTCTGTGAGCAGGCATGCCTGTCCAGAGGGTACAAGTAATGAACGAGGGCTACGTCAGCATGGAGAACCCGCGCTACTCGTCTGTCTCATGGTCACTGGTATAGTATCATGGGACATGTCAGGCACCATATTGGAACGTGATGGTAGAAAAAATGGATGCCATTTTGGAGTGGTGCTGTGACTATATCTATGTAAAGGTGCCATGTTAACCACTACAGAGTGACAAAGGTCAAATTAGAGCGGCAGAGTGGGTTGGCACATATATAATTTGATTTCACAAATGACTCAAATGACTCATATTTTTAACAAAAGACTAATATTTTGTCAATGTGCATGAGTGAGTGGTCCTCACTGATGACCTAATCCCAGTAGTGACAGTCATCAAGGCAGTACATATCAGTAGTCACGCAGTCAGACTGGAGGGGGGCCAGGTCCCAATTGAGCACAGGATAATGGTTAGGTAAGGCATGGGCACGGAGGTGTGTCAGTTATCTATCATGCTCCAAGGAATGTCGTCATTCAGTCCTGTCACATGTGTGGACAAGCGGAGAATCCATCTCTGTTCTTTCTGGACCAGATAGGCTTTTGTCGCATTAGAATGCATTTCCAGTACTGTCCAAGACAGTGTATATGGGGAATGTGGTTTGTCAATGAAATGTGCGCTCAGCTTGGTTGTGATCCTTTTGCAGCGTATATTACTATGATGTTCCATTATTCTCGTTTTTACCATGCGTGTGGTCCTGCCAATGTAACGCATGTCGCAGGGGTAAGTAATCATGTGAATACAATTTTTGGAGCTACAATTAGAGAGTGATTGTTGTGTCCACACCTGGTGGCCATTCAGTTGTATAGTTTTTGAAGGTCAGGTGAAAGCACATACTCCGATTGGACCACATGGGTAGTGCCCAGCCAGAGGTGGTAGTCCCCTCAAGGGTTGTTGGGTGGGATTTTGTACAACTTTGGGGCCGATTCTGATCCAGGTCAGAAATCTCCCATAGAAGTCAATGGGAGCCGGTCATACGACGTGTACATGGGATTCCATTGACTGAATGGGTACGTCTCGCACAAGGGCCCCCTCTACAGTGGGTACGCATCGGTGCCATCCACACCGTACATGCCTGTGTTGGGGAGACCCTTGGGTCTCCACCTGTGTCCGAGTCGTAGGGCTGCGGGTGAGAGGGGGTCTGACGCGGACCCCCAAAGGCAACTTCCCAAACGTTTTGCGAGCTGGACACTCCGGCTCGCACCGGCTGTCCGACGCGTGCATCGTACTGGCTCGGTCATAAATCGCATCCAGTGCACGCCACGGTTAGCTTACGGCCGAGACGTACGGAGTGGTTCGGACCCGGAAACAACTTGGTCGGTGAATTTCACGTAGCTCGCATCGTACTTGCTCGCTCGTACAGCTGTACGAGTCTGCCGGAAAACACGCGTACGGCTTATTGTTTTTCTGGCCGTTCGGTACCCTTCCGACCCGGATCGGAATCGGCCCCTTTGTGTTTCCTTTTTACTATGGTGTCTTTTGGGTTCCAAGTAAGTTTAAATGAAAACCTAGGTAGTGGGTATTGCTGCTCCCAGTCTGCAAAATGCCCCAATGTTTTTCGATAACTCTTTTGATCTGATTTGATTGGGATGTGAAGGATGTTACACATGTTAAGGTCTCGTCTTGGACTTTTTCTAGTGTTTCCAAAAGTGAGGATCTGTTATTGCTACATGCTCTTTTACATGCCATTTTGACAATGTGAGTTGGATACTGGCGTGTCTCAAGACTGGCTGATAAGGTGGTGACTTGTCATTCAAAGTGGTCCAGGGAACTGCAGTTACGCCACATGCGAAAAATGGTCCATATGGTAGATTGTCCCCAATATGTTTAGGGTGATGGCTATCATACATTAAAAAACTATTGCAGTCCATGGGTTTTTTGTATGTGGAGGTATGCAGACGGCCATCCTGCAATGTAATCGACAAGTCCAGAAAGGGGAGGTTCACAGATGACGCACTCTATGTGAAACTTAAGAATGGGTTAAGTGTATTGATCCACTCGCAAAAGATGTTGCACATTGGCATGTCCCCCTGCCAGATTATCAGAATGTCAGCAATATAGTGACACCATATAAGAATGTTAGCAAAATAGGGGTTGTGGTTGCCCTGGGTAAAGGTCTTCTCAAAATTTGACATGTACATGCACGCTAGACTGGGAGCTAAGGTGCTACCCATCGATCTCCCCTGTGTCTGATGGTAGAGTGAATTGGAAAAATTCAGTTTCAATGCTAGATTTGCATATTCTAGTATTATTATTATTATTATTATTATATAGCGTGTAAAGTGCGCGGCTACCCCCAACGGGAGTGTCCCGGCGCTGGTTGCAGAGACAGAGAGAGAGGAGGTGAGAGCATGTTGGGGCTAGCGAGGGTGCTACGGTAGATTTAAGAGCCATGTCTTCAAAGATTTCCAGATGGTGGACTCCGAGTTGGCCTTTCTGATTTGTACGGGTAGGGAGTTCCAGAGGATTGAGGTTTTAACTGGGAATGATGTAACATGATGGGGTAGTTGATGTCCATGTTTCAGACAGTAGGATCTGCTCTATCAACTCTAATGTGGTGTCTTGAGGGATGTTGGTGTAGAGGACTTCTACAACGAGTGTGACCCGTAAATCTATCTTGGCCCCTGTCTCATTGATATCACTAATCAAATTGAGGACATCCCTCATATCTTTGAGAAAGGAGGACGTTTTTTGGACAAGCGGTTGTAAAAATGAATTGCAAAAGATGGATAGTGGCTCAAGTGGGGACCCTATTCTGATACAATGGGTCTCCCCGGTGGCGGGGCGATACCTTTATGTATCTTAGGAAGAGTGTAGAAGTAAGGGTTCTTAGGATTGTTATTGATCAGGAAGTCCACCTCATTTTTGTTTAGCCATCCCTGTTCTATAGCAGATTAGACCATGGAATTAATGGTGGTAGTGAGTCTGTGGGAAGGTTCCTGCATTATGGGTGTGTAGTAACGTCGGTCGGAAAGTTGTCTCTGACATTCGTGGTCATAATTCACAGTGTCCATAATGACCCTGGTCTGTTGGTTTAATGGTAATGGTGTTGTTGTTGCTGGCGAGTGCATGTGTAATCAGCTCTTCCAATCGTCATATATTGTGAAAATGGGAGTCCGTTGGAAGTGCATTGACTTCTCTGAGAACTGCCTATTCGAACACCAGGATCTCAGAAGAGACCATCCCTGATGAAGGAGTGAACGCAGAGGGTTTTCGGAGGCCTTGTCACAGACCTCATTGGTTGGTTTGTTATGAAAAAAGTTTTTTAAGCAAACTTTACTGAAAAACTGATGAAGCTCACAGTTGGTCCGAAAAAAGTCCATCCTGGGGGTAGGTATATAGCCAAGGCCCTTTTGCAGGACATCCATTTCTGTACTTGATAGGGCCCTGTGTGATAAGTTCACTATGAGTTTGCCCTCTTTTGGTTGCTGGTCTGGCTCCTTGTCTGTTGTTGTGTCTCCGACTGTGGAGTTTGCCAATGCACTCTTTTTCGTTGTTATTGTTGAATGTCACTCCTTCATCCTCGTCATCTGCCCCAGCCTCTCCCTTTGAGTAGGTTAGCTGCTTTATATTTCACGGTCTTGACAAATTGCCCTGATGCTTCATGACATTACCAGCAAGAAACATGTTGACCAACATTAGCGCTTAGAGCTAATATGGACCATTAAATCCACTCTGGCCTGTATTTATTTTTAATATAACCTATGGTCTCACACATTAAAGTTTGACTTAAATTCCCTTTGAGTTATTTTTAAACCCACCACTCTACTCATTCACTGCACCCTCACACTTACCCTCTTACTTCATAACAGCAGTTTAAAAGAACTCTGTCAAAGTGCACCCCTGGGGAGCCCGTGGGCCATTGCGGCGCCGGCCCAAAGCATGACACCACTTGGGGTGTATGATGGCTCTTGCTCCTGAAGGATCAGATCTCCCGACTTGATCCCTCAGGCACACCCTACCTTCCTTTCTATAGGAACTGCACACTTATATGCATGCCTTTTGTTTTCTGTAAGTTTGTTGGGATGAAGGGAAAGATTTTCCTAAGAAGTTTGATAGTGAAAAATGAAACAGAAGTGCTAGAGTTAACATGCCTCTCAAAAGATAATTTGTTGTCAAAAACCACCTCTTATTAGCAGGGTAGGGAGTGTGCCAAGTTCTGAAGGCCACTATGAAGGGAACCATGAGGCGGTGTTCTTTTAAAAAAGCTTGACCTCCGTTTTACTGGAGTTGAGCTTTAAACAGTCAGATATGGGCCATCTATTCACCAACCTGAAGCGTACAATCTTGAAAACGTGAAGCTATTTCTACCAGATCGCTAGCCACTGAAATCCTGATTTGGGGGTATCACCAGCATGCGATACTGCTGAGAACCCAAAAGACCGTATCAATTTGGCCAGTGGTCTCACATGAATATTAACAAGCGCCAGCCCAAGCGCAGTTGGCGTGAACATGCCATCTAAATATCATGTTATATTATATTTTGTACCATAATTTGTTGTTCCTATCAAAACATGGGCGTAGGATAGTGTTCTCCAGAAATGGTTCAGGCGAGGGTGCATTGTGTAAAGAGCTGTAGGAATTTTTTTTTAGGAACACGTCTACTACATTGCACAAACAAAGTGTTAGAGGGCAAACACTGTCTGTGTTTTTCAGGCCCACGGTTGAAAATGGAGCCTGTGGGAGCTATTGCAGACATGCCAACATTTTAGGTCAGGGAAGTGGGAGATTTTGAAATATAAATAGGGAGAATGTAATTTCCCCATTTACTTAAAATTGAACAAGATGCAATTTCAGGCGGGAGATAGTTAAAGGAAAGCCATTTTTTGATTGTAAAATCGGGAGACTCCCGCTGGAATCGGGTCTAATGGCATGTCTGCTATTGCGACTTTTTTAATATACTTTTCGCTTTTCTGCACACAGCATGGGTGTTCATTTAGACATTATATAGTGGCAAAGTCAATGTGCGAGCTTTGTAAACACGAAGGCCGGACAGCTCTAGTTTCAGCCCGTGCGCCTTAGGATATTATACCCGACCCTGAGAGGTTCGCCTAAACCCCTGCACACTCTGTGGCCCGCCACCGCCAGCATCCCCCCACTCTGCGTGTACACTAGTGCCCAAGGGGTGCTGTCTCTCACACAAGGAGTGCAGAGGTTGGCCTGGGTCTGATCCAACAGGGTACCCAGCCAGGACACACACTCACGACGCGTCAAATGCGAGCTCATTAGTAAATACAAAAAAATAACCACCGTGTGGTCACCGTCAGTGGCTGAAGAGGGTACAATGGCTTTGCACAGCATTTCCTTAACTTGCTTTTGTAGGTTTCAGGGAGCTATTGTGCCTGAATACAGTGAAAGTACTTACCAGCACTAGCCCCCTCCCTAGTGCCAATATCGGCCCAAACCAAACCTTTCTTCATTCAACACACCCCTCCTTCAATAACAGACACAACACAATTTGAGGGAGAAAGTTGTTGCAGTTTTATTAGCATAAACATTATGCCAACATGTTGGGTTATCTTACGGGTGATCCAGAGCAGGCCGCCTCTCACGACCTGCCCACCTGATGAGCCATAACCCCCGCGGTGTTAACCGTCGGGGCGTTGTCAGTTTTTTGGGGGGAAGGTCTAACCCCTCCCCCGGCAAACCTCTCGTCCGCCCCTTACTCACGCCCCTCCCCCTCGGGGGGCTGAGCGTTGGCAACCCCCGGTTGCTCAGGTACACAACCGCCCGAAGGACTAACGGGGCGCCGTCGGTCCTCCAGGATCCATCGTGGATCTCCCTGGGGGATAATTCGCTCACGCACCCTTCCGGTGCTCATGTAGAGGGTACCCTTCTGTACCTTCCTGTATTGGATCACCCTGTAACTCCGCCAAGGCTCTGGGTGCGGCAGCCGCCGTCCCAGAGTCCCCCCCACACCTTATCTCTCCTCTATCTACAACCCGCTGCTCCCATAGCTTCTGATAGGTCAAGCAGGAAAATGGCCATACCCACTTCTGATAGATGCACGCCATCCTCATCGAAGCAGCCCGTACATTTGCTATGTAATAGACTGGGTCTTATGAAGCTGAATCCCCTTTGCTCAGTGAATTTGCGCATGGCACTGTTCACTCGCCTGCGGGAAGTCTCAACGGCCACCCCTGATCTTGCGTTTTTCCAATGCAGTCTTGGAGTGATTTCAGACCACCATAATTCACAAGGCCCCAAAAGGTTTCTCAAATCGCACAAAGTGCCCCTCATTGTCTGTAGCAGGACCCTGTGCTCCAAGTGGACCAACTCCTCGCCCCCCAGATGTAAAATTAACAAGTCTGGATGAGATTCCCCCCCATCCAATAACTGCTGAAATACACGCTTCACGCTACTCCAGTGTAAATCGCCGATACTATCCACCTGATCTTTGTTGTTGAGAAACCATGCTTCCATTTTCCGCTCTCAGCCCACCGGGCTACGTTTAGGATTCTCACATTTCCTGCCACCCAAACAGATTTACCTACCAAATAAAAGATGCAGATGCTTAAAACCATATTTATTAACAGCACTCCAAATTATACACTGCAAACAATAGCACTGACTGATCGTCACACACATAGTATTCAAAATGCAACACTAAATTCCAAAAACCACTCTTGTTCCACCCACTCGAGCAAATGTATCGTTTGTAACAGTTAGACTCCCAGCGCCCCACCTGTTTTATATTTTCCACTGGCAAACCCGCCTGAAATGCAGTGGTCGCGGCCCCTATCCTGAAGGAATGTGGACAAAACCCTTTTCCCTGTTTTTTGCTGCCAGATAAGTCTAAACAAGAGTCCATGATGCGCTGCAGTTGGGACTTGGTCAGGGGGGTTTGGTCTGCATGGATCAGCAGGTAACCTTCCACACGGGGGCGCTGTGAAAGGTAAGTCTCGACCAGCCCTACGGGGCAGTACCTGGCAATTCCCAATTTGTTCAGCACTATGACTCTGCCCGCCCCTCCTTGGTCTGTTTTGGATTGTCTCAACCTTATTGACAAGCAGTCCCCAACCAATGTAGCATCCTGTCTACACAAATCTGTGCCCGATTTGTCATTCCTCGAACGCTGAACTGGTGGCCCTTTCTGTGTTGTCCATCATCCCCTTCAAGGTCACAAAGTCAATTGCTGCCCTATTGTCCGGAGCACGGGGCTCGCTTCTAGACCAACCCTTCAACGCTGACCTTATTAAAAAGGAGTTGGTTGGGTCAGGCTGTCCCCTCAGTCTAGCGCGGTGACTAATGGCCGACAAATGCCCCGCCACCCAAGAGTGTGACTTGCCCTCATCTTTCGCCCACATGATAAAATCCTGAGTCCTGGACTCCAAAGTGGGCATCTCTTGTTCCCAGTCCCCGGTGACAGCACAGAATTTCTCCACTGCTGCCCGGTAACGCTTGACTGTTCGCGGAGCCAAAGCCAGCTCGCCTAGACCTCTCAATCGCTTCTCAGATTCAGAATGAACCACAGGTGCTCTGGGAATCTTGTCATTTCTTCCTTTGCTCTCGGCCACGCCTCCCGAAACCTGTGCCACTGGAAGCGAGAAAGAAACCTCCTGCATTTCGGAATCGGACAGGGGTGCCTCGCATATGACCCCAGAGTCCACCCCTTCCGCCTCCTTCAAGAGCCCATTAGCCCAGGATAGACCCTCCCCCTTGGCCGTTCGAATAAAGGCCGCCCACTGTGCCGCTTGGCTCGCATCAGGCAGCGACTCATCCACCTGCGACATCTGGGAGAGTAGCGATGGGGATCCCTGGCTTTCCATAATCGACGGAGGATCGGTTCAAAATCTGAGGGTAGGAGGATAAGAGAAAATGAGAAAATGACCAAGCACTAGAATGGCACGGGCGAAACCTCCACGGGTCCATTAACGACCCATTCCCAGACCCCCCCTACTTACTCCATTCGAGGAAACTAGGCGCGAGTTAACTCCGGATCCGACCAAAACTTCACTCTCGCACTGCTGAATGTAGAGAAAGAGAGGTTTAACAACGTATTCATAGAAAGTTGTCCATTAGTTCATGCCATCCTATACTTGGCACCTCCCTGCCCCCATCCACAATGCGTTACACCCCATGCCCCTTATTATACCTGCTCTCAATATTGTTCTCTCGGTCCTTCAGAGCATGTATTCTTCGGGCGCTTCTCTCTGAAATTAGAAAATGAAATTAGACTCGCACCACCATATTTCACCTCATAGGCCGGCTACTGCCCACAGTAAGCCAAGCCTGCTTACTCATGCTCTGGTCATAATGTCCAATCCAGCAACCTTCTCTTGGTGGTGGCCTGCAGCAAAATTAACAAGACCATTAGTTCTTCCACCGCCCCCTCCCCCCCATACACCCGGCCCCAGTAAGCATACCAATTATAACATCTGAAAATACATGGCCTATACTCTTTCTAAATTTGTTCCCCCTGTGAGGCAAGCAGATAAGAATAACCATAATTGCCCCGTAAACCTGCGCCACCTAGAGCGTGACCAGTCCGGACCGAAATGTGTGGTGTCTGGCCTGCAGAAAGATAAATAAACACATTAGTCTCCCCCCTGTTTCCCCCCACTCAAAAGGCCCACCAGCTGCTCACCTCCCATAAAAAACTAAACCATCTAGATATGCACAGGGTAATTATAGTATCGTAAAAAATTGCAGACTCTCTAAAATATTCATGGCTGTGTAAATGCATAACAAGTAATTCAAACAAGTGCCCTCATTCACGAAGATAATCATTCCCTGTTGTCACCTCATATATTTTAGTAACCCACGATATTAATATAGCTTTAATTAATGTAACGTTTGCCTTTGCATACTGTACACCAGTAATGTGCTCCCGTATCAGCTCCGTTCCTATAGCGAAGGGCTCTGACACCTTCTGGTTGAATCGCGCCATGTCAAAAGCACCAATAAATTACATAATTAAATGACTTGTCGGCAGCGAACTCCCCAGTGAAATAGACGCAGGAAGAAATCATCCCGCCTGAGGAGCTGGAGGGGCGGGGGATGCGCGAAGAGCGCATGCGCATGCCCACTGAGGACCGCGCATTTGCAGAATTGCGCATGCGCGATACGCGACAAAGATGGCGGCCAACTCGTACCAAAACAAAGTAGCGCCCGATCCCCGACTGGCCTCGCGCGGTCAGCCCAAAGGAAGAAACCCCCCCCCGCACCAGAAGCAAACATCTACCCAAAACCTATCCTGCGTGGGACCCAAACCGCGAGGACATGCACTGCAGCAGGGCGGCCCCACCCGAGAGCGCAGCACAGGCGGAGTTCACGCTGCGCCAGAGAAGCCCAAGGAAGACCACCATCGCCCCCCAGTGAAGCCCAAGGAAGACCGCCGCCGCCCCCCTGGATCAGCCCACAAGCCGAGGGAGGATGCCGAGAGACCAGCCTTGCCTACAGGAAAACTCAAGAGGGAATGGCTAAGCTTGAGTACATAACCGCCCGCGCTCGCATGGCCCCCAGGAGACCCCGGCCCCTTCTCCCCACACGGACAACAAAACAGCTGCCCCAGCCGCCTACCTCGCCTCCCTCAGCACTAACCTCCCCCCCGCAACAAGAGAAGCAGCGCGGCCCTGCAGCGCGACCCCCCCCCCGCACTCCCCCCGCACTCCCCTAAGGACAACCAACAACCCTTAAACTTGCAACTAACCCACACCGTCCCTCCTCACCTTATGCAAAAAACGTCTGGAAGTCTCTGATCCCGCAGCCGGATCAGCCTGGGGGTTGGGGGCGAGGGTCAACTTGCCGCTGCGTCCGGAACAAAGAGGGCACTTGACCCTCGCCCCTTGGGCTATATAGCCCTTCAACCCCTCCCCCCAAGACCAGGAAATGACATCACTGGGGGACCACTGGTCCCCCAAACCACTAGACCGCTCAGGGTCTGTGCCATCCTATGGCACTAAGGGTGGCCGCCCTCGTAGGTGGCCACCTTTGGTGTCCCGGGGCAGCCTTTCATTCTGCTGATAAAAAGATGCCGCCCCACGAGGGACGGATGGCCCGACTGTTTATGCCTGTAGGTAAAGCTCCCCAACCTTAACACCCATCTAACTCCCTCCCTTGGTAGTACAGTTAGATTAACTTTAGAGTCCTGATTCACAAAGTTTTGCGGTGTGTGTGACAGAACTCAGTAAATTTTATACCTCAATAAAAAGCTCTGTGGAACTTTGCAATTTCTACGAACATGTAAATTTAGGCTATTTCAGGTGTATTATATCCCCGTCACAGTGACTAGTCACAAACGGGCTAAACAATAACTGAGAATGTTGGCCCTGTGTGTTAAACAACACACATTTGGCGGGCATTCAAAACATCACACTGCTAATACAGTTATGTACGTCTGAATAACAGTAATGAGAACTGCATTTCCCTAAAAAGTAAGTTAAGTAAACAACTCACATTATGTAACAAAAAATTACGACAATTACTTACAAAAACGACAAGTTGTTTTTTATTAGTACACTTCAAATGATTCCCAAAGTCACAGGTTTAGACGAAGTGTTGTGAAAAGAACTTCCTTCCGTGGCTAAATAATAAAAAAAAAATTGTGTTAATGGTAAATATAATACAAAGGACGCATTGACACACTAGATGTACTTTGATCACAACAAACAATGAAGTGTACCATGGCAACTAACGTCCCGATAAGATCGAGGCAGTCATGGTGTGAATGGGAAAGAAGTAGCGTCAACATTAACAGTGAGGTGTTACTAGCACTGTTTTTTTGTGAAGATGGCAGACGGTTGATCCTGTGAATTGGTGGCTCCTTTCATCCCGTCTAATATGTAAATGTAGGTGGCGCCAGTACCTACAGATGTCTACGTGGATGTACGAAATGTAGTTGTTTAAAGTGTGAATGTGTCTGTAGGGGTTTTCAAAGGAAGGAATCGCTCTGCAGGATATGGCGACCTGTCTTTGAGTTAAAGTGTAGTATTTGAGGGGGGTGTGCGCTGATGTAAGCAGTAAGACCAGTGCGACATCGAAGGTTGTGTGATATGAGTTTGAGCTCACAATGGCAATTTTAAAACATCCCTGTAATAAAGTTTGTTAACGTTCTTCCCGCTAAAGACATCGAGTGCATGTAATGTAAAGAAAATATATAGGTAGAATTATTTTTTATATGTTTTTAACAACTTGGCTGCAGGGAGCCGTACATTATTTGTATTTCTTTCAGCGCGATGCGATGCGCACATTTGTAATGCTGCAGCAGTTCCAAACTTAAAAGTGCCTCTGTATGCTTTTTAGCTTTCTGTTAATGGCAAAGCAAACGTGCAGCAGTAGCATTACAAATGAATTCAAACAACAGCGTGTGGAGATAAAGCAAACACTGTTGACACTGTTCATCACTGTTGATTTGTACACATTGTAACTCAGGATAGAAAATGAAAGGAAGGCCTATTGGCTTCCCAAATGCTTTTTGTAATCCATCTCTGCGGCTGCCCGAGGCCACCCGGTGGCCATCAGGAAGGCGGCACCATAGTTACAGAGGGCCTCCCCCACCGCCCTCTGTCTTGCTTGGCCACTCACTCCTCTAGGGGTAGGAGGAGTCCCGGCAGGAATGGGGCTGGGCCAGTGACGTGCGCCCGGGGCGGTAGGCAGGGCGAGGGGTATTTAAGTTCCCCTCGCCATCTTAGATGCCTCTTTGCCGCTCCGGACGCCCCCAGACGCTACCAGGACACTCTTTTCCCTCCCTACCTCTTACCCTGAGTGTCAGCTGGGGGGGAATTGGTTGAACTTTATAATGTATCCTTTTTTGTTGCAGGCAGAGTTACAGGGCGATCCGGAAGCAGAGAGGTGCAGCACTGTACCTCAGCAGGCACATAGGGGTGCCAGAGCCTAAGACCTGGACCTCAGGGGAGGTCCGGGAACCCGTGTCGGCGCCCCAGTAGTCATTCGGGCGGTTGTGGGCCTGTGCAACCGGGGGCTTGCCTAACTGCGCTCCGTCCCACTAGGGGCGCGAGTACAATAATTACCATTAGGGGCAGCACTTAGGTGGTTCGCCACGGTGCTGCTTGGTTCATCAGGCGGGCAGGTGGCGAGAATGCGGCCTGCCCTTGGATCGCCCGTTAGATAACCCATCATGATTACATAAAGTTGTATGTAATAAACCTGCAGCAAGTATTTCCCAACATAACACTTGTGTCTTGTGTGTTATTTGCGGGTTTGTTGGTATGTTGTGGGGCGGGGGAGTCCTGTTGCCATGATGTAACTATGTTGGCAGCAAGTGTTGTAGACATTACAGATGATGTATTATCACGTTGGCTGGATACTTCGATTCCAGGACTCACAGGCACCCGTGCATAATTTTAAACCTATTGCATTTGAAATGCTGGTTTTTTATTGTATATGAAGTACCCCACGACAAAACACGGAGATGTATTGGCAATGTCCGTTATTTTTGCTTTCCTACATAAACAAATGCTTTCAATGTTGTATAAGAAAATGGGGGTGGGGGAGAACCTGATGAGCGGTAGCGGAGAGGGTCGCGCACATAGGGGTCGGGCGGTGTTACACTTGACACCATTAAACGTACTAATGTAAAGGGGTTAACATAGACGGTCTTGTGCAGTTCCAGGCTACCGGAAACGGCCATCAGGGGGCGCTGTGTGTGAGGGGAGCTGAGCAGGGGGCCTTTCACTGGGGGTGACAGGCAAGGACTGGGGGCCATGTCGGCGGGGTAGTAAGGTTCACGGAGGCCGAGGCATGGAAGTGTTTGCCAGACAGAGGAAGGCCCGTCCTGTGCTCTGAGGCCATATTGCCATCAAAGCCCCCCTCCCCCATCTGACGCTCTCCCAGACCTTATCTGTGTGTCCTAAAAATAACGTGAGAAAGGTTTCCATGGTAGAATGGTGGGGGAGGGGGAGGGGGGAGGGGCTAAGACATAGAAAGAAAGGCAGTGCTGAACCGGGGCTTCCTGCATTGGCAGATGCTGTATCTGTCATGAGGGATGTGCCAGTATGTATGTGTGTGTGTGTGTGTGTGTGTGTGTGTGTGTAAGCCACTCTTAGTGCACCCGTGTGTTAACCATGCACCGTGCAGTATGTTAAACTCTTGCTTTCAGTGCACCTCGTGAGTTGAATACACAGCTCCCAGAGCTCCCCCTGTCAAAAACGCAGCGCTCAGTGCACGCTGTGTGTTAAATACGCTGCGTTCAGTTCACCCCCTGTGTCTAACAGGCAGCACTCAGTGCACCCCATTTGTCACTCATGCTGCACTAGCTGCACCCAGCGTTTGCACACAGTGCACCTCGTAGTTAAACACGCAGCGCTCAGACCACCAATGCATCAAGGCGCTGCCCTCAGTGCTCCCCGTGGGTTAACACGCAGTTCAGTAAACCAGTACGCGACATTCATGTTATTAGGCACGGCGAGATTAAGGCCCACATGCATCATTGTTACATTTTGCACTTCCTAATTTGCGAAAAATAAGGAATCGCAAATTAAGAAGTGCAAAATGCTATGCATCATTATTTTCGGTATTCATTTGTGATTCGGTAAAAATCGCAATTTTTACCGAATCCCAAATGAATACCAAATTCTTTAGTTACTTTTCGCAATTCCCATTGATTCCTATGGGCCAAAAGGCCCATAGGAGTGAATAGGAAGGCATCAGCAAATTGCGAGTGGCACTTTGAAAATTTCATGGGTGCAGGGGGGGTCCAAAGGACCCCCCATGCACCCCTGAAATGTATTTTTCGCATCATGTTTCACACACACATGTCCTAAGGACATGTGTGTGTGAAACATGAATGTTGAAAAAAAAAAAATTTTATGCATTTTAAACACTTTTTCCAAATTTACCGAGTGGTTCAACCACTCGGTAAATTTGGCACCCTAATTGCGAATTTGCACTTGTAAAACTAATGATGCATTGTTTTTAAGAAATCGCACATCTGCGACTTCTTAAAAGCACCCGCAATTTTAGAACTCGCAAAAATGTTACGAATTCTAAAATTGCTTCATGCATCCCAAAAAGCACTTTTGCATTCGCAAACGGCCGATTTTAAGGAATCGCACCGTTGGCGACTACAAAAATGCTTGATGCATGTGGGCCAAAGTGATTGGACATGGAAACAAACATCAGTCCATTAGTGTGATTGTTTTTGGCGCTGTAGGAGCACGTCGCTCTGTACATACATACATACACACGCTCGGAACCAAGAATACAAAATGTTAACAAAAACATGGATGCGTGTTCAAGCGCCAGCCCGGCAGCAGGGGAGGGGGCATGCGCGATGTCCTCATTGTCAGATATTCGTGGTGCTGCAGAGGGCTCCTCGTAGTGTGTGCACTGTGTTCAAGCGCCAACCCGACAGAAGGGGAGGGGGCATGCGCGATGTCATCGCAGGAGCGTGCGACCATATGGTGCCACCAGAAGGCGCCGCACGTTCCCGCGAGGAAATCTCCAGATGTGCACGCGTTGGCATTGCAAGCAATGCAACGCGTGCACGTCTTTGATGCAAAAAGCTGTGCTGATAGCTTTAGGTCTCTTCTAAGCAGCGCGCATGTGCGCTGCATAGGCGAGACCTAAAAAGGGCAGGACTCAGGGAAGAGCCCTGAGGAAGAGTAAAAAGAAGGGAATTAAAAGCATCGAGTGCAACAAATTGCATCTGGTCAGAGAGAAAGGATTGATCCTTGAACCCAATGGAAAAAAGACAACTAAGGAGGATATCATGGTTATCGGTGTCAAATGCCGCCAAGGGGGTCTAAAAGAATCAAGGCAGCATTGACTCCTGCATTGATGGTTTGTCTTATTTGCTGTGATGCAGTGATCAGAGCAAGTTCAGCACTGTAATGGCTTCTAAAGCCAAACTGAGAGGCATCAAGAGGATCACGTTCCTCAATGAAAGCTGTAAGTTGAGTTAATAGCCTTCTCAATGATTTTTGCAGGGAATGGGAGACAAGAAATAGGGCGATAGTTATTAGGATTTGAGTCGTGCATATTTAGCTTCTTAAGGAGGGGAAACATTTATGCTAATTTCCACTTTAATGGAAAATAGCCAGTGCTAAGTATCTGAATAAAAATGTTCGTAAAATGCACTGAAATGATTTCAGGTGCAACATTAATCATTTTTTAAAGGCAAGGGTCCCAAGGGGAGCCGGATTTGTTTGTGAAATTACAGTCAACACTTGGGCTGGAGACAGTAAGGAGAAGGTGGACAAGATACCAGGTTCCACGCCTACTATAGGCTGAGGGCAACTTAAAGTATCACCAAGATCTGTGAGAGACCCTACTGGGGTGGCTACTGTAAAGCATCCTGGATCAGCTGAAGCATCACTCTCTGCGGAAACCAGGGTGGGACTGTGATTTGTTGAAAAAAGATTAAATACTGCGTTCACCTTCTCCAGAAAGAAGTAGCCTAGAGAATTGCAGAAATCCTAACTAATTTTTTTTTTCAGGAGGCTTAGTTAGAGCTCTTTAGGGGATTTTTTTGATAATATTATCTTGGTGTTATGTGCAAAATAATAGAAAGTGCAGCATAGTATCCCGCCCCCCAAAATCGCAGTCACATAATTCACTAAAACACTGGTTGTTTGTAAACCTAGACAGGTAGAGCTCGGAAGGGAAGAACCCTAAGCAAATTTTGATATATAAAGTGTAACGTCCCTCCAGGATTATTTTGTTAAGTTACTTTTCCAGCTCATGTGATTGTTTGACAGAAAGGTAGATATCAGTCAAGTAGGTCAGTAGTGCGGTGCCAATCTTGCTTGAAGTTTAAAATAAAAAACGTCTGCTCCACCCTCTGTTTTTAAATTAAGAGTTGATTGCTACACGGTTCATGCTCAGTATTCTTTCAACATAAAGAGTCCATGCATTATTTGAAAGTTTAGGGGGCTCTGTTGGCTCGGCCGCAGGTAAGATGCCCCAAATTGATTAGTGTTTACGGGCCACCAATAAATCACCAGAGCAACAGCAATAATCTCAGAAATAGGTTGTAGTCCCAACTCCAAGAAGAACAGGGTAAGGAGTAGTCAGACTAAGTTTTAACAAAGATATTGGGAAGTTGTTTCCTGTGATCTGCAGCAGTTTAGTATGGCTGTATACCCCCATACTTCAGCACCATACGTTGCTGAATCAACAGCTTTCTATCTATTAACTTGGAGAATAAAACGCAGTGCTTCGCAGCAGAGTTCATATTTAAGCTGCAAGTGGCATTCGACAAGCAATTCAGATTAATTAGTGCTTTGTCAATATGGTCTGTCCAACTCAACTTGTAGTTGAAGCAGATTGCCAAATAGTCATGGACTCACAATTCCTGAAGGACATGGCCACCAATCCTTTTAAGAGACGGTGATGGAGACATAGCTATGATCTTGGTTTTGCAAGGGTTAACATATAGATCATTGGTTTCACAGGGGCTCTCAAATTTTGAAAACGACTTACACATTTCATTCTGGATGTGAGTTAAATTAACTACATCTGCAAGAAGGAGAAGAACTACCTTCTTATTAACCGTTTTCGGTGCATCAGGGTAATCTTTCTTAGAAACCCTTCCACATGGTTTAAGAAAAATGCAAACAGTAAGGGAGCAAGAACACACCATGGCAGCCCTCCAGAAGGGTTGTTAAAGTATTCACAACATTCTTCAATAGCTCCGTAATAGACGCAAGCATTTGTCTCCTCCTGAAGGTTTCCAATACCTTGAAGAAACAGGTTTATAGCCCGAGAGTTTCCAAGCCTTGCCACAGTTTAAATCTGTTTACCAGAATGGATGCTGATTTCAATACTACACACAAAGATAAAGTGTCAAATGTATTTCACCCACATCACGTTTTTGCAGTGTTTTCTCCTCTGCTACTCTCCTCAGGTCTTCCCATACCATGTGTTGCTAAAGTTGCTTTTCGGCTCTTAATAGACCATAATATTCTCTCCAGAGAGTTTTGAAAAGGTCCTCATTTGCTGACATTGTATGCCACACACATTGAGCCTTAAGAGCTCCACTTTCATCATCTTTACAGGACCTAACAATTCAACTATCGTGCTTCAAATTACCATAAGATTTCCTCTTGCATGAAGTTGACCTGAAAAACAAGAGTTTTTTGAAGATACAACTGTCATTTTATAGGATGGTGTTAGAGTCTTCTTTTTCAGAGGTGTGGAAGGCAGTAAGGTTATCTATCCGCATTCCATTTCATTGATCTCCTAATTGAAACTGGTATAGTGGCAGGGGCGTTTATCACAGCACTAGGTATTCTTCATAGGAATTTTACATCTAAAACAAAGTGAAACATGGTCACTCTCGGGACAATGTACTACCCTCATGTCCTCAACCAGGTGTCCCAGATCATTCTGAACAAGATGTAATCGATCATGCTGGAGTCCCTTTACAAATAAATTATTATGTCATTTCCTGCAATATCATAAGAATGAAAGGGAATAGTTTAGTGCATATGATGTCATTGAAGGAACAAAGATTGCATCGGTGCAACTTCCGCTCCCCAGCGGTTTTTGATGAATCATCAATGAGAATATTCTCTTTAGTAGTTCGTGGTTTTAAAACAAGCAAAACGTCTGTCCTGTTGATTCGCAGATAGTACAGTTTTATTCTGGAACTGTTGTCTGGACCAGATTCGGATTAATCAATTGCTTCCAAATGACAATACATCTAAAAATTGAGTTTCACCAGCTGCTAATGTTTCCTTATGTCCTTCCTTCAAAGCTAAAACGTCCACCTAGTGACCTAGGAGTGTGCACTCATCTTCCCTTGAGAAAGGATTTATTGAACTTGAATGCTAAAGTAACAGAAGTACCTCTACTGAAGAACATCTGGTATAATATATCCTTCACACTTTGTTCATTCCTACACTTTATACTACATCGCAAGAAAATTGGGGGATGGGGAAGATGTGGACTAATTACCTTGAACGTTGAAACATGGGAAACAAGGTAATGTACCAGCCACTCTCCTGAACAAAGGGAAGTTCTGGTGGGGCAACAATGGATCTGGACTCCCGCTAAGGACCTTTCCTTGGTAGCAATGAATGGTATTCACACTGCCCAATTGAAAGTTCCCAAGGGGAAGGGATAATGGAAAGGAGAGACAAACAAAGAAACAGATCACACAGGCTCTGCACATCTCTCAGGACAGTGATCTGCTTTGGCTGGAGGATGATGCTCTTGACTTCTGTAAAGAACAAGTTATGTTAATGCACAATTGTTAAGCAAAAACAGATATTGAGTAATTACTTTTGCTAAGTGGATGACTGATTACCCTTTTAAAACAGTCCTTAGTGATGTCATTGCCGGATGTGAAACAGGGTTCCTTTAGCTGATTTAGCAAAAGGTTCAACCTTGTTCCAAACCAAACTTGAGGGCTCATTACGATGGCGTAATGATGAGAAATACCCCTCGCCGTAGTAGGATGGCGGTGGGTATCGCAGCGGACGCAAAGTTCAGCCGCTGCTTTTCTGCCGGTCGGCAATTGTTACGATTTCCGGCCAGGTGGTGCTGGGCTGCTAATATGGTGGCGGTGCCTAGCAGGCACCGCCTGCCATATTAGGATGTGGGTGATTGAGAGGCCTTTCCATGGCGGCGATACCCCCATGGAAAGGCTGGTGGGGATTTGCTTTGGGGTCCGGTTGTGGGAGGTGCCCCTGCAGTTCCCTGCACCACGTGGCAGGCACCGCATGGTGCCTGCCACGTGGTGCAGGGAAATGCTGTGCATGCCCTTTTACCATTGTCGACGGTGCTGCAGCTAGCAACACTGTCCACAATTTTAAAATGCCAGGATCCGTCCGCCAGTATGGTGATCACATCCTAATTGGACCGGTGGGACCGCCGCTCGTCTGGCGGTGGGTCCCATCACTGTGATGATGGCGGGCGGTGAGCCCCTTGGTTCTTGTTGAATCCAGATTTATTAATATTTACAATGAAACTGTCTTAATAAATCCTTAAATGGAGTTTTGTCCATCGAGTATAAAGATGTCTTTTTCAAAATGAATCTGAGAGATAAGCACTTCCAGGAGCCTATGCAAGACTTGAGATTCACTCGTATCAATTTATTTGCTTCTTACAATTTAATTACGATTCCCAAAACTCATGAACTATCATTATGCACCTTTAGTTACAATGTTTGAGAGTTCTTACTGCACCTGCCTTTAGTAAAGAAATTAGTTTAGCTGAACGTTGGTTGAGATCTGATCATCAAGTGGTGGTTCCTTGGTGAGTTATTCTTGATTTTTCATTCCTCCTTTGTCATTGTCTGTAGGAAGATTGAGTCAGTGCTGGGACGAGGAGCGCAGCTGGAAGAAGGTCAGAGATCTGAGTGGTTGCCATGGGGGTCTTGAAGATGCCGAACTGGGTCGGGTGAGAAGAAAGCCAACAGGAGTTGTAGTGATAAGAAGAGCTGGAGCTGCTGTGATAAGGTGAGCAGGATTCGAAGCAGGAGACGTCCGGAGCTCAAACAAGTGGGTTTGAGCGAGGAGGCAAAGGCCTCTTCCGAGAGCCTGGGGGGGTTAAATAGATAGTAGTGCCAAGTGTGGTGCCAATGAGTCATCGCAAATTAGATTGGAGCTGGCAGGAACCAATCAGAAATTCATCAGTAATTACCAATCAGTGAGTCATCAGCAATTACTGGCAGGAAACAATTAGTGAGTCATCAGCAATAAATGCCAGTGTAGGGAAACAGTGGGCGATACAATAATAGTGTAAATACATGAATGTCTCATAAGAGCTTGTTCTTTTTTCAAAGGTCAGGAGCCCTAGTATGGGCAACAAAAGCACCAGTGAAAAAACACAGACGATCCTGCGTGTACACTACCATTGCCATTAGAGAATTCCTACTCCAAGTAATGTCTTAATAGGGGAAGGGGACAATTACAGGAACAAGCGATGGAACAGGAAAACTGGGTCATGACAGTTAAAATTTCAGCATTGACCCAACTTAGTGTGATTCTTGGCCACGTTATCATCCTGTGCCCAATACATATTGTAAAGTTCTCCAATGCTCATGGGTCATACTGGGTAAAAATTCAAGCAAAGTTTTTTTTATCCATGGGTGATTTTTTTGTGCAAAACATTATTCAGGATAAACTACAACATATACTTTTACAGGATTTATCACACGCAATGCTGCAATTAAAGCTTTACTAAATTCATGAAGATGGTAAATTTGTTTTTACAAAATCACTGAAATGGCTTCTGCCAGTTTCACACACACATAATTTATGTAATGCTCAATCCATATCTACTATTCCATGTGATTCTAGTCTAAAGAGAATTAACTCCAATATCAATTGCTAAAACATACATAATAAAATCATGAAATCAGAGAAAGAAAAAATTAGAACATAATCACTGTACTACACATTAACTACACAGATGTCCTTATGTAGGCATCAATTAAATAAGTTAAGCTATGGACGCTGATCTAAGTACATTATTAAGCTGCTTCTTCAGAAATAAAAGTCATTTTATTCTTGTGGTGTGATGTAAAATTTTAGTGAGTGCAAAAGCATGCAAACAGATTGTTCAACATAAGAAAATGAAATAGGCAGACATGCAAATACTAAATGATACCATTTTTGCTGAGGTCAAAAAGAGCAACATATATCAGAAAGTGCATTGGACTTGGTTTGGGATAATCTATGTAATTATTTATGTATTGGCTATTTCATGCAGCAGTGACAAAGCCCAATTTGTGGGAGAGTGATCTACTTAGGAGGGGTAGTGTAAAAATTATGAACATGTATATATTTATATATATCTATATCTATGTATATATTACTTACTGGTGGTTGCCAGTAGGTAGTTATAGTTAGGACCTAGTTTACATTGGAAAACTATTTTTTGATTTGCATATATCTTTGGTGCCGTTTGATGAATCATCGCAAAATTTCCAAAACTAATGAGACGCTCAGGTCAACTCCTGTCTTGAAAGTTTCGGGGTGTAATTGTCAAGCAAGGGCCGAGAAAAAAGGGGGTCCCTAAATGGGTTTTCTCCATGTTAATTTCCATAGGAACTTTTGTCGTGGCTACAGGCAGAACTGCTGAACAGAATGGCACCAAATTTGGCAGAGATGTAGCTGTTGTTCCAGAGTGCACTCTTTGCTTTACATGGTGTAAATCTGTTCAGTAATTCCTGGCAAATTAAAAAAATAAAATTATCGATATCTGGTGACCACGAAGGATCCGCTAATCCTCCTGAGCACAAGCTTCATTTTGATTGGCTGTCAGCACTCCAAACCAAGAAGTATTGAAAGCCATTTTGTGACTCGGTAAAACCGAGTCACATGAAAAAAGGGTATTTATTGAATAAAAAAAGAAAAGGGGGCAGGGTAGAAATGTCGGCGGGATTTGCGCATCCAGCGTGAATTTCGCAGTAAAATGTAAAAAACAAAATGAAGTTCAGTATGTCGTGCTTCGTTTTAATGAGCCCCCGGGTGGGTCAGGTCCTAGAGGGAATATGAAGAATATATGTGGGGGCGCGTGGGCACTGCACCCCCGGGACCTCCACCCGGCTTTTCATTGTTATGTTCCTCGCGGCCCCCCCAAGCCCTGGGGACCGCCACCTCCCCGGGTCTGTATTTAATTATTCGAGGGGGACCTCGCGGACCCCTCAAACCCCAGAAACCACCACCTGCCCGGGGCTTTTCTTTATTTAGGGGGGCTCATAGGCCCCCCTAAGCCCCGGAGGCCACCACCTCCTCAGGGCTTTAATTATTGTAATGCATGGGTCGGTTGCGGACCCCCTACCCCGGGGACTACCACCTCCCAGGGGCTATTTACAAGTTGGGAGTTGGGCTGTGTGGCCCCTCTCCTGGAGCCTTCCTTGGCCCTGGGGACTGCCACCGCCCCGGGCATGCTCCAGCAATGCATGTCAGCAGCTCCCCTTGTCCAAACGCATTGCCGGCTATGGCAGGATTCAGGGAGCCGGTAGGGACAGTGGGGGCATTGGGGCTCCCCCACGGTCACCAGTGTGAGAGAATGCCCTGGGGGATTATTATTATTATTATTATTAAATTAGTTTTGTAACGTGCGCATCTACCCAAAAAGGGTTTCCCGGCACCTAGCACACAAATTGCTAGAACAATTTACTACTAAAAGAGCCAAGTTTTACGATTTCTTCGAAAGCTGAGATAGGACGGGTCATTCTTCAAGGACACCGGAAGAGAATTCCAGATTTTGGGGCCAAGACAAGAAAAGAACGGCCTCCCATTCTTGCAAGTTTAAATCTGGGTATCACAAAGTCTCTATGGGCTGTAGAGCACAGGGGGCGAGAAGGAATGTGAGGATGGATGAGCTCTTGCAGATACGCTGGTGCCACACCTTGTTTGATTTTAAAGATGTAACACATTGTTTTAAATGTAATTCTTTGATCAATTCTAAGCCAATGAAGATCAAGTAAATACGGCAAGATGGAAGCCTGCTTAGGAACTTGACAAAGAAGGCGTACTGCAGAGTTCAGAGCTACCTTTAGCTTTCTCAGTACCGTTTGGCAGCTACCGAGATAGAGAATATTGCCGTAATCGAGGCGAGAGGAGATGAGTGCCTGGACTACCATGCGTTGGGTTGAGGCAGGAAGTATCCAAATGATCTTAAGAAGCCACCTCAAGATCGAAAAACAGATGGCAGCAACACTCGCCACCTGTTGTCTCATAGAGAGACTATCATCAATAATGATGCCCAGATTACGGACATTGGTGACAGGTAGGGGAAAGGAACCCATTTCCTGAGGCCAATGGTGAGGGCCCCATAGGTCCCTGTGCTTGCCCAGGATAAGGACCTCAGTCTTATCCCCATTTAACTTCAAAAAGTTAAGGCGCATCCACTCTGTCACTTGCTGTAGGCCGCACAGAAGGGCAGATGTTGTAGCGTCTTTAGTGGTGGAAAGCGAAAAGACAATCTGCGTATCATCCACATACGAATATAGGGAAAGACCCGCCTCTTCCACAATCTCTGCCAGAGGTCTGACATAGATGTTGAAGAGCAGGGGACTTAAAATGGATCCCTGTGGGACTCCATGTGTGATACGCAGATCTTAGATGATGCCTAAACAGAAAAGACTTGAAAAGTGCGACCATCAAGGAATGAAGCAAACCAGGATAGGCCAGTGCCGTCCAGCCCAAGAGACCTAAGGCCGTTAAGCAAGATGTTATGCGACACAGTGTCGAATGCGGCACTTAAATCTAAAAGAATGAGTGCCGCAGTTTCCCCTTGATCTAAATGCTGGCGCAGTTTCCCAGTAACCCCAAGCAGAGCGGTTTCAAGAAAGCCAACTTTGTCTATGTGTTGTGTCAGTTGAGTATTGATATGTTTCTCCAAGATTTTGGAGAAGGCCGGAAGCAGAGATATAGGTCTAAAGTTAGATAGTACAGAAGGATCTGCTCCGGCCTTTTTCAACAAAGGGATGACCATGGCTCGCTTCCACTCGGGGGTACCAAGGCCTCCCACATAGAGGCGTTAAGAAGATCGATAAGGATGCCTTTAGATGTGGCAGAGAGCTGACAGAGGATGTTAATAGGCAAAGGATCAAGAGGAGACCCAGATTTAATACTGTTTAAACAATTTTGGGAAGACACCTCTTCAAAATGGGTGCCAGGAAGAAATCTTGGCTATCTGGTCACAATTACTGTGATATGTATGGTCAAATGCAGAAGCCATACTACACAAGGAAGGGGAAGGAGCAGAGAGTGACTTGTAAATAAGTTCAACCTTCTGAATAAAGAAGTCAACAATGTTGTTACATTGATTTTCATCAAGGACAGGAGGAGGAGGGATGGTATCAGAGCCAGCTAACTTCTTCACTACTGAAAATAGAGCCTGAGGACGATTAGATGCCTTAGTTATTGTTAGCAACGTAAAAAATGCGTGCCTCTTTACACACTGAATGATAATTTTTAAGAGCAGCTTTGTAAGCATCTTTGCAAGTTAAAGAGTACGATCTCGACCATCTTCTTTCTAGTGCTTTACATTTAGACTTAACAACTTTAAGGTCGTTTGTAAACCATGGGGCAGGGGGGTGATGAGTAAAGCTGCGTTTGGGTACAGGTCGCAGACAGATGTCAATGGCATTGGTTAGCCAGTCCGAGACAGAAGTATTTAATGAAAACAAAGGTAAAGTGACATCAGGTATGCTAGTAGACAGAACTTTATTAAAAGACTCCATATTCAACTTGCCCCATGAAGGGGCCCCCGAGGCAAAAAAAAGCCCTTTGAGGGTAATTGATTTTTTGCTTTTTTAAATATAAAATGGGTAGGCCTCAGGGGATGGGGTCCCAGAGGCAGAGTTTGAGTAATAGAATGGGGGGATTTTTTTGTCTCGCGTGCTTGGAGTCACGACTCCATTGTGGCTCTCAGCGCGGCCCCCCGTGTAACTGCTAAGGGTCCCAACTCAAGGCAAAATTAAAAAAAGAGTATGTATGTTTTAAATAAAGTAAGATTATATGTGCGGTTATAGGGTGGCTCTAAAAAGAGCCCTTGTTTTAATTCTGACTTGGTTGAAGC
This sequence comes from Lissotriton helveticus, assembly GCF_964261635.1. NCBI lineage: Eukaryota > Metazoa > Chordata > Amphibia > Caudata > Salamandridae > Lissotriton > Lissotriton helveticus. The sequence continues at coordinate 1,186,790,988 of NC_136061.1, read as the reverse complement.
TAAGTGTGGACGCACACACAGCTTTAGGTTGTTGAGGACAACTCTGTTACCTTGATCTGTGAAGGGCACTCCATCACGTCTGTAGATGTTGTGCATATCGAAACGTAGATTGTTGTTGTAGATGGACCCCATTCAATGATCTCTGAGCTATGCAGAAACAGCTTTATTGACATTCTTCCTAGCTTTCTCAAACTGTAGACAGAATTGAGTTGACCAGTTCCATTTCTGTCTTTGGCATCTATTAGAGTATACAAAGACAGTTTGGGGCAAAAGCAACCTCAATTGTGCAAAGGTGTGCTGAACTTGAAACTACGGTGAACTTGTGACCTGCCGGTACTGTTGTATGTTCCATGAACTGTTACTATGGAGACTGGCACTAAGTAGAATATGGGAAGGGTTGAAACTTAACTGTGAACTTAAAATGTGAAATGGATACATAACTATAAGTGAAAATTTAGTAAATTAAGGTTTTGTAAGACAGTAGTATGTGGAGAAGTAGTGTGCTGCTGAAAAACTATAGTAGTATTATTAAAAATAGGTTTTTGAACTCCTATGTGGAGTCACGGCTCCACCGCGGTGAAGTCGCGACTTCGGATGGTTACAGAAGCAATTTGGGCACCATTTGAAGACAGTTAGAAAGGGTTCACATGTCTAACCAATAGAAATGTGTTTTAGAATTTGAAATACTAATGGAAGCAATGTGATATGATACTTTCAGTTATTTGAGTGCAAAAAGAGAGGGAAAGTTTGCCATTTCTGGTTTCACCTTTCTGACAGAGGTACATTACGTTTCTTGTGTGGAAAAGAAAATCTGTTAAGAGTTTCTGATATTTGGTATTCTACAATACTACCTCAAACTTGAGTAACGAATTTGTAAGGTGTATTATGTATTATTCAGCACTACTTTATTGTTCCTAGTGATATTTTTACTTGAAAGAAAAATCTAAGTGTTGAAATTGTAGGACAAATGTGATGTATGGAATATGTTATGAAATGTACAGCTCTCTATTGTACTTTGTATTATTATAATGAAAAGAGTTTTGAAATAGTTTGTAGACAGTAACATGGTAGAAGGATTAGTATTAACTTTCTGAAATTATCTAGGCAGTACTCTTGTACTGAACTTTTCACTGAGGCACTACTCATCTAGTCATGCATTCCCTCAGGCACTACCCACCACCCATCTATTTGTATGTTTCTTTGATATATGATGCCACTTTTAAAAGGTACAGACACATGCAACCGTACTTTCTGGAATATTATGAGACTTTTAACAGATAGATTCAAAAGGTTTCTGCTTTGTATTTGCTTAGGTGCAACACTTAGGGCCCGATTCCAGTCCGGGTCGGACAGCCCTCCAAGAGCTGTCCTTAGCGTTACCTTCCGACCCAATGGTTCTGGGAGCCGGTTCGTCTGGATGAAGAAGAATGATGCGCAGATGTGTCTAAATCCCGACTGACACGTATGCTCTGAATCAAGCAACATTACATGCTGGAACCAGAAACGCTGAAATCAAGTCGACCAGAAGCTTTTACACAGCAGTTTCAGGCCGGGCAAGTAAAATACGTACTTCCTAAATGCCGAAAGGGTCGCCACTTACAGCACGTTCCAGCATCCAGAACAGCAGTCTCTCCGCGCCGAATTGCGCCACAACACGATCCAGGGCTACAAAATGAACAAACCATGTATCCGATCTCGCATGTCATCCCTGTCCTGTAAGTCTATGACCGAAACAACAACAGGAATCGACGTGTACCCAGCAGATGGTAAGTTCTACACCCTTAGGGGGTAGATAGCAATAACTGGCAGCAGTCACAACCTATATGGTGGCAGGGGTACTATCACTACCAGCAGCCCCAACCTATAGGGGTGGATGGTCAAAACTAACAGCATTACTGAACCCATAGGGGGTAGATAGCTATCAATGCCAGCTCTCCATAATCATAGGGGGGGTGCAAATAATCAGAGCGGCTGTTCTAATTAACGAAGTAGTATTCAAACCAGATATGGTAGTAAACTAGGAAAACTTATATGATGGAGATCCTGAAAGGACAGAGCCTGTACAGTAAAAAATGCAGCGGTAATGCCGCGAAGTACTGGGTCACCGGCGATCCTTAAACAGCAACTTTCCCAAACGACAGTTAACAGGCGGGTGAGCCGTTGACCAAAACCTTAAGCGGGTACGCTGGTGCGAGGCACAGGCACTGGTTCACCTCTGTACCAGCACTCCCCAATCATCTGCAAACCACCATGTATGATTCCTGGCCGTATCACCACAGGTAATGTAGTGGCAAAGTAGTGGCTGTGTTGCTAACAAACATTGAGCTGATAAGTGAAAGATTTCTGTGGCGACTAAACATCCTCTGCCATGTGCAGAGAAGCATCGCACATGGGGGCCGACAATGCCTCCAATGGATAAATACACAATGTAAGTAGTGACCATCATAATCCATACACACATGTTCGCACAAACAGACACACATACTAAGGAATCCTATGTAGACTGCAGATTTTTGGTGATCAAGACCCATACCTTGGCAGCAATGGGACACACTAACCATGATGAATGTGCAGACTGTTGAGGTAGGAGTTCCAGGGACAGTATGAAAAAGCTACAACCAACTTCCAGCCAATGGCCCACAAAAACTATACCAATGCATTGGTGCAGATGCACGAACACAACCAGTCATCCTCACACTGCATATCGAACACAACATGTGTGTGTGTGTCTCAGTGTACCCAGGGTAGTACGATACACATGATGTGAGTCTGATCTCCAATGAGACATATATGTACACAGTGCAATCCAGAAGTTACACAGGAATTGGGTACCTCTATGTGGGCAATCAGGCATTGTCAGATGAGTGGGTTCATAACAGACTCATGTGACATAAGCTGGCCGGAACACCTAACAACACAGCAAGAAACAGACCCACTCCATCAGTACCCACAAGGACCCTACATTTTGGTGACAGTAGCCCATATGATAATCCCTCTGTGATGACTAATTTGAATTTAACCCATACTGTGGAGAATAGTCACATGTGCACACCTTGTCATGTTGTGACAGCCAAACTCCCATCACACCAACACAGAAAAATCACTGTGCATGCCCTGTAATTTAAGGTCACTATGTAGATAGGGGCCTACACATGAGAAAAATCAGTTATGCCCACTCTCAATACCACACACCTTGATCTGCAACAATGTGCAGCAGCTAAGCACACATGGACTACTGACCTTGCACATGCACCTATGACAATCCTAGGGGTGGAGTGAGGACCCAAGGTGTACAAACACATCACATATGGCCAGTCAACAACCCTTGTGAATGTTTTCAACAATGCATAGTATGAGTTACATGTGCATGACATGAAAAGTATCTGATACATCGGGATCCCTGTCACAGTCCCAGACCAATGAAGAGTGCTAGGAGACCCACAAAGAACACATGTTGACATCACACGACATTGAAATTTCAGATCTGATGAGCGTGAGCAGTGACACACGCATACAAGTGACCCAGTCACAGAAAGACACCACATAGTGAAAACAACCAGATGTGTGAAACATAAATGTGCCGTGGTGAATACTGAATATGTCCCATGTGCATTTGCCCACATTCCAGGTCCTTACATCAAACAGACCACATATTACCCCTGAAGGACCAGTACTCTATCATGCACCTACATCCCAGAAAACCTACTACAAAGACGTTGGATAAACACAGGATAAATCAGCAAGCAACACAAACCGGAACATCTGCAGGGAATATAGGCTGTGTAGAAACGGGGAAGGTTACCCACAGAGACATGCTCACATAACACACCACATGGGACCAGTCAATGTCACGGAAGAACAAACTGACATGCGGTGACTCCACTCTTGTGTTAGGGGCAGCTGTTTCAAACATGTTCTGTGCATGTCAGCATACAAATTGGTCACTGAGACCAAATAGGACACCCAGAAAGCTCTGGTCACATCAACCTGTGTACAGGTGTGTCTCTTAAGTCATTTGCACAACATCAAAACACATGGCTAGCAAGTTGCACTGAAGACACACATCACTTGTTCATCGTTGATGTGACAATCTGAATGTCCAGTGTAGATGGTCCAACAGTCTGGAAAAAGTACAATGTGCACAAATCTGAGCACAACATATGTGCAACAGTGTAAGCCAAAGATGTGAAGTTATGAAAAGAAGGTGACACTCACTGTGCCAAGTAATTCTGATCATGACCACCTCAATTTGCAGCACAGGAGGACATGGCTACATACCGTGATAGGACACATATACCATGGACCGCATGCAGTCCATACCATCATCAAATAGGGGGGTAGCACAGGCCCCTGCATTGCGGGGGGCCCCCACGCTCCCGGGGCCCCCTCACTCAGCAAGCCTCTTAATCATGAATTAAATGTTGCGCGTGCCCGGCCTCTTATTAAGAGGTCAGACGTGCGCACCATTTAATTCATGAAGAGCCTCTGAGGCCCAGCCGGGGTCCAGGCGTGCGTGCGCACCATTTAATTAACTAATAAATTAAATGGTGCACACGCCATCAATTAAATGGTGGGTGGGTGCACGCCGCGCACAGTTGTCACTCTCTGCGTCTGCACAGGCTTCAGGGTGGGGCTGGTGACCAATGCCATTGAATTTACAGTCATGTGCATTGCGGAGCGCACGCAATTAAGTGCACGTGAGATTTGTGAGGTGAACCCAGCCACGCCAGACCATCACAGGGAGCAGAGGCTGTGCTGCTCAAAGCTGGCACTAATGAGCAGTGGCAGAACTCAAACTGCTGATTTGTTTTCGGGTAATAATAATAATAATAATATCATTTGAATAGAGACGGTTGTGGAGGTGGCCGCTAAGTTGAATTGAGTGACAATAGTCGCCAAACTTGTGGGCATAAGGCAAGGGAAGAAAGTAGAGGTTCTTTACTTTTTTTCCTTTGGTGACTACGCCCAATGAATGATTAAAAAAACAAGGACGTCACATGTTGAAAATTATTGGATATAAATTAGTCAAGTCAAGTCAAGCAAGCTTTATTCGACGATTGTCATAAAAGCATACAGTACATACAAGTTTGTTTTTAAGATAATAAATATAGTTAAAAAATTTGATAAAAGTAGAGCTGGTAAAAAAAGCAAGATAAATACTCTTGAAACTGTACATATTACACAAAGAATGAATAGAGCAATTTTGCATCCATAATCAAAATTAGTTTGCAAGCAATTTAATTCTAATGGACCATGCCCACCCTAAAAATTTTGCCGTGGCTACATACAAAGTCATGCTGGTGCAGGTACAGATAATTCTTTGAGCAACCAGACCACTGTTGGTGCCAAGTAGCCTGCACATTGGGCGCAGCCAGAACCAGCGGGGGGCAACGTATGCTGGACATTCGAACAACAGGTGTCCGATAGTTTCAGAGAGCGCCGGGCATCCTGGGCATGAAGGCTTGTCTCCTGTAGACCATCTACTAGTAAGAGCCCTTACAGGCAAACTCCCGACTCTCAATTGGAAGTAAAGTTTGCGGTCCAGGGGATTCGTGTTAGTGTCCCAGAAAGCTTCCAGGTTTGGGCCCTCTTTAATGTCCAGAAACATACCGGTCAGGGAACAAGGGTCTGTTTTCCTATAAAGCTTAGTGGCCAAGGACTTCCAATAGAGGTCCTTAAGTACCTTCTTGGGGGGAAAGTTTGCGTTCAGTGGATCCTCCCACAGTTCTTTAAGGCCTAGTTCGCATAACACACCCCGTATGTGCACCAGCCACTTGATTTTGTGGGAGTTACCACTAGTAATTATATCCAGCAGTCCCCGAGTGTAGATGGCCAGTTCTGGCGTGGTCCAGATCAGCCTCCAGTATAAAACTGGGCGTAAGGATGCAATAATAGCTATTGGAGACAGCCCTAGGTCATAAAAGAGAGGAGTCAGGGGGTGCTCTGGGGTAATTTAATTAAGTTCCTTAAAAATGAGTTTTCAGACACCGTTATTTCCCTGAAGTTCTCATGGCCCCACATTTCAACTCCATATAAAGCGGAGCTAACCACTTTACCCTTTTAAACCGCAAGTACAGGGGCTATTGGTTTAGTGAGGGACCTCGAGTGTTCCAGACACAAAGCACCGGTGAGCTGTCGATGTTTCAAAGTGGCCAGCTCAATCTGCTGCTTCCAACGTAAATCATTCTGGATACACACACCTAGGTAACTAAAGGCCTGGACCCTCTCCAAAGGGCGATCATTCATGGTAACAGAACCTCTAAAAGCTTTTGGAGCGTTAAAAGTCATAAACTTAGATTTGAGTACATTAACTTCTAAACCCCGGGCGTCGCAAAATTCATCAAAAAGCGTCAACGCCTTTTGCAGCCCACTTGGGGTTTTTGCTACTATGAGACAATCGTCTGCGAACATTAAAATTGGAACTTTAGCTCCTGCAAGGATAGGGGCATCAACGTTGGAGTTAACTAATATTCTAGAAACATCATTAATATAAAGGGAAAATAAAGTTGGGGCCAGAACACAGCCCTGCCGGACTCCGGATTCGACAGGGAACTGAGTTGTGACATTTCCAGGGCTACCCCATCTGATCTGGGCATAGTTTTGGTCATGGAGTTTTTTTACCAGTGAAAGAAGGGGCCCGGGTAAACGCATGTCTTTGAGAACGTTCCACAGAGTAGAGCGGGGAACCAAATCAAATGCCGCTCTCAACAAAGGCGGCGTATAGACTGCCGCAACCCAATATCACAGTCTTCCAGTACAGCATTGTAAAATGCAACACCTGGTCGACCGTGCTGACCAAAGTCCTAAAACCTGCTTGTAGGTTGGACAAGATATTGTGGTCCCGTTCCCATGCCAGTATTTTATCCAATCTCAGCCTGCCAACATTTTTTTGTGAGGTATCGATCAGGCTGATCGGCCGGTAGTTTCCAGGCAAAGATTTGTCCCCCTTTTTGAAGACGGGTATGATTTCAGCCCCGAACCATGATTTCGGTATAGGTGCACCCTTAGCAATCATGTTTGACAAAAGAAGTATATAAGAGCCCCAAGAGTCCCTGTCCTGCAAAAATAGATCCGCGGGAATGCCATCGATACCTGGCGCTCTACCAGCGATCACTAAGTCTAAGGCACATTCCACGTCTTTCAATGTGAATGGATCATACGTGAAAGGCAAGAAAGGAATCTCCGGGAAGAGATTTAAAACGTCACCCTTCGCGTATTGCAGCTCAAAATATGGTACCCATTTGTCTTGTGGGACCCAGTTCTGGGGTTTCTCAGGGTTGCCATCCACACCCCACTTATAAACATTCCAAAACTTTTGCGTATCTTTATGGTATCCCGCCTCTTTTAAATCATTCCCCCTTTGCTCGTCCCAGTTGCGTTTGGCTTTGGAGACGGCATTTTTATAGGCGGTCCTGGCAAGTCGGATTTTTGGACTGGGCCCAGTTTTGATCGCTCTACCCAGATCCAGACGGGCCTGTCTACATTCCCCTGAGTACCATCTTGGGGGTTGAGGTGCTCGAGGACCCTTTGGCGTGCAGGGCCTGACAAAAAGGCTTTTTAGATCGCCAAAAAAGGCTTGGTGGATCCTAGTTGCCTCCATATTCATTACAGGCAATGTATCCTTTTTAAATAAAACCTCTAAGTCGCTTATTGCTTGAGCTAACTTGGTAGATATAGAGTCAATGCTCTGTTGGTTGGTTAAAACTTTGGAACATCGGACATGACGCATGTCGTTTGTTACAACAGTGTCAATGAGAGTGGTGACTTTGTTGTCCTCACCGGGTTGATCTGGGGAAATCCAGTATGAGAGAGTCAAACACAAAGGATTGTGATAGCTCTCAACCCTTTCCGTGATTATCATGTCTTTGAGAAATACCCATAGGCCCAAACTGACTAGAATATAATCAATTCTACTAGTTCGGAGGCCGTTCTTAAAAGTATTTTCCCCTGCCTTGTCACCAATAGTTCTCCCGTTTGTTGATCTTAATCCTTTGTTAAGACAGAGTGAATTAATTTGAAGTGATACTTCAGTCCATCTTTTAATTGGTTCGAGATCAAGTTTGGGTACCCCCCACTCTCTATCTTGGTCGTCCGATAGGGTCCAGTTATCATTTAAAAGGGGTTCGAAAGTTACACTTAAATCTCCCCCCACAATTAGGTTAGAATGAGCAGGTTGTGAATCTAGCATGTCTTCCAAGTATGCCATAACTACAGATTTCTTCCCTCCAGTACTGCGGGCATAGACGTTAAAAATGTAAATTGGCTCTTTATTGGGAAACTCAAGTTTTAAAGCCTGCAGGTCACTATGATTTGTAGTTATAACTTTGGTTTTAATGGCAAGATCCTGTCTAACCCATATTGTCAGGCCTCCTGATGGGCGACCTTTCCCTCCCTTTTCAGCTACTATACTATAATTCAGGTATCCGGGAAAATGCCAAGATTCCAATAACCAGGTTTCCTGAAATAAGCATATTTCATATTGGCTTATAAAGGATGTCCACTCTGGTGATTCTACTTCGGATTTTAGGCCTGCTACGTTCCAAGAAAGGATCGAGCCAGCTTTACCACAAGTGGAGACAATACCGTCAATATGAGCTTCACTCACTGAAGTAGTTGGAATAGTAGACAGGGATGGTGTATGGGCCGTATTGGGCAGAATTTCGAAAACATCGTCAGATATAGTAATCTGATCCTGCCCAATGATATCATATTTGATTTGCTCACTATATGCTCCTGGGGGGGCTTGTAGGCGCAGTCAATCATTGCAATCTAAATTGGAATTTGCCATACAGGAACCCCTGTCGGGTTTTCTAATATCATTTGGCCAGTTGGAGGGAGGAGTTGATCTCATCTGTATCCTGGAGTGGTCTGGAGAACATGATCTGAATTCTATGTTTAGTAACTCTCCTGCTATCATGTGGGTTTTAAGAATAAGTTTGATACAATCATAGACCTCGCCTGGAGAAAAAAGCTCTACTGCACGGGAAATGTCCTCCCTAATGACAGACCTACATCCTCTCACATATCTGATCCAGTGTATAGCTTTATTGGTCAGAGCTTCAGATGTTTCACGATCTCTGCCAATAGGCAACTTAGGTATATTAATCAGATACACTGCAGGAGACTGCAGGAGACTTATTTAGATCAGTATTATGTGAGGGAACATGAGAGCTCATTAAAGTGGGTCCTTTCCCCTGGCGGCTGGCGGCAGTTTTCTGGTCTACCTGCCTATCTCTGGGAGTGCCCTTGCTACCTGATCTCTCTGGAGCAATACTTGGTGGAATTGTTAGAGTGGCAGGAATTGCTGGGACTGGGACCGGCCTTGGGGTTTCGATTTAGCTTGGGTTACTCCCCTCCAGTCCCTGACCACCTCACTAAACGAGGATCTGGAATCTGGGGGTTTTCCCCGGGGGGTTGTCATAGAGCAAACATTCCCAGTGTAGCCCATTGCGCTTGTCGGATTTGGCCCCGATGATTTAGATGTCGTAGGGCAGCATAAACCTTGGTCAGGGACTACCCTCATATTATTGATTACAGTTGTCAAATGGTCGATCTTAAATTGCATCTTTTCCACTATATCACATAGATGTTTTACGACTGATATCGGGGAACTGTCGTCCGTGTCGACAGTCCTAGACACCTCAGTTTGTTTGCTTTCAACGTGGGCCATGACAGAAAATCTGTTAGAACAGATCAAAGCGTTAAGATCTTCGTGGGTCTGTGGTGGGGCTGTTATGGGCTGAGTTTGTACGATGTCAGAATCCTCCCCTAATACTTGGGCTGGGCCCGTTTTCACCCCCACAGTAGATTTGTTTAAGAACATTCCAGGAATGGTTGCAACTCCCCTCTTCTGGGACCTCCCTTCCAAAGCCCCCCCATGGCTTCCACCCTCGGGGACAGTTTGTAACAGGTCAGTACAGTCTCGAACCAGGTCATCAATCCTATCCATCACACAGTTCCCTCCTGCATGTGGCAAACGTTTTTTTGACTGTTTGTATTTCCGTTTCTTAGCTTGCTTCCCTCCCTTGGGCATCATGCCAGCAATTTCGATAGTGTCTTCCGTAGATTTACGTTTTCCCATGTTAGCGGAATATCAGTCAACATGCAGGAATGAGCAATGTGCAGTACAGTACCTTTGGCTAAACTTTACAAGGGGGTGGCCCAGCCCTGCCTCCTCCTGCCCCGGACGGCCACAGACGGCCCGCCCTTTGCCCGGGCTTAGCCCGGCGTGTCCCGCGCACGTCCCGCGCCGCGGGAGCTGGAAGTTGTAATGTAGTGCAGATGGTGGAATAGGGCGGACCTCCGCACAGGTGTTGAGCAGCACGGACTCCTGGGCAATGGAGTCCCATGCACCGTGCTAGGTTGCCCCCGCAGAGTCTGTCCAGCAAGTCCCTCAGCTCAGAACCCCTCCAGGGGTGGCAGGCAGCTCAGGTGACAACGAGCCACAAACGGCGAAGCAGGACCCACGACAGCGGGTTCCGCGAGTGGTTTTCAGGTGCCGGTGGGGGGGAGGGCGGACCTCCGCACAGGTGTTGAGCAGCATGGACTCCTGGGCGATGGAGTCCCGTGCACCGTGCTAGGTTGCCCCCGCAGAGTCTGTCCAGCAAGTCCCTCAGCTCAGAACCCCTCCAGGGGCGGCAGGCAGCTCAGGTGACAACGAGCCACAAACGGCGAAGCGGGACCCGCGCCAGCGGGTTCCGCGAGCGGTTTTCAGGTGCCGGTGGGGGAGAGGGCGGACCTCCGCACAGGTGTTGAGCAGCACGGACTCCTGGGCAATGGAGTCCCGTGCACCATGCTAGGTTGCCCCCGCAGAGTCTGTCCAGCAAGTCCCTAGGCTCAGAACCCCTCCAGGGGCGGCATACAGCTCAGGTGACAACGAGCCACAAACGGCGAAGTCATTATTTTCAGAGCAGAGAGCACCCAGGTGTAAATCCTAACAGTGCTCAAAATGCCGTGTTTTATTATGATTTTTAAGAATACGCTGACATTATTTGCTGGTGTTCAAGTGCAGTCTGCTATGACCGATTTCCCTTCCTGTTCAGAAAAGATATTTCATTTACCATCATTTAGTTTAGAATTGTGTACATTTAGAAGTGAAAATGATTGGGAAAGAGAGGATTTAGGCTGCCACCGGTGTGTGCCTTCGTAAGTGTAAAGTAAACTGCAGTTCTGTTAATTCATGCCTCACAGACAGGCACTACATCAAAGGTGATTACAACAGTTGGTAAGTTTATTTTCTATTTAGTGGAAAGGGTATGAGCTTAAACATACAATCTTGTTCCTCTTACAAGTTAAGTGGAACTGTAAGTGCAACATAGAATAGCCAGGCGAGTAAGGCAGCAAGTTTTCCTGAGAATATCCTACAACAGAGTAGCAGGTGATTTTTGCTTTCAACCGAACCAGGAGGGCATCTTTTGGCCTGCTTTAAAGGGATTGTGGGGCATATTACCAACAAGTAGCGATAATTATCGCTAAATAGGCTTAGCGACGATTTTTTTTATCGCTGCCTAACGCTGGATGTGTTAGCGGAGAAAACATGCTATTGGCAACGTTTTTCTCCATTGTGCTAAAATATCCAGCGATAGTGGCGAAATGCGTGAATATCGCTGAGAATACAGCGATATTCACGCATTAGCGACAAAATGCTCTTAGCCATGTTATCCAACTCCCATTGGATAACATGGCTAAGAACTGGTCTGAGCAGGCGTTGGTTTTTGGCGATAGCGGGAATATTTCCATCGCTACACCTGCCTTGCTAATAGGCGATAGCGACGCTAGTGACTGCTTTCAGTCGCTAACAGGTTGGGTACGCCCACTTTGCATGTCATTAGCGATAAATATCGCTAACATGCAAAGCGGGCCCCAAACCGCTCGCTATCGCCTAAAAGCTGTCGCTAACATTAGTTAGCGACAGCTTGCTAATAGAGCGATAGAATTATCGCCACTTAGCGGCCGAAAGCGGTTAAACTGCTAAACCGGCGATAATTGCCTATCGCCACCCTTGGTAATATGCCCATGTGTGTTTTTTTCTTTCTAGATCCTATCATATCTTGGAATCTCCTATGATTTCCCTAACTTAGTAATACAAAGTCACTGGGTTTTTCAACAATACCGCACATTTCTTCCTTTAGCAATTGTTTTTCAGGAGCTACCAGTGTGGATTGTCATAGTGGGCATTGTGATTCTGTTGGTGAACCATGTGTGTTTTATGATACTGTAGCTTTGAGAGGCACCTGGAAATGCACTTCAAACCATATTCTTTGCTGTTTTGTTACGTGCACACCACATTTTGGTGAATACATGTAACATCGATACCATGATCCCCAAAGCTAATGTGTGATAATGTTTTTTCCCATGTATGTTAGCACAGATTATCTTACCCTCCTTGGATGTTATACGGCTGTTGGGAAGAGGGAGTGATGACCCTGTGGCATAGCAAGCATAAGTGTGAGAGAAAGGGCCCAAGTTGCCTTATTGGAGTCCTTGTGTGGTAGTTTATCTTCAGCAAGTAAGTGGTTATTGCTTGTGCCATGCAAGATGAAGCTGTGCCTGGTATAGGTCTTCTGTGGAGATGATCCAAGTGCTTAATATGTAAACCAATGAGTGCCGGTGTTGTGTAATATCTGGTATCCCCCGGGCCTGGGATCGTGTATCCCCTTCACTTCGGCCGTCATCGGAGAATTTACCCAGCCCGGGCAGGATCAGACAGAAGCAGTCGATCTCTGCTCGGGCTGAGTGCGGGGATACCAGACAGGCTCAAGCTATAAATCAAAAATTAGCTAGCATTCGCGACAAGAATTTTCAATTCTATTAAGGACACGGAGGCGAGGATTATGCTTCTCTTTCTTATATTTGCCACTCACAGCAGCCAATGAAAAACGTTTTGTATGCAATAAAAACTACATTTCCCATGATGCTTGTACATACATCACATCCTGTATAGCCCCATAAGAGCTGCTGCATCCTGTGTCTCCTCCTCTTTCTTTGTTCGAACATATACAGTCCACACATTAATAAATCCAGTCCATTTCACAGAATATGAGTCTCAATAAACATCCTTCAACATGGAGAACCAACATTAATTAATCCAGTCCTTTTCACGGATTGTGAGCCTCAATAAACATCCTTCAACATGGAGAATTATCGTCAACTGGAAAGATCACGTCTTCTAAGCCAGAAGAACACCTGTTCCTTCTTCTTTACTCGAAGCTGAAAGGAATGAGACAGGAAAAAACCCGTAATTTCTGCTGATACAGGATATCAAGTACATGCGGGTGGGTAATTATTACCAATACTGTAATAAACCGGGTGGGATAATCCTCGCCTCCGTGTCCTTAATAGAATTGAAAATTCTTGGCGCGAATGCTAGCTAATTTTTGATTCTATTACAGGACCGGAGGCTTCGGATTATGCTAGTTTAACGCTTATCAACACAATTACAGTCTTAAATCTCCCACCGGTACATTTTATACTGCTTAAATAGAGTCTGAGAAAAACCCCATCAGGAGAATTAAAACTTGCACGACAATGTGAAGTAGCAAACAAGACTGATAAGTATTGTACTTGAGCAAACTGCGTCTCACAATAGGTTCTAACACCCTTCTCGGGCACAAGGCCCTCAACCATCGGCTGCAATAGCCTCGTACTCGCATATAACATGACAATAATCATCAACAATCGTATGAACATAGACGCAAAAACCTCAGATACTAAATCCGAGAATCATCGTTGTAAGCCATGAGGCATGTGAAGAAACACCCATAAAGTGCATTATCTCGACTTCGTGCGAACAGGCCCTGACCACATGCAGTTCAGACCTTGCTGACAGAGTAACTTCCTAGATTACATACTGTACCTGTAAAACGCGGGCTTGCTCCGCCAGAGGAACACCCGAAGGTGAAATGACTCGTAACACAGCCTGACAATATTCAATGTCCAGTCGAAATACTATTATATGTCTAGTAATAAAAGGAAATTACGAGAATTAATCTGGTTTGGAATAGTCACTCCACCAAAAAAGAATTCGAAAGAAAAAATTCGACTCAAGTTCAGCAACCTGCCCTGAACCTAGAAGAAGCCGCAGAAAAACGTCAAAAGGGGAACGCTATAAGGTGAACATTACCGAAGTCCTCGTACATTATTGGTAAATAATTCCCAAGTAGAGAAATCAGTCCTCACACAGCCGCCCAATGGCCTACATAACAACCAAGCGACCCTCTAACGCCGAAACGTCTGTCGGGAACGGAAGGACCCAGAAACACGAAAAGAACGCCCTCAGCGCGTTCGAAAAAATCCAGGAAAGTAATGTAGATACCAGAAAGTAATGCAGATACCAGAAACCTGATCGTAAATAAAGCAAAGTCGGTACCACCTAGGGAAAACTGTACTTACCACATCGCCATGTGTCAAACTCAGACCCGTGCTCGCTAGACGGCAACAATGAATCCGCGGACCGTACCTTCCTGGAGAGTCATAAAGGCATCAGCCGTGATCTACATGAGTGCAACCTCATGAGAAAAGGGAAAATTGGAAGGTAAAGCAGGAACCGGGCCGGCCTCCGTCGACCCAAGGGGCATGGGGATTGCAAAATAGGAGTCCACCCTTCACTAAAGTTGCGATCAGTCGCCGGAAATACCAGGAAAACCAGGTGGAACAATCCTTTACTGTCATGTAGTCTAAGGAGGTATACCGCAACAACCCAAATATGAAAGGTTCGGCAGAATGGCCTGAGTCCTGGAACCAGTCCCCTAAGAAGATGACCTATATGCCCATATTCGCCGAACGTTCCCGCAGTCGAGATATTGCGCATGCTGACCAGTAAGCCTCCAGAGGCGTGCACGATAAAGAGCCCGAAGAACTGAAGGGTCGGAAAAACTGCTCGAATGACGGTGCCCAACTCACCACTACCGTGGCACACCCACGAAGGGAAACTCGCGCACCGAGACCATCGGAAAGTCATCCTCGCATGGTAGAATGGGTCGTACGACCACTGAGTCGCGTAGGATCGAGATAAACCAGTAACCTAACTAAGAGCCCCATTGCCTGAAGGTTATGACTGGACTATTCCAGCACATCAAGCCGAAGTCCGGGAGTGGGGGCCAAGGCCTGTTAAGATAGACCAATCATACATATATGTATCCAAGCCACTTGAGAGGTAATACCACACGGTATTCGGAGGTTACTAGGGAGCTGAGGGAAAACGACGGAAAAAATAATAAGTACATAGACAAAAAACAAACTCATGCTTAAAGAATTGTGGTAGCAGAACGAAAAGGGCATCAATCAAGCCCTGTCACCCTGAGGTAGGTAACGTCATACACGAGGCCCTGTTGATCACACAGGAACGGGAAGAACCTGGATGTCAACATAATTAGTTCAGGAGGCTCTTGCGCTCCTATCGATAGTTGTCATCCTCCAATCTATAAATATATATATATGTATTCCAACATCATCCCCCAAGGGACATCCGTATACAATATATATGGTAGTGCAAAGCACCGCTCAACGGAGGAGTCAAGGGGGAGCCAACCCTGTGCACACTAAAACAGAGAAATGAATAATGTATCAGCTCCTCAGCAAAGCTGTAGTCATATACCAGCCCAAAGGGCGTCGGAGTCTTAGTAAAATACAAGGAGCGTGTGCGCACTCCAAGGGCCAGCCTATATTTAAGCCTGGAGGCTACCAGGAAAACTGCTCAGGTAAAGCAGGAGGCACTGAGACCTCAAACAAAACAAACAGGGGACGCCTGCGACGTGCGTAGGCCAATGTGCCCAAAATCAAGCCCAAAATTGTGCCCAAAGGGTTACGCACACCGGAGCGTTATGACTCCATAACCGCACTCGGCTACTAGGGAAAGCCTTTGGCGGAGAAAGCGCGAGACCGCGCAATAATTCAAACAACCCCATGGAAGTGACAGGAAACTTGTGCAATGTGGAAACAGCATCGTTGAAACCTAATCTAGGAGCAAAATTCCAGACACAAACCAGTTACCCATTCCATCATGGCGCAAGGCTATCGCCGCCTTTTAGCTCCAGAGGGAGCGTTTGGTTCAGTTTGCGGCCGAGGCCAGGCCGTCCATGAGGATCAATGTCGCCGGCATAAGCAGAGCGACCCCTCCACTCCCGCAGGAGCGATGTGTAAGTTGTGTCTTTGGATGAAACCAAAATGTTACCAAGCGCACCAATGCACTCCAGTATAACCAATAAAACAGACACCAGGAGAGTACGAAACATAAATGTAGGCAGAACACGAATACAAAATTATAAATATTAAACACCATTTGATAATCGGGAAAAACATGGTCCGGAGAACCTGGGATCGAACCCTGCACCACAGGAGAAGCGGCAACAGCCCAGCCCCGAGGCCACTAAAGTGTTTACAGTTCCTCTGAAATAATGGCGCCTAGCCAGCATCGAACCGGGGACCTTTGGGACGCCAGTCTTTTCACCTAACCGTTAAGCCAAGCTTAACGAACCAATATTCCCAAAGCTGATGCAGTCTGAAAACCCTGAAATGGGGAGCGAGGCTATCGAGGGCAGCGCGGCATGTGAATATCAGCGGGAGAATAAGTAAGCCTGAAAAGGCCCCCGCAAAGTTAAACATCCTAAATATCAGCCTCCTGTCTGAAATAAAAGTGCAACGTAACACCGCCATGCTCACAATCCCAGAAGGAGCCAATCAATGCGACGTGCCTGCCACAGAAATGAATTGATGTCAATTAGACACAACAGAGGCTCGAACTCCGTTCCAAGTCAGTTCCCAAACCAAGCGGGTAACGTCTTGAGCCACACAATGTGTGTTTAAGCGAGCCAAGACGCCGGCGGCATACCGCGGCCAGCAGGGACTGAAGCTGCGCCCGAACGGGCCAACCGAGCACACCACGTGGGGACTCTGCTGTGGGAGAGGGCGCCACACCCGTACGCCGCTCCCCGCGAGAAAACTCGACCATGCCCGCCGACCATCGGGGGGGACGTGGAACTTGGCCGGAGAGGCCGCACCGGTAATCCCGCAAAGCCTTCACTCCGTACGCCGCTCCCAGCGGGAGCCGCTTCGTCCCATTAAGCAGAAAACCAATCACTGGCGCCCGCGGGCGCTGGCCCCAGAGAAGTACGGCAATTCAAGCCAAGGCAACAAATAAATAAATAAACTCTTAGTACAAAGGCATCTGCTTGCTCAACATAGCGCGATACAAGCGCAAAGCATGTAACATAGCATTAAAAACACTGGTAATATCATGAAAGACAATCCAACAGTCAATTAAGATATAAGTCACAGCAAAAAGTTCTGAGCACTTAACTGTCTGCGTGAGCAGCAAAGAAAGAGGAGGAGACACAGGATGCAGCAGCTCTTATGGGGCTATACAGGATGTGATGTATGTACAAGCATCATGGGAAATGTAGTTTTTATTGCATACAAAACGTTTTTCATTGGCTGCTGTGAGTGGCAAATATAAGAAAGAGAAGCATAATCCGAAGCCTCCGGTCCTGTAATAGAATTAAGGTGTTTCTCTGAATACTGGAGCCCCTGCTGCACAAGACACAGGAAGAAATTTGAAAGCCGTACAAAGAACGAAACGTTAAATAAATGAATATTACATTTATACACGGAGTCGAAGTGAAAGAATGGAATGCTTATTTTCCAAGCAAATTAAATGAATGCACGCACGGAGTCACAGTGAAAGCATGGATTTTTGTTTTGGTGGCAAGTAGTACAAAGAAGGAAGCAGTGAAATAAATGAAAATTAAATAAATACATGCATGAGTCAGAGTGAAAGAAGGGAATTTTTATTTTTTGAAGCAGGTTGCAAGTAGTACAAAGAAGGAAGCGTGAAATAAATTAAAATTAAACACATGTACAGAGTCAGAGTGGAAGAAAATAATTTTTATTTTTTAAACAAATCGCAAGTAGTACAAAGAAGGAAAAGTGAAATAAGTGAAAATTAAACATGCACAGAGTCGGAGTGAAAGAATGGAATTTTTATTTTTGAGATGGAATCACATTGTAAATTAAAACATGAGGAGAGAGAATGACAGAGCAGGGAACATAGCTGAAAACGTTTTAGATTGCTATATATGACATTGTCATAAATTCAGTGTAATTATGAGTGACATTTCAACTGCTATCAATCAATCAATCAATCAATAATTTGTAAAGTGTACCACTCACCTGTGAGAGTCTCAAGGCGCTAGGGAGGGGATAGAGGGCTGGGGGGGTTGCTACTGCTTGGACAGCCAGATCTTGAGGCATCTCTTGATGGTCAGTAGGTTCTGGGTCTGTCGTGGGTCGATGCGGAGGGTGTCCCATGTCTTGGCGACGAGGTGGGAGAACGATCTTCCGCCGGTGGTCATCCTTCGTATGCGTGGGATGGTGGCGAGGGCGAGGTCAGCGGAGCGGAGCTGCCGGTACGGGGTGTAGAAGGTGAGTTGTGTGTTGAGGTACGCTGGGCCGGCGTTGTGGAGGGCCTTGTGGGCGTGGTTGAGGAGCTTGACGGATATCCTCTTGTTAACGGGGAGCAAGTGTAGGTCTCTCAGGTGTTTTGTGATGTGGCAGGTGATGTCGAGGATAAGGTGTGCAGAGGCGTTCTGTATGCGTTGGAGTCGCATTTGGAGTTTGGCCGGGCCTCCTGCTTAGAGTACGTTGCCGTAGTCCAGTTTGCTGCTGTCGAGGGCCTGGGTGTCCTTCTGGTGTCGTGGGGATCCATTTGTAGATATTGCGGAGCATATGGAGGGTGTTGAAACAGGAGGATGAGACGGTGTTGACTTGCTGGGTCATTGATAGGGATGAGTCTAGGATGATTCCCAGGTTGCGTGCGTGGTCGGTGGGTTTCGGTGCGGCTCCCAGTTTTGCCGGCCACCGGAGTCATCCCAGGCGGAGGGAGTGGATCCGAGGATGAGGACCTCCGTCTTGTCCGAGTTCAGCTTCAGGCGGCTGTTCTTCATCCATTCGGCGACGGCCTTCATTCCCTCGTGGAGGTTGGTTTTGGCTGTGTTGGGGTAATTGGTGATGGAGAGGATCAGCTGGGTGTCGTCGGTGTATGAGATGATGTTGAGGTGGTGCAATCGGACGATGTTGGTGAGCAGTGCCATGTAAACTTTGAAGAGTGTCAGGCTGAGTGAGGATTCTTGGAGTACGCGGAGATGATCTTGGTGGCTTCCGAGTGAAAGGAGGGGACACTCTGTGTTCTGCCGATGAGGAAAGAGGTGGTCCAGTCCAGTTCTTTATCGCAGATCCTTGCGTTATGGAGGCATGTGTGTAGGGTGTGGTGGCAGACGGTGTTGAAGGCGGCGACAGATCCAGGAGGATAAGGGCCACGGTTTCACCACTGTCTAACAGGGTCCTCATGTCATCGGTGGCGGCGATGAAGGCAGTTTCAGTGCTGTGGTTACTGCGGAATCCCGATTGGGATGTGTCCAGTGCATTGTTCTCTTCGGGAAGCGTGTCAGTTGCTTGTTTTAAAAAAATATATATATATTTTATTTGCTTTTTTAAAACATATAAACATAAGCATGTCACATGAAATTGTCCACCATACCCTACCCCCCTCCACCCTCCACCCATCCCTCCCAGAATATCACAAAAAACACTACACATGGATACAGTGGTGCTCCACCTATCGCAACATTGCACATTGCCGTCTATATCCTCCCCTGCATGCACCGGGACAACAGGGTGGCCTGACCTCCTTCTTTCACAGTCCTCCATCCAGACCATAATAGCATCTCCATTTCCCCCACACTCTTTGAACTTCTTAGGGCAACCTCTAGCTTTGTATGTGACCCTCTCTGCTGTCATGTAAATATCCATGCCTCATCTCCATTCATCTAGTCGGGGAGGTATGGGAGCGCCCCAAGCTCTAGCCACAGCTCTCTTAGCTACCACCAAAGCCAGTGTAAAGAAAATCAAGAGTGAGCGATTCAGGTCCACTTCATTTGTTATACCCAACAGAACCAGTTTAGGCTCCACTGGGAGGGTCTTTTCCAGTATGTTACTTAATACCTCGGCCCAGTGGTCCTGGATTACACGGCAGTCCCAGATGGTATGATTAAAGTCTCCCTTCACATACCCACAAAGCAGACAGTTAGGATCACTGTCCCGCCCCATCCGGTGCAATCAGTGTCTATCGTAATAAACCCTATGGAGAATTTTAAATTGTATGAGCCGAAGCCGAGACTTTATCGCGATTTCCCTGGGGTGCATCAAGGCTGTCTCCCAGTCAAGTGTGTCCATCTCCCCCAGATTTAGTTCCCACGTTCCTTTCAATTTCACCAGTCCGTCAGGCATATTGTTAATCAACGTTGTTATAGGTCAGGGAAACTAGTTTAGTCGGGACGTGCTCCGGCAGCAGACAGCCCTCAAGCGGTGCATACTCCGGCAGGGGACCTGTGAGCACCGTCTCTGCCCTCCATGCATGACGTACCTGCTCGTATTTCAAGTACTGAGTATGATGCAATCCATACTCCACCCTCAACGCCTGGAAGGACTTCAGAGCTCCCCTTTTCAGCAGATCTCTCAGAACAGAGATACCAATGTCATCCCACCTTTTAAACCCCTTCAGTTTATGCAATTCCTTTAACCATGTACAGTGCTATATCGGTGTTTGTTTAGTCGGTTTAGGTACCCAGTCAATCCTCTTAGTCGTCCTCTCCCATGTCTCGACAGTCACACGCGTTGCTGAGAGTAGTCTTTCACTTCCCCTGCCTCCATATATGTAATGCAGACAGGTGCGCTGCGCCATTGTCCCTCTCTCCAATATTTATGTGGGGTGATTGGCCGGGGCATTGAGCCAGTCATTTATTGGCGATAAATGTTCCGCCCAATAATACGCCTCAAGATTGGGTAAGGAGATCCCTCCATTATATTTGTTCCTCTGCAGTGTCTCTAGGGCTATTCTAGGATGTTTCCCCAGCCAAAGCAACAACCAGAGCTCTTTATTTATATCTTGAAAAATCTGTCGGGGAAGGGGGAATATTCATTCTGTAGGGCGTACAAGAATCGTGGCAGGGTTATCATCTTGAACATTGCTGAGCGTCCTAGAATTGTGAGGGGGTGGGTCTTCCATCTAGCTGTGTCACTAGCGAAGTTTGTGAGCACTCAATGGATATTTTTCTGATATGAGAGTGATTGGTCCTTCGTCACTTATATCCCCAGATATGTAAACCCCTTGCCCATGACCCGAAGCGCGTCTGGCAGGGTAGGCCATACCTCCTCTCCCCTAGGGCTGTACAGGAGTGACTTATGCCAACTTATCGTGTATCCTGAATGGGAGCCGTAGCGGCCCAGCAGGGTAAATAGTCATGGTATAGAGACCTCTGGGTGGGTGACATATAGGAGGATGTCATCCGCGTATAGCGATATTTTCTCCTCAACCGTATCGATCCGGTCATTTTTAAACCCTCTTATCCCTCTGTCGAGTCTTATCTCACACGCCACTATTTCTATGGTAAGGGCAAACAATAGCGGTGATAGAGGGCCAAGAGTTTCCCAGACTTATCCCCCACATCATACAATCTATGTAAAGTTGCCTGTTCCTGTGTTTTGGCTTCATCCGTCACCAGGGCCATGTATTGCTGCTGTGTATTCACTAATAGTCTAAGAGATTGCGCGACATGATCTACCACGTGCCGCCGCTCTATCTCCAAAATACGAGTTTCCAGGTCATGTAGTTCGCCCTGCTTCCTCTTCTTTTCCCCTGCTAACCTGTTCTGGGCCCTATCACCCATGACCGTCTTATAAGCTTCCCATAGTATCACCCCTGACGGTACCGATCCTAGATTTTCTGTGAAGTACACCTTCACGTCTGCCCTAAATCCCCGCAGTAAGTCCTTATTCTAGAGGTCCCATGCTGTCAGTCGCCAGGTCCTGCCCTCTGTTCTGTGTCTCCTCCCTAATATCACCAGAAGAGGCGAGTGGTCCGAGGTTCACCGCACCTGATATTCTGCCTTATCCTCTGTGCTAAGAGCATGGCGGGGAAGGAAGACATAGTCCAATCTGGAATACACCTTGGGGGCCCCTGAAAAATAAGAGTAATTTCTAGCGTCCGGGTGGAGCCATCTCCAGGTGCCCGTCAATCCTAGCGTGTCGATGCACTTTGCCTGGGGGGGACAGTGGTTGGGGATCAGTCCGCTCCCTTGACCTGTCCAATGGAGCATACATAACATCATTGAAGTCCCCTCCCACTACATGCAGTGTGTCTGGCGTATTCAAAAGGATATCAGCTAAACCAGCGAGGGTTCTAGCCTGAAGTTTTGGTCGTGTATAAACAGAAATTATCATGATCTTCTGACGTCCCCATGTTCCCGTAATCCCCACATAAGTGCCTTGAGGGTTCGTCCATGTTCGTGTGACTGCAAAAGGGGGGGACTTCTTAATCAGTATGGCAAACCCTCTAGAGCCCGATATGTACCCAGCATGGGCCAGAACCTTGTACGACCCCCAGGCAAGGAACCCGCATCGTATACCGTGTAAATGGGTCTCCTGCAGCAGGACTATGTCTGGGGCTACCCTTCTAACATAGGACATAACCAACCCCCCTTTTATCTTGTTGCCCAGGCCATTCACGTTCCATGTAAGGATTCGGACACTGACACTGTCTTGCGCAGACATTCCCGGGCTACTCAACACCGCAGGGGGCATTAGTCCTGACTCGCTCATGCAAAGGCAGGCATCTGGTGTGTGGTATGCAGGTGTATGGATCAGTTCCGTTTGTGACATGCTTTACAAAGTTAACTTTGAACCCCCAACACTCATCCAAAACTTCCTCCCGCTCCCTTCCCCGTAATCAATGTAGCTCCACCCTGATAACACCACTACCCACCTCCCTCTCCTCTCCAGTCCCATCGCCATCCAAAAGACAGAGATAAAGCTTTCCAGGTGAAGGAGGTCTGTCGGCCGCCCAATCTCACCCCCAAAATATGAGAAACCAGCCCTAAACCTCTAACAGAGGAACATGTAAAGGTAGAAGCACGAGCAGGTAAGAACAAGAAAGAAAGTTAGACCAAAAGAACAAAGCAAACAGAAGGGGGTGTTCAACTTGCGTGATCCTTGGCCACATAGTCAATACTCGGTCAGCCATTACTGTCCCATCTTCATGAATTGGAGTCCAGGGGTCCCCCGAGAAGCCCCTGTCCCTTGTGTAGTCTCCTGTTCCATATCATTTATTGCTACTACCAGGGGATGTAGTTATTGCTCTTCTGAATCTTCTCCCTCGGAGGAGGTACCTCCAGGTTCTCCCTCCCCTTCTGACTGTGCTTTTTCCGCAAGGCAGCGGAACCTGGAGCCCGTCGGCCGATTAGAATCAAGAGAGGCCATGCTCCGCCTCCTCCACCGTACAGATCAGGATTTGGGATATGGGGTTACAGCCAGGTTCCGGCTTCCGTGTCTCTGCCTCAGTCTCGTTGGTTTTGGCAATCCTCTCGGGCCTTCCATGGATCTCCCCATATCAGGTGCCTTTTGAACCCCAGACGTGTATCTTGTCAGAGGAGGGCGCTCCTCCAGCCACTGCCATGCCTCTTCCGGGTTTTGAAAAAAGTATGATTTCTTCATGTATATCACTTTCAGCTTTGCAGAAAATAGGAGCATGTACTGGATGTGAAAGTCTCTCAGCTTAGCCTGAACTGCGTCGAAGGAGCGCCTCTGCCTCTGCACTTCCTGGCTGTAGTCCGGGAAAATCATTATTTGGGCATTTTCTAGGCGGATTTCCCCAAGTTTTCTAGCTTCCCTTAGCATCATATCTCTGTCCAAAAAATTCAGGAGCGTGCAATGACTGTCTGAGGCCTAGCTCCTGCCAGCGGCCTAGCCAGCAGCGCCCGGTGCGCCCTTTCTATTAAGAAAAAAGTCGAGAATTTGTCCGAACCGAGCAGCGCCCTCCACTGCCACCTGGCAACGATCGGAGGCCTCCTCTCGCCACGATCTCTCACTCATCAGGGATGGTGAAGCGATGGGGGGTGGGAGACGGGCCTCTCAAAGTCTCATTTTGGGCTCGCAATGATGTTGGCCCCCCGTATAGTCTCACTGACTTTTCAGGATTCCCGCACTCTCGCCGCAGCTCCAGGAGACCCTTTAGTGTCAGTATTCTCGGAGGGCTCAGGCCGGTTCCCCAGCTCCACGACCCAGCGGATAGATGGGGCTAGCACCTCACTCTGCGTCCAGCCACGGCCTCGGGTCCTCCAAAGCCTCCACTGTCAGTGCCGCTCTCCCCTTGGCAGGCCCTCACCTTGAGACGCAGCAGGCTTCTGCTGGGCCAGTAGGCCAGACCCGGCATCCTCACCCCCTCCAGACCACTCTCTGGCTCCCCGGGACCGATGCAGCGTCCCATCGGAGCCCCGGTCCACCTCCGTGATCTCAGCCGAGCCAGAGGGAGACGGAGCCGAGCCCAGCAATTGGGGGTATCTCCGGCCGCACCGCGATCGGGCTCTGCGCCCCAGTGGCGCCATCTTGGATCGCGTTCCGAGGCCTCCGAGCTCTTCTTCGCCGCCTTGGAAATAGGAACACCCCGGCTCTCAGAATACACTCGATGTCGTCAGGGGGGATCAGGGACCCCTGCGGATGGTAAAACTTTGGTGTTCAGGACTTCAGGCCACCATTAAAGTTGTTGGATCGCTGAGAGTTGCCGTAGCATGGCAGGCACACGTCCTACTCGGCCATGTTGTTGGCCTTGCCCTCCGTGTCAGTTGCTTGTTGACCATTTTCTCAATGACTTTCACCGGGAATGGGAGCAGGGAGATGGGCCTGAAGTTCTTGAGGTCCTTGGGGTCCACCTTGGGTCTCTTGAGTTGGACGTTGATCTTGGCGTGTGGCCAGCTTTCCGGGAAGTTGGCGGTCTTGAAGTAGGTGTTAATGATCTTGCGGAGGTGGGGTGCGATGATGGTGCTTGCTTTGTTGAAGACGTGGTGTGAGCAGGGGTCGACCAGAGATCCGGAGTGGATGGTGCTCATGGTTTTGATGGTGTCATTGTCATTGACATGGGTCCAGGAGAGCAGGAGGTAGGTGTGGCTGGGGGCGGTGATTCTGAGGCGTTGGTTGATGTTGGGGGAATCTGTGTGTTGAAGCTGTAATGGATGCCTGCAATTTTGTGGTGGAAGAAGGTGGCTAGGGAGTTGCAGAGGTCTTGCGACAGCAGGATGTTGTTGGAGTTGGAGCTGGGGTTGGAGAGTTCATTGCGGATGTTGAAGAGCTCTTTGCTGTTGTGTACGTTGACTATGAGTGACTCTTTCTTGCAAGCAAAGTCAAGTAATAAAGATGAGGTGAGCATATAAATATAAGAAGTTACACCCATTTCACCAAAGATAAACTCTAAGAAGTTCTTAAAATTACTGCAAAGCACCAGCTCTGGAAGGGCACTGACCTCGTACTCGGAGCCGCCCCGGACAGCAGCACGGGCATTGAGAAGGCTCAGGAGAGTGAGGCGCACACCTTACAGCCTGCCAGGATGCTGTTTGTTTCAAAGACAGTACTATTTAATCAATCCGAATAAAAATGATAACTGAGGAGTGCAGCTGAGTGGTGTCAGCCTGTTTGGGACGCCACTACCTGCCCCACCCCGCAGCACCAGATCACACCAGCAGGCTGCAGCTGTACCAGAGCTATTGAAAACACCAGGCTCGTAAGCGACACAGCTGGCCATGCTGAAAGTTGGACCAGCACCATTACCGCTGCCCCTCATTACCTTAACCAGGTATCAAGTTGTCGATGCTAGGGGCCGGACTCACTCAGGCGCCAACAAATTGAGGCTCTAGGGAGGCTGCATCCATCGTCGTGATTGCTCCCTTGGGCTTAGCTTCCAGCTTGTTTATGTGTAGGCCTACTCACCTGCGGCAGTCTTGTGTGCAGGGGGTATGCCAGGGCAGTCCTATGTGGAAGGGAAGTATGGAAGCAGGGATGCTGGGTGTAGAGTGGGAGAGTGTATGGCTTTCGCTGGTGTTTTTTGAGGTTGTGGGCGAAAGATTCTCAGTGTAGGCAGGGTTCTCATGCAGGCTTCCTTACTTCTTGTGGCGCTGCAGATAACTGCTGTTTATCTTCTGTGAAGCGCCGGGAGGTCAGCATGCTATTTTTGGGGTTAGGTGCTAAGTGCAAACCCCTTCATCCCTGTGGCGGCCATTACCTGCTGAGTGCATGAGTATAATCCATAACTTGTTTTTCTGGCCTGCTCTGTGGGAATTCAAGACCAAACTGACTGGCGAAGCTAGTACTGGCCCACGTGGAGCGAGATTAAGTTTCAAGGTGGGGTCGCAGGTTCCCTTACCTGCTGCTGGTGTGGTCACACTCTCTCCCTCCTGGGTGCAGCTGTCTTCAGAGACGGCTGCAGCCGCGCTTCTTCAAGAGTCGAGTTGACGACTCCTTGCCGGCTGCGCCACAGCATGCATTCTGAGATGAGTTCAGTGCTGCCTGTCAGACACCACCAATCCTGCGGCTGTCTGGACTGGGATGGGACTGGCCACATGTCAAAAGACTGTCACATTATTCCATTATTGTAACGTTTTCCGCTTGCACGTGCCTGCTCGCCAATATTTAAAGAGAGCGAGTCTCTTAATAGAAGCTCTTGGCCATCATTTTAACACTGACTGTGAGGTGCCATCATGTGACAAGTCTCACAGTGAGTAACACGTTTAACCTGAATGGATAGCCGGTGTCAAGGGTAAGTGAATAAACCTTGTTACATTGCAGCCTCTGCTCTCAGCCTTCCTAAGCCAGCCCAGTCACGAGCTAAGCCAGCCGCCCCAAGCATGCACGAGCAGAGCAAACCGTGAGCTGCAATCTGGATTTCAGAATACTAATAGCACTCTGGATTGATACCGAGGCACTACAAATACATGAATTTCCATTTCAGCGCAGTGATGCATACCACCACACTAAAATGCGTTAGTCTAACACCTGATGCGTGCTACATGGCAGATTTGAGGGAAATAATGGCAGAGATTAAAAAACCTAAAAGTGTAAAACCCCTCAATGTGGGAGGAATATTAAAGTGTGAGGGATAGAAAAAAGGCAATGGGAAAAAGCAGGATAGGAAAATGGAGAAATAAAACATTTCAGTTTATGCACAATGAACAATTTACAAAACTGTTTACAAAACATTTAACTGACACTGCATGCACTCTGACTCTAGGCTTGACCTTAAAAAGAGATATGATACAGTCGTAACCCTTGTTTTTAATTACTGGTGGGGTAGGAGGGAAGGCAGGGGATACAAGGAGGGAGGGAAGGAATTGGTGTTGGGGGCAACATGGACAATGAAGGGTGTGGAAATTAAAGCACGTTTTTTTCAGGCTGGAAGTACAGCTCTGCCAAGTATCATGCATCAATGGTTAGACGAATGCAGTTTAGCATGGAAGTCCTCATCACCACACTAAAATGCTTAGTCATGCGTTTATAGCGCCTCGTATCAAAGCGGCAGTACTAGGCATAAGAAACTACAAATAGAATCGGACCATTGCAAAAGCGGGAGCAGAGGGGTGCCTGCAGGCAATGCTTTGCAAACTGTGCTGCTAGTGAGCGTGCATTATACACTGCCACCTTCAAAGTTGAGTTTCTTCTCTACTAATAATGAACACAAATTGTCATCACACCACAGCATAGGGCAACCTCAGACTTTGGCTGCAGTGCAAAGTAAAGCTGAGCCTCAGGAACCAAGCCATGTGACATCCCATGGATAAGTCTGTGAAACAGACTCTTACAATTACATCCTCTCTTGAGAGTAGTAATAACCCTGAGACTACACTGCAGTGCACTGCCCCTTGATCAGACTGAGAGTGATGATGAATCCAGGGGGCGACGACTTGCCCTGTTGTATTTCAAAAACTGCCGCCACCTGCATGGCACCGTCAGTGACAGTTAACTCAATTCCACAAAGTCAGTGATTGGATGATGATTGGCCAGTGACCCAGCAACTGTTGGCCAAAATGATTTTCTTGTGTTACTGCACAATGTGTGCTCCCCTGCAGGCATAGAGTGAGTGGAGCTGTCAGCACATCTCAGACCACGCAGCGCTATAGACACCCGGCCTCATTGGCAGTGCTTTTTTGAACTACCTTTTATTTTATAGCAGATTACAGTATCTTTTCAGATTTTTTGCATCAATCACAAGATTTTACATCCGGTTCCCTTAGGGGATACTAAATATTATGGCTCACACATTGCTGTGATATCTTGTATCCCCTATGTTTCATGGGTTACCCTTCAGCCATTGACCACTTGAAGTTGCCTTTTATTTGATAGAAGACCGCAGTAACTTTTCATCATTCCACCAGATTTTACATCCCGTTCCCTTTAGGGATACCAAATATAATGGCCTATACTGGCTATAATATGTGGTATCCACAGTGTTTCTTGGTTT
The DNA here is from genome assembly GCF_964261635.1 of Lissotriton helveticus. Taxonomy (NCBI): domain Eukaryota; kingdom Metazoa; phylum Chordata; class Amphibia; order Caudata; family Salamandridae; genus Lissotriton; species Lissotriton helveticus. The sequence continues at coordinate 1,186,762,658 of NC_136061.1, read as the reverse complement.
AGAACTTACCAGGATTAAGTTAGACATGATCTTACATTGGATGGGTGAGCACAGTACTTCTATGCCAAATAGCGACCTACCTTTTGCTTTCCAACATTGTTTACTATGGGGATACCAAAAATGATGGCTCACGCATTGTTGTAATATCTTGTATCCCCTAGGTTTCATCAGTTACCCTTTACCCAGTGACCACTTGAAGTTGCCTTTTATTTGTTAGCAGACTACAGTAACCTATCAAATTTTTTACATCAGTCCACGAGATTTTACAACCAGTTTGTTTAAGGGATGTCAAATATAATGGCCTATAATGGCCATAATATCTGGTCTTTCTTGGTTAAGAACTTACTAGGAATCAGTTAGATATGGTCTTATGTTGGATGGGTGAGCGCAGTGTTTCTATGCCAAGTAGCACCCTTCCTTTTGCCTTCCAACATCGTTTAGCATGGAGATACCAAATATTATGACTCATGCATTGCTGTAATATCTTGTATCCCCTATGGGTTACAATTTAACCATTGACCACTTGAAGTTGTTTTCTACTTGATAGCAGACTACAGTATCTTTTCACATTTTGTACATCATTCCACAATATTGTGCGTACGGTTCCCTTAGGTGATATCATATATTATGGCCTATACCGGCTATTATATTTGGTATCCCCTGTGTTTCTTGGGTTAGAACATAACAATATTCAATTTGACATGGTCTTGTGTTGGATGGGAGAGCACAGTATTTCTATGCCAACTATCACCCTCCCTTTTGCTGTCCAACATCATTTACTATGGGGATATGAAACATTATGGCTCACACATTGCTGTAATATCTTGTATCCACATACGTTTCATGGCTTTTGCTTTAGACATTGACCACATGAAGTTGATTTTTATTTGATAGCAGACTACAGTATCTTTTCAGATGTTTTACATCCTTCCACAAGATTGTAAATCCTGTTCCCTTAGGGGATACTAAATAATATGGCTCATGCATTGCTGTTATATCTTGTCTAAGTTTTATGGGTTACCCTTTAGCCATTGACCACTTGATGTTGTCTTTTATTTGATAGCAGAAAACAGTATCTTTTCAGGTTTTTTACATCATTCCACAATATTGTAAGTTTGGTTCCCTTAAAGGATACCATATATAATGCCGTATACAGGCTATAATATCCGGTATCCCCTGTATTTCTGGGGTTAGAACTTACTAGTATTCAAATTGACATGGCCTTATGTTGCATGGGTGAGCGCAGTACTTCTATGCCAAATAGCGCCCTTCCTTTTGCTTTCCAATATCGTTCACTATCGGGATACCAAATATTATGGCTCACCCATTGCTGTAATATCTCGTATCCCCTACGTTTTATGGGTTACCCTTTAGCCATCGGCCACTTCAAGTTGTCTTTTATTTGATAGCAGACAACAGTATTTTTTCATATTTTTTACATCATTCCACAAGTTGTACGCCCGGTTCCCTTAGGGGACACCATATATAATGACCCATACCTTCTAAAAATATTTGGTATCCCCTGTGTTTCTTGGGTTAGAACTTACCAGGATTCAATTTAATATAGTCTTATGTTGGATGGGTGAACACAGTACTTCAGTGTCAAATAAAGGCCTTCCTTTTACTTTCCAACATCATTTACTGTGGGGATACCAAATATTATGGCTCACGCAATGCTGTAATATCTAGTATCCCCAACGTTTCATGGGTTGCCATTTAGCCATTGGCCACTTGAAGTTGTCTTTTATTTGAGAGCAGGCTACAGTATCATTTCAGATGTTTAACATCATTCCACAAGATTTAACATCCGGTTCCCTTAGTGGATACTAAATATTATGGCTCATGCATTGCTGTAATATCTCGTATCCCCCACATTTCATGGGTTGCCCTTTAGCCATTGGCCACTTGAAGTTGTCTTTTATATAATGTCAGACTCCAGTATATTTTCACATTTTTTACATCATTCCACAAGACTGTACGTCCGGTTCCCTTAGTGGCTACCATATATAATGGCCTATACCGGCTATAGTAATTGGTATCCCCTGTGTTTCAAGGGTGAAAACTTACCAGGATTCAATTTGACATAGTCTTACGTTGGATGAGTGAGCACAGTACTTGTATACCAAATAGCAGCCTTCCTTTTGCTTTCCAATATTGTTTACTATGGGGATACCAAATATTATGGCTCAAGTATTGCTGTAATATCTCGAATCCCCTACGTTACATGGCTTACCCATAAGCCATCGGCCACTTGAAGTTAGACTACAGTAACTTTTCAAATTTTTTACATCATTCCACAAGATTGTACGTCCAGTACCCTTAGGGGATACCAAATATAATGGCCTTTACCGCCTATAATATTTGGTATCCCCTTTGTTTCTTGGGTTAGGAGTTACCAGGATTCAATTTGACATGGTCTTATGTTGGATGGGTGACCACAGTTTTTCTATGCTGAATATCACCCTTCCTTTTGCTTCCCATCATCATTTACTATGGGGATACCAAATAATATAGCTCACGCATTGCTGTAATATCTTGTATACCCTATATTTCAGTTGTTACCCTTTACTATTGACAAGTTCTAATTGCCTTTTATTACATAGGAGACTACAGTATATTTTCACATTTTGTAAATAATTCAACAAGATTTTGCATCCGGTACCCTTACGAGATACCAAATATAATAGCCTACACAGCCTATAATATTTGGTATCCCCATGTTTCTCGGGATAGAAGTTACCAGGATTCAATTTGACATTGCCTTATGTTGGGTGGGAGAGCACAGTATTTCTATACCAAATAGCATCCTTCCTTTTGCTTTCCAACATCATTTACTATGGGGATACCAAATATTATGGCCTACGCATTGCTGTAATATCTTGTATTCCCCTGTGTTTCATTAGTTACTCATTAGCCATTGAGCAGTTCTAATTGCTTTTTATTACATAGCAGACTACGGTATTTTTTCACATTTTGTAAATGATACCACAAGCTTTTGAATCCAGTACCCTTAGGAGATACCAAATAGAATAGCCTACACAGCCTATAATATTTGGTATCCCCAGTGTTTCTCAGGTAAGAATCTACCAGGATTCAATTTGACATTGCCTTATGTTGGATGGGAGAGCACAGTATTTCTGTACCAAACAGCATCCTTCCTTTTGTATTCCAACATCATTTACTATGGGGATACCAAATATTATGGCTCATGCATTGCTCTAATATCTTTTATCCCCTATGTTTCATGGGCTGCCCTTTAGCCATTGAGCAGTTCTCATTGCCTTTTATTACATAGCGGACTAAGGTACCTTTTCACATTTTGTAAATGATTCCAAAAGATTTTGCATCCGGTACCCTTAGGAGATACCAAATATAATAGCCTACACACCCTATAATATTTGGTATCCCCAGTGTTTCTCGGGTTAGAATCTACCAGGATTCAATTTGACATCGCCCATGTTGGATTAGGGTGCACAGTATTTTTCTACCAAATAGCACCCTTCCTTTTGCTTTCAAACATCATTTACTATGGGGATGCCAACTATTATGGCCCATGCAGTGCTCTAATACCTCGTATCCCCAATGTTTCACGGGTTACCCTTTAGCCATTGACCAGTTGAAATTGCCTTTTAGAGTATCTTTTCACATTTTTTACATTATTCCACAAGATTTTGCATCTGGTTCTCTTAGGGAAACCAAGTATAATAGCCTGTAGAGCCTATAATATTTGGTATCCCCTGTGTTTCTTGGGTAAGAACTTACCAGGATTCAGTTTCACATGGTCTTATGTTGGATGGGTGAGCACAGTATTTCTATACTAAATGTTACCCTTCCTTTTACTTTCCAACATCGATTACTATGGGAATACCAAATAATAAGGCTCATGCATTGCTGTAATATCTCGTATCCCCTAAGGTTCATAGGTTACCCTTTCAACATTGACCACTTGAAGTTGCCTCTTATTTGATAGCAGACTACAGTATCTTTTCAAATGTTTTACATCATTCCACAAGATTTTACCTCTGGTTCCCTTAGGGGATACCACATATAATGGCCTATTCCACCTATAATATTTGGTATCCCGTGGGTTTCGCGAGTTAGAATTTACCAGTATTCAATTTGACATGGTCTTATGTTGGATGGATAAGCACAGTATCTCTTTGCCAAATAGCACCATTCCTTTTGCTTTACGACATCATTTACTATGAACATACCAAATACTACATCTCATGCCTTGATGTAATATCTTGTATCCAGTATGTTTTATGGGTTACCCTTCAGCCTTTGACCACTTGAAATTGCCTTGTATTTGATAGCAGACTACAAGGTCTTTTCACATTTTTACATCGTTCCCCAAGACTTCTCATCTGGTTCCCTTGGGGGATACCAAATATAATTGCTTATACTGCCTATAATATTTGGTATCCCCAATGTTTCTTGGATTAGAAGTTACCAGGATTTAATTTGACATCGCTGGATGGGGAAGCACAGTATTTCTTTCCAAAATAGCACCCTTCCTTTTTCTTTCCAACATCATTTACTATGGGATACCAAATATTATGGCTCTCGCATTGCAGTAATATCTTGTATCCCCTATGTTTCATTGGTTACGCTTTAGCCATTGACCAGTTGAGATTGCCTTTTATTACATAGCAGACTACAGTATCTCTTCACATTTTGTAAATCATTCCACAAGATTTTGCATCCGGTACCCTTAGGAGATACCAAATATAATAGCCTATACGCCTATAATATTTGGTATCCCCAGTGTTTCTTGGGTTAGAAGTTAACAGGATTCAATTTGACATAGCCTTATGTTGGGTGGGAGAGCACAGTATTTCTATACCAAATAGCACCCTTTCTTTTGCTTTCCAACATCATTTACTACGGGGAACCAAATATTATGGCTCATGCATTGCTGTAATATCTCGTATCCCCTATTTTGCATGGGTAACCCTTTAGCCACTGACCAGTTGAAATTGCCTTTTATTTGATAGCAGTCTACAGTATCTTTCAACATTTTATACATCATTTAACAAGATTTTACATCCAGTACCCTTAGGGGATACCAAATATAATAGCCTGTACGGCCTATAATATGTGGTATCCCCAGTGTTTCTTGGGTTAGAAGTTACCAGGATTCAATTTGACATTGCCTTATGTTGGATGGGAGAGAACAGTATTTCTGTACCAAATAGCATCCTTCCTTTTGCTTTCCAACATCATTTACTATAGGGATACCAAATATTATGGCTCATGCATTGCCTTAACCCCTCCCATGCTCGTGACGGAACGGTTCCGTCACGAGCCTCGGGTGGGCTGTGCTGGTGACGGAACGGTTCCTTCACGGCCGGCTCGCCGCGAGTGCGCGGTGCGAATTCCGCGCCTGCGCTGAAGGTTCTATTAGGCGGGTGGGGCCGTGACGGAACCGTTCCGTCATAAGCACAGCTCACCCACGGGCCGTGACGGAGCGGTTCCGTCACGAGCACGGGACCGCCGCGCGGCCCCGCCTCCCCCTTAGCGCTGCGGCGGAATAGCCGCCGCAGCGAAGGGGTTAATATCTTGTATCCCCTATGTTTCATGGGTTGTCCTTTAGCATTGACCAGTTGAAACTGCCTTTCATTTGAAAGCAGACTTCAGTATCTTTTCACATTTTGTAAATGATTTCACAAGATTTTACATCTGGTACCCTTAGGGGATACCATATGTAATAGCCTATACGTCCTATAATATTTGGTATCCCAAGTGTTTCTTGAGTTAGAAGTTACCAGGATTCAATTTGACATCACCTATTGTTGGATGGGGGAGAACAGTATTTTTATAGCAAGTAGCACCTTTCTTTTTGCTTTCCAACTTCATTTACTATGGGGATACCAAATAATATGGCTCACGCATTGCTGTAATATCTCGTATCCCCAATGTTTTATTTGTTACCCTTTAGCCATTGAGCAGTTCTCATTGCCTTTAATTACATAGCAGACTACGGTACCTTTTCACATTTTGTAAATGATTCCAAAAGATTTTGCATCCGGTACCCTTAGGAGATACCAAATATAATAGCTTGTACGGCCTATAATATTTGGTATCCCCAGTGTTTCTTGGGTTAGAAGTTACCAGGATTAAATTTGACATTGCCTTATGTTGGATGGGAGAGCACAGTATTTTTATACCAATTAGCATCCTTCCTTTTGCTTTCCAACATCATTTACTATAGGGATACCAAATATTATGGCTCATGCATTGCCTTAACCCCTCCCATGCTCGTGACGGAACCGTTCCGTCACGAGCCTCTGGTGGGTTGTGCTGGTGACGGAACGGTTCCGTCACGGCCCGCTCGCCGCGCGTGCGCGTCCGGAATTCCGCGCCTGCGCTGAAGCTTCTATTAGGCGGGCGGGGCCGTGACGGAACCGTTCCGTCATAAGCACAGCTCACCCGCGGGCCGTGATGGAGCGGTTCTGTCACGAGCACAGGACTGCCGCGCAGCCCCGCCTCCCCCTTAGCGCTGCGGCGAAATAGTTGCCGCAGCGAAGGGGTTAATATCTTGTATCCCCTATGTTTCATGGGTTATCCTTTAGCATTGACCAGTTGAAACTGCCTTTCATTTGAAAGCAGACTTCAGTATCTTTTCACATTTTGTAAATAATTCTACAAGATTTTACATCTGGTACCCTTAGGGGATACCAGATGTAATAGTCTATACGTCCTATAATATTTGGTATCCCAAGTGTTTCTTGGGTTAGAAGTTACCAGGATTCAATTTGACATCACCTATTGTTGGATGGGGGAGCACAGTATTTTTATACCAAATAGCAGCCTTCCTTTTGCTTTCAAACATCATTTACTATGGGGGTGCCAACTATTATGGCTCATGCAGTGCTCTAATAACTCGTATCCCTATGTTTCATGGGTTACCCTTTAGCCATTGACCAGTTGAAATTGCCTTTAAGAGCATCTTTTCAAATTTTTTTACATCATTCCACAAGATTTTGCACTTGGTTCTTTAAGGGAAACCAAATATAATAGCCTATACGGCCTATAATATTTGGTATCCCCTGTGTTTCTCTGGTTAGAACTTACCAGGATTCAGTTTCACATGGTCTTATGTTGGATCGGTGAGCACAGTATTTCTTTACCAAATTGTACCCTTCCTTTTACTTTCCAACATCGATTACTATGGGAATACCAAATATTATGGCTCATGCATTGCTGTAATATCTCGTATCCCTAAAGGATCATAGGTTACCCTTTAGACATTGACCACTTTAAGTTGCCTCTTATTTGATAGCAGACTACCGTATCTTTTCACATTTCTTACATCATTCCACAAGATTTTACATCTGGTTCCCTTAGGGGATACCACATATAATGGCCTATTCCGCCTATAATATTTGGTATCCCGTGTGTTTCTCAAGTTAGAATTTACCAGTATTCAATTTGACATGGTCTTATGTTGGATGGATAAGCACAGTATTTCTTTGCCAAATAGCATCCTTCCTTTTGCATTCCAACATCATTTACTATGGGGATACCAAATATTATGGCTCATGCATTGCTCTAATATCTTTTATCCCCTATGTTTTATCCATTGCCCTTTAGCCATTGAGCAGTTCTCATTGCCTTTTATTACATAGCGGACTAAGGTACCTTTTCACATTTTGTAAATGATTCCAAAAGATTTTACATCCGGTACCCTTAGGAGATACCAAATATAATAGCTTGTACGGCCTATAATATATGGTATCCCCAGTGTTTCTTGGGTTAGAAGTTATCAGGATTCAATTTGAGACGCCTTATGTTGGATGGGAGAGCACATAATTTCTATACCAAATAGCATCCTTCTTTTTGCTTTCCAACTTCATTTACTATGGGGATACCAAATATTATGGCTCATGCATTGCTGTAATATCTCGTATCTCCTATGCTTTATTTGTTACCCTTTAGCCATTGACCAGTTGAAATTGCCTTTTATTACATAGCAGACTACAGTCTCTTTTCACATTTTACAGTTTCTTTGAAAAAAATACATCACTCCACAAGATTTAAAATCTGGTTTCCTTAGGGGATACCACATATAATAGCCTATTCCTCCTATAATATATAGCATCCTGTGTGTTTCTCGAGTAAGAATTTACCAGTATTCTATTTCACATGGTCTTATGTTGGATGGATAAGCATAGTATTTCTATGCCAAATAGCACCATTCCTTTTGCTTTACGACATCATTTACTATGAACATACCAAATACTATATCTCATGCATTGATGTAATATCTTGTATCCTGTATGTTTTATGGGTTACCCTTTAGCCTTTGACCACTTGAAATTGCCTAGTATTTGATAGCAGACTACAGGGTCTTTTCACATTTCTTTTACATCATTCCCCAAGACTTCTTATCTGGTTCCCTTAGGGGATACCAAATATAATTGCCTATACTGCCTATAATATTTGGTATCCTCTGTGTTTCTTTGGTTTCAACTTACCAGGATTCAACTTGACATGGTCTTGTGTTGGATGGGTGAGCACAGCATTTCTATGTCAATTATCACCCTTCCTTTTGCTTTCCAACATCCTTTACTATGGGGATACCAAATATTATGGCTCACATATTACTGTAATATCTTATATCCCCTACGTTTCGTTGGTTACCCTTTAGCCATTGACCACTTGAAGTTGCTTTTAGTTGATAGCAGACTACTGTACTTATTCACATTTGTAATATAATTCCATAAGGTTTTACATCTAGCTACTAGCCCCTACTTATCATATCCTGTTCAGCTCCTATGTGCCCTCCGACCACTGTTGTTGCTCAACTCCCAATCTCTCACCCAGTCTGAGTTGACTTGAAAAACCAACAAATGCAAATGGAAAAATACAAACAGTAAGTAAATAGGTTTATTTGCAGATTAATTAAAATCATAACAAAGTCAAACCCCACAAGACAATTGAAATAAATGCTAAAAACATCATAAAATAGAAAACTTGTTAAAAAAACATCATACTGTGCAAAAGAGATATCCTCATGTGTTAAAAACCGGTAGACCAATAAAGTGCTCAACAGCCAGTAGCACCCGGTGTTTCCAGATGTATTTGTGCAAGCTGCTGGTTAGGAGTCCTCAAAATTTGCAAACTGGGCAACGATAGATTTGTCAGAACCAAACTTTAAAGACCAGGGGTCCCTTGATGGATAAGGGCTATGTATTAGCTAATAACAAGGTGTGGCAATATAAATTTGGCTGGAGAGTTCGAGTTAATTAGTCAATGGTGTCCATGCCTGGGGACGGAAATTTCTGTCTGACGTAGCAGATTCTACTGATAATAATTTGTTCCCTTGCAATAGGAACTTGGCAGCCCTGCAAGTGAGCTAGATTGATTTACTATTCAATAATGCCATCACTACACAGTGGCAGGACCTTAGCTTGAGTGACCGAAAGGCAGGGCAGAGTCATTTTTGTCTAAGTTGATTAAGTGCAGGCCAAAAACACATAAAAAATGTAATAGGTTTTCGTCAAATTGTCCACATAAATGGCAAAGGAAGTTAGGCCAGCTTTGTTTCCAGGACGGGGCCTGATCTTTTGAGGCAAAATCGCCCATGCAGAATAATAGAAAGCATTGCTGGATGGTTCTCAAGATATGCACGTAAGATATGTTTGGTACCCCCAGTTACTATAAGATTGTAAGACTGTACAGCCGGGCTTTTTCCTGGCAATTTCAGCTTTGTCAAGTGCCCAAGATTTTAACTTGGCTGCTTTGTTGCAATTTTTTTAAATGCTGTGAAGCTGATGTTTAACTCCCAAGCGGTAGATAGATTAAGGGTTGTCAAAGCTTGGTGAAGCACTGTTAGCCAGTTGTACACTGGCTTTCCATTTCAGACCAACAAAAAACATCCAGTGACTCAGGTGGTGCAGCTCTCATCTTCCAATGCAATTTAGTTATCGCGGCCAATCTTACCATGGTTGGTGAAAAAGTCACAATTCCAGGCGCAATTGAGCTTGAGGGATGGGTTGTTAAGGTGAAAGATGCTTTTAAACAGAACTAACTGTAATTGGGTGAGAATGGTTGCATCTTTGCCTTTGAGGAGTTCTGAACCGGAGGTCAGCGAGGGTATAAAGGTTGCCGATGATTTGCAGTAAATATAGTTGAGGCAACTCCCCATCTCTTTTTTTGTCAGGTTGAAGGCAAAGAATAACTTATTGGCTAGGTCCCTTCTTTGTGCAAGATGGTTTCAAAACTTAATCTGGAGTCTATTTCCACCACTAAGCATCTGTAAGTGCTGACCTGGTTGATCCTGTTCCAACTGCTTTCTATTTAAACCTTGTGTTTTGCCTGCTGTTTTTCAGCGGAAAGCAAATTACTTTTTTGCTGTAATTTTACTTTAAGCCTGAAGATTCAGTAAAACTGAGGAGGGCTGTAATTTGGCCCTGAAGGCCGATGGAAGTCTGGCTACATAAAACAATGGTATCTGCATATTGTAGACTGCACATTGTTCTGTTTGGAAGTTTTAGTGGATCACTCAAGACTTCAGATAGCACGGCATCCATATCTGCTGTGTATATGTTAAAGAGGCAAGGGGCGAGGACACATCCTTGTTTTAGGCCAATAAGTGTGGGGATCTTCCTAGGTATTCTATCACCCTTACCTATTTTGATTTGCACCCAGGTGTCTAAGTGTAGTTCGGTATTGGCCTTGAGAAGATTTGGGGGTGCACCTCATCTAGCCATCTTTGCCCAAAGGAGTTCCCTTGGGACCATGTTGAATGGTTCTTTTAAGTCGATGAAGCAGGTCTATAGATTGGAGGCCTTATAATTTGCCTTTTCCATCAGGAGACTGAGTGACAGACAATGGGTGGTTCACCCAATCAATCAATACATTTATAGAGCGTGCTACTCACCCGCGAGGGTCTCAAGGCGCTGAGGGGGCACTACTGCTCAAAAAGCCCGGTCTTGAGGTGTTTCCTGAAGGTGAGATGGTCCTGGGTCAGCCGTAGGTGTGCGGGGAGGGAGTTCCATGTCTTGGTGGCCAGGTAGGAGAAAGATCTTCCCCCAGTGGTGGTTCTGCAAATCCGTGGGACGGTGGCGAGGGCGAGGCTGGCGGACCGGAGCTGAAGGGTAGGAGTGTAGAACGAGAGGCGGTTGTTGAGGTATTCGGGGCCCGTGTTGTGGAGCGCTTTGTGTGCGTGGGTGAGGAGCCTGAACATGATCCTCTTGCTGACGGGGAGCCAGTGCAGGTTTCTCAGGTGGGCAGATATGTGGTTGTGGCGAGGGATGTTGAGGATGAGTCGTGCGGAGGCGTTCTGTATGCGCTGAAGTCGTTTCTGAAGTTTGGCTGTGGTTCCTGCGTATAGGGTGTTCCCGTAGTCCAGTCGGCTGGTGACGAGGGCCTGGGTGACTGTTTTTCTGGTTTCGGTGGGGATCCACCGGAAGATCTTACGGAGCATGCGCAGGGTGTTGAAGCATGAGGATGAGATGGCATTGACTTGTTTGGTCATCGTGAGGGAGGAGTCCAGGATGAATCCTAGGTTGCGTGTGTGTTCCGTGGGTGTAGGTGCGGTGCCCAGCGCTGCGGGCTACCATGAGTCGTCCCACGCGGATGGGGTTGCACTCATGTCGGCCCTAAATCCCTTTTGAGTAGCCGGGATGATGTTTTCGGCTGTTGTCCAGATCTGTTAAAAGATTGGTAGCATAGAGTTTAGTTTGATATCGATCAGGTCGATCAGTCTGTAATTTGCTGGCTTTGTCCCTGAGCCTGACTTGAAGATGTGGTGGAGAATGCTAACTCTCCATGATGCTGGGATTATGTTGGTGGTAAATGCCAAATTAATTAAGTAAGGGAGTAAGACACAAAACCCAAAAGCCCTGGTCGTACGTGAACAGGGCATTAGGGAGACTATTTGTTCCTGTGACCATTATGATCTCAGTTTCTTCAGGGATTGCCTAACTTGCGATTCTATCAATCATTTTCCCTTTGTTGGGTTCTCTGTGGGAGTATACGACCCTTCATGGTTATGCTTTTCTCAATTGCACTATTTGTAGCTTGTCCTGGGCGGGTCAGCTTTGATGTAAGTAATCCAGTCTCACTCTGAGATTCCGGCATTGTGATGACAAAAACTGCCATTTGTGAGTGAGTTGATTTCTGCCCTGAATTGTTTGCTATTGTTTGTTTTGCTTGTGTGCAGCAGTTTTATACATATTTTTTCTTGATATGTCTTTTTAGCTGACCAAATTGCCTTTTTGTAAGTGTGCCTCAGTGTCGCAATTTGGTCCATTATATGATGGCTAGGCATTAGGTCCTTTTTTCGCAGCTGCCTGATTTCCTTGTTAAGTTCTCCTTTTTTCTCTGAAGAGCTATGGGGTACCAAGGTGCCCCTTTAATGGATGTATCGCCGGGAGAGATTCCCATTTAAACCACTTCCCCTGTTGGATGGCGGTTATTTGAGAAGTGAACATAATAATATGGTTCATTATTGCATCTGCCATCCTTCCGTTCCAAGCTAGGCATCTTATATTGTAAGCGCTATGTTGTTCTATTAGATTGTTGCTTTGAGGAGCTCTTGGGGGATGTAATAGGAGCTCAACTTGCTGGGAGAAGTGGCCACTCTCTACTCCCGGTTTTATACAGTAACTCAAGATCTTGGTGAAAATACAGTGCACTTTACTAGGGACTTACTGGTAAAACAAATAAGCCAATCATGGATAACAAATCACAATAACAATCTACAGGGAGAGCATATGCACTTTTAAAAAACAAAAAATCTTTTTATTGAATTTTTTAGAGCAATTCATCACAAATACAGTAAGAACAACTCAGAACAGTACACAACAGCATTCGTCCACCCAATGAGATGGGTTATAAAAGTACACACATGTTGCACATATACATCATTACATTAATTAATTAGAAAGACATATACAATCTATATCATGGGGTTGTCGGGTTAGCACTCAAATAATGTGTCAAATATTGCCAATAGTCTTTTGGCCTAGATCGGGCAGGGTGTTCTTCTTCATATGTCCACAGGGAGTTCTTCGTCATATGTCCGCAGGGTATCAGAACAGTGGGACATATCACTGAGCCATTGTTTAACATTCGGTGTTAGTTTACTGTCCCAGCACATGGATATACGCCGCTTGGCGAGCAATAGGGCCACAACAGAGTATTTGCGTTTTGCAGCTCGGATGTCACTCAAAAGCCCCAATAGGCAAATATGGATAGAGCATTCAAGGGTTTTACTCACCATTTCTGTCAGTATTGAGGTGACCCGTTCCCAGTATGATCGTATCTTTAAGCAGTTCCATGCTAAATGAATGAAATCAGCCTCGTCAAAGCCACACCTTTTACAGTTCCCGTCTGAGCGAAGCCCATAGTTGCACAGTTTTACAGGCATATGGTATGCTTGGTGCAGATATTTGAAATGTACCAGCCGTAGGTTACCATTTGGTGTTAACATCTTAATCAAATGACAAGTGGTTTGCCAATCCACCTCTGAGAGTGGAGCGTCTAAGATCGAGTTCCATCTGTCCATGGCTTTGTGGGCATTGCCGTTAATTTCATTTTGCGCTACAGTGTAAAGTCTCTTTACCAGTCTGCGAGGCACGACGAATTTTACGATAATAAACACCGCAATCAAATAGATAGATATCATCAGTGGGCACTGCTGTCGTTGGCAGTAGACGCGAGATAATGCCACTGCATAAAATGCCACGTTAACCCATTCAAGCTTTCGAAGAGATGATAGCTTGTTGACTGACAAGTGAAGCTCGTGAAGCAGGAGAAGCGCTTGCTGTGTCCCCTACGCTACTGGAGTAGCTTGTATCCTGTGCTGCTGCCGCTGTTAATCCTACCAAGGACCTCGTTGCTTCTGTGGCCGCAGAGGAGGGAGAGGCGCCGGCCCCGGGACTGCGAGGACCAGCATTCACCACCTACAGCTGGTCCTCTTCCCGTGAGTGCCGCGCCCCCTCCCAGTGCCACGCCCTGCTGATTCTCAATAACTACTCGCGGCCCCCGCTTCGCGGGAGCCGCTCGTGAAGCAGGAGAAGCGCTTGCTGTGTCCCCTACGCTACTGGAGTAGCTTGTATCCTGTGCTGCTGCCGCTGTTAATCCTACCAAGGACCTCGTTGCTTCTGTGGCCGCAGAGGAGGGAGAGGCGCCGGCCCCGGGACTGCGAGGACCAGCATTCACCACCTACAGCTGGTCCTCTTCCCGTGAGTGCCGCGCCCCCTCCCAGTGCCACGCCCTGCTGATTCTCAATAACTACTCGCGGCCCCCGCTTCGCGGGAGCCGCTCGTGAAGCAGGAGAAGCGCTTGCTGTGTCCCCTACGCTACTGGAGTAGCTTGTATCCTGTGCTGCTGCCGCTGTTAATCCTACCAAGGACCTCGTTGCTTCTGTGGCCGCAGAGGAGGGAGAGGCGCCGGCCCCGGGACTGCGAGGACCAGCATTCACCACCTACAGCTGGTCCTCTTCCCGTGAGTGCCGCGCCCCCTCCCAGTGCCACGCCCTTCCTTCCCGTGAAGCAATATAACTCCCACCTATCACGCGCATCGCGGGACGCGCGCGGGTCGGAGCACGGGGCGAAGCCCGGGCAAAGGGCGGGCCGTATAAGGCCGTCCAAGGTCGCACAAGGACGGGACGGGCCACCCCTCTTTTAACTGGTATTTTCAATTTTGCATTCTGTGTTTTTATATTCGGCCCTTAAAATGTGTTCGTAATCAGAACTTTTATTGACAGCTGAATCTACTAATATATGGTAAGGCACTTTTTGCCTTTTTCTCTAAACTTATAATCAAATATACCTGGGTGAAACCTTATTTTATGGCATATAAAAAACTTAGATCACGTACTATTTTTATGAAGAGAATGGGCACTGAAGAAGCTGTTAGAAAATGCTCTGCTAAAGCAGTAAAACCAGGAAAGCTGATTGGAACCCCCGCTATTAGTAACTACAGTGTAAAGTCGAGACACTAAATGTGTAGTGTTTGGAGATGTCAGTATTAGCTGTAGCGAGTCGAGTTGTGGCGGTTCCTCCGGATAGTTAGGGTACAATTGTTTGATCGCTTTTTGTAATCTGTAGTCGGTAAAGCGAAACATTAGCGTTTGGTTCTGCACATATGACAAATCCTGAATAGTTTTGAATTTCCCGTTATTATAGAGATCTCCTAATGTATCCAGACCCACCTGTCGCAATAAGCCCATACCCACCTCCTCATCGGTGACCGATATGTCAGGGTGAAAATGAAGTGGTTGAGCTGGAGCGTAGAGCGGAAGTTTGTGTGCCATCTGGCCAAGTCTTTGCCATACGTTATTTGTAGCGTCAATAGTATTTATATCTTTATCATGCAGGGGTGGTCGTTTGTGTGTAACAATTGCGGTTAGTGGTATAGGTCTTACATCACCCTCCTCTATAGCCGTATGTGTCATGTATGGAATTTGGTGATACCAGTACGTGGAATACTGTGCCTGCACACATAGATAGTAAAATAGAAAAACTGGAACACAGAGTCCCCCTTTGGAGTATGGTAGTGTCAGTGTGCGTAATTCAATACGTGCCTGTTTGCCTGCCCATATTAGCTTTGTCACTACAGATGATATTCGCTTGAAGATCTCTCTTGGAGGGGGGATTGGGATATTGTTGAATAGGTAAAGGAGTTTAAGGAGGATTACCATTTTGAAAATCTCAATACGGTGGGCTAGCGACAGTGGCAGTTGTATCCATCGGTTTACCTTGTCGTCTATAGACGACAGTACACGATCATAGTTAGTCCTAATAACAATTTCTGGGTCCCTGTGATACCATACTCCTAGGTATTTGATGGGATCTTCCTGTCATTCCAGTGGGAACTCAGTGGTGTGCGGTAGGGTGGTGTCAGTTAGGGGAATAATGGATGATTTGTCCCAATTGATTTGAAGTCCCGACTGCCCTCCGAATTTAATGTACTCACGCAATAATGCTGCATGTACCAGAATGCAAAGGGGCGATCGGGCGGAGAGGTCAGGAGTGTGCTCCCATCTTGGAATACTTTTAAGGGCTCCCGCGAGCCACCGTAGCTGACAAACTATTGGAGATGCACCTTCGCGCCCGAGAGGCAACGAAGCCTGTGACTGTTGTTTGGCAGCCTTCTCAGCCACCCCAGAACTGATCTCTACTGATGAGGGATATTATCCCGAAACACGAGCTGTGTCTAGAGATGCTGGGAATACCAAGTACTTACTTGCACCAACCTTGGTGAAACACTTACAACTTACGAACTTTTTCCTAACTCTTCAAGTCATACGAACTGCATGTACCAGAATGCAAAGGGGCGATCCGGCAGAGAGGTCAGGAGTGTGCTCCCATCTTGGAATACTTTTAAGGGCTCCCGCGAGCCACCGTAGCTGACAAGCTATTGGAGATGCACCTTCGCGCCCGAGAGGCAACGAAGCCTGTGACTGTTGTTTGGCAGCCTTCTCAGCCTCCCCAGAACTGATCTCTACTGATGAGGGATATTATCCCGAAACACGAGCCGTGTCTAGTGATGCTGGAAATACCAAGTACTTACTTGCACCAACCTTGGTGAAACACTTACGAACTTTTTTCTAACTCTTCAAGTCATACAAACTGCAGGTACCAGAATGCAAAGGGGCGAATCGGCGGAGAGGTCAGGAGTGTGCTCCCATCTTGGAATAACGGTGCTAAATGGGTCTCGGGATCTCGAACATATAGAAGCATGTCATCTGCATATACCGATATGTGCAGGGGCCTACTCGGGAATTGAAGCGCGGAGGGGTGGTGATGCTGTCGTACCTTGCATGCGAGTGGTTCTAAAGCTAAGGCAAACAACAAGGGGGACAATGGACAGCCTTGGCCCGTCCCGCGTTCTATTTTTATATATATATATATCGGAAATATAGCCATTTACCCTGATCTTAGCCACCGGCTGTGTGTATAATAGTTTAACCCACTGAATGAATATCGGGGGGAAGCCCATCCTGCTTAGTACTGTTATTAGATAGGACCACTTGATGGAATCAAATGCCTTGGCGGCATCTAACATGACCGCCACGGCTTTGGTACTGGGGGCCAGGTAATGGGATAAAGCAAACAACGTGCGAGTGTTATGTGTGGTAGCTCTTGACGGTATAAAGCCAGATTGGTCTGGGAGGACCAAATTCGTCATAAGAGGTTGCAGTCGTGTGGCGAGTAACTTAGCTAGGAATTTAGAGTCTACGTTTATGAGTGATAAAGGACGATACGACTCGCAGAGCTCAGGGTCTTTGGCTGGCTTTAATAGCACTATTACCATTGCTTCCCTCAGGGTTGGTGGGTGTATGTTTTTCTCGAAAGCATCACCGAACATCTCGACTAAGCAGGGGGCTAGCAGTTCAGCGTAGTGTTTGTAAAATTCACATGTGAACCCGTCAGGTCCGGGGGCTTTGCCATTCGCCAGTGATTTAATTATTTCTGTGACTTCCTACACAGTTATGCGGAGCGACAAGTATGCCCTTTGTGAATCTGAGAGCCAAGCAATAGCGACATCCTCAAGATATTTAAATATCTCCTCAGCCGATGCAGTTGGTTGGGACTGATAAAGTCTGCTGTACATTTTTACAAACCCTCGCAAAATATCATGCGGGTCAGTGCAAGTGGAGCCTGCCTCATCTCGTATTTGTAAAATCGTCTAGTGCCCGCGCCCTTCGCATATTTTGGCCGCTAGAACCCTGCCTGGTCTGCCTTCCTCACCGAAGGCTCTATC
Source organism: Lissotriton helveticus (assembly GCF_964261635.1). Taxonomy (NCBI): domain Eukaryota; kingdom Metazoa; phylum Chordata; class Amphibia; order Caudata; family Salamandridae; genus Lissotriton; species Lissotriton helveticus. Next base: position 1,186,744,934 of record NC_136061.1, on the reverse strand, counting down.
TTTGGGGCGCTTATGAACATATTTGATCTCGTCCTCAGCAAAGGTTTGATATTCAGTAAACTCTTTCCTTATCTCTCCCAATATAGACTGGTTTTGAGTTAATTCGTATTGGTGTTCCAGCGATTTTAATCGTGTCTCACACCTCGCTATTTGTGTCCGAATGTCTCGCCGTATCCCCACCGTGGTACTTATGCATACCCCTCATATCGTTGCCTTTAAACCCTCCCACAGTATACTCGGGTGGTAAACAACCTTTACAACGCATCTTTTACCACGCAGTGCCTTTACAATGCAACTTTTACAACGCAAACCATTACAACGTATTGCGCTGGGGGCGCTCTAGGATAGGGAATATGTTTAATGTACTATCCAACACCTTCCCTACTATCCACGGGGACTGGAGTTGGAATAGTAAATTAAACCATTCACTATCCAGCGCCTAAAAGCACTATACGTTGTAATGGTATGCGTAGTAAAAACCACGTTGTAAAAGCATGCGATGTAAAAGCATGCGTTGTAATGTCATACATCCACTCGGGTCCTTTGTCGAGCTTTCATTCAGTTGAATGTATTCTTTAATTGCCTTGTCTATAGTGTCCGCATATAGTGAATCTGTAAGTGCAGTGGCATTGAACCGCCAGCTATAGGAAGGTGGGTTGTAGTATGGCAGATTGAGGGTCAGCACAATGGGATTGTGGTCGCATAGGGATTTGGGCATGTGTCTAATGTCTGTTGTCCATAACAGCGTATTCGCGGATCCCAACCAGTAATCGATATGGGACCAGCTGTTATGGGCTACTGATGTATGTGTTGCTTCATGAACCCCTGGATTTCTTGCCCTCCATATGTCATGTAATTGCAAATCTGCCATCATGTCGAGCACCTTAGCCCACGCTTTTCTGTGTGGTTCAGCTGTCGTCCCTGACCTATCTACTTGTTCATCCAAGGCTAAGTTGGGATCTCCACCCTAGATCAAGGTGCTATCCACCTTATCGTGCAGGTGCTGTCATATTTCATGATAGAAGTCAGGTGCATCAATGTTGGGCCCATATGTTTTGACAACCGTCACCCGGTGTCCCCGGAGCATACCCGTTATTATAACGTATCTCCCCTGGATGTCGGTTATAACGTTCTCGATTTTTAAATTCGTGCCTTTCTTCTGACACCTCTGGAATAAGAAGAGTATGTGGAGTGATGAGTGGTTTCCGCCCATTTAGGCAACTAGTTCATAACATATATGAATAACAGCATAAACAAAGTTATTAGAATGCTGACAGTAACACCAACTAGTGCATAGAAACAGTTTTAGCGGAGACAAATGTATATCGCATATTCACAGTTATTATCACTGTCACGAAGTATGATGCATTTCACAGCCCGCACAGCAAGAGTGACTTTGGTTCTAGCGGTTCCACAAAGTGGGAGTGGCCGATGTCCATCCGTAGTGCTAGATCTCAACCAAACAGTACAGTAGGCCACTAATATCATGTAGCGCATAACACAATACAAGCTGCTGGTATATACATCTCGATGGGTTACATCTCATCTGCAGTCTCTTGTAAAACCATCAGACATCACTGTGCACGCCATAAGGTCGTCCGGCTTATATAGTTCACAACCTGAAGCACAGCGTGTACAATCATTTTAAGGTTGAGGGTTAGTGTCTTTGCAGCTATAAATAGTCTATAAGGAGCGATACGTTCCGCAATGCTAGTGTCATGGTCAAATATACACTACGCTCTCATGTATCAGTATTATAGTGCAAATAGTTCAGACTAATAAAGAATTGTTAACAGGAAACAGGGAAAGAGGGTATGTGCCCAGGCGTTGTGTCCATTGTGTACATTGCATCTCTGTTCCTAGCACATTCCAGTGTCGAAAATACCCCGTATGCCATTATGGCACAACTTACCGCTTAGGAAGCAGTCGAAATCAAGCAGTCTTGTGAGAGGAGGCGTAGACCCACTAAGAGTCCCCGATACAGCTTGCATGTTCGCTGATAGTCTTACCACAGATATTTCGGTGTCAGTTATCACTCAATCCTGATCCTGCGCTTGATCTGCTTGCTTCCGTTCCTTTCGCCGTGTAGCAATCTTCTTGACGAAGTCCTGAGCAGCTTTTGGAGTGGAGAGGATCGTTTGTTTGCCATCCCATGTAATTTTCAATCTAGCAGGATATTGCATCGCGTATTCCACCTGAATGTCTCTTAGTTTTGCTTTGACATTTGCAATTTCTTTACGGGCTTGTTGCACTGCTATAGTGTAGTCTCCAGTTGATTATTTTGGTAGGCCACCATTTTCTTTTCCCTCGCCATACGTAGAATGTTATCGCGATCCCGATAGTTCAATATACGGGCCACTATTGGTCTGGGTGGCGTGCCTGGCGGCGGTCACGGTGCCAGCGATCTGTGGGCATGTTCAACTATAAATATGGGAGAGAGATGATCCTCACCAAAAACCTCTCGACAGAGCGCCTCCACGTAGGCTTCCATGCAGCCCATTTTGGTTGATTCTGGAACCCCTGCAATTTGGATATTATTGCGGCGTGATCTTGCCTCCAAGTCTTCTGCCTTAGTTTTTATGACTTCCAACACCTTTTCCATTCCATTGCATTTAGAGGTACTTGCTCGCGCTTCATCCTCTACCGCTGACAACCTGTTCTCAGCCTCATCCAGTCTCCCAGCCTGAGAATCCAGTTTCATCGCCATGCTGTCAACGCGGCACGTGAGGTGGTCTAGTTTGCCATTGATATCCTGAAGGCTAGATTGGATCACCTTCAGGATGGATTCCAGTCCTGTTTCCGGAGCGTTTTCGGCGTCTGCTTCATTATCGGATGGATTCGTCTGGCTGCGCCCGGTTCTACGCGGTTCAAAAGTTAGCTTCGGCAGTTGCTTATCTGGCTTCCCCATCTCGAGTATTACTGTTATCAGCCCAAAAACCCAGCAGTGGCGTAGATATAGTGTGTGATCAGAGCCGCCGTGTGGAAGCCCGTGCTCCGTGCTGCAGTCACTCGCGGTATGTCGCGTTATGCTCTAGCAGTCTCACGGGGAGGCCCTCTGGTGTGTGGAGTGCTGAGAGGTTACCCGAAGGCCCCATATCCCACCACAATAGCGTCACTTAGCCGATGGCTTGCAGGTGGGACATCAACTCAGTATGCAGCACAAACAATGGTGTTCATAGCACTCTACATACAAAAGCTCAGTAAGCTTCAGTGGCAGAGCGCTTCACAGTCAAACATATTATAGCACCGTTCAAGCGGACGGTTTGGATTCTCAGAGCTGGTTCTGTCTGTTATCTGGCCGCGGTAGCGCACGCTTCCTAGGCCCCAGCCAGTTGGCGCTTTTTGTAGTACATCAGGCGGTATCCCTTGCCGGCGCACAAACAGAGAGTGATCAAAATGGCCGCACTTAGTTTCCCATAGTAGCTCGCGACATTCAACAGTGTCGAGAGCTCCGTCTCATTCTACCGGCCATAATTCCAACGTTTAGAGCGCATATTAGGTGCACTGCGCCTTCCGATTCTCGATGCTGTTGCTGCAGATCCTGAAGTCGCCTTTAGTGCTGTGCAATTATGCAGATCTTGGACCTGTCCGGCGGAGCTGTCACATTAGCCAGCCATCCCGCAGTGCGCCCTCTAGCGCCCCCCGAGCATATGCACTTTAGCACTGATAATCAGTGGTAAAATGCCCAGAATCCTATAGCCAACAACCACAGGTCAGAAAAAATAAAGGAGGAAGAAGCAACATGTTTGGGGACAATCCTGAAAAAAGGGCCGTTTTCAACACAAACCATTTCTCGCCTTCTTCCTATGTGCTCGCAACCAGCTCACCCTACATGTGGGGCTCTTACTGTGGTTTCCCTACTCTTGATTCAGCCGGCCTCACCAGGAGTGTGTCCTGCTCCAAATATGTTAGCGCACAGCACCCAGCACCATTCCTATGTTTTCCTGTAGCTCAGGCCCGGTAGCGTGGGATCTTTCCAGGCCCATCCAATATCTTCCACTGCTTTCTCAGGAACGCGTTCTCGTTCCTAGTCACATCAGCAGAGCCGCCTCGTTCCTCAGTACTAGGCTTAAATGGCAGAATGGGGGGTTCTCACCATTGCTTAGGCCTCACGCCGTAGAAGCTGCGCTTATATCTACACCTCTCCCCCAAAACGCCTAGTGCAGGTCTATATGAGCCTCCTTGCAGATTCGGCTGTGCCATATACCTCCTTCCGCAACTGTGGGCCCTCGCAGGTCGGCTACATTTCCCCACTAGGCCTTCTGGGCTTATGGGGCAGTGCACAGCTCTTTGCTATGATCCTCGCCTCCCGGCTTAATCCTTTTTGTTTTTCACCTGCAGCTCCCCCAGGTACTAGGCTCCATACGCTTGTCATCTCATTAATTTTTTACCGCCTGATATCAATGTGCATCAGGGAGCCGTCACTCTCCGCCTCTCTCCCGTTCATACGGGACAGCTGACGCTGAAGCCGCTCGTGCCTGGGTTGCCGCTGCAGGCCTGCTGAATGATGTTGCTCGGTTTATTTTGCTCACCCACATTCCATGGTGAGTCCCTCTGATGCTTTCCTGCCTCAAGCGCCCAGAACGAATTTCCTGTAGGCCAGTAGCAACCCTCATTGCTTAGTTGAGAGCGCTCTGGGCTGTTGCTCTCGGATGTCGCTGGCCGATCAGCAATTACTTCTTGCTTTTGCCTACCTCTTCGCAGCTTTTTAAACTTGATCGGTGTCTCCCGCCTACCACTGAACACAATAAGGCATTTTAGGGCCTCGGAAGTCTGCTTAGCTGTCCGGCTGGCAGAGCTGCCCTAATGTGCGGCCATCTTATTGTGGGCTCTCTTGCCCCCTTAATGGTGAAAGGATTTCACACATCTTGTATAGTGCAGTCATCACTCCTCCTAAAAACTTATGGACAAGCCCATGCCAAATGAATAAAACTTGCCCCTCCGGCGACTTCGATTTGCCCAATTGCTTTTTAGTCCTGGGATAATACTGAATGAGATGGTTTCCTGAATAACTGGTTTTATGTTTCTGGTTGTGTTCTGTATATACGAAAGGACATTGTCCATGTACAGGTATGTATACAACCAATGGCCTGCCACCTATGAAAATTCCTCTATGTGCATGTAGCTGCCTATACACAAAGGCCAAGGTTAATACAGCAATGGCAAATAGGAGTGGTGACAGGTGGCAACTCTGTCTGGTGCCACTGCCCACGGGGTTCCTATGGAACAAGATCATTTTAATAAAATGCCAAACCAGACCTATTTCAGTTAATACCTGAAACATATGGCTATTTCAGAGAGTCAGATACTTTATTAGCGTCAAGAAAAAGAGACACTGCTGGTAATTGAGGATCTAAATGGTGTATTACTGCTGGGAGAGTACTTAAATTTAACAACGTTGGGCGGCTGGGTATAAAATCAGTCTGGTCTGGAAGTACCAGATCTGACATAAGTGGTTTTAGTCTACCAGCTAGGATGTTTGCAAATATCATATTGTTAATGAAAAGCAATTACTATATGATGCACAGTGGCCTTCTGAGCGGTCTGGTTTGAGAAGTGCTAACCACATGTCCTTTCATGTCATTGTGGGAAGTTCCCCTTCCAGAATGGCTCCTTCATACTCCTTACGCAGTTGGGGGCTAATCAAATTAGCATAGCCTTCATAAAATGGAATTGTAATCCCATCAGGCCCAGGTACCTCACCACTCTAGTAAATCCTCAAGGTAGACAGGTGTGAACCTTTCCAATCATGCAGGTGTGATATCATTAAGATAGTTTGCAAGTCTGCTGCGCTGTAGTAGTGCCTCTAGACTGAACTCACAGTGGCGAGAATACATGCAATATTTCTAAGTGTACTGCATAGCATTCAACTTTGTATTCTACATTCCTCTAGTCTAAGGACCTGAGTTTTGTGAGTGTGCTGTATTCCTAAAACCTTGCACTACAAGAAAATCACCCCTGTTGGGTGGATCGAGAACAGTGTTAACCTCAATTTCATGAGGCAATGTGTCCCAAGAAAATGTACAAATCAACATATCAAAATACAGTCAAATAAGAAAAGGTTGACTCAATGAGTGGGTAAAGGGCAGAATTAGAAATTTCATGAAGATTTATTACAAAAATGCTAAATGTACAATACAGAAATAGTGAACTGCAAATACAACTGATCTCATTTAAATGCATAAAGTCAGAGCAATAGGTAAAATCCATAAATACCAAGTTCCAAATATGCAGGAAAATCAGTAAGAACTCAGACAGCATCACTACTAGTAGCATAGGAAAGCTCTTCTGGCTCACCCCCAAAAGCTGAGCCCTTTTTAATCTTTTCCCTTTTAGAACCGGACATAATACAGGGCCCAGCTGGTTCATCTAGCTTGTCCTTCTATGGATTGATTTTTATGCACGTCAGTGATGTTATCCGGTCCATTCCTTCCCCATTTACCGCATTTACAGGAGCGTTTTGCTGAATCTGCACCTTATTTTTGCAGGTGCTTTCGCCAAATTGGAGCCTATGCGCCCACACTCCTTCTCCTGCGCTCAGTGGAGGGCTATTTCCTGCTAAATTCTGAAGCTCAGTAATTGGTTAATGATCTTGAATTAAAAATCCAATTCTAAGGTATTTTTATGCTCTATCCCTAGGAATCCGACCCTTCCCCTCCACCCCTCTCCTGATGAAGACCCCAGCGTAAGGAATATATTAACCTACTTATTTAGGGGCCGAAACATTTACATCTGTGTTACTAGCCAGCTTGACCAACAGCGATTCATCACTGTATTATTGTTACAAATCATGGCTATTTACTGTTCTGTTACACTGAGAATGTTTGGGCTTAAGATATGAGCCTTTGTGTTTTCTAAACAACGCATTTTGTGATTTGCACTTCCTACTCCCTTCTTTATCCTAACTTGAATTTGCAACACCTCATTTCCCCTTCTCCCATCTCTCGTCTAGGGGCACTCTGAAAAGATTTAATAACATTATAAACCAATGTATGATCAGTGTGATTTAATAACACTGTGTGCTAATTACAATATGTGTTTTGTGAATAATTGTTTTTGACTGATATACTTTGTGTGTTCACTTAATGTCTACTGGGACCACTGTTCCAATTTACCGCTCCCAAAATCAGGCACATATGAAGTAAATCTCCCCATAGAACCGTATGAAAACTGCTGCATTGTGGTATGAGGAAGGAAATACATTTTCAACAAATCGGAATACAGACTAATAACGTTGTCCAGCCTTATTACCTAAGCACTAACCTTCTACAAGAATAATGAATACCACCAACCCCCTGACCTAATGTCATCTAGAGGTGTCAGAGCAAAGTAGTTACATAACCAACAGTAAACCTTTGTGAATAAATTCAATACCACATGCAAGAGCCAAGGACATTTTTTTTACGTTCTAAGTTCATGCCAAAGAGTCTTCTTCAAGAACAGTGTCATTCAGAAATAAATAAAGATGCATTGCTTGACTATGTGCAGCAGAAATAAACAGTGAATATGACATACATTTTTGACAAGATGATGTTAAAACCTAATTAAGGACTAGTTACTCTTAAGCCAGGATAACACACTTTAACAGGTCATGTAAAAATTGTTTCAAATGCAATAGCATCAGGTCAGTCAGTACACACGTGTGAATTCAAGTGTAGATTAAGATTCTGCAGATTCTTAGTAATTCACTATTTTTAAATGTTGGACCTGGCCCTCTGGCAGGGTTATCCCAGAACTTTTTGCCTTCCTCTTGTATCTTTTTCTGACCTGTTTATTTGACCTGTTGGTTTTCTGACTCTGAGCACTTTACTACTGGTGATCAGTGCTAAAGTGCATTTGCTCACTCCTGTAAACTTGGTAAGATTGGTCTACACCTGTTTTGCATATTTAATGTAACTGTAAGTCCCTTGTACAGTGGTATTCTATATAGCCCGGGGCTGTATATTAAATGCATCTAGTGGTCCTGCAGAGCTGCTTGCGACACCCACAGATGTAGCCCTTCTAACCTGTCTCAGGCCTCTGCCACTGCAAGGCCTGCGTGCGCAGTTTACTGCCACAGTGACGTGTGTCCTGCCTTTCCTGGCTGACTCTTAGTTGGGCTGAATAGGTCTGGTCTGCATTTAGAGTGGTGGGAGGAATTGTACTAGCTCCTGAATAGGGATGTGCCTGCCTTTCACAATGCTGTCTCCGCCCCCCCTGTAGTGTGTCTGGAACAGGGCTGAGGATTGAATGGGGGTGATGTTCACTTCTAAAGTTGTTCAAAGTGCCCCCAGAACAAAGACTTTGTGGGTATAAGTACAGGGGCTGTGACCACACTGTGGGGGACTTGTAACCAGACTCTGCTGCCTCTACAGACTGCACCTGCCAGAAGGAACTATTGTGCTGCTAGGACGAACCACCATTTGGACAGTCTGCTTGTTGTTCTGGAGGGACTTCCCCTCTGCAGGCTGACTATCTGTGCTGTCCTTCCTGCCTGCTGTTGCTGTGTGTGTGTGCCCCCAGTGCTCTCAAGGGGGCCTACAAAGGAGGCATCTTGAGCAACTCTGTCATGGAACTCGAGTCTCCGTGAGTCCGGCAGTAGCGTGCTCTGAGCAGGGAATGAGGACACTTCCAGTTAATGTTGCTGCAACCCAGCGTAGGGAGAGCGCTGGATTTCTGCTAATCGTGGGTTTGCTCTTTATGCCATTGCCCCAAGTCGGCGCATGAGTAGCGGTGGCTTCCTGCCCCTAGGTCAGCGCGGGGCTGACCAATGTGGTGCTTGCCCTCCTGAGGGTGGTCCACCAACATTCAGTCCGCGAAGCTGCCTCCACCCTGGCACTCTGGTGGCTTTGTTCTGGTCTTACGCAGGCAGCAGGAGTAGAGTCTTCACCATCCAGAGGGATAGAGCAAGACCACCCGTAGATAAATGCCCTGAGGGGTCGTTGTTGTGCTCCACTCGTGCATCAGAGGATCAATTGTCAAATCTCAGAGGTGACCACTGTTACCGTAGATCCCGCGATCCTAGCGCATCGGTGCTCCCACATCTGCCTTTATTATCCAGAGTGCACCGATGCTCCTACGAGTACTTGCGACATGCCTGGGAGTAGTGCCATCATGCTGCACTTCCTCTGTAAGTGGACCTGTGTCCTGCTGAAACTCCTGCCCTGGGGGGCTGCCATTGTCTTCAGCAGCTGCACCGCGTGTTTGCGGTCAGCTTTATCTGGCATTTCAGTATGCTGGAGTGGGGGTGGCAGACAAGATTCCCCAACACCGTTACCTACATTGGTGCCTTCCCCCCTTTCTAGACAGAACTTACCTCGTGGGGTATTTTCTGTCGCCTGATGGGATGAAACCGCAGCGGAGACCCCCATTGTGTTGAACACAGGAGTCATTCAGGAATTACCATATAACATGTCAAAGAAGTGCAGGTGCGCGCTGTGCCTTTCGTGTTCAGGGTAGAAATTGGTGATTCCTGTGCCTTAATTATTCTTGCCATACCAGCTCCAATAGGTTGATGTAGGTGTTTCTACCTGTGTTTGTTGGCATTTCCCAGCTGCTTCTTACTTATACCCTGATTTTGTGATCTTGGTTGTGTTCCCTTACATTTTTGCAGGATTTGCATAGTATGCCCAGCGGCCATGAGTGATTTCTGACCTAACCTGCATTTTATGCCCTGATATTATGATTTATGTCATTTTAGGCCTTTTAATGACAGGATAACAAGTATCATTTCAATATCTACATATTATGTACAGTGATAAGGTCTTTGTGACGTGTGCCACTTAGAAGTATTTACTTTAGGCACTAACTGATGTTATGATAATTTTCTGGTTGGCAAAATGATTTATGATCCATGTGATGTCTTGACAATTGTCTAGATGGCAAAAGAGTTTATGTGATTGTGGTCTAATGTGTTTTATGTATAATACAAATAATATTTTTATATAACCTTGTGTGGAGTACCTTTTTGTGGTGTGCCTAGTGTATTACTGGTGTGTGTGTGTGTGTGTGTGTTGCGCAAACGCTTCACACGTTGCCTCTAGGATAAGCCTGACTGCTCTGCCAAGCTACCAATGGGGGTAAGCAGTGTAGCTTCCTTACTCTGACCAGAGTGGTGGATTCTGCCGGGTTGAGGTGCATACCCTGGCCAACCAGAAACCCCATTTCTAACATCTATTAATGCAAAATTCTTCAGCTTGCTTTCCTAAGAATCCCCCTTTCTGCTCTTCAACCTCTCTGTAATTGCTTAATGGTTCATTTATTGAAGAAAGGGTGGCATCATTTTGATCTTGTGTATAATCTTTTCCAGTCAAGTCATCAATTTCAATGTCTCTGCTTCCTTTGCTACGCCCTTCCCAACAACATACACTTAAAATGGCCCGTCAAAACATAGTCATCCAAAGCACAGAGACCAGATTGAGATCCGAATATTCAGTGACTGTTTTCCGCAGCTCATTCATGAAAGAGGTATTTAATTAGGATTCTGGTTTAGATATCCATGTTCCAGTGTGTCAGTCCTGCACACAGTCCTGTGCCAGAACTCTTGGGGAGTGATCTGATTGGGATTGGCATAGATTGCCAGTGTGTCCAATCTAGGATGTCAGGCCCATAGACACCAGCCAGTAGTCTATTATTGAGCTTCCCTCGTGCTTAGTAGATTAATAATTGAATTGTACTGTGGTTGAATGCTGTGCTCACCACTACTGCAGAACTGATGTTCTTAAGTAGGTCGAATTTGGGGATGAGGGCCTGGATGATGATGATGGGGCTTCAAATACATTAAACAATGACTATCATAATGCCGTGCAGCCTGAGATTGAAAGCACAAATATGCTTCATTCATTAGTCTTGTTTGCAATAGTCTGAGTGCAGCATCCTATCGCCCTCCATTTACCACCTGCTTTACTCTTGATGCTCACAGGATAATGAATAGGGCAAAGAGCTACTTTCGAAGTAGAGAATTTATAAAATGACTCTGCACTTAAAGTTGCATGTCAGAACCCCTTTCAAAGGACCGGTGGACTTGCAGGGGTTACTGGGCACAATCGTTGGGGTTGAGGCCTTTTACCCCTGAAGTCTTGGGACCCGACCTTCTAAGGATCCTGAGCAACACGGCCAAATACCCCTTCTGCACTTGATTCTCAGTGGAAGCTGTGGACAAGCAGCCAGAGGCTCCCTCTGGGAGGGGGAAGAGGAACGGGGGGAGTACAGATACTGGTGAGTGAACATGACTCATAACGCAAAGTGCATACAGTACTAACAATAAATCAATGTCCAGACAAATCCTTCCTTTTATAAGAAAAAGAAGTATTTCATTTCTAACTCTACACATAACAACATTCATGAGTAAGAACACTATCCCCTTGAGGTTGGGGCTCTATTTGTTCTCAGGCAAACCCCTGTCTCACCTGCTACCTACTAACATGGTCACGGTTATTCCCCATTCAATCATGACCACATCTAGGGAATGCTCACTAACTGGCCAAACTCGAGAGTTCTCCGTTGACTCTTTAGGAATTAGTCAAAAGTGTCTATAATGCTGTAGCAGCACCAGCAGCGGGTCCCCTCCTGGGCTTCACAGACCCAGTTCTAATCGTACCTATGGAAGCATTCAGTGGTGCAGTGAGTGCTCTCTCTGTAGATGCTCACAAGTCATGATCCTGTTCTGTGGAGACAGGCTGCTCGCGCTACATTCGGCAGCACCATACAGGCACAGGCAATCTCCCTCAAGCAGCAATGCTAGCTTGTCCCAATGGAGCAGCCACTGCTCCGCAAGGTTGAGGCAAGTCACTCTTTGCCTCACTGGGGTATTTGATCCTCCAGCTCCTGACTGGAGCCAAGCAACGGTAAAACATCTCCGGCAGAGTCCTTTAAGTTTGTGGGGAAATTAGTAAGGTGCAGGTATTAGTGTGCGGGCTTAACCAGCAAGTCACAACTGTAATATTCTGTGAGGATAACAACCTAAACTTCTACCAATATTGGTACAGGCATCCTCTTCAAGCATACAGGGCTCCCTCAGTAGGGCTTCTCACTGGACTCTGCTCCATCCAACTTTCTCCTCTTACTCACAGGATCACTCGGGTCTTGGCAAGCAGGCAGGCACTGGTGCTCTATGCTTCAGAGGAGGTGATCTTGGTCTTCCCTGGGTGATGTCCACTCACCCAGCAGAGAGACTAGCCGACCTATGTCGCTAGTCCGGGTCACAGGCAGAAGTCCTGCACAGCTTCCCCTTCTCAAGCAGCCCGGCCGGCTGCTTGGCAGACAGCAAATTTTGGGGTCTCAACCTCCCCTTGTTCTAATCCATTCCCAGACACCAAATGTGATTTAAATTTATAGGGGTCGATTAGGATGGTGGAAGGACCCCACAGCCAGCAATGCAGTGGCGGTCCTTCCGTCCACCGACCCGGAGTTTCACGCCCCCAAATTAGGATGGCGGGGAAATCATTTTCTGACCGCGCGGATAAAAAGACCGTCTGCCACTTGTCCGCCAGAAGCAATTATTCAGAAGCAGGGATCATAAAATGGTGGTGGTGCGTAGCAGGCACCGTTCACCAAATTATGATGAAGGAAATGTCATGCCTTTCCATGGTGGCGAGGCCGCCATGGAAAGGCTTGTGGCGATTACTTAGGGGTACCTGTTGCGGCCCCCATGTGTTGGGGGAGGTGAGGGTGCACCTGGGGGGTACACAAGGTACCCCCTACATTTCACAGCTCTACTTGTCAGGCACTGTGTGGTACCTGCCACATAGTGCAGTGAAGTTCACAACATGGCTTTTCGCTTCGAGGCAGGTGCTGCTGTGAGCAGCATCCACCGCAGTGTTAACAACCAAAATGCGACCGCCATGGTGACAGTTGCATCCTGATTTGGTATGGGGGTCCGTCGCATGTATTGCAGATGGTCCCGGTTTGCCACAGGATGGCGGACAGACTCAAGTCTGTCTTCCATCCTAATGACCCCTGAGTCTTTGAAGTTTAATGTTGGGGTTCTGCATCTTTTGAAGTGTACATTTTTTTTTCTTCTTCGCTCTTGAAGGCTCTCTGTCACAGCAGGAAAAACTCTGAAGTTGATAGACCCACAACACAGTTCACAGGAGTGATCAGGGTTCACACCTGGATGTCATCCACAGTGATGGATGTATGACGTTATAACGCATACTTTTACTCCGCAGACCATTACAACGCGACTTTTACACCGCATACCGTTACAACGCATAGCGCCTTGGGGCGCTGGATAGTGGTAAGTATAATTTACTATTCTAACTCCAGTCCCCGTGGACCCTAGGGAAGGTGTTGGATAGTAAATTATACTTATTACCTATCCTAGAGCGCCCCCCAGCGCAATGCGTTGTAATGGTATGCGGAGTAATGGTCGCGTTGTAATGGGTCTGCGGAGTAAAAGATCCGTTGTAACGGGTGTATACCACAGTGATATGTGCATCAAAAGGTTAATCCTGTCTCCAGGCACTACTCATTATCATTCCCTTATTAACTCCATCTCCTTCTGAAATGTGTTGAGGCCACTTCCTTGTGTTCTATCACAGAATAAAAGAATAACCGTTTGAATTGCAAATGGGCAGTCTCTTCCTCCCTTTCTTCAGTATGTGTTCCACCTATCATTGAGAAATTCGAAATGCACAAATCTGTCTAGGGGGGTCCTCTACTCCTCATGTCTTCACCAGGAAGGCCTGGGCTTCTCAAAATGGCACCTAATGTCTTCCAAGTAGGGTACCATTGCTGGCACACATACACCTAGTACACATTCACAGCACACTTACTGGCCAGCACAGTTACCTCCATGCATTGTGCCATTACAGCTACACATACATTTAGCACACACACTCAGTCTGTGTGTACTGTTCAGTACTTAAGCTTTTCTGTATTGTTTCGAGGTGTGCTGTTTGCAAACACATGCACTGCCAGCACACATACTCACCATGTGCACATCGCACAATTCACCCTTCATGTGTTGTACTTCATGGAAGCACACATACACTCAGCACATGCTTTGATTGCGCATGCACTGCACAGTGTTACATCTCTCATTTGATGAATTCCTCAAAGCCAAAAATACACTCACCACATGCACTAACCTCACATGTACTGTATGGTATTACTCTATCCCCGTACTGTAACTTTCCCAGCCACACATACATTCAGGGCAGAGTTACTATTCTTACACTGTTCAGTACTCCACATCTACCTGACATATGCCATGGGTGAGTACAAGGGGAGTACACCTTGGTTAAGCAGCCGAATGTTTAAAAAGGTGAGTGTAGGCCTCACTCCACTGACAAAGGGTAAAAACGACCTGTTCAGTACTACTGATCACTACACCATATGCTGTCACCACCACGTTTTTGCTGTTTAACTCTTGGTGATGGAAATAGCCTTTCACCACTTTGAGGGTAGTTCTTTGGGCACCACTTTTGGTCCAACAAGACTGCGATCTGTGAGACAGGCCTATGTCATGGCACACACACATTATCACTGTTATCTAAGAGAACCAAATCAGTAATAGGGATCCATACAACAGTAGAGTTGGCTACTGAAGGCAGGGGTACATGTCTAACCATGCAGAATACTTTTCCAACCCAACATTGTCTTTTCAATTATTCCCACTGCCCCAACACATTGTAACCATAATTTCTTAAGTCATAAATGTGAGGTACTGAGTAATGCACTATGAGAAGAACTTTACATTTTAGACAAGTCGAAATGAAAAAGGAAATAAAATTATTATGGCAAAGTTTTGAAAGAAGAAACCTCAATAAAAGAATGTTAGCAGGCATGAAGCAAAGTTGAGAAATAGGTGAGGGTGTGAGGATGGATGAAATTAAGGTTAAAATATCTTGAGGTGTGGTTGAAGAGAAGATACAATTCAGGTGAGGTTCAAGTGAGGCTAAGTTAATAGAAAGGTTGCAGTAAGTGACCGGGGCATTAGATTGAGGATGAGCTAAGGTTTATGTGAGGTTGTGGCTTGGGGGGTCTGGAAGAGGCTGAGGTTGATGTTAAGGTGATGGTGAGCTTGATGTAAGGCAAGCATGAGGCGGAGATGTCACTGAGGTAACACTAACCGGATGTCAAGGAAGATAAGTTTAGGTGAATATGAGCCAAAATTGACATATAGATGGATTGTGTGAGATTATCCTGATGCATGGTTGAGCTGAGAATGTGAGATTTAGATGGAGTTGATGTAAAGTTGAGGTGTATGTGAAGATAAGAAGAAGAGGGGCAACCATGAGGCTGGGGCAAGCTTAACTGGATTTTAAAGGAAGAAATTGGTAATCACAGGTCAGAAATGGACACTCTAAAAGATCACCTTTACAGTCTGGTGCATTTACATTGAAATAGGATTAATCAGATTTCCCATCAATTGACCTAGACTTAAAGGAAAGAGGAGGCCATGTTGGCTCCTAATATATCTGGTAATAAATTACTGACTCATCTCTTTGCACTGCATGGCATGTTCATTTCAATCGATACAAAAGGGGATGATGGACGGAGCGTTTGATCAAATCAAACACTCACCCCCAGTCAACTGATCTGGGTTTAATCCATCACCATTCTTTAGCCCACTCAGCCACCCCATTTCAGACATGGCTATATGCAAATCAGTCTGACCCTGTGCCTCATGGGAACAGTCCAGCCCGAACTGCCAAGCCATGTCTTCCATGGACCGGAAACAAGCATCCTGGTACCGGTTTCGGATTCATAATCCTCATCAGCCAGGCTATCTTGAATCCAGTGGCCAAGTGAGCAAGGGACTCAGGTCTGAGCATACCCTGCCACACTTAGGGCGAACAAAGCGATACAAAAGGGGATGATGGACGGAGCGTTTGAGCAAATCAAACACTCACCCCCAGTCAACTGATCTGGGTTTAATCCACCACCATTCTTTAGCCCACTCAGCCACCCCATTTCAGACATGGCTATATTGGCAGTTCGGGCTGCACTGTTCCCATGAGGCACAGGGTCAGAATGATTTGCATATAGCCATGTCTGAATCCAGTGGCCAAGTGAGCAAGGGACGCACGTCTGGGCATACCCTGCCACACTTAGGGCGAACAAAGCGATACAAAAGGGGATGATGGACGGAGCGTTTGAGCAAATGAAACACTCACCCCCAGTCAACTGATCTGGGTTTAATCCACCACCATTCTTTAGCCCACTCAGCCACCCCATTTCAGACATGGCTATATGCAAATCAGTCTGACCCTGTGCCTCATGGGAACAGTACAGCCCGAACTGCCAAGCCATGTCTTCCATGGACCGGAAACAAGCATCCTGGTACCGGTTTCGGATTCATAATCCTCATCAGCCAGGCTATCTTGAATTCAGTGGCCAAGTGAGCAAGGGACGCACGTCTGGGCATACCCTGCCACACTTAGGGCGAACAAAGCGATACAAAAGGGGATGATGGTCGGAGCGTTTGAGCAAATGAAACACTCACCCCCAGTCAACTGATCTGGGTTTAATCCACCACCATTCTTTAGCCCACTCAGCCACCCCATTTCAGACATGGCTATATGCAAATCAGTCTGACCCTGTGCCTCATGGGAACAGTACAGCCCGAACTGCCAAGCCATGTCTTCCATGGACCGGAAACAAGCATCCTGGTACCGGTTTCGGATTCATAATCCTCATCAGCCAGGCTATCTTGAATCCAGTGGCCAAGTGAGCAAGGGACGCACGTCTGGGCATACCCTGCCACACTTAGGGCGAACAAAGCGATACAAAAGGGGATGATGGACGGAGCTTTTGAGCAAATGAAACACTCACCCCCAGTCAACTGATCTGGGTTTAATCCACCACCATTCTTTAGCCCACTCAGCCACCCCATTTCAGACATGGCTATATGCAAATCAGTCTGACCCTGTGCCTCATGGGAACAGTACAGCCCGAACTGCCAAGCCATGTCTTCCATGGACCGGAAACAAGCATCCTGGTACCGGTTTCGGATTCATAATCCTCATCAGCCAGGCTATCTTGAATCCAGTGGCCAAGTGAGCAAGGGACTCACGTCTGAGCATACCCTGCCACACTTAGGGCAAACAAGCGATACAAAAGGGGATGATGGACGGAGCGTTTGAGCAAATCAAACACTCACCCCAGTCAACTGATCTGGGTTTAATCCACCACCATTCTTTAGCCCACTCAGCCACCCCATTTCAGACATGGCTATATTGGCAGTTCGGGCTGCACTGTTCCCATGAGGCACAGGGTCAGAATGATTTGCATATAGCCATGTCTGAACTGGGGTGGCAGAGTGAACTAAAGAATGGTGATGGATTAAACCCAGATCAGTTGACTAGGGGTGAGTGTTTGATTTGTTCAAACGCTCCGTCCATCATCTCCTTTTGTATCGCTTTGTTCGCCCTAAGTGTGGCAGGGTATGCTCAGACGTGAGTCCCTTGTTCACTTGGCCACTGGATTCAAGATAGCCTGGTTGATGAGGATTATGAATCCGAAACCGGTCCCAGGATGCTTGTTTCCGGTCCAGGGAAGACATGGCTTGGCAGTTCGGGCTGCACTGTTCCCATGAGGCACAGGGTCAGACCGATTTGCATATAGCCATGTCTGAACTGGGGTGGCTGAGTGAACTAAAGAATGGTGATGGATTAAACCCAGATCAGTTGACTGGGGGTGAGTGTTTGATTTGTTCAAACGCTCCGTCCATCATCTCCTTTTGTATCGCTTTGTTCGCCCTAAGTGTGGCAGGGTATGCTCAGACGTGAGTCCCTTGTTCACTTGGCCACTGGATTCAAGATAGCCTGGCTGATGAGGATTATGCATCCGAAACCGGTCCCAGGATGCTTGTTTCCGGTCCAGGGAAGACATGGCTTGGCAGTTCGGGCTGCACTGTTCCCATGAGGCACAGGGTCAGACTGATTTGCATATAGCCATGTCTGAACTGGGGTGGCTGAGTGAACTAAAGAATGGTGATGGATTAAACCCAGATCAGTTGACTGGGGGTGAGTGTTTGATTTGTTCAAACGCTCCGTTCATCATCTCCTTTTGTATCGCTTTGTTCGCCCTAAGTGTGGCAGGGTATGCTCAGACGTGAGTCCCTTGTTCACTTGGCCACTGGATTCAAGATAGCCTGGCTGATGAGGATTATGAATCCGAAACCGGTCCCAGGATGCTTGTTTCCTGTCCAGGGAAGACATGATTTGGCAGTTCGGGCTGCACTGTTCCCATGGGGCACAGGGTCAGACTGATTTGCATATAGCCATGTCTGAACCGGGGTGGCTGAGTGAACTAAAGAATGGTGATGGATGAAACCCAGATCAGTTGACTGGGGGTGAGTGTTTGATTTGTTCAAACGCTCCGTCCATCATCTCCTTTTGTATCGCTTTGTTCATTTCAATCTGCAAAACTCGTTGACGTAGTTTCTGCTTTCTGAACTCCATTATCCACTTCCAGAATAATAAGGGAAAGTAAACCTCAAAGGAGCAGTAGTTCTTTTGACTGACAAATTTATTGAAGGATTGCATGGACATTACAAGCCAAGCTGAAAATATAGCTTTAGTGTGGTGTGTAGTTACCATCATCTTATATTGCAACTGGTTCGATCACTGATTCTACCAACACCTGTGCTATTAAAATCCTTCTCAAAAGGTACCACTGTAAAAGTGATCTATTGAAATATATGAAGGCAGATCATTTCCCGGTGTACCTTTATCGTTCCTTTTCCTAAAGATTTGATTTGAAAAATAGGAATGAATAGTGAATTTTTACTGTAGCTTCTTACTTAACAATAAAGGCTATATAATTTAAAAGTGAGCGTCTATATGTTAATTTTCTTCCTGTATATCACGTCATTTCATGTACAGAAGACAGTATCAGTGGCAGTAGGTATTCACAGAGAGTAACTTTCAGCTGGAAATGGTTCTTGGTGCTGAAAAGAAGTACTGTTCATGATGAACTACGAGTTCAAAAGAAAGATTTTTAAGGCCTTTCTGAATTGAGAGAGAGACTGATATATTCAATTGCATTAGGTTGTATTCTCTTCAACATGTAAAAGCATCAAGTAGTTTATTCACCACACCCTTGTGGGTTTTGGTGCAATGACTCATAGCTACCAGTTAGCACACTACTTCTGCATAGTGGTGCTCATTGCTGGAGCACGGGCGATACCATCCTCTCTTCATTATGGTGTAAAGGGGCATGATTGTAGGAAGGTGGATACCCACAACTTTTTGCCTAGTGTTTAGCTGGTTTTAGACTTAGTTGGCCTGGGATCCTGCTATTCAGGGCCCCAGGCTACCTGCTCTCTCTGTAAAATGGACTCGATGTATTTAGGTACATACCTGATTGGGTATTGGGTCACCTCTGTGAGCCCCTGTATAGTGTACCATAGGTACCCAGGACATAGGTGCATCCAAGGCCTACCAGGGGCTGCAGCATGTATTATGCCACCTCTGGCTGGCCAACCAAACTGACACCACAGGCTGATCACTCAGCTTGGGTATGGTGGTGTAATCACCCCTTACTTAGATATAGTATTCCTACATCTAACCTTATATAAGGACACATATGCACCTATAAGTCACTCCTATGGTAGGACTCGACAATCCTGGAGGCAGAGTGCTTGGTTTTATGTGAGAGGGTGCTCTGGCATGAGCTGAGCCCTTCTGCAGCTTTCGGAACCATATCCTTATAGTTGTTCTATGATATTGCCATACCATATACTCTTAAGTGCATTATAATCCAAGCGATTAAATACTAACTTTGGTTTGGCTTTATCAAAACATGTCGTGTAAGGTATCAAACACTTTGGAATACTACCCCACTGCCAATTCTGCTGGCGGGGGTAGCATTCCACCCTTCTAGAGGGAAAAGACATGTATGTTACTGCTTTACCTGGTTAAAGTTAAACAGAGCAGACACGGGAGACGTGGGACCGGTTATCCTGGACTAACTGCACTTTGCTAATTTGCTAAACTGAGGCACCCTCGCAGTTGTGCATTGAGGTAAGAGAAGCTCCAGACCCGAGCATTATTTGCACCAGAGCTCAGCCCTCCTCACTCCACGAGTGCCGCGTGGGGCCTGCTCCTGCATTTCAGCTTGACGTGTCTTCCCGGTTGCTAACCCATTGGCTAGTGAGCCCCCTAAAGACAATCCTTTGAATTATTAATGCTTGCCTGGTTGCTCTGGGCGTTCTCCAACTACCCTTCAAAAGAGAAGGGCCTCAGACCTTGCTGGTCTGACCTGAAGCCAATCTTCACTTCCTGCGTGGGTTGCGGTTACCAAGGCTTGTTGGGTCCAATCCGGATACTGACACCGCAGGTCACTAGATCCTTTGTGGGACAGCTCGAATCCAGCTCCTGGTTGTCGTTGACACCTCCTGGTCTTCGTGGCTGCAGAGACAAGCTTCACCTCTTCACCGATTTGTATCGCGACATCACCTTGTTCCATTCTGGTTACTTTCAGGTTCTCCACAGCTTCGATCCACCCTTGGATCCACTTGGACACTCTTCCTTCGGCCGCCTGCAGCACTTCTTTTGCAGGTCTCCATTGAAGGCATCGACGAAACCCGACACGAAAGAACACCTATGCCCCCGGCTTCCCTGGGTGAGGTAACTCGAGTACTCCGGTGCTCCCCTGGGTATTGACTATCCAAGTGTCCTAGTTAAAAGGGGTTTTGTCGAAGTCCACTCGGAAGTGCCCTTAATCTATAACTTTGTGAATCCTTCGTCTCCATTGAACTCAATGAGAACACGCATCTGTGTTTAGACACTGCAGGCGCCGCCCGTGGGTCTCCTACTTCCTAACCTTGGGTTCTGTAGTGTAGCCCCAGCGATTCCCTAGGCCCTAGGCCTACTCACTATTCCTGAAGTGGTCCTTATACCACTTACTTAGTATATGGTTCGTTAGGCCCCTAGGGCAGAATTGTATTTGTGCAACTTAAAGTATGCTGAATGGGTAACTTGTAATGTATTTCGATCTCTGACCTCATAAAGAGTTAAGAGGGGTTGTGTTAGAAATAAATACACATATATATTTGATATATACCTTGTGTGGTGTCCTTTCATTTAGTATTCAAGGGATTATATATGGTAAAACAGCTGGCTTCACATGCTCTCTGAGATTTTAGCCTAAGACTGCTGGTCCATGCTACCACTAAGATAGCTTGTCTATAAGGTTGACTTTACAACCATCACCATAAGGGTTGTTTGGACTGGTGCAGGGTGCCCACTAGAATAGTGGATATCATATACCAGGCCAACTTCTCACAATGATGGCATGTATGCGCTTTACAGTCATCACGGTGGACAAAACACTAAGAAGAATTGCATTGGTCATTGTGGTGGTGGTTTCCTACCTCAACTATTGCAACAACAAATACATGGAGGACTTATGCAAAACCATCTCTAAATTTCAGGGTTTGCCGGACAATGATGCTCCCCTCACTTCAAAATAAAGTTAGCCATAAAAACCCTGGTTTGACTCCAGCATAAGGAGCCTTGAAGTTGCCTGCCCTAGCTCAGAAGCCCTTAAACAAGTGGACCTATGACCCTTCCATCCGCACCAGTCCACAAAATGGTAAGGCCTCCCTGAAACTGCATCCTCTGTACAAGGTGAGTGTAAGTGCTCAGAGGGACAACCATGCACTACAAGGCTCAATTCTGAAGCCAACTACAGAGCGTTAATCAAAGCAGTGAAGGGCCACCTACTTCTTTCAGCCTACAGTCCCTGGTCACCTTTGACTGACCGACTAACAGTCCCCACCCCTTTTCCCTCGCAAGTTTGTAAGAATGCTTCTAAGTGGTCATCCAAATAGCACATTGTGCAAAGCTCAATTAAAGAAAGATCCGTACTATGTGTGAAAAGGCCATATGATATGTCACTTGTCACTTGTGAACTAGACATGCCATATGCATGTAAGTGAATGTAAAGTGCTTGTGCACAGAAGGGGTGATACAAACATAAATATTTCCTGTAATACTTATGCTAACAATGAGCAATGCTTAATTTCTTGCAGTGCTTATGCAAATATTAAATCACTCCTGCAATGCCTGTGTGAGCAAATCCGGCAATGTCTATACAAGCAATAAGCAATTCCTGCTATGCCACCATAAACAATTTTTGCAATGGCTCTGTGTACATTTGCTGCAATGCTTATGCAAGCAATACATCATTCCAGAAATGCCTATGTAGACACTTCATGCAATGCTTATGCAAACAATAAACAATCCCTGCAATGCCTCCGTAAAGAATTCTTGCAATGGCTGTGTGTACATTTCCTGAAATGCTTATGCAAACAATAAACAATTCATGCAATGCATGTGTGAACAATCCTGCAATACTTCTGAAAACGAGTCCTGCAATGCATGACTGAAGCCTGCAATGAACAATTCCAACAATGTGCACTTAAAGAAGTGCCCAGAGGAAGGGCATAGTGAATATCAGCTTAAGCGAGGTTGTCAGTAGGGCCGAAAACATTGTTTATGACTCCTTTTTAGGTCGAGCTAGAACAGCGCATGCACTGTTTGTTGCTCGACTTTTGGTAAAGGGGATACTGAAAATGCTACCCAGGCGTTTGCTGGCTGGCTACAAGCTTGAGTGCAAGTACGAGTGCACGCGTGGCCATCTGCCTTTCCTGCCTTTCCTTTATCATGGGTAATTAAGCGCCTCTATCCGGGCACCCTTTCATGTCCGGCGAGCAGGCCAATGCCCCCATGCTGTTGCAATATCCTCAAACAATCACCAAATCGCCTCCTCGCCCCTCTGATCTCCCCTTCTCTCCTGCTCGTCGACCTCCCCTTGTCCGCCTCTATATATTCCTGTTCCCCTTCGCCCCACCTGTTTCCCCGCTGCTGACCCGCTCTCATCTCGCCCTGCACCCCCTTCTCGCGGCCTCTCTGGACACCTGGCCCCTTCCTTCCAGTCACATATGCTCTCTCTGACCTCTCTTTTTCTTCGTTCCTCGATATCTCTCCAAGGCCTTTCGCTCACCCACTTCCTTCTTCCCCATACCTCATTTACGCACCTGCTCACTGTCTCACTCTCTGTCTGCATCAGTTTCATCTTCAGTCTCTTTCTCTCGGTCACCTCTTTTCACAAGCCCCATCCCTGTCTCTCTCCCTCTCGCTCCTTAATGACTTCTTTTTCTAATATATTTACATCTCTCTTACTGGCTCCTCTCTTTACTTCGTTTTGCTACCTCCCCTACCCTCTCCTTTACACCCTGCTCACCTGTATCCCTCCCTGTGCCGCCTTCCCCCTGTCACACCTCTCTCCTTTTTCTCTTTCTCTCTCTGCTACATTCACCCCTCCCCACCTTGAAACCCTCCTGCTCGCACCTTTTCACCAGAGCCCCCTTTTAAATCTCTCTGCGCCCTCCCTCCTTTCGCTCCCACACTCACCCCTTCTCACCTTCTGTCCCTTCTATACCTCCACACTCCCCCCTCTCACCTGTATCCTTCGCTGTGCACCCCCGCCCCTCCTCTTGCTACCAACAGAAGTTGCTACCCTCATAAGGGCCCCTCTGACTTTAGCCCTGTGCAGCCGTCCCTCAGGCCCCCACCAGCTCGGGATCGGCTACTTCCCTAGTGAGACCTGCAGAGAATGAATTTTGGGCCAGTTAATGCCAAGGACACGTCTCCTTGGGCCTTTTCCTGCTATACTGAGGACGTTATGCCGGTTGGAGAATAGCTGAATTTAGCTAAGCGTTGGTGTATTTCACAGATATGTTCCCGTTTTTTGACTTCGCGGATGTGTATTCTGAGACCGAGCTTATTACATCTGGAGAGATTTCCTCCATATGACGAGTTTGCTTGTGTCTGTAGCCTTTTGTAATTACCACTATTGTGCTTCTGTACAGAAGCCTGTTATCCTGCCTTGCATGTCCCTTGGATATTTCCCAGATGACTGTGGGCCTGTTAACTAGAAGTAGCAGGTGTATGCCATAAGAATATCTCCAGAGGTGGAAGAGTTCTGACTCTTTAAACATCTGGGAACCTGAGAATTATATGATGACATGACGATATTGGATGTCACTTTAAAATTAAAGCCCCTTCGTTTAATTTCCATCGACGATTGAAAGTACAAAACTGAAAAAAAGAATTTACAATACGTCTATCAAGAATTTGTGTCTATTAAGAACTGTATTAAATGCACCCTGACGAAGGAACTGTGGACACGGGTCCTTTTCCGAAGCGCGCGTCAGCGCCTTTTTCCTCTGTTGTCTGTCATGTATATGAATGTATGTATTTCTTTTGTCTGATGTTTGTTTTATGGTATGGGAGTTGAGTTGTGGTTGACAGCGTTGAATGAATGCTTGGATGCTTGTTATGACTTAATGTATGAATGACACATTTTGCTTCTCTTTTTCTGTGGGGTTTTTGTAAATAGTTTTGTATATAAATGAATGTACTGTTTACTATGAGGATGTTTTTTTGTGTTATGAATTCTGTGGACATGCAATGAATAAATAAGAAAATATTTTCTAAATAATCTTTGCGTTGGGACAATGCTGATATAGATATTGCATGATGGATATATTACCTAGATACTCAATTGATACCTAGGAGAGGTTAGTTCTTGCTTTCACGTCTCCTTGATAAACACGCTGGCTGTGATGAGAAGCATCCAGCCCCAGCCGTGTACGGCCCTCATGGCGCTGATGAGAGTGGGTCCACGATGTATGAAGAGCATGTCCTCGTTAATACCGAACCTGCTGCTATTTAGAGGCCTCGGCACCATCATAATATTTTCTGAGGCCCCAGACACCGCCACGCGCGGGAGGAGAAAGCCGCTGATTGCGATACCATGTGAAAAGGGAGCACTCTTACAGTCACACCTTGATACAGACACTCAAGGACTGCCAAAGGGGTCCTTAAAAACTGCTGACAGGCCTGGTGCTGTTAGATGCTCCTCATGCTCTGCCTTGCACCCTTCTACCCCTCTGCCTTGCACCCTTCTACCTCTCTGACTTGCACCCTTCTACCCCTCTGCCTTGCATCCTTCTCCCCCTCCGCCTTGCACCCTTCTCCCCCTCTGCCTTGCACCCTTCTCCCCCTCTGCCTTGCACCCTTCTCACCCTCCGCTTTGCACCCTTCTCCCCCTCCGCCTTACACCCTTCTACCCCTCTGCCTTTCACCCTTCTACCCCTCTGCCTTTCACCCTTCTCCCCTCTGCCTTGCACCCTTCTCCACATCTGCCTTTCACCCTTCTACCCCTCTGCCTTGCAGCCTTCTCCCCCTGCGCCTTGCACCCTTCTCCCCCTCTGCCTTGCTCCCTTCAACCCCTCTGCCTTTCACCCTTCTCCCCTCTGCCTTGCACCCTTCTCCACATCTGCCTTTCACCATTCTCCCCTCCGCCTTGCACCCTTCTCCACATCTGCCTTTCACCTTTCTCCCCCTCTGCCTTGCACCCTTCTCCCCCTCTGCCTTGCACCCTTCTCACCCTCCGCTTTGCACCCTTCTCCCCCTCCGCCTTACACCCTTCTCCACATCTGCCTTTCTCCCTTCTCCCCCTCTGCCTTGCACCCTTCTCCCCCTCTGCCTTGCACCCTTCTCCCCCTCCGCTTTGCACCCTTCTCCCCCTCCGCCTTGCACCCTTCTCCACATCTGTCTTTCACCCTTCCCCCTCCGCCTTGCACCCTTCGCCGTTTTCAACCTGCATACTTCTCCACCTTGCACCCTTCTCCGCCTTGCACCCTTCTCCTCCTCCGCCTTGCACCCTTCTCCCCTTCCGCCTTGCACCCTTCTCCCCTCTGCCTTGCACCCTTCTCCGCCTCTAACCTGCACACTTCTCCGCCTTGCACCCTTCTCCTCCTCTGCCTTGCATTCTTCTCCTCCTCCGCCTTGCACCCTTCTCCCCATCCACCTTGCACCCTTCTCCCCGAATGAAGGAAGGAGAATACAGTGCAAATAAGAAGAGGATGATGGAAAATAAAAAGAGAGGAGAAGGGAAAAGGGCTCTAAAGAAGAACAATAGAAAGAAATAATAAAAAAGTACGAAGGAAGAATATGGAAGGAACAAATAAAACAAAAAATGGAAGGAGAAAAAGAAATAAGGAGAGCTGGAAAATAGAATGAAATTATGGAAAGTAGAAATGGGAGACAGAAGTAAGGGCAAAGGAAGGGAAAACAGAGGAAGTGTTACATTGAAGGAATACCAAAAAAGGATAGAGTCAAGGGGGAAAGATGGATAAGAGGATGATAAGAAGAACGAAAGGAACAAGAAAATAATGAATTACAAAAAGGATGGAAGAAGGAAAGTAAATTACATTTAATATAACAAGGTCAGAAAGATAAAAAAAATGAGAGATGGAAGGAAAGAAGTGTGGACAGGAAGAAAGATGAAAGAGGAATGAAAGAAGAATGCAAAAAAACAAGTAAATGTTAATAAAAGTATTAAAGATGGATGGAAAGGAGGACAGGATAAAAAAAGAAAACTTAAAGAAAAAAGGAAGGAAAAAAATCAATACAAGTAAAATGCATTTTTTTTTACCAAATTCCTTTAGATTTATGTTTATAAAATGCAATATTGTACACATTTTCCTTGAGTGAACAATATTCACTGGCTTTTATAGCAAAATTTGAGATCGTTGACTTTGATCCATTTTATTTTCCTGGCTGCAACCTCGGCCTCGGAGTACACGCTAAGGTGCCCCTCTGGCCTGTCCTGCCTGTAGTCTCTTTCCTAAATTTATCACGCTCAGCTACTGACAAACTTTAATTAGTAAAACTGGTGAAGGATTGTTTATGAGCCATCCTCGGCTCGGAGCGCTGCTGTTTCTGTCTGCCCATGCCGAGCCAGGCCTGCGATGCCATGCCACTCTCCTTGAGGGGGCGTGGCTACAGAAGAGCAGTCTGAGCTGGCCAATCGGGCAGAGCGCCGAAGAAAGCCGAAGAGCAGGGGATACCGGATCCCGAGGGGATACCTGATATTACACAACACCGGGCCCTAGTCTTGATTTCATCTCATCCCGCTTTTATCCACTACTAAACACCATTGTCCCCTTTGTGTCACTGTAGTAGGTTTTTTTCATCACTGCTTTCCCCCTTTGTTTCTGTTTTTCTGTCTTTATCTAATTTCTTTCTCCGTTTTGTGTTTTTATCTCTCTTGCTCTAGGTGGAACTGCGATAAGGAAAAATAAGTGGCGGTCCCCAAAAAGGATTGCCGGTGAGCCCCATTTGCATGCGCTGGCTCGAATTAAGCACTGGATGTTTCTGATACAACAACTCAAATCACAGTGGCTTAACCTAAGCCCTACAGCCTCTCCATGGAGCGGGGTCCCCCTCAGCAAAAGTGGTATGTGGTGGGCCGGGAAGCAGGTCCCCCTCCATGTACTTTGCAGGGAGAACCCTATAAATTTTGTTATGCTACTGCCAAATCATGCCACTTGTCATTTAATATTTTTCATACTACAATTTCAACTGTGTTCAGCCTTACCTATACCATGTAGTGTTTTCCAGGTGGAAAGTTCCCTGGGAATTTATCTCTGATCTTGCGATGTCAATTATGCCATACTAACCAGATAAAATGTTGATTTCAAGTATCACATTTTTTTTAAATTGCTTGTGGCAGTGGTGCCACTACATGTGAAACTACTATGAACTTTATTTAATACTCTTGAGTGTAAAGCAGATGTAAAGCAGATCAGTTGTGATATGAAACATCAGTGTTTGATCCCAAACAACGCTGCAGGCCAAGAGAGTTAAAGCAAGTTTAATTTGGAACAGACTTCTCAAGCGCAATGAATTTTATTATTCTGGTGTATATTTATCAATATACAGGATATTTTGAGAAAAGGGAAACCTTTCCTACACAGAATAATTTCTTCTTTGAGGCTCCGCAATAATCCTATTGATGCCCATTTCTACAGTGAATAAAAGTGAGGTACCAAATACTGAAGCTGATGAAAAGTGTTGTTTGAGCTTGGGTATTTCCAGTGTCAAAAGAAACAAAACAAGCATTTGCAATGCAATAGGTCTCGCATTAGGAAAATTTGAGCTATTGGTATTGTAAATGACAAATTTTTTATTTATGTGTTGGTTTTGAAAATAACTAAATTAATAGCTTTGTCGTTTACAATGCCAATACTTTTAACTTTTGCAAATGTGACACCTAGCATTTGTAATGCAACATGTTTTGTATTTACGTGACTTAGATGTATTGATATTACAAATAGCAATGGTTTTTAATGTTTGAAAGTAATTAATACTTAAATAAAAGTTATTGTAATTTATAATGGCAATAGCTTAAACTTTTGTAAATGACTTTTGTGAAGATTATGTTCAGTGTATTTTATTGTGACGAAAATCCAAGAACAGAAGTGAAATATTAACATCTTTTTGTGACATTTGTAATAAAGCTTGAAACATTGAGAGAACATATTTGAACCAGTTGTTGTTGAATGGTTGCACAGATTGATGCTGTGGTGGCGCTGAGTGATGCTGTGGTGGCGACGAGTGATGCTGTGACGTTCAGTGATGCTGTGGTAGCACATAGTGATGTTGTGGTGCCCCTGAGTGATGCGGTGGTACCCCTGAGTGATGCTGCGGTAGTGCGATTGATAGATAGAGTGAGGGCGATAGATAGATAGAGGGAAGGCGATAGATAGATAGAGTGAGGGCGATAGATAGATGGACAGAGTGAGGGCGATCAATAGATAGATAGAGTGATGGCGATAGATAGAGTGAGTGCGATAGATAGGCAGATAGAGTGAGGGCGATAGCTAGACAGATAGATAGAGTGAGGGCGATAGATAGATAGATGGATAGAGTGAGGCGATAGATAGATAGCTAGAGGGCGATATATATATATATATATATATATATATATATATATATATATATATATATATATATATATATATATATATATATATATATATATATATATATATATATATATATTACCTACTGGCGGTCGCCAGTAGGTATATATAATTAGGATTTTTTCTCTATGGGATTTTTGAAAATTCTATGTCTAATAACTTTGGCGTTTGTGGACGGAATTGGCTGAAATTTTCAGGAAAATGGCACATTTTGTTTCTGAGCAGCCCTTGAAAATTTGGGGGGGGTTCGTCAAGGGGGGGCGTTCGTCAAGGGGGGGCCGAGAAAAAAGGGGGGTCCCAAAACGTGTTTTTAACATTGAGTTTTCCATAGGGCGGTTGGCCTCACTTTTAGCCCGAACGGCTGAATGGATTTGCACGAAACTTGGCAAAATTGTAGGGACTGGTAGCCCGATGTGCCTTTTGTAGGTCTCAATATATGTGCTCCAGTGGATTTTGAGAAATTAACGTTTAAAAAAAGATATATATCTGTAACAGCGGACCGGGCAGCGCTCCAGTACGCGTACTTTTCGCGCAACGGAGCTTTGTGAAGCGAAGCTGATTGGTTCTCCGGCGTCTGTAAACATTCGAAACAGTCCGTAGCGGCCGCCATCTTGTCTCTCGGTAGGATCGAGAGACAAGAGGAGGCCAAAGCGAAGGGGCAAATGACCATAAGGGGGAATAGTAGATCCTCGCTGACCCCCTACGTTTGATGTGGAGGTTTTAAAAGGGCCCCGCGGGGCAAAAAAAAAAAATAATAATAATAATCGAACGGCTGAATGGATTTGCACGAAACTTGGCAAAATATTAGGGACTGGTAGCCCGATGTGCCTTTGCTAGGTCTCAATATATGTGCTCCAGTGGATTTTGAGAAATTAACGTTCAAAAAAAGATATATATCTGTAACTGCGCTCCGCTTCGCGTACTTTTCGCGTTACGGAGCTTTGCGAAGCTGATTGGTTCTCCGGCGTCTGTCAACATTCCAAACAGTCCGTAGCGGCCGCCATCTTGTCTCTCGGTAGGATTGAGAGACAAGAGGAGGCCAAAGCGAAGGGGGAAATGACCATAAGGGGGCATAGTAGATCCTTCCTGACCTCTTAGGTTTGATGTACCATTTTGCCAAGTTTGGTGTAAATCCGTTCAGCCATTCAGGCTGTAGACGTATGTAAATGTCCTATGGAAAATTGCATGGGGAAAACACATTTGAAAGTGTTGAAATTTAGAACCAATTAAAATGTTAGTTTGGTTTCGTATTTGTGTGTGATGAAACTTAATTGGTTATGTATATATGTCAAATGAGAGGAAACCACAGCCATTTTGTGATACTACTGTCTGAGGTACATTTGTGAGGAATTTTTGGTGGTGAATTTCTGGTGTTTGATTTACACAGTACTAACACTTCTCCTACTTTTAAAAAGGTGAGTTGTTAATTTGTAAGGGGAACTATGTTGTACACTTGAAGATAATTTGAAAAATGTTTTCTGTTATTTATTTGCAGTCCTTCTGTTATACTAAATACTTGATAAAGTTAGTTTTATATTATGTATTACTAAAAACGATAAATGAAAGTGATTATTTTTTTCTGCAATTTACAGCAAGCAATTTCAAAATAAAATGGCTCACAATGAAGAGACCGTGGCAATTTCTTTTGAATTGTCCACTACATTGATTGAAATTGACAGCACCAATAATGAAATATTGTCACAAGGAGGAGATGACTTGAATGATTTTTTTGATCAATCTGTTGATGGCGAATTTATCGAATGTTTGGAGACCATAGAGTTAGAAGAATCATCATTGCAGACTTTTCATGAGGAAATTGCTGATGAGGACATGTTACTAGTTCTTTCAAATTTAGAAAATTCTGAAGAATAAATTTATATTTAGAAATCAAAAATTGTTTGAGACATTATTCATTTTTATTTTTAATTTATGAGGTTGTAGCGAAGTGATTGTAGTATAAAATGAGACTTATAGTATAGAGTGCAACATTTTTATGTTACATGGTAAGTTTACTCATATTTACTTCCCTTCTGCCACTATATTATCTCCAATGTGTATTTGACATCTCTTCTTCATCTCCGGCCTCCTTTCTCTCACTGTGTGTCTCCGATGCATCTTATCGCTGCCATTTTGTGTAATTACAGAAGAGAGTAAAATAAAATAGTTCAGAACGTGAAAAGGGGGCAAAGTAGAGTACTCCTCACCCCCTAGGCCTTTTTAGGCGGTCCCAAAAGGATCAGTTTCTGCTTTCCTGAGAGATTATGGTATGAGTTCCATATACCACAATAACTTGCATTACAACATGCAAGATATCTATCTCCTATTACCAACTTTTGGAGATATTCGCGCTAAGTGCGAATATCTCCAAAAAGTAACACCTGCCCTGAGCAGTTCTTAGCCATGTTATCCAATGGGAGGTGGATAACAAGAGCATTAGCTCGGTAATGCATGAATATCGCTGAGTTTTTAGCGATATTCATGCATTGCGGCCGTTTATTATCGCATTTGCGATAAACCTTGATAATAGCAAGGTTTATCTTCGATAATTTCTGACGATGCTTAGCGGTAAAAAATTCGTTGGTAAGCATCGTTACCGATAAATATCGCTTAACTTTGGTAATATGCCCCAACGTCTGTTAACGTTCGATTCGAAGGAAATGAGGAAGTGTTGAAAAACATTGTCTGCGCCATCTTGCCTTTTTTGAAATGCCACACTTTTGTCGTGCACGGCAGCCATTTTAGATGCCTTGACCAGACCCACTCTCTGCAAGCTGTCGATTCGTAGCATGGCTCCTCACCCTCGCAAGCATCTTCCCCAGGCACTGGTCACCCCCGCTCTCTGTCTTATGCATGGGCAATAAACCTCCCCCCATCTGCGCTGCTCTTCCCTGAGAATCACACTCTGTGCCCGCCCGACACCTCCCTTTTGCCCTATTCACTACCGCACCCTCTGACACTCCTCTTCCTCTGTGTCCGATTGTCCAGGCTATCACCTAGCCCTGCAGATGTAGTTTATGGCCCCAGCTGTAAAGAATCACCCCTCTTCAAAGGAGTTATAGTAGATCAAGGCCCACACCCGATGAGATCCGTCACACCACACGTGTTCCTACTATCTGAAAACCATCCTGTATTGTGATTGGGGAGGGGACCGAGCCTGAAGCGGAAGATTCCAGGAATGACTCTTTGTACATCAAAGTTTTTACAATTATGTGTCACATTAAAAATATATAGCACTCCAACAAAGTAGTAGGAATATAAAACTTTAATAACATATAAATATATACAACAAAACAAAAACAGTAAAAACATTTAAACAACGAAGAGACCGTGGCAATTTCTTTTGAATTATCCATTAGATTTATTGAAATTGACAGCACCAATAATGAAATATTCTTGTCAGTAGCGGTCTGTTGTGCGAATAGTTCCAAGGCAGCAGAACGCGCTGAAATCTAGATGGCACGAAAGTGATGTCTAGTAAGTTGCCGCCCAGCAAATAACGGCGTGGGGCGCCGCGGGGGTGAGTGAGTCCAGTAGGCACCACAGCTATTCTTACCGGCATTGCAGAATTACTGCTGGGGACAATGCCTGTGCTGTAGCAGGGTCACAGCAGAAACAAAAAGGATTCTGTTGAAGATGTTGTTGGTTTTAAATTTGAAAACAGTTCTGGTGTCAACTGCTATGCTAATGTAGTGGTTAATGTTTTGTTTTCTCTAGAAAATGTAAAAGAGGGGGAGGCAGTCCAAAGTTCCGTTAAAAGGGCAAAGGAAAGGATCGGTGGTTTGAACTATCAGTCAAAAAGGGGAGGGGGTGCAACAATTTTTCCTACCGGGTCACACTGTGCTTTCACCGGAACTGAGGTCTGCAGGATTCTAGTAATTCAAAGTGAGGCTGGCGCCAGCATGGGAGCGCCGACGTCCCGCGGATACAGTTTCGTCACTCCACGGGCGATCATGGCAGTCATTCCCCATCGGGGGTCGGAGACTCCCGCGGCTCCTGTAGAATCTTCAAGGTCGTGGAGGACTACGGTGGTGGAGTCAACCAGTGACCGGGCCATTTCTTTATGCTGGGCCCGCTCTTGCCAGGTCGACCGCCATTTTGAGAGTTCGGTAGCTACTGGCGATCGCGGGGTCAAATGAGCGGACGGGCTCCACCCTGCCGGGCGAGACGTTGCAGCATGGCCACAGTGGAAGAACCCTTTTCCGGGCGCCTGGAGCGCTGAGGGTGCAGCTGGGAAGCCTCCACCTGGGGAGGCGGGAGAGGCCTGTTCGCACCGTCTCTCCCTCCCAGTGCACCCCACGGCGTCTCGCTTGAGATTTGTTATGGCCGGACCAGGCGATGAGGACGAGGGGGGGGGTCGGAGGCATGTGCAAGACATCCCCCCCCAGTGTTGTCGCAGCCATTATTCAAGAAAGAAGAAGTGTCCCATCCGTCTTCGGGCCGGGCTTCCGGTAGATGTCGGCCGGACGCCCCTGGCTCTGGCCCCATGAACGGGTTTCTTGGTTTATCGGCTGCAGCCGGATCCCGTCGGCCTCGGCCCCCTGACCGTTGGTGGCCGGACCGGAAGAGCATGTGGCGGGAGTACCTGCAACTCTCAAGGGCCACCGCGGCCGGACTGGGAGAGAGAGGGGAGGGTCGAGGAGACATTCCCCCCCCTGCAACTGTTCAGCGTTGTAAAGGCAATCCCCTGGCCGGGTCCCGCTGGCCTCGGCCTCTCCTCCGGCTACACCCTACGTTAGGATCTCCTGGCCGAGGCGTGGCAGCAGGACCTGCCTTATATGGGCTGCTCCCGGCTGGGCGTAGCCGCAACCCTGCCCCACCTTGGAAGTTTCCAGAGTGGGGGCGGATGTTCTACTGACTTGCATTTTCCCTAGTCTATCGATTGTTTTGGCGTGGCAGGCGGTGGGACAGCGAGGGGTGATTTGGTTTCTCTTACTGTTTTTCTGGTCTCTCACCACTGGCATATTTTAACGTTTTCTTGTTTCTAGGACATTAATAGGTTTTATCATTACGTTATGTTATCGTTTCTTTGTTCGTTGTTTAATAAAATTTCATGTTCATCAGTGGCCTACTGATTTTCGTTTTCCTATTCTTTTCTTTCCAGGTTGTTTCATGCTAAAGTTTCTGTTAACAGGATACAGTGATCACTTCGTTATTATTGCATATGTCCTTTTCACTAGGGGTGCTCTCTGGTCGGGCCAGATGACGTATCTCTAGTAAATGGTCCGGGTGAAACAGGTGCATCAATCAGTGGGGAGTAGATAGGCATGACAGATTACAACGGGGGAGAAAGGTCCGCATTACGTACCCTTTCACTACTTGCAAAGATTTTCCTACGTTTATTTGCAAACAGGGAATACCTCCAAAAAGAACTAATTCCCAAACAGTCAATGTTCGGACAATCAATCAATCAATGAGGAATGAAATAGGTACGACGTGTTAAAGGCTTGCGTTACCTACCCTTCACTATCTGCAAAGGGAGAGAGAATATTCCTATTCTACCTCGTTTGCAGGCAGAGAAGATCCTTAAGAGAACCAACTTCGAACAATTCAATGCTCGATTCAAACAATCAACAAGGGGTACTGTGAACACAAATGAACGCCGCTTATGTACATACGCATTGCTATTTTCAACAGGTTGTTCCTAATGTTTCTATTTTAGCGAGGTCAAAAAGAGATCCCATTAGTGGCCTACTGATTTTGCTCGATTCCTTTAGTTTTTTTACACGATTTTTCGCTATCTGCAAAGACTAAACAGAGTATTGCGACTCTGTGCTTGTTTGTAAATAGAGAATGAACCAAAGAGAACAATCAATCAAATGGAGAGAGAAGCAGGCACGACGGATTACAAAGGGGGCAAAGGGCTGCGTTAACTACCCTTCACTATCTGCAAAGAGAGAGTACTCCTAATAGAAATGAGGGGTGGGGGGCAGCATTCAAAGCAGATCAGTGTGCATAAACACGAAAATGTTTTTACTTACCACGTACTTGACATTCGACAGCTTATGATATTTGCTATTAAAAAAACATTGAAATTCACTGAAAAAACCATAGGTTATAGACCATATATAGTTAGGAATTAGCATTTACAAAACCTTGAAAATTCACTGAAAAAACCATAGGTTATAGACCATATATAGTTAGGAATTAGCATTTACAAAACCTTGAAAATTCACTGCAAAAACCATAGGTTAGAGACCATATATAGTTAGCTGGACATTTTATTGACATAAAACCAATGAAATTCCATATATAGTTAGTTGCACTAACTATATATCGCGCACCCGCAATCCACTGCTGATGATGTCACATATTACATCATTCATGACATGGTCAGTGACATCACTGATGACATCACTGATGACATCTCAAATGACATCACTGATGACATCACTGATGACATCTCATTTGACATCAATGACCACATCACTGATGATATCATTCATGTGACAATACAATGCATCTCCTCACATTTTAATATAACCTCTGTTTCACCCAGTGTTAAAAAGAGAGTATAATTTTTGAAACCATTGACACACCAATACTAGTTACTACATACGCACTCACTGATTGCTACGTCTACACACACCTTCACTCATTCACCCATACAATCATTCATACATACAATCACTCATCTTTACAACACTATCATATGCACTCATACACCTATACAGACACTCACAGTCTGCCACTCATCCATGGAGTTACTCACACACCTAGTCAGTCCTGTAAAGAATCAATGACACTTCCATTTTCTTGTCTATACAGTTAAACATAGAGCACCTTACATTTTCAAACATATACTAACACATACTTACCTTCTTATACAATCATTGATACAAGTACAGATTGATCTGCACAGAGTCACACACCTCCCAGCTAGCCACACACACACTCAGTCTCCCATACAAATACTTGGGCAATCAATCAATAACCCATATAGTTACTCATATAGCTAATGATCAACACATGCAGCAGTTTACAGAACAACAGACATAATGATGCACAAATTAAGACAGTTTAGTCACTAACCCATGCACTCAGTGAGACACATTTAATCACTCACTCATACAGTCAGTCACGCACCTACTAAATCCTTCATCCAGACACTTCTACATCTACTCATTCTTCAATATGTAAAACATATTTAAACTTTTCAGAAACACACAGTCACTGGATGATGTCATCAGTGATGTCATTTGAGATGTCATCAGTGATGTCATCAGTGATGTCACTGACCATGTCATGAATGATGTAATATGTGACATCATCAGCAGTGGATTGCGGGTGCGCGATATATAGTTAGTGCAACTAACTATATATGGAATTTCATTGGTTTTATGTCAATAAAATGTCCAGCTAACTATATATGGTCTCTAACCTATGGTTTTTGCAGTGAATTTTCAAGGTTTTGTAAATGCTAATTCCTAACTATATATGGTCTATAACCTATGGTTTTTTCAGTGAATATATATATATATATAGATAGATAGATAGATAGATAGATAGATAGATAGATACATAGATAGATAGATAGATAGATAGATAGATAGATAGATAGATAGATAGATAGATAGATAGATAGATAGATAGATAGATAGATAGATAGATAGATAGATAGATAGATAGATAGATAGATAGATAGATAGATAGATAGATATAGTGAGGGCAATAGATAGATAGAGTGAGGGCGATAGATAGATAGATAGAGGGTGATAGATAGATAGATAGATAGAGGACGATAGATAGAGTGAGGGCGATAGATCGATAGAGTGAGGGCGATAGATAGATAGATAGATAGATAGATAGATAGATAGATAGATAGATAGATAGATAGATAGAGTGAGGGCAATAGATAGATAGATAGATAGATAGATAGATAGATAGATAGATAGATAGATAGATAGATAGATAGATAGATAGATAGAAAGATAGAGTGATGGCGATAGATAGAGTGAGGGCGATAGATAAAGTGAGGGCGCTAGATAGATAGATAGAGTGAGGGCGATAGATAGATAGAGGGTGATAGATAGATAGATAGATAGAGGGCGATAGATAGATAGAGTGAGGGCGATAGATAGATAGAGTGAGGGCGATAGATAGAGTGAGGGCGATAGATAGATAGATAGAGGGCGATAGATAGATAGAGTGAGGGCGATAGATAGATAGTGTGAGGGCGATAGAATGATAGAGTGAGGGCGATAGATAGAGCGAGGGCGATAGATAGATAGATAGAGGGCGATAGATAGATAGAGTGAGGGCGATAGATAGATAGAGTGAGGGCGATAGATAGATAGAGTGAGGGCGATAGATAGAGCGAGGGCGATAGATAGATAGAGTGAGGGTGATAGATAGATACAGTGAGGGCGATAGATAGATAGATAGATAGATAGATAGATAGATAGATAGATAGATAGATAGATAGATAGATAGATAGATAGATAGATAGATAGATAGAGTGAGTGCGATCGATAGATAGATAGATAGATATATAGATAGATAGATAGATAGATAGATAGATAGATAGATAGATAGATAGATAGATAGATAGATAGATAGATAGATAGATAGAGTGAGGGCGACAGATAGATAGATAGATAGAGTGAGGGCGATAGATAGAGTGAGGGCGATAGAGTGAGGGCGCTAGATAGATAAATAGATAGATAGATAGATAGATAGATAGATAGATAGATAGATAGATAGATAGATAGATAGATAGATTGATTGATAGATTGATAGATAGAAGTGAAGGCGATAGATAGATAGATAGATAGACTGAGGGCAATAGATAGATAGAGTGATGGCGATAGATAGATAGAGTGAGGGCGACAGATAGAGTGAGGGCGATGGATAGATAGAGGATGATAGATAGATAGATGTGTGTGGTTGTGTGGTTTTGTGTGTGTGGTTGTGTGTGTGTGTGGTTGTGTGTGTGAGGTTGTGTGTGTGTGTGGTTGTGTGTGTGGTTGTGTG
This sequence comes from Lissotriton helveticus, assembly GCF_964261635.1. Classification (NCBI taxonomy): domain Eukaryota; kingdom Metazoa; phylum Chordata; class Amphibia; order Caudata; family Salamandridae; genus Lissotriton; species Lissotriton helveticus. The sequence continues at coordinate 1,186,707,193 of NC_136061.1, read as the reverse complement.
TGGTTGTATGTGGTTGTATGTGTGTGGGGTTGTGTGTGTGGTTGTGTGTGTGGTTGGGTGTGTGGTTGTGTGTGGTTGTGTGTGGTTGTGTTTGCATGGTTGTGTGTGAGTGTGTGTGTGTGGTTGTATGTGCGGCTGTGTGTGTGATTGTGGTTGTGTGTGTGGTAGTGTGCGGTTGTGTGTGTGGTTGTGGTTGTGTGAGGGTGTGTGTGTGGTTGTGTGTGTGTGGTTGTGTGTGGTTGTGTGTTGTGTTTGTGGTTGTGTGTGTGATTGTGTGTGTGATTGTGTGTGGTTGTATGTGTGGTTGTGTGTGTGGTTGTGTGTGTGTGTGATTGTGTGTGTGGTTGTGTGTGTGGTTGTGCGTGTGGTTGTGTGTGGTTGTGTGTGTGGTTGTGTGTTTGTGGTTGTGGGTGTGTGTGTGGTTGTGTGTGTGGTGATGTGTGTGGGGTTGTGTGTGGGGTTGTGTGTGTGTGTGGTGTGTGTGTGCGTGGTTGTGTGTGTGGTTGTGTGTGTGGTTGTGTGTGGTTGTGTGTGTGTGTGGTTGTATGTGTGGTTGTGTGTGTGTGGTTGTGTGTGTGTGGTTATGTGTGTGTGGTTGTGTGTGTGTTTGTGTGTGAGATTGTGTGTGTGGTGTGGTTGTGTGTGGTTGTGTGGTTGTGTGTGAGGGCGATAGATAGAGTGAGGGCGATAGAGTGAGGGCGCTAGATAGATAAATAGATAGATAGATAGATAGATAGATAGATAGATAGATAGATAGATAGATAGATAGATAGATAGATTGATTGATAGATTGATAGATAGAAGTGAAGGCGATAGATAGATAGATAGATAGACTGAGGGCAATAGATAGATAGAGTGATGGCGATAGATAGATAGAGTGAGGGCGACAGATAGAGTGAGGGCGATGGATAGATAGAGGATGATAGATAGATAGATGTGTGTGGTTGTGTGGTTTTGTGTGTGTGGTTGTGTGTGTGTGTGGTTGTGTGTGTGAGGTTGTGTGTGTGTGTGGTTGTGTGTGTGGTTGTGTGTGGTTGTATGTGGTTGTATGTGTGTGGGGTTGTGTGTGTGGTTGTGTGTGTGGTTGGGTGTGTGGTTGTGTGTGGTTGTGTGTGGTTGTGTTTGCATGGTTGTGTGTGAGTGTGTGTGTGTGGTTGTATGTGCGGCTGTGTGTGTGATTGTGGTTGTGTGTGTGGTAGTGTGCGGTTGTGTGTGTGGTTGTGGTTGTGTGAGGGTGTGTGTGTGGTTGTGTGTGTGTGGTTGTGTGTGGTTGTGTGTTGTGTTTGTGGTTGTGTGTGTGATTGTGTGTGGTTGTATGTGTGGTTGTGTGTGTGGTTGTGTGTGTGTGTGATTGTGTGTGTGGTTGTGTGTGTGGTTGTGCGTGTGGTTGTGTGTGGTTGTGTGTGTGGTTGTGTGTTTGTGGTTGTGGGTGTGTGTGTGGTTGTGTGTGTGGTGATGTGTGTGGGGTTGTGTGTGGGGTTGTGTGTGTGTGTGGTGTGTGTGTGCGTGGTTGTGTGTGTGGTTGTGTGTGTGGTTGTGTGTGGTTGTGTGTGTGTGTGGTTGTATGTGTGGTTGTGTGTGTGTGGTTGTGTGTGTGTGGTTATGTGTGTGTGGTTGTGTGTGTGTTTGTGTGTGAGATTGTGTGTGTGGTGTGGTTGTGTGTGGTTGTGTGGTTGTGTGTGTGGCTGTATGTGTGTGTGTGGTTGTATGTATGTGTGTGCTTGCGGTTAGAGAAGGATGTATGTGGAAGAGAGCAGCAGATCAGCACAGCAGAAGAGAACAGGGAGTTAAAGAAGCAGGAGGGTGAAAGAAAGCAGCAGATTAGTACAGGAGAAGAGAACAGGGAGTTAGAGAAAGAGGTGGGTGGAAGAGAACAACAGATCAGCACGGGAGAAGAAAACGGGGAGTTAGAGAAGGAGGCAGTGGAAGGGAACAGCAGATCAGCACGGGAGAAGAGAACAGGGAGTTGGAGAAGGGGCGGGTGGAAGAGAGCAGCAGATCAGTATGGGAGAACAGAACAAGGAGTTAAAGAAGGAGGCGGGTGGTAGAGAGCAGCAGAGCAGCACAGGAGAAGAGAAGAGAACAGGGAGTTAAAGAAAGAGGTGGGGCGGAAGAGAGCAGCAGATCAGCACAGGAGAAGAGAACAGGGAGTTAAAGAAGGAAGCGGGTGGAAGAGAACAGCAGATCAGCACGGGAGAAAAGAACAGGGTGTTAAAGTAGGAGGCGGGGTGGAAGAGAGCAGCAGATCAGCACAGGAGAAGAGAACAGGGAGTTAAAGAAGGAGGAGGGTGGAAGAGAGCAGCAGATCAGCACAGGAGAAGAGAATAGGGAGTTAAAGAAGGAGGCGGGTGGAAGATAGCAGCAGATCAGCACAGCAAAAGAGAACAGGGAGTTAAAGAAGGAGGTGGGTGGAAGAGAGCAGCAGATCAGCAGCACAGGAGAAGAGAAGAGAACAGGGAGTTAGAGAAGGAGGCAGGGTGGAAGAGAGCAGCAGATCAGCATGAGAGAAGAGAAGAGAACATGGAGTTAGAGAAGGAAGTGGGTGGAAGACAGGAACAGATCAGCACAGCAGAAGAGAACAGGGAGTTTTTCAAGTCAATAGCACTTTATTTCGATTAATAAAAATCATAAAAGCGATCACACAATAATATTACACACAAAATTGATAAAAAATACATAAAAAGAGATATAATCTTACATGGTATACGGTATTGTACATGATAAAAAGACATAAAATCGAGTGCTGGTGATGCGGTCAACCACAGATAAAAAATCTCATAATTCATTAACAGAGGGATATAATCTGTACGTTGAAAAAAAAGGGGTATAATCAGATCTCCAATTGCATAAGGGCATACCTCCTATTCTTATTACGTACAGCAGCCACCAGAAAGCTTGCAACCCCAAACATCACCCTCGGTGTACTTAACATTTGTAAGAACATCAGTGCTGGTTTAACCTGTGTGAATCCCGCTTCTCTAAGTATAGGCAGTAAATGTCGCTTCCTGATATCCGAAAAGTACTGGCAAAACATGATAAAGTGCAAAAGGCTTTGGGGGGAGACACTATCACAGCTACAAGGAGGTGTAAGGTCTGGTTTCCCCCACACACAAGAGATACCCAAAGTGTATTGAACAATGCTCAGTCTAAATCTGATCAGGAGATGTCTATGCTGTGGGATGGAAACAATTCTGAGGTATGGTTCTATTTGTGAAGTAGTTTTCAGAACATAATTTGCTCTCACAAGGGGTTTACACATTTCCAGCTGTTCTCGTTCTTGCTCTACCATCCTCAAAAAGTTTGTCTTCACCCACTTCAAATCATTTTTTTGCAACAAGTGCGGGGAATGAAAAAGCTCTGGTCGTCCCAGTTTGGCAAAGACATCTCTTATATAGCATAGCCAGGGTATTTTATTTGCTTTATCAAGTGCCATTACATCTTTTCGTATGGCATGGTTCAGTGAGATCTCCTTGTTGGTCCATGTCTTAACCCAACACGCTATAGGGGCTAAGTGAATAAGGTCGGAGATGAAGCTCAGTCCCAACTCGGTATGAATAGTATAAACAGGCGTTGATTGGGGAACTGCTAAGAGATTCCTTAAAAACTTATTCTCAATTTTTTGCAGTTTTTCCTGTTGCAAATATCCCCATAATGAAGCCCCATACAGTGCAATAGATATACATTTTGATTTATAGATGGATAAGAGTGCCTCCATAGGCCTGGATCCTAACCGCTTAACAAAGTCCATTAAAGCAGATGATGATCTGGCAACTGCAAGGCATTTAGCATTAATTTGGGGGGCCCAGCTTCCCTTTAGATCAAAAATTACACCAAGGTACGTAAACACGGGGACAATTGACAAGGCAACACCATTACAAGAGAAAGACTGTATTCTATATGTATTTGGGCGCTTTCCAACCACCATGACGTGGGACTTTTTACTGTTCACACTCAGATCTAACGATTCCATGAAGCCACCAAAGGAATCTAAAAGTCTCTGCAGCCCCAGTCCTGTACGTGCCAGAACAGGGAGTTAAAGAAGGAGGTGGGGTGGAAGAGAGCAGCAGATCAGCACAGAAGAGAATAGAATAGGGAGTTAGAGAAGGAGGTGAGGTGGAAGAGAGCAGCAGATCAGCAGAAGTTAACAGGGAGTTAAAGAAGGAGGCGGGTGGAAGAGAGCAGAAGATCAGCACAGGAGAAGAGAAGAGAACAGGGAGTTAAAGAAGGAGGTGAGGTGGAAGAGAGCAGCAGATCAGCACAACAGAAGAGAACAGGGAGTTAAAGAAAGAGGTGGGGTGGAAGAGAGCAGCAGAACAGCACAGGAGATGAGAACAGGGATGTAGAGAAGGAGGTGGGGTGGAAGAGAACAGCAGATCAGCACGAGAGAAGAGAGCAGGGAGTTAAAGAAGGAGGTGGGTGGATGAGAGCAGCAGATCAGCCGAGGAGAAGAGAACAGGGAGTTAAAGAAGGAGGTGGGGTGGAAGAGAACAGCAGATCAGTACAGGAGAAGAGAACAAGGAGTTAGAGAAGGAAGGGGTGAAACAGAACAGCAGATCAGCACCGGAGAAGAGAAAAGTGAGTTAGAGAAGGAGGCGGATGGAAGAGAGCAAAAAGATCATCACAGGAGGAGGCACGAAGGAGTTAGAGAATGATCGGGGTGGAAGAGAAGAGCAGATCAGCACAGGAGAAGAGAACAGGGAATTAGAGAAGGGGCGGGTGGAATAGAGCAGCAGATCAGCACAGGAGAACAGAACAGGGAACTAAAGAAGGAGGAGGGTGGAAGAGAGTAGCAGATGAGCACAGGAGAAGAGAAGAGAACAGGGAGTTAAAGAAGGAGGTGGGGTGGAAGAGAGCAGCTGATCAGCACAGGAGAAGAGAACGGGAGTTAAGGAAGGAAGCGGGTGGAAGAGAACAGCATATTAGCACAGGAGAAGAGAACAGGGAGTTAGAGAATGAGGCGGGTGAAAAGGGAACAGCAGATCAGCACAGGAGAAGAGGTTAGAGAGTTAGAACAGCAGGCTGGGAGGGAGAGGGCTGCAGATTAGCAATTGTTGCCAATTTAGCTCTGTCACTTAAAAGATTGGTTTGCACCTCTGCCATGATGTGCAGCCAGTCGTTTGTTTTCCTGCCGGCTGTGTCTTCCATCCGTCCGAGGTTGGTATTTGAAGTATGATTAAAAGATGGTAATAGCAGTAATGTCTATTTACAGTGCTTACAATCTGCAAAAAAGTGGTACGTTCAGCTTTAAAAGAAGTTAGTGGCGAAACCGTACAGACGGCAAATGTGTATTTGAAACCTATGCCTGTTGGTGTAGGCAGGTATGAATTTGTTGACAGTTCAGTCCATAGTAGGGATGACATTCATTATAGACACTTAAAGCAACAAGAGAGACGAACTGCCAGGAGCAACGAGGAGCCAGCACTCAGGAGGTGTGGGAGGGAGATACGACACAAGGATTCACAAGGGGCGGAGGAAGCCCCGTGCAGTTCCTCTGAGTGCTAAATGTCAAATTCTGTGCGTGATGATTGCATTCCACAGAGGTAAAATCGCCCCTCACGCACAACAGGGCAAAGACAGGGGGTGGGAGGCAACTGCAGGAGGGTGGAATAGGTGATAGAAACAAGGAGCTGGCATACAGGGGAAAAGGTGGTGGTGGAAGAATACACCCAGATGTGGACACACGAAGATCCATCACCCCCACTGAGTGCTAAAAGCCAAATGCTATGTGGGATGGGAGTATACGTCATTGAGGTAAAATCGACTATTGATCATTACAATCGAGGTAAACACAATGTGGCACAACAGGGAAAAGAAGGAGGGGTGGGAGGACTTACCAAATGGAGCGACGGTCAGATGCAAAGAGGAGCTGTCACCCAGGTGAAAAGAAGGGGAGGTAGAAACTGGATGCAAACCAGGGTAAAATGAAAGGGCCATGCGGGTTCCACTGAGTGCAAAAAGGCAAATGCGTTAGAAACATGCAAAAAGGACAAGGAGGCAATCAACACATGCCATATAAAGAAGGGAAAAAAATGGATGTAGTTCAAGAAAGGGGTCACATGGATGGTAAAGGAGAGTTCCATGACGAGAAGTACATATGGTCCAGAGAGCTAAACGGGAAGAGGAGCAACTATAAACAAGCCCTCACCCAAAGAAAAATAAAACATGCCCCGCTAAAGTGAAAAAAAATGCGGGGCCTCGAAAGTGAAAGTGATATCGATCGCGATCAAGCTTGCAGTGCATGTGCGCGAGTGTGTGAGCATTTTGCGGCAGCTTTGATGTTCTCAGTGGCCGCGCGGCTCACTGAGAACTTCAAAGCGGCTGCGAAATTGCTCCCAAAGCTGCAGGCGGACAGATGGTGTGCGCGCGCCCGGCGCACATGCACTGTGTCCGATCTGCAGACTTTGGGAGCATTTTTGGAAGCCCTACTATATTCTCGCAGAAGCAACGCATGCGCGTTGGCTTCAGCAAGACCTAAAAATAGAGTGGGAATCAGGACGGGCACCTCTTGATCCCTGAACCCAGAGTAATTAAACCTGACTTGGAAATGGCTTCCTACCTTGTCCTCCTCTACCTGGCCCTATTTTCATGTCTTTTGCAGGGAAAAAGCTGATCAATTTCTCCACAGCCATATTAAAAAAATAATTGGCAAAGCCATTAAGGTAATCCATGTCAGTGAGCTAACTCTTGTTTACATTTCACATGTTTACTTCATTCACATTCTAGGACCATTCGTTGTTTCCAAGATGCTGTTTTTCTTTAGGTTTTTTTCATGTAGTATATTAATATTGCATTGCGCTTGCTTTGAACCGGGTAATCTTTTGGTGTCTGTGCAAGATCAGGTTGTGGGTGACTTTTTATAACGGGCCATGTTTGAGAGCTCTGGAGCAGAGGCAATAGGTATTGTAAAGTTTTCCAGGCCCTGACAGTGGTCCATAAAGGTGTTCAGAATACATGTTCCTCCAGTCCTTGGCCTCTCTTCAAAACACACAAAGCAATGGTAATATATGCCACTTGTAATCGTGAGTATATGGAAAAGTGTGTGGAGGAGGTACAAAGATACAGAAAGAGTGATAGGGCGAAAGTAAAAGAAAATAAAGTGCTTACGGGTGAATGTGTGTTGGAGGGTGGGGGGAAAAAGTATGTGCTGAAGTACAAAGTGAAAATAGAGTGCGGAAGAGGAGAAAGATGAGGTGTGGAATACATGCAAAGATGTGGGAAGGAAAGGGGTGTAAGCTGCTCACAGAGGCTGCGGAGGTAAGTGATGTGAGTGGAAAACAGGAGTGATTGTGACATTCTGAAGACCACTACGTTTTTTCACAGACATCAGTAATTTTTAATTCACTGTCACATATTTTGGGAATTGAAAACGTCGAAAATCTAGTTTGTCATATCCGTAACATTGGTACTCATTTATCTGATACCCCTAAGAAGCATTGGCAAGGCTTGTTTCAGGCACATGTCCTCTCTGTGTGCTGAATCTGGATGCAATAACAGTAAGCTCAATGAGATGCATTTGAATACTAGTCAGGTAGCAGACCGTGTGAAGCACAGGATTTTAGTTTACATGTTTTAAGCAACACCCGTAATTACATAGGCTGTACCCCTTAGAAAGGATTCATAGTTAAGCTTCTTTGGCCTTACCACTTTTAGAGATCCGCCCCACCTATTTCACTCCACATAAAGCATGTTGGAAATTAAAATTATGTATTGTCAAAGTCAGACAAACAATACATGATCAGGATAGGACAAATATTTTCAAGGTTGCTGGAATCGATGTTGTTTTCCATATGCTGATTACATATATGATTAGGAATACTTTGTTCCCAAAGACATGTAGGGCATGATTACAATGTCAGGTGGACTATTGTGGTCCCAGGACCGACCACCAGTTGCGGTCCCGATACCACAATTACAATGCGACCGCACCATGTCTCTATGTGAGCTTTTGCTGCCGCCGTAAACCAGCCGTAGCACAAAGACCCATGGAGAAATGTGAGCCTGTGTAAATCCCTGCACCATGTGGCAGGCACCTAACGGTGTCTGCCACACAGTGCAGGGATTGACAGGGGGACACCAAAGGTGCCCCTAACCGGAGGGCCAAAAGGCACTTTTCGACTGCAAACCCATGTCGGAAAGGCCAACATGGATTTGCTCTCAGAAACAGGGGCATAACACAGTCCCCTGCATCCTCCACAGTGCGGGGGGGGGGGGCCGAGTTGCAGGGGGCCCTCTCAGCACTGTAATCACGCCGGAGTGCTCCAGATAAAATCAGGAGCAGGGGCCCCTCTGTGTACCTTGCACTGGGCCCCTTCAACTTTCGTTATGTCACTGTCACCAAATCACACATTTACAACCAACACAATAGCATCAGCAACTTAATGACAATCATTAGTAAAACAACATGTACATTAAATTCAAAACTAGCCCAAAAAAACGTTCACTTTATTCAGCTTTTGAAAAATGAACAGTTTGATCCGATGATAAATCCAAAGGCCAATGGCCAGTCCATTGCAATTGCACGGATTCTTCGTGACATATGACTACTCGTCACACATTGCTTGTCTGTACTGCTACAGCCAGGGGACATCTCCCCATTGGAGGGGCATACATAGGGTCAGCCCAGGCACCACAGGGACAGGATCAGGGGATAGCAGAAGGGGGCAGGGTAGGTGTGGTGGGTGCAGGAGTGTCAGCGGCAACTGCAGTGGATGTTTCTGTTACAGTGGGCGCCCTCACCACTGCAGTGCCCAAGTCAGACTTAGTGGATGGGGTCTCCACTGCAGTGCCAATGTCCAAAGGTGTTGTCTGAGGCTCAGATGAAGTGTGAGGGTCAGATGGGAGGACACGATCTCCACAGCAGTCGTAGGAACAGGCTGAGGGGGTGAGGTTGGTGTGGAAGGGGGAAGGCCAAAATAATTTGTGGTTGTTGTACTTGTGTGTGGGTGAACCTGGGGCAGGGTGTTGGGTGGGAACCCAAAGAGTGGTGGCCTGGGTGCTGGATGATGGAGACTGTGTGGTGGGAGTGCTGGATTGTGGTGGGGTCTTGCTCTTCCTGGTCCTGGGGGATTTGCGGGTGGGGGCCTCAGTGTCCCTGCTCTTGGGGAGGGTGTGCGGGGGTGGGTGGGTCTACCCTCTGGCTGTGTTGGCATCCTCTTCCCCTTGTCAGTTGGACCTGATGTATCGGTGGGGAAGAGGCCAAGCACACAGAGGAGGAGCTTCTGTGAAGTGGGGTTGCAGGTGAGGCAAGGTAAGGGATTTTTGAGTGAGAGGTTTCTGAGGACTGCGGAGTTGTTGTGGATGCCTATCTGTGTGTGTTCCATCAGTCCCATGAGTGTGTGTGCTTGTGTGTTTTTGCTTTGGCTGACCTTGCAGTGTGCTGCTTGTGTCTGCTGTTGTGCATGCAGGTGCCTGTGTGAGTGTGTGTTGGTCCGGTAGGGTAGTGGGGATTGTGGATGGGGCAGAGGTAGGTGGAGTGAGGGTCTGTTGGAGGAGGGACAGTGCTGCCGTCAGTGAGGAGGCCATGTACTGACTGATCCGCTGTTGGGCAGACATGGTTGCTGAGATGCCCTTCATGACTGACACCAATTGTGTCAGTAGACCAGTGTGAGCATGGAGGGCACTGAGCATCGATGTCTGCCCCACATGGATTTGCTTCAGCAAGTCCACAGACTTCACACACAGGGCAGCAGGGGAGACAGATGCAGGGGGTGCGGTGCCTGGACTGAAGGAGACATGCTCCTTAACAGAGGAGGCTCCATGGACATCAGGGATGGGAGCAACTGGGAGGGTGGAGATGGTGGTGGTGGCAGGGACAGACTCGCTATCTGTGTTCTGTGGTGTTGTCACACCCGCCTCCACAAGGGACCCTCACTAGAGCTGGAGCGGTCTTCAGCTGAGGTACTTGCTGCTGACTGGCCCTCAGTGTGGCTCCCCTCACCCTCCATGCCACTGGGTCCCTCAGACTCCTCCACATTGGAACCAGTTTGGCTTTGTGCCTCCTCTCGGTCCCTGGACCAGTCCCCTACAGTATTGGCTGATGATGCTGTGAACAAGGAGGAGAAACAGAATCACATCAGTCACCTGTACTCACTGGACACATGACCTTAAATGCAACACATCACTGTGCAAGCCCTGGCATTATTTAAAAACGACTGCTAAATTGAATACAGATATGTTCACCTGGCAATTAATAGTCTGCCAGTAAACCATGATTTGCATAGACATGATGGTAATAGACCCATCACTCCATGGTATGTATGATGTCAGTCATCACATGGGCAGGCATTCACTGATTACCCAGTTGTCTGATTTGCACTGATGGTCACTGTCATGTGTCATTACACACATGTCTCATCTCAGGTCACTGACTCTGCATTTGGGACAGCATTTGTGTGGTCAAACTTATTGTTGATATGATGAACATACTTCCATTCCCAGACACCATGAGGGCCTCATGTCATGAAACGCAAAGATACAACAGTGTGGCTGCATGACAACAGACAAGTTCCAATACTGCATTCTCCAGATTTTAATGTGAAACACAAGGCCACAGGCCTGTCTGGACAAACAGTCAGTACTGACTCTTGTCAATGGGGCAGAACATGCCGACTCCACAGTCAGCACCATTCCACACTCATGTTCGCACTGTGCATGGAACACCGGTAGTGGTCATGTATACATGGTCACAACATACTACACACATTTGAGATAATATGATAATGCTATGTTATAAAAATGACACATTTCAGTTTGTGAGTCAACAACTATGGATACCTGAACACATAAGGGCCTCACAGGGACATAGTAAGGCTGCTTACACATATCAGTGCAACCCACCATTATGCACAGTTGAGTGTCTACACACATATGTTTTGCCCTGTGTGCAGATACACTCACCACATGTTCAAAGTCTGTCCATGACAAACATATAGCAGACTTAAGAACTAAAGAAATCTATTCCAGTCCACCATGACACAGAGTCAGACACATGATAGATATGTCCACAATGGGCAAAGTGATGGCTCACACCCAGGATTAGGAGGCCAGAGTTTCTCAGATAACCGGAGTAGGCATACCTGTCCATGGGCCATGATATACATGTGATTACTGGTAGCACTATGCAGATTACTATGCATTTGTAACACTTATTCACATCATTTGTCTGAGGCCTCAACATTGGTCATGTCTGCTGCATGGGTGTGTAGTTTATACCTCACACTCCTATGCTGACCCGCAACAGCAATTTGTGCACATATGGTGAGCACACACAGAGTGCAGGCCATTTATCAAACAATGTGCTGACACATGGCACACAATAGCCTCACCCATGTTGCTCAATTCAATGCCCCTGTTGCAGATGTGGCTCCCAAGGTTCCCTTGGACAACAGCAAATACACACAACCTAAGTGACACATGTCAAAGAGGGGAAGGGACACACATAGTCATAATATGAGAATGGGACTTCACCAAATGTAGCCACATGGTACTTTTCTGAGCAGACAGACAGACTGTGGGAGTGTAACAAGGCTAAAGGAGTGCACACTGCAGGTTATACAAAACACCAAAAAGGCATGGACTTACCCCCAGCTTACTACTGTCTGGCCTTCAACTGCCCATCCAGGTCTGGAAAGACCATCGCCAGAATCCGGAGCATGTGGGAGGTCAGGGTCTGGGGTCCTCCCCTCCTGCTAGGAGGCGACAGCTTCAGCTGGACTCTTGCAATCTGTCGGGTCCAGCCCCAAAGGGCCTGCCACCTTTTATGGCAATGCCGGATGCAGCGTCTGAAGACCCCACCAATTTATTGCCCAGACGACGATCTGCAAAATGTCATGTTTCTCTTGGGCAGAAACCTGAGAGGATGACAAAGTGAGACACTATTATTACACAGGCACCATGTTTCTCAATCACTCAGTTGAACATACATGTTGTAATTAGCAGTGCATATGATGTATACAGGTAGGCAACTATGGTCATGGGCAGGTTCCTGTGTGCAAGCCTACATTCACAACATGAAACAGTGCCTGGAAACCCCAAACATGCCAAATTACATATTTACATCACTGCACAAGTACAGTACATGCATCAAAACACTCTGAGACTTAAACTTACTGAGTGTGCATGCTTGCCCTTGCTGTTTACAATTGCAGTAGTGCCAGTCAGATAAAATGTACAAATGAAAAGGCATTGGACTGTACACTCACCTGCTCACCTGGTTTCCCATACAGCTTGCAGTACTGTGGAAGGAGGCTATCCAGCAGGGACTGGTTCTCCTCCTCTGTGAATGATGGTGCTCTCTCCACAGTACATGTCATTGCAGGACACAGAGGATGCAGAGACAGCAGCGGTGGTGTTCTGAGATTCAATCATGTAGCATGTAGTGCAGGCAAGTGAAGTCTCTGGGGACCAAACAGCCTTATAGCTGTGCTGCTGAGGCAGAATCTGTTAGATGTGGCCAAAGAAATAGGTCAGAGTCGTTCACATTATCCAAAATCACCCAATCCATGCCATTTAACGCATGGGACACGCCTTCCGTGTTGTTCAAATATCCTGCATCACGACACAATTCACTTTTAAAAATTGTTGCAGTGAACCAACGGAATCTGTGTGCACATGAGTCGTAAACGTATCAAACATGAGTTCATCTCCATGACATTCAATAGCCAATGGGTTCGTGCGTACACCTTGGTCCCTAAGTGTCTGATGCGTCTTTCGAAATCACACAATGATTTTTTAGCCTGTTACTGTAGGTTTCAATGTTGTATATAGCAGTCTCTCGCCTAGCTCTTAATAATATGGTACATCTGGCTGGGTTAGACTGTTTGGTTTTTGTATTTACGTAGAATAACCAGGCTGTAGATCTTTGTGTAGGTAAGGCTGGAAAGGAAAGTTTTTTTATGTCCCATCTTTTATAAGTGAGTTTCAACAGCCGGGAGTATATTACTTAGTCCATATATTGGATATGTGTTAATATGCTGGTTTGTTCAACCATATGGACAGCCTGCCGGTTTGTCGTACGTATTGTATTCCATGTGTTCATTTAAATTTTGAACATCATTAACTATGACACAGTAATGGTGACTGGCTAGTATTTAACATCTACCAGTGTAATGGTGAAATAAGTGTGTTAGTAGCGATTAGTTATAAACATAAACTAATTAATATAATCCCTCTTCACACAAAGGGATATGTAGATAACTTGTGCTGTTGCTATCTCAACTGTTATCAGTAACATGTGTCCTGACTGCATTCTCATTGTTTTCTTTTTGCTTACCATTACCTGAGATACACATATGATGCGACTTTAGATCTAGGTAGAGTTGATACATCAGATACACGCTTTAGGTAAGAATGGATATCCCTTAAGGTGTAACACTTGGGATTGTGGCAATATTATCATGTATTGATTATACATTTTTGTTGTGTTTTATTTTAGTACTTCTGACCTACCGAACTGAAGTACAATTGAAATGTTTGCTTGGTCCAGAATAATTTCAAAATGGTGAAATTTTTCATTTAAACACATGTTTGAGCAGAGTGACTAAAATCTGGTCCTGACGAATGCCTCTGAACATTAGTTTGTCAACCAGGCAGAAACATGTTGACCTTCAGGGTAAACATCCATAACCCTGTTTCACGTTGCTATTTTAATTTCCCCAATGGGAAATGGTGATTAAAGTTGGTTATTCCTATTGAGGGAATTTTAGATTCTTGCACGTTTTTTCAGTTTTTTTCTATTCTTTTGCACCCTGCCCCTCACTGATACTCATTGAGGTTAAAATAACAAACATGCTTATCGAAAAACACTCCCGCTCCTTCCCGGCTGGGAAGTTGTAGCCCACACTGGGTACCTTGCGGTCCCTTCGTGCTTGGAGGAACCCTATGATGAAGCATGTCACCCTTGGGTGAGTGAGGGTTTTCATCCATATAAAAGATATGCCCACCTTTATATGGTGTTCATAGTTGTCCTACACACAGTGTGAGCTAGATATTAGTGGATATGTGTAGGGTAGCAGTAAATCTTTAGATTGACATATATCCCTTTTGACCCTTGTTGTGTGATATACAATTCACTTTCAAACATTGTTGCAGTGAGCCAATGGAATCTGTGTGCACATGAGTCATAATCGTATCAAACAGGCGTTCATCTCCATTACATTTAATAGCCAATGGGTGCGTGCGTACACCTTGGTCCCCAAGTGTCCGATGCGTCTTATGAAATCACACCCGCATATGTCTCCATTACATTCAATGTACAATGCATGCGTGCTTACCCCATTGTCCCTAAGTGTCCAACGCGTCTTTTGAAGTCACACATGTGTATGTCATCATTCCAGCCAATGGCCAAAGGATGCCAACCAAAAGTGTTTGGCAATGACTCAGGTGCTCTACAAGACACTGACAGCCTGTCACACAGTACATGTCATATTTCAGGCTTCATTACATGTGTGGGTACGTCTACAAATATCATATTTGATGTTGCACATTGTGGCGCACACTACAAGGGTGTGCCATGTTATAAGGTGACAAAAAGGCATTGTGTCAGATGCACCTCACTACTGTGAGTGTGAACTTTGCTGTGATTCACAAAAAATACTCCAATTGACCATGTAATTGTCGTGGTGCTAGAGAACTAGGTGTGCCCGAACTAGGGGAACCAAAAAGGGGAAAGAGGGGGAAGAATTCTCTAGTGAAAGGTTGTACCTAACCCAACCATGAATGTGGGGAAAAAAATATTTTTATTTTAATTACCACCACACACCCTAGTGGTGTCATGCTTCATCATCGGGTCACCCTGACCCCTACAAGTCGGGGTGGGCTCGACCACAGTGTTGGGAGCTCTTTGAATAGTTGCAAGACAAGGGGGGTTAAAGATCAAATACCTCAGGCAGATCCCCGGTTTCCCTTTATTCTTGGGTCTGTCTGGGTAATTAAAAATAAGTAAAAATGGATCCTAATCGGAGTATTATGGTCCTAAGACCCTAGTGGCGACATGTTTCAGTCCGTGGTGTCCGTAAAGGTCCAGGACTTCCTTCAGGGCAAGGTTGACCCCCTACATGAGGTCCCTCTCCTATCAGTAAAGTGAGGGCAGAGTAGCTGCTCCTTGTGGTATGTTAATTGTGTATGTATGTCATCTGCCAGACTCCATCCGATTTTCGGGGGTTGACTTCATCACACAGGACTGGTTACACTATGCGGGTGGTCTTCAATTCGAGCAGTCACCCGGCAGCGTACCTATCTCGACGAGACTACATAGGAAGGACATACTCCAGTATTCACCCTCTCGACCCCCCTTAGGTGTTGGGATTTTCCTAGCACCTTAGTGTATTTACTTTCTGTGAACTTTGCTGACCAACACCCATGGCCTGGGCACAGTTACAGGGACACTTTGTATCACAGATATCCATGTCTGCCCTGCAAATTGGCCTGTTAGCACATCATGGGTGTTTAATGGTTATGTTGGTACATGTGCATCATACTTTACATAATGACGGTGTCCATGTGCCAATACATGATCCCTGTGTGTGTAACTTACACACACCTGTCATTTTTACAACACATCTATCCTCACTAGTCACTGAGGTGTGTGTTTGGTATGTGACATTTGTTCATATGTACTGTGACAGAGCCCATAGATTGACTACAGAATAGCATAGCACTTGTTGTATCACCATGTGGAGCTGAAATGTTAGGTAAGGGGCACATTGCTGGCATATGTGTCCATGCTGAAATGCTCACACCTTACTCAGCTGTGTCTTCATATGATGTAGCATGTGCCATTTGGCATGGTCATTGCCACACATGTAGGGGAATTCACAGTCTTTCTTTGATTCCCTATATACTGCAGGAGGGCAAATGTCCACAGACCCTTCCCAGAACTTGCAACCACTGATAAATGTGACTGCATCCGACGTTACCGGTTCACAGGATGACTGATTGAGGATTTGGTGGAGCAGTCGGCCCCACATTTACAACCTGGACAGGCGTATCCTATTGCTCTGACCCCCAAGGTGAAGGGGATGGCAGCCCTACATTTCTTTGCCACTGGAACTTTCCAATACACTGTGGCTGGTGCTGGTGGGATGTCACAGACCACGTTCAGCCATGTGCTACTTGATGTTTTGAAGGCAATGTTGTGTCATCTGGACAGATACATAAATTTTCCAACTCCACAACAAATGCCAGGAATAAAGGCTGACTTCTATGCACTGGGAAGGATGCCACATGTTATAGGCTTAATTGATGGTACACATTTGGCTTTGGTACCACCACACGGACATGAGCAGACATACAGAAACAGGAAAATTTCCACTCCATTAATGCCCTGGTGGTATGTCTTCCGTACATGACAAAATTACATGCCTGTGTCCGTTTCCCTGGTTCTGCGCATGACACCTACATCAAGAGGAATAGCAGGATCCCACAGATGAAGTCACAGCTGAGGAACCAGCGTGCCTGGCTTGTCGGTGGGTAATCTCTGTTTGCCTTGTGTTTTTTCTTTATTTTGGAATTCAACGCTCTTTTCTGACCCATGACATGTTTGTATGTTTGTATGTAGGTGACTCTGGATACACCAACATGCCATGGTTGCTGACACCTTTTAGAAACCCAGCTACACCAGCGCAGCTACGTTACAATTAAGCACATGGACGGACCAGGCGAGTGATAGAGCAGAAATATGGACTCCTGAAGAGCAGATTCCGCTGCCTGGCAAGACAGGAGGGGCCCTACAATAGGCACCTGAAAAGGTGCGCAGGATATTTATTGTGTGTTGCATGCTACACAACATGGCAGTGAGGGAGTGATGATGACCATCAACCACCAGCAGGGGAGGATCCAGGCCTGGGTCATGTATGGGTCATGTAGCGAGTGACGATGAGGGTGAGGGGAATGTCCTTGCCTGATATGTTTTTATGTGGTGCAATGTGGGTGCATAAGTGTGGATGGATGCTACTTGACATGAGCATTGCATTAATGTGTCCTTTGAGTTAGTATGTTCTCCCAAACAGTGTTGACATTCTTCATAGGTTTTTTACACACATTTTTTGGACTTGCATATGTAATGTGTATTGTATATGTGTGCAGTCATTTTGTGATAACAATACTGTTGTATGTCTGCCCTTCACAGGGTCCTTTGTCTGTTGTCTGGTGACATGTGACCTCCAAAAACATACAATCGGTTACAAAGTGCAACCTTTCATGGGACCCGTATGCATCATCCCACACAACCCAGTCCTGGCATCTCTGGCCCTCTAAGTTACTTTGTGCTCACGGTCATGTGAGGATACACTACATCTGTCAGTCAGTTCACTTGTTCTGTAAGTGTAATAAAGGTGTGCACAACTTTGTAATGTGCTTCCTCTGTATCCACTCATCTGACAATCGTTGCCATACTATACCTGTGGCCTGATTGCCATAGCCTCTGTATTTCTGTGTAGTTTCAGTTCACAATGTTGTAGGCAATGAGTATGATGGGCATTGTGAATAAGTGTTGTGTTGACCTAGTGGTGTCTATCTCTCATATGTCTCAAATCAACATAAGTAAGAGAACTGTGCTTACCTTGCTGTAGTAATTTCCATGCACAGTCTATCTTTAGCATTGCGTCATCTCTATTGTGACAAACCCAGTTTAATTTACAACAGAGCCATGTATTGTGTGATTAATAATTTATTTACATACATGTGTGTGAATGGTATATGTGGAAAAAAGTGCTGTACAGTGCAATAGAAATCCAAAGTTCACCGAGAAGCTTGTATTGTTGGTAGATGAATTTTCCTCAGTGAAGTCCACAGTCATTTGATTCATTCACGTAGCTCCTAAATCACATGTGGGAGGGTTGGGTAACAGTGAACAAGGTAAACATTTTGCACACAATGAGTGATATCAAGAGCAGGTGTTCACTTCCAGGGGGATGTGCATGGCCAGCTGGCTCTCACTTTTCCTTCTTTAGACGACCCCTCTTCTTCTTTTTAGGGGGACCCTAAGGTGCAGGATGGGGCGGTTTGGTGGACTCTCCACCAGAGTCTTCATCCCTCCCTGTGGCAGTTGCAGATATAGAAACTATTTAAACTTTGAAACAAGTGATTATCATCAAGAATTGAGAGCGCAGTACAACCCAATACTCCCAGTTGCAGATATAGTGGCAACAGATGTAGTGGGCACACAGGGAGGTGTGGACATGTTGTTTGCAATCTGACGTAGGCATGTCAGTATCCTCCCATGCACCGCTGTGAGTACATCCAATTTGTCCATTGTACTCCATGCCGGACATGGGTGTCTCCTCCCGGGACATCTGGGAGTCAAATCTAGCATGATGTTCAGCCTGCTGTTGTTTGATGTCCCTGAGGACCCCCACTACCTGGCCAGAGTTTCTGGAGCATGCCTGATAGGCCTGTATGATGCGTCCCAACTGTGGGTCAATTTGCAGTGCAGTACCATGTTCAGGCCGTGGCCTTAGCCTGCAACAACTCCCACCACCCCTATCCACACGAGCACGACCTGCCATTGCAGGCACAGACAACACTGGTCCTCCTTCTATATAGGCACTTGTGGTATTGTCCGCCATCTCCAGGGTGTCCTGTGTTGTTTTGCCCTCAATGTTATATTGACTTGGGCTGTCCATGTTGGTAGGGGTCATCAGTGTGTTCACAGATGTAGCAGGAGTGGTGGCAGGGGGTGCTGATGTTACAACTGCTGGTGCTGTACGCTGATCTACGCCAGAGGGACCAGGTCGATCATCATTGTCCGAAGAGGACTGAAAGGCCTCCACACCGGAAAGCTCAGCTTCAGACAGAGTTTGGGACTCGGATTCTTCTTCTCCTGTCCCTGCAATTTCTCCAGCTGCCCCAGTGTATGGAAGAGACACACAATGTATGTTGTGGTTCAGTACACATCAACATATCACACACATTAGAGTTGCTACCGTGCTTCATGATGAGTGTATGTGCATTGCATTGTCCTGAATTGTCACAGGCAGATGCCAATGTTGTTTACGGCATTGTCATTAATACCTGATGCATTTTTATGTGCATGCAGAGCTGTGTACATGAACAGCTCATGTATTGCTTAATTGACTTACATGGCCATTGAGACACAAATGCACTCCCGTGCCTGACACAGAAGTGTTGTTTTGTTTTGGTGGGAGTGGTGTGTGTGACAGGGCCTGCTGGTAGATGTTTTTTGAGGTTCCACTCCTCCTCCCCCCTGGAGCAGATAGGCCACCATGGCCAATGCTTCCATGACAGTGTGTCAAAGTTTATGTCCAAGTTGTCTGATGGTGTTGTCCTGTTGTTTTTTGGAGCCCAAGTCCCAGCAGGGCCTTGTGCTCCCCACAGTAGAGGCCAGTATCAGCCATCTTGGCAGTACATTTCCACTCCTTATGAGGTGAGCATGGTTCATGGGGTTAGTCCTGTGCCATGTGGGATGTGGACTTAGGGCTGTGATTATGACTCCCATCATGCATTTGGCTACACCCACCTTCCCAGCAAACCATACCTTCCTCCCTGGGACTCTGCTTCCCTGGGAGTGAGTGATGCAGTGCTGGCAAGATGTGCTCCCCACAGCAGAGGCCAGTGTCAGCCATCTTGGTAGTACTTTTCCACTGCTTGTGAGGTGGGCATAGTTTAAGGTGTGCTTTATGGACCATGTTGGTGGAGGATTGTTAGCTGTGACTGTGACTCCAATCATGCTTTTGGCTACACCCACCTTCCCAGCAAATCCAAACTTCCTTTCTGTGACTCAGCTTTCCGGGTAGTGAATGTGTGCAGACAAAATGGCTGCTGCATGTGGCTGGTGTATGGTTCACATTGCCCTGCTGTAAGTTTGTGCTACGTTTAAATACATTTGCGAATGGTGAACTTTCCTGTTACATTTCAGGTATGTTGTTAGCTACCATCTGATTTTGAGCACAGATTCCACCATGGATTGGTGCTTAGCACCCCAGGGACCAGTGTCAGGCATCTTGGAAGTAGATTTACCTTGAGTCTCAAGTTGGGCTTAGTCCCAGGTGTGGTGTTGGGTGTGGGTGCTTGTATGTGATAGGGCCTGCTGATGGATGTTGTCGGAATTAGCACTCCTCCTCACTCACAACCCAGATAAGCCATCATAAACCATGCTTCTGTGACAGTGAGTCAGACTTCACAATCAAGGTATCAGACAGTGGGGCCTGGTGCTTGTTTGAGCACTACTCCCAGCAGGGCCTTGTGCTCCCCACAGCAGAGGGCATTGTCAGCCATCTTGGCAGTACTTTTCCACTCCCTGTGAGGTGAGCATTGTACATGGGGGTATTCCTGGGCCATGTGGGATGTGGATTTTGGACTGTGACTTCGACTCCCATCATGCTTTTGGCTACACCCACCGTTCCAGCAAACCATACCTCCCTTCTTGGGACTCTGCTTCCCTGGGAGTGAGTGTAACTATGCAAGGAAGATTGCAGACAGTGTTTGTTGTAGTTTGGGGTCAAATCCTTGCTGTGTTTATCAGTACATTTGTATATGTATTGGCATAGTTAAATGTTCATGACACATTGCAGGTATTGTGTTGATTTAACTGGCAGACCAATCACAGGATATTTTGCTTGGGGTTGATGTGGCTTGATGACAGTGAATAGTTTAACTGACCCCTTGATATTAATGTCTGTGGGTGTGGATTGCCATTGCCTCACAATTTAGATTAGTTGTTTGTGTCCTCACCAGGCTCCGGTATTCCGGTTAATCCATGGATGTCCCCCGGTGGGAGGATGGCCCGTACCTTCTCCTACAGGAAGGGAAATGCACAGGTTTGGCAGGAGGGTCACTGCCAGTGTGCTGGCTCAGGGCATGGTCTTTGCCAATGAGCTTCTTGACCCTCCTGCATATGTCGTACCATCTGTTCCTGATGTTGTCCATTGTGTGCAGGCAAGCTGCTTGTGTGTTCACCTTGTCCACAATCCTCTCCCACATCTTTGTTTTCTGGGACAGGGGGACTAATGCACCAAATATCTGTGGCTCTACTCGGATCATTTCAGCTACCATGACTTCCAACTCCCTATCGGTGAACTTTGGATTCTTCTTTGGGGGCAAGGTGATGGGTGGTGGTGGAGATGCATATGGGTGTGAAAATGAGGGTGAGTGAGTAAAAGTTACTGCTGGGTGTTTGTGAGTATGGTTTTTGAGATGTGCTGGTGTTGTGCAAGTTGTGTGGTGGGTGGGTTGTGGGTGTATGTCTCAGTGCTGTGTAGTGGTGTTCTCTGCTGGCAGGTATGTTGAATTTGCAAAGGATCATGGTATTGATTTTGGCACTTTATATAGGTGGAGTTGTGTTGTGTCTTAGTTTGAATATTTTCTTTTCTGTCAATGCTTGTTTGTCCTTTGTTTGTCTATTTTAGTTGATTTGTTTGGAGCATGACGGAGAGTTCAGTTAACTGGAATGGACGCTTGTAGCATCAATTGTGGGGGATCTGAGTCGGTCACACTCACATTGTGCTATGTTGCAGTGTTCGCATTCGCAACAGGCTCATTACATTACTATTCCCTGTGTACCTTACATTTCGGTTTTACGTCTTGAGCTCCGTGCGAGTCGGTTTAATTTCACACGCATTTCATCATACTTCGCAGGTCATACGGCGCGTGTTGGTGTCAGTTGGAACTAATCACGGTCTGTGTCTGTCAGAAGGGTTAGGGGTCCGTTTATGAGCGAGACAATGTTTTCACTACGTTTCAGTCAGACTGAATGTACTCTGTGCGAGTCGTTTGTATTTTGTACAAAAAGCTTCGTACTTCGCAAGTCGTAAGGTGCGTGTACACGTCAGTCGGAATTCTGTACCGCTCCATGTCGGTCGGTACGGTTTCTAAGCCGGATCGGAAGCGGCCCCTTAGTAGTTACTGAATAGTGAAGCTACAGTCCAAAACTAAGGTTTAAGACATCATGCCAGAGGGATTAGTTATTAGCTTAGCTTGTATTGGCCTGTGGAGATGTATTCTTCAAATATTCCGCATAATATTAGGTGTCTTTTTAAAATGGGAAGTGCACTCTTTTAAGTTTAATGAACTTTTTAGTCTTATGACTGAAGTATGTGTCTGTTTGCAAATGTAATCTCTTACGTGTTGTGGCTAAACAGAAGGTAGAGGTATAAAACTCTGGTATACATGTATCTGTATGTTTCTTTAATATATGATGTAACTAGGTAAAGAAACCATGGGTACTATTACATCATTTCCTCAATATGTCACCTGACTTAAAATTTTTCTGGGACATGTAGTTCGATTGCCAAATGAAGTTTGTTCAAACTTTAACCAAACAGACATAAATTACACGTTATCTTGGGAGTATTGCAACAAAAAAACAATAATCATTTTTGAAGAATTCGAGTGTTTCGTGACCCCCACTATTTGTCAAATATCTTTCATTCATTCAGAATGAGCACTTTGTTTTGAAAAGAATGATAACTCATTGGTGTATCATTTTGCGTCATGATTATCCCACAAGTCCATTGTTATCATGTGTGTTCAACCACTTGTGATACAATTTATATATCCAAACCATTTTGAAAAAGTCCCACTGTTCTATTTTCTTTTTCTTCATTTTTAGTTATTAATCCATGCTTCAACGTTCTAATTTGCTGGTACTCTAGAGAACTGTTTTCGGATCGGTGTTTTGTCTTTTTATTTGTGGATATTTTTTGCCATTTGATCCTCTGTTGGTCTTAATTGGCCACTAGTTCATTGATTTTTGTCACCAAACTTTATTGTTCACAAATGAATGTATAATTCTTCTGATTGATTCAGTTCAAAGGGGGTCATGCTCCTTATGTTTATGATATGTCGCGATTCCTTTTGGCGAAGAGTTTTCTCCCTGTCACCACCCCTCACATTTGGGTGCAACATTTCCAGCCCGTAGAATTTTAGGGTCATCCAGTCACTTTTGTGTGCTATTTCCATGTGCTTGGCAATTGCGTTGCTTTTATCCTTGTTTTTTGTCGCACGCACATGTTCAAGGATTCTTTTTTTGAGTTCACATGTGGTGCTCCCAACATATTTTAATGCACATGGGCACTCTATGACGTAAACCACATATTTGCTTTTGCAGGTGATTAGCTCACGAATCAACCAAGGTTTTTTGCTGCTCGCCATTTGAACCTCTTGAGTTGGTTTCGCTATTTGACAGACCTTACAGTTGTAACATTTTTCAATGCCTTTTTTTTTAGCCAACTTTCCTTTCGGTTTGTGCCGAAATGACTATGGATTAAATGATACATTAGATTGCGTGCTCTTCGGTATGTTACCGTTGGGTTATATCCCACAATTTTAGACAAAGGGTTGTCTAGTTTTAAGATCTTCCAGTTTTTACGCAATATGGACATTATAGCTTGTGATTCATGTGTGTAATCCATAATCAGTCTGATCTCTCCTCCAGATGTGAGGTTTTCAGTTGTGTTTGGGATTTCTTTCTCTTTTAAACACTCATCCTGTGATTTCTCATTGGCACGTGTCCAACCTTTCGTGATGATGTTTTTATTGTAAATTCTCTTCTGAAATCTTCTCTTGGCGGATTTGCTATGTTTTTCCCATTGGGTTTGTTCACTGCATATTCTCCGTATCCGGAGAAATTCTCCGTATGGTATACTTGTTTTGAGGGCTATTTGGTGAAAGCTTGAGGCTAGCAACGTTGAGTTTGTTGCAGTACTCTTTCTGTGAAGAGTGGTTTGGAGCTTGTTTCCACTGATATAGATCTCAATGTCCAAGAATATTATTCTCTGATTGCTCATTTCAATAGTGAATTTTAGATTGTTCAAACTCGTATTGAGGAAATCAAAGTATTCTTGAAATTCAGCTTTGGTCTCATTCCATATGATAAGAAGATCGTCAATGAATCTAGTCCAACTTATTCCTGTCTTCACGGATTTATGATTTTTTTTTGTCCCAGGCCACTTCCTACTCCCACCATCCCATTAATAGGCATGCGTAATTCGGACTAAAAGAAAAGCCCATCGCTGTGCCGCTCTTTTGTCTGAAGATTTCTTCTCCGAAGAGGAAAATGTTCTCTGTTAAACACATTCTCATCATGTCATCAAGCATTTGGTTGTGTTCTTTTAGGTGGATACTGCGTTCTCGTAGGAAGTAGTTATTACCATGTAATCCTGCCTCATTTTCAATTGTCGTATAGAGAGAGACCACATCCATTGTGATCATGTGATATGACTCAATTTGTTTCAGTTTCTTCAAAATATGGCTTGTGTCCTTTATATAGGAGCTTAGTTGTACCACAAAAGGTCTCAGAAAATAATCTATGTCGTTTGACACTGGTTCCAATAAGGAGCCTCTGGCTGACAAAATTGGACGCCCTGGGGGATTATCCATTCCTTTATGGATTTTAGGGAGGAGGTAGATAGTGGCCATAACCGGGTGATCCACTGTCAAGTATATGACTTCTTCCTCATCCAATAACTTGAGTCTTTTCCATTGAAGAAGTTTGTAGTATAATTCGCTTTTTATCCGTGATATTGGGTTGGTTTCTAGATGTTCATAATAAATGATGTTGTTTAATTGCCTGTGGGCTTCCGTGACATATGCTTCTTTTCCCCAGATCACAATTTTCCCGCCTTTTTCCGCGGTTTTGATTTCAATAACACTCGAATTCTTCAAAAATGATTATTGTTTTTTTGTTGCAATACTCCCAAGATAACGTGTAATTTATGTCTGTTTGGTTAAAGTTTGAACAAACTTCATTTGGCCATCGAACTACATGTCCCAGAAAAACTTTAAGTCAGGTGACATATAGAGGAAATGATGTAATAGTACCCATGGTTAAAGGTCAAATTTTCAAATTGCAGTGCATCACCGTGAACAAGGCATTTGTAATGCCGAAACGCGTAGGAGCTTGCGTGCTTATGCCTGCAGAGATATAATGATGCCTTTGAGAATAAATAAATAAAACAACTTGAAGTAGCCCAAATCGAGTGCGGCCCACTTTCCTGGGAGACCGGGGATCTTTGTGATGATATATATATAGGTGGGTGATGGTGGCTGTTTCAACAATGCAATAAAGACGCTTCAAAATGAAAAGCTTCGTGTTCAGGAGTACAATTTCTGCAAAGTTTGCTGATTAAAGTTTTTACGAGACTGGGTCTGGTCTCGGAAATTGCACCCGCTAATCTGCTAGCGCGCCAGTTACAGACTGATTGGTGAAAGAAATATATATATATATATATATACATATATCCACGATAGTCTGCTCCCACAACTTCTGATCCCCACACAGCGGCGGCGGTGGTGAAGAAGGAGGAACACACCCCACAGGACGTCAGGCAAGATATTTGTTTTATTCAACCGCACACAACGCATTTCGAGCCACAAGCCCTTGATCATGTGTAGTCTGGGTTATACACCATTATTGTTTTTATTTCTGAAGTGACCACACCCTTGTCCACCGTCACAGGTCACATGGCCATAGTCAGAGAAGAAAGACTACATTTTGTATAGCTATTTACACGCAAACAAGCCTATGTGCATTCAATATTATACTTTAAACGTCACATGCTCTGTACAAATAAATAGATAATAAATATGTGCAAAAATTAGCTCGCCCGTTTACAACGAATAAATAAATAAATATATCCCACTTCAGAATATATATCTATATATATATATATATTTTTGTTCAGCAGAAAACTCCTTCTGGACCCCAGGTGACCCGTGGAAGGTGGCGTACGTGTCGGCGGAGTGAAGCCGACTCGAATTAATTCCAAAAGGCACAAAGTCAGTAAAGTACGCTCTCAGGGCAGAAACAGGCAAACACCGATGGTTTCTTTAGTGCTGTTTATTCCACAACGCGTTTCGCCGTGAAGACGGCTTGATCACGTGGAAAACAAATTGCAAAGACATAGGTTATATCTATTAACATCATAGACATAGAAACGAGACTAGACATGAGTACGTATCCGGTTAGACTCTGAGTGCATTTCATGTAATGAATACAACATGTATACCTTCAAAATGATATTAACCACGTAGTATGCAACATCCCCAAAATTGTAGCAAACAAAATTCATGTGCAAAAAACAATTCTGTATATGTGTTTTCAAATTTTCATTGCATGGATTCACTCGTGGAGTATACCACAGAATCCTAATTTGCTGGAAACACAGCGTTCCTAAGTTAAGGGAGCATGTTGTATCTACTAAGTAATGTGTCACCAGAAATTGAGCCACGAAGTCAGAAAGTGGTAGTGACACCGAGATTTGCTCCCAAGGACGGGGAGTAAAGGGGTGAACCTGGATCACGTTTACATCGCGTCATCATAGTATATACAGTATTCGCAAGTGCTCGAATAAAGTGTAAATTTCTACCATACAGTCTTTGCAAACCATGCAGTGCCTTTGTGCTCAAAAGAGGGGTGGAGAAGGGGAGTAGTCCCGTGAGGTGAAGTGCCAGTGAAGTGGGCCCCTTCTCGCGTGTTCCTAAAAGAACAAAACAAATATATAAATTAATGCAAGTTTAAAATCAGATGAAATACATATACTATATCTATGTTATTATACATAGGACTGAACACAAGCATAAGGTATGGAGGAAGTATGGGTTAACTACCAGCATGAAAGACAAACATGAACTGACATCAGCTATGGTAGATTATGGATCTTTAAGGTGTACTGCTAATTCCTCATCCTGGTTGAGGCCTCCCGGATCCTTGCACTGGAAGTCTATGATTAGTCTCGACTCCCTCTGTCGCAATTTAAGAATCCTGTTGCCCCCTCTAGGATTTTTGGGTACCTGTTCCAAAATTGTGTAGCTAAGGTATTTAGTATTGGAAAAGTGTTGTTCCTTAAAGTGCCTTGCCACAGGGTATTTGGGATCAAAATTTGTGATTGCTCTGGTATGTTCCAGAATGCGTTTCTTCGCCATGCATGTGGTGCTGCCTATGTACCACTTGCCACACGGGCACACTATTGCATAAACGACAAAGGTAGAGCTACATGTGAGGAAGGACTTGATTTTCTTATTTATACCATTATAGGTGACTTCCTTGCATGATTTGCTGTTGGCACAAGCCTTACAGTGGCCACATGGATGGCTTTTTTCCATGTGGCCACTGTAAGGCTTGTGCCAACAGCAAATCATGCAAGGAAGTCACCTATAATGTGCCCGTGCAACAGGATTCTTAAATTGCGACAGAGGGAGTCGAGACTAATCATAGACTTCCAGTGCAAGGATCCGGGAGGCCTCAACCAGGATGAGGAATTAGCAGTACACCTTAAAGATCCATAATCTACCATAGCTGATGTCAGTTCATGTTTGTCTTTCATGCTGGTAGTTAACCCATACTTCCTCCATACCTTATGCTTGTGTTCAGTCCTATGTATAATAACATAGATATAGTATATGTATTTCATCTGATTTTAAACTTGCATTAATTTATATATTTGTTTTGTTCTTTTAGGAACACGCGAGAAGGGGCCCACTTCACTGGCACTTCACCTCACGGGACTACTCCCCTTCTCCACCCCTCTTTTGAGCACAAAGGCACTGCATGGTTTGCAAAGACTGTATGGTAGAAATTTACACTTTATTCGAGCACTTGCGAATACTGTATATACTATGATGACGCGATGTAAACGTGATCCAGGTTCACCCCTTTACTCCCCGTCCTTGGGAGCAAATCTCGGTGTCACTACCACTTTCTGACTTCGTGGCTCAATTTCTGGTGACACATTACTTAGTAGATACAACATGCTCCCTTAACTTAGGAACGCTGTGTTTCCAGCAAATTAGGATTCTGTGGTATACTCCACGAGTGAATCCATGCAATGAAAATTTGAAAACACATATACAGAATTGTTTTTTGCACATGAATTTTGTTTGCTACAATTTTGGGGATGTTGCATACTACGTGGTTAATATCATTTTGAAGGTATACATGTTGTATTCATTACATGAAATGCACTCAGAGTCTAACCGGATACGTACTCATGTCTAGTCTCGTTTCTATGTCTATGATGTTAATAGATATAACCTATGTCTTTGCAATTTGTTTTCCACGTGATCAAGCCGTCTTCACGGCGAAACGCGTTGTGGAATAAACAGCACTAAAGAAACCATCGGTGTTTGCCTGTTTCTGCCCTGAGAGCGTACTTTACTGACTTTGTGCCTTTTGGAATATATATATATATATATATATATATTATATATATATATATATATATATATATATCAACGCTCCAAACTTGCCCTCGCAAAAAGCAGCACCCCAAACCAGCGTTCCTTCACAAGGCTTTAATCAGGTACAGACATCCACTGCCTCGCGATGCAGGTTTCAGTTGCTCCATCCTTCATCGCCTGACGTGTTTCGAAGGAGTTTCCTTCTTCCTCAGAGGCTGAATGGAACAGATGCGTGCACGCCTCCCACTTCTTGTTAATATATGTTTCCACACCCCCCTGGATTGGCAGGTCATATTGCACTGTGGAGCATTGTGGGAGACATAGTTTATTCAGACCTGGATGGTCCCACTTGATACTGTCCTTTAAAATGAACAAGCCCACAGATGGGCCTCGTTTGGCAGTGTCCGTTTTAAATCCTTCGCTGGTTTCCACGATATGGTTACTTTGTATACAAACCCGCGGCCTATATGACAGGAATCCTCTCTCGGTCGAAAGAAGGAAGGGACATAGCGGGGTTCGTGCAGGACATTTATTAAAGCAAAGGTTGGCATGACCGGTTCGGCGTCAAGCCTTCTTCAAATGCCACAGTTCGTGAAAGGGTGTTTTCCGTCGAGTTGATATCCAGCTCCTCCCATTCAGTGATGAGGAGCCCAGCGGCAGCACATAACTTTGCTGACATCACAGCAGCCTCTGCCACGGACTGCTGATCCTGTCGTCCATCTTGTTGGTGTCCGATGTGCCACAGGGGAAAAATAACCCCCGAAAATGCTGCAAACAAATGTCCTTGGGTCCCCTACTTCCTATCCCTCATAGCCAGTGTCATCAAAGCTGAAGCGAAGGACAATGCAGACACCTCTCACCCGGAAAATCCCAGTCTGCCATCTGACAGCAGCTCCTCGATATCACAGGTATGAAGGCGGGCCTGTGATAATCCGATACCTCGGGGTAATACAAGTTAGTTGCCTAACGTCCTGTAGATATCATGGCCCAAGCAGGAAGGGTCCCTTCAAAAGTGCCACAGGAATGCACTTGGAATATGCCAGGAATCCTCTCTCGGTTGAAAGAAGGAAGGGACACAGCGGGGTTCGTTCAGGACATTTATTAAAGCAAAGGTCGGCATGACAGGTTTCGGCATCAAGCCTTCTTCAAATGCCGCAGTTCCTGAAAGGGTGTTTTCCGTCGAGTTGACATCAAGCTCCTCCCATTCAGTGATGAGGGGCCCAGCTGCAGCACATAACTTTGCCGACGTCACTGCAGCCTCTGCCACGGACTGCTGCTCCCGTTGTAGATCTTGTTGGTGTACAATGTGCCACAGGGGAAAAACAACCTCTGAAAATGCTGCAAACAAATGTCCTTTGGTCCCCTACCACCTAGCCCTCATAGCCAATGTCATTGAGGCTGGAAGCGAAGGACAATGCAGACGCTTCTCACTCGGGAAATCTCAGTACACCATCTGGCAGCAGCTCCTCGATATCCCAGGTATGAAGGCGGGCCCGTGATAATCCGATACCTCAGGGAAATACAAGTTAGTTGCCTAAAGTCCTGTAGATATCACGGCCCAAGCAGGAAGGGTCCCTTCTAAAGTGCGACAGGAATGCACTTGAAATATGCCAGGAAACCTCTCCCGGTCAAAAGAAGGAAGGGACATAGCGGGGTTCGTTCAGGACATTTATTAAAGCAAAGTTCGGCATGACCGGTTTTGGCATCAAGCCTTCTTCAAATGCCGCAGTGAGTGAAAGGGTGTTTTTGGTCGAGTTGATATCGAGCTCCTCTCATTCAGTGATGAAGGGCCCAGCCGCAGCACATAACTTTGCCGACATCACAGCAGCCTCTGCCACGGACTGCTGCTCCAGTTGTGCATCTTGTTGGTGTCCGATGTGCCACAGGGGAAATATAACCCCCGAAAATGCTGCAAACAAATGTCCTTTGGTCCCCTACTTCCTAACCCTCATAGCCAATGTCATTGAGGCTGGAAGCGAAGGACAATACAGACGCCTCTCACCCGGGAAAGCCCAGTCTGCCATCTGGCAGCAGCTCCTTGATATCACAGGTATGAAGGTGGGTTTGTGATAATCCGATACCTCGGGGAAATACAAGTTAGTTGCCTAACGTTTTGTAGATATCACGGCCCAAGCAGGAAGGGTCCCTTCAAAAGTGCCACAGGAATGCAATTGAAATATGCGCGGAATCCTCTCTCGGTCGAAAGAAGGAAGGGACACAGCAGGGTTCGTTCTGAACCTTTATTAAAGCAAAGGTCGGCAGGACCGGTTTCGGCGCCAAGCCTTCTTCAAATGCCGCAGTTAGTGAAAGGGTGTTTACCGTCGAGTTGATATCAAGCTCCTCCCATTCAGTGATGAGGGGCCCAGCTGCAGCACATAACTTTGCCAACATCACAATAGCCTCTGCCACGGACTGCTGATCCCATCGTGCATCTTGTTGGTGTCCGATGTGCCACAGGGGAAAAATAACCCCCGAAAATGCTGCAAACAAATGTCCTTGGGTCCCCTACTTCCTGGCCCTTATAGTCAATGTCATTGAGGCTGGAAGCGAAGGTCAATGCAGAAGCCTCTCACCAGGGAAATCCCAGTCTGCCATCTGGCAGCAGCTCCTCGATTTCACAGGTATGAAGGTGGACCCTTAATAATCCGATACCTCGGGGTAATACAAGTTAGTTGCCTAACGTACTGTAGATATCACGGACCAAGCAGGAAGGGTCCCTTCAAAAGTGCCAAAGGAATGCACTTGAAATATGCCAGGAATTCTCTCTTGGTCGAAAGAAGGAAGGGACACAGCGGGGTTCATTCAGGACATTTATTAAAGCAAAGGTCGGCATGATTGGTTTCGGCGTCAAGCCTTCTTCAAATGCCGCAGTGCGTGACAGGGTGTTTTCCGTCGAGTTGCTATCGAGCTCCTCCCATTCAGTAATGAGGGGCCCAGATGCAGCACATAACTTTGTCGACATCACAGCAGCCTCTGCCACAGACTGCTGATCCCGTTGTGCATCTTGTTGGTGTCCGATGTGCCACAGGGGAAAAATAACCCCCGAAAATGCTGCAAACAAATGTCCTTGGGTCCCCTACTTCCTAGCCGCTAAAGCCAAAGTCATCGAGGCTGGAAGCGAAGGACAATGCAGGCGCCTCTCACCCGGGAAAGCCCAGTCCGCCATCTGGCAGCAGCTCCTCGATATCACATGTATGAAGGCGGGCCCGTGATCATCCGATACCTCGGGGAAATACAAGTAAGTTGCCTAACGTCCTGTAGATATCACGGCCCAAGCAGGAAGGGTCCCTTCAAAAGTGCCACAGGAATGCACTTGAAATATGCCAGGAATCCTCTCTTGGTCAAAAGAAGGAAGGGACACAGTAGGGTTGGTTCAGGACATTTAATAAAGCAAAGGTCGGCATGACCGGTTTTGGCGTCAAGCCTTCTTCAAATGCTGTAGTTTGAAAGGGTGTTTTCTGTTGAGTTGATATCTAGCTCCACCCATTCAGTGATGAGGGGCCCAGCTGCAGCACTTAACTTTGTCGACGTCACAGCAGCCTCTGCCACAATCACAAACGGAGGAAGCCTCGCCACACAGGTTGGGGCTGATTCGGCGGTTGCCTCGCCTATGTATTCCAATGTCTTTCCTTAACGAGCATGCAAGGAAAAAACAGCCGCTCTAATGAAGCAATTGTATTGGCTATTCTTTAATCAGGCAGATAAAAGAATACCCAATGCACTTGCTTCATTTGAGTGGCTCTTTTTTCCTTGCACGCTCGTTAAGGATTGACTTTGGAATATATATAAATATATATATATATATATATATATATATATATATATATATATTTCTCCAACACAGCAACTGGATATGTAGCAAGGATGGATAGCACACGCGAAAATCTTTCAGCTGGATGCTTTTATTGTGCAAACCCCCCCTGACAGACGCGTTTTGCCTCACGGCTTTGTCAATGTCAGTTTGTTTCTGCAAACATGCAAGGATTTAAAATCATCATACGTCACATGTTAAAATAAACATCAAAAACGGATTTATGCATCATTGAATGTACAATTCATGACAGCAATCTTATAGTACGTTAAATTTACTAAAGTGAATATAGTGCAAACAAACAAAAGTGCAAAGTGCTTGTGCAAAAAAGAGAAAATATCACTTAATACCAGTTGGACTTTGGGTAAAATGCAATGTTGTTGCATTTTGAATTAATCATTATAAAAATTTCTATTAGAATTATAGCACCAAATTTGCAACTTCATCAAAAATATTGATATAAGTATACCTTCGCCCTAATGTCCTTCATAATTGTGCCCTGAATGGGCCGTCACATTGTCAAGCTGATTTAGAGAGAATATTTATTGCTCTCTATTTATATTTTCAGTTTATTCAATAGGAAAAAGGGGGAGAAGGAAAGAGAAAGAAGGGCAACCTCCTTTGTATAACTCTATTGTTGTTCTTATAATGACAAATATGGCCCTTTCTCTTAACTGAGGATATTTAACTTTTGGCTGTGTCCCATATATGCTGTTATTCTAAGTGGGTCCACAGCTCCTCGTTGTTGTTAAATCCTGTTGGGACTTTGCTTTGGAGGTCAGTGATATATTTTGACTCCAGGGCTCGAAGTTTTCTCACCCTATCCCCACATTTTTCATGCCTTTCTGCCCGATCTATGCAGTAGAATTTCAGAAGTTCCCTGTTGCTCTGATGATGTGTTTCAAAATGACGAGCAACAGGGTATGTAGCATCTTTATTTGCAAATGCGCCCATGTGCTCAAAAATGCGCATCTTTGTTTGATTAATGGTGCTACCAACATATCTTTTTTGGCAGGGGCATCTCAGACAGTATACTGTGAAGTCTGAGTTCCAGTTTAGAAACTGTTTAAGTTCTCAGACAGGCCTAGGATCCCCTGGCCTGCCTTTGAAAGTGAGTCGTGTACGCATGAAACATGCAAGTACATCCCAGGGAGGCACTCCGGGGTGGTTCAAACACAATGATTCCACTTGTTGATATCCACGTATTTATTTGTATATTTCAATGATATTCAAATTCATATCATCTTTAGAATGTTGTAATACATATCATTCCACGCTTTTGGCTCCGATGCATTTCGGGCTCAAGAACGCCCTTTCTCAAGGAGCGCTGAAAGAAGAAGAATGTGGGTGTCGGTTAGGAGTGTGAACGCACAAACTAGGGGGTAAGGTACATGGAGTGAACTAAATGCAGTGATATGAGTACGTGGCCGGTGTGGGTGCTGGTGGAATTAACGTGCTTACAGGATGAATAATATAGGTGGTGAGGGGGTCGTGGTAGGGATAACATGCGGGGTCAAAAATAAATCTATCATACGTATTTCAAACCAAGTGCGGTGAAATTTAAAGGGGTGTGAGTCTATATCGACTGGTTGATACCGAAGGTTTACAGCATGCGGTGAATTCAAAAACCGGAGCATAGGATATGCTTCCGTGTGCTAAATCGAAGAGGTCTAGTTAAGCATGCTAGTCGGTCGGCTGATTTACTCACTGTTATGCAGCGGGGAACATGCTTCTCATTCTCAGTGTGCTGGATGCGTTTGGTTAGGCGCGTGAAAGCGGGTTAAGTGAAGCGGGAGAAGCCGGCGACACAAAGGAGGGGTGAAGACAAACAAGGGTGAAACTCGGGTGATGGCGGCCATCTTAGAATGGGGAATGTGAGGAAGGGGTGAAATATAAACACGATGTGTGGTAACAATGCTTGAAAAAGCAAATCACAATATGACAAATGTATATACAATATAACAGGATATTATTTACAAGTAACAACTATATTCTACCCGGTCATTGAGACCGTTCGGTTTCAGGCTTTGCAATCTATAAATCCATTCTAATTCTCTCTGTAGAAGGAATTTGCGAATGTCAATACCCTCTTTCCTGGATAATGTCTCTAGGACAATAAACTGTAATTGAGCGATGGTGTGGCGAAATTCATTAAAATGTACCGCTAGGTTGGACTTCTCATTTTTGGTGCGTATGTTTGACTTGTGTTCGGTTATTCGTGTTTTCACTTTCCTTTCGGTTTTGCCGACGTATAGTTGACCACATGGGCACTTGATGCCATAAATTAGGTTCATTGAGTCACAGGTGGCATTGACGTGCAGCTTAATCGGGTACCCTTTCATAGGGTGTTGTATGATGTTGCCTTTAATAATGCAGTTGCAATTGCTACAGTTTTTGCATGGGACTGTTCCTTTATATACAACTGGGATTTCTGGTGTTGAAGATAAAATTTCTTTCAAATTTTTGCTACGTGAATATGCAAATAATGGTGGATCTTGAAAACATCCCCTGAAATCAGGTTCCATTTGGAGGATGGGCCAGAACTTGAGGATAATTTGTTTGAAGGTGTAACTAGAGGTAGAATATTTGGATACCAAACCATCCGTTTGGTAGTGTCAGTGGGTGGTTTTTTCTGCAAACTGTCTTCTCTGCTAATGGCTGTTACTCGCATTAAGGCTTCATTCAGGATTGAGGGGGGGTACCCTCTGTCAGTGAATCGATTCTGCATTTCTGTCATTCTGGTTGTACACATGAGTTCTTCTGAAACTATACGTTTGACCCGTAATAGTTGGGAATATGGAAGATGTTTTTTTAAAGATTGTTGATGAAAACTTGAATAGTGCAGGGTATTGTTGCGGTCTGTGCTTTTGCGGTATAGATCCGTGATGATTTTTTTATTGATGATTTTTATGTTGACGTCCAAAAATGAGATTTCATTCTCACTAATCATCCAGGTTAGTTTAATCCGTTCGTCTTTGGTGTTGAGGGTGTTCAAAGCCGAGTTGAGAGATTCCTTGGTGTCTGTCCATATAAAGAACAAGTCGTCAATGTATCTGACATAGAGTTGCATTTTGTCTTTGAAATCGGGATTGTCATAGATATGTTGTTGTTCGTAGCTATGCATGTAGATATTAGCGTACGTGGGAGCCGCACAATTTCCCATCGCCATTCCTGAGCGTTGTAAGTACCATTTCTTATCATTCTGAAAGTAGCTATGGTACAAGGTGTATACCATAAGTTCCATTAGGAAGGATTGCATGGATGGTTCAATGTCACTTTGTAGTAGGGTTTGTTCGATCGCTTCAATTCCCCCTTGATGGGGTATTGAGGTGTACAAAGCGCTGACGTCCGCTGTAAGTTCTTGTGTATTTTTGGTGCTATGTGGATTGTAGGACTCTTGGGGTGGTTGCACTGCAAATATTTCTTTGTGCGGTCTTCAATGACACCGTTTTGATGAGCAAAGTTGACTAGCTCTGTAAGAGTGAGTTGAAACTCATTGGTGGGATTATGTTCTAGTTCCAGGTAAATGTTCTCATCTTTGATGTGTTCGAGTAAAGAACTTACACAACCCCCCTTTTCGACCCATCGTATCCACCAAGGGATCCATACATGAACATGTCGGTAAATATATCGACAAATATCTACAACCATCAGTCACCAAAATGCGGAGCTATATCAAAGACATCACAGAATTTTTGCTCAAATTACAACAAGTGGATATCAGTAGCCTCGAATCAGTTACACTATGTACAGCGGACGTCAGCGCTTTGTACACCTCAATACCCCATCAAGGGGGAATTGAAGCGATCGAACAAACCCTACTACAAAGCGACATTGAACCATCCATGCAATCCTTCCTAATGGAACTTATGGTATACACCTTGTACCATAGCTACTTTCAGAATGATAAGAAATGGTACTTACAACGCTCAGGAATGGCGATGGGAAATTGTGCGGCTCCCACGTACGCTAATATCTACATGCATAGCTACGAACAACAACATATCTATGACAATCCCGATTTCAAAGACAAAATGCAACTCTATGTCAGATACATTGACGACTTGTTCTTTATATGGACAGACACCAAGGAATCTCTCAACTCGGCTTTGAACACCCTCAACACCAAAGACGAACGGATTAAACTAACCTGGATGATTAGTGAGAATGAAATCTTATTTTTGGACGTCAACATAAAAATCATCAATAAAAAAAAAAATCATCACGGATCTATACCGCAAAAGCACAGACCGCAACAATACCCTGCACTATTCAAGTTTTCATCAACAATCTTTAAAAAAACATCTTCCATATTCCCAACTATTACGGGTCAAACGTATAGTTTCAGAAGAACTCACGTGTACAACCAGAATGACAGAAATGCAGAATCGATTCACTGACAGAGGGTACCCCCCCTCAATCCTGAATGAAGCCTTAATGCGAGTAACAGCCATTAGCAGAGAAGACAGTTTGCAGAAAAAACCACCCACTGACACTACCAAACGGATGGTTTTGGTATCCAAATATTCTACCTCCAGTTACACCTTCAAACAAATTATCCTCAAGTTCTGGCCCATCCTCCAAATGGAACCTGATTTCAGGGGATGTTTTCAAGATCCACCATTATTTGCATATTCACGTAGCAAAAATTTGAAAGAAATTTTATCTTCAACACCAGAAATCCCAGTTGTATATAAAGGAACAGTCCCATGCAAAAACTGTAGCAATTGCAACTGCATTATTAAAGGCAACATCATACAACACCCTATGAAAGGGTACCCGATTAAGCTGCACGTCAATGCCACCTGTGACTCAATGAACCTAATTTATGGCATCAAGTGCCCATGTGGTCAACTATACGTCGGCAAAACCGAAAGGAAAGTGAAAACACGAATAACCGAACACAAGTCAAACATACGCACCAAAAATGAGAAGTCCAACCTAGCGGTACATTTTAATGAATTTCGCCACACCATCGCTCAATTACAGTTTATTGTCCTAGAAACATTATCCAGGAAAGAGGGTATTGACATTCGCAAATTCCTTCTACAGAGAGAATTAGAATGGATTTATAGATTGCAAAGCCTGAAACCGAACGGTCTCAATGACCGGGTAGAATATAGTTGTTACTTGTAAATAATATCCTGTTATATTGTATATACATTTGTCATATTGTGATTTGCTTTTTCAAGCATTGTTACCACACATCGTGTTTATATTTCACCCCTTCCTCACATTCCCCATTCTAAGATGGCCGCCATCACCCGAGTTTCACCCTTGTTTGTCTTCACCCCTCCTTTGTGTCGCCGGCTTCTCCCGCTTCACTTAACCCGCTTTCACGCGCCTAACCAAACGCATCCAGCACACTGAGAATGAGAAGCATGTTCCCCGCTGCATAACAGTGAGTAAATCAGCCGACCGACTAGCATGCTTAACTAGACCTCTTCGATTTAGCACACGGAAGCATATCCTATGCTCCGGTTTTTGAATTCACCGCATGCTGTAAACCTTCGGTATCAACCAGTCGATATAGACTCACACCCCTTTAAATTTCACCGCACTTGGTTTGAAATACGTATGATAGATTTATTTTTGACCCCGCATGTTATCCCTACCACGACCCCCTCACCACCTATATTATTCATCCTGTAAGCACGTTAATTCCACCAGCACCCACACCGGCCACGTACTCATATCACTGCATTTAGTTCACTCCATGTACCTTACCCCCTAGTTTGTGCGTTCACACTCCTAACCGACACCCACATTCTTCTTCTTTCAGCGCTCCTTGAGAAAGGGCGTTCTTGAGCCCGAAATGCATCGGAGCCAAAAGCGTGGAATGATATGTATTACAACATTCTAAAGATGATATGAATTTGAATATCATTGAAATATACAAATAAATACGTGGATATCAACAAGTGGAATCATTGTGTTTGAACCACCCCGGAGTGCCTCCCTGGGATGTACGTGCATGTTTCATGCGTACACGACTCACTTAATTATTTATTGGGCATCTTGAGACGGAAACGCCACCAAGGAGTGCACCCTTCCTAGAAGTATCCCTTATTGAACTATCAGCTGTGCATCCTCCACACACTTTATACTGCCTTTGAAAGTGGTCATTTTGCTGCTGTGTTTGCATGCTTTGCAGTTTTTACAGGGAAGGAAGCCATTGATTCCCAGTCTGCTTCTCACTGCTGGTGTATGGTTGAAATGTCTGTGTATTAGGTGATCCTCTAAGGAAGCGCATCCTCTATAGGTGATAAGTGGACGCTCTGGAAGACCATGGGCCCGATTCACAGAACTAACTTAAGACAAAATCCTAAACTTACTACCATTTTCGTATTCACAGAAGGCACTTACTCATTTTGGTATTCGCAGAAGACACTGACTCATTTCGGTATTCACAGAAGTTAGGAGTCCTAACTTTAGGACTCCTAAATGCCATCTGTGAATACCGAAAGTCCTAAAGTTAGGATTTTTCTCAGTTTAGGAGTAGTAAAGTTAGGACTGCTAACTTTAGGACTCCTAAATGCCTTCTGTGAATACCAAAAGTCTTAAAATTAGGATTTTTCTCAATTTAGTAGTAGTAAAGTTAGGACTCCTAACTTTAGGACTCCTAAATGCCTTCTGTGAATACCGAAAGTCTTAAACATAGGATTTTTCTCAGTTTAGTAGTAGTAAAGGTCGATGGAAGAATAAATGGGTAAATAAATGTCTAAATGGTTTTTGTTTGGTAAAAATGATTGCATAACTGACTTATTAAGTGTATCTTAGTGAATACATGTATTAGCGAGTAATGTTTAAATATTTAAATATCTGTATCAGTGTGTCACTTTGTCTATAAGTGGCTGCATGGGTTAGTGAGTAGCTACATGAGTTTCTATGTGATTTATTAGTTGGATTTTTGAGTATCAGTACGAGTGTCTGTATGGTTCGGTGGGGAGTATCACTTAGCGGATATATGCATGAATGAGTAACTCACTGTTTGTAAGAGTTTTGAAGACAGCATGTGTGCAGGACTGTATGGGTGGATGAGTGTGTGTATGGGTGTGTTAGTGAGTGAATGACTGTCTCAATAGTATCGTTATGAGTAAATTAATATATTTTAATCTACTATATGTGAGTATTCATGTATATAAGTGATATAAGTGAATATATGTGAGAGTCTGAGAAATTGGAAGAGGTCCTGTATAAATAAGTATGTGTTTCTATATGTGGTTGTTTAAGAGAGTAAGTATGTGTAAGTTACGGTAAAAGTAAGTCTAGTGGT
Source organism: Lissotriton helveticus (assembly GCF_964261635.1). Lineage (NCBI taxonomy): Eukaryota > Metazoa > Chordata > Amphibia > Caudata > Salamandridae > Lissotriton > Lissotriton helveticus. The sequence goes on along the minus strand of NC_136061.1, from coordinate 1,186,667,975 downwards.
GTGTGTATAGCTGTATATGCAAGTAAATGAATGTTTGATAGTTTATTTGCATGTGTGAGTATGTGTGTCAGTAACTGTATGGATGAGTATCGGTGTGTAACAGGATGTATAGGTGTATGAGTACATATGATGAGTGAGTACATGTATGAGTGACTATATGGAACTGTCGGTGAATGAGTGGATGTGTTTGTAGATTTTGGAATTACTGAATAGGTTGTTCTAACTGGTATTGGTATCTCCATTTTTTTGAAAATTTTAGTTTCTATTTTTGAAGGTGTGTATCAAAGGTTATATTACGCTGAGAGGAGGTCTGCCACTCTTTCACAAGGAAGATGTCATCAGTGATGTCATCAGTGATGTCATTTGAGATGTCATCAGTGATGTCATGAGTGATGTCACTGACCATGTCATGAGTGATGTAATATGTGACGTCATCAGCAGGTGCATTGCGGGCGCGCGTGTTATAGTTAGCTGAACTAACTATAACTGGGGAATTTCAATGGTTTTGTATGAGTGAAATGTTCAACTAACTATAACATGTGTGAAAACCATGGTTTTTTTCAGTGAATTTGCAAGGTTTTTTAAATGCAAATTCCTAACTATAACTTGTGTGAAACCTATGGGTTTTTCAGTGAATATATATATATATATATATATATATATATATATATATATATATATATATATATATATATATTCACTGAAAAAACCATAGGTTATAGACCATATATAGTAAGGAATTTGCATTTACAAAACCTTGAAAATTCACTGAAAAAACCATAGGTTAGAGACCATATATAGTTAGCTGGACATTTTATTGACATAAAACCAATGAAATTCCATATATAGTTAGTTGCACTAACTATATATCGCGCACCCGCAATCCACTGCTGATGATGTCACATAATACATCATTCATGACATGGTCAGTGACATCACATCACTGATGACATCACTGATGACATCTCAAATGACATCACTGATGGTTTTTTCAGTGAATTTCATTGGTTTTTTAAAAGCTAATATCTATAGCTGTAAAATATATTCTTTATTACGTGACGTATCACGTAGCCACGTGAGACGCCTCATGACGCGTCGCATAATCGTGACGTATCGGCTCTGCAGCGCAAACAAAACCCGTAACGTAAGCGTGCCGGAGCACGCTTACAGATATATATATTTTTTTTAACCTTAATTAGACAAAATCCACACGTGCACATATCTTGAGGCCTTGCAAAGGCACATCAAACAAACAGTCCCTACAATTTTGCCAAGTTTGCTGGAAATCTATTCCCTTAATTTTTTTTTTACTGTTTCTCTTGGTTTTCCCCTTGTTACGCTTACCGGGACGCTACCCGGTACACGAACCGGACGCTCCAAAAACACAAGATGGCGGACTCCCGCTACGCTGCCGGTTAGCTGCCCGGTTCGCGTACCGGGAAGCGCCTCTACCGCGAAAAATCGCGGGGGACTTTAATATCCCCCTCATCAATCCTAGGGGGTCAGGAGGGGTTTACCTTGCCCCCTTTCCTTCATTTCCCCCTTCTTTTTTCACCACATCTTGTCTCTCGAACCTACCGAGAGACAAGATGGCGGCCGCTCCGGACTGTTTACAATGTTGACAGCTATGCTGCCGGTTAGCTGCCCGGTTAGCTGCCCGGTGAGCTGCCCGGTGAGCTGCCCGGTTCGCGTACCGGGACGCGCCTCTACGGCGTAAAATCGCAAAAAAAAATATATTTTTTTTTTTTGCCCCGCGGGGCACTTTAATATCCCCCTCATCAATCTTAGGGGGTCAGGAGTGGTCTACCTTGCCCCCTTTCCTTCATTTCCCCCTTCGTTTTTCACCACATCTTGTCTCTCGATCGTACCGAGAGACAAGATGGCGGCCGCTCCGGACTGTTTAGAATGTTGACAGACACCGGAGAGCCAATCAGCTTCGCTTCGCGAAGTTCCGTTACGCGTCAGGTACGCGAACCGGGGCGCTAACCGGAGCGCTGTCACAGATATATATATTTTTTTAAACGTTAATTTCTCAAAATCCACTGGAGCACATATATTGAGACATAGCAAAGGCACGTCGGGCAAACCATATCTACAATTTTGCCAAGTTTCATGTAAATCTATTCAGCCGTTCGAGCTAAAAGTGAGTCCAACCGCCCTATGGAAAAATGAATGGGAAAAACGCGTTTTGGGACCCCCCTTTTTTCTCGGCCCCCCCTTGACGAAACCCCCCCCCCCAAATTTTCTGGGGCTGCTCAGAAACAAAATGTGCCATTTTCCTGAAAATTTCAGCCAATTCCGTCCAAAGTTATTAGACATAGAATTTTCAGAAATCCCATAGAGAAAAAATCCTAACTATATATACCCACTGGCTATCGCCAGTAGGTAATATACAAATATAAACATATATAATCTGCATATCTATATAAATATAAATGCATGCATACATATACATATATGCATACATATGCATGTTATTTACATGAAAGTTTTAAAAACACTAATAAAAGCAAAGCTAAAAAGCCACCTCATTACAAACAGAATGGCTTTAACTTAAACGAGGGCGAGATCTATTGCATTTTCAATGCTTGTTTACTTTGGTTCTATCAAGAAGGCATTCAGATGTGTCAAACATTTGCCATAAATTCTGAATGTTAGCACTCTAGTTGCTCATTAGATCACTGTAGTAAAGCTAGTGCTCACCAGGGAAGTCTGCTGCTAATCATGGTTTGCAGACATTTTCCCGCATTTTTTATCCCGCAGACTTTCAGTCCGCATACCATTATCCCGCAAGGTCATTGACCTCGCATACCATTATCCCGCATTTTTTCAAAACGCATGTGCATTTATCGCGCATGCCTTTACAAAGAATTACGTTTTAAAGGCATGTATGGTAAATGCATTTGCGTTGTGAAAACCACGATGACGAGAGAGGTAAGTGGGTTTGTGTTAATTTTTTCGTCGGTTAGTGATTGTGTAGTGTAGTGTAGTGTTGTGTAGTGTAGTGTTGTGTTAGTGTAGTGTAGAGTTGTGGTGGTTGTTTAGTGTAGGGTCATGCTGGGAGTAGTGTTTTAGGGTTTAGGGTTGTGTTGTAGTGTTTGCGTAGTGTAGGGTCATGCTGGGGGTAGTGTTTTAGGGTTTAGGGTAGTGTTGTAGTGTTTGCGTAGTGTAGGGTCATGCTGGGGGTAGTGTTTTAGGGTTTAGGGTTGTGTTGTAGTGTTTGCGTAGTGTAGGGTCATGCTGGGGCTAGTGTTTTAGGGTTTAGGGTAGTGTTGTAGTGTTTGCGTAGTGTAGGGTCATGCTGGGCGTAGTGTTTTAGGGTTTAGGATAGTGTTGTAGTGTTTGCGTAGTGTAGGGTCATGCTGGGGGTAGTGTTTTAGGGTTTTGGGTAGTGTTGTAGTGTTTGCGTAGTGTAGGGTCATGCTGGGGTGTAGTATTTTAGGGTTTAGGGTAGTGTTGTAGTGTTTGCGTAGTGTAGGGTCATGCTGGGGGTAGTGTTTTAGGGTTTTGGGTAGTGTTGTAGTGTTTGCGTAGTGTAGGGTCATGCTGGGGGTAGGGTTTTAGGGTTTTGGGTAGTGTTGTAGTGTTTGCGTAGTGTAGGGTCATGCTGGGGTGTAGTGTTTTAGGGTTTTGGGTAGTGTTGTAGTGTTTGCGTAGTGTAGCGTCATGCTGGGGGTAGTGTTTTAGGGTTTTGGGTAGTGTTGTAGTGTTTGCGTAGTGTAGGGTCATGCTGGGGGTAGTGTTCTAGGGTTTTGGGTAGTGTTGTAGTGTTTGCGTAGTGTAGGGTCATGCTGGGGTGTAGTGTTTTAGGGTTTTGGGTAGTGTTGTAGTGTTTGCGTAGTGTAGGGTCATGCTGGGGGTAGTGTTTTAGGGTTTTGGATAGTGTTGTAGTGTTTGAGTAGTGTAGGGTCAGGCTGGGGGTAGTGTTTTAGGGTTTTGGGTAGTGTTGTAGTGTTTGTGTAGTGTAGGGTCATGCTGGGGGTAGTGTTTTAGGGTTTAGGGTAGTGTTGTAGTGTTTGCGTAGTGTAGGGTCATGCTGGGGGTAGTGTTTTAGGGTTTAGGGTAGTGTTGTAGTGTTTGCGTAGTGTAGGGTCATGCTGGGGGTAGTGTTTTAGGGTTTAGGGTAGTGTTGTAGTGTTTGCTTAGTGTAGGGTCATGCTGGGCGTAGTGTTTTAGGGTTTAGGGTAGTGTTGTAGTGTTTGCGTAGTGTAGGGTCATGCTGGGGTGTAGTGTTTTAGGGTTTTGGGTAGTGTTGTAGTGTTTGCGTAGTGTAGGGTCATGCTGGGGGTAGTGTTTTAGGGTTTAGGGTAGTGTTGTAGTGTTTGCGTAGTGTAGGGTCATGCTGGGGTGTAGTGTTTTAGGGTTTTGGGTAGTGTTGTAGTGTTTGCGTAGTGTAGGGTCATGCTGGGGGTAGTGTTTTAGGGTTTAGGGTAGTGTTGTAGTGTTTGCGTAGTGTAGGGTCATGCTGGGGGTAGTGTTTTAGGGTTTAGGGTTGTGTTGTAGTGTTTGCGTAGTGTAGGGTCATGCTGGGGGTAGTGTTTTAGCGTTTAGGGTTGTGTTGTAGTGTTTGTGTAGTGTAGGGTCATGCTGGGGGTAGTGTTTTAGGGTTTAGGGTAGTGTTGTAGTGTTTGCGTAGTGTAGGGTCATGCTGGGGTGTAGTGTTTTAGGGTTTTGGGTAGTGTTGTAGTGTTTGCGTAGTGTAGGGTCATGCTGGGGGTAGTGTTTTAGGGTTTAGGGTAGTGTTGTAGTGTTTGTGTAGTGTAGGGTCATGCTGGGGGTAGTGTTTTAGGGTTTAGGGTAGTGTTGTACTGTTTGTGTAGTGTAGGGTCATGCTGGGGGTAGTGTTTTAGGGTTTAGGGTAGTTTAGTTGTTTAGTGTATGCTAAAGGCATATTCGTTCTAAATGTTTTCGGTATTTTAATTTGCGGCCTAATAGTACATGCAGGAGTTTTTTTGCGGACTGATGGTATGCGGGATTTCGTCATATATCATTTTGTTCATTTTTAAATTAAATGTTTTAAGAGTTACCACTTTATTCCAATCAAGATGGCTTCAGGTGTGCCATACCTTTGTAATAAGTAGGACTGTTAGCACTCTAGTTGTTCTTTAGAACACTCTGGGACATTCTGTCATTGGGCTATAGTTGGGCTACATCTGGCTGATATTTGGGCTACATTTGTTTTTTTTGTCTCTGGTGGCCATCTTTGGGCTACATTGGGCTACATTGGGCTACATTGGGCTACATTGGGCTACATTTGGGCTCCAACATATATATAGCCCAATGTAGCCCAATATATATTTTTCAAAGTTAATTTTCGTAAAAACCACTGGAGCCTATATCTTGAGACATAGCAAAGGCACATCGGGCTACCAGTCCCTACAATTTTGCCAAGTTTGGTGTAAATCCATTCAGCCGTTCAGGCTAAAAGTGAGGCCAACCGCCCTATGGAAAATTGCATGGGAAAAACACGTTTTGGGACCCCCTATTTTCTCGGCCCCCCCTTGACGAAACCCCCCCAAATTTTCAGGGGCTGCTCAGAAACAAAATGTTCCATTTTCCTGAAAATTTCAGCCAATTCTGTCCTCAAACGCCAAAGTTATTCGACATAGAATTTTCAAAAATCCCATAGGAAAAAAATCCTAACTATATATACCTACTGGTTATCGCCAGTAGGTAATATATATATATATTCACTGAAAAAAGCATAGGTTTGACACCAGTTATAGTTAGCTGGAAATTTTACTCACATAAAACCATTGAAATTCCCACGTTATAGTTAGTTGGACTCACTATAACTTGTGCACCTGCAATGCACTGCTGATGATGTCACATATTACATCACTCATGACATGGTCAGTGACATCACTCATGACATCACTGATGACACCATCCAGTGAATGTGTGTCTTTCTGAAAAATAAATATGTTTTATATATGTATATGTAAAGGTCGATGGAAGAATAAATGTTTAAATAAGTGTCTTAATGGATTTTTTTTTTTTAATTGATTGGTTAACTGGCTTATTAAGTGTATCTTAGTAAATACATATATTAGTGAGTATTGTTTAAATATTTAAATGTTTGTATCAGTGTTTCACTTTGTGTATAAGTGGCTGCATGGGTTGGTGAGTAGCTACATGTGTGTGTATATGGGTTATTAGATGTTTTTTTTAGTATCAGTATGAGTGTCTGTATGGTTTGGTGGGGGTGTTACTTAGCACATAGATGCATCAATGACTGACTCACTGTTTGTATGTGTTTTGAAGACAGCATATGTGCAGGACTGTATGGGTGGATGAGTGTGTATATGTGTGTGTTAGTGAGTGAATGACTGTCTCACTAGTGTCTTTATCAGTAACTACATAAGTTTTAATCTAGTATATGTGAGTATTGATGTATATAAGTGAGTATATGTGAGAGTGAGAGATTGAAAGAGTTCTTGTTTAAATAAGTATGTGCTTCTATAAGTGATTGTTTAAGAGAGTAAGTATGTGTAAGTTTCCTTAGAAGTAAGGTGGTAGTGTGTGTATAGCTGTATATGCAAATAAATGGATGTTCAATAGTTTATTTGCATGTGTGATTATGTGTGTGAGTAACTTTTGGATGACTGTCGGTGTGTAACAGGATGTATAGGTGTTTCACTACATATGATGAGTGAATATATGTATGAGTGACTATATAGAACTGTTGGTGAATGAGTGGATGTGTATATAGATGATGGTATTACTGAATTGGTTGTTGTAACTGGTATGGGTATCTCTATTTTTTTGAAAATTTTAGTTTCTATTTTTGAATATGTGTTTCAAGGGTTACATTACACTGAAAGGAGGTCTGTCACTCTGTCACAAGGATGGTGTCATCAGTGATGTCATGAGTGATGTCACTGACCATGTCATGAGTGATGTAATATGTGACATCATCAGCAGTGCATTGCAGGCGCGCAAGTTATAGCGAGTCCAACTAACTATAACGTGGGAATTTCAATGGTTTTATGTCAGTAAAATTTCCAGCTAACTATAACTGGTGTCAAACCTATGGTTTTTTCAGTGAATTTCATAGGTTTTTTAAATGCTAATTCCTAACTATATAAGGCCTGAAACCTATGTTTTTTTCAGTGAATTTCAAAGGTTTTTTTAATGCTAATTCCTAACTATATAAGACCTGAAAGCCCACCAGGAATCTCCAGTATGCGCCAGGGGACTGCATTGCAGAGAGGTGTAATGAAGCCATGCCCCTTTTTACACCTCTCTGCAACGCAGCCCCCGTGCATGTTTGACGAGGGGGAACTAATTCCCCTTGCATACTGGGGGCCCATGGGGGCCAACTAGCCCACCTGGAACCTCCAGTATGCGCCAGGGGGCTGCATTGCAGAGGTGTAATGAGGCTATGCCCCTTGTTACACCTCTCTGAAACGCAGCCCCCTGCCGCGTTTGCAGAGGGGGAACTAATTCCCCTTGCATACTGGGGGTCCCTGGGGGCCAACTAGCCCACCAGGAGCCTCCACTATGTGCCAGGGGGCTGCATTGCAGAGAGGTGTAATGAGGCCACACCCTTTTTTACACCTCTCTGCAACGCAGCCCCCGTGCATGTTTGAAGAGGGGGAACTAATTCTCCTTGCATACTAGGGGTCCCTGGGGGCCAACTAGCCCACCTGGAACCTCCAGTATGCGCCAGGGGGCTGCATTGCACAGAGGTGTAATGAGGCTATGCCCCTTTTTACACCTCTCTGCAATGCAGGCCACTGGCGCGTTTGCAGAGGGGGGACTAATTCCCCTTGCATACTGGGGGTCCCTGGGTCATATCTGTCCAAACACCGATATTCCGAACGATTGAAAATGACTTTTCTTGAGAAACATTTGGATTTGGATTATCATGTCCTATACTTTGGAATTTTTGAAAGACTGACTTTGAGGATGCTATAAATTGGTAAACAACCGTTACAACGCAACTTTTACAACGGACTACTTTTACAACGCAACTTTTACAATGCAGGATCCATTACAATGAAGTACCATTACAACGCATTTTTTTACATCGCAGATACCTTTACAACGCATGCCATTACAACGTAAGTATTGGTAAGTATATAATTATAGTAAAAATTTTATAGGTTTGGGGTTTTGGGTAAAGGGGTATTTTTAGGGTTCAGGGCTAGGTTTGGGTTTTTGGGTAAAGGGGTATTTTTAGGGTTCAGGGCTAGGTTTGGGTTTTTGGGTAAAGGGGTATTTTTAGGGTTCAGCGCTAGGTTTGGGTTTTTGGGTAAAGGGGTATTTTTAGGGTTCAGGGCTAGGTTTGGGTTTTTGGGTAAAGGGGTATTTTTAGGGTTCAGGGCTAGGTTTGGGTTTTTGGGTAAAGGGGTATTTTTAGGGTTCAGGGCTAGGTTTGGGTTTTTGGGTAAAGGGGTATTTTTAGGGTTCAGGGCTAGGTTTGGGTTTTTGGGTAAAGGGGTATTTTTAGGGTTCAGGGCTAGGTTTGGGTTTTCGGGTAAAGGGGTATTTTTAGGGTTCAGGGCTAGGTTTGGGTTTTTGGGTAAAGGGGTATTTTTAGGGTTCAGGGCTAGGTTTGGGTTTTTGGGTAAAGGGGTATTTTTAGGGTTCAGGGTTAGGTTTGGGTTTTTGGGTAAAAGGGTATTTTTAGGGTTCAGGGCTAGGTTTGGGTTTTTGGGTAAGGGGTATTTTTAGGGTTCAGGGTTAGGTTTGGGTTTTTGGGTAAAAGAGTATTTTTAGGGTTCAGGGCTAGGTTTGGGTTTTTGGGTAAAGGGGTATTTTTAGGGTTCAGGGCTAGGTTTGGGTTTTTGGGTATAGAGGTATTTTTAGGGTTCAGGGTTAGGTTTGGGTTTTTGGGTAAAGGGGTATTTTTAGGGTTCAGTGGTAGGTTTGGGTTTTAAATAAAATTAAATTAAAATTAAATTAAATTAAATTATATTAAATTTAATAATTTACATTTTTAAAAATATTATATACTTACCAATACTTACGTTGTAATGGTATGCGTTGTAAAGGTATTTGCGTTGTAAAAATGCATTGTAATGGTAGTTCGTTGTAATGGATCCTGCGTTGTAAAAATTGCGTTGTAAAGGTATGCGTGCTAAAAGTATGCGTGGTAACGTCATACATCCCTATAAATTACTCAAGTCTGCCCGAATTGTATGGGTTAAATTGATACCTAGTCACTTTGAATAAGAATGTACTTACGTCTCGTCTAACATTTGGAAGAAATATCTAGTTATATGACAACAGGATACCAACATAACTTGTAGGAAATAAGAACGCCCTGAAGAAGTTCTGTTGTACAGAACGAAACGTTTCGGCTGGCTGTGGTACATAAACTTAAGGAAAATAAAAGCATTTGAATATACACCAAGATTCAGCGCTTCAATAAGGACTCTAAGTGATATGATTTGATTGGACTTATTGTGCAAGTGGTGCTGTGCCAAACTTTGGAATATTCTCCACTACTCTCTACTACTTACTCTCTCCTACTCCACTACTCTCAAATACTCACTCTCTACTACTCATTCTCTACTACTCTACTACTCTCTACTACTCTCTCTCTACTACTCACTCCCTACTACTCACTATCTACTACTATCTACTACTCACTCTCTACTACTCTCTCTCTACTACTCACTCTTTACTACTCACTCTCTACTACTCTCTACTACTCACTCTCTACTTCTCACTCTCTACTACTCTCTACTACTCACTCTCTACTACTCTCTACTACTCACTCTCTACTAGTCTCTACTACTCACTCTACTACTCACTCTCTACTACTCTCTACTATTCTCTCTCTCACTCTCTACTACTCTCTACTACTCACTCTCTACTACTCACTCTCTACTACTCTCTACTACTCACTCTTTACTACTCTCTACTACTCACTCTCTACTGCTCGCTACTACTCACTCTACTACTTACTCTCTACTACTCTCTACTACTCACTCTCTACTACTCACTCTCTACTACTCTCTACTACTCACTCTACTATTCACTCTACTACTCTCTACTACTCACTCTCTGCTACTCTCTCTTCTGCTCTCTACTACTCTCTACTACTCACTCTCTACTCTCTATTACTCACTCTCTATTCTCTACCTCTCTCTACTTCTCTCTCTACTAGTCTCTACCTCTCTACCGCTACCTCTCTACCTCTACCTCTCTACCTCTACACCTCTACCTCTCTACCTCTCTCTACACGCATACATATACACATATATATATGCATATATATGCATATGCATTTATATATATGTATGTGTATGTATATACATACATATATAAACATATATAATCTGTATATCTATATAAATAAAAATATAAATGCATGCATACATATACATATATGCATACAGATGCATGTTATTTACATGAAAGTTTAAAAAACACTAATAAAAGCAAAGCTAAAGAGCCACCTCATTACAAACAGAATGGCCTTAACTTAAACGAGGGCGAGATCTATTGCATTTTCAATGCTTGTTTACTTTGGCTCCATCAAGAAGGCATTCAGATGTGTCACACATTTGCCATAAATTCTGAATGTTAGCACTCTAGTTGCTCATTAGATCACTGTAGTAAAGCTACTGCTCACCAGGGAAGTCTGCTGCTGGTATTCAAAGTGCATGTTTCAGTCTGCATATCAGAATTTCTTTAATGAAATTGAAGAGGATTTGAGAAGTCACTCAAAATGTGCCCTAATTTTTCTTTCTGCAGCACTAATCATACTTTCTATGGCAAAATATACCCCCTCATTTTGTTCCTTTTTAAATTAAATGTTTTAAGAGTTACCACTTTATTCCAATCAAGATGGCTTCAGGTGTGCCATACCTTTGTAATAGGTAGGACTGTTAGCGCTCTAGTTGTTCTTTAGAACACTCTGGGACATTCTGTCATTGGGCTATACTTGGGCTACTTCTGGGTGATATTTGGGCTACATTTGGGCTCTTTTGTCTCTGGTGGCCATCTTGGGAGACTGCATGTCAGAATTTTTTAATGAAATAGAAGAGGATTTGAGAAGTCACTCAAAATGTGCCCTAATTTTTCTTTTTGCAGCACTAATAATACTTTCTATGGCATAATATACCCCCTCATTTTGTTCCTTTTTTAAATTAAATGTTTTAATAGTTACCAGTACCACGTTATTCCCATCACGATGGCTTCAGGTGTGCTATACCTTTGTAATAAGTAGGACTGTTAGCGCTCTAGTTGTTCTTTAGAACACTGTAGGAGGCTGCAGTAGAACACAAAGGAATCAACTGACAGTCTCTGTCCTTGTTGGATGTACATGTTTTACTGAGAATGTCAGACTTCATTCTCACATGACTGAGGAAGATAATGTGAATATACAGAAAATATGCTTTCAGTTTAGCTTATAGATCCCCTTCCAACCCACTGTGGGAAAATCATGAGATATTAGTTTTCTTTCAAACATGATTCATGATATCACAGCAGAAGGCTTTTTCACATGGTAAAATCACCTTAGAACAAACCACAATTCCTAAAATGAGTATGGTACTGATAGAGCGCGCAGGTCACCCGACTAATCGTTTTACCATATACGTATCGGGCCCATAAAATTCACTTTATCATATACATTCATCGGGTGACCATACACTCTACTACCAGTATCCCAGGTTCCTTCCTATTTCATTTTCAGTGTACCCGACTTACCAATCCACTGTTACGGGTACCTATTGATCACAATGGACCAGGGAGCTAGCTGTAAAAGAAAGGCAGACACCAAAATACTTATACTTTATATATTCTATTTGTACTTTTATAATAACCACAAACTCAAGAAGTTTTGAAAACCTTTATCTAAAATTCTTCGATCTCGGAAAACATGAGGTTTACAATGAACAAACAGTCAATAACCAAAATCATAAAGAGCACATATCCATAAAGGAAATAGATCAAGCCAACCATTTATGAGTCTACAGTAAGGTAAGAATGAGGAAACAGCTAGGCAGATAATTTCAGAATTTTGACTTAGTAAGGAGAGACTAAAGGACGGGGAAGAATAAAGAGCATACTAGAAACTTCACAGTGAAATATTTCCCCATAAAGAGGAACTACAGGTAAGGTGCAAATAGACCGTACTAATAAACCGGTGCAATTACTTGATTCAACTAAAAGTTGGGTAAAACAAGGAACATCGGTATACCATGACCTGAAAAGGAAATGTACTCAAAGGATGGGGAAAAAATGGAACATGCTGGAATAATGACAATTTTATGTATGACTTGTTCATTCAGAGATGCGAAAAAGCATGGAAAGTCAATTTGCAAGAGTATGACTTTATTGAAGCAAAAGGAAGGAAAATATAGAAGGTGCAGAGTAGACTTTTCAGCACTATATTTACCTAAAGTGGTGTGAAGACCAACTCAGGCCACGGGTCAGTTAAGGACGGGAGGTACCCCAAGAAAGGACAGTCGCCAGTAGGATAGCAAGGACGGAAAGGACACCCACAGGACAGGACAAGAAACCCAGATTAGGATCAGGACAGGACCACCAAGCCACGACCAGCACCCGCAGTTCGGAAGCAACGCCTGCGCTCCACCCTCTCTGCAGCTATCAGTCAGAACCCCGATTGGGTTATCGATCTCCCCAGCAAAGTGCTCCGCCAGCACTTAAGGTTTCTTTAACAAAACCCTTGAGTCTATGGAAATTTCGGACAGAGTGCTCCGCAGCCCTCTGTATCAAGTCACCTATTGAGTGCGTTGGGTCAGTGACAGCTCAGCTATTCGGACAAGTCGGACCAATTCTCTAGCTAAACCTAGGCTAGTTATACTGTTTTCGGGTCAGTGTACCACCCCCCAAATGTTGCAAGTGTCAGCATCCCCAATTTCGATTGGTCTCCAAGTAGGATAGGTCACCACACCAATCACATTTCAATTCTACAAGCCTATATTAACATATTCTGGGACCGCCTATTGATTTTGGGGTTCCCATGACATACTGTACGGAATACAATGAATAAAATACATTTGTTGCATTTGCAGGACAGTTTAGCTTCTTCTGCTAGGTGAGGGTGCATCTTCCAAGGCACATCTTGGCTGAGACCTCTGGTTGGCAGGGATTCAATGCCACCGGCAAAAGACTGTCATGCGCAGAAAGGTTGTTCAAGATGGATTCACGAGTGTCTCTCAGACCCTCAAGAACGCGGTACATGAAAAGTAAGCGAAAACAAATTAAAACACAGAAATACATGATTACACTGTATACCATGAATTTCATTACAAGACAGGAGGCTACATTATGCATTAATCCTTTTAATGCAGCTCTCACACAGCCGCTTACGTCACAAAGAAAGAACAAGAACTAGGTGACATCACAGTGTCCATAAAGGCCAGGTGCCAAGGGAGATCAGCCTCTTTTAAATGCGGCTCTCAGACAGATAAGTTGCCTTTACCACTCCTTGCTTTCTTAATGCTAGCACTTTATATTTTATTGATAATTGTTGATGCTGTTTATTAACCTTTATCGCTGTTATTGCCCATACATATGTATGCTTACTGTATACTGTATACTGCTTGCGCTTTTGCCTACATGCTCGCGCTGACCCCATAGGGACTTGTGTGTTCCCATCTCTTGTTGTTACCCCCCTTTCATTGTGTACCCTCGAGACCTCCAATTTTCGGTCGTCTCCCCCGCGCTGTGTGTCCTCCCTGTACCCCCCAGTACACACGCTCACACCCGCCTTGCCGACCGCTGAAATTCGGCCCCCGTCTACTACCCGTGACGGAGTCGGCCCTCAATCATGCCTCAACCCTAACATGGATTACCTTTCGAAACCGCCCTAGCTGCCCGTTTTTTCCTCGCGCTGCCTCCCGACACCGTCCCGGTGTCTTCCGCCGCCTTGCGCCTTCCGCGTTAGAGGAATGACCCTCGGCAGCGGCGGCGTGACGCCCCCTGCCTCTCAAGGGCCATTCCTCTCCTCTAAGCACTCCCTCGAGCATGTCAGTTGCTCTGGGGCTCCCGCGTCTGACAAACTGCTGCTGCTGCTTCGGCAATACCCCACAACGGCCCCCAAATACACTCGCGCAGGCAGATAAACGTGCCATTATCTCAAAAAAAAAAAAAAAACGTGGCATTTACCCAGCATATAAAAAAAAAAAAAAAAAAGAGAGGAGCAAGATAACAGGCAGGTTAAGCCCTCTGTTGCCCCCTACCAATCAAAATGTCTGATATGGAGAGCGAGGATGCCACTGCCTCCTCTCCCTCTCACAATAGCGACTCCTTTAAAAACTTTCTGAAGAAGGAAATGAGAGCATGCATGCTCGATACCTTCAGTGAGGTATTGTCGCGTAAAAGGACCCTCAGCGACCTCGGACAACACCCCAATGACCCTCCAAGCCTCAAAGCACCTAGGAAAACAAAGCACACTATAGATAGTCGTGCGGGGAACTTTGGAGGTCCAAGCACCTCTCTGGATTTGGGAAGCCTTAGCGCTCCAAGAGGCATTGGTGCCCCTCGCGGCACATCTAGGTTGGGTACCCTTGGCGGTACAACTCTGGAAGGTGCCCTAAGCGGCACGACTGGTCACGGTGCTAGTGCTCCTTCCGATACCTATTCTGACCTGGAGGAGGCCTTTGAGGAACCCTACGACGAGTTCATTTTCGACCCTAATGATCACCTCTCTGACTCGGACCCCAACTCCTTCCCAGATCTAGACCCTCCTTCCTCCTCCAAGGATGCCATCCTCGACCCCCTAGGGGGAGAAATGTTTTCTCCAGTCAACATCTCACGCCCCAATAGCTCTAAGTGGTCCCCCCAGGAACATGTTGGCAAATTTATAACCAAATGGCTGAGAAACTCCTTGGAGTTTGATACTAGGAACATTATGCGTGCTGAATGCCCGAGACCATGGATTGGGGATAAGGTCTGCCAGACCCCCAACCTTGACCCCGACCTCATCAAATTTCTCTTTAAACTGGGTTAGGACCCTAGAAAAGGGCTCGAAAGAGCATTCAAATCCTGCCAGGACCGTCTACTAGACATCCTAGGCCCCCTCACCAAAATCCTTGATCTCGCTGAGGAGTCCTACATCTCAGATGCTCCCCTCGATACTGCGCTCATCAGGGGATGGAGCCAGAGGGCCATCGTTCTCCTAGGGAACGCCAATTCAAGCCTCAACATGGAAAGGAGGAAAACTGTCTTAAACAGAATTAACCCCAAACTCGGGGACATGGCCGATAAAGAACCCTCTTCCGAACCCCATGGCCTACTCTTTGGGCAAGATATGATCAAGTCAATTGGCAGATACGTCGCGACCTTTACGGCGCTCGACAGGGCCCAGAGCAACCTGAAGAAAGTATTCCCATCTAATGTTTTTGACCAGGCCGGAAGAAGGGGCCGTTCTTCCGGCCGTGCCAACTTCCGGCCCTATAACCCCGGCAGAGGAAGAGGTGGTGCAGGAAGAGGATACTACCCCTCGAACAAGCAGTTCTACCCCCAACGAGGAGCTCGTGGTTCCCGAGGCAGAGGCTTCCCCTCCCGTGGAGCACCTAATACCAACACCTCAAGTAAGTGCCCTCCCTTCCCCCTCCCCTCCAAAGGTCGGGGGAAGGCTCAAATTGTTTTACCATGTCTGGGAAAGCTATACCCAGGACCCGTGGGTCCTACAAACTGTCCGCGGGTTCATGATAGATTTCGTGGACATCCCTTACCAATCCACGACTCCGAGACCCTTGGACCTCCCCCCGGATCACCTAGCTATCGCCAGGGAGGAGGTCTCCTCTATGCTCAAAAAGGGAGCCATTATCGAGGTTCCTTGGTCACAAAAGAACTTTGTAAGTACCCTCTTCTTGGTAGAGAAAAAGGACAAAGGCTGGAGGCCTGTCATAAATCTACGAGAAGTGAACAAATACCTGGTCTATCGCCACTTCAAGATGGAGGGCATCCATCTCCTCAGGGACCTTCTTCTCCAAGGAGATTGGCTAGTCAAGCTAGATCTGAAGGACGCCTACTTTACCATCCCTATGGCCAAGGAACACCAATCCTTCCTCCAATTTATTTGGGACGGACACCTCTACCAATTTCGAGCCCTCCCCTTCGGCCTCTCTTCCGCCCCTTGGTGCTTCACCAAGGTCATGAGAGCCATCGTCTCGATCCTCAGAGCAAGAGGGGTTCGCCTAATTATCTACCTGGACGACATCCTTATCATGTCTCAAACCCAGGAACAAATCCTAGAAGACCTCAGGGTCTCCATGGAGTTGATAGAGGATCTCGGCTTCATTATAAACAGAGAGAAGTCGATCCTGACTCCCTCAAAATGCCTGGAGTTCCTAGGCTTCACCGTGAACACCTCAAGCTGTCTTCTCTCACTCCCGAAGAAGAAGATCGCGAAAATCAGAAAGGAAATCAGGTTTGTCCTAAAACACCAATCCCTCTCCCTACGAGAGTTAGCCAGACTCTTGGGTCTTCTTTCCTCTTCGATCCAAGCCATCTTCCCGGGCCCTCTAAACTACCGTGCCCTCCAGAGGGTGAAAGCCCAAGCCCTCCAGTCCGGTCTCTGGTATGGGGACAAGGTCTCTCTGGATCAGCCAGCGAGACTGGAACTCGCCTGGTGGCTGGACAATTTGGACGCGTGGAATGGAAGGGCTATCTTTGGCTCCACCCCAGACTTCGTCTTGGAATCAGATGCCAGTCTCCATGGCTGGGGCGCTCGCCTCCTCGACCAGGACACCGGCGGAGTTTGGACCCCTTCCGAGTCCTCCCACCACATAAATTTTTTAGAACTGACCGCTGGACTTTATGCCTTGATGAGTTTCAGACACTCACTTCAGGGCAGGTCTGTCCTTCTGAAAATGGACAACGTGTCTGCGGTCTCTTACATCAACCGTCTCGGTGGCACGAGGTCCGCAGACCTATCGGATCTGGCCAAGAAACTATGGATGTTCTGCCTAGAACACAAAATTTCTCTGAGAGCAGAATACCTCCCGGGGAAATCCAATATCTCAGCGGATTGGAACTCGAGGTTCCTCCTAGATTTCAGCGACTGGAAACTCGATGTGGCAATCTTCAATTCCCTGAACACTCTCTGGGGTCCCTTCGACGTGGACCTCTTCACGAGCAGGTTGACCTTCCAACTTCCCCAGTACTTCAGCTGGATGCCAGACCCGGGTGCTCTAGCTGTGAACGCCTTCCTCCAGCCTTGGGCTCCCCTTTGCCCTTATGCCTTTCCCCCTTTTGCGATGATTCAGAGGGTTCTTCAGAAGGTGAGACAAGAACAATGCTCCCTTGTCCTGATAACCCCTTTTGGCCGTCTCAAGCCTGGTTCCCCACTGCTCTGGAACTTTCTTGCGACGTTCCCCTCTTGATTCCCGCGACTCGGGGCCTCCTCCTAAACGCAGACGGAGAGGACCATCACCTGGTCGCTTCGGGGAGTTTGAACCTTCTTGCCTGGAAAGTGTCAGGCAATCTCACCAACTGTCTGGACTTTCGTCGTCTGCTCTCACTCTCCTCGGAGAGTCATGGGCACCAGGAACCCATTACAGATACAATAACATCTGGAAGAAATGGTCTAGTTGGTGCCTGGAAAGGAACCTGGATCCCGTGGAGGCTCCTATAGTCTCTGTTGTTAATTTCCTCGTTGAAATCTATGATAATGGCCTCTCCTATAGATCAATTAATTGCTTTAGATCTGCAATTTCAGCCGGCCATGCCCTTGTCAATGGTAAAACGGTAGGTAAAAACGTTATTATCGGCAGAGTTCTTAAAAGCATTCGTCTCAAGAGACCCCCTCGTCCTAGATATCAATCAGTTTGGGATGTTAAATTACTGCTTGATCTTTTTTGTTCATGGCCTAATAATTCTCTCCTTAACAGGAAATGTCTCTCTATTAAGCTTGCCTCCCTCTTATGCCTAGTCTCTTGTCGCAGAGTTTCCGATGTAAAGGCTCTCGACATCTCTAATAGATGTTACGACATGTTTGGTGTTAAATTCGAAATATCTAGAAGGACTAAAACCATGTCTGACTCTATCTTCTACCCTCGTTTTGATTCTGACCCAAAACTATGTGTCGTTGATTGCATGAAGGAATACGATTCCAGAATGTCCGACCTTCGTCCTCCTGGTGCAAATCAACTTTTAGTTTCTTACGTTAGTCCCTTTAAACCCATCTCATCCTGCTCTATCGCTAGGTGGGTTAAAATTGCTATGAACCTTGCTGGTATTGACCTGTCTAAGTTCCAGGCTCATTCTCTTAGGAGCGCTATGGCCAGCAAATCTTTCTGGTCCGGTGGTAAGTTGGATGCTATCCTTAAATCCGCTGATTGGTCTAACGCCTATACCTTCGCACATCACTACTGTAAACCAATTGAACACGTTTCTGATGCAGTTATTCAAGGCTACCAACATGCATAATGTAGCCTCCTGTCTTGTAATGAAATTGCGATTCTCCTATTACCATGACCAGAGAATCTGGATTTCATTAAAGACACGGAGGCTAACATTATCCCTCCCGTCCCTCCCTGAGGGCAATTGGGAATGTTATTTAATCTGGTTTACAATCATTTAAGTCTTGCAATGCTTTCTTATTGTGATGTTTTGCTCATGCTTCTCATGAAGTCACTTTCCTTCCTTCTCCTTGATTTACCTCGTCTTTCCATTTCAGACAATTCTAACTGATGAATCTACTTGGAATTCAAGATGGTCTCCAGTTCCTCTTTCAAGTTCAAGCTTCGCTCCTCCGTTTCAACTTCTCCTGTCACTCGAGGCATTTATAAGAGGCTGATCTCCCTTGGCACCTGGCCTTTATGGACACTGT
Source organism: Lissotriton helveticus (assembly GCF_964261635.1). NCBI lineage: Eukaryota > Metazoa > Chordata > Amphibia > Caudata > Salamandridae > Lissotriton > Lissotriton helveticus. Next base: position 1,186,649,209 of record NC_136061.1, on the reverse strand, counting down.
GATGTCACCTAGTTCTTGTTCTTTCTTTGTGACGTAAGCGGCTGTGTGAGAGCTGCATTAAAAGGATTAATGCATAATGTTAGCCTCCGTGTCTTTAATGAAATCCAGATTCTCTGGTCATGGTAATAGGAGAATCGCAATTGCTACTCTATACCCCTTATTTTATAGTAACTATAGCATTAGTATTAGATGCATACAAACAGTAGCGAAAAAAAGCAGCAGCGCAAGCTTCGGCATGTGAGAACACAAAGCGGCCATCTTAATGCTAGTGCGCAAGTGCAAAAGATTCCCACCAGAACTGCGAGTACGTCACATCACGTGATTGTGACCGACGCATGCGCAGACGAAACCCCGCCAGGCAGCGGCCATTTTTAATGACAAGCGTTGTTAAGGTTAATACATACATAAGCAAGCATCTCTCGGATACCCCAAATGTCAGAATAAAAGGGAAATTAGTAAGACAAACAGGTTGAATTAATATATTATAGTTATTCGAGGTTCATGAGTACGAGCAAGTCGCATAACGTGCGAAATCTTGCTCCATCAATCCCCTCTTTGATGATATTTACTATCATCACAAAACAATAGAATCAGATGCCAACTTTCACAATTTGCCCAATTCAATCTCTTCCAACATTCTATTCAATTTTTCTTTTGTTTCTTTGTTAGGGTGAGAATTTTTCACCCTTTTATAAATTTGATTATTCATTTCCTCCAATTCAAGCTCATCCACACTCCGTTTCATGCCTCTCCTGTTCACAGTATATTTCTTTTGGTGTTTGCGACATTTGCAACAGACAAATATGAGGAATATGAAAAAACCTATTCCGGCAATTGGCATCAGTACCTTACACAACAAACCTCTACCTAAATTTGCAAACCAATGACCTACAGCGGAGAGACCATCAGTAAGTCTCTTCCAGGCACTGTCAACCTCCAGTGGTTTGAGTTCCTTTTCCAAATTTGTAATGTTCCTTACATACCTTTGGATTCCCACACTTTTATCAGGTATGTAAGTGCAACAATGTTGCGCTTTCAACATTCTGCAGACTCCGCCCTCTTTCGCTAATAGAGTATCAAGGGCAAGTCGGTTCTGTAAAACCATTGATCTGATCGCAACCATTTCGGTATTGACCATTAGGAAACCTCCAGCAGTGTCGGTAGATAACCGATCTACGACTGTTGATAGTTTGCAAATTTTGTTTGAGTTCAGAACCACTCCCACTGCAGGTATTATTGCACTAAAAATATCTCCTACAATCTCACCAGCAGTTTCTCTTTTAATGCGTACTACATAGTTAGTTTCTTCAGCGCTTCCAGTGATTTTCCCCACATGATATATCTTTGGGAAGACAATACCAAAATAGCAACTCCTGCACCAATGGTCGGGTAATTTGAAGTAAGCCTTGTTCCCACAAATAAAATAAATTCCATGAAACACCGGCTCTGTCCCATCTTTGAAACCCCACCCTCCAATTACCTTGTAATTGTGTTCGCATTCACTGGAACCAATGAAAATATTGTTATAATAACTAGTCATTTCCCTTTTTAGACAGAGCTTCCCCTTCTTATCGAAATCAAGGAGCATAGCAGCATTTGCTCCACTATTTGAGGTGCTCCCTATATTTTCTGCCCATTTAGGAACTTTATGGTTCCTGTCTTTGGCTTTCTTTTGGAAACTCTCTCTTCTCTTCTCTACCATGTCCATGAATTCCTTTTCCTTCTCATGTAAAGAACAGGTCAGGTTATTTTTATGTGCATCATCTATATTAATTTTTCCTACAGTTAGAAAATAATCACTCATGAATTTAGCTACATCCCTAGTCGTCTGTACAGGGTTCAGGTTTCGTCGAACAGGGAGTTCAGAAAATGTCACGTCAGAGTTTGAATAGTAATACTGTAAAGGTCCTCTTTTATAAAATAAGCTAACTAATATACTACAGGAAATTCCATAGGTTAAGGGCAGGTGATGATAAGTCACACCTTCAGCTACAGAAGTAGGTAGCTTCATACAGACATAACAGTCGTCTATTTCCATAGTTTCTACATAATGCAATAACAAGTTTGCAAAAACATTCAAATGCGTCTTGTTCTTAATTTTGTTAAAGTGTAATCCTTCCTCATCTGGTGCTTCTAAGTTTAATTGTCTTCGTTTTAGACTAAGTGGTTTGTCCAGCGAGTCTACTCTTCGTGGTGTCTTTCTAGTATGTGATTCTACAGTGTCGTCAGGTAAATTATTATTTGGGTACAGACTTGGGTTCTTGCTCATCATAGAAGGAAGTGTGATTGTTAGTCCTATCCAGAGGATCAGTACTATTGCTACACTACATAAACATAATTGGCAGCATGTTTTACAACAACTTCGTCTCGGTCCTCCATTCACATTTGAATCAGACATTTTTCGCTCAAAAGAAGCTTTTCAACCCCTCTTTGTAACTTTGCACAGGTAGCTTACACTGGGCAATTTCAGGTTGGTTCGTCTTCTTCGGCAGACTGGTCAGTAGTCTGTTCTTCGTCACTTTCGTCACTTATCTCAAGATCCTCAAATTCCTCCAACACCAGGTAAGTCCATTCAGGATACTGATACTTTTCGTTCAGTCTTTTTATTCGTGCACTTCTTCGCTTATTGCCTTCTCCAGGTGGCTCTTTTTTATTGGAAGCTTGTTTCCTTTGCTCAAGCTTCTCTTCTACAGTTTTCAGTCTTAGTCTCAGTCTTTTGATGTACCTTGGTTCTGTATTTTTCTTCTTGAGTCTTTTAACTGGCACTGTTGTTGGGCTTTCGTCTAATGCTCTTTTATTTTCGTTCAGTTGTGGCACTTCTGCTTCTGTCTCCTTTTCACTTTCTATCTAACTAGTCCCAGGTCTTATTTCAGTTTCTTCTGCCTGGTTGCTAAGCTGTCCTTGTTCAGGTGTATACTGAATTTGACTTTTTGATGTTTCGTTTCCTGTATCCTGAATACATTCGTCTATTTCTATCTGGTCCTGTCCAAGCACTTCAAACCCTTGATTTTCTTCCGCTTGAACTTTCGCCCTAGTTTCTATCTTTCCCTTTTCAATCTCAGGAGTTCTTGGAGGTGTGTCGATAACCTGTTCTGTCCCTATCTGACCTTCCTCCTCATCAGATTTAACATGAATTTCGATGATCTGATTTTCTCCTTCTATTCCTGTCTCTTCCTCACTATCCCACTCTCTGTCTGCATATGGCTGGCTTCTGGTTCTTATCGGATCAACAGTCAGGTCAATCACTGGGATCCATTCATTTTGACTGGTGCTCGGTTGTTCATCATCAGCTACTTCAGGACCAACATCTGGAGACCCCTCAGCTGCACAACCTTCAGCGTCAGGTCTCTCTTCTTCGGTTACCTTCTTCGTATGACTGGCATGAATCCACTTTGGTACTCCTGCACACTTCACCGCTGTCGTGGTCACTAGGATCACCTGTCTTGGCTTTCCCCACTTCGGTGCAAGGCAACTCGATCGAGTGTGTTTCTTGAGTACCACCCAATCGCCTGGAATCAATTTATGGACTGGAGTTGCTGGACTGGCGACGGCGTCTTCCCCAATCTGGTGAGAGATAGAGCGCACTTGGTCACCCAGTTGTTTGCAGTACTCTAGTACCAAATCATCAGTAATGCTTATCAGTTTGTGTCCTGGTACCCATGCTTGTCTCATTACTCTTCCCATCAGGATCTCATGGGGACTCAGGCCTGTATTTCGGTCTGGAATACTTCGGATTCCCATCAGGACAAGAGGTAAAGCCTCTATCCAGTTCATGCCAGTAGATTCACACATCTTCCCTAATCTCGACTTGATAGTGCCATTTATTTGTTCCACCACTCCGGAAGCCTCTGGACGATATGCACAGTGCAGTTTTAGTGTGATTTTGAATGCTTCACAGATCTGACCAATTATTTCATTCTGAAAATGCCCCCCCTCTGTCTAATTCAATTGTGACTGGGACCCCGTACCTAGGTTTTAGTTCTTGCAGTAACAACTTGGCTACAGTGATGGCATCATTCTTCTTGGCCGGTAAGCCTCTACCCACTTTGAAAATAGGCAAACAATGACAAGGTAATATCTCATTCCTCTACAAAGGGGTAACTGAATGAAGTCAATCTGTAATCTTGCAAAAGGACCTCCTGATTTCCCAATTTTTCCTATCTCAACTAGTGTTTTCTTCCCAGCATTGTATTGATGACATGTCAGGCACCTCTGGTAGAGTGACTCTGCTACTTTCCTGAACTTTGGATTGAACCATGTTTGCTTAAAAACACGAACCATGGCATCCCTACAAATGTGTGTATCTCCATGTATTAATCTGGCCATAGGAGCAAGCAAAGTGTTAGGCAACACAGGCATACCATCAGGGCAAACTATAACACCATCCTCGCTTCTTGGTTGACAACCAAGCTTTCTCCATTTTCCCTTTTCCTTCGGTCCTGCTGCACCTTGCAACTCTCTCAATTCCTCCCATATGGGCACATCTTCAAACACCATAAGTTGGCAGCTGTTTCCATGCCCCCCCCAATTTTATACTAACTGACATTTGATGTCTTGCACAATGTTGGGCTAGTTGGTCAGCATAATTATTACCTACTGTCACATTGTCATTGCCAGATTTGTGAGCAGCACATTTGACCACTGCCAATTCTTTTGGTAACTGGATTGCTTCCAGTAATTCCTGTACCACTTTTCCATTTCTGATAGGAGTACCTGAAGAAGTCAGGAACTCTCTTTGCAGCCACAATTGGCCGAAGTCATGCACAACTCCATAACCATACTGACTGTCAGTGTATATGGTTACTCTTTTGTTTTTCCCTATTTTACAGGCTCTTGCCAATGCAATCAATTCGGCTACTTGTGCAGACTTTATTCCAAATAGATAAGATGCTTCTATAGCGCGTGATACTGTGACTACAGCATAGGCAGCACTTAGGCCTCCATTCTCGTGTCTCAAACATAAACCATCTACAAACAGCTCATAATCTTCTACAGGCAAGGGCATCTCTTTGATATCTGGACGTGGTTTGGTACTAAACTCGGTCAGGTCAATGCAGTCATGCTCGACCTCTCCCTTTGCTTCTGCAATCAATGTCTCTGGTAATAGGGTAGCTGGATTCAATATGTTACATCGAGTAATGTTTACATTTGCAGCAGCTACAAGGATCCTCTCATATTTAGTCAGCCGACTAGGGGTGAGATACTGGGTTTTAGTTCTGGTCAGTAAAATTACAACTGCATGTGGAATACAGTTACAGGATGTCCCATAACGATGGATTCGCTCTGTTCAAGACTCATGCAAGTTACAGCTACTGCTTTCAGACATCCAGGTAATCCAGCAGCCACTGGATCCAAAGTAGCAGAAAAATATGCCACTGGACGTCTAGTCAAGCCATGCTCTTGAGTTAGGACTGATAGTGCACAATTGTCTCTTGTATCACAAAATAGTGCAAATTCTTTCGAATAATCAGGCATTTCTAAAGCGGGAGCTGTACACAGACATTCCCGCAATTTAGTAAATGCCATCAGGCTCTCCTCGTCCCATTCCACTGGGTCTTTAGCTCCTTTCCGTGTCATTTTTATCAATGGTTTTGCTAGGACTGCAAATCCCACAATCCATTGCCTGCAGTATCCTACAACCCCAAGGAACATTCTGATTTCTTTCTGAGTATTAGGTAACTGCATGTTTTGAATTATCCTAATTCTTTCTGTAGTAACTTTCCTGATACCCTTCTCTATCTGGTGCCCCAGATATTTTACTGAATTGGTACAGAACTGTAGTTTGTCAGGTGATACTTTGTGTCCTCCTTCACCTAGATGATTCAGTAAGGCAATGGTGTCATCAACACAGTCTTTCTGACTCTTAGACGCCACCAAGAGGTCGTCTATATATTGCACCAAAACTGAGTTTCCAGGTAAGACTAAGGATTCAAGGCACTTTTTCCGAATCTGAATAAAGATTGAGGGGCTTTCTGTATACCCCTGAGGGACGCGATTCCAAACGAACACGTGACTGTCGAATTCAAATGAGAAAAGAAATGTGCTGTCTGGGTGCAATGGGATCGAGAAGAATGCATGACACAAGTCAATTACAGTAAACCACTCAGCATTCCAGGGAATCTGATACAGGATCACTGCTGGGTTCGGAACAATAGGACAGCAATGAACAACAATTTTGTTTACCTTTCTCAGGTCCTGCACTACCCTGTACTTACCACTAGGTTTCTTGATGCCAATTATCGGTGAGTTACATGGGCTACTCAACACTTCTTGTATAATATTTGCCTCTAGCAATCTCTTTATTTCGATGGCAACTCCTGCTTTCGCTTCTGCACTCATTTTGTATGGCTTAGTATTTGGGTAAACTGCATTTTCCTTTAGGGCTATTTTGATCGGGTCAACATTTGCCATTAATCCTACATCCTTTCCAGTAAAGTCCCATACTTCTGGTTTCACGGTCTGTTGGAGTTCTTCAGGTAAGTCTTGTATTGTCAGTCGTTTAATTTCTGAGTCAGGTCTTATTAGCATTAATTTGTATATTCCATCTTCGTCTGGGGTTTGAATTTCGACGCCCTTTGGTGTGCATAAGATGGTACAGTTCATTTTACACACCAAATCACGTCCTAATAAGTTTACAGGACTGGTATCACAGACAACAAATCTGTGCATTTCTTTGAAATTCCCTATTATAATCTCCATGGGTTCAGTAACTGGGGTACTAATCAATTGATTAGATACACCTACTACTTGGATTGCTTCTCCCGAGAGGGGTAGGTTTGGAACATCTGCTGTTCTTACAGTAGAACGGGTAGCACCAGTGTCCAACAGAAAGGTAACATCATTGCCTTCAACCTTTCCTTCAATGTATGGCCCTGACTGGTCTACCGGCAAGGAGGCACCAAGTACGCACTCATTGTCCTCCCCCCTCAGGCACCGTCAGTAAGGTTCATCACAGAGGAATGTGTCATTCAACAGAAATTGCGAAGTTGCTGCATTTCTATCCTCCTTTCCTCCTCAAATTTCTATGTCTTCACCCTGTTGTGCCTTTCCCTTAAAATTCGGTCTAGGTGCTCGAGGCAACTGACTCGATTTTACCTGTTGCTGGGTCTTTCTTGGTTTTTCATTCTGCGTCTGTGGATTTAAATCAGTGGTTTGGGGGTTATTATTCTGCGCATATGGACACTCGTCTCTCCAGTGCCCTATCTGTCCGCACCCGTGACAGGGAAATTTCTTTTTGGCTTCTTCTCGACTCATTTTTACTCTGGGCTTCCCTCCACCCCCAGATCCTTGGTTTTGGGTATTACTATTCGCTTTACTTAACTGCTTTTCTTGTTGCTCAGCTAATTTTACTTGAGCCCACATGACTTTCTCTTTTAAGGCTTTTCGCTTTTCAGCCATCTCGTCTTCACAGTATTTTGCGTAGCGTAAAACCTCAACAATCTTTTTTGACTGCCAACAGATTTTATTGTCTTTGATCCATTGACAAATTTCAGGTCTTAAACCGTTTACGAACCTGTAAATGAAGTGGGTCATATCCTTCATCTCAATGTTATCTATGTAACAATCTTTCATAATAGGAATGCACAGTTTCGTCTCTATCCTGGGTAGTTCTATCTATTCGGGTCCAATCTGTCTCTTTTGCAGGCACTTTTCCCTTCAGATGCAATATTACCTGATTGTATTTTTTCATTACGTCATCAGAAGGAGCCCCTGTGAGCGGGTCCCTCGGGTATTCATTGTTAGGCCAATCAACAGCAATTTTACATTCTGTCCATAAATCTACGGGGACTACGATATCGAAAAACCCATCCAAGTCTTTCCACAGGCATTTTTGGACTTTCATAAACCTCTCTACCTGTCTGTACCACTCTACGTGCTTTTCTCGTAATTTCGGGAAATCATTGGTAAAGGACACAATATCCTGTCTTGACCATGGAACGTGCACATACTTTCCACCTGGCACCTCTCGCATCGGATATAACTGTTCTGGTTTGTCAGCTTCTTTTAGAACATACTCAGAAGTCACCTGTTTTGACCTAACCTCCTCCTTTTTCTTTGCCCGCCTGGCTTTCCACTTTTCAAGTTCTCCCCATTTTTGCAACACGTTCAACAACTCTTTGATCTGTACCTTCTTTCCTGACACATTCATATTTTCCAGATCTTTGTCTGAGAACTCTGCTCTGTAGGGTTTCTGTAGTGGCTTTGATTTCGAAATATCTATCCCCATACTAGCTGCAGTGTCTGTTAATTTCTCATGAAACACTCTGGTATTACGGGTAAGACTCTTACAGATATACAGCAGTTCTTCCTCAGAAAAGGTATTTAGTCTGTCCAACCCCACATTTCCAGCCAACAGTTCTTCCATTTCTATTCTCAATTTATAAATATCTAATGGTTTTGGCGAAGAATTTGGTTTCTCTAATTCTCAACTCCATCTCTCGATTTCTTCAGAAGTCACTACAGTGGCACGTTTAGTACCAGAAGCGGATTCAATTTGCACTTCTCCTGAACTGAAAAGAGTGTTCCTTCTCTGCGAACCCCTTTCCAGCTCTCTCACTGGCAAATCCATCAAGGAAATTACAGATTCGCATTCGCTTGCCTGATCATCTACAATTAAGGGCTCTTTTCTGGGCTGTACTATAGTTGGGGTAATAATCGGTGTCTTGGGACACCCCTTTTTAACCCCATACAAAGGAACGACTGGTCCAATAGTTACTGGGATTGTCAGGGCTTCAGGACTGGTATTTAGCTGGGAGATTTTCTGAATTAATTCTGTTCTCTGTTTAATTAATGCCTCTTGCTCTCCTTCCTGTAATATTCTTTCCCGACTTACTTCAGGTATTATTTGCGATGTCAGGGTTGGGGCCGTGGGATGCGTCATACTTGGTCCCTCACCATAATTAGTTTTCATGAACGGATTTCCTGTACTAAAAGGTCTCGGCATCTCCTGATAAGGAGGTATTTGACAGCCGTCTCTTACATTTACAGGTCCAGACCCTTCCGGGTAAGGAGGTCTCAGGCAAACATCCCCTACACTAGAGGATCGGGACCCTTCATTATAAGGAGGTGGATTTTCATGAACAAATCATCCAGTAAATCGTCATCTGAATCCCCTCCGGTCATCAGATGTTTAGTCTTTTCGGTCCTTTTCCCTCCCATGGGATCTTCTAGGGCCATCATAGGGTACAGTCCCTCTACTATCATATTCTGTCTCCATTGTTTCATTTTCTTCTCTCTCGTTTCTTGTTTAAGTTTTGGATACCACTTTGTTAAACCTTTGTCCAGTCTAGGTTTGTCTCGCTCAAAAGCCTCTATCTCCCCCTCTTCTAAGGCTTCATATTGCGTTAATCTGGGTCTGGGATGCAAATCATTCATTCGAGTACTCAAATTAAATAGAATCCTGCCATTAAATGTACCTTCTAACGGGAAAGCTAAAATCCCGTCATTCTTCGTATATTCCACCCAATTTTCCAACCATACACAAGAATGGTACCCTTTATCAAACATCATGAAAGATGCGGGAGTATTAGGTGGCGGAATGACAACTCCTTCTCTAGTTTTGATCGGCTTGTCCTTTTTGAAATAATTCTTTACTTTATTTACAAGGGTCAATCTTCTCTTATTCCCGTACATGATGCTGGTGTTATGGCCTTTCCACTGATCGTTCTCAAACTCTAAATGTCTTGGATCAGGTCTAGTCTCTGGCCTGTACGTATGCCACATGCAATCTCCTGAAAGCGACCTTGTTTACAAAATCACTTCCAATCCAATTGCATCTTTTATTTTCGTGCAACCAATAAACTGCACTCGACCAATGGGTGCGCGGCCCTTTCCGTGAGACAAGTTCTCACGCTTTGGCGCTCACCCCTCCTTTACAATACTAGCTCCGCTACACACCCGCTGTCTCTACCAATCCCAGCGCGGCACAGAGTGACGTCAGAGCAGCTCCGCAACTGACTCCCTCCTTCACAAGGTAACGGAAACTTTTATTTCTTTCTTAAAGTGCAAGTGCGATATTTAATTTACAACGTAGAAAAATTCGAAACTGTACTCGAGTGTCTAGAAGGAAAGATTTGTTTCACTGCAAGTAAACTTCTTTTTGTCTACTTTTCATGTACTACGAGTAGATCCCTTCTGCCTACCCTTCACTCAAGCATTAGAGAACCTGCTACCTCTTTGACTCATCCACTTCTTTCCGGGATATATACCAAGACTAAAGTTTCACTAGCGAACTCCTTTGCTATCAATCAAGCTTAGATGAACCTGCTACTCCTCCCGTGTGACCCTTACTAGGTTATATCACAATAGAAGTTTTGCCAGCGAACTCTTTGCTACCATTTATTCAATCATACATTCAGAAAACCCTAATTAGTGCTTCCAGTTCTACCTAACCTGCACCAATTTTCCTCTAGCCAGTGACCTCAAAGCGAAGTGGATTCTCCTCACCACTCGCTATTCAACTCCCCGGGGATTCCAGACAACATATAACAATTACTAACGAGTTTTGTTAGAACATAAATCAATATAGCAGCAAGAAAAACAGTTTAAAACATGTCATAATTTTCAAAGCAATAAAACATTTGCAATTGCGTTTAGCAGCAAAATTTTCACAATTAGCAGCAATAACTTTTTAGCAGCATCCAACCTACCTATCTATCTTAACTAGTCCTACCTAACTTTAACTAGTCCCTAAAACCATCCTCTGGCTACCAGAAAAATACTGATAGAGCGCGCAGGTCACCCGACTAATCGTTTGACCATATACGTATCGGGCCCATAAAATTCACTTTATCATATACATTCATCGGGTGACCATACACTCTACTACCAGTATCCCAGTTTCCTTCCTATTTCATTTTCAGTGTACCCGACTTACCAATCCACTGTTACGGGTACCTATTGATCACAATGGATCAGGGAGCTAGCTGTAAAAGAAAGGCAGACACCAAAATACTTATACTTTATATATTCTATTTGTACTTTTATAATAACCACAAACTCAAGAAGTTTTGAAAACCTTTATCTAAAATTCTTCGATCTCGGAAAACATGAGGTTTACAATGAACAAAGAGTCAATAACCAAAATCATAAAGAGCACATATCCATAAAGGAAATAGATCAAGCCAACCATTTATGAGTCTACAGTAAGGTAAGAATGAGGAAACAGCTAGGCAGATAATTTCAGAATTTTGACTTAGTAAGGAGAGACTAAAGGACGGGGAAGAATAAAGAGCATACTAGAAACTTCACAGTGAAATATTTCCCCATAAAGAGGAACTACAGGTAAGGTGCAAATAGACCGTACTAATAAACCGGTGCAATTACTTGATTCAACTAAAAGATGGGTAAAACAAGGAACATCGGTATACCATGACCTGAAAAGGAAATGTACTCAAAGGATGGGGAAAAAATGGAACATGCTAGAATAATGACAATTTTATGTATGACTTGTTCATTCAGAGATGCGAAAAAGCATGGAAAGTCAATTTGCAAGAGTATGACTTTATTGAAGCAAAAGGAAGGAAAATATAGAAGGTGCAGAGTAGACTTTTCAGCACTATATTTACCTAAAGTGGTGTGAAGACCAACCCTGGCCACGGGTCAGTTAAGGACGGGAGGTAGCCGAAGGAAGGACAGTCGCCAGTAGGACAGCAAGGACGGAAAGGACACCCACAGCACAGGACAGGAAACCCAGATTAGGATAAGGACAGGACCACCAAGGCACGACCAGCACCCGCAGTTCGGAAGCAACGCCTGCGCTCCACCCTCTCTGCAGCTATCAGTCAGAACCCCGATTGGGTTATCGATCTCCCCAGCAAAGTGCTCCGCCAGCACTTAAGGTTTCTTTAACAAAACCCTTGAGTCTATGGAAAATTCGGACAGAGTGCTGCGCAGCCCTCTGTATCAAGTCACCTTTTGAGTGCGTTGGGTCAGTGACAGGTCAGCTATTCGGACAAGTCGGACAAATTCTCTAGCTAAACCTAGGCTAGTTATACTGTTTTCGGGTCAGTGTACCACCCCCCAAATGTTGCAAGTGTCAGAATCCCCAATTTCGATTGGTCCCCAAGTAGGATAGGTCAACACACCAATCACATTTCAATTCTACAAGCCTATATTAACATATTCTGGGACCGCCTATTGATTTTGGGGTTCCCATGACATACTCTACGGAATACAATGAAAAAATACATTTGTTGCATTTGCAGGACAGTTTAGCTTCTTCTGCTAGGTGAGGGTGCATCTTCCCAGGCACATCTTGGCTGAGACCTCTGGTTGGCAGGGATTCAATGCCACCGGCAAAAGACTGTCATGCGCAGAAAGGTTGTTCAAGATGGATTCACGAGTGTCTCTCAGACCCTCAAGAACGCGGTACATGAAAAGTAAGCGAAAACAAATTAAAACACAGAAATAAATGATTACACTGTATACCATGAATTGCTACTCTATACCCCTTATTTTATAGTAACTATAGCATTAGTATTAGATGCATACAAACAGTAGCGAAAAAAAGCAGCAGCGCAAGCTTCGGCATGTGAGAACACAAAGCGGCCATCTTAATGCTAGTGCGCAAGTGCAAAAGATTCCCATCAGAACTGCGAGTACGTCACATCACGTGATTGTGACCGACGCATGCGCAGACGAAACCCCGCCAGGCGTTATTAAGGTTAATACATACATAAGCAAGCATCTCTCGGATACCCCAAATGTCAGAATAAAAGGGAAATTAGTAAGACAAACAGGTTGAATTAATATATTATAGTTATTCGAGGTTCATGAGTACGAGCAAGTCGCATAACGTGCAAAATCTTGCTCCATCAGTACCATCAACAAATGATTTATAATGTAACTAAAGTCCTAAAACCCTCTATTAACTACAATGCTTTTTAATGAGGTGCTATCATGTATATTGGTCCCAAGATGGCTGCCAACACTTCGTGGATGAAGTGCTGACAGCCAATCAGATCAGATGCGTGGTTAGGCTCCGCCCAGATATATATATATTTTTGAACCTAAATTACTCAAAATCCACCGGAACACATATCTTGAGGCATAGCAAAGGCACATCGGGCTACCAGTCCCTACAATTTTGCCACGTTTTGTGGAAATCCATTCAGCCGTTCGGGCTAAAAGTGAGTCCAACCGCCCTATGGAAATTAAAATGGGGAAAACACGTTTTGGGACCCCCCTTTTATCTCGGCCCCCGCTTGACGAATCCCCCCAAACTTTCAGGGAAGGAGCAGAGCGGAGCGGGCCATCTTCTTTGAGAAATTTGCGAAGATTCGTCCACCGGCGCCAAAGGTATTCCCAATAGAATGTTGCGGATTTCCTATGGAAATCAATCCTAACTATAACTACCTACTGGCTAAAGAACGGTGATGGATCAAACCCAGATCTTTTGACTGGGTGTGAGTGTTTGATTGGTTTAGATGCTCCGTCCATCACCACCCACTTTTGTACCGCTTTGGCCGCCATAAGTGTCGCAGGGTATGCTCAGACGTGAGTCCCTTGCTCACTTTGCCACTGGATTCAAGCAAGCCGGGCTGAAGACGGCTGGAATGCCAGAAACCGGTCCTCGGAAGCTTGTTTCCGGTCCAGGGAAGGCATGGCTTGGCAGTTCAGGCTGGACTGTTCCCATGAGGCACAGGGTCAGACTGATTTGCATATAGCCATGTCTGAACTGGGGTGGCAGAGTGGGCTAAAGAACGGTGATGGATCAAACCCAGATCTTTTGACTGGGTGTGAGTGTTTGATTGATTCAGATGCTCCGTCCATCACCACCCCCTTTTGTACCGCTTTGGCCGCCATAAGTGTGGCAGGGTATGCTCAGACGTGAGTCCATTGCTCACTTTGCCACTGGATTCAAGCAAGCCGGGCTGAAGACGGCTGGAATGCCAAAAAACGGTCCTCGGAAGCTTGTTTCCGGTCCAGGGAAGGCATGGCTTGGCAGTTCGGGCTGGACTGTTCCCACGAGGCACAGGGTCAGACTGATTTGCATATAGCCATGTCTGAACTGGGGTGGCAGAGTGGGCTAAAGAACGGTGATGGATCAAACCCAGATCTTTTGACTCGGTGCGAGTGTTTGATTGGTTCAGATGCTCCATCCATCACCACCCCCTTTTGTACCGTTGTCTTTCTGGAGGTCATTTATATCTTCCCATTGGGTTTTGGTAAGGTTATTTCTTGTGTTGGGATTCCCTATGAGGGAGAGCAGGTCATTTGCCACGAGCTCACTAAATACGTCTATGTTATCCCTGGGTAGTATCGGGATATACTTGGATTTGCCTCTAAACTCTGCTTGTGTCCTGTTCCCACCACCAGGTTATCTGGACTGCGGCTCGCACTTGTGGGGTCAAATGGATCAAAGGTTGTGATAGAGGTGTTGTGGCTTGTCTGTGCAGCTAGGTCTGTCATGGCTTGTAGTGCCGGGACATCCCTGAAGGTAATATCAATTCCCTCTGTTTGGGTGGAAGGTGTGGTGAACCCTGTTGTGTTCTTTTTATAAGCATGTAGTTTACATAATTTCAATTTGCGCTCAAATTTGTACAGATCCACCCTTACTTGCGCATAGTCTAAACCTTTATCAGGACAAAATAATAAGCCTAATTCAAGCACTTCATTTTCTACATTAGACAAAGTTCTATTGCTAAGGTTTATTATCGTTAGTTTTTGGGTGTTGTTCTCCATTATTGTTTTCTCGCGGCCTGGCCTCTGGTTTCCCATGCCAGTTGTTCTTAAGTTGCTTGTGCCTTGCTTTTCTTCTCCGGTTTTGCCTGCGTTTCCTGCTCCTTTTCCTCTCAGCCGACCTCTTCCAGAATGTTCTTTCTCCCTCTGTATTAAGAGGTGCTCCCGAGAAAAGGCCAAATGCCACACTGTTCAATGATTCCTGATCGGACCTTATGTCCGTCATAGATCCATCTTTGTTAGGTTCAAGTGATTCAAGGGCCTTATCTTTCTTCAAATCTGTTCTGATTTTATCGTACTTCCTGGCAAATGTTAGAATGCACCCCGCTGCATAGTCTCGTTCATCTCGTATGAACTTCCTTTGTTTCCTGGCTACCACATCTTTTTCAAAGGCCTGCATTTTATCCTCCACATTTTTCATGATTTTGGTCACCTCTTGCTGGTCCTTTTCTTGTTTGAGGTCATCCAGGACCTCTTGTATCTGTGATATTAGAAGTTTCTGTTCCTCCCAATGCGTTATCAATTAGGATCTCTAGCATGCGTTTTGAACATGCAGTTGTGTTATCAACCCAGTCCTGCAATACTTTGGGACTCAGTTTGGCAAGTGTGGGGGTGATAAAAATGCGAAGCCCTCTTGGGATGCGGTTTGCCTCCAGGTAGTTTGCCAATGATGTCGCCTCCCACCACCTACTGATTTTGCGGCACCTCAGGCGCTCAAGGTTGTTCCCTTTCTGGTGCAAGTTAGTAGTTGTTGGTGTTGTAGTTTCTGCAACCCCCGTTGGTTGGAGGTTTCTCTGGGCCCTCGAAAAAATCGCTTTTGCCGATTCCTCCCGTCCTTTCACATATTCTGCCATTTTGAAGTTCATTGGTTTGAACAGTGCTTGTTTTGCACTGTGTGCTGTCTTACACTCACTCGTGTCTTGAGCCAGCTGGCTCACGCAAAATCTGGGCGGCCACACACTCCGGTCGATAGTTTCTCCGGAACAGGGACAGGTCAGGCGGAATTGCACTTTTGTTTTGCCTCCGCGTTCCTGTTTGGATTCCGGGTCAGTTTCTCGGAAGTTCCGTTTGCTCCGAGTGCACTGGTGATGCCGGGGCAAGGCAGCTGCCATCGGGAAGACGTGCCGCACTTGGGACGTCACTGCTGCTGCTCGGAGATCAGTGTCCTTGTTCGGGAGCACACGGCTCCGGTTCTGTTACTCTTGACCTTGTGTGAGGGTAGCTGCCCGGCGGGTACTCCTTACGTCAAGGAAGCCAGATGCAAGGTGGGCAGAATTGGAGTACCCTTCCACACGAGTCGGGGATTCGCCGGCAGACGCCGCCGCCTAAATATTGTGTTCCAAGGATTCCACAGGAGAAGAATTCAGGCGGGCCCACAGTAGTTGCAGCTAGTACGTTTTATTTCGGACAGAAAAGACGACGCGGTTCAACCACGTTTGTGGTCTTGGTCACATGACCCACGTCTCCAAAGTGCAGATATTTATAGGTGCATTTACACACAGTCATGTTAATGGACATAGAAAACATATGGCTTTCAGATCTGTTAGTGTCACAAAAAAGAAAGAGTTGTTTTTTAAAGATGCAGTACACATATTGATTAGCATTTGTGACTTTTTAGATAATATATTACATCACATATTAATTAAATGGCATGACATTTGGTGTGCATTTAAAACAAGGGGTACTGTTCTCGACGTATATATGCTTACATGGTTGTCATATGTAAAGTACATTGATTGCAGGTAGCTCTAAGTACAGGTAGGTACACGTGCAGTTCAGGTTTAACATGTCAAAGTACATTTGTTTTGTTTTCCTGATAACTTTCGGTCATTGTGTGTCGCAGCTTGTATGTCAGCGGAAGAGTGCCATCATATCCTTGAGGTTAATCCTCCTAGTGCCGGTATATATATATATATATTACACCAAATCCGTGCTCTTAATCTTGCTGAAAGCACAGTATTAACGGACACAAACAAGAATTCTTTGCAGCAGATGAAGATTTATTCCATCAGATGGTCTTACAGGCAAGAATACACTCGACGCGTTTCAGTGCTAACGCACCTTAGTCATGAGTGACTCATGACTAAGGTGTTGCTCCTCCGCTTTACTATATATATATATATATATATATATATATATATATATATATATATTTTTTTTTTTTTTCAACAATGTGCCCATCGAGCAAGGACGCACACTCTGCTTTGGAAACCATCCGGTTTATTCTCATGGCAAACCAGCAAGCATACCAGGTACAATTACGGCCTGACGCGTTTCGAGGTAAACCCTCTTAATCATAGGCTTTGCGCTGCACAGATGGCTCCAATCATATCTTAATTACATGCCTAGCCCCCGAGGGAGCCAGATTTCCAATTGCATGTCGGGCTTTGTAGTCCTTGATCGGAGCGTTCATTTTCCTTTAGTAAGTTCTGCATCACCACAAACAATTAACATGTCATTATTCACCCTCAGTTGGCCCCAGGATGTTGCCGGTTTCATTTTGCCTCCTCCGCAGCGCTTCGTGGCAGTAAGATATAGTTCAAAGCCACAGCCTCTCACCAAGGTAGGAGATGGTGCCGCCCTTCACGGCCAGGCTGCCGTGGATTATTTTTTCAACAATGTGCCCATCGAGCAAGGACGCACACTCTGCTTTGGAAACCATCCGGTTTATTCTCATGGCAAACCAGCAAGCATACCAGGTACAATTACGGCCTGACGCGTTTCGAGGTAAACCCTCTTAATCATAGGCTTTGCGCGGCACAGATGGCTCCAATCATATCTTAATTACATGCCTAGCCCCCCAGGGAGCCAGATTTCCAATTGCATGTCGGGCTTTGTAGTCCTTGATCGGAGCGTTCATTTTCCTTTAGTAAGTTCTGCATCAACATAAACAATTAAAATGTCATAATTCACCCTCAGTGGGCCCCAGGATGTTGCCGGTTTCATTTTGCCTCCTCCGCAGCGCTTCGTGGCAGTAAGATATAGTTCAAAGCCACAGCCTCTCACCAAGGTAGGAGATGGTGCCGCCCTTCACGGCCAGGCTGCCGTGGATTATTTTTTCAACAATGTGCCCATCGAGCAAGGACGCACACTCTGCTTTGGAAACCATCCGGTTTATTCTCATGGCAAACCAGCAAGCATACCAGGTACAATTATGGCCTGACGCGTTTCGAGGTAAACCCTCCTAATCATAGGCTTTGCGCTGCACAGATGGCTCCAATCATATCTTAATTACATGCCTAGCCCCTGAGGGAGCCAGATTTCCAATTGCATGTCGGGCTTTGTAGTCCTTGATCGGAGCGTTCATTTTCCTTTAGTAAGTTCTGCATCAACACAAACAATTAAAATGTCATTATTCACCCTCAGTGGGCCCCAGGATGTTGCCGGTTTCATTTTGCCTCCTCCGCAGCGCTTCGTGGCAGTAAAATATAGTTCAAAGCCACAGCCTCTCACCAAGGTAGGAGATGGTGCCGCCCTTCACGGCCAGGCTGCCGTGGATTATTTTTTCAACAATGTGCCCATCGAGCAAGGACGCACACTCTGCTTTGTAAACCATCCGGTTTATTCTCATGGCAAACCAGCAAGCATACCAGGTACAATTACGGCCTGACGCGTTTCGAGGTAAACCCTCTTAATCATAGGCTTTGCGCTGCACAGATGGCTCCAATCATATCTTAATTACATGCCTAGCCCCCGAGGGAGCCAGATTTCCAATTGCATGTCGGGCTTTGTAGTCCTTGATCGGAGCGTTCATTTTCCTTTAGTAAGTTCTGCATCAACACAAACAATTAAAATGTCATTATTCACCCTCAGTGGGCCCCAGGATGTTGCCGGTTTCATTTTGCCTCCTCCGCAGCGCTTCGTGGCAGTAAGATATAGTTCAAAGCCACAGCCTCTCACCAAGGTAGGAGATGGTGCCGCCCTTCACGGCCAGGCTGCCGTGGATTATTTTTTCAACAATGTGCCCATTGAGCAAGGACGCACACTCTGCTTTGGAAACCATCCGGTTTATTCTCATGGCAAACCAGCAAGCATACCAGGTACAATTACGGCCTGACGCGTTTCGAGGTAAACCCTCTTAATCATAGGCTTTGCGCTGCACAGATGGCTCCAATCATATCTCAATTACATGCCTAGCCCCCGAGGGAGCCAGATTTCCAATTGCATGTCGGGCTTTGTAGTCCTTGATCGGAGCGTTCATTTTCCTTTAGTAAGTTCTGCATCAACACAAACAATTAAAATGTCAATATTCACCCTCAGTGGGCCCCAGGATGTTGCCGGTTTCATTTTGCCTCCTCCGCAGCGCTTCGTGGCAGTAAGATATAGTTCAAAGCCACAGCCTCTCACCAAGGTAGGAGATGGTGCCGCCCTTCACGGCCAGGCTGCCGTGGATTATTTTTTCAACAATGTGCCCATCGAGCAAGGACGCACACTCTGCTTTGGAAACCATCCGGTTTATTCTCTTGGCAAACCAGCAAGCATACCAGGTACAATTACGGCCTGACGCGTTTCGAGGTAAACCCTCTTAATCATAGGCTTTGCGCTGCACAGATGGCTCCAATCATATCTGAATTACATGCCTAGCCCCCGAGGGAGCCAGATTTCCAATTGCATGTCGGGCTTTGTAATCCTTGATCGGAGCGTTCATTTTCCTTTAGTAAGTTCTGCATCAACACAAACAATTAAAATGTCATTATTCACCCTCAGTGGGCCCCAGGATGTTGCCGGTTTCATTTTGCCTCCTCCGCAGCGCTTCGTGGCAGTAAGATATAGTTCAAAGCCACAGCCTCTCACCAAGGTAGATGATGGTGCTGCACAATTGTGGCCTGACGCGTTTCGAGGTAAACTAGGCTAGGCATGTAATTAAGATATGATTGGAGCCATCTGTGCAGCGCAAAGCCTATGATTAAGAGGGTTTACCTCGAAACGCGTCAGGCCGTAATTGTACCTGGTATGCTTGCTGGTTTGCCATGAGAATAAACCGGATGGTTTCCAAAGCAGAGTGTGCGTCCTTGCTCGATGGGCACATTGTTGATAAAATAATCCATGGCAGCCTGGCCGTGAAGGGCGGCACCATCTCCTACCTTGGTGAGGGGCTGTGGCTTTGAACTATATCTTACTGCCACGAAGCGCTGCGGAGGAGGCAAAATGAAACCGGCAACATCCTGGGGCCCACTGAGGGTGAATAATGACATTTTAATTGTTTGTGTTGATGCAGAACTTACTAAAGGAAAATGAACGCTCCGATCAAGGACTACAAAGCCCGACATGCAATTGGAAATCTGGCTCCCTCGGGGGCTAGGCATGTAATTAAGATATGATTGGAGCCATCTGTGCAGCGCAAAGCCTATGATTAAGAGGGTTTACCTCGAAACGCGTCAGGCCGTAATTGTACCTGGTATGCTTGCTGGTTTGCCATGAGAATAAACCGGATGGTTTCCAAAGCAGAGTGTGCGTCCTTGCTCGATGGGCACATTGTTGAAAAAATAATCCACGGCAGCCTGGCCGTGAAGGGCGGCACCATCTCCTACCTTGGTGAGGGTCTGTGGCTTTGAACTATATCTTACGACCGCAAAGCGCTGCGGAGGAGGCAAAATGAAACCGGCAACATCCTGGGGCCCACTGAGGGTGAATAATGACATTTTAATTGTTTGTGTTGATGCAGAACTTACTAAAGGAAAATGAACGCTCCGATCAAGGACTACAAAGCCCGACATGCAATTGGAAATCTGGCTCCCTCGGGGGCTAGGCATGTAATTAAGATATGATTGGAGCCATCTGTGCAGCGCAAAGCCTATGATTAAGAGGGTTTTCCTCGAAACGCGTCAGGCCGTAATTGTACCTGGTATGCTTGCTGGTTTGCCATGAGAATAAACCGGATGGTTTCCAAAGCAGAGTGTGCGTCCTTGCTCGATGGGCACATTGTTGAAAAAAAAAATTATATATATATATATATATATATATATATATATATATATATATATATATATATATATATATATATATATTTATTTTCTGCATTTCTCCACTACCTTTTGCAGCTGTCCCCAAAAGACTAAAGAACGGATGCCAAATAAGTGCATAAAGTTCCTTTTATTTTTATTTAGCAGCAAATTACGCCATTACACGTTTCAGGCCTGGAGGGCCTTGATTACATGACGGGCATCTCAGAATCACTTCCTGTTTTCTACCATTTTTTCCTTTTATTCTTAAAGTGACACATGCAATATCTTAGCAGTCAACAGCCATGGAAAACAGACCCGTTTGTTCTTTCATTCTTTATTCGATATTCTGTTTGGTACTTTTTTGATTATCGTCATGATATTTTAGATGACTATATATGTAGCAATGTGCATACATGTAAAAATACATTAATGATCCTTAAAATCAAATAAAATTGACTTCAATTTGCTTTTAAAACATATCCCTGAATTGCCTAACATTTCTGATTACTAAGAACAATTATTCACAAAATACCATTGTGCAAATTCACATCTGAATTTCTGTATAATACAAAATGTGCAAAATCGCAAGTGTGTTCTCACTCCTTGTAAACCCCATTGTTCACAAAATAATATTGGAGAAGATCGCATCTGAATCTCTGTATAATACATTGTGCAAAATTGCAAACTAGTTCTCACTGTTTGTAAACCTAAAAACATTATGACTGCATGTTGATGATCTGGTCTGTTTCTTACTGCCCAGCTCCTTACTGTACATTGCTGTGTTCATTTTGTGAGACAAGTGTATATATATATATATATATATATATATTCACTGAAAAAACCATAGGTTATAGACCATATATAGTTAGGAATTAGCATTTACAAAACCTTTAAAAATTCACTGAAAAAACCATAGGTTATACACCATATATAGTTAGGAATTAGCATTTACAAAACCTTATTTTACTCACACAAAACCATTGAAATTCCATATATAGTTAGTTGTACTAACTATATATCGCGCACCCGCAATCCACTGCTGATCATGTCACATATTACATCATTCATGACATGGTCAGTGACATCACTGATGACATCACTGATGACATCTCAAATGACATCACTGATGACATCACTGATGACATCTCAAATGACATCACTGATGACATCACTGATGACATCACTGATGACATCTCAAATAACATCACTGATGACATCTCAAATGACATCACTGATGACATCACTGATGACATCTCATTTGACATTACTGATCACATCACTGATGACATCATTCATGTGATAATACGATGAACCTCTTCAGACTCTAATATAACCTTATATACACTCAGTGAAAACAGACACTCACAGACTGTCACTCATCCATGGAGTTACTCACACACCTAGTCAGTCATGCAAAGAATCAATCACACCTCCATTTCCTCAACTATACAGTTATACACACCTTACTTATTGAAACATATACTAACACATATTTACTCACTTATACAATCCTGGATACAAGTTCACAATGATCCATACAGCCACTCACACATTCACTGGCTCTTATGCACAGTTATTTATATATGTCAACTCTCACATGTAATGTGTTTTACATATGTACTTACTTTGACATGTAGCACTGAGATATCCATTCACTCACCAATACACTCATGCACACAGTCAACCGCCCATACAGATGTTTCCACATGCACTTTTGAACCCATACACCTAGTGAATCAACTGCTCACACATCTATGCAGAGAGTCATACACCTCCCAGCCACCCATAAACACTCTCAGTCTCCCATACAATTACTTGGGCAACCAATTAATGACCCATATAGTTAATCATATAGCTACTGATCAACACATGCGGCAGTTTACAGAACAACAGACATAATGATGCACAAATTAAGACAGTTTAGTCACTAACCCATGCACTCAGTGAGACACATTTAATCACTCACTCATACATTCAGTCATGCACCTACTAAATCCTTTGTTCAGACACTTATACATCCACTCATTCTTCAATATGTAAGACATATTTTAACTTTACAGAAACATACAGTCACTGGATGTTGTCATCAGTGATGTCATCAGTGATGTCATTTGAGATGTCATCAGTGATGTCATCAGTGATGTCATTTGAGATGTCATCAGTGATGTCATCAGTGATGTCACTGACCATGTCATGAATGATGTAATATGTGACATGATCAGCAGTGGATTGCGGGTGCGCGATATATAGTTAGTACAACTAACTATATATGGAATTTCAATGGTTTTGTGTGAGTAAAATAAGGTTTTTTAAATGCTAATTCCTAACTATATATGGTGTATAACCTATGGTTTTTTCAGTGAATTTTAAAGGTTTTGTAAATGCTAATTCCTAACTATATATGGTCTATAACCTATGGTTTTTTCAGTGAATTTCATTGGTTTTTTAAAAGCTAATATCTATAGCTGTAAAATGTATTCTTCTTTAAATCCCAAAATATATTTTATATGTTTATTAATAATTTTTTTTAAATATTTTTTTTGTTTCGCTCCCGGTCCGCGAACCGGGAAGCTTCCCGTTAGCTCAATTTAAAGCCGCGACCCGGTCCGCGAACCGGTAAGAAATCAACATAGTGACGGTATCGCGTTGCCGCGTAATGCGTCTTATGACGTACTGCGTTAGCGCACCCGGAAGTGCCCCGGGGCGCGGACCGAGGCGCGAAACGCAGCTCCCCGGAAGCGATCCGCGGCGCGTCGCGAAAACGCGACGTATCGCGTTGCCGCGTAATGCGTCTTGTGACGTACCGCGTTAGCGCACCCGGAAGTGCACCGGGGCGCGGACCGAGGCGCGAAGCGCAGCGACCCGGAAGCTATCCGGGGCGCGGACCGGAGCGCGTAACGTAAGCATAACAGGTCATGTGACTTGTTAATAACACTTTTCATTGGTTCATTTCACTTTTGGTTTCATAATGATGTAAGGCTAGGTCAGGTGACCTAAAAATAACACTTTTCATTGGTTGAGAAGTATTGTTTTTCCCAAATGATGAAAACCCCTCCTTCTTTCCTCACTCTGACTTTCATCATTGTGAGAGGAAGACCTTTACTACTATATGAGAAATGGCTTCATTGGTAGCTTCAGCTGGTGGACCCCCACCACCACCTCCACCTCCTCATGGGAAGAGAGGACCACCTCCCCAGGTCATTACCAACACTGAGGAGGAAGATGAAGAAATGGATGAGGAGGGAGAAGAACCACAGTTCTTAGAAGAGGTGCCCCGGGTTTCCAGAAAGAAAGCCAGTTTCATCTGGCAGTTTTATTCGATCCCTCGTGGCCAAAAAAAAGTCAATGCGAGGTATGTCACCTGCCGCATATGCAAAGAACAATTATCAAGAGGGACGGACAAGAAATATAGTTACGGAAATCACACAATGCACAGGCACATGACAAGGAAGCATCCACTAAATTACAGCCGGGCGGAAATAAGGGATATGCAGGACAATCCAAGACCAACTCCTGTGGCCAGACCAAGATTACCAATTGCATTAACACCAGAAGAGGCACGGGAAACTGTGCCAAATATACAAGAACATTTTGGCCACATGATACACTCTTGTATGCACTGTCGTGCGTTGTTAGCGTGTGGCAACATGAGCATCAATGCTATAAACCTGGCGTATGAACACCATGATTGCCCTAATCGCCCCCAGTAATTTATTTTTTGCTCCTGTTGAGCCCTTTTCAACGCCTGTTTTTTGTTGTTTCCCCCCCCCAAAAAAAACCCAAAAAAAATATAAAATCGTTCAAAAAATACAAAAAAAACAAAAAATGTTCAAAAAAAAAAAAATATATAAAACAACAAAAATATAAAAAAAAAGTTCTTTTCAGAACTACCTTCCCTTTCAAAAAAAATTGCTAGAATGTTTAGCACTCTGGCAAGCTCTATTTCTTTTGGTTCGCTCCCGGGTTAGCTTCCCGGTACGCGGACCGGGAGCTAACCCAAAAAAAAAAAAAAAAAAAAAAGAGTAAGTATAAGGAAAGTAAACAGAGAGTGATGTTAAAAGAAAGACAGCTATAGGGAGTAAAGAAGAGATACTGTTTAATAGATCTATTTACCGAAGAAAAGACGGAACAGGGTATAATTGTGAAAAACAAAATAGATAACGAAGTGAAAGAAAAAAAAAGAGAGTATAACATTAACAAAGAAGAGTTTCTTGGAGAATGTGAGTGAATGTTCAAAATAAGATTAAAACATGAGGAATAACAGAGAGAAAAAATAGAAAACAGAAAACAAAAAATAACAGAAAAAGATTAATTGAAACAGCAAAGAAATGTAAGTAACATAGAGCCATATCATCAACATAGGCAATAAAAGTTTTGCAGCTTTTATTGGCAGAAATGTGTCGCTAAAGCTGCTTTTAGCGGCAGAAAACTGCCGCTAAAACCACTTTTGCACCAGTTTTCTGCCAATAAAAAGAGCAATAATTTTATTGGCTGCATTCATAATATGCCCCTTAGTGTGCTTCAACTACACAGAGAAAGCATTATGAACAAGTAGTGATAGAGTGATCAGTCAAAGACACTAAGAGTAATAGAGACGGAGTGAGTGAACAAGAGTGAGGAACTATGAGAAGAGAGGGACTGAGAAAAAGAGTGGAAGGAGTTGAGTAAGTAGGTAATAGAGAAAGGAATGAGGGAAGTAGCAAAGGCAGGAAACTGAGGGTTAAAGAAATGAAGCAGTGGAACTAATAGTAGGTGAATGTGATAGAAATGTAACGAAAAGAGTACAAAGCATTTACCTTATAATTGTCGTTAAATTACTCACTTTTTGTTTTTATACTTTCAATCTGTGAAAGAGAGAACAAACATTTCAAAAATATTAAAACATGTATTTAAAAATTACAAAAGACAAGGGAAAAGATTGAAGGACAAACAGTTTTTCAACAACTTTGACACTTACAGAAGCTTCTGCTTCTCCAGGCCCCCTACACAGTCCTAAAGATATACATTTTAAACTAACAGTATCTTGATGCAGATGAAGTGAGGCCTATCTTAAAACATGGTGCATCTTTTGCATTGCTGTTGTCTCAGAAAAGTGTCGCAAGACACTCAAATTTTAAATAATTGCTTCAGGATGCCAATAAGATGTGTCCTATCCAGAGGTTTGTTTGAGGTGAGGCCTACTCAGGGTTGCAGATGAAATTTCGAGTTGTTGAAGAGAATAGAGGACATAATACATGTGAAGGTCTACCAATGAAGTGAGTCATGTCCACTGCACTCTTGAACAAAGTCCAAACCTCCTATGTTTCCCTGGACAGACCTAAACTTGATCTGCACAATGTGATTCGTAATGATAGGAAACACAGGTGATGTAATTGAAATACGTGCAATTTATTTTGCTCATTTCACAATCACATCACTTGTGTTTCCTTTGCTTAGGTATCTCATTGTGCAGATGTAGTCTAGCATATGAAAGAATACGCAGAAGTGCAGCACTGCATGCAACAACTTTGACACTTACAGAAGCCTCACCTTCTCCATGCCTCCTACACAGTTCTACATATACATCATAAATGCAAACAGTACAGAATTAATTATACATGTTAAATGGTTTATTTTTGCTGTTCTCAGAATGTATCAAAATTCACTAAAAACAGTGACTTGAAGGTATTCATCATATAACAGCGGGGAAAAAAAAACACAATCAAAATGATTGTGTTTAACCACTTGGACGCTAAGGCATGCCGATCATGCCCATTGACTTTCCATTGAAATCAATGGAAAGTCCATGACGAGTTACCCTTGTCATTAGCGCTGAACGGGTTAAAAAACCCATACAACATAAGAAATCAGAATTCAGAACTCCTTAAAGTTAACTTACTTTCCATGACGTCAAAGGATGTCCTATGAACAGCTTACACTCTTTTGTGCTGTTATTACTTTCAGCCCGCCACTTTCTGAAAGAAAATCTCCATCGTTTTTAAAAACATGTTACATGCAATAAATGACTTCTTGCTCTCTACCACAAGTTTCCACAAGGCCAAATCTTGTCAGACCCATTTATAACTCTTGGATTTCTTGTAAGCCAATCCCGTCATTTGGCATTTCCGCAACTTTCAGAATTAAAATGTTGAAGATCATTTTCACAATCCTGGAATAGTAATATCTTCCCCTTCTTGCTCAGTCATGTTCTACATTTCCTATGACACTGATACTGCTTACTATGAAGCAGACTTACACTAACTCTATGACTACTACAATTATTTAATTCTCTACATCACTTTCAATCACAAAGCAATGTAAAACAGTAGACAGCGTTGCAGACTTACATTCCCTCTACTCTATGTTTTGATTGGCTGCTTCAATTAGCTTATAAAAAGAAATAGTTTTTCTGAACTCATTCAAAGTGCATTTATTTCTCCATGACGTCCAGTCTTATGGTTAGAACTTATGTCTCTGAACTACACTTATCCTCAAGGCCAAATTGTGTAGGAGCCATTAGAACTTCTTGAAATTCCACAGAGCACATCCCAAGATTATTTCCCTAAAATTTTGGTTTTAAAAACACCAGGTAAGAGTTTTTAAGGTCATACGGCAATTTTTTTTTGAAAATTAAAACAGAATCGTTGCAGAATGACCAGCCATTTCTAGACTTTAAATAAGCTGTGTAATGTCCTGATGTTATTGAAGGGCCGTCATGATATATAATTGCTGCAGTTACAAAAGTCCTTCCTGATATTGACAACTGCGAAGCTACAAAATTTTTAATTAAAGTTGTCAATTTTGTTCCATCAGGCCTACATCGTTGGAACATTAAAATGACATACTGGCCATATGTTCGTATAAATAATGTGGACATCATTTCAGATTTACATTGGCTACACTCCATGTTGTGATCAGCTGCTTTTACTAGCTTATTAAAGGAGACTGATTTACTGTCTGGCAAAGTTAAATATATAAATATTTCTGAGTCTACACTAGTAGTACTTGATACCATACAGTTCTCGCAGTCATGCTGCCATTGATAAGAAAGCCCAAACAGCTGATCTACATCTACACCTTCAGCATGCAATACATCAAGCATATACATTAAAAACTCCTGACAATCTTGCTGAATATTTTGAGAGAATTGTGTTTGGCCTGAACATCTGTCTAACAGATTTCGAATTTCAGACACACTTTCTATGTTTCTTCTATCAGTGCTACATTTCTCTAACACAGAATTTAACAAACTGCAAAATCTTTGATCAGAATTGACCACAATCTCTTCTTTTACATTTTCTAGAGAAAACAAAACATTAACCACTACATTAGCATAGCAGTTGACACCAGAACTGTTTTCAAATTGAAAACCAACAACATCTTCAACAGAATCCTTTTTGTTTCTGCTTGTAGTTTTAGGTTCATCGACTTTTCGTCTTTTTGCTACAACCTCCCCAGTATTGGTCACATTTCTTCGTTTCCGGCCTACCACACGTTTCTCAAACAAAGGATACTGAGGCAAATGTGACGCATACTCTCTTCTTAACCTATTGTATTCCTTAACACAATCTAGATCCGCACAAATGTTTGTGACATCACACTCAATCAAGTACAATCCCGATAAAGTTCTAACTCGTGACAATGCCACGTATGCCATACCCTCCTTGAACACAGAACTGCCAATATTCACCAATGCACTGTCTACACTTAAACCTTGCGATTTATGGATTGTCACCGCATATGCCAAGCAAACAGGAAACTGCTTACGGCGAACATATAAGTCTTTTACAAGCAAAAATCTAGCAGAGCAACGACCAATTAGCTGTACTTCCTCAATGCCATCAAATGTAATTTTTAAAAATTCAATTCCATCTCTATTTCTGTATTTTACAAAATCAACAACATTACCCATTGATCCATTTACCAGACCTCTTTCAACATGTAAATTCCTTCTTAAAATTATACGGCAGTTCAAGCACACATTCAGAGTCTTTTCAAAACCTGCAGTTTTAGATATACTCTTCTCTAATGAATCCAATTTTGTTTTCAGATTCTCAGACAAAATAATTGTTGATCCCATATGCTCTACTCTGTCAATAGCTTCCAGTTTCACAATCTTTTGCTTTTCTAAATGCAACATTTTGTTGTTGAATTTGGCACATTCTGCAAGAGTTGGCATCAAACATATTCCAGATTTCTTATCAGTAATTTTCTGAAAAATATTCTCAGGCACAACATCTTGTTCTGGATATAAATTTGACAGTAATCGTGCATGTAAAGCTTCTTTCCCATGCTCGGTCACTTTTCCAATTCTAACATCTTGTAGAATAGTCTTGTAAACTTCATCCTTCGCCTGACGCATATTTTCATGCAGTTCAGCATAATTGAAGTTTAACCATATATTGACGTTGCCAATGCTGCCTAGGCACTTCCTGGTATCTTCATGCGTGAGCATTTTGAACACAGGTTGCCCTTTCA
The DNA here is from genome assembly GCF_964261635.1 of Lissotriton helveticus. Lineage (NCBI taxonomy): Eukaryota > Metazoa > Chordata > Amphibia > Caudata > Salamandridae > Lissotriton > Lissotriton helveticus. The sequence continues at coordinate 1,186,620,125 of NC_136061.1, read as the reverse complement.
CTGGTGTCAGCTGCAGAAGATCTCCAAAAACAATGATGTGTTTGCCACCAAATAACACATCATACTCTGTTTTGAGAACTTCTTGCATTCTCAAATGCACAAAGGCAAGCATGACATTGGAAACCATGCTTACTTCGTCAATGATAAGAAGTTTCATTTTCCTCAAGATTCTTGAAACTTCAAAACAAGCATCTCCAGATAGCTTGTGATATTGTAATTTGTTGTCATGCTCCACTGGCAGCATCAGTAAACGATGTAAAGTAATCCCTTTAATGTTATGTGCTGCCAGTCCAGTTGGAGCGGTGACAACACAAGACAGCGATGACTCTGTCCTTTCCTGCAAATAGCATGAAATTGCTTTAATGAGGAAACTTTTTCCAGTTCCCGCTTCTCCACTCACGTACAGTCGGACAGGCTTCAACGACGTACATGAGCACTCTTTCTTGTCATGACTTAATCCATGATCAATTTGCATGGTAACTTCGTCATATATTTTCCTCTGCTCAACGTTGAGTTGTCTTTCCAACTCTTCTAAGTTAACCGCATCCTCCTGAGCATGTGCCATGGCTCTTTCCACTTCATTCATGGCAGTGGCAGCTTCATTTTCGATAACAGGTCCTCCTAGTGGATCCTGACTCAATGAAGCAGAACTCTGACTGTCTTGAGAACTGTCTCTGGCAATCTCGGCTGCAATCGTTGCTTCCTGCTCAATTTCCGCATTCAACATTTCTACATATTTGGGAAAAGCAGGACATTCTATGGTCTCCTTGGCGGCATTGAAAGAGTCTTCGTAACAGAGGAAATCTCCAAGCAGTTCCTCTTCTGCACGCCAAGGCTTGAAAAGTTGCAAAAGTGCTAAATAGAAAAACTCCTTTTTTTCAGGAGATTCGCCACTCAATTTTCGATGGTTTACCAAGTGGCATTTTCTTTGCTTGACCAGACATCCCTCACTTCCTATTACAGCATACACTCCTTTCTCAGTATCTTCTTTGATGTTCCTCTTGAATATGTAATTTTGAAGAACCTCATACAGACAAACATTGTCGAGGTGACTGCTTCTATTTGGATAATATGTATCCAACATGTTGGTCTTCAAAATGTCGGTACTGTTTGGCTCCTTTTCCGCCAAATACTCAATTTCCCGCACAGGTTTCAGAACTCGATTACGCGTTGCAGCAAGACCAAGACTCGCCCAAACGATACTCCTGGACTTGGCATAGAGACTTGCTGAAGACAACCGGTCAGAGCATTCGTAAGCTCCAATTTCTCGATGCGACAACATCTTCAGACTGAAACTGTACAACTTCTTGCTGAGGCTCTTTTCATGGGAAATGTCCTCCCACATATCCTTCAATTCTGTCTTCTCTTTTTTGGTGATGTAAGACGTCACATACCGAGCCACAGCCATACAGTTATCAGCCACAAACTGTATATCCATGTTAGCATTCCACATGGACAAAATCACCGGGTTGTAGTCGTTGATGTACTTGGACTCTTCGTTCCTCTTCAAATTGTATGTGTTTTTAGGTGATTTCTTCATGACATTATGTCGCAGCGAAGACATCAAACTGTTTACTCTTCCTTTAGAAATCACCGGTCGTGGAAAGCCAAAACGACATTTGGTGTAGAACTTGTCCTTGTTTCGGAATTTACGACGGCAGTACTTTCCACATCGATGGCTTTGGAAACGCAGAACTTTTTCTCTTAGGCTTTTCTTCTCCTTTGCGTTTGGAACAGCACACGTAGAATACTGTTGGATGAAACTCATCACTGAGTCTTCTGGATCCGTTCCAAATTTAGGTGCATCCTTGATCCACAGCAACATATGTATATGAGGAGCACCTCTTGCTTGGTACTCCTTTCTCCAGAAGAAATCCAACACCTCTCCAAGAGGTGGATTCTTCTTATTCATGATGAAAGACATCATAGCTTCAAATCTATGATTGAAGTACCTACATACATTGACTGGATCCAAAGAGCACAGTTCTCCGGGTGTCTTGAATTCGATGTTATCTACGTTAGCATTTGCCTCTCGTAGAAATTCAAGTAAGTCTTCCCAGCCATACTCGGCACAGCTCAGAGTGAGGAACCATGTGGGAGTACCTAAGTTCCTCAGCATACATTTTAAATCACCATGACGACGGTACCAGTACTCATTAGTACCACGCTGACACGCCATGAGATTAATCAGGTGAGAATCCAAAATACTGTCTTGGACATTGACTTTATCCATAAAGTCACTTGCCGAGATGTTTTGCATGTGTATACCACTTTTCAAGATGTGGTTCACTGCATATGACAGTCCAGACAGATCGCTTTCAAACAGGAGATGAAACAAATAGGGAATGCATTGTCGAAACCTAGCATCTCCTGCATACAATCGCAAAGTCCGGTATTCAGAAGCAGGAATTTGATCAGGTCGCTCATCATATCTTCCTCCCTGACCTGTTGGAAAAAGCTGTGGGAAACACCGAGCTTCCAAACTTTCCTCCCAAACACTAATGGGACTCCCTTTGGCTTGTTTCATTTGAAACAACTCAATAGCATTCCCCATGACTTCCTTGGAATGCAAAGGATGAACACTATAATGTTCATATATTTCTTCACTAGTAGAGGGTTCTACTTTCTCAATTTGACCAGCACACAAATCGCTATCCTCTTCCTCACTTACTTCCTCTTCTGCAACATATACATTCTTATAGTATTTATTATTTTTTTTCAAATACAATGTTGCCTTTTTAACTTTCCTAACATCTACTAAATCTTGCCATATTTTCTTATTCTTTGTCGGAACCCCATTAACTAAGATAACCAGAGGTTCCTCTTCCACTTTTTCTACTCCAATTGTGTTAATGTTTTTCTTCAAATCTAGAGGCAAATAAACAACTCTTCCCTTTAATCCTCTCTGTAAATCTGATGGAGGCAATTTCCCTGTCTTTGGCTCCATTCTTACAATAGCCTGAAAGGGATGGATACTTTGAATCAAAATAGATTCATAAGTATTTAAATCCTTCAATTCAGAAGGAATCTCAACCAATTCCAGATTATTATGAACTGCTCTAGCAGGCATCTGGTTTTGATTTAATTTGCAACAACAATAAGTACACACACGTTGATCGAATCCCAAATCAAAACAATTTTCTACCATCAAGTATGTTGCAAAATCCTTCCATTCACTATTATTTTCCCTTTCACTTTTTGCATATAAATCCACTAACTTAGTCTGATTCTTATAATAAGTGCGTCGACAACACACACAAGTGAAATTAGGCCTCTCACTTGATTTCACCTGAAACGTCGCAATTTCCCTCTGGAAATTATCTGTACTGGAAACCTGTACACTATCTTCCACATTACCCGCTTCTTCTTGGTCAATTTCAACATTCTCCTCTTTACTTCCAAAGTAACAAAACTCAATTTCTTCACATATGTTCTTCACATCTATTTCAGAACCATGCAAAAGAGCAGCGCATAATTGTTTAAGCGTAATTGCTGGACTCTTAGCATAATACAACATTCTAACTAATTTCCTCACTTTATTATGATGCACTGCTAGCATCCTGAAATGATGAAAAACACTCTGGCATACTCTCCTGGAAAGACAAGCCAGTGAATGACCATGCAAACCTGTCACTTCTCTCACTCTGCAAGGATCTAATTCTTGCAACAACCTCATTTTCTGCTTCAAACTTTTCTTATTAAATGACCGTACAAAATCACAAAGCAAATTGATGGAATCCTGTCGCACACTGCAAATACTACTACACTTCCAGGTGTACACAGGACCCTTAGCACGTCTTCCTAAAACCTCATTACCTAACACCTCTTCTGTCTCTGTTGTCACAAGTTTTTCTTTTTCAACTGGACAACCATCTTTCACTTCATAAGCACGACCACTGGTGTCAACTGCATGCACCAAATCATTATCCTGGAAATAACTCTCCTCATTAAAAAATGCCTCACAGCTTGAACTATGCATCCATTCTCCAGAAAAAACTTCACAAAAATTACTACGATTAACTATTCTCTTCCATCTACTATTTCTTTTGAAATCATAAATTGCCTTGTTTAGCTTCCTAATTCTATTGATTATCAAAATAAATAACTTACGTTTAATTTCAAATGCCTGATCAATAACTTTCTCAACTTTTTTTTTTCTCTTATAAAAAACCAGTTTCTGTTGACCTTTCTTAATATTTTTTAACAAATTGCCAATTATCCTGTTGCGGAACATTCGTTTACGAATGTCCCTAAACTGTTGTTTCCTTCTACTATCATGCACAGAGTTATCTCTTGCTCTAGCAGTAACATTTTTGATTGGCCTTTCCTTTCCATTTGATTTGCTTCTCTTTTTATGGACTGAAACATTTTCTGTAGTAATATTTTTTTTACTACACATATTTCTTATGAAATATTTTGTGCTCTTACCCGGTGCTTTCTTCGTGACTTGACAAATCTTTTTGTTAGAGGACTGCTGCTTATTTTGTTTCACCTGCTGTCTTTGACGTTTTGCAGCCTTTCTCTGTCTTTCTATTGTTGGCATGATGAAATCTTGAAATGATCTGCAGTTGAATCTGTGGTAAAATATAATAAAAAATGTTATTAACCATTATTACCAAACAGTAAATCAATAACAATGATCAAAAACTTAACACACTACTTGACATTTTAAATAGAAGATTTTTTAGTCCTTGGCAAATTTACAATACAGAAATAGCAGAAAAGAAATGACATTTATATTTATGTTACCTGTGCTATTTTATATGTGAATCTGATCTAATTTTATGAGCATATTTTAATATTTTATTGAAGACACTACACATAACCTGTTTTTGAAGGTGTCTTTATTTTTAAATTAAACAGTTTACATTTTTACTTTTTATTAATTATACATTTTAAAAATAAATGTTTATATTTCCATAGGCTCAAGCAGGTCAGCTTCCCACCCTATGTCATATAATTCGGACAAATCTGCATCCTCATCACGCTCTTCTTCATCCTCAGGATTTAAATCATCCAATGGATCAACATCCACTGATGTTTCAATTACAAGTTCAATGATGAGGTCAAAATCAACTGATTGCAGATTGTCACTCATGTTGATGTTGTCTTTATCTTTAAAGAAAGATAACAACAATGAGATGTTGCAGAGTAAGAGACAAATCTCAGAGATTATAATAGTAAAATTGTTTAACAAGAGTAATATTTTGCAGCTATTATTTAGCCATGTCCAGCAATGCTGATCAGGTGAAGACTATGTCTAATTTTTCAGTGAACAGGACTCATCTCTTCTTAACCTTGGATAAGCCTCACCGACTCTGTGTGTCCTGCACATACTTAAATGTAAAGGGGCAGATTTATGTTAAATGGCACATCCCCAGGCATGCACCAGTTAACGTGCACCGCTGCTCTGCCACCCATGGTGTGCCGTATTTACAATCAGATAGGAGAAAGCTGCGTCAAAACCCTGCGCCTGCTTTAAGCAGGCATAGGTCTTGACGCAACATTGTGGAGATGGGGCACCCCTGAGCCTTGCTTGAGCTGCATCGCACTTGCGATACAACTCCAGCAATCACTACCTTTACAGCACAGATACATCACGCATCTGTGCCATTTTTGCCCCATGATGCCCCGCATTGTAAACGCAGCACACCATGGGTGGCGGAACAGCGGCGCAGGATGACTGACACATCTCTGGTGATGCACCAGTCATCATAAATCTATCCCTAAGCTTCTTATCTTGTTACAGATGAACCGCCATATGTACCATCAAACTATTTTGCATTTCCTAAATAGCGAATTTTAAGGAATAAATAGCAATTCTTTACCATTCCTAATTTGCAATGAGCAAATTGCTAATTGCAAGTTACCCATTCATTTCCATGGGCTAGGAGCCTCATAGGAATGAAGGTTTAATTTGCGATTAGCAATTTGCTCATCACAAATTAGGAATTTTTCCAAGGGTGCAGGGGTGTCTCAAGAACACCCTGCTGCACCCCTGAAAAAGAAATTTGGGGGCATATGGCACACATACATGCCCTAAGGGCATGTGTTGGCGTCATATGGGACCTTTTGTTTTTTTGAAAAAAAGCTTTTTGAAAAGAATTCACAAATTACCACCAATTTACCACAATAGTTTCCAAATCCTTAATGTCATTTTTTACATATTTTTTGTTTGATACATTGCATTTAAGTAATCACAAAATTTGCAAATCCTTCAGTTCAATCGCAAAATAAGGAATAGCAAATTTTGCTACTCCTTATTTTGCATCAAACTTGTTTGATACATACCATTTGTCTAATTAACATTCGCAAAGGCCGAAATTCGCAGAATTTTGATCTTTGCGAATGCTAATTAGCTTGATACATATGGCCCCAAGTGAGGCCTGTCTTGCAACATGGTGCATCTTTTGCATCACTACTGCATCGGTTTCATGTGGTACGTTTTTTTTACACCATGACATATCTGCCTAAATGCATCAATTTGTAATTTTGTCGCCTCATAGCAAATCTTTTGCACCGCCGCTGCATCATAAAAGTGACGCACAATGGCGCAAAAGAGGCATACACCTATCATAAATCTGTCCCTAGCATTTTAAATGATTAATCCAGGATGACGATAAGGTGTGGCCTACCCAAAGGTTTGTTTAAGGTGAGGCCTACTCAGGATTGCAGATTAAAGTTACGCTTGATGAAGAATACAGAGGAGATAATACATGTAAAGGCCTACCAATGAAGTAAGTGATTTGCACTTTATTTCGCCAGTCATCATAAATATATCCCTAAGCTTCTTATCTTGTTACAGATGAACCACCATATGTACCATCAAACTATTTTGCATTTCCTAAATAGCGAATTTTAAGGAATAAATAGCAATTCTTTACCATTCCTAATTTGCAATGAGCAATTTGCTAATTGCAAATTACCCATTCATTTCCATGGGCTAGGAGGCTCATAGGAATGAAGGTGCAATTTGCGATTAGCAATTAGCTCATCACAAAATAGGAATTTTTCCAAGGGTGCAGGGGTGTCTCAAGAACACCCTGCTGCACCCCCTGAAAAAGAAATTTGGGGGCATATGGCGCACATACATGCCCTAAGGGCATGTATGGGCGTCATATGGCACCTTTTGTTTTTTGGAAAAAAAGCTTTTTGAAAAGAATTCACAAATTACCACCAACTAGAAGTTGGTGGTAGTTTCCAAATCCTTAATGTCATTTTTTTACATATTTTTTGTTTGATACATTGCATTTAAGGAATCGCAAAATTTGCAAATCCTTCAGTGCAATCGCAAATATAGGGGTGTCTCAATAACACCCTGCTGCACCCCTGAAAAAGAAATTTGGGGGCATATGGCGCACATAAATTTTAACAACATTCCTTTACCTCAAAAACGATTTTCAATTCATAATTTGAAAACACTGCCCAGAGGGAAATTACTTAAAATGTCCTTAAGACACATGAAAGTGTTTTTTTATTGCCTTTCCAGCATGGTTGGGTCACTTTTAACATGGCTATGTAACACAAACATTTAAAATCTAAATTTGCCATGCACAGGTGGGAGCATATTTACAAGCAATTTGCGCCACAGAGAAAGGTCTTACATTAAAATGGGAAAAATAACATCAGGGACAGTCAATTGCCTTATAAAGAAGCATACACCATTATGTCCTTGTCATAAATTTAAAAACAATTCCTTTTCCCCAAAAACGATTTTCAAATCATAATTTCAAAACACTGCACATGGGAAAATTACTTAAAATGTCCTTAAGACACATAAAAGCGTTTTTTAATTGCCTTTGCAGCATGTTTGTGTCACTTTTAACATGGCTATGTAACACAAACATTAAAAATCTAAATTTTCCTTGCACAGGTGGGAGCATATTTACAAGCAATTTGCGCCACATAATTCATAATTTTCTCCTTAAAGCACACTATTCTCTATCTAAATTAAAGAAATATTTTCTCACCTTAGCAAATACTTTGAGTTTGAAAACAGTCTCAGAAACACACCAATTTGTCTTCAGCAGAGCAAAAGGTATGCACTCCAGAGTCTGCAGCTATCAAAAGCACAGAAATGCTGTAATTCTTCACACATATCTCTCATGTCACCCAATCAAAACTCTTCCCTCACTTTTTTTCAAATGAAAACCCTTCCCCCCTCTACCCTTTCTGCCTTTTCTGCATGGCAACCACCTCTTGGAAGACTTCTGGTGTTTGCAAGTTCACACAACAATGTTGCAATTGAACTCTGAACTCTCAGTGCACCTGCATATCCAGTGCATTCTTTCATTTAATGATTTTTTATTGACCATTCAAAATACATCTTTCAAATAACTCATCCGTGCACCCTAACTTTCTGTTTTCAGCAATCAAAATCCACCAATCACTGTTACTGCTTCATGAACACAGAAACTCCACAGTTTTTTTCATTTTAAACTCTCATTTTTTCAACTGCCATTTCATTGCCACACTTCATCTGACTGCAGGAGAACCTTCTCTCACCATGTTTTCTGTCTGGATTGTTGGACATAGTTATATTCACTGGGCTCAAAGGTACACTGAAAACAGGAATTTACCTAACCTCAATTTACAAGATGTGGAAATTAAGTGGTTTGGCCACAGAGGATTAAAATGTCACCAATTGATACCATTGGTGAAAACCTTTATGCATTTGCCCAAACCTGACCTGTTAATTGTGCACTGTGGAGGTAATGACTTGGGCACTTTGACTGGTGTAGGTCTGGAAATGCTTTTAAAGGACACCTTTGAGCAATTAATGGCACTTTTTCCTCAGACTGCCTTGGTATATTCAAATATATGCCAAAGACAGAAATGGAGGTGGTCGAACCAATTTTGTCCACAAATTGAGAAGTCGAGGAAGCATGTAAACAAATCTGTTTCAGCTTACATGAGAGACCATGGAATGGGCTCCCTGTACAACAATAACTTGCGTTACTACATGCAAGATATCTACAGAGGAGATGGAGTTCACTTCTCAGATGAGGGCAACAGAATTTTCACTCTGAATTTAAGAATGTGCATTGGTACCTACTTATAAGTACCTAAATGTACCATAAACCCAAAAGCTCTTCTCAGAGCTACCCTACATCTGATCACTCACAATTATTATTTTACTCTAACATTTTTCACTAATTTTCAACAAAGTACGCTCCCTGGGGCGCTACCCGGTACGCGAACCGGGAGCTAACCTCGCGAAATTTTTAAAAAAAATGTTTTTTTTTCGCACATATGGGCCTCCTCAGCCACCCTCACAAAACCTAGGGGGTCAAGATAAGTCTACCGTGCCCCCTTCTACCCATTCTGAACATTATTTGCCCTCCATCTTGTATCTTAATTCGACCGAAACACAAAATGGTGGACTCCCGTTACGCTTAAGGTTCGCGAACCGGGGCGCTCAACGGTTCGCGTACCGGGTCGCTCCCTGGGAAGCGCACCATCAAAAAAGGTGGGAAAGTAGTTCACAGAAAAGCCACTGGAGACAATTTCACCAAATATAGATTAGCTCATACTACATACCAATCCCTACCATTTTCACAAATTTGATTGGAATTCCATTTAGCCATTTAGCCTGTAGACCTCTCTAAATACCGTGAGGTAAATTACTTCACAAAACACATCTGAAGTGTTGGAATTGACAACCAATTAAAATGTTACTTTCATTTTCTACTTTTTTTACCTGACATTTGATTGGTTATATACCTGAATATATATAAAGGAAGAGAAGAAAACACAGCCATTTTGACTACTACTTCTTGGTGTACATTTCAATAGGATTTTCACTAATTCCTTCAACTTCTTTCTATAGGTAAGTTTTTATTTTTAAAACTGAAGTATATTGTGCACTATAAGTTAATATGGTAAACTTTTTCTGATAGTTATATACTATCCCTCTGTAGTAGTTATAGATTTAGATAGACTTCTCTGTTATAGTTATGGATGGAGTTAGGCTTCTCTTGTATAATTATGAATTTACTTACGTTAAATCACATACACTTTTTTATATTCCTACTTCCACTCTGATACTATACACTGCCCAAAATTAATCCCAACAGTGCCCTATCTCTACTAATATATATTTTTTTAATCTAAATTTCAGGCAAAATGGAAGGCGAACAGAAAGTTGAATTTCAAATTGTCCTGCAAGAGAGCAGCCAAGAAATCAATGATGAAAATGATATTGAATTTTTCGATGAAACTTTAGACAAAGAACTACTGCAATGTGTACAAGCAGTAGATAACCTCCTTGAAAATGAGGACATTTTACACCCTCAGAGACTACAATGTATATTCAATGATAATTATGAAATTTCTGACAATGAAATGTTAGAAAGTTTAATAAATTATGAAACACAATCACAATAAAAAAAATGCTTAAAAAATAAAGAAAATAAAAAATAATCAACAAAACCAACAATCAATTAACATACAGCATTTGAAAAGTCTATCATTCATTTTTCATTGCAGTACGCTGCCCAGAACGCTTCCCGGTTCGCGGACCGGGCGCTCCCCACGCAAAAAAAACAAAAAAAATAAATTTGTTTTTTTTGCCCCGCGGGGCCCTTTTAAAACCTCCAAATTAAACCTAGGGGGTCAGGGAGGATCTAGTATGCCCCCTTATGCTTATTTCCCCCTTTGTTTTGGCCTCCTCTTGTCTCTGAATCCTACCGAGAGACAAGATGGCGGCCGCTCCGGACTGTTTAGAATGTTGACAGACACCGGAGAGCCAATCAGCTTAGCTACGCGAAGTTCCGGTACGCTTAAGGTCCGCGGACCGGAGCGCTGCCCGGAGCGCGCTTACAGATATATATCTTTTTTTAAACGTTAATTTCTCAAAATCCACTGGAGCACATATATTGAGACCTACAAAAGGCACATCGGGCTACCAGTCCCTACAATTTTGCCAAGTTTCATGCAAATCCATTCAGCCGTTCGGGCTAAAAGTGAGGCCAACCGCCCTATGGAAAACTCAATGTTAAAAACACGTTTTGGGACCCCCCTTTTTTCTCGGCCCCCCCTTGACGAACCCCCCCCAAATTTTCAAGGGCTGCTCAGAAACAAAATGTGCCATTTTCCTGAAAATTTCAGCCAATTCCGTCCACAAACGCCAAAGTTATTAGACATAGAATTTTCAAAAATCCCATAGAGAAAAAATCCTAACTATATATACCTACTGGCGACCGCCAGTAGGTAATATATATATATATATATATATATATGTATATATATATATATATATATATATATATATTTTCTGTATACTTAGGTGTGGAAATTGCACGCGCGGAGGCCAAGTCAGAATTAACCAAAATTCTTTATTACCGCAACAATTAAATGAAAAATTGTATTTAGGCACGGTGTGTTGTACTGCAGAGTATTGCATGATCAAGACACTACGGTGTCGAAACGCGTAGCAGTGTTGTGGTAATAAAGAATTTTGGTTAATTCTGACTTGGCCTCCGCGTGTGCAATTTCCACACCTAAGTATACAGAAGCTAATTTAGCTGGCGTCAGGGCTCTGGCCGGCGTTGCACCAACCGACAACAGGACTGATCCCAGGAAGGAGCCCACAACTGGTGGATATTATATATATATATATATATATATATATATATATATATATATATATATATATATATATATATATATATAAATATATATATATATATATATATATATATATATTCACTGAAAAAACCATAGGTTATAGACCATATATAGTTAGGAATTAGCATTTAAAAAACCTTATTTTACTCACACAAAACCATTGAAATTCCATATATAGTTAGTTGCACTAACTATATATCGCGCACCCGCAATCCACTGCTGATCATGTCACATATTACATCATTCATGACATGGTCAGTGACATCACTGATGACATCACTGATGACATCTCAAATGACATCACTGATGACATCACTGATGACAACATCCAGAGACTGTATGTTTCTGTAAAGTTAAAATATGTCTTACATATTGAAGAATGAGTGGATGTATAAGTGTCTGGATGAAGGATTTAGTAGGTGCATGACTGACTGTATGAGTGAGTGATTAAATGTGTCTCACTGAGTGCATGGGTTAGTGACTAAACTGTCTTAATTTGTGCATCATTATGTCTGTTGTTCTGTAAACTGCTGCATGTGTTGATCAGTAGCTATATGAGTAACTATATGGGTTATTGATTGGTTGCCCAAGTATTTGTATGGGAGACTGAGTGTGTGTGTGGGTGGCTGGGAGGTGTATGACTCTGTGCATAGATGTGTGAGCAGTTCATTCACTAGATGTATGGGTTCAAAAGTGCACGTGGAAACAGCTGTATGGGCGGTTGACTGTGTGCATGAGTGTATTGGTGAGTGAATGGATATCTCAGTGCTACATGTCAAAGTAAGTACATATGTAAAACACAGTACATGTGAGAGTTGACATATATAAATAACTGTGCATAAGAGCCAGTGAATGTGTGAGTGGCTGTATGGATCATTGTGAACTTGTATCCGGGATTGTATAAGAGAGTAAATATGTGTTAGTATATGTTTGAATGAGTAAGGTGTGTATAACTGTATAGTTGAGGAAATGGAGGTGTGATTGATTCTTTGCATGACTGACTAAGTGTCTGAGTAACTCCATGGATGAGTGACAGTCTATGAGTGTCTGTTTACACTGAGTGTATCTAAGGTTATATTAGAGTCTGAAGAGGTTAATCGTATTATCACATGAATGATGTCATCAGTGATGTGATCAGTAATGTCAAATGAGATGTCATCAGTGATGTCATCAGTGATGTCATTTGAGATGTCATCAGTGATGTCATCAGTGATGTCATTTGAGATGTCATCAGTGATGTCATCAGTGATGTCATTTGAGATGTCATCAGTGCTGTCACTGACCATGTCATGAATGATGTAATATGTGACATGATCAGCAGTGGATTGCGGGTGCGCGATATATAGTTAGTGCAACTAACTATATATGGAATTTCAATGGTTTTGTGTGAGTAAAATAAGGTTTTTTAAATGCTAATTCCTAACTATATATGGTCTATAACCTATGGTTTTTTCAGTGAATTTTCAAGGTTTTGTAAATGCTAATTCCTAACTATATATGGTCTATAACCTATGGTTTTTTCAGTGAATTTCAATGGTTTTTTAATAGCAAATATCATAAGCTGTCGAATGTCAAGTACGTGGTAAGTGAAAACATTTTCGTGTTTATGCACACTGATCTGCTTTGAATGGTGCCCCCCCCCTCATTTCTATTAGGAGTACTCTCTCTTTGCAGATAGTGAAAGGTAGTTAACGCAGGCCTTTGCCCCCGTTGTAATCCGTCGTGCCTGCTTCTCTCTCCATTTGATTGATTGTTATCCAAGTATTTACTGTTTTAGAATTAGTTCTCTTTGGTTCATTCTCTATTTACAAACAAACACAGAGTCGCAATACTCTGTTTAGTCTTTGCAGATAACGAAAAATCGTGTAAAAAAAAAAGAAAAGGAATCGAGCAAAATCAGTAGGCCACTAATGGGATCTCTTTTTGACCTCGCTAAAATAGAAACATTAGGAACAACCCCTCATGACAAATACAAAACTAGTGAGATGAACTGAACTCCACACAATGATGGCTGCAAAACAGCTCGGCTCCGCCACCCACCCCGCCCAAAATAACGATAAAGAGCGGCTGCCATGATTGGTTGCCGAATGGCCACGACGGAGCTACGAAATGGTGCTGCTCTCATGCTAACCCCAGCTTCAGTCTGAAACATCCAGAAACACTGTAGACTACCAATTCGATCAGTTCCGGTAGCGCCCCAATGTAACCCGGTAGAGAAGAACTAGCCCTCCCCTCTTTGACTGATGGTTCTTGTTGCCTGTCCCTTCTGTTGTCATTTAACAGAACTATTTAGCCTGCTGAAAGGGGTTGTGTTCCGACCGCTGGTTGGTGGAGACATTTTGACTATATTCTGGACCTGCGTTGTCGCGTAATGCGTCATATGACGCGCCGCGTTAGCGCATCCGGAAGTCATCCGGGGCGCGCAGCGCGTAACGTAAGCATAACAAGTCATGTGACTTGTTAATAAAACTTTTCATTGGTTCATTTTACTTTTCTTATTGTAATGATGAAAGGCTTGGTCATATGACCTAAAAATTACGCTTTTCATTACTTCCGAACATTATTTTTTCTTAAATATATGTTATAATGTTCCAGGCTAATGTACTTTCCCGGAAATTTTACAACTGTCCTGCAAGTAAAATATATTCTTTTTTCGAGAAAAAGAGCGTTTCTTCGTCCCATGACGGAGCCGTTGAGCAAAAGAGGGTCGACCTGCTGTCTTAGTCGCCGATACGCCTGAATATGAGATTCTTATCGATCACTTTATGTTGCAGGAATAGAAAACACAACAGCCCTTGACCATTTATCTTTACTGCGTTCCTTCGTATTATACCTTTTACCCTTCATGTAATTGGTCTGCTTTATTTCACTTGCCTTTTAATGATTCTAAAACAGTGACTATTATTAAAAACTTTACCAATGTATATACTACTACCATGTTTTCTTTTAAAAACCTTTATTGTGAAAATTTCATTATACAAATACGAGCCTATAACCACGTGGGCCTGCCACGGAGCAAACTGTAATCGTATATGATGAATAGACATTTACACTGTAGAGGAACGTAACGGGCGGGCCATTAGGTTGCAAGAACTAAGGTGTCTAACAGTTACGGAATCGGTGGACGTACATTTTATAATTAAAATACGACAGGGCCAGTTACAATAAAATTATCTAGATATACATTTGCGGGCAAGTACCATGGGTGACGTTAATTCGAACTTTCAACAGTACAGTAATCAATAACACATCAGAACTTAATATCAATAGGGATGTCGAAATATTCAATCAATTCTCGTCCCCGCCCGCCATGTGCTTCAAAACTGCATACGTATCTCGTGATTTCAAGGTTCTGCAACCAGTACACAACAAGGAGTTACGAGTCCCATTTATTCCGGCGCCATTTTGGGCGAGCACAGGCAGGTCCAGGATATAGTCAAAATGTCTCTACCAACCATCGACTATGATGATGTTCATATGCTGTATTTATTAGAGTAACACTCATCTGTCCACATGAAATTAATTTGCCACAATCTAAACATGTCATTTTAATCTTTCCAAAGTTCTTCTAAATATTTGGACCGTTTCCCTTGCCTCTGAAGCTCTCAGTGCCACTTCTTTGATGAATGTACTAGCAGGTCAGGGGTTCTCCTCCAAATCTCTCTTTTATGCAGCACTATAATTAATTGGTGCCATCTCTCCATATGACGATGCATGGTATAGTTACCACAACTATATTTTTTTTCGGTTCCTCTGGAGAGTTCATCGTGGCAGATGAAGCGTGTAACGTACCGGGCATTTACCTTTTTTTGCATGTACAGGAAAGGAAAAAAAAATCGAGCGTCCGAGTTCTAAGGTGTCCCAGGGCCATTTTAGTGGACCAGGCCCAATCCAAAGAACAGGTCGCCATTTTGAGAGTCCTCTTGCAGCCGCCTGTCGCTGTAGCATCAAGAGCAGCCGAAACTCAGCTGAATGGCAACTGAAACGGTAAAGGGGCGCCCCACTACAGCAGACGAGCCTCCACCTAGGAAGGCCCATTCACGCCGCCTCCCCCCCCCCCTTCGGGCACCCCACGCCGTTATTCGGAGCAGTATTGTAGGATGGCCACACCAGTGCGGCAACTTGCTACACATCACCTCGGTGGTAACCGAATCTCAACGCCTTGTGGTGTCTTCTATTCAGAAAACATTGTTATGCTGCCTTCGACCTATACGCCGCAAGTGCGCACACAACTCAACTGCATAGCTTGCTAGACACCACCTCGGTGCCATCCGGATCTTGGAATGTCAGCGCCTTTTGGTGTCTTCTCTTCAGAAAATATTGTTGCGCTGCCTTTGGCCCCATTCGCACATCAGTCCGCTACTGACGCCATCTCACAGGCTAATGGGGCGCCCCACGCCGACTTTCAGCATTGTAGGATGACCACACCAGTACAGCAACTTGCTAGACATCACCTCGGTGCCATCCGAATCTTGGCATCTCAACGCCTAGTGGTATCTTCCATACAGAAAATATTGTTACGCTGCCTTTGGCCCCATTCGCACATCAGTCCGCAACTTAGACATCACCTCGGTGCCATCCGGATCTTGGCATCTCAGCGCCTTGTGGTGTCAGTCAGAAAATATTGTTGCGCTGCCTTTGGCCCCATTCGCACATCGGTCCGCTACTGACGCCATCTCACAGGCTAATGGGGCGACCCACGCCGAGTTTCAGCATTGTAGGATGACCACACCAGTACAGCAACTTGCTAGACATCACCTCGGTGCCATCCGAATCTTGGCATCTCAACGCCTAGTGGTATCTTCCATACAGAAAATATTGTTACGCTGCCTTTGGCCCCATTCGCACATCAGTCCGCAACTTAGACATCACCTCGGTGCCATCCGGATCTTGGCATCTCAGCGCCTTGTGGTGTCAGTCAGAAAATATTGTTGCGCTGCCTATGGCCCCATTCGCACATCAGTCCGCTACTGACACCATCTCACAGGCCAACAGGGCGCCCCACGCCGACTTTTACCATTGTACGATGGCCACACCAGTGCCACAACTTGCTAGACACCACCTCGGTGCCATCCGGATCTTGGCATCTCAGCGCCTTGTGGTGTCTTCAAATCAGAAAATATTGTTGCGCTGCCTTTGGCCCCATTCGCACATCGGTCCGCTACTGACGCCATCTCACAGGCCAACGGGGCGCCCCACGCCGACTTTCAACATTGTAGGATGGCCATAGAAGTGCGACAACTTACTAGACACCACCTCGGTGCCATCCGGATCTTGGCGCGTTGTGCTGCCTTCGGCCTATTCGCACATCGGTCCGCTACTGACGCAAACTCACAGGCCAACGGGGCGCCCCACGCCGACTTTCAGCATTGTAGGATGGCCACACCAGTGCGGCAACTTGCTACACACCACCTCGGTGCCATCCGGATCTTGGCATCTCAGCGCCTAGTGGTGTCTTCTATTCCGAAAATATTGTTGCGCTGCCTTCGGCCCCATTCACACATCGGTCCGCTACTGACGCCATCTCACAGGCCAACGGGGCGCCCCACGCCGACTTTCAGCATTGTAGGATGGCCACACCAGTGCGGCAACTTACTAGACACCACCTCGGTGCCATCCGGATCTTGGCGCGTTGTGCTGCCTTCGGCCTATTCGCACATCGGTCCGCTACTGACGCAAACTCACAGGCCAACGGGGCGCCCCACGCCGACTTTCAGCATTGTAGGATGGCCACACCAGTGCTGCAACTTGCTGGACACCACCTCGGTGCCATCCGGATCTTGGCGCGTTGTGTTGCCTTCGGCCTATTCGCACATCGGTCCGCTACTGACGCCGCCTCACGTGCCAACGTATTTTCTTCGCATTTTCTACCCTATGCCGCATAACAGGTCATGTGACTTGTTTATAAAACTTTTCATTGGTTCATTTTACTTTTGGTTTCCTAATGATGGAAGGCTTGATCATATGACCTAAAAACAACACTTTTCATTGGATGAAAACTTTTTTTTTCCCAAACGATGAAAGCCCCACCTTGTTTCTGGATGTTTCAGACTGAAGCTGGCGTCAGCATGAGAGCACCACCATCTCGTAGCTCCGTCGTGGTCATTCCGCGAGCAATCATGGCAGCCGCTCCCCACCAGAAGCCTGCAGGAGTCGGGGCCCCCAAAACTTTTGATGAATTCTCAAGGCGGAGGGGACGCTTTCGAGAATGGGGTCCAAGACCTAGCAGACAAGCGTCCGATTTCCAAGGTGTCCCAGGGCCATTTCAGTGGACCAGGCCCAAAAAGGAAAGAGCCTGCCGCCATTTTGAGAGTCCTGTGGCAGCCGCCTATCGCTGCACCGCAAGAGTGGGCGCAACTCAGCTGAATGGCGGATTTTGACACAGTGGACCAAAAGCGGACGGAATGGCAACTGAAACGGTAAAGGGGCGCCCCACTACAACAGACGAGACTCCACCTGGAGAGGCCCGTTCACGCCGCCTCCCCCGGGGCGCCCCACGCCGTTATTCGGAGCAGCATTGTAGGATACCAAAACCAGTGCGGCAACTTACTGGACATCACCTTGGTGCCATCGTTCTGCTGCCTTGGAACTATTCGCACAACAGTTTGCTACTGATGACCCACCCCCCGCGACGCCCCACGCCGTTATTTGCTGGGTGGCAACTTACTAGACATCACTTTCGTGTCATCTAGATTTCAGCGCGTTCTGCTGCTTTGGAACTATTTGCACAACAGTTTGCTACTGATGACCCACCCCCCGCGACGCCCCAAGCCGGAAATCTGGACGTTGTGCTGCGTTGGGACTATTCGCACAGCCGACCGCTACTTCGTTGTTTTTCCCTAAAAATGTTTATATGTTATTACTATTTTTGTTTTCTTGTATATATTTATAAATTATTAAAGTTTTATAATCTTACTACTTTGTCGGAGTGCTATATATTTTTAATGTGACACATAATTGTAAAAACTTTGATGTACAAAGAGTCATCCCTGGAATCTTCCGCTTCAGGCTCGGTCCCCTCCCCAATCACAATACAGGATGGTTTTCAGATAATAGCAACGCTTCTGCTGTGATGGATCTCATCGAGTGTGGGCCTTGATCTACTATAACTCCTTTGAAGAGGGGTGATTCTTTACAGCTGTGGCCATAAACTACATCTGCAGGGCTAGCTGATACCCTAGGACCAGCCTGGACAATCGGACACAGAGGAAAAGGAGTGTCAGAGGGTGCGGTAGTGAATAGGGCGAAAGGGAGGTGTCGGGCAGGCACAGGGTGTGATTCTCAGGGAAGAGCAGCGCAGATGGGGGGAGGTTTATTACCCATGCATAAGACAGAGAGCGGGGGTGACTACTGCCTGGGGGAGATGCTTGCGAGGGTGGGGAGCCATGCTAAGGATCGACAGCGTGCACAGAGTGGGTCTGGTCAAGGCATCTAAAATGGCTGCCGTGCACGACAAAAGTGTGGCATTTGAAAAAAGACAAGATGGCGCAGACAATGTTTTTCAACACTTCCTGATTTCCTTCGAATCGAACGTTAACAGACGTTGGGGCATATTACCAAAGTTAAGCGATATTTATCCCTAACGATGCTTAGCAACGATTTTTTTACCGTCAGAAATTATCGCAGATAAACCTTGCTATTATCAAGGTTTATCGCAAATACGATAAAAAACGACCGCAATGCATTAATATCGCTGAAAACTCAGCGATATTCATGCATTACCGAGCTAATGCTCTTAGCCATGTTATCCACCTCCCATTGGATAACATGGCTAAGAACTGCTCAGGGCAGCTGTTACTTTTTGGAGATATACTCGCGCTTATCTCGAATATTTCCAAAAGTTGATAATAGGAGATAGCGATGTTAGCGACTGTTTCCAGTCGCTAACATCTTGGCATGCCCACTTTGCATGTCATTAGTGATAAATATCACTCACATGCAAAGTGGGGCCCAAGATGGTCGCTATCTCCTACTAGCCGTCGCTAACTGGTGTTAGCAACAGCTAGGTAATACAGATATAATTTTATCTCCGCGAAGCGGAGCGCTGTTACAGATATATATCTTGTTTTTGAACGTTCATTTCTCAAAATGCACTGAAGCACATATATTGAGACCTAGCAAAGGCACATCGGGCTACCAGTCCCTAATATTTTACCAAGTTTCGTGCAAATCCATTCAGCCGTTCGATTATTATTATTATTTTTTTTTTTTGCCCCGCGGGGCCCTTTTAAAACCTCCACATCAAACCTAGGGGGTCAGCGAGGATCTACTATGCCCCCTTATGGTCATTTGCCCCTTCGCTTTGGCCTCCTCTTGTCTCTCGATCCTACCGAGAGACAAGATGGCGGCCGCTACGGACTGTTTGGAATGTTTACAGACACCGGAGAGCCAATCAGCTTCGCTTCGCAAAGCTCCGTAACGCGAAAAGTACGCGAAGCGGTGCGCTGTTACAGATATATATCTTTTTTTGAACGTTAATTTCTCAAAATCCACTGGAGCACATATATTGAGATCTAGCAAAGGCACATCGGGCTACCAGTCCCTACAATTTTGCCAAGTTTCGTGCAAATCCATTCAGCTGTTGGATTATTATTATTTTTTTTTTTTTTTGCCCCGCGGGGCCCTTTTAAAACCTCCACATCAAACCTAAACGGTAAGGGAGGATCTACTATGCCCCCTTATGGTCATTTGCCCCTTCGGTTTGGCCTCCGCTTGTCTCTCGATCCTACCGAGAGACAAGATGGCGGCCGCTACGGACTGTTTGGAATGTTTACAGACGCCGGAGAACCAATCAGCTTCGCTTCACAAAGCTCCGTTGCGCGAAAAGTACGTGAACTGGAGCGCTGCCCGGTCCGCTGTTACAGATATATATCTTTTTTTAAACGTTAATTTCTCAAAATCCACTGGAGCACATATATTGAGACCTACAAAAGGCACATCGGGCTACCAGTCTCTACAATTTTGCCAAGTTTCGTGCAAATCCATTCAGCCGTTCGGGCTAAAAGTGAGGCCAACCGCCCTATGGAAAACTCAATGTTAAAAACACGTTTTGGGACCCCCCTTTTTTCTCGACCCCCCCTGGACGAACCCCCCCCAATTTTCAGGGGCTGCTCAGAAACAAAATGTGCCATTTTCCTGAAAATTTCAGCCAATTCCGTCCACAAATGCCAAAGTTATTAGACATAGAATTTTCAAAAAACCCATAGAGAAAAAATTCTAACTATATATACCTACTGGCGACCGCCAGTAGGTAATATATAACCTACTGGCAGTCGCCAGTAGGTAGTTATAGTTAGGACCTATTACCCATAGGAAAACCGCAACATTCTATTGCCAATAACTTTGGCGTCGATTGATGAATCTTCTTGACATTTTCCAAACTTTTGGCCAGCTCAGTTCCGCTCCTTCCCTGAAAGTTTAGGGGTGATTGGGGAAGAGGGGGCCGAGAAAAAGGGTGGTGCCAAAACGCGTTTTCCCCATGCAATTTCTCATAGGACCTTTAGCCACGGCTACAGCTCGAATGGCTGAACGGAATTACACCAAATTTGGCAGAGAGGTAGTCCTCAGTTCCGACTTGTGCCTTTGGCATATCTCGTGTCAATCTGTTCAGTAATTTCTTTGAAAATTACGGTTAAAGTCATTTATATATCTATGGGCGCGGAGGATTCGCGGATTGTGCGACGATTGGCCTCATAGGATAAGCGCACCGTTCCGATCACGCGCTCAATTCTAATTGGCTGTCAAGCAGCTGTAAACATTCGAAATCAGGAACTGTTGGCAGCCATTTTGTGCCTCGGTAGAAGCGAGGCTGAGGAAGTCATTGAAATATGTGTGGAACGTGTGAAAAGGAGGCAGAGTAGACACACACTGACCCCCCTAGGCCTGCCCAGGGGGTCACATAAGTAAGAACATTTTTTTACAAAAAAAGTCGCGATATGCACATAGGATCTGCGTATTTGGTCGCTGAAAAAAACGAAGCATGTATTTTTGAGATATATATCAAGCTTATGTGTATAGATGTTGTGTGGTTCTAGAAAGAGCCCTTGTGTTTATTGAGAGATTTTAGTAATTACATGTAAGTACCGATGCAGAGTCTAAAGTTCATGAGGAAGCCTCGGTTTTCTTCATCTGTAAAATGTACAATATTTCTTTAATAGATGCCATGCATATTGAAATGCAGTTTGTTGTGGTATATGGACAATATGCTATAATCTCGTAGAAAAGTAGAAAGATTTATTCACATGTTTATTCACTTATCTACGCAGATCAGGTGTTCCAGTCTGCCCCTATCTAGACGACTGGTTGTTGAAGGGGCGCTCGCACCAGATAGTCATCTCCCACCTCCAGGCTACGGTCGCCCTCTTGCACCTGCTGGGGTTGTCCATCAACGTGCCGAAGTCGCACCTGTGCCCCTCTCAGAAGCTCCTCTTCATCGGAGCGGTTCTGGACTCGGCACAGTTTTGGGTTTTTCACTCCAAACAGCGGGTTCTGGATATTTAGGCTCTGATTCTGGAGAAGTGTGGCTCAATGGTTAGAGCGGCAGACCTTGATGCAGAGCTCTGGCCCGGGACTAGAGTTCGATTCCCGCCTCGGCGGGTCTAGGGCTCAAAATTCCTCTGACCTGATATTCTCGCCTCAGTGCCTATTCTAATCATGGGTCCCACGCTGCAACTCTGGGCAATAGCTTGCTTAATCTCCACAACGGCCCCAACAGCGCTGGGATGCCTGGTTTTACGATGGGGGTGCCCAGGAGTGGACACTTCACAAGGAAAGCCAGGAAGGGTTCCTAAGCGGTTTGAGTACAAGCGCCGGGAGACCCGGTCCGGGTAGCTGCGCGCTATACAAGTAAAAAAAAACATTTACATTTACATTTACATTCTGATCTTTCAGCTTTTATCCCGGATCTCGGTCAGGTTGACGCTACGGCTCCTGGGGCTGAAGGCCTCCTGTATCCTAGTGGTGCATCACGCAAGGTGGCATGTGAATACATATAAACATTGGCCAAGCAGTTTGCGTCCCGTGATACACAAAATTCAGGGGGTGGTGGTTCCCGTGGCTTGCGGGGGGTCTTTGAAGCCCCCATACTTGTAATGTTGTAGCGGGGGTTGGACATGAAAGTGGTGCAAGGGGGTTGTAAATCTGGTACACAGTGTTTTGTTTTAGTTTGCTTTCCTTTCTGTGATGTAGAAGATCCTGGGTAAATATAACAGTTTTTGTACTGCCAGTAAGTTTTAATCCTACCCCCAAACGGCTTTCTGCCTGTTACCATAGTAACAGTTCATGGAACACTTACGTGAGCACAGAGGTTAAAAGTTCACCACTAAGCATGGGCGGATCTAGCGGATCTCGCGTACGCGAATTTGCGTATTTACGGATTCGCAATACGCAAGATCCGCGAACTCTCGCGGATTTGCGGAATTTTACGTTTTTTGTGTTGGCGAGCGTTCGTGAGGATTTGTGGACCATTTCGCAATTGCGAACTTACTTTTCGGCTCGCAACGGCCGCGACTATGTTGTTTCTACGTCTGGTTTATGATCACAGGTTCACAGCACCCTCTGTTTCACCACTGCCACCCTCTGGTACACCCATGCCACCCTCTGGTACATCCTCACTGTCTGCCACCCATTAGGCTTGTTTATCACTGTAGATTATGGGGGTGAAAAAAAGCAAGCACACCTGCCCTGCTTCAACTGCCATGAATTAATTTGGGGTTGATTAATGTGTCAGTGATTTTGAAAATTCCAGTCTGGCTGGCACCTGCTTCCTTCCTTATCTGTAATTTGCTTTCTGTTGCAGTGAAAGCAAGCACACCTGCCCTTCTTCAACTGCCATGAATTAATTTGGGGGTGATTAATGTGTCAGTAATTTTGAAACTTCCAGTCTGGCTGGCACCTGCTTCCTTCCTTATCTGTAATTTGCTTTCTGTTGCAGTGCAATTTTTTTTCACAGGACCTTTATGGTCTACTTGTAGCTATTCTATGAGCCTGCTGTTTGGGTCATAGCAGGGTCATGGAATAGTTGCAAATAGGCAACTGAACTCTGGAGGGGCCCCTCAGGAAGCACTAGAGTGAATGCTTAATAATGTTAAGTTTGAACTTTTGCACCTGCTGATTGCTTTCAGTTTAGCAAAAATCGTTTTTCTGCAATTTCGCACGATTTGCGGGGCGCGAATCCGTGCGAGATCGATTTCGGAAGCCGCGAATGCGTGCGAATACAAATTTTTTTTTGCGGCGTGTATGTTCGCGTGATTTTTTGCGTGTTCGCAAGGCGCTTGTAGCTATACCTTTGGGAAGTTACCCTAGCGGTCGTACACGGGCGCGGCCATCTTGTTTGCATGACGTAATTCCGTTTCCGGCCGCTATGTGTAATCTCGCAAAGTGTGCTGCTCGCTAGTACAATTTCGCGCGTGATCGCGAGGAAAATCTTGCGCGAACTTACCCACGCGGTCGTGAATGGGCGCGGCCATCTTGTTTCTCATTCATTGCTATGGTTTTGGGCATGCTTTCTGTATCCTCTCTGAATCTCTGCCATCCTTTGCTTGTTTGAAGTTTATTTGATCTATTTTACTTATTATCTATCCCTCTATTTTTCTAGCTCTATATTTTTGTGTTTTCTGCTACTTTTTGTTAATTTTAAACTACTTTTTTAAACTCTTTTATTTTCTTCTTCCCTATTCTATTTCTTCTTTATTATTTAACGCATTTCTGCCCAGACCATGGTAAAGGGAGCCGGGAAGCACCCTGAGAAGGGGAAGGGTCCCGCACCCGTGCCCGGCTCCCGGGCGGGCGTTTGAGGGGGGAGCAAGTGATGCCACGGGAGATCTTTAGCGCGGAGGAGGTGGCCGCACTCATCTTCCACGTCCAGCGCCGCCTCCCCAAGACGACCCTGGGAGGCGTCAAGATCGCAACCGGCTTTGGCATCCGGGAGCGCCGGAAGCGGTGGGAGAAGGTGTGCCGGGCCATGTTTAAGCTCTCTGGGGTCTGGCGCACCTATAACCAGGCCACCCACCGCTGGACGGATGTCATGGACCGGGAACGGGACTTGCTGGATGCGCTCGGCGTAGAGGTCCCCGGGCTTGGTGAGTAGTAGTAGCTATTTCTAGCTATTTCATCACTAATCTGTTTTATCCGGCTCTGTTATTTGCAAATCTTTGTTCTTTACCAAGAGCAATAATGCTGCCGATTACATTGTAGGTAAATTATATTTCAAAATCTTCTATGCATTTCAGGTGCACTGCTC
The DNA here is from genome assembly GCF_964261635.1 of Lissotriton helveticus. Classification (NCBI taxonomy): domain Eukaryota; kingdom Metazoa; phylum Chordata; class Amphibia; order Caudata; family Salamandridae; genus Lissotriton; species Lissotriton helveticus. The sequence continues at coordinate 1,186,595,257 of NC_136061.1, read as the reverse complement.
TCCTTCTCAGTAGCCTTGCTTGCTACTATGCTTATTTGTTTTGTATTTTGTGTTCATTTCATTGGCCTGAGAAATTATGTATGAGTGTAGTGCAAAGAACTGCGTAATGCTAGACACTAAGGGTCATATTTTCAATTACCGGCGCATCCCTGCAAAGTAGCAGGGATGCGGCAGTAATTGTGCGCCATGCCACCACCACCACCCATGGGCCCAAAACGTCACAGAAGCCTTACGCATCTGTGCCGTAAAGGCGGCGCATTGCTGGAGTTGCGTGCCAACGATGGCGCAGCTCCAGCAATGCTCTGGGGTGCCCTATCTCCCCAATGCTGCATCAAGCCGTACGTCGGCTTCAAGCAGGCGCAGGGTTTGAGTCACACATCATTGTCCTAAAAGTGACTGATTGACATCTTGTAGATTTCCCTCAGCCACTTTTAGGATTCGTTCCTGCGCAGGAACGCCCTCCCTTGCGCCGGAACGCGCCCTGATGGTGCAGGGCTTTACAACGTGATGCATCTCCCATATGCGTTTTTTTTTAATATATACGCCGCACCATGGCGACTCTTTTGTTCTGCCGCTGTGTCACAAAAGTCACGCAACAATGGAGGAAAATGAGCCGCAAGGGACTTCTAAATCAGCCCCAACAGACTGAAGTCCAGTCCTTCCTTTAGACACATGGCTATAAGAAGAAATAGCGGTGGTGGTCGTTGGATTGATAGTTTGAGTATTCACTGATCTGCAAGCAGGATGGACTTTGTCTGTCACTTCGCGTGCTGCGGACTGCTGCCTGCCAGGCCTAGGCAAACCTTTTTAGTAGTCTGTTTATTGAGTTACATAGGAACTTTGAAAGTCAACGGTCCGCAAATCAGGCAATACGAATAACGTAGTATACCACATGAGATAGGTCAATGTATCCCGTGGAATAGTTGTCTATCTATTTGCTATTTCTCCAAAATATTTTGTTATTGTTCTTTTGAAATGTTTGATTTGGTTGACAAATCTCATCCATGTTTTCTGGTCTTTCTTTCTTTCATGTTGTACATCAGCTCCCCCCAAGGGCAAGAGGACACAGGAGGAGGAGGAGGAGGGTGCTGTTCAGGAGGATGCAGGCCAGGATCGGGCAGGCGATGGCTCCTTTGCTGGCCCCAGTAAGTTTTAATTTTAATAAAGAGTACCTATTTTTTCCTAGCGTTCCTCATTCGATTTTTTCTAAATCGTCTTTGATCTTCTTGTAGACTGGATCTAAATTCTTATCCTGCCTCGACTATGACTCCCTGTGGTATTACTAGATTATTCTTATTAGTCTGTGTGTGTAGCTAACTAAGATTGCACATTTGGCAATTCCATTGGACTCCCATTCTAGTCAGCAATAGCTCTATGCACTGAGTGCAGTCCTCTGGGATTGTCCATAATGTCTTTTCAAGTCTTCTAAATGTTTATGCTTTGACAATTGCCAACAATAAAAAGGTGAATGACCACCAAGAAAGAATAAGATACTACTTTACTTTTGGTTTGGATAGGAGGACAATCCATTCTACTACTGTTGCAGGGACAAATCTGCACAAACCGAACTATGAACACTAAATAGTGCATTGTTTATCAATTATAATAGGCGCAGGTAGACTTTCTTTCCACATACCTCAGTGATATCGGACTTTGAAGAACCCCCAATCTCCTTACTGACTAGATAGTGTGGCAGAGTCATTTAGCTCCCTAAGTCACCGATGATTGATCCCCAATGATCATTAGATTATCCTACGCAGGACAAGAGTACGGAGTCACAGTCAAGAAGTGTCAGAGGCACTCATGCTTGCAAAAATTCCAAAACCTTTAGCTCATCCACTCTAGTCTGGAGGACCAAAAACCACAGAGTCTATTTAAGTTTAAAAGCTTTATTAAAACTAAACACATTTATTAAAATCAACTTTGTCATAAAAGTAAACGTTTAACTGAAAATGGAAAAGTGCTTAGTGCTAACGATTAATTGGACACATTTCTTGTGGTCGAGCTGAGCTCTCACCTGGTTTGAACTTGAGCTTCACCCTGATCGTGTTCTTAGAAGTCAAGCTTCTGTTAGGAGAAAAAGTGTTGTGTGTTAAAAATAAAAAGCAAGCATTCATCAGTTGTGCCAAAAAGTGCAGCAAGACAACAGCCTTCCCTGGAAAAAGGGACATTTTTACTGTAGAGTATACAGTTACAAATTATTACATTGTATTTCGTTTTTTTTAAATTTCTTTATTCCTCCTAGACCAAATATTATATAGTAGTGAGTGGTGTATTCTAACATTCTTAAATGTACTCTGTAGGTGGAACATCTGGTGGCGGGGCCAGCGCGGAGGTGGTGGTGGTGGATGAGGAGGACAACACTTCTGGGGAGGAGGCGGTGTGAGTGCCGGACGACACCAATGTGCCTGTGAGGGTTCACACAGTGGTGGCGGGCAGAGGTAAGCTATATATTCCTTACTTATTGAGATTGAAGACTGCATAGTGTGCTTTCTGCACGGGTGTATTATAAATCAACCAGGTAGTAGCCTCCTCTAAATATACTTCGACTTAGCTGTGAAGTTTTTGGTGAGAAGAATCCCAATAAGATCTTAGATGAACTTGATGGATGGGATGAACGAAAAGCGAAATAAGGGTGTAAGTAAGTGTGGAAGGACGAGAAATTTTATGATGGCTGGCAAAGAAGAATGATATGTGTTTGCTTGGCCCCCGAGGTGGCTGGGAAGGAAAGAATATGGTATGGTGCATGGCTGGGTCAATGATGAAGCAAGGATGGGTGGAAGGACAACAGCCTGGGTGGGTGAAACAGAAACTGTATGTGTGCATATACTTTGAATGGATGGATGCCTGGAGCATGGTATTATCTGACTCTTAGATAGCACATGTGTATCTAGAGAGAGTAGATGGTCACTGGATGAACTAAGTGTTACCTTAATGAGCATGTAACACCGCACCCGCACGTCCGTTCCAGTGTAGGGAAGGCAAGGAAAAGAAATTGTAAAATTGTCCAATACTACCATGAATAGTAGCAATAGTTTGTATTGCAACTGCAAGCACAGCATATATCCGGTTATTACTGTGGACACTCCGTACCTCTCTTAATAACTTTAGTTTAGTAGTAGTACGTCATTCATGTGTGGGTGTATCACTGTTCACTCAATAATAAGCAAAGCACCTAAAGTCATCCCATATGTCATCAAATACATCCCATGTGAAGTGATAGATAATCAAATTATTTAGCTTCTTCATTTTCCTTTTCTAGTACTCATTTGCACTGTAGGGTGAAAGGTAAATTAATTAAGCAGTAGCCCTTGTAACAGAGTATTCTCAGTGCCACCCGTAATAGAAAAGTAATAGCTTCACCACCTGCATGTACTGGACAGGTACAGTAACGCAAGTCTGTCTCACTCATCATGGTGTGCGTCTGTTTTTCTCGGGTGCAAGTTCACTGCGCTGGCATTCTGCCGGCTTGCATAAGATAACGTACCAATTTTCCTAAACAAGAGCGAAGAAGAAGAATAAGACTGCTGTACTGTCATAGTCGACTGTAATGGAAGTCCATAGTGGTCGTAGAATTTGTTCATTAAACTACCACTAATGTTAGAGCAAGGATGCAGAAGTGGGAGGTTAGATAGATACTGTCCTCAATAGTTATGTACTGTGCTTTCAATTTGCTACTTGTACTGTGACACAACTTTCGGCTCAATCACTTTGTGTTATTAATGTTAAGGAGCATTGGTTACAGACTATGTCTTTCTTTCTTCATATAGTTGCTCCTTCCAAATCGACATCACGGAGGGAGCAGGCTCGAATGGCCCGGCAACGGAGGCTGGATGCCACTGTCGCCGAATATCGGCGGCTGGTGGCCCTGGAGGAGGAGGAGGACACGCAGTCGACCGGTGCAACCACAACATCCTCGACTGGGACAGCTGCATCCTCCTCCGTGACCCCACGGGCTGCCAGCCAGCGCAGTGCTCCAGCGGTACGGAGCCGGGCTAACAAAGCCAACCGCCACCGCCAAGCAGCAAAAAGACCAGCTGCCCCCCACAGGAGCTGCAAGGCTCGCCAGCGCCGCCTAGGAGTCAGAATGTCCTACCTGGAGCAGGAGGTCCTTAGGTACAAGAACTTGGTGGAGGGCCTCCGCTCCGACCATGCCACCCTCCGCAAGGAGTATGATGCCCTGGCCGCAAAATTCACCAGCACCCTCCAGTAGTGGAGTGTCCCTTGCCCTTTTTTTAGAGACTTTTGGGGGGTGGGATTTGGGAGTTGGGTTCTTTTTGGGACTTTTCAAAGACAATCGTTGGGGTTAGGGAGGGTCTTGAGGGAGATTATTTTGTTAGGGCTACATAAATATACTTTTTTAAACTTTATCTGACCATACCTGTTTTTTACTGCTTTTCAGTCTGGTGGGTGGGGGTGTAACAGTAAGTTTGTTTTCCTGAAGAGTCCTAGGACTTTAGTAGTACTACCGTCAATCTCTCGTCTAGTCCTAATACTCCATTATACTACCTCCCACCAAACGCTTATCTTACCTGTAATTTGTGTTAGAAATTAGGGCTAGGCCCAGGGCTGGCTCCACGTGAAATGGGGATTAAGGTTGGCAATCCTGGGCGGATGAAATGTCCTCATTGCGGTGGTACTAGTGGTGTGACACAGTGGCAGTTGCATGCCTATGGAAAAAAAGAAAACGAAATCTGGTTTGTCCTTACTGTAGCATTACAACGGTTACGGTACAATCGAGAATATAGCAGGTGACAGTACACTAGAACAGTGCCACAATGTAGGCTAACAAAAAGTAAAGTATTGCAAGTATAACTAGTACTTGCGTTGAATTTATTTGACATTGGCTCCTACTACTAGAAGAAATAGTACTGAAGCTGAGTAAGTCTAGAATATATCCTAGTATTCCTTCACCAGCCTGTTGCTATGACCTTATCCTCCCCAGCAAGTGTGTGGAATTATTGATGTCATTTAGTCAGACATCAAGCAAAACCACACAGCCCGGGGGAAGAGGGTTAGGGTTTGGAAAATTGAAGGGAATGGGGGTTTCTTTTTGGGTAGGTTTTGTTGAGAGAAGAAAAAAAAAGCACAGCATGGACAAACAATAATTGAAGATAAAGAAATCTTTGGGTACAAACTAAAGCTAACCACATGCAGTCACACTCATAGAAGAAAACAATGGATACTGTATCTGTATTCTGTATGTTGTTGGAGTTGTCCTGTTGAATTTGGTAAGTAAGTTGCATGCAGCAAACAATTCCTCTTATTAGCAGCACTCCTCCATTCCAGCTGACGCTTCGTCCATCAATGTTGGTGACCACTGACAGAAGACACCCTGTCCACTGCCCGCCTGGCGGATGTTGACTGAAACCCGGCCTGTAATTATTGAACGGAAAACAGGAAGTGCTATTACAATACCACTGATAAATAAATATAAGGTATGTACGCTGTGTGGTGCAAAAAGTCACACTTTGATTTCCCTAATAGACAGTACAATATTTTTGAAATTGCGTACTCTGTCTGAGTCACCTTTTTAAGGATAAATAAGTATGGCCAAAATAATTTAGCGGATCTTTCCCCTCGAGCTAGGTGTACTGTAAACTGTGTTTTAGAACAAAATTAGACCTTCCCAGCAATGCTCCCACCAAGACCCTTACTAAAGCCAGTCGCAAAAATGTAGAAGACCCCCAATCAGATCTCAAAAACGAGGCCTAGCAGAAAAATGGTGACAAAACGTACTTTGAAAGTAAAAGTGGGCACAAATACACCCTTACCCACCATGGATTGTATTCAAACCACTTGCAAGCAAGCAAAAGTATCCATAGCCAGCATCGCTCCAAGAGTGCTCTAAAACCCCAGAACTGAGTTGCAATAGAACACCCCGAAACACATGCAATCCTGCTGCTAGGGCTAACCCTAACGAACCCTAAGTTACAAAAAGTGCCAAAAGGTTTTTCCTTATGGATTTTGTCCAAAACACTTCTATCCGGTATTAGACCTTCCCAGGAATGCCCCAAGACCCGCCAACCCACCCGCAAAAAAGCACGCGACAACACCCCCAAACAGCCAAAAAGCAAAATCTCATACTTACAATATCTCTCGGCCTTCAGTCCAAACGCGCTGTGCAGCTAGGTCATCATCATAACTCCTGTTTTCCACCACGGATTTCCTGAAAAGCAAATGCAATCAAGATTAGACTGTCGCAGCAGTGCTTCGACAGAGACCCCGCAACCCACCCACAAACACCAGGAAGCCCCCCCAAAACGCTACATTGAGCAAGATGTCAGAAGAAATAGCAAAAAAAAGGCTTTTCCTTATGGATTTTGTCCAAAACACTTCTATCCGGTATTAGACCTTCCCAGGAATGCCCCAAGACCCGCCAACCCACCCGCAAAAAAGCACGCGACAACACCCCCAAACAGTCAAAAAGCAAAATCTCATACTTACAATATCTCTCGGCCTTCGGTCCAAACGCGCTGTGCAGCTAGGTCATCATCATAACTCCTGTTTCCCACCATGGATTTCCTGAAAAGCAAATGCCATCAACATTAGACTGTCGCAGCAGTGCTCCCAGACCCCAAAACTCACCCACAAACACCCGGAACCCCGCCAAAGAGCACCTCAAAGGCAAGCAAATCAGCAAAAACGGCAAGAAATTTCCGCCTCATATTTGGTCCAAAACACTTTTATCCGTTATTAGAGCTTCACAGCAATGGGCCCAGAGCCGTCAACTCACCCGCAAAGAAGTAGAACACCCCCACAAGTGCTGAGTCTTTCTTCATTGGGCGTAATCCAGCCCTCTGCTTTGAGGGAAATAGGAGGAGGAGGATAGAGGAGCATGTTCTTCTGAACTTGTGAACCTGAGGAATGTAGACTGCGGCACCTTCAAATCAATAAGCAAACAAGTGAAGACAGTTCTGCTGATGGGCTTGTTTTTGGGATTAGGTGATTAAAGTTTGAATTAAATTAACTGTGCAAAACAAAGAAAGACAGACACACAGGAATAAAAGTGAATAAGGACGAAAAAGAAAGTTATTGATTCATTGTCTCATTTTCAGGGCTCGGTGTCAGGGAATAAGAAGAAGATTTCGTCATCATACTCTGCGAATTCAGGCAGGATGAGGTCAGCGTCACCGAACAGAGAACAAATCCCCTCATCTACGTTGCCGTCCTCCTCGTCTTCATGCGGCGTGCTTTCTCGTATTTTGTAATCTGGTGGTATGAGGTGCTGATTCATCTTGATGATTGTTAGCCTCTCTACATTTTTGGGCGAGAGGCGGCTCTGTTTGGGAGTTACAATGCCACCAGCAGCACTGAAAACACGTTCAGAAGACACACTTGCGAGTGGGCAAGACAAATAGTTTATAGCCAGGTTGGAGAGCTGTGGCCACAATTGTTTTTTCCCATGCCAATACTGCAATGGCTCATCATTAAGAAAGACCTCTGTTGAGTCATTCAGATAGTCCTGCACCATCGACTCAAGGTCCTCAACGGTTCCTCCACTTTGCTTACTTTTTGCTGTGCCTGTGACCTTTTTTTGAGAACCATACCCAAGCAAAGTCAGCCAATCCGCTTCAGCAGCCACTGTTACTCTTGTGTGTGGTGCAGATGATCCGGTTGCCGGTGTCTTTAACGGCTGAGAGGTCACTTGTGCCACAGTCACAGGTGCAGAAGTGGATTCTTTTGACTGGGGATGGACTGCTGATGCTGATGCTGATGCTGATGTACTGCCTTATCCTTCAATATCCTGCCGTTCTTTTTCAAACCTCTTGGCTGACCAGGCTAGCCAACGTTTGTACTTTTTAACATCTTCATCAGCAAAAGGAAAGAATGCTTGGGCTGCCAGCGCCTTTTTGTAGCGTGGATCCAGAATAGTAGCACAAATGTAATGCTGTTCTGAGTTGATCTTTTTAAGACGTTCATCACCACGTAGGCGCTCTAATAATTTCTCCGACAAAAGAAAAGGGTCTTTGTTTTTTTCATCTTTTTCTAACTCAGAAGACACCGCCTTCAGTTGGTGCTCCAGCATGCACAACAATGGGATAACTTTTCCCAAATTACAGTCCTCCTGGCTGACTGCACGCGTGAAGAACTCAAAAGGACGAAGCATGTCTGTCAGGCTTTTAACTATGTCCCATTGCGCCGCACCCATCCGCAGGTCCTTCTGAGCTGTACCCTCTTTTAAGAAATAGTGATCGAGTACCGTATACTGCTCATACAGACGCTCAAGCATGTAGAAGGTTGAGTTCCAACGTGTTACCACCTCCTGGATGAGTGCTTTCACTGGCATTCGACGTTCAAGTAGCAGGCTCCTCAGATGCTTCCGGGCCTTAAAAGAATGGCTGAAATGGTTGCACATTTTGCGGCAGGTGGCCATTACCTCGCACGCTGGACTGTCTTTATCACTCAAGAATTTTTGAACTACCAGGTTGATACAGTGCGCCAAACACGGCACTCTAAAATAGTCACCCAGCACCATGGCCTTAACTACATTGGCGCCATTATCCGTGGAAACATAACCAATCTTGCGTTTTTTTGGGGACAGCCAGTGAAAGACCTTTTTGTTAAACTCGTCCAAAATGTTTTGTGATGTGTGACTTTTCTCCAAGCCAAACATGGCTAGTGTTGCATGTTTACGAGCAGCTTTAAAAACTTGGTCTTGGTCAACACCTGCGTTTAGCTTTGCTTTAACACCTGAAAAAGAGACCCAGTGTGCAGTGATGCACATGTAATCAGCGCCTGCGCCACTGGTCCACATGTCTATTGTCAGATGTATTGTGTGAACAGCACTCTTCTGCAAAGCTGCCCCAATCGCCTCCAGCACATCTTCATGTAGTGCTGGAACCGCAACTCTGGCAAAATAGAACCGGCTAGGAAGCTTCCATTTAGGGCAGAGCGTTTCCACTAATTCTAGAAAACCTACCGCTTCTACAAAAGAAAAAGGGAGAAGGTCCACAGCTAGCATTTTAGCCAGCTTAGTGTTATACAGACGCGTCAGTGGGTGGTTGCGTTCATATGGCGCGTCTGAAGAAAACATGGTTCTAATGTTGCCCTGGACCAAGCATTTACGGGATGATAATGACTTCGTTGACCCAATTATGCTCGCTGGTGAACTTTTGCGCGTTGGTGTCTCACTCGCTCCAACACTCTTAGTGTGCCTCACATGGGGTGTGCTGCTGACAGGGGTACTGGGTGTAAGTGAAGTGTTTGACACGTCTTCTTCCTCCTCGTCATCATCAGATGCAACATCAACGTTTTCTTGACTTCCAATTCGGGCTTCCTTGATCGCCTTTAGGTGGCAAAAAACCATTGGACAGTGTGCTGTCTCCTAAGATGACCTCTCTGGCCTCCGGTACCATAGTTGGTACCAAACTTACCACGACTAACTGCAACCTTACAAATGGTACAAATGGCGAACTTTTCCCTTTTTGGGCAAACAGTAAAGAAGTCCCAAACTGGGGACTTGAAGTGTCTGTGGGGGCCGGAGGAGGCGGCGATACTGGTGGTGGTGGTCATGCTGCTAATGCCAGATGAAGTGGAGGATCTGGATTGCCCAACTTTTGTACGTTGTGCACTTTCACCGCCACTAATTAAGGTCGAGGTGGATGGAGGTCCCTTCTTGTGAGAAAGAAATATGGAAGCGGTACGAGTTGGTGTACTACTTAACTCCAATGATTGTGGTGTTTCCACTGCCTCCTCGTCGACAACATCATCATCATCACGCTCAGCAGCTTTTCGGGCTAGGGTCAAAATGTCTGTTTGCTGCATGCCCGCTGGGGCTGCAGTGACCTTTATGATGACTGGGTCGTCGTTGTCAGAGTCTTCATCAGCAGCAGTATCAGCCACTTCTTGTTGAGCCTCATCATCACACTCCATAACTCTGAGACTTTGGACGAGCTTCCTTTTACGCTTAACTACCTTTGTCAGATCATGTGCCTCACTCTCAGACGGCAGTGGTGCTGGTTCCCAATTTTGATCCGTATCATCAGAAGGAGGTGTGCTTGAAGAAGATGTAGACACCACCCTTGATCTCTTCCTTGCTAGGGGTGTGGAAGACAATGAATGATCATCAGGAGGAGTGTCTTCCTCAAATGATACCTCGCCTTGATTGTTGATTTCCTGATGTGCCCCTACTTCGGGAGGAACAACTATTGTGGGCACTTGTGACCCTCCATGCACATCTGCTTGCGCATCTCCTTGCGCTGCCTCTCCTTCCACATGTACTTGGGCTTGTACTTGCACATGTGGTTTTTGTTGCGGCTGTGGTTGTTCAACACTCGTCAGATGAGTTACAACAACCTGTGTTGATTGAGGGACATTGCTGCTACTTTCTTGCGATGAGCCAACATCACTGGTCGATGGTGATTGAACAACTAGACTAAGTGCCTCTGCAGCACTGAAGGGCTTGGACTTAAGTTGGCGTGGTGGTGGTGGTGGCACTGAGCCCAATGGAGCGGGGGTGCTGCTCCCAGCTTGGTCCCCAGCAGATCCCGCCGCTGCTGCAGGCATACTTTTTTTTTTACTCCCAAAAAAGGGGCGGCCGGCACACCAGTCTCCTTGGTAACTTGCTTCTTCTGCTCCTTACTGGCAACTTTCTTGCTAGAGGAGCTACGGGTAACTTTTTTTGGGGCCATCTTCTTCAGAACAGCAGGCAGCAGTTGCACGAGTTGCAGAGTTGTCTGTGTCCAGACGTGACGTCGCGTGACGTTATGCTGCACACACACACCGTTGCAGGACTTCTTCCTGGCACTGGTGGTTCTCTAGAGTCTTGTGCACCTAAAAGCAATGGAAGACAGAGGAACATCAGTTCAGTTATACACCCCCAAAAATGGAAACACACAGAAAAATAAGCACAATCCCATGCCTTCCATGATGGTTACATTCAAGACACCACACAGAAAGACTAGGCCCATGCAACACTCACTACCCCTGGGGATAATGGATGAAAAGTAGGCTAAATAAGTGCAGGCCTCAGACACTGCCTCTCTTCAAAATGGCCCCTTGCACCCCAAGCACATGTTGCCTGTACCAGCCAGCACTCAAGATGGCCACCACCACCACCCACATGGCCAGTCCACATCAACAGTACACCCCAAAAAAACAGAAAAACACCCACAAATCACCACAATCCAATGCCATCCAGGATGTTTACATTAAAGAGAGTGAGACCACACTACAGGCACACTCAGTCCATGCACCACTACCCCTGGGCAAAAGGCCACACCAGCAGCCCCAAAAAAACAACAAAAACCACAAAAAACAGCAGAATCCCAGCCCATCCATGACCTCAATGGTGTTTAAATTCAAGAGGACACCCCACAGAAAGACTAGGCCCATGCAACACTCACCACCCCTGGGCAAAGGGCCCCACCAGCAGCCCCAAAAAAACGACAAAAAACAATACAATCAGCACAATCCCAGCCCATCCATGGCCTCAATGGTGTTTAAATTCAAGAAGACACCCCACAGAAAGACTAGGCCCATGCAACACTCACTACCCCTGGGCATAATGGATGAAAAGTAGGCAAAATAAGTGAAGGCATCAGACACTGCCTCTCTTCAAAATGGCCCCTTGCACCCCAAGCACATGTTGCCTGTACCAGCCAGCACTCAAGATGGCCACCACCACCACCCACATGGCCAGTCCACATCAACAGTACACCCCAAAAAAACAGAAAAACAGCCAAAAATCACCACAATCCAATGCCATCCATGATGTTTACATTAAAGAGAGTGAGACCCCACAGGCACACTCAGTCCATGCATCACTACCCCTTGGCAAAAGGCCACACCAGCAGCCCCCAAAAAAGTACAAAAAACACAAAAAACAGCACAATCCCAGCACATCCATGGCCTCAATGGTGTTTACATTCAAGAAGACACCCAACAGAAAGACTAGGCCCATGCAACACTCACCACCCCTGGGCAAAGGGCCCCACCAGCAGCCCCAAAAAAACGACAAAAAACAATAAAATCAGCACAATCCCAGCCCATCCATGGCCTCAATGGTGTTTAAATTCAAGAAGACCCCCCACAGAAAGACTAGGCCCATGCAACACTCACTACCCCTGGGCATAATGGATGAAAAGTAGGCAAAATAAGTGCAGGCCTCAGACACTGCCTCTCTTCAAAATGGCCCCTTGCACCCCAAGCACATGTTGCCTGTACCAGCCAGCACTCAAGATGGCCACCACCACCACCCACATGGCCAGTCCACATCAACAGTACACCCCAAAAAAACAGAAAACCAGCCAAAAATCACCACAATCCAATGCCATCCAGGATGTTTACATTAAAGAGAGTGAGAACCCACAGGCACACTCAGTCCATGCATCACTACCCCTTGGCAAAAGGACACACCAGCAGCCCCAAAAAAACGACAAAAAACACAAAAAACAGCACAATCCCAGCACATCCATGGCCTCAATGGTGTTTTCATTCAAGAAGACACCCCACAGAAAGACTAGGCCCATGCAACACTCACTACCCCTGGGCATAATGGATGAAAAGTAGGCAAAATAAGTGCAGGCCTCAGACACTGCCTCTCTTCAAAATGGCCCCTTGCACCCCAAGCACATGTTGCCTGTACCAGCCAGCACTCAAGATGGCCACCACCACCACCCACATGGCCAGTCCACATCAAGAGTACTCCCCAAAAAAACAGAAAAACAGCCAAAAATCACCACAATCCAATGCCATCCATGATGTTTACATTAAAGAGAGTGAGACCACACCACAGGCACACTCAGTCCATGCATCACTACCCCTTGGCAAAAGGCCACACCAGCAGCCCCAAAAAAACTACAAAAAAACACAAAAAACAGCACAATCCCAGCACATCCATGGCCTCAATGGTGTTTACATTCAAGAAGACACCCAACAGAAAGACTAGGCCCATGCAACACTCACCACCCCTGGGCAAAGGGCCCCACCAGCAGCCCCAAAAAAACGACAAAAAACAATAAAATCAGCACAATCCCAGCCCATCCATGGCCTCAATGGTGTTTAAATTCAAGAAGACCCCCCACAGAAAGACTAGGCCCATGCAACACTCACTACCCCTGGGCATAATGGATGAAAAGTAGGCAAAATATGTGCAGGCCTCAGACACTGCCTCTCTTCAAAATGGCCCCTTGCACCCCAAGCACATGTTGCCTGTACCAGCCAGCACTCAAGATGGCCACCACCACCACCCACATGGCCAGTCCACATCAACAGTACACCCCAAAAAAACAGAAAAACAGCCAAAAATCACCACAATCCAATGCCATCCAGGATGTTTACATTAAAGAGAGTGAGAACCCACAGGCACACTCAGTCCATGCATCACTACCCCTTGGCAAAAGGACACACCAGCAGCCCCAAAAAAACTACAAAAAACAGCACAATCCCAGCACATCCATGGCCTCAATGGTGTTTACATTCAAGAAGACACCCCACAGAAAGACTAGGCCCATGCAACACTCACCACCCCTGGGCAAAGGGCCCCACCAGCAGCCCCAAAAAAACGACAAAAACAACAAAAATCAGCACAATCCCAGCCCATCCATGGCCTCAATGGTGTTTAAATTCAACAAAACAGTTGTATCATGCACCCATAACCAACCCTGGTCCTACTGGATACTGTGGCTACCCACAATATAATTTATTTAATGTTCTGAAAAAGTTCCAAAATTGTAGTTGCAGCAACTGTAATGCCCCAAACAAACTTACTTGTGAAAGTTGATTTCTAATCCAAAAGTGATCCAAAGAAAGTCAAAAAGGCCTCAAATCCAAATATCCAGCAGCACCCACAAAAAGTAATCCTTCCAGCTCCAGATCCAAATGAAAGTGACCAGGAGATGGACAAAGCACTGGGAGGAGCCTGCTGGACAGGAACAGGAAGTTGGAGACTGTGGGGCACTTCCTTCCCTCCCCCCCCCCCCAAAAATGGACTCCTTGCAAAAAAAAAGGCCATGCAAATGTCAACCTGAGGAGTGATTCTGATAAAAATTATCATTTTCTGAAGGTTTATCCTGTTTGCTGGTGGATTTCTTGTGCAGAATTGCAAAATCTCTATTTCGCGAGTGCGAGATTGTTCCTTTCCGCCGCAACTACGTGTTCGCAATTGCGAACTCTCGCGAGGTGTGCTGTGCAAGGTGGCAAGCCGCGATTACGTATTCGCGGGCGCCAAACTCCCGCGGGATCACGCAGCAAGATCCAAAATGGCGCAGCACTCGTAAAATATGATCGAGAAAAACAACTCGGCAAACGCTTAATGACGGAAAGTGAACGCCGTGCACCACGCCGCGCGCCGCAACCAAGCAAAAAATCCGCCGCGAGCGGATTCACGGATTTTCAACAAATTCGCGAGAGTTCGCGGATTGCGAATTTGCCGAAAATCCGAAAAATCCGCGAGCGGAGCGGATTTTACGCCCATGCTTATTCACCACACTATTTTGCTAATGAGTTAACCTCAGAATTATACTTCAAATTATAAATATAACTTCTATTGATGACTGCTACCCCCACAAAAAAACGGACGTATATACTTTTTTAATTAACTTTTATTAAAACAATAACTGGAACTATAACTAAAAGATAACAATACAATAAATAACTAGAACTATATCTAACAAAACAATATAATAAACAACATATAATATGGAGTCCAAAAGAAGTATTGTAGTTAATCTGCAAAACCAAAAAGAAAATGAGTGTTTAAAGTTAGATTGATGTAACTAAATGAGGTCAAACATTACAAGTCAAAGTAACACTTGACGATATATATATTTTTTAAATGTTTCCAGTGTGCCTGAAACGCTTCCACTGGCATTGTACATGTAGACTTTGGTCCACCCTTTTTATCAATTTTTGCAGTTTGAGATATAACGTCGTACCTCTGTTATTCATCTCCTACTTTCTCCTTTCAAATTCTTTTGTAAAGACGTTAACAACACTCAAAGGGAACATTTTCTGCATATTTTTAATAAAGCATTTGACACAATGCATAGTGACACCGTATTTATTGAATGTTTTGAAATTCATTTTCACAAGTCTTAAAAAGGTGAATGCAAGAAAAGTTACTTGCCGCATATGCAAGACTGCTTTCAAGAGGAGACCCCAATAAAGAGGACTGGTGTGGAACTGCAAGTATGCAGAAGCACTTGCAGACTAAGAATCCGGTCAACTTTGCAAGGGAAGAGTTAAGGAGATTGAGAGAGGCTCCTCCTGCTTCATGAGGAGGCCCAAGTACCAGTGGAGCAACACCATCAACCTCTACTGCACAGCCTAATATTCGTCCCCAATTTGGAACCCTTTAAGAAAAAAAGTAAGAAGGTTGGGAGCTCTGTATGCCATCCTAAAACATAATCATCCATTAGTTATACAGAGATCCACCCTGTATCAGACTCATTTGTAGAAGTGTGAATTTGAGATTATCTGCCACCAAAAAACCCTCAACTACTTATATTCGTTACTTTTTAACTTCGTCGAGTAGTCGTATTGTGAGTATTTACCTTAACGTTGTCCGTTAAAAGTTTGTGAATGTGCACGGCTTCGGACAACTAGTAAATGCCATATTTGAGACATCGGTGTAATCAGCTGGAACAGGAGGATATCGTTTTCTTCAACCTCAGCAACAAACATTCTGCAAACTGAAAAAAGAGTTAAAAATGTATATGTTGTACATATGTCCAAGATTAATTTAAATGTACATCAAAACATTTGATCTCAATAGGATTGGGGATGAAAAGCAATAATCAGAGGTTATATTTCGCAAGCAAAATAGGAAATATCATTGCATTATACAAATGTTAGGCCGAGATTGGTTGCTCACTTTAGTTACATTGCAATTTTCGGCTAATAACATATGGAGAGCAGTCAGTGGATCTGGTGTGTCAAGTTGTTCACCACCACGTGGTATACTGTATTGGCAGGACAGCTTGTGGCGATCAGTACGTCTCATGGTTGAGATATCTGTATAATGAGATAGAACAGGGGGCAAATGAAGTTTAGTGTTATTAAAAAACATGGAGAGCGTTCTAAAATACAACATTGAGCAATCAATTACATGTGCAGTGCCTGGGGAGGAAGGAGCACGTGACGCACTACTTAAAAAATGATATGCGTCTGGATTAAGTAATTTGCCCAGAAACATCACCTACTAAGGCAAAATATTTAAGTTATAAGAGCTGGAAACCATGCTAAAATACACTTATGCCAAAAACATTACTTTTGCTATGCATGGGGCACGTGATGCACTACTTACACAAGAAAAACCACAACGTATTCACTTGAACAGTACGTAGCACACTGCTGCGGGAACGGCTACGTGCCGGATGGCAAATTAAAGAAACGCCGCAGGATTAAGTGATTTGCACAGAAACATCATAACTAAGGCAAGTTATTCAATAAACAAGAGATGGAAACCGTGCTAAAATACACTATTCCCGACAATATTACTTTTGCAATGCATGGGGCACAAGACGCACTATTTTCATGAGAAAAACGACATAGCATTCACTTGAACAGCACGTAGCACACTGCTGTAGGAGCGGCCACGTGGCGCTTGGCAAATTAAACAAACGCACCAGGATTAAGTGATTTGCACAGAAACAAAAGTTACGAAGTCAACTTTAACAATATAAAATGCAAGAAAGTGTGCTTAAAAACATCATTGCCAAATCAAACATGAATTTGCATGTACGCGGTATTTAAAGATTGTTCAGATTAATTAATTTAATTACTCTTAAAAAAGTGCTCACCTACGAAGAAGTGGATACGAACACTCTCAATGGCTGTGACTGCAGAATTGTGATTGGGCATGCTGTAATTGAGCATGCGCAAATAAAATGAAATACGTTAGGGGTACGTAGCCAGACGGTGGGACGTATTGTGCACATGCATAACATCAACATGCATGTGCTACAACAAACATGCATGTGCAAAGTGAAGGCAACTCCTACGGGGTACACACATAGATGGAGTTCGGATGTCCCCGTGGTCTTGAAGTGGCTTCAGGAGGGGGGCTTTGCAGCGCTCCTCCATAAAATAAAATATATAATTAGCCATGCCCCGGAATTGGGCACGGGAGGGGGGCCATGCGGCCCACTTCCCATCATAAAATTGAATATGTATACTCCGCCTATTGTCATCATACCATAAGCGCACCCTTCCGATCACGCGCTGAAGACTAATTGGCTGTCAAGTGGTTGTCAACATTCGAAACTAGAAACTGTTGCCTGCTATTTTATGTCTCGGTATAAGGGAGGCTGAAGAAGCTTGTGAAATGTGTGTTTAAAACATGAAAAGGGGGACGGTAGGCACACCCTGATCCTCTAGGTCTCCTCAGGGGTCCCACAAGGTCTCTCAGGGCCCCTATTTTTTTGGGGGGAAATCGCGGGGTGCGCATATGAACCGCGCAATCTAGTGATATTTAAAAAAAAAAAAGACGTTGGCTTCCATGCGTCTTTGGTAATTTGCATTCTTTCAACTGTTTATAGGAGATGCAGCAGTGCTGTATCAAATATCCACCACTGAGTAAGAAAAGGTAACGATAACACAATTTTACCTGCTAAGTTAATTTCTACCTATAGGATAACAGTGCGCAACTCCATAAAAAAAGAAAAAAAGAAATACAAATAATTTAAGTATATTATGAACAATGTATAATAATGAAAAAGAATATTTTTATGTAAATAAATAATTTAAAAAAGTGTAATGTAATTTAAAAAATAACATCTAAAAATAAAAAGATTAAAAATTAGTAAGAAAATATAAAAAACATTCACAAATTAGCATTTAGAAAATCTATGAAATTCACTGAAAAAAACATAGGTTTCAGACATGTTATAGTTAGGAATTAGCATTTAAAAAACTTTTGAAATTCACTGAAAAAAACATAGGTTTCAGACATGTTATAGTTAGGAATTAGCATTTAAAAAACCTTTGAAATTCACTGAAAAAAACATAGGTTTCAGACATGTTATAGTTAAGAATTAGCATTTAAAAAACCTTTGAAATTCACTGAAAAAACCATAGATTTCAGATAAGTTATAGTTAGGAATTAGCATTTAAAAAACGTTAGAAATTCACAGAAAAAAACATAGGTTTCAGGGGTGTTATAGTTAGCTGGACATTTCACCCGTATAAAACGATTGAAATTCCCCCGTTATAGTTCGTTGTACTAATTATAACTCATGCGCCCGCAATCCACTGCTGAAGATGTCACATATTACATCATTCATGACATGGTCAGTGACATCACTGATGATGGTCGCCAGTAGGTAGTTATAGTTAGGACCTACTTACCATAGGAAATCCACAACATTCTATTTGGAATAACTTGGTGCTGGTGGACGAATCTTCAAGAAAATGGCCTGCTCCGCTCCTTCTCTGAAAGTTTGGGGTTGATTCATCAAGTGGGGGCCGAGAAAAAAGGGGGGTCCCAAAACGTGTTTTCCCCGTGCAATTTTCCATAGGGACCTTTAGCCAGGGCTACAGCCCGAACGGCTGAACGGAATTACATTAAATTTGGCAGAGGGGTAGAGTTCGGTGTGCAGATTGTGCTTGTTTGTTAAATGGTGTAAATCCGTTCCATAGTTCCTGAGAAAATCAAAAGTAAAATCATTGTGATATCTAGAGACAAAGTACTACACGCGTACGGAAATCTGTACAATTAGGAGCACAAGCTGCATGCTGATTGGCTGTCAATTGTCTGTCAACACTCCAAACCAAGAAGTGTTGGGAGCCATCTTGTGCCTCGGTAGAACCGAGTCACAAGAAAACAGTAAAACAAAGTTGAAAAATAAGGAAAGGTGGCAGGGTAGGAACATCCTGACCCTCTAGGCCTGCTCAGGGGGTCCTACATGGATCCTTAGGCCCACATTTTATTTTTTAAATCACGTGGTACGTGTTTTGGGGAGAAAAAAGACCGCCTTATTGTAAATTAGCCCCCGGGGGGCAAATATCGGGGGCAATTTTTTTTATAAAGGGGGGCCCAGAGGGGGGCCCTCTGCCCCGGGGATCGCCATCTCCTGGGGCTTTAACAATATGTATGCGGGGGGCTCATGGAGCCCAGGGGAACATCAGTCCCTGGAGCCTCTTTTTATTTAAAAAAAGCTGTGTGGGGGGTTCCAAGCCCCCCACACACGCCCCGGGGACCGCCACCTACCTGGGGCTCTAATATAGAAAATAGGGGGGGTCGACTACGCAGCCACGGGGACTACCACCCCTCTGGGCTTTTGAATTTTGGGAGAGGGGCTGCGGGGACCCCTTCCTGGAGCCTTTGATGGCCCTGGGGACCAACAACTTTCAGGGCCGGCTTCTGCAGTGTCCAGGGGTGCCTACAGTGCCACCTTCTGCAGTGCCCGGGGTGACAAGAAGCAATGCCAGCTCCCGAAGGACGCAGGGAGGCGGCTGGGACCGTGGGGGCTTTGGGGCTCATAAAAAACAGTTCTTTTCAGAACTAACTTTACTGGTCAAAGAAAGAGCTATATTTCTATGATAGTATGTAAAACTTTCTGTTTTTTTTTCTGCACCAGTTGTTCTCTCTACGCATGCGCATCCTCGTTTCCAAGCCCACGCTTCTTTGCTTTTCTTCAAGTTCACCAAGCAAACCTCTCCTCATTTCAGGTATTACATTTTCTGCTTTCTTCTGCCGGGTCGTGTACCTCATCCGCTGCTATACTTTTGTAATATATTAATAATCATATTCTAGAGGAGGAGCTTCGCGGGCATCCAAGATGGTCGTGTGAGCACAGAGCTTCCCGGACCCGCGCCGCCCTTCGCAAATATCCTGACTACATCCTGATTTTGAAGATGGGCTTTTGTTCGCAAACTCTCGCTGATCTCAACATTCTTTGAAGAATTGAATTCGGACGTTGGGATCCACTTTTATAACGCCTCGAACTTTTGCGGCCCGCCTCGAGACGGACCGGGGGCTTGGTTGCTGGGCAGGCCGAGTAGTAGTTTAACAACAACGGCTGAAGGGGTCTCCTCTCGATCGACCCCAGTTTAACTTTCAGTTTCGTTTTCTACTCCCGGCTCAGATTGATTGAAGCGCTGCCCTGATCGACCCTTGGCGGGCCTGGTGTTTCTACACCGCTGGGTGCTGTCCCTGCTGAGTGTCTCATTTCCAGCTTTCTTGGCGTCTACGCTATTCTGATCCAGTTTCGTTGTCTTCTTGGCCACTCTACACCCGGCCATTTTCACCAGGTCGCGCGGGCCCCACCGGGGTCCCTTCTCCAATATGGTCACCAGACCTGATACTGAGAAACGCAAGATCAAGACACCTCTCCGTGGGGGACAGACCCAGACGAACATTACGGACCATTACTCCCATTTAAAGGGGTCCCCCAGCGGTGCTGGCCGCACTTCTGATGATCCTAAGGCCGATTCTGCTGCGACATCAGAGGTATCGTTGCAAGACGTCATGAGTGCCATCACCAGCATGAAGGCCTCCATGGGACAGCAGTACGAGGCCCTTGCCTCTAAGATCGACACGGTGACCGTCGACGTCACGCTGATTAGAGCGGACTTGGCGAAGACTAACGAGAGGGTCAAATCGTTGGATTTGAAGACTTCCAGTCTGATTACGGATGTCACGGATGCTCAGACTGAGATCGGTAACTTGCGTTCCTCTAACGACATGATGGCTCGTCGCCTCGAGGATTATGAAAATAGGGCCCGTCGTAACAATGTACGCCTTATCGGTGTCCCTGAGAGTCCCGAGACTCCTGCAACCGACCTTCTCGTGGAAGATCTGGTCACAAATTATCTCGCTCCCGCCGGACTTAGCAAATTCTTTGCTGTTGAACGGGCCCATCGAGTCCCTGGCGGAAAGGCGAAGCCGGGTGCCCCCCCGAGACCCATTATTGCAAGACTATTCCACTTTAGGGATAGAGACGCTATCCTTCAAGCCTCGCGGGACAAAGGCCCTGTGAAATTTGAAAATGCCTCTGTGACCTTTACACCGCTCGTTCAGAGGCAGAGGCTGGGATTTCAGGGAGTAAAGAGACGGCTGCGGGACTTGGGCCTTAAGTACGCTATGTTGTTCCCGACCAGACTTCGGATCGAATATGAGGAATGTACGTTTTTCTTTGATCGCCCGGACAATGTTAGTGACTGGCTCGACTCTTTGCCCAAGAGAGACGATCGATCCGGGCACCCCGGTGGCGCCGACGGTGGCGTGCCAGAGTGACACTGTGGATCCTGGCGTCTGAACTTTTCTACTATTTCAGCTGAGTCTGGACATTGGTTCTCTTGTTCTTATTTTCGATCCGCCCGAGGGTGGCGGGGGGTGAATGGGGACTCTTCTTCCTCCTGGGTTCTTTGTGTCGATTAGTTTTATGACGGGGCGACAGGCACACTGCAAAATGGGGTGGCTTATGAGTCGTACGCAGGGATGCAGGGTGGGGGGTGTTGTAACGGGCTTAAGTTGGGGGACGGTGGGGTGTGTGTGTGTGATTCTTTCTATTCACGAGGCATCGTATTGTTTTTTTCATCTGCTCTGGTCATTGGGTCTTGTGTGGGTGCTGCTCTGCCTTCTTCTTGGGGATGGGGGGTGGCGAGTTGAGACTGCTATCCTGGAATGTCAATGGGTTTGGAGACAGGATAAAGCGAGGGGTTGTGTTACAGTTTCTTAGACGCCATTCCCCGACATTGTCCTTTTGCAGGAAACGCATCTAATAGGTAATGCGTGTCAGGCCATGAATAGACGTGGATATCGGCTGGTGGCTCACTCTGGGTTTACTTCTGGTTCCAGGGGGGCGGGCATTCTTATCCTGTCTTCTCTCCCTTTTGAAATCGATGAAGTGACGCTTGACAACAGGGGGCGCTACGCGGCGCTCACTGGTAGATGGGAGGGGAAGACACTGTCCATACTTTCGGTGTATATCCCTCCGGGCCTACAGGCCTCAACTTACGCTGATCCCGGCAGGGTTATATTAGGGCTTCCTGAGGGCCTCCTGATCCTTGGTGGGGATTTTAATTCTGTGGTTTCTGGCACTTCTGATCGTTGTCCCCCTAGGAATTTGGCTAGGTCCCAAGTGTGGCTTAGTGACTTGCTTGAAACCTTTGGGCTGATAGACAGTTGGAGGTTGATGCACCCTATGCAGTTACAATACACCTTCCATTCGGGGGCCCATGGCAGTCTCTCCAGGCTGGATTACTTTTTAATGCCATCGGTCCAATCCTCCTCCATTAGAGAAGTTCGCCAGCTTCCCAGGGGTATTTCTGACCATTCCCCTCTGTGGCTTTGTTTTGAGGTCGGGGTGGGCAGTGAGGGTTAGAGTTGCCCCTATCAATCCCTGGTACTTCCGCAATCCCAAAACCCGCTCTGAACTTGTGAAAGCTATTGACCATTACTTTAATGAAAATGTGGGGTCTGTTTCTTCTTCTGTTTCATTGTGGGAAGCCTTTAAGACGGTTATTCGTGGGCAATCCCTGTCGCTGATTGCCGCCGCCAAGAAGGCTAACAATGTGGAACTTGTACGCTTGGAAACCGAAATAACTGCACTTGAGGATGATCTTAAATTAGGAGTATCTCGCGCAAAGCTGCACTCCCTCAGTTTGAAACCAGCCGATTATAGAACTCTCTTTACTGATGCGGCGAAAGTGATGTATAGAGAGCAACAGGGCAGGTTGTATGATGTGGGAGACAAGGCTGGTAAATTGCTTGCGTGGTTGGACAAGAAAGAGAGAGTGAATTGTGTTGTTCCGGTGATTGAGAGGCCTGATGGTGAGTGTGTTACGGACCCAGTCGACATCGTTCAGTGTTTTGTAGACCAATTCAAGACTGTGTATGCGTCGGTTTGTGATAGGGATGAGGAAGACTCTCGCTTGCTGCTGCGGGACATTGCATTGCCCTGCCTTTCTGACGCCGATAGAGACCTCATAGAGGCACCTCTTACGGTGGATGAAGTCGCGGTGGCCATACGTTCCCTTCGTTCTGGCAAGGCAATGGGCCCCAATGGTTTACGCATTGAACTGTACAAGCTGCGACCCGACAAAATGGCGCCCTACTTAAGGGGGATGTTCCTTGAGGCTTTGGAGTCTGGTTCCCTTCCTGCTGATCAATGACTTGCTACCATTGTAGTTATCCATAAGGAGGGTAAGCCGCGGGATCGTTGTACTCCGTACAGACCTATTTCTTTACTTAATGCCGAACCTAAAATTCTAGCTAAATTGTTGGCTAATCGCTTGATTCAGGTGATCGGTGACTTGATCCATTCGGACCAGTCCGGTTTCATCCCACATCGCAACACCGCCCTTAATCTTCGGAGACTCCATGGATTTCTCGCGAGGGCTGGGACACTCACTGAATCGGCCATTTAGGCTTCCCTTGACGCTACCATGGCCTTCAATACCATTGAGTGGCCCTACCTTTGGGCGGCCCTCTCGAAGTTTGGATTTGGCCCGGTGTTCATCGCCTGGGTGAAACTTCTTTACGAGAGGCCTTTGGCTCAGGTGGTAGTTAACGGGAAGGTGTCCGGTGTTTTTACACTTGGGCGTGGTACTCGGCAGGGCTGCCCGCTGTCTCCGCTGCTTTTTACCCTCGCTTTAGAACCTTTGGCGGAATGGCTCCGTTGGGAGCCTTCAATGCGGGGCATTCGGTGGACTCCCGATTTTGAGGATCGTATTTCGCTATACGCGGATGACATCCTTCTCTACCTCACCTCCCTTCGGAAGTCCTTGAATGTACTTTTTGATGTTTTGACCTCTTTTGGAAAGAACTCGGGTCTCATTATTAATTGGGCTAAATCCTGCGTCTACGTTTTGGCAGGAGATCTCCCTCCATTGCCTCGTAGATTTCCAATTCAAGTAATTGAGAACGGCTTTAAGTACTTAGGGATTTATGTCTCCTTGGACCCCTCTGTGCTCTACGAGCGTAATTTGTTACCCCCCTTCAGTGGCTCAAGCTTGATGTTGCACGCTGGCATAAGTTGCCACTGTCACCACTCGGTCGTGCAGCTCTTTTCAAGATGATGTCGCTGCCTTGATTTTTGTATGCACTTCAGAATTCATTTGACCCAGTTCCTTCGGGTTATTTTCGTGAAGTGGAGAGCCTACAGAGACGACTAGTCTGGGACGGGCGCGCGCATTGCTCTTTCCAAACTGACGCTTCCGTGGTATGACGGTGGCATTGTCCTCCCAGACATAAAGCGTTATAATTGGGCTTCTCAGTTGAGTGCGGTCAACCACGCGACTTACGCTCCCGCCCTGCCCCGGCTTTCGCTATGGATAAATATCTTCTGCCATGAGGGAATTTCAACAGGGCGCTGTATTCCAAGGGGCTCTATAGAACACTGACCGGTCCCACTAAAATTGCTGTACGGGTGTGGCAGGGCGCGAATGCGGCATTGGGGTGGTGTGGTAGATTTACCCACGCGACCCTTTGTATGATTCTGAAGGTTTGGGACATTTGTGGAGAACGAAAGGCTTTGATAAATGGGATATGATTGGTATAAGCAAGGTAGGTGATCTATGGTCTAAGGGTAACGTTAAGTCCTTCGATGTGCTGAAGGCGGAGTACGAGCTCAGTGACACGGAATTCTTTAGGTATGCTCAGGTCCATCATGCTCTATTGTCAGTTTTTGCTGTGGGTGATGATATTCCTGAGTCCTCCCCCCTTGAGGAGCGCATCCTAGATGGCCATGTGCCCGACAGCACAATTTCACTGATCTATAAGAAACTGATCAATAATAGAGCTGATTTGCTTGTGCGCCTCAGGGCTTTGTGGAGTGCTGACGGACTAGAACTGGATGACGAAGATTGGCAATCTGCTCTGTCCTCGCCTAAGGAAGTTGCCATACCTGCTCGCCTTAGGTTTGTCCAGGTTAAGATCCTCCATCGTGTGTATGTTACTGGTCCGAGTCTGGTTCGTATGGGTTATTCTTTAGACGGGTTGTGTAAGCGTGGTTGCGGTATGACTGGCCCCTTCCTCCACATTCTATGGGACTGTCCGGAGGTGGTTGCTTTTTGGTCCCGAATACATGTGGTGATGGAAAGGGTTACTGGTGTGTCGCTGCTGCCCGAAGCCAGGCGTTGTCTGCTGAATGTCTGGGAACCTAACGATTACAACACGGCGCAGATTAATTGGGCGACCCTTGGTAATATGGTTGCGAAGAGAGATATCGCTCAGCTCTGGGGCTCCCACAGGTCACCCACTGTATCAAAATGGAAGGAGAACATGGATTGGTGCATGTTTCGGGAGAAAACTGTTTATTTGTCACGGGGCAGGCCCAAGAAATGGGGCAGGATCTGGTCACAATGGAACGCATATCGTGGAAATGTATGTGCTCCCCCACATGATTCATCTCCCGATGCCTCCTTGTCCCCCTAACGGGCATTCCGATTTCTATAATTTACTGTATTACTGCTTGTTTCCTCGCTGCTCCCCCTCCCCCCCACGAATATTGATTGCACTATATGTACTGTACGCTGGAGCTCGGCCTACATGGACTCATGATCATGCTTCACTGTATTTTTGCCTTGTGAGTTTTGTTAATATGTTTATTTGAATAATTTCAATAAAATAAAAAAAAATAAAAAAAATCATATTCTATCTATATTTATTTGAAACCTTTTGCCGAGGCGCCAAACGTTAATTACATACTCCGTCCTCCGCCATTTTATTAGTTATCCTCTGTTATTTTTATTATACCTGCTACTTTCATTTTACCTCCCGCCTATCTTCTCTGTGATCCATGAGATTTCCTGCCACAGACACCACAGTGTTTGTCGTTGGCCTCCGATCTTATCAGACTTGGTCACACGCATACCTAAAAACTAATTTGAAGCATGTAAGGCACAGCCATTACAACGCTTGACCATCACCACAAAGCCATTAACATGCTTATGCCTTTATCATGCGCGGTAAAGCCATATGCGTGCTAATGAATTTGTGGTGACAGTCATGCGAGGTTATGACCGCGTTGTAATGGCTGTTTCCCCCAGGACACTGCAGGAACCGGGTCTGGGTGTGGCGAACTCCAGGGCATCAGGCGGTGGGCCACGCAGCCTCCCTCACACAATATAGAAATCTCCGGGGGTGGTCATTTTCGTGGTTTGAGGCCCACACAGTTAATTTTGTAGGGGGGTAGGTTTGCATGCGAAAATGTCTCAAGTGGTTTGTAAATGTGGTACACATGGTTTTGTTTTACTTTGATTTCCTTTCTATGTTGTAGTCCATCAAGAGAAAATATAACTTATTGTGCAGCCAGTACTTTTCAACCCTAGTGTCAAACATCTTACTATAGTACTTCAAATTATAAATATTATTTTTGTTGTGGACGGGCCCCCCCCCCAAAAAAAAGTATATCGTTTTTTATTAACTTTTATTAAAACAACAATAACTGTAAACGTAACTTAAAGATAATATAATAAACAAATAGAAAAATAACTTTAATAAAACAGTATTATAAACCAATTGTGATGTGGACTCCAAAAGACGTTGGCTAGGTAATCTGCAAAACAGAAAAGAAAAAGAGTTTAAAGTTATGTAGATGTGACTAAATAAGGTGAAGCATTACAAGTGAAGGTTATGTTATGTTATGTTAAATGGTTTTGTATAGCGCTCAGCTGCCCCAGCCAAGGGGCGTCCCGGCGCTGTCACTGACAAGGAGGGCAGCTGTCCCCACTGAGAGCACAGCAGAACTCAACAAACAATCATGTGGAGCTTACTTTAAAGGAAAAAGGTGGGTCTTAATGGCCTTCCTGAACGTCAGCAAATCCTCTAAACCACGGATCTGGGACAGAAAAGCTTTCCATAGTTTAGCGGTAAGATAGCAGAACGAGCGGCTGCCCAAATGGGAGCGCTTCACCCGAGGAACTGCTACCAAGTGCTGGCCCTCAGAGCGCAGTGATCGCAGGGGAATATACGGGGTCAGTAGCGTACAGAGCATCGGTGGAGAAGCGAGCTTTAGAATCTTGAAAGAGAGACAGAGAGCTTTAAATTGGATCCGCTTTGCCACAGGAAGCCAATGAAGTTTGCTAATAGTTTCGGCAATAGGCTGGAAACAAGGGAGACCTACCAGAGTTCTCGCTGCCGCATTTTGTATGCCCTGCATTCCCCTAATCTCTGCCTGGTTGGACCCTAGCAGCAAGGAGCTAGCGTAGTCCAGGCGAGAGGATAGTCGATTGCACTATTAGCTGGTGGGTAGGAGGGTAAAAAAAATTCAGAATGGGCCTCAGACTCCGTAGGAGCCCAAAACACGTAGCTGCTGTTTTTTTAGTGTGGGTGCAGAGACTGAGGGAGGAGTCTATCCATACCCCGAGATTTTTAACTTCTGTTTTTGGGTCTGGGATTTTCCCTAGTGTATCTGACCACCATTGTTCACCCCAGGAGTTGGCATTTTTCCCCACTAACAGAACTTCTGTCTTACTCACATTTAGCTGCAAGTAATTGGCAGTCATCCAGTTAGCCACAGCCTTCAGGCCATTCTTAAACCTGGAGGCGCTCAGAGTGGAATCATCCGTCAGGGCAACCGCTAGCTGTGTGTCGTCAGCATATGAGATCATTGACAGTTAACATTGCTTGGCGCCCGCAGCCAGTGGCTTAACATGGAGATTGAACAAAGTGGGGCTGAGCGCCGAGCCCTGAGGGACCCCCTGCTCAATGGATCGTTCATGGGATAGGAACGGGGGAGTGGAAACCCGAAAAGATCTTCCAGTTAAAAAAGATCTGAACCACTCCAATGCCCGTCACATGACACCCGCTTCTTCCAGACGATGTAGCAGGACACCAAGCGAGACCGTGTCAAAGGCGGCACTTAGATCCAACAGGATCAGTGCCGCCGTTTGACCAGAGTCCAGAATGGTCCGCAGGTGTTCGGTCATGGCTAGAAGTGCCGTCTCTATGCTGTGGCCGGAGCGGAAGCCATGCTGAGAGGCATCCAGTGTATTGTTGGAGCACAGAAAGCTGGTAAGAGTACTATTGACGTATGATTCTGCTACCTTAGCCACCCAAGGAGATAGGCCTGAAATTCTCTGGTTTGGTGGGATCCAACGTTGGCTTTTTAATGAAAGGGGATACCCACGCCTGTTTCCAGTTCGCTGGTATCATGGCCGACAAAAAGGAGGAATTGATTATCTGACGAAGGGGATTTAAAAAAAGCGCGGACGCTTCCCTATATTGGGCGGGTTGTAGGGGGTCAGCAGGAGAGCCAGACTTAATTTTCCCACACAGTCTGTTAAGCTCTTCATGGGAGATTTCAGGGATCGCCATGAGTTTGGTAATCGGCTCAGGACTGGAGGGAATAGGTTTACAAGGTACTGGTATAGGTGGGAAAGATCTATAAATTGCACACACTTTTTCCACGAAGAAGGAAGCCAACTCTTCACAGTGTAATTCAGAGGTGGTAACAGGTGCCAAGGATCTAATGGAAATAGGATCTATTAAAATTTAAAAAATGCATTTTGAAGGGTTCGGGCTGAGTTTAATCTCCTTGGCATAGTAGGCTGCACGTGTCCGGCAGATAGCTCTATGGTAGTTTTTAAGTGCTGCAATATAGCGCACTTTTATTTCTGGGTCATAACCTTTCCTCCAGTCCCGTTCAATTTTTTTACACGATTTCCTCAGTATAGTTAGGGAATCATTATACCATGGGCTGGATTCTTGAGAGCGCCCTTTGATCCTATTGGTACGGAATCAAAGAGTCCAAAGCCCGAGTTATCCAGGCACAAAACAACTTGTACCCAGACTCTACGTTGTCAAGAGGTTCGAGGGGGTCTGTTCTAAGCAGGGCGTAGAAATCGTCAAGACATAATTTCCGCCATGGGCGCTTGCGAACTGGTTGTTTGGTGATCATACCTAAAGGTTCCTTTAGAGGTAAGGACATTCCGACCAACATATGATCTGACCAAGAAACCGGGATGGGGGCAGCTACTATGGCTGATTCAACGTTGGAAAAGATGGGATCAAGCAGATGTCCCCCGCAGTGGGTAGGGCTTGCAACTAACTAGTGCAGCTGAAATGCCGCTAAATCTGCTAGCAAACTGCCAATATTCTTATCTTCAATAAGGTCGAAATGGAGATTCAAGTCTCCAAAAATGCTAAAATTAACGGTTCCTACAGACAGCGTCCCAACTGCTTCCATGAATGCATTTTTTTAGCTACTGGCTTGACCGGGCGGCCTATACACCAACACCACAGAGAGGGTCAGATGGAGGTTTATCAAGATGCTAAAACGGGCACATTCGCACCCCTCTATATCGACTTGATAAAAAGGCAGGAGTAGCGATATTTAACAATCACTGCAATACCCCAGCCCCTCGTTTCCCTATTTATAGTGTACACGGAGTAGCCGGGCGGCAGAGCTAGGTTAAGTACCGTTGTCATATCATCCTGCAACCAGGTCTCCGTTAGGAAAAAAATATCCGGACTTTTATCACTAATGAGGTCATGTATTTCAGCATGGTGCTTAGCTAAGGATCTTACATTCAGCTGGAGAATTAAAAGCCGTTGTTGATGGTAGATGACTTTAGGGGGCGGGAGTACTGTAGGTTTAGGGAGTGAAAACATCCCACAAGTACAGTGAAAGGGGCAACTCAAAGGGTGGAGTGGGGTCCTATTACATTGGATACCTGAAGGGTTCAGATGTAGAAGAGTTTCCCTTGAATAGATGCGCCCAGCCGGCTCACCTCGACCAGCGTTCCTGGCGAGAGGCGACGTACTGGCGCGGACGGGCGCAAACGGTCTTGCCTTTGGCGTGTCTTCGGCGCGCCATCGGTGCGCCCGCTGCGCATTTGGAGGGGTATCCCACTTTATACTCGGGAGCCAGTGAACTTGCGCCACGATCTAAAACGGAAGTCTACTCACTTCTGGTGTGTGCAGCGAGTCTGTCTTCCCTCCACAACAATCCGACCAAAGTCAGCGGTGGACCAGGGAAGCGGCAAGAAGGTAGGTAAGTTAAAAACACAATCAAATTAAAAAGAAAGCACAAGACTCCAAAGTAACTAAATTCAGCCCTTCGTGCATAGCGCAGTGACAGCGTCTCCTTGCTTCGTGAGTCAAGCAGGAGAGAGAGATGTTGGCCCTTAAATGCTTCAGAGAGAAAAAAGGCTAGACTGCAACTTGCGCTACGATCTAAAACGGAAGTCTACTCACTTCTGGTGTGTGCAGCGAGTACGTCTTCCCTCCACAACAATCTGACGGAAGTCAGCGGTGGACCGGGCAAGCGGCAAGAAGGTAGGTAAGTTAAAAACACAATCAAATTAAAAAGAAAGCGCAAGACTCCAAAGTAACTAAATGCAGCCCTCTGTGCATAGCGCAGTGACAGCGTCTCCTTGCTTCGTGAGTCAAGCAGGAGAGAGGGAGGTTGGCCCTTAAATGCTTAAGAGAGAAAAAAGGCTAGACTGCAACTTGCGCCACGATCTAAAATAGAAGTCAACGCACTTCCGATGTGTGCTGCAAGTCCCTCTTCCCTCCACAACAATCCGACCGAAGTCAGCGGTGGACCGGGGAAGCGGCAAGAAGGTAGGTAAGTTAAAAACACAATCAAATTAAAAAGAAAGCGCAAGACTCCAAAGTAACTAAATGCAACCCTTCGCGCATAGCGCAGTGACAGCGTCTCCTTGCTTCGTGAGTCAAGCAGGAGAGAGGGAGGTTGGCCCTTAAATGCTTCAGAGAGAAAAAAGGCTAGACTGCAACTTGCGCCACGATCTAAAATGGAAGTCTACTCACTTCTGGTGTGTGCAGCGAGTACGTCTTCCCTCCACAACAATCTGACCGAAGTCAGCGGTGGACCGAGGAAGCGGCAAGAAGGTAGGTAAGTTAAAAACACAATCAAATTAAAAAGAAAGCGCAAGACTCCAAAGTAACTAAATGCAACCCTTCGCGCATAGCGCAGTGACAGCGTCTCCTTGCTTTGTGAGTCAAGCAGGAGAGAGGGAGGTTGGCCCTTAAATGCTTCAGAGAGAAAAAAGGCTAGACTGCAACTTGCGCCATGATCTAAAACGGAAGTCTACTCACTTCCGGTGTGTGCAGCGAGTCCGTCTTCCCTCCACAACAATCCGACCGAAGTCAGCGGTGGACCAGGGAAGCAGCAAGAAGGTAGGTAAGTTAAAAACACAATCAAATTAAAAAGAAAGCGCAAGACTCCAAAGTAACTAAATGCAGCCCTTAGCGCATAGCGCAGTGACAGTGTCTCCTTGCTTCGTGAGTCAAAGACAATTAGAACTGCAACTAAGAAATCACAACAATGGAAATCTGGGCCTTGTACTGTTGTTGTGTTTTCCTGGTAGCATAAGCACAGTAGGCTGTTCTAACGTATTCAGTCTCGATTAATTTACCACCTCCCCCAGGGGCTTTTAAATGTTGGGAGAGGGGTCAATAATTGTGCTGACTATTCTCCTTTAGCGTGCAGTACTATATTGTTTTATAAAATGTATAACTCTTCAAACCATCTTTGCTCTTACGACGTACGGCCACTATTGCCGTAATTGCTTTTAAAAGTAATATACGCTTAATTAAAGTTTTAAAAAACAATTTTCATGATTATCCCAGATAATGTCTTCCCTTAATATGTACAATAAATACATAAATATATGTTTTTGAACAATTAGAATCTTTTGCGCCGTCAGCGTTCGGGGTGCCGTACATGATGTCAGGCGGGAAATTTTTATTTTTTCTTTTATAAAAAAACGCGGGGTATGCGTTTTGGGCGAAAAATAAAAAATGCGAAGCCCGCTTTATTGTTAATTAGCCTCCGGAGGGGGCCAAATCCCGGGGGCAAATTTTTTTTCATAATGGGGGGCCCTGAGGGTCCCCCCTGCGCGGGGATCGCTACCCCCTGGGTCTTTAACTATATGTATGCGGGGGGCCTCATGGCCCCCCGGAGTGCCGGGGACCGCCTCCCCCCCGAGGCTCCCCCCTCTTGAGGCCTCTTTTTTTTAAAAAAAACTGTGCAAGGGGGTTTTAAATGTGGTATTTTGCTTTCCTTCCTGTCTTGTAGTGGATCCAGGGTAAATATAACGTGTTTTATACAGCCAGTACCTTTCTGCCTTGTACCATAGTAACAGTTCATGGATCACTTGCGTGAATACAGAGGTTAGAAGTTCACCAGAATATGTTGCTAATTGAAATAGTTACTGTGCTGGAGATTTATATTTATTTTTTTCATAGGAACCGTTAGTCGTAGAAGAAGTCAGTGGAAAAGTTTTGTAAGCGATTCCTTCCTGTTCGGGGAGTATTAGGGTAACGTACTCCAAGCGGGACTTTGCGAAGCTTAATGTTCATTGGCTGTGAAGTATTAAAAGTAGAAGGTTTGGCAGTAATTCCTTGCTCGTCTGTGAAACAACATGGACATTTTATTGGCTAAAGTGTTCCGAGCACAAGTTTGCTCCTTATTGGGTGGGACGGTTCACTGTTGTCAGTGATATTGTGATGCATTTTCCAAAGGAGTATGGGGAAAGGAAGCAGTAGAGGGCAGGATAGGAACACTATTAACTCTGTACAGTGCCCATAAGGTGGTGGAGAGGGATTATGAGGGAAACAATTTTTTTTATATGTTTCAAGGGCGATTGATATAATTGCCGTGTGGTGTATAAATCACGACGGAAAAATGACAGTGTCGTGCGCTGTTTTTTTAATCAAGTTTGTAGGTGACATACTTCTTAGGAGTACTATTTACTTATAATGTGGTGTTTACTTTCCTGATGGGGAGGTGGGGTTGCGCAGCAAAAAAATCAGTCTAGGTTTGAAACAGTTTTTATTAAGCAAATACAAATAAACTTTCTTCAGAAACTGTCGCTGTATATATGAAAGGGGTGACAATTAAAAATGGAATTTCATTAAATATCAGTTAAGCGTGGCTATATACTTCTTTTTTGTGCTACAGTTTGTAAAAGTGTTGCCCCACATTCTTGATGATGTAAGAGGGAATCAGTTACTTTTAGATAAAGTAGAATAGAAGTGCTACAGCAAACGCTCCTGCACTAGATTATCTCAGATCAAAAGAACAAGTAAAAAACAGTAAAATACAAATGATTTCATATTACATAGAAATGCATGCAATATTATTTTTCAAATTTGTATTCTGTACAATTCAGGAACGTGCTGTCGTAGTGCTTAGAGGTTGCAGACTGTTCTGCTAATAATTCACATACTCACTAAAGAATATATATGATGGTACTCTTATAATATAAAGTATAGGTCCTAGATATTCTTCAGGGAGAAGGTGAATAGGAACCGCAAATAGAATAGAAATGAGAAAATAACATTCAGAAATGTAGGGTTTATTAAATATTTAAAATAACAAAGTATGCATTTTAGCTATATTTTTTGTTTTGCTGTTTCGTAAAATATCTTTCTTGAAAAAAATATCTGATCAAGTACTTTTTAATATTTGAAAGTTATATTGTAGATGGCACTGAAAAATCTCCCATTCCTCTTCTGTAGCAATAGGACAATCTATTATAATATAACGATTGATACCATTGTTACAGTAAAAAGAAAAGGAAAATAAAGTTATGTATTTAACAGAACATCCGTAATGAAATACTTTCGATCGGTAAATATTTACTGAACTTCTTTTCTCCGGGAGGTGAAAAAGTTTGATCTTCGTGGTGACGGGTCATAAACTCTTCTGAGATCATGACGGTGAGAATAATAATATGTATATATTCTCACAGCACATGGTCACAAGGGGAAAATAGACTGAAAACAGCAAGCCGGTATCGTTGCTTACTTATCGTTACTCTTTGTGACGACGGATCGTGAACTCCACTAAGATCACCAAGACTGTTAATGTTATAATATACATATTAACAGTATGTGATCTCTAGGGGAAAAAACAATAGCAAGTGGAAGATGGTGAAGTTGATTGTAAATGTTTAGGGTTTGCGTCGACGGGTCACCAACACCTCTCAAGCGAAGTACAGTGTCAATATTATAATATAAAAAGTCACTATATATAAGGTGAAAGGAGCCAGAAAAGGAGAAATGTTTGTTATGATCTATCTGTTTCTAAAAACAAGCTGCTGACGTTACAGAGAAAAAGCGAAAAACATGCAATAACATTTTTTTCTACATATAAATGTTTAAATATTGATAAATAGCTACAAATTATAACTAAATACTATGCCTATGCCATATTGAAACAACTTACACTTCCGGAATATGTTTGTTGACACAAAAAGAGAATCCGATGCTAGAAAACGGAACCTGCAACATAGATTGGCGACTCAGAAATAACTCGCGAAAACGAAACTAATTGCACAGTATCTGTGGTTTATTTAGTTTTCGGTTGTTTAGTAGTCTACGGAAGGAAGCAGTGGGTCCGCCTATTTAGATGGAACGTTTTGCAGTTTACACATGCTCACGTTTTAACTGTTTTTCTTCTGCACGTGCTCGGAAAAGTTACAAACTGTGAAGCTGTAAAGGTTTCGATTTCGATCGTAACACATATAAGGTATTATCATCTACATACGTTGGAGAGTTTAAAAAGTGTTACTCTGTAAAATGTGTTCTTTGCATTTTCATGATTAAAAACATGTAAATAGAAAATATAAAAAAAAGATATCCTTATCATTAGAAGAAATAAAAAAGGAATAATATTTGTTATTATTATGCTCTTTAATTTAAAAAATGCTAGCATTTGTAAATCGTAAACCTACCCTCGGAAAGGTGTGCTGGCGCCTCGGGCGTTGGGAAGATTAATAAATAATAATTGCCTTTTTCTATGCACCTGCAAACTTGGGTTTTAAACTTTCAATTGCCCAGTCTGTATCTTTACACTTCCTCCAAACATTCTGCTACTGCTATTTTACTATTGTAGTGAGCCATACAGCAGTATGTGTTTATCTATACACTGTTTTAAAAGTGAAGAAGTTATACATTCAGCTCAACACTCTCCTTGGACAACTGTAATCATCCAGTCAGTGTCTAAGTAGTAATGGAGCAAAGTAGGCCTTAGGCCATGGACTGTTTTAAACTCTTATAGACTATGCTTGCAGTCTTCTATGCACCTGCAAACTTGTCTTTTATATGTTCAATTCCCCTGTCTCTATCCTTACACTTCCAGCAAACACTCTGTCACTCCTGTTATAGTTTTGTAGTGACTCATTGATCAGTGTATAGTAATCCATTCACTATATTAAAACACTAATGGGTAGATGTACAATAACTGCCATATCCCCAGGGATATGCCAGTTATTGTGCACTGTGGCATCATCTCTATGGATGTGCCGTATTTAGAATGTGGTGCACTATGGGGCAAAAACGGTACAGATATGTGATGTATCTGTGCCGTGAAGGTGGCGCATTGCTTAAGTTGTGTTGCAAGTGCAACGCATCTCTAGCAATGCTCAGGGGCTCTATGCTCACAATGCTGAGTCAATCCTTTCACCTGCTTCGAGCAAGTGTAGGGTTTTGACGCAGCATGAGTTCAAAAGTGACAAAGTGAAATCTTGTATATTTCACTCAGCCACTTTTAGGAGGTGTTCCTGCGCCGGAACGCCTCCCATCCCCCGCTTCAAATCATTATAGACTATGCATTCACTGTTGTATACAGCAGCAAACTTACCTTTTATATCTTCAATTAGCCAGTGTGTATCGTTACACTTTCACCAAACACTCTTACACTACTGTTTCAGTATTTTAGTGAACCATACAGCAGTATATGCTTATCTATACACTGTTGTAAAAGTAAAGCTGCTATACATTCAGCCACACACTCTCCTTGCAGAATTGTAATCATTCAGCCAGTACCCAAGTACTGATGGTGGAAAGTGTGCCTTAGGGCATGGACTGCTTCAAACACCTATAAACTATGCATGCAGCGTTCTATGCACCGGCAAACTTGTGTGTTATACCTTCAATTCCCTAGTCTGTATCTTTACACTTTCACCAAACACTCTCACACTACCGTTTCAATATTGTAGTGAGCCATTCAGCAGTATGTGTTTATCTATATACTGTGGTAAAACTGAAGCTGTTATAAATTCACTCAGGCTCTTTCCTTGCAGAACTGTAATCATCCACTCACTACCTAAGTACTCATGCATTAAAATGGGCCTTACGCCATAGACTGCTTCGAACCCCTATAGACTATGCATGCAGTCTTCTATGTACTTGCAAACTTGTCTTGTATACCTTTCACTCCCCAGTTTGTATCCTTACACTTCCACCAAACACTCTGTCACTGCTGTTTTAGTTTTGTAGTGACTAATTCATCGGTATGTAGTAATCCATTCACTACATTAAAACACTAATGGGCACATATACAATAACTGGCATATCCCCAGGAATATGCCAATTATTGTGCACCGTGACACCACCACCATGGATGCGCCGTATTTACAATGCGGTGCACCATGAGACAAAAACGGCACATATATGTGATGTATTTGTGCTGTAAAGGTGGGCATTGTTTGAGTTCTGTTGCAAGTGCAACACATCTCCAGCAATGCGCTGGGGGCCCTATGCTCAAAATGCTGTGTCAATCCTTACACCTGCTTCAAGCTAGTGCAGGGTTTTGACACAGCATGAGCCCAAAAGTGACAAAGTGAAATCTTGTAGGCCGCTTTTAGGAGGTGTTCCTGCGCCGGAACGCCCCCCTCTCTATCCCCCCCATGTAGGAATGTCTCCTTCTTGTAGAGTGATTTACAATGTGACGCACCTACCAGATACGTCACATTCTAAATACAGCACACCATGGCGCATCTTTTGCACCACCGCTGCATCAGAAAAGTGATGCAACGGCGGTGTAAAAGAGGCACAAGGGGGATGTAAATCTGCCCCTAACAAACACTTACAAATTCACCCAGGCAGTTTCACTAGCAGTGCAAAGGGAAGCATAAACTTGTAACATATTTATGCACATATATTACATTCAAGTGCTTCAGAAGTACTACAGTATACTATAAGTAAAAACCTTATAGATTTATACTGTAGCATTTCCTTATAGTTCTGCACTTTCACATTCACCATACACTACTAATGTATTCATTCATTCATTGATGCACTACACATTCATTCGAACAAAGTTTTACACACTATCATAGAAATATAGCTCTTCTTTTGACCAGTGAAGGTAGTTCTGAAAAGAACTGGGTTTTTTTAACAAAAAAATGAAACTGCAACCAAAAAAGTGTCCAACAGGAACAAATCATAAAAATTAACGACGTGAACAACGGTGCTCCCGTTTCCTCCGGATAATCAAGTCTATTGATTGTTCACTATAACACAAAAGCTGCAATGAATGACGAGATCTGCAAAATCAGGTTTGATATTTGGGTGGGGACTATTTGCTTGAGGTGGTGGTGCAGTAGATGTGCTGGGAACAGGAGGTGGAGGGTTGTCCCGCAGCCTTTGTGTGCAAGCTCTTGCGTAGTTATTAGGGTGCAGAGTTTTCACATGGCGCACCATTCTTGCAGTTCCAAAGGAATATTTTTTCCTGGGGTCGCCCCTGGAAAGAGTTGTGTCACATAATTTGCATGTAACTTTTGGGGCATTGACCTTTTTTTGATGTTCAGGGAAGGTGAAAAATGTCCATATCACAGCCTCTTTCCTTTTTTGCTGAGGCTGCTCTGGAACAAGTTCCGCTTCTGAAGAGTGCTCAGAAGAGGACTCCACAAGTGCAGCCATACTGAAGTTTGGTTCTAAATTGACTGGAACTCCACAGAAGAGATGGTTCTCCTGAGAAAGTCAAAGAAGAATGATTAAAATGGGTGGGGTCTTGAAACATTTGGAATAGGAAGTCTTATGAATCAATCAAATCTGTTATTTTAAAGTCACATGGCTTTGCGTACGCTTACGGTGCGCTTACGGAGTGCGTACGGACGCGATATCCGTAATTGCTTTTAAAAGTAATAAACGCTGATTAAAAGTAAAAAAAAATATTTTCATGATTATCCCAGATAATGTCTTCCCTTAAAAATTACATTACGTGTACGGGGCGCTGTACATGACATCACACGGAAGCGTTGATACAACGCGTAACGTCAAAACGTAGTTGTAACGTATGCGCCGGTACGTGCAGAGTACGATTACCAGTACAAAGTATGGTACGATCATACGCGTATTGTACTATTACCCTCCAAAAAATGAAAAAGGAAATATATAGAATTTCATTTTAATATATTGGAAAAAATATTAATTAATAAAAAAAAAATAGGGAGTTTCGTTTTGTTATTCTTTTACATTAAGATTATGAAATATAACTTAAAAAAATATATATTTATAATAAAAATGTTGGAAATTACTATAAAAAGAAAGAAATATAATGAATAATACATTTTAAAACCTTATAAATTCACTGAAAAAAACCATAGGTTTCAGTCACTTTATAGTTAGGAATCAGCATTTAAAAAACCTTAGAAATTCACTGAAAAAACCATAGGTTTCACACAATTTATAGTAAGCTGGACATTTCACTCATACAAAACCATTGAAATTCCCCCGTTATAGTTAGTTCAGCTAACTATAACTCGTGCGCCCGCAATTCACTGCTGATGACGTCACATATTACATCACTCATGACATGGTCAGTGACATCAATCATGACATCACCTATGGTTTTTTCAATGAATTTCTTTCTCTATATTACCTACTGGCGGTTGCCAGTAGGTATATATAGTTAGGATTTTTTCTCTATGGGATTTTTGAAAATTCTATGTCGAATAACTTTGGCGTTTGAGGACGGAATTGGCTGAAATTTTCAGGAAAATGGAACATTTTGTTTATGAGCAGCCTGAGAATTAACGTTCAAAAAAATATATATATCTGTAAGCGCGCTCCGGGCAGCGCCCCGGTTCGCGTACCTGACGCGTAACGGAACTTCGCGAAGCGAAGCTGATTGGCTCTCCGGTGTCTGTCAACATTCTAAACAGTCCGGAGCGGCCGCCATCTTGTCTCTCGGTAGGATCGAGAGACAAGAGGAGGCCAAAACAAAGGGGTAAATGACCATAAGGATCCTCCCTGACCCCCTAGGTTTGATGTGGAGGCTTTAAAAGGGCCCCGCGGGGGAAAAAAAGAATAATATTTTTTTCGTTTTTTTTGCGTGGGGAGCGTCCGGTACGCGCACCGGGAAGCGGTCTGGGGAGCGTACTATAAGGAAAAAAGAATGCTAGACTTTTTAAATATTGTATGTTTATTGATTGTTCATTTTTTGTTGTTGTTTTTTTTGTTTTTTTTATTAAATATAAATTTATTTTTGTGATTCTTTTTCCAAATTTAACAGAACATTTAACAACACATTGTTGGAAATGTCCTCATTTTCAATCAGCGAATCTACTGCATCTACACATTGAACTAATTCATGGTCCCGTGATTCATCCATGAAATCTGAGTCATCATTGTCCTCAATATCTTTTTCTGTGTTGTTCTCCAGAACAATTTTGAAGGAAATATTCTGCTCTCCTTCCATTTTCTTGCTGTAATTTGCATAAAAAATAAATATATCAGTAGAGATAGGGCACTGTTGGGTTTAAGTTCAGACAGGTACTTGTGAGTTTATAACAGAGAAGTAATCTATGGGCACTGTATGGTTTCAGGCGTGAAGTAGTACTATTAAAAAGTGCCTGTGAAGAAGCCTAAGTAAATTCATAATTATACCACAGAAACCTAAATCAATCCATAATTATAATAAACAAGCCTTTCTCAATGTCTAACTCTTACAGAGGGACAGTATATAACTATCTAAAAATGTTTTCCCAAATTAATTTAAAGTGCATGACATAGTTCTCCTTTCAAATTTACAAAATAACATCTTACCTTTTAAAAACAAGTTTAAGTTGTCAGTGAAAATGCTCTTGCAATGTACTTCAGGAAGTAGTAGTCAAAATGGCTGTGTTTCTCTCTCTTTCTTTATATATATTCAGGTACATAACCAATCAAATGTCAGGTAAAAAAATAGAAAATGAAAGTAACATTTTAATTGGTTGTCAATTCCAACAATTCAGATGTGTTTTGTGAAGTAATTTACCTCAGGGTATTTAGAGAGGTCTACAGGCTAAATGGCTAAATGGAATTCCAACCAAATTTGTGAAAATGGTAGGGATTGGTATGTAGTATGAGCTAATCTATATTTGGTGAAAGTGTCTCCAGTGGTTTTTCTGTATATTACTTTCCCACCTTTTTTGAGCGAGCGCTTCCCGGTGCGCGCCCCGGTACGTGAACCGGCAGCGTTACGGGAGTCCTCCATTTTGTGTTTCGGTAGAATTGAGATACAAGATGGAGGGCAAATAATGTTGAGAATGGGTAGAAGGGGGCACGGTAGATGTATCCTGACCCCCTAGGTTTTCTGAGGGTGGCTGAGGAGGCCCATATGTGCGAAAAAAAAACATTTTTTTTCAAATTTTCGCACGGATAGCGTCCGGTGCGCGTACCGGGTAGCGCTCCGGGGAGCGTACTTTGGTGAAAATTAGTGAAAAAAGTTAGAGTAAAATAATAATTGTGAGTGATCAGATGTAGGGTAGCTCTGAAAAGAGCTTTTGGGTCCTGTGGCTGATTTAGGTACCTACAAGTAGGTACCAATGCACAGTCTTAAATTCAGGATGAAAATTCTGTTCCCTTCATCTGAGAAGTGAACTCCATCTGCTCTGTAGATATCTTGCATGTAGTAACGCAAGTTATTGTTGTAGATGGAGCCCATTCCATGGTCTCTCATGTAAGCTGAAACAGACTTATTTACATGCTTCCTCGATTTCTCAATTTGTGGACAAAATTGGTTGGACCACCTCCATTTCTGTCTTTGGCATATATTTGAATATACCAAGGCAGTTTGAGGAAAAAGTGCCATCAATTGGTCAAAGGTGTCTTTTAAAAGCATTTCCAGACCTACCCCAGTCAAAGTGCCCAAGTCATTTCATCCACAGTGCACAATTAACAGGTCAGGTTTTGGCAAATGCAAAAAGGTTTTCACCAATGGTATCAATTGGTGACATCTTAATCCTCTGTGGCTAATCCAGTTGATTTCCACATTTTGTAAATTGAGGTTGTGTAAATTTCTGTTATCAGCATACCTTTGAGCCCAGTGGATGTAACTATGTCCAACAATCCAGACAGAAAACATGGTGAGAGGAGCTTCTGCTGCAGTCAGATGAAGTGTGGGAATGAAATGGCAGTTGGAACAGTAGGAGTATGTAATGAAAAAAACTGTGGTGTTTCTGTGGTAATTAATCAGTAGCAGTGATTGGTGGATTTTGATTGCTGAAAACAGAAAGTTAGGGTGCATGGATGAGTTCTTTGAAAGATGTAATTTGAATGGTCAAGAAAAAATCATTTTATGAAAGATTGCACTGGATACGCAGGTGTACTGAGAGTTCAGAGTTCAATTGAAACATTGTTGTGTGAACTTGCAAACATGAGAGGTCTTTCAGGAGGTGGTTGCTATGGAAAAAAGGCAGAAAGGGCAGAAGGGGGAAGGGTGTTGATTTGAAAAAAGTGAGGGAAGAGTTTTGATTGGGTGACATGAGAGATATGTGTGATGAATTACAGCATTTCTGTGCCATTGTTGGTTGCAGCCTCTGGAGTGCATACCTTTTGCTCTGCTGAAGACAAATTGGTGTGTGTCTGAGACTGTTTTGAAACTCAATAAGTATTTGCTAAGGTGAGAAAAGATTCATTTAATTTAGATAGAGAATAGTATGCTTTAGGGAGAAAATTATGAAGAAAGTTGTGAATTTAAAATGTTGCTTTGTTTCATAGGTTGCTTGGGGCTTATTAACAAGGCCTTTGAGTCCCTTTGATGTTATTTTTCCCATTTTAATTTAAGACATTTCCCCGTGGTGCAAGGTCCTTGTAAATACGCCCCCATGTGTGCTTGGCAAATTTAGATTTTGTTTCTTTGAGTTACATAGCCATGTTAAAAGTGATGCAAAAATGGTGCAAGGGCCTTCAAAATACACTTTCATGTGTGTTAGGGCATTTTAAGTCACTTCCCCATGAATGTAGTTGAATAACTGCTTTACTTGATGTGTTTAAAAACGTTTATTGAAGTCATTTAAGTTTCTTGATATGTACTGCTAGAGTTTCATAGGCTGCTTGGGGCATATTTACAAGGCCTTTGAGTCCCTTTGATGTTATTTTCCCCATTTTAATTTAAGTCATTTCCCCGTGGTGCAAGGTCCTTGTAAATACGCCCCCATGTGTGCTTGGCAAATTTAGATTTTGTTTCTTTGAGTTACATAGCCATGTTAAAAGTGATGGAAAAATGGTGCAAGGGCCTTCAAAATACGCTTTCATGTGTGTTAGGGCATTTTAAGTCACTTCCCCTTGAATGTAGTTGAATAACTGCTTTACTTGATGTGTTTAAAAACGTTTATTGAAGTCATTTAAGTTTCTTGATATGTACTGCTAAAGTTTCATAGGCTGCTTGGGGCATATTTACAAGGCCTTTGAGTCCCTTTGATGTTATTTTCCCCATTTTAATTTAAGTCATTTCCCCGTGGTGCAAGGTCCTTGTAAATACGCCCCCATGTGTGCTTGGTAAATTTATATTTTGTTTCTTTGAGTTACATAGCCATGTTAAAAGTGATGGAAAAATGGTGCAAGGGCCTTCAAAATACTCTTTCATGTGTGTTAGGGCATTTTAAGTCACTTCCCCTTGAATGTAGTTGAATAACTGCTTTACTTGATGTGTTTAAAAACGTTTATTGAAGTAATTTAAGTTTCTTGATATGTACTGCTAGAGTTTCATAGGCTGCTTGGGGCATATTTAAAAGGCCTTTGAGTCCCTTTGATGTTATTTTCCCCATTTTAATTT
The DNA here is from genome assembly GCF_964261635.1 of Lissotriton helveticus. Lineage (NCBI taxonomy): Eukaryota > Metazoa > Chordata > Amphibia > Caudata > Salamandridae > Lissotriton > Lissotriton helveticus. Next base: position 1,186,552,571 of record NC_136061.1, on the reverse strand, counting down.
AAGTTATTTCCCCGTGGTGCAAGGTCCTTGTAAATACGCCCCCATGTGTGCTTGGCTAATTTAAGTACTAATAGGGTGTGCTTCTACATAGGACCTGTGTTGTGTTTTCAAATTATGACCAGAAAATCGTTTTAAAAAAAAAAAAAACACTTTTCACATTTATGAGAAGGTCATATTGGTGTCTGCTTCTTTAAATAAATATTGAACTGAGAAATATTAAATTGAGGCTTCTGTAAGTGTCAAAGGAGGTGAGTAATGTACATTGCTCTGTTGCATACAGTCCTCATCCTCTGCGTACTCTTGTATATGCTAGACTAAATCTGCTCAATGAGATAACTAAGCTGAGGAAACACAGGTGATGTGATTGTGAATTGAGCATAAATATTTGCACGTTTTTCAATTACATCACCTGTGTTTCCTAACATTACGAATCACATTGTGCAGATGAGGTTTAGGCCTGTCCAGGGAGATAGAGGAGGTCTGGCCTTTGTTCAAGAGTGCAGTGGACATGACTCACTTCATTGGTAGGCCTGCACATGTATTATCTCCTCTGTACTCTTCAACAAGCCTAAATTTCATCTGCAACCCTGAGTAGGCCTCACCTCAAACAAACCTCTGGATAGGCCACACCTTATCGTCATCCTGAATCAATCATTTAAAATGTTAGGGACAGATTTATGATAGCCGTGTGCCTCTTTTGCGCCGCTGTGCGTCACTTTTGTGACGCAGGGGCGGTGCAAAAGATTTGCTATGTTGCGACATATTTACAACTTGATGCATCTAGGCAGATGTGTCATGCTGTAAAGTCCTGTGCCACATGAAACCTGCGTCAGATTTCATGTGAGCGTTTTGTTGTAGGGTGGGCAGTCATTTGCATGAAAGCCCTGTAAAACTAACACAGTAAAATTAAGAAGATTTCACTGAGTCACATTTATGGCATTGCTGAATCAAATCCTTACGCCTGTTTGAAACAGGCATAAGGAGTGATGCACCATGCAATCTGTGGCTTGCCCATGTGCATTGCAGTAGATATGTCGCGCTTACGACGTGATTCCTGCAATGCGCCGTTTTTGTGGAACAGATGCGTTACGCATCTGTGCTGTTTTTGCTCAATGGTGCTCTGCATTGTAAATGCGGCACATCATGGGTGGCAGAGCAGTGGCGCACGTTAACTGGTGCATCCCTGGGGATGCGCCAGTTTACATAAATCTGCTCCTTTAAATTTAAGTATTAGCAGGGGACACAGTGTTGGTGAGGCTTATCCAAGGTTAAGAAGAGATGAGTACTGTTCACTGAAAAATTGGACATAGGCCTCACCTCCTCAGCATCGCTGGACATGGTTAAATAATATCTGCAAAATGTTACTCTTGTTAAACAATTTTACAATTATAGTCTCTGAGATTTGTCTCTTACTCTGCAACATCTCATTGTTGTTCTCTTTCTTTAAAGATAACGACAACATCAAGCATGAGTAATAATGAGCAATCTGTTGATCTCGATCTTATCATTGAACTTGTCATTGAAACGTCAGTGGAAGTAGATCCCTTGGATGATTTATATCCTGTGGATGAGGAAGAATATGATGAGGATGCCGATTTGTCAGAATTGTATGACATAGGGTGGGAAGCTGACCTGCTCGAGCCTATTGAATTATAAAGACTTTTAAAAATAAATTTAAGTTCCTGGAAATGAAAAGTAACCATGTAAACCGTTTCATTTAAAATTAAATACAACTTCAAAAACAGCTTGTGTGTAGTGTCTTTAATAAAATAGTCAAATATGCTCATAAAATTAGTTCAGATTCACATATAAAAGAGCACAGGTCAAATGTAGAAGCATTCCATTTCTTTGCTACTATTTGTGAGTTTTAAATTTGTAAATGCACTAAAAATTATTGTATGTAGAATTGACAACTAGTGTGTTAGTTTTTTGACGACTGTTATTGATTTACTGTTTGGTAATAGTGTGGTAATAAAATTTTTTATTATATTTTACCACAGATTCAACTGCAGATCATTTCAAAACTACAATATGCCATCTAAAGAAAGAAGCCGAAAGGCTACAAAACGTCAAAGACAGCAGATTACTAAATGCTTGCAGCAGTCCTCTACAATAAAAACTCGTCAAGTCACCAAGAAAGCTCCGGGTAAGACAACGAAATCATTCCTAAGAAACTTTTGTAGAAAAAAAAGTATCACTACAGAACATGTTTTAGTCCAGAAAAAGAGAGCCAATTTAAACGGAAAGGAAAAGCCAATCAAAAATGTTACTGCTAGAGCAGGAGATAACTCTGTGCATGGTAGTAGAAGGAAAAATCAGTTTAGGGACATTCGTAGACAACAGGATAATTGGCAATTTGTTAAAAAATATTAAGAAAGGTCAACAGAAAGTGGTTTTTTATAAGAGAAAAAAAAAGTTGAGAAAATATTGATCAGGCATTCGAAATTAAGCGAAAGTTATTTATTTTGATAATCAATAGAATTAGGAAACTAAACAAGGCAATTTATGATTTCAAAACAAATAGTAGATGGAAGAGAACAGTTAATCGTAGTAATTTTTGTGAAGTTTTTTCAGGAGAATGGATGCATAGTTCAAGTTGTGAGGCATTTTTTAATGAGGAGAGTTATTTCCAGGATAATGATTTGGTGCATGCAGTTGACACCAGTGGTCGAGCTTATGAGGTGAAAGATGGTTGTCCAGTTGAAAAAGAAAAACTTGTGACAACAGAGGCAGAAGAGGTGTTAGGTAATGAGGTTTTAGGAAGACGTCCTAAGGGACCAGTGTATACCTGGAAGTGTAGTAGTATTTGCAGTGTGCGACAGGATTCCATCAATTTGCTTTGTGATTTTGTACGGACATTTAATAAGAAAAGTTTAAAACAGAAAATGAAGTTGTTGCAAGAATTAGATCCTTGCAGAGTGAGAGAAGCGACAGGTTTGCATGGTCATTCACTGGCTTGTTTTTCCAGGAGAGTATGCCAGAGTGTTTTTCATCATTTCAGGATGCTAGCAGTGCGTCATAATAAAGTGAGGAAATTAGTTAGAATGTTGTATTATGCTAAGAGTCCAGCAATTATGCTTAAACAATTATGCACTGCTCTTTTGCATGGTTCTGAAGTAGATGTGAAGAATGTTTGTGAGGAAATTGAGTTTTGTTACTTTGCAAGTAAAGAGGAGAATGTTGAAATTGACCCAGAAGAAGAAGGTAATGTGGAAGATAGTGTACAGGTTTCCAGTACAGATAATTTTCAGAAAGAAATTGCCACGTTTCAGGTGAAATCAAGTGAGAGGCCTAATTTCACTTGTGTGTGTTGTCGACGCACTTATTATAAGAATCAGACTAAGTTAGTAGATTTATATGCGAAAAGTGAAAGGGAAAATAATAGTGAATGGAAGGATTTTGCAATATACTTGATGGTAGAAAATTGTTTTGATTTGGGATCGGATCAACGTGTGTGTACTTATTGTTGTAACAAAATAAATCAAAACCGGATGCCTGCTAGAGTGGTTCATAATAATCTGGAATTGGTTGAGATTCCTTCTGAATTGAAGGATTTAAATACTTATGAATCTATTTTGATTCAAAGTATCCGTCCCTTTCAGGCTATTGTACGAATGGAGCCAAAGACAGGGAAATTGCCTCCATCAGATTTACAAAGAGGATTAAAGGGAAGAGTTGTTTATTTGCCTCTAGATTTGAAGAAAAACATTAATACAATTGGAGTAGAGAAAGTGGAAGAGGAACCTCTGGTTATCTTAGTTAATGGGGTTCCGACAAAGAGTAAGAAAATCTGGCAAGATTTAGTGGATGTTAGGAAAGTCAAAAAGGCAACATTGTATTTGAAGAAAAACAATAAGTACTACAAGAATGTATATGTTGCAGAAGAGGAAGTAAGTGAAGAAGAGGATAGCGATTTGTGTGCTGGTCAAATTGAGAAAGTAGAAGCCTCTAAAAATGAAGAAATATATGAACATTATAGTGTTCATCCTTTGCATTCCAAGGAAGTCATGGGGAATGCTATTGAGTTGTTTCAAATGAAACAAGCCAAAGGAAGTCCCATTAGTGTTTGGGAGGAAAGTTTGGAAGCTCGGTGTTTCCCACAGCTATTTCCAACAGGTCAAGGAGGAAGATATGATGAGCGACCTGATCAAATTCCTGCTTCTGAATACCGGACTTTACAATTGTATGCAGAAGATCCTAGGTTTTGTCAATGCATTTCCTATTTGTTTCATCTACTGTTTGAAAGCGATCTGTCTGGACTGTCATATGCAGTGAACCACATCTTGAAAAGTGGTGTACAGATGCAAAATATCTCGGCAAGGGACTTTATGGATAAAGTCAATGTGCAAGACAGTATTTTGGATTCTCACCTGATTAATCTCATGGTGTGTCAGCGTGGTACTAATGAGTACTGGTACCGTCGTCATGGTGATTTAAAATGTATGCTGAGGACCTTAGGAACTCCCACATGGTTCCTCACTCTCAGCTGTGCCGAGTATGGCTGGGAAGACTTACTTGAATTTCTACGAGAGGCAAATGGAAACATTGAAAATATCGAATTCAAGACACCCGGAGAACTGTGCTCTTTGGATCCAGTGAATGTATGCAGGTACTTCAATCATAGATTTGAAGCTATGATGTCTTTCATCATGAACAAGAAAAATCCACCTCTTGGAGAGGTGTTGGATTTCTTCTGGAGAAAGGAGTACCAAGCAAGAGGTGCTCCTCATATACATATGCTGCTGTGGATCAAAGATGCACCCAAATTTGGAACAGATCCGGATGACTTAGTGATGAGTTTCATAGAACAGTATTCTACATGTGCTGTTCCAAAGGCAAAGGAAGACAAAAGCCTAAGAGAACAAGTTTTACGCTTCCAAAGACATCGTTGTGGAAAGTACTGTCGTCGTAAATTCAGAAACAAGGACAAGTTCTACACAAAATGTCGTTTCGCCTTTCCACGACCGGTGATTTCTAAAGGAAGAGTGAACAGTTTGATGTCTTCGCTGCGACATAATGTGATGAAGAAATCACCCAAAAATACCTACAATTTGAAAAGGAACGAAGAGTCCAAGTACATCAACGACTACAACCCAGTGATTTTGTCCATGTGGAATGCTAACATGGATATACAGTTTGTGGCTGATAACTGTACGGCTGTGGCTCGGTATGTGACATCTTACATCACCAAAAAAGAAAAGAGAGAATTGAAGGATATGTGGGAGGACATTTCCCATGAAAAGAGCCTCAGTAAGAAGTTGTACAGTTTCAGTCTGAAGATGTTGTCGCATCGAGAAATCGGAGCTTACGAATGTTCTGACCGGTTGTCTTCAGCAAGTCTCTATGCCAAATCCAGGAGTATCATTTGGGCGAGTCTTGGTCTTGCTGCAACGCGTAATCGAGTTCTGAAACCTGTACGGGAAATTGAGTATTTGGCGGAAAAGGAGCCAAACAGTACAGATATTTTGAAGACCAACATGTTGGATACATATTATCCAAATAGAAGCAGTCACCTCGAGAATGTTTGTCTGTATGAGGTTCTCCAAAATTACATATTCAAGAGGAACATCAAAGAAGATATTGATAAAGGAGTGTATGCTGTAATTGGAAGTGAGGGATGTCTGGTCAAGCAAAGAAAATGCCAATTGGTAAACCATCGAAAATTGAGTGGCGAATCTCCTGAAAGAAAAGATTTTTTCTATTTAGCACTTTTGCAACTTTTCAAGCCTTGGCGTGCAGAAGAGGAACTGCTTGGAGATTTCGTCTGTTACGAAGATTCTTTCAATGCCGCCAAGGAGACCATAGAATGTCCTGTTTTTCCCAAATATCTAGAAATGTTGAATGCGGAAATCGAGCAGGAAGCAACGATTGCAGCCGAGATTGCTAGAGACAGTTCTCAGGACAGTCAGAGTTCTGTTTCATTGAGTCAGGATCCACTAGGAGGACCAGTTATCGAAAATGAAGCTGCCACTGCCATGATTGAAGTGGAAAGAGCCATGGCACATGCTCAGGAGGATGCGGTTAACTTAGAAGACTTGGAAAGACAACTCAACGTTGAGCAGAGGAAAATATATGACGAAGTTACCAACCAAATAGATCATGGATTAAGTCATGAGAAGAAAGAGTGCTCATGTACGTCGTTGAAGCCTGTCCGACTGTACGTGAGTGGAGAAGCGGGAACTGGAAAAAGTTTCCTTATTAAAGCAATTTCATGTTATTTGCAGAAAAGGACTGAGTCATCGCTGTCTTGTGTTGTCACCGCTCCAACTGGACTGGCAGCACATAACATTAAAGGTATTACTTTGCATCGTCTACTGATGCTGCCAGTGGAGCATGATAACAAATTACAATACAACAAGTTATCTGGAGATGCTTGTTGTGAAGTTTCAAGAGTCTTGAGGAAAATTAAACTTCTTATCATTGACGAAGTAAGCATGGTTTCCAATGTCATGCTTGCCTTTGTGCATTTGAGAATGCAAGAAGTTCTCAAAACAGAGTATGATGTGTTATTTGGTGGCAAACACATCATTGTTTTCGGTGATCTTCTGCAGCTGACACCAGTGAAAGGACAACCTGTGTTCAAAATGCTCACGCATGAAGATACCAGGAAGTGCCTAGGGAGCATTGGCAACGTTAATATATGGTTAAACTTCAATTATGCTGAACTGCGTGAAAATATGCATCAAGCGAAGGATGAAGATTATAAGAATATTCTACAAGATGTTAGAATCGGAAAAGTGACAGAGCATGGGAAAGAAGCTTTACATGCACGATTACTATCAAATTTGTATCCAGAAGAAGACGTTGTGCCTGAGAATATTTTTGGGAAAATTACTGAGAAGAAATCTGGAATATGTTTGATGCCAACTCTTGCAGAATGTGCCATCTTCAACAACAAAATGTTGAATTTAGAAAACCAAGAGATTGTGAAACTGGAAGCTATTGATAGAATAGAGCATATGGGAGCAACAATTATTTTGTCTGAGAATTTGAAATCAAAATTCGGATTCATTAGAGAAGACTATATCTAAAACTGCTGGTTTTGAAAAGACTCTGAATGTGTGCTTGAATTGCCGTATAATTTTAAGAAGGAATTTACATGTTGAATGAGGTCTGGTAAATGGATCAATAGGTAATGTTGTTGATTTTGAGAAATACAGAAATAGAGATGGAATTGAATTTTTAAAAATTAAATTTGATGGCATTGAGGAAGTACAGCTAATTGGTCGTTGCTCTGCTAGGTTTTTGCTTGTAAAAGACTTATATGTTCGCCGTAAGCAGTTTCCTGTTTGCTTGGCATATGCAGTGACAATCCATAAATCGCAAGGTTTAAGTGTAGACAGTGCATTGGTGAATATTGGCAGTTCTGTGTTCAAGGAGGGTATGGCATATGTGGCATTGTCACGAGTCAGAACTTTATCGGGATTGTACTTGATTGATTGTGATGTCACAAACATTTGTGCGGATCTAGATTGTGTTAAGGAATACAATAGGTTAAGAAGAGAGTATGCGCCACATTTGCCTCAATATCCTTTGTTTGAGAAACGTGTGGTAGGCCGGAAACGAAGAAATGTGACCAATAGTAGGGAGGTTGTAGCAAAAAGACGAAAAGTCGATGAACCCGAAATTATAAGCAGAAAAAAAATGGATTCTGTTGAAGATGTTGTTGGTTTTCAATTTGAAAATAGTTCTGGTGTCAACTGCTATGCTAATGTTGTGGTTAATGTTGTCTTTTCTCTAGAAACTTTAAAAGAAGAGATTGTGGTCAATTCGGATCAAAGATTTTGCAGTTTGTTGAATTCTGTGTTAGAGAAATGTAGCACTGATAGAACAAAAATAGAAAGTGTGTCTGAAATTCGAAATCTGTTAGACAAATGTTCAGGTCAAACGCAATTCTCTCAAAATATTCAGCAAGATTGTCAGGAGTTTTTAATGTATATGCTTGATGTATTGCAAGATGAAGGTGTAGATGTAGATCACCTGTTTGGCCTTTCTTATCAATGGCAGCATGACTGCGAGAACTGTAGGGTATCAAGTACTACTAGTGTAGACTCAGAAAAATGTATATATTTAACTTTGCCAGACAGTAAATCAGTGTCCTTTAATAAGCTAGTAAAAGCAGCCGATCACAACATGGAGTGTAGCCAATGTAAGTCTGAAATGTTGTCCACATTATTTATACGAACATATGGCCAGTATGTCATTTTAATGTTCCAACGATGTAGGCCTGATGGAACAAAATTGACAACTTTAATTAAAAATGTTGTGGCTTCGCAGTTGTCAATATCAGGAAGGACTTTTGTAACTGCAGCAATTATATATCATGACGGTCCTTCAACAACATCAGGACATTACACAGCTTATTTGAAGTCTAGAAACGGCTGGTCATTCTGCAATGATTCTGTTTTAACTTTAAAAAAAAAATTGCCTTTTGACCTTAAAAATTCTTACCTGGTGTTTTTACAACCAAAATTTTAGGGAAAGAATCTCGGGATTTGCTCTGAGGAATTTCAAGAGGTTCTAATGGCTCCTACACTATTTGGCCTTGAGGATAAGTGTAGTACAGAGTCAAAAGTTATTTTTGAGTTTTAAGTAGTTCCTGAAAAAAAAGAAGGTTTTCTTACAGAAAGTGGTGGGCACGGATTAGTTAAAGGACAACAGAGTATTTCCCAAAGCAAACGGTGTTCTTACCATAACACTTGACGTCATGGAAAAATAACTGCACTTTGAATGAGTTCAGAAAAACTGTTTCTTTTAATAAGCTAATTCAAGCAGCCAATCAAAACATGGAGTAGAGGTAATGTAAGTCTGCAATGCTGTCGACATATTTTGAACAAACTTTTGATTATAATGTCATTTAAAAATTCCAACTATATAAACCTGATGAAAATAAGTTTTCAACTTTAATTACAAATGTTGTGGCTACACAGTCGTTGATTTTAGGAAGAACATTTCTAACTGCAGCTATTATATGACATGATGGTCCTTTGACAACATCCACTTATTACACATCTTATTCAAAATGTAAAAAAAGCTGATGTTCCGGAAATAATTCACATTTCACTATGAAACAATGTTGCCTTTTTATTTAAAAATATTCTTACTTTCTGTTTTCAGAAGAAAGAATTTAGGGTAGGTAACTGGCCTATAATGATTCTAGGAGTTGATATAATTTTATGTACTGTTTTAAATTGCTTTGTGATTAAAAGTGATGTAGAGAATTAAATAATTGTAGTAGTCATAGAGGTAGTGTAAGTCTGCTTCATAGTAAGCAGTATCAGTGTCATAGGAAATGTGGAACATGAGTGAGCAAGAAGGGTGAGATATTACTAGTACAGGATTGTGAAAGTGATCTTGAACGTTTTCTTTCTGAAAGTTGCGGAAAAAGAAAATGACGGGAATTGCTTAGAAGAATTCCAAGAGTTATAAATGGCTCTTACACGATTTGGCCTTGAGGAGAAGTGCGGTAGAGAGCGAGAAGTCATTTATTGTATGTAACATATTTGTCAAAACGATTGAGCTTTTCTTTCAGAAAGTGGCGGGCTGAAAATATTAACAGCACAACAGAGTATAAGCTGTTCATAGGACATCCTTCGACGTCATGGAAAGTAAGTTACTTTTGAGGAGTTCTGATTTCTGATTGGTTATGTTATATGGGTTTTTTAAACACAATCATTTTGATTGTGTTTTTTTTCCCCGCTGTTATATGATGAATACCTTCAAGTCACTGTTTTTAGTGAAATTTGATATATTCTGAGAACAGCAAAAATAAACCATTTAACATGTATAATTAATTCTGTACTTTTTGTATTTATGATATACATTTAGAACTGTGTAGGAGGCATGGAGAAACTGAGGCTTCTGTAAGTGTCAAGGGAGGTGAGTAATGTACATTGCTCTGTTGCATACAGTCCTCACCTTCTACGTACTCTTGGATATGCTAGACTACATCTGTACAATGAGATACCTAAGCTGAGGAAATACAGGTGATGTGATTGTTAGATGAGCAAAAATATTTGCACGTTTTTCAATTATATCACCTGTGTTTCCTAACATTACGAATCACATTGTGCAGATGAGGTTTAGGCCTGTCCAGGGAGACAGAGGAGGTCTGGCCTTTGTTCAAGAGTGCAGTGGACATGACTCACTTCGTTGGTAGGCCTGCACATGTATTATCTCCTCTGTACTCTTCAACAAGCCTAAATTTAATCTGTAACTCTGAGTACACCTCACCTCAAACAAATCTCTGGATAGGCCACACCTTATCGGCATCCTGAAACAATCATTTAAAATGTTAGGGGCAGTTTTATGATGGCCGTGCACCTCTTTTGCGCTGCCGTTGTGTCACTTTTGTGACACAGCAGCAGTGCAAAAGATGCACCATGTTGCAAGATAGGCCTCACTTCATCTGCAACAAGATACTGTTAGTTTAAAATGTATATATTTAGGACTGTGGAGGGGGCATGGAGAAGCAGAGGCTTCTGTAAGTGTCAAAGTTGTTGCATACAGTGGTCACCTTCTGCGTAGTCTTTCATATACTAGACTACATCTGCACAATGAGATACCTAAGCAAAGGAAACACAAGTGATGTGATTGTGGAATAAACAAAAAAAATTGAACGTTTTTCAATTACATTACCTGTGTTTCCTAACATTATGAATCACATTGTGTAGATGCCTCACTCAGTCTGTATCTGACACTCTTTCCTTCACTTCCTCTGTCTCCTCTCTCCCTCACGCTCTTTTTCTTATTCACCCTTTCCTTATATAGTTTACCTTACTCAGTTTCTTTTAGTAGCTTTCACAACTTCAATTTAGTTTTCTCTTCTATCCTTCTTTTCTGTCACTGAAAGTATCTTCTTTTTTTTCTCTTAGTAATTTACTCTATTTCAATTTCTTTTTGTCTCTGACTGTCTATCACCGTTTCTTTCTCTTCTTTTTCTGCATGTTTATCTCTAACTTTATTTATTTGTAAAATTGGATGATTGTCAATATTTTCCCTTGTCTTTTCTAATTTTGAAAATACATGTTTTAATATTTTTCAAATTTTTGTTGTTTCTTTCACAGATTGAAAGTATAAAAATAACAAGTGACTAAGTTAACGACAATTATAAGGTAAATGTTTTGTACTCTTTTCGTTACATTTCTATCACATTTAATTTCTATTAGTTCCACTGCTTCATTTCTTTAACCCTCAGTTTCCTGCCTTTGCTAATTCCCACATTCCTTTCTCTATTACTTACTTACTCTACTCCTTCCACTCTTTTTCTCAGTCCCTCTGTTCTCATAGTTCCTCACTCCTGTTCACTCACTCCCTCTCTATTACTCTCACTGTCTCTGACTGATCACTCTTTCACTACTTGTTCATTATGCTTTCTCCCTGTAGTTCAAGCACACTAAGGGGCATATTATCAACACAGGCGATAAAATTATCGCTGCTTTTATCGGCAGAAAACTGCCGCAAAAGCGGCTTTAGCGGCAGTTTTCTGCTGCAAAAGCGGCAAGCAGCGATAATTTTATCGCCTGTGTTGATAATATGCCCCTATGTTATTTACATTTCTTTGCTGTTTCAATCATTCCTTTTCTGTCACTTCTTCTTTTCTGCTTTCTGTTTTTTCTCTCTGTTATTCCACATGTTCTAACCTTAGTCACTATCATACATCTTGTTTTATTCCTATTTACTTTTGCTCACTGTTTTCTTAACACTTTCCCTCAGGATTGTTCTTTTAGTCCGGTTCTATCCCTACCTCTCATTCCACATCCTTTACTATTTTTCTTCTTATTTTGAACATTCACTCACATTCTCTAAGAAACTCTTGTTTATTATTCTTCTACTCTCCTTTTTTTCTTTCACTTCCTTATCTATTTTGTTTTTCACAATTATACCCTCTTCCATCTTTTCTTCGGTAAATAGATCTATTAAACAGTATCTCTGTGTTACTCCCTCTAGCTGTCTTTCTTTTAACATAACTCTCTGTTTCCTTCCCTTATACTTACTCTTCTTTTTTTTTTTTTTTTTTTTTTTGGTTCGCTTCCGGCTCGCGTACCGGCGCGCGAACCGGGAAGCGAATCAAAAGAAATAGAGGTTGCCAGAGTGCTAAACATTCTAGCAATTTTTTATAAAGGGGAGGTAGTTCTGAAAAGAACTTTTTTTTATTATTTTTGTTGTTTTATATTTTTTTTATTTTTTTTCTGAACATTTTTTTACTTTTTTTGTATTTTCTGAACAATTTTATATTTTTTTTGTTTTTTTTGGGGGGGGGAGAAAGGAAAATGATTCATTATAAAGGGCTCAACAGGAGCAACAAAAAAAAAGATAATTTATTTTCTGGGGCGTTTTGGACAATCATGATTGTCGATAGCTCTGTTGATTAGAGTGATGCTACTTTCCCTGTAGCAAATCAATTGGCCGCAATAAACGCAGACTTGTTTGATACTCCCAAACTTCATCTGTATATTTGGGACCGTCTCCCTCGCCTCTGGTCCCGTCACTGCCTCTACATTTGATGTTCTGGCCACAGGAGGGGGGTTATCCTGCAGGTCACGTACTTGTGCAGCACTATAATTATTAGGGTGCCACCTCTGCATATGGCGATGCATGGTGTAATTGCCATAGCTATATTTCTTATCTGTCCCTCTGGACAGATCTTTCTTGTAGATAAGGCAAGTTACATAGCGGGCATTCACTTTCTTTTGGCCCTGGGGAAATGAATAAAATTGCCATATGAAATCTTCCTTTATATGAGAAATTCTTGGCTCCTCAGGCAAAAACTGCCTCTCCCCTTGCGTCTCTTCCTCTTCTTCCTCTTCTTCCTCCTCTTGTTGAATGATAATCTGAGGAGGTGGTCCTCTCTTCCTAGGAGGTGGTGGTGGTGGTGGGGGTGCACCAGCTGCAGCTACAAGACTTGCCATTTCTAAGTAATGAAAAAAGGTCTTCCTCTCACAAAGTTGAAAGTCAGAGTGAGGAAACAAGACGGGGTTTTCATCATTTGGGAAAAAAAATAGTTCTAAACCAATGAAAAGTGTTATTTTTAGGTCACATGACCTAGCCTTACATCATTAGGAAACCAAAAGTGAAATGAACCAATAAAAACTTTTGATAACAAGTTATATGACCTGTTACGCTTACGTTACGCGCTGCGCGCCGCGCCCCGGATCGCTTCCGGGGCGCTGCGCTTCGCGCCTCGGTTTGCGCTCCGGAGCACTTCCGGGTGCGCTAACGCGGCGCGTCATAAGACGCATTACGCGAGAACGCCATACGTCGCGATTACGCGACGTGTCACGATGTTGTTTTCTAACGCGGCAGTTGCGCAAACGGAACGTTTACCGGTTCGCGGGCCGGGTTGCGGCACCAAATTGAGCTAACGGGAAGCTACCCGGTTCGCGGACCGGGAGCGAAACAAAAAAAAATAATTAAAAAAAATACATAAAAAAATTGTATTAAAAACATATAAAATATATTTTCCGAATTAAAGAAGAATACATTTTAAAGCTTTTGATATTTGCTATTAAAAAAACATTGACATTCACTGAAAAAACCATAGGTTATAGACCATATATAGTTAGGAATTAGCATTTACAAAACCTTGAAAATTCACTGAAAAAACCATAGGTTATAGACCATATATAGTTAGGAATTAGCATTTACAAAACCTTATTTTACTCACACAAAACCATAGAAATTCGCATATATAGTTAGTTGTACTAACTATATATCGGGCACCCGCAATCCACTGCTGATCATGTCACATATTACATCATTCATGACATGGTCAGTGACATCACTGATGACATCACTGATGACATCTCAAATGACATCACTGATGACATCACTGATGACATCTCAAATGACATCACTGATGACATCACTGATGACATTACTGAGCACATCACTGATGACATCATTCATGTGATAATACGATGAACCTCTTCAGACTCTAACATAACCTTAGATACACTCAGTGTAAACAGACACTCACAGACTATCACTCATCCATGGAGTTACTCACACACCTAGTCAGTCATGCAAAGAATCAATCACACCTCCATTTCCTCAACTATACAGTTATACACACCTTACGTATTCAAACATATACTAACACATATTTACTCTCTTATACAATCCCTGATACAAGTTCACAATGATCCATACAGCCACTCACACATTCACTTACTCTTATGCACAGTTATTTATATATGTCAACTCTCACATGTACTGTGTTTTACATATGTACTTATTTTGACATGTAGCACTGAGATATCCATTCACTCACCAATACACTCATGCACACAGTCAACCACCCATACAGCTGTTTCCACATGCGCTTTTGAACCCATACATCTAGTGAATCAACTGTTCACACATTTATGCACAGAGTCATACACCTCCCAGCCACCCACACACACACTCAGTCTCCCATACAAATACTTGGGCAACCAATCAATAACCCATATAGGTACTCATATAGCTAATGATCAACACATGCAGCAGATTACAGAACAACAGACACAATGATGCACAAATTAAGACAGTTTAGTCACTAACCCATGCACTCAGTGAGACACATTTAATCACGCACTCATACAGTCAGTCATGCACCTACTAAATCCTTCATCCAGACACTTATAAATCCACTCATTATTCAATTTGTAAGACATATTTTAACTTTACAGAATTATACAGTCACTGGATGTAGTCATCAGTGATGTCATCAGTGATGTCATTTGAGATGTCATCAGTGATGTCATCAGTGATGTCACTGACCATGTCATGAATGATGTAATATGTGACATGATCAGCAGTGGATTGCGGGTGCGCGATATATAGTTAGTACAACTAACTATATATGCGAATTTCAATGTTTTTGTGTGAGTAAAATAAGGTTTTGTAAATGCTAATTCCTAACTATATATGGTCTACAACCTATGGTTTTTTCAGTGAATATATATATACATATATCAAAGCTCCCAAGTGCCCACAAGCAAGGAGCAGTAGCTCAGAAATGCGTCAGACGTTTAACCTCCAACATGAGAGCTGTAATTCTATCGGAATGCGGAACACAGCCTTACCAGAATAAATGCTTTTCAGCAAGCTGCTGGTCGTGTGCGCCCTTGCTTGTGGACACTTGGGAGCTTTGATGTTACACGCGGCAGCCCATCCGCGAAAGATAGCACCACCCCGTGATGACTGGGGGTCCTGGGGCCCAAAATTCTTCTGAGCCTCGCAAAGGAACCAGCAGCTGATGGGATTTTGGACTGACACATATTTCCGAGGCCCATCTGAGGGCTTTGAAAGTATACAGTGTGCATCATCGCGCATCCATCAGTGGAGTAATTAGCTGACACAGACCACAAGGCCCAACAGGCACTGCGTTGAACAAAATGGTGTAGCCCATCTGAGGGCAGTCAATTAACTTGTGTGGGTGTGTCAAATAGCACAAACTTCTTTTCGAGCCTCTGAAGAGAGCAGTAGCTCAGAAACGCATCAGGCTTTTAACATGAGAGCTGTAATTCTATTGGAATGCGGAACTCAGCCTTACCCGAATAAATGCTTTTCAGCAAGCTGCTGGTCGCGTGCGTCCTTGCTTGTGGGCACTTGGGAGCTTTGATATTACTACAAATCAAGTGATTTTCTTCTTTCTTCGGATCATCCAGATGCTCCTGTTGGAGGACATACCCTGGAGTCCCAGTGGAAGGTAGCCACTCGGCTGAACCTCCACAAGATGTAGGCCATTGCAGTGGAGTACCACTCATTGGTGGTCCCAAAGGAGGCAGAGCATGAGGCTGCTGCCACTTCCTCAGGTCTCCAGCCGGATTGATCCCAGCCACACCATTACCTCAACCGCAGACAGCTAAAGTCACAGAGTATCTTCCTTCAGCTACTAATCAAAGGCCTGGTGGAAGTAAAGGAGGGCCATCGCCAATTGGAGGGAAACCAGAGGGCCATTTTAAGGTGGATGAACTACATAGAGGGACTTTTTTGGTGGGAGTGTGTGGGCTGCGAGGTGAGGATGGGAAGAACAGTTCGAGATGGCAATGGCTGTGAGTTCTTTAGGGTTTAGGGAGAGAGGGTGGGCCTGTTTTGGGAGATGAGGGCGGGAAGGACTGTTTTGAATATGAAATGTATTGGTTATTTAAGACTGAAGGAAAAGGGAGTGGGCCGGTTATGCAACATGGAGGTTAGACTTTAATTCTATTTGTTAAATAAAGAGAGTGTATTTTCAATTTTTTTAATATACTACCAGGCATTACTAGTTAGTGTAGCATCCCTTTCCAATTAAACATGAATCCAGACTGTACTTTTCCAATTGTAAAGCAGTTGTCCAACTGTGTTCTTCCTCTTCATTCTCTCCTTAGTCTTTTCCTAACTGAGATATCTTGCGATATTAGGTAGGTTACTTACGTCCTCCAGTCTACCTCCTTTGTACTCAGTGTTGAAAACTGACCATGACCATACCCAACCCCCTTCCTGCACCCATTTCATATTTTTTTTTGGGCCTGATCAGGTTGAGCAGCAGCCATCCTCCCATCAGTAATAGTTGTATACTTACTGCCCTTATTCCATCTTCTGTATCTATTGACGTCTAATGGTGTCTGCCATCAAAGATCAAAAATGAAAATACTTCCCATTCTTGGTATACTTATTTTTTTACCTGACGAGAAAAAATAATGTCTGCTACCTCTCCCAATTAGACCTACCTTAATGCAGGGTTTTCAAAAGGGCATTCTTAAGGCTGGTGGTGGGGGCCCTACAATAACAGGAAAGACATCACACGAAAAACAAGGTTTTCATTCTGAATTATGTTGATGAACCAACGAGAGTAGTCTCAATTTGCATCACAGATAACTAGACTTACAGAAAACACAGATTGAGTGGAAATTTCAAAACAACAACTATAAATAAAGTGCAGATTTACATACTAAAGTAATCACAATGAAGTCTTCAGGTTTCAGGATTCAAGACTAAGGGCCAGATGTAGGTAGGCTTTTAACGGTCGGTAACGGCAGAAATTGGCCGGTAGCGACTGGTAATAGCCTTTTCCTATGTAGGTGGTATATTTACCGATTCAGTAAATAACGAATCGGTATTTACCGATTCGGTATTTACCGAATCACCATTTACCGATTCAGCATTTACCGAATCGGTAAATGATATGTAGGAAGCAGTTTAAAGAGTGCTTTAAGGATTCATTATTTACCACCAACTATTGGTTGGTGGAAAATAAGGAATTCCTGTGTAAATGCAAATGTGTGCATTTACACCTGTGCCATGTGAGAGACATACATGCCCTTAGGGCATGTATGTATGCCACATGTGCACACCAGCACTATTCAGGCCACCCTTGACTATTTCCCTATTTTACCGAATCGGTATTTACCAATTCGGTAATTGACATTCATTCCTATGGGCCTCTAGGCCCATCGGAATGAATGTCAATTACCTTAGTGCAAAGAGTTATCTGAAAAAGAAGAAACCAAGTGATACCACCAAAAGTTCATTCTAAAGTAAATATTCATTTATGTCTGAAAGGAAAAACATCAAGTTAATGATATAATCACAATTAAAAATAGTGAACAACTACTACAGAACTGTAATATAATTAAACGTGAGAGGTAGGTGGGATAATGTTACCTTCCGTTGTCTTTAATGACATCTCTGTATGTTAATTGGAGAATCACCATTTGGTTACAAGACAGGAGGCTACCATTATGCATGTTCAGAGCTCTCCAGTGCCACACTGCTCAAATGCTCCACTGGCGTAAGATAAAAGCTTGCAAATGGGTTCGCACTTGACCAGTCTGCCGCTTTCAAAGTTTCTGCAAGTGTACCACTTGACCAAAACACTTTACTGCCCATTGCACGCCTAGAAGAATGAGCCCTGAAGTTGAATAAATCAATTCCTGCTTTAGATATCACTGTTCTCTGCCATCATGAAATAGTAGCTGTTGAAACTGCCTTATAAAGTTTAACATCAGAAATTAATAGCTGTTCATCACCATCTGGTCTCTATTCCAGCAGACTTTGTTCATAAACTTTCATGGAACACACAATTTCTTGCAGTCATTGCAAAAGGGATAAAATATGTTTTTAGACATAGCTTTGGTCCTCTTCCAGATATCAAAGTGGACCCCATCTGGGGAATACATTAGTTTACAAACCTCTAATACTTTAACATCCAAGGCTCTTCTAAAAGATATTAGACAGAGGAAAGTTGCCAACTTCTGAGATATATGTCTCCTGGAAAGATAAGAATTATCATGCCAGGAGATAAACTGGTCAAAAACAAGATTAACATTCCATAAAGAATCATACCAGGTCCTAAGTGGACGACTAAGCTTTATTCCCGTCATACCTCTGGGGATCAGAGGATCAATACCAATAGCAAAATCATTCACCAAGGAATGCCCTGCCGAAACACCACACCCATAACAATTAACAGTTCTACAAGACAGACCTGATTTGGACAATTCTGTGAGGGAAATTGCTACTCAGTGCTAGTCAATTCTGTGTCATATTGGTATCCACCTGAAACCCTAGAAATTGCAAATTGTGTGTATGAATCATGACTGACTTCTCCATATTGATAATGAACCCTATGGCTTGTAAGAGCTCTGTTGACCACTTCATGTGCTCCAGCAATTCTCCCTGATGCTGAGACATCATTAACATGCCTTCTAGGTAAATCAGTAAGCATACACCTAACTTTCTCAAGAAAGCAACTACTGGGTGCATGACTTTGGTGAAACACCAACGGCTGATGATAGATCAAAGGGAAGACAGGAAAACTGGTACAGAATACCTCTCCAACAGAATCATAAATACTTCTGAGAATCTAGATCCATAGGAATTATGAAGCAGGTGTCTTTCAGATCCAACTTCATTAGCCAGTCTTTTTCTTGTAAAATGTCTTGCACACTATGGATCCCCCTCAATCTTGAACTGCCTGTAAAACAAAAACCTGTTCAGTTCCTTCAAGTTCATTTCAGGTCGCCAGCCCTTGTTCTTCTTCTTCACTGGGAAGACAGTACTTATGAAACCCTTTTCTGAGTCCTTGACCTTGCATATTGCCCCTTTGAGGAACTGATTTGTGCAAACTCTGTATGTACCAATGTCATTTGTTCTTGATATATGGACAACTCCCTTGGCCAACACTTTTCGTAAGGAACCTGGCAAAACTCTGTTTTGAAACCCTTCACAATCTATAACACCCAAGAATCTTTTATTATGGCAGACAAATTTTGGGCAAAAAAGCAACCTTACCCTACCTTTCAATGGGAAGAATCAATTGGAGGATTGAGGCTTATTTTGATCTCCTGCTCCCTGGAATCTGCCCCAGCTGCCTCATGTGTGAGGGGCTCATCCTCTTTGTGGGAAGAAACTGCTGTTTGTACGGAAACTCCTTCCGTATCTCTGCTGGTCTTGATGGTAATATTAGGACCTTTGTAGCCCACGGCTGTCAGCCCCCTCCTGTTAGCCCTTCCAAAAGTTTTATTATTGAACATTCGTCTCATGTTAGTTTGCACCTAAGAATGCAGTGAACATTGAGGCATATTTTCCCAGAGTTTTTACTAAAACCTTCCCCAAAAAGGAGGCCATCAAGGTCCCAGGAGTCTCTTTATTGGCAAAATTGGCCAACTGTGTGTTGATCCTCATTAGGATACCCTTTTCTCTCTGCAATTAACCAGCATTGGCATTGCCTGGCAGGCATAAGGCCCATTGGCTCTAGCCTCAGAGAAGTTCCACATCTACAGGCATGCCTTTAAAGGTGGCTTACTCAGCCATATGCAAAATCTTGGCCATTGGACCCAGAGTGTCTCATAGTCTGTCTTTCCCAAACTTAAAGAGGAAATTCAAGAGTTCTCGGTCCAAATTAGGTCATATTCCTGATTTATTGTCTAGGACCTCGTCTAGGACATTCAGCTCTCATCAGATTCTGAGTCTCTTTATCAAGAGACTTGCGAATCCAGAATTTAATAAAGGAGATCATGTGGTCCTTAGGCCACCGAGCCCATTGAGTGCCTAATGTGGATAGGACTGAACATTTGCACACCTGAATGGTCTTCAATAGCCTTTCAACTTGTAGGCTGGCCTAAATCCTCATCAAGGAAATTAGTTTCCAATGTCCAATGAGGATTAAATACGTTTTTATCTGTCTCGTCCTTTACCTCATTACCATATGAGCAATCATCATCAGCATCAATACTGAGGACTCTTGTGCCATGAAAGCTACTCATTCTTTTCATGCCACGGGGGACACCTATATCAATTGCGCCAACATGGTCCCACTTGCTAATTGTGCCGCTATGGGCCAAGGATTGTTCACAGTCTTTTGGACTGCTTTGGCTGCTCAAGGAGTGCTCATTAATCATGAGGTGTTTCATTTTTTTTGTTGCCTTACCTCCCTTCCTAACTAACTAACCAACATTTCTCAACCTATGAAAAAGAGTGAAAGTCTTCCTCAGAGGGTGAATGTCTTTTCCTTTTTGCAATAACTGCTTCTGCTGCCTCTTTCAGGGAAGATAATTCACTGTCAAAAAATCTATTAAAAGTATCCTCACTGAGAGGAGGGTTAGGAGTCCCCTGGGTACCAGTCTCAGACACTGTCAATTGTCACAAATTACTTCAGAAATGAGTGAACAAAGCGGCTTTAATTTGTATTAGCCTTGCCCTTGAAATATTTTTCTTCTTTTCTCCTTAAAGAAAAATAAAATGGCAAGTATAAGCCAACTGACAGAAATGCTCCCTACTGGTTCACCTCTGCAAAACAAGAACCTTTGACAGAGTTGCTATGGCAATGCAGTACTCGTGTAAACGTGTCTTATACAAAAGGCTTGACCCAGAGGAAGATGGCCACTGTGATGCTGAGTCCTCTTTTCACCTCACTGAGGACTTTGGGAAGGTGGCTGGTGAATGGAGGCAGAGGCAATCCTACAGAGTGTGCGCTGTTCCTGGAATGCGGGTGTGCTCTCTTTCAGGCCTGTGAGCCTTAGTCCACACGTCTTTCAAAAGACATGTGGTTTGAAGAAAAACTACCCGGAGGCCACAGGGAGTCGCCCAGGCCTTCGGAGCAGTTGGGAACTTAAAGGGGTTCAGCCCTGAAGTGAGCTGCCAAGCCCCTCAGAAACATGAACCATGATATCCAGATAAAGTAAAGAAACACTTTAAGAAAAAAGAGGAAACCCAACCATAAATTGGAAGGGTGAAAAGACATTGACACAGACGTAAGGGAGTGTCCAATTGCAAATGATACAAATAGACTAAATAAACTTTACAAGTGGACTCTGCTTAGTGACATGGAGTTAAATACTATCTTGAAAGCTCTTATAATGGAATGTTTTGTTTATGATGTACTTTATGTTCTTTAAAGGGCTGCATATTGGGGTAGTAATAAAATATTATTGCATATGGTTGTTTCCAGTTTCATAATGAAATCACAGTGTGGCAGGCAAGGATCAACTAAGCATGGGCGGAGTTCTCGTAGCAGGTACACGCTCCGCAAAGCAGTAAAAAAAACTCAGCTGTGCTAAGCAGAGTTACGCGAGCGGGCGGGGTAGCTTATCCCGCCCGTTCGCATGACGTTTCAATCAAATGGCAATGCGAATTGCGTGTTCGGGGGGAAAATATCGCACAAACTGCACCACCCGGTCGTGCATGGGCGCGGCATCCTGTTTTTTTCCCTGTTATGGAGCTGGGGCCTACTTTTGGAATCCTCCCCAAATCTTTTAAAAACTTCTTTCCCCCAAAAAAAATTCTGATTTGTTTTACTTATTAACTATTCCTCAATCTTCTTAAGTATTTTCTACTTTTTGTGTGATTTTTTGTGAGTTTTGTACTGTATATCCTGTATGTATGATTAAACAACTACCACTTCAACAACAAATGCCTTAACCACATAGGCTAAACCACGACCAAAGTCAAACCACTAAGTTTTGAACCACGACTTACTATAAACCACGAAAATTAATTAACTGCCATTTTACCCGAATCTACCTCTATGTTCTAAACAGCGCAAGATTGAAACAAAATTATTTAAATTAAACAACACTTCTAATTTAATTTTTTTAAATACAGACGAACTTAGAAAGAGACAATAATGTACGGCGAAAAACTATAAGATATAAGTCCATCATCTTTTTTCTCACAGAAAAAATTATTAAAAAACGAGTTCCAGAACATATTTTCATTTTTAATGACAATTGACTCATATAAAACATATAACTAATGTCCAACCACTCTTTTGTGACCATTTCAGCTGTAAAAACCAGAGAGGAACAGTCGCATTGAGCACAGCTCAAAATCGCATCATTGAAAAACAAACCTACAGTGCCATCTATTGGCCTAACAAGTTACATTTATACAAAGTCTATTATAACGACATCGTAATTAAAATAAGGAAATATATAAATCAATTTAAAAAATATATATTTGTAACTTTTTTATTTAATTACTGAAACTTACCTCTGGTTTTGGAGGTCGTGGTGCAGGTACAGTAGTTGTTAAGGAGGTCATGGTTCAGGTACAGGTTGTTGTTTGGTAGTCGTTGTTAAGCCCACTCATTGTTAGGGATTCGTTATTAAGCTCATTACCCTTTTTTAGCTCTACTTCCTTTCAACATTTTTTTAACTTTCTTCCTTCTTCTCCCTTATTTTTTTATACTTTTTACATTTTGTTTTCTATCCCGTCCCCAAGTATTATGGCTGACACCTATGCCACTAAAACGGCAGCAAAGAAGAGACGCATTCTTTGTGGAACGCGGCGGCCAGAAGAGGTGCAGCCCTGCGCCTTGTTTTCAGAGGTGACGGTGGCGTTGCTGCGTTTTTTGTGAAGCGCCACCTCCCCTCCACCCTGGCAGCAGGCGGCAGGCCTGGGTCCTGGTACTGGCTCCAGGAGCACCAGCAGCAGTGGGTGAGGGTGCTCCGGGCATACTATTGCTGCTCTGGGGTCCAGCACACCCACAATCAGCTGATGCACCAGTGGTCCGACATCCTGGACCGAGACCAGGACCTGCTAGACCTGCTAGGGGTTGATGTAGCAGAGCTTGGTAAGTAGCTAATTATCAATATTATTATCACTTGTGTGTTATATGTTATTGCTAATATTTATTTTCCCAAATAGCAAGCATGCTGCTCACAAGCAGGCAAGTTACATTTACAAATCTTATATTAAGTGATTGTTATTCTCCTGGACAGGTGCTCAGTGCTCCCTAAACGTACTTGTTTGCAACTCTGCACTTGCTTGGGCTGATTAAGTAAAAACTTAAGTAATGTAGACTAGAGAGATACTCCTTTCCTTTGTCCTGTCACTAAGACAGTGGTAGTTAGTTAGAAATGAAGTGGCTCGCGTCCTCTCACTTCAATTCTTGGAACCTGTTTTGTAGTTCGTACAGTGACAAGCAACTAATCAATTTGGTGTATGCATATGTCTATCTATGCATTTAAAGACAAAAGGCAGACTTAGTGAATTGGCCCATCAAAGGGGGTTGAGAATGATTGCGAATGACATTGGAACTTAGAAGCAAATATAATTTGTCGCAATTTATTCCAAAGTCTTTGGAATTGGAAGGCTTGGTAGGTTTAGGAAATGTGGAATAGATAGGACGGCCTACAATGGTAGTCTACCACTAGTTAATATGACTTAGGAACATTCAATGTTATTGCAATTGCCGTTTCCTGTCCAAAAATCTTTTTGGAGAGATTATTTAATTACCACCCATTATTTCTTGTCTCTTTAATTATGTCTTACATCAGCATCCAAGGGCAAAAGCAAGAGGTCATCTGAGGCGGGTGAGGGAGCCGGTGGTGTCTCCCAGGAAGAACGCTCCTTGGCCGATGGCTCTGCTGGCCCCAGTAAGTCTTCCTGTTGTTAATATTTATATGTATTTCCCTAACTTTTACTGCTCCTTACTTTGAACTATTTTCTACCTGTTTCAAAATTTTATTTTTTGCCCAAATCCTCTTTGTTCTATCCGTTTGAAAAATCCTGTTATCCCTGCATTATCCTATTTATTAAATTATTTATTTTATATTTCTAGTGTCAGCATTTTACTGCAAACTGCCTTTGTCTGTACTAGTTTGTTTGTAGCTTCCTGTCTTCTGGTTTTTCAGTCATCTATCCCTCTCCCAATATATAGTTTGTGGACTGCCTAGTGGTGATACTGTAAGACTCAGAGAACCCATTGGTCCTTACTACTCCACTAGTACTAGTACCACTACTATGCTTTGCAGGTTGCATGCTGAAGTAAGGTATTCTATGCATGTTTGTTGAGATGAGAAGCCTTTCTTTTACTTTCTCATGCTCAATCAGTTAAACTAGAGAGCGTCCATGGTCATTTTGGACATCCCAAAGTTTTGTCTTCTTCTTATCTAGGCCCAGTATTAGTAGCAGCAGTTGAAGGTGAACGTATTACTGTCCACCATGGCTGGAAGGAAGTATGAGCAGGAGGAGGATGGCACTTTTACATTTGCCAACCAAGAAGACATTATGCCGAATATACACCCAGTTGGACACTCTTATTCCTTTTCAAAAACTCAATTCTCTAGCCACTCAGGTCAGTCCTTTACAGGTGGTCTTCTTGAGAGGCTATTCAAAAATTGCCACCAGCAAAATGCCCAACCGGATATTTTATTATTTTTGATCGGATATTCTGTCTGTACCTCACGTTGCGGTATATCATTCATATATTATTAACTATTCACCTGCCTTGTTGTAGTCAGAGTGAAAGTAAAACTGAGCATTTTATTTAACAGGGCATGGCCATGATAGGAACAGAGGTAATTCTGTAGTACAGTTGTCCCACCTGTGACAGTAGCAAAGTAATGCAACATGAGTATGTCTGTATAGTGTGCAAGCTGAACTAGCATGCCTACATTAATTTAGCTAAACAAGAGAGAGAAGAAGAATACTTGTATACTCCATAGTGCTTAATCCCTGAAACTCTAATCACATCAAAATTGAATGGGGGGAAGGAATCAATAATACCAGAATATGTAATGTACTGCTAGTGCTACTGTCTGTGCCACTATATAATTTATGTGTTACGGTTTTGACAAGAGTATTGGTTACAATTTGTCTTTTTTCTTTCTTGAAATAGCTACTCCTGCCAATCCACCATCACAACCCAGCAGGCAGGAAGTAGCAGCCAGGACCCGGCAAAGGAAGCATGAGGCCTTCAGGGCTGAATATCAGCAGCTTGTGGTTCTCGAGGAGGAGGAGGAGAAGGAGGCGGCAGCAGCTGCAGCTGCAGCCTCAAATGCCCCGAGCCCTGGTCAGACAGCCATCTGCTGCCATTTTTCACTGCTGCTTTCCCCTATAGACTCTACAAAGCCTTTTAGCACTGTATGCTCCGGAGGATGGCACGCCTGGAAGACAGGATGGAGGAGTGTTTTGACAGGCTTGAGAGAAAGCTCCAAGCCCACTGGAAGGCCTCTCATGCATGCCCCTTTTTAAGCTTTTGCATTATGGGTGGGTTTTGTTGGGGAAATTGTGGGAATTTGGGGGTTGGAAAAATATTGTGTTTTTTTGCATATTTATTTATGGGCATTTGTTTGGCCAATTATTTGGACAATCTTTACTTTGGACATTGGTTTGGGTTAGGGAGAGGGGTGGGCCAGGTATTGTTTTTGTTTTTCTAGTTTATATTTGTTAGGGAAATAAAATGTTTAGAGTTGTACATATGATTTAAATCTTTTGGGGGTTACTCTTTTACTTCACATTATTTACTGTGCTGCAGGCCCGCAGCCAGTTTTTAAAAACTGCATATAGGGCAACACAACAACAGATAGTTATGTGGTACCCTCACTTGTACTACTACTCTCCCCTCCTAGTGTTTGCAGTCTGCAACTATATTAACCCCTAAGGACTCGGAGGGGGGGGTGAATATCCATAGTATATAGATTATTGAAGGTATGTATGTATGTATGTATGTACTTAAATTTATAGGGCGCACAGCTACCCACCGTGGGCTTTCCTGGTCAACAATGAATCCCCACAGTTCTTCTCTTACCTGTGATTAGGCGAAGTGATAGCTGCATGGTTTCCGAGGGTGCCATGGTGCTTCTAGTAAACAGTTGCAGCATGCTAGCGGACTAGTTGAATACTAGTGAAAGCACCAGATCCAGAAACGAAGTTCCACTTCCTCAGAGTTGAACTCAAACTGTAGGATGAGGAACATTCATCACAGGGAACTAATTAAATTGAAATTAAAATGGAGTTAATGGCAATTTTATATGCAAGGTTTGCAAATAAAATTAGACAGTCACCAAAGGGAGACTAGAGTACGACAAGTAGTATACAAGAAAAAGACTGCCAAATGAGAAAACATGATAAGCAATGCTAAAGTAAAATAAACAATCAGAATGGTGAGCTAGTAAAAGTTACAAACTGAAGTTGACTCGAGCTATGAAGTGGACAAGCGTAGCATTTATTGCTGGAAGGATGATGATGCTGGCAATTATGAATTATGTTCCTCTGAAAACAAAATTAACATTGGATACTGTGCATGGGTGGGGAATCTAATATATATAATATTGCTAGTGTGGGCTATATCTAGGGCAGAAGTAGATCCTCGCCCTGTCTTGAGTTGGTGTTGCTTTCACCCCATCCGCCCAACCAAGTGTGTTATCAATTAATGGTGTAAATTTAATATAGACACCCATTAATAAATCACACAGCCGGAGGAAGAGGATCAGGGGTTCGATGAATGGATGGGAAGGGGAATTTGAGGGAAAGGTTTGACAAAGACAAACACTACACAAGTAAAATATTAATCTTGGCAGCCGACCATCATAAATCTGCTATGGGAGGAAAAGGAAATGCATGCATGATGATGAGTTCTAGTACAGGTCAACCAAATCAAACTGTCCATCTGCCCCCAGACAGACCCAAGTTATAGTATTTTCTCATATACTGAGCTTTGAAAGATAGCAAATAAAATTAAAATATCTGTAGGAGTCAAGCAAATAAAAATAAACAACACACACATTCTAATGATTATAGAGAAAAAATGACACTGTATTATCAAATTTGGAGTTGCCGCTGCATTCCTCTTGAAATGTCTGTCAATTTGGGGTGCCTGGTGGATTCGGTTCTGTCTGGTAAGTGTGCAAATGTTACATTGCTTTTCCAGTTTGGTGCAGGGTAAAGGATACCCCTATAGATTGAAAAGCAAAAAGGTTATTACAGAATCAAGAAGAAAAATTAAACTGCATAAGGGGTGCAACAGGAAGACTCATAGGCATCATGGCTAAATGTCTGTTTCTGGCAGTTACCCAAACAACAGGCCCCTCCCACCCAACCACCACTTATCTTCAAATTTGAGCCAGACAATACGGAGCAAACACACACCCAGCAACATAGCATTTTCCCAATGAAGTAAAACATCAACACACCGCTGTCAGTCATATCACTCACCACTACACAGACATGTGTAGGTCTGGTGTTGATTACCTTTAGGCTACTTCAAAGTCATCATCATCATCCAAATCAGTTTCAATTAATTTGAAAACTGCCATCTTCTTCTGGTGGCAGTTCTTGAAGTAGTCATACACACGCCCATGCCCTGAGACTTCCTATCATCTCTGATCCTCCTGACTAACCCCAAGTATGGTGTCGAACTCCGTACCAACAGTTTCCAGAGTCCCTACTCAAAATGCAACAGATCGGCCTGTAGTAGTACAATTTTGTTATTGAACAACAAGAAGGGAACGTTTGAGTCACTTGTTGTGTAGACTAGATTTGTGTTTGTAAACTTTGCATTATCTAAGGGATTGGTTGGGTCTGAATCTTTGAGATGTATAAGCATAAAAAATAAAAAAAAAAGCAGTGTGGACTGTGTGGAGTGGACCTGGTGAAGGAATATCACTATTTTATCTCTCAAAGGGGAAGGGAAAAAAAATAACTTTCAGGGAAAAATTATTGATCAGCCATCTTTACTTAGGCCACCAAAATTGTGAATCTCAAATCTCAATCATCACTAACACATTAGGCGTAACAAACAAACACCCAGTCTCACACTGCCCCCGACCACATGAATCATCTCTTCTCAATATGCTTCTCAATATCAAAACACATGATGATGACATATTAAAACAAGTTCACATCACAACAAACAACAATTACTCTGTGTGCAATATATGCCAGCATTTACCTGTTCTTCCCATGTGCTCACTTGATTGATTAGTGGTACATTGCAGAATGCAGATCCTCCGTTTGTTCGAAGCAGAGAATTGCCAGTGTAAATCAAATTATAATAATTGTCACATGTGGGGCAGTCCCTCTAGGGTAGGAAAGGATAGTCATGGGCCACGGCCCAGGGTTGGAGGCAGGCACAAATTTGTTGGTATTCTCCGTTCAATGTCTGGCTTGAGGGAAAGGGCTTTGGAGGGCGAGTCGGTCTGGACTTCTTCACTGTACACAATTGCAACTTCATTCCGGTGATAAATTGTGTCTAAGAGTAAGACAGTGGTGATGAATTGGTCAACCAAACACAAACAAATAATAAATAATGTGCCCTTCTGTAACGAAACTGGTGCTCATGTAAAGCATTCTGATACCCGATACCCGGTGTCTAGTTCACGCTATGTAAAACTCTAAAAAAAAAAAAAAGTAAACAATGTTCCCTAGCTATAGCTTCTTTTTTGGGCATCAAAGATAGAAAGAAAGCCTAGGACTCAGGGAAGTAGTGCTCGTCCTCAAACTCTGGTGGTTCGCCCAGCAGTAGGTCATCTAACACACAACTTCCATGACCTGAGTCTCTGTCATCTTCCTCCTGCGATACTTCAGGGATGGTGTATTCCGGTGGTATAAAGTGCTGATTAATTTTGACTGGTCCTTCCAGCTGTGACAACAGTACTAGCAGCACTGAAAACACTGAAAGCACTGTCCATTGGCACCTGTTTGAACACCAATACACCAATGGGTTTTGATCACGGTACACCTCTGTTGCATCATCCAGATAGGCCTGGACCATTCGTGCAATGTTAATTGCTGGTGCTTGACATTACTGGACCTCTTTTTGTCTTCGCCTCTGCACAGGACGTTAGCCCTGCCAGTAGAAACCACTCAGTTGCAGATTTGGCAGCTGATGCTCCTGATCTTGTCGTTACTGTTAGTATTCTTGTTGGTTGTGGCTGCTGTGAGCCAACAGTATTGCCCTCAGGCTCTGAACTTGAAGGCTGCCCCATAGGACTTGTGCCCTGGAGCAGTGGGCCTCTAATTCCCTACCGTTCTTTTTCTAGCTCATTTCCTTGTTCAGCTATCCATTCTTTGTATTTTCTAACATCCCCGTCTGAAAAAGGAATCAAAGTGGACTGTAACGGTTAGTACAGTGGGACAAGAATTGTGGCACAGATGTATTGTTAAGAGGACACAATGTTTCTTTGCGCCTTTGCATTAGCAGACAAACGGATTAAGCGCTCCACCAAGTCAAATGAATCTTTTTTCCTGCACACCTGTGTACATTGCAGACACCTCCTTTAGCTGATCCTATAGAATGTACAACAATGGGATAGCTTGGCCTATGGTACTGTCCTCTTTGCTGACTTCCCAGGTGAACACCTCAAACAATTAGCACCATCTCTGTCAGGCATGTGACTAGGCCCCGTTGATCCATCTTAGTGATCATGCCTTTCACAGTCGCATCCCCTCTTTGCATGAAATATTCATTGATAGGTCTGTACTGCTCAAACAGGCTTTCAAGCATGTAATAAGTAGAGTTCCAGCATGTTGGCACCTCTTGTATGAGTGCTTTTGCAGGCATTCTATTATCACACTCTTTCGTTATACCAACATATCAATCCAGAACGAGGAGTAAATGAAGACACGTGCAAGCTTGAAATGTTTATTTCTAATGCAGTGTTCTCAAGCGCAGTATCTTAGCATATACAAGCAAACATATTATAAGAAACAACATTATCAGCATAGTTACTAGTCCATAAAATACAAAGGGAGAAAGCATGTTAAAATTCTAAAGGGAAGAAGGTTAAATGGCACCTAAGTCTTACCCTCCCTTGCTAGTATATTATATTACATCTAAAGAAGGTCTCTTTTGGTTTTAGAAGGGCGACCCCATAACTCTGATCCTAGTGAAAAGGGATCACATTATCTTCGCCCAGCTCTCTGCATGCGAATATCCATCAAGTGTGTTTGCATGCTCTGTGCAGTGCAATATTAAACGTGCCTAAAGCCAGAGTTGGCCGCAGCTGCATATGTGTTATGTCTAGAACGTGCGCAGATCAGAACTCACAACAACCACTGTGTTGAAATAATCTTGAAGGCCTCGGCACTCACTGTTCAGACATAGCTTACCAAGCAAAGCTGATACAATAGCAAAACATATTATTCTCGTGTGAAGCAAAATATTCTACTAGGCTCAAAGCTTTAATAACAATATGTGCCGTGTGCAGAAGCAGCAGAAAGGTAAAATGGCATTTAAACTTCTAATAAGCTCATGCTAACTTAACACAGTGTGAAGGCAAAGCATATCTATATGACACCCTCCCTTGATCCGAGCACGGATAAGATAAGATAAGATAAGGGGCACATTTTTGGAATGCAGAGTTCAAGAACGACAGTCAGATCAAGTTTGCGCAAGGGAAAAAAAATTAAAATATTTTTTCACCCAAAAACAAAATCTCATAAACAAGAACATTTTGTCATTGTCTGTAGCAAAGTCAATAGGCCTGGGGCAGAGAAAGTTTTCATATGCTATAAAAAAATATTAATAAAAAAAGTTCAATGTCCAATAAATGACGATGACACACCTCATTCTAACATTGAATATGCAAAATATGCAGCAACAGCTTCCAATAGGAAGTCACTGTTCTCATCTGAAAATAGTTCAACCATCCAATATAATAGCGGGAAAGAACATACATGCTCTTCAATTACCGGAGCCTCTAGCACCATCAGAGGACAACTCAGTGGGTTCTCAATGTAGCTGTGAGCCAAGAAATCTTGCGCCGCTGCGAATACATTCCAACGACCCAGTATTCCATGCATCGCTGCAAAGGCCATAATCCCTCCGTCAGAACAAAGCAATTTAGCCCTAGGATGGTTGTTACTGATAGTTATGTGCATTATCCTCCTAACTGACTTAAAGTGTTGTTCTCGCAAGACGTCCAATATGTTTCTGTTTCTTTTATACCCTTTTTTGTCATTTTCGTGCATTTTGATTTGTTATGCACCCACACCTGTTGCCTTATTAGAAAAGTAACACTGCTGTATACATGTAATCCTTCTATGCAATCATACTGGACAGTTGCATATTCATTTTGTGATGTTGACATCGCCACTTGCTATTCCCATATACATGATATGTATCGACTTGCTGACAATGTGGATTACTTTAATGACCTCAATAAAGTGTTTATAAAAAATTAAAAAAAACTAAGGGGCTCATGAGCTGGTTATAATCCACATCGGGAGACACCGTATTGCAGAGACACAAATCCAGGGCCCAGTCGAAATAGCAACTCAGGCAATGAAAAACAGGCTGGACACATGTAAAGTAGGAAAATCAAAACGATAATCCATAGGCTGCACTTAAGGTTGCAAGAGGCAGCGCTCAATAATACTCAAGCATTCTGTTGCAAAACAGCACCAGACGTGACAGTTTGTCTCGAAACACAGGACGTGCATCCATTTTGAATTATTCAAAATAGTAAAAGACCGCCTGCAGCCAGAGCCAGTAGTATGGGGAATCCACCAAATAGGCTGGAAAAGATCGAATGAAAGAAAGCAGGAAAGACCCCAAATATACTTTGAAATGAAGTCACAAGGCCTCTGCTAACCACTTTAAAAAAGTGTGCCAGCCCAGTTGTGGAGGATGCATTAAAGATTGTGTGAATTAATTCACCGAAATGCAAGGGCAAGTCAGTATTTAATAAAGCATGCACCTCTGTGCGGGTGTTAGCCACGCGAAGGACAAATGTTTCACGAGCAGATGTGAGGGCAACTTCTTTTTGGGACAATAGAGCTCTTATGTGACTCATCTTATTGAACTGTGCTTTCAAGGTCGGAATCTCGGGCCAGATGGAAACATCAAGTTTCCCATGCGGGGGTGGATACATTACATTCTATCCTCATTGTTTAATAGTAAATAACTCCTGTTTGCGAGTAATGTGAATGTGGGAACGATAGCAGGCACGGGGGTACCTTTCAAATTACAGGCTAATTTGGCTCGTTCTGATTACAGGAGCCGTGTAATTGGATATGTCTACACATTAATGAGTGATCCGGTGTTTCAGTGCATTCTTCACCATTCAAATAAACTTCCTTGCCCCCCTAAGTTATCTATATGTAAAAGGAAGCGACCAGGCTTCATGGAGATAAGAACTACCAAGAGGCTCGTATCTACTAATGGCAAAGTACTTCATACAGCTTTTGAACTCGAACAGAGGAAACGGTAGAGTTATCAATCCATGGATAAGCCACGTTGCAGTGGTGGCCTCTGCCACAGAAAACAGTAAAGACTCCAACCGCTCAATGTGTAACATGGAAAAAGAGGCATTTTTCATTGAAAGTAAACGCTGCTTGTCAGTCAAATTAAACGGGGCAAACAGAGAAGAGGTATTCATGTAATGCCATGGCACTTTTCCTGCCTTAACAGTCTGCATGGTCCAAGCAAACTGCATAATAGAACGCAATTTATTTTGACCATGGTACAATACAGACACTTCATCTTGCACAATATCAACAACAGATGACACAATATTATCCAACGTGTAAATGCGGGAACAAAGCGTGTTAATGCTATTATCTACAACTGCTAGCACTTTTTCTAAATTAGCTTGATCTATAGCCCTGCCATACGCCAAGGTAGAATGTTTTAGCCAATTCTGACATAATTTGCCTACAGAATAGGTAGTCACAGAATGGTCACTTTCAAAACGGGGATCCACCCTGACCTGTGTAAAGCCTTGAGCCAAACCCAGAAAACGATGTTGGCACGAGTTAGCACTTCTGTGCCAGAGCAACCAGCCATTGGGATCCAAACTGGATATGTTAAAAGAAGAATTTAGCAACAGAGTTTGCAACTCTCTGATAGACCATTTTGTAGTTTTACTCCAACCTGAATATTCTTCTAAATTGGGGAAAGAAGGAGCATTTAATTTTTTAGAGGTAGCCAATCCAAAGCATGTTGTCTGTGAAATTGTAGAATTCAAAAACAACATATGATTCGGGATGAGACATGCACGGTGCAAAGCTTCAGTGCCCTACACCTGCCAACTTTTAGAACCCCAAACAGGTTTAAGGTCAACTGTTTCCTTCCACAACTCGTAGCCTCCAACAGCTAACTGGTCTAGAAAGGACTTTGAGTACAATAATTTAGTATCGGTAAGTCTATCTTTGGATGTTGACTTTTCGGTCATTTTAAAATAAAATGCATTGGGATTTGACTGATTAAAATCAGTAAAATAAGCTAAGATTTTCAAAAAGGAAGCAGAACTGCCTTGTATAGGAGCTGGACAATGCTCCCATTGTGTATAATTTACAGTGTTTCTCCTGGTATTAGTTTTATGCAGGTAGTGATTGCCAAAATGTTGGTAACAATATAAATCACCGTAATTAGCAGATTCTAAATACAAATCTTCAGCATCAAGGGCAGCATAATATTTCAAATCAGAAACAACGCTTCTACGGCCTGAACATCCCAATCGTCAGAACGTATATTTTGTTTAACTACAACCCCCATGTTAACTGTAAGCACATTAGGGACATTTATAACCTCAGTGGGGCCATGGATTTGAAATTTAACAGCATCCCATACCATACAATCCCATCTAGGACAGGCCAAGCAGTGATGTTAACAAAAGCCAAGTCTCTCTTCAATCTGTATGATGAGGAATGGGGTGCCAATGTTCCATTGATATGTCGAATGCATGTTCTCTCCTCGACATAGTGTCCATTGACGAGACGGAAAAAATAAAATACAAAACCAATGGACATAAAAAGGTAAATCGAAAAAAGCACCAGCCAAACATAGGTCCAAGGGGGAATTAAAAAATGTTTTTTAAACAGTCTTACATAAACTGTAATCCTTGAAGGCTCTCTTGATGTGTGTGAAAGAGTGTCAAATCAAGATCTGGATTCTGTGGCCAAGCGAGTTTGTAAATCAGGCATCGATAAGTCAGTTGGATAAGTGTAGTCAGTTCCATCAAGTTGAGTACCAGGCAGTGTACTCAATAAAGGACTAGAAATTGCAGGCATCTCGAGGGCAACCCCAGGCACTGGATTAGAAGCCGGGGCCAAAACAGAATTTCTCACAATCGAAGGACATGAGACTGCCGGTGTTATACTAAGAAGAATCGGCCACTCTGTGTATCTTGACATTGTCAATGGAGATATACCTGTTTTCCTTACGACCTGGAAGTGGTGGTAAAATGACTGTTCTTGTGCCATTCACACCAAGCACTGGAACTGGAGCTTGATAAGAGGGACCAAATTCTTTCTTGTTTTCGATCTTCTCCCGAACCACTCCTCCAACTTGGGGTAGCCAGCCAACTACCGGGATCTGCAACGCATCATCCGAGGTGGAGGGCAAATGTTCCTTTGCAAGACGGTCTCTCGTCTCTTGTAGATTCTGTAAAACATTTCAATGTTCATTTACGTCAAAGGAGGCAGCAACAGCCGCCGAGTCTAGACCGTCAAG
This sequence comes from Lissotriton helveticus, assembly GCF_964261635.1. Classification (NCBI taxonomy): domain Eukaryota; kingdom Metazoa; phylum Chordata; class Amphibia; order Caudata; family Salamandridae; genus Lissotriton; species Lissotriton helveticus. The sequence goes on along the minus strand of NC_136061.1, from coordinate 1,186,517,923 downwards.
GTCCGGTACGAACATCTTGATACCAAAGAGCATCTCGTATGGGGTCCGCCCACCCAGAGACCTTCTAGGGAGATTATTAAGAGCACGCTGCACGCTATTGAGATGGGCCAGCCAGTTCCTGCCAGTGCCTATAACTCGAGCTGTCAAAGACTGCTTTAAGTCACGGTTCATCCGTTCCACAACACTATTACCCTCAGGTGTGTATGGAGACGAAAACTTGACTTGGACCCCCAACGAATTCATGGCATCCTTACATGCCTTAGAGGCGAAAGCCAGACCCTGATCCGAATGGAAGGTACCACAGGCAAAAGTCCCTACAAAGACACGCAAGTCTCTTATGACAGTTTGTGAATCAGCGCTGCGGTGAGGTCACACCCACACAAAGCGTGTGCATGAATCAACTGCTACTAAGATGTACTTATACACAGTATCAGAAGAAAAAGGACCGCAGTGATCTAAGTAAACACAACCTAGTGGTTTATTAGATATGTACGACAAAAAATGTGTGTTGGGAGCTACCCTTTCTGACAGGAAAAGGATTGGGTCAACAATCTTATAAAAAACAGGGTTCCTTCTCCTGAATTTAATGAATCATAGGTGGTGTTGAGGTTCCAAAAGGGGACGTTTAAAGCAAAAAGAGGGATTACAATGTTGCACAGGTTACCAAATTTACAACTCCGTGTTTGCAGGGTCCAAAGATACCAAGAAAAACATGAAACAAACATTTTCCATACATTTATTTGAAGAGTTTTAAAAAAATATGTAAATAACATATACAGTTCATATACACAATTGTTTTCCATAAAATTCAAAAATTACAAAGTATACAGTATTTATTTAAAAAATTGCTATTCTGGCAACATTTATCACAAACATTACAGCATTATGTTACAGGTCAATTTGTGGGAACGAAATTGTCGACGTGGCGTTTCGGTGCCTCTTTCTATCCTGCACCTTCTTCAAGGACTCGTTCACAGTTAATTATATCCAGGTCAGATCTTCCCTGGTTCTGATATTATAGGTTTATCCGAGCACGTGTACATCCGCTCATGTTTCTTTCATCCTCTTCTTCTTGTGTTTGCTTATGCCGGTACTTTACTCGGAGTTGGAAGAAAATGGACCAACTTCAATCCAGTCCTATTTTCTTATACTTTAGCATGGTCGGAGGGACACCTCTGGGAGCTACCTTACGCTATTCCATCAACCACTTTATCTTTGTTGTAAAGTGAGATTGCTTTCTGATTAATCCTTATGTGCTTTTCTTCATAAGTTCAAGAGTCGCTTTCTTGGAGCTTTTTTTAAAATTAGCTGTCCAATTTGTAGCAGGTAGCTGAACTACACGGCGTCCTCCTCCTCTCCGAGTTGTTATCCAATCAGATTAATCAGAAAGCAATCTCACTTTACAACAAAGATAAAGTGGTTGATGGAATAGCGTAAGGTATCTCCCAGAGGTGTCCCTCCGACCATGCTAAAGTATAAGAAAAAAGGACTGGATTGAAGTTGGTCCATTTTCTTCCAACTCCGAGTAAAGTACCGGCATAAGCAAACACAAGAAGAAGAGGATGAAAGAAACATGAGCTGATGTACACGTGCTCGGATAAACCTATAATATCAGAACCAGGGAAGATCTGACCTGGATATAATTAACTGTGAACGAGTCCTTGAAGAAGGTGTAGGATAGAAAGAGGCACCGAAACGCCGCGTCGACAATTTCGTTCCCACAAATTGACCTGTAACATAATGCTGTAATGTTTGTGATAAATGTTGCCAGAATAGCAATTTTTTAAATAAATACTGTATACTTTTTAATTTTTGAATTTTATGGAAAACAATTGTGTATATGAACTGTATATGTTATTTACATATTTTTTAAAAACTCTTCAAATAAATGTATGGAAAATGTTTTTATAAAATAGAATTGTTTCATGTTTTTCTTGGTATCTTTGGCCCCTGCAAACACAGAGTTGTAAATTTGGTAACCTGTGCAACATTGTAATCCCTCTTTTTGCTTTAAACATCCCCTTTTGGGATCTCAACACCACCTATGATTCATTAAATTCAGGAGAAGGAACCCTGTTTTTTATAATATTATTAGATATGTACAACTGTGTCTGGGGCGGACGCGCAGCAGTTGAAGGCTTAATCTGCTGGCAAATGTCACATCGAAGGACATAATCACGCGTCTGTTTGTACAGTCCCCGCCACCAGAAACGCTGTTGTAACTGAGCCACAGTAGCCGAAACGCCCGCATGCGCAGACGCAACTCCTTCATGGGACACTGTGAGCAAAATGTGCCTGCGATCTGCGTTGGGAATTAACCTCTCACCAACATCAGGTATTTTCACATAAGGAACTTTATCAAGACTTAAGTGGTATGAATACTTCGAAGGGAACCCCTTAGGATATTTACGTCCCTTCTCTGTCGCAGCAATAGCTGCCAAGATATCATTATCAATCTTATTTTTGGACCGTGTAACTGCTGCAACCAAATATGACGATACTGCTTATTTCGCGGCCTCATCTGCCAACAAATTGCCAACAGCGTGGACTCACACGCACTGATGACCTAAAGTGTGAATTACAAACATGAGTGGCAATTGCTTTTTAAGCTCAGACACTCCGACCCAGATCATTTTATGTTTTATTGTGCTACCCTTGGAATCACGAAAATCATTCTGAATCCAAAAGAACAGGTTTTCATTGTAAGACTGGACACAGTAGTAAGAATCACTCACAATAAGAGTTGTCACACTAGGATCAGTGTACTCCAATGCAAGCATCAGAGCACGAAGCTCTGCCAATTGTGCGGTGCAGTCCCCTAGAGTCTGCGTGTGCACGACTCTGGGCTTGAACTCATCATTCACCATGGCACCTACCACAATGGTGCAAGCGGAAACGTATGCGTGTTTAGACCCATGCACAACTTGCGCTGAACCGTCAGTGTAAATGGTACAATGGAAATCCTCCAAAGGCCGCATAGCCAAAGGTGCAGGATGAACGAATTCATATTGAAAAAACTCCTGCGACTGTAAGAAGGCATTAAAAATAAACGTGACATCCGGAGATGCCAATGATGTTGCCCATTGTATCTACCGAGGGTGCAAAGCTTTAGAATTTGGTACACTGGCTTTCGTCACTGCCTCTAGTGCAGGATACGGGGTAACAACCAACATGCAGTTTCCCTGCGACAGTGCACGTTCCTTAAGAATCGCCATCTGCACTGCTGTCAAAACTTTTTCCACAGAGGAAAATCGCATTTCAGCCGAAGTGTACAAGTGTGACTTGTAAGCAATAGGTACTGTGTCTCCTTCGTTAAAAGTAAGGTAAGTGAAACTCACCGCCCCAGGGATGATTCTTATCACCAGGTTGGTGTGGTTATCACGAGTCAGTAAGAATTTAGATTCTAAAAGATCAGCCTGCAAAGATTGCAAAATAGCTGAGTGTTCTGGCACCCAGCACGATTTGGTAAAAGTAGGTTGTATCAACGCATACAAAGGCTTGATACGCTAGGCATATTCAGGAATATATGTATGCCCGAAATTCAAAAATCCCAGCAAGAACTGTAATTTTTTTCAGAGTTGTAGGAGCGCACAATTGTGCGCATTTCTCCAAGAAGTGAGGAGCCAATCCTCGACCTTCATTGTTGATCTAATAGCCCAGGAACAACACTGTGTACTCTGCAATGTGAGACTTTGCAAATTTAAATTTGTAACCGAAGTCCGCAAAGTTACAAATTACACGGTCAACGTGACACAGATGCGTCCAAAGCTCGTCGTCTGTGAGATAGATGTCATCCACATACGAACACGCATCCGTGTCCACTCTCTCTAAGAGAGAGCCAATGTGGGCAGCAAACATGCCTGGACTATTCTTATAGCCCATCGGTAAATGTTTTGTATTGGCGCTTTTTGTCGCCACTTGTAAAACTGGTCCATTGGGAACTTAGACCATCTAAGTTGTGGGCAAAAAAACCATTGGAAATGTCAAGTGTGGTTTTAAACCGTTTACACACAAGAACATCCACTAAAGCAGAGCCGTGGGTACTCTGTACTGCACAGGTACGACAATGCGAGTTAAGATGCCGGTAATCCAATACCAAACGGTACGAGCCGTCTGGCTTGGTCACAGTAAAAAGAGGGTTATTCATCGGTAAGCATGGGCGGATTTTGCGGATCTACGATTCGCGGATTTGCATATTTACGGATCGTGGATCCGCAAAATCCGCGGATTTTGCGGATTTGCGGATCCGCTGATTTGGGGCGGGGCTTCCATGCGAGTGCACATGCCTCTTGTGTGTATAAAAGGTCAGAGACCGTTCAGAGCAGCAGATGAAGATACAGAAGCTCCTGGCCACAGGAACAGCACGAGGATTGCGCTTGTGAAAGTCAAGGATGCAAAGGCCTCTGTCCAGCATCACAGCTGATTTTCGATGGTATATTTGGGAAGAAGGCACATCTGCCCAGCCTTGACAACGCTCACGATTGTTTTTGAGCTGATGAATGAGTCACTGAATTTAAGCTTCAACTAGGGCACATGCTTCATTGATATCTGTAAGTGCCTCCGGTTGAGGTTTAATTTTTGTGCCAGGACCATCGTGCCAGAATGAACCCTGCCCTTCATATTTATTCAAGAAGACGCCACCGTTTTGTGCCATACCTCTACTCAACTGGAGTACTTTCTACTGGATAATCAGTAAGTGCTACCTCGTTGGGTAGATGTATAGTGCTTTTACTACACTACAGCTGCCTAAAGTGCCAGAGAGTTGTCTACAGCGACCAGGTGTGTGTTACTATGCAATCGCGCCGAAGGGCGCAGGGGTCCCTTGAGTGAGCTGTCCATCATAGTGGGTAAATGGCGGGAAGACGGTGCACACCGCGAGTGTGTGGGCGGGGCCAAACGGACGGGGCTTCCATGCGAGTGCACATGCCTCTTGTGTGTATAAAAGGTCAGAGACCGATCAGAGCAGCAGATGAAGATACAGAAGCTCCTGGCCACAGGAACAGCACGAGGATTGCGCTTGTGAAAGTCAAGGATGCAAAGGCCTCTGTCCAGCATCACAGCTGATTTTCGATGGTATATTTGGGAAGAAGGCACATCTGCCCAGCCTTGACAACGCTCACGATTGTTTTTGGGCTGATGAATGAGTCACTGAATTTAAGCTTCAACTAGGGCACATGCTTAATTGATCTCTGTAAGTGCCTCCGGTTGAGGTTTAATTTTTGTGCCAGGACCATCGTGCCAGAATGAACCCTGCCCTTCATATTTATTCAAGAAGACGCCACCGTTTTGTGCCATACCTCTACTCAACTGGAGTACTTTCTACTGGATAATCAGTAAGTGCTACCTCGTTGGGTAGATGTATAGTGCTTTTACTACACTACAGCTGCCTAAAGTGCCAGAGAGTTGTCTACAGCGACCAGGTGTGTGTTACTATGCAATCGTGCCGAAGGGCGCAGGGGTCCCTTGAGTGAGCTGTCCATCATAGTGGGTAAATGGCGGGAAGACGGTGCACACCGCGAGTGTGTGGGCGGGGCCAAACGGACGGGGCTTCCATGCGAGTGCACATGCCTCTTGTGTGTATAAAAGGTCAGAGACCGATCAGAGCAGCAGATGAAGATACAGAAGCTCCTGGCCACAGGAACAGCACGAGGATTGCGCTCGTGAAAGTCAAGGATGCAAAGGCCTCTCTATCCAGCATCACAGCTGATTTTCGGCGGTAGATTTGGGAAGAAGGCACACCTTCCTGGCCTGTTGTAACTATTTTACGATGGCGCCGGCAAGCTGCCAGCGCCATCCTAAAATAGTTACTAAATTAGCTTCAACAGGAAGCTCTAATAGATAAAATAAAGCAGGTGATCGAGCACCTGCTTTATTTTATCTATTAGAGCTTCCTGTTGAAGCTAATTTAGTAACTATTTTAGGATGGCGCTGGCAGCTTGCCGGCGCCATCGTAAAATAGTTACAACAGGCTTGAACTTTTGCCCCCGGAATCCGCCGCTCGCGGATTTGCGAATTCGCGGAAACTTCGCGGGAGTTCGCGGATCGCGAATTTGCCGAAAATTCGCAAAATCCGCGAGCGTAACTGATTTTCCGCCCCACACAAGTGTCAATAACACCTTGATATTCCAATTGTTCAAGGATTTCCGCAACGGAAGCCTTAGCTTCGCGTCTGATGGGATATTGAGGCTGAGGCTGTGGCATAGACCGTAAGGGAATATCGTGGTGTGGGGAAAATGTATCCCAACCACAGTGTGTATGGTACAGAGCCGGTGCAAGGGCTTTAGCCCACTCTTCTGCAAAATTCAGCGCATGCTCCTTCGAGACAGTGTGCGCGAAACTAGGGAGGATCACCTCCTCCCCTCTCCGAGCTGCGAGCACAAAAGGTGGGGGCCAGTCAGCCTCCGCTAACAAAATGTCATAAGTAGTCGTAAGATTTTCCCAAAATACCCCTTTTATGATACCTTGTTTGTCACCTTCACTTAAAAGAACTATTTCATAAAGTCTATTAGGGGGAGCTACTCTAGTGTCAGTTGTCTCCACAACAACATATCGGTCAGTTGCTGTCACCTTCAGTAGTGGACGCAGGGCCTCTCGCACTATGGTAATCTCCGCCGCGTTGTCCAGCAAGGTCAGAGCCCATGTCTGATTCTGAAGCTGTGTTCTCACTATCTGTGGCATATCTCGCTGTTAAAGCGGCAACTTTCTTTTTCTGAAACTGGGGTCTTTTCGGTGTTGAATCGTCCTGCTTGCCTTCACTGTCTTTCGGGCGGGGCTGGTTGCGTCCCTGCTGGCCACCCCAACCTCTGCCGCCTCCACCACCACCGGTCAATGAGGCCGATGATTCCTGAAAAGAACGAGGAGAGCGTTGTTCAGAAACCTGAAAACGATCAGGCGATCGCGCAAGTCATAAATACGTTCTGTAGGTGCAGGCACTGGAGATGCAGGACGAGACTCCTGTTTCTGCTGTTGTTGTTTACCCTATTTTTTTTGTTTTTTCTGCCAATTTTGCTTCTTAGCCTTGGGCTGTGCGTCAGTCTCTGACTTCTGCCCTTGGGGTTGTTTTTTCTCTTTTGTTGACAAAGGCTTGAGTCCCAAACTATTACGGCCTACGGTCTTATAAGCCGCCACAATAATTCTTGCTAACTGTCGGGGTTTGTCGACATTGGGTACAGCCTGTAAAGCATTAGACACCTGAAAGTTCACAGCATCTCCCTTGACATTCGCAAGTACGAGATCGGAAACTACGTCAAAAGTGCCGCATAGGCGCATACCCAATTCAACCGCTGCCTCAGGTCCGTGCTCATCTTGAACACGCTTAAGGACCGTTGGAAGGACAGTCATTGACGGAGTGCCGATGCACCTCGTATACACTGCCGCAAAGGTCTTACCCCACGTCTCACAGTCACCAGGTTCCGGGACCAAGTTTTTTGGCATGCTAATTGTCAGAATCCTGTGTTTTTCACCAGGACTCGTGTTAGGAAATACTGCTTCCAGCTGGTCAAACTTCTCGGCAAGCCAGAAAGGAAAATCATCCTTATTCTGGGGGCGCTTGCCCATTACTGCGTTCACCATCACGGGACTGAGCTTCATTCTGCCCTGTACGGCAGGAGTCGCCGCAACACCCAGGGCCCCGCCAGGGAGATTGCTGGTAATGTACTGCACTAACAACCTAATCACACTAATTGCGACTGTATGTAACAGCCGTAAATCTGCAACGGGAACCGCTCCATGTCTAGGATGCGGTGTAAATCCAGCCAAAACAGGCCAAGTCGCGCCTGGAATGGACAAAGGACCTAACCTCGGAGTTAACAAAGAGTGGGGTAGGGCGCCATTAAACCAAACTCGGTGCTGCCAAGTATTAATAGGAACTTCCTGTGTCCTATAGGGAACATATTCCTGTGGCATGGCAGTCGCAGTGTACGAGTCGAACACATTAGTATTTGCATTCACAGCTGGGAAGGTCACCCACGAGTAAAAACATTCGTATGGGTAAGCTACTTTCGCACTCACCACCATGATCACAGCCATGCCATCCACAGGGACATCATAAGTCTGCAAATGATTGCGAACCGCAATCCGACTATGCTGTGGAATATCAAGCAACCATTTGAAAAGATTCAAGCGTGAAAAGACCTGTGTAACTATAGGCAGGTTTGTCCGACACCACTGTCTTCCGGAAACAATAGTGAAGGAGGTTAAGGACTGATAAAAGCACTACTCAAGTGTCATGTAATAAGACCACCAACGGTTGGGCGCCATGTTGCAGGGATCCTGCTCTCACACAGAACTGTGCATAGAGACTTGGAACCTCAGTGAATTATGGTGTGCCAAAACTCACCTTAGTACCCAAAATCCCCTACCAGACTAGCAATCAGTGTCTCATTGGTTCGTACAAACTCCCAATGTTTAGACAACCCAGAACATAGAGTTAGAACACCTCAGGTAACGTGGAACACATGAACACTCTTTAGTTATACCAACATATCAATCAAGAACGAGGAGTAAATGAAGACACGTGCAAGTTTGAAATGTTTATTTCTAATGCAGTGTTCTCAAGCGCAGTATCTTAGCTAATACAAGCAAACATATTATAAGAAACAACGTTATCAGCATAGTTACTAGTTCATAAAATACAAAGGGAGAAAGCATATTAAAATGCTAAAGGGAAGAAGGTTAAATGGCAACTAAGTCTTACCTCCCTTTCTAGTATATTATATTATATCTAAAGAAGGTCTCTTTGAGTTTTAGAAGGGCGGCCCCATACCTCTGATCCTAGTGGAAAGGGATCACATCATCTTCCACCAGTTCTCTGCCTGTGAATATCAATCAAGTGTGTATGCATGCTCTGTGCAGTGCAATATTAAACGTGCCTAAAGCCAGAGTTGGCCGCAGCTGCTTATGTGTTATGTCTAGAACGTGCGCAGATCAGACCTCACAACAACCACTGTGTTGAAATAACCTTGAAGGCCTCGGCACTCACTGTTCAGACATAGCTTACCAAGCAAAGCTGATACAATAGCAAAACATATTATTCTCGTGTGAAGCAAAATATTCTACTAGGCTCAAAGCTCTAATAACAATATGTGCCGTGTGCAGAAGCAGCAGAAAGGTAAAATGGCGTTTAAACTTCTAATAAGCTCATGCTAACTTAACACAGTGTGAAGGCAAAGCATATCTATATGATAGGGCAGTCACTGTCCTCTGTTGCCTTTAGTGTCTTAACCTGAGTCTTGTGCCTTTACGAAGTTGCTGATGTGGGCAATACTACTGCACTGCTGTGGAGAGGGCTGCTTTGCATAATGAAGATGTCTGATCAGAACAGATTCACTGCTCAGCTGGCTTTCACCCCCTTCACAAACAACACTTGTAGTTTTTTGGCCGCTAAGGTGCCCCATCCAATGGATCGTATTGTGACTTTTCAAATGCGTTGTTTGGCCCCCAGTACCATAGTTTGTACCAAGCTTACCCCGACTAACACTTGTTCCGCAAAGGGAGAATATGGAAATGTTCGCCTCCTTCTGGCTAACTGAAAAGCCTTCTGACGCTGATGCCACTGCCAATGTCAGATGAACTGGCGGTAGGTGTGCATTTTGACATTTGACTCTCTGCAGTACCTACTTCTACTGAGGTGGTTGCGAATGCTGGTGGCTGCCGGGACTTTGCAAGTATGGCAACTGGTGGTGGTTGGATCGGTGGTGCCACTGCCATATCTCCCCCAGGAATTTGGGCTGGGTTAATGTCGGTCTCAACTGGGGCTGGGCTAACATCCATGATTACTGGCTCATCCTCATCCTCCTCTTCTACATCTGCCTCCATAACTCTGAGGGTTTCTGGAACCTTCCTTTTCGCTAGTCATCTTGTGGCGTGTCTCACTCTCAGACTGAGGTGGGATCCAGTGGTGTCCAGATCAGAAGGGGGCTTGAAGAAGAAGATGATGAACCATTAAACCTCCTTTATCTAGATGGGGATCTGGAAGACAATGGCTGTTCTGGAGCAGATTGCTCTACTTCTTCAGCATGAAGCTCAATCTCTTGAACTGCTCCTACTTCGTGAGTAAGTACTATTGACAGTTGTGGCTGTTGTTCTTTTTGTTGTCCACTACTCTGAGTTTCCTGCAATGATTGGTTACTTATTTGCAATAGAGATAAGTCAAAGTCAACATCAGTCATCTGCGTTGCATTGATTAGACTAGCTGCCTCTGTAACAGACATTTGCTAGGGCCTAGAATCGGGTGGGTCCACTGATTTGGGGGTGCTGCTCCCAGCTTGTTCCCCAGAGGCGAGTGCAGCACGCACGGCTTTTAGTTTTCAAAAAAACATCTGGGGCGACATATCAGTGGTGGTGGTGGTGGAAAGCTCCTTTTTTTCTCACTGGCCACTTCCCTGGTAACAGTTTTAGCACCTTTCTTTGGGGCGATCTTGAAAGTGTCAGTTAGCAGTGGCACTTAGCTTCACAAGTTGAAGAGATGTCTGATGTGTGGGTCACTCACACGCCACACCCTGCACAGGACTTCTTTCTGGCAGTACTGTGGGTGATGTGTTGTTGTATCTTGTCTTGTCATGCAACTAAATGAAAAGAAGCAAGAAGGGCATCAATGAAACATGGCATTGTTGCTGTTAAATTAGTAGTACAAATAAAAACAATATCATTTAGTGTGGTCACTGCTGTTACTCCCTTAATTAACAATGCAGTGTATATCTAATTATTCATAAAACAGAAAACCACATCAACATATACTTTCATGGTTGGTGACTGACCGACCACTCTGGAAGAATAAGAGAGCAAATACAACAACAGCATACAGATGAAACTGTTAGCTTTATGTGCGGAATGTGATATCACTCACATGTGATGTCGCACTCAGAGAGGTGTACCTGACATGTGACAATGGAAGGAATAATTCCTACACAATGAATGCTATTGTCTACCTATGGAAGACATGGGGTTGATTGATGCAAGATGTAGTGGAAAATGGTATGAACAAAAAAACATTTTCCCGCTTGTAAACCTTCTTTCTGCCTGCCTTTCTATCAGTCCAAAGGGGACCGCGATACCACCATCTCCCGCTGCTTCGCTGCAGGGCTTCCAGAAACACCGGGAGGACTACATAAATCCAGCATTCCATCTGTGGCGCTCGGTCACCACGTTTGCAGGAAGCGCTAAGAGGCGCTTTATAAACGGACTTGGGCTCCCGCAGCGCGGGACGAGCCTGGGCAAAACCCAGCCCAAGGGCGGGCCCGTCTGAGCCCATCCGAGACTTATCGAGGCTGGGCTGGGCCACCCCCTTTCATCAGCTTGTTGTAAGTACTATTGTACGGATACTTGCTCCTATTGACCATTACTGAACTGGGTTAAGACTCTGGGGGCATAAGAGAGTAAAGATCTTGGTTTTTATGCTAACTTAATAATATTGGGGTGTTTGTTTTGTTGTAGCCCATTGATTTATTTATATCAGTTGGTATTGTTGTAGGACTTGGTTGACCTAGATAGAAAACAATTATGGGGAAAAGTACCCCCCTTGCACAAGGCCTACCACTAGACAGAAAGCCCCTACCCGAACCCCCACTGCCCAACCGACTGCTATTGATAGAATGCTGCAACAAGTCTCTAGTGAAATAGAACGTACAGAGAGACGCCTTTCACTAACACCAAGGATACCAAGTATCTAACAACTCACGGAGACAGAAACCCCTGATCAGTCCCAACCACTAGCTCTTTCTACTTCCCTAGAATTGCTTCCCGCACAAGGCGGGATGGCAAAAAGGAAAGGAGCCCCTCGGAAAATAATTGATTGTAAGGGAGGGAAACATGTGGAGCATATCCCAGGGGCATTGTTAAACAAAATTCCAGGGGGAGAAACCTCGGATGAAAGTGGTAATAAAATCTCCAAGCGCCCTGCTTGGGTATTACCCCTGATAATGGAGCTTAAGTCATACCTAGAACAGCTTATAAAATCCGAAATTAGAGATGTAATGAGAAGCATTGCTAAACTAAAGAAACTTATGGATGCATGGGGGGAAACAAAAGATGCTGCCCTAAATACTATAGACTCTACTAAACCCTCAAACAGGGCAATTGCCCCTCAACGCACGTGGGCTACTCCGCTTCCCTGCGCCCAGCAACCTCCCCCTGAAGGCCTAAAGTACACTGTACAAATGCATCTGCCCATTACGTCCAACTGCCCACCTCAACAAAATCAGTTACCAAGTAGTTCTCACTGTTGGGCGCCCCATTCCTCTGTCAATACCCAAAATTGTAGGGCTCTGCCGACTAATACAGATATACCAAATGACCAAAAGTCACAAATAACAGCCGTAATAGCCAATAGGAATTCAATTCAACCCAAGCCAAGATTGACAAACTCTACTCTTCCCTGCATTGTCCTGCCCCCAGCATCAACACCCTATGTGGTAATGTTAGCTGCTGTACCACCGCTGGTAGCTGATCGTGAGGAAGCATATCTTGAATTGAAAAATAAAATCACCCACTGGTTAAATAAACATAGACCACTTCCTCACTCAGTCTATAGTGAAATTCTGTACACCCGAAGGGTTAGTTGACTTAGACAGAGACAAAAATACATCTCGGGGGACTCTGTCTTGATTAATTTCAGAGATAGAAGGGTGGTGCAACACATTCTCAAATGGGGTCCAACTACCTAGACTGGAGGCATCCAGACAGTTCCCTTAGGCTATTTTTACCCTCCCTGCCCCCTGTTAGATAGAGTGGGTAGTGTTTATAAAAAATGGGAAGTACGAGCTCAGAGTAGCATTTTGCCATACCCAGGCCAGGATTGGGGTAACAAAGAGACATTTAATATCCCTGTAAGCAATCAATTTAGTTCCTTGGATCTGTTTGATTGACTAACACCTACGTATAAAAATTTTAATTCCGCCCAAAATCTTTCAACTGATATCCAACCCCAAGAAAGACCCGAGATTAGTAACCAACCCACTGAAAACTTCTATGAGGCCATTCCATCAGTCGGTATTTCTGGAGTACCTGATATCCATCTAGGTAATTTAGACTGTATTACACAGGATGAGGTAGGGTGACATGAACAGGTTAAAACCACTTACCAGGTAGTACAGCAGGACGGGTTTCCCGTACAGAACACTAAGATTTTATCCTGGAATATAGCAGGTCCTAACTCAAAATGGACCTCCCAGATTGGGGAGACTATATAGATACACATGAGTTATGCCTCTACCAGGAAACCTGGTCAAGGAAGGATTTATATAGAGTGGGCTATGTTGCATACTTTACTCCAGCTGTCCAGGGGCCATGGGGAGACCCTCAGGTGGTCTTTGTATTTGGGTTGGCATACATTTGGGTTGTAATATTAAAGTGATAGACACACTAGCCCCTGACATTCTGTGTATCCTCCTCACTTTCTATAATAACTTGAAAATTGCTAATATTAACATCTACTCTTGGCCAGTGAGACAGGGGCTGACATCACAGGTCTTAGTTTGTCTGGCCACATCTTTACATACTTTTCCTAAGTCCTCACATATAATTATTGGTGGGGACTTTAATTGTCACTTTGAACCGTTAAATGGTTTAAGTACTACTATCACCAGTGGGGAGGACTTGGCCCGGTCAATCCCTGAATGTAATACGTATTAGGTAAGGAGTTGGACCCCATAGTCCTGCAGATGAATTCTTTTATTCTTAGTAATTTGCTTAGGTCATGTAAAGGCCGGTTTCCCTCTGACAGTCCAGGCATTCCTATCTCTAACAAGCTGGGCCAAACATCTATTATTGACTACGTTTGGGAGTTATGGCACAGAAAGGTAGACTTTGTAGTTAATCCTCATTGTGAAAGTGACCATAACCCGTTGGTGTTGGAAATAACACTCCCAAGACTCGAGTATTATCAGAATCAACCCATACAACCTGCCCTAAACTTGTTAGCAACTGGAGGTAGAAGAGTTCACTGGGGAACATTTGTACAGTCAACCGAAAAAGTGGCCACTCTGTATGAACAAATTACTCCCCACCTGGAACTTGCCATTCGATTGTTTGTAAATGACCAAGGCTCAGATTCTCTGTTGGAAATAGGCAAGAACCACCAGGAAATGTTCTCTGAACTTGCAGCGTTTTTCTATAATGGAGAAATTAAAAATCGCCCTGATCCCAAAAATAGACACACCTGGTACAATAAAGTGTGCAGGGATGCTAAGTGTGCTTTATTATTAGCGGTTAATGATAAGGACAACCTACGTACCGAAGAAACCAGGGTTGAATATAAAAAAATTGTAGCTGAAGCAAAGGCATCATGGGAGATAGACACATGGGAAGCAATTAAAAAATCCCTAGACAATAGAGATATGAGAGGCTTTTGGAACCTAATGAGAACTGCGAAGTCCGAAGGCAATTGAACCGAATCTGGGGGAGGAAGTCTGGAGGTCGTATTTTCAAATGTTATATTCTAGGCCCTCGGATGGAGTTGTACCTGTTAGGGATTCAACATTCCATAATACTACCCTCGATATTAGTGCCCCTCCCTGTACCATAAAGGAGGTTACAGTAGCATTGGGTAAAATGCTTCCAGCAAAAGCACCAGTGCTGGCAGCCTTTACCTAACCTTTGTGGATCTTAAAACCGCATTCAATAAGGTGCAGTGTGATCAGCTTTGGGGCCTTCTCCAGGATATGGGAGCACCAGTCTATTTATGCCACCAGCTAAAGCGTCTGCACCAGGATACGTATGCGAGAATTACTCATGGTAAGAAAGGGGAATTGACCGCTCCCTTCCCGGTAGGGAAAGGGGTGAGACAGGCATATGTGCTAGCGCAGACCCTGTTCTCCCTCTTTTTAAATGGTCTAATTGAAACCCTGCTGGGAATAAAAGATATAGGGCCAGATGTAGGTGCCGATTTCGGCCCTTACAGACCGGTATTTGGGTTTTGTAATGTAGGGGGCTTGAAAATTACAGAATCGGTATATTTACCGATTTGGTAAATTTACCGATTCGGTAAAATACCGAATCTGTAAATTTACTGATTCGGTAAAATATCGAATCGGTAAATTTACCGATTCTGTAATTCAATATGTAGGTGGCACAGTTTACAGTGCCACAGGCCCTTAGAAATTCGTAATTTACCACCCAATACTATTGGGTGGTAAATTAAGAATTTCTGTGTACATGCACATCTGTGCATGTACACCTGTGCCATGGGACACACATACATGCCCTAGGGCATGTATGTGGCACACATACATGCCCTAAGGGCATGTATGTGTGTCACATGGCACAGGTGTACATGCACAGATGTGCATGTACACCCTTAGGGCATGTATGTGTGCCACATGGCACACAAGCCAGAAAAAGGGGTGCAACAGGGTGTCAAAGTGACACCCTGTCCCTCTTGGAAATTCGGTATTTTTACTGATTCGGTAATTATTTGCTATTGATTCCTATGGGCTTCAAGGCCCGTAGGAATTAATGCCAAATACTGATTCGGTAATTACCAAATCGGTAATTACCGAATCTTACCGATTTGGTATTTTTACCGATTTTTTTTCCTACAATCAATTACCGATTAGTAAATACCGAATCGGTAAAATTCGGTATTTACCATTCGGTAATTTGCTATTACCTACATCTAGCCCATAGACTCACCAAGGTTAGCGGACTGCAAAATACCTGTGTTAATGTTCGCGCACCATACGCTGCTACTGTCCAAGACCCCAATGGGTAAGCAGCGGGTATTGGAGGAGTTCTGCAAATTCTGTAGGAAGAGGGATTAGGAGATAAATCTCCAAAAAACAAAATATATGGTATTTCATGCAAACACCAGTAATTGCCCACAGCTGCAAATGGGAGGCATGCCCCTAGAAAGGGTATCTACTTTTGATTACTTGGGCCTCACCCTTAATGACAAGATGGATTGGGTGACCCAAGTAAAGAAAGCAACTTTAAAACTGACACAATCTATAGGGGGTATTTTAAGAGTACATAACAACTGTACCCAAAAAGTGGTAGGACCACCTGCAGAAATGTACAAAACCCAGGCTAGGGGAGTATCACTTTATGGAGCTGAACTCTGGGGCTCCTGCCCTTCCCATGCACTCTGATTAACAGGGAATATCTTCATTAAACATCTCTTCAGCTTACCTAAAAGTAACATCACTAAGGATGGGCCTGGGTATTGGACCAATTAG
Organism: Lissotriton helveticus; assembly: GCF_964261635.1. NCBI lineage: Eukaryota > Metazoa > Chordata > Amphibia > Caudata > Salamandridae > Lissotriton > Lissotriton helveticus. The sequence continues at coordinate 1,186,501,754 of NC_136061.1, read as the reverse complement.
TGATATAATTGCTTCCCGTCCGCTATTATTTTGGCGCTGCTTATGGAGCACACCAGAGCTAATAAATTACAGGGAGGAATTGAAGGATGTTATGTCCATTTTAGGAGCAGGGATCATTCCATGGTTGTCCTACATTCGTAAAATAAGCCATATACTGGGGAGGACAAACATGTGGTTGTCACCTGAGGAGACCTGCTCCTCTATTTCTAAAAAACCCTTCAGCTCGCCTTTAAAGAATATAAATTAGCCCAACTCTCACAGAGCACCAATACATGCACTTTGAACTCCAGGTTTCTGGATGACAAGCAGCAATACAAGCTAGAACCAGCACTTGACAATATTCAACCATTTCTTGCCAAGAAATTGTATTTTCAATTTAGACATGGGGTCCTCCCCCTTAGAGTATTTACAAATAAATGGAAGGGAGGCCCCAAATTGGACTGCTCAGGGTGTATGTTGATCGAAGAGACTGAACTTCATGTTCTTCTCCTCTGCCCTGCTTATAGAAGGCCAAGGTACAAATGGGTGTTCCAGTTGTGTAGAATTATGTGAATTAGAGAACACGCTGAGGCTTACAAGCTACTAAAATATGAGTCACACAGATTATTTGTCTTTGCAATTTCTAGATTCTTGATCGCGATGTGGTGCATGCGTAGAGGGATCATAGTGAAACCGAGCTCAGGAATAACCGAAGCGTGCCCATCTAATGACCATGCTGCTAATCTAAATTTGCACATTCTCCCATGAGAGAAATTGTTCTGAAAATTATTCTCTATTTTTAGCTTTTTTTAAAATCTTTTTTATTCATTTTAACATATATTTATTGTACTGGTTTTAAATATTCTTAAGATGTGGTTATATCTGTCCTGTCTTCAATTGACATCTAAGGTTGTTGACTATCATGCGATGTGTGGTCTCCGGGCATGAAAATACCTTATAACTTTGCACTTTACCGCTCTTTTTGGCTCCCTAAGGATATTTTGTATTCGGCTCAAAATTGTGTAAATTGTTGTGCAATAGAAGCTTGCCTTCATATGCATGTTTTTATTAATTGTGCTTTTATTGGTATATAGCCGAAATAATGTTTTTTTGACTTGACTTGAAAAAAAAAAAAATCAAATATACAAAAAAACAATTACAAAAACTGGCCAAATATAAAATGTAATTGACCAATTTATTTAAAAAATTGAAAATTTCAATTAAAAATAATTAAACATAAGTGAGCTACAGAAAATGGCTGCCAGCCACATAGTCACAACAAAAGCCAGCAAGAAGGCATGGCCACAACAAAGAAGCCATGCAGGCGATGGCAAAAACACACTGTCTGTATACACAAAATGACCGCCAGCCACATGGTCACACACTCTCAACAAGAAGTAGGAGGCCTAGAAAACAAAGAACACATGCAAGCCTATGGCAAAAGCTGCACACTGACTGCCTACAGAAAATAGCTCCCAGCCACATGGTCACAACAACAACAACCAGCAAGAAGCATTGGCCACAACAAAGAAGACATGCAGGTCTATGGCAAAAGCACACTGGCTGCATACACAAAATGGACACCAGCCACGTGGTCACAACAGCAAGAAGCTGGATGCCTAGAACAAAGAACGCATAGAGGCCTATGGCAAAAGCACACTAGCTGCCTACACAAAATGGCCGCTAGCCTCATAGTCACAACAAGAATCTGGTGGCCTACGCCAAACACTGCATGCAGGCCTATGGTAAAAGCACACTGGCTGCCTTCACAACATGGCTGCCAGCCACATGGTCACAACAACAAGAAGCTAGAGGCCTAGAACAAAGAATGATTGCAGGTCTATGGCAAAAGCAAACTGGCTGCCTACACAAAATGGCTGCCAGCCACATGGTCACATCAAGAAGCTGGAGGCCTAGAACAAAGAACGCATGCAGGCCTATGGCAAAAGGACACTGGCTACATGCACAAAATGGCCACCAGCCACAGGGTCATAACAAGAAGCTGAAGGCCTGGAAAAAAGAACGCATGCAGGCCTACGACAAAAGCACATTGATTGCCTACACAAAATTACTGCCAGCCACATAGTCACTCACAAGTCACAACAAGAAGAGGAAGGAGGCCTGTAAACCAAACAGCACATGCAGGCCTAGGGACAATACACTGACTATATAAAATGGCCCCTAGCCAGTGGCCACATGGCATCTGGAACAAAGGCAAATTATGATCTATGGCAAACACACAAACACACACACTGGCCAGACAAAGGAGGTATGGTAAAACCTCACTAATTCGTCAATGCTAAAAATGAAAATTATTGGACTAAAAAATAAATGTTTACAACAACACATATCCTTTGAAGGCACGCATTACCCACATAGCCCTATACATGCTTGCATAAAAAAAACATGAAATACAACAAAAAAGCACATTTTGTATTTCAATTCAAATCCATCTATGGCCTAAATGTTGTAAACACCACAGAAACAGTTGTTTCACGCACCCAGTACAAGCACTGCGTCTGCTGGATGGAAGGTCAATTGGCAGACTAGGTCACATAGTGATTTCAATCAATATTTCATATGTATTAAAGATAATGGGGAATGTTTAGTAAACTGTGATGTGTTTTTTCATTCACAAAGGAAAAAAAAGAAAATGCTAATAAATCAGTGATCACTAGGCCCCTAATGAAATAACAGCCCACCCATCACAATAAATTTTTTAAATACATTAACAGTAAAAATAAATCCAGGTACATGTCCCCAATCAAATAAACTACACCAGGTTTTCAACTTACTTGTGAAATCTTAAATACAAAAGTCCTTAAATTCAATGGGATATGCAGCAGAGCAGACACAAAGAGTGATCCCCCAGCTCCAAATCCAAATGAAAAGTGACCAGCAGATGGACAAAGCACTGGAAAGAGCCTGCTGGGCAAGAACAGGAAGTTGGGGACTCTGAGGCACTTCCTTCCAGTTGAAAAAGAGTAAAAAATCAAGAAAAGACTCCTTGCACAAAAGAAACACAGCCAAATGTCAGTTCAAGGAGGTTTTTAACTTCAAAACGTCAGTTCAGGGAGATTTTGATGCTTCTCGATGACAGAATCTTCCCCAGATCTTGCACATTTGGTATCACGTACAGCAGAAAATATCCGCCGGAAGTCGCTGGTGTGCCCAAAAGAATTGTTGGCGACTGCAAAATCTTGCGGGAGCATGCGGCCGGCTAGAAAATCTCGAGGTGCTCGTGAACGGACCTAAAAATCTTGTGGGCGATCTCAAGCACACGGCAAGTCACTCCCATGCATGCACAAAATTACATTTTGAGTGAATGGACCCAAAAAAACCTCTGCTCCATTGTTGAGTATGTAGTTGCCAAATTCCGTAAACTCCGCGAACTGGGCGGAGATTTACGCCTTGGCTAAACAGGAGAGTTCAGTTCAGGTCCAGTGGCCACTGGTCAGCTGAGCAGTTGTGGGAAAAGGTCTACTGTAGCTTTTCGTGTCCTTGTAGCTTTAACAGGAGGTCAGTCTTTTGACCCTTGGAGTCCACTTCTTTGTGCTGTGTACACAAGACAGAGCAGGTCTCTCCCGCCGGGGCTCTTCTCAGGTTGCAGACAGCAGCTTCAGTCCTCTTCTGATCTTTGTGAGGTCCAAAGGTGTTTTGAAGTGGATGCCTGGTGATACCATGGATATGTCTAGCATGAAGTTGTGGGTAGCATTGACCCCTGGGGAAGCCCTAACCAATGGGGTAAAGGTTCCCTGAGCTCACCCTACCCACTTTGGGTACTTTCAAGATAAGAGAAGTCTTCAGCCACACAGCATAATCTAACACTGTGATGTCAACATGAGGCCCACTGTGATGGAGATCTACCTGGCAGGGGGGACAATAGAAGGTTGCAAGCCTTAGGGTTAGCTACATCTGCTTGTAACTGGCTTGCCTCTTTGAAGTTAATCAAGTTCTTGGGCCCAGTCCACAGGCCATTCTGTAAAGGGCCCAACAACATCCACACACACCCAAGGCTTTTTGCCTTGTCCTAGAAGCAAGTTCACACCTCGTTCATACCCATTGAAATGCTAGTAACTGACAAGCAGAACTGAGAGAAAAAGTGCAGATTTAACTTCCAGGGACTTCAGAAAGGCAAAGCAGATGTTTAAAAATCAAGTTTTCAAAATATTAATTACAAATTCAATTTCACCAGTAATTTTGGCTTGCAATAAATATTCCAAAATGTCAAAAAATTTAACTTGTATCTGTTTTGTAGTTGGAGAAACCATGTATTAAACTTAATATGGTGTGCCAATGCTTTACCTGTGGAACAGCCTACCGTCCTACAGCAGAAAATAGCTTTGAGGTGCAAGTCACTGTAAATACATGTTTAACGTGAACCTTTACATGCCCTACTTTTAAATATCATGCACCCAGCCTAAGCAAGCAATATGGCTTATTTAGGGGTGACTTATAAATAATTAAAAGAACGGTGTTAGGCCTGCCAAAAGGGTTTACTTGGACAGATCGAATTAGCAATTTATACCTGTACAGTCGGGCTACAGGTGGCAGGCCTGCAGTCACGTTTGCTTTGTCACTGAAGTTGGAGGCACAATGAATGCTGCAGCCCACTGGTTGTAGTTCACTTACCACCCTGGGCTACACTACGGACACCATATACTAGGGATTTGGGGCCATATGTATCATGCAAATTCGTATTCGCAAACGCCGAATTTCGCAGAATTTCGGCCTTTGCGAATGCGAATTCGCTAAATGGAATGTATTAAGCAAAACTGGTGCAAAATAAGGAATCGCAAAATTTGTGATTCCTTATTTTGCAATTGCATTTAAGGAATCGCAAATTTTGCGATTCCTTAAATGCAATGTATGTAGCAAAAAAAATTTAGAAAATGCCCTTAAGGAATCGCAAATTACCACCAACTTCTAGTTGGTGGTAAGTTGCGAATTCCTTGAAAAATGCACATTTTTGCATTTTTCAAAGTGCCATGTGACGCACATACATGCCCTTAGGGCATGTATGTGCACCACATGTGCACCCATGCATATTTCAGGGGTGCAAAAGGGTGTCCTTTGGACACCCCTGCACCCTTGAAATTATTCTCAATTTGCGATTAGCAAATTGTGAATCGCAAATTGAGAATAACTTCCCATTCATTCCTATGGGCCTCCTGGCCCATAGAAATGAATGGGAAAGTATTCCTTAATTGCGATTCGCAATTTGCGAATCGCAATTAAGGAATTCTAAGAAATCGCAAAAAAAAATCGATTTTGTACATACATACCCATTTGCGATTCTCAAATAGCGATTTCTTAAAAATCGCTATTAGGGAATCACAAATGGGTATCTTGATACATATGGCCCTTAGAGCTAAGTTAAACATGCCAATTGGAAGTATGTCCATTTCATCATGTTGATAAGGGGACCACTGGCACTTTACCACTGCTCAGTATGGGTAAAGTGCACGCAGTGCTACAGCCAGAAAAAAAGCATTCAGCCAAATAGGCAAAACATAATTGTGGTGACAATGCAGAAAGGGCAAGGATTTGTGCAAGTTGAAATGTGAACCAATGTGCTTCAATGGGGTTTAGTCTTATTCTGCCACTCTCTGTTGTTACATGCAGCTTGCTCAGTTATAGGAGACGGTTCCATCTCTCCCATATGAATGTTTAGTTTAGAGAATTTTCAGATCATGCAAGCAGGAAGTCGGACTGGTATTAATAACAAGAGGTAGTTCAGACATGGCACCATATTCATTAAAACAATTGGACTCTACCCCACATTGATTAGTGGAGCGTGGACCAACATATTAAGTCATATTTTATTTTAGAGATCAAGGGTTCCATGTTATCTCCTCTTTTACAGTGAAGCCCAGTGTTTAAATATAACCCTAAGTACTTTTTCCATTGAAACTTGTGGTTCCCTAATGAAGTTAATTTGATAGAGTCTCTAGGAGGTAGCACTTCACATTTACCCCAGTTTATTTTGTAGCCTGAAAACATTGAGAAGTGTGAGATAGTTCACATGAGATTATGTATGGAAGTGAGTTGTTTAGAGAGATTGGGACCAGAATGTCATCCACCTATAGGAGTGTTTTGTGTTCTCCTGCTGCTGTATTAATGCCCTTGATATCTTTATGTTGCCTTATAGAAATTACTAATGGATCGAATGGTAAAATGATCAGTAGTGGGGTCAGGAGACAGCCCAGGCCATGTGCCTCTCCCTAGTCCAAATCAAGAACATGTAGGGCCACTCCAGTCTATCAAAGTCTTTCTCTGAATCCAGCAAGACAACTACTTCACTTCATGTTTTACCTGCCAATAGATGTGTATAGCGATCTCAGTTGGAATGCAGAGGAGCGGTGCAGAAAAAAAAGCCTACTTGGTCTTGATGGACTAGGGATGACAGCACTGTGTTAAGACTGTTACTCAGAGCCTTAGCCAGTATCTTCAAGGTCATACTGAGTAAAGATATAGGCCTGTAGCTGGCATAGTTCATCAGGTCTTTGCATGGCTTCTGGGTGAGTGCTATTTTTGCTGTGTGTGTTTATATTAAGGGTGCTATGCCATCCGTAATTTCCATGAAAATCCTACTTAGTAGAGGACCTAGGAAAGATGTATTGATCTTACAGTATTCTGATGGGAACCAGACAGTTTCTGGACCTTTGGTATAAAGGGGGCTTTCTCTCACTGACTCTATCTCATATACCAATATGTCTTAGTCAAAGGACTGTGCCCCTTCTCGGATAAGTCTCAAAAGCTGAAGTGGGACGAGAATGGCGACTTCCTCCTGAAAGGTGTTGTGACACTGTGCTGCATATAGTGCTGAATAAAAGGCTTTGAACATGTTCAGAATAGTGACAGGGTGCATTAGTGTTGATCCCTGTGAGTTTCTAGGCGCTAGTATGAAGTGTTGAGCTTCTTGTAGACATAGTTGTAACACAAGGAGATGCCCTGTTTTTTCCGATTTCATGTAGTGCCACTATTTCAGGCAAAATAGTTTCTGTCTTGGAGGAGTGTAATTTATTGAGTTCATACTTGGTCTTCAGTAATCTGCATTGGTAGCCTTTGGAATACACGTTTGTGTAAGTGTGGGTTAGGCTTATTACATTGTCGTGTAGGTCTCTCCAATGTCTTGTCACTTTTAAAAGAACAGATGATGGATGGAATGCTGAATTAATCAAACATTCACCCCCAGTCACAGATGTGGGTTAAATCCATTGTTTTTGGCACACCAGGCCATTCCAGTTTAGACCCAGCCATGTGCAAATCAAGTCATGACCCTGTTTCCCATGGCAACAGTCCAGCCTGAACTGCCAGGCCAGGACTTCCCTGGACCAGAAAAGAGCATCCTGGGATTGGTTTCGGAGTAACACCCCACATCAGCCAGGCTAGCTTGAATCTGGTGGTGTAGTGAGCATGGGACCCACATTTGAGCATCCCTTCCAACTTAAGGCAACAAATGTAAAAAGAACAGATGATGACCTTAATGCTGAATTAATTGAACATTCACCCCGGATCATAGATCTGGGTTAAATCAATTGGTTTTTTTGCATTCAATGCCATTCCATGTTAGACCTAGTCATATTCAAATCAGTCTTGACCCTGTTCCCTATGGGAACAGTCCAGCCTGGACTGCCAGGCCAGGTCTTCCCTGGACCAGTAACAGTCATTCTGGGACCGCTTTCGGGGTAACTTCCTTCATCATCCAGGCTAGCTTGAATCTGGTAGCATAGTGAGCACATGGCCCATGTCTGGGCATACCCATCCCACGTAGGGTGACAAAAGCAAAAAGAACAGATGATGGATGGAATGCCGACTTAATGGAGCATTCACCCCAGTCACAGATTTTGCATGCTACGCAATTCCAGTTTGGACCCAGGCATATGCAAATAAGTCTTGACCCTGTTCCCCATGGGAACAGTCCAGCCAGAACTGCCAGGCCAGCTCTTCCCTGGACCAGAAAGAAGCATCCTTGGACCGGCTTCGGGGTAACACCCCTCATCTGCCAGGCTATCTTGAATCTGGTGGAGTAGCAAGCACGGGACCCACGTCTGGGCGTGCCCTTCACACTTAGGGCAACAAATGCAAAAGGAACAGATGATGGACGGAATGCTGAATTAATCATTCATCCCCAGTCACAGATCTGGGTTAGATCCTTCATTTTTGTGCATGCCACGCCATGCCATTCTAGTTTAGACCCAGATATATGCACATCAATCTTGGCACTGTTCTCCATATGAACAGCCCAGCCCGAACTGCCAGGCCAGGTCTTCCCTGGACCGGAAACCAGCATCCTGGGACCAGTTTCAGGGTAACACCCCTCATCAGCCAGGCTTGCTTGAATATGGTGATGGAGCGCGCATGGGACCCATGTCAGACGTGGGTCCCAGGCACTCCACACCACTTGGAGTCAAGCTAGCCGGGCTGAAGAGAGGTGTTACCTCGAAACCGGTCCGGTCCTCGGATGCTTGATTCCGTTCTGGGAAGGACATGGCTTTTGTAGTTCGGACTGGACTGTTCCCATGGGGCAACAGGGTCAGAGCTGATTTGCATATCGCCATTGTCTAACCCAGGGTGGTGTGGAGTGCAAAAAAACGATGTATTTGGGCCCAGATCTTTTGACTGGGGGAGTGTGTGACATTGATCCACATTCAGTCCATCATTTGTTGTTTTTGCAATTGCCGCCCTAAGTGCGCTGGGGATGCCCAGACGTGGGTCCCAGGCACTCCACACCACTTGGAGTCAAGCTAGCCGGGCTGAAGAGAGGTGTTACCTCGAAACCGGTCCGGTCCTCGGATGCTTGATTCCGTTCTGGGAAGGACATGGCTTTTGTAGTTCGGACTGGACTGTTCCCATGGGGCAACAGGGTCAGAGCTGATTTGCATATCGCCATTGTCTAACCCAGGGTGGTGTGGAGTGCAAAAAACCGATGGATTTGGGCCCAGATCTTTTGACTGGGGGAGTGTGTGACATTGATCCACATTCAGTCCATCACTTGTTGTTTTTGCAATTGGGACCCATGTCAGGGCATACTTCCCACTTAGGGTGACATATGCAAAAAGAACAGATGACGGACGGAATGCTGAATTATTCAAACATTCACCCCCAGTCACAGATCTGATTTAAAGGCATCTTTTTTGCACTCCATGCTATTCCACTTTAGACCCAGCCATATGCAAATCAGTCTTGACCCTGTTCCCCATGGCAACAGACCAGCCTGAACTAACATGCCAGGTCTTCCCTGGCCCAGAAACAAGCATCCTGGGCCCGGTTTCAGGGTAACACCCCTCATCAGCCAGGCTTACTTGAATCTGGTGGTGTAGTATGCACGGGACCCACGTTTGGGTATACCCTTCCAACTTAGGGCAACAAATGCAAAAAGATCAGATGATGGACGGAATGCTGAATTAATCAAATATTCACCCCAGTCACAGATTTGGGTTAAATCCATTTTTATTGCATGCCATGCCATTCCAGTTTAGACCCAACCATATGCAAATCAGTCATGATCCTGTTCACTATGGGAACGTCCAGCCCGAACTGCCAGGCCATGTCTTCCCTAGCCCAGAAACAAGCATCCTGGTACCAGATTCAGGGTAACACCCCTCATCAGCCAGGCTAGCTTGAATTTGGTGGTGTAGTGAGCACGGTACCCATGTCCCACTTAGGGCAACAAAATCAAAAAGAACATATGTTGTACTGAATGCTGAATTAATCAAACATTCACACCCAGTCACAGATCTGTCTTAAATCCATCATTTGTTTGCATGCCACACCATTCAAGTTCAGACACAGCCATATGTAATCAGTCTTGACCCTGTTCCCCAGGGGAACAGTCCAGCCGGAACTGCCAGGCCATCTCTTCCCTGGACCAGAAACAGGCATCCTCAGACTGGATTCGGGGTAACACCCCTCATAAGCAAGGTTAGCTTGAATTTGGTTGTGTGGCAAGCACGGTACTCACGTCTAGGTATACCTCAGGAGTTACCCCAGGAGATCGCCTTGGCAAGTTTGAGGCTTTGGCAACTACTCACGAAAGCAGCATGTCTGCCCACAGTTTTTTTTACCAATCCGTACTCCAGCCTGATTTGCGCATGAGTCCCATTTGCCGGGAGATGGAAGACAGTTTTGGACCATGCTCTTAATGAATATATAGTGCCCCAGTGGGTCATGCCACATCTTGTGTATTCAGACTGCGAGCGATAATTATGCGGTGAGAGGATCGACGTGCATCGCTCCCCTGCCTTTGTTTCTGCCGGCAACCACTCCTGCACACAAGACTGTTCCTGCACTCTTTGCAGTCTGTGGTCCCTTATCCGAGTTATGAGGTGGTCGCCAACTTCAGATTGAGCCTTCATAATTGCAAGGCATTTCTCCCTTTGTTCAAACTGATATTCGGAGCCTGTGGTGTAATTTAGTAAGGCCCCATGCCTGCCCCAATGGAATTGGCTACAGCGGAGCTCTATTGAAAGGCTGCCATCTGCTCGGATACCTGCCTCCACCTCCTCCTGGTCATATCTTAAAGGTGCTGCTACCCTCCTTGGTAGCCAACCCACAAGGTGCCTAGCCTGAATGTCGCCACACAGTGCTGGGTCAGGACTACCACTGTCTAAAGGGCAGGCAGTGGCATGACAACTGAGATAGAGGGGCCTCTCACAGCCAGCAGGCCAGGAAACTAAGCCCCGAGGAAGCCCCCACAACGCAGGGGTGGCAGATATTTTCAAGATAACACACCATTAGCCCACAGCAGATGAAATGAAAAAAAATGAATTAGTAACCGATCTGCTCAAAAGTAACTAAAAGGGCACAGAGTAAACACAGAAAGTTCTTTGAAGGAAGGTCCCATGGTGAGCCCCAAAGTAGAGCTTACTTTCATTCTACCTGCTTGTTATTATACCTGAAAGGGAAGAATAATCTTTATTAGAAAGAACTGAGATGAGGAAGAGTGGATGCGGTTAGTGAAAGTAACTTGCAGATATGGCAAGTGGCCCAGATAAGGCAAGTGGTCCAGAGTTACTGGAAGGAAATGTGGTTTAGCAGTAAGAACTGTCCATCTTGGAACTAGGGAATGGGGCTAGATTCCTGGCCGTTGTCAACTTCCTGTGATTCTTGGCAAATCACTTAACTTCCACATAAAATTGAAAAGAAAGTGTGAGTGCTGCGCTCCAATGCCCTCGACCCAGGTTTGTGCTATAAAAATTGCAAAAAAAATAAGGCTTTACAATGCTTGTTAACTCGGCCATGCACACATTAACCACTTGCCCATGTGAATGCACCTGCACAGTGACGATCCCAGATCAAGGTCAACAGAAACCAGACCAAGACCAAAATGGTCCCCTCAAGTACACCATGAAAGGGAACAACTAATGCAGTGAGACCAAACACAAAAATAGGAAGAAAACTATCAAATCAGGAGCAGACAACTGAGATAGACAACAAAACCATCCAATCATGAGTAGGGGATGGGCCCAAATTCCATGCTAATTATATTTTAGGCTGTTTATCAAGAAATGTATATCTTAGGTACTAAAATAATAGGTCTGCCCACAGACATCTGAATATCTCCTTGCGCATGTGTATGGCCTTTGTGCAGAGACATATCAAAGATTGTGAGTTGCAGGGATCAATTTGTCAAGTTTTTGAGTTCCAGGAGTTCTCCATATCTTAAATTCATTGAAGATAAATCTCAGTGTTGTGCTTAAGGAATCTTTGCATACAATTGCTGGTGCAGCATGAGGTTTGAGTAGAAATGCCACTCTATAGTTGCCAAGCAGTGCTCAGTGAGCACCCATTTGCAAATGAAAGCACTTGCGTGCAAGGAATTATAGTTTAACTTTTCTCATTATAGACATCAACCAAGTGGTGCTGTGCCTTGTGTGATGTCTTACCAATGCCCTGACTTATTATCAAACAACACTGCGACTTGTAGTTTTAATTTCTCTGTTAACAATATGGACCAACATATAAGGCACATCCTGAAAACTGCAGTTTGTTAAAAAAAATACAAGGTTGGCTCAGCATGTCACACTTCACTGTTTGGAGACTGAAGATTGTAGGAAATCCCTCCTTTCTGTATTGTCACCCCATAAGTTTCACCTTTTACTGGACACTGTAGTTTTTCTGGTGTTAGAACTCTGCAAACTTTAACCCTGTGAATCAGTGGTAAAGTGCCTGTGCTCCATCTTTAAACATCGTTAAATTGGCATATTCCTAATTGGCATATTTAGCTTACCTATAAGTCCCTAATATATGGTTGAAAAGTTACCCAGGATCTGCAAATTAAATGTCACCAGTGTACTGCAGTGTCCTTTGCACTATCTACTACAGTGATAGTGTGAAACATGGTTTCAGATCTACCATTGTAGCCTGATGGTAGAAGTGTAAAACCTTCAAGTAGATCTGTCAAAATAAACTCTTTCACAAGTCAAAGCCTTCTTTTTCGATATTAATAAGTCACCCCTATGTGGGCCATATCATCCACAAGACAAGGTAAATGGTATTTAATTTAAGATGCATAGAAATTTGAGGTTAACATGTCCTTACACTGACATGCACCCTAAAGCTATTTTTCACTATGACAGGCCTAGCTGGACTATGGAGAAGGTACAGATTAAAATAAAGATTAGCTTAGGGTGGAACTCGTGGAGATTCACTCGGCAGAATCTCACTGAGATAAATGAAAACTCTACGAGATTCCATGTAGTTCAGCCAAATATGCATGTCAAGCTGCAATTTATTGCCAGTTGTGTGAGCAATGCTGAAAAATTAGAGCAAATGGCGTCATGCGGTAAACTAGTGTGGGCGGCAGCAAATCTACTCGAGAAGCAAACCTCTGACCTCGACCAACCATGTTAGAAAATGGGGGCGTCACATTTCGTTCGCTCTTGCATTTCTGGAGTATCATGGAAAAAATTCTGTCACCCACCGACTGGAGGAATTTAGCCAAAACTCTGTGCCACAAGAGTAACACGGAGTTCCAAAATTTCACCCATAATCCTAATAGTGTATTGTAGGAATGGGAATAGATGGAAAAATTATTAAACAACTATTTTTAATAGTTATTAAGAATCCAATGAATTTTGGAGTCTGATTTTTAATAAATATTAAGGGAAGTATCTTTCAGAAAGTTATCTTTTCCCTGCCTGAAGTTCCTGAAGGCCAAATTAGCATTTGTTCTGCCACTTCTGCCTGTCAGTAACTAGCATTTGAATAGGTGTGAAAATGTTGTGAAATGTCTCCTGTGAGCAAATAATAGACTGACCTAAATGGGCCGAGTTAACTTGTTTGAATTTTACAGAATATGCAGCATCCTTTTGACATTAAAGTGGCAAATCCTTTATGAATATTATATCCTGCTAGAGGGTTTTGCTGGGTTTACAAATAATACTATATGGTACTCTTGAAAGGACGGTAAACAGGATGTCTAAATAATTCTTATGTATCTTCTGGCTGGGTGCTGGAAACCCCTACTTTTGTTCTACCAAAGGTTTGCTCTGGGTATTGCATATAATACTGCTAGGTGCACTTGAAAGGAAGTTAAACAGGATGCCAATACAATTATTGTGTATCCACTGTCTGGGTGCTGGAAACCTCTACTTATATTTTACCAGAAGTCTGTCTCTGGGTTATATTTGGGTAAAGTGATTCACCTAAACTGGATTTTAGTGTTAGGTGTAGCAGTTTACTGGGATTACCTTATTATACTCCCCATGTACACACCCAACCCTCAGAGTCCACCTTTAGCATGACTGAAGGCTTTCACCATCTTGTAAATACCCAAAGTGGGTGGCCTTGGCACAGGGACGTTTTACCCCATTGGTTGGGCTGTGCCCATCAGTCATTCCCACCCACTATGTTATGCTATGCATAATTGTTGCATCTCCATAGACCCAATTTAGAACCCTCCTGGACCTGATGAAGATCAGAAGAGGAAATAACCTGCTGTCTGCAGCATGAGCAGAGCACTGGACCCACTTCTTCAGGACAAAGAAGTAGACTTTAAGGGTCAGAAGGCTGACCTACTGTTAAGCTACATGGACACACAAGCTACAAGATGCCTTTCCTGCAACTGTCCAGCTGATCAATGGTAACTTGACCTGGACTGGACCCTGTCTGAAACCATGTAGGTCTCTAAGTGTCTCCCTCCAAGATCCTGGACTACACTACTGTGTTAGATTGGGGCTAAAAGGACTAATGTCAGAAGGTAAAATCTTTAGTCAGGATGAACCATGGTTGGAAAACATGCTCAATCATGGTCAACATCACATTACTCCTAAGTCCGGGTCCATACGATCATTAATTATCATCGGCACTTTGTGATACTTAGCACTGTTCCTACTTACAATATTAAATACTAATATCTCTAGTTTCCATATTTTTGACATTTTAGTGTCATTTGTTTAAGATATTTTACTCTATTGTTCTAATTTTGTTTTGTGATAATTTGGGTGTATTAAATGGAATAGCTGGGTAGTCTTACCATTAAATATGCTTGCAAAATGTGTCTCAGGTGCAGATAGGCTTGTTTGAACAACATTAAGCCCAACTCTGGGTAGCTATGGCTTCAATTAACACACAAAAATGGAGGTCCTGAGGAAGTTTTAGGACCAGCAGGGCACAACTCCCCTCTATCATAACGAAAACACAAAAATGACCCTGGTGTCCAGAAAGCAAGAAAGAAAAGAAGAGTGCTGGAGTGTCCCTTTTACAGGACGATTTCCCTCACCCACCCGTAGGTGGCATGCTTCATCATCAGGGTAACCTCCTCGCACTGCAAACCTAGTCACAGTGCGGGCTACAACCCCCTCACTGAGAGGGAGGAGCTCAGGGATGATTTGTTTGTAAGAAAGTTGAGGTATCCAAAAGCCTGTAGATGAGCAAGGTGTGGTGAGAAGATGTGGTGAGAAGAAAGAAAGAATAGTATGTATGTGAGCTAACTCTAACTCTGTGGTATGCCCAAAACTCTTTATTAGGGCATCCAGAGGTCAGGATAAAAAGAAGGCTTTGACAGGAGGCTATTCAACCTGTAATAGAACCGTGGGGGTCAATATGTTTCAGCCTTTTACCCTCCGTAAAGGTGTAGCAGCTTTCTTCAGGACCGACGTGAAAATAACATTTATACGTTACAATTTACAACCATACCAGGATCAATAAGTGGAAAGTGGAAAGTTATACAACCAGTGGTTGGAGTGGTTCCCCACTCAGGTGTGATATCCACTGGTAAGCATGCTCCTCATGTTTCGGGTGGACCAATGACACCTTAAACCTCTGCCCTAAAACTCGAGGTGGCATCCAAATCCTGTGCAACCAAATGCCCCTGGCGTAGATTCGCATATCAGAAGGGTCGATTGGTTCACCCAAAACACAGGGAGCACGCTAATCAGTGGATATCATGCCTGAGTGAGGTAAACCATCCTTTAAAGGGGACACTTCAGCACTCTTCTCTTCTTTTTTTGCTTTCTAGACACAGGGGGCGTTTTTGTGTTTTCTAGCTATGGCTTTAAGCAGCAAGACTTTGTGTAAATCATTTAATGGTACCAAATAATGAAATAAGAAAGCCACAGAACACGAAAGAAGGAAAACACCAAAGAATGAAAATAGATTATATTTTTATTGCTTTTTGGAGTCCTTGATGAGCAAAATCCACTGAAGTGTTCCGGAGATACAGATTTTCAAAGGTTTTATCACATTTTCATTCAATTGCAAACAAGGATCCGTCAATCAAAAGTTTATAAACTTTTGGTGAGTTTTTGAAAGTTAGTTTGCTTATTCCGGCCTGGTTTACATGACAAAATCAGACATGGAGAAGGTCTGGGGGCCAATGGGGTAGATTTGGCTTTGGCCACTAGAGCTATTTCCAGTCCAGTTCCAGTCTTTGCAACATGACCATCATTGACTATAATGGAGTGGTCCTGATGCTGAAGATACAGGATGAAAAGATGCTTCAGTTTGCTCTGGTCACACTGCGGTCAACAAGGGTGCATTTGTGGTGATTCCGTGGTCCACAGCGTGTGTGGGGCAAATTTGGTCGCAGAGGTAGGGGTCCCTCGATATTGTCTTAATGACCCTGGAAGGCCAGCTGCAGCTGGGCTACCAGTCTTTGTACACCGCGGTATTTGTGATATTCTTTAGTGGGGATTAGTGTCCCTCTTGGGTGCCTAATCTGACACTGACACTGACGGCTGACTTCGGGCAACTTTTGTCCATCAAGGATTGGTCCCTTGGGGTGCCCAGTGGCCAGTAGTGGCAATTCCTCTGAAGTGGCTACCAACTTGCTGGTTTGGGCTTATTCAGCTTTCATAGGACCGCAACTGCTTTTAGGAATTTGTGTTATTTTATTTTCATTTGCACGATTTGTAGATCGTAAATCTGTGTGGCATTTTAAATTACATAGAACGCTGTGCTGTTGCGTTTGGATTTTAAAAAATATTGCCCCTGCCCCTACCTCCTCCTTTGCTCGCCCAGAGAGTACACGCGGTTCCTAGCTGCCGATTTAGGGCACTCTGAATGCGTTTGGACTAGGCACGACTAATTTTACCACACACGCCATATTGGACGTACCTGAGGTCAGCTGGCTAGTGTTCAGGGCGATTAGGCCCTGCACTACACAATGCCATTCCCACCTCTTACGCGCAGCGAACGAGCGCAGCGGGTGCGTCGATGGCGTGCCGGAGGTACGCCAGAGGTAAGCCCGTCTGTGCCCGTCCGCGCCAGGCCAAGCTCAGAGCTTAACACTATGGCCGTAGACTACCATGTGCCATCCGAATACTCTAGAGACGCTTTGCTCCAGCTGAGACAAATGGCCCCACCCCCTGCATACATTCTATCTCTATGGATGGTCCCTTCAACCATTGCTTGCATTGCCCTTTCAGGCTTGCAACTGAGGAACCCTGCCCAGCCCCTTTCACTGTTGTGAACATAGCCCTAATAAACTGTAGATCGTTACCAAAACACGCCGAAGAAATGTATGGAATTCTAGAGGATCTCCAGCTACAGATCCTCTTATTGACAGAAACATGGATAGGCCCTGACTCAGACCCAGACATTATAAAGTCTCTTCCACCGGGCTTCCTTATTCAGCATGTGGACCGTTTAAAGGGAAAGGGAGGGGGAATCGCTATAATCTATAGGGATTATCTCTCCTGCCGACTACACGGCAGTCCTCTTTCTGATTGCGAAAATGTTCATTTCACGATTCAAAATTCTCCATGTAAATCCCTCTCAGGAATTCTCATCTACCGCCCCCCAGGCGCTTTGGGACAATTCTGTAGTTCACTCCTGGAAAATTCATTTACGTTGGCCACTACTCTTTCCAACTTTATGAATCTAGGAGATCTAAACATCCATTTTGATAAGGGTGGAGATAAGCTGGCCTCCGAACTGTCATTAGACCTAGCAACCCACCACCTTCGACTGGAAAGTCTCCATCCCACCCACACGCTGGGGCATCTCTTGGACCCTGTCTTCTCCAACATCCCCGATCTCAGAATACCCACTCCCATTCCGCTACAGTGGTCAGACCATTTTCTTATACCGTTTAGCTGGCGGTTCCCTACCACCCATCGCCCTAGACTAATACCCAGCAGACCTTCACGACCATGGGCTAAACTTGACCCGGAAGAATGGAAAAATATCTTGGAGCTCTTCCCTCTATCGTGCGACTCGGACCGTGTAGCAGCAGATATTGAGTTTTCAACGTGGATTGGAAAGGCATTGGATACGGAACTGCCAAAAAAATCCACCTCTAAACCTCGAGGCAAAACTACCTCGCCCTGGTTTACCAAGGAAGTACGACTTCTAAAAAAACTTTGTAAAAAAACTGAAAGGGCATGGAGGAAGAACTTTGACCCCCTTAAGAAGCAGGAATATAAGTGCATGATTCTCAATTATAAAAAAGCCCGTAAAATTGCACAGTCCACTTTTTTTGAAGAAAAAATTAGGGTATCTGCTAACTCGTCGAGGGAAACCTTTCAAATTGCAAAAACCCTTTTAAAAATTCCCGACTCACCCTCCCCCATGGAACCTTCGGTCAGTCGTTGCAACGAACTGGCCGAGTTTTTCGACTCAAAGATCAAATTTTTTTTTTAACTCACTCCCCCTGCACACTACTGACACCACCGACCCTCAAGAGTCGCCTAGATTAGTACCTCAGACACCGGAGCTCATACTGGACCGGTTTTCCCCTATAACTATAGACACGTTATCCCCTGTTTTACAATCAATTAAAAGCGGATCTCCACTTGACCCCGCACCACTAAATATTTTAAAGTTAATGACCCCTACCATCCTTCCCTACATGGCGAACTTGATTAACATCTCGCTATGCCATGGCATAGTGCCTCCGAGCTGGAAAAAGGCGACCATTAAAGCATTGATTAAAAAACCCAACGTGGACCCCTTGGAATTGAACAACTATCGGCCAATCTCCTTGCTGCTTGGCATCAGCAAAGTTGCAGAAAAATTCATTAATCGACAGTTATCTGACTATCTTGAAGTCAACGACCTACTTAAATCCTCACAGACGGGATGCAGACTGGGCCAGAGCACAGAGACTGCAATGGTTGCGGTAGTAGAAGAAGCCAGAAAGATCATAGATTCAGGAGGATCAGTGGCAGTGATCCTCCTGGATCTGAATGCGGCCTTCGACATCGTTAACCATCTTACCCTGGTCCGCAGACTTGAGGGTCTGGGCATCTCAGGGCCTGCCCTGTCCTGGCTGGAATCCTTTTTGAATGGCCGGTCTTTTCAGGTGGCGGATGGTAATTTCACTTCTAAAATAACACCTATACACTGTGGTGCTCCTCAGGGCTCTTCCCTGAGCCCAACCCTTTTTAACGTTTACATGCCCCCCCTTGAGAAGATTGTCACCCATTTGGTATCAAGTTATAAACCTATGCGGATGATACCCAGTTGGTTGTATCCCTAAACAAGCACTACCATTCCCCTATCAATCTCTATTCCTGTCTTGGGGACATTACCAAATGGATGGACAGGTCCCATCTGAAACAAAATGGCGACAAGACGGAGATCTTGGTTATGGGCAACCGATCACACTATCGCCCAGAGAACTTGTGGCCTCCCTGCATGGGCACACCCCCAATCCCTAAGTGTGAAATTAAAAGTCTGGGGATTTGGCTGGACGAAGGCCTCACCTTTACCACCCAAGCCAGGAAAACTGCTGGAACCTGCTATGGCCTCTTGCGCACTTCCCAAAAATGTTTACCCTTACTCCCCACTCAATCCCGAAAGCTGCTGATCCAAGGTCTGGTACTGTCCCGTCTGGACTGCGGCAATGCCCTGTACCTTGGGGCCCCCAACAAAGTGATGGCAAAGCTCCAGGTTGTGCAAAACGTTGCTGCCCGACTTCTCACGGGCACGAACAGCCGTTGCTCAGCCAAACCAGCCCTTAAGTCACTCCACTGGCTGCCTATTCAAGAAAGTGTGCACTTTAAGGCCCTTTGTACCACTCATAAAATCCTGCATGGGAAGGCCCCTCCCATTCTAAAGGACCTTGTCGTTCCCCACAAAACTAATAGAACCCTCCGTTCCACACACTTACACCTGACGTCAATACCCAGGATCAAGAGGGCTCGATCTGGAGGCCGTCTCTTTTCAAATAATGCCTCCAAACTGTGGAACGCACTGCCATTACACATCCGGGCCCAGCCCAATCTGCTCTCATTTTGCAAACTTCTTAAGACATGGCTGTTCCCTTAATCTTCCCCCTTTTAACCTCTTCTGCTCTATCACTAGCGCTGGGACGCTCATGGGCAGCCATGCGCTTTACAAATCTGTAAACATAAACAAACAAACAAACATATCCGTGCTGTGTTCCAGGGGGGCATTCAATTGACCCTTTGAGTCACTGCTTTGGTCTGGGGCTTTGGAATGACTTTTCCCCCGAGCCAGGAGCTACAGGCACAGTCCTAACTTTGCTAGCCAAATAGTGCAGCAGGTGCAGTCCAGCCAATGGTGTAGCCTCTCAGTGCAGTCCAGGTGCAGCAAGGCAGTCCTTCTTTGATCATTGAACCAATTATGACGTGATCCAAGGCAATCCTAGAGTACACTGTCCTGAACACTCTCAAGATGTCTGAACCTTTCGTTGATTGTGAGGAGCTTGATAGTAAGGGTGGGCGGTAAATTGTGTTCCGCTTGCGGAACTTGCTAGATTTTGGCATTTCCGCGTTCCGTGCGGAACGCGAAAACGTCAAAACGTCCGCGATCCGCAGTGGAACGAAATTGGGGGGAGCACTTACAGATATAAATAATGCAGGAGCCCGAGTTGAAGCTCAAATTCTGTACCGTTGAAGATATTGGGAGAAAGCACACCTGTCCAGCAAAACCTCGTAAGTTCGGTCGAGACTGGGCAGGTGTGGGAAGTCTTTGCATCCATGAGTTTCTCTAGGGCAATCCCAGTGTAGTTCCTCCTGTGACCTGGAGGTTCTTTCTCCTCATCTGCTGCTCTGATCGGTCTCTTCCCTTTCAAACAAGAGGCATGTGAACTCGTATAGAAGCACTGCCCATTTTGCCCCGCACCCCCCGCTCCAAAGTGTCTGCCACTTAGCACCGAGGGGTTAGTGTGTAGGTACCACGAACTGCAGTGCAGACACACGGTGCACGGTGCTCACAGAAGCGGGGTCTTGGAGAGCGCGAGTGGGCTCCGGGGAGAAACCATGCCATTGGTGTGTGTGTGTTGGGGGGACTTTCTTAACCCCCTCCCTCACTCTCCTCATCTCTGCCTCCTGCAGCCTGTCTCTCTCCCCTCAGTGGCCCTCCCACCACCTGCACCAAAGCTTCGAGGCACACCGCCTGTCACTTTCTTTTTTTCTCTCGACTAGTTTCGCTTTCTCTCTTTTGTCACGCCACGTGAGACACATTTGCTCTTCCCCACACCACACCTTTTCTCACACCTTTGTCTCTTTGCTCCCCCTTCCCTCCTTCTGTCTGAGCTCACTCTCTCGTCCTCCTCTACCCCTTCTGAGCCTCTGTCCCTGAACTCTCTCCCCTCTCTCCTCTCGCACACGAGCCCCTTTTCTCGTCCTTGCTTCTCACAAGCTTCTAGCTTTCACACCTTGCTGTCTTTTTTCACTCTCCTGTCTTCTCCTCCATCCACTTTCTCTCAAAACTCTGCTCCTCTCACTGGTTCTTCCTATCATAGATTACAACGGGTGCAACAAGAAATCTCCGCGAGCACGAGATTTCTTGCCATTTCCCGGAATTTTGCGTAAGGCACCTCCCCAAAATCCGCCCACCCTATTTGATAGCCCATCCTAGAGGTGTTGCCACCTGGGGGTCACAAGCCTTACAGGGATAACAGTTTAGGCTCTAGTCTTCTGTAGAAGCTGGCCCTCTGTAGAGTGCACTAAAATTAAGTGCAGATAGTCCAGTGAGTCCCAGATTGATATACAGAGGCTAAAGTACATAATACTAATGCTCTATTTGTGATAGTGTGGGCAAGCAGTTAAGCATTTGTTGTACTCACAGAGGCAATAAATGAGACAAACACTCAAGAATAAATCTGGGACCAATTCACATAAGTAGCATCGATTTTTATATAATTTTTTAGACCAAAACTTTGTTCCACAGTAAGTCATTTTTAAGATACCAATTTTCAAAGTTCACAAAATGAATTACTTTTGTGAGCAATCATGCACCTTTGAAATCAATAGGAGAAAGAAAAAAAAGGCATATAAAATTACATAGTGGGATCTCAAGGTTCACCTTTGGGATTTCAGAAAGTAGCAAAGCCAGGACCAATGTTCTACCAGCAGATTCTCAGAATCATCCCGATTGGTCCTCGAGGAGCAGGGTGCTTAGGTTTTTGGTAGTTGGTATGCTACGAAGAAGGGGTGCCCTTGAAAGCACACTGCAGAGCGGGACCTAAAGGAAAGTCTGAGGGGTCTGTTGGAGGGATGGGTGGAAACAGAAGTGAGGAGGCCGTATAGGGTTAATAGTGGATCTCTTTATTTTAATTGTACACTTATTGGTTGCCAAGTGGGAGGGAAAAGGGCCTGTTTCAATATTAGAGTCCAATGTATTGCTGTAGGGCTTTGTATAGTAGACAGTTTTTTCTTCACTGTCCTCTCTTTTCTTTGTCTCTTCTTGGTGCTTCTACGTCTTCAAGGAGATGTCCTGGGTAGCTTGCATGGGAGTGGAGCAACACAAAGGAAAACATGTGGTAAATATGGTTTGTTGTAGTGAATGGTACTCTGTCACTACACTCAAGTGGAGAAAGTTGTGGTTATAGTGAGTGAGCAAAAAAAAAATGCATATGCCATTTGCTTAGGCAAACTCCCTCTCTTATGACTCCTTTTCTTCCTGTATACTTGTATAACTAGTCTTCTACTACAGCATCGGAGACCCCGTGTTTGGGAAAGAGGAAATAGGGGAGTGCCTTAAAGCAGTGAGTGATTTGTGTGCAAAAGGAGGCAGCGAGAAAAGGAAAAAAACAGCAGCAAACACTCAGGAGGATAAAGAGGGGAACACCAAACAAAGAGGCATCTTAGAAGCAGGGATCTAGCCTTTCACAATATTTCCCCCGCCTCCCTTTCGTCCCTTCTCCTGGTTCATGTACCGCGTGATACTGCAACTCTCCAGAGTTGTGGTGGACTCCTCGCTTCCTCCAGAATCCACTAATCCGCAGACCATGTCGGCATGTTCCTCTGCGTCTTCGGAGGTGGCGTCTCCTTGGTTGAGGGCTCTAGTGGCAACTTCCATTACCCCGACCGCAGCGTCTTCTTCCTCATTCGCGTCTTCGTCCGGGTCGGTCCTCTCATCAAAAGGGTCCTTCTTTTCACCGGCGTCTCCCTCCTCTTCCTGGATGTCCTTCGTTGGTGTTCCTGTCTCCTTTTCTCCTCCTCCCTTCACATCGGATTGGCTCTGGGAGATTGCACCCTTGGCATATGATTGTTCCGGCCTCAGGACTACTGCGTTTCCACCCTGTAGAAGGGGACTGGAGTCCTTCTTCAGTGTTTGTGACACATCCCGGCTCTCGCTGTCGTCATCTGGTCGCAGGACATACGGCGACCATGGAAGCGGAGTGAGAGGTGAGGTAAGAATTGCAAGGGAGTGGTCTTGGGATGATTCCTCACATTCCCCTCCCCTAACTGTCTAGTTCAGAAGAAAGGGGTCTGAAGGACATCTGGACAAGTAGTCTATGTTAGCCTGATCTTTTCCTTTGTAGGATGGTAAAATGAAATAGTTGTAATGTCAAAAACCATCGCAGGAGTCTCAAGTTGTGCCATTTGTTTCAGGACAAATGCAAAAACAACAATTGATGGACAGAATGCAGAACAATGTCATACATTCACCCCAGTACAGAGATCTGGGGTGTCCATCAATTGTTGTTTTTGCCTTTGTCACCCCGAGTGGGATGGGTATGCTGAGACGTGAGTCCCATGCTCTCCACACCACTGGAGTCAAGCTATCCAGGCTGATGAAGGCTGATAGCCAGGAACCGGTCCTTGGATGCTTGATTCCGGTCCGGGAAAGACATGGCTTGGCAGTTCGGGCTGGACTGTTCCCATGAGGCACAGGGTCAAGGCTGATTTGCATATAGCCATGTCTGACCTGGGGTGGTGTGGAGTGCAAAAAAACGATGGATTTAGGCCCAGATCTCTGTACTGGGGTGAAAGTATGACATTGTTCTGCATTCTGTCCATCAATTGTTGTTTTTGCCTTTGTCACCCCGAGTGGGATGGGTATGCTCAGACGTGAGTCCCATGCTCTCCACACCACTGGAGTCAAGCTATCCAGGCTGATGAAGGCTGATAGCCAGAAACCGGTCCTTGGATGCTTGATTCCGGTCCGGGAAAGACATGGCTTGGCAGTTCGGGCTGGACTGTTCCCATGAGGCACAGGGTCAAGGCTGATTTTCATATAGCCATGTCTGACCTGGGGTGGTGTGGAGTGCAAAAAAATTATGGATTTAGGCCCAGATCTCTGTACTGGGGTGAATGTATGACATTGTTCTGCATTCTGTCCATCAATTGTTGTTTTTGCCTTTGTCACCCCGAGTGTGATGGGCATGCTCAGACGTGAGTCCCATGCTCTCCACACCACTGCAGTCAAGCTATTCAGGCTGATGAAGGCTGATAGCCAGAAACTGGTCCTTGGACGCTTGATTCCGGTCCGGGAAAGACATGGCTTGGCAGTTCGGGCTGGACTGTTCCCATGAGGCACAGGGTCAAGGCTGATTTGCATATAGCCATGTCTGACCTGGGGTGGTGTGGAGTGCAAAAAAACAATGGATTTAGGCCCAGATCTCTGTACTGGGGCGAATGTATGACATTGTTCTGCATTCTGTCCATCAATTGTTGTTTTTGCCTTTGTCACCCCGAGTGTGATGGGTATGCTCAGACTTGAGTCCCATGCTCTCCACATCACTGGAGTCAAGCTATCCAGGCTGATGAAGGCTGATAGCCAGAAACCGGTCCTTGGATGCTTGATTCCGGTCCGGGAAAGACATGGCTTGGCAGTTCGGGCTGGACTGTTCCCATGAGGCACAGGGTCAAGGCTGATTTGCATATAGCCATGTCTGACCTGGGGTGGTGTGGAGTGCAAAACAACGATGGATTTAGGCCCAGATCTCTGTACTGGGGTGAATGTATGACATTGTTCTGCATTCTGTCCATCAATTGTTGTTTTTGCCTTTGTCACCCCGAGTGGGATGGGTATGCTCAGACGTGAGTCCCATGCTCTCCACACCACTGGAGTCAAGCTATCCAGGCTGATGAAGGCTGATAGCCAGAAACCGGTCCATGGATGCTTGATTCCGGTCCGGGAAAGACATGGCTTGGCAGTTCGGGCTGCACTGTTCCCAATGAGGCACAGGGTCAAGGCTAATTTGCATATAGCCATGTCTGACCTGGGGTGGTGTGGAGTGCAAAAAACGATGGATTTAGGCCCAGATCTCAGTACTGGGGTGAATGTATGACATTGTTCTGCATTCTGTCCATCAATTGATGTTTTTGCCTTTGTCACCCCGAGTGGGATGGGTATGCTCAGACGTGAGTCCCATGTTTTCCACACCACTGGAGTCAAGCTATCCAGGCTGATGAAGGCTGATAGCCAGAAACCGGTCCTTAGATGCTTGATTCCGGTCCGGGAAAGACATGGCTTGGCAGTTCGGGCTGGACTGTTCCCATGAGGCACAGGGTCAAGGCTTATTTGCATATAGCCATGTCTGACCTGGGGTGGTGTGGAGTGCAAAAAACGATGGATTTAGGCCCAGATCTCTGTACTGGTGTGAATGTATGACATTGTTCTGCATTCTGTCCATCAATTGTTGTTTTTGCCTTTGTCACCCCGAGTGAGATGGTTATGCTCAGACGTGAGTCCCATGCTCTCCACACCACTGGAGTCAAGCTATCCAGGCTGATGAAGGCTGATAACCAGAAACCCGTCCTTGGATGCTTGATTCCGGTCCGGGAAAAACATGGCTTGGCAGTTCGGGCTGGACTGTTCCCATGAGGCACAGGGTCAAGGCTGATTTGCATATAGCCATGTCTGACCTGGAGTGGTGTGGAGTGCAAAAAAACGATGGATTTAGGCCCAGATCTCTGTACTGGGGTGAATGTATGACATTGTTCTGCATTCTGTCCATCAATTGTTGTTTTTGCCTTTGTCACCCCGAGTGTGATGGGTATGCTCAGACGTGAGTCCCATGCTCTCCACACCACTGGAGTCAAGCTATTCAGGCGGATGAAGGCTGATAGCCAGAAACCGGTCCTTGGACGCTTGATTCCGGTCCGGGAAAGACATGGCTTGGCAGTTCGGGCTGGACTGTTCCCATGAGGCACAGGGTCAGGGCTGATTTGCATATAGCCATGTCTGACCTGGGGTGGTGTGGAGTTCAAAAAAACGATGGATTTAGGCCCAGATCTTTGTACTGGGGCGAATGTATGACATTGTTCTGCATTCTGTCCATCAATTGTTGTTTTTGCCTTTGTCACCCCGAATGTGATGGGTATGCTCAGACGTGAGTCCCATGCTCTCCACACCACTGGAGTCAAGCTATCCAGGCTGATGAAGGCTGATAGACAGAAACCGGTCCTTGGATGCTTGATTCCGGTCCGGGAAAGACATGGCTTGGCAGTTCGGGCTGGACTGTTCCCATGAGGCACAGGGTCAAGGCTGATTTGCATATAGCCAAGTCTGACCTGGGGTGGTGTGGAGTGCAAAAAAACGATGGATTTAGGCCCAGATCTCTGTACTGGGGTGAATGTGTGACATTGTTCTGCATTCTGTCCATCAATTGTTGTTTTTGCCTTTGTCACCCCGAGTGAGATGGGTATGCTCAGACGTGAGTCCCATGCTCTCAAGCTATCCAGGCTGATGAAGGCTGATATCCAGAAACCGGTCCTTGGATGCTTGATTCCGGTCCGGGAAAGACATGGCTTGGCAGTTAGGGCTGGACTGTTCCCATGAGGCACAGGGTCAAGGCTGATTTGCATATAGCCATGTCTAACCTGGGGTGGTGTGGAGTGCAAAAAAACGATAGATTTAGGCCCAGATCTCTGTACTGGGGTGAAAGTATGACATTGTTCTGCATTCCTTCCATCAATTGTTGTTTTTGCCTTTGTCACCCCGAGTGGAATGGGTATGCTCAGACGTGAGTCCCATGCTCTCCACACCACTGGAGTCAAGCTATCCAGGCTGATGAAGGCTGATAGCCAGAAACCGGTCCTTGGATGCTTGATTCCGGTCCGGGAAAGACATGGCTTGGCAGTTCGGGCTGGACTGTTCCCATGAGGCACAGGGTCAAGGCTGATTTTCATATAGCCATGTCTGACCTGGGGTGGTGTGGAGTGCAAAAAAATGATGGATTTAGGCCCAGATCTCTGTACTGGGGTGAATGTATGACATTGTTCTGCATTCTGTCCATCAATTGTTGTTTTTGCCTTTATCACCCCGAGTGTGATGGGCATGCTCAGACGTGAGTCCCATGCTCTCCACACCACTGCAGTCAAGCTATTCAGGCTGATGAAGGCTGATAGCCAGAAACCGGTCCTTGGACGCTTGATTCCGGTCCGGGAAAGACATGGCTTGGCAGTTCGGGCTGGACTGTTCCCATGAGGCACAGGGTCAAGGCTGATTTGCATATAGCCATGTCTGACCTGGGGTGGTGTGGAGTGCAAAAAAACAATGGATTTAGGCCCAGATCTCTGTACTGGGGCGAATGTATGACATTGTTCTGCATTCTGTCCATCAATTGTTGTTTTTGCCTTTGTCACCCCGAGTGTGATGGGTATGCTCAGACTTGAGTCCCATGCTCTCCACATCACTGGAGTCAAGCTATCCAGGCTGATGAAGGCTGATAGCCAGAAACCGGTCCTTGGATGCTTGATTCTGGTCCAGGAAAGACATGGCTTGGCAGTTCGGGCTGGACTGTTCCCATGAGGCACAGGGTCAAGGCTGATTTGCATATAGCCATGTCTGACCTGGGGTGGTGTGGAGTGCAAAACAACGATGGATTTAGGCCCAGATCTCTGTACTGGGGTGAATGTATGACATTGTTCTGCATTCTGTCCATCAATTGTTGTTTTTGCCTTTGTCACCCCGAGTGGGATGGGTATGCTCAGACGTGAGTCCCAT
This sequence comes from Lissotriton helveticus, assembly GCF_964261635.1. NCBI lineage: Eukaryota > Metazoa > Chordata > Amphibia > Caudata > Salamandridae > Lissotriton > Lissotriton helveticus. Next base: position 1,186,474,178 of record NC_136061.1, on the reverse strand, counting down.
GCTCTCCACACCACTGGAGTCAAGCTATCCAGGCTGATGAAGGCTGATAGCCAGAAACCGGTCCATGGATGCTTGATTCCGGTCCGGGAAAGACATGGCTTGGCAGTTCGGGCTGCACTGTTCCCAATGAGGCACAGGGTCAAGGCTAATTTGCATATAGCCATGTCTGACCTGGGGTGGTGTGGAGTGCAAAAAACGATGGATTTAGGCCCAGATCTCAGTACTGGGGTGAATGTATGACATTGTTCTGCATTCTGTCCATCAATTGTTGTTTTTGCCTTTGTCACCCCGAGTGGGATGGGTATGCTCAGACGTGAGTCCCATGTTTTCCACACCACTGGAGTCAAGCTATCCAGGCTGATGAAGGCTGATAGCCAGAAACCGGTCCTTAGATGCTTGATTCCGGTCCGGGAAAGACATGGCTTGGCAGTTCGGGCTGGACTGTTCCCATGAGGCACAGGGTCAAGGCTTATTTGCATATAGCCATGTCTGACCTGGGGTGGTGTGGAGTGCAAAAAACGATGGATTTAGGCCCAGATCTCTGTACTGGTGTGAATGTATGACATTGTTCTGCATTCTGTCCATCAATTGTTGTTTTTGCCTTTGTCACCCCGAGTGAGATGGTTATGCTCAGACGTGAGTCCCATGCTCTCCACACCACTGGAGTCAAGCGATCCAGGCTGATGAAGGCTGATAACCAGAAACCCGTCCTTGGATGCTTGATTCCGGTCCGGGAAAAACATGGCTTGGCAGTTCGGGCTGGACTGTTCCCATGAGGCACAGGGTCAAGGCTGATTTGCATATAGCCATGTCTGACCTGGAGTGGTGTGGAGTGCAAAAAAACGATGGATTTAGGCCCAGATCTCTGTACTGGGGTGAATGTATGACATTGTTCTGCATTCTGTCCATCAATTGTTGTTTTTGCCTTTGTCACCCCGAGTGTGATGGGTATGCTCAGACGTGAGTCCCATGCTCTCCACACCACTGGAGTCAAGCTATTCAGGCGGATGAAGGCTGATAGCCAGAAACCGGTCCTTGGACGCTTGATTCCGGTCCGGGAAAGACATGGCTTGGCAGTTCGGGCTGGACTGTTCCCATGAGGCACAGGGTCAGGGCTGATTTGCATATAGCCATGTCTGACCTGGGGTGGTGTGGAGTTTAAAAAAACGATGGATTTAGGCCCAGATCTTTGTACTGGGGCGAATGTATGACATTGTTCTGCATTCTGTCCATCAATTGTTGTTTTTGCCTTTGTCACCCCGAGTGTGATGGGTATGCTCAGACGTGAGTCCCATGCTCTCCACACCACTGGAGTCAAGCTATCCAGGCTGATGAAGGCTGATAGACAGAAACCGGTCCTTGGATGCTTGATTCCGGTCCGGGAAAGACATGGCTTGGCAGTTCGGGCTGGACTGTTCCCATGAGGCACAGGGTCAAGGCTGATTTGCATATAGCCATGTCTGACCTGGGGTGGTGTGGAGTGCAAAAAAACGATGGATTTAGGCCCAGATCTCTGTACTGGGGTGAATGTGTGACATTGTTCTGCGTTCTGTCAATCAATTGTTGTTTTTGCCTTTGTCACCCCGAGTGTGATGGGTATGCTCAGACGTGAGTCCCATGCTCTTCACACCACTGGAGTCAAGCTATCCAGGCTGATGAAGGCTGATAGCCAGAAACCGGTAATTGGATGCTTGATTCCGGTCCGGGAAAGACATGGCTTAGCAGTTCGGGCTGGACTGTTCCCATGAGGCACAGGTTCAAGGCTGATTTGCATATAGCCATGTCGGACCTGGGGTGGTGTGGAGTGCAAAAAAACAATGGATTTAGGCCCAGATCTCTGTACTGGGGTGAATGTATGACATTGTTCTGCATTCTGTCCATCAATTGTTGTTTTTGCCTTTGTCACCCCGAGTGAGATGGGTATGCTCAGACGTGAGTCCCATGCTCTCAAGCTATCCAGGCTGATGAAGGCTGATATCCAGAAACCGGTCCTTGGATGCTTGATTCCGGTCCGGGAAAGACATGGCTTGGCAGTTAGGGCTGGACTGTTCCCATGAGGCACAGGGTCAAGGCTGATTTGCATATAGCCATGTCTAACCTGGGGTGGTGTGGAGTGCAAAAAAACGATAGATTTAGGCCCAGATCTCTGTACTGGGGTGAATGTATGACATTGTTCTGCATTCTGTCCATCAATTGTTGTTTTTGCCTTTGTCACCCCGAGTGGAATGGGTATGCTCAGACGTGAGTCCCATGCTCTCCACACCACTGGAGTCAAGCTATCCAGGCTGATGAAGGCTGATAGCCAGAAACCGGTCCTTGGATGCTTGATTCCGGTCCGGGAAAGACATGGCTTGGCAGTTCGGGCTGGACTGTTCCCATGAGGCACAGGGTCAAGGCTGATTTTCATATAGCCATGTCTGACCTGGGGTGGTGTGGAGTGCAAAAAAATGATGGATTTAGGCCCAGATCTCTGTACTGGGGTGAATGTATGACATTGTTCTGCATTCTGTCCATCAATTGTTGTTTTTGCCTTTGTCACCCCGAGTGTGATGGGCATGCTCAGACGTGAGTCCCATGCTCTCCACACCACTGCAGTCAAGCTATTCAGGCTGATGAAGGCTGATAGCCAGAAACCGGTCCTTGGACGCTTGATTCCGGTCCGGGAAAGACATGGCTTGGCAGTTCGGGCTGGACTGTTCCCATGAGGCACAGGGTCAAGGCTGATTTGCATATAGCCATGTCTGACCTGGGGTGGTGTGGAGTGCAAAAAAACAATGGATTTAGGCCCAGATCTCTGTACTGGGGCGAATGTATGACATTGTTCTGCATTCTGTCCATCAATTGTTGTTTTTGCCTTTGTCACCCCGAGTGTGATGGGTATGCTCAGACTTGAGTCCCATGCTCTCCACATCACTGGAGTCAAGCTATCCAGGCTGATGAAGGCTGATAGCCAGAAACCGGTCCTTGGATGCTTGATTCCGGTCCGGGAAAGACATGGCTTGGCAGTTCGGGCTGGACTGTTCCCATGAGGCACAGGGTCAAGGCTGATTTGCATATAGCCATGTCTGACCTGGGGTGGTGTGGAGTGCAAAACAACGATGGATTTAGGCCCAGATCTCTGTACTGGGGTGAATGTATGACATTGTTCTGCATTCTGTCCATCAATTGTTGTTTTTGCCTTTGTCACCCCGAGTGGGATGGGTATGCTCAGACGTGAGTCCCATGCTCTCCACACCACTGGAGTCAAGCTATCCAGGCTGATGAAGGCTGATAGCCAGAAACCGGTCCATGGATGCTTGATTCCGGTCCGGGAAAGACATGGCTTGGCAGTTCGGGCTGCACTGTTCCCAATGAGGCACAAGGTCAAGGCTAATTTGCATATAGCCATGTCTGACCTGGGGTGGTGTGGAGTGCAAAAAACGATGGATTTAGGCCCAGATCTCAGTACTGGGGTGAATGTATGACATTGTTCTGCATTCTGTCCATCAATTGTTGTTTTTGCCTTTGTCACCCCGAGTGGGATGGGTATGCTCAGACGTGAGTCCCATGTTTTCCACACCACTGGAGTCAAGCTATCCAGGCTGATGAAGGCTGATAGCCAGAAACCGGTCCTTAGATGCTTGATTCCGGTCCGGGAAAGACATGGCTTGGCAGTTCGGGCTGGACTGTTCCCATGAGGCACAGGGTCAAGGCTTATTTGCATATAGCCATGTCTGACCTGGGGTGGTGTGGAGTGCAAAAAACGATGGATTTAGGCCCAGATCTCTGTACTGGTGTGAATGTATGACATTGTTCTGCATTCTGTCCATCAATTGTTGTTTTTGCCTTTGTCACCCCGAGTGAGATGGTTATGCTCAGACGTGAGTCCCATGCTCTCCACACCACTGGAGTCAAGCTATCCAGGCTGATGAAGGCTGATAACCAGAAACCCGTCCTTGGATGCTTGATTCCGGTCCGGGAAAAACATGGCTTGGCAGTTCGGGCTGGACTGTTCCCATGAGGCACAGGGTCAAGGCTGATTTGCATATAGCCATGTCTGACCTGGAGTGGTGTGGAGTGCAAAAAAACGATGGATTTAGGCCCAGATCTCTGTACTGGGGTGAATGTATGACATTGTTCTGCATTCTGTCCATCAATTGTTGTTTTTGCCTTTGTCACCCCGAGTGTGATGGGTATGCTCAGACGTGAGTCCCATGCTCTCCACACCACTGGAGTCAAGCTATTCAGGCGGATGAAGGCTGATAGCCAGAAACCGGTCCTTGGACGCTTGATTCCGGTCCGGGAAAGACATGGCTTGGCAGTTCGGGCTGGACTGTTCCCATGAGGCACAGGGTCAAGGCTGATTTGCATATAGCCATGTCTGACCTGGGGTGGTGTGGAGTTCAAAAAAACGATGGATTTAGGCCCAGATCTTTGTACTGGGGCGAATGTATGACATTGTTCTGCATTCTGTCCATCAATTGTTGTTTTTGCCTTTGTCACCCCGAGTGTGATGGGTATGCTCAGACGTGAGTCCCATGCTCTCCACACCACTGGAGTCAAGCTATCCAGGCTGATGAAGGCTGATAGACAGAAACCGGTCCTTGGATGCTTGATTCCGGTCCGGGAAAGACATGGCTTGGCAGTTCGGGCTGGACTGTTCCCATGAGGCACAGGGTCAAGGCTGATTTGCATATAGCCAAGTCTGACCTGGGGTGGTGTGGAGTGCAAAAAAACGATGGATTTAGGCCCAGATCTCTGTACTGGGGTGAATGTGTGACATTGTTCTGCGTTCTGTCAATCAATTGTTGTTTTTGCCTTTGTCACCCCTAGTGTGATGGGTATGCTCAGACGTGAGTCCCATGCTCTCCACACCACTGGAGTCAAGCTATCCAGGCTGATGAAGGCTGATAGCCAGAAACCGGTAATTGGATGCTTGATTCCGGTCCGGGAAAGACATGGCTTAGCAGTTCGGGCTGGACTGTTCCCATGAGGCACAGGTTCAAGGCTGATTTGCATATAGCCATGTCGGACCTGGGGTGGTGTGGAGTGCAAAAAAACAATGGATTTAGGCCCAGATCTCTGTACTGGGGTGAATGTATGACATTGTTCTGCATTCTGTCCATCAATTGTTGTTTTTGCCTTTGTCACCCCGAGTGAGATGGGTATGCTCAGACGTGAGTCCCATGCTCTCAAGCTATCCAGGCTGATGAAGGCTGATATCCAGAAACCGGTCCTTGGATGCTTGATTCCGGTCCGGGAAAGACATGGCTTGGCAGTTAGGGCTGGACTGTTCCCATGAGGCACAGGGTCAAGGCTGATTTGCATATAGCCATGTCTAACCTGGGGTGGTGTGGAGTGCAAAAAAACGATAGATTTAGGCCCAGATCTCTGTACTGGGGTGAATGTATGACATTGTTCTGCATTCTGTCCATCAATTGTTGTTTTTGCCTTTGTCACCCCGAGTGGAATGGGTATGCTCAGACGTGAGTCCCATGCTCTCCACACCACTGGAGTCAAGCTATCCAGGCTGATGAAGGCTGATAGCCAGAAACCGGTCCTTGGATGCTTGATTCCGGTCCGGGAAAGACATGGCTTGGCAGTTCGGGCTGGACTGTTCCCATGAGGCACAGGGTCAAGGCTGATTTTCATATAGCCATGTCTGACCTGGGGTGGTGTGGAGTGCAAAAAAACGATGGATTTAGGCCCAGATCTCTGTACTGGGGTGAATGTATGACATTGTTCTGCATTCTGTCCATCAATTGTTGTTTTTGCCTTTGTCACCCCGAGTGGGATGGGTATGCTCAGACGTGAGTCCCATGCTCTCCACACCACTGGAGTCAAGCTATCCAGGCTGATGAAGGCTGATAGCCAGAAACCGGTCCATGGATGCTTGATTCCGGTCCGGGAAAGACATGGCTTGGCAGTTCGGGCTGCACTGTTCCCAATGAGGCACAGGGTCAAGGCTAATTTGCATATAGCCATGTCTGACCTGGGGTGGTGTGGAGTGCAAAAAACGATGGATTTAGGCCCAGATCTCAGTACTGGGGTGAATGTATGACATTGTTCTGCATTCTGTCCATCAATTGTTGTTTTTGCCTTTGTCACCCCGAGTGGAATGGGTATGCTCAGACGTGAGTCCCATGCTCTCCACACCACTGGAGTCAAGCTATTCAGGCTGATGAAGGCTGATAGCCAGAAACCGGTCCTTGGATGCTTGATTCCGGTCCGGGAAAGACATGGCTTGGCAGTTCGGGCTGGACTGTTCCCATGAGGCACAGGGTCAAGGCTGATTTGCATATAGCCATGTCTGACCTGGGGTGGTGTGGAGTGCAAAAAAACGATGGATTTAGGCCCAGATCTCTGTACTGGGGTGAATGTATGACATTGTTCTGCATTCTGTCCATCAATTGTTGTTTTTGCCTTTGTCACCCCGAGTGGGATGGGTATGCTCAGACGTGAGTCCCATGCTCTCCACACCACTGGAGTCAAGCTATCCAGGCTGATGAAGGCTGATAGCCAGAAACCGGTCCATGGATGCTTGATTCCGGTCCGGGAAAGACATGGCTTGGCAGTTCGGGCTGCACTGTTCCCAATGAGGCACAGGGTCAAGGCTAATTTGCATATAGCCATGTCTGACCTGGGGTGGTGTGGAGTGCAAAAAACGATGGATTTAGGCCCAGATCTCAGTACTGGGGTGAATGTATGACATTGTTCTGCATTCTGTCCATCAATTGTTGTTTTTGCCTTTGTCACCCCGAGTGGGATGGGTATGCTCAGACGTGAGTCCCATGTTTTCCACACCACTGGAGTCAAGCTATCCAGGCTGATGAAGGCTGATAGCCAGAAACCGGTCCTTAGATGCTTGATTCCGGTCCGGGAAAGACATGGCTTGGCAGTTCGGGCTGGACTGTTCCCATGAGGCACAGGGTCAAGGCTGATTTGCATATAGCCATGTCTGACCTGGAGTGGTGTGGAGTGCAAAAAAACGATGGATTTAGGCCCAGATCTCTGTACTGGGGTGAATGTATGACATTGTTCTGCATTCTGTCCATCAATTGTTGTTTTTGCCTTTGTCACCCCGAGTGTGATGGGTATGCTCAGACGTGAGTCCCATGCTCTCCACACCACTGGAGTCAAGCTATTCAGGCGGATGAAGGCTGATAGCTAGAAACCGGTCCTTGGACGCTTGATTCCGGTCCGGGAAAGACATGGCTTGGCAGTTCGGGCTGGACTGTTCCCATGAGGCACAGGGTCAAGGCTGATTTGCATATAGCCATGTCTGACCTGGGGTGGTGTGGAGTTCAAAAAAACGATGGATTTAGGCCCAGATCTTTGTACTGGGGCGAATGTATGACATTGTTCTGCATTCTGTCCATCAATTGTTGTTTTTGCCTTTGTCACCCCGAGTGGGATGGGTATGCTCAGACGTGAGTCCCATGCTCTCCACACCACTGGAGTCAAGCTATCCAGGCTGATGAAGGCTGATAGCCAGAAACCGGTCCATGGATGCTTGATTCCGGTCCGGGAAAGACATGGCTTGGCAGTTCGGGCTGCACTGTTCCCAATGAGGCACAAGGTCAAGGCTAATTTGCATATAGCCATGTCTGACCTGGGGTGGTGTGGAGTGCAAAAAACGATGGATTTAGGCCCAGATCTCAGTACTGGGGTGAATGTATGACATTGTTCTGCATTCTGTCCATCAATTGTTGTTTTTGCCTTTGTCACCCCGAGTGGGATGGGTATGCTCAGACGTGAGTCCCATGTTTTCCACACCACTGGAGTCAAGCTATCCAGGCTGATGAAGGCTGATAGCCAGAAACCGGTCCTTAGATGCTTGATTCCGGTCCGGGAAAGACATGGCTTGGCAGTTCGGGCTGGACTGTTCCCATGAGGCACAGGGTCAAGGCTTATTTGCATATAGCCATGTCTGACCTGGGGTGGTGTGGAGTGCAAAAAACCATGGATTTAGGCCCAGATCTCTGTACTGGTGTGAATGTATGACATTGTTCTGCATTCTGTCCATCAATTGTTGTTTTTGCCTTTGTCACCCCGAGTGAGATGGTTATGCTCAGACGTGAGTCCCATGCTCTCCACACCACTGGAGTCAAGCTATCCAGGCTGATGAAGGCTGATAACCAGAAACCCGTCCTTGGATGCTTGATTCCGGTCCGGGAAAAACATGGCTTGGCAGTTCGGGCTGGACTGTTCCCATGAGGCACAGGGTCAAGGCTGATTTGCATATAGCCATGTCTGACCTGGAGTGGTGTGGAGTGCAAAAAAACGATGGATTTAGGCCCAGATCTCTGTACTGGGGTGAATGTATGACATTGTTCTGCATTCTGTCCATCAATTGTTGTTTTTGCCTTTGTCACCCCGAGTGTGATGGGTATGCTCAGACGTGAGTCCCATGCTCTCCACACCACTGGAGTCAAGCTATTCAGGCGGATGAAGGCTGATAGCCAGAAACCGGTCCTTGGACGCTTGATTCCGGTCCGGGAAAGACATGGCTTGGCAGTTCGGGCTGGACTGTTCCCATGAGGCACAGGGTCAAGGCTGATTTGCATATAGCCATGTCTGACCTGGGGTGGTGTGGAGTTCAAAAAAACGATGGATTTAGGCCCAGATCTTTGTACTGGGGCGAATGTATGACATTGTTCTGCATTCTGTCCATCAATTGTTGTTTTTGCCTTTGTCACCCCGAGTGTGATGGGTATGCTCAGACGTGAGTCCCATGCTCTCCACACCACTGGAGTCAAGCTATCCAGGCTGATGAAGGCTGATAGACAGAAACCGGTCCTTGGATGCTTGATTCCGGTCCGGGAAAGACATGGCTTGGCAGTTCGGGCTGGACTGTTCCCATGAGGCACAGGGTCAAGGCTGATTTGCATATAGCCAAGTCTGACCTGGGGTGGTGTGGAGTGCAAAAAAACGATGGATTTAGGCCCAGATCTCTGTACTGGGGTGAATGTGTGACATTGTTCTGCGTTCTGTCAATCAATTGTTGTTTTTGCCTTTGTCACCCCTAGTGTGATGGGTATGCTCAGACGTGAGTCCCATGCTCTCCACACCACTGGAGTCAAGCTATCCAGGCTGATGAAGGCTGATAGCCAGAAACCGGTAATTGGATGCTTGATTCCGGTCCGGGAAAGACATGGCTTAGCAGTTCGGGCTGGACTGTTCCCATGAGGCACAGGTTCAAGGCTGATTTGCATATAGCCATGTCGGACCTGGGGTGGTGTGGAGTGCAAAAAAACAATGGATTTAGGCCCAGATCTCTGTACTGGGGTGAATGTATGACATTGTTCTGCATTCTGTCCATCAATTGTTGTTTTTGCCTTTGTCACCCCGAGTGAGATGGGTATGCTCAGACGTGAGTCCCATGCTCTCAAGCTATCCAGGCTGATGAAGGCTGATATCCAGAAACCGGTCCTTGGATGCTTGATTCCGGTCCGGGAAAGACATGGCTTGGCAGTTAGGGCTGGACTGTTCCCATGAGGCACAGGGTCAAGGCTGATTTGCATATAGCCATGTCTAACCTGGGGTGGTGTGGAGTGCAAAAAAACGATAGATTTAGGCCCAGATCTCTGTACTGGGGTGAATGTATGACATTGTTCTGCATTCTGTCCATCAATTGTTGTTTTTGCCTTTGTCACCCCGAGTGGAATGGGTATGCTCAGACGTGAGTCCCATGCTCTCCACACCACTGGAGTCAAGCTATCCAGGCTGATGAAGGCTGATAGCCAGAAACCGGTCCTTGGATGCTTGATTCCGGTCCGGGAAAGACATGGCTTGGCAGTTCGGGCTGGACTGTTCCCATGAGGCACAGGGTCAAGGCTGATTTTCATATAGCCATGTCTGACCTGGGGTGGTGTGGAGTGCAAAAAAACGATGGATTTAGGCCCAGATCTCTGTACTGGGGTGAATGTATGACATTGTTCTGCATTCTGTCCATCAATTGTTGTTTTTGCCTTTGTCACCCCGAGTGGGATGGGTATGCTCAGACGTGAGTCCCATGCTCTCCACACCACTGGAGTCAAGCTATCCAGGCTGATGAAGGCTGATAGCCAGAAACCGGTCCATGGATGCTTGATTCCGGTCCGGGAAAGACATGGCTTGGCAGTTCGGGCTGCACTGTTCCCAATGAGGCACAGGGTCAAGGCTAATTTGCATATAGGCATGACTGACCTGGGGTGGTGTGGAGTGCAAAAAACGATGGATTTAGGCCCAGATCTCAGTACTGGGGTGAATGTATGACATTGTTCTGCATTCTGTCCATCAATTGTTGTTTTTGCCTTTGTCACCCCGAGTGGAATGGGTATGCTCAGACGTGAGTCCCATGCTCTCCACACCACTGGAGTCAAGCTATTCAGGCTGATGAAGGCTGATAGCCAGAAACCGGTCCTTGGATGCTTGATTCCGGTCCGGGAAAGACATGGCTTGGCAGTTCGGGCTGGACTGTTCCCATGAGGCACAGGGTCAAGGCTGATTTGCATATAGCCATGTCTGACCTGGGGTGGTGTGGAGTGCAAAAAAACGATGGATTTAGGCCCAGATCTCTGTACTGGGGTGAATGCATGACATTGTTCTGCATTCTGTCCATCAATTGTTGTTTTTGCCTTTGTCACCCCGAGTGGGATGGGTATGCTCAGACGTGAGTCCCATGCTCTCCACACCACTGGAGTCAAGCTATCCAGGCTGATGAAGGCTGATAGCCAGAAACCGGTCCATGGATGCTTGATTCCGGTCCGGGAAAGACATGGCTTGGCAGTTCGGGCTGCACTGTTCCCAATGAGGCACAGGGTCAAGGCTAATTTGCATATAGCCATGTCTGACCTGGGGTGGTGTGGAGTGCAAAAAACGATGGATTTAGGCCCAGATCTCAGTACTGGGGTGAATGTATGACATTGTTCTGCATTCTGTCCATCAATTGTTGTTTTTGCCTTTGTCACCCCGAGTGGGATGGGTATGCTCAGACGTGAGTCCCATGTTTTCCACACCACTGGAGTCAAGCTATCCAGGCTGATGAAGGCTGATAGCCAGAAACCGGTCCTTAGATGCTTGATTCCGGTCCGGGAAAGACATGGCTTGGCAGTTCGGGCTGGACTGTTCCCATGAGGCACAGGGTCAAAGCTGATTTGCATATAGCCATGTCTGACCTGGAGTGGTGTGGAGTGCAAAAAAACGATGGATTTAGGCCCAGATCTCTGTACTGGGGTGAATGTATGACATTGTTCTGCATTCTGTCCATCAATTGTTGTTTTTGCCTTTGTCACCCCGAGTGTGATGGGTATGCTCAGACGTGAGTCCCATGCTCTCCACACCACTGGAGTCAAGCTATTCAGGCGGATGAAGGCTGATAGCTAGAAACCGGTCCTTGGACGCTTGATTCCGGTCCGGGAAAGACATGGCTTGGCAGTTCGGGCTGGACTGTTCCCATGAGGCACAGGGTCAAGGCTGATTTGCATATAGCCATGTCTGACCTGGGGTGGTGTGGAGTTCAAAAAAACGATGGATTTAGGCCCAGATCTTTGTACTGGGGCGAATGTATGACATTGTTCTGCATTCTGTCCATCAATTGTTGTTTTTGCCTTTGTCACCCCGAGTGTGATGGGTATGCTCAGACGTGAGTCCCATGCTCTCCACACCACTGGAGTCAAGCTATCCAGGCTGATGAAGGCTGATAGCCAGAAACCGGTCCTTGGATGCTTGATTCCGGTCCGGGAAAGACATGGCTTGGCAGTTCGGGCTGGACTGTTCCCATGAGGCACAGGGTCAAGGCTGATTTGCATATAGCCAAGTCTGACCTGGGGTGGTGTGGAGTGCAAAAAAACGATGGATTTAGGCCCAGATCTCTGTACTGGGATGAATGTGTGACATTGTTCTGCGTTCTGTCAATCAATTGTTGTTTTTGCCTTTGTCACCCCGAGTGTGATGGGTATGCTCAGACGTGAGTCCCATGCTCTCCACACCACTGGAGTCAAGCTATCCAGGCTGATGAAGGCTGATAGCCAGAAACCGGTAATTGGATGCTTGATTCCGGTCCGGGAAAGACATGGCTTAGCAGTTCGGGCTGGACTGTTCCCATGAGGCACAGGTTCAAGGCTGATTTGCATATAGCCATGTCGGACCTGGGGTGGTGTGGAGTGCAAAAAAACAATGGATTTAGACCCAGATCTCTGTACTGGGGTGAATGTATGACATTGTTCTGCATTCTGTCCATCAATTGTTGTTTTTGCCTTTGTCACCCCGAGTGGGATGGGTATGCTCAGACGTGAGTCCCATGCTCTCAAGCTATCCAGGCTGATGAAGGCTGATATCCAGAAACCGGTCCTTGGATGCTTGATTCCGGTCCGGGAAAGACATGGCTTGGCAGTTAGGGCTGGACTGTTCCCATGAGGCACAGGGTCAAGGCTGATTTGCATATAGCCATGTCTAACCTGGGGTGGTGTGGAGTGCAAAAAAACGATAGATTTAGGCCCAGATCTCTGTACTGGGGTGAATGTATGACATTGTTCTGCATTCTGTCCATCAATTGTTGTTTTTGCCTTTGTCACCCCGAGTGGAATGGGTATGCTCAGACGTGAGTCCCATGCTCTCCACCCAACTGGAGTCAAGCTATCCAGGCTGATGAAGGCTGATAGCCAGAAACCGGTCCTTGGATGCTTGATTCCGGTCCGGGAAAGACATGGCTTGGCAGTTCGGGCTGGACTGTTCCCATGAGGCACAGGGTCAAGGCTGATTTGCATATAGCCATGTCTGACCTGGGATGGTGTGGAGTGCAAAAAAACGATGGATTTAGGCCCAGATCTCTGTACTGGGGTGAATGTATGACATTGTTCTGCATTCTGTCCATCAATTGTTGTTTTTGCCTTTGTCACCCCGAGTGGGATGGGTATGCTCAGACGTGAGTCCCATGCTCTCCACACCACTGGAGTCAAGCTATCCAGGCTGATGAAGGCTGATAGCCAGAAACCGGTCCATGGATGCTTGATTCCGGTCCGGGAAAGACATGGCTTGGCAGTTCGGGCTGCACTGTTCCCAATGAGGCACAGGGTCAAGGCTAATTTGCATATAGCCATGTCTAACCTGGGGTGGGGTGGAGTGCAAAAAACGATGGATTTAGGCCCAGATCTCAGTACTGGGGTGAATGTATGACATTGTTCTGCATTCTGTCCATCAATTGTTGTTTTTGCCTTTGTCACCCCGAGTGGGATGGGTATGCTCAGACGTGAGTCCCATGCTCTCTACACCACTGGAGTCAAGCTATCCAGGCTGATGAAGGCTGATAGCCAGAAACCGGTCCTTAGATGCTTGATTCCGGTCCGGGAAAGACATGGCTTGGCAGTTCGGGCTGGACTGTTCCCATGAGGCACAGGGTCAAGGCTGATTTGCATATAGCCATGTCTGACCTGGGGTGGTGTGGAGTGCAAAAAACGATGGATTTAGGCCCAGATCTCTGTATTGGTGTGAATGTATGACATTGTTCTGCATTCTGTCCATCAATTGTTGTTTTTGCCTTTGTCACCCCGAGTGAGATGGTTATGCTCAGACGTGAGTCCAATGCTCTCCACACCACTGGAGTCAAGCTATCCAGGCTGATGAAGGCTGATAGCCAGAAACCGGTCCTTGGATGCTTGATTCCGGTCGGGGAAAAACATGGCTTGGCAGTTCGGGCTGGACTGTTCCCATGAGGCACAGGGTCAAGGCTGATTTGCATATAGCCATGTCTGACCTGGAGTGGTGTGGAGTGCAAAAAAACGATGGATTTAGGCCCAGATCTCTGTACTGGGGTGAATGTATGACATTGTTCTGCATTCTGTCCATCAATTGTTGTTTTTGTCTTTGTCACCCCGAGTGGGATGGGTATGCTCAGACGTGAGTCCCATGCTCTCCACACCACTGGAGTCAAGCTATCCAGGCTGATGAAGGCTGATAGCCAGAAACCGGTCCTTGGATGCTTGATTCCGGTCCGGGAAAGACATGGCTTGGCAGTTCGGGCTGGACTGTTCCCATGAGGCACAGGGTCAAGGCTGATTTGCATATAGCCATGTCTGACCTGGGGTGGTGTGGAGTGCAAAAAAAACGATGGATTTAGGCCCAGATCTCTGTACTGGGGTGAATGTATGACATTGTTCTGCATTCTGTCCATCAATTGTTGTTTTTGCCTTTGTCACCCCGAGTGGGATGGGTATGCTCAGACGTGAGTCCCATACTCTCAAGCTATCCAGGCTGATGAAGGCTGATAGCCAGAAACCGGTCCTTGGACGCTTGATTCCGGTCCGGGAAAGACATGGCTTGGCAGTTCGGGCTGGACTGTTCCCATGAGGCACAGGGTCAAGGCTGATTTGCATATAGAAAAGGGGGTGGTGATGAACAGAGTGTCTGAATTAAGCAGACCACTCTTACCCAGTCCAAAGATCAGGGCTTGATCCATCACCGTTATTTATCTCACTGCCCCATCCCAGCTCAGAACCTGGCTATATGCAAATTAGTCTGTCCCTGGCCCAGTGCATCCTGGGAACAGGGCAGACCAAACTACCAAGCCAATTCTTCACCAGAAAGGAGACAAGCTACCGGGGACCGGTTTCTGGCATTTCAGCCTCTTCGGCCCGGCTTGCTTGAATCCTGATGGAGCAGTGAGAAAGGGACTCATGTCTGAGTATACCCTGCCACACCTATAGTGGCCAAAATCGATACAGAAAAGGGGGTGGTGATGAACAGAGTGTCTGAATTAAGCAGACCACTCTTACCCAGTCCAAAGATCAGGGCTTGATCCATCACCGTTATTTATCTCACTGCCCCATCCCAGCTCAGAACCTGGCTATATGCAAATTAGTCTGTCCCTGGCCCAGTGCATCCTGGGAACAGGGCAGACCAAACTACCAAGCCAATTCTTCACCAGAAAGGAGACAAGCTACCGGGGACCGGTTTCTGGCATTTCAGCCTCTTCGGCCCGGCTTGCTTGAATCCTGATGGAGCAGTGAGAAAGGGACTCATGTCTGAGTATACCCTGCCACACCTATAGTGGCCAAAATCGATACAGAAAAGGGGGTGGTGATGAACAGAGTGTCTGAATTAAGCAGACCACTCTTACCCAGTCCAAAGATCAGGGCTTGATCCATCACCGTTATTTATCTCACTGCCCCATCCCAGCTCAGAACCTGGCTATATGCAAATTAGTCTGTCCCTGGCCCAGTGCATCCTGGGAACAGGGCAGACCAAACTACCAAGCCAATTCTTCACCAGAAAGGAGACAAGCTACCGGGGACCGGTTTCTGGCATTTCAGCCTCTTCGGCCCGGCTTGCTTGAATCCTGATGGAGCAGTGAGAAAGGGACTCATGTCTGAGTATACCCTGCCACACCTATAGTGGCCAAAATCGATACAGAAAAGGGGGTGGTGATGAACAGAGTGTCTGAATTAAGCAGACCACTCTTACCCAGTCCAAAGATCAGGGCTTGATCCATCACCGTTATTTATCTCACTGCCCCATCCCAGCTCAGAACCTGGCTATATGCAAATTAGTCTGTCCCTGGCCCAGTGCATCCTGGGAACAGGGCAGACCAAACTACCAAGCCAATTCTTCACCAGAAAGGAGACAAGCTACCGGGGACCGGTTTCTGGCATTTCAGCCTCTTCGGCCCGGCTTGCTTGAATCCTGATGGAGCAGTGAGAAAGGGACTCATGTCTGAGTATACCCTGCCACACCTATAGTGGCCAAAATCGATACAGAAAAGGGGGTGGTGATGAACAGAGTGTCTGAATTAAGCAGACCACTCTTACCCAGTCCAAAGATCAGGGCTTGATCCATCACCGTTATTTATCTCACTGCCCCATCCCAGCTCAGAACCTGGCTATATGCAAATTAGTCTGTCCCTGGCCCAGTGCATCCTGGGAACAGGGCAGACCAAACTACCAAGCCAATTCTTCACCAGAAAGGAGACAAGCTACCGGGGACCGGTTTCTGGCATTTCAGCCTCTTCGGCCCGGCTTGCTTGAATCCTGATGGAGCAGTGAGAAAGGGACTCATGTCTGAGTATACCCTGCCACACCTATAGTGGCCAAAATCGATACAGAAAAGGGGGTGGTGATGAACAGAGTGTCTGAATTAAGCAGACCACTCTTACCCAGTCCAAAGATCAGGGCTTGATCCATCACCGTTATTTATCTCACTGCCCCATCCCAGCTCAGAACCTGGCTATATGCAAATTAGTCTGTCCCTGGCCCAGTGCATCCTGGGAACAGGGCAGACCAAACTACCAAGCCAATTCTTCACCAGAAAGGAGACAAGCTACCGGGGACCGGTTTCTGGCATTTCAGCCTCTTCGGCCCGGCTTGCTTGAATCCTGATGGAGCAGTGAGAAAGGGACTCATGTCTGAGTATACCCTGCCACACCTATAGTGGCCAAAATCGATACAGAAAAGGGGGTGGTGATGAACAGAGTGTCTGAATTAAGCAGACCACTCTTACCCAGTCCAAAGATCAGGGCTTGATCCATCACCGTTATTTATCTCACTGCCCCATCCCAGCTCAGAACCTGGCTATATGCAAATTAGTCTGTCCCTGGCCCAGTGCATCCTGGGAACAGGGCAGACCAAACTACCAAGCCAATTCTTCACCAGAAAGGAGACAAGCTAGCGGGGACCGGTTTCTGGCATTTCAGCCTCTTCGGCCCGGCTTGCTTGAATCCTGATGGAGCAGTGAGAAAGGGACTCATGTCTGAGTATACCCTGCCACACCTATAGTGGCCAAAATCGATACAGAAAAGGGGGTGGTGATGAACAGAGTGTCTGAATTAAGCAGACCACTCTTACCCAGTCCAAAGATCAGGGCTTGATCCATCACCGTTATTTATCTCACTGCCCCATCCCAGCTCAGAACCTGGCTATATGCAAATTAGTCTGTCCCTGGCCCAGTGCATCCTGGGAACAGGGCAGACCAAACTACCAAGCCAATTCTTCACCAGAAAGGAGACAAGCTACCGGGGACCGGTTTCTGGCATTTCAGCCTCTTCGGCCCGGCTTGCTTGAATCCTGATGGAGCAGTGAGAAAGGGACTCATGTCTGAGTATACCCTGCCACACCTATAGTGGCCAAAATCGATACAGAAAAGGGGGTGGTGATGAACAGAGTGTCTGAATTAAGCAGACCACTCTTACCCAGTCCAAAGATCAGGGCTTGATCCATCACCGTTATTTATCTCACTGCCCCATCCCAGCTCAGAACCTGGCTATATGCAAATTAGTCTGTCCCTGGCCCAGTGCATCCTGGGAACAGGGCAGACCAAACTACCAAGCCAATTCTTCACCAGAAAGGAGACAAGCTACCGGGGACCGGTTTCTGGCATTTCAGCCTCTTCGGCCCGGCTTGCTTGAATCCTGATGGAGCAGTGAGAAAGGGACTCATGTCTGAGTATACCCTGCCACACCTATAGTGGCCAAAATCGATACAGAAAAGGGGGTGGTGATGAACAGAGTGTCTGAATCAAGCAGACCACTCTTACCCAGTCCAAAGATCAGGGCTTGATCCATCACCGTTATTTATCTCACTGCCCCATCCCAGCTCAGAACCTGGCTATATGCAAATTAGTCTGTCCCTGGCCCAGTGCATCCTGGGAACAGGGCAGACCAAACTACCAAGCCAATTCTTCACCAGAAAGGAGACAAGCTACCGGGGACCGGTTTCTGGCATTTCAGCCTCTTCGGCCCGGCTTGCTTGAATCCTGATGGAGCAGTGAGAAAGGGACTCATGTCTGAGTATACCCTGCCACACCTATAGTGGCCAAAATGGATACAGAAAAGGGGGTGGTGATGAACAGAGTGTCTGAATTAAGCAGACCACTCTTACCCAGTCCAAAGATCAGGGCTTGATCCATCACCGTTATTTATCTCACTGCCCCATCCCAGCTCAGAACCTGGCTATATGCAAATTAGTCTGTCCCTGGCCCAGTGCATCCTGGGAACAGGGCAGACCAAACTACCAAGCCAATTCTTCACCAGAAAGGAGACAAGCTACCGGGGACCGGTTTCTGGCATTTCAGCCTCTTCGGCCCGGCTTGCTTGAATCCTGATGGAGCAGTGAGAAAGGGACTCATGTCTGAGTATACCCTGCCACACCTATAGTGGCCAAAATCGATACAGAAAAGGGGGTGGTGATGAACAGAGTGTCTGAATTAAGCAGACCACTCTTACCCAGTCCAAAGATCAGGGCTTGATCCATCACCGTTATTTATCTCACTGCCCCATCCCAGCTCAGAACCTGGCTATATGCAAATTAGTCTGTCCCTGGCCCAGTGCATCCTGGGAACAGGGCAGACCAAACTACCAAGCCAATTCTTCACCAGAAAGGAGACAAGCTACCGGGGACCGGTTTCTGGCATTTCAGCCTCTTCGGCCCGGCTTGCTTGAATCCTGATGGAGCAGTGAGAAAGGGACTCATGTCTGAGTATACCCTGCCACACCTATAGTGGCCAAAATCGATACAGAAAAGGGGGTGGTGATGAACAGAGTGTCTGAATTAAGCAGACCACTCTTACCCAGTCCAAAGATCAGGGCTTGATCCATCACCGTTATTTATCTCACTGCCCCATCCCAGCTCAGAACCTGGCTATATGCAAATTAGTCTGTCCCTGGCCCAGTGCATCCTGGGAACAGGGCAGACCAAACTACCAAGCCAATTCTTCACCAGAAAGGAGACAAGCTACCGGGGACCGGTTTCTGGCATTTCAGCCTCTTCGGCCCGGCTTGCTTGAATCCTGATGGAGCAGTGAGAAAGGGACTCATGTCTGAGTATACCCTGCCACACCTATAGTGGCCAAAATCGATACAGAAAAGGGGGTGGTGATGAATCAAGCCCTGATCTTTGGACTGGGTAAGAGTGGTCTGCTTAATTCAGGCACTCTGTTCATCACCACCCCCTTTTCTGAATGATTTGCATATAGCCATGTCTGACCTGGGGTGGTGTGGTGTGGAGTGCAAAAAAATGATGGATTTAGGCCCAGATCTCTGTACTGGGGTGAATGTATGACATTGTTCTGCATTCTGTCCATCAATTGTTGTTTTTGCCTTTGTCACCCCGAGTGGGATGGGTATGCTCAGACGTGAGTCCCATGCTCTCCACACCACTGAAGTCAAGCTATCCAGGCTGATGAAGGCTGATAGCCAGAAACCGGTCCTTGGATGCTTGATTCCGGTCCGGGAAAGACATGGCTTGGCAGTTCCGGCTGGACTGTTCCCATGAGGCACAGGGTCAAGGCTGATTTGCATATAGCCATGTCTGACCTGCGGTGGTGTGGAGTGCAGAAAAATGATGGATTTAGGCCCAGATCTCTGTACTGGGGTGAATGTATGACATTGTTCAGCATTATGTCAATCAATTGTTGTTTTTGCCTTTGTTACCCTGAGTGTGATGGGTATGCTCAGATGTGAGTCCCATGCTCTCCACACCACTGGAGTCAAGCTATCCAGTCTGTTGAAGGCTGATAGCCAGAAACCGGTCCTTGGATGCTTGATTCCGGTCCGGCAAAGACATGGCTTGGCAGTTCGGGCTGGACTGTTCTCATGAGGCACAGGGTCAAGGCTGATTTGCATATAGCCATGTCTGACCTGGGGTGGTGTGGAGTGCAAAAAAATGTTGGATTTAGGCCCAGATCTCTGTACTGGGGTGAATGTATGACATTGTTCTGCATTCTGTCCATCAATTGTTGTTTTTGCCTTTGTCAGCCCGAGTGGGATGGGTATGCTCAGACGTGAGTCCCATGCTCTCCACACCACTGGAGTCAAACTATCCAGGCTGAGGAAGGCTGATAGCCAGAAACCGGTCCTTGGATGCTTGATTCCGGTCCGGGAAAGACATGGCTTGGCAGTTCGGGCTGGACTGTTCCCATGAGGCACAGGGTCAAGGCTGATTTGCATATAGCCATGTCTGACCTGGGTTGGTGTGGAGTGCAAAAAAACGACGGATTTAGGCCCAGATCTCTGTACTGGGGTGAATGTATGACATTGTTCTGCATTCTGTCCATCAATTGTTTTTGCATTTGTTTCAGGACAGCCATTCTAATGGGGCATGGTCTGTGTATTGGAGGAACTCTCTGCCTTCTAGGTAATAACGAGACACAATAGCCCACTGGCTAGGGCTTCTTTCTCTATCACCGCAAACTTAATTTCTCGCTGAAAGAGCTTTTGGCTAATATATATAATCAGTTTCTCGTGATTCATGTAATCGGTTTGTGGCAATAGGGCCTGAGAGCAGTTTCTGAAGCATCAGTTTGTAGTAAGAAAAGTTTTGTATAGTCAGGTCTCAAAAGAAATGGTTTTGAACTGATGATTTGTTTAATATGATGGAAAGCCTGCTTTTCTTCCTGAGTGGGGCATTGAAGTCGTTTCACAGTCTGCACGTCTTTTTTTAATAGGTCGGTTAAAGGAGAGGCGGTGTTTGAGAAATGCGGGATAAAGCACCTGTAATATCCCAGTAGCCCTAAGAAGGCTCTGAGGTCTTTTCTGGATTTAGGAACGGGTATTTGAGTGATGGTAGCAACATTTTCCTCTTGAGTCTTATGCATCCTTCTCCCAAGAGGTATATCAGGTATCCTACTGTTTTTGCAGCTAATCGGCTTTTGGTAGGATTAATAGTTAATCCACTTTCCCCCAAAGCCTGTACTATCTGTGATAGGTGCTGTAGGTGTTCCTTCCAAGAAGTACTGTAGATTATTATATCGTCTATGTAGGCCGCTGCAAAATCGGTATAGGGTTGTAGTATTATGTTCATTAGTCTTTGAAACGTGGCTGGTGCAATTTCCTTATCTATGGCTTCCCTCCTTGCTTCTAAGATGTGGCATGGATGTAGCCTGACTTTTTTCCCGGGGAGGGTGTAGATTTTATGTTCTATGATAGTTGTTCTTCCTTGGAATATGGAAAATACTGTTTGTAACAGCTGGAAGGTTTCCCACAATTCCTGTTGTTGTGCGCTATGCAGTTCTGGATCAATGCTATGTTCTCCCAAAGAGATGAATTAGTCCCCATCAAAACAGGTAGTGGGCCCTCCTATTTTATTAGCCAATTGATGTGATAGATTTAAGTGTTTTTCTTGTGAGGGTCTAGTTCTAGTTTGTACGTTACTGGGGTTATCCTTTCTGTGAACTTATATGGTCCTTGCCACTGACCCAACAGCTTCTGCTCTGAGATGGGCATCATGATAAGGACCATGTCTCCTACCTCTAGGGTCCGTGCTCTGACTTTCTTATCATATTGTCTTTTCTGGGGTGACTGTGCTTGCTCCATATTAGCCTGTACGATTGCTCTCACCTGGTTAAGATGAGTCGGCAAACTAGTAACGTAATCTAAAAGTGGCTTTAAGTCATCTTTTTCTTCTTCCCATTTTTCTCTAGCCATGTCTAATATAGTCCGAGGTTGTCTTCCATATAATAGTTCAAGAGGGGAGTAGCCTAAACTTTTTTGTTGTCAACAGCGAATAGCAAACAAACCCTAGGGAAGCATATCTTCCCATTTTCTTGCTTCTACATTTAACAGCTTTTTCAGGGTGGTTTTCAGAGTGGAATTGTGGCATTCCACCAGTGCGTCAGATTGAGGGTGATATGCTGCTGTGTGAATCTGTTTGATTTTAAGCTGTGACAAACCTGTTTCATTAGCCGAGAGGTGAAAGTTGTTCCTTGATCTGTGATTATTTCCCTCAGAAAACCCACCGAGAAAAAATGTTGATCATGGCCTTTGCTATTTGTGTGGTGTTAGGATGCTATAAAGCTACAGCTTCAGGAAACCTCGTAGCATTTTCCGCTACGGAGGGAATGAGGGGCTGAGTATATCCATTCCTACCCTAGAAAAGGACTCATCGATTACCAGTAGGGGCCATAAAGGGACTCGAAGGGGCATGTAGTGACTATTTTTTTGACAGACTGAGCACTCTTTGCAATATTTGCGGATTTGCTGGAATATCCCTGGCCAATAAAACCTATCTAGGATAGCTTTCTCAGTTTTATCTGTCCCAAAATGCCCCCCAGAAGATGACTGTGTGCTAGGAATAGCACCTTTTTTCTAAAGGGTTGGGGTACTAATAATTGGATTGGCATGTGTTTTCCACCTTTTCGGTAGAACAAGCCCTGTTGTATAAAACCTGGGGACCTACGTGATGGGGATCTTCCGGGTCTGTAGCTTGTCGCCATGCTTCTTGGAGTGTGGGATCCTCTCGTTGGGCCGAATGGAAATTTCTATTGTGGCCTCACCGTTCACATTCAGCGTTTGTTAGAATTAATGGTGACCAATCCTTCTTTTCTCTCCTTTTCTATGTTCAGCTCTTTCAATCCTTACCGATGTTCAGTTCAGGGTCTGAGTCCTGGTAAAAAGGAGCTGTCTTCCTCCATTTAGCTCCTTCTCTCCATGTGCCATGAAGTAGTTCATCTAGGTGAGGGTAATCACTTCCCAAGACTAGCAGATCGGGAAGTTTAGGGATTAGGCCTATCCGTAAGGGGACGGGGGGTGGTAGACCGATGTTGGATGGCTACGTCTGTCATTCGATTTGCCTAACTGTCCCCATGAACGCATTGTATACTAACCACCCCTGTTGTTTGAAAGCAGCCCGCTGGTAGAGCGTGAGGTTTCATAACACTCTATAGACACCCTGCGTCGACTAGAGCGCCTCTCGGTTCTCTGTTAACTATCACTCTACTATGAAAATGGTGGGTGTCTTCTCCTTTGTTGCAATATAAGGCCCGGGTGTATCACACCTACTTGGGCTCTTCTTTTTGCGGACATGAGCGAGCAATGCGCCCAAAAGCTCCACAGTGAAAGCATTGGGGCCCAAGTTGGGGTGATGGGCGGGGTGCTACAGGCACGGATCCAGGAATTAAGGTTACTGTTTTGGGCTTTCTTGTTGGTGGGTAGGCCTCATGGGGTCTGGGTTGCGCCCCGCCAGGATGTTTCCATGACTGCTTTTCTCTGCCCTTTTGCAGCTCTTGGACCCTAATAAAAGCATTGGCTATTTCGACCGCTCTTTCTAGAGTAAGATCTGCGTGTTGTCGGACCCATCGCTTTATAGGCAGGTGTAGTGAGGTCAGGAACTGTTCTAGACATATTCTCTCCGATATTTCCACTTTAGAGGAGATTTACGGCTTGGGCCATCTTTTAGCCATGTCTCTTATTCTATAATAAAGAGCCATGGCGGTCTTCTGTGGCCACTCCTTGATCTGTTGCAGTCTAATTCTATAAGTCTCCTCAGCTATACCTAAAGGTTCCAAGACACTCCTTTTTATTTTGGGTTACAGGGTGGTACCAAGGTCATTAGTGGCCTGGTAGGCGGCTTGTACCTCTCCAGTTAGCAGAGGTCCTAGATATTGTCCCCATTTATCTTCTGGCCACATGGTGTCCCTGGCCATCCTCTCGAAGTTGGAAAAAAAGAAGTTGGGGTCTTCTCCTGGGACATATTTTCGCAAGACCACCGAGGGCAAAGAGGCGGGGCCTCGTGGTTGTCCTAGGGCTTCACCTAATTTCCCTATTGCAGCCTCCTGTGCTTGTCTTTGTTCTGTGAGGGTTCTTTGTAATGTTGTTCGGTCGGCTTCGGCTACTTCCAGGAACTGACCCATGATTTTCTCCAGTCTCTCTTGTCCCTCCACCATTTTGTACACAACGGCCTCCATTTCCCCCGACCCCATTTCTGACACCACTTGTTGAAGGAACGGGTGGAAATAGAAGTGAGGATGCTGTATAGGGTTAATTGTGTATCTCTTTATTTTGAGTGTACACTTATTGGTTGCCAAGTGGGAGGGAAGAGGGGCTGTTTCAATATCAGAGTCCAAAGTACTGCTATAGGTTTTTTTTATAAGAGACAGTTGTTTTCTTCACTGTCCTCTCTTTTCTTCGTCTCTTCTAGGTGCTTCTAAAACTTCAAGGAGAGGGTCCCGGGTAGCTTGCAGGGGAGTAAAGCAACACAAAAGAAAAGATGCTGTAAGTATGGTTTGCTGTATTGAATGGTATTCTGTCACCCTTAAAGTGGTGAGTGATTTGTGTGCAGAAGGAGGCAGAGAGAGAAGGAAAAATGAGCAGCAAACACTCAGTAGGATAAAGACAGGAACACCAAATAAAGATGCATCTTAGAAGCAGGGCTCTAACCTTGACCCAATATTCCCCCTCCCTTTCGCCTCCTTCTCCCGGTTCAGGTACCGCGTGATGCTGCAACTCACCAGAGTTGAGCGGGACTCCTTGCTTACTCCGGGATCCACCACCCCTCGGACCACGAGTCTGCGTGTTCCTCATCCTCGGCGTCTTCAGAGGTGGTGCCTCCTTGGTTGAGGTCTCTAGCGGCGACTTCTTTCACCACGATCGCAGAGTCTTATTCCTCGCTCGCGTCTTCGTCCGGGTCGTTCCTCTCTCCGACAGAGTCCTTCTTTTCACCATCATCTCCTTCCTCTTCTTGGATGTCCCTCGTTGGTATTCCTGTCTCCTTTTCTCCTCCTCCTCCCTTCACATCGGATTGGCTCTGGGAGACTGCGCCCTTGGCATTTGATTGGTCCGGCCTCAGGACCGCTACATCTCCACCCTGTAGAAGGGAAGGAGAGTCCTTCTTTAGTTCTTCAGTGTTCGTGGCACATCCCGGCTCCTGCTGTCGTCATCGGGTTGCAGGACATATGGCGACCATGGAAGCGGAGTGGGAGGTGAGGTAAAAGTTGCAAGGGGCTGGCCTTGGGACGATTTCTCACATGGTCTCACTCCAAGGGGCAGGTCACAAGGGCCTAAGGACCACAGAAGCACAGCTGGATCATCGTTTCCAAGGCCGGTTGGGCTTAGCGCAGAGCAGATAGGTCAGCCGGGCAGTGTGCGTCGAGATGTCCTCGCCGTCAGGAGCAGGGAGATCAGCGATGTGATTCCAGGACAGCTGGGACACTCATGAAGCGGGTATCAGGTTCTTGACAGCACTTGGCGAGTGCTTGCTTCCTGGCCAGTTGGAGTTCGGAGTTGACTCTTCATCTCGGTGAATGCTACAGGAGGCCTGGTACCACAGGTATTAGTGCAAACGGCTCCAGTAGATTCTGGTGTCTCGAAACTTGGTGAGGAGACAGATCTACCACTTTTGGTTTGGGTGCTGTGTTGGAGTTGCCCGGGAGCAGCAACTCAACAAACTGGATGTTGCAGGTTTGGTGCCTGCAGTCTACAGGGGAGTAGAACCTCCACTCCAGGGAAGTTCTTTGGCAGTTTGAGAGCTGGAAGAGTTTTGGGGCCCTTGCAGGCCACACAGTTACAGGATGAGACAGCACACCACGATTGCTGAGCCCTTAAGGCAGCAGGCAGTGTTTGGCTCCAATTTCCTGCAGCAGGGCTTCAGTCCTGAGGTCTGTAGCTCCTCTTCATCCTTAGCTTCTCTGTGTTCATCTAATCTAGGTTCAGGGTCCAGGGATGCCACCTAAATACTGAATTTAGGGGCAATACAAGGGGATACAGGTAGTAGAAAATGAGCTACCTACCTTTAGGGCGTCTACACCCTCTAAGTGACCACTTCATGTGGAAAGGGGCACTACCCTGACCCTAATTGGCTATTTCCCTTACAAACCAAGATGGAAGAAAATGAAAGTGGTTTCCACATCGGCTGCCTCACCTTAGGGGTGGAACTGGCTGAATGGAGATCCACCTCCTAATTTAACACATTTCTCACATGTCTTCCTGTCAAATGTACAGCGTGAAAGGGGGGTTTACATCCTCCACTATCTGGAGTTGACTTGAATCACATTTCAAAGGCAGCAAGGTTACTCCGGCCTGGCTTGCATGACCAGATCTGACAGGGAGAAGGTCGGGGGGCAATGGGGTAGGTTTGGCATTGGCCACCAGAGAATTTTCCAGTCCAGGTCCATCCTTTACAACATGACCGTCTTAGACTATAATGGAGTGGTCTTTATGCTGAAGATATAGGATGAAAAGATGCTTATGTTTACTCCAGTTACGGTGCAGTTGACGGGGTGCATTTGTGGTGATTCCTCAGTCCACAGGTGTGGGGAAAATTTGGTCACAGAGGTCCAGGTCCCTCGAAGTTGTCTTCATGACCGTGGAAGGCCAACTGCAGCTGGGCTACCAGTCTCCGTACACTGAGGTCTATGTGAAATACTGCGTGCATCAAGATGTCCCCGTGGTCAAGAGCAGGGAGTTCGGAGATGGGATTCCAGGACAGCTGGGACACTCATGAAGTGGGTATCATGGGTCTCAACATTCCCTGACAACCAATTACCTGCCGGGCAGGTGGAGTCCGGAGAGCAGCACACCACAATTGCCGAGACCTTAAGGAAGCAGGCATCATTTGGCGCCAATTTTCTGCAGCAGGGTTTCAGTCCTTCGCTCAGCAGCTCTTCTTTGTCCTTCTCTTCTCTGTGTCCATCAAATCTAAGTTCAGGGTCCAATGATGCCACTTAAATACTTATTTTAAGGACATTACAGGGGGAGGCAGGTAGTAGCCAATGGGCGTCCTACCTTTAGGGTGGCTACACCCTCTACATGACCAATTCCTGTAGAAATGGGTACTAACCTGACCCCAATTGGCTGTTTCCCTTACAAACCAAGATGGATGGACCTCTGCCCAAAGCAGTCTTTGTTGCTGGCCTCTGAGAGCACTGGCCCTCACCTCATAAGGTCAGAAACATGTCTGGTGGTGGCAGGCTGGCTAAGACTAGTCTGAGACCACAGCAGTGCTTGGTGGTTTTTCAGGCAATCCTCTAAACTTTCTAAAGGGTCTCTTGTGTGCATTTATTAATAAATCCAACACTGGCACCATTGAGGATTAATTAAAACAAAATGTTTGATACCAAACATCCTAGGGTACACTGAAGCCATCAAGGAGCTAGGAAACTCGTAATGAAAGGTATCCAGTCCATGTACTCTCTATGGCTTCCATGTGCAGTTACAATTTTTAAGACTGGGCTTGATATTGCAGGGTCATATCTGCTCATGCAGATATGTCCACACTTGAAATATAGCGTACCCTGCTTTAGGGCTATATAGCATGCAGTAGGGGTTACTTGCCTATACTCCATGCTGTATCTGTGGGCCTGGCACATAGGGCTGTGTGCCAGGTTGACTCTTCAGTTTTCTCTGCACCAAGAAACCCAGCATGCAATGGTAGTGTGCATGGTCTTGGTGAGAGGTCTCTAGGGTGGCACAATTTGTGCTGCAGTCCTAGAGTATCCTCATCAGTACCAATTCCCTAGATGCCAGGGGTACCATTTACTATGGACCTACAGGAGTTGCAGAAGTTGTGCTAATCATTGTACAGTTTTAGAAAAGAGATCTGGCACTGGGAACCTGGCTGGCAGTAGACCAGTGCACTTTTTAAAGTCACATCTAATATCAGGCAAAATGTAGGGGCTAATCATGTAAAAAGAGGCACTTTCCTACATCTTCCCGCTCTAGCTGTCTCCAGCCTGTCTACCTAAACAAAGGGCAGCCCCTCAAGAGTACTATCGACATTTGCCCACCAAAGGCGGCTTCGCTTCTGAAGCTCGCCTTTTAGGGTAACAACCTGGATGGCTTCCTGTAAGCGAGATGTGACACCTCTCTCAGCAGTGGGCTACTCTTGTTTCCAATCCTTGGAGTCATTTGCACTATTTCCCGGGCCAGCGGAAAGCTTTCTGTGGGCTAGAGTCCATGTGAGGCTACCTGACCAGCTGGGTCACAGAGTGCCAACTTTTTAAAAGTAGCTTTACTTTAATAGTGTCATGAACTCCGACCAGGGTATCATGTCGCATTTAATGGCATGAATAATTTGATACCTTACAGTACCTCGTTAGACAAAAAGTAGGGAGAACGTTCAAAAACCCTGTTTCCTTTTAGTTTGAGGTTTTTATTGTTTTGAATTTCCACTTCATTACTGTTTTGGTACTGCATAAATACTTTACACATTGGCCTGCTCTGTGCCATAGCTACTAACGGGTTCAGATCAGGTTAATTTAGTGACCTTGAGGATTTGCCTTGATAAGGGTTGTGATTATTCCTTAAGGTGGATAGTCACCCACTTCACATAATAATCC
Source organism: Lissotriton helveticus (assembly GCF_964261635.1). Lineage (NCBI taxonomy): Eukaryota > Metazoa > Chordata > Amphibia > Caudata > Salamandridae > Lissotriton > Lissotriton helveticus. The sequence continues at coordinate 1,186,446,182 of NC_136061.1, read as the reverse complement.
AATTTCTTTCAAAGCACATTCATAAAACTGGGACTTGGGAGAGGAGTTGGCCTAACGGCTAGGGCGTTCGACCTCGGACCTGGGGATCTGGGTTCAAGTCTCCGTAACGATGCCAAAAACCTCCTGTGATTCTGGGCAAATCACTTAATCTCCCCGTGCCTATGCAAAGCGCTCTGATACCTGATTCGGTTCGGGTCTAGTACGCGCTATATAAAACTCTGCAAAAAAAACCTATAATTCTTAGAAAGCAAACATTTTTTGGCTAAGAAGCCGGTGCTGCCTGAAAATATCACATAACATGGGGCCACTAGGCATCTATGAAATTGACTAACACCAGAAATGGATATGTGTACTCCAGATACCCTTAGGCAGGGCAGTTGGAAGCACTAGCCTTGGTCATTTCCAGAGGATGGCTTAGAAAACTGGTCACACGCAGATCACAAGATGTTTTCTGCCTCAAGGATGGCGGAATAACCCAGTACTATTTTACTACTTTACTTTCAATTCTATACCTCTAGTGTTGCATTTGTAGTTGCTTTGAGCACATTCTGGATTACAGCCAATGGACACAAAGCATGTGGGAATGTGTAGGCCCATGCTGCATGCAAGTGCCTTAGACAAAACAAACAGTGGAAAAGCCAATTTGTGGCACATATGCAAGAGCTATTGGCTTTGCCAATGTCTTTTATCAATGTTGTGGAGCAGTGTTACTGCTGTGCAGCATGGTCAAAAGTTATAAAAAAAAGTGTGATGGCAAGCAAAAGATCCAGGCAATGCAGTAAGATCACAGGCTCTTATAACCAGTGATTCATGGTTCTAAATTCCATTACTTTGACTTGCCAGAGACCGCAATTGGACTGGCTAACAGACCAATGCTCTTTCCAGTGTAACCCAGTTCTAGGATGGGGCTCATCTGGGACTCACTCAATGGCTTCCTTGACCGGAAGCTCTGATAAATCCCATAGGGGACGTGAGGACGCTCTGGAGTCACAAGAACCCTCTGGATCTGAGAGCAGGCGTATGGATGTAATCAAGGAACTGAATCCAGCTCTGGCCTTTGTGACACCCTTTCTTGTGGACATGGATCCAGATGAATGGTGGTGATCTCTGAGGTACCATTACATAGTTGATAACACATGTTTGTAAGCTGTGCTTGCACATTTGTATCCTTGGTACACCAATTTTATTAGCTGAGAGGATAACTGGGAGGATTAAGAGAGACTTCTGCCTGGTTTAATTGTTCTAGTTTATTGGGGCAACAGATGCTTCAGGAGAGGGAGTATGGGGAGGAGGGGCGGGGGTAAAGTAGTTTCTCCGTTTATTGGACAGTTTTTCTTTTGGTTAGTTTAGAATTGCTCATACTGTCTATCTTTATTTTGGCACAGGTCTTTCAAAAACACCATGCTTCTTTGAGATATATCTCACAAGACATCCAGGGGCTTCCAACATGGGAGGGCTCCACCTGCAGGGTGCTCCCTATTGTATCTCACACACAAGGGGTGAAAAGGAAGTTTGTAGTAACAAGGGGAAGTACTAGGGTAACCTACACTCTTCCAAACTAAATGTACCTCATACTAAGTATAGGACAGAACAACTAATATGAAGGAAAAAGAAGTGTAATGGTTGGCATAACCATTATATGGACATAAACACTCACTCACTCGAGGGTGACATGCTTCATCATAGGGTTCCTCCAACACACCGGGACCGCAAGGCAGTGTGGGCTACAACTCCCCTTCAGGGAAGGAGCGGGAGTGTTCTCAAAAAGCATGTTAATGTATATGCCTCAAAGGTGTCAATGAGGGGCAGAGTCCAAAATAAAGAAAATAGTGTGTGAATTTAAAACTATCTCAGTAGAGACATCCAATCTTTATTATCATGTCCTACTGGACAGATTTTAAAAAGCTACGTGAGACAGGGTTATAGATAACTACCCTGTTTGGTAAACATGTTTCTGCCCTAGGTGACAACTATATGTTTTGGGCATTCGTCAGGACCAATTATCTAGTCACTCTGCTCAATAAGTGTTTATAAACAAAACAAACAATCAGGAAAAAACTTTCCAGACCAACCATAAGCAGTAGGTGTAATTGATTTCGGAAGGTCAGAAGATCTTGAAACAAAATCAAAAAAGAGAAACAAACAATCAATGTGACTTCAGTGTGCACCACCATCACTTTTTCACACAAGGTGCTCCACACCACTCTTAAATAAAGGTTAAAAAGTAATCTTACCTATTGTGCCATATAAACTCCCTCAAGCAAACTCCTCCATGCATATTCCATTCTGACTTGGAATGTAAATGGGGGCCGTCCTCCAATTAGCAAAATGCCAGGTGCCAGCTGGACTGTTGCTTCAGGAGACCCTTCTCCTCAGGACTTCATGCCCCTTCCTGACCTGCTACGGGTACGGTAGAGTATACCATGATGGGTATCTGCGAGGCTCCAGTGGGTTGGTGATCCTCTTTCATAGATCCTTCCCACTGGTGGTGTACTGGTCCTCCCTTGATCCCTTGAGAAGGTTTGTCGCTATCGAAGTCTCCATCAAAGGCAGTCATTATAGTTCTTGAATGTGTACATCCTCCCTGCTATCACTTCACCTACTATACAGTCTGTTGAAAGGTTATTGGTCAGTCTGTAGGGGAAAGGGCCTAGTTGAATGGGTGAACAGTCTTGGACTATGTGACATGTGGTATGTTTGGAACCATTTGACTCAGTGTTACACTCATGTCTTGGCAGATCATAGGTCAATGTTCCTCAATGATTTGTTTTTGCACTCTGTCACACACATCTTTCATACATGGGCTCCTGAATCCTCTCAAGGAGTATCCCGCACCATGCCCCAGTGATGATCTATATGTGAAGGGATAAATAGAACTGTAACCCAGTATGGCGTGTTAATGTGTGGTACTTGGTGGATGCACAGTTTACAAGCCTTCTTTTACAGGAGATCAAGACATTATTTTAATTAATCAGGGATCAGTGGACTCCCTAGGGATTGTATGGGCATTGGGGAAAGGTACTACGTGAAGTGTAGCCCGGCCACTTGAGAGGTGGAGAGAGGGTGAAATACACTCAAATTAAGGAAATGTAAGGAATAATTAGAGGTATATGATCATATAAAAGAATTGAGGGATACAAAAAGTTAAAATAGGGATATTAAGGCAACAAGGCTACCATGTAGGGAGTTTGGGAGGTTAGATGAGAAGTGGATGATCCATTAATGAAGGAGATATTGATGCATTGTCCAAATATTCTTCCCTATTCTAATTTAAGGGCTTGCCGAAGAGATATGGGGTCCCCCATTGAACACCAAGTTGAAGTTTTCAGCTGAGACAAAGGCAGATAGGAAAACACTGCACAGAATGGTATGAAGCCACTAAAGACCACATACAACCATGACCCCAGGAGTCTGCCAGTTCTCCCATTCAGAAGAAACTCAGAGACAAACTGAATGACAGTACAAAGAAATGTCATTCACAGAAACAAGTAGTAGGTGCACAAGTCCAGAAGCGAGAGACCCCAAAAATGGCCAAAGACAGAGGGTCCTAGTGATAACAAAGTGAAGAAGGGTCTACCAGCTGAAGTAAAGGATTAATTAAAGAACCAAGTAGCTTTAGATACCAAACCATGGACAGAGATACCGGCACTCATAATATACCTTTGTAAGACAAGACAGAAAGAGTGAGAAAGACAAAACAGAGAAAGCAGCTGTCAAATTGGTCCAGCAGAAGGAAAACTGAGGGAGGAATTGCCCCTGCTGCTACTAAGTTAGCCGCAGTATTCCTGGGTGTGCTCATGCAGACATTCCACAACACCAACCATAAGCCCAAGAAAAAAACAACATGAATAGAAGAGGAGGGCGGAGAAATTTTGGGGGAAATAAAGCAAATATATTTCAGAGCAGATAAACATGCTACTATTGCAGGAAGCCAGGATATTTTATTAGCGAATGCAGGTCTAAAAAGAATTATGAATGTAATGGCCTGCCAAGGGAAACATATGACCCACAATTAACAGAGCAGCATCCTTCAGACCTATGACAGATGATAGAGTCCGAGACTGTGAAAAAAATGCAGAAGAACCTGGATCCTGCAATTATGTTAGACAATGGGTTTTTGATAACAGTATGTTAATATCCCCACTGCTTGCATGTATCAAACAGGCTAAAATATGGAAATACAGGATAACATGGACTAAAGAGATGAAACAAACATTTAGCAAGTTAAAAATAAAGATAAGAAATTAACCAGTGTTAGGAACACCAGACTACATTAAAGATTATTCTTTTTTTGCCACTGTAATTGCCAGGTGATGACGGCTGTCCTCACCCAAACAGTATCCCTAAAGGCCACAAGATTATTACGTATTTTAGTGGCCTACTTGATTCTGTCATGAAATGCCATTACTCTTGTGAACAAGCCCTAGCAACAGTAGCCTTGGCAGTGAAGAAAAGTGCCCCCATTGTTGTATAGCCACCTCTGACATTTTACGTTGAACATGTAGTATTTGTGATCATTCAGAATGCCAAAAACAACACTAACAACACAGAGAGTATCAGGCTATAAAATATTATCATCACCATGCATCAAAATAATTAAGTGCCATATAGTCAAACTTGGTACTTTCTTTGCACACCCCATTCCAGGTAGTGCTGAATATTGTTGTTAATTGGTTTTCTACAATATATTAGGACATGGGATTGAGACACACATGTGAAGTAGTGGTCAAAATCCTGTAACTTGACTCTTCATATATAGTGTAGATAACAGACCAATAACTTTGCCACTTTATTACTTAGCTCAGGCTACTGAACTAGCAACTTTACTGGCAGCCCTCAAACAAGGGAAGGATAAACAATAACAGTATACTCTTATTCAGCGTATGTTACCACAACAGTGCACTCTAGCATTATGAGGTGGAGCAGACTTGAAATCCTTAAGTCTGATGAAATTCTCGTCATGCACTGTCTCACGTCATGCACCGTCTCCTCTTGACCCGGAGTAAGCGGCAACACTCGTGTGAGCAAGACGGAACTAGAGTGAAGGGCGGTGCCGGCTACTTTCGCCCATTGAGGCTTCCTCGTGGACTACTCGAAAACGGCCGCTACTTCGTATTCTACGACAGACTCGATAACGGTTAGAACCACCACAAAATATTTTTGTTTTTTCATTACTGCCCTTGCTGTTCCTGGCGCATTGAGCTTATTTTTTCTTCAAATAATTGACTACGAAGTGTATTCAACACTTGATTGGCGCGCCTCATCAGAAGATCCTTTATACCCGGACTGGGTTGGAATTATCACCAGTCGTGGGGGACTACCCATCATTTCCATTTGGAGATAGCCCTGAAGATTTGGAGTGCATTCCACTCCAATGAAACACATGTCGGCTGGCGCAATAAACATTATTGCTGCATTTACCAACTGTCCCTCGTTGTTGTTGTGAAATCAAGACCAAAGAATTTATTACAATTTGTATCAAGTTTGTGTGTGCTCAGGTCTTTCTCCTCACAAAATTTATATGTATGTGCCTGGCGCATTACATTGTTAAGCGGTTGTACAGGTCACTCCTTTTCCTAGTAGCACCACTCCAGCATAACCACTGCATAAACCATACCAAACACTCGTTGGTGCGCAAAGTTCCCCTTCAGTTAAGTACCTGGTCCATTCTTTGAAATATAGTGTAGATAACAGACCAATAACTTTGCCACTTCATTACTTAGCTCAGGCTACAGAACTAGTAACTTTACTGGCAGCCCTCAAACAAGGGAAGGATAAACAATAACAGTATACTCTTATTCAGCGTATGTTACCACAACAGTGCACTCTAGCATTATGAGGTGGAGCATACTTGAAATCCTTAAGTCTGATGAAATTCACGTCATGCACTGTCTCACGTCATGCACCGTCTCCTGTTGGAGGACTTGATACAAGCCTTAACACTGCTACATGCAGTTGCAGTGGTGAACTGTGCAGCCCACATTAGTGCTCAGGATTTTGTATCCCATTGAAATGCCTTGGCTGATTGTGGAGCCAAAGATGTAGCAAAGCGCCCCCTGAGTAGCATACACACCAGTTTTGGTAGCTAGTGGCACATCAACATTATCGGACCCTTTGGATGCATGAGGACATTACACTGAAACAGTTTACCTGCAACTTAAAGAGATACAAGGAAGTGCCCCAGAGCATAAGAAGCAGTTGTGGGGAGCTAGAGGGTGCACATAGGTAAAAGCAGATTTCATATATAGATAGATATCCACAGGGAAACCTGTTATGCCCTAAACCAGCTATATCTTCTTTCACACACTGCCAGAGACAACATGTTCTTTCAAATATGCCAAGATTCATTTGTAATGTACATACACACCTGTACCGTGTGCCATTAGTATTTATCAAGCCCCGCCTTTAAGGTAATAGTTTCCATAATACCCCGACCACAAGTACCCTTTAAGGAACTGCACATTGACTATATGTATATGATTGACAGATGCAATCATTATCGTTATCTCATTGTTGTAGTCAGCCCATGCTTAAAAAGCCGGACAGTGTGTCCACTGTGATGTCAAGTCTGCTGCTAATTTACAGGTCCGTGAAGTAATTGCTGCAGTGGGATAATCCTGAGGGGGAACAGGTCTGACTTTGGCAGCCATGTCCTCAATATTATCTCAACCCACCTCACCACCCTGTTAGGAATAACGCACAAACTTTCTCAACTTATCATCTCCAAGGACAGCCTCCTAACAACAAAATCTTTCACTAGCTGTGTTCAACATCAGAAACTCCTCAAGACCAGATTACCATTTGATCTCACATCAGATTGTGACAGGGAGAGTAATAAATATATATGTGCCACGAAGTAGGCATACGTTGCAGATTGAGAATGTGCCTGAAGTAGTACAAACTTAAATGTGTCTACATGTGTAATCTAACAAAGCTGCACAGTTCTTCTCTAAAAATGTTACACATGTAGCTGATGAGCACCAATGCATAGCCACTCTTGCTATTCAGAACTACAATTAACATTGAGAAACCATTGCACATGAAAGACCTTTATGTTCCAGGGACCCTTTCCTGTAACAGACTGCAAAGCTAATGCAATGAACGTCTAGTGCCACAAACCATAGATTCATCTGACAGACGTCCGCCTAGCCCCGACCATGCCACTTATCCCTTCGGACTCTGAGCAGAAAAAATAGTGGGGAGAACAGGAGATGCAACAGGAGTAAAAGCCTCACTCTAGAATTCCAACAATAGACAATACTTCTTTCAAGTTATATATTTTTTGTTTGTTTTTCATTCTAGGTGCACTTATACTGCCATTCCTACCCCTACTGCATTTTTTCCTTTGATCCTACATCAACTATTACAAGCATGTGCATAACTGTTGATAATGGTACTGACCATCACTGTCTCCATACTGGTTTTTTTGAGAATATGTGGTATCAGCACATGCAGAGTATAAGCACATTCACATCTACATCAGTTGTTATGTATGCTTCCTCATCTCCCATGCTGCTGTAGTGGACAGAGCCTATCCCTAAAGAGGTATCCCTAAATATGACACGCTGTCACCTGCATCTCTTTTTATGCAGAATAAAAGTACAGCTACATCCGACTCATAATAGCCCTGTAACTTTACTATTTAACACTACTAGATTTGACACCACCCCTGAAGTCCTACAAGACCAGACAGTAACGCAAGTGATAATGGAAGAAATATCAAGAATGAAGAAGGCAGGGCAAAAGAGGGCTCACACAGAGTGGGAAAATGGGGAATTACACAGAGGCATTTTTGGAAGGTCTTATCCATCGTCTGAATGTAGTAACTATTTAGTTAAACCTCTACCCCATGATTGGGCGATCAGACCAGGTCTTAGCATTATGGGACCAGTATTTGCCCATGACAGATGGCACACTGGAGCCAAGTTCATATTTAGATCAATCTCATTATGGGATGGTGCCAATATAAACAGTCACTTAATATTAGATAAGATAATAGGGCAATGTTAAGAAATATGGGATGCACACATACAAAGATATACATGGACAGGAATTACAACACAATCTAGAATAGCAATGAAATTAACACCGTTTTCTCTTTGTTTAATGGGACAGTAAGGGAGAGGCGCAACCTCAACTGCAAAATCCCCTACTACAACACAGATGTCACCTGCAGCCTGATGGATCCTTATTAGATGTGTGGGGCCTGGCTCCACATGCAACCATCTCCGAACTGGAATGGTCTCTGCTCCTTCGTGACTCTACACACCACCTCCCTGGTGATACCAGATGTGAACATCTCTCAGTAGCATGACCATCCCATGGACAGTCTAACAACCTTGCTTGTCAGCATCGTACAAAAAGAACTGTGAAATACTATGGCACTGCAGTCAGGAAGGAAGTCCCACAGGAACACAGGCTATTCAATGATACAAGTGGTTATGAGTAGCGTGGTGGCAGTGTTTAGAGTGGCCACCAGAGGGATGAGCCGGGGGAAGCAGAGATGGTCTGGATAGGCCCAGATGCGGTTTGCAAGACCCCTATGAGTTCCCATGCACTTGATTTTGAAGAAGAACTTGAATTAAAGTTGATAAAGATGGCCATGAAGGGGAGTATGTGCATGTGGACAATGGGAATTTGGCTGAAGCCATTTGGATATTGCATGACTTACAACAGAAAATGGTCAACGCATAGCTGCCAAGGTTTCAGATTGTCATGTGCACCATTTTCATAATTTCAGTGTTATTATGAGTGGCATTTGAACGGGTATGAGTGACACTTTTTCGTGAGCAACATGAAGAAATTAAGACGAGGGAAACATATAAAAATCACAAATTACAACCATTTGCACAACATGAAACTCACATGTATGGTTTGTACCACAGAAGACCTGAACCAAAGGCAGTGTATGAAAGATCTGGTAATGGTAGGGAGTGGAATGATATGATATGTTACGGGATGTATTATATTTAGGCTGTAGGGTTTTAGGTTTAAACCTATAATAACTGATAAAACCCCACTGAAAGAAAAATAGCCCTCACCGGTGAAAACATATAAACACTGAAAAAACACCTGCACAACCACAAACTAAATGCCATTCAAAGAATGGAAAAAGAAAGTGAAAGTGTCATTTTGTTCTTACTGAAGGGGTCAATAAAATGTAACTTTGTTATACAAGCTAGCAGTAAGAAAGACTGGCTAACATTATTCTGCTTGAGTTTTGTTCTTTAGGGATGCCACTAAAATATTGTTTCTTTTACTTTTTTCAGTTTTATGGCCTTGGGTCTAAAGATGCAGGGTTTAGTTTCACGTTTTAGGTTTAGTTTAATTATTTTATAAACTGTAGAGAATCAGGACATATCAAACTCACATTTGATATTTTGGCTGCATTTGATTCTTTCACTGATAGGTAAAATGGCTAGTTTCATAAAAATCTTACCTAATATGTGTCATCACATTTGCCCACAGAGAATGGGTAAAAACCCTTAATACATCAGACCATAGTTTCTAGTGGGTCAGTATTGATAGTAGGTGAATTGCCAACACCTCAGTCTTTAAACATTAAATGCAAGGTATAGTGACAAGTATATATATATATGACCAAGCATCTGGGATAGTGGTGAAAACGTGACACCAGACTTTTGGATAACATGGAACGCAGTGTCACTTGTTATGCTCTGCAAAAAACGTTCTTTCCAAGTTCAACAAAGATTGGAGTGATATTGTTTGTATTGGTAGTGATTCAGCTATGTATATAAAAAATTTGTGTGATGACCTGACAAAATTGATACCCGAGCTTGAGTGATTCCCTGTAGGAGATCCTTGCCACTTGTTAGATGGTATGCTGAAAGCATCTTTACAATCTTCAGAGTTAAGGAGGGATGCTATTGACTTTTTAGTCCATTCTGGTGCACTGTTTTCTTATGCCCAGGAACTAAAACGCGAATATTTATCATTTCGTGCTTTATGTGGCATCAAAGAAAGAGTCATCCCAACTGTGCCCCTTAGCTGGAGGTTCTAAGCCCAAGGGGCTATGAATGCTGAGAGGGCCTTTTCACAGAAGTTTACATGGGAAGGAAAGCGCGAGCACACATGACTAAAGACTCACTGAAGAAGTATTGTATGGTGTACTACAATAAGATTAATTTGCAGAATTCTCTTTGGACCTCATAAACACTATACGTACACTGTCTATATACCATGTTCTTTCAGTGCAGAAAGCAAGCAATGATAAAAGCAAAACGTTCCATAAACACTGGAAAAACAAATTTTCTGTCGTTTTTAGTGGCGTGAAAATGTGTAACCACTGATAACAACTGTTTTTTAAGATATTGAAAACACTGACAAAACCCCACCAGAATTTACTAAACATAGAAACTGAAAACAGGACAGCCAAATTATATTGAATCCTGTGAACCAAGTCCCCTCTACGCAGTTTGCATTACCTGAACACTTGATATCCCTCCATGATAATCCTCTCATGCCGCAGAGCACCATTGATTTTGACTTCCAGCTGCCACACAGAGAATATGTTCCTCACACTATTTCTTGGTGCTTCCTGAGAGCTTATCTAGAGCATATCTAGGCTTCTTTTCTTTTTTTTTTCTTTTTTTTTCTTTTATTTTAAAATAATTTTTTGAAAGTAATTATTTCACCTGGTGTTACAGCACACCACACAGCAGAATACTTTACAGTGCATTCAAATTATAATTTATTTTTCCATATATTACGCACAATTTAAGCACAATTTACATAATTTAGGAACAGCATTGCAAATTCAATCAAGTAAGACAGCAAACAGAAAAGAAAAAAGGCGAAAATAGGCAAAGGGGAGTCGATGCAGATTATAAACAAGGGAAAAAAAATACAAATTAGAAATACAGGAGCAGTTTAACGCCATCGGCATACCTTGCACAACAAACCCTCTGATAAAGAGTGATAGACATCCCTACCTCGGTATGCTGTTCAATCCCTTTTTCCACTGCTCGATGGGATTCCAGATTTTCCCCCATAGTATTCTGCCCCTGCGGCCTTTCCTGGCATAGATTGCACTTTCTAGGTTATAAGCGGCCAACAACCTGGCTAGTCAATGATGAAGAGTTGGGGGTAGCTTACACAACCAATACTTGGCTATACATATGCGTAGCACCGCCATAGCCATGAAAATAAATTCGGCATGCGGGCCCCCAGGTTCTGCATTAACCTCCAGTATGATTAAATCCGCTGTGAGGGTGATCTTGATCCCCAATGAGGTGTCCATGATTTTTTCAATCGCCCTAAGAAGTGTATAGAGCTGTGGACATGTTGCAAAAATATGAATTATGTCCGCCTCACTGGAGTCACAGCGTGGGCAGGTAATGCCTGAGTTGCCCCCCATTGTGCTATCCTTGCAGGTGTGTAATACAAAGAATATATTGTCTTGTAATGTTGTGCTTGTAGGGAGGCCGAGCACATTATTGTTCGCCCCAAGGCCAAGGAGACCTGAAACCCCTCCTCAGTGATGCCTAATTTCTCTGCCCATTTTGTAGCATATTTCTCAAGGTCGTCTGATTTGGCTGCAATCAGTTCTGAGTAAAACCAGTGTATCGTGCAGTCCCCCCTGCCCTCAATAGTGTCTAGAATACAAATGTGAACAATGAATGAGGTGGTGTGCACACCGATGTTTATCAACATATTCCATTAGGGTTACTTTGCAGGCTTTATCAGTTGCGTGCAGACTGGATTTGGCATAGCCCCGATGCACCATAAACATATGAACAAATGGGGAGCGTGAAGAATCGCGCTCCACACCCAGACGCACTGCGGTATTGAGGATACTAGATCCACTCGTTGTAATCCATTTATCCAACTCTTAATTTTTTCAAGTATTTTTCAAAAGTGTTTGTCATTTTTTTCTTCTTTTCTTTAACTGTGATCCACATATTCGACGTATTGCGTTATTCGGAAACTTAACGTATTAACTTGTGCCCATCCAGGCTTCATCGTACATACGAATCCAACGCAACAAGTAGTTCAGAGCAGTATTTCTTTATTTATTCATGACCCAATGCATTTCGGGCAAATCTCTTGCCCTTCGTCAGGGGTAACTGTGAATCAACAAATTGTAAAGCATTCCATTAATAATCTCTAAAACCTTACTTTCGCTTTATGTAAATCATTTGTATTAAACATTTCATAAATTCACTTTACGTAAAATAATTGCACAAGTACATTTCCGTTCTGTTATATCCGTTCCCTCTATCTCAAATCACGCTCTATTCTTAAATACGAGCAAAGTCATACTTACACCTGACACCCGTGCTTATTGTTTTACCAAATTAGATACAATGTATTCCTACTGCAGAGAACACTGAGCTCTTTAACTGAACTTACTCGCGTTTTCTAACTTCCCGCTTATTCTACCTCCCGCGATTAACCGACTTCCTCATTAGATGCCGATGGCTTGTTTTAAAGAAATATTATGATTTCAAATGGTCTACTATAGACAAGTTCTATCAGATAAACAATTTATATCTAACCATCACACGTACCTGCTCACTTATTTCTTTTTCACATAGCCCCGAGTTGGTCTTAGACTACCGATTTCTCCATTAAGATGTTCCCGCGTTCTCTGCCCAATTTTAAACTAATTTAGCTCCACCCCATCACGTGTGCTTCCCAAACAGAACTGAGTTACCACAGTGTTATTCACATAAGACTACAGTGACCATAATGCAATTTAAAAATTTTTAACAAAACCATTCCTAAGCGGAACAAAATTATATTATATGAAGTGACATCCATTATTATACAGCCGTGACTGGAATGCGTATCTCATTTCACGTTGCCTCCTTATTTACACACTGTTCTGAGCTCGCTGATAAATGTTATGTGGAATCTTACATGAAACGTAACTTTGTTTTAAACTGTTTTTCGATAGGGTGCAACACCAACAAAAGGGCAGTGAATTTAAACAATGAATGAGGTGGTGTGCACACCGATGTTTATCAACATATTCCATTAGGGTTACTTTGCAGGCTTTATCAGTTGCGTGCAGACTGGATTTGGCATAGCCCCGATGCACCATAAACATATGAACAAATGGGGAGCGTGAAGAATCGCGCTCCACACCCAGACGCACTGCGGTATTGAGGATACTAGATCCACTCGTTGTAATCCATTTATCCAACTCTTAATTTTTTCAAGTATTTTTCAAAAGTGTTTGTCATCTTTTTCTTCTTTTCTTTAACTGTGATCCACATCGTACATACGAATCCAACGCAACAAGTAGTTCAGAGCAGTATTTCTTTATTTATTCATGACCCAATGCATTTCGGGCAAATCTCTTGCCCTTCGTCAGGGGTAACTGTGAATCAACAAATTGTAAAGCATTCCATTAATAATCTCTAAAACCTTACTTTCGCTTTATGTAAATCATTTGTATTAAACATTTCATAAATTCACTTTACGTAAAATAATTGCACAAGTACATTTCCGTTCTGTTATATCCGTTCCCTCTATCTCAAATCACGCTCTATTCTTAAATACGAGCAAAGTCATACTTACACCTGACACCCGTGCTTATTGTTTTACCAAATTAGATACAATGTATTCCTACTGCAGAGAACACTGAGCTCTTTAACTGAACTTACTCGCGTTTTCTAACTTCCCGCTTATTCTACCTCCCGCGATTAACCGACTTCCTCATTAGATGCCGATGGCTTGTTTTAAAGAAATATTATGATTTCAAATGGTCTACTATAGACAAGTTCTATCAGATAAACAATTTATATCTAACCATCACACGTACCTGCTCACTTATTTCTTTTTCACATAGCCCCGAGTTGGTCTTAGACTACCGATTTCTCCATTAAGATGTTCCCGCGTTCTCTGCCCAATTTTAAACTAATTTAGCTCCACCCCATCACGTGTGCTTCCCAAACAGAACTGAGTTACCACAGTGTTATTCACATAAGACTACAGTGACCATAATGCAATTTAAAAAATTTTAACAAAACCATTCCTAAGCGGAACAAAATTATATTATATGAAGTGACATCCATTATTATACAGCCGTGACTGGAATGCGTATCTCATTTCACGTTGCCTCCTTATTTACACACTGTTCTGAGCTCGCTGATAAATGTTATGTGGAATCTTACATGAAACGTAACTTTGTTTTAAACTGTTTTTCGATAGGGTGCAACACCAACAAAAGGGCAGTGAATTTAAACAATGAATGAGGTGGTGTGCACACCGATGTTTATCAACATATTCCATTAGGGTTACTTTGCAGGCTTTATCAGTTGCGTGCAGACTGGATTTGGCATAGCCCCGATGCACCATAAACATATGAACAAATGGGGAGCGTGAAGAATCGCGCTCCACACCCAGACGCACTGCGGTATTGAGGATACTAGATCCACTCGTTGTAATCCATTTATCCAACTCTTAATTTTTTCAAGTATTTTTCAAAAGTGTTTGTCATCTTTTTCTTCTTTTCTTTAACTGTGATCCACAATTAATTACAATTTGTTGATTCACAGTTACCCCTGACGAAGGGCAAGAGATTTGCCCGAAATGCATTGGGTCATGAATAAATGAAGAAATACTGCTCTGAACTACTTGTTGCGTTGGATTCGTATGTACGATGAAGCCTGGATGGGCACAAGTTAATACGTTAAGTTTCCGAATAACGCAATACGTCGAATATGTGGATCACAGTTAAAGAAAAGAAGAAAAAGATGACAAACACTTTTGAAAAATACTTGAAAAAATTAAGAGTTGGATAAATGGATTACAACGAGTGGATCTAGTATCCTCAATACCGCAGTGCGTCTGGGTGTGGAGCGCGATTCTTCACGCTCCCCATTTGTTCATAGAATACAAATGTGGCCAAACCCTAAGGGTCCACCGTTTTTGCTAGCAAAAAAACTCCTGACTTCTAAATATTTAAAGAAGCTCCTACTATCTATACCATACTTAGACTGTATTTCCGAGAACTGAAGCAGTCCGTCAGGGCCCAAGAGATCTCCTACTTTCTGAATACCACACATCCCCCAATCCAACATCGCTGAGTCCCTAAATATTTCCACTGGCAGGGAGACATTTGCTAAGATACAAGTGTATCTATTGAACCTCCCAATGCCGAACTTCTTGGAGAAAGCTGCCCAGATTTTATAGGCCGCTTGTAATGTCTTAAACTTTGTGCGTTTATAGTAGCTAAAATCAATGCAATTTAAAAAGCTGTTCCCTGCTTCACTCCCCAAAAGGATAGCATATAGATTGGTATACCTGGGTCTGCTTCCCAAGTCCCCTGCTCTTATTCCTGCTCCACCTATTAACCCCTGCATATATTGGAGTGCCCCCGCCCAGTAGTAAATTCTGAAATCTGGGGCCCCCCAGCCCCCTCTCTCCCTAGGCAGAGTGATATAGCGATAAGCTCTCCTTGTTTTGCCATGGGCCCAGATAAACCTATTCAGTATGTGTTCTATTCTGCAAAACCATTTGGGGTCAAATAACAGCGGTATTGCCCTGAACAAGTAGAGGAATTTTGGCAGTATGAGCATTTTTATAACATTTGTGCTGCCCACTAATGTTAGTTGTAAATTATGTAGCCTTTCGAGGTCCCCTTTAACTTTCTTTAATAGTGGGTCCATATTCTGCTCTACCAGGCTATTTAAGTCCGATGTAATCCTTATCCCTAAATATACAGCCGAGGGAACCACTCTATCGTCATTGCAAGGAGTGGCAGTATTCTTAACTATCTGAGTTTTAGCCCTGTTGACTCCCAATCACCTTGCCTAACCTTGTTGCTAGTACTTTAGAGAATATTTTTGCATCTGCATTCATGAGTGTAATGAGTCTATAAGAACCGGGATCCAGGGGAGGTTTATCCTTTTTTAAAATAACTATTATATCCCCCCCACCCCCCAGGATTTTGGAATTGATATGCCTTGTTGTGCTTGTGCCAGTGTGGTGTAAATATCCTTGCCTAACGACTCTCTAAAAACGTTATAAAATTCGGCCGGGGTCTGATCCGGGCCTGCTGCTTTCCCAGAGGGGAGATTTTCCAGGGCTGTGACTATTTCCTGTAGCGTTATAGGAAGGTCCAGTGCAACTTTTTCCTCTTCAGAAATACCCGGGTGTGAAATACCTTCAAGGTACTCCTTGATAAGTGTTATATCTGCCATCTGGTCTTGATCATAGAGATCCGCATAGAAACGCCTAAAAACCTTCCTTATTTCCAGTGGGTCTGAAGTCACGCCTCCCTTGCCATCCGAGATCTCTTTGATTTCCCCAGCTGCCAATTTCTGTCTTGTCCGGATCGCGAGACTATGCCCTACTTGCTCACTGAGTTCATAGCACTTTTCTCTTTTAGTTAAGTAGTTAGTAGCCTCCTTACTAGAGATACACTCACAGGCCTCTGCTTTGCTTACCGTGATCCTGAGGAGGATGTCGTCCAGGGCCCCTTCTTTTCTATAGCTATATTCAACTCTTCCTCCACTTCTGCTAGTTTTTAGTACTCCTTTCTATCCTACTTTTATCCTGCTTATTCATGTGTAGTGCGTAGCTTAATGTCTCCCCTCTGATACCGGCCTTACAAGCATTCCAGACGACCCCCGGAGGGCACTACCTCTATTGACCTCCCAAAATGTCGTGTCTATGTAGCAGGCGCCAGGTAGCACATCATACTCGGGACACAGGTTAGTTGCTCAAGGGTTCTTTATTGCTTTATCTCTGCTGCCAGTTACATGTACGTCCTTCCCCTCTGCCCGTCCTGGTCAGTCTGCCGTCCTTCCTGTCCCTAACCGGATGTGGTGTCCGGTGACCTGGTCACCTCCCTCATGACCCACAGGGTCCTAGTGTCCTCCTGTCCTGTCGCCCTATCTGTCGGGTCACGACACAAAACATAGTGATCCATTCGAGCATATGCTTAACATAGTTCTCGTCTTTCAGTAGAGCCCTCTCAAATGTCCAGCTATTTTCTTTAACCTCCACTCTCCCCAGCTTGAGCTAAAGTATTAGAGGGTTGTGGTCAGATATAATTCTGAGTTATTTATCTATCCTTGCACTTGTGACTAAGGAATTCGAGATCAAGAAGTGGTCCAATCTAACAGAGATCCTGCCAGAACCACTGGATTCAAACATGCCCATAGGTCCGTTAGTGAATTGTGGTATGCCAAATTGAATATTGCTTGGCAGGTCCGTCTCTTGTGGCCAGTATAGACCTGCCCGTCCTTGGTGCCTAAACCAGACAGGCCGTTGATGTTAAAATCGCCACTGCAAACTATTGGTTCTGGCCAAAGGGGGAGCTCAGAGCCCAGAAACTCAAAGATATCTGGCTCATCCTCAGTGGACCCATAAACAGAAACCGGTGTGAATGTCTCATTCTTGATACGGCACTCAAGAAGTGCCCACCTCCCTCATAGATCCTCCTTTTTTCTTTTAACAATAGTGACTCCCCTTTTGGCTAATATGGCCACCCCATGAGTTTTATTCCTCTGTTTTGTGAAAGCTAATACTGTAAAGCCCATTTGTTCCAAAAGATAGCTTTTAGACCCTTCAATATGGGTCTCTTGCATGCATACTATATCCAACCTCATTGTTCTTAGAAGTGCGGCCACTCTCTGCCTTTTATTCCCGTAGTTGAGGCCGCAAACATTTATCGAAGAAATTTTAATACTCATTAACAAGTATCGTGTTGCATTCCAGCCACCCTAATGCCAGTTTTATCAAACAAATATGTACCAATACATATCCAGTCTGTACCAGTCTGTACCATGCTGTGCTGTGATGTGCTGTGTGAGCCAACCTTGTATATACTTTCATCCCCCCTTGAAGCCCACCCCTCGCCTCCCCCAACTCCTCCTGCCCTATTCTGAGCCCACCCCTCCTCCCCCCTTACAGGCAAATAGGTCACACATGACCTATCTGTGACCGCTTTTGAATTGCAGCTATCGCATCCCTCTCCCCCCTAATGCTGTGATACCTGCTGTGCATCATGACCACCTACCCACAGCATTTAAAGTGAAGGGCCTTATTTACACAACCAACTGAAGTGGTGGGTTGTCTTGTCGTGTGAACAGGACTAACATGCTTAGCCACCCTTCTGGCCCTTTAACTCCTCCATAAATTGCTGTTCCTTAATTTCTGGGAAGAACATCCTTACTTTTCCTTTTGTAATTACCTTAAGCCTAGCTGGGAACAGAAGGTAAGCCTCTGAACCTAGGGCCTGGAAGGGTGTGATTAGCTGCCTGAGCTTCCACCTTCTTTCCACCTTGACGTGGCAGAAATCGGGTCTGGCAAAGAAGGTGGTGCCATTAAATGATCGGTTGGAATCTGGCCTCGCCTTGTCAATGATTTCCTGCCTGAGCAGGTTGTTCCCTACGTTCACCAGTATTGCCCTGGGCATGCTCCCCTGGCCAGCTCCCCCTCCCCGTTCTTTCTTCATCGTAAATGAGAACCTATGTGCTCTTTGCACCTCATTCTCCGATTGCCAGTGAGCATCAGGAAATGCTCCCTTTAACAGGTTAATCACGAATAGTCTGGCATCCTGCCCCTCTGTCCCCTCTGCCACACCCAACAGTCTAACATTGTTCTGCCTCTGGCGGTTTTCGAAGTCCTCCAGTTTCTACTGAATGTCCTCTGCCAGTTTCTCCTGCGCCATTTTAGAGGACTGCCAGCTTCCCAAGTCGTCTTCCAGCTTTCCCGTTCTCTCCTCAACCTGTGTCACTCTGTCCACCACTTCGTCATAGAGTTTATTCACTTTCCTTAGTGAGTTCTGGATTTTTTTTGTAGCCTGTCTAGCTCTGCGGCTTTCTGCTCTTGCTTCCCCCTGCATCTGTTTGAGGGTATTAAACAATAAGTCTAGTGAAGCATGCTGAGCTGGGGTATTAGCAGGACCCTCCCCTGGTGTGAGTGGTAGGTTGTTTTCATCTAGATATACTTGTGAGGTGGCGGAATAATCCCAAAATAGCCTTTTATCCGTTCCTGCCGGGGACCCAGGGCTGTGCATCCTTATTTTGGATCTTCGTTTTTTCTGAGTACTCTTATTGCCAGAGATGCTAGACCCTGTGTCTGTCCCTTCCCCAGAGCTCACTTCGCTGGTTTGTAGGGAGTAAGCAGTCCCCTTCTGGCGAGCCTCCACCACCTCTTTCCGGGCCCTCATGAAAAATATCGTTTGACATGTCCTTCTCGTCTGCCAAGCTAATATCGCTGCCCCACGTACTCACTTTTCGGCGCGGAGTATTCAATCCAGCCTCCACCAACATTAGAGTGCTCAGCAAGTCAGTATTGCCTGCGTTGCCAGCATCTGCGATATGCAGGCCCACCTCAATCCCACGGGTCCTCTTTTCTTTGCATCGATCATCGCCTCACCGTTTGCCTGCCTTGCCACGGGATCTCCCGCTGCTGAGCCTGAATTTGAGCCTGGGTGTTGCCTAGCAACCTCGCTCGCAGCGTCCTCGAGGACGGCCCCAGTCGCGTTGACGTCCGGCTGCTCTGCGCGCTTCGGGTTGAAGTATTCAGCAAGGGTAGGTTGCCTCATTGTGAAATCCTTATTTTTATGCTTGTTGCCCTCTTTCCCGGGCTTCTGCAGCGATGCGGCCCGTACCTCCTCCGTGCTGCCCCGATCTATTATTTTCCCCCGCGGCTCCATCTTTTTCTTCGAAGCGGGGATTATCGTTTTCCGCACTGCTCCGAGAGATCGCTGCACTGGACCTGTAGCCGGTGGGTCCTTCTTTGTCGTATTTTCTGCAACCGGTTTTACTACAATTGATTCCCGCTGCTCCTTCTCCTTCTCTTGCTTGTGGGGCCGTGGGGGCATCTTAAAGGCCAGCTTTGTGCAGGAGAGAATGGCGATCAATCTGTTCAATCTATCTGCCGCTTGAATGCTCTGTACTTCTTTAGGCCCGCTTGCATCCAACGTTCAAGCCCATCGGGGGTGCACAGCATCCTATTCAATACTCTGGCATCTTCCTAGGAGGGAGAGGAAATGGATGCGACTGCTCGCTACAGTCCAGCTGCGGCCATCTTGACGCGTCTCTAGGCTTCTTTTCTTTCGCCATCTGAAGTGGTCACCCCGAGATTGGGGAACGTTTGGTAGGTCCTAGGTATAATGCAACAATTGGCCGTGGTTCCAGTGCGAGACAGTTATTATAAATAACAGCGTTTGGTGCCTACCTCATGAATTGCTGCGCCAACTTTGTCACAGGCCTGAGGGCATACACAACACCCTAAAAAAAACTGCCCTCCTTGTATCCCCTTCTCCTCCCCTCCGCCACTCTAAGCTTCAGGAGCCATTGGCTGTAACTGACTCTCTCTGTCGTACCATACCCCACTCACCTCTCTGCTGGCCTTTGTTACCCAGTATGGCTGGCAAAATGCAGTGCGGCATCCCTTGCTGGTAGTTGATATAGTTTGCCTCCAGGTATGCTGCATGAGTGGCTGGGTAGTAAGACAGGTGGGTTTCCATGTTTACAGCCAGCAATGTGAGGGCGTGAAGCAGCCACTCCAGGTGCAGGAGCTGAACAACCCCTTGGGTCCCAGCCTGGCCCACTGCAGCTTTCCCTGGTCCAGTGCAACCCCACCTGCCCACATGAAGGGTGGAGAAGTGTGGCTCAATGGTTAGAGCGGCATGATGCCGAGGCCTGGCCCGAGACCAGGGTTCAATTCCCGCCTCGGTGGGTTTTGGGCTCAATTTCCTTGGACCTGATAATTCTCGCCTCGGTGCCTATTCTAATCATGGGTCCCACTCTGCAACTCTGGGCAATAACTTGCTTAGTCTCCACAATGGCCCCAACAGCGCTGGGATGCCTAGCTTCACCATGGGGGTGCCTAGGAGTGGACATTCCACAGGAAAAGCCAGGAAGGGTTCCACAGCGGTATGCTTACAGCGCCAGGACACCCCAGCTGGGGTAACAGTGCGCTTTACAAGTACAAATTCTTCTTCTAATTACAAACAAAGCAAGCGCTAGAATCTACCCTCACACGTCACTTGCTTAAGTGTCATTGGGAATCTGACTAACCTAAGATACATTTATTTTGCTCCATTTAACCATTTAATATTTTGATTAATTTATTATCACTCGTATTGAATTGCATGTGTTCTAGACAAAGCATCTTGTGCCATATTAAAAGTTGTGTGTTATAGTGCACATTCCAAAAAAACATTGAAACACTGTTATTTCATATTTAAAACAAAAAATGATGCCGTGTCTTCCAGGGTCGACTCCAGGGCTCACAGACATACTCCTGTTACAGAGCTGCATGGTGCAGGAACCGGCTATGCAGCCCTGCCCTGCCCCAGCCCTCATTCATTCAGCACTCAGATGTCTTTTTTTTTTTTTTTTTTTTTTTTTTTTTTTTTTAGCAGAGGTAATACATACAAGGACATGACCAAAAAGAAAAGAAAATACAAAGTCAAACAGAATTCTTTACATAAAGAAACAATGATGCAATTCAAATCCAATTGTCAATTGGTGACCATAACTTCCGACCAAAAGTCTGCTTTCTGAGTCCTTTCAGTTTGTAAACTGCTTTATCCATTCTGTAAACATTTAGTAATTTTCCCAACCATAACTCAAACGTTGGAGGATCTACATCCAACCATCTAGATGTAATACAGGCTCGATAAATAGACATTCCGATAAACAGAAAATATTCTTGATCTATTGTAAAATCCTGAGGAGGAAAATACACACCAAAAATAATAATAGTAGGATGCAACGTAATCCGGACATGTAACAAATTGGATAAATACTTTTCAATCTTCTCAATGTAATCAGCAAGTTTAGGACAACTATGGAACATATGGATTGAGTCGGCTGCTAGAGTACCACAGCGACTGCAGTTGATACCCTTTACAGCTTTCCATTTTGCCAGTTTTGCAGGTGTATAATAAAGATCTAGGGTGGACATAAAATGTTGACTCTTAAGAGAGCTATTAATTAGCGTCTTTTTACTCAGCTCAAATGCTTTTACCAGATCGATCCCTACGATACAAAGCTTCCTCTCCCATTTCCGAGTATGATGATCCAAATCATTCTGCATCCTACCATTCATTAATTGGTAGATAATACCAATACGACTATTCTTCCTAGAACTTTCTAAAATATCGATAGTTTCCATGGTATCGGTAAATAAAACATTTTTTTTTCCCAAAAAACTACGAATCTGTAAATATTTAAAAAAATCATTCCTAGATAAACCAAAAATCTCTTGTAATTTATCAAAGGACAGAAGGCACCCATTTTGATACAATTGACCGAGTGAATAGATCTGTCTCAAGTACCATCGATAAATTACCATGTCTTGAAAGATAACAGGTAATGACTTATTGTCAAACAAAGGTGTATAATAATTCAATTTTGGGACTAAACATAGAGTTTTGTTCATTTGCCTCCATATTAAGCCTGCCGCAAGGACTACCTTGAACTTTGTTTTTTTATAATAGCTAGGTTCAATAACTTTCACCAAACATTGCCGTGCATCAGCACCTAAAAGCATTTCAAAAATAGAGGGTGTCATAGCTGGATCTAGAGCATAATCATGAAAAAGCAACACCCGAAAGGTTTTCAGAGCAATAGCCCAGTAATACATTCTAAAATTCGGGAACCCCAAACCAGCAAACTCTAATGGGAGAGTGCACCATTTTAGAGATCTTCTAACACGATGATATCCCCATAAAAACCTAGACACCATTCTATCTATTCTATTGAAGAGAGACATTGGAAAAAATAGAGGGATAGTACGAAAAAAATACAAAAATTTTGGGAAGATCATCATCTTGATAACGTTAGTACGGCCATATAATGACAGATGTAGATTATTGAATCTTTCTAACAATCTGTTAGAGGATATGAGCAAAGGGTCTACATTTAGTGCCACAATATCCTCAACCTTGGAGGATAGAGTAACACCAAGATAAGAACCAGTAGTATTTAATGGAATATCCGTAGGCTTACCCGTCTCCGAATGAATAATCTGGGTTTTAGTAATGTTCAACTTATAGCCAGAAACCTTTCCAAACTCGTTGGCTAAGTTGATTATTGTGGGTAGCGCAGAGGAGACGTCAGAGGTAACAATTGCGACGTCATCCGCATACGCTAGAACTTTATGGTCTACTCCAAAAAGATGAACTGGTGGAATATTCGGTTCCAAAATAAGTCTATTTAAATAAGATTCCAGATATAATGCAAATAAAAGCGGGGAACAGGGGCATCCTTGTCTCGTCCCTCTCGTAATTGGAAAAGGTCTTGAATAATCAGTGCCCAATCTTATAATACCCTTAGGACCCGAATACAATGACCGAACCGCCTGAATGAATTGTAAAGGAAACCCCTTCCCTTCTAACACAGCCCAAAGGAATCCCCAGTCTACTCTATCAAACGCTTTTTCAGCATCGAGTAAGATCACCCCGACTGGGGATTCCTTTGCCTGAGCCCAATCTAAAAGTGCGATAACACGACTCACATGGTCAGTAGTATCTCTACCTCTAATAAAACCATGTTGGATGTTAGAGACTAAACTAGACATTACCTGGTTAAGCCTATTTGCGAGAATTTTAGAATAGATTTTACTATCAGCCGTAATAAGAGATATAGGTCGATATGAACCTAATTCTTTCGGATCCTTATTCTTCTTCACAAACACCACTATAATAGCAGTAGACCAGGAATCAGGTGGTTTCCCGAAAAATGCAGAATTAAAGATCTTTACCAATTCTGGCTTCAGCATATGTCGAAATGTGCGATAAAATTCGAGAGGTATCTGATCAAATCCCATAGCTTTACCTGCAGCAAGGCTCAGAATAGCTTGCTCAATCTCATCCCAGCTTATTAAACATCCAAATGAATCAGTCTTTTCACTTCCCAATACTGATTGATTAGTGCCGTAAAGATAATCTACGGGATTCAAAGTCCTGTCCACTTCATTGTTTAGATCATTATACAATGTTTTATAGAACCCCAAAAATGACTCTAGAATTCCTTCCCTACATTCATGGTAATCACCGTCAATATCATTAATACCCTTGATTTCATTAAAGGAAGATTTCTGTCGTAGACGCTGTGCTAAAATTTTACCTGTACGCTCGCTATATTCATAACGTTCGGTTTTGAAAAGCTTAAAGTCTGATGCTACTTTATCGGCAATATGGGTCCGTAGACCAGAGCGTTCAATTACAAGACGTAGTTGTGCCTCTTCTATACCGACATTATCTTTACACGCCGTCATTAAATCCATCTCAGCTGACCTGATCTTATTCAATCTCTCCTTAAATTCTGTTTGTGTTTTTTTTCTCTTGAAGTTTGCGAAACTAATTGTCTCTCCGCGTACTATTGATTTGAAAGCGTCCCACACCACTGGTGGGGGGGCTGAGTCGTTATTTGTAAAGAAATAGTCATTGATAACAGTCGCCATAAAATGTAAATAATCATCATCTAGTAACAGGTTTCTCTGAAATGACCAAGAACTACTTGAGTTCGGAAATTCTGTAGAAACCTCAATCTCAGCAATTATGGGATTATGGTCTGACATGACTTGGGGAAGAATTTCAAGACTAATTGTCTCCAAAAACTGCAAGGACGTAAAAAAATAATCTAATCGGGCAAACTTACGATGTGGATAGGAATAAAAGGTATAACCAAGATCTTAAGAATACCTTTTATGCCACACATCTATTAATCCGTTATTCAAAACCAACTCGCGGAGGGCATAATAGGTTCTGGGTTTATGACCAATATACCTCCTTCCTGAATTAATATTCCAGTCGGCCGGCAAATGAATATTTAAATCCCCACATATTATCATAGGTTGTGCCCAAGTAGCTAATTCTGCATTAATGGTATTAAAAACTTCCGCATCATCTAAATTTGGCCCGTACATACAACATAAAGTAAATTTAGACCCACCAATAATTAATTCAACAAGTCCCCATCTGCCCCATTTATCAGCTAGAGTTTTCAAGCACTTCGCAGCTCCCTTTCGCATACAAATAGCTATACCTCTTTTTATACCCATCTGCTTAGAAACAAGTAGTACATCCAGACCCAACTTATCTAACAGCGAGCGTTTATCCCAGGCAACATGAGTTTCTTGTATACATAATAAGTCGATAGACAATGCCTGAATCAAAGAGCGAAACGCTGCAATCTTTTTAAAGTCATTGAGCCCATTAATATTAATTATACATATTTTCACCTTAATCATCTTTCCCACCATTTTGAAATAAAAAGAAAAAAATTAGCAAATCTCAACAATATAAAGTCCTCACTACTACAACTTAGATACCAACTAGAATACAGAATTAACATCCTTGCAACGAATACCTCTGCTTTACACCCCCACCACCAGCCCTTACCCATTCCCACCCCCACCCATTTCCCCAGAACCCCTCCCCCCACCCTCCCCATTATAGGAGGCATAGGAACTATCAGTTCCTGAAACGAATGGGTGCCGTGTCCCTGGGCCATAACGTCCAAACAGAGAGAGGAAAAGGAGAAACAATTAGATCAAGAGGAGAAAAGTTAGAGAAAAAATTTAGAGAAATAAGAGGAAAGAAAGAAAGCGAAAAAGGAGGCTAATTACTCAAAAAAAAAAAAAAAAACACAAGAAGGGAAGAGAAAAAGAAAAGAAGAAAAACACAGCTTCAACAAGATTTACTTAAGCAGACAGCCCTTTTAGCCTTATAGACCATATCAGATTGTAGTTCAAATAGAATCCAAATATTCTTTGGCTTTAATCTCTGAAATGAAATATTTGACTGTGCCTTTGAACACGGTCTTTAACTTAGCAGGACCTTGAAGAAATACACCAACTTCCTTCTTTTGGAAATCGGGAATCAATTGTCTCAGCCTCCATCGTTGAGCCACTGTAGCCTGGCAATAATCCGGTCGAACAAAGAACTGGCAGCCAAGTCCATCCGCTTTCTTATCTGGTCTCGCTGACGCATAAATAGCTTCACGAGCAAGAAAATTGTTAAATGAGACCAGAATAGCCCTAGGATAATTTACTTGGCCTTGACGTGGACCCCGCACAGTGAAGGGGAACCTGTGCGCACGTTGTACTTCTCGAGCCCAGTCCCACTCTACCATATCAGGAAAAGCATCCTTCAATAGACTAACAATGAACCGCCGTGGATCAGATCCTTCTTTGTTTTCCGGAATTCCCAGAAAACGTAGATTGCTTCTACGGGCCTGATTCTCCAAATTGGCAATCTTATCGGACAGATCTTCTTTTAAGGCCATAAAATCACCAACTTCCTGTCTCTGTGCCATGCTTTCTTCCTCCAAGACTGCTATTCTAGTCTCCGCTTCAACAACTCTATCGGTGGTCTCAGAGCACATCTTGATAGCACGGCGAACTGAATTTTTAACCTTGGCACAGGTAACCTGCGTGCGTAAATTTTCGGCCTTGCTTTCAGCCCTGTGGTTCATCATGGTATCGTAAATCATCTTCAAAGTTATCTCCTCAGGACCTTCACTACTGTCTTGTATAGTGACCGAACCAGGAACAGAGACAGAAACAGGATCTGATATGGTTCCCACAAAATCCGTGGCATCAGTAGCAGAAGCGGGTTCCAAACTAGGAGACAAACTTGAAGATAGTATAATCCCCTCTTTATATGGATTAGCAGCGACTTCCTTACTACCCACACGTAATGACCGTTTTTTCCAAAGTTTTTTTTTAATGGTAGTAGCCGTGTTAGCATCAGGACTCACGCTATATTCACCGTCTGAAGATAGGCTCTCACAGCTGATCTCAGCCCAATCTTTGTGAAGTCCTGTCGCCTCATCCGAAGATAGTTCTGACAGGGAAAAAAACTTCTCCGAGGCCTCCAAATTAGTATGCACTGCCGAGTCTACCGAGTCTACCAGTATCTTAGACTGTTCACTTTCTGCTGATACTGATACCAATAGCGTGGGCAACGAGCAAGAACGAATAATACCAGCAGCACCATGGACTACATCTCCCATAATACCCTTCTTTAAGAGATTAGCCAGCGGCAAATTTGGAGAATTATTTACCGGATCATTATCAGTTTCCGCTGTAATAGTAGATTGCTCATGCTGAGTAGCCATCACATCACTACTTTGCGCATTATTATCGATTATTGTTTTTTTTCTGGCCGCTTGCTTCTCGAACAGAGCTGGCAGAGTCTGTAGCATAGCGTCCTTAACACTTGCAGTCTCATTAGGTTTAGCTTGTAGTTTACCAGTGTTCTTACCCTGTTTACTTGCGTTGTTAGCAGGGATTAAACTCGAAGACTCCAGAGCCTCAGCCATAGCAGGTCCCACAACGCCCAAACTCGGATCCGCGTTTCTCTCTGTTCGACCCGCGTCGATTTTCTTGTTACTGCGGGTGCTGACTGACGGGGGTAGCGGTGTCTTTTTCTTCCCCTTCCGTGTGCCACCTCCACCTCCACTTCTGCCAGGAAAGACACCGCTCTGTGCCCAGAATAGACAAATTGTAGCACGCCACAGCGGGGACCGCCGTTTGAGCTCACAAAAATTCAGCAACATTCGTGTTTTCTTTCAAAAGATACTTTGTATCACGTATCGCGTTTAATATGCAAAACGCTGACGGCTTCCGAACAAACTACCCCGCAATGCTTCCGCCTGCCGTTCTCCAAACCGCTGAAGCCGCCTGGTTGCAGCGCACCGACTCAGGGTAACAACCGGAAACAGGCGACGCCTCAGGCGGCCTCCGTCTTGAAATGTCCAGCAATAGGAGAGACGCCAATGCCGCCAGGTATATGATCGAGTACAGCTGAATGCGGCCACAGAACGCCGCTCAAACCATATAGCTCAGAAACGCTGCAGGTCACAAATTTTCCTCATAAAAAAAACGGATTCTCTGCTTTCTCCTTCCTCCCGGACGCCGGACGCCTGGAGCCAGGGAACGAGCTGCTCACACAGCCTTCCGCACGGCAGCCATCTTGCCCCTCTGAAGGTGTGATCCTTTGTAGTTTCCTACGTGATCAAAACCACCACACCTGTAACAAATCAGCACTCAGATGTCACACTCGGATGCCATACTAGCCACTGCTCAAAATGAGGCTTCGACTGCGGTCGCAGTCACTACCTGCTTCACCCAGGCAGAGTGCGTGAATAATGCATTTTAATGTGGTGATGTGGATCACCACATTAAAATGTGTTAGTTGAACTCGTTATGTATTGTACTTGGCAGGGCAGCCAATGAGGGGGTGCCCCTGATGAGTGGTTCATGGGTTGGTTTGAGTGGGTGCCATCCTGGATGTCAGGCTTGTTTAAAGTGTCTTTCCCTTTTGTGGTGTTATTACTCTTGACATGTCTTATTTTTCAGGTGATAATAGCTTGTTGTAGAAAGGATGACAGCTAAAATGGGAGGAGCCCTTTTGGTTAAGAAAAGCGCTAAGGATGTCGAAGGATAGAGTAGTGAGCATAAGTTTATCCCGCTAGTAGATGAAAAGGTGGGAAAGATAGTTAAAGAATCAACTAGAGTCGGGAATGATGTAGGTAAATAATAGGAATGCATATTGTGGACAAATACACACAAGTATAAAATCACAAACTCCAATACAAACATTTCAGGTAAGGGATAGTTTTAAACCTATGTAATAAGTGAACCGGCCCAGGATAATTCATCGACGTGCTGAAAAAGATGTTTTTTGCAGAACTACATTGGTCCTAGTGGTGGCCGGCACGGATCCGGTGGTGGAGGAAGGGAGTAAGGTTGAGTAAGAAAGGGAAAAAAAACAAAAAACAACGTACCTTATTGCCACTTCTCTCCCACGTCATCTCTCCTCAGCCTCTATGACGGACAGGAAGCAGGAATCGCCTAGGGTCCCCTGAGCCAATTACAGTACAGCGCTCTGTTTGGCCTGAGAACCACCGTGGTTCGGCACTCAGCCAGGGAATGGGGACCTGCGCATGTTCTCACCCAGGCTGTAATGCAGCCTGGGTGGAGAGCATGGTAAGGGCGCATGAATTTTTGGCGGGCACGAAATGGCTGGCTAAAGCAGCATGCGCACTTACAGTGTGGTCACCACTCCTCCCCTGCTCTGTGAGCAGAGCGGACCTGCTCTTCCCAGCCAAGACACCGCAGCAGGAACAAATAAAATAATTATACCATCAAGTTATTATCATTTTATTTTTCCTTTCTTTCACTGTTGTTAAGCAGTGGGACGAATCACTGCCGCCTTAGCAGAGGAATCTCTACTGGTCATAGTGCACAGTGCAGTGCTGTGTTTGGCCTGAGAACCACAGTGGTTCGGCACTCAGCCAGGGAATGGGGACCTGCGCATGTTCTCACCCAGGCTGTAATGCAGCCTGGGTGGAGAGCATGGTAAGGGCGCATGAATTTTTGGGCGACACGAAATGGCTGGCTAAAGCAGCATGCGCACTTACAGTGTGCTCACCATTCCTCCCCTGCTCTGTGAGCAGAGCGGGCCTGCCCTTCCCAGCCAAGACACCGCAGCAGGAACAAATAAAATAATTATACCATCAAGTTATTATCATTTTATTTTTCCTTTCTTTCACTGTTGTTAAGCAGTGGGGCGACTCACCACCGCCTTAGCAGAGGAGCCGCTACTGGTCATAGTGCACATTAGTTTTAGGAAACACAGAAAATAAATTGTATGGTCAATGTAGCTGCGCCTAAACACTTCGAGATTATATTTCTTTGCTGACTCAAATTTGACCGGACCTCAATAATTATGATAGATGTCAGAAAAGGTCACCACATTTCTATCTGTTAAACAAACACAACAAGGGTCCAACAGCAGAGATTGTTTTTTGCAGTGTCATGGAGCACTGAGTACAGGATGTCAACATTTGTGGAATCTGCCTTAGCGTAACCCTGTTGAAAATATGTTAAAGTCAGGTAGGCTGGGCTGTGCTGTGCTGGGCTGGGCCCATTTATGTAAAACAAGAGATACACACTCGCTATGAAAAAAAACAAAAATGTGTTTCTATGGTATCTCACCCTTATTCTAAGAACTAGCCCACGTACAGTCTTAAAAATACTTACATGTTTATGTAATATAATATCTGCCAGGCTTGCTATTTGCATCATGTAGGAATTTGTAACCCTTGTTTTTGTGTGACTTTTAGAGTATATATACTACTGTCTGTAATCCAGAACCTTGAACTTCAGATTTTGTCTCTTTTTGAGACTGGCTGATTTTCCCAATTGATTGTTTGATTGAAAGTATATCATTGGGTCAAATTGTTCTGTCTTAATTTAATAATAGATTTTCCCTCCAACATAGGCAGGGACATCACTTTAGGGAGTGTCTATGCACCAAATCAAGAACAGGTATCCTTCCTTTGCTCGCTCTCGCCCTTTTGGCACTATTGATAGCAGATGACTTTCTGGTAGGTGGAGACTTTAACTGCATAGCAGATGTCCTATTAGACTGCTCCACACTTTTATTACCTGAGGCACTAGCCCTTGGAGAACCCAAAACGGAATGACGCAAGGTTATTCCTACAACTCCTATATTTACCAACTTCACACCTGGCTAGATTCATTTGTTTGTTCAAATAGTTTCAGCCAATATGTAACACACTCCAAGTATCTAGGGAGCACCCTCTCAGATCATAATCCCTTGCTGTTGTGCTTCCGGATGACAGAGGAACACCTGGAGTCCCCACAAGATGACTAAACCCTCTGTCTCTAGAAGTTGCCTGCTTTCAGAACTCTGTGGGGAAAATGATCGCCTAATATTTTGACCAAAACAAAGGCTCTGCCTCCTCGAGTTCGGTTGAATGGGAGGCCTTCAACGTTATAGTCTAAGGTCCCTGTTTGAGTCAATCGGTGGGAGTCAAGAAGGCATTAGATGGGGAACTGCAGACTCTGGGTGTCTGGTTACAAGAGTCAGACAATGCACTGGCCCTGACCAGGATGCAATACTTTGCTTCCAAGAGGCATGGGAACAATACAGTTCTGTGCTAGACTATCTGTGCAGTCATGACTGTAAGTCCTATGTTGATATGGTGTATGATGAAGAAGGACAACTGGGTAGGCTGTTAGCCTGGCTCATTCACCCAGAGTCCAACAGAGCACCCATTACCAAGATCCAAACAGCTCACGTGGTAATACTTTACTCCCCAAAGGCCATTAACGCCATGTTCCGAACATAATACAAGATGTTACGTGAAACACCCAGAGGCCCAGATCAAATAAGAGATTATTGTTATCAGTTAATAAAAACCATCACAATATACATATAAAATCCTTTTTTAGGTCTCGACTATTAATCCCGCAAGGGATAATAGACGAGAGTATAGAGGGCAAACCAAGGGCTGAAACCATCGCGGATTTCGGACAGTTCGTGTGGTGCACTCGTGCGGAACGCGCGTCTACATCAAAGCCATCAGCCTCCCTCCCACAGGCATCTGAAGCTTCCCGAGCGTGCGCTCGGCCTCAGGCATTCACCCCAGCATGCGCTCGGCCTCACTTCTCCTCCCCCCTAATTACATCCCTGCTGTTTCACTTCTTTCATGGCCGCAAGGCCGTGCTTCAAAGGGACCCGCTCCCCCGCCTCCCTAGTTTTCTCTCTCATTGCACCCCCATCTACCACCTTCTTTCCCTCCCCTTCTCCCTATCTATTGCTCTTTTCACATTTTGCGCCCCTCTTCTTTGCAATCTTTTTATCTCACTGCCTCCACTTCTTTCTCCTTCTCGTTTCACTGCCTCCACTTCTTTCTCCTTCTCGCTCACCCGCGTCTCTCTCCTTACACACTTTTGTGCCTCGCTGCGCTCCTCTTTCCTGGGCTCTCTTCCTCGCGCGCTTTTCTTCTCCTCTCGTGCTTTTCTGCTCCCCTCCCCTCTCTCCCGATATATGCACCTCTCTTTTATCTAAACTTTCTGCCCATCTTCCCCCATGCTCTCACTCCCTCCACATCCATTCACAGCTCACTCTGCGTCTCTCTCACCCTCTCCCCTCTCCGCACATTGTGGCCCTCCCCCGTTCTGCCCCTAACCCTCTCCATCCACTTGCTCTCCTTACTTTGTCCCTCCCTTCTTTCTTCCATCCCTAGCCATCGCTATCTATCCCTGTTCACTCTCACGCTCTCTCCTGGCTCACCACGATCTCTCTCAGGCCCACCCCCCGCTCTTTGGCCGTTATTGGCCTGCTTGTGTAAAGAGGCTTTCATGGAATAAAAAGCTGTCCCCATCTCCCCGGATATGGGATAATTGCATCACTCTGAGAAGGCTACTAGTGGCCTCAAGCGAAAGGAGGCGGTTGCATGTGTCTGCAGGGCGTCAAGGCGCGACCAAGGTCACACGTGCAGCCAAAAACAAGGTTAAACCAGTCACCCACGGCGGGACAAGGTCAGTCCACAACAAACAAGCCTTGATTAAATAAAGCATTATACATACGCAGAGTAGCTACTCAGTGAGCAGGGTCTTCGGCTCGAAGGGATCCTACTTGTTTATTTGTTATGTATTATATTTTGGGTAAGAATAACTCGTAGCTATTACCTAGAAGGTGTGCTGGTGGGTGCAACTGTACTGAGCCGAAACCCCCACTGATTAGCGAGTATGAAGGGAAGGAAGGGACACCCAGGGAGGTGGGCCTGGCACCACCTCTACGACCCCCACCAGCAATACAACCACCATCAGAGCCTCTCGCTGTAAACACTAGTCCCACAAGTGCATCACCGACAATTCACAACCCACAAACACTACACTCATCACCACGCTCTCCTACTAAAAACACAGCCAGCCCCACCACCGCAATCCCACCAACGCTACAACACCCAACATGTTCTCCCACTACAAACTCCGCAAGCACCACTGTCACCACCAATGCACCACCACCTCTGCCACCCTCACCAACTGCAAACCGCATCTGCCCCCCACCACCCACCAGCTCTATATCAGACATCCACCAGCATCAGACATCCACAAACATCAAACATCCACAAACATCAGTCATCCACAAACATCAGACATCCAAAAGCATCAGGCATCAGACATCCACAAGCGTCAGCCATCCACAAGCGTCAGACATCCACAAACATCAGGCATCAGACATCCACAAACGTCAGGCATCCACAAGCATCAGACATCCAAAGGCATCAGGCATCCTCAAGCGTCAGGCATCTAGAAGCGTCAGGCATGCACAAGCGTCAAGCATTCACAAACGCCAGACATCCACAAGCGTCAGACATCCACAAGTGTCACACATCCACAAGCGAAAAACCAAAGTAAGGACCCTGTGGTTTTATCTAAAGATTGTAATCAGAAGGTCTATCTGTTGGCCCCTTAAATATTTGAACAAATATCTTATTAACAGCTAATGATCATGGTATTGACAAATATCACAGGTTTTCTAAGCAATACAGACAAACTTAACATAAAATGAATACATTTTATTCAAATGAATTCCTCCCTTTGGGTTACAATCTAAATGGAAGACATGATATATTGGGTTTGTTAAAAACACATTATCATCACAAAATGTATTAAAAAGTTAAAAAGTTAAAACAGTCGACGCAGCGTTTCGGTGTAAACTAATTTTTCACCTTCATCAGGACAAAGACATTTACTGATGCAAGATCTATAAAAGAAACAATATTTTAGATATATGTGCAAAGAAACATTTTATATGCCTATATACTCCTGTGACATTTTTATACAAACATTGTACAATACCCATTTTTGCTGATTATACTCTATTCTTTCGCTTTTACTCTATCGTTGGAAACAGGAACATGTTATGTTCGTAGCTTTAAGTGCACGGATTTAAGTACAACACTTAAGTTTTATTAAACATCATATTTAGCTAATATACAGACTGCATTTATTTGAGTCCTTTACTTTGCAACAATTATCACCTACGGTTAGGACTACACTTTTTACATTTATGTCCACTGCTAATTATAATACCGCTCGTTATAAATACCTTATAAGAATCTTGTAGAGATATGATTCATCAATTTCATAATTCTTTCATGTGGTCTTTATTTGTGTGACCTTTTCATGTGAAGCCTCTAGAGATAAAACGATTTTGTTTAAAAAAAAAAAATAATATTTCGGCGTCACATAATGAGTAAATAATTAACTCACTATTTTGAGTATGCTCAGTTACCTGCTTTGAATGTCACTTCAGGTTTGTCATATGATTCTGTACGTTGGAACCACCGTTTTAAAACCCATTGGTTATATGGGAGTATGTGATCCTCGTATCAATTGAGGCAACTAGGAAAACATAGGAGATATATGTAATTTCCTAGGTACACTTGTTTTACTCATTGGTATGCATACAGAGTGTGCTTATCATGAAGCCTACTTACCACTTAAGTTCCTTTTTGATTCAGTTACTGTTAGAAGCTTAGTCGTGGGTGTGTCTCGTTATCCACGTCTCCTGTAATAATATATGCGGAATTGTTTACAACCACATTTTCGTGTGTCCTCATCTAATGTAGCTCATTATCTTGTTCTGTTTCTAAATACATCTGAATTATAGGAGACGATTTTACTTTCTTATTAAACAGGTGCCTAATTGTTGTGACTGAAAATATCTGTCAACCTGTTTATTCCGTTCACTCGATGTATAATTATAGTTAGACCATAGGTCGAACCATGTCTCAATTATAGTTAAACCATCGATAGAACCATCTCTCGATTGACCGGTAACTTATATATAATTCTATGGTCGTGTTTTACTGAACTTTAAGCGTTTTATCATTACCCAGACTATGTTCCCAAGCTGTTTTTTAATCATTGTAAAAAGGACCGTTAATTTCTGCCCATGAAGTTCAAAGACCCCAGAAGAGGTTTCTCATACCTGAGAGTGAGTCAGCGGCCTCCCTGTTCCAACGTACGCCTCGGTAGTTCCCGATAAACTCCCTACGGTTTTGGGTTCTGTATTTATGCTGACACTGATTGTATTAAGTAAACAAAATAAGAGTATTCCAAGGCAGTCAAGGACCACCGGTATGGAGCAAGCAAAACGGCTTCACTTAAGGCGTTTTTAAGAAAGCCCTCACTCACCACCTAGTGATGACATGCTTCATCATCGGGCCCCACAAAAGGGACCTAGCGTCCCTTCTGTGTGCTACAACGCCAGATCTACTGCGGAGCGGGTTGGTGGGTAAGGACAGTGTTGTGCAAAGAGATTTAAGTGAATGATGTGAGCTAAAAAGGAAGTCTTTAGTGTATCAGAATTAATTTTATTAGGATCACTAAGGACTTAGAAATAAAATCATGTGTAGGAAATGCGTCCACATTTAATTTAGTGGTAGTTTCCTAAGTCAGTCGACATGTTTCAGCCACGAAACGGTGTAAATTTACCTGGCATTCTTCAGGACTTAATGTGAATAAACCCTGGCGGTATGGACTCGCTAAGGCCCACCCTTACCTAGGGGCGTGAAAGTGAAAATTAATAGTGAAAAAAGTGCAAGAATATTAGAAAGAAAAATGGTCTTTCTAATAACTCCTGGTTTAGGAGGCTTCCGAATTTTCGGTTTCTGCACCTGTAGGAAAGAAAAATAACGAGGACAAACAAAAAGGACAAAACAAACAATGAGTTGTATTGATGATCGCCTATTGTCAGTCCTTTGTGCTCCAGTTGGTGGTATCAGAGACATCATGTGGTTGAGTAACAGTATAGTTAACACCACCTTGGTCCCCAAATTATAGAGTGTTAAGGGTAGGTAGTGATATGTGCTATACGTGCTATATACATCGAATGATATTTACAAGGGGTTTGTGAGTTAAAACGCTATCAACCTAAAATGTCGGCGCGATCGAGATCGTGCTGATAATTATAAAATAATTTCTCACTTTTATAGTGTGATGGATTCACACCATGGGTCACAGGAGGGGGGTGGGAGCGTAATTGGCACACCCTGCAGTCATCAGAAACAAAGAAAAGGAGTCAAACGACTCAGATTGGTACTTAGCTTGGTGAAGTATTGTTGATGGGAGGTTTCTGGCTTTTATACTCACGCCCTCGACGCTCGGCACCCGTTGTGTACCTGTAGCGACCCTCTGCTGGACCCCGAAGATGTCTGCTCGAGGCAGCGAGGGCGTTAAGTAAACGCAGCGTTACTCTGCATCCGGGTGGGCGTGGTTGTGCCACGTTCATGCGTGAGAATAGGCCAATCGGTGCGCACTGAGGAGAAGTGACGCGACGTACGTGCAGCCAATGGGAGCTGGTGGTGTCGTTGTTCATGGCAACTGATGACTCAAGCCAGGTCGATCTTTGGCAGTGAATTGTGAATTGTACGGTCAAATGCCAATGCCTATTCCTGGTTTTGGTTTTAATCTTAATGTAGTCAGAAAGGTGTTCTAACAAACGGACCACGAGGGTCCCGCGGGCCAATCAAGAGTACATCACACGATGTCCATGACAGATATACGCTCGTCATGACTGTAGATTTTTGGAGGTACAGAAGTTTGCAGGGTAGTGGTGGGCATGCAGATCGTCCGTTATCACTGGTGGTGTTAACACATTTGTATTGTGATATTATGACAGGCGAGTATGGTGTCATAATAATCTCAGTGATCGTCATAGAGTGTTGAGAGATGGTGTATTTGGAAATAGTATCTGACAATTACAATCTAGGTAGACGTAGTTCAGTATGGCTGGCCACTATTAGGATTGGTTCAAGACAAAGTTCCAAGGAATATCATCGTTCAGCCCTTGGAGGTGGGTCCCAAGTCTGTAGACCCATCTTTGTTCCTTTTCGAACAGACGGTGATTGATGTTGTTACCACTTCCAATGTGTTCTATTATTGTCCAGTGCATGTCATTGGTGGTGTGGTTACTTTCCAAAAAATGTTTGCTCATTTTCGTGGTCGATTTTTTGCATCTGATGTTTGACCGATGTTCACAGATTCTCTGTTTTACTTTTCTGCCGGTTATGCCCACGTACCGTAATTCGCATGGACATGTGATGAGATAAACTACATTGTTTGTATTGCAATTTGTATGGTCTCGTTGGGTCCATGTTCTGCCTGGTTCAAGTTCCAATGTTTTTGTATGTGTGGTTAAGTGGCAGACACTACAATTGGAGCAGGGATAATGGCCCACCACTTTAGGGAGACCCCAGACGTCGGTTACTGACCTCGGTGTTTCTGTGATTGTTGGTCTCGGTCTTGTGTGGACCAGAGCATCCTTTATGCTTCTCCCTTTCTTAAAAGAAAAGAGAGGTTTTTCCCAGGTCTTTTTGGTGCTGGATATAATTCGCCAGTTCTTATTGATTGATTTTTTCATTATGTTTGACAATGTGCTGTATGTTGTTACGCAAGTCAGGGGAATGTCCTTTTGGTCGTGTGCCCTTTCATCCAGGAGGGCCTCCCTTGGCTGATTGCGAGCTCTTTTGTAGCCCTTATTCAGGGTTGCGGTGGGGTGTCCTCTGGCCTTTAGTTTTGATGATAATTCTGCTGATTGTGCCTTGAAGTCATGTAATTCAGAACAGTTACGTCTCAGACGTAAATATTAGCCGTAAGGGAGATTCTCTTTCAACGGACGAGGATGGAAGCTGGTGTACTCCAAGAGATTGTTTTTTGCAGTTGGTTTATGATAGGTCTTAGTGGTGAGTTTAGTTCCAGAGATTTGGATTGTGACATCCAGGAATGTGGCTTCAATTTTACTGGTTGCGTACGTGAATTTTAGATTAGGGTCAAGGTTATTGACCCATACTAAAAAGGTCTTAAGGTTTTCTTCGTCGCCTGTCCACAGAACCAGGACGTCGTCGATGTAGCGACGCCATACTTGTATTGACTGAAAGAAGGGGCTGGTAGTGGGTAAGATGTATTTGGCCTCAAAGTCTGCTACATAAAGCCCCGCTACGCTCGGGGCAAATGTACTGCCCATAGAGGTCCCGGTACATTGAAGGTAGAGATTGCCTTGGTATGAGAAGAAGTTTTCTTTAAGTGCCAGGGTTGCGCACTGTAAAATAAAACTTTTTGAGGCTTGGTAGGTCCAATTGACAGAAGGATTAGGCTTCATTCCCACCTCCCGACCAGACAAGTTCAGACTCCATTGTGAGCTTGGAGCTTTTTTCAGGAAACTGAAACTTAAGGCCTTCTTTGAAGGAAAGGAAGACCCCAATGAGGCTTTGCGTAACGGTGACACTAGCCTTAGATTAAGTTCTACTTTCAATCCCCCACCGCATACTGTACCCGCCGCCATCACTGCCTTTGAACAGGCTGTTTTTCTAGATCTTGAGAACTGCCAAGACCCAAAATCTTTCAACAACTTCACCACTGCGGAATACCATGCATTACAAGGCTTAAAAAACTATCAAAGTATCACCATCAAACCCGCGGACAAGGGCGGAGGATTAGTCATACAGAACACTACTGACTACGATAAAGCTTGTAAGTTACTTCTCAATGATCAAAAAAACTACAAACCCTTACTGGTCGATCCCACTGAGGATCTCAGATCACGGATCTCAACATTAGTAAGGAGAGCGGAAGAGGACGGACTCATCTCTAAGAATGAGGCAGATTTCCTCAATATCAATGATAGCATTATCCCTTACTTTTACACCCTCCCCAAAACCCACAAAAATCGGATGCCACCCCCCGGACGCCCAATCG
This sequence comes from Lissotriton helveticus, assembly GCF_964261635.1. Classification (NCBI taxonomy): domain Eukaryota; kingdom Metazoa; phylum Chordata; class Amphibia; order Caudata; family Salamandridae; genus Lissotriton; species Lissotriton helveticus. Next base: position 1,186,407,653 of record NC_136061.1, on the reverse strand, counting down.
TTTCCGGAATTGGCTCCTTACTGGAACCTCTGTCGCGCTTCTGCGATTTTTACCTGAAGCCGCTAGTACAGAACACCCCGACCTACCTCAAGGACACCAAGAGCCTCCTCCAGTTACTGGAGAGCCTAAGCTTTGCTGAAAACACTGTAACCCTTGTCACGCTCGACATCGAGAGCTTATATACGAGCATTCCCCAGGACGATACAATCAAGGTCCTGGGAGCAGCCCTAGATTCTGTCAATTGGACCTACCAAGCCTCAAAAAGTTTTATTTTACAGTGCGCAACCCTGGCACTTAAAGAAAACTTCTTCTCATACCAAGGCAATCTCTACCTTCAATGTACCGGGACCTCTATGGGCAGTACATTTGCCCCGAGCGTAGCGGGGCTTTATGTAGCAGACTTTGAGGCCAAATACATCTTACCCACTACCAGCCCCTTCTTTCAGTCAATACAAGTATGGCGTCGCTACATCGACGACGTCCTGGTTCTGTGGACAGGCGACGAAGAAAACCTTCAGACCTTTTTAGTATGGGTCAATAACCTTGACCCTAATCTAAAATTCACGTACGCAACCAGTAAAATTGAAGCCACATTCCTGGATGTCACAATCCAAATCTCTGGAACTAAACTCACCACTAAGACCTATCATAAACCAACTGCAGAAAACAATCTCTTGGAGTACACCAGCTTTCATCCTCGTCCGTTGAAAGAGAATCTCCCTTACGGCCAATATTTACGTCTGAGACGTAACTGTTCTGAATTACATGACTTCAAGGCACAATCAGCAGAATTATCATCAAAACTAAAGGCCAGAGGATACCCCACCGCAACCCTGAATAAGGGCTACAAAAGAGCTCGCAATCAGCCAAGGGAGGCCCTCCTGGATGAAAGGGCACACGACCAAAAGGACATTCCCCTGACTTGCGTAACAACATACAGCACATTGTCAAACATAATGAAAAAATCAATCAATAAGAACTGGCGAATTATATCCAGCACCAAAAAGACCTGGGAAAAACCTCTCTTTTCTTTTAAGAAAGGGAGAAGCATAAAGGATGCTCTGGTCCACACAAGACCGAGACCAACAATCACAGAAACACCGAGGTCAGTAACCGACGTCTGGGGTCTCCCTAAAGTGGTGGGCCATTATCCCTGCTCCAATTGTAGTGTCTGCCACTTAACCACACATACAAAAACATTGGAACTTGAACCAGGCAGAACATGGACCCAACGAGACCATACAAATTGCAATACAAACAATGTAGTTTATCTCATCACATGTCCATGCGATTTACGGTACGTGGGCATGACCGGCAGAAAAGTAAAACAGAGAATCTGTGAACATCGGTCAAACATCAGATGCAAAAAAACGACCACGAAAATGAGCAAACATTTTTTGGAAAGTAACCACACCACCAATGACATGCACTGGACAATAATAGAACACATTGGAAGTGGTAACAACATCAATCACCGTCTGTTCGAAAAGGAACAAAGATGGGTCTACAGACTTGGGACCCACCTCCAAGGGCTGAACGATGATATTCCTTGGAACTCTGTCTTGAACCAATCCTAATAGTGGCCAGCCATACTGAACTACGTCTACCTAGATTGCAATTGTCAGATACTATTTCCAAATACACCATCTCTCAACACTCTATGACGATCACTGAGATTATTATGACACCATACTCGCCTGTCATAATATCACAATACAAATGTGTTAACACCACCAATGATAACGGACGATCCGCATGCCCACCACTACCCTGCAAACTTCTGTACCTCCAAAAATCTACAGTCATGACAAGCGTATATCTGTCATGGACATCGTGTGATGTACTCTTGATTGGCCCGCGGGACCCTCGTGGTCCGTTTGTTAGAACACCTTTCTGACTACATTAAGATTAAAACCAAAACCAGGAATAGGCATTGGCATTTGACCGTACAATTCACAATTCACTGCCAAAGATCGACCTGGCTTGAGTCATCAGTTGCCATGAACAACGACACCACCAGCTCCCATTGGCTGCACGTACGTCGCGTCACTTCTCAGTGCGCACCGATTGGCCTATTCTCACGCATCGACGTGGCACAACCACGCCCACCCGGAAGCAGAGTAACGCTGCGTTTACTTAACGCCCTCGCTGCCTCGAGCAGATATCTTCGGGGTCCAGCAGAGGGTCGCTACAGGTACACAACGGGTGCCGAGCGTCGAGGGCGTGAGTATAAAAGCCAGAAACCTCCCATCAACAATACTTCACCAAGCTAAGTACCAATCTGAGTCGTTTGACTCCTTTTCTTTGTTTCTGATGACTGCAGGGTGTGCCAATTACGCTCCCACCCCCCTCCTGTGACCCATGGTGTGAATCCATCACACTATAAAAGTGAGAAATTATTTTATAATTATCAGCACGATCTCGATTGCGCCGACATTTTAGGTTGATAGCGTTTTAACTCACAAACCCCTTGTAAATATCATTCGATGTATATAGCACGTATAGCACATATCACTACCTACCCTTAACACTCTATAATTTGGGGACCAAGGTGGTGTTAACTATACTGTTACTCAACCACATGATGTCTCTGATACCACCAACTGGAGCACAAAGGACTGACAATAGGCGATCATCAATACAACTCATTGTTTGTTTTGTCCTTTTTGTTTGTCCTCGTTATTTTTCTTTCCTACAGGTGCAGAAACCGAAAATTCGGAAGCCTCCTAAACCAGGAGTTATTAGAAAGACCATTTTTCTTTCTAATTTTCTTGCACTTTTTTCACTATTAATTTTCACTTTCACGCCCCTAGGTAAGGGTGGGCCTTAGCGAGTCCATACCGCCAGGGTTTATTCACATTAAGTCCTGAAGAATGCCAGGTAAATTTACACCGTTTCGTGGCTGAAACATGTCGACTGACTTAGGAAACTACCACTAAATTAAATGTGGACGCATTTCCTACACATGATTTTATTTCTAAGTCCTTAGTGATCCTAATAAAATTAATTCTGATACACTAAAGACTTCCTTTTTAGCTCACATCATTCACTTAAATCTCTTTGCACAACACTGTCCTTACCCACCAACCCGCTCCGCAGTAGATCTGGCGTTGTAGCACACAGAAGGGACGCTAGGTCCCTTTTGTGGGGCCCGATGATGAAGCATGTCATCACTAGGTGGTGAGTGAGGGCTTTCTTAAAAACGCCTTAAGTGAAGCCGTTTTGCTTGCTCCATACCGGTGGTCCTTGACTGCCTTGGAATACTCTTATTTTGTTTACTTGATCGATACTGGGGTGTAAGAGTGTCCCACTACCCTGTCTCTCCTTTTGTTTTTGACACACTGATTGTATTAACCCGGAAGTGTTCGTCGGGATTTTCGAGTATTTCACTTTAATTAGGGCATACTACTTATGATTTATGGTCACATAAAAGGACCATACTCTTTGGCAAATCGAAATTTCTTTATATCTCTCATTGTATAAAAAATCCATGTTGTTACTTTTTAATTTTCTTACAGTTTACCCGGAAGTAGATCACGTAAGCCCGTCCACGCATAGCGCTTCCCGTGTTTTACGAGATAAAAACATTACAAATATGAAGGCTTATTTTGCGGTATCTATTAATAATGTATCACACAATTTCTTTATGTGTTATTGATTTTTGCTTGTGTCGTGTATTTCTATAGGTTCTGAATCGATCCCCCTATTCCTGACCCTATTCTGGTTAAACTACCTAGCTAGTCAACTAACAGTCAGCCCATGAGGCAAGAAATCCCCCATGATGCAGATACCGTTATCTGACTCAGTCACACTACGGCACAGGAACGTGTTATCTGATTAGGTCATAACGCTTGAGATCTAATTAGACAAGCGACATTCCTCCAGCCCCTGATAAGGCATACGACGTTCTCATAACAAATCAAACCTATGACAACCTGGATAATCCGTGCGGCCATTGTTTTGATTTCACAGAGAACTTTAGTAAAGAATGTGCTAACGAGCAAGTCGTATGACATCTTTATTGACGTACCTATGTCCATCCTTACGTCAATCCCGGCACCTTTAAGGTATAAATATTTCCGACCTTGCCCTATGCAAACACACGCGTGGTGACAAGACGGAGCAGCCATACTTGCCGAAGCCGAGAGCAGAAGCAGACCCCGCAGGCAGCAGCCCCGCCTTCCTGACGCGCTGAGAGACGCGCTGCTATCTCAAGCCGAGAGACCCAGCACCGGCGCTTCCGGGTAGCCCTCGCAGGCAGCCTGGAATATCGAGAGCAGAGAAAGAGATACCATTCCTCATTCATCCTAAATTCCAGGTACAGAACTGAATAACCCCTCCTAGAGAATTCTTTAGTTATTCACTTGGCAAAAACAAACTTAACTTAAACTGTAACTTTCTATTCCCGCCCACGCATTAGACTTAGGTCAGGTACACGGGGTAGGCGTATTTAGAAACACCAGTTGAGTGCGTTTAGTCAAATGTATATGTGTATGTAAATATATTTTAATCATTTTAAACATCATATGGCTCAGAAACCATATCAATGTTTTTACAGTATTATTTCGTACTATTGCTTTTAACGTATGCACTTTACTTAACTATAAGTATTGCAATAATATCGATCCATTTCTCTTGTACGAGAAAAGAGACTGATCAATAAATAACATCTTTTATTGAACACGCCCGTCTCTTCCTTTTCTCTACATTCTGATGAGACTAAGAATGCACGTACTGACTGAGTAAAATAATTGCCTTGTGCTCACACGACTCTTGAGATTGACTCTTGATTAGGGGAGAGCAAAGTTGTCATGTTCTATGGTTGTCAGAAACTAAATCCCTTCTTGTCTAATCAGGGAAGTTAATCCTTCCTTGAACATTCGAGAAAGTTTCTAGCGAACTCTGAGCTTAGCTGGCAAACCCAAAAATTAAGTCTAGTATCGACAGTAGTAGACCTAGTTAACGTCTGGCCTAGGCCTTTACTGCTGTAGGTACTATTCCAATGCGCAGAGCCTATTGGGAAAATAGGAGCTACACTACATGGCGCCCAACGCGTTTGGAAAGGGCGATAAAACTAACGTAAGACATTTAGAGTAACTCAGTCGTGCTTTCTCACTCAGACCCCTTTTCCCAAATACTCCAAAGACGTCTGGAGTGGGTGAAAGGTTATAATATCCTCCAAAACCTCGCAGGAGGGAACTCCTATGTATGGTTCTTGGTCTAGTCAACGTTGAAGGATAAAACAGTTCCAAAATATTGTGCATCTAATCTCTGTTTCCATAAAGAAACCTGATCTGCAAATAAACATAATACCATCCTGTCAGCAAAATGGACAGCGATGAAGAACGAGAGGTTACTAGATTAGCTACTGAAATAGCAGATGCTGATGCTACCATGCAAGCAGCAGACGCGGATATAATACTCATTCCGGTCGCCAAAAGGAGATCTATAACCTTAAAACTTATAGAAAATGGACTGACACCTAGAGGTGGCACAGTCATATTCGTAATCGAGGCACACGAATATCGGCAGACAGAGGTATACTATACATGGATACATTTTCCAGCAGCTAATACTATAACAAAGTACTTCCACTATTACAAAGTAGAGGAACCTCCTAATGAGTACACTCCTTTCGAGGAAGTGGAAGTACCACTCAAATTCCAAGAGCATTTGCTCTTATTTGATGGCGCCCTAAAACATAATAATCACATTACAAGGCTCGGTCCTTTAGGAAGACCAGGAGCAACGTGGCCGGTCTTAGCCGGATACACACCATATCCAGACATCGAAAGAATGCCTGCAGCAGAGCTGTTAATACAGCTAAAACAACTACTAAAAATTCACAGACAATTAGTTCAGTATGTAATGCGGACTTCAACAATTCAGCCAGCGATTAAACTTCCACAGCTGACCCCTCACCAGGGGAACACAAATAAAATTACACCACAGAACATCCAATCCTGCCTAGGTAAAGTTCCAGCTAAACGGGAACAGATACCATTCTGGTTGGCACAGAAAATTACCCAAATAGAGGCGGTGTTTCCTGACACCACCCCATTAGAAAAACACAGAATTCTGACTATATGTCTCCCAATGGGAATCGCACCACACATTGAGGACTGTGACACTTGGGGTACAGTCTTTGCTTCCATCTACACAAAAACGCACGGTGTTCCATCCATTTCGGTAATACCAGATGTGCTAAAACAAATTCAAGATGAATATGGTCCAGAACCTGCTTTAACTCTTGGTATGAAATTACTAAAAGACTTCAAGCAGGTCTCGGCTATATTACTAGCCAACATAAAGGGTGAAGCAGCAAACGTGGCGATCCGCCAGAGGTTAAAAGAGACAGATATAGCAGACCAACCAGCTGAAATTGCCAGAATCATAGAAAAATCCTATGAAGAACTAGGCAGAGATAGTCTAGGTGGAATACCAGTAAAACCGCAACTGACTACAAGTCCAGAAAAAATGTTTTTTAATAATAATAATAATTCACCAAAAAAGAACTGGGATGGAAACAAACAATCCAATCCAAAAGAAAAGAAATTCCAGTCCAGAGGAAGGTCTCCTAGGCGAAGAGAGAAATCTCCAAACCCGAGACAAAGGTCACCTCAGAGTGAACCCTCTGGGAATAGATATAACCTTAGAAATAGGGATAATATTAAAAAACCTGATAGATATCAAGACATTGATACACGTCCCTCTCAATCTTTTCAGAATTCCTCGCAGAAATCGGAAAGAAGAGGACGATCAGAAGAGCACGCCAAGTCCAAAGACAAGGAACCTGCTCAACTGAAAAAGAAATCACAATTTCCAAAAAAGAAGGTAGCCAGTATCAAGGTAGTTAACAATGCCGAGAATACTGAGGACACAACTGAAAAACGGAGAATGGGCTCAGACAATGCTAGACAGCGCAGCAGAGGTGAGCATAGCTCGCAAAGTCCTTATGGATCATCTGGAGACAGTGGACACGAATGAATATCTTCAAGTGGAAACTGCAGATACCAGAGTTAGCAAGCCCCACAAAATATACGAGATAACATTACGTATAGAGGGAGATAAGACTAGGAAAATAAGGGGACTATTTTGGGATAACCTCTCAAAGGGTTATGACATACTTCTAGCTGAAAAAGACTGGCCACCAGAGTTTGTCAGGGAGTGCCCTCATGGCGAAGAAGTAATTATGCCTGCCTTCTCGAATCAAATACCGATTCATAAAAAATATACACTTGCTAGAAAGTGGGCAGTGGCCTTAGCACCTGCTTTATATAAAAATCATGTAGGATGGGATGAGGATTCTCCTCCTCACAAAATCCAGTTAAAATCACAACCTACTGCACAAAGGCAGTACCCAATTAAGCAAGAAGCTAAAAAACAAGTAAATGAAATACTAGATCAGCTAGAATACCAGGGGGTGATTGAAACTTGCACCTCACAAATGAACAATCCTTTGTTTCCGGTCTCCAAACCAGACAATTCGTACCGTCTAGTTTTGGATTACCGACACCTTAACACATGTTGCAAAACTTTTGCAGTGCAAAACTCACACAGTGCTGCACTAATGAATAACATAGTGCGCAAAAAATACAAAACAACCTTGGACATCTCCAACGGATTCTTTTGTCAAAACATAGCACCAGAGGAGCAGATATTTAACTGCATTCTCAGTAAATGGCACTCAAAAACAATTCTGTCGGTTAGCCCAGGGGTACAAGAACAGCCCGGGGGTATTCTCAGCGAGAGTAACAGAATTACTACAACTATATGATGATGAAGCATTATCTTATGTCGATGACATTTACTTAACAGATGATGACTTGGAGACTCACTTGAAAAGAGTGAACACCATAATACTTGGTTTCGCTGCAGAGGGTTACAAATTCAACTTCAAAAAGTCCAGAATTGCCCATCTGACGGTCCTATTCTTAGGATATGAGTTATCAAGTGAAGGCAAAAGCCTGGCAGACAATTTCCTAGAGAAATGTGCCGTAATCCAAGCTCCTAAAACACTAAAAAACCTACAGTCAATTCTAGGCTTCCTAAATTTCGGAAGAACATATATTGCAAATTACGCAGAAAGGGTCAAACCCCTTTATGATCTAATTAAACCAGACTTTAAAAGATCCGGTTGGACTCAAGCACACACAGAAATTTTGAGATCCTTACAAACAGACATGCTAATTAAAACAAAATTAGAAACCCGTGATAATACACGCAACCTTGTGATCCGAGTCATCCCAGGGAGATGCGGATTCACATACCTAACCTCTAATGAGGGAGATAAGGTACCAATTGCATTCAAATCACACTTGTACTCAAAAGCTGAACAGAGATTCAACAACAAAGGAAAAATTGTTCAAGCAGTTCAAACCGCAATAGCTAGAGAAAAAGACATAGCTGACGGTAGACATATCACAGTCAGAACAGCTGAATCAGCCTTTGGGGCATTAACAACACCGTGTAATTTACCAACAACAACATTGGATCCAGAATGGTTACAATGGGTAAATTCAATCACAACGGACAAAGTATATTACTTCTTTGATCCAGAACTAGAAGAATTGGAAAATCTAAAATATGAAAAGACGTATCCTCTGCCAATCGACATTCTGCCTCTACGACATTACGCCTGTGTAATATATACAGACGGACATGCTCAACCCTCCGTTTGGGGAGAACATGCATACAATCCCACATGTGAGATCACAAAAGAAGTGTGGCGCGGAGGTAAACTAAGACCTCTATTAACAAAATCACACTCAGTAGAAACTAATTCAGAACTACAAACTGAAATAATAGCTTTGAAAATGGCGCTAGATAATGCGGATCGCGAATTCCCGACACTTATAGTGTCAGATTCATATTTCTGCGTCAAAGCATATAACAAGGATTTGCAGACCTGGATTCAGAACGATTACAAAGATGACACGGATGCACCAATAAAGCAGAGACTGCTCTGGGAACAGGTAGCTCTTTTGAAAAAAGAACTACCAAGGACTCACGTGACACACTCACTGAGTCACCAGCGTGATGGCGTTCACGTTGTAGGGAATTCATTGGCTGAAACAGCCGCGGCGGCAGCCACTAAATCGGCTCCCGTAGATCGAAAAAAGCGTACATTAAAATACATTGACGGTGAAACATTGCTGGCGGTGAAAACGTCATCAAAAGGCGACTGCTCAGCGTTACCGATCAACTATCCACTCAATTATACATACATAATCGATGCAAACTCCGTTCCTTTTGCTCGAATCCCTGGAGTGGGGGATAGAGTGATTCCAAACATGGACAGGAGAAACTTGTTAATCGCAGACGCACACATGGGCGAGGGTCTCAGACACCATAAATTAAAAGATTCTCTGGAAGAATTACAATCACGGTACTGGTGGCCAGGCATGAGCCTGCACTACACCATGTTTGTAAAAAACTGCCCAAACTGCAACAGAAATCGCAGTGGGGAGAGAAGCAGTTTAATACCTCGTCGTATCAAGGCAGATAACATCACCACTAAAAATAATGGCTTGCGATTAACATATACAGGCTAGTTCCCACTTATAATGTAGATCCACAGCACTCGGCTGACGTCCGGACTGTTATACAAGATTTGCGAGTCTAAATGGCATATACGCTAAGAGCATGCTACGTTCGACCATTTTTTTCTTTTTCTCAGGCAATCCAGCCTGGGGGGGGAAAGAATGGCCAAATGAGCACAGCCCAGCGGGAATCTTCTCACTTCCTTCCTGAGGGTATGGGATGGTGTAAAGAAAAAACCAAGACAGAAAGCAATCTATAATAGAAAGGATATTAGGTTCGGGAGCTGGGTGGGTCAAACATCTAATAAGTGTCCAACGTAGTCTAAATAACTTGCCAAGAAATTCTCTGAAGGGATTCAGTCCGTACGAATTATTATTCGGAACTAGGATGTTGATCTCTGACCTTGATAGTCAGACTTCAGTGGTAACAGAAAAAAACTTTGATGTCAAAGACCGTTTGGCTATTTTGCAGGACTTAAACAAAACAAGAAAAGACCTGAGCAACATACAGTTGAAACAACAGCCAACGACCACTGAAGATTCACCACCTGTCCCAGCAAGACCTGTCTGGATTCCAAAAGTCGGGGATCTAGTCAGGGAGAAGATCGCGGTAAAGAAGGAATTTGGGCCTTCTTACAGAAAAGCAGTTCCTGTCTTGTCTGTCAACGGGACAAGATCAGTTGTACTACCGCCACTTGCTGGAAAAAAGGAGAACCGAGTTGTATCCATCGACCTGGTAAAACCACAACATGTGGCCGATAACCAACGGTAGGCCAAGTGGACTCCCAATAAGTAGCAGAACACCAAGGTTTGCTACCAGTACAGAGGTCCTATCAAAGAGGCTCATCACATTCGAAACGCCTACAGAAGAACAACAAGGACTATGCAACAATGCAATAGAACTAAGACCTCTGAAAACCCAAATAAAGACATTTAGCAGAGACACACCAATCTATACAGAAGTACCAAGTGAAAATGCAAGAAACAAAAATCCTGAACCAATTGGAACAATTGATAGAACTGCATCTGGTTATTTCATCAACTTCAATGATTCCTCTGACGGCTTCAGTGAACAAAAGACACAGCCATCACCAAAATCCTTTAAAGACAAAGCAAAGGAACTTTTGAAACAACTAAAAGAAACATATCTGATTTCTCCATGGATTGAATTTTGGGTGGGTTTTGGTGCATTTATCCTCATACTTTGGCTCATCATGGTATTTACCTTGGGACGCTTCATTGAGGGAAAATATGCTAAAATGGACACAGCAAGTCAGAACATCAACTTGGTCCTCAAACCACACACATCTTCACACGTCGAGAAACGAGAACTTTCTTCAGAACTTTCTTCAGCCAACTTCACAGCAATTCCAATACCTGGTGGGGTAGCCTGGGACAACACTGACTATGAAATTTATGGTCCGGTCGAGATCCTGAAATATCCACACCAAATCAAGATCTCCTTGAGTGACTTTGCAAAACCAAACTCATTTGCTGATGATTGGGACTTTGAAAGTATTAACAATATGATGTCTGACTTAGTAATGTCTGCTAAATTTACAAAACATGATTATTTGCAGGGTTCTACAAATTATGACAGCATGTACTGCTATAACCATTATGGTAACCATTTCTTGCATAAATCTGCACAACCTAGAAATGTTTTAAATTTCAATCAATGGGAACATTGTGCTACACCTCCAAAAGGGAGCTCAAGAACCGTGTATGGCAAATATTCATATTTTTCAGGTTTTAACACAAGTAATGCGGAAACATTTTATTTTAAATTGTCAAACAAGACAGGGACCAAAACCATGATAACTAACACAAAATTGATTTATTCTGACTTATTCTTTGAACAAATGAATACTTTTGGATTTAATTATTGGGACAAAAATGTTGATTTGAAAAGTGTTTGGGGTACAAAAGAATGGCAAGTACAGGGTATAGAAGCTTTGTTTAGAGCCTGCATGATCCCAGAACAAATGATATTTTTAAATGACACTGTTCAACAAACTACCTGTCTTGGCTTAGCCAAAATCAAAGATTTAAATAACCTGTCTATTCCAAAGCCAACAATGTTTAGCAATAACTCTGATACAGATGAAGAAATAGACATAAACTATATACTTAACCAAAACAGAACACATCCTGATTGGAAACAATGGTTGATCTGGCCCACAGATACAAATAACTGTCAAGATAGATTCCTGAATAAAACACAGGGTTTCAAAATGACCAGGCCAGACCCTAGATATCCCCAAAGACATCACCCAGGGATAATAACAACCTACAGTGTGGGCAAATTATGCCTTCAATGGCTACAAACTTCCACACTGCCTGAAATTAAGCAACACCTAACTTTACTTACTGATGGTGCTGACTTGCGTGATTTCATACTGGGACCACGCAAACAGCGTCATAAGCGTTTCATAGCAGCCTCTGTATATGCAGCATACAATGAGGCCTGGAAGGTTACTCAAATTGAGACAGCAGAGAGAATACGTGAAATTGATCGTATTAATTTGGAAAAATCACTTTCTGTAGTGGACAATGGGTTAATGACTCTGTCCTCCAGAATTTTTTCATTGGACAGCATTGTGTCTTCAGCAATCGATATATTATCGCAAGACTTACTGTTATTACAACATGGACAGTCACAATTGCGCTCTATTGTACAGCTTGGCTGGACGTTACAAAATCTGCGTTCAGGCTACGTGCCTTGGCGTTTAATCAACACAACGTCACTATTCCAAATCTTTAACCTTACTGATAGACAAATCGGTATGGCGCAGAAGGGTGCTGATTATACAATCTTGAGCATTGAAAAACTAGAAAGATTACCAATGACAATGTCAGAACGACCTGTCAGTGAATGGATAATCCACGGAATCATAAATATTCCAATCTCAACCTTCAGGTTTCAATACTGCCAAAAATATATACAGGCTGGCATGTACGAGAAATTGGGAAAGGGGTACCTTAAAACAACATGGAACCTGCCCTATTCACATGCATGTGTCAGTAATAAAGGACAGAAAGTGTTTCTTAGTGGCAACAATTGTGCTATGTCACTAAGCGGCACGCTTCTATGTAACGGTATTAGTTTGCACGGAGCCTGTGAAGGGAATTCATACAACCTTTCATGTCACCAGCAAGGCGCACCTGCAACTGAAATAGAACCATTCTTTCAAAGACTCTATAATGGGAGTTACATTCTTATTGTAGACCGCAGATGTTGCAGTCTTATGCCCGGGACTCCTTATCTAGTAACTACAACAGCGAAGGTCAAGTGCTGTGGACGTTCTTTGTTCCCCAGCTCCTTTCCAGACAGGGAGGCGAGGGCATGGCCCAGTTTGAAAATTACTTCTATTCGAATAGACACTTTAAGCAGAATGAAAACAGTGCTTCTTCAGACGCCTACGAGGCTCACGTCATCAAAAGAAACGTATGATCTACAAGTCGCAAGGACGACTGCAGAGATACATACATTATTATCAACCAATTCCCCCGTACATTTCGCGGAAATCCTGAGCGAAATCTTAAATATTTCTGATACCACTGGGGTCTCAAAGGTATTTAAGACAGTATTTTCGATGGCATTAACACCATTCAAAGCCATACTGGGTATTTTTCCAGATTTCGTCCATTCGATTTTTGGCGGACTTCCCCTGATCCTGGGACTAATTGCAGGAATCCTATTCCTAGTCCTTATTTTTCGTTATGGCAACCCATGTCACAGACCAAACTCTGACGACAATGGAAGAAACGATCCTAGCCATTGGATACCGGGACCGGATATCAAAAATCCTGGGACTCTCCCGGCTTAGAGACCTGAACATGACTTGGTTTCTATCATTTCGACCAATGTGGCAAAGGTGTGTTTTACCTGTACTAAGGTGTCTGCTATGCGGAGAAGAATGCGTGTTAGACACCTGTCTGACGCTACAATCGGATGCGCCGGTGGATGCAGATACACTGCTGGTTCCTACCAAGGTTCACGCACTGTGCTGCCCTCAAAGGCTGCCAATTCTGATGACGGCATTCCTGGAATCTTCACCACTGCGATTGAAGAGTAGTGAAGTTCAAGATGAAAGCAGCATCGAACAGGTACGACCTTCTGTCAGCAATGCAAATCAGAATGTCAATGGAGACAATCATGCGCACGATTGCATGGTTACCCCTATTTCCGACTTAGAGGAACTTTCCCATGAAGCTGTTGACAGTTTTTTCGAAAGCCTGAATGATATGATGTTCTCTCCGGAACAGAAATAGAGACTTTTGAGTAAACTCGCACACGGCGTTCCCTGAATTCGGCCTTCTACTTTAAACATAAAGTCACATGAACAATTACAATCCAGTTCACGGACAGCAACTTTTTTCAGCAAGCCCCTAAAATATTTTTCTATATATTTTTTCCCGGGACACTGATCTTCTGCTTAAAGTAAGAAACTATTCCTAGAGAACTAAGATTTCTATTTTTTTAGATACTTTATAGACTTTATATAGACTTTAGCTGCCCGCTGGTATGTTCACAATATATTTTATGTGATGAAATGGTTTATTAAGAGCCATTTCATGTGTATTTCTCATATACCAACAAGCAATAATGCATAAAATGCGTGTTTACTTTTGCATTTAATTCATAGCTTAAGTGCATACAATATATACGACTGCAATTTTTCAGTATATTTGAAAATTTCGAAATGCATTTATGTATTTTGGGGTGGTAAGGTATACACTATACTCTATAGTATGTTGTACTATGTTATACTATGCATAGATTAGTAGATATGACCATAGTTAGCGTGGAGTGGGTGTCGTGTATTTCTATAGGTTCTGAATCGATCCCCCTATTCCTGACCCTATTCTGGTTAAACTACCTAGCTAGTCAACTAACAGTCAGCCCATGAGGCAAGAAATCCCCCATGATGCAGATACCGTTATCTGACGCAGTCACACTACGGCACAGGAACGTGTTATCTGATTAGGTCATAACGCTTGAGATCTAATTAGACAAGCGACATTCCTCCAGCCCCTGATAAGGCATACGACGTTCTCATAACAAATCAAACCTATGACAACCTGGATAATCCGTGCGGCCATTGTTTTGATTTCACAGAGAACTTTAGTAAAGAATGTGCTAACAAGCAAGTCGTATGACATCTTTATTGACGTACCTATGTCCATCCTTACGTCAATCCCGGCACCTTTAAGGTATAAATATTGCCGACCTTGCCCTATGCAAACACACGCGTGGTGACAAGACGGAGCAGCCATACTTGCCGAAGCCGAGAGCAGAAGCAGACCCCGCAGGCAGCAGCCCCGCCTTCCTGACACGCTGAGAGACGCGCTGCTATCTCAAGCCGAGAGACCCAGCACCGGCGCTTCCGGGTAGCCCTCGCAGGCAGCCTGGAATATCGAGAGCAGAGAAAGAGATACCATTCCTCATTCATCCTAAATTCCAGGTACAGAACTGAATAACCCCTCCTAGAGAATTCTTTAGTTATTCACTTGGCAAAAACAAACTTAACTTAAACTGTAACTTTCTATTCCCGCCCACGCATTAGACTTAGGTCAGGTACACGGGGTAGGCGTATTTAGAAACACCAGTTGAGTGCGTTTAGTCAAATGTATATGTGTATGTAAATATATTTTAATCATTTTAAACATCATATGGCTCAGAAACCATATCAATGTTTTTACAGTATTATTTCGTACTATTGCTTTTAACGTATGCACTTTACTTAACTATAAGTATTGCAATAATATCGATCCATTTCTCTTGTACGAGAAAAGAGACTGATCAATAAATAACATCTTTTATTGAACACGCCCGTCTCTTCCTTTTCTCTACATTCTGATGAGACTAAGAATGCACGTACTGACTGAGTAAAATAATTGCCTTGTGCTCACACGACTCTTGAGATTGACTCTTGATTAGGGGAGAGCAAAGTTGTCATGTTCTATGGTTGTCAGAAACTAAATCCCTTCTTGTCTAATCAGGGAAGTTAATCCTTCCTTGAACATTCGAGAAAGTTTCTAGCGAACTCTGAGCTTAGCTGGCAAACCCAAAAATTAAGTCTAGTATCGACAGTAGTAGACCTAGTTAACGTCTGGCCTAGGCCTTTACTGCTGTAGGTACTATTCCAATGCGCAGAGCCTATTGGGAAAATAGGAGCTACACTACACTTGAGATACCCGATAACCTTGCTCTGAGTTTCGTATTGAAATATAGTAGTCTAGCATCGCATAATATGGCGGCCATCTTGGATTCCCCCATGAGTCTAATATTCTCAGATACTCTATGACCCATAGATCAGTTTCTATCCACTTTAGTTCTATACAGAGTTTGTTTTACAATCAGTTTAAGCAATGTCACAATCATCAACGATGTTCTTGTAATGTTTTTATACACAATACATATTTCGTCGGTTCTTTTTATGTTCAACATTTTTACTCATCATTATTCCACATTACATACATTAACGTTATCTATGTATAATGTAAAAGATAATATAACATATATACTCTTAATCAATAAGAAATAAACGCTCTGCATTTTTCTTTCAGTATACATTCAGTATTTTACATCCTGTTCTAAGGCTCTCGTGTACTGAAGCTCTCGTGTACTGAAGCTGATATTTCAGTATATTTATCTACGTGATATATTCATAATTTCGCACATATTTTAGATTGGATTAAATGATCAATCTCTCCCATTCTTCCTTATTATTCAGACATGTCCTGTAGGTATTAAAGAGGGACATGTAAAATTGTTCTCTCTTTTTCCTTTTGATGAGGTTATTGCACCCTCTGACACTGTGCTGGATTATTTCAATACCACACCATTGGAGTTCTTCAATCGTGTGGTTTTGACTGATCCAATGATCTACTAATGGCGCAGTTTTTCTTTGTCCTTGTGGCTGACTTATGTTCAGTGATTCTTCTCTTGATCTCTCTTGAGGTTTCACCTATGTATCCTTTTTACCAGGGACAGATTATATGGTAGATCAAATCTTTTGTTCTGCAATTGATAACATTTCTAATCTTGTGTGTCTTTCCATTATACATTATCTCTGCTCCTTTTATTAAGCTATTGCATCTTTTACACATACAACATGCATAGTTTCCAATTGGCAGAGGTGCATTGTTGATAATATTTTGTTTCTGACTATTCTCTTCCCTGTAGGTATGCACAAGACTGTTCCTAATTGTTTGCTTCCTTCTGAAACTAAACATGGGTTTAGGGATTTTTGTGCCATTCTAATCATTTATTAATGACCAGTTTCTATTAATTATGTTTTTTACCTTGTTGCTAGCACAACTGAAGTTGGTGACAAAGATAAGCCTATCTTTTGTTCTGTCTTCTTTTGCCTGTTTTTCAGAGAAAAAAGTGTCCCTGTCATAATATTTTGCTCTTTTGTATGCCTTCCTTACTAGATTTTTGGGGTAACCTCTGGTAATTAATTTTTGGGTTAAGTCATCTGCATGTTTATTAAAATCTCGGATGTCTATACAGTTTCGTCGAATTCTTAAATACTGCCCTAAAGGGATGTTGTCCTTTTGGCTGTTGGGGTGATTGCTGTTGTAATGGAGCATAGTATTCCTGTCGCTTGGTTTGGTATATAGTTCTACAGCTAATTTCCCTTGTACATGTTTGATCTTAATATCTAGGAATTCTACCATTTCTTTAGCATAGTTTGAAGTAAACTTGAGATTATTGTCTCCCAGATTCAACCAGCTGATAAATTCATTGAAATCATAAAGTGTCCCGGTCCAAATGAAAAAAAACAAATCAACCTGGACCCCCTCACTGAACATGGTTCAGAAGCAAGTTGACCTGTTTGAGCAAGTGGTAGATAGTAATATCGCGGACCTTCTGGCCCAACCACTACGGTGGACTAACAATCTGAGCCAAGGAATGAAATTAGCACTTAAAACTTTAGAGAATAATAAGGAATTGACAGTCAAACCTGGAGACAAAGGTGGCAGCATTGTTTTAATGGATACAGATATTTACAATGAAAAAATGCTGCTCCTTTTGAATAATCCCTTACATTATGAAAGATCAAGTAGACAAGAATGGAATAATCTTATTCAGATAGTAGGGAGACTGGACTTTGCAAAAGAGGATGAAGTCATCTGTACTGATGAATATAAGTTTTTGAGAAATGAAACTCTCATTATTCCAGCAATTTATGGCCTTCCAAAGGTTCATAAATGTTTAATTGATCCACCGATGAGACCCATCGTCTCAAGCATCAATTCGGTGACAGAACCTCTTAGCAAATATGTAGATAGGTTCCTGCAACTGCTGGTCATGAGTCAAAAAGCGTACATTAAAGATACCACATGTATGATAGACAAAATAGAGGATCGCATTTATAATGCCAACACCCAGTGGTTAGTAACTTTAGATATAGAGGCCCACTATACGAATATCCCCCAGGATGACACCATCACCATGTTAGAAGGCCTCTTAAACGGAGAGGAGGGAAATCTTTCTGCCCATGCTACATTCATTCTAGAATGTGTTGAGATTATATTAAAGAACAACATCTTCATATTCAGAAGTGATTATTACAAGCAGATAAAAGGCACCAGCATGGGAGCTACCTGTGCTCCCAGCCTGGCCTGCTTGTATGTGGCAGATTTTGAAAACAAGCCTATATTTAATACAATGGCGCCCTTCTTCGAAAATATTTCGGTTTGTTCGCGATTCATAGATGATGTTTTTTTCATTTGGACCGGGACACTTTATAATTTGAATGAATTTATCCGCTGGTTGAATCTGGGAGATAATAATCTCAAGTTTACTTCAAACTATGCTAAAGAAATGGTAGAATTCCTAGATATTAAGATCAAACATGTACAAGGGAAATTAGCTGTAGAACTATATACCAAACCAAGCGACAGGAATTCTATGCTCCATTACAACAGCAATCACCCCAACAGCCAAAAGGACATCATCCCTTTTGGGCAGTATTTAAGAATTCGACGAAACTGTACAGACATCCGAGATTTTAATAAACATGCAGATGACTTAACCAAAAAATTAATTACCAGAGGTTACCCCAAAAATCTAGTAAGGAAGGCATACAAGAGAGCTAAATATTATGACAGGGACACTTTTTTCTCTGAAAAACAGGCAAAAGAAGATCGAACAAAAGATAGGCTTATCTTTGTCACCAACTTCAGTTGTGCTAGCAACAAGGTAAAAACATAATTAATAGAAACTGGTCATTAATAAATGATAAGAATGGCACAAAAATCCCTAAACCCATGTTTAGTTTCAGAAGGAACCGAACAATTAGGAACAGTCTTGTGCATACCTACAGGGAAGAGAATAGTCAGAAACAAAATACTATCAACAATGCACCTCTGCCAATTGGAAACTATGCATGTTGTATGTGTAAAAATTGCAATAGCTTAATAAAAGGAGCAGAGATAATGTATAATGGAAAGACACACAAGATAAGAAATGTTATCAATTGCAGAACAAAAGATTTGATTTACCTTATAATCTGTCCCTGTAAAAAAGGATACATAGGTGAAACCTCAAGAGAGATCAAGACAAGAATCACTGAACATAAGTCAGCCATAAGGATAAAGAAAAAAACTGCGCCATTAGTAGATCATTGGATCAGTCAAAACCACACGATTGAAGAACTCCAATGGTGTGGTATTGAAATAATCCAGAACAGTGTCAGAGGGGGCAATAACCTCATCAAAAGGAAAAAGAGAGAACAATTTTACATGTCCCTCTTTAATACCTACAGGACAGGTCTGAATAATAAGGAAGAATGGGAGAGATTGATCATTTAATCCAATCTAAAATATGTGCGAAATTATGTATATATCACGTAGATAGATATACTGAAATATCAGCTTCAGTACACGAGAGCTTCAGTACACGAGAGCCTTAGAACAGGATGTAAAATACTGAATGTATACTGAAAGAAAAATGCAGGACGTTTATTTCCTATTGATTAAGAGTATACATGTTATATTATCTTTTACATTATACATAGATAATGTTAATGTATGTAATGTGGAATAATGATGAGTAAAAATGTTGAACATAAAAAGAACAGACAAAATATGTATTGTGTATAAAAACATTACAAGAACATAGTTGATGATTGTGACATTGCTTAAACTGATTGTAAAACAAACTCTGTATATAACTAAAGTGGATAGAAACTGATCTATGGGTCATAGAGTATCTGAGAATATTAGACTCATGGTTGAATACAAGATGGCCGCCATATTATGCGATGCTAGACTACTATATTTCAATATGAAACTCAGACCAAGGTTATCGGGTATCTCAAGCAAAAATCAATAACACATAAAGAAATTATGTGATCCATTATTAATAGATACCGCAAAATAAGCCTTCATATTTGTAATGTTTTTATCTCATAAAACACGGAAAGCGCTATGCGTGGACGGGCTTACGTGATCTACTTCCGGGTAAACTGTAAGAAAATTAAAAAGTAACAACATGGAGTTTTTTATACAATGTGAGATATAAAGAAATTTCCATTTGCCAAAGAGTATGGTCCGTTTATGTGACCATAAATCATAAGTAGTATGCCCTAATTGAAGTGAAATACTCAAAAATCCCGACGAACACTTCCGGGTTAATACAATCAGTGTCAGTATAAATATAGAACCCAAAACCGTAGGGAGTTTATCGGGAACTACCGAGACGTACGTTGGAACAGGGAGGCCGCTGACTCACTCTCAGGTATGAGAAACCTCTTCGGGTGTCTTTGAACTTCATGGGCGTAAATTAACGGGCCTTTTTACAATGATTAAAAAACAGCTTGGGAACATAGTTTGGGTAATGATAAAACGCTTAAAGTTCAGTAAAACACGACCATAGAATTATATATAAGTTACCGGTCAATCGAGACATGGTTCTATCGATGGTTTAACTATAATTGAGACATGGTTCGACCTATGGTCTAACTATAATTATACATCGAGTGAACGGAATAAACAGGTTGACAGATATTTTCAGTCACAACAATTAGGCACCTGTTTAATAAGAAAGTAAAATCGTCTCCTATAATTCAGATGTATTTAGAAACAGAACAAGATAACGAGCTACATTAGATGAGGACCCACGAAAATGTGGTTGTAAACAATTCCGCATATATTATTACAGGAGACGTGGATAACGAGACACACCCACGACTAAGCTTCTAACAGTAACTGAATCAAAAAGGAACTTAAGTGGTAAGTAGGCTTCATGATAAGCATACTATGTATGTATACCCATGAGTAAAACAAGAGTACCAAGGAAATTAAATATATCTCCTATGTTTTCCTAGTTGCCTTAATTGATACGAGGATCACATAGTCCCATATAACCAATGGGTTTTAAAACGGTGGTTCCAACGTACAGAATCATATGACAAACCTGAAGAGATATTCAAAGCAGGTAACTGAGCATACTCAAAATAGTGAGTTAATTATTTACTCATTATGTGACGCCGAAATATAAAAAATTTTTTTAAACAAAATCGTTTTATCTCTAAAGGCTTCACATGAAAAGGTCACACAAATAAAGACCA
The DNA here is from genome assembly GCF_964261635.1 of Lissotriton helveticus. Lineage (NCBI taxonomy): Eukaryota > Metazoa > Chordata > Amphibia > Caudata > Salamandridae > Lissotriton > Lissotriton helveticus. The sequence continues at coordinate 1,186,386,523 of NC_136061.1, read as the reverse complement.
CATGAAAGAATTATGAAATTGATGAATCATATCTCTACAAGATTCTTATAAGGTATTTATAACTAGCGGTATTATATTTAGCAGTGAACATAAATGTAAAAAGTGTAGTCCTAACCGTAGGTGATAATTGTTGCAAAGTAAAGACTCAAATAAATGCAGTCTGTATATAGGCTAATTATGATGTTTAATAAAACTTAAGTGTTGTACTTAAATCCGTGCATTTAAAGCTACGAACATAACATGTTCCTGTCTCCAACGATATAGTAAGAGCGAAAGAATAGAGTATAATCCACAAAAATGGGTATTGTACAATGTTTGTATAAAAATGTCACAGGAGTATATAGGCATATAAAATGTTTCTTTGCAAAAAATCTAAAATATTGTTTCTTTTATAGATCTTGCATCAGTAAATGTCTTTGTCCTGATGAAGGTGGAAAATTAGTTTACACCGAAACGCTGCGTCGACTGTTTTAACTTTTTAACTTTTTAATAAATTTTGTGATGATAATGTGTTTTTAACAAACCCAATATATCATGTCTTCCATTTAGATTGTAACCCAAAGGGAGGAATTCAGTTGAATAAAATGTATTCATTTTATATTAAGTTTGTCTGTATTGCTTTGAAAACCTGTGATATTTGTCAATACCATGATAATTAGCTGTTAAAAATATATTTTTTGGAAATATTTAAGGGGCCAACAGATAAAGCTTCTGATTACAATCTTTAGATAAAACCACCGGGTCCTTACTTTGGTTTTTCGTTTGATTACCCCCTCCCTGTAAATCAATATAGGGGTCCCTTCCAAAATCTTTTTTGACATATCCACAAGCAACAGACAACCACAAGCAACAGACATCCACAAGCATCCGACATCCACAAGCATCAGACATCCACACGCATCAGGCATCAGACATCCAGAAGCATCAGACAACCACAAACATCCAGAAGCATCAGACGTCCACAAGCATCAGACATACACAAGAATCAGGCATCCACAAGCATGAGACATCAGACAACCAGGAGCATCAGACAACCAGGAGCATCACACATCCACAAGCATCATGTGTCCACAAGCATCAGGCATCCACAAGCATCAGACATCCACAAGCATCAGCCATCCACAAGCATCAGACATCCACAAGCAACAGACATCCACAAGCATCAGACATCCACAAGCGTCAGGCATCCAAAATCATCAAGCATCCACAAGCATCAAACATCCACAAGCAACAGACATCCACAAGCATCAGGCATCCACAAGCATCAGACATCCACAAGCGTCAGGCATCCACAAGGATCAGACATCCACAAGCGTCAGGCATTCACAAGCATCAGACATCCAAAAGCATCAGGCATCCACAAGCGTCAGGTATCCACAAGCGTCATGCATGCACAAGCGTCAGACATCCACAAGCGTCAGACATCCACAAGTGTCACACATCCACAAGCAACAGACATCCACAAGCAACAGACATCCACAAACATCAGACATCCACAAACATCAGACATCCACAAGCATCATGCATCAGACATCCACAAGCGTCAGGCATCCACAAGCATCAGGCATCCAGAAGCATCAGACATCCACAAGCATCACACATCCACAAGCATCAGACAAGCATCACCCATCAGACATCCACAAGCGTCAGGCATCCAAAAAGGGTCTGGCATGCACAAGCATCAGGCATTCACAAGCTTCAGTCATCCACAAGCGTCAGCCATCCACAAGCGTCAGCCATCCACAAGCGTCAGGGATCCACAAGCGTCAGACATCCACTCGTCGCCACCACAACATCACTCAGCGCCACCACAGCATCAATCTGTGCAACCATTAACAACAACTGGTTCAAATATGTCCTCTCAATGTTTCAAGCTTTATTACAAATGTCACAAAAAGATGTTAATATTTCACTTCTGTTCTTGGATTTTCGTCACAATAAAATACACTGAACATAATCTTTACCAAATTTATTTACAAAAGTTTAAGCTATTGCTGTTATAAATTACAATAACTTTTAAGTATTAATTATTTAAAAAAAATTAAAAGCCATTGTTATTTTTAATATCAATACATCTAAGTCACGTAAATACAACACATATTGGATTACAAATGCCACAGGTGTCACTTTTACAAAAGTTAAAACTATTGGCATTGTAAATGACAAAGCTATTAATTTCGCTATTTCCAAAACCAACACATAAATAAAAAATGTGTAATTTACAATACCAATAGCTCAAACTTTCCTAATACGAGACCTATTGCATTGCAAATGCTTGCTTAAATAATCGCTTATCTTAGCAACATGAATTAGTAATGCTACAGCTCAGGAGAATGGTGTCTTGTTAAAAAAACATTATCATTATAAAATGTATTCAGACATGTTCACCCTTGCTATAAATCGACATATGAGGCCCAGATGCCAGAGATGCATGCTGCCTTCTTACAGGCACTTCTGCTGCGAGAACTTCCCCGTGGGGTCCGAGATGCTTTGAACGCCCAGTAACCAGTGGTCGAAGTGGGCGGGAACGGAAGGGCACGGCGTGCCCCTACTTCTTTAATTCTGTAGATTCCGTTCCCCTACTTTTTTATTATGAACATGCGACCCTGGACGTCAGAAATATTCTGTTTGTGGATGGGCAGGGAGCGAGAAGGAAAAGGTCTCTGTCTCTTACTTCCTGCCCAGACAAGACAAGGAAGGTGTCCTCTTCTGCTCTGTCGCTGGCAGCTGTCCCCTCTTTCTTACTCCTATTCCCTCTCGTTCTGTTTATCTCCTTCTCACTTTTCCGAAAATCATGAATCAAGAAATGGTTCTCACCGTCTCTTCCTGTCGTCCATTTGTACCCCTGTGAAATGGATGCAAAAAAGAAAAACACTTTTGCTGGAAATTCCGTTTTGACATTTTTCTATTTCAAAGTGCAGCCTCGGAAATAAAATGTTCAAACTCTGAAAAATAATTAAATAAAGCAAGATGGAGTGTTCTTAAAGTGGCCAGATATTTTTTTTCAAACCCCAACACATTAGTGCCACTTTACAGAGTTTGCCAGTAAAGCGCGACTTTTGTTTTCTTGTCTTTCTTTGAACAGCATTGTTTTCCTCCATTACCTCCTACCTGGAGGCAGGGCCGGCGCTAGGCATGGGCAGTGTGGGCAGCTGCCCAGGGCCGGGCACTCTGCCTGCCAGGATGGGCCCCCCCACAATGGCAATTAACACCCCACTAGTCCTCGTGTATGTCTGCCGATCAGAGTGAAAGAAATGCTTCACAAACGGGCTCATGGGAGGGGGCCCCACCTCCTGGGGCCTCTAAGGGATGGTGTGGGAAGGCCTAGGGGAGGGTACACCTCTCAGGCAGCCAGTTCAGAGACTCGGCAGGGCGCCCATTGTCAGCACTTTAGCCCACACAGGTTTAACTCAGCCCCCAAGCAATTCTCGCACCTTCAGTTGGAAATGGGCTGTACAAGAGTTGCTTGGGGTGGCTGAGAAGTGGAGTCTGCACAAAGCAGCTTCCCGGAGATCAGAAGGTCTCACTTATGTAGATTTCAGGGGCCTCCCACATTCCCTTTTGCCCAGGGCTCCGAAAATCCTAGGACCAGCCCTGCCTGGAGGTACTGCAATACCTGGTTGATGTGTGGATTGGAAAACTAAATGTGTACGGCGGCTTTGTGTTCACAAATGTGGTCTTTTGAAACCATACTGCTTACGTTTTGTAAGCATATAAGCAGTGGACATTGAAATGGGTCCTTTCTGGGCTCTGTAGTTATGTCCTTAACTTTTCAGGCAAAAATAATTGTTGATTTCTGAATAATGACTGTAAAAGCGTTAAGTTCACCATGTTCCTGCTTACATTGTACATGCTTTATTAAACCTTTCATTCCTTATGAGTGTTTGCTTTTTCCAGGATGTTGTTACCTTTTCTTTTAGGCAGCATGTTGCTCTTGCCTAGTGTGTCATTTGAATTGAGTCGCATCCAGTTATTTATAGCAGGTCAAATTGGATTGTAGCTGAAGGCAGTATGAGTTTCTCTCAGTGGGGAAGTATGGTGTTCAGTGAGAGAGCAGATGTAGCACTGGGGGCAGAGCTGCTAAATTTAGAACTGGGGAACCAGGTTCAGCCTTCATGAACAGTCCCCCAGACCACTCTCCTGAGGGAGCACATTCCCATGCCAGACATTAGAAGGCACCAGAAAAGCCCTGGTGTGTTAGCACCAGCAGGTGGACCCTAGCAGTGGCAAGTGTGGGTTCACCTTGAAGGCTTGCCCACCACAATCCATACTGAAGTTCACCTCCAGTCTTGCGGGCAGGCCTACGAAGTAGCAGACCCTAGAGCAACAGTGACTCTGTCACTGAGGTCACAGGACCCCTGAGAAGAGCTGGCTCTAGGGCGGTGCGACTGGTGTGACCGCAACTGGTTCTGACTTTGAGAGGAGGCGTCGTATATTATGGTTTTAAAAGCACTTGCTGCCTCCTTCCTGGCCGCCAGCTATTTTCGGCAATAATAAAAATGTCATGATAGCTCTGATGAATAAACTTCTTCCTAGAGCGAGATCGGAGATTTGTCTAGTGAAAGTTTTGACTCATGGAAAGATAGCGCAGAGGGTTAATTATTTTTGATACAAATCAATAATTATTTTTAAAGAGAACCCCCAATCATGGTATTAAGTTTAAATTCGGAGTTTGTGTTTCTCCAGGCCAATCACTATTAAACTATACTGTCTACTAGTATGGTTATCATGTGACTCCTACACCTTGTAGTCCTTTGTCCTATGTAACATTTCCTATACAGTCATTTACACACGTAGAATTGATTGTCTCTGTGTATATTGCTGACGACAGTAACTCCATGGCTCGGAAACAAATGGCTTGTGCTTCCACTTTTAAGCATTTTGGGACATTCTGTGATTAAAATAAATTCACAAAGTGGAATATGTTTCTAATGTCAAAAGCTCATATTAATCGTTAAATAATCATGTGTATCCATTGGTTGAATTACATAACATAATAAGCTGTAACTGGTCAGTGATGTTGCCACACAAATACTAAAGATTGGGATGTTTTGCGCATCCTGGCCACACCTCTAACTGCGCCCACTGATCCAATCCTCAGGTTATTCCCGCCCTCTGATTCTCCACCCACAGTTCTCCAACTTTTTTTTCCCCACTTCGACCACTGCCAGTAACAGTACAGAAGATTTGGTTGGCCGTCAAGGAAATGGCTTCAGGGAAGACCCCAGGCCCTGATGGCCCATCTGCTGAGTTTTATTCTGCATTTGCAGAAACCCTGGCCCCGAAACTGGAGTCACTAAATGCTGACTCTCTGAAACATGGAGCACAACCTGTGTCCACACGTGATTTTGTCCTAATCCTGACCCCAACACCCGGTCTTGCAGTGCCCCCACTACAGCATTCAGCCGCCGTCCCCGTTCAAAAAGCATTTTTAAATTCTTAGCAAAATCCTGGCCCTTCAGTTACTCCCCTACATGCCTGCATTGATACTTGAAGACCAGAATGGCTTCATTCCTTCCAGAGGCACCTCCCATAACCTACAAAGGCTTTGCCACGCCCTCTACTATCCGAAGGTCCAATCTCAGCCAAGGGCCACACTAATGTCAGTAGACCTTGAGAAGGCCGTTGATCTGGCATGGTGGGACTTCTTATTTGAGCTAATGTATAGGATGGGATTAGGAGAACATTGTATCAATTGGTTCAAACTTTTCCACTCTATCTCAACTGCGTGTGTCAAGATGGGTTCTAGCATTTCCCTACAATACTAGGTCTATTGAGTTACCAGGCAGCGTTGCCACCTGTCCCCCTTTCTTTTCACTTTCGCCATTGAGCTGCTGGCAGAGCTCTTTAGACCAGAAGGAATGGGCACAGAAATAGTTGTGTAGGGTCAGGAACACATCTTTTCTCTATACACAGACGACCTCATACTCTATTTAGCAGATGGTCACATGGGAGCAGAGACTGCCTTGTGACATTTGGAAGAATTTGGAAAACTCTCTGGTCTGCGGGTCAACAGGGCCTAGACCAGCTCCTTCTTGTGACGACGGGTGCAGGGTCAAGACTGATTTGCATATGGCTGGGTCCAAGCTGGAATGGCATGGGGAGCAAAAAAACGATGGATTTAGGCCCAGATCTCTGTACCGGGGTGAATGTATGACATTGTTCTGCAATCTGTCCATCAATTGTTCTTTTTGCATTTGTCACCCCGAGTGGGACAGGTATGCCCAGATCTGGGTCCTGTGCTTTCCATGCCACTGGAGTCAAGCTATCCTGGCTGATGTGGACGGAAAGCCCGAAACCGGTCCTAGGATGCTTGTTTCCAGTCCAGGGAGGACCTGGCCTGGCAGTTCGGGTTGGACTGTTCCATTGGGCCCAGGGTCAAGACCGATTTGCATGGGTGTGGCTGCGGAGCCGAACATGGCAGACGTATCTCCGCAGAGCTCCACAAGTCCGCGCTGTATCCGGGCCATTATCCTGCCTTAATCCTGACTCCAGCTGCTGAAATTGTGGGGCACTCTGTGCGTGGCATGCCGGGACGACTTATGTCGAGGCTCTGTGGCGGAGGTGAGCTGGAAGGATCGGGACCTACGGCTGGGTGGCTGCAGCCGCATGAGGATGCGCTGAGAGGACCGGGCCGTAGCAGCCGATCGATCGTGGCAGCCACCTGAAGAGATTTGGCCACACCTGGCTGCCTTGCCCCGTGTTACCCTGGGCCGGCCGCTGACTTGGGACTGTGGAGCCGCTGCCGGTGAGCGGACCACATCGACGGCCTGCAGCGCCACCGCCGCGCTATTGTTTTTGGCCAATCCCCCGCCTCCTGGTCAGCGGCGGCTGCTGCGCGGAGACCCCGGGCCTGGTGAAGATCTGAGCGGGGCCCTGGGCTCTGTAAATGTAAATGTAAATGTAGCCGTACTTGTAAAGCGCACTGATACTCCTGAGTGTCCTGGCACTGTACTCATACCGCCAGGGAACCCTTCCTGGTTTTTCCCCGTGAAATGTCCACTCCTGGGCATCCCCAGGGTGCAACCAGGCATCCCTAGCGCTGTAGGGGGCCGTTGTGGAGACTAAGCAAGCTATTGCCCAGAGTTGCAGCATGGGACCCATGCTTAGAGTAGGCACCGAGGCGAGAAATCCGGTCCGAGGAATTATGAGCCCAAGATCCGCCGAGACCATCCAAGGCAGGAATTGAACCCTGGTCCTGGGCCAGACCTCTGCATCAGGGTCTGCCGCTCTAACCATTGAGCCACACTTCTCTGTGGCCGCCCAAATCACCTCAACTGGCCTGTGGAGCTGCTAGAGATTGATTGATCCGCCTTGGTGCTGACGACCCCACTTATGCGAGTGGGGCTGCGAGAGGGAGTGCCAGGAGGCCCATGCAGCGGCAGAAGCGGTGTGTGGCTCACCCGGGGTGCTTCGCTGGAGCGCCCACCTTTTTGCTAGTTGGGGTGCTAACTGGTGACTACAGGAACTTGCCGGTGACTGGCCTCGGCCTGTGACCTGGCCCTGCTGCTTGGCGCCCCCTTGTTGATGCCCCCTGCGCCCTGCTTCCCGGGTAGAGGTGGTGCAGCACAGAGGCCCTGAGGCCTGTGGCTCCCCTGCTGGCTGCACCCGGTGTACGCCTACGACTGCCATCTCTATGGCCGGGGTCGCCGGCGGGAGCCCTGGACTCCATGGCTGCCATGCATCCTGGACATATCGAGCATGTTGAATGGGACGGGCAAGCTTGCCCTGGGACCTGTGGGTGTGTGGAGGCATGTGAATGTTGGGTGTGGCTGCCTCGTTGCCCGGGTAGGGAACCATCCTGCAGCAACTGAGCTGCCCTGGTTGCTGGTCCTCCCTGAACTGCCTGGAGCCCTGGAGAGTGTTTCCCACGTGCCAGCCGTGGGTTGCCTTGGGTGAGACGGCTGGGGGCGTTGAGGATACACCCTGAGATGAGACCTGGTGCAGAGGGACTCTTGGCCCCCTATTACAACCCATCCTCCTCTGGTGGCATTCCCTTCCTTATCTACCTCCTGTGGTTGCTGATCTGGTGCTGCCCCCGTGGTCTGTTCCTCCAGCTGTCATGAACAAGGACAAACATGGTGCGGCGGCCCCTAAACAGCACACCATGGACCATTACACCACCTCCCCCTGAGACACAGTGACACTGCTTGCAGCGATCAACCAGTCACGGACTGCTCTTGAGGCCCAGATCAGGATCGTTCAAGTTCAAGTTCAAGTTCAGATATTTATATAGCGCACTACTCACCCAGAGGGTCTCAAGGCGCTTGGGGAGGCGGGTGCATTTACTTATCGAATAATCAAGTTTTTAGTTGCTTTCTGCAGGAGAGGTGGTTCTGAGTAAGGCGGAGGTGGGTGGGGAGAGAATTCCAGGTCTTGGACGCTAAGTAGGAGAAGGATCTTCCCCCATGGTGGATCTGTGGATGCGCGGAATTGCGGCGAGGGCTTGATTGTAGGATCATAGTTGGCGGGTGGGGGTGTAGAAGGACAGTCTCGTGTTGAGGCATTCGGGTCCTAGATCATAGAGGGCTTTGTGTGCGTGGGTGAGGAGACGGAACGTTATTCTCTTGTTGACGGGGAGCCAGTGGAGATCTTTCAGGTGGTCGGAAATGTGAGATTGACGAGGGATGTCCAGTATGAGTCTGGCTGATGCGTTTTGGATGCGTTGACGTTTTTTCTGTAGTTTGGCTCTGGTTCCGGCGTAGAGGGTGTTTCCGTAATCCAGTCGGCTGGTGACCAGTGCGTGGGTGACCGTCTTTCTTGTTTCAGTGGGGATCCAGCGGAAGACTTTTTTGAGCATGCGTAGGATGTTGACGGCATTGGCTTGTTTGGTCATCGAGAGGGAGGAGTCCAGGATGAAGCCCAGGTTGCGTGTGTGATCCGTTGGTGTGGGTGTGGTTCCCAGGGCTGGTGGTCACCAAGAGTCATCCCAGGCCGAGGGGGATGATCCTAAGATGAGGACTTCCGTTTTGCCCGAGTTCAGTTTTAAGCGGCTGTTCTTCATCCACTCGGCTACTTCTTTCATTCCTTCGTGTAGGTTGGTTTTGGCGGTGTTCGGGTCTTTGGTGAGGGAGAGGATCAGCTGGGTGTCGTCTGCGTAGGTGATGATGTTGAGGTTGTGTTGGCGTGCGATGGATGCGAGGGGACTCATGTATACGTTGAAGAGGGTGGGACTGAGTGATGATCCTTGTGGTACGCCGCAGATGACTTCGGTGGCCTCTGATTTGAAGGGGGGGAGGCGGACTCTCTGGGTTCTTCCGGCAAGGAACGATATGATCCATTCCAATGCTTTTCCTTGTATTCCGACGTTGCTGAGACGTTGTATGAGGGTGCTATGACAGACTGTGTCGAAGGCTGCAGAGAGGTCAAGTAAGATGAGGGCAACTGTTTCTCCGTTGTCCAGAAGTGTTCGGATATCGTCTGTAGCTGCGATGAGGGCGGTTTCGGTGCTGTGTTTGGCTCGGAAGCCGGATTGTGAAGGGTCGAGGGATTTGTTGGATTCGAGGAAGGCGGCGAGCTGACTATTGACGGCTTTCTCAATGACTTTGGCGGGGAATGGGAGGAGCGAGATGGGGCGGTCGTTCTTAAGTTTGGTGGGGTCTGCTGTGGGTTTCTTCAGAAGGGCGCTGAGTTCGGCATGTTTCCAGATTTCCGGGAAGGTAGCGGAGTTGAAGGAGCAATTGATGACATCGCGGAGATGGGGTGCGATGTTAAAAATGTGGTGGGGACATGGGTCGGTTGGCGATCCTGAGTGGATGGAGTTCATCAGGCGGATGGTGTCTTCGGTGGTGATTGGGTTCCAGGCGCAAAGGTTGTTAGAGGGCGGTGTTGGATCGGAAGTGAGTGGAGTGGACAAGTCTTCGAGCTGGTTTTCAAAGCTGTTGCCCCTGAATCCAACTCCATCCTGACTGAATCCGCCACCTCTATTTGCACAGTTTCCGTGCTGAATCCCACGCGGAACCCTGATTGTGCATCATGCAGGATGTTCTGGCTCTCAATAAAGCTGGACAGCTGTTTCTGCACTATTTTTTCCAGTATTTTTGCAGGTGCAGCCAATAGAGAAATTGGTCTATAGTTATTGAGCTCATCCGAGTCAACATTAGATTTCTTCTTGAGGGGAAGTAGCGTTGCATGCTTCCATAAGTCCGGAAAAATGCCTTCAGACAAGGAGGTGTTCCAAATTTCAGACATAACCTGTAAGGATGAGTTAGCTAGCTCCTTCCACAATTTTGGAGGGCATGAGTCCTCCGGTGATCCTGACTTGCAGTTCTGAATGGCTGCCAGGGCTTCCTTCTGCGTTATCAGAGTGAAATTAGAAAGGAGAGGTCTGGGATTTTTCCTTATCAGTAAGTCAGGTTTAGCCGTTTCAACTGCGGCCGAAAATGAGTTGTAAATCTTCCGGATTTTATTATCGAAGAACGCTGATAATTCCTCGCATAGTGCCGCTGAGGGTTGAACGTCAATCAACAACTCACTGGATTTAGGGAAGGAATTAACAACCTTAAAAATCACTTTATCAGGTTTTTCAGCCTCCCCAATACAGTTAGCTATATAATCTTTCCTGGCTTTCTTCATAGACTTGGCAATTCTTTTAGAGATTTTATGTATGCATCTTTAGCAGCGCTGTCGTAATTCACTCTCCAGTGTCTCTCCAGCTGCTTACATCTACTTTTCATGCTTCTCAGCTTCTCTGAAAACCAGGGGGCTGAGGGCAATTTCTTGAAGAATTTCATTATTTTAGCTGGGGTAGTGACCTCCACTGCCTCCACGATCCACTTATGAAGGGTCACGGACAAGGAAGGGATCGGACCACTCTCTTCTTTTTAGAGACGGTATGTTAGAGAAAACGAGATCCAGGATATTGCCTGCTTTCTGTGTCGGGAGATTAGTGGATAGGGAGAGGTTGGCCCCCTCAAGGAGGGACACTACTTGCCAGGCTTGAGTTCAGGAGGGGTCATCAACATGAAGATTAAAATCCCCCAGTGCCATGAAATAGGAGAATAAAAGAGGTTTCTGTGCAATGTAATTGCAGACATCTTCGTGGATAGGGGTTAAGCAGTCAGGAGGTCTGTATATTAATAGTCCTGTGAAGAAGATAGTAGGGTGAGTTTTAATACAAAAATTAAGACCTTCCACCCCACCCATATTAGTTAGCGCAGAGCATGCAATCTCCCAGGTGTCTTTCAGGATAATCGCTACTCCGCCTCCTCTTTTTACTCCATGTCTATTTGCACAGCAAATTTTAAAGCCTGCCGGGATGGCGAGAGCCACGGCTGTGAGAGCGTCATCTTTCAACCATGTTTCTGTGAGAAATAGGATCTCAAAATCCCCCTCACCCAGAAGTAGCCGAAGATCCTCTGCATGTTTAGACAGGGATCTACAGTTTATTAGACCTGCCCTAATGTTGTCCCTAGAGCCTCTATGCGCTCGTGTAGTAGTTATTGGATCGCTAGGGGCCCTGGTCTTACCGATCTCATCTGGCACCCAATTGGACTCCAGACACGGGTTTACAGGCTGATCAAGAATCAAGTTGCACTTGTGAGCTGTGGAGCAAGGTTTAGCCTTCAAAGCCATCAACTTATGTCTGGGCCATTGAGTTACCTTTGTTTGGTTAGCCACACAGGCAGCATGGCTGGTGCTGGGTGCGGTCCGGTCGTGGATGGACGCAGACGGGCTTGCCTTTGGCGCGCCAGTGGCGTGCCCGCTGCGCGGCCGGATACACATGCTGACTTCATGCAGCCCCCAACCGAAAGTGAATGGTGTTTGGGGGCGGAGCCTCGTCCCTCCACACAAACAGCACTCAGCCGCAGTGGAAAGGGGACCGGCCCGGTGCAAAGTGCGGGAGAAAACAAAGTTCAAAACAGTTTTGCCAAAGATTAGAGCAATTTCTACAACATTACAAGTTCGGAATAAAAATATTAAAATTAGCAGGAGCACCTCTGCTGTAGTGCCGAGTCTCGAAGAGAACTTGGAAACTATGCCTGTCGGCATGCTGCCACAAGTCGCAGAGCGCCCGAGCACACCTACCGACTTAATGCAGCCCCCAACCGGAAGTGAATGGTGTTGGGGGGGCGCAACCTCGTCCCTCCACACAAACTGCACTCAGCTGCGGTGGAACGGTGACCGGCCCGGTGTAAAGTGTGGGAGCAAGGTGAGAAAACAAAGTTCAAAACAGTTTTGCCAAAGATTAGAGCAATTTCTGCAACATTACAAGTTCGGAATAAAAATAATACAATTAGCAGGAGCACCTCTGCTGTAGCTCTGAGTCTTGAAGAGAACTCTGAAACTATGCCTGACGGTGTGTTGCCACAAGTAGACAATGGTTCCTGGCAATATAGTAAGTCATTAAGCCACTCCTTGAACTTTGGCGCTCGTCCCCTGCCCCACCTACAAGCCACTCAATGTTTGGCCAGCAGCAGAGCAGTGGTGAGGTATCGACGGTATGGTTTTGGGATGAGTTTGGTGTAACCTAACAAAGCTATCAAAGGAGTGCGCTCTAACGGGATTGTTGTCATCTGTTCCATAGCATCAAAGACTTGTACCCAATATTCATGCACCCGTGGACAGTCCCAGGCTAAATGAGGGAAGTCAGCCACTGTAATTCCACATCTTTCGCAACGATCTGTATCTTTTAATTTATATCTATACATTTTAACTGGGGTGTAATAAAAGCATTGCAGAAATTTAAAGTGTGTGATGCAAAATCTACCGATGGTAGATATTTGCTTTGTTTGTAGACAACAGTATGTCCATTGTTCATCCATCAGCTTGTAACCTAATTCTGAGTTCCAATGTGCACGGGAGGGGCAGGGAGACTCCATCTGCTGTGTGTGTATTGTATGATAAAGCGTGGAAACCAAGTTTCCCAGAGAGTCAGCTCTTAGCATCAGATGTAAGGGAGCGAAACTTGGGGGTTCCTAAGAGAACTCCGGAGTGATAGATCGCACGTTCTGGTGGAGCCGGACATAGAGAAATATGTCCAGAGAAGAAGGTTGCATCTCATGGAAGAGTTGGTCTGACGACCGGAACATCCCGTTTTGATAGAGATCCCCCATGTTGCAATATTAATGCGCTTGCAGAGCTTAAGAAACCCATTTTCTTGGAACAGTTGCATGCGGAGGTGGTTTGAAAGTGGAAGCAACGGCAAGTACAGCATAGGTTATTGAAGGAGAGTCAAGATACGATTCGAGGCATCAACTGTGCATTTAATCATGGTGGGCGCCGTGCCTCACGTATGAGTGGTGGCGCATATCACGCCATCAAGAGGGATGGGGTCTGCCAGCCATTGCTCCACCCTGACCTGTGGCATATACCTGGGAGTATGGAACCAGTAATAAGTAAAATGGGCCTCTGCGCATGTATAATAAAGCTCGAAATCCGGAACATCGAAACCTCCCTGCGCGTAGGGACTTGTGAGTATGTTCCATTGTAGTCGCGGCTGTTTGCCCCCCAATACCAGCCTGATCATTTCTGACTGTAGTGTTTAAAAAAAAATTGTCCCGGGTTGTATGGGATATTTAAAAATAGGTATAGTAGTTGCAGAAGCACCACCATTTTTATTAAGGAGACGCGCCCCGCCAGAGAAAGCGGCAGTGAGATCCAGCGAGTGACACACCCTGTAATATGGTCCATAGTAGTGCCATAGTTAAGGCACATCAGCTCCTCCCTGTCTCCCGAGATACGGATCCCTAGGTAGCAGGTCAGTATTGCACCATTCCAGTGGGAAATCTAGGGGAAACTGAGTGGCCGCCAGTGTAAGAAGAAATATTTGTGAGTTCCCCCAATTGATATGGACCCCAGACAATTTTCCAAAGAAAATAAATTCCCGTAAGAGTGGGTTAATGTTGTGCTGAGGGTCTCTGACATAAACGGTGATGTAATCTGCATAAAAAGATGTGAGGATTTGACGCAGGTTGCACCGTAATGCTTCGTCCTGATCATGTTGCCGCAATTTAGCCGCTTACCGTTCGATCTCCAGGGCGAAGGGCAGGGGAGACAGTGGGCACCCCTGCTGGGTACCTCTAGAGATGGGGAAGGCGGTAGACAAATGACCGTTGATTAGGACTTTGGTTGTGGGGAGTTGATTTAGCAGCCGTATCCCGAAAAGAAACAGAGGAGGGAAGCCCATCTGCTGCAGCACCTCGGGAAGATAATCCCACTCAACAGAGTCAAACGCCTTAGCGGCGTCTAAAAAAACTGCAGCCACCAGCAGATCAGGATCAACAGTCTGCAGAATGGAGAAAGGGTTGCGGAGATTATGTGTAGTAGCTCACCCCGGAACGAAGCCCACCCGATCAGGGAGGACCTTGCCCAAGATTTTTGTATCACAATTAATGAGGGACAATGGCCTGTAAGAATCACAATGGAGTGGTGATTTTCCAGGTTTGAAAAGGGAGGTAATAAGTGCCTCTCTCATGGAGTGGGGAGTGCGCCCTTCTCAAGTTAGTCCTAATATATCTCTTTAAGAATTGGGGCCCACTGATCTATATAAGTTTTATAAAATTCAATGGGTAGCCCGTCCAAGCCAGGAGCTTTGCCGGACTTCATTTGCATTGTAGCTACCTGAATCTCATCAAGTTCAAAGGGAGCGCACAGGAATTCCCTTTGTGAGTCGCCCAGCCAACCAAGCGCCACCTCCCCCAGAAAGTCATCTAGCTCAAAATGGTCCCTCCTTTGTGAAGTGTATAAGGAGGAGTAGTGTGTGGTAAATGTAGTGAATATATCAGCAGTGTCACGGTAAACTACATCCCCGGCACCCGAAATCTCCAAGACATAGTTAGAAAAGCGGGGTTGTCTCAGCCAAGGCCTTCCCAGGCCGCTTGCCCTCTCCGTATCTGTGGGCCACCCAGTATTTACCCCAAAACATTGTCTCACGATCAGCAGTGGTAGTGTACTCTGTAAGTTTCTCACGGAATTCATGCTGAGCGTGACTGTCACCACCTGCAAAGAGACGCGTCTCTAGAGTCTTGAGCTATGTTTCTAAACTTTGTAGTGTACCCTGCATATCTTGGAGTACCCTTGAACTTTTTGCGATGCAGCACCAAATTGTGACCTTAAATGCCTCCCAAATTGTTTACACGCTGTCCACAGAGCCCCTATTTCTCTTAAAGAAATCCTGAATTTCTTCTCCCATTTCGCTGTGGAATACCGTATCTAACAGTGCTAAAAGGTTGCAATCTCCAGCTGCTGCACGGGATGCCATATCCCGGAGGGACAAGTGTAAGTTTAACAGGGGAGTGATTGGAGTATGTTCTAGCTAAATGTGTGACATCTTTTATCCATGGGACTAGGACACGGGATATTAGGCAATAATCTAAGCGTGCCCAAGACGCAGCTTGCACAGTGAAATGTGTGCCTTCCAGCATTTGAGGGTAGATGTGGAGCCAGACGTCCAGTAATCTGTTATCCGCCATTATGCCCTGGAGGACTTCATGCAATCTATGATAATGATGCAGTGCTGGGTTGGACCTATCTATGGCAGGATTGGGGGCCACATTGAAATCCCCGTCCCATATTTTGTGAGTAGAGCCGATCTCTACAATCTTGTCCCGCAGCATGGTAAAAAAGTCTGGGGTGTCGATATTAGGGCCATAGCAACATACCAAGGTAACCGATTCCATACCCAATCGTCCCCATGTAAGGCCATATCTCCCATGGTGATCTAGTAATGTTCCTGCTAGGTCAAAAGGGGTCAGTTTTTTAATAAGCATGACCGTCCCTTTGGCATACGAGGAGTACGATGAAAATATCCCGTGGTCAGCCCACTTATGTGCAAAAGTGGTGGTGTATCGGGGATTAATATGTGATTCTTGGAGCAGGGCAATGTGGATCTGATGTTGGTCTATATATGCTAGTATGTGGCGGCATTACCATGGGTCGCCTAACCCCCCGAACATTGCAAGTGATGATCCGTAACTTCTGGTGAGGTGTCAGCTTAGCCATTTTCCCTGTTGGTATGCAGTAGGTAACAGTGTAGACCTGTACGTTTGTAGAGAGAACAGGAAAGAAACCATATTTCTGCCTCTCATGCTATGTCATACATATGGTAAGACACTCAAAAAGAACCCCCATCCTCCCACCACCTACTGAAGCATCCCAAACATGCCAGACATCTTCCCCACCCATCACCCAAACACCCAAATATTCCCAAAACAAATAGCATGCAACTTTGCAGCAAAATTCAAAGGGGGAGCCCCCTCAGGGGGGATCTCCTAAGGTGCATGCACGTACACTCCTCACCCTCAAAGAGTCAGTGGGATAGTAAAGACGACCTCTAAGAGGGTTGAGGATGCTCAGTAAGAATTTTCACATTGACCCAGTTTATCACTTATTGGGTTTGCAGGGGTGAGTGCCCAGCATCAATAGGCGCATAATTCAACAGTCCTGAGGAGTCATGTCATTGCAGCGTCCCTAACATCTCGGGAGACATGCTCCATCTGCTGCAGCTTACGAGTTACTCTGTAGTCGGTGATCCCGATCTGGATGAAGCATCCGTTGAAGTTGAGGCTGCATTCTGGAGTTCTAGGCTTTCAAGAGAACATCCACCTGTTGTGATTTAGTGAAGAAAGTCTGCTTGCCTTGGTAAGTAATTATCAGACAGACCGGATACAATAGCGCATAGTCTATTTGGGCTTGACGTAGCTTTTGTTTAGCAGGGAGGAACTTGCGCCGCTCTTCCTGCACATCCGCCATGAAGTCTGTGTACGTGGTGAATGAATTGCACTCAAAATTAAGCTGTTGTTTTTTCCCGGGCCACTCAAAGGGCAACATCTTGGTCCCGATAATTTAGGAGCCAGGCAATGATGGGTCAAGGTGTGCTTCCTGGCAGAGGCCAGGGTCCTAAAGACCGATGTGCCCGTTCGATAATGAAATGGGAAGAGAGAGATTCAGCACCGACTGTGGCCAGCAACAGTCTTTCTACATGCTCTTCCATTTTGCCAGTGTTTTTACTTTCCGGGATGTCAAGGACGTGTATGTTGTTACGCCTGCTTCTCGCTTCAATATCTTCATTTTTTACTGCAATGATCTTCAGGGTTTGTTCGTTTGTGCCATATTTGCCTGGATATGGGACGTGACATCTTCAGCATCGGAGATACGGCACACTGTTTCTTTAATGCGTTCTTCATGGCCATCTAGTTTGTAAACTATGGCATCCATTTTTGTGGTCATGGTGTCCATTTAGACCGCAATAGTAGTGAGTCCTTGCCTGACCTCTAGAAGAATGGCTTTCATATCTTCATCTGGGGATATAGACATCCCTTGGGCTTGTGTTTCATTGTTCCCCACAGACTCTTCCTGGTGTAGTCGGGTGCTTTTCTTTCCATCAAATGTCAGCTGTGTTTCTTTGCGTCGGTCTTTCCCATTTTTAGTATGTTGCAGCTGTGTAAACAGCGCCCGTTGGTGGGTTCACGTCCCTTGGTTCTCCTAAACAGGGATCAAGAAGCTCAAGTTGTCCACAGCTTTCACCGCCAGTAATTGTAGAAGATGGTGTCAGGGTCACTTATACATTTGTGGGAACTGATTCTCTGCAGAAACGCCATGCATGTGGCATCAACTGTGCACCGGGCCCCCGCTGTGTGAGTTTTAGTAGGTTTATGTCCCAGGTAACAAGTAGCGCACAGGTGAGAGATCCCCCTATCCACGATGACTTGAAGTAGTATAACAACCCGGCACCACGAGGCGCAGCATGGGGACACTGCCACTAAGTACAATAATGGAGGATTCGGTCATAACCACTGCAAGGCTCTTTGATAGTGGCTGATACCAGAAGGGAGGTTTCCCAAGCCAGGGATAATGTCACTATTTTACAGGCAGCAGACCATTAGTATTTACACAGGCCCTTAGAATGAAGCCTTGGAGTATTTTATGGGGGCTCTCAGGCTCCAGGTCATTATCGCTATGACGCAGCACCGTAGCAGCAACTGGCCTTCAATGCCTAGAGGAGGCCAGCTTGTCAGAAATCACAGTCGCGCCACATGCACCATGATCAGAGATAGGTGCCACGGCAGTAACACACCTGCGGCGTGCTATGCAGGGAAGCAGAGCTGTGTGATGCCGCTTGTGGCCGATCCGCCACCCGGGCATCCTTAACCACATGGCTGCTGCACATGTTCCTCTGTTGTGCTGGACAGCAATAAAAACGGGTGTGGTGATGACGAGCTCAGCTCGTCATGAGCACAGGAGCACTGTACTGCATGGCGAGCTGAGCTCGTCATGAGCATGGAAGGGGTTAACAATTATGGTGCTCAGCGCTGCAGGGGAAAATGAGGGGCGGTATATGCAAAGGTATTAACTGCCACAGCTCTGGCTTTGTCCGGGAGACAGATAGGCATGCTTGCTGGTCCGCGCTTAGTAAGGAGATAACACACTCTCCGCTTATCTCCAGGTGCCAAGAGTGCGAACGGCACCAAACGGGCCCAGAAACCTCGTGGGCGCCGCGGTGCTCACATGGTGTACCTCACCCAGCAGCAGCTCCGGACAGAGCAGGTCCTCCTGGCGGCAATATCAGGATCTGCCAACAACAGTGGAATAAAGCCTGCTGTATGCTTCAATTTCCCAGCGCCAGAACACGGGGTTACAGACACACATAGCAATGAATATTTCGCAGTTATTTCCATCTGGGCAGGATAAATGAAAGGATAAGTGTGCCAAGCTGCAGGAGCCTCACTCCAGTGTAGCCATCTTGCTCGTGCGCCTCCTAGCACCCCCCAACTCCCCCATTTAGGCCCAGATCTCTGTACTGGGGTGGATGTATAAAGAACAATGGAAGGACAGAATGCAGAACAATGTGATACATTCACCCCAGGGGTGAATGTATGACATTATTCTGCATTCTGTCCATCAATTGTGCTTTTTGCATTTGTCACCCTGAGTGCTCAGATGTTGGCCCCATGCTTTCCAGTCATTGGATTCAAACTATCCTATCTGATGAGGGCTGAAAGCCTAAAACCGTATGACATTGTGCAACATTCTGTCCATCAATTGTTGTTTTTGCATTTGTCACCCCGAGTAGGACGGGTATGCGCAGATGTGAGTCTTGTGCTCTCCATTCCACTGGAATCAAGCTATCCTGGCTGATGAAGGCTGATAGCCAGAAACCGGTCCTAGGATGCTTGATTCCGGTCCAGGGAAGACATGGCTTGGCAGTTCGGGCTGGACTGTTCCCATGAGGCACCGGGTCAAAACTGATTTGCATATGGCCATGTCTGAACTGGGGTGGTGAGCAAAATAACGATGGATTAAACCCAGATCTGTGACTGGGGGTGAATGTTTTGCCATTGTGCAACATTCCGTCCATCAATTGTTGTTTTTGCATTGGTCACCCCGAGTGGCACGGACATGCTCAGACGTGAGTCCCGTGCTCTCCATGCCACTGGAATCAAGCTATCCTGGCTGATGAAGGCTGATAGCCAGAAACCGGTCCTAGGATGCGTGATTCCAGTCCAGGGAAGACATAGCTTGGCAGTTCGGGCTGGACTGTTCCCATGAGGCACAAGGTCAAGATTGATTTGCATTTGGCCATTTCTGAACTGGGGTGGTGTGGTGAGCAAAATAACAATGGATTAAACCCAGATCTGTGACTGGGGGTGAATGTTTTGCCATTGTGCAACATTCCGTCCATCAATTGTTGTTTTTGCATGGAACCTACAGTACCGCATCTGGCCTTCAAGTAAACTGGTCAAATCCCTTCTGGTGCCACTCAAAGAGGATGGAGATGGTGAGATCTGGGAGCCAGGTCTCCAGATTCATTGTCTCAGATTTCAATACCTGGGGGTCTGTAGCAGGCATGAGCTGGGACTCATGTGGAACCTTAACTTGTGACCAATGAGGCTTCAAATCCTTGCTGACCTGGATAGATGGTCTAAACTGCTGTTTAATATCCTGGGCAAGGTATCCCTGTTTAAAATGATGAACCATTCATGAACACTTTACGTGCTCCAGAGATTCCGATTACTTATCCCCCAGAGAGATCCTGTGGGCAAGTCGCTACTCTCCCACTCCACATAGCTTTTGGCAAATGTATGCAATCCAGTTTAGTTTTGAAAGGTGAATGGCCATGGCAGAAATACTTCTGTTCTATATGGCAGCACAAACCCTGACTTTCAGTGAATGACTGAATGGAGGGTGGGATAATGCCACATTTCAAGGGCGGGTGGCATTGATTGGTCAGGAGAAAATCTTAGGACTTCTGTATGGTGAGGCTATCCTCTAACCCCTCCCATTTGTCCTCTTTGCCTTGTGGTGCAAGCAGTGTTGTTTTGGATGGGTCCGTACATTGACTCACGAGATGCCCTTTCAGTAGGCCACTGGCTAAATTACTTGGCATGCCATGAGGGTGTGGGCAGGGGGATCTTCAGATCTACAAGTCAATTACTCACCAGACCTGATGCAGATACTGTGGAACTGTTGGAAGGGATGATTAGGCTCCCTGGATAAAAATGATTGGCTAGATGCCTGTATGCCACCACACACATTAGTCATACCAGCATGGCTGCGACTAATCCAGGTTAATTACCTTCACCACAAAGCGATTGTTGAAATCCAACAGGGTCCCAGACCTCACTTGCTGTAGCTGTATTGTGCACACTGGACACTTTTATCATGTGGTCTGGAAGTGCCCGGTTATAGCCAAATATTGGGTAAGTGAATTTTCTATCCTATCCCAGGTCTTGAATGGACCATTTGATCTCTCATGACGTGGTGTCATATTGGTTATTCTTGATTACATTGGAGGGGATCACTAACAACACACCGTCTTGAGGATTGGGTTGGTGATAGCAAAAATAGACGTTGCCAAACACTGCAACTATGTTAATCCCCCCTCTTTGGCTGAATGGCGTGAACGGATGGATTGGTGAGCGAAGCTAGAAGGGCCAGTATATGTAGTACTGGGATGCCCTCAAAAACATTTTAAAATGTGGGGAAAATGGTCAGACCTCAATTGTTTGGGGTAAACTGCTTTGATCTGCGTGTAATGTATAGCTTGTGCAAACACAGTATGTCATGTTATGATGGAAGTGATGTAAGTGTTTTATCATGTTGTCAAAAAACAATCAAATTCGATATGCAAAAATGGTATGGCGTGGGCAGCAATGGCCGTATCACAGCACTTTTTTGTGGTGAGTAGGCGTGGACAACACAGACAATGGTGTGTAGGGTAAGAAAGCACAGGCAACACAGACTATGAAAGGTAGGGGAGGGAAAGGGCAGCAGGACAAAAAAAAAGCCCTATGAAGCACCTAGTGCTAGCCATTTCATACCATTTTTCTTTCTTGTGGAAGGGTGAGAAATGGGAAGGGGAGAAGCAACACAGATAAAGAGGGCGTGAGGGCAAGAAGCAATATGGACAATGGGGGATGGGAGAGGAAGAAGCAACATGGACAGGGGGATTGGATGCACTTGTGACAGGAAGGGGCGATGTAGCATTCTATACAATCCAAAATAGCTAATTAGGCCATTTGAGACATAAGCTATCATCTTGCATTGAGCATACTTTATAAAGCTGTCCCTTGATAATAATATCACGGGTCAGCGCATCGAATCGGGTTGGGTATGGGGTGTTAGGTGTATTTACCATCTTTTTTGCTTTGCTTTTCCATGGGGCTGTTCAACCAATCAATCAATCAGTAGAATTGTAGAGCGCTTGTTGTCACCTGCGTGGGTATCTAGGCTCTGGTAGGATCCAGTTGTTTAGACAAAAAGCCAGGTCTTTAGGGACATTCCAGAACACTGGAAAAGAGGGGGAGGTCGGTAGATGAAAGGGTAGCTCCATTCCATGTCTTTGCAGCTAGGTAGGAGAGTGAGCAATCTCTGCATCAGCTACATTGGATGCAGGGGTGAGGGTTGAGAAAGGGATGTGGAGCCGAAGTATCTGGTAGGCTGCTGGAAGTTCTGGCAGTGGTTCAAGTAGGGGGGTCCGTAGTTGTGTAGGGCCTTGTATTCATGGGTCAGGAACTTGAACTGGCATCTTTTCTCCACAGAGAGCCACTGAAGTTCCATGAGGTAGGGGAGGATGTGGGTCCATCTAGGGAAATCCAGGACAAGTCACACTGCAATGATCGGTATGATCTGTAGTTGACGGAGGAGGTGAGTTGTGATCCCTTTGTAGAGAGCATTGCCGTAGTGCATTCGGCTGGAGATGAGGGTCTAGGTGTTGGTGCATCTTGAGCTTTGGAGTAGCCATTTGAATATCTTATGAAGCATGTCAAGAATGAAGAAGCAGGAGGAGGAAACAGAATTGTCCTGAGTCTTCATGGTTAGATTGTTATCCTGAAGGATTCCTAGGTCCCTAGCGTGGTCAGGGGGGGTAGTGGTGGATTCGAGGATCACCAGGATGCGTTGCATGAGGAGCTTTTGTTTCTGAAAACCAGTACCTCTGTCATGTCCATGTTGAGCTTCAGACAGTAGTCCTTCATCCAGTTGGTGATGTCTGCCATGCATTTCTGAAAGTTGGTTTTGGTGCTGGTGTTCTCTTCAGAGAGGAAGAGGATGTGTTGTGTGTCATTGGCATAGAATATGATTTTGGGTCAGGAGGATTTGGCGAAGCTGGACAGAGGTATCATATAAGTATTGAAAAGTGTGGGGCTGAGCGAATATCCTTGGGGTACTCTTCATATTATGCCCTTGAGTTCGGAGGTGAAAGGGAATAAGGCAGACTTTTTGCAATCTTCTGTGAGCAAAGAGGAAATCCATCTGAGAGTTGCTCCTAGATGCCTATGTTGTGCAGCTTTGTGATGAGTGTGTAATAAAAGACCATATAGAAGGCTGCCAACAGGTCTAGGAGGATTAGACCTGCAGTTTCTCTAAGGTCGAGTAAGCCTCGGAAGTCTTCTGTAGCCCTGATTAGTTTTGTCTTGGTGCTGTGGTTGCTGCAGGATCTGGATTGGGAGGAGTCGAGTAGGAGGTTCCATTCCTTATATTGTAATGATTCCTCATAACTCCTTCCTTATGCCTCTGTACATACTCCGTACCCATGCCTATATCCTCAGATGCTCTGCATTAAGCAGCTAGAGGGCTCTCCTACCCATGCCTATATCCCTCTGATGCTCTGCATCAAGCCGTCAGAGGGCTCTCATAATGGTAAAACCCACCCCTACTACATGCATCAGCACTACCTTAACATATGTTTCCTATGATGTAGGTTCTACTGTATTATAAGGCTTATATTATAATACTGCATTCATATAAACGATAATGTTTTGAGTTTTACTGTATTATAAGGTTTGTATTGCTGTAATGTTTTCACAAAGTCTTGTACAAATCAAACGCTTGTTTGAGAACACGGGCATTTAATGCCACACCTGTGTTCTGGAAGGCACTTAGCCTTCTGGATTATCGGAGTACGTGCAAATGAAAAAGACGCTTACCTGTTTTCCTGCTGTTATGGTCTGCATCTCCACGGCAACGGCAACACGCTCTTCAGTCTTCTCTCCGCTTAAGAGACATGTTGCAAAGAAAGAACAATGTTAGCTAGCCTCATGGTACCCATCGCAAGTAAGAGCTGAACTTATTTAATTAGCATATTTTTCGGAAACGCTTTTGGAAACTCTTGAACTGATTGAAACTCAGAGTATTGGAACTTAGTAATTTGAATGCATGCCTTTATTATGCCCACGACCTTGGATGAAAAGGTTCAACAGTTTGTACTTTTGTTTTTGACCAAGACATCTGAATATCTATAGAGCCAAATGCATTGCGAAGGCCAGTTATGCGAGCATGATATGGGGACATGCTCGGTGGGAGGCCCTGCAAATAGCTGAAAATACCTTCATGAGACAGGTACTCTTATTTAACCCTGGGCGTAGTTCGCATAGTAGCGCTACGTGTACCTACGCGAAGTGCACTTTGCACTACACGAGCTACGCGTAGCTATGCGAACTGCGTAGTGCACTGTGCAAAATGCTGTTTGCACCGATTGCACAGTGCCGGATGCTAATCCGCACTGTTCAATCAGTGCAAACCGTATCTTTCACAGTGCAAGCGGTTGTTTTCTCCTGCCCGAGTAGATTTCTACTCGAGCTGCAGCTTTCTCAACGTGGACTGGTACTTTCTCATCTCGAGCGGTTGCGAGCATATGCGACCACTCGCAATGGGAAACCTGACCTCCCCGTGTTGGGAATCTAGCCGGGAGGTTTATTTTCCAAGCTCGCGATCGGTAACTTGATGTTGCTGATCGCGAACGAGGAAAAAGTCTTGCCAGGATGTAATTTTTCTCACTTGGGGTCGCCAACTTGACGTTGAGGACCGCGAGCAAGCAAAAAATGACCGCAATGTGTATTTGCAATGTGCTACGTGCAATTCGCGTAGTGCGAAGTAGCGCAAACTTTGCAAACTACGCGAGCATAGCATAGTACTTCGCCCAGGGTTAGTCTTATTACCGCAATGTGCCCCATCTTATTTTGTGCATTAAGATTTGGGAATGGCTTTTTCCGCCTTCCCCCATTCAATTCAGAGGCCACCGAAGTCATCTGCGGCGTACCACAAGGATCATCTCTCAGTCCCACCCTTTTCAACGTTTACATGAGTCCCCTCGCATCCATCGCACGACAACACAACCTCAACATCATCTCCTACGCAGACGACACCCAACTGATCCTCTCCCTCACCAATGACCCAAATATCGCCAAAACCAATCTCCACGAAGGAATGAAAGAAGTAGCCGAGTGGATGAAAAACAGCCGTCTAAAACTAAACTCGGACAAAACGGAAGTCCTCATCCTAGGATCATCCCCCTCTGCCTGGGACGACTCATGGTGGCCTCCGGCCCTGGGTACAGCACCCATTCCCACAGATCACGCACGTAACCTGGGCTTCATCCTAGACTCCTCCCTCTCGATGACCAAACAAGTCAACGCAGTTTCTTCGTCATGCTTCAACGTACTACGCATGCTCAAAAAAATCTTCAGTTAGATTCCCACGAAACAAGAAAGACAGTCACCCACGCACTGGTCACCAGCCGACTGGATTATGGAAATACCCTCTATGCCGGAACCACAGCCAAACTTCAGAAAAAACTCCAACGCATCCAAAACGCCTCCGCCAGACTCATACTGGACATCCCCCGCCAAGCTCACATCTCCGGCCACCTGAAAGACCTCCACTGGCTCCCCATCAACAAAAGAATAACTTTCCGCCTCCTTACCCACGCACACAAGGCCCTCTATGACCTAGGACCTGAATGCCTCAACACGCGACTATCCTTCTACACACCCAACCGTCAACTACGATCTTCCAATCAAGCCCTCGCCGCAATCCCGCGCATCCATAAGTCCACCATGGGAGGAAGATCCTTTTCCTACCTAGCGGCCAAGACCTGGAATTCTCTCCCCACACACCTCCGCCTCACACAGAACCACCTATCCTTCAGAAAGCAACTAAAAACCTGGCTATTCG
This sequence comes from Lissotriton helveticus, assembly GCF_964261635.1. NCBI lineage: Eukaryota > Metazoa > Chordata > Amphibia > Caudata > Salamandridae > Lissotriton > Lissotriton helveticus. Next base: position 1,186,361,131 of record NC_136061.1, on the reverse strand, counting down.
ATAAATAATGCACCTACCCCCCTCAAGCGCCTTGAGACCCTCTGGGTGAGTAGTGCGCTATACAAATTCATGAATTTTAACTTGAACTTGTCTGATGAATTGGCTTTTTGCCCCCTAGCCTTGTGGCTAAAGATCTGGGCAAAGTAAGAAAAGGCCCTTAGCAAGGATATTCTAAGGGACTGTCTCTCTCTTGAACATGTTAATCGTATCAGCTGGCTAAAGTATGTAAGGGAAGGCCTTTGTAGTCTGGGAAGGGTGGACTTATTCGCCAAACCAGAAGGCACTTGCACCCAGATTCATGAAGGTGCCATTCTGCGAATAGCAATTTGCGAGAAATTGCGATTCGCAATTTGAAATTCGCAGATTGGCATTCATGTAGAAATGCGATTGAAAAAGCGAATCGCAACCGGCCGCAATTGCCGATTGCGATTTTGCCACAATCGCTTAAATTTTGCAGAATCTGCATTTTTCCATGTAGAAATTGCGATCTCGCAATTAGCGAAATCGCAATTTGCGATCTCGCTAACTGCGAGATCGCAAAAATGGGAAGTCGCATTTCGAGCCCATTGATGACATCACAACCAGGAAGTAGGCTTTTCCCACCCACAAACACAACACAGAGCCAGAGAGTGGAAGCAGCATTCTGAGGAGCTCCAAACCTTTGACTGTGCAGCACCTCAGCAGGACACATATCCTCAACATGTCCCAGGATGCAGCAGGGAGCAGTGGGCAGGAGAGGAAGCGAAAACTCAAGTTCTCAGAACTAGAACTGGAGCATTTGATTGAGGGTGTCACCAAGGACCATGCACGCCTCTTCGGCAAAGACTCCCGGAGGGTGCCAGAGGCAGACAAGCGCAGGATCTGGCAGCGCATCCGCGATATAGTAAATTCGGTCGGGGTGACCCAGCGGCCAATTGATGACCTCAAAAAGCGCTGGTACGACCTGAGAGATCGTTCAAAGGAGCGTATTGCCGAGAGGCTTGGGGAGCGACTGGCCACCGGTGGAGGAGAACCTATAGCCACAAGAACAAAAGTACCTGTCAGTCGAATAACGCCGAGGTGCTCAGAAATAGTGCTGGAGGAAGGAATGCACAGAAGAAACAATACAACAACCAGATAAATCAAAAAATGAATTGACCATCAACATTTGCTGATTAAAGTCCTATCAGACCAACCAAACAAGGCGGGGCCTCATCATGTAGGACACTCAGGCCATGGTCAGTCTACAAATGCCCAGATGTAAATTGGCGATGTATGACTGAGTCATGGTCTGGACACCTCAAAAGTTAATATAGAAATGGTACTGATAGGTGCAGTGCAAACAAAAAAATACATAAATATAGTGCAGTGGCTAAAATGGCTGTCGAGGCAAACAAAGACCTTTATTAGTGCCTGCCTGGACGTCAGATTAAAAATAGTGTAATGACAGCGTAAAATAATCACTGTCCTGCTCGCTTGGTGGAAAACAAAAATAAGGCCAACATGTTTCTGCCGTACTGTGTCAGTACACCGGCATTCGTCAGGGCCAAGCTCTCAAATGCTACTGCAGATCACACTACCTAATGTGTAGAGAAAATCATAAATGTAAATAAACTAAGAGTGGTCGGACACGACCATCCTACCGCATCTTCTGAATCTTGGCAGTGGATGCGAATGGTCTTCCCCATCAAACTGTGGGAAGTAAGCCTCACCTCACCCGGCAACTGCTCGGAAAGACAAGGCCCCGCTCTGTCCGTCGGTACCTCACGGCGGGTTCACGTTTTTGTGGCTGTTGTACTGGGGGTAACTACCTGTGAGGTCGCTAAACTTTCCCTCGGACCCTCCTTTACCTTCTTGTTGTATTGAACCTATAGCCACACCAAATACTCCATTGGAGGACCTCATAGAGGACACCAGAAGCCTGCGTGGGGGTGATCCCGCTGGACTCGTCCCGACCCAGCCAACAATCAGACGGTAAGTGCCATGCGACTGCGATCCTGTCCCCCAACAATGCCCATGACTCCTGAGCTAGCAATATGACATCCCCAACAATGCAGGCCATGCACACCTGAAATGCCCCATTGCATTGTGGTAGGTGTAGTGAAATCATATATCCCCAGTTAGCTCAACACAGCCAGACCTGCCAAATCACAGTAATTCCAAAAGCCAGTCAGGGTAAGCAAGCCTGCATGCATGTATCAACATCGCATGTGCAAGATACATAACATTAATCATGCACCCTTTCACATTACAGGTGCTGTTGAGCAACCCAGCACAGATAGCGAGGCCCTGCACATCGCGGAGACCCAGGAGGACACTGAGGGTGAGGGCCAGTCCAACCAACGACCCGGTCCATCACAGCCACCTGCAGTGCTTCCACCACCACCACCACCCCGTGTGGACAGGGCCACCCCTGCAGCCACAGGTGTCCAGCCAACACCCCAACAGACACCCACAGCAGTGGTACAGGCCCCACCACCAGCGCCTAGGAGGCAGACGAGGCGCACAGCTGGAGCACGAACACACTACAGCGCACTGAGGCGCCAGCAATGTCAGGCCTCAACAGGCACGGGCAGGGCACTCCTACTTCCAGATCCTGGACTGGCCATTGAACGCCGCATGCTGGCGGTGCACCATACCCAGGCGCGTCACCTGGCAGCAATACACACCCAGCTGCAGGCGACTGGCCAAAACATCGCCCAGATGACCGCTGCTGTCAGAGAGAACAGCCAGCTGCTGGTAGCCCAGCAGGACATGACCCGCCGCCGCCACCGCCAACTACTGGCCCGCCTGTCAGCCTACACCAGGTCGAACCACGTTGTTGATAATGCAACGTCACAGCTGGCACGCAGGTCACTTGCCATGCAGGGCCAGATGGTACAGTGTTGCCAGGGTGTGGCCAGGTCACTAGACCTGCTAACAGCAGCAGTGCTGGGCAGCCAGCCCAATGTCCTTGGAGAACCAGGGGGGCCTGACGATGTGAGCGAGGTAGCTTCGACAAACAGCAGTGCATCCTTGCCTGTACGTCGCCGCAGCAGCAGGCACACAGCATCAACTCGGGCCGACACGTCCCTCAGGACCCAGAGAGACGACTTGGTGCGTCTCGTCGCAACCGACAGTGAGAACTTGGACACTCTCGGGGAGGCCATGCTGGACAACCCTGCAAGCCCTCTACCCCTGCATGGGGAGGTATGAAGTAATACTCTCTTCATCTGAAACCAAAGTTACAAGAGGCCAATTTATTGTGCATTAACAATAAATATTTATGGTCTGACTTGAATCAAACTCATGTCATTATTTCATTAGTCATGCATGAGTGCAGTGTCTTGTGAGGGGAATTGGTGCACTAGAAACAGTTATTAGTTATGTGGTTGCGGCACCTGTCTCCGCGTGCATGACGCACATGTGGAGGTGGGCGGTTGTCACCTTCCGACTCACTGCCAGATATCTCCACTGGTATCCTGCGCTTGGTAGCAATGTTGTGGAGTATTGCACACACGGCCACAATGCGGCAGCAGACCTCAGGTGTGTATTTGATGGCCCCACCAGTCTTGTGAAGTATGCGGAAAAGGCTCTTCAATAGGCCAAATGTCCTCTCAATGCAATTTCTTGTGCGTATGTGTGCAGCATTGTAACGCCATTGCTGTGGTGTGGCAGGGTTGAGGTATGGGGTGAGGAGGTACTCAAGTAGACGGTACGCGCTGTCACCTGACGGTAAGAAGCACAGGGTGAGTGCCTGTTCTGCGCAGATACATGATCACAGTGTAGTATTTGGGGGCATGTGTACTTACCTAGTAGATGTCCTTCGCCAAAGTCTCCCCTGGCCAGTCGTGTGAGCATGCCGCTGTGCCGGAAGATGAAGGAGTCATGTGTGCTCCCCGGATATTGTGCCACTATGTCCGTGATGATAGTCTTGGCGTTGCACACCATCTGGATATTGAGGGAGTGGTAGGACTTGCGGTTGCGGTACATGTATTCCGTTTGTGCTGGTGGGCAGATGTGGATGTGGGTACAGTCAATGCATCCAATTACATGTGGGAATTGTGCAATGTTGTAGAATTTCAGCTTGGTGTCATTCAAGTCCTGTTGGGTAGTGGGGAATGAGATGTAGTGGTGTAGCCGGTTCAGCATTGCATCCACGAAACTCCTTAGGCAGCGGGACATGGTGGGCTGGGATATCCCCCCTGCAACAGTGACTATCCCCTGGAAGCTTCCGGAGGCCAGTAGGTGCAGGCTGCACAATACCTGCACATGGATGGGCACGGCATTGGTCCTCCTTGTTGGGTGCTGCATCAGGGGGTCTAGGTCCCGGATCAGCTTGATGATCATTGCCCCATTCAGGCGGTACTTCGAGTAAATTTGCTCATCAGTTTGGCCCAGGAGGGTGATCCGCTGGCGGAATATTCTCTCCTGGATCCTGCTTTTGTTCTGTGCTGCTCGCTGTAGCCTTCGCCGCCTGACCACCATGTAGAGTCCTGGCATTGTGAGAGTCCTCATGCTCCAGCTGCGTCCCCTTAAGTGTGTTTGGTCAGAAGTGCACCTGTTGGTAGTTTTGTAAAGTTATTCTTTTTTTTTAAATTTCCTTAATGGTTACCACCTGGTTTGGGTTCTCCTTAAATTGCGCCTCGCAAATAGCGATTTTTGGTTTTTTTGCTTTTTGCGATTTTTCTTGAATAGCGATAGCGAATATTTAGCGAAATCGCAAATTGATTCGCAGAATCCATGGTATCTCGCATATTCCGATTCGCTAATGGGCTTCTTCCAGGATTCTGCGAATTTATTTGCGATTTCGCTAAATTTATTTAGCGAATTCGCATATTTTGAGTTTTCACTTTCAAGAATTCCTTTTCTTCAAATTGCGCTCGCAATTGCGAATTCGCAGCCATTGCGAGCGCAATTTGGCTTCATAAATCTATCTGTTGGTGAGAGAATTTACCTGGGTAAAAGAGTGTTTTTTCAGAATGTGCCGTTGTGACAGAAAGGAAACAGAGCTGAGTAAGCCTAGCGTGCAAAGGTGTATCATATTAAAAACCATACCAACTATTGAACTATCCCTTTCAGGAATTAAAAGTAATCAGAATCACTTCCTACTGACAAGTTTTCGGCTTGACTTTTTGCATTGCCTTTTGGCCCATCCACAGGGTGCCCAGAGATGGCAGTGTCTCATGTACTGTAGCTCTGATGACCAGTCTCCTCAGGACATGTTGCACTTTTTAATGTTTTGTAGTTTTTTATGAGGTCCGCAGAAAGTCATTGTGGTGGGGTATCAGTGACAGAGAGGATACTAGTACGTTTGAGGGAAGGTTTTATTTTTGTAAACACTCTCCTTTGTCTACTTTTAAGTCTCTCTTTAGCAAACGTTGCAGGGTCCGTCTTGATTCTATGCAGAGGATCCAGTATGAATGGATAACCGGTTTGTGGATAGTTGCTCGGGTGACTCGAGCGTCGGGTACTCCTACAGGACAGCCGGGACCCAGAAAATAAACAAAACAACAAAGATATTGTTTAGGACAATCGTCCTCATTCAGAACAGTATTTCAGGGACCGGGAGTGAGGAAACCAAGTGCTCAAGTGACCACACGGGATCGGCGAGCTATTGTGCGCTGGTGCTCATGAAAAAGGGGAGAGGGAAATAGACTGTACACGGTTCATATGCAGGCGGTTAGGCACTACTTGGAGGGATCGGGTTTTAAACGGTAGTACAGTCTCTTCTCCCAACCCAACCCGCTACTTTGCCCCGCACCTGTTCCAGCCACGCTCCTCCCTTGGGAACGTGGCAGGGCAGCTCGTGGTACCGTTAGCCTCCTGGCTTCTCTGCTGTACTATCGGTACTCCGCCTCCGATCCTCCTCGTCGACTTCTTCCTTGGTAGTCTGGTTTCTCGTCCGTGCTCTCCACTCCCAACCTTCTTCCTCGTGGGAAACGCCGTCCGTCTTCTTCCGGGGGTCTCCTTCCTTTGACGGCCTAGACACCATGACGTCATCCAGGGGAGGAGTCTCCTCCTGAAGGAATCCCCAGTTAAAGGAGCCCTGTCCTTGTTCTTCCTCGGGACTCAATAAAGGCTGGTGATGAGGGATCCATTTGTCCTGCTGGAAGGGGATAGAAGTGGGTGAGAGAGGAACCGCCGACCACCATTCACGTTCAATCGCTGTCTCTTCAGGGTGTCGACCCGCCCCGTCACAGTCATTTATCATTCATATCCTCAAAAAGGTTGTTTTATGAGGTTGAGACCGGCTTTTATCTTTTAACAACTTCTTTCAAATGACACTGTATTGTACATGCTTAGCTTTTTAAGGTCTGCCATCAGGCTTAGGTCAAGCTGTGATTAATCTTGACAGTAGGATTTAATTTACTCTATCCTGTAATTAGATCATAATGGATGTTTTGTATTTTTCTTTGCACATATGTGAATTTTATCATTGTTTTATTAGTTTTATGGTTTTAATTGAGAAACCAAATAAAGTTTGCTGATTGATTGATTGATTGATTGATTGATTGATTGATTGATTGATTGACCAAGACATGGTCGCATAGAAAATTTAGAGAATACTACAAAGAAAACTGTAATCGCGTAGAGCGACATAGTGGGCACCTGACTTTTGTGAGTGTAAGTAAACTCTGTGTACAGAATCTAAGAAAACAAATTGTTTGTTTGTGACTGTGGCAGTGATTGATCCTTCTTTTGTTTTTTCATAGTAACACAAATAGATCTACAATTATTCAATCATAAATCTGTCCAGATTATTCATCCAGAGGATAGATCAGGACTACTAAAAGTTAAGTCTTCTATTCCACAGATGCTAGGAAAAGAATAGTTGATCGAAGGTAGGACATGGACATTCAAGCTCTAATGTTCCATACAGTTGGTGTGGAATGTGTATAGGGATTGACAAAAAGCGTAATAGGGCTAGCAGTGTTTCCCCCATCCAAATACAAGTCATTAGCCCAACCTCAATCCGATTAGCACCTTCCGAATGCTTTCATGGAGACAGTAAGAAATTTAGCATTTTTCTAAATCAATGCCATATTCATTTTATGACACAGCCCAGTGCCTTTCCTGCTGAGGCATCAAATATAGCTTTCATTTTATCTTATTTGGGGGAGATGCAGCCTTATGGTCTGGACCTTAAATTGAATGAGATGATCCTCTTTTATACAATTATCAACAACTTAAAGAAACGATGAAATGTCTCATTGCAAAACATGAGACTAAGTATTCGCTTGCGCACTGCCTAATGCTTCAGTATAGGTTTGTAGTTGAGTTGTAGTGTTTTTTCAATAAGTTCTTGGGGTGCTCCTGGGGTAACGTGTCCACCTTAACGTCCTCTGTAAACATCAAAATGGGCTTCCAATGTGTTTGGTTGCATCCCCCTGTATGCCCCCTTCTTTTTTGTGAAAATTCAATAAAGTTCTCTTATTTCATTATAGATTTGGTATCGTTGTTTATTTCAATAGTTCATCTTCATTTTGTAGTTCATTTACAATGTATCTTTCCGATGTTCAATCAACATTTCCCACATTATTTCATTTCATAATGCTCCAATGCATTTCGAGCCTTTCAGCTCTTCATCAGGGAGCCACTCTATTAAACAGAATTAATGCACACATATGAATACATTTGTTTTTTCATCCATGTGTTGTAATAAACTCAATAATACTAACTGATGTTTCAACATTTAAATCTCCTCATTTGTGTTCATGTGTCTTACGCTATGGTTCAGCGATTAAATAAATGACCTCCAGACTTATTATCAGGTGACTAAGGTGAAAAACAATGCAAGCTTTTTGGTGATGCGTTTTCAGTTTCCCTCTTAACCACAGTGAAACGATAACAAGTTACTTACAGGAATCTTAGATGAGTTTGGTAATGGCTCTTTAAGAGAAAAAGACGATGTGTATTTTTCGTTACTAACTATACCTTTCTTAGCCATTCCATAATCAAATAAAACGGTGTTCATTCTCGTACCCGCCAACACTTACTTAATGTTCCCTTTTCCTTGCCTCCCTTTCGTTCGTTGGTGATGCCGGTTCGGATCATCGGGTTATTTTACTTCCGCGTTATGTGTGATTCAGACATACTGTCTGAAGTAGAAATAGGACTGCATACTTAATCGCCATCTTGGTATGGCTAGGTAACTGTGAGTTTGAACTCTTCATTTACCAAAATATTAGTACAATGATCTGTTCAATTTTCGTGAGATATATTACTTTTTATTGGATTTAGGAGTGTCTTGAGAGGGAATTTTTGGGCGGTTTCACTTATCACGTTATGTGCGAATCAGGCGCGCTGTCTAAAACAGAAATAGGACTACGTTATTGGCGTGGCTCAGTAAGCATTTGTTTAAAGAGTTTCTATGGCGATATGATGTGAGGTTAATGGTTAGTTCTCTCTCGTCATCTGTGGTTTTTTAATTTAGTATAGGGACTACTGGTTTATTGGAAATAATTCAAAAGCTTGTACATTGGTGGTCACGTTGAAGATCAAATTATAGGTGATGCAAAATTTTGACTTATAGATAAATATTGTCAACAATAATCAAAGAAACAAAATCAACTAAATTAAATTAATTTATGAGTAAATGTGGCAACTACTTTCCTTCCCAAGTCCAGAACATACTTTCGATCATTCGTTATAGATTCACAAGTAACAAGCGTATTCCATTCTTTCATTTAAACCATTCGGTCTATATGATTGGAGTTTCATAATCCAGTAGTTTTCTCTCCTGAAGTGGCAATTATTGTTGTCTTTACCTTCTTCCTTCATCACCACTTCAAGTGCCGGAAATCTCAATTGGGAAATGTTATGTTTAGCCTCCATGAAATGTTTTGCGACTGACAATTTTGTATTTTTCGTTCTAATGTTAGATTTGTGTTCATTTATTCGAGTTTTGAGTTTCCTTTCTGTTTTCCCCACGTATACTTTTCCGCAGGGACATTTCAATAAGTAAATCAAGTTTTCTGTGTCGCATGTTGCTGCCACATGGAGTTTTAATTTGTTTCCTTTCATAGGGTGATTGATCTTGTGGCCTCGTATCACACTATTGCAATTGTTGCAGTTCAAACATTGAACTGTACCCTTTGCCTTAACTGATGGTTTTCTTTTTGTTTTTAGTATCTCCCCTAGGTTTTTTTTTTCTTGTGTAAGCAAAAATTGGTTTTTCTGCGAAGCTTCATTTGAAATCCGGTTCTAATATTAGCATGTTCCAATGCCTGTTGATGATTTTTTTTAGTATTTGACTTGCTGTCGAAAATCTTGTGACCATCACCATCCTGGTGTTTATCTGTTTCTCTTTGTGTTTCAAGAGGTCTTCTCGATTTAATTCCAGGCAATCCGATTTGGCTTTTTTTAGTATTGTCGGAGGGTACCCTCTTAGTTCGAACCTTGTTTGCATTTCCATCAGCCTCATCAAGCATTTTTTAGGGTCAGATACTATGCGTTTTATTCTCATCATTTGTGATAAGGGACATTTGGTGGTGGCTGTTAAAGTGCAAAGTGTTGTTTCTATCCGTGCTCTTACGGTAGATAGCTGTTACCAAACCTTCGTAGGTTCTTGTGATAAGAACGCCTAATGTGATTTCATTTTTTGATGTTTCACTTGTGAATTGAATACGATCGTCTATTGAATTCCATGCTTCTAACATTATTTTAGCTTGATCTTCTGTGCCTTCCCATATTAAGAATATATCATCGAAGTATCGGTGATATGCTTTGATCTGACAATTGCCCATGGATGTACCACTCATTTTGCCATTTGAAGTAGCTCTTATACATTATACCCTGTATCAGAGCTAATTCAAATGGCAAAATGAGTGGTATCTACAGCTCACGGGTACATCCATGGGCAATTGTACAGCACCAGCCTATGCAAATTTGGTTATGCAGAGATTCGAAGAACAACACATCTTGTCAAACCCACAGTGGAAAGATCAAATCAAAGCATATCACCGATACATCGATGATATATTCTTAATATGGGAAGGCACTATACTAAATTAAAAACCACAGATGACTCGAGAGATCTAACAATTAACCTCACATCATATCGCCATAGAAACGCTTTAAACAAATGCTTACTGAGCCACGCCAATAACGTAGTCCTATTTCTGTTTTAGACAGCACGCCTGATTCGCACATAAGGTGATAAGTGAAACCGCCCAAAAATCCCCTCTCAAGACACTCCTAAATCCAATAAAAAGTAATATATCTCACGAAAATTTAACAGATCACTGTACTCATATTTTGGTTAATGAAGAGTTCAAACTCACATTTACCTAGCCATACCAAGATGGCGATTAAGTATGCAGTCCTATTTCTACTTCAGACAGTATGTCTGAATCACACATAACGCGGAAGTAAAATAACCCGGAGATCCGAACCGGCATCACCAATGAACGAACGAAAGGGAGGCAAGGAAAAGGGAACATTAAGTAAGTGTTGGTACGAGAATGAACACCATTTTATTTGATTATGGAATGGCTAAGAAAGGTATAGTTAGTAACGAAAAATACATATTGTCTTTTTCTTTTAAAGAGCCATTACCAAGAAATCGCCAAACTCATCTAAGATTCCTGTAAGTAACTTGTTGTTATCGTTTCACTGTGGGTAAGAGGGAAACTGAAAATGCATCACCAAAAAGCTTGCATTGTTTGTCACCTTAGTCACCTAATAATAAGTCTGGAGGTCATTTATTTAATCGCTGAACCATAGCGTAAGACACATGAACACAAATGAGGAGATTTAAATGTCGAAACATCAGTTAGTATTATTGAGTTTATTACAACACATGGATGAAAAAACAAATGTATTCATATGTGTGCATTAATTCTGTTTAATAGAGTGGCTCCCTGATGAAGAGCTGAAAGGCTTGAAATGCATTGGAGCATTATGAAATGAAATAATGTGGGAAATGTTGATTGAACATCGGAAAGATACATTGTAAATAAACTAAAAAATGAAGATGAACTATTGAAATAAACATCGATGCAAAATCTATAATGAAATAAGTGAACTTTATTGAATTTTCACAAAAAGGAGTGTGCATACAGGGGGATGCAACCAAACACATTGGAAGCACATTTTGATGATCATTGCAAAACATGCCTTTGTACATGATGCCGATGATGAACTATTAAATCTCAAAGAGGTTTCATCTGATTTAATTAATAGCATTTCTAAGTTTAATCAGTTGTTAGTAGAAGCTGAATGGCCAGAAGAAAAAGAGTGTCCTTTTTATATGGAGGGCTAAAAGACAAATTAGAAGATATGATAGCCATATTTTAGCACACCCAATGAAGTGTGACAAATTCATAGATTTGGTAGTAAAGTTAAAACATCAGTTAATCAAAAGAAACAAAGAAAATGGTAAATTAGGACATAGGGAAGTTGATTTTAGAGATAGAGGGTCCGGTAAATTAGACAATACCTTCAAAACCAATGTATATTAAAAACAATTTGTGGACCACTCTCAAAAGAAGAGAAAGAAAAACAAAGGAAATTAAATCAATGTTCATATTGTGTTAATTCAGGTCATTTTGTAAAAGAATGTCCTACCCACCCTTTAACCCGACCAAAGCCCACTACTGCTACTGGTTTACAGCAGACGGATAACTGACAAACTCAGCAGAAAAAGAGCCTTTATTTGCTGAGTTTATGTTCTAGTTTGGCCTCCACAACTCCTGGTCCTGCAACTCACCATCTTTCTCAGTATCCTTCTAGTACTTCAATCACAATTTGTAAAGAAGGGCCTTTGGACAGTACATGCTCTGTTGGATTCAGGGACTACTGCCAATTTTATTGATACCCAATTTCTTCACAAATTAGGGTTGAGTATAATACCCAAGAGTGTGCCTGAAGTAGTTAAAGCAGTTGACGGGAGGTAATTAACGTCAGGTTTACTATAGCATCAAAAAGAAGAACTAATTATGACATGTGAGAATTTACATTCTGACCACATCCATTTTGATGTGATAGATGCGCCACAATTCTAATGAATAGTAGGGATTCCTTGGCTTGTCCAACATAATCTTAACATAGATTGGGGCAAAAAAAACGGTGACATTTTTCTCTGATCATTGCACGCATTCTTGCGTTCTGGCTGTTGACATACTACATCAAGTACAAGGTTATGACTTCCCCAAAGAGATAAATAGTGTTTTAATTCTTGAGAGACTACCTAGAGAATATGAAGATCTCTCAGATGTGTTTGATAAACAATAGGCCAATATGTTACCACCCCACTGGGATTACGACTGTAGAATAGATTTAATTCTTGGAGCCATATTACCCTGCAGTCGTATATCTGCTCTCACAGAAAAAGAAAATTAATATTTGCGTACTTATCTATATGAATATTTAGCCAACGTCTTCATTCGACACTCTAAATCCCATGTCGCCTCACCTCTGTTCTTCATACCATAGAAAAGGGTACAGCTTTCTTCTCTGCATCAATTACCACGCTTTTAACAATGTCACTATAAAAAATCAATATACGGAAGCCAAGATGGCGGCTGAGTGAGACCTCAACAACTCACCTCCGCACTGCTCCAACCCTCTGAGGAGTATCAGCCGAGAAATGCGCCCTGACATCGGATGCTAGAATCGCTTGTATCGCTGGTGTGCAATGGATCGTGGACTGATTGAGAAACTAGTTAGTTCCGAGGCTGATCACCGATGCTGAAACCCGTCCCATAGTTCACGTTGGGAAGCGCTTGCCCAGCTGCTGCTGACAGCGATCTACGGCTGGGGCGAAATCGACGAGAGCAGACCTGGGTTGCATAGCAACCTAGATGCCGACCAAGACTTCGGAGAGAAGGGAACGTACAAGAGGCTCGTAATGGCAGCAGCCTGAGGAGGAGCACGGAGCAAGACACATTCCACAGTACCTACCCCGATAGCGGTAACACGGCCTGAGGTGAAAGCTAACGCAAAGGTGGATGCAGAACAAAACAAATTCGGCGCGAATGCCGGTAATAAAAATAAAAATGATGTGAGTAAAAAAGACAAATCCCCCGCAATGAATGCCCCGCCTGCAGTAAGGGACAAAAAACAATCTGTACAGACAACCCACTCCTCATTCTTGGAGAACATGTTGGCTAGCAGTGTTGGCTAGTCGGGAGGCTCTGGAAGGCTTGGGTGTCCGGCTGGTCGCATCGCAACTTTGAGTTTTCTGTACGAACTATCGGAGCCTGATGGGAGCACTTGCTTTGACTAGAGGATGAAACTTCCTTGATTTGGCTGTTTGGGAGATTTCAAGAGACTTTGGGGCCGATTATGATGGCGGACGAACCTGAGTCCGTCCGCCACCATAGAGTAGGAGGGAACCTCCGCATTGCCTGCGGAGTTCTCTCCTGTGCAATTAGGATGTGACCGCCACCCTGGCGGTCACATCCTCTATTTTTACCATTGCGGCGGGTGCGGCTTCAAGCTGCACCCGCCGCAATGGTAAAAGATGCATACATTGCATTTGTATGCAGAAAGCGGCAGGAACCGCTGCATACAAATGCAAGGGGGGACCATAGGTACCCCCATGTGCACCCCGACACCTCATTCACCAAGGGGGCCCGCAACGGGCCCCCAAAGTCAATGTCCATATGCTTTTCCACGGCGGAAAAGCCGCCGTGGAAAAGCATATGATTCCCGCCATCCTAATATGGCTGGCGGTGTCTGATAGACACCGCCAACCATGTTAGAGCTTTTCCGCCGCGGTCGGAAGGCGACCGCGGCGGAAAAGCTGCGGACGGATTTTGAGACCCACCACCATCCTAATTTGGCGGTGGGTCTTTTGTGCCTCCCCAGCGGTTTTCCCGCATCCTCCAGGCCGGCGGTGGCTTCCGCCGGCCCGGAGGATGCGGGAAAACCGCAATCCTAATCGAGTCCTTTGTTTGGAATGCTATGTGTTCGGCTGCGGCTACGGCTGGGTCGCGGCTGACGCTGTGTCTGAGGGCGGGACGGGCTTCAGAGCTGCCGGCGGTTGTTGCGCGAATATCCCGTTCGCTTTTCCAGCTTGGGCTCGGTGCTCTGTGTTGATCCTCAGTTTCCCAGTCGATCTCTGGGCTCAGGACATATTTAACGCGGATAAGCCCTCAGCTGGTCTTGAACCTGGATAAGCCACAAAGCCCCGACGCGGCGGATGCCGCTACTATCGCTATAAATCATCTGCAAATCGGAAATAAAAAGGTGAGAAGGCATAATATTAATATTGCTGAAGGCGGGCTTGTACGGTGGGCAGAGGCGGCCTCAGAAGTTAGGAGAGGGAGAAGAGTATCATCGAGGATTTCCTACGTCAGTAGAGATTTTGGCACCACGCAGCAAAAACTACCTAACCCACAATGCACTGGGGTAGGGCTTCAAAATAATTTGACTATTTTTGAAATTACTCGTAACGCAAAAAAGCGGCTGTAGAAGCTGTATCTCGTGTCAGGCAGTGAGTCACAAGGAAGCCAGGCTTCCGGATATACGCTCAGAAGCAAAGGTGGAAAACAAGCTAGTGCGGACGGACGGCCAGATATTGCACCACTGGCATTAGCTAAATCCAAGACTAAAGACCAGTAAAAAAATACCTCTAAAGCCCAGAAGCCTGTTATTAAGGTCAAACAACCGCCTTCATTAAAGGCTTACTTTAAGTCAGTTCCTGCAGTATTGGAACTTAAACCTTCAGACTGGGGTTCCCCTTTAGAGTTCCCGGAGGGTCTCCATACGTCTAATAGGTATCATCTTTTGGGTCTGTTAGAACAAGATCAAGGTTCTGATCAAGCAGAGTCTTTAAGGGTTCCTACGATGCAGAGTTCAGAGATGGCCGATAAGGAGTCCAGGAGACATGATAGCATCTTAGAAAATTCCAGCACTGATGAATTATCATCTACTCACAACCTTGGGATAGATCCTTCAGCTATATCAGCAACTAGTGTCATAACGATCTCCTCTGGGGATGAGAACAAGACTACTGAGACCCCACTTAGCGATCTATCTGTATTGCTAATGCTGCAGTCTCTAAGCCACGAGGTAAAAAATGGGTTTGTGGCTTCGCAAAAAAATCTGCAAAAAATAAAACTATATTGTGAGAAGCTGGAAGAAAAGTTTGATACATCGGCGGTTAGAACCACTGAATTAGAGTCCACAGTTTCTGACCTAAAAACACTCGCATTTCAACACACCAGGACAATAGACGATCTCCGACAGCGAGAACAGGGGTACCAGGAGAAATTGGAGTCACTAGAAAATGCGCAAAGAAGAAATAATCTGCGCTTTTTAAAAATCCCGGAAGGGGCAGAAGGGAGTAATATTAAGGAGTTTGTGGTTAAGCTTATAAACCAAGCGACTGAAGTCGAATTTTCAGAACAAGATCTGATGAGGGATATCCAACGAGTGCATAGGGATCCCTTTAGACAAAACCCCAATAAAACGAGACCCAGGAATATACTAGTCCACTTCCTGACCTATACTTTAAAGGACGAGAAACTCAATAAGGCGCTCAAAAGCAGTTCCCTATCGGCTGAAGGAATTACTTTCCTGATCAGGTCAGATGTATCATCGATTACAGCATCCAGACAGTGGGAGCTTGGCAAATTATTAGATCCTTTTAGGCAACTCTGCGCCACTGCCCAATTGAAGTTCCCTGCATCTCTAAAAATAATGTATAAAAATAAAATGAGAGTTTTTAAAAGGGTTGAGGAGGCAGAAGAGTATCTTCAACTAGTTACACTGGACAGTAAAGGGGACCAGGGGGAGTGAGACTAAGGGACTTGCGAACTAACAAGCTGACTTAATGACTTAAGGCCTATTCAATAATGGTTTTTCTAAATACTTTAATTCTCGCTTTTCTTTTCTTTTCTTTTGAGTGTTTCCTCTTTTTGCTTTTTCTTTTCTCTAGTAGTTCCATTAAACACATAGACCATCCGGACATCTGAGGATAGAGCCTCAAGGCCTTGAGAGAGGCCAAGAAGAAGGAGGGGTTCCGGGTTGTACAGTGTAGGAGGGGAGGGCACTGGGTGGGGAGCATGTGGGAAAAAAAAGAAAAACAATTGTCTGAATCGTCAGATAAGATGCCTAATCGTTTACACCTACTAAGGAAAATATGTTACAGGATAGGGTAGCCCTGTTGGTATATTTGAAGTTTCTGTCATGGAATTTAAATGGTCTCAGGGTTAAATACAGAAGAGATAGGATATTCCAATATTTTAAAGTTGCACCCGAGCATGTTTTTATTGTGGAAGAGACGCATTCTACGGAGCAAAGGTTAAGGGAAATATGTAGGAGTAAAAATGGAGCCAGCATGTTATAACTACATCACAGCAAAGTACTATAAAGGGAGTTGCAATTTTGATTAAATCAAACCCTGCTATTACACTACTAGAATCAAGAGCCGATAAAAAAGGGAGATGGGTCATAGCAAGGTTAAAATATCATTCTTATAAATTCACAGTGGCCGGATATTATGGGCCGAATTTAGACGATCCGCTCCCTCTTAGAGAACTGTTGGTTGAGCTCCTTGATTTTGATGATCCCCTAATTTTAGCAGGGGATTCTAACTTAGTTCTGGATCCACAGACAGATAAATCATATAAACTCAAGACTTCGCACAATCCTAAAACAAGATCCCTGTTAGTAAATGCAATAAATCAGCTTTGCTTGAAGGATATATGGAGGAAGAAATGGGGTACAAAAAGAGAATTTACTTTTCACAATAAGAAGCTGCGACACAAGTCTAGATTAGATTTTTTTCTAATCTCAGATCAGCTTTGTGAGCTCGTACATGAAGTAAAACACTTAGGAACGCGTATTTCAGATCATTATGCAGTTTCTCTAGTATTGAAACTATCGGACTCTCAGAGCAATAAAAGATGGACTATCGATAGGAGTATTCTGTTGGAGGAGGAGATAATAGAGAAATTGTCGTCAGAGTCTAGAGCTTTTTTCGGGGATAACTTAGGGACAGCTACACTCCCTGTTGTTTGGGATTCGTATAAAGGTTTTTATGAGAGGGATAGTATTGGCCATTCAGTCTTCCAGACATAAAATATATAGGGCAAAGATCTCTGAGATTGAGTTAAAAATTACTACATTAGAACGCGGCCTATTAGATTTAACCTCAACGTCAAGAGCAAATATTCGGGAAGAATTGTTAGGTTGTAAATCACAACTCGAAGGGATTTTGGATGATAGACTTAGAAAGAGATGGCAGGCTAGTTCCCTCGCCCATTTTGAATATTGAGAAGCTAGTGGTAAGCTATTAGCGTGGAAGGCTAAAAAGGAGCAGAAGAGGAACACAATTAAAGAAGTTCAGTTGGGTAACACGGGTGTGATCTCAGAAAGCAGTGCTGATATAGAGGAAGCTTTCTTCAATCACTTTGATCAAGTATATAAGGAAGACTTAGCTCCACAGGAAGACCTAATTCAGGCATGGCTTGCGCAATATGCTGTCCGGCAAATTGATGATCAGGCATCTGAGAATTTAAACAGAGGAATCAGCTTGAAAGAAATAGATGGGGCAATAGAGTCAGCTAAAAATAGCAAGTCTCCGGGCCCGGATGGGCTGCCTGCCAAGCTTTATAAAGCTTTAGCTCCAATAATCTCCCCCGTTCTTCAGATGCTTTTTACATCCATTTTTGAGGAAGGAGGTAAAATCCCTTCTTCTTGGGACGAGGCTACGGTTGTTCTTGTCCTCAAACCTCCTAAATCTCCCTCCCAGTGTGATTCCTATAGACCCATCTCTCTGCTTAATTTGGATCATACATTTTTGGCCAAAATACTAGCAGAGAGATTAAATGGGGTAGATGGCAGATTACTACATCTAGATCAAAAGGGATTTGTCAGGGGGCGGTCTATACAAGATCTGACGCAAGCACTGGTGGGGGCAATTGATCTTGCTTCCCTTTATAAACTGCCCATGGCGATTATAACACTATATGCCACTAAGGCATTTGATCACGTCAACTGGATATACTTGGCTAAAATTCTAGAAAGGTGTAATCTGGGGAGGAATTTCTGCAGATCTATATCTGCATTTTATCATGCTCCAATAGCAAGAGTTTTGATAAATGGAAATCTTTCAGCACCCATAAAAATCAATACAGGGACCAGACAGGGGTGTCATTGGCCGAAAAACTTAGACAAGACCAGCGTATCTTACCATTCTAATATAACAACTGGGAGAAAAAAGTCTCTCTTTATGCTGATGACATGATGCTATATACTTCAGACCCAATTAACGCTATCCCGCTTATTTATAATGCTGCTGCTCAGTTTGGATACCAGATCAATCAGTCTAAATCTGAATGTATGACCTGGAATATAACGACTTCTAGTCCAATTCTAATTTTCAAACATGAAATAAGATGTCTGGGGCTACAAATCACGCAGGACATAGAACACCTGGCTGACAGAACTTTAGCAAAAATCGAGAGAGAGTCCGCTGAATCTCTGAGAAGTTGGTCACTTCTTCCTCTGACTTTAATCCGGAGAGTCAATATTATTAAGATGATGCCGCTCCCTAAATTAATTTTCCTATTCCAGAATATTTTGTTAGCCTTTAAAGAAGCCAAGATAAGCAAAATCCAAGCTAAATGGAATTCTTTTGTATGGGCCTCAAAGGGCATAAGGATCGCATGGAAGAAATTGCGTAGAAAGAAAAGCAAAGGAGGGCTTTGTGCTCAAGATTTGAAATTTTATGCCTGGACTTTGTTAATGAAGGCGGGGTTAATGCTATTTGACATTCCAGATAGGACAGAAACAGGCATTATGTTTTACACGATGTTATCGGGGGGTTCATGGAGGGGCTCAGGGTTTCTTGCTGAAGTTCGGGGATCCGCGCTTTTTCAAAAAGGTTCGTTTAAAGGTGTTGAGAGATATGGCCTACATCTGGGCCAGGGTAAGAAGATCGCTCAGCATCCCATATTATTCTTCTGTGGCTCCCATTTGGGAATCACCTGGCTCTCCGGAGTCGACTAAAGACTCATTTATTACCCCTCTTTTGGAGGCTAATATAAAATCTTGGGGCCAGCTATTCCCGGAAGGGTTGTTGTTAAGTTGGGAAGAGATCTCTATTCTCATGGACAATAACTTATCCAAGTTCAAATACCTACAAATTAAGAGCTGGAGTCAGGCCATCACAGTTGAAATTGGTGCTAAGACAGTGTTCGAGGAATTTCTACTGAGGAGGTCCAGGCGGATAAAAACATCAATTCTGTACTGGACTAATCTGGAAGCTGAAGATGGGGACTTCTCTTTGCCGGCTCAACTATGGGGAAACCAAGTTTCGGATCTTGACTAACCCTGGGCGTAGTGTGCGTAGTGTGGCTCCGCGGAGCTACGCGAAGTGGGCGCACAACTACGCCCACCCGCGCACTCCGCGTAGCCCCACTCCGCGCCGCCCGCCTCCCTCCCGCCCTCCCTAAATACATAAATAAATGTATCAAAAGCTTTTAAAAACACTTACCTTGTCTGCCGCGTCCCCGGGGCTCCCTCTCGCCGTCCCGCTGTTCACGCCGCCACCGAATCGGATCCTAATGCGCATGCGCGGGCGGCCACGCATGCGCATTCCTCACGAGAAATGCGCATGCGCGGCTCCCGCGCATGTGCATTAGGATCCGAAATGGCGGCGAGCATCGCGGGACGGCGAGAGGGAGCCCCGGGGACGCGGCAGACAAGGTAAGTGTTTTAAAAAGCTTTTTATACATTTATTTATGTATTTAGGGAGGGCGGGTGGGAGGCGGGTGGCGGCCGGCTACGCTCCGTCTGCGGAGCGCGCGTAGTGCCGCCTGGCTACGCCGGCTGCGCAAAATGCGTAGGAGGCGGCACTCCGTGCACTCCGTGCACGGAGCGTAGCTGGCCGCCCAGGCTTAATGTTGACTTGCAGGATTTATGGCAAGTATCCTTTGATCTACTATATATTACAGTCTCTCCCGCCAATTTAAAGCGCAACCATCTTTTTTCTCTTCACAGAGTATATTGGTCTCTGGCTAGGCTGGCAACATTTTCTAAGGGTCCCACTCCCTGTTGCCCAAAGTGTAAGCAGGAAAAAGATGATGACCTTCACATGTTTTTAACATTTCCTGTTCTAAGAAATTTT
This sequence comes from Lissotriton helveticus, assembly GCF_964261635.1. Classification (NCBI taxonomy): domain Eukaryota; kingdom Metazoa; phylum Chordata; class Amphibia; order Caudata; family Salamandridae; genus Lissotriton; species Lissotriton helveticus. Next base: position 1,186,341,087 of record NC_136061.1, on the reverse strand, counting down.
TGAGCCACGGTAGAAGAAGGTATGGAAAAGCTGTTTAATTTTGATATACAGGTTAGTATATCGCTTGTTTTTTTTAAGCATTTTTTCTAATTATGAGGAACTCCCTCAAGACATCAATTAACTGTCTTTATATTTCATTATTTTGGCACGCAGAGAGATATGCAAACTCTGGGTTAATGACCCTGCACCTTCATACCTAGATTGGATCAGGGCAATTAAGCATACACCTAATTTAGATAAGTTAGTTTGGAAGAGAAGGAAGCATTTTTGGATCCCCTGTATCGAATCATTGGATAGGATGTAAACGATCTTGTCCAATGATTATGCCTTTTTGCAGAATGAGCTACCCTGAGATCAGTTCAAGGGCTCGGAAAGATAGATGAACTGAATTGATTTTATTTTCTTTGGTACCGTCTGGTATCCTGTGGGTATCTGCAGAAAGAGCAGCCATTAAGATCTTCAGAGTTTAAGGAGGCGCCTCTCTGCTGGGTAGTAGGTGGCACAAACCTTTTACTCTGAGAATATCTTTTTTTTGGCGTATGAGGACAAAAAAAAGACAAAAAAAAACAATCTGTACTTACAAGCCTGTTTCCCAAGAAAACTAATAAAGATCTAAATGCTGAGGCTGGTGGCACAAAGAATATATCGGGGAAGTAGAGCAAAGGCAGAGGGTGATCCCAGAAAACGTGCCACAAAACAATGATGCACGATTATTATGGGGATCAAACGATGAGATTACTGTTTTGCTTACGGACGATACAACATTAAATCCGCCGCAAAAAAAGCAGGGGATTCTCGATAATGGGCCACAGGCTACTGCTACTACACCCAATTACCCCAATGGTGTCCAAATAAACACAGATGGAAAAAGGGAGAGACAAACGGTCTTAATGTAACCGAACAAGTGGCACAGCCTTCAGACAAACAGGCAAAGGGTATGCAGGAAGCCATTCTTCTAGACAATACTGAATTGGGCTACATGTCTCCTGATCCCGCCAAGAACTTCTTTTCATTAAATTAAGAGTCCTATGACTCTGAATTTATGGACTCACATAGTGGCAGTAGCGATGATGGGTGTATGGATACATCCACAAGCAATGGCAGCCAATACGGAGACAAAAGGTTGCATAGGAAATCTAAAAAGGTTTCCGAAGGGAGGAAACATGATCGGAAGGTGGGTACAGAGGAAAATAAGGAAAGAGAGAAGACCCCACTCGTTCCAGGGAACAGGGTACAGTAGACAACAAAGTCAAAAAAGGAATCCCTGGAATTATTACCTTTATACTCACTCTCTCATTTATTGTATATTTCATATGTTCAATGAACCTTAAAATAAATGTAATTATCAATTTGCCACACTAGAATGTAACGTTTACAATCTTCTTTATTTGATCATATAAAAGTGGAAGAAAAACGTTATATCTCCTATTTTAAAATTCAGAAAAAGTTTCTGAAAACATGCCTAATTAAAACATCATCAAAGAGAAAGGCGTGACATGACATTATATACACATATTCACAGTATCTCATCAGGTCTATACAAATTAAAAATTAGAAAAGGAAAGTTTTTGTCCTTTTTTTAAAAACAAAAAGAGTACAATATGTTACAATAACACAGTATAACAGTTTATCACAATTTAAAACTAAAAATAAATCTAATCATCACAAAATCACAGTACATTAATACAGAACCCCTTGCTCACAGTAGCTTGAGATATTCTTGCTACACATTTACATGATCCAGAAAAGCCTATCCATTTCTAATTTAGGGGAGTACAGTACCAATAATTTATGGATATCTGTTATTCCCTGGGCTCTATTTGGATTCTATTTACAGAACAGTGTGTCGACGCGTTTTGGTGTCAAAGACATGGATATTGTAACACCTTCTTCAGGACAGGATAAATCTTGGGGTCATCGTTTCCAAAATTTAGGGTATCCTTCTGTGTATATAGAAAGATAAATGTCAGGAGGGTGACATATTGAGAGATCTTTTCTTATCATCATCTGTAACATGTTATTTGCTTAATCCCTATTTGTTATCACAGTCATGTGCATATCCCAGTAACATCTTGATGTTTTTTTGAAACAGAAGAATACTTTTCGTTTTGTATAAAACTTCCATTTGTTCAGAATAATCTTAGTTCACATTTTGTAGAGCCTGAGGAGTACTCTCTATTTCCCCCGTTACATTTTAGTGTTGGTTTCTTGATATTTTTTGATATGCATTCACACTTTTAAACCACCCATTCTCACCTCTATTAGCTCCTCAATTTGTAAAGGAAAATTGGGAAGGAAAAGCACTCAGTCGAATTTTAACTTCTATCCGTTCTGCTGATATGCTTCAAACTTTAAGTCTGTCTGGCTGTATAAAAATAGGCGATTTAGATGTTGGACATACTTCTCAGTTTTCCATTCCATTCACACCCATTCAGCCATCTATTGTATACTCGCCTTTCTTTTAGAGGACCCAAGCGGTGTCTTATCCCAGGAGGTTTTTTCCTTTACTCATTCCGGTTAAAAAAGATCTGTATATATAAATATATGGGGTTTTAGATATTCCCTTCTTTCGCTACGCTCTAGTTAATGACTTTGTTAGGTTATTGATTACCTCAGATTTATGTCGATGGACTGTATACTCTCTATCTTGATTATTCCATTGAAGCTTCTGGGCTAGTGTATTATCAGGTACCAAAGTTTACTGTTGGGGCATAAAATATTGCTTCATTAGTCTAAGTATTGGGAAGTCATATAGGGATTTAATCCTCTTTTAGCTGTCTGTGTTATTACCTTAAAAAATGTGGCACACTTCTTACCGAGGGATAAAGTGGTCTTGATATCTCGTCCACTGTTGTGGTCCCCACTTTCCTTGAACTGGATATGTTTTAAAAGGAAGCATTGTAAATTATAGGACTGTTGTTTGCCCGCCGAGCTTTCTGTTATATTTACTTTAGCGGGCCTGCTCCCTCTCATGGATTTATTTGGCTAATATTTCATGTTTATATCTGGCCTATATTTTTCCTTTCTTGCGGTGGATTTACCATTATTCCTACATTTTTTCGTTTGTACACTACGGCCTTTTATTATATGTCGGCCCTTTCTGTGACACTTCATGTTCCCAGTGTTTTCACTGTTTTCACATCTCAGAGACTATTCACCTGTTCTCTAGCGTCTCTGTTCGAGGAGCAGTTTTACATAACAAAAAATCTATCAATGTCTTCCCGTCCACCCATTTATCCATCTAAGGCCCTGATTTCTGTCAATAGTTGCCCGGGTCTAAAAACACAGCATATCTTCTCGTATACCACCAATCGGCATCAGACTGTTTGGTATTAACAGGGTATAAGACCCCAGTCTAGAACCCCGATATATCTACTCTCGTAACGTTCTTGGGTCACAAACTAACCTGATCGGTTGTAGGTCCGTGCTTCTGCCTCGTTTTCTCTTTCGAACATCCGCTTTCCCCCGTTCTCATTTTATAATGCTGACACTAACTCGGAACTATCTACAGCTGTGTCGGTAACTTCGCGCATGCGTATACGCTCGCATTTCCATGGTATTATATGTCGCCATCTTTGAGTGGGTTTTTTGAATAAACCTAAACGGGAGTATTTTTAATTAAAAGCTATCTACCCTATCTCCCCATTGAAGTTTATCTTGTCTTCTCGTATTGCCCTCGCTCATTTAATTCTTACCTTTGCCTGCTAACTCCTGGGTTAGCATCCTAATATACCTTATTTATATATCCTTGTGTGCCATATTCATCTATCCTTTTATACCATACGTGTCTATATATATCCTGATTGTCGTTTCTTATATATTAGCCTCTTAGTGTGACTTCTTAGTCTTTATTACGGGTATGTGTTTTATTGCACTGATGTTCTAAGTGTTCACCACCTTAGGTAAAATCCCCTGTCCCGAATACGGGTTATTGTTATATTTAAAATATAGCCATTATTTTTCCAGTGTATAGTTTAGAATAAGCGACATGATTTCGGATATTAACCCATATCCACATATGTTGTCCTGTAGTTATCTTCAGGTTGATGCTGGTATACCGTGTATTACTATCCCTAGGAGTCTCTATATTGTGATAAAGTCTTCTGTGTGTGGATCGAATCGAATGTTGGTCTACTGGTGAGTGTTTTAGAGCTCAGCTCGAGTTTACATCTATAAGACTTTTACTCTCTGTATTAGTTTGTTCATTTCTTTGGGGCATTACATACCCTTGGACTGGCTCATTGAACACTTTTTGCATACAGTTATGGTTCCTATAGAGTCACCTTCTCACATCTTATTCTCAAGTTGATATTTCTGCTGGTTATTTATGAATTGGGATTTCCAACTTTTTATATTATGGTCTCCCAATCCTCTCGTGAATTCAGTCCACATTTGATGGTATTGAATTTAATCATATACCACTGTTCTTGTTGTTTCCTTCTTCTTTTACTGTCTCCCATTCCAATTTGTTCCTTTATTTTTTCTAGTATCACCCAGCGTATTTCTTTTTCACTATGGCCCTGTTCCTTCCAATGATTTACTAGCGGGGCATTCTCTTTATTTGTTTTAATTGCAGATTTGTGTTCCCCTATTCTCAATCTCAGCTCCCTGCCTGTTTCCCCTATGTAGCCCTTCCCACAGGGGCACAGGATCAGGTACACCACATTTTTGCTTCTGCAATTGTTGAGAGTGTTTATGTTGTGTTTGGCCGAATTTAAAGTCACTTCCTTAGTTACTAGACATAGGTCACATGCACTGCATGTTTCACATGTATTATTTCCTACTGTTAGTATAAAGGAATTTAAACTCTTCCTCATTAATTTCCCCTTTAGCTTTGGCAGTTTGTAATAGTTTTTCCACTTCTTTTTTTAGGGCATCTAATCTATTTTGGGATACTCTAGTGTAGTGTTGCTCATTGGACAGTAGGGACATCACTCTTTGGTTGTAGTCGTCAGTGTTGAAGACCACAACCCCCCCTCCCTTGTCCGCTGGTTTTATAGTTATTTGGGTGTCCCTTGATAATGAGTCTATAGCTTCTCTCTGGATCTTATTAATGTTGTGGTTATGGTATTGTTTTTTAGTCAGCAGGTTCCCTATTTCTATTTTGACTATAGATTCAAAGATTTCGATGTTTTTATCCACCATCCCGATACTTGGTGTAAAAGTTGATTTTGCTCTTAAGCCTGAGTCTGTGGGAGGTGCTCGTTCTTGCCTGTTTTCAAAAAAGCGACAAAGTCTAACTTTTCTGAAAAAGGCCCTCAAGTTTTTTTCCAGTTGGAATTTATTGATGCCTGCCGTGGGGACAACATTAAATCCCATCCCTAACACTTGTTTTTCCGTCTCTGTTAAGGTTCTTTTGGACAGATTTATAATGGGAGTTGTTTCTAGTACCAATACACCTTGTTCCTGGTTTTCCTGTATTCCTGAGGGGCCTGGTTTTTCTGATATTCCTGATCTTGTTCCCTCCCTATAGGCTTCCGTGTGTAGGGCCTCCTGCCCCTGTTCGAGAATCCCCCTTGGGGTCTGTTCGGGCGCTGTCCTAAAAAACCATCATATTCCCTATTTTGGTGGGTGTACTCGCCTTCCTCCCTTTGTGGCATTTCTTCATCCCCACTGCTTTCAGATGTGCCCGAGAAATTCATGTGTCTTGGTCTTCTGGATTGAAATCTTACTTTGGGTCCCCTTTCCCATGTCTGCTCCGGCGTTTCAACATAATAGTCTTTGTTTAGAAATGGATATATTACCTCTTGACTAAACTTATTTCAATCTTTCCTCAGCTTTTGGGTTTTTCTATTAGTTAAATATTCACAGTATCCATGCATGTCCTGATTTATCTCTTCTATCTTTTTCCTAGCCTCTTCTAAAGCATTTGTATCAATGAGGATTTTTTCAAGCTCCTCTATTTCCCTTTTCTCTATTAAAATTGTGCTTTGGGCTGTTTCTATTATTAAAAGCATCCAATCTCTACTACATCGGTTAGAGATGAATGTCCAGGTTTCTAAAAATTTGGGATTATTAACGAAGAGGCCAGGCTCATTACGTATTTGTAGGCCTATTGGTATAGTTCCCGCCCTTACGTATTGGGTCATGAATTCTGCATGGAGTTCTGTGCGGATTATTTTCTTTTTTAAGTTTACTAATTGATTCCATTTTTTCTCCCCCGTTTGGGACCACAGTTATGGTGCTGCCATTTTTATTTGAGCTAAGTATTTTGTTTAGTTGTTCTTCACTGAAGCCAAAGGTCCTCAGTGTATCCATTTTCCAATTGGATTTTGGACTATTCGTTTTTTCGGGAAAAACTTGTAAGTCCTACACAAATCTGTCTCTCCAGCACTAGGCTGTACACATAAGTTAAGGAAAGAGAGAATACCCCACTCGTTCCAGGGAACAGGGTACAGTAGAGAACAAAGTCAAAAGAGGAATCCCTGGAATTATTACCTTTATACTCACTCTCTCATTTATTGTATATTTCATACGTTCAATGAACCTTAAAATAAATGTAATTATCAATTTGCCACACTAGAATGTAACGTTTACAATCTTCTTTATTTGATCATATAAAAGTGGAAGAAAAACGTTATATCTCCTATTTTAAAATTCAGAAAAAGTTTCTGAAAACGTGCCTAATTAAAACATCTTCAAAGGGAAAGGCATGACATGACATTATATACACATATTCACAGTATGTATAGGAATTTTATCTCATCAGGTCTATACAAATTAAAAATTAAGTGTGGCATTCTAGTGTGGCAAATTGATAATTACATTTATTTTAAGGTTCATTGAACGTATGAAATATACAATAAATGAGAGAGTGAGTATAAAGGTAATAATTCCAGGGATTCCTCTTTTGACTTTGTTGGGTACAGAGGAAGAGCCTGAACTCCGATGGGACTATTCAGATACCCAGCCGCTCTCCCTATCATGGCGACAGAGAACAACGAGCGCATACAAGAGATGACAAGAGGGCACTGACACCCATAGAGATCCAGTACAGCCACCCGAGTCTACACTAGCAATAATTTTACAATCACTAAGTGTATTTCAGAGCGAGGTCAAATCAGAAAACTGGCTTGCTCGAGTGGCTGCAAAAAGCCTGCAGGGCTGAGTACGCAAAATTGGAAAGACCTGCACTGAAATTGCCGGAAGAATAAGCATGGTGGAGAATCGGACAGAGGCACTGGAAAACACAGTGGATACCCTGAAAACCCAGGTGACATCACAAGAAAGCGCGGTGAACGACATCATGTGGAAACTCGAAGAGGCAGAAAACCGCCAGCGCCAAAATAACCTGCAGATTCATGGGATCCCTGAGAACAGCGAAGGGAGCGATATACATACATTTACCATTAAACTCTTTAAGAATGTGTTCCCAGAACTGGCACATTGGGATCGGGAAAAGAAATCCAGCGAGTGCACAGATTCCCACTTTCAGTTCCCAAGGGTCCTCGCACCGATCAATCCTTTCCCAGAGTTATTCTGATATTTTTTGGCAACTTTTTAATACGACAGGCAATATTAGTCCTTGCTAGGGCAAATAAAAAACGGAGCTGGGAAAACTTTTCATTTTTTGCGAAACCGGATTTTGCGCATGCCACGGTGGAGAGACGATGGAGGCTACGACAGCTGATTACACCCTTCCAGAAAGCCAGGGCTCTTGCTTATCTCCAGAGCCCTGCTAAACTGAAAGTAGTATCACAGGGCCGAACTTTGTTTTTCACCTTAGAGATATAGGTAGTGCAGACCCTGAAATAAATCATCACAGGGAAAATGGGGGCTTCAGGGAGTAACCGATAATCCTTCTACATAAGACGGAATATTTCTGTAGTATATAGATATCGGTATATCAGCATAGTTAATCAAGTGCTCCCTGTCCCCTTATCTCACTCTTCTTCTTTTGTCTGGATTGCTTCTCATTTTTTCACTTTTGTTCTTTCCCCATGTTTCTCATGTTTTTTATTACACTTTTGTTTTTTTTGGCAAAATCGGTTGAGGTGCCAGGGCTTTGTTTGTTCTTATGGACCTGAGGGAAGGAGGGGTGTGGTGAGGGGGTGAGGTTGGTTAGACGCTATTACACAGGCTCAGAATTGAGCCTGACGGCTTGAATACTGGTGGGTGGTGGGGGGGATGAAGGGTGGGTAAGACCAAGGGATTTTTTAAAGCACAAGATGGGTTCAAAGGGTGTTGGGTGGAGGAGTCAATGCGCTAAGAGAATTGTAGAAAAAGCATTCGTATGGTGTGAATACTATTACAGTGATCAATTGATGGCTGGTTAAACACTAGAATGGCAAAGCTAAAAATCGTCTTGATTAACATATGTGGCCTTAATGATCTAAGAAAAATACAGAAGGTTGCTGTGGGGATACAGCTAACTGAAGCTAACATTATATGTTTATAGGAGAAGCACATCGAGGGGTTGCAACAATATCTGCTCAAAACACTAGGGTATCAACTCATTATGGCCTCAACGCAGGGGGTGCGAACTAGGAGGGTGGCCTTTCTGGCTAAAGGGGGGCCTTCAATTCGCAAGATCATTATCCGATAAATTTGGACGGTGGGCCATTTCCGAATGTCATTATAACAATGGGGAAGGGAAGATGACACTCTGCACTATAATTGGCATGTTAGTGATGACCCAGATGTGTTGGTCAGCAATGCCAATGAACTAGTACATTGGCCCCTGCCTCTGATTGTGTGTGGAGATCTTAACCTATACTTGCCAGGAGATTGCTCGTTGGGCCCTGAAATTAAATATCAAGGCAGGAAACCGAAAGTTTGTTGGGCACTTAGAGATTTTTGTGTATTATACGGGCTGATCGAGGGTTGGCAACTAAAACACTCTGGGGATCCAGGATTCACATATTATTCCCACCCATACTCCCCGCATGCACCATTAGATTATATGCTCATCTCTAACTCCCTGAAATGTACTTGTGTAATAGATAAACTGCCAAGGTCCTATCGGACCATAACCCGCTAGAATTAAGTTTAGTGTGTAGTAAAAGTAGCCCCACAACAAGGATATGGACTTTTGAAATAGTACTATTGAAGAACGAGAAATATTGCCAACACATGAGGGACTGGATCCCGGCTTTTTTAACGGATAGCATGGATGGTGCATCAGTCGAGGTGGTCTGGGATACCCTGAAGGCAGGTATCCGAGGAGAAACTATGCAATTCTCTTTTAGATCCAACAAAGAGGGGAAACAACAATTGACAACTTTACAGCAGAATTTGGGTAGGGCCAAGGAAGAGCTGACTAAAGCTGCCCAAAAGGGACGGGTGACGGATAATGAATTAGTTCGGGTAGCAATCGCCAGAAACAGTATTTCTGAAATACGGAAAAGGCCATAGCCAAAGCAACAATCTATAAAGAGAAAACTTATGAACTAAGTGAACAAGTGGGTCATTAACTGGCGGTTCGTACCCGAGAGGAGATTTCAGCTAATCTAGTGAAGGAAATCAAGGATCCGGAACTCTGTTTGAGATCTGAGTCCTCTGAAATAAGAGCTTCATTTCAGAGATTTTATCAGGAGCTCTACGAAGAACCAGAAAGGGAACAGGATGATCCTGAGTCATTTTTAGATTTAAATATAGGTAAAAGATTTGAGAAAGAAGATCAAGACAGTCTAAACAATCCCCTCTACTGGGAAGAAATCCTCCTCTCCTTGAACACTTTAGCTATTGGGAAAGCAGCAAGTATAGATGGGATCCCAACGGAGTTTTATGTCAAGTTTGCAGACCACTCAAAGTAATTATGCTGGAATTATTTGTTTATATCTTTCAGGGGGGAAATCCACCTGCTTCATGGTCATCCACTAAGATCGTTGTCTTCCTTAAAACAATAAAGATCCTCTGGAAATGGGGTCATACCGCCCTATCACAGTGATAAACGGGGATTCTAAATTCTTTTCTAAACTTTTAGCCACCCGACTGGCGCCAAGTATATATAAAATTGTGTCAGACCGCCAGCATGGGTTTATCCCAGAGAGATCAACAATTGATCATGTCCAAAGAGCAATCTCCCTGTTTGATTATACAGAGACAACAGGAGACCCTATGGCAATTATACTGCTTGACGCAGAAAAAGCGTTTGACAGGGTCTCCTGGAAATATCTGTGGGCAGCCATGTCGCACTGCGGAATTAGTGAGGGATTCATAAAGGCCTCCCGAAGACTTTACATTACTCCAGGCGCCTACATCTTGATCAATGGGGTCCTATCGGAAAGATTCACTATTACCAGGGGCACCAGAAAGGGGTGCCTTTCCTCTCCTCTTCTATTAGCAATTTATATCGATCCATTTGTGCGCAGGCTAGAAAATAATGTGTTAATACCACCTATCCAAGCAGGTATTCATGATACAAAAACTCTAGCATATGCGGACGACATCGCACTTGTCACCTGCGACCCTAGCTGGGCTATAAATGTGATAGAAGAGGAGGCCCAAAGGTTCGGAGTAGTCTCCGGATGCAAACTCAATTCCGGTAAAACCCAGATAGTGCTTAATGATAAAATTAGGATGAGGGATACAAGAGCTACAGCTAAAGCCATGTTCCTAGGTGTGAACATAGGTGCAAAAATAGAAAACATAGTGAGTATCAATATGGACCCACTGATCCATCGTACAAAAAAAGAATTGGTATGATTGAATAATTTACATTTAACCATAGGTGGCAGATGTAATGTAGTCAAAATGCTCTTTCTATCCAGATTTTTATACTTTTTTAGGGCTATATGTTTGGAATGTTCTCCCCAGCTATTTAAAACCCTTGAGTCTATGTTTTCAAGGTTCATTTGGGGATATAAGAGACCTTGTAGGGCCCTTAGAGGGATCACACTATCAAAGGAAAGAGGGGGATTGGCAATGCCCAACTTTAAGCTGTACTATGGGGCTACCGTATTAGGATACTGTGTGACACTCATCTTCAAAGAACCTAATGGTTGTAACATGCCGACCCCATAAGAAATCATACTGGGGAAGGACTGTGAAGGATGTTTTTGACAACACGTCAATAAAAGCTACTTCAAGAAAGTTACATTTAAGACCATATCTAGCATATACAAGGTGTGGAATAATGTTCGGAAACTACTTGGGCTTGGGCGCTACACTTACTATACCCCCTGAGGAATAATAATGATCTCCCAGAGATTTTCCAAGACAGCTGTATGGATAGGGGGATCGCGGCAGGGTTGCAACAGCTTGGCTGCTTTTACACACCGACTGGGTTAAAGACATTTGAGGAATTGTGCACTGAGTACGATATCAAGCATAGTTTTTTTTTTTTTATTCCTACAGATTAGAGATTTTTTATCATAAAAAGGGGGAGGTCGGTTAAAATTCCAAACTAGTCAAATTATAGAGAATCTATGTAAAAAATCTACTCTTAAGATTGGGGAAATGTACAAGGCTTTGAATTCTTTATTTCCAGATGACATGGATAAACAGTTGGCTGTTTGGCAGGTCAAACTAGGAGTACGGCCACAAATCCCCCCTTACTCCTATGAATTATCTCGGACATGCTTGATGTCAATAAAACTGCAAGCCCAATTTTATAAAAAGTTTTTTTCTTTGTACTATGCCCCCTATAAATTGCAAAATGGGGGACCGGAAAGGGAACCACATGCCCGCGCTGTACATTGTTTGAGGCTGACATCAGCCACATGTTTGCCTCATACAATGCATTATCAAATTTGATAATAGAAATATCTTGCTTTTTATCGATGCATATTTCAAATAAGAATGAGTATTACAACAGAAGAGATCATGCTGGGGGTAGCAAATTATAACCGACCAAAACGTATGCAGGTGCTGATCTTTGTGGCTATGGCCGTTTTACGGCTCTGTTTAGCTTCATCATGGCTGGACCAGAATCCACTGGCATTCTCACAATGGAGGGCTTGGTTGCTTGCGACATGTAGCCTAGAGGTGTCCATTTATAAAAACAAAGGGCATAGCAAAGGAAAAAGAGGCTTGATGATCTGGGAACCATTGCTACATTGGATTCAAAGCCATACTTAAGACTGACTATTGTTCCACATAGATCTTGGGTATATTATGATGCTTTAAGTATCCTTCGAAGAAGTGTCTATTCTGTGACAAATGGTAACGATAATATGTATAGTTTACCATTTCATATCACACCTTTTGTACACAATGGAATATCACACCAAACTATGGGGCCCATTAGGATGGCGGGCAGATTGCCCCACCAGGCAGGCGGTAGCCACCGCCGGCCTGGCGGGGCGATCCGCCCGCCATCCTTGCTGCAATGACCCCCCGCCATATTAACATGGCTGGGGGGTCCGCGGCGTACGGAAAGACCGTCTGCCGCTTTTCTGCCCCGGTCGCCTTGTCTACAGACACCGCCAGCCATATCAGGATGGGCTTCATCAGATGCCTTTTCGTGGTGGCATAAGCATGCGGTCTTCACTTTGGGAGCCCGTTGCAGGCCCCCATGGTGAAGGCAAGTTGGGGGGTGCACATGGGGGGTACCTGTGGTACCCCCCTGCATTTGCATACACAATGCAGCAGGCACCGCTTGGTGCCTGCCGCTTTGTGTATGCAAATGCAGAATAAGCATTTTTAACATTGCGGCGGGTGCTGGTGTAAACACCGCCCGCCGCAATGTTAAACATGCATGATGCGCCCGCCACTGTGGCGGGCACATCCTAATACCCCCCACGGGACCCCCAGCCTTATGGCGGGCGGTCCCTTCCCCCGATGGGATGGCGGGCTGACTAAGTCCGCCCATCATCCTAATGACCCCCCATGTATGTTATAATTTGATTCTTTCTTATCTCTGGTATGTTTCTTGGTCTTAAGGGTGGGGGGGGGTGTAAAATGTAAAAAAGTGAATGAAGATATAAACAAAAAAATCAATATACATTACCCTTAATACCATCTTTGTTTGATCAGATAAAAGATGCCACAGGATCTGCAAGGAGCCTATCATCTGGTGCAAGTTCGCATGGGCAATGAATGGAAGAAGGCATATTTTAATGGAATTTGGTCTTTAGGAATACCAAGCTATGCCCTTTGGATTCTGCAATGCTTCTGCAGTATTTTAGTTTTTTATTGATGAGGTATTAAGAGAATTTAAAGGTGTGTGCTGTGTAGTCTATATCAATGATATTCGAATATACTCACAAACAAATGAGCATGCAAAAAAAGCAAGAGCCATTCTCCAACAGTTATTGGAATACTCTCTCTATGTCAAATTGGAGAAGTGTGTCTTTCACGTCTCCAAAGTAGAGTTCCTTGGATACATTCTCAGTCCTGAAGGTGTTGAAATGGATCCAAAAATGATGGAAGAAGTTATTTACTGGCCTAGTCCAACCACATCAAAACAAATTCAAAGTTTTTTAGGTTTCACAAATTTCTGTAGGCGGTTTATTTCTCAATTCTCAAAAATTATAACCCGTATTACTAAATTGTTATGCAAAGGTGTCAAGTTCCATTGGGATGATGGTGTAGAACAAGCTTTTCAGGACTTAAAGCATCAATTAACATCAGCACACATATTAGTACATCCAGACCCATCTCGTCCATTCATTGTGGAGGCGGATGCTTCACAATATGCCATTGGGGGTGTGTTATCTCAAAGACACAAAGACACTAGTCAATTGCATCCATTTGCTTATTTTATTATTCAAGAAAACTGTTACCCGCCAAATTAAATTACCCAAGAGCAGACAGAGAGTTGTTAGCCATAAAATCTGACCATTTATACAGATCATAAGAATCTACAATGTTTAACATCTGTGAAAGCCTTATCGGCTCAACAACTCTGGCGGACATTGTTTGCTAACGATTACAAATTTAACATCAAGTACCGTCCAGGAAAAGAGAATTCAAAAGCTGATGCCTTATTATGTACTGGGGAAGAAGAGATACAAGAACAGCACTGTAATCCTCAACCTATTCTTCCAATGAAGCGTTTCCAAGCAAGGATATGTAGTACAGAGTTCCTAGAGGAAGTAAAAAAAACTTAACCACACAAACACAGGGAAACTGGTTGTCTCAATATCCATCCCTTATCTTTAAAAATGATTGTGAGAAGTTGGCCTGGTATATGATGTCCACTATTCTAGTGGGCACCTTGCACCAGTCCAAACGACCCTTCTTGATGGTAGGTTATAAAGTCAGACAGAATACTGAAGCACATAGGGGAGGTTGAAGTAGGGGAGATGTTTGCGGTTTTGATAGTCACAGAGAGGATTTGTTTGATGATTCAGTATGAGAGGATGATTTCATTAATCATTTTTTGTCATGTTATTGGGGTCATATTAGGATTAGCGCGGGCGTTATGGGGCATTTACGACTAGTTGGGACAAAATGGGTTTAGTTAAAGTCACAAAGTTACATTGGGTATATTCATTAAATTTATTTGTGAATTATGACACTTTTAAAAAAAAAAAGTGATTCATACATGTGTATTTTAACATTATAGATGCCCCTGATGAAGCTTTTACCGAAATGCATTGGGTGTGATGTAATTCTTGTATAACGTGGAGGACTCGAGATTCAGAGCATTGCGCATGTTTAAGCCTGGATGGGCAATCATGAAGTAATTATACGCATAAGTTTTAACGAATCTCTTGGCCCTGACGTGACAATGAAACTTGGATAAATAATAAAAATAAACATGGAACATGGATAAAAGTTGGAAAAACTTTGATGAAAGTGAATCATTTGTATAAGGTATAAATCAAATATATATGTATTTATTCTAAACATAACCCCTCTGCACTCTTTATGAGGTCAGAGGTAAAAGTACAATACAAGGAACTTAATTAGCATACAATAAGTTGCACAGTATACTTTATGCCCTAGGTGCCTCACAAAGCATATACTAAAATAGTGGTAAAAGAACCACATGAGAGTTAGAAAGCAGGCCTAGGACCTGTGGAATCGCTGGGGCTGCCTAGAACCACCAAAGGTTAGGATGTAGGAGGCCCACGGGAGACACATGCAGTGTCTAAACACAGCCGCGGGTTACCATTGACTTTCTATGGAGAACGAACAAGTTACAAAGTTACAGTTTAAGGGTACTTCTAGGTGAACTACAATGGAACCCTTTTAGACTAGGGCACTTCGAGAGTCAAGACCCATGGGAGCACTGGAGAACTCGTGTTACCTCACCCAGGGAAGCCGGGTGCATAGATGTCTTTTGGTGTCGGGTTTCGCCGTTGATTCCAATGCAGAGCTGCGAAGAAGTGCTGCAGGCGACCAGAGGAAAAGTGTCCGGGTGGATCCAAGGGTGGATCGGAGATGTGAAGAACCTGAAAGCAGAGGAGACAGAGTCTGGGCCACTAGCCAGTGACCAGGATGGCGAAAGGAAGATGCCAGCCAATGTCGGGTGATTTCAGGTGAGAAGGTGAAGCTTGTCTCTTCAGCCACAAGAACCAGAAAGTATCGACGATGACTAGGAGCTGGATTCGAGCTATTCCACAAAGGATCTAGGTACTGCAGTGTCGGTATCCAGATTGGACCCAACAAGCCTTGCCAAGCGAAATCCATGCAAGATGTCAAGATGGGCGTCGGTGCAGACCAGCAAGGTCTGAGGAACTCCTCCTTTGGGGAGGAGTTGGAGCAAGCCTGGAACAACCAGGAAAGCAAAGTAAATCAAGGATTGGTCTTCTTGGGGGCTCACTAGCCAAAGGACTAGGAACCGCAAAGACGTGTCAAGCTGTAATGCACAAAGTGGGCCCACGGGACACTCATGTAGTATGGGCCTCTGAGCTTCAGTACAAAAGGTGCTCGGGGCAGGGGTTTCAAGCATCTTAATGCACAACTACGGGATTTCTTGGGAAGTGGGTGCAGGTTGCAAAATGTAGGATGTCCAGGAGTTCTGGTCCCATGTCTCTTGTGTCCACTACAGGTCGCAGGTTTGCTGGGAGAACAGGTCAGCATCAGAGATATCTGGAAGTCTGTGTCTTGTGTCACAGATTATTCGGGATCTGGCGGGAGCCTCAAAAATGCAGACTGGCAAAGATGCCGTTGGTGCCTGTTTGAACAGGGTGGTCACTCCTTGACCACAAGGGAGAATTCTTCCATCTTCCAGTCGCTATGGAATGTCGAAGGTACCAGATATATGTTGCAGAGTTTCGTCCAGGGTAATCTAACATCCTAGGGCCTGGGGTTCTATACTTATAGTAAGTTTTGGGGTTGGACTAACTCTAAGGTCCCTCCTATGGGTGGACCTGGGGAAGGGGTGGTTACACCCCTTCCCCTTTACCCAGTTTCACGCCAGAGCTGGGGCTGAGCACCCCAACAACTGGTTTGAACTGAGAAATGCATGGAGCACCTTGTGTGCCCCAGGCCGTGTATGAAAAGCATTCACTGAATGCAACTCTCCCTGCCCCAATACACTAAAGCCTGTCTGGGGAGGTGCCAGCACCTGCCTGGACAGGAAACCTACTGTCCAGGCCTCCCCTACCGGAGTTTCATCCAGTAGCAGGAGGGCAGACTCGTGTCTGTGGCAGCAGCATCCATTTTCTGATGCTGGGGCTCTGTCTAACTTTAACCGGGTTTAACAGTAACTACATGTCTTCTCCCTCTGGAAGAGTGGAATTCTACCCCCGTCGCCAGAATTGGTTTTGGGTGGGGGGTATTCCAAAGTGTTTGACACCTTACACGACATGTTTTGATAAAGCCAAACCAAAGTTAGCATTAACCGCAAGAATTGTAATGCACTTAAGAGTATGTGGTAATGCTATATCATGGAACAGCTATAAGGAGATGGTTTTGAAAGCTGCAGAGGGGCTCAGCTCATGCTAGGGCACCCTCAACACAAAACCAAGCCCTCTGCCTCCAGGATTGGCAAGGCCGGCCATAGGAGTGACTTATAGGTTACTATGCGTCTATATATAAGGTAGATATAGATATACTATATCTTAGTAAGGGGTGATTACACCACCTTACCCATGCTGTAAGTACCGACCTGTGGTGTCAGTTAGGAAGGCTAACCAGGGGTGGCACAATACATGCTGCAGCCCCTGGTAGGCCTAGGGTGCACCTATGCCCTGGGTACCTAAGGTACCATATACAAGGGCTCCCAAGTGTGACCCAGTAACCAATCTGGTATGTACCCAAAGTACATGGTATCAATTTAGCGGGAGTACAGCTAGGCTGTGGGCCTGATTAGCAGGGCCACAGCCATACTAAATTTGAAAAACCAGTGAAACACCGCAAAAAGTGGGGGGAACCATAGGAAGCAGACCCAACTCTCCTACAATGATTTGTTCTGGAAAGACGAACAATTGTTTGTACCTACTCCAGTGTTCAGAAACATTGTTTTACAAATAAGTCATGACACACCTTTAGCCTCACATTCAGGTGTAAAGAAAATGTGTCAACTAATGAAGCGTAAATTCTGGTGGCCCTGCATGTTTGATGATATTCAAATGCATGTTGAAACCTGTGCTATTTGTGCTCAATGTAAATCATCTCATCAATCTCCTTGTGGTCTGTTACAACCTCTTCCAATACCTCCACAGCCTTGGCATACTGTTTCATTGGATTGTATTGTGGAACTACCCATAATTAAAGCAAGTTACACTACAATCTTAACAGTGGCTGACCATTTTACTCACATGGCCCATTTCATACCATTAAAAAACTTCCTTCTGCATCAAAATTGGCAAAAACATTCATGTTGAATATCATACGATTACATGGTATTCCTTATATTATCATTTCTGTTTGTGCCCTCAATTTGTTTCTCATTTCTGGAAACCTTTGAGTAAGGCATTAAACATGGAGGTGCGCACATAATCCAGGTATCATCCAAAAACTGATGTGTTAACTGAACGCACAAACCAGACAACTGAACAATATATACGTTGAATCACTGACATAATATTGGCACAATATCGACCTACCATAGTATCGACGCAAAATTATTGATTACACTCATATCGACACTCTATACTTAATTAAAAAAATACACTAATGTCAAAACCAAAATATCGTCAAACATTTATATTGATATCAGTATTATCGAACACTACAATATCTTTATTTAAAATATCGAACATAGTTACAAAATATACTTGTAAAAAATATTGATTACAACAATATAGACAGCAATAATATCGTTCAAAAAAAATATTGACTTCTTAAAAACTGTTAGAACAAATGAAAATTAACATCAAAAATATATTGTTATCAATAAACATATACTACATAAAAAATAATTAAATATATCATCCTGATTTATATTATAATCACACTATTAATATCTATTTAAATATTATAAATAAACTATATACACACATAATTTAACAATAAATACAATATAATCCACATTTAATGGACTGAATCTGTAAAAAAAATATTTTTAACCTAGGCCTCAAAAAGTAACGATCGACATATAGCTAAAACCTCATTTACACATAAAAAACACCACAACTCCAAAAACCTAAAACTACACACCCTACCTAGCACCTTACTACCTTCAAATTAAAGTAAAGGTGTAGTTTAATAAAGAAATTAAATTTACCTTCCTCGATGCGATGCTGCTACCAACCGCAAGCTTGTTCCCTCTGAAATAACCCAAAACAAATGTGATCGGTTACAAAATGCAAACAAATTTGGCTGCTTTAAACATTCAAAATTAATCTATTTCTTTAAAAACATGTTATTACATAATTACCACATTGCTAAAATGTTTTCTAGAAAATTTACATTGTACAAATTACATGTTTAAAATTATATAAAAAATGTTCTGCATTGTAAAATAATAATAAATATTATAAAACATATAATAATTATTATTATAATTCCATATGTATAAATGTTATATACGTTTATTAAAAATCTGTAGTAAATGTAATAAATATGAATTAAATGTATACCTATTATAAAAAATGTTCATCTAAAATTATATCATGTAATAATTAATATTATTGATATTTTATATATCAATAATATTCATTACAAAGTATTATTATATGGTAAAAAAGTTTTATACAATTTAAAAAACTACTTGTATTAAAAACATGTGAAAACAGTAATATTATTAACAATGTACAGTATATGTAAGCAAATAATAAATGTTCAGAATACAAAATAAAACTGTACAACTGTTATAAAAAAAACTTCAAACAAGTGATTCTAAAGCAATGTAAAACTACATTATTTCATGTTACAAAATGTACATAACTGTATTAAAAACTTTACCAATGCATAATTATTATATTAAACAAATATGGGGGGGCGTAGCTTCGAGCGCCAAGATGGCGGTCGCACCTTAGGTGTGCTCCAGGCCCCTCCGTCATCCACTCTGCTATCCGCTACCATCGGGATCCCCTGACACCTTGCATCATGCACCTTGCTGCCTGGGGGCCTCCGTTTGGGACGTTGGGCACCGATCTGAAACTGTGTGGGCAGCTCTGGTCTCCTGAACCCACCACGCGGCACTCTTCAAATGGCGGCCGCTGCAACGAAGATACTGGGCCCATTGCCAGCCCATTGCCCTTGATCGATCTCATTCGCCTGCAAAGTGGGGCCCCTGTTGTAGCTGGCACCCCCCTGTTTTGTTGAAATAGGCTGGTCTCCCACCCCCGCAGGACCTGGTTGCCCCGGGCTCTGACGTACAGGGTGACTGGTGAGAGACAGCAGTGACATCGGCCGTCGATCGGGCGGCGGAGGACTGACGTGCCTGGCAGCCCACGGCGCTTTTACCCTGGGCTTGCCTGCTCCTCCAAGGTGGGCTTGGTTCTGCCTGTTGTAAAGCGGCTCAGCCAGGGGCCCTTGTGCCCACGTTTAGTGCTCCTGGTGAACCTGCGCAGGGAGCCTGGGGATACCGGAGCCTTCTTTGATGCCCCCGGGGCCAAGGCCTGGCCTGATACCGCAACCGCTGGGGACTTGTGTTTGCCGTGCGGGCCGCTGGGGACGAAGATCCCTGTCCCCGCCCTGAGACCTGGGTCGGTGTCAAGCAAGCCGGGCCGAAGACGGCTGTAATGCCAGAAACCGGTCCCCGGAAGCTTGTTTCCTTCCCAGTGTAAGAATTGGCTTTTGTAGTTTGGTTTGCCCTGTTCCCATCATGCACTGGGACAGGAACAGACTAATTTGCATACAGCCAGGTTCTGAAACTGGGATGGTGCAGTGAGCTAAAAAACGGTGTTGGATCTAGCCCTGATCTCTTGACTGGGTGAGAGTATTCTGCTTAAT
This sequence comes from Lissotriton helveticus, assembly GCF_964261635.1. Taxonomy (NCBI): domain Eukaryota; kingdom Metazoa; phylum Chordata; class Amphibia; order Caudata; family Salamandridae; genus Lissotriton; species Lissotriton helveticus. Next base: position 1,186,320,909 of record NC_136061.1, on the reverse strand, counting down.
TCAGAGACTCTGTCCCTCACCACCCCTTGTTGTAAATATTTTTGTCCACCCTAAGCGTGGAAGGGTATACTCAGACATGAGTCCCTTGCTCATTGCACCATCAGGATTCAAGCAAGCCGGGCCGAAGACGGCTGTAATGCCAGAAACCGGTCCCCGGAAGCTTGTTTCCTTCCCAGTGTAAGAATTGGCTTTTGTAGTTTGGTTTGCCCTGTTCCCATCATGCACTGGGACAGGAACAGACTAATTTGCATACAGCCAGGTTCTGAAACTGGGATGGTGCAGTGAGCTAAAAAACGGTGTTGGATCTAGCCCTGATCTCTTGACTGGGTGAGAGTATTCTGCTTAATTCAGAGACTCTGTCCCTCACCACCCCTTGTTGTAAATATTTTTGTCCACCCTAAGCGTGGAAGGGTATACTCAGACATGAGTCCCTTGCTCATTGCACCATCAGGATTCAAGCAAGCCGGGCCGAAGACGGCTGTAATGCCAGAAACCGGTCCCCGGAAGCTTGTTTCCTTCCCAGTGTAAGAATTGGCTTTTGTAGTTTGGTTTGCCCTGTTCCCATCATGCACTGGGACAGGAACAGACTAATTTGCATACAGCCAGGTTCTGAAACTGGGATGGTGCAGTGAGCTTAAAAACGGTGTTGGATCTAGCCCTGATCTCTTGACTGGGTGAGAGTATTCTGCTTAATTCAGAGACTCTGTCCCTCACCACCCCTTGTTGTAAATATACCTGGGTCGGTGTCGGCATGCCTCAGGACTCCGCCGGCAGTGTGTGTGACTGGGGGCGTCGGCACCACGGGCCCCCATCGCACCACAGATACAGGATTTGTTGGGCAAAGTAGCAAAGTAGATTCCCGATGGAGCCGTGGACCTCCACTTGCTGTGTGGACTGCTGGGAGCGGCTCTCCATCATTGCCCCCCCCGGGCCTGAAAGGACACCAACAACATTGTGGGCCTCCGCCTGCAGCGTGTGCCACTGGGGCTGAGAGCGGTGCTCCCCCGTCACCCTCTGGGCCCAAGCAGACATCACTGGTGCCGTGGGCCTTCATTTACCTCATGGCCCACTGGGAGTGGGGAGCCTAAGGAGTCTACGTGGGAGAGGCCTGCACCCTTCCTGATTGCCCCTGCTGTACCCAAGGCCTGATCCGCTGCTGCAGGCACCACGAGCTGTCGGTGGGTGTTCTGCGGCAGGGGTGAGCTCCTGCGACTTTGTCTGGTGGTAAGGAGTGGGGGTGCTGAGGCATCTGGGTTTGGGGTGAGGATTTGCCTGTCGGTTGGGCGGCAGGCGGGTGCGTAGGGCCCCTGGTTAGCACAGCTCCTTTTCCCTCCACCCCACCTCCTCCCCCTCCTGACGCGCCTCCTGCAACCTGCAGCTGAGGTGAACTGACCCTGCTGGGCCTCTCCTCTCTGGGCCTGGGTTGTGGATGGGACTGCTCGGCCGCCGTTTCGGGTGGCGGTGGCCCTCTGGAGGGCGTTCTCGGACCAGACGGGGGATCTGGTGGCTCCCTGGGGGCCTTGTCCATAGTTTTGTGTGGAGGGGCTTATGTGACCTCCTATTCCTCTCCATTGACCTATCCTGGGTCACTGATCATTGCTGCACTCCTGGGGTCACTTGCCCACATCAGTCCTGGACCCACTACTACCCCAGACCTCTACAGACAATCTGTGTTGCTGCCCCGGCGGAGCATTCTGTGGCCCTGGTGGATCACAGCCCTTCTCCTTCCTTTTCCTATTCCGGACGCACATTTTGGGCGGCGGCAGTTTGAGTCCTTACGTCAGTTGTTTGCCTCTGCCGACCCATTGCTCGCCTGTATTAGCTTGTCAACTCCCCACTGTGGGGTCTGCTTGTGGGGACGTTGGAAACCCTTGACTCCCTGGGGTTGCTATGGGCAGAGCGGACAGATCGGCGAAGACCCCTGCCACCCACCCGAAGATGGATCGCTTTACTACCTTGGAAGCGGGGGCTACCGGGGGCGTGGTTAAACAGGAGGCCCCTCCGTCCGTGAACTTGGCCACCATCCTCCAGACCATCCATGCATCCCAGACCTCGGTGGAAGGCAAAATCGCAGAAGTGCGAGTGGAAATAACTCTCATTCGGCAGGACCTCCGTAACGCCACTGCCTGGATTTAAGAGACTGAAACCCGCATATCCGCTGTTGAAATTGACGTTCAACACCTTAAGGGGCAGGTGGCCCGTCTCCAGTTGCACACTCAGAAGTTGCACCGTCGAGCGGAGGATGCCGAAAACAGATCTCGACGCAATAACCTCCACGTGGTGGGCTTTCCGGAGGGGGTGTAGCAGGGCCACGCGGTGGACTTCCTGGAGAGGTGGTTGCGGTCATGGGTCCCGAGGGCTCTCTCTCTCCTTGGTTTGCAATGAGCAGGCCCACCTGTCTTTGACCCCCAGGCCAGCGCCGGGCACACCTCCCCGCCCATTCATCATGTGCATTCTCAATTTCAAAGACCGCGACGTTGACCTGTCTGAAGCCCGCAAACAACAGCAGCTATGCTACGAAAATTGTGCAAACATGATCTTCCTAGACTACACCCGCGAAGTCCAGGGCCAGCGCCGCTCCTTTGGTGAGGTCAAGCAAAAGCTGAGGGCACTTAACATTCAGTACTGGCTCCTCTTCCCGGCTCGCCTGCGTGTGGTGTTCGCGAACAAGGCACTATACTTTGACAGCCAGACGGAGGCCTGGACTTGGGCAGCAGAGGAGCGCCCGCTATGGGCCGATGATCGGGCACTGGGCTTGGGGGGGCGGAGGGCGGTCTTGACCTCCCCGCTCCCTCCGGTCCTCAACCTCAGCGGAACCGCTCCTGCAGGTGCCGTGGGCAGAGAAGGGCCCATTCGGCCTCCCCACCGGGCCACTTACAGCAGTCAATGTCGCTTTCCAGAGGACCGACGACTGGGAGGTGCTCTGGCGATTGACCTGCCAGAATCTGACCTCTCCCGTAGCCCGATGCTCCTGAATGGCCCGGCTTGAGCTGGTCTCTGCCCATCAGGCCTAGCTCCGCAGCCGGAGATGGTCCTGTAGCTCAGAACATTCCTTATTTTCCCGATGGACTCATATACACACATACGGACATGAAGAGGGGTCCTCCATGCTTTCCCATACCAAAGCATTTTAGTTTGGTTGTTTACTCACTGGTTTATTGTTAGGGCGACAGATGCTTCCGTTCCTAAAGTGTAGGGTGGTGGGTGGGAGAGGGGTTGGGGGGTGAGACTGGTGTCCCTTGTTTCAGTTGTATTTTTGGTTCTTTCTTTTTTTAGTTTTGCTACACCAGCTCTCACGTGGCACCTTGATTTACACCCTTTGAGACATGCAGATCTCTTTTCGGATACCCTGATGGGCCTGTGGAGGTCCAGCTATGAAGCCGTATTCCCTGCAGGACCCACAATCACACTGCCACCTGCCATTAAGTCTGACATACTCCTACAGGGCATTTCTCTGTGTCACACCAACATTCATATCGTGCCCGGACCTGTGTCTGGCGAAATATATAGATTTCCCTCTGGAGACTACACTCTACACACACTCGCTCCAGCTTGATATGGGCCCCCCTTTTGTGATCCAATGGCCACGCCTTCCCACTGTGCCATTACGTCAGATATGCCTATATTTAGCACTTCTCTGAGCATCCTGTCTTGGAATGTTAATGGCCTCTTGGACCGTTTCAGACGGATGGCTGTCCTGGACAACGCCCACCGCCTCGGGGTGGACATATTATTATTACAAGAGACACATTTGATGGGTAACCATTGCCCAATCCTGGTGCGCTGTGGATATCATAGGGCGTGGCACTCGGGGATTACTCGGGGACCCCGAGGGGTGGCGATCCTGGTGAAACGCTCTCTTCTCCTTGTTTTTGTGCAGACAACCCTCGATGCCCAGGGTACGTTTGTGGCCCTCAGCGGTAAATTACACGGGAGCCCCATTAATCTTGTATCACTCTATTCTCCCCCCTCAATGCTAGCAATGACGCTAGCTAAATCCGCAGATTTCCTGGCGTCCCTACCAATGGGTCCCACTTACCTCAGGGGGATTTCAACGCGGTCTCTTCATCTGATCTTGATACGACCGGTCCCTCTTAACCCAGTAGAATTGCACAGGCAAAGCAACAACGGACCTGGTCTGAGTCCCTGGGTCTACGTGATGCTTGGTGTATATGGCACCCACATTCTAAGCAGTTCACACACACTTCAGCAGCGCATCACACGCTAGCACGTATTGCTGCCATTTTTGTCCCATCAACAGATTGCTTTGCGGTTCAGGATGTTGCCATCCTCCAATGTGGTATCTCGCTCATTCTCAGGTAATAATTTGCGCAGGCCCTCCTCCTGCCTTCATGCGGCAGACATGGAGACTTAATGCCTGGTTCCTCCAAGACGGGGAGTTCCAGAAGGCGGTGGGTCAAGAGCTCAAACAATACTTTCTCTCTAACAACGGCTCTGTTGCCTCCCCGGGCGTTCTGTGGGAGGCAGGCAAAGCCACAATTAGGGGGATTGCCAAGGGCCAGCTCAAACGTCAGTGGCAAGCCCATGCAAAGCAGATTACCAGTTGTGAGGCGCAAGCCCTGCACCTTGAGTGGGCCGCTGCTCATTCTCTAGACGCCCCCATAGCCAGACTCCATGCCAAGCTATGGTCAGAAATCAAGCAGTTGTCGCTGGAGGCGGCCAAGCTCCTTTGGCATTTATCCGTGGCCTGGGTGTATGGCTGGGGTGACAAGAATGGTTCGCTCCTGCATCGCCCCGCCAAATACCCTAGGGCAAACCGCATAATCCCCGAGGTACTGGCGCAGGATGGCTTGTGTGTCGTTCCCCGGATGGGGTGGCCTGTGCCTTCGCTGCCTATTATCAGCAACTCTAAGTGGCCCGATATCCATCCCTTTTGCTCACTGGTATGTTGGAGGTCGAGGGTGGCCCCATCCCCAGCTTGGATCCCATTAGCCAGAAATGCCTTGAGCGCCCCATTATGCGTAAGGAGATAGAGGGAGCACTTGCCCTTGTTTCCTCAGGCAAGACAACAGGCCCAGACGGCCTCCCTCAAGAGTACTACATGTATTATCGGGACATTTTCACTCCGCATTTGGTGGGGTTGTTTCGGGAGTCTGTAGTAAAGGGTTCCTTTCCGTAGGAGACAGATATGGCCACCATTGTGGTTCTCCCAAAGTCCCAACCACCCTCATCACGGTGCGCAGACTACCGTCCTATCTCCCTCATCAACACTGAGATTAAATTGTACGCCACGATCCTTGCCCAACAACTCAAACCTCACTTGACCATGCTGGTCCACCCCAAACAATGCGGGTTTATGCCCTCACGTGGCACTAGGCATTGTCTTCGTATGCTGCAAGTCGCCCTGGCACACCCTCATCTCCTCACTCCCTATCTTGCGATTCTTCTGGTGGACTTTGAAAAGGCCTTTGATTCGGTGGATTGGGGGTTCTTATAGGACGTCCTGGCTATGATGAGACTCGGTCCACGTTTTCGAGCCATGGTTAAAGTTCTTTATGTCTCGCCCCACGCCCGAGTCTTGGTGAATGGGGCTCTGTCAGAGCCCTTCTTGGTTTGTAGAGGAACAAGAGAGGGTTGTCCACTATCCCCCCTGCTTTTTGCCTTGTTGATGGAGCCCTTGGCATCCATGATGCGGTCGTGCAAGCGTATGCGGGGAAGGGAGTGTCCCAAAACCGACCCTGACAAGATTGCTCTCTATGCGGATGACGTACTCATTTATTTGGCAGATCCCGCTGTGTCCGGCCCCCATTGCCTCCATATCCTGCACCTCTTTGAACGGGTTTCGGGCCTCAGGCTTAACCCAGATAAGTCGGCCTTGGTTCCCCTCCACCTGTCCCGCAAATGTTTGACTGGCAATACAACATTCCTCTTCGCCATCAATCCTTCAAATGCTTGGGGATCTGGATGACCTAGCTCCCTGAGCTCAGCTGGGCTCTCAACATCACCTAACTGGTGAAACGGGTTAAGGCAGACTTCCAGAAGTGGCAGCCTTTGCCCCTGAATTCCATGGGGAGGATCGCCCTATTCAAAATCATGGTAATCCCCCGCTTCCTCTGTCTTACAAACTACCCCCATCGACTTTCCCAGAGCCTGGTTCCATTAACTTGATAGCATAGCCAGCAAGTTCTTATGGGGAAAAGGTAGGACCCGATTGGCACTCAACATCTATAGGAACACCTCATTTGATGGGGGTTTGGGGATGACCCACCTTTACTTGTACTATTTGGCTGCGCAGCTTCTTTCCATAGATTTTTTGTTCAATGGGGGTTGGTCGGATCCGGCCTACAGGCTCGAGGGCGGAGAGTTGGGCTTTGCCAGGATTCAGGCTATGCTATATGGGGCCCCTATTCCCACCCGCTTACTAGAGGTTACGCGCACAGTGTTGCTGGCATGGCGGGCCGCACTGCGACACACCAAATGGTCCCACACACTAACCCAATGTACATCCTTGTGGAGGGGGACCTGGCTCAAAGAAGTCAATGCATTACAGGCTTTTAGGGCCTGGGATCTTATAGGCATTTCACAGCTGGGTGACGTGGGGGTGGGAGATCACATGCAGACTTTCGGTGACCTTCAAAACAGGCATTCCTTGCACCAGTCATAATTCCTTAAGTATTTGCAGTTACGCCACGCCCTTCATACCCACCTTGCGACTGGCACATGTCTCCCCGATCACAGCCCTCCTGAAGCTCAGATAATGATCGGTGACCTGGGGAGGGGTGGCATCTCCCGCATCTATCGTACACTGATCAACAATACCCCCACTTCCTTGGACCGACTGTGGGCTTAATGGGAGAGTTGGGTAGGCACTTTGGACGAGGAGGATTGGCGTGACACCATTATGGCTTCTAAAACGGTCACTGCCTCCATTAGATTGCGCTTAGTGCAACTATATTATCTCCATGCCGCCTATCTCACCCAATTGTGCCTCCTCTGGGCCGGAGTCAAACCAAACCTCAGCTTGCGCCAGGTGCGGTCATGATCCTGCAAAAAATGTTCATACGGTATGGGTATGCCCCCGCTTGGAACTGTTCTGAGGGGAGATTGAGGAGGAACTCACCAAGGTTTTGGGGTGGGAGGTCCCCCATGACCCAAAGCACACGATCCTAGGTATCACTGATGTGCTAGATGGGCCTCGGAACGAAAAGCTGCTTTACACTACGGCAATGGTGGTTGCCAAAAGAGACATTGCAGCCTCTTGGAGGCTCCCCGAACCTCTGAGCATTGAACGATGGAGGACCGGGATGGATTGGTGTGCCATGCAGGAGGAAGTTATGTATGAGGCTCGCGGATGTCCTAGGAAGTACCATAGGGTTTGGGGGAAATGGGTGGGGGATGTGGCCTAGTCCTACAGGAAATGTCCAATTTTATGTTTATATGTTTTTGTTACTATCTGAAAATCTTGTGGTTGTGATTTCTTCTTCTAAGTCCTGGAATTTCATGGTGTTGGACTGTAAGGATGGTGTACTATCTTTATTTTCTCACTTCAATAAAAATAAAAATGTGTTTATCAAAAAAAATATATATATATACATATGTACTAAATCTTTTATGTCTAAAAATAAAGATTATCTTTTTTTTCTATATGTGTATTAATTTATATTATATGCACTTAATAAAATATATTTTATTTTACCATTACTATATGATTGACACAAAATAAATTTTAATTTAAAAATTACGCGTCTGATTCTTCTTTTCTGCATTTATGAATTTATTGTTTAACATTAAAAAAAATTAATTCAATGATCTGTATAAAGTAATATGTCTTTACTAAACAAATATATATTATTTTATTAATTATCATTTTAAACTATGTTATCATTTATACACATAACCACTACAAACTATGGGCACCATTAAGATGGTGGGCCGACTTTGTCCGCCCGCCACCATAACGGAAAATGGGACCGACAATTTGTCCCACAAGGCACATTAGGATGCGCCCGCCACACTGGCGGGCGCATTCTTGCCTTTAACATTGCGGGGCGGGCGGTGCTGTAAACAGCACCTGCCGCAATGTTATAGGTGCATGTTGTGCATTGCAATACACAATGTGACAGGCACCGCGCAGTGCCTGCCACCTTGTGTATGGCAATGAAGCCCCCAGTGCAGCCACCCACCCCCCACCTCCACCGGGGCCCCCAACAGGCCCCCAAAGCTATTCCCCGCATGCCTTTCCATGGTGGAGTATCCGCCATGGAAAGGCATGCCCACCACACACATCATAATATGAATGGCTGTGCCAGCAAGACACTGCCACCATATTGTGTGCCTTTTCCACCCAGCAGGCAATCGTGACGATTGCCTGCCGGCGGAAAAGCAGCGGACGGTCTTTCCATCCACCGAGGTACCCCCGCCATGTTAATATGGTGGGGGTAATTGGCAGTCAGGCGGGGAGTTATGGCGTGCGGATCGCAACTGCCGGTCGGGCGGTGGCGATCCGCACGCCATCATAATGATCCCCTATATTACTTTTTTGAGGTAATAAAACTATACACATATATAATTTACTATTCCCACTCCAGTTAGTATTTCATAAGGGTAGGTGCTGGGCACTAAACATAATTAATGTACTATTCCCACTCCTGTTAGTATTAAATCAGGGTAGGTGCTGGACACTAAACATATATTGTTTACAATTTTCACTCCAGTTAGTATTAAATCAGAGTAAGTGCTGGACACTAAACATATATGATTTACTTTTCCCACTCCAGTTAGGACTAAATTTAAAAAGTTGCTGGACACTAAACATATATAATTTATTATTCCCACTCCAGTTAGTATTAACTCAGGGAAGGTGCTGGACACTAAACATAATTAATTTACTATTCCCACTCCAGTTACTATTAAGTCAGGGAAGATGCTGGACACTAAAGCTATGAAAGTTACTATTCCCACTCCAGTTAGTATTAACTCAGGGAAGGTGCTGGACACTAAACATAATTAATTTACTATTCCCACTCCAGTTACTATTAAGTCAGGGAAGATGCTGGACACTAAAGCTATGAAAGTTACTATTCCCACTCCAGTTAGTATTAAGTCAGGGAAGGTACTGGACAATAAACATAATTAATTTACTATTTCAATTCCAGTTAATATTAAATCAGGAAAGGTGCTGGACACTAAACATAATTAATTAACTATTCCAACTCCAGTTAGTATCAAGTTAAGGAAGGTGCTGGACACTAAACCTACATAACTTACTGTTACCACTTCATTTAATATAATATCAGAAAATATACTATACATAAAACATATTTCATTTAATATTTCCAATTTAAATCATGTAAAACATTTAATTTGATTATTAAGATAATTTTAAAAAGTGTAAGATTCATAAAATTAAATATTAAACAATTGTAAATATAATAATAAACATTAACAATTTCTATATTTCTCATATAAATAGTAATTATTTTTCATTATTATACATAATACTTAATTGTATATTCAATATTCCAACCAACGGAATATTTTGTATCTATTAACTTTTTTAGATTATTAAATATAATTAATAATTTCTATTATATAAGTATTGTAAAACAGAAATAATATCACCTAATTGTAACAAAACAATATATATATATATATATATATATATATATATATATATATATATATATATATATATATATATATATTATATGCAATACTAAACCATATTTTATATTAATTAATTATTTAAACATGTCCACTTTTAACACAATAATTTGGAATCAATTTTTAATTTTAATTTCATCCAAAATATTTTAGTTTTTTTACTTTTAAAAATATATACAAAATTACACACCTTCAATCTAAATAAAAATAATCTAACAATCATTATAAAATTATATCTCAATTTTGTTATAAATGTTTTTAAATACTCTCCACCCTTATCCCCTATAAACCCAACATCCCGCTACTAAAACAAAAATTTGTCATTTACATTTTTAAATGTCTACTTTAATTAAATATTTAAATCAATATTTTTGAAAACACTACCCCACCCTTATCCCCTATAAACCCAACATCCCGGTCCCAAAAATTTATTTTTATAACATTAATTAACTAATATTATATCAAAAACAAACATAATAAAAATACCATAACAATATTTTGACATAATGATATTATGAGTCAACATTTCAAACTTCGATATTTTTTACACTAAAAATCTATATTTTTACATCAATATACATTACATTGATATTTAGTACTGTCGATATACTAAACTCAATATTAATGTATGTTGATATTAAGATTTCAATACTATGTCCACTTACTATATAGGAGGCTAGTTATAGATTCGGATAATATTAGAAATGCATTTTATCTGTACTATCAAAACATATATTTATTTATTTTGTATTTCGAGAATTTTATATAGCACGAACAAGACCCTTGCGGGTGTCGGAGTGCTTTACATGTCTGGTATAGGTGACAGAAATATACATTACAGTATAGGTTAGAATAATACAGAAGCAGTAGCTATTACAGACTAGCAGATATATAATGTATGTTTCCATAGTTCAAGTGAATTTGGCCAAAAGAATCGATTTCACTTCTTTTTTTGAAACCTGACATAGATGGGTTTTGTCTTGTTTCTGGGGGCAAGGCATTCCAAATCCTGGGAGCCATTCCTGAGAAGGTTCAGTTGTATGTTTTCTTCTTGGTAAATTTTTGTGGTTTCAGTAGAAGATTAAAGGTGCTCCTGTTAGTTCTGTTACCACCTGATAGTACCAGTTTCTATGTTAGGTATCTTGGGGTTTTGTGATGCAATGCCTTGTGTGTCATACAGGCGATTTTCAGATGAATACTGGTCTCAAAAGGTAGCCAGTTGAGGGGTCGAAGGTCAGGGGAGAGGTGACAGTTTCTTTTGGAGCCTGTGATTCTGGTGACTGCATTGATTGAGGCACTTAGCTTTGCCGTCGTCGATCTGGGAAGGCCACAGTGAGCAACACTCCCATATTCCACTCTGGGGATTACTAGAGCCTGTACTGCCTGTTTGAGGTCGTTAGCAAGAATGAAGGGTTTCAATCTTCTCAGGGTATTCAGCTGCAAATTTGCTCCTTTAGTCGCAGCACTAATGTGTTTCTGCATATTAAGCTTTTTATCCAGAGTTATTACTTGGGATTTAGCGGAGTCGATAATGATAGGTTGACCGTTGAGTGCTGTTAAATGCTTCATCCACTCACGAATGATGGTTGATTGGCTGGGGGGAGTGATTAAGAGTGATTCGGTTTGGAGGGTGTTTAGTTTTAAGTGGTTTTTGGTCAGCCAGGCTGTGTTTTTAGGAGCATTAAGTTGAGGGATTTGATGTCCGCAGGTGAATGGATCTTTATGCAGATTTGTGTGTCTTCTGCGTACATGTGATAGTGGACATTTGAGGCGCTGAGAAGATCAGTGAGTAGTTCTATTAACAGATTGACGAGTTTCGGGGAAAGGGATGATCCCTGAGGTACTCCTAAAGTGACTGGCGTGGGCTCGGATAAAGTTTGATTGATCTTGAATCTTTGTGTTCTGTTTTGAAGGAAGGAAGTAATCCAGTTTAGGACCGATCCAGATGGTCCCATTCTGTGTTTTAGGAGGTCTAGTAGGCTGTCGTGTTTGACGGTGTCGAAGGCTAAGAAGAGGTCAAGCAGGATTAACAGACAGGCTTCGTTTCGGTCCAGGATTTGTAGTGCGTCATCTATTATGTGAGTCGAGGCCGATTCTGTACTGTGCCCTGCACGGAAACCTGATTGGAATTGATCGACCAGGTTGAAGTGATCTATGTGGTTGCTAGAAGTTTGGCCAGGGTGTGAATGTTAGATATTGGGTGATTGTTATTTAAGTCTAATGGATCTGCCAATGGTTTCTTTAAGATTGGGATACCTGACCGGATTTAAGGATGTCTGGCATGGTTCCTTGCAAAGGGGTGTTTATAATTCTAGTCTATAGTGGTAATAGCATTGGAATGAAGTATTTTAAGTAGTTTCCTGGGAGAGGGTCTGTGAAGTGATAGGAGGGATTCAGGGTCGTAGGCATCTTTAGAATAGTGTCTCAGATGTAAGTGTTGATGGAGGCCCAGGATGCATTGTTTTCGAGGTCGAGCTTAGTGGAACGACTAGGCGGGGTCACAAGCGAGGTCAGTGAGGAGATCAAGTGTGGGTTGGTATGGTATAATTGATCATTAAGCAGGTCTATTTCTATGTTATCTGTCTTTGTTGTGAAAAAGGAGGCAAATTCTTCCCAATTGGGCGGTGTCTGGATTAACTTGGCGGGAGTGGGAGACACCCTTAGATTGAGACTTGATTAGTTCCAATAGCCTTTTGGGACGATTCTTGGCAAGGTCTAGTTGTGTACTGAAGAAGTCAGCTTTTGAACGTCTAATCTTTCTGTAATAGGAGTTTCTCATGCATCTTAGTAACTTGAGGTGGTCAGGGGATGGTGCCGCTCTCCACTGTCCTTCAATTACTCTTAGTGATCTTCTATCTTTATTTAGCCTACCATTATACCAGGGTTTTGAGTCTTTTGTGGAGTCTCTTTTCAGTTGTAGGGGAGCTATATTGTCTAGTACCATGTTCATAGAGTGGACGTAATGATTAGTCAGATCATGTACCTCGTCTAACCCTACCTGTGGGGTATGAAGATAAGACTAGTGGTTCAATGGGACTGATGTTTCTTAGGTTCCTCTTGAAGATTTTCATTCTCATGGGTTGAACAGAGAGTAGTTTAACTGTTTCATTGATATGGAAAGTTATGATGTGATGGTCAGACCAGTCACCAGATAGGATCGATTCAAGCTGGGTGGTGTCTGCTTTGAAGATTATTAGATCGAGGGTTGAGCCTTTTTCATGAGTGGGGCTGTCACAGATTTGAGACAAGTTAAGGTTGGATAGGAAAGCTTTGAGGCTGTTAACTTCTGGGTCATCAGGGTCATTCCAGTGGAGGTTAAATTCCCCGAGGAATATTTGAATGTTTTGTTGTCCGACATTTGTGGCTAGGATATCCATGACATGTCCTATGAAGGTGAGGTTGTTATCTGGGGGCTGGTAAAATAAATGTTGTGAGCATATTGGCTTGGTTTTGGTAGTGATGTCTAAACATAGCTATTCACATGAGGAGAGAACCGGGGAGTTGGAGCGGTTCATCGAGAGATTGTTCCGATGTATGCAGGCAATACCACCACCTGGCCTATCAGGTCTATCTAGTCTTGTGATGTGGTAGTTTGGGGGTACTAGCATGTCTAGGATGGGTGTTGATGATTCATTTAGCCATGTTTCTGTTAGAATTAGAAGGTCAGGTTCATTAGTGTGAGGTTTGCTAAGTCAGCAGCATGATGTGCGGCCGACCTACAGTTTAGCAGAATACACTGTAGCCGGGCTTTGGTAGGAGTGGTGTTGGGCTTGTATTGGATGGGGAGATCAAGATGACTTAAAAGATGATCCTAGGGAAGTTGATAATTATCTGGACTCAATCCTGGGAGAACCATTCCCCATAGAAGAGCAACATTTAGTATCTCTAGCCATTGCGAGAGATCATCTACTATGCATCAATAGCCTGCCTAATGGCAAGGCTACAGGCATGAATAGTATTCCAACTGAATTTTTACAGGAAATGTTAGCAGCAACTCAAAGAATGCATGTTCCAGCTGTTTGTCCGTGTATTTAAGGGGGGTAGACCTCCGAATTACTGGTCTACTGCAAAAAATAGTGATCTTTCTTTAAAAAAAAAAATCCAGCAAGTGATCCTAGCTCATATCGCCAAATAACACTGATCAATAGTGATTGTAAGATATATTCCCAAAAATCTGCTTCCCATCTGGCGCAAATTATCTACAAGGTAACTGCAAACAGCCAGCATGGATTCATTTCAGGGCGGGGGGGAAATTGACCATATAAGGAGGGTTATTACACTTCTAGAAGCCACAACAATATCTAAGAATCCAATAGATATAATTCTAGTGAATACAGAAAAAGCCTTTGACATGGTCTCTTGGCATTTTTTATTGGAGGCCCTGCAAGGGTCGGAATTAAGGGGAGTTTACTGCAGGCCATTAAAATGCTCTATTACCATCCAAAGGCCAGGGTTTTAGTAAATCGAGCACTATCGGACCTATTTGCAATAACTCGAGGGACCCAACAAGGTTGTCTGAGCTCACCCCTGCTATTTGTGGTATATATTGACCCGTTTATAAGCCAGCTTGAAAACAGGGCCATCCGATTGATCATGGCACATGGATGGGAAACAAGTGTTGGCATATGCCAACTGTCTTTGACTGTGGTTCTTACAGTTTAAAATAGTAGTTTTAACCTGCCAGTGATTGCATAATTTATCCCATATTTTTGTGTTTAAACTGCCCGTGACTGCTTCCATTTAACAGGTTGAATTGTGGGATTTGCGGTCCAAACTCTGCAGTATTTCCTTATCATTCTCCGTGACTATCACTTTTTCCCTCCAAATGTCTCCTTTGCTCCTACTAAGACCTGTATGTTAAGCAGTGCACCCCCAGCAACCATTTTGTGTTTACAAGTCAGTGAAACCAGCCCCCCCTTCCCCCCTGAAACAGCAGTTATCTGCTGTAAGCTGTTTAAGCTGTGTTTAATAGGGACTGTGCACTTCGTTTTTTGACCAGGAGAGGGAGTAAAGTTTGATACAAATAGTGTTGTTAGAGGACAAGTTTGTTGGGGCCTTACCAAAGTGTGGTATGTCCTGTCTGTCTCCTAAGGAGATTTCTGAATAGAGGAGCAGCTTCCAACTCCCTGGCCAGCAAACATTGTCTGGGGTAGCTGGGACATTACATAGTCTGATATTGTTTGGTCCGTGTGTACACTGATTGGTGATTGTATCTGATGTTTCTATTGGATTAGGGTTAGTGTCCTCATTGGTTGTGTATTTGTGGGTTCTAATTGGTTTCTGGGTCTGTGATTCAATCAATGTAGGGTTGGGATTACTGCCAGGGTTAGGATTTCTTTTGGAAGTAGGGACTATGGCTTCCTGTCCCATCGGTTGCTTTTACTAGGGTTGGGACTACTGGTAGGGCTAGGGCCTCTATTGGACGTAGAGATCAGGGTTTTTGAAACTGCTTGGACTAGGGATAAGATTGGCTGTAAGGTCCTTGTCTCCTATTGGTTCTAGATTTTAGGGCTAGTGTTTTGATTGGATAGTGTTAGGGCTAGGGTTCCCATTGGCTGAAGGGGTCACCTGACTACTAGGGCTATAAACAGCCATGGTTAGGGCGTCTCAGCCCAGGCGTTGAGGTCAATGGTGGAGAGGACAAGGGTGAGTGCTTGTTTGAGCCTGTTCGAGACTGGTCGGTACCGGGGACAGAAATGCTGCCCATTTTCCCATTCATTAATACCCACCCTATGTATGTGATCCTCTGTATATAAGCATTTATTTTCACTATAGATATGTACCTATCTTTGTGTATGGCTTTGTATAAACAATGTAGAATAATTATGTTATAAAAACAACAAAAGATCATCTTTGGTCTACATGTACTTGCTTCCATTGTGCATCTATGTACCTCCATGTACTTGGATCTGTGTGTCTGTTACTTTTCTCCTGAAAAATCATATCCAATGTACTGCCCTATTTCTCATCCTGTGCCTCTGTCAATATCTTTAATCTGCATATACTTACCTCCTTTATGCATCTATATACTTTCAATGTACTTATGGATCTATATATTTATCACTTTCTTCTAATTTAGCATTTCCAATGCACTACCCTATTTCTCAGCCTATACTTCTCTCAATATATCTTCTAGCCCAACTTTCTGACTCATCTCAAACTTCTTTCTACTACTCTTTCCTATGCACTACCCTATCTCTCACCCTATACATCTATCATTATATCCTCTACTCCCACTCTCTCTTTTACCCCAAACCCCATACCACTACTATGATCCCCAAAATAACTCTTTCTAGACGCTCTCCAACTCTACCCCTCCTTGCATCATCTGACAACTCTTTTACTATACCTATCCCCCAAAACAAACCTTTATAAACTCTTTCCTCTGACTCTTTCCCTCCAAAAACCCTGGTTACTCATCCCAAAGCCTCCTCCTACTGCTATGACCTAAAAAAATAATTTTTTCACTCTTCTATCCCTCCACTATCATTTTCAATCAAAATAACAGACTAACATGTTCACTTCTCTCATTCCATATTTCACTATACTAATTCACCACTAATCCTTTATGGGTTTCAGAGTAGCGTGCTACTCGCCACCAAAGCATTTCAATACATCATCAGGGTTACAAGTGCTATATAAATGCAAACCTTTTTCCCTTTTTTACCCCTCCCCAGCCCTTCTCAATCCAAATACCTGACTAACATATCCACCACTCAAATTACTTCATATTTCACTATACTAATTTTCAACACTAATCCTTTATGGATTCTGGGGTAGCCTGCTACTCTCCAGAAAAGCGCTTCAACACCCCATCAGGTGTTACAGGCGCTATATAAATCTTATTTCCTCTTCTATCCTTCTACTATCCTTCGGAATCCAAATACTCTGACTAACATATCCACCACTTACAATTTACGTGCATGTTTCACTATACTAATTCAACACTAATCCTCTATGGGTCCCGGAGTAGCTTGCTACTCGCCAAATAGCGCTTTGACGCCTCGTCAGGGGTAGTAAGCGCTATACAAATGCAATTACAATACAACACAATATACGTTGTATGGTAGCTGACAGTGAAGAAGAATGGGCCGATCTTCTGTAAGCCACGGAATTTGCTCATAATAATACTGAACACTCATCTGTAGTTATGTCCCGTTTGCTGTGCTCAGGGGTTTCACCCAAAAGATATTTCCTGGAATCTTCACCCAGAGACAACAGTTCCTAGTGCACATAAATGTCATAAACATGTGTGTGATATTCATAAACAAGATCAATATCATTTAGCCAAGGCCAA
The DNA here is from genome assembly GCF_964261635.1 of Lissotriton helveticus. NCBI lineage: Eukaryota > Metazoa > Chordata > Amphibia > Caudata > Salamandridae > Lissotriton > Lissotriton helveticus. The sequence goes on along the minus strand of NC_136061.1, from coordinate 1,186,303,988 downwards.
AGAAACACAAAAAAATTATAGCTGACCAACATCATTCACCTCAAACACGATATACAATTGGAGATAAAGTGTGGTTAACCATTAAACCTTTAAAGTTGAAAGGGAAGAGAAAGCTACTTCCCCAATTTATAGGTCCCTTTTCAGTACAGCAAATCATAAATCCTCTAGCAATACGTTCGAAATTACCAAGCACTTTTAGCATTCACCCTGCATTTCATGTCTCCTTGCTGAAACCATACCATCCAGCAACTAGAAAAATTATTCCGCCACCCCTTTCAGAAATAGAAGGAAAACAAGAAAATGAAGTACAAGCTTTGTTAGATTCAAAACGTATTCATGGTAAATTATATTATTTTGTGGAATGGAAGGGGTATGGGCTGAAATAAGTATGTGTGAATTTTGCGAATTCGCGCACAAGCGTACTCACGGTCTGCAAAATCCGAGAACTTTCATTCGATTGCGGTCTTCTATGGGCGCGGCCATCTTGTTCACGTTGCGGATTTCCGTTTCCGGTCGCTAGTTACATGCTCGTGTTGTGCATTTCCAGTTCAGGGGTGCACTTGCGTGTTCGCGTCTGTTTTTGCGTGCTCGCAAGGGAAATATCATGGGGAACTTACCCACGTGGTTGCAATTGGCACTGCCATCTTGTTTTTCATTCATTGCTATGGCTCTGGGTATGCCTTTTTCTATCCTGTTTCAATCTTTGTAATCCTTTGTTTCTTTGAACTTTTTTTTTCTTTTTGACTCAATATCTATCTCTCTATTTTTCTACATCTATATTTTGTGTTTTTTTCTACTTTTTGTTACTTTAATAACTACTTTTTTTTAGCGCTCTCTTTTCTTTTATTTACTTTTTGTTCCCTATTCTTTCCTATTTTTCCTTTCTTTTTTGACCAAGGACCATGGCAAAGGGAGCCGGCAAGTCGAAGGGGAAGAGTCCCGCACCCCTTAGCCGGCTTCCTTGCGGGCGATTAAGGGGGGAGTCAGTAAGTCCCAGGGAGATCTTCAGCGCGGTGGAGGTGGCCGCACTGGTCTTCTTGGTTCAGCACCACCTCCCCAAGACCTTCGCAGCAGGCACGGTACCGGGTACGGCCTCTGGGAGCGTCGCCAGCTATAGGGTAAGGTGTGCCGGGCCATGTATCGGGAGTCAGGGGTCCGGCGCAGCTACAACCAGGTGACGCACCGGTGGTCCGACATACTGGACCGGGAACAAGATCTGCTAAACCTGCTTGGCGTCGAGATCCCTGGGCTTGGTGAGTACTAGTAGCTATTTAATAACTACTTTGTTTTCTTCTGCTCTGTGTTATATTGCAAATATATGTTTTTTCTGAAGAGCAGGAATGCTGCCGATTACATTGCAGGTAAATTATGTATCAAAAGCTTCTGTGATAGCAGGTGCTCGCCTGCTGAGTGGCGGTGCTACTATGCTTACTTGTTTTCAATTTTGTCCTCATTTGGCCTGAGTGATTATGTATGAGTGTACTTTACAGAACTGCGTAATGCTAGAGAGACTAGAGGCTCAAGTCCAGTACTTCCTTTGTACTCCTGCCAGTAAGAAGAGATAGTGCTGGTGGATTGATAGGTTGAGTATATTATGACTTGTTATTTAGTAGGAAATTTTTTAGTGGTCTGCAATCATGACGGACTGTGTCTGTCACTTCGCGTGCTGCTGAGTGCTGCCAATTCTAGTAGAACCTTTTTGTAGTTGGTTTAGTGAGTTACATAACTTTCCAAGTAGACGGTCCGCGAATCCATCAGTACTATGATGATATCCTAGTAGACCACATCAGGTAGGTCAATAAATTCGGTGCAATTGTTGTTTATTTCCCCGAAATAATTTGTTATTGTTTTTTTTAAATGTTTGATTTCATTGACAACAATCATCCATGTTTGTGTCTTTCTTTCATGTACATCAGCTCCTCCCAGGGGCAAGAGGACAGAGGTGGCGGTAGCAGCGCCGGCGGAGCAGGAAGGCCTGGATCGGTCCGCTGAGGGCTCTTCTGCTGGCCCCAGTAAGTTTTCCTGTTAATATTAATAATTATACTTCCCTAACTTTTACAGCACCTATTTATTCCAAACGTTCATCATAATTCTATTTTTTCCTAAATCGTCTTTGATCTTCTTGTAGACTGTTTCTAAATTTGTATCCTGCCTCTACTATGACTCTCTGTGCTTCTACTATTTATTATTATTGTCTGTCTGTGTAGCTAGCTAAGCTTGCACAGTTGGCAAAAGGTGTTAAACAAAACTCCTATTCAGCAATAGCTCTAGGCACTGAGTGCAGTCCTCTGGGTTGTCCATAATGTATATTGAAGTCTTCCTAATGTTTATGCTTTGACAATTCCCAACAATAAAATGTCAATGGCCACCAAGAATAAGATACTAGTTTACTTTTGGATTGGATAGGAGGACATACTACTACTGTTGCAGGGACTATTCTGCACATACACAACTATGGACAAGAAATAGGGCATTGGTGATAATAGGCGCAGTTAGACTTTCCACATACCTCTGTCATAACAGAAGTTGAACCCCCAATCTCCTTACTGACTAGCTAGTGTGTCAGAGTAATTATTTAGCTCTTGAATGCTGCGATGATCCCCAATGATTATACAACCCAGAATATAAGACTACGGAGTCAGAGTCCCGGCCTCTCAGAGTCACGGAATCATGCTTGCAAATTGCAAACCCTTTCGCTCACTCACTCATGACCAAAAACCACAGAGTCTATGTAAGGTTTAAAGCTTTATTAAAAGTAAAACAACTAGCTCTGTGTGTACTCTGTATATTAAATTTCAATTGTGCATTATATAAAAACATTTATTAAAATCAACTTCATATAAGATAAACGGTGAACTCTTGAAAACTTAACAGTGGCTGATTTTACACATTAACTGTGGGAGAGTCCCGACCTCGTTGGAACTTAAAGTCTTGGTGGTGATGATGACGACTCCGAGTAACATATTGCTCTTGTTCGTAGAAGGGAAGCTTCTGTCTGTTATGAGAAAAATGGTGCGTGTTAAAAATCAAGCATTCATCAGTTGTGCCAAAAAGTGTAGCATGTTATGGCTAAGCATAAATAAAAACACCCTCCCCTTCCGAAAGGGGAATTTTTAGTTTAGACTAGAGAGTCACAAATAATTAAATTTGTTTATGTAGTAACATATTTTTTAATTCCTAGACAAAATAGGGAGTGGTGTATATGGCATCTAAAAATATGAAATGTATTTTCTAGGCGTAACACCATCGGCACAGCCCACCACCAGTGCCGGGGCCAGTGCAGAGGTGATCACTCCAGGGGCAGATGCGGTGCCAGCAGGAACTGCTGTGGGGGATGCCACGGTAGTGGCGGGCAGTGGTAAGCTATTATATTTCTTACTTATTGAGATTTCAGAGTAGGCTCGCTGCAGGGGTGTATATGTTGTACAGTACAAGTACACTTTACTGTTAAGAAGACTTAGAAATTTAGAACTACGTTTTTGTCAACCAGGTAGAAGACAGTCACCCTTGACTTCGCATTAGCAATAGCATTAGCGGCGGGAGTTGACGAGTAACCAATGGTCTCCTCTAAATTTGACTTCAACTGAGCTGTGAAAGTTTTATCGAGAAGCCAAGTCAGATCAGAGATGAACTTGATGGATCGGATGAACGAAAATGTAAAGAAGGGTGTAAGGAAGGACAAGCGAGTTAAATTAATGACTGGCAAAGAATGATACGTGTTTTTGAATGCAGGCACAAGTGGCTGGGAATGCATGGCCGGTTGAAGGCTGAAGCAAGGATGCGTGGAAGGAGAAAGAAAAGAGGAATGCCTGGGTGGGTGAAACAGAAACTGTAAGTGTGCGCAATATATCCTTTGGTTCAAATTCAAATGCAAGTCAAGCACGGATGCATGGTTGGCGGTTTACAAAATAAAATAAAAAAGGTGTTTTTCGGTGAGAAAAAGTAAGGCTTGTCCAGTTGAGACATTAAGAAGAATGATTGACAGTTACTTTGAATGGATGGATGCCTGGGTGGTATCTTCCTCATAGATAGCATAGGCGTATATAGAGTAGACAGAGTAGACGGTCACTGGATGAAGAGTGTTACTTTGAAGAGCACCTAACGCCGCACGTCCGTGCCAGAGTAGCAAAGGCGAGGAAAGTAGAAGTTGTAATTTTTCAGAATACTCCCTTGACTAACAGTAGTTTGCAAGCACAGCATCTGTTGTGTATCTGTATTGTATAGTTCACATTATCAAGTCAAGTCACAAGTGCCTTCCTCCGGCGATTACGGGGACCCCTCACTACCTCTGTTAATATTTTTTTTTCAACTCTGTCTTTCATGCGTGGGTTATCGGTGTTCACTCAATCAATAAAAACAAAGCACCTAAAGTCATCCCTTATATAAGCAAATATCCTGTGAAGGGATAGATGATCATATCATCTTCTTCATTTTCCTTTTGTAGTAGTCAGGGGTAGGGCAGGGTGAAAGTTAAATTAATTGAGCAGTAGCCCTTTTAACAGAGTATGGCCAGTGTCACCCGTAATAGAAAAGTAAGAGCTTCACCACCTGCATGTACTGGACTAGTAACAGTAACGCAAGTCCGCGTCATCATGGCTTGCATCTGTTTTTCTTGGGTGCAAGCTGACTGCGCTGGCATTATGCCGGCTTCCACAAGTTTACGTACTAATTTTGCTAAACAAGAGAGAAGAAGAAAACGGGTGTACTGTCTGAGTCTAATGTAGTGACTCCATATAGTGCTAGTAGAATTCCTGAATCTCCTACTAATGTTAGAGCAGAGGCCGACGAAGTGGGAGGTTAGATAGATACATGCCACAAATGTTATGTACTGTGCTTGCAAGTTGCTAGTGCTACTGTGACACAACTTTCTGTTGAATTATTTTGTGTTAAACTTAAAGAGTATTGGTTACAGTATTTTTTTCTTTCTTCATATAGATCAGGGGTACTCATAGTACGGCCCGCGGGCCAGGGGCGGCCCGGCAAGCCTTCCCTGGCGGCCCGCGGACCCCCGTGACATCATACCTGTGTTTTCCGAGTTTTTTTTTCAAGTGTCTGCAGCAGCGCAAGAGACTCTGCTTCTCTGTGGGGAATGCCGGCCGGGCGATCCTAGGAATGGCCAGAGTAAAGCTGCGGGGGCCTAAGAAGAGGTGAAATACAAAGGCCTCATTAACATGCAAATGGTCTTAATGACCTGTGAAGTGCTCGGGTGCGGCTGTGAGTGTGTGTGTGCCCCGGCTGGCACACAGGCAGGGTGAGATGACAGAGGGTGACAGAGGGAGTGGGAGGGAAAGGGAGGGGGAGGGGGACGGAGAGGGAGAGAGAGTGAGAGTGAGAGGGAGTGAAAGGGAGTGAGTGAGAGGGAGTGAGTGAGTGAGAGGGAGTGAGGGAGTGAGTGAGAGGGAGTGAGTGAGTGAGAGGGAGGAAGTGACAGGGAGGGAGTGAGAGTGAGAGAGTGAGAGGGAGTGAGAGTGAGAGGGAGTGTGTTAGAGAGTGAGAGGGAGTGAGTTAGAGAGTGAGAGGGAGTGAGTGAGAAAGAGGGAGTGAGTGAGGGAGAGGGAGTGAGTGAGGGAGAGGGAGTGAGTGTGAGTGAGAGGGAGTGAGTGAGTGAGAGGGAGTGAGTGAGAGGGAGTGAGAGTGAGAGTGAGTGAGTAAATGAGTGGGAGTGAGTGAGTGGGAGGGAGTGAGTGAGAGGGATGGAGTGAGTGGGAGGGAGGGAGTGAGAGTGAGTGAGTGGGAGGGAGGGAGAGGGAGTGGGTGAGAGGGAGGGAGTGAGTGAGAGGGAGGGAGTAAGTGAGAGGGGAGTGAGAGAGGGAGTGAGTGGGAGTGACTGAGTGAGAGTGAGTGAGAGTGAGTGAGTGAGAGTGTGAGAGGGAGTGAGAGGGAGTGAGTAAATGAGTGGGAGGGAGTGGGAGGGAGTGAGTGAGAGGGAGGGAGGGAGTGGGAGGGAGTGAGTGAGTGGGAGGGAGTGAGAGGGAGTGAGTGAGAGGGAGGGAGTGAGTGAGAGGGAGGGAGTGAGTGAGAGGGAGTGGGAGTGAGTGAGTGGGAGTGAGTGAGTGGGAGTGAGTGAGTGGGAGTGAGAGGGAGTGAGTGAGAGGGAGTGAGTGAGGGAGTGAGCAAGTGAGAATGAGTGAGAGGGAGTGAGTACGCGAGAGGGAGAGAGTGAGAGTGAATGATTGGGAGTGAGTGGGAGGGAGAGGGAGTGAGTGAGATGGAGAGGGAGTGAGACGGACAGGGAGGGAGAGGGAGTGAGACGGAGACAGAGAGGGAGGGAAAGGGAGGGATAGGGAGGGAGACAGAGAGGGAGGGAAAGGGAAGGAGAGGGAGGAAAAGAGAGGGAGACGGAAAGGGAGGGAGACGGAGAGGGAGTGAGAGGGAGGGAAAGGGAGGGAGACTGATAGGGAGTGAGATGGAGGGAAAGGGAGGGAAAGGGAGGGCTACTGATGGGGAATGACATGGAGGTAAAGGGAGGGAGACTGATGGGGAGTGAGATGGAGGGAAAGAGAGGGAGACTGATGGGGAGTGAGGTGGAGGGAGAGGGAGGGAAAGGGAGGGAAATGGAGGGAGAGGGAGGGAAAGGGAGGGAGACGAAAAGGGAGTGAGAGGGAGGGAAAGGGAGGGAGACGGAGAGGGAGTGAAAGGGAGGGAGACGGAGAGGGAGGGAGATGGAGGGAGATGGAGAGGGAGTGAGAGGGAAGGAAAGGAAGGAAAATGGAGGGAGAGGGAGGAAAAGGAAGGAAAATGGATGGAGAGGGAGGGAAAGGGAGTGAAAGGGGTGAGACGGAGAGTGAGTGAGAGGGAGGGAAAGGGAGGGAGACGGAGAGGGAGGGAGAGAGAGAGGGAGTGAGAGAGAGAGTGAGAGAGAGGGAGTGAGAGAGAGAGAGGAAGTGAGACAGTCAGAGTGAGATAGAGGAAGACAGGAGAGAGGGAGGGTGAGAGGGAGAGAGAGCTAGAGAGAGGGAGAGAGAGCTAGAGCGAGGGAGGGAGACTGAGCGAGAAAGAGAAAGATGTGTGTATGCCGGGACGGCTCAGTGGACGAAGGCGTCCACTGCAGGGACCTATGATCAACCTCATGGTCAGTTTTATGTTGTTGCTCTAGCCCCTCCCCCTCCCCCACTGACCCCACCCCCCCACCGATGCGGCCCTCGGACACAAACCAAACTGTAAATTTGGCCCCTGAGAGAAAGTTTGTGAGTACCCATGATATAGATACTCCTTCTAAACTATCAAGGAAGGAGTTGGCTGTCCCGGCCAAGCAACGGAAGCTGGAGGCAATTGTCGCCCAATATCGGTGGCTGGTGGCTCAGGAGGAGGAGGATGACTTGCAGTCAACATCCACAACAGCTGCATCCTCCTCCGCTGCCCCTGGGTCATACAGCCAGCGCAATACTCCAGCGGTACAGCGCCGTGGTCCGGCAGCCATCCACCGCCGCCGAGCAGCGAAAACAACAGCTGCCCCCCACAGTACCTGCAAGGCTCGTATGCACCGATTGACCCTGCGAGTGGCCTACCTTGAGCAGGAGGTGGAGAGGCAGAAAGCCCTGCTCAAGGCCCTCTGGAGAGAGCTGCGTGACCACCTGGCCACAGAACACCGCAGGCCAAAGTAGAGACTGGAGAGAGACTGTCCCTTGCCCCTTTTTTAAAGACTTTTGGGGGGGTGAGAATTGGGCGTTGGGGGTTTTGAACTTTTGGGGACATTTCATGGACTTTGGTTGGGGTTAGGGAGGGGGGTGGGTCGGGTCTTGTGGAATAGTTTATTTTTGCTAGGCTCGAAATAATTATTTATTTTACACTTAAACATAGCATACACATTTTTACTGTTTTGTGGGGGAGGCGGGGGGTTAACAACTGTACGTTTGTTTTCCTGAACCTTAACTGGCTGGTTGATTCAAATTGTCTAAGTAATCACCCACATTTGTACAAAAGTGCCACTGACAGAGTTAGTGAATTGAATTGTCCTACTACTTTACTAGTACTACCATCAGTCACTCCTATCCTCCTACTCTATTATTCTTCCGCCCCCAAAATGCTTATCTTACCTGTGATTCGTGTTTGAGAATAGGGCTAGGCACAGGGCAGGCTGCATGGCAAATGGCGATTAAGGTTGGCTATGGAATCCTGGACGGATGAAATGGCATCGTTGTGGTGGTAGTAGTAGTGGTACACACTGGCAGTAGAAGCATATGAAAAAAAGGAAATGAGACATTGAGTGGCCTGAAAGGAGCATTAGAACAGTACGATAGTACACCCGAACAGTGCCATAAATTGTAGCCTAAGCAATGCTAAAGTATTCAATCAAAAGTTAACTACTAGTTGTGGGGATTATGGGTAGTACAAGAACTAGTACTAAAGGACACAGCAGTGTAAGCTTTCATCACGTGTAGGAGGATGTTGTTGTTGATGAATCCACTCGATGGCGGACATGAAATTCTGAATTGATTTGCAAATACTCATGGGTGTGTGTCAAGCAGAATAGGAATATATCCTTGGATTCCTTGACCTGCCTTGAAATTGATTTTCTGTTGCTTTGACCTTATCCTCCCCAGCAAGCGTGTGGAATTATTGGTGTCATTTACTCACACCTCAATGAAAACCACACAGCCCGGGGGAAGAGGGTTAGGGTTTGAAAAATGGATGGGAATGGGGGGTTTTGGGAAAGTTTTTTGGAGAGAGAAAAAAACCCACAGCATGGGCAAACAACAAATGAAGAAAAATACATCTTTGGATACGACCATATCCATAAATCTTTTAAGGGACATAAAGGAAGTCAAGTCAAGTCAAGTCAAGTTTGAATTTGTATAGCGCACTACTCACCCAGAGGGTCTCAAGGCGCTTGAGGGAGGGGGGAGCTTTACTTATCAAATATCCAAGTTTTTAGTTGTTTCCTGAAGGAGAGGTGGTTCTGTGTGAGGCGGAGGTGGGTGGGGAGGGAATTCCAGGTCTTGGCCGCTAAGTAGGAGAAGGATCTTCCTCCCATGGTGGATCTTTGGATGCGTGGAATAGCGGCGAGGGCTTGAGTGGACGATCGAAGTTGGCGGGTGGGGGTGTAGAAGTACAGGCGCGTGTTGAGGTATTCGGGTCCTAGGTCATAGAGGGCTTTGTGTGCGTGGGTGAGGAGGCGGAAAGTTATTCTCTTGTTGACGGGGAGCCAGTGGAGGTCTCTCAGGTGACCGGAAATGTGAGCTTGGCGGGGGATATCTAGGATGAGTCTGGCTGAGGCGTTTTGGATGCGTTGGAGTTTTTTCTGTAGTTTGGCTGTGGTTCCGGTGTAAAGGGTGTTTCCGTAGTCTAGTCGGCTTGTGACCAGTGCATGGGTGACCGTCTTTCTTGTTTCGGTGGAGATCCAGCGGAAGATTTTGTTGAGCATTCGTAGGATGTTGAAGCATGATGAAGAGACGGCGTTGGCTTCTCTGGTCATCGAGAGGGAGGAGTCTAGGATGAAGCCCAGGTTACGTGCGTGGTCTGTTGGTATGGGTGCGGTTCCCAGGGCCGGTGGCCACCATGAGTCGTCCCAGGCGGAGGGGGATGATCCTAAGATGAGGACTTCCGTTTTGTCTGAGTTAAGTTTTAGACGGCTGTTCTTCATCCACTCGGCCACTTCTTTCATCCCTTCGTGTAGGTTGGTTTTGGCGGTGTTTGGGTCTTTGGTGAGGGATAGGATCAGCTGAGTGTCGTCTGCGTAGGAGATAATGTTGAGGTTGTGTTGGCGCACGATGGATGCGAGGGGACTCATGTATACGTTGAAGAGGGTGGGACTGAGTGAGGATCCTTGGGGTACGCCGCAGATGACTTTGGTGGCCTCTGATCTAAAAGGGGGGAGGCGGACTCTCTGGGTTCTTCCGGCGCGGAACGAGATTGTCCAGTCTAATGCTTTTCCTTGTATTCCGATGTTGCTGAGGCGTTGTATGAGGGTGCTATTACAGACCGTGTCGAAGGCTGCGGAGAGGTCAAGTAGGATGAGGGCAGCAGTTTCTCCGTTGTCCAGTAGAGTTCGAATGTCGTCTGTTGCTGCGATGAGGGCGGTCTCGGTGCTGTGTTTGGCTCGGAAGCAAGACTGTGAAGGGTCGAGGGATTTGTTGGATTCAAGGAAGGCGGCTAGTTGACTGTTGACGGCTTTCTCAATGACTTTGGCAGGGAAAGGGAGGAGCGAAATGGGGCGCTAGTTCTTAAGTTCAATGGGGTCCGCTGTAGGTTTCTTCAAGAGGGCGCTGAGTTCGGCGTGTTTCCAGCTTTCCGGGAAGGTGGCGGAGTTGAGGGAGCAGTTGATGACGTCTCCGAGATGGGGTGCGATAATGGAGTCTGCTTTGTTGAAAATGTGGTGGGGACACGGGTTGGTTGGCGATCCTGAGTGAATGGTGTTCATCAGGCGGATGATGTCTTCAGTGGTGATTGGGTTCCAGGCGTAAAGGTTGTTGGAGGGGGGTTTTAGTTCGGAGGTAGGTGGGGTGGGCTGGTCTCCAAAGCTGTTATGTATGTCGATGATTTTGTTTTGGAAGAACGAGGCTAGAGAGTTGCAGAGGCCTTGGGATGGAGTGATGTCGTTGGTGCCGGCGGTGGGGTTGGTAAATTCTTTGACAATGTTGAATAGTTCTTTGCTGTTGTGGGCGTTGTTGTCGAGTCGATCCTTGAATGCTGATTTCTTGGTGGATCGGATCAGTTGGTGGTGTTTGCGTGTGGCGTTCTTGAAGGTGGTCATGTTGTCAGTGGTTGGGTTTTTTCGCCAGGCTTTCTCGAGGGTGCGACAGATCTTCTTGGATTTCTTAAGGTCGTCATTAAACCAGGGGGCTTTTTTGCTGCCTTGTTTGATTTGATGGTATTTCAGGGGTGCTAATTTGTCAGCGCTGTGGGTGATCCATTGTGTGAGGTTGGTGGCTGCTTGGTTTGGGTTCGATGATTTTGTAGGGGGGTTTTGGTGAAGGGATGTGAAGAGCTGTTCGTTGGAAATTTTACTCCAGTTTCTCCAGGGAATGGGTTGTGGGTGGTAGTGGGTCGTGGTCTTTTTGTAGTTGAAGTGAACGCAGCTGTGGTCCGTCCAATGGAGAGCTGAGGTGTGATTAAAGGAGATGTGCTTGCTGGAGGTGAAGATTGGGTCGAGCGTGTGCCCGGCAAGGTGGGTGGGGGTGTCGACTAGTTGTTTGAGTCCGAGATTGGTGAAGTTGTCCAGAAGGGTGGTGGTGTTGCTGTCGTTGTTCTTTTCCAGGTGGAAGTTGAGGTCTCCCAGTAAGATGTAGTCCTCGGAGGGGAGGGCGTGAGGGCTGATGAAGTCAGTGATGTCTTCGCTGAATTGTGTGCGGGGTCCGGGTGGTCTATAGATGAGGGTGCCTCTAAGTGTGGTCTTAGAGTCGGTGTGAATCTGGAAGTGAAGGTGTTCGGCGGTTGTGAGGTTGTCATCGGAACTGGTTGTGATGCGGATAGTGTTCTTATGAACGATGGCGATGCCTCCTCCTGATTGGTTGATGCGGTCCTTTCGGAAGTGCATGCATGAAGTTGTTTGCTAAATGGACGGTTAGGTTACTGAAAAGTAGTACTTATACTACAACTTACTAACTAGTACTAAACAATTAGACAGTACATGGCTGCAGTAATTACGCAATTTCACTTGCCTATCTGTCCTCAGAGAGAATAAACACTTAGTAGTACATTACATTAGTTTTAAAAATAGCAAAGAAACTTATCAAATAGCTGTAGGGATGAATTTGAAGTGGAGAGCAAACGCACAGTCACACTCATAGAAGTTCACAACAATAACATTATTTAAAATCTATGGACAAGTGAAGTGGATACTGTAACTGTATGTTGTAGTTGTCCTGGTCAAAATGGTAAGTTACATGCATCCAGCTATTCCTCTTATTCACGGTACTCCTCCATTCCATCGGGCGCTTCGTCGATCAATCTTGGTGACCACACTGTCGCTGTCTGCCTGGCGCGGAATTGCGGATTGCTATGGTAAGCCTGAGTTAATGTTTTTCCCATCACACAGGGTAAGTGCTGGCCTGCAATTGTCGATGGAAAAACCGAAAGGGATATTAAAACACCCCGGAGGAAAAATATAAGGTACAGTGTGTGGTGAAAAAATAACACTTTCACTTTCAGAGGCGACAGTATTACATACATGCATCATTTCTAAAGTGCCTACTCTGAGTCTCTGTTTCCAGGGTAATAATTAGCACACAGCAGGCCAGGGCCATGCAGACGGTCATGGCAGGCACCACTGAGTGAACCAACCTCCATATAGCATACCTCTTGGACACAGACAGACAAAGCAGATCTAATTTTATACAGCAAGCCACATAGCCGCAATTTTACATGAACCGCTGTCTGGACTCTGGCATAACACTACACTCGTTCAACCACTCCATACCACGACTAGACAGACATGTAGTTCTGCTGTGGTTGTTGTTGACTTGTTTACCTGTTTGCCACTCACGAAATGGCCATAGTTCTTCCATAAATCGACGATGATGATCCATCCATCCCAGTGAGTGTCTGTAAAGATATTATGTAACTTTGGTCATCATGACTCATCATCATCATCATGGTGTTGGCAAACTCAATGTTGTTCATGCAGTCACAGTCTACACACAGTGAGTCCAAGGACATTTTCCATATTGAAAAATGCAACGTAGTGGCCCCTGCAGTAGAAGTACAATTTGTATTAAACAAGGTAAACAGAGTAGACTTGAGTTACATGTAGTGTGTAAAAGATTAAATAATAACAGAGCACATAGGATTCATTTCATGCACAACAAACAAACAGCAATTGCTTTGATCAGAGCCAGACAGCCAGTGTTGTCCACTGCATGCCATCTCATCATTCATTACCTGTTCCACTGTTTGTCAGCATCTTATTCTTAAGTGAAGGGCCACAGGGTAGCCTCTCGGGGCAATTTCAGAAGTAACAGTCAGCATAGTCAGTCATTCCAGTCCCACTTCTTTTGAGGGGACTCGTCTACGAAGCGACAGTTTCTTGATTCTGCATAATCCGGCCATCTGCCTTGAGGGAAATGGATTGGGGAGTCTGGAGGAGGAGGATAGAGGAGCATGACTGAGTTGTGAACTTGTGAACTTCAGGAATGCAGGCAGCGGCACCTTCAATATGGAAATAAGACGAAGACAGTGCTGCTGATGGATTTGTTGTGATTAAAGTTTGTTGTTCTAAAAGTTGCTAATCAAAGAAAGACACACAGAAAAAAAAAAAAAAGTAAGTACTTCAAGCCTAGGTGTCAGGGAAGTAGAGCTCGTCCTCAAACTCTGTGAATTTAACCGGGAGTAGTTCAGCTAACAGAGAAGAACTTCCATCACCTAAGTCGGTGTCCTCTTCTTCCTGCGTGGATTCACGTATTTTGTAAACTGGTGGTATGATGTGCTGATTCATCTTAATCATTGTTAACCTCTCCACATTTTTGGGCGAGAGGCGGGTCCTTTTTGAAGTACCATGGCACCAGCAGCACTGAAAACACGTTCAGAAGACACACTTTCGAGTTGGCAAGACAAATAATTTATAGCCAGCTTGGTGATCAGTGGCCATTGAGGCCTTTTCCTATACCAATACACTAATGGGTTCTGATCAAAGAAGACCTCTGTTGGGTCATCCAGATAGGCCTGCACCATCCACGCAAGGTCCTCCAGGGGTGCTCCACTTTGCGTACCATCTGTTGCCTTTGCATCAACACTGGAACGAGCAAACCCTTGATGAGTTATCTAATCCGCTTCCGACAATATTATGGCTGGGCCTGGTGCAGGTGAACATGATACGGTTGCTGGTGTCGGTAACGGCTCTGAGGGAAAGGGACTGCCTTCGGCCACAGAAGTGGACCTTGACGCCGGATGGCCTGCTGCTTAAGTAGTACTTGTGGTGGTTTCTTAAATTTCCTGCTGCTCTTTTTCGAACACAGTGGCTGACAGAGCTAGCCAATGTTTGTACTTGGAAACATCTTATTCAGAAAAAGGAATGAATGTATTGCTGGCCAGTGCCTTTTTGTACCGTAGATCCAGAATAGTGGCACAAATGTAATGTTGTTCTGAATGTATTCCTTTAAGCCTTGCATTGTCAACTAGGCGGCTTAATACGCTCTCAGCCAACCGATATGCGTCTTGTTTTTCAGCATCAACTCGGAACGTTGAAGACACCGCCTTCAGTTGGTGCTCTAGCATGCGCAACAATGGGATAGCTTTGCCCAAAGTACAGTCCTCCCTGCTGACTTCATGGGTGAAGACATCAAAAGGACAAAGCATGTCTGTCAGGCTTTTAACTAGGTCCCATTCCTCCACCTCTAGCCGCATGTCTTTCATAGAAGCAGCCTGTGCGTGAAAGACATACTCATTGATTACCAAGTACTGCTCAAACAGACGCTTAAGCATGTAGAAGGTTGAGTTCCAACGTGTTGCCACCTGCTGGATGAGTCCTCTGACTGGTACTGTACGGTCACGTTGATTGATCCTCAGCTGCTTCCGGGCCTTAAAAGAATCGCTGAAATGTGTGCAGATTCTTCGGCAGATGGTCAGTAACTTGCTGACTGTGTTTTCTTTTTTCAATAAATCTTGAACAATAATGTTAATGCTCTGCCCCAAACACGGCCCTCTGAAATAGCCACCATCAGCCATGTCCTTAACTATATTACTGCCAATATCCGTGGAAACATAACCAATCACGCGCCTTCTTGGAGGCAGCCATTGAAAGACCTTACTGTTAAACTCCTCCAAAATGTTTCCTGCAGTATGAGATTTCTCCATGGCAAACATGGCTACTGTTGCATGTTTCCGAGTAGCTTGAAAAACTGTGACACAGTCAACACCTGCAGCTATCTTCACTCTAACCCCCGCAAAAGAGACCCAGTGTGTAGTGATGCACATGTAATCAACAGCTTGGCAACTGGTCCACATGTCTGTTGTCAGGTGGATAGTGTGAACAGCACTCTTCTGCAAAGCTGCCCCAATCACGTCCAGCACATCTTGATGTAGTGATGGAACCTCAACTCTGGCAAAATAGGACCGGCTAGGAACCTTCCATTTAGGGCATACTGTTGCCACAAATTCTAGAAAACCCACCCCTTCCACGAAAGAAAAAGGGAGAAGGTCCAGCGCTAACATTTTAGCCAGCATTCCATTATACAGACGTGCCGTTGTGTGGTTGCGTTCAAATGGCGCCTCCGACCAAAACATGCTTTTAATGGTGGTCTGGACCGTTTTCATTTGTGATGATGATCCAGACTTATTCAACCCAGTTAGGCTCATTGATGTACTTTTTCGCATTGGTGTCTCTACCAGACTCTTACTGTGCCTCCTAGATTTTGCTGGGGTAGAGGGTGTGGGCGCTACCACTGCAGTGCTGCTGCCAGGGGTACTGTGTGTACCAGAAAAAATGTCTCTCGCTTCTTCACCTCCCCCTGCACGATCAGCTCCTCGTCATCACCAGATGCAATATCAATGGCGACATTTGGATTTGTACATTTGGCTTTCCGGATGTTACTTAGGTGCGCCTCCCACTGGATGCTGTGGTGTTTTTGGAGATTACCTTTCTGGCCTCTGGTACCATAGTTGGTACCAAGCTTACCCCGACTAACTACTTTACAAATCGAACAAATAACGTGGTTTTCCGCCTTTTTGCTAATACTAAAGAAGTCCCAAACTGGGGAGTTGAGATTTCTGGTGGTGGTGGTGGAGGTGCCACTTTCAATGCCAGATGAAGTGGAGGATGGGCGTGGCGGAATTTGTCTATGTTGTGCATTTACAGCACCACTACTTGAGGTAATGGAGGTTGAGCTGGATGGAGGTCCCTGCCGGCCCTACTGAAGAGAAAATATGGAAGCTGTAGGTCGTGTTGGTGTAGTGTTGGTGGTGGTACCAGTGCCACGCCGCCCACATCCCGTGCATCATTTCGGGATAGGGTAAAAATGTCTGTCTGCTGCATGCCCGCTGGGGCTGGAGTGACGACTGTGATGACTGGGCCGTCATCGCCAGACTCTTCACTAGCAGCAGAATACACCACTTCTACTTCTTCTTCGTCATCACCCATAACTGAAAGCCTTGCGGGAACCTTCCTTTTACCTAGCTTTGTCGGCTCATGGCGTGCCTCCCTCTCAGACTGAATTGGTGGGTGCCAATCAAGATCTAGATCATCAGAAGGAAGGGGGCTTGAAGAAGAACTTGTACTAGCCCTCCTTTTCCTTGATGGGGATCTGGAAGACAATGGATCATCAGGAGTGGCTTGCTCGGCTGATACCTCCGCATGAATCTCGATTTCCTCATGTACCACTACTTTTGGAGGAACAAGCATTGTGGGCAGTTGTGCCGCTCCTTGCGCCTCTCCTTGCGCCTTTTCTTGCGCCTCTCCTTGCGCCTCTCCTTGCTGCACCTGTGGTTGTCGTTGCGGCTGTGGTTGAACATTCGTCAGATGAGTTACACCCTGCGTTGATTGGATGCTACTTTGCGATGAGTCAACGCCAACATCACTGGTCGATGGTGAAAGAGCAATTAAAGTGGCTGCCTCTGCTGGCACTCATGGGCTTGGGCCTAACTTGGCGTGGTGGCACTGAGACCAATGAAGCGGAGGTGCTGCTCCCAGGTTGTCCCCGAAGGACACCGCTGCTGCAGGCGTAGTTTTTTTTCCCCAAAAAAAGTGGTGGGCGGCACACCAATCTCCTTGGTAAGTGGCACCACTTGCTTCTTCTGCTCCTTCTTACTGGCAGTGGCACTGGCAACTTTCTTGGTAGAGGAGCTACGGCCACCTTTCTTTGGGCCCATCTTCTTCAGATTTCAGAACAGCAGGACGCAGTTGCACGAGTTGCAGAGTTGTCTGTGGCCACACGTGACGTCACGTGACGTTGTGCACACACCGCAGCAGGACTTCTTCCTGGCACTACAACAAGTGATGATGATAAGGATGATTCCTGGTTCTCAGTCTTTGTGCACCTAAAAGCAAAGAAACCAGAGGAACATCAGTTAAAATGTTGATTATGTCGTGCTTCAATTAATACTATTGCAACTATGCATTTATTATTAAGTTAACACAACACACCCAAAAACGGAAAGACCCAAAACCAAAATTGCAATTCTAATCAAAAATGGATGTTTAAATTAATAGAAGAGAGACCACACAGAGAGAGTTGTTTCACGCACCCATTCATAACCCTAGGCCTACTGGCACGCAAGCTTGCCGGCCTAGGGCAAAAACTTCCTGGCCTCAATATGCCCCCCACCGACATGGCCAGGCCCTGGACCAGGCCCCAACAACACCCAAAAAATCGAAATACACACAAAAATCACCCCAATCCAATGCCAACCATGCCCTAAATGAAGTTTAAATTGAAGAGACCCCACAGAAAGACTTGGTCCATGCACTACTGAGTACCCCTGGGCATAATGGATGAAAGCAAGGCAGACTGGGTGCAGGCCTATGGCACAAAGCACACTGCCTGGATTCCAAATGGCCCCTAGACCCCCACCCACAGGGCCAGGCCCTGGACCAGGCCTCAAAATGGCCCCCACCCACATGGCCAGGCCCTGGACCAGGCCCCAACAACACCCCAAAAAATCAAAATACACACAAAAATCACCCCAATCCAATGCCATCCATGCAATAAATGATGTTTAAATTCAAGAGACCACACAGAAATACTTTGTCCATGCACCACTGAATACCCCTGGGCATAATGGATGAAAGCAAGGCTGACTGGGTGCAGGCCTATGGCACAAAGCACACTGCCTGGCTTCCAAATGGCCCCTAGACACCCACCCACATGGACAGGCCATTGACCAGGCCTCAAAATGGCCCCCACCCACATGGCCAGGCCCTGGACCAGGCCCCAACAACACCCAAAAAAATCAAAATACACACAAAAATCACCCCATCCAATACCATCCATGCAATAAATGATGTTTAAATTCAAGAGACCACACAGAAAGACTTTGTCCATGCACCACTGAGTACCCCTAGGCATAATGGATGAAAGCAAGGCAGACTGGGTGCAGGCCTATGGCACAAAGCACACTGCCTGGCTTCAAAATTGCCCCTAGAACCCCACCCACATGGCCAGGCCCTGGACCAGGCATCAAAATGGCCCACACCCACATGGCCAGGCCCTGGACCAGGCCCCAACAACACCCAAAAAATCAAAATACACACAAAAATCACCTCAATCCAAAGCCATCCATGCCCTAAATGATGTTTAAATTCAAGAGACCCCACAGAAAAACTGGGTCCATGCAACGCTGACTACCCTGGCCCTATTGGCTAGTGTGGCTTTAACACGCACCCCAAAATTAAAAAAACTTCCACACATAACAGTGAGCTATTCAATTCCATGCCATTCATGCCGTAAATGATATTTAATTTCAACAAAACTGACCGAAACAGTTGTATCATGCACCCATGACTAACCCTGGGCCTACTGGATACTGTGGCTACCCACAATATATAGTTGTGAAAAAGTTTATAAAATGTAGTTGCAGCAACTGCAATGCCCCAAACAAACAACACCAACTTACTTGTAAAATCTCAAATCCAAAAGTGATCCAAAAAAAAGTCCTCAAATACAAATATCCAGCAGCAGCCACAAAGAGTAATCCTTCCAGCTCCAAATCCAAATGAAAAGTGACCAGGACATGGAGAAAGCAATGGGAGGAGCCTGCTGGACAGGAACAGGAAGTTGGAGACTCTGGGGCACTTCCTTCCACCCACCCCCACATAAAAATGGCCCCTTGCACAAAAAAGTGCAGCCAAATGTCAATCCGAGGAGTTATTCTGATCCAAATCATCATTTTCAGAAGGTTTATGCTGCCAGCGATAGATTTCTTGTGCAGAATTGCAATTTTTGCAATTTCGGGAAAGCGAGCTGTTCAAATCTCCCGCCGGATGTCAGCTGCGAGTCGCATCTACGTATTCGCTATTGTTTACTCTCGCGATGCGTGATCGCGGGCCCTTATGACGTATTCGCGTTGTCAAAGTCTCACAGTGCAAGATGGCGGGACTTGACGATGTACTCGCGGTCAAAAAGTCTTGCGCGATCACGCAGCCAGATCCAAAATGGCGCAGTGCACGCAAACCGGGAGGAAAACAACTCGGCGAACTCAGAATCACGGTAAGTCAACGCCACGCGCGCGAGATTGTATTTTTGAAGCTCAACCAAGTGAAAAAAATTCGCCAACTAGCGAATTGAGGATTTTGGGCAAATTCATGCAATTCGCGGACCACAAAATTGCCAAAAATCTGCAAATTTCGCGAGCGGAATGAATTTTCAGTCCATACTTAGGCTGGAAGAATGCTCATAGGAACCTTTAGCACAGCTCCAAAATGCACCATGGTTGGTACGAGATTTCCACACACATTATCCAGATAAACCACGTCCCATCCCACTGGTCGTAGGAAGGATTTTGAAATGGGGGTACTGTCATGATTCCTCATATCTCCTTCTTTATGCGTCTGTACATACTCTCTACCCATGCCCATATCCTTCTGATGCTCTCCATCAAGCAGCCAGAGGACTCTCCTACCCATGCCCATATCCCTTCAATGCTCTGCGTCAAGCAGCCAGAGGGGTCTCATAATGGTAAAAACCACCCGTAGGATCTACTGTATTATAAGGCCTGTATTATGATACTGCGCTCAAATCACCAACAATGTTGTGAGTATTACTGAATAATATGGTTTTTACTTTTGTAATATTTTTGCAAACTCTCGTACAAATCAACGCTTGTTTGAGAACAAGAATTTGCTTTATCACCTACTCTGTAAAGCGCTCACATTCATAGAACTCAATACTCAGTATTTGTTAGTCTCCATTTAGCGTGTTGGTTCTGGCGCAACGGCATGCTATGATGTAATAATGTCAAAACCGCCGTCAGGACAAAGCGATAGCCATCTT
This sequence comes from Lissotriton helveticus, assembly GCF_964261635.1. Taxonomy (NCBI): domain Eukaryota; kingdom Metazoa; phylum Chordata; class Amphibia; order Caudata; family Salamandridae; genus Lissotriton; species Lissotriton helveticus. Next base: position 1,186,284,129 of record NC_136061.1, on the reverse strand, counting down.
GGGTGTGGCACGAGTATTTAATGCCACACCTGTGTTCTAGAAGGTGCTTAGCCTCCAGGATTATCAGTAGGCCTGGGCAGTAAATTTCGTTACGTCGCGAAATTTGCCATATTTTGACATTTTTGCGTTCCGTGGAGATCGCAAAAATGTCAAAACTTTCGCAATCTGCAGCGAAACTGAAGTTTTTTCTTGTTCGTGCTATAAAAATGCATTCTTCTGCGCGCGGTAGCGACTTACCGGGTCCCTGCATTTGCCGACGAGTTTTCCTATCCGTTCACGTGCGCCACGAGATGTTGGATTGTTGGTAACCAGTTGCGCTATCCCGCACAGGTTTGCGATCACGATCACATCATTCAACCCGGAAGAGGAAATAAGCATCACAGGGGGCAGTAGCTGTAGCTGGAGGGGTATCACAAAGCTCACTTTCACGCTTCTTCAAAACCTTCCTTGACACCATGATGACAAGGATCCATACCCACATCACCTTCCCCACAACCCCACAGGATTTGAATAAGACAAAACTGGACTTCTACCAGGTAGCACAAATCCCTCATGTGATCGGCTGCATAGACTGTACGCATGTCCCTATCTGTCCCCCAGCAGCTAATTAATACATATTCAGGAACAGAAAATCCTATCACTCAATCAATGTGCAAGTAGTGTGCAATGCAAAGCATATCATAACGGACATCGTGGCACAATTCCCTAGAGGCACCCATAACTCCTATATATTCTGACAAAGTGGCATCCACACGCGTCTGCTCTGGGGTGAATTTGGCGAAGGACATCTACTTGGTACACACCTATACCTATTCACAACATTAATCAAACAAATGTAAATGCACAACTTTGGCTAACCCTTTGCTTTCCACCCTGTAGGTGACAGCGCATAAGCTGTGCGGAATTACATTTTGACACCATACCTCAACCCAGCCACACCACATGAGCAGAGGTACAATGCTGCACACATCAGCACACAGAATGTGATTGAACGCACGTTTGGAACACTGAAAAGTCACTTTCGCATTCTGCACAACACTGGTGGAGCGTTGCAGTACCATCCAGAGACCTGCTGCCGTATCGTGGCTGCATGTGCCATGTTGCACAATATCACCACCAGAAGAGGCATACACTTCGAGATGTCCGACAGTGAGTCTGATGGGGACAACCAACCACCCGCAAAACAATGACAAGCGCATGTGGTGAACTCAGCAGAAGGGCAAAGGAGACGTGCACACATCACCCAACATTATTTCTGAGGTAGGCAATAATGAGACATAACACCTAAATGGCAAACACAAAAGTATTTATTAACATGAGCCCATGTATCAATGTATAGCCACACAGAGATTTGTGCAAATTATAACTGTGATTGCAGTGAGGTATTAAGTTAAATGAACAATTCCACGCACTGGATAGCAATCACCTGGATGTTATAGGCCATGGTTACGTCACCATGGCCAAACAAAGGAGGACCTGCCTGGCTAGCGCCTTCTGCCATGCACACCCAGACGCCTTTCGCCTGCCTCGGCTACATCACCCTGATGTGTAACGGAAGATGTTGTGTTGCGTGAACTGTGCCTCCTGGCAGGGTTCCATGTTTAAATATTGATAACAAAAATATAGTTAACAAAAATATAGATGTAAAAATATCGATTACAAAAATATCGACTCCCTATACTTAAACAGGTAAGTACAACACTATCGACTCAGAAATATAGATGTAAAAAATATAGATGTAAAAAATATCGACTTTAAAAAATAATATAACTTAAATTAAATTATTAAATAATATTAATATTATTAACAAAATTAATTAAATTACATTTATATTTTAACTAATTATAACAAATAAACTTAATTTAATTAATATAAACACAATAAATGTGTACATATACATATATTTTCTTAAATACATTTTATTATCTTTATTTAATTTATAAACTTAAAAATGACTATTCCCACTCCAGTGAGTACAATAGTAGGGAAAGCGCTGGAGCCCAAAACAATAAAAATAAAAAAACCATCAAAATTGTTATTAAATTTAATTTCCAATATAAACATAATTAATATAGACATTTAAATATATTATTATTAACAAAGATAATAAAAAATAATTAATTACACATTATTTAACACTATAATATCCACCACACACACCTAAAATTAATTACAAGATTACATTTAATATTTACTAATTAATTAATGAAAATTAATGTATTTTTTTATTAAATAATTAATTAATTACCAGCTTTCACACCATATACACTTATAAACACCACAACACACACCTAAAATTAATTACACATTTACAATTAATAATTACTAATTAATTAATGGTAATTAATTTTAAAATTATTTAATAATTAGTCAATAAAAAATGAATTACTTACCGCCCTTCACACCATTTACATGTATAAACTCCACAACACACACCTAAAATTATTTAAACAATTAACATAATTAATTATTAATTGACTAATTGAACTTAATTAACAACTAAATATTAAACTATTATTAATAAATTAACACATGAATTAATCAATTAATTTTATATAATTAAATTACTTCCTAACACAAAATTAAACATGAAATACATTAATAACTAATACAATTCCAAAACATATAATAAAATGACAAACAATTCTCATTAAAAACACTAAAATACATAACATTATTAATAAATCGATATTTTTGTAAACTATATTTTTGTAAACTATATTTATTACAACTATATTATTGTTATCGATATTACTTACCTGTCAGTCGATATTCTGGTCAAACTATATTTTTGTTGTCGATATTTGTTCCACTCGATATTTCTGCGGAGATATTAATATCACACAATATTTCTACGTAGATATTCCTACTCTGCACCCCTGGCAGTGGTCTCTGGCACCGACAAGCTGCTAAGACTGGATGCCTCCTCATTCCTCGCCTCCCCTGTCAGGTTGATGCCACCAACAGTCCAGACCTGGATATGTTCCACAGCAGTGGTCACTTGTCCTAGCGCCCTGGCAACATCTCCACAGTAATGGCCCAGATCGATTTGCATGGCAACGGAGCGACGTGTCAGCAGCGCAGTGGTGTTGCAGAGCTTGTTGTTGGCCCTTCTATAGGCTGACATGCACATCATGCTCTGGCGATGCCTTCTACTCTTTGTGCTTTGTTCCGCAAGCATCGCCCGGGCGAGCTCCTGTAGGCTTGAGTTTGTCTGCCTATTCCCCATAACAACCGCTGTGGTCAGCTCACGCACACTGTCTGTCATTATGCTGATGTTCTTTGTAAGTTTGGAAATCTGTAGCTGTATTGAGCCCATGTGTCTTACCAGCAGGCGCTGCACGTGTAACATCTGGGACTCTACGCCACCAAACACATTCGGAGCCTGGTCTTCATGTGCAGCAATACAGGCCCTTGACCTGCTCTGCCATCCACGTTGGACCTGTGCCTGTTGTGTAGGTGGTGTTGCCACACAAGGGTGACTGATCTCTGTGGTGTGTGCAGGAGACAGCTTGGATCCATTGGCTGTAGTGAAGGGATCTGGGCCCTGCGTTTTGTGGGTGCGGGTGGTGTAGATGCTGGGGCAACTGGAGTCTCCACATCAGACTCAGCAGGTGTCTCAGAGATGTGTAGGCAATCACTGTCTTCAGAGTCTGCCTCAGCTGCATCTGTGATGTGAAACAGTGCAAAGTTAATTTGTGATATTCTTACTATTGTGTTACATTTTACATACTTGGTTCACATTAAATCACTGACTGCAAACACTGACTGCCATGCAGTATTGGCGTGTTTTGCTTGCCGTTGTTGGGTTAGAATGCCCACTAGACTGATATGTCTACAACTCTCATGATGCATTGGGTGTATGAGAGAAAATGTGGACTGGAGTCTGACCTGTACTCTGTGTTTTGCCTAGGTGTATCTGCACGATTAAACATTACGTGGAGGTGTATGGTTGCATGCATCTTACCTTTGAGGTACTTGCTACGCCGGATGTGTCCAGCTGGGTGACTCCAACCACTGCCTCAGCCTGAATTATCAACTCCACCAGGTCCTCCAGGGCTGCGATGTTGGGTACAGTAGATGGGCCCCCTCCTGTGCCACTTGCCTCCTTCAGCCTTTCGGCAATTCGCTCCTTTGCATGGCTCCGCAGGGCGTATCACTGTTTTTTAGGTCATCGATGCTGCGGTGTGTGACACCCACCGCATTCACCTTGGTCTTTATGCACAGCCATATCCTTCATTTTTCAGCCTCTGGCACTTTGAGTGACAATTTCCCAAACAGCTTGTCATGTCTCTTGCAGACCTCCTCAGTTAGATTTAGTTCTCTCTCACTGAACTTCATCTTCCTCTTTCTGGGCATGGCACTATTCCCTGATGCTGTTTAGTCCATCATGGGGCACAGAAAGTTTCAAGAAACAGAATTGGGTGTGTTTCAGCTCAGCTCAGCTCCAGTATTCGTCCTCCTCCTCTGAGCTCCTCTGGGCACTAAATGAAGCATGGGATGGATGACTTCCTGGTTGTGATGTCATCAGCATGCTTCCAATGCGACACGCTTTTTGCGAAATCGCAAATAGCGATTTTGGTATTTGCGATTTCACTAAAAGCGAAATGGCAAATAGTATTTTTCCATTTTAGCGCGTCACACTTGGGATCTCGCAAATCGTTTTTGCGATTTTTTGCGAATTTATTTATTTTGCTACCGGCTTCATGCATTGCGGATAGCGATATCTAAATTGCCATTCCTTACTTTTCGCAATTTAGGAATCGCTATTTATGAGTTTGATGCATGTGCCTGTTAGAGTACTGGAAATCAGTAATTTGAATGCATGCCTTTATTATGCCCACAAACTTGGATGAAAGGTTTCAACAGTTTGTACTTTAGTTCTCTGACCAAGACATAGTCGTATAAAACATTTATAGAATACTACAAAGAAAACCGTCATCGCACAGAGCGGCGTAGTGGCGACCTGGCTTTTGTGAGAATATGAAGGGGGTTGGGAGCACACCGCTTCACCTCCCAGCACAGTTCACCCCTTAGCATTATGGTAAATGCAGTTCATGCTAAATGCTTACTTGAATATTTACTGGATTATTTCACCAAAGTTATTGCAGGTTAGTGCTGTAAATCTCTAGACACGTGTGTAGTGAAGGTTGAATGATGACGGTCCAGTAGGTGCTTGTAGATGTAGTTTATTAGAAGTAAGGTGGTACGAGGTACATAGATATTGAGCAGAAGTTAAATAGATAATGAAGTAATGAGATTCAGCCCCACCAGGAGCAGGTCATCTTAGCTCTGCCCCCAGGTCTCAACTGACCTAAAGCTTAGCCAGGATTCTATTACATCACACATGTCAACATTCTAATAGGTAAAGAAATTAGAGATTACTATAAAGAGAAATGCAGAAGTCACTACAACGTGTTTCTGGATATCATCCGTCATCAGTAGAGATAAAAACAAATGTATTCAGGGGTTGCTTGCGAAGGCTGCCACAATCCTCTTAGAAAAATTCAAGTAAGCATTTAAACTGAACAGCACTTACCAGGAAGCTAAAGGGCGAACTGAGCTGGTAGGTGAAGCAGTGTGCTCCCATTCCCCTTCTGTTCAAAAAGTCTCCCAGAAACACATGTGTCTAGAGATTAACAGCACTAACCTGCTCCAACTTTCGTGAAACACTTCAACAAAAATTCAAGTAAGCATTTAAACTGAACTGCCTTTACCAGGATGCTAAGGGGCAAACTGTGCTAGGAGGTGAAGCAGTGTGCTCCTATCCTCCTTCATTTGTGAGAATAAGTAAAGTCTGTGTACACAATCTAAGAAAATCTATTGTTTATATGTGACTGAGACAGTAATTGATCCTTCTCTGGTTTATTCATAGTAACACAAATAGATCTATTATTCAACCATACATCTGTCCAGAAGATTTATCCAGAGGATAGATCAGGACTACTAACAGTTAAGTCTTTCCTTCCACTGACTCTAGGAAAAGAATAGTTGGTCGCAAGTAGGACATGGACATTCAAGTTCTAATGTCCCAAACAGTTGGTGTGGAATGTGTATAGTGATTGACCAAAAAATTAAAAGTGCTATCTGGTTGTCTCGCAGGTTGACAACTAGGAGCACTAAAGGGTCCAAGCACCAGGCCTTCCTCCTTGAACCGTGCTGCAACATCCTAGTGTTTATATCATACTGAGGTTATATGGTAGGGTAGTGGGAAGTGGGTACATAACGTCTCTGCGAATCCAAACAGTGCAGACTTCAAGGTAAGAACGCATTGTTACTACTGACAGATATGAGGGGAGTTGTTGGTTGATGGCTTTTTCTTATACTTAGGTCAGGAACAGGAGCAGGGAGATTGGTTGGTAGTTTAGTTTGCTGGCGTCTGATGATGGTTTCTTTAGTAGGGCATTGTTTTCTGTGTTTCCAATCCTCGGGATGGTGGCTGTAGCAATTAAAGTATTGAACTAGGTGGTTAGTACCTGGCTGATTCTGGCCTCTCCTGGGTTGAAGATGTAGTAAGGGCATGGGTCGGTTGGGGACCCTGAGTAGAATGAGTTCATGATCGAGACGGTGCCCTGTGGGTCGAGGTGGCACCATTTGGTTAGTCGGATGTCTGTGGTTGTAGTGTGGTTGTTGTGCTGCTTGAAGAAGTCGGTGGTTGTAGGCTGGGTTTAGAAGTTTCTGTAGATGTTGGCGATCCTGTCATTGGAGAAGTGTGCAAGGTTGTTGAAGAGTTCCTGCGATGGGATAATGATGTTAGTTGCAGCTAAGGGGTTGGAGAATTCTTTGACAATGTTGAAGAGTTCTTTGCTGTTATTCGAGCTTGATTCAATGCATGAGGCTATGGACTTTTTCTTCGATTCTCTCAGCTGTCTGTTGTAGAGGTTGTGGGCTTTCTTGAAGGCGGTCTTGTCTGTTGTGTCCTCCTGTTGCGAAATCTTCTTTCCAGTTGTCTACAGTGTTGTTTAGTGATCTAGAGGACTTCAGTGTACCAGCTAGCCTGGTTGGTGGATCTTCTGTGGGTGTTGTTGCCAATGGGAGTGACGCTGTCGCCATAGTTTGTGATCCAATTGATGAAGTTTCTGATGTTCTGGTCTAGGTTGTTGGTGTAGATGGGGCAGTTTTGTGTGTGTTGGTCCATTGCTCCATCTGTAGTGGGGGGCATTGGACTGACTGGGGTCCGTGAGCTGGTGATGTTGAAGTGGAAGATGGTGTGGTCAGTCCAGGTGAGTACCTTGGTATGGCTGTACCTGATTCAGTTGCTGGAGGTGAAGATGAGGTCTATTGTGTAGCCTGTGGAGTGTGTGGAGTCATGAATGAGCTGGGTCAGTATGATGTGGTTCATGATGTTGAGTAGGTTGGTAGTGTTGTTGTCATTGTGGTCATCAAGATGGAAGTTGAGGTCTCCAAGTTGTGAAGATGTTGGAGTCTATGGCGAGGGGGACAATAGAGTCAGCTGTTGGCATCTGATTGGTCATGTGCATGGTATGCTATTTACCGCAGCACAATAAACTTGATTTTTCCACATGAGTGAGGCATATTATATACTTCTTTTGAGCATGTGCCGGTAGATAGTCTCTCAAGTTGAAAGCGTGAGTATTATCTAAAATGTGCTAATTTGCAGCATTGGATGGATGCTGCTTGTCAGACAAGGGGGTGTGGGAGGTGAAGAAGCAACACAGACAAGGGAGGTGAGAAGGGGAGGAAGCGGGACTGATAACAAGGGCTGGAAGTGGAACAACGTGGACAACAAGGGGTAAGTTGGGGCAGAAGCACCATGCATAATGGTGGGTGCAAGTGGGAGGAAAAAAGTACCACAAACAATGGGTGGTGGGGTTGGGACTGGAAGAAGCAACATGGACAATGGAAGTGGAAGAGAAAAAGGACCATGGACAACAGGACCGGACTGGCTGTGGCGGGAACAGGCGTTTTTCCGGTGGACCAGAAGGGTGAGGGGCCGGTTTTGACCGTTGGGAGCTGATTTTGTTACTTGGGCAGCTTTACAGCAATGCTGCGATATCTGCCCTATGTAACAAAAGCGGCAGCGGTGCTTGACACTAGCACCTCCCACCCAGGGGCCAGCGCTTCTAAGTAGCTCCCCCCCAAAATACCCCACCTCCAGGGCCGGTCAAGAGGAATTGCCAGGGCTGGATTCTATTCCCAGTCCAGCCATGATGGACAAGGATGACAGGGGAAAAAGAAAAAATATCTTAATCTCAGCACCATCAGCAGAATGACAGAAATCATGCTGAAGCAATTAGTACTTGGTCCAGGCTCCTGTCAAAAGAAAAGGAAGTGAAGCCGGCACGAACTGACCAATTATAAAGCATAAAATAAAACTGACGATGAAGCAAACGGATAGTAAGCAATGGGCAGGCTGCAAGCCCCTTGTATACAATATCTTGCCCAAGCAACATAGCATGCATGCATTTCTTAGGCATTACCTAAAAAAACGGGACTAGTGGCAAGTCACTATCATTATCAGGGGCTAGTTAACAGTTATCTAAAATTAAAACATTTAAGAAATTCTACAAGTGTGATGCATCCCGAATCTAAATGAATAAAAGCAAATCGCCAAATAGGTGTTTGCAGCAAACTAATCTATTCTGCATGGGATAATTTAGTACTTGATGGATTTAGGGAAAATATTTTCAAAACAAGCACTTATGCTAGCCATCCTTTGCTGACTGTTCCTCTCAATGGTCTTTCCAATCTCCAACTCCTTGGCACACGCAGTTTTCTGTTGCACCATAAAGAACAGTAAACATGTAAGAGAAGATATAAAGTACACTTTGTACAGCATTCTCATTAGTGGATTAAATGTCAGTCTCATTTTCCAACGTCAGACTGTAAAGCAATTAACAATTATTACTGTGACTGGTATGAATTACATTGGAATGAAAACAGTAAGGAAGGGAGAAAGGGGTGAAAGGAGGAGCGACGTGATGGGGGAAAAGGTTGAATGAGGAGTGATGGAAAAGACGGGAGAGGGAGATACGAAGGATGTAGAAAAAGATAACAAAAATGCAAGGCATTGGAGAAAAGGGAGAGAAGGGATGAGTAGTGAAAGGAGAATGGAAGGAAGCAAGGGAGATAGCAAAAGGGACGGTGGAAGGAGGGAAACGTGAAGTTGAGCGAAATCAGCAAAAAAAATAAAAAGGGAACAGGGAGGGTGAGCGATGGAGGCAGAGAAAACGTAGTGAAGAGGGAATGATGAAGCAAGTAACTGAGGAGAGTAGGAAATTGAGTTAAATGAATACAAGGGAAGGTCTTTAAAAAGAAAAGGGAAGGGGAGAGACTATTGCTTAGAACGAGGGAAGAGGAAAAAGAAAGGAGGGAACGGAGAAAGAAAGCGAGAATGCAGCAGGGAAGCAATGGACCACAGGAAGACGTAAAGCAGGACATACGGGTGTGCAGCCTCGGATTGGTAACGTGGGGCAATGCCCGAGGGGCCGGTGTCTGAGTTCCTGCTGTGGGCTGCTTTTTTAGCAGCCCAGTGGGTGGCTGAGTGGCCTTTCTGCAGGCAGATGGGCGCTCATTCCCACCCCCGGTTTAGCAATAGGCAGAGGTGTCTCTCCCTTTGTCTCGCTTGCCGGCCCATTCATATATGCACATACTGAGCGTGGCAGGGGGCCTCAGTAGAAGTGGCCTCACTTGTTTTCAGGTGTGTTTTACTAGTGTAAACTAATGCGTGCATTGTTTTTAAGCCCCCCCCCCCCTCCCACACACACACACTCCTTTTTAATGTAATTACGCTGAAGCAGTGATTTGAGGAAAGGCATTATGCAAATGAGGCCGATTTTTTTGTGTGTGCCCAGGTCGATTTTCAATCCCAATCCGACCCTGCGGGTGTGCGCATCATATAATCACATCACTTCAAAGCACGTTTCATGTTTGCCAGTAGGTGAACGAAAGAACATTTGCATAATCATATGCAACCTCTAAGTGACTTCCCCGGCATTCTGTCCCAACGACACCCTGATATTAAGCGTGAGATGGCTGAATCCGGGAGAGGCGTGTCCTTCTTGGGACACCAGCGCTCGGTGGCTGGGCCACAGAGGGAGCCCGATGCTTTTCGAGGAAGCCTGGAGGGCGGGGAGGGACAAGCATTTACCGTCATGGGGGTGGTAAGCCTGCGTCCACATAGGTAAATTTCCATTACAGGCTAGGGGCAGCTCGGGATTGGTCAGGGCCGGGACAGGGTGGGGCAGAGCTGCAGTACTTCTGCAGCCGACGGCCACTGTCGCCTGCGCACGGTTCTCGACGCTGTCGTGATCTGGCCGAAGGATGACAAAGAGCGGGGAGTACTGCAGCTAACATTGGCTTTCGGTTGGGACGCAGCCCCTGTCTCTGCTGTTCCTGCACTCACTCCTGCCGACGGCCACCCACGACTGCACCTACTGCCCTTGCCAACACGAGACCGGCCTAGGGGACCATGACACGTACCTCAATGGATCCCGAGGTGAGTGGCTTCGGATACGTCCGCGCAATGGTTCACCCAGAGTGTGCGCACTACTGCTTGGAGTGTCACCTGTGCGTACCACGACTTTGCTAAGTGCAGCCCTCCACTTGAGTGCCACTGCCGCTGTGACCATTGGTCCACAGCCACAGGACTACAGAGTGTGCAATGTGCGCGCACACCTGTCCGGTGACAGGCTCTCAAAGGGTGCCAGGTGCTATGGACCACTTCTCTCCATGAGTACAATCTACACTGAGTGTGAACATCTGTACGCACCACTCTACAGAGAACACTCATTGCGGCACCCCTCCGCAAGCGTGCCACCTGTGTGCCCTACACTACATGGGGAGGGGCCCTGGGGTCACCTGTAGGCATCAGTGTAAGAGGCGCAGTTCTGTGGAGGGTTCACCTTGACAAGAGATTGTGGTATTTCTTGGGGTGGGCAGTCACGCACCCCATTCAGCCGTTGTGCGCCTTCCGCAGGAGTACCACCTGTGCCCCCTTGAGTGTCTCACCCTCTGCTGGAGTGCCACCCTTGTCTCCCATGATAGATTGTGCGAGCCGCTCTGGAGTAGTACCACCTCTGCACTCTCTTCTACACCCGATGCACCGACTATGTGCAACTCTCACTGCAAGAGTGCGCCCCCGGCGCGTTGGACTACCCAGGGACCACCTCTCCTCAGATAACTTACACTCTTTTCTGCGAGGGTCCCATATACGAACTCTGCCTTAAACCACGTCCCCTGCTTGGTAGGAGTGAGTTCATAGCTATAAAATCGTCTCTGGTTGGTACTTTTGCGTCGAAGTTGAATGACTGTAGCGAGCCAGTGGCCAATTAGCGCTCATAAGCAGTGTGTCCCAGAATGTTGATGGAAGCACGGAATTTTGCTGAGAAGCGGGGTGTTGAGGGCTGTGGTGAGGCTGTACCAGAGGCGCAACTTGAGCCACATTTTCGGGGGGGGGGGGGGAGGGGAGGCTAAGAAAAAATGTCGGGGGGGGGGGGGCTGAATCTTTAAGCAGTAGGCAGAGTGGAGCTGCAGGAGCTCTTAGAAGGGGCGAAACAATAACAATACCTAATTAACATGCAAATGGTCTTGCAAAGTCCTGTGAAGTGCTCGGGTGCGGCTGTGTGCGCGCCCTGGAGCTGTCTCAGCCCGGGCTGCCACACACGACGGGGGTGGCTGAAGCCCCTTGAGTCCAATGAGCGTTGCGCACCTGGGCTGTACCTTTTGGTGGGGTCGATCGAGATTCGAGAAATTGCGTGGGTGTGGTATGTAGGAGAACCAGCACGGATTGCTTGGAAGTTTATATTTGACACATTGGAGCCAAGATGGTTCGGATTTTGGGGGCGGGTGATTGTCTGCGGAGGTTGGACATTTTCATGCTGCTAAGTTGGACGCATTTTGTATGGATGAGATACCATATAGTAGGGTGGCTATGTTATTTCAAAAGTCACTTTTGCTTATTAAAAAAATAATTATTATTTTGGGTCTGTCGCTCTGTGGAATGGCTGATTTGATCAAAACGTGCACGCGTGCACCTCGTTCCTCCCTGCTGTGCTAGGAATACGTATGTAAAGGGTCCCGAGGTTGTCGAGCTCTTTTTTTTTTTTTTACATCTATCAGCTCTGTATCACTAAGCGCACTCCATGATTTGGGTGACTTCACCTCTGTTGTTTTCCTATCTTAACTGTCTTGACAAGAATCTCAGAGCTCGGTGAGGGGGTCAGGAGGGCTTAAACCCAAGTAAGCATTGCGAGAAAGACAATGTCTGACTGCAGTCTTCCTTAAATGACCGGCCTAGGACCTACTGCAGGGCTTTAAGTGGGCCGGGTCGTGCTGGAGCTGAACACCAGCAGTTCTTAAAAGCAGGTGCCAGACAGGTCCCTATCGGGCTCTCCATTTTTGCCCCCAACAAAGAAAAGCTTAACTCTGCAGCAGTACCGCTGCTCAAAGACTTTGATGTAACTTAAAATAGACTCGTTTTAGTTCTTTCAGGATTTCATCATTTCAGAACTGAAGCATTTTCAACATTATATTCAACAAAGCCGTAGTCGTTGATTATTTATTATATGCAACTAACAACCATTAACAAAGACAATAGCCCTGGCTTATTGTAGGTGTGATGTTCCTTGTTGCATTATTTGGCTGGATGCAATGAGAGAAGCAGAAAAATACCAGTCGGGCGGCACACTATGTTAAGCACAGATTTGTAATGTACGTTTTTTAAGCCGCGCCCCAAATGACAACGACCACGCCCCTTTGTGAGAACCCCAAGTTTTTCTATCCCACTTAAAGCCCTGACGTGTTGTGGGGAGAGGGCGGCGTCATACTTCTGTGGCGGCAGCCACAGACTCATTACAGACTATAAAACAGGCCCAGAAACCGGCGCCGTGACTGACCTTTTAAACCACCCTTCTGTCACTCACTGCCAGACTACCCTATACCAGTTCGATCCTGCAGGCTGCTTTAGGGCACGGGGCGTTCAACCGTAAGTATAAGTGCATAGAGTTGACTGGTGCAGATGCGAGTCAGCGCAATTCTGCACGGAGAACGTTCGTTTAGCATAACAAGCTCCCAGCTGGTTTGTCGGTGGTTATAGAGGGCTGCGGTTTTAACCGTCAGAGGCCACTTGACCATCTAGCTTCGGTTGCGCTGCCCTGTGATCAATCATTTCGTTTCAGTCACTCATTTTGGACCTTTTTGTGTAGCTCTGGATGGATTTTTGAATTTTAGCGCTAGATCCTATCACTCATTAAAATAGTTTACTTTGTGCAAAGCATTAACTACACAGGGGAAGCTATAATAACATCTTGCGCTGAGTTTGTGTCATAAAAGTGATGCAAACCAGTACAAACTGTTTATTTTGAATTTGCTTTCCACGACAAACTTGTTTTGTGCCTGAAAGTTGCCTGAAAGTAACTTTTCATTACTTTTCATCAGATGGAGAAGTTTGGCTCACTGGTTAGAGGAGGCAGACCCTGAAGCAGAGTTGGGACCAGGGTTCAATTCCCCACGCGGCAGGGTCTTGAGCCCAAATATCCACGGACTTGATAATTCTCGTTTCGGTGCCTACTCGAGTCACAGGTTCACAATCTGCAGCTCTGGGCATTAGCTTGCTTAATCTCCACTACACCCGCCTCCCCCGCAGCGGGATGCCTGGCTTTCACCTTGGGGATGCCCAGTACGGGTATCTCACAGGACGGGTTCCCAAGGCAAGCGCCGAGATGCCTACGGGTAATTGAGCGCTATATAAGAACGCTTAATAATGGCCCTTCCATGGGTTGGACTTTGGCTTTCCCAAGCAACTGCCCATGGCTATTGACACAAATCCCTGACTATACAGGGTATTGCGCCAAAAAAAACACTCCTTGGTGAAAGTGGTTTTAACTTAAAGAAATACTATTATTTCTCTAAACCTTTCCACCTTTGCATGTGCGCTGCACTGTCCAGCACCTACCCAAATTTGGAAGAAGTTTTAATGTTTGTAGGCATAGTATTTTGTACTGGAAGGGCACTCTTACCTTAGTAGATGTGGCACTTTCCTGTTCTTTCACACAACACAGCACAGCAACTTTTATTGATGCCTTCCATGACATCTTTGTAGATCTGCTCAGGAAATGCCTGTGTTGCCAGTTAAGGAATTTGAGTGCTGGCTTCCCTTCAACCCCTTTTTAAAGAACTGTATTTTCATGCTGGGATCCGAAAATAAAGATTAATTAGTTTCTTTTAAGGAAGAGGTGTGGCGCCGCGGCCAGGGCGACTGACGCTGGAATCTGGGGACCACGGTTCGATCCCCGGCTCCGGCGGCAGGTTAGCCCAGCACCATGTGACTCTGGGCAATAGCTTGCTTAATCTTCCCGACGGCCCCCAGCGCCTAGAGACCCTAACGGGTGATTGTGCGCTTTACAAATGTGGATTATTATTTCCCTTTTTTAAGACTCGTGGTTCAATTTTGAACTAGGTGTCGATTTCTGTGAGGAAGATGTTGAGTGTTAGATGATAGCAGTGATCTGATTTGCTCGGGATCAGTTCTGCTTTCTGTTCTGTTTCGAGGAAGAGATGGGTTTTCCACATAAGAAGAAGCTGAAAGTGGTGAGGTGGTCACTGGCAAATGAATGATTAGAAGACATATGCTCAGAAGGTATCTACAAATTTCTTTTGACGATAAGGTTTGGGTCAAAGTCACATGCTCCTCCTGAAAAGATGGTCATTCCACTGTAAGGTTGTTTTTTTGGACCCCCTCTTGTGATAAAGGGCATTGAAAAAGAGCCAATGGAAAAATCAGATTGGTCCAATAACAATGGGGTTAGGTTTCATCCAGTGATGACATTTGCCCTCTTCTGTCAGGATAGACGACGCCGAAAGAGAGGCTGCCTCTGCCCACTCTTGCAATGACGCACCTGCCCAATAGCGACCCTTCTGTGAAGATGGGGCACTGATCTAGAGGCCAAGGATTGTCAACATGCATCTGAAATAACTTTAGAGGGGGGCTGGTTGGGCGAGGTCTTGAACCACATCATGTCATCGTGGGCATTGTCCACATAGTGGAGACCTCTTACTCATATTATGATATCAGATGTTTCCTAGCTGTTGGGCAGTCGAGCCTCCTACAGTAATGATGGACTTAAACAACAGTGTGGGCACCTGTGTATAGCTTGGAAACAGTGCAAGCCCTTCTTGCACTCCTTCGATTGTTGCTCAAATCCCCGTCCCTACCGGCCGGAAGGGATTATTTCCAGGCACCCGAAAATACCTACCATTGGTTTACTTTATATTTGATGAACATTTGATGAACATTACACATTCAGTGTGCCGCCACCTCCTATTCATTTTGTATATCAACGTACCTCTGGCCACGCTGGTGAGCACCTATCGTTGAATTATGTCGTATGAAGAAATCGCAAGTACCACAGCCAATCGGGCCGACACCTTTGGGTTCTCCCAAGATGAAACCACACGCATTTACGCTTTGATTCAGGAAGTAGACCCCTCATCCACAAGCGCCTTCTCCAACCCTAGCATGTTGAGACAACTTTTATATACCTCTAAGAGAATCATCAATCAACGTTTACACGCGGGAACCCTCATCAGATACCACAAAGACCAACGCATCCCTAGAGGATTACGAATTTCCCTGAAGCCTACCCTCTGTCGGAACAACCCGAAATTCACGGAACGATGGTACGCCATCCTTAACCGTTGTTCACTGGATTTAATCCTTTTGATTGTAGAGGAACTTTCAAAAGTCATCGATGATCTTGACAAGGAAATAACACATATTTCACGCAACTTGGAAAACAATATGGCCAAAGAAGACCTGGACAAAGCTCTCGCTGACATCAACGTACAATTGGATAAGTACACGAAGGAGATAAATGATAGGAAAATCAGAAAATACAGACGCGACACAATGGACTATAAATTGGGCGAGGTGTACAGTTGGGCAGAAGTTTATGCCCAACGTAGACAACAAAGACCATATAGTAACCCATCTTCGGATGAAGGAAGCTCCACAGATGGTTCTGCCTCTCAAAGAGGTTATACTAACTACAGTCGACCACCCAGAAACATGGCACCACCGAAAACACCTGTGAATGTTCCGCCAACCTCATCTTCCACCTCTGGTGTTTCTTTTTTAGATGTAGGCCTAACTGCCAACGTCGAACCAGGCGGGGCAGCAACTCCAAGAGATACAACATCCACCTCAATCGCTCAAGGTACCAGGAGCAAAAGACCTTAGTGATCAACATCTCTAACACCAACCTATCTCAAATACAATTGTCCACCTTGGAACGTGGGACTTCCTTTGTTCCCACCTATAACTCTACCGAACTGGAAACTGAGATTAGCCTGTATAAGTTCTTGAGAACCTTGAGACTCCGACATTTTTTCTCCAACGTGTGCCCGCCGACCAGTACACCCACTTCACATGCTTGCAAAGGTTTAAGAAGCAGAAGTACATTTGTGGCTCCTGTCAGTCACAAAATACTCGACTCATTTGAAACCATCACTTCGAACGCTATCAGAGAGATCTTCAAAAAACCTCACCCCAAGCATAACAACTTCAACCTTAAGGAATCTAGAGCACTCAACCAAATTGTTAACAATCGTGAAATTACGTGCTGTAAAGCTGACAAAGGCGGCGCTCTTGTCGTCATGGACAGTGACTTTTATCACACCAGTGTTAGTGAACATGTCAACGACAAGAATCTATACATGAAATTACCAAATGATCCTACCGGTGTCTTTGCTAATACACTTAAAGTCATTTTGGATAAAGCTCTTAGTATGGGAACAATCACGGAAAAAGATCATAAATATTTAACACAACCTCATCCCAAATGTCCAAGCATTCACATGCTTCCCAAAATTCACAAGGATCTAAAAAAGCCCCCTTTCCGTCCGATTGTTTCCACAAAAAACTCCATCCATGAACCCACCGGCAAGTTCATTGATTTATACCTACAAGACATTGTTTCATCCATGTCCACTTACTTGCGTGACACCACTGACTTCTTGAAGCGTCTCCACGAAGTCATCATTGAACCTGACAAAGTACACACTCTGGTAACTATTGACGTATGTGCTCTGTACACATCGATTCCACACAATAGGGGCATGGAAGCCATTGAATCTTTCTTATTAGACCATCCCATCGATGACGCTTTGAAAATTCTGATACTTGAACTTCTACAGTACACGTTGTATCACAGTTACTTTTCATATAACAACGAGTTCTATCTCCAACTCGTTGGAACATCAATGGGAAACTGCGCTGCTCCTAGCTACGCCAACCTGTTCATGCACCGCATGGAACTGGATCACATTCTGAGTCACAACAAATGGGTTAATAACATTCTCACCCTATGGAGGTACATTGATGACATTTTCCTCATTTGGACCGGTCAACCCGATGAAATTTTGGAATTTCTGAAACACATAAACTCTTTGGACGACCACATAAAGTTTACCCACACCATCAGCCCCCATAGTTTGCCGTTCCTGGATGTCCAGGTGACACTACTCAACAACAAACTGATAACCGATCTTTTCGTCAAAACCACAGACAGGAACAACGCTCTGATGTTCACTAGTTGTCATCCGACACCACTCAAAACTCATTTGCCTTATTCTCAGCTCTTAAGGGCCAAAAGAATCTGTTCTGAACCAGAAGCCTACGCAAACTCCGAAGAAAAAATATTACAAAAATACAGAGACAGGAAATATCCTGAAGTCACATTGCAAGCAGCTAAAACCCGAGTGGCCACCAAAACTCGGGCAGAACTTTTAAGGACCAACATCAAACTAACTGACGAACAGAGACCAGTTTTCGTTTCTAAATACTCAACCAGAAGCAAGGCCATCAAAAACATCATTCTCAAGAGTTGGGACATGATCCGTTTTGAACCAGATTTCCAGGGCATTTTCAACACCAGACCACTGTTCGCATATCAGAGAGCCAAGAATTTAAAGAACATTCTTGAGAACAAACCCATTGAAACTCCTATCAACTACGGTGGCACCATACCGTGCCACAATTGTAGCCATTGTCACAATATAATTCCGGGTAACACCTTCAACCATCCATCATCAGGAAAAGCCATCAAACTGAGAACCAACGCCACTTGTGATTCTATGAATCTGGTATACCTACTCAAATGTCCTTGTGGACTGCCTTATGTAGGCAAAACAGAACGAAAGATCAAAGTTCGGTTAACCGAACATAAGAGTACCATCAGGAACAAATCAACCAAAGCCCCACTAGCCGCTCACTTCATCACACACCAGCACAACGTGAGCCAACTGAAGTTCCTTGTTTTGGAGGTTGTCCCACTGAAAGCAGGCGTTGACAACAAGAAACTACTACTCCAAAGGGAGACAATGTGGATCAAAAAACTGGATGCCTGCCAGCCCAAGGGGCTCAATGAAAGACTTGAATATAGTTGTTTCTTATAGAGATGTGTTGTCTCAACTTCACTTCAACTTAATCATTCTCCGCTTGAAATTATATGTTCCTTTCTGTTTTTCCATGGTTTTTACTTTTTCCACTACCATCTTTTCTTAAACCCAACCGGTCGTCTTATAGCAAATCCTCTACTATGTCACATCCGAGTTTATGCCCTCTGCTTTATATCTTCTTTTACACTGTCATCACTTTCCCTTTTTACCTATTGTCATCACCTTTTCATATTTTACTTCGTTACTTCGTACTATCGTTTGGTTTCCTACCTTGCTTCCTTTTACCCTCTAATCACTTACACTCTGGTCACCTTTATCATTCTTTGTTATGTATACCATGCTATCATTGTGTATGTACATGATTCTGAACCCATTCCAAGATGGCTGCCATTTTTTGAATGTAGATGTCGCGTTAGTTCACGCACCACATCGGTACCAATCCCTGTTTGATTCGCTGTTCTATTACACCTTTCTGTGCATGTTTGGCTGTTCCCAACCCCTCGGGGTATTTCTAGATATGAGTGTTCCATCTATGTT
Source organism: Lissotriton helveticus (assembly GCF_964261635.1). Taxonomy (NCBI): domain Eukaryota; kingdom Metazoa; phylum Chordata; class Amphibia; order Caudata; family Salamandridae; genus Lissotriton; species Lissotriton helveticus. The sequence continues at coordinate 1,186,265,175 of NC_136061.1, read as the reverse complement.
TAGTTACGGGAGTCCGTTTTTTCTTTCGAGGCACCTTATTTACTTCCGCATTTCCGCTGGCCACTCACAAACCTTCGGCTGCACGGCGTTTGGCGCGTCGCGTTTTTCACCCATCGGTAAGCTTTTTCTCTACCCCACTTTCACTCGCAAGTTGGTTCTGTCACTGGTCACACTCCTTTTTAAACCAAACCTCACCAGTCGAATCTTGAGTTTTTTGGTTGTTATTTATCTCACATACTTACCAGGGGTCTCGGATCTCTTTGGCACTAGTTCGGGTTCCGTTTTTATTTTGCACACGAGGATTCTGTTTTCTACTCACCCCGACTGCATGATTTTCAACTTTTAACAGAAAGACATGGGTTACTTTGCGCACATTTCCCTCGTTCCGCATGGCGTTTTTTTTCTGAATTGCATGTATTCATTTCACCGTCATACCATGTTTATTTAGCTTGTGGCTGCGAGCTCCCCTTCCTGACTTCGATTTATTTACTTACAGATGCATTGCTATCCCCTGAAGAAGGGCCTCGCCCGAAATGCATAGGGATTATGCATAGATTCATGGATGTTATGTAAACGTGTTCTCTAACGTCTAGTTTCACAAAGGAGTCACTATGATGATGTAATATGTGACCCTTTAAATAAATTTTCTCAAGAAAGATTACTTGGATTACGCTTGTTTGAACTACATAAAACGCACTTTGGAAATTGCTATTTAGGAGTTTTATCTCCATTTGGAGTGCCCTTGGAAACAGTGCAAGCCCTTCTTGCACTCCTTCGATTGTTGCACCTGTGTATAGCCCCATATAATGTAGGAATGGTGTTCTTCCTCTATGTATGTATATGGTATTTCTTTGATGGAGGGTATTGCTCCTTCAACTAGTAGACTTGATTGATCCCTATAATAAGGGTATTGCTAGTTGATACAGATTCCTATAATAATGGCATTGTCCAACAGTGTGGGCTTGGTGCCCATCAGTAATGATAGTACATAGGAACAGTAGTTCCAGAAAGTGATCATACAATAAGAAATTCACAACATAAATACAAATTCAAGACAAGGTAGTCTTTGCTCATAGTGTTTAATTCACACTGAGCATTGGTCTATTATTGACATTATTTAACTGCACTCAGACGATGAGGGTAACACCTGTTGTGTGCACTGTGGAAAATCCAACTAAAGCAGTTAGCTCACTCTATATCTCTCTCCAAAAATTAGAGGCTCACTTGTAGCAACCCACCGTCAAAAAGCTGCTCATATAGACTTAATTCAAAGCACCCCAAGGAGCATCTGAATATATTTACACAACATCAAAAGCTTAAAATATGCGAGTAATATAGAACAACAAAAATCGGAATCAAAACAGGTTTCTTTCAGCAATGTCTCTAATTGTTTTTAATTGCTTCAGTATCCTTCAATAAAAGCAAGTCCAGAAAGCAAGTCCACGGCGGGATTTATCGGACCGGTCGACGCAACGGGAAGATGCGTGTGTGAAAGAAGCAGAATTGTAAGGTTGTTTTGGATACATCACTTTTGGATTGGCAAAATGATTTGGGAAGACGATAGTCTGTTGGACTAAAAGTTATAATTATAGAGATAGGCAGCAAGACAGACAGTAGGACGTTGAATTTCTGAAAGTTTAATACACAAGCGACTTTCTTAAACTATGTTATAAGGATTCATGTTGTGTACTGGATGCAAAGATCGAAGGGAAACTGAGCACGTCAATGGATTAGGCAATGTTATCATACAACTGGGTGCTTACTGATAGTATTAGGCTTTGGTGAATTTGTGTGAACTTTAAGGAGTCAGCAATTATCAAAAATTCCCCCATGGTCAAAACATAGTTTCTATTCTGGCTTCGCTCTCAAAATTTAAACATCAACATTTACATTTAGTACAGGAATGACAGTCTCATATTTTTCATTTGAATGTCTTTTATTTCTTTTTTAGATTTTATCAAAATTATTTAAAACAGTTTTTTTACTTTTTTTCTTTTGAGTCTTTTTTTCGTGTTAATCATCAGTTCATTGGCATTTATTTTAATCCAAATAACTTAGACAGTGCAAAATCGAATATCATCATTTATACAGTCCAAAGTATATTGTTTGTTCTGAAGAATGCATAGAGACAACAAAAACCAATTATACCCCTGTGACACACATTAGCTACCTAACATACATCTCATTCATACCGTTTCACACTCTAACAAGTTCTAAAACAATCTCTAAGTTTGGGATAACAAAGATCTTAAATGTTTCTTAACGCCAGGTCTACGCGTTTCGGTGGGATAAGACCACCTTCCTCAGGACCAGCTTAGAAATAGTTTTATCCTTTCATCCTTCTTTGTGTGCAGGGTATCTGTAATTTAAAAGAAGGTACAATATCATATTCCTGTAACTAAGTCCCTATTCAAGGACATAACTCATCTCAAGTATTATTTCACTATATACAATTAATTTTGACATTAACTTAGAGACATCAAATCACACCTAGAGACAGTGGCACCATGAACCTGAGTGTATTCATTTTGTGTACTCTACTTAAGAGAAGAGTCTAAGGTAGGGCGATTCTATGTGCCCCTTGTATTGTCTTTAATCTCACAGGGGCTCTGAGGGTGCTGACGATAGTCGTCCATTTCATGTTATGCAGGTACTGGCCCTGTAATTACACGTATTTATACTAGTTCTGGACCTGTCATTATCTATTCTATATACAGATTATGTTCTCGTCTTTTACCTTCCAATCAAGTCAGTACATGGCCTTTTCCGGATAAGTTCGTTTGTAATCAGTATAAAGAATCCATCTGTCACACCTAGGCAAAAAGTAAAGATATCACGTGTTTGTTCTTACTTCCTTATCCATATATGTTATTGGCATGTGTAAAGAAAAAGATTCTCTTACCCCTAATTTTTCAGCAAATGTCCTGTGTGGGGCTACTCCTTATTGCTTTGTTAGTATTGCAGTTTATTCTTATGGACTTTCTAAATAAAGTTCATTGTATCATTATATCACTCGTTTTTTTAGTTGTTTCAAACGTAAGGAACAAAAACTGGAACAATTCTTACCACAAGATATCTTGTCATCTAAGTTGATAGAGGGCCTACTCTTTCCTTTTTTTCTTCGATATATCCGAAGGGGGGCGCAGGTTAGAATGTCTTTGTTTTTAAGTTTTGTTTTCTGTTTGACCTTAAAGATAGTAGCGAGTAATTCATTTTCTTGTTCTCCCTTTATTTTAAGTAGTAAAATGAATACATATGAATGACTAACCTTAATGTATCATGCTCTGGGGCTAACTGTAAATTCTTCTTATGTCTTGCCTCTCATACGCGCAACCTTACTTCTCTGTACATCGCTTTCAGAGTTGTGACAGATTCTAAGTCAAAAAGTAGACAAAAGATCATATACGTCGTTATTAAATTATTAAAATTTTTCCTTTTGGGGGTTATAAAATGTGAGTATATTTATCTTTTTACAATATCTACTATCTGTGGTATAATCGTTCTTCTATCTATCTCTAATACTCCCAAGGAGCAACCGTTGTATGAGGTACATTGTACTACTCCTCACAAGCCACATATTTTCTAAATGGTACCTACACTGGATATTTTATAAATTCCAGCGATATACTTCGAATGCATATGGTCAGAGACCCTCTCGGACTCACTCAATTTGGAGTCGACATGTCTCCCTTGTCACATATTACTACCCACTCGGGACTTAGATTTAAGGACACCCATTGCGTTTTAGCGATTCCTTATCTCAATGAATCCTAGGTTCCCCCGATTTTTTCCAAACACGTCCGCGGCGCTTACCTCGTTTACGATGTAGCCTCCCGTGCGTCTATTTTTCCTGCCTGTTCTCCCCTTCTGCGGCCTGCGTTTTAGCCGATACTGGCGCGATCTTAAGTAGTATCCCTCGTACCCGCTATCAACGCCTGCGTACTTTTGCCGAACCGGAAGGAATCAACATGATTTCCGGTTAGATTTTCGGCGCCATTTTGGGAAGGGATCAAATGATTACCTTTCTCGTGCTATTCGATCTCCGTGCGCGCCATCTTTGTCAGGTCCATATTTTATTCTCTCTATACTAATAAGTACTGAATATTTACGACGACTCCGTACTGAATCTCATAGTGTTATTCTCACATTGTCCCGCTAGTATTGACCCCCAATAATAATACCACATAACTCATTTTAGGCTGTTCCGCATTATCAAAATTGTTTAATCGTGTGTAATATCACCCAGTAAAATTGCAAAAGTGATTTATTTGGGAACTTCCTATTTTTATACTGAAGTTAGGGTCAAGTGCTCTTAAGGCTAACATGAATAGGATCCATCGATTTATATATGTTTAGTGACAAGCCAAGCAATATTTTCATTCAGTCCTTTGTGAACACTATCAAAGTGATAAATCCAAAAACACTCACGTCTTTTTCGAGTGTACTCCATAGTCTGGCCTAATCGGAGTTGGACCTTCTCCAAGATACACCACCACAGTTCACTTTCATTGTGATTGAGATCTATACAATGTTGTACTAGTGGTGCTGATATTCTTTTCAGTCTAACTGCAGATTTATGTTCACTAAATCTGATGCGGAATTCCCTGCCTGTTTCTCCAATATAGGCGAGGCCGCAAGGGCACAGAATTATATATACAACATTGCTACTCCTACAGTTTGTTAGTGATCTCAGAGTTACTTCAAAGTTGTTATAATTGACAGATTCAGTTGTGAATGCTGCCTCGCAGGCGTGGCACGACCCCCATCTGTGGTTACCTAGTACAGGACTTTGTCCTGTTATTGAACTCTGATTATTCCTAGTTTTCTGTTTATTCCTAGTATGGACCAGCCGGTCTCTTAGATTTTTATTCCTCCTGTAGGCTACTAGGGGTTTTGTTCCAAAGTTCTCACTCTCTTCTGTTTCCAGTATGTTGCAGTTTTTGTTGATTATATTTTTAATTTTATAATTCAATGAGGAGTGATTAATGACACAGGTAATGCGATCTGCCGGTTTCCTTTTAGTGCCGCTTAGTAGAGAGTCACGATCAAAATATTTTGCTCTTTTAAAGGCTTGTCGAATTAAGCGATGCGGATAGCCTCTATTGAGCAATCTAATTCTTAGTTCTGTTCCATGGCGTTGATATTCTGTCAAGTTAGTACAGTTTCGGCGAATCCGAAGGAATTCGTCAAAGGGAATGGAATCCTTCTGGCAGTGTGGGTGGAAGCTGCCAAACTGTAATATGGTGTTTTTTGCGGTGAGTCAACAATAAGACTTGTTGTCCACTGGGACTGTTACATGATTTATATCCATATCGAATTTAAGCCCTGAGGAAGTCCTGGATAGGACGAAACGCGTAGGCTGTAATCGATGAATTATGTTTAAGGCCAAGTCAAGCAACTGTTTTTTCGCGAATATCGTATGAAATATATGTGGACTTGTTTTCTGGACTTGCTTTCATTGAAGGATACTGAAGCAATTAAAAACAATTGGAGACATTGCTGAAAGAAACCTGTTTTGAATCTGATTTTTGTTGTTCTATATAACTCGCATATTTTAAGCTTTTGATGTTGTGTAACTATATTCAGATGCTCCATGGGGTGCTTTGAATTCAGTCTATTATTGACATTGTTTACATATTATTATATACAGTGAGGTCCCTAGGTGGGGAAAAGGGGGGAAGGCAGGGTGGAGTGATTGTGATTCAGGTGAGGGTGGGGTAGTGACTGCAAGTGTTTAGTGTGCATCAAAACAATATATCACTTTAGAAAGTGTGGTTCATTCTTCGAGCCTATTAATCATAATTTACAACAAAAAAAAATGTTGAGCCTTGGTTTCCAATGTTAACACAGTACTGAATCACTGTTGTTCAAGCTGGCTTGGTGAAGAAATGTCAACGTTTCGACCCCACTAATTCAGTAGGCTATTTGTTTAACGCAGATTGCTCTTTATGTCATCAACAGCCGATTTATTAGGCATGACACAGAGTCAACTACCATTTTAGTGCTAGTCTCCCACTCCTGTGCACAAGGAGCCACACATGCCCCCAACATAACTTCAGCCTCTTTTCTGAGGCAACTTATGATCCCTTCACCCTTCACCCCCCACACCTCAGTCCTGATGAAGACCCCGGCGTAAGAATTGTAATAGCCTACGGAACTAGTGGGGTAGAAACGTCGACATTCCTTCACCAAGCCAGCTTGAACAACAGTGATTTAGTACTGTGTTAACATTGGAAACTATGGCTAAAAACATTTTTTTGTTTTAAATTGTGATTAATAGGCACGAAGAATGAGCCACGCTTTCTAAAGTGATATATTGTTTTGATGCACACTACACACTTGCACTCACCACCCCACCCTCACCTAAATCACAATCACTCCACCTTGCCTTCCCCCTTTTTCCCCACCTAGGGACCTCACTGTATATAATAATATGTGAATAATGTCAATAATAGGCCAATGCTCAGTGTGAATTAAACACTATGAGCAACGACTACCTTGTCTTGGATTTGTATTTATGTTGTGAATTTCTTATTGTATGATCACTTTCTGGGACCACTGTTCCTATGTACTGTCCTTTACCCAGGTCCCAGAGACTAGTATTGGGTTCACCTTTTTTGGTAAACATCAGTAATGATAGGCATTGCCACACACATTGGTAGCATCTGATGGTTAGTGCAATGATAAGCATTGCCCCGACAATTAGATGCCCCTAAACTGCTGTGGTTCTGGCCCTTACTTCATAGAGTGAATGGCACAAGCTGCCTTACCTAACGATGCATCTTTTTGCAGAAAGCAGGGAGGGATCCCGGACGCTTGGGAAGGGCTAGTCCAACAGACTGACAACCCTAGCCTCCTTTTGTAGGGAAGAAGCATTATCCAGTGAGATGGAAGCCTCTGACAGTGACTGGAACAAAGCCCCGTGCTCAATGGAGGGAGCCCCTGTGCACACACATTGATTGCCATTGCCCCCTAGAGTAGAAGCGCCTGACCCTAACTCTCTCATAACCTTCTCCACGCCATAGTCTGGGCGGGCAAGACCCCGTATTATAGGCATCAGAAATCCACCCTAGACCCTTCTTACTTCCGGTGGCACAGCTTCCCAACATTTTATCATGATCACTGCTTCCTCGTGCGCACCTCTGCACTATCAAGGTAAAAACCCGGATAAGAATCAGACCCGAGTGTAATTACACCGAGCATTCACACAGTGAAGCAGGCTACCTGTCCTGGAAGGGGGCGAACTTGTTTTCGCAATGGCATCTCACCTGCATCGAATCCCGGTCTGAACTGGATCCCCAGTGGCCGCATACTTACACATAATTGAAGACGGGTTAAGCAAGTTCTGCCTGAGCAAGAGAACTAATTTATTTTTTACAGTAGAAAACATTCCTATTTCTGAATGGAGGACAGAAGTCTTTGTGAGGTCTGATGGCCAACGGTGCACGCACAATTAAAAAAGATGAATAATTGTTGGCGGTAGCACCCTGAAAATGCCCGAAGGGTCCTTGGCCTGCTACCTCATGGCCAGCCGAAAGTCTCGCGACCATGCGAGGAGTCTGTGGTGACACATTATTTCACACGCCGAATATCTGCACCTCCCACTCGGGTACTTCTTGCGAGCTAAGCCGTGCAACAGGAAGCAGCTGGTAATTAAAACCTCATCAAATAAAGATCAGATGACAGAGGCATCAACAGTGTGCTGCTGGGACCACAAATTACCAGTTGCGTTTAAGATGATAAAGATAGGTACACGGGGTTGGTTTCAGGACTTCCATTCTTGTTGTCCGACCATTTTGTTGTGGTCGCCCATGTGTTATTAGCATTGGTTGTCCTTGCTTTTAGCTGTTTGTGTGGTTCGCTATAGCAAGTCATGCCTCCCACCGGATCCCAGAAACCAGTACAATTTTGGATACTGCTAATCACTGAGTCATGTTTGCGGAGAGGTGTATTAATAGTTGACACACGTGCGTATCATAAAGGCAATAATTAATACATTATCTTAATGTATTCGGCAAGTTTAGATGGGCTGGGCGCCGGCTCCTGGCAAGGGTGGCGGGTGTGTGCAAAAGGCGTGGGAAGGGGTTGTTTGCCACGTGTCCTAGGAGCGGTGTAGGAAGAGGAAGGCAGAACGGAGACAAAATATGTTGACTCACACTCCAAGTGGTGTGGGAAGGAGTTCTGCGACCTTACATAGATTTGTCGGGGTATGGTGTTTTTGACTACCACCACATGGAGGCGCTAACAATCATGTTTTCGACCTCCCAGTGATGCAGCGGGCAACTTCCCTAGCAAGAACACTTTTAAAACTTTTAAAAAACAAAACAAACATTGACAAAGCCAGAAGGCTGATTTGGTTTATGGCAAGATACTTACCAAAATAACATGTTAAAACATGTGAGAGCTGCTTAGTTGAGGGGAATGTTTACTTCAACTTTTAAGGTGTTTTTGGTATGGATGAAATGTTGTCTCTGATCTGCCACATCTCAGACACACTTGACTTCACAGATTGTTTTACATTATCCCACATCGTCACAGGTGCATAGGGGCAGCGTGTTCGTGAATTACCTCGATGTGGTTATCCTGGTTCGTCATGATTCTGGCACTGGTGGCAATCCATTAACAACCCTGGCCTTAAACATGTTTGGGTTTTACACGTTCTATGTGACGACTTTCCTTGCTTGAAATACATTTGACATTGTGTTCTTTCCAAAATAACACTTGTTTGACTTTCTGCCATAAAAAAGTCAATGCCGTTTCAATTGAAAGATTTTTAATATATGTGTATAAAAAGATTTTAATACATGCATATAAAATACATTTACATGCAATTAATTCAATTGGAAATATTGTACAGGGTCAAAGTTTATCTTAAAAAATCTGTTCTGTATCCAGCCCCTGAACCTACGTTGGTCACTCCTGGTTTATATTCGACTCTCCTGATTTAAATTCTGCTGGTCAATTTTTCTTTTCTCTTTTCCTGCTTCCTATCTCCCTAAAGTAATTGGTGCATAAGAATTCTTCTTTGTAATAAAATGTTCCTCAACAATTGAAGGAGCTATGTCTTATGTCTGGGCTTGCAAACATCGCTCTTCTCTTAAAACTGTCCGCCTCTCTGATAGAGATACATTCTTCAAATGGGTCAGGTGAGACTCTTTTGTGATAGGGAATATCTGAAGAACCGCAGAATAACTTGTGTCTGGGCTTGTTGATAGTTTCTCAAACACACTGCTGCCTTTTTAGACGGACAGGAGGCACAAAGCCGTCTCAAGTTGTGACAGCATTAACTAGCATTGTTGACTGGCTCTACAGCGCTACATTAGAACATTGGCGTGAGTTGGATGTGTTATATCTACAGATTTGACTAGATATCAAACATCCTTCTTACACGCCAAGGATACTGTTGGCTTGTGGCATTGTTCTTTTTAAACAGCATCACCATGTTAGAGTCCGCTATGCCTAACAACAGAAGTTGACTTAGTCTCATCACTCTGCTTACACACCTAACCTTGCTAACAATTCACAAAGTCAGGAATCTAAAGACCCCCCCTCGAAAAACAGAATTTTTATATAATGAATGCATTACTGTTGAGTGACCAAAATATGACAAACGACGCCCCAAATTACTCCTTGCCTCACTTGGGCACAACAATGCATTTAATATTGATTGCCTTTCTGACTATTAGGAAGACTAGGTGGTCAAAGGTACCAATGTACTCAGTAACGTTGACTCCAATAATAGCCAACAACTTTTGCAGAAGTGCAAACCAAAAATATCCTTCCTATTCTGGCCTTTAATTCGTTTTTTGAAACTGAAAGTAGACCTGCAATGGGTTGAGTGTCTCCATATCCTGGTCTTCCCAACTTCCTTACGAAACTAAATCAATCTGGCCTTGTGGCATCAAGGATGTTTAGCCTGTTTGCTCCATCTAGACCCTACCTCTCCAATAAAGTGATTAACTTTTGGAATTGCTACCAGACCGCGTAATGTGGTCCCCCTATACTCCCTCAGCTTTAGCCCAAATATGGAACTCACCTTTTAAAGGCAAATTCATAATGTATACTGGAACCTAGAGAAATTATGTACATAAGGCCTCAGATAAATATAAATACAGAAGATTTACAGCATATGCTATTCAGTTGCAAGTATGTAATTCCACTTTGGCTTGATATACAGGTTTTCATACAACAAATTCGACATACTACTTACCATTATTCCCAACACTGCTCACCATGGTATATTTTCCATAGGAAACCTTCCACACCTTAGACCTTTAGCTAAATGATGGGTGCAAAGCTAATCCTTCCCGAATGCAAAGCTGCAAGAACATATCATTCCATACATGGTGGGCTTGGTTGTGCTTCACTGGAAGTACTGACAACGTCATAATTCGGAAATCACACTCTCTCCACGTATCAAGGTAACAATGAGACACTATCGACGTCCACCTTCAGAAATGCAAATCGCCTTGAGCTCCTATGGTCCACACTCATAGGATGAAGTTCAATTCTTGAGGGATGACTCACACATCCTGATTGAAGGCACCGAGGTTTCTCATTTTCCATACTCTCCACTACAATCTATTTTTCACAGATGTTCTTCGTCTTGTTAGGAAATACATTTGTCTGTCATTATAAGCACGCTTATATGCTTTAAAACGTATGTGACCTTCACAGCTAGAATAGTTTTGATGTACCACTGTTCAAATCTTTATTTCTTCTTTTTTTTTATTTTAAAAACTTTTATTGGCATCAGCACGAATATACAAAAAACATACAAAAATATATATATAGGTGGAGTGTACATTAGCGGCTTTTTCTATATCTACAGTCCATTTGTGGATGCGCGCTCTTTTCGTTTGTTTTCCCTCATTTACGAGGAGGGAAGGGAGAGAAAGAGGGGGAGAGAGAGGGGGGGGGGGTCTTACTGGGGTTTCCTCAGGTGGTCGTCGAGTGGGCCCCACATGTGTAGTTTGGCGTTGTGTTCTTTCGAGAAGTTGCCTGTGATGTTGTCAGCCCCTCTCAGGAAGGTGACCCAATTAATCCATGTTTTAAAATTTGCTTAGGCTGTGTTCTTCCAGTTTGTCAGGATTATTTTAAGGGCTGCTGTGAGGAGTAGGTCTAGTAGTTCTCTCTCTTCCCTACTTTTCAGGTTCGCGGTCATGTGTTCTGTCGCCAGGCTTACGAAGCTAATTGTTAGGTCGGCTTTGAGCATATCGTTTATGAATGTGTTAATTTGTGTCCAGAACCTCTTGACCTTTACACAGCTGAAGATGAGGTGTTCGAGGGTGCCTTCTTCTTTCTGGCAGTTCCAGCAGTTGCCTGATTCTGCAATGCCGACTTTGTGGAGCCTGGATGGCGTCCAGTAGGCCCTGTGGAGTAGCCAATACTTTGTTTGCGCTAGTTGTGGGGTGACTTTGTTTGTTGTCGCTGCGCTCCACATTTTTGCCCGTTCTATTTCATTCAGTTGCCTGCCTAGGAGCATCTCCCATGTGTTGGTGGCCTTCTTGTTCTGCGCCAGCGTGGAGGGGCTTAGGAGCTTGTAGATCCTTGCAGTTTGGTGACCTGCTGAGTTGAGGACTTGCAGGTACTTGATGATACTTGGCTCCCCTCTGTGTAGGTTCGCTTTCGTTATGGCTGTCTTGATCTTTAGGAAGTTGTAGAGTTCTTGGTTTGGGAGGTTGTGTAGCTGCTGTAGGTTCTGGAACGTCAGCGGTCCGTGCTTGGCTTCCGTCTGGTTAGGAAGGCTTATGCCTTTCTCGATCCATGTGTCGTTGTGCAGTGTCGCTCCATGATAGGTTACTTTTGTGTTGAACCAGATCGACTCCCATGATGAGCCTTTCAGCTTCTGCGCCATGTGTCTTTCTACTTTCATCAGTGCTTCTCTCGTGTGTTTCAGTATGGCGTTAGTTTTTTGTGGGTGTTTGTTTGCTGTTAGGAGGGCTATTGGCTTGAGCCCTCCCAGGATGTCTTGATCAACCTCAAGCCATACTGGTTTGTAAGTTTGTGTGTCGTCTATCCAGGCAATCCCCTGTCTCGCCAGGCATGCCGTTTGGTATATTTTGAAGTTTGCCAGGTTGAGGCCTCCAAGGTCCCTTGTCAGTCTTAGTTTTTGTAGGCTTATCCTTGGTTTTTTGTTTTTCCATAGGAAGATGTTTATGAGTTGGTCTAATTTTTTGTGGAATGTCTCTGTCATTGGGAGTGGTAGCATTGTTAGCGTGTAGTTTATCGCTGGGGTTATCATCATTTTGATGGTTTCAATTCTTCCCCACCAGCTTATGTATTTTGGCGACCATAGTTCCAGCCTTTCTTTTATTTTTTTCAGTGTAAGGTCCTCGTTGTGTTGTAGCGTTGATGTGAGGTCTCTTCCAAAGTGGAGTCCTAGATATTTTAGTGGTTTCGTCTGCCATGCCAGTCTGGATTCGCCTAGGACCTCTCTTGTGGTATGGACATTCATTGGCTTGCACTCCGATTTCTCCTTGTTGAGTTTGTAGCCTGAGGCTTCCGCGTATTCTCCTATTGTGGCCATTAGCGCTTTTATCGACGTGGAGGGGTTTGCTGTTGTGATTAGGATGTCGTCTGCGTACGCCGCTAGTTTGACTGTCTTCTTCTTGATCTTGACGCCTGTTATACCTGTGTTGTCTCTTATTCTGGCTAGCAGGGGTTCTAGAGCGAGCAAGAAGAGGCCGGGGGAGAGGGGGCATCCTTGTCTGGTGCCTCTTCCCAGCGTGAGCGTTTCGGATGCACTCCCGTTTACCACTATTTTTGCTTTCGGTTTGTTGTAGAGGGCCATGACCATTGCCGTGTATTTTTCCCCCAGTCCGACCACACAGCAAGGAGCAATGAACAAGCAGTCATGATAGCGCTGGATGCGGAGAAAGCCTTTGACAGAGTCTCGTGGCCCTTCTTGAGAAACTGCATGGGGAACTCTTTATTTCTTCTAATAAAAAACCTTTTGAATTAAACAGAGCATTGAGGTGAGTGTTGGGAGCCCCACGGGAGGTTGTAGAATGGCTTAATCAGGCTTGTAATGTGCGGCACGGGCACGGTTGCTCCAGTAGCCCTCTGTTTCTCTTCACTTGCATCCCAATCCTGTCCCTCTCCTCTTGGAGGTCTTCAATTGTGGTTCAGACGACTCACGGGAGAGGGCATTTAACAACAGTTATAGACCAGGGCAGTGGCATTTAATGCTGTAGTTAAGGCTATACCTATAATTTCCAGCGAAATAGTTTACTACGTTTTGGCTTGCATTCCCTATATTTTAAATTAGTTTTTAAATGCAAGCACGAAATCCCTTCGTCCCAGCACTAGAGTATCTAATAATGGCAATAAAATTCGAATTTTTTTAGCAGCACTTCATAGCACACTTCTTCCATGTCTAAGTGCTAGAAATGTCAAGATATTGGGGCATATTTTCAAGAGCATTGCACCACCGGAGCGTCACTTTTTACAATGCTCCTGTGGCACAATGCCCTATTCCATATTTAAAATGTGGCGTAAGACACTTTGTGTGGCTTAATGTTGCATTGAAAATATCGTACCCTGTCACTCAGTTTTCTGCATCAAAGGGGCATGCAATGGGTGGTGCTGTGGGTGTTCCACCGCAAGAGGTGACCCTTTATGCACATAAACAATCATCCCTGCTACGCAGGCACCACTGCACCATGGCGCAAGGGTATCTGCACTGGCGCGAGGCAGCTTTTTTAGCACCGGTGCAACGGAAAACATAGGTGTGTGCCGTGTTCTTGTGAATACAGTGCATCCCTGTGTATTTTAAATGACACAGCGTGTTGCTGCTAAATTGCTTGCAGAACCACGCTGCACAATTTCTGAGTAAATATGCCCCATTTTGTTTTTATCTTTAAAGACCAGTGACAAGATTTCAAAATGAAAATACTCAGTTATATTTACAAGCCCCCTGTGCAACCGTAATATTTCTTTTTATGACATTTTTGTCTACAAGGTTCTGTAAAGCCACCCTGCATTGCTTTTCATGGCCTTCAGATACGGAGTAAAGCAAAACAACACAGGTCACTGCTTTGACTTACTCTCTGAGAAAGAGGTGTTCCATGAATGTTTCTGTGAGTATTCCCACGCAACACCCAAGGGCTTTAACTTTGCCACAGATTTACAATAGCTCATAAACCTGGGACAGCGCCAAACCCTTGTGCCTCCCTAGAGCAGACATAGCAAGGAGACATTTTTACCTTTCTTCTCGTTTTTTTCCACATTCCACGTGTGCTGCATTCTGCAGCACACATTGAATGAGGAAAACACCTCCAATTATTGTTTTTGTGCAAGAAGGTGTCCCTTCCTGCACAAAAACTATCCTGCCAACAACATAGACAGCTTTGCACCATGGTGCAAGGGCGCCAGCGTTGGCACACACATGAAAATTGTGCGCCGGCTCTGGCTGAAAGGACAGGAATGCACCATACTGGACTGTGCAGCAAAATGACTTGCAGAACTGCCCTACACCCAGGGGCGGATTGGCAAGGCGGGCATTCGGGCATGGGCCGAAGGGCCGGTGCCTCAGTGCCCTCTGTGGGCCGTTTTTTTCTCCCCTGTCCCAGTCCACAGAGAGTGGACTAGGAAAGGGGAGAAAAAAAAACGGCCCACAGAGTGCACGGAGACTGACAGAGAAAATGAAAGCAGCCTCGCTGTGCGGCCAGACAGCGATTGTCAGCTGTGGCCTCTCCTTCACCCCTGCCCTGCCAAGCAATCACACTAAGGCTGGGCTGGGGAAATGTGATTGTTTGCAAGAATCGGCCTCCCTGGGGGCAGGTGTTTCTCAGGCCTTTGAGCCATTTTCACCTCGGGCCCCCCTGGGGCCCATGCAGCCCAGAAACGGTGTTAGTATTAACACCTCGCCCACAGCCCTTCACATTCAGGGCATAGTGGGCGAGGAAGAATGGGTCTTGCTGTGGGGGCCAGATGATGTTTGGAATTTTTTTATTTTATTTATTTAGTTATGCGATTTTATGTAGCGCGGACTTTAAACGAAGGTGTCAGAGCGCTTCACACTAGGAACAGCAATAATAGATAAGGAGAAAAATTACAAGTGGACAAATTACAAAAGCAAACGTTAAGTTACATGAATCAAAAGTGACAATAGTGAGCAACCAAAATACATGAGGTAGCAATCGGTACATTACAGGAGGAAAAATTGATATGTGTGCAGGTTACAAAAGCGTACAAAGTACAAGTAGAGGTATAATACTGCAATAAATGGCAGACACTCCAGCACAAGAACAAACGTTATGTAGGCAATGGAGGCACTTGTGCAAGTATCTAAAGCAAACAAAAGTGAGCGGTAGCATACAGTGTGATACCAGAGAAAAGTGACATGTGCAAGTTACAAAAGGGTAAAGGGGCCTTGCTATTTTTTTTAGTTGCTCAGCATGTAGGCCATTGTCACCTTGGCCCTGTGTCCTGTGCAAGAACAGTATCCTCCCACTTTCATTCCTTGTCTGTGCAAATGGTGTTTCATGAAAGGGCACGCCCCTTGAATGTGGACCACGCCCCTTAAATATGGGCCACGCCTCTTGAATGTGGGCCACTTTTTTCGTCAGTGCCCGGGCCGAATTGTGATCCCAATCCGACCCTGCCTACACCAATTCCTTGTAAATATGCCACACTATTTGCAAACAGAATATGGACAGCGGCAGATAACTATACCTGTGGGAAAAAGTGGAGAGTACTCTGCTGAGGCACGCTAAGTTACCTTCTTGAGGACATGAACCTGCTGCTCTGCCTTTTCCCACAGTGCTTTGCAGCAGACACAAGGCACCAAACTGGACCGTCCTGTCCCAGGCGTGGTTCGCAGATGATAAGATGGGAGCAATCAGGGGCGGCCTTTGGCACAGGCGAGCTGGGCACAGGCCAGTTTTCAGAGGGGCGTAAGGAGGTGTCTGCATCAGCGCCCCTGTCGCCTGGACCCAGTGCTGCAGCGCTGTTTTTAGCATCCCTTCAGGCTGATTTCTTGCCTCTCATCTCCTCTCACCCCTTTCTGCCACACACTATGAACCAACCTCCAACAAACAACTTGGCACCAGCTTGATATGATAATCTGTGCATAAATCAGGTGATTAGAGGGGGTGGGGTGCAGACAGAGGCGCAACTTTAAGCAGTAGGCAGAGTGGAACTGCAGGGGCTCTTGGAAGGGGCGAAACAACATCAAAGCCTCATTTACATGCACATGGTCTTTGAAAGACCTGTGAAGGGCTCGGGTGCGGCTGTGTGTGCGCCCGGGAGCCGCCTGAGCCCGGGCTGACACACACGCCGGGAGAGGGGGGGGGGGGGATTGATTCCCTTTGATTCCAATGCGTGGCGCCTGGGTGCAGATATGAGTTTAGAGGCCAGTAACTAATCTGATGTAATGAAACCTCTGAACACAAAAGGGGCTTCCTGCTGCCTCATTTTATGTAGCATCATTGAGGGCACCACATTTATTTCCCTGCCTAGGGCTCTACCATGGCAAAGGCCGACGCTAGGAGCAATTAACCTGCAGATTGTCTCTGGGAAAACCAGTCTCCCAGGCTCCGATTGCGATCAGTTGCTGTGTTTACAGGAAATGGAAATGTGTTCAGAACAATCACACGGGACTTTACTGACGGCCCTCTCACGAGGCGCAGGCGAGCGCTAAGCAGCCGCGTAACATTCGTTTGCTTAGGATGATAGGATGACTCATTAGAGTAATTTAATGGGTGGGTATGGTGGGGCAAGCAGCTCACTTCCTTCCGAAGCACACTGCGCTAAAAGACTTTAACCCCGTCTCTTTGAACGTTTTGGAATGTTGGTGCTGGCAAACCAAGCCATAGGGTAGCCGGATAAACTTCATGCAGGCAAGCCGCCATGTTTCCAGTCCCCAGTTTTTATTTAACCCATTATGTTGCAATCTCTGAGTTGTTGACGTCGTTTCCATCAATTGCACTAACGCATCTGACCAACATGTTTATTTAAAAGAACAGGTCAGGGCTGGGAATATTGTGTCCTGCCAACAACCATATAAAAGCATATCTGCCCTATTGTCTGCTGAGGTATTTTTAAAGTTCTATGATAGGAGGCATTTGGTTCATTTAGTCATACCTGCCAACGTAGAGCGGACAGGCATGCCATATTTTCAAAATAACTATTTAGTATGCAAATGAGTTCTATTTAGATATCCTTTATGGAGGCCTACCAACTCACACAGTGACGCCACGTTTTATAACTTATCACATGATCACTTGGCAACCCAGTGAAGAGCCGCTGTTACACAGTTAGCTGAAACCACTGCCCAGTATAGGTTTACATAGTGACTGAAAATAAATGGTGAGGTAGAAACACTGACATTTGCAGCCTAATACCAACTGTAGACAAGAAGAGACACAACAGAAGGGTGTATGAACAGGGAAAAAACCCTTTGTTTTTTAAAAGAACCCTCACTCACAATACTGAAGATCCTGGGCTCAGCGGCAGGGAATATCTTTAGGCCGAGGGTCATTTGCGCCTCCGCGACTCCCCACCAGCAACCTATTTCGTACACTTCTGTGGCTCCTAATAACAGGGCCTGTGCTAAGCCTGGGCAGTGTGGGAAGCTGCCCAGGGCCCCGTAGTCACCCTCCATCGTGGTGCTCGCACCTATGCGACAGAGTCAGACCACAGCATGAAAGGTGCCACCTTGCAAATGTGCCACCGTAGGAGGCCCCTCTCCCCTGGACTCACTGCTATGATGTAGCAAGGCGAACCAGTTTGGAGGGGGACTCCGTTCCTAGTTGCAAGAAGACACATTCCTCAGGTTTGTCCGACAATTAGCTCTCCACCCCCCACCCACGCAGAGTCACAGCGGGATGGATACAGCCCTGCTATTTAGCTCCCTGACAGTATTAACCCTCTCTAGAGATAAGCAACCCTCAAACCTTCAGCCCTTGATGAGCTGTTAAGAGGTGCTTGTAGGTGGCTGAGAGGGAGGGGCTGCAGCTTCAGGATCAGTGGCATCTATTCAAATGCAAACAGCACAGAATGTGTCACGTCTATGAAATTTAGAGGGGTCACACACATTCACTTGGGTCAGTCAAACAGTCATGCGCACTTAGCATGTTCTCCACCTGGCTGTGTTGCACAGCCAGGTGGAAAACATGCCTAGGCTTCCAGGCACTGCCTGAGCGGCCGAACAGGTTGGTCAGACCAATCGCAACACTGCTGATGCAGCGTCCGGATTGGCTGGGAGAGCCTGGGTGCTTCCGGTGCTGCCAATGTCAAGTGAGATTGAAGGAGAGGCAACGGTGGCAGCGTTCGTAGGTAAGTTTAATGAATTTATTTTTTCAATCACCTCCTCCCCACCACACCTGTTCCGAGACAGCCACCACTGATTCTAAGTAGCTAAAAAGATATTTGATAAAAATCCAGGACTGGACAAAAGTATCACAGGTGACTTTTGGTCAAATAGATTCAAAGAAGAATAACTTTCCTCTTAATTACAGGATGCATGGTCTTAGGTTTGATGGACAATGCTCACTCTGTTTACTGAAAAGTTTTATATTTTCTGGATCATGCTATGATTTCTTTTGCAGTTCTGGATGCTATAGCGTCTATGAATGTTAGCAGAGCACAATGATTCCAGTCCTGTTTTTTTCTTCATTACATATCATTATCAGGAATGCTCGTCTCTTTAGCTCATTAGAAGAATGGCATGACTTTTTAAGTGTTAAGTTCAAACCTGTCATTGTGGTATCCTGCTGACTTGGAGTTATCTGATAACCTTAGCCAAGAGGTCTCATTTCTATAAATCTCATGTAAACAACCATCGTCAAAGTATCAGACCCAGATTTCAATTATCCTTCTGAAGTGCTCAAAGCTGTCACAAGATCAACTTTAATAGGACAATGAGTTCCAGAAGGTGGACTTCGCTACCGATAACCTAAGACCACCATTTGAAAAGAGAATTGATGTAATCTGTTCCAAGTGTGTCCAAAGTAGGCCGAGGAAGGACAGACATTTTACAGATTTCCAGTAAAACTGTGTGTATATAATTGAATTCCATTTAGATGAATTATTTCTATGTTTATCTTAGGGATATATAGCTTCAAGATACGTAAATGTGGAGCTAAGAGTAGTAAATCTATACTTATCTATATTTTCTTACCTTCTCGATATTTAGGCCTCAGTATTTTCCCCCCATTATATTTTTGTACTCGATATTCCATTCCATTCACTCTGCACTCCCAGCTCAGTCTAGTGGTGTCCTCTTCTTTTCTTTCACTCCGCACCATCCGTAAAGTTTCCCGTTTCTTTTCTTTCTCTGCCATAAAACTCATAGTCCTGGCGATGGTAATCTCTCGCCTAGACTATGGCAACGCTCTATACTGTGGCATGCCTGCTTACAGTATGCGGCGACTACAGCTGGTCCAAAACCAGGCTGCCCGCCTGGTTTATAACCTGGCCAAATTCCATCATGTCACTCCTCTCCTCTAATCCTTGCACTGGCTCCCTATTCGAGAACGAGCTCAGTTCAAGATGGGCTGTCTTACTTTTCAGGCCCGGGTCGGCGCAGCCCCAGCTTTTGTCTCTTCGGAAATTAAAGCCTACGCCCCCGTCAGGGAACTGCGCTCATCCTCCCAACAACTGTTGGCAGTTCCCCACTTTAGGCATAAAAAGTGGGGGGGGGCACGAAATTTTCCACACTTGTCCCTGCCTTTTGGAACTCTCTCCCCGCCCACCTCAGATCTTCCACTCAATACTCACAATTCCGAAAGGCACCCAGCTGATCCTCTCCCTCACCAACGACCCCACCACCGCCAGAGCCAACCTGCACGAAGGGATGACAGACGTAGCCAAATGGATGTCGAACAGCCGCCTGAAACTGAACTCGGACAAGACGGAAGTCCTCATCCTAGGATCCTCACCCTCCGCCTGGGACGACTCCTGGTGGCCCCCCACCCTGGGCAGCGCACCCAAACCAACAGACCACGCACGCAACCTGGGCTTCATCCTGGAGTCCTCCCTCTCCATGACCAGACAAGTCAACGCCGTCTCCTCATCGTGCTTCAACATCCTACGCATGCTACGCAAGATCTTCCGATGGATCCCCTCCGAGACCAGGAAGACGGTCACCCAGGCCCTCGTCACCAGCCGTCTGGACTACGGCAACTCCCTCTACGCCGGAACCACCGCCAAACTCCAGAAGAGACTCCAGCGGATCCAGAACACCTCAGCACGACTCATCCTGGACATCCCCCGCCGCAGCCACATCTCCGGACACCTGAGAGACCTGCACTGGCTCCCGGTCAACAAGAGAATCACCTTCCGGCTCCTCACCCACGCACACAAAGCCCTACACAACCAAGGCCCAGGATACCTCAACAGCCGCCTCAACTTCTACGCTCCCAAACGCCAGCTTCGATCGACCAGCCACGCCCTCGCCGCCGGCCCCCTCATCCGAAGAGCCACCACAGGAGGAAGGTCCTTCTCCTACCTGGCCGCCAAGACTTGGAACTCCCTTCCGACCCACCTCCGCCTGACCCAAGACCACCTCGCCTTCAGGAAGCAGCTCAAGACCTGGCTGTTCGAGCAGTAGCGGACCCCCTCCCCCCAGCGCCTTGAGACCCTCCGGGTGAGTAGTGCGCTATATAAATGCTTTGATTGATTGATTGATTAAAAACCTTTCTTTTTTCACAAGCCTTCCCATTATAACCATCTTATTCTCCGCCTCCTTCCTGATCTTCCTGTCCTTTTGGGTTCAGTACACCTCAGCGCCATGAAACCGCCAGGTGTACGTGCGCTCTATAAATGTTTTAAACTCAAACTCAAACTCCATTATACATCTATCTACATGTAGAGAATGAATAAGATGCATACACTGTAGCAGGAGCTTATATCACAGCTTACCTTTAAATCAATCACTCTCACTTATCTGGCAATTTTTACAAACATATTTCATAGACAGAGAAGAATATTTAGTTAGATAAGTTTGACAAATATCTCTACTGCTAGGATCAAGAGTGTTTAGAGAACCCCTTGTTTATGAGAGTCAAAATATGCAGCATAAACTTATTTTGTGAAGGCGGCTTGACTTTCAACAACTTACTTCTAGATAGTCACACGTTTTTTTACTATTTCCATTCAGAAAACAGCCGAAACACATCTGTTTTATTTGTGTCTGCTGTTCTATCCGCACATAGGTTTTATTTTGGATCCTACCTGACTCTTGGTGGCCCGTAGCTTTGCACAAATGCAGTGAATGTGGAATTGTTTTTTGAAGAGGCTGGGTTGCCCAAGGCTAACAAGATTAGGAGTATGTCACGTAAATCCAAGCGGGTTCACATTCATGAGCAAATTGCATAACAACTACTGCGAAAGTGGATTCCATGTAGATTCACCCCACGGCAATAGCCTAAAAATATTGCTTTAATCTGTCTCTCTTGCGTGTATGTTATACACTTCAGGTCAAGCTACAAATCAACTTTACCAGTTGCTTTCAACACGTCTCAACCACAAGTCTTTAAAAACATTTTGGACTAAAATGCCCTATAAAAATATTCTATAAGGATGCAATTAGTTAAGAAGGTAGCCCACACGATTGATGCCCCTGATACAAAGATCGGTGTGGAATCAGCAAGGTACAGTCTCAAACTATGTTAGTATTAATTTAACCTTTCCTTTTACAGTCATCAATAAAAAAATATAGAATTTATTAATTTGCATAGAGTCAAACTGCCATTTTCTTCCACCGTGAGCTTTTCAAAAATGTTTTATGATAATGAGGAGTAAGATCGGTGGTACTGCTGAGCCTAGGTCTAAGGTTTAATGTTGGAGGTATGTTTTGAATTTATTTTGCGATGTTTGATGTGAGTGTGACTACGTCATGATAGATTTAGAAGCATATGTCTGTGTATCCCGATTGACTAGCATATTTATTCCTAATGTTTCTTAAATCCATCCCTGAAACCTAGAAATGGTTTTATGTTTTGGGTAAGCACGTGTTAGGACCATACCTATGTTAGGCAACTCAGCACCCAATTACACTAGAAGGAAAACTACTCTATTAAAAACCTCTAGGTAGATTACGGCAAGTGTAACTGTCATTTCCTTCCTATCTGGTAGATAATATACAATCTGGTTTAAAGTTTCGATCTCCAAGCTCACTGCATTTTATTGATGAGGATATACAATTGACCAACAGCAACCTTAAACTTGGATCCCTTATCCCAGGAGCTGTGCTGCTGACTTGACAGTTTACCTGAAAATCAACAGCTGCTTTACCCCTCTGAGCATCTCTTAGGCAATTGGAAAAAATGCCCGGTATTTCCGTGGGCCCTGAAATGTGGCACTTGACCCTGTTAACCTGATCCTCCACGTTTTTAGGTCGAGGACCGAAGGCTGGCTTGCCAGCCGGAAGTCGGATATTTAATGTCTTTCAGTAGGGTGCTTAAACCCGCCTCTCTCCTCGTCTCTCCTCCATTGGCTGGCTTCCTAAACAGAGGCCAGCCTTTGGAGGAGAGAGGCGTCACTCGAAAGAAGCTCCGTCTCTTTCGGATTCGGGGGCGTGTTCGTTCTGTTCTTTCCACTTTTTAGCCACGCCCCTTTTTAGAACGCCGAACACGCCCCTGAATCTGAAAATGTTCGGAAGCTTACGTCCGCCATTTCGGACGTGTCCCCGGGATCAGCGATTTTGCGGTGAGTGCTGTGCCCCCCCTTCCCCGAAGATGGGCGGCTGTGCCCGGCCCCCCGCTGTGGCTACGTCCGTCATGGGGGAGAGCAGCTCCCGGGGACAAGGGGAGTGGGCATTTAGTAATGTCTGCCCAGAGCAATTTGTAGGCGCTGGCCGGGACCCGGTCCAACTCGGGCACCAGGGTCGCCGCCGCCGTGTGTTTGTAGCTCTGTCTATATATGTGTGTGTAGCTCTGTGTGTGGCTCTGTGTGTGTAACTGTAAGTGTGTGTGTAAATCTGTGTGTGTGTGGCTCTGTGTATGTGCCTCTGTGTGTGTAGGTATGTGTATGTGTGTGTAGCTCAGTGTGTGTGTCTCTGTGTGTGTGTGTATGTGTGCCTCTATGTGTGTGTGGCTGTCTGTGTGTGGCTGTGTGTGTGTGGATGTGGTTCTGTGTAGATAGCTTTTATTGTAGGTGGTACTATATGTGGATGCCTCTGTCTGTGTGAGTATGGCTCTGTGTAGGTAGCTCTATGTGAATGCTCTATGTAGGTAGCTTTGTGTGGGTACCTCTGTGTTGATGTAAATGCAATAAGTAATGCTTTTGCAAACAATAAACATATTAGCATTGTAAATGGCAATGCAATTTCTTTAACGATTAAGCTATTGCCTATGTAAATGACAAGGCCATTTATTAATTAAAAAAAACAATGCCAATAGCTCTACCTTTAATAATGCCGTGACCATTGCATTGTAAATGCTTGTTATATATGTATCTAAGTTGGCAAATCTGAAAGCTGCAGTCCACGCTGGTTACTTGTTCATATTGGAAAATCTAATTTAACGAACCACAGTTTACAAATATAAATTGTGAGAGAAACACATTGATCCAAGTGGGTTTGTCAGAAATAGGCTAGAGTTTTGATCTCATTCCAACATGGATCGCTTTTTTGCCATTGTAGCAGTATCCTTTTCAGTGACCACTGAAAGTCACTGCCCAGCAGAGTCAACCTTACTAGTGCTTTTCTGCTTTGAATACTATGGTGGAAGGATTTTTCAGCCAGCTAGGAGCACTTCTCTCTCAAAGGTGAACCAAAGGTATACATCAAAAGAGGTTTTAAGTAGTCACATTTTTTATGTAAATGCAATACTTGTTTCGTGTCAAGTAGCATATAATTTTGTGAAACTCTAAAATAGGGACCTAAAGTTCTGAATTTCTTTACTTTGAGTATGAAGCAAATGACAAAGTTGTCTAAATTTAGTTTAGGCGGCCCCCAGTTCAAAAACGCTCACCATTTGATTACACATCTTAGCTACAGAGATGCTACGTTTTGTTCAAGCACTGCACTGTATGAACATTACACTATGTTTATACAGCTAATCATTAAGGTTAAGTTTGTAAATTCTTAAAATGTGTAAATGTTGCTAAGTCACTTATGGCAGATACTGCAGAAATGTTGGTTAGGCATCTCAACGTAAACACATCTATGCAATGGTCGAGCACCTAAATTCTAGACTTGCATTTTAAAGAAGCAACTGAGCTCCAGGGATTCCAGATATCATTTCAGCACCCGAATTCTGGATCATCAAAATAAGCTCCAGATTGTCTGCATGTTGGCCAGGCATTTAATCTCTATATCCTCAATTCTCACTTATAATAATAATAATAATAATAAAGGAGCTTATAGAGCGCCTGGTGACGCCTTCCCGGCGTGTCCCCGCGCTGTGGAGAGAAAACCTACCAGAAGTCAGGGACCCACCCCCAGTTCCTGCTCATCCCTAAATAGTGAATAAATGAGTTTTGAGAAGACTCCTAAACCTGGACTCAGATCTTTCCAGCCTGAGGCATGTTGGGAGTTTATTCCAGCTTTGTGCGGCTAGGAATCTGAAAGAGCGGCCGCCCATCCTGGCTTTCTGAAACCTGGGGATTACTAACTGTCCTGTTCCTACTGATCTCAGCGCTCTACCTGGCACATACCTGATAACCAGATCTCCTAGATAGGAGGGAGCCCTGTGCCAGAGAATGCGATGGCATATGAGGAGGGATTTAAACAGGATCCTTTTCTTAATGGGAAGCCAGTGAAGAGCTGCAAAGGTGGGCTTGGATGCCGCTCTTCTGGGTAATCTCATTACCAGCCTAGCTGCCGCATTTTGTAGAACTTGTAGGCGGCCACAGTCCTTTATGAGCACCTAGTAAAAATATGTAAACACAAAAGGTCCCCTGTAAGAAGAATACGTTTTAAACCATTTAAGCGTTTAAAGGATTTGTTGCTAACAATCCCCCTAACAAATGTAATTAATAAAAGAGAAAAATACATTAATTATGTATTCCCACAAAAGTGATGTAAGGCCTGCTTCTTTAAGAATCAGAACACTATTTAATTGTTATCAAACTACATATAGTTATCTTAGAGGGTTAAAATGGCAGCACATGCTCTCTGTCTAACAGTGATCACAAAAATAGCATAATTTACAGAGAGTGATATGAGATAGATAGACAAAAATACCTCTCACCCAGACCATTTTTGGAAAATGTCAAATGTGAGGGACATTCTCCTACCGAAAACAACTGCAGCAATCTTTTGAGCTTATTCTTGTCGAGTGCAAGGATGGAGAAATGGTGTAAGCATGCCCATCAAAATTGAACTGCACGTAAGATTTCGCAAATATTTGTAGGGGTCTTATTGTTTCGACTCAGGCTCGCATAAGTAGGAATACGGCCATCATTGAATTTCTTCATTGAGTTTCTAGTGTTACCAATACATTTATGGAAAAACCTTTTTGGGGAACTCATAGTTACATTATTGACAGTTGACATTTGAAGGTGAACTAATCTTGCCCACAACATTTCCCAATCTACATTTACCCACATTATGTTGCCTATCTTAGACCACCATTATTGCTCATCCCTAGTACATTTATGCTTCCCTTCCCACTGAAAAGCACAGCTAATATCTAGTTTGATTCTCTTTCAGACAAATCCTGATATCTACTCTGTGGAGCTCAATGGGACGAAGGACATAGAACAACCAGAGAAGGGGCCAGACAAGGAAAAATACAAAGATCTTAAGAAAATCTTTAAGAAGAAGAAGAAAGGCAAGGGTGTGGATGATCTGAAGCAGGAACTTGAATTGGTGAGTTGTGGCTATCTAGGTCAATTCGCTGACTTCGTAGTGCTGTCTCTCATACTTTCAGGTTCCCACTAGGTTTTTTATTAGCCCAATACATAAGTTTGGGCCTGCTCAATAAAACAGCCACACAACAACCCACTACACTGATTTTCATCAGATTATGGTACACACAATTGATCCTAACAAAATTGATTTGTACAAACCATTTGAGGCATGATGTAGGCTTATAGCTGTGCCATTCCCATATTAAAATTCTAAAGTCACACTTTGCCATGCTAAAGCAGAACACCGAACCAGGTAAGACAATATATATATTTTTTATTTAGTTTAGTTGAGTCTTAGAGGGTTATTGGGGAGAAGGAATGTAATATATGAAGTATACACAAAAATAGAAAACCCAATCACCGGGTTTAACATGAAAAACGTGGCAAAATACTTAGCACAACATAGAGATTGATTCGGGCCATAAGCCCTAGCGGGGTAGCCAAAGGAAAGAAATCAGCTAGTTTGCAGAAATTGTTTCCAGTTCTTCATGTTTGGGACAAACAAATGGCTACAATTTTGGCAGAATAAGATTTTAACACCTTTGCGAAGTTCTTAAAGAAACTGTTTGTTTATCCAACTTTTATTAGCCTCTAAAGTTTAAAACAGATTGTGAAAATATCTATAAAACCTTAAGTTTTTTTCAGGGGGATTAGCATACAACGTTACAAAAGTTAAACTGCAAATCTATAACTTTGCTTACTCCTAACTTTAATGTTGCCAATCCCACCTGTTGGACTCAAAAGGTCTATTTTCTTTCTGCAGTCGAATAATATAATACAAAAAGACATTTTCCTATCAAAGGCTTCCAAACCATATCTTCTTTAAAACTGAAAGTTGAAAAGATTGATATGTTACAGATCTGTATGCATTTGGTGCGCTTCTCCCACTATGATATGTGCTATAGGCTGGCTGTCTGGTGCTTGACCTTGGTCCTAACCAGATCGAGTGGATATGATATTTCCCCTACTCTTCCTCCAGGGACATATCTAACCATTGCTACTTTTATGGTAGGAACTTTGGAAAGTATTTGACATCTTTCCCTTGGACCCTTCTCCCCCTTCCCCGAGATTGGATCTACCCTTCCTCCACCATTTGCCTGATTCAGTAGCCCTGTCCATGGCTTTGTGTGTTTCTGTAGCTATATCCTCCTACTTCAGCCGGCACTAGTACCTCAACAGCAGCTACGATTCACAGGCGCAGTTTACACCCACCTCTGACAGTCATATTTACAGTGCGCACAACATTGTTTCCTTTCCACTCACATTCCTTCCATTCACCACAGTTCTACTGCTCGTACCTTCCCTCCTGACAGGTCCGGTTTCACCTACAAACCCCCAGTGGCCACGACGGAAACTATTCACTTCAGCTGTCCAACTGGCCTGATTGCACCCACCCACCCATCACCCACCACTGCTGCCTACACCCCACTGTACCTGAGGTTCTAGAAGCCGCTCTCCTCAGCCCCAGTTTTTGTTTGAATCTGTTTAAGACAGTTTTCTTATATGTTGTTATTGTTGTACATCTTACACACTTCCATACAGTCCAATAGCATGGAAAAAAGACTCAGTAGGACATATAAGGACAACAGAGTACAAAAGAAACATATTACCAACTACACTGTTGTAACTTAGCAATGAGTTGCACCTCACCGCATGTGTGGGGTTATAGACCTGGCAGAGTCTCACATCAGAACATGCAAACTAGCCGTATGTTCATGCACAAGCAAAGGAACTCCGTCATGGTAACCCCTGTGAGAAACTACAAGACCGGTAGATCGCCAGTGGAGTCATATTGTACTGCAAAAACAGAACCATACATTTTAATAAACATGTAATGTGAAATCCAAACATAACATTGCATTGATTTCCACGACTTAACAGCGCAGCTCCAATACCCTTGGTCTAATAACCCCACAAGTGGTACATAACGCAGCCATCACTATGGTACCCAAGAACGCAGGTTGGGAGTGTACGTGAGGAGTGCCAGTGTAAATAATATGAGCAACGTCTGTTCCCAGCCGTTGGCTGCTCAACTGATACTTCTGTTGTCCCCGGGCTACTGCCCAACATGGAAGAGTGATTAGACTGTAACTCAGTCAATACAGTATCCCAATAAGTAGCAATAGGGTATGGATGTATTCCCAGTGTGTCCTCTCTGTGCAGGGCCACACTCCCTGCTTATGCCCAGCTGATTTTGAGTGTTCACAAGCTGTGACCTCTAGGAGCCCAGGGGCTTTCCATCAGCGGGTGACGAGAATGCCTGGTCACTATGAAGCCCAGATCCAGAAAGCGGGATGTGACCCTGTTCCTCTTCCTCCTGCAAAACAGTACAAGGAGACATACCACCCACGTATGTAGATCAGTGCAGGCAGAAATCTGGTAGTGATAGTGACCTGGTAGGTATGCAAGCGCGGGCAGGACCAAAACATATGGAGTAAGTCAGCATCTACCTGCAAACAACGTGGACAGGCAGCATCAGTTCCATGATAACATCTATTGATGTTGGCAGGTGTGAGACAGGCTCTTTGTACAATGTAGAGCTGAATAAGCTTGAATTGGGTGTTGCGTGGTGCGTGTCTCGGGCTCCCCAGTACAGCGGCCCATCCCTTCTCAATGCAGGAGCGTGTTACAAATCCATCTCCCACCGGTGACACAAAGAGAGTAGTTCAGAAGCAGTGTGGGAACGAAGTGATCAGAAAACCAGCATATGAGGTGTCTGCCCCCGTTTATCACTTGTAGGTATTGTACTGTGAGATGCATGGTCAGTTAGATGGTCACTTCCCCCCAGTGGAGCATGATCATGGCCAGCAGTGCATTGTGTAGCAAGAACTGTCCCGGAGGCAGGCTATCCTCCCCCATCAGTACGACGAATATCGCCAGCATGCTATGTCTGTGTAAGTCCCCCAAGGTATGTATGCCCAACTCATCCCAGATTGCCAGTTCAGATACAGATGTGGGCCCTCCAGGGTTTGGTTTGGCCAGCAGTGCCAACCTGGGTTGCATAGGGGATCGTATGTTTGGTGAGACAGAGACATCTGCGAAAGCAGTGACTAGCAACCCCCAGTAACAGTAAATCGGGTATCTTCGCTCTTGTGAAGGGTAAAATACGTTCAATAAAGTAGGCAAATCTCAACTTGGGTAGATCGCTGCTGTATCCGAAAGATATGGACCTGCCAGCCACCCTGCAATTCATTGAATTTGGGCAGCAAGTTAATACCTCTCAAAATGTGGGGCAGCCATTCCCCCTTTGCCTGTGGGTGAGTAAAGTTTCGCCAGGGCCACGCTGCATCTCAACTTGTTCCAAAGGAATTTGCTAATCTGTTGCTCCAATGAATGGAAAAACCCACAAGGGATGTGGATAGGGAGGTTCGTATAGAAGTACAAATGGAGGGGCACCACCACCATCTTCAGCAATGCCACCCTCCCTGTTATCGCCAGAGGCAATGTGTGCCAGAAGGTCATCTGGGCACACAAGGATGTCACCACCCGCACAACATTACCCTCAATGACATCAATCAGGGAGTGGTAAATACTCACCCCAAATATCTAAATTTATGTTGTTGCCACTCTAACTGTACCCAACAAGGAAAAAGGATGGGTCAATAATATCTGAGTGAAAAGGAAATAGGCAAGATTTCACCCAGTTGGCCCTCAAACCAGAAATGATGGCAAACTGTGTAATAGTCGAAGCAACCGTTTCATGAGTGTCTTGAATGTATAGCAGCATGTCATCCACATATAATGACTTAGCGCAGCAACTGTGCCAGCAGTTCAACTGCCAATTAAAAAGCAGTGGTGACAGTGGGCAGCCCTATCTCATCCCTCCTCTGTGTATGGAAATTACATCTGATATAACAGGCCCCATCTTGACCCTGAATAGAGGGTTGGTATATAACAATTTTACGAGGTGAAGAAAACGGTGACCAATGCCATATCGGACCAATAAGGTAAAAATATACCCCCATTCTAATGAGTCAAAGGCCATTTCTGGGTTAAGACTAGACACCCTGCAAGAGGGCACACTTGTCACACATAAGTCATGACTCAGAAGAAGCGGCGCAAATTCACAGAGGTATTGCGGGCTGGGACAAACCTGTTTTGCTCAGGGTGAAGCAAAGGTGGGCCCAAAGGGGCAAAACGATCAGTGAGTAATTTTACCAGTATCTTATGATCGTTATTGAGCAGTGCAATCGGCTTATAGGAACCCACAAGTAGTGGGTACTTTTTGGGTGTTTGGTAAAGAGATGACTGTTGCCTCCCTCTGGGAGGTAGAGAGACTGTCCCTTGAGAGCACTGCATATAGAGGAAGGAACCTGGATCAAAGCGTAATTATTCTATAGGTCGCTGAGGCTGGTCCTGTCTGATACCGCAGGCCAAATGCCGGCCGGCTCTATCCGCCATGGCATTTGTAGAGCCAAGTATGCAGCACAATAAAAGCACTGCAGTCTGTCTAGCTGCATGACATGGTCGCTCCATACTTTTGACAGCTCTCTGGCAACACTAGGGTCTCCAGTAGCCCATGTCTTTAAGTCTATAAGGGTACCTCCCAACTTGGTTATGTCTTTGATTATTGATGTCCTAATGTTGCCCTGAACTCCCAAACAGTGACCTTGTATCTTCACCTTGAATGCATTCCATTCAATTAAATTAGAGGAGGTGGTACCAGTGTTGCAGTCAAAGTAGTCCTCAATTGCCGATTCCACAGAGGTGCGAAACAGGGGATCCTCCAGCAAGGCAGACTGAAGCCATGAGATAGAGATAGGTGGAGGCTTAGCCTCCCAACCCAGTCGCATGGTCTGGGGATTGTGATCAGAATGGGTGTAGCCCATCTATTCCACCTGTTCAATGGAGGGAAGTAGGAATGTTGCCCAATCAGCCTGTAAATGCAAACATGTAAAGGATGTTGTGCTGAATAGAAGAAATGCAACCTAGTATATGGGTTCCGAAACCCCCACAGGCCAACCATTTGTCACTGAAGGACCCAATCTGGGAGCTTTTGTACATTGGAGGATGCAACCTTGTGGGGCAGAGGTGAGGGGGAGGAGCGGTCAAGGCCAGTATCAAAGACACTGTTAAAGACCCCCCCAAATCGCCATGGAATGTCACTCTATCTCAAGAGTTTGTGTCAAAGTGTGTGAAAGAAGATGGCTTGTTCCGAGTTCGGGGCATATATAGAATGCAAGAGCACTGAGCAGGGGTCTAGGTGGCCCGTTATTATAACAAATATGCCCTCCAGGTCCAGGAGTGTGTCATCAACCACCAACAGAGTTACCACCCTAATCCATATGAGTACCCCCTGGGCATAAGTGGAATAGTTAGTAGCAAATATCTACCCACTCGAGTGCCGCCATAGTCTGGTGCTCTTCACATGTATAAGATGAACCTCTCTTGTAATAATGCAATGTGTTTGGAGTGGCATTTCAGGCAGACCAAGTATTGGCATAAGCATACCCCTCACATTCTATGTAACTATATTAAAGGGAACCATTTATGGAGGCACTTTTCACCTATGCCTTGGTGACGCATGGGTTCCAGTACGCAGGATGCAATATGTATAGTGCAGAAGCGGAACCAGGTGATGCATATCCGAACCAGTAGGAGTAATGAGTCATAACAAAACATGTGAGTAGCCAGAACATGAAAACATAAATACTAAAGGGCAGAGGGACAACATTTTTCCACCCAAGCTGTGACATAACCAAACTCAGCAGAGGTAACCAGTCATGTAACTGATGGGGAAGAAAGCTAAGCAGTTAGAATGGAGACATCCCATTCAGAGAAGGAAGTATAGCTAGGAGTCCATGACTAGGGCTACCCTAGTATTAGCTTACCATCCACACATGAATAAGGACACAGAGGTTTTCCCGGTCATGCCTGACCACCTCCCCTGCCCGTGTGTCTCCTCAGCCATGCTACAACGAAACAAGGGGGTACAAGGACCCTCCCTCACTCTGCACCCCCTGTGAAAGCAAGAGAGGGGCAAATGGGTTATACAGTGCAGAACAACCAGCAAAAGAAAAGCAGACGGTCAAATCAGCTACACATTGCCACCGATGACAAAGTGGAGGTATTAGACAGCCACAGCTAGGTACTGTAAGGGTCGAACAATGTCATCTGACGTCTGTGGTGTGATTCCTGGGAGCTCCTCTGAATCTGCTCTAGAGGGCCAAGTATTTAAGGAACCTCTCAACTTACAGATTTATCATCATCATCCATGTCAGAGTCGCGGTCCACCTCAGTCAATGCCACTGCAGTTTGTAAGGACTTGCACCTCTCCTGAATGAGCTGTTCCAAGTCCAGTGCAGCCATCAGGCCAGGCGTGCGACATGACCGGGGACATCTGTCACAACGCCTCGGGACCCCACACCCCGGATTGCAATAGCAGCATGCCTTGTGTGCTCCATCGTCGAATGCCCGCCTCGTCTAACCATTCCCATACATCTTCTGGAGAGTTGAAGAAGTGCGCCTTCCCCTCTGCCATTACCCACAGCCGGGCCAGGAAGAAGAGGGCATATCTGATGTCAAGGTCTCCGAGCCGGCATTTCACAGTGAGGAAAGAGCTGCAACGCCTGTACACAGAATGTGTATTCTGGGAAAAACATTACTTTTGCGTTATCAACTGTGATTTCCTGCAGTTTCCGTGCCTCACGAAATACAGCATCTCTGTGCCTGTAGTATAGTAAGCAGAGCAATAACCACCTGGGACTTGAGCCCGGTGGCGTCCGGCATGCCAGGACATGGTGAGTGCACTCCACTGAAAAGAACATGGAAAAAGGATCCGGAGGTTGTAGTTTCCTCAACCAGTCCCCCACATACCCATTGTTTCAGTGCCATCCGTGCCCTCCAGAAGCCCCACAATGCAGACATTGTTGCAACATGAGCTCCCTTCCACATCCTCCATGCGGCACTCCAGGACCTCCACATGCTCCACCATTAGGCACCTCGAAAAGTCAAGTTCACAAGCCTTGGGATGTAGCTCTGTAAGAGTCAGCTCAGTGGTGTGCACACTGTCCGCCAGTTTGCAGTGATCCGTGTGAAACCAAGTCAGATCCGTCGTTACTACATCTATCTTGTTTTCCAAGGGCGTATGCTTTGTCTCCAAAGTAGTACCAATTTTATCTACTGCTGCTAGCAACAGCATCCAGCTTGTTGAGGAGAGTCATTGGCAGAGCCATGGTATCTTGCCCCCTTCAGTGTAGGGCTTCCAGGGTGCCCTATGAGTACCTGTATGCTGCCACCCATCCCGCCTGATTCCAGAAAATTTGCCTAACATACTCAACCTCCAACGGCACTTTTCACCTATGCCTTGGTGGCGCATGGGGTCTAGTATGCAGGATGCAATATGAATAGTGCAGAAGGGGAACCAGGTGATGCATATCCGAACCAGTAGGAGTAATGGGTCATAACAAAACATGTAAGTAGCCAGAACATGAAAACATAAATACTAAAGGGCAGAGGGACAACATTTTTCTACCCAAACTGTAACATAACCAAACTCAGCAGAGGTAACCAGTCATGTAACTGATGAGGAAGAAAGCTAAGCAGTTAGAATGGAGATATCCCATTCAGAGAAGGAAGTATAGCTAGGAGCCCATGACTAGGGCTACCCTAGTATTAGCTTACCATCCACACATGAATAAGGATATAGAGGGTTTCCCGGCCATGCCTGACCACCTCCCCTGCCATTGCGTCTCCTCAGCCATGCTGCAACGAAACAAGGGGTACAAAGACCCTCCTCACTCTGCACCCCCTGTGAAAGAAATAGAGGGGCAAATAGGTTATATAGTGCAGAACAACCAGCAAAAGAAAAGCAGAAGGTCAAATCAGCTACACATTGCCGCCGATGACAAAGTGAGGTATTAGACAGCAACAGCTAGGTACTGTAAGGGTCAAACAAAGTCATCCGACGTCTGTGGTGTGATTACCAGGAGCTCATCTGAATCTGCTCTAGAGGGTCAAGTATTTAAGGAACCTCTCAACTTACAGCCACTCCATCCCACCTAATTCCAGAAAATTTGCCTAACATACTCAACCTCCACCGGCCAGGGCTTGTTTTCCAGTACCATGGTTAGATAGGCACATGAAAGAACGAGCAGCCCCAAGTTCAGGTACGCAGCTGTGGCTGTTGCTCACCAAAGCTGGGCCTTTGTTATAAATAGTCTGGTAAGGCAGGTGGCAGGGTGGTCAATCGCAACAACAGTCTGTGTTCAACGTTTGTGTCACTGCTGCAGCCTTCGAGATACAGAAGGCAAAGAGTACCTGCTTACCTTCGCCATTCATCTCCAATGGGTGTGGCAGCACGACCATCCCAGTAATATACAGCACCACCGGCACCATGTGTAAAGGTATCAGGCAGTTCAATGTAGAGTTACAGTAAATTTGCTTAGATGTTTTAGGCAACCAGGTCAGGAGCACCAGGAAACAGTACAACCAAACTACCCTGCTGTCCAACAGACCCCGCGGTCACTCATTGTCAGTGGCTATAGCGTCCCAGTGGGTGATGCAGCAGTTTGAGTCCTCCTCGGCTGGCCCACTCTCGGGGAAACACCATTCAATTGTAACGCCCTTAAGGGCAGGGTCCTGTCGAATCCCGGCTCCTGCGAAGGCAGTCACAACCTCACACCACCTCCCCCAGTTTAACTGATAGGCTGGAGCAAGCAGCATTCTTACCCACAGGTCTATCCTCACCACATCCACCACAGCCCATTTGGATGTGAGGATTCGGGGAGTGCACCTCGTTCCCGGCAGTACTTCCAGTAGCAGAATTTGAAACCACTCTCAAGTAAAGGGCCGGTCCCGTGCAGGCTCCTTGCGACAGCTCCCACATCCCGTCAGTAGTGTCAGGGGGCGACCCCACCTACCACACACACAGGAGCTCCAAAGGCAGCCTCTCCAGCACACTAGCATTGCTCTCCTCTTCTGACCTTGAGGGGGTTGGAATGAGCAACCCCACTCTCAGGAGCACTTCTCATCACGGCATAACAAGCTATGGATCAGGCCTCAGTGGCCAGGCCTTGTTGCTACATTCTCCGCTCTCCATTCTGAGGCGTCCCAAGCTTAATTTAGTAGCCTCATCACACCATCTGCGGGCAAATCCCTTGGTCAAATTAGGTGAGCCTCACCGCACTGCCAAAACACCTCCCACAACAGCATTTCTGAGGACAGGCACAGAGGGCTGTGCAGGGAGCACGGGGTGCCTAATGCCAATGGATGTCAGGCTCCCCTCCGGAGAAACATAGGATAATTGGCTTTAAGCACGGAGCTCACTCAGAGCACATCTGCCTTGTTGGCTGCTCAAGCCACACCCCTTACCCCATCACCTACATTGCCTGGCATATTCTCCACTCACGATTATCACACTCAATGTGAATGCCTTAACCCACCACCTGAAACATAAGAAGATACAGTCCTATCTCACCTTTCAAAGAGTGTACATCGCCCTCTTTCAAGGGACACACCTTTCTGAGAAGGAAGCAGAAAAACCTAAATTGGACAGGTTCAGGGAAGTAATTTGTATCTGCAGGGCCCCTACTTCTGATCTCGCGTCCTCACCCCTGTCCTCTGCCAAACCAATGAGCTCTAAAAAAATGCGGAGTGGAAGTTCCTTTCCATGAAGCCCACTCCAGAACGGTGTTCCAAACATCGACTGGTACAGATGGATGATACCCCTTCGCTAAACTCAGAGTTGGATCCAATATTGTAGGGTGGGCTCCGTCAATGACCCCCTTGGGTCCGGATTCACTTTCCTGCACCACCTTCATAGACCCCTGACTGAATTGAACTCTTCCCATGAAGTGACTGGAGGTGACTGGAACCTATTGCCTAATGCGGTCCTAGACTGCTTGGGCACTATAGACAGGGCCACTGGAATTATGCGGTAGTGCAGCCATGGCAGTTTTTGACAGATGTGCCGCATTTGGCACATAATATATAATCTGCACATTTTAATTTAAAAAAAATGTTGTTTCAAGCTCAAACGGTTCGAATGTTACTAAAATCTCAGCTGCACATGTTGCTGTGCTACGTAAGGATCTTTGCAACGGTTGACTGTTCATCTTTCTGTTGCTTATTACTGTATTTGGGTGTTAATCTGGTACTAATGAGGTGCAAGCAATACCCAGACAGTGTTAGCAAGTGTAGAAATAAGAAAATAATGAAGTAATACTGTCACAAAATGTTCTGCATTATGCCGCATAATTTGCCTTTTCTTGCCACATAATTTACTCAATCCTGCCATATAATTCGGCCAACCCCTGCATAATTCCAGTGACCCTGCCTATAGACAGAATCAATGATAGAGACATGGCCTTCCACACGACTTTTGCGATGACCATGGTTAATTTGATATAGCTCCTCCTACACTGTACAGGATCAGAATATTCCTTCTTCTCAGCATTGTCCCAGCAGGTCTACTTCCTAATGTCTCATGCTACCTTCCCGGCAACCCTAGAAGTTTCTATCCTAGAGGTTTCCCTCTCCAAACATGCGCCGATCCAGCATAATATAGATTGGCCTTGCCATCCGCTCACAATCTGTTAAATTGGGCACATTCTACTCACCTACATTCACCTTGCCGTGTGGAGTACCTCAGGGATCATTGCTAAGTCCGACACTATTTAACATCTATGTGTCGGACTTGGGGAGGGTCATAAAATCTCATTGCCTGAGTTTAACTACCTATGCGGATGACACCCAACTGGTGTTGGCCGTTCACAAGGATGGGGCAGCGGTTGCCTCGAGATTCCAGGATGGCATGCGAACCATCAGCCACTGGATGTCGAGGAACTGCCTAAAGTTAAACTCAGATAAGACCGAGGTCATGATCTTTGGCAACCTCTCCCCTGGATGGTCTGACAACTGGTGGCCATACGACTTGGGCCCCCCTCCAGAACCAGTCACCAAGGTTAGAAAACTTGGAGTCATATTTGACGATAAATTAACATCCCATCATCATGTTAATACAGTGGTCTCCTCCTCCTTCCTGGTTCTAAGAAAAATCAAAAAGCTGCTTCCATATCTACTAGTAGATGCGGGCAAAACTCTCATGTCCACCCTGGTTTTTTCCAAATTGGATTACTGCAACTCTCTCCTGCTTAATGCTCAGGAACAGGTTCTAAATAAATTACAGTCCATCCAAAATGCTGCAGTCAAGATCTTACTTTCCACTCCCAAGCATCAATTAATTGCTGCGGGAATCCGGCAACTGCACTGGCTGCTCGTCAGATGCCGCATTCAATTTAAGGCGCTTTGTATCGCCTATAAGGCAATGCACAATTCAGGACCACATTACTTAAGGAAAGCTTTTGCAATTTACACCCCCATCAGACCCCTCCGCTCATCCCTGACCTGTCTCCTACCAGTTTCTCGCACCAGGACAGCTTCCTGGGGAGATAGACGGTTTCAAGTGGCCACGGCGAGACTTTGAAACACGCTCCCTTTCTCCATCAAGACCAGTCCCACACTTATCATCTTTCGAAAACAATTGAAGACCTGGCTTTTTGACCAATGACCTCCTTCTGTGTACTATGTCCTTTGTTAAATCTTAGGCGCCAAGACACCTTCGGGTATTTGTGTGCCATACAAATCTAAAAAAACATAAACATAAACATAAACATTGGAACACACTAATTCCGACTCAGAAACCGTGGCGTTTTAAAACAACCAGGAATAGATCTCTCCAAGGAAAAGCAGAGGTACTCTCCCATACAAGGACATTCCTAGAGGACAACCAAGGATCCATCCCCTCTGCTCAAACCGGGCCCGATTCACAGAACTAACTTAAGACAAAATCCTAAACTTACTACCATTTTGGCATTCACAGAAGGCACTTACTCATTTTGGTATTCACAGAAGGCACTTACTCATTTTGATATTCACAGAAGGCACTTACTCATCAATGAGTAAGTGCCTTCTGTGAATACCAAAATGAGTTAGTGCACTTATTCATTTTGGTATTCACAGAAGGCACTTACTCATTTTGGTATTCACAGAACGCACTTACTCATTGATGAGTAAGTGCCTTCTGTGAATACCAACATAAGTAAATGGTAGTAAGTTTAGGATTTTGTCTTAAGTTAGTTCTGTGAATCGGGCCCACCTTGTGGGCAGCTGCCATGGCAACCCTCCAACAGCAACTGATAAGGGACGTAGCCCTGTCTAATAAACAATAAGCCCAGAAACAACTCACCTTAGAACGTGAAATTAAAATGTATACCCAAACATACACTGCAAGACCCACTATTGCTAACAGACATGCCCTGGAGAAGGCTAAACTAGAGCTCAACTCACTGTACATGTCCTTGGCATTATTCATGCTCTATTGGCTCGAAGCCCGCCACTATAAGCCCAGTGAAAAAGTGCGACGGCTCATGGAGGTGCAACTCCGTCAGAGGGAAGCCGTAATCGCAATCCCAGTCATGTAGGATGGGTCTGGCTGTATTCACAGAGGCCTACAGGACATTACAAATGCCTTTTAGGTCTTTTACTCTGACCTCTACAGCTCTGAACTTAAGGAGGAAGGAGAGCATTATGAGGCATTCTTGGACCACCTTACCTTGCATAATTGAGGATGTAGGAGCATGGGAGGAGCCTCTTATGTTTGGAAATCATTAAAGAAGACGTGGCCCAGGCTATCACCAATTTGCTTTACAGTAAAGCACTCAGAGAAGATGGCTTCCCAGGTGAATCTATCACCAGATAAAAGAAGAAGCAGTGGATGCGGAGAATGCCAGGAATAACGTGGCCAGAGCCACATGTTCTGGGACACCGCAAGCATAATCACACTTGCCCAAACAAAGCATCCGTATTAATTACGCATATGCTTGGTTAAGGCAGATGCCCTATAGTATTCAGGATTGGCGGGGTGTCGGGAAGAAGCATTGGAACAGGAAGCTCCAGACATAGACAGGCAAGTGGGGCTGGGCTAGAGGTTGCATTTGGGGGGAGGGGTCCGGAAACATTTGGGAGTGGGCAGGTTTTTAGGGCTCAGGGAGGGGGCTTGGGGTAGTTTT
The DNA here is from genome assembly GCF_964261635.1 of Lissotriton helveticus. Classification (NCBI taxonomy): domain Eukaryota; kingdom Metazoa; phylum Chordata; class Amphibia; order Caudata; family Salamandridae; genus Lissotriton; species Lissotriton helveticus. Next base: position 1,186,226,362 of record NC_136061.1, on the reverse strand, counting down.
AAGGGATGGGTTTGGGGGAGTTGTGTGGGAATGGTGCATTTTTGGGCTCAGGGCGGGGGAGATCAGGGTAGTTTCTTATTTGGGGGCAGGGTTTTAGGCCTCAGGGCAGTGGAAGGGATTGGGGTAGTTTTAGGGACAGCACAGGGAGCGGGGGTCGGGATAGTGTATGTTAAGGGGCAGGATTTTAGGTCTCAGGGCAGGGCAGGGGGAGGGCAAGGGGTAATTTTCAGCACACTTTTTTGTCTCAGGGCAGGAGGGGGCTAGTAGGGGTTTGGTAATTTAGGGCTTAAGGCGGGGTGGGAGGTCGGAGTAGTGGCAAAGTTAACCACGCATATCCCCTTACCATTCATGCCTTCGCAACACACTTGCATGGTAAAGGCATGGATGGTAAAGGAATGAGTGGTTAAGACACATTCATGGTTCTGGCCATGTGGTAGAGGCACACGTGGCTTAGCCATGTGTGCCTCTATCATATAACCAGTGGATGTACTCCATGCTGCATTTCCAGTAAGTGAATCTGACATGGTCTGTCTCCCATACATCTTACAAAGCCTTCACAAATGTATTGCCCAAACCAGGCAAAGAGTAAGACTCACTACAATGTGGATTTCAATTTTAAATACAGACGTGAAAATCCAAGCCAGTTTGCTTCCATCCAGACTCAGATGAGTCAACCCAACCCTTATTAATGACACACAAGTGGGTGTTGTCCCTGGCAGATCCTTCTGAATTTATCTACGCACCCAGGCATACCTCTTCTGACTCTCCAATACATCTTCGGAAGCCACGATCCCCCTTTCCCTCAATGTCAAAACGGCTTTCACCAACATTGAGTGGGGGTACTTATTCAGGACCCTCCACTGGTTTTGTTTCGGAGACGATTTCATCTCCAAGGTCTTTGGCGCTATACTTCACCCACAACTCAGGTCAATTGTGGTAGTTTCTTGTTTGCCGTCATTGCAGTATGTAGAGGAGTGAGACAGGGTTTTCCCCTCTCCCCATTGCTGCTTCTACTGGCCATGGCTCCACTTACAGTGACGATTAGCCAATCCCCCAGAATAGCAAGAATACCTCCATGAGCGAAGCCAAAATACTGTTATACGCAGATCACATACTGCTTACCCTGCAAGACACTGGCAGAACACTACAGACTTTAATGTCTGTGATTTAGTCTTTCTTGCGGATCTCGGGGTGTAAGGATAACTGGGGCAAAAGCAAAGCACCACCCATGTCTAGGGCCAAGATAAAAGTGCCCATTGCTGGTTTTCCATTTCAGTGGAAACAAAACAGACTTAAATATCTGGGAACCCTCGTTAATGGGGGTCAAGAAAACATGATCTCGTATAACCTGGATCCCCTTATTACCGAAATGAAAGCAGATTTTGCAAAATGGACCCACCTCAACATGTCTCTTTGGAGAAGGTGACAGGCAGTCAAAATGGTGATAGCCCTTGCTTAACGTATGTCTCCGATATGCAGCTGCTCATTATCAGGACGCCCATATTGCGAGTGAGACTGGGATAGTAAATCATTTATATGGGGTGACATGAGACTTCGATTGTCTTTTTCCAAACCGACAGCAAACAGGAAGAATGGGGGACTGGCAACACCTTATATAGAACTTTACTAGAAGACCCTACATCTAGCCCAACTCTCCTACCTGGGCCCTGGAGTAGCTGATCTCCTCTTCAGGGCTTGCCTGGTACTGGCAGTGCCACTGGCCTGGACATACTCTATAAACATGGTGCCTCCTCAAGACTCACCCACAACCCTATAGCACAAAGTATGGTGTGAATTTGGAATCACATACACAGATAGCTGCACAGCCCTGCATGCCTCCACATCCAGGCACCCCTCTGGAATAATGCTGCCATACAAGTGAGCAACTGACCAATATACTGGAGAGAATGGGAATCAGCAGGGATCTTCACCCTGGGAGACGTGGTCCATGACAGGATGCTGAAATCATTTGATTTTCTGCAAACTTATTTCCCATTTCCCAACTCCCAATCCTGCAGTACCTGCAGCTGCAACACCGCAAGACTCAAGTCTGAGTCGGTTTTGATGGGAAACGTCGACACTCCATTGTTGCCAGTACTATCAACAGTACTTGTTGTACTGCGATTTGTTGCTTTCCATACATGGCTATGTGATATACTGTACTAATCATTGGAATTGTTTAATCTGTTTAATCTTTTGGCTTAAATGACATGCCAATTGGATAGTAAAAGTATGACACGCACTATACTCTAACTTCACGTACCCCACTACTCTCACCCAAATCACCAACTTTTCCTTATTCCTTTTCCCTTTTCCAGCTGGGCACTTGCAAAAATCTTTTAATGTCTTCTCAATTGAAACTTGTGTTCAGTGTGATTAAATAACACTGTTGCAAAATTACGTTTATTCATTTTTAGATTTTGTTTGTGCATGATTATATATGTTTCTTGACACTATTTGATGTATATTTACTGGGACCACCCCTTATTATACTGTCTTATACCCAGGTCCCAGTGGTTTTCGGTTTCCCCGTTTTTATAACGCTATGGAATGAAACAGGCAACACGCATTTCAGACTTATCCCTCCCACTTACCCGCCTTCTGATCATGTTATATGATACACAAGGCATCTGACCTCACGAATCACGAACGGAGGCTACTGGCGACGGCTATCGCCACTGCTGCATTCTTTGTCTATGGCACTCCCCCCACTTACCCACGCATGATGATTGGCTGCCTGAGTGTTCAAGGTAGCACGAATGATTCAATTACTGACTCCAGGATAAGGCGGCCATTTTGATGCCATTTGGTTGCCCTTCCTTGACTACAATGGCGATATACCCTGATCCATCACATCCCTTCTTTTACACATTGAACGTACACAGACTTACCCCCCCTTCATTCTCCAAAAGTCCCCCCCACCCACTCAGGGCACAAGTCCTAAAAAAAGAAGTGGGGGGACGCCCAAGTTATGTGGTGTCATAGGAAGTGACGTCACGACAGGAAGTGACGTCACAAAAGTAGTCCCCTATCATTACAGGGAGTTCCGCTACATTTGGCACCTGATATAACCTGGCGGCTAGCAACTTCGCATCGCAATATGGTGGCAGACTTCAAGCCAAGTGCAAAATGTAAATGTACCACTTAGTTGTTATTGCCGGACCCTGAAAGTAAAAGCGTTGCGTACTTCTTGAATACTTCATGGCACTTTTGGGCAGGGGGGATTGCGTCAACCCGGTAAAATAAGTGGGGGGACGCTGTCCACCCACGTGGTACCCCGACTCCGAGCCCTGCACCCACTACTCGACAAGGATCCATCCAACTACGGTGTATCCCCCTCCCCTGCGGTTGAGACCATCTTCCGAACTTTCCCCACGACCGGACCCTTACCACACCCACCCACACCCCAATCGACTGGCACTAACATTGACAGCCCCCGTCCCACGTGCTATCTTTATACTTATCATCCTCACACATGTGTACACGCCCCAGCCTACTGCCTTCTCTGTTATTTTTACTCAATATGGCCGCCCCAAATGTTTTCCATTTCCGGTTCATGTATATAATGTGTCTTCTGTTTGGTCTGGATGGCCAAAATCAGCAGGCGCTTAGTAGCCTGGATGCTATCTGATTTGTATAGTTGGACTTGACGAGGTCAGCCGGGACCTGGTCTATTTGTGTAACTTTCCTTACGATTCTGATTTGCTTTGAAAGTTTTCAGAGTCCATCTAAAATGGATATTGCTTCCGTCCTGATTGGATTAACCCTGACTTTTTCAGATCACTCAAGGATCCTGCAGTCGAACAATGTCTATGGCCTGGCCTACTTATAATGTTTTGTAATGTTTCATAAAGTTTCATAGTGTTTTATGCTGTTACACTGTTAAACGGGTGTGAATTGTTTGTTCTGGCACATAATAGACCTTTTGGGAATGAAACACATCCTGTACCGTGCTCATTACGTTACTGTAATGCTGTACTGATGGTTTTATTTAATGAAAATACCACAAAAAATATCATAATGGTGTATTATTCCCCTTTCCTGTATCACACAATATGAAGCAAAATGTTTACACCCCAGAGTTAGTAAACAAGTGGCGTCGTGGAAGATTGTATTTCGTCCCCTGATCTGGGGGCACCGAAGCCCATATTTCCAGTTTTGCCGGTTAGTTTTCATTTCAATCAAGTTTTGTGTAGCCCCGGGCTCTCTCCTCCACCTTCCCTGCCTCCAGTCAAACCGAGCACTGCATTCTCCAGCGACATCGACACCACTAATTTACTAATACTTTTGGAATGTAAACTAGCCCTTAGAATGAGAAACGGTGACTTTACTCTTTAAGAAATATTTTTAGTCCTTCTCTCAGGTGTTTAGCTGTAACTAGTGCAGCCAGTGCAGTGGGGTCAGGGCTCAGGGATGCGAGGGGCACACTTCACCCCAATCATACAAGTATCCCTTTTTTAGGTCTCGCGTGGCGTCGGGTGAGCACATGCGCACTCGAGCTCGCGAGATTTAATGACTTTAGTGTACTTCACTAGCAAGGGTTAAGCCCCGCCCCTCTTCTCCATTGGCTGGCCTCCTAAATGGTGGCCAGCCATTGGAGAAGAGGTCCTAGTGACGTTCTTATTTCGATCTAAGCCCCATCCTTTTCGGATTGGGGGGCGTGTTTTTTTACTTTCTTTCTAGGCTGTAAACAACAGTCAAAAACACGCACCCCCGTCTGAAAAGGACCGGGCTTAGATAGAAAGAAGAACGATTTGTCTCTAAACCCTGTCCTTTTCAGACTGGGGGGTGTGTTTTTGACTGTTGTTTACATCCTAGAAAGAAAGTCAAAAACACGCCCCCCAGTCTGAAAAGGCCGGGGCTTAGAGACAAATGGCGAGCGCCCCACACTGCGTCCATGACACTTATCGATTTAACCTCAAAACGTGGTCAAATTTCCAAAGGCAAAAGCACGATCTTATTATAATGCCTGTGTTCTGCAAAACCCTCGATCTATCACTGAGCACTACAAACAGACTCGACAACTCTTGAGAAAGATTATTCCAACTGCATTAAATTATGCCTATAATTAGTGGTGTGCACCACAGGATACAACGATCGGCAGTGATTAGATGGGGACCCACATTTTCTATTATATAATATTTACATGTCTTCGTACCACATCATATATTATTCGTCAGTGTTTTTGCCGAATCGCATCTGCCTTTTTGGTAACATCGACTGCTCTTCCTACCCGTCACTTTTCTACTAACTCATTTTATGCATTACTATGCGCCCCCTCTTCAGCGCCGCTCTAAACGTTTTTGCAGGTTGTGTCCTGTGAGAGCTCCTGCAGCAGGCAGGCAGGCTGCGGGAAACCTGGGATCAGGCAGTAACAGTAGAGCAACGCTGGCTGCAGGCAGCCACTACTCTCCCCTCCTCTCGGTTGCATACACGGACCGACTTAACCGGGGAGTTAGGTGTCCAGACTCTGCACGTGGCATGGTGGGGGTGATCTGCGAGAGTTCTGGCCCCTGGAGGATCCCCGCCCCTTCCCTGCTTCAGAGCCTTCAGTCTGCCAGGCTGACACGAGTAAGTATACATTTTCGTTAGCACAGTCTCTGCTTGATGGATGTCTTCATTTTATAGGCACCCGCTCTTGTCATCCTCCGTGCTTTCACCCCAAGAATAGTGTGCGGCTAGCTCGCTCGAAGTGCTGAGCACTCACTGCCTGGTCTTGTCAGCTCTATTGGTTTTACCCCAAGATCAGCGGTGAGCTCCACCCTGCTCTCACGGCTGTGGAAATTAAAAGTCTTGTGTTTTTTTTGCGGAGCGAAGTTAATTCAACAACCAGCTGTTCCTAATGGCCCCTTGGGTCAAACGTTTGTATTTCCCATTTGGCCCAACTTAGCGCACTGCTCAACCTGGTGAAAACCAATAGGGAAAACAAACAAGCAATCTTTTCTGTGGCAAACCCTCACTTGAGATCATGTAAAAATAGGCTGCTGTAAATATTGCACGTTTGATGGCTGTAGGTGTCTGGGAGGTTAAATAAGGGTTGGGTTTAAAACAAGGTGCTTTCAGTGTTTACGGACAGGTGGCTTTGGTACCACCACCAGCACGTGACTATTTCAATGAGGGCGACAGGCTCTTTTATTGTTAATAGTCTGGGAAGTAAACTTTCAGCAGACTTCCCACTCGACACACACATTGTTGTCAATATATGGCGTGATGTTAAGTAATTAAAAGACCACCGCCACATCCACCACGTCCACCACCACCACGTCCACCACCACCACATCCACCTCTACCACCACATCCACCACATCCACCACCACCACATCCACCACCAACACATCCGCCACCACCAGCACCACACCCACCACCACCACCACCACATCCACCACCACATCCACCACCACATCCACCACATCCACCACCGCCACATCCACCACCACCACATCCACCACATCCACCACCACCACATCCACCACTTCCACCACCACATCCACCACCACCACATCCACCACTACCACCACCACATCCACCAACACCACCACCACATCCACCACCACCACATCCACCACCACCACATCCACCACCACATCCACCACCACCACATCATCCACCACCACCACATCCAACACCACCCCATCCACCACATCCACCACATCCACCACATCTATGTGTGTGTGTGTGTGGCTTTGTGTGTGTGTGTGTGTCTCTGTGTGTGTGGGTGCAAATGCAATAGGTCTTGCATTTGCGAGAGATTAAGCTATTGGCATTATAAATGACAATGCCATTTATTTATCTGTTTTCAAAACAAACACATAAATAAAAAAATTGTCATTTACAATTCCAATAGCTCTAACTTTTGCAAAACTGAGACTGTTGCATTGTAACTGCTTGTTTTTACTACTAAACCATGGGATGGGGGAGGGGTTATTGATTGCGTTAGGTCCTATGAAAATTTCATAGCCACTATCTTCTCTTCAGAGAGAAATAACCCATTAAAACGAAGGCGCCTCTATGCGTGTACTGCGCACAACCAATTCTCAAGGGGCTTTCTCTAGCCCCACCCACCCTGTAGTTACCAGCGCCTCTGCCCTGGGTGAAACTGCTTCACACCCGGTTGTTAATCTCATTTTAGCAAATAGCTGCCAGTGCTACACAGTGTTTCATTTGTAATAACATAAGTTCCAGGGCCCTTTTCAGGAGGCCACTGCAGCTTGCACCACCAATTGCCCCTGCCAGCACTGTCAATGACAGTACCAACACAACTGCTAACCAGCACAATCCTACAAGTGTAACAATTCAGACTATTCCAGGCCCTGAAAGCCATAAGACTGGCTTGGGCGGCAAGTATTAGTCATTTATTTGGTCTATTGAATTGATAAACAGCTGTGGTTGTACTTAAGTTGAAATTAGTCTAACAGTGCCACCATGTGGCAAACTGTCATAAGTGCGGTGTTGACAATTAAGTGCTGGTACCGAGCACCAAAAACCACTGGCTCAAATTAAGCACTATACAACTACTGCCATTCTAATAATAGTCACTGGGTATTGCTAAAAAACAATTATTATCACACTCACAAGTATCTGAATGCAGCACAGCTATTGGCATGTTCAGAACAGTTTGGTGTTACTGCTGCACACATAATTTTGATAATCTGATCTCCCAATGTCTGTCACTGTTCGCAGTTTTTTTAATTTTCTTGACTGCCATTGGATGTTGCAGAACCTTTTCATATTCTGGCTATCCACTGCGTGTCACTGTGCTTACACTTATTATGGTTTGCAAATCTTAACTCTACACAGGGGTACCTCTGGATAGAGACCTAGTCCACTCCTAAAAGTAAAACGAGCTGTCCCCAGAGGAATACCATGTGTGGTAGTCAAAGCATGCACATAGTGTAAACAGGGCTTTTGAAATTGGTATATCATAAATTGAAAACCTAGCTACCCCACTGGTATGGCATGGCTGTAGACAGAGTGCGTACAAGGGAAGTTCATAACTTGACGACCTATCCCTCACTCTGTTTTACCATGGGCTGAGGACCTTGAACCTGCATAAGGTAATTTATTTTACGTTCAAGACCTGCCCCCCACAATGGGGTTCCATTGCCTGTAGACAAATATATCAAATAGGGATATCATACATTCAAGGCCTAATCTCACACTTAGCTCTTGAGGCCCTCACGAGTGAATAGCCGTGCATATATAAACTCCGGATGGATTGATTGATTGAGATATGGGCTGTAGATTTACCACCCACTCAGGGATATTGTACCTTGGTGGCCTAGTCGCCACTTTGGTTTGACATCTGATATGGACCTAGCAAACACAATGGAATACCAAGAGCCTCAGAAACTGTAGCAAATAGTTTGACTCAGATATAATATGGGTGCTATGAAAATAGAGGTAGACCTAGGCATTGAATGGGATGCTGATCGTTCACCCTAAATAAATACTGAGAATTAGAATCTACACATTAATGTCAATGGGGATAATTTGTTATATATGGAGATGTGGTACATTATATATAAAGCATATGAATACAGAGGTATGCAAGGGCATGGATGTAACACATGCAAAGGAGCAACTGGCTGCAGACATAGTCCTCACACATGAATACTATTGATTGTAGATCAATATACAAATGTCGCAAGAAAAAACCCAAACATTTACAAATGTGACAGGTTTTGCTTTGACCAACTCTCTCTTCAAAACCAGATCATTGGCAACACACATCAGTCGTGGTGGGTATTGGAAAGATAGTTTTCTAACCATGCACACTAATGTACTCACTGCTGTGTTCACTTGCACTGGTTCCGTTTTTCAGTGCATACAGCTTCTTGAACTTTAATATATTCAACATTATTTACATTTGTGACTTGGCACCACCATACCATTATTGTGAGAATATGCCAGGAATTACCACCATTAAGTCAGCACCAGCTTTACACCAGGGAAGACACCATCAATCCATACCACAATGTGGCGTGCACTAGCGCAATGATACAGGAATCAGAATATATTAGGTTTGGGTGCCAGGGATGTGTTCAATATATAAAAAATTACCACAATTGAGGAATGGATGTCCACAATATTACGAGAATTATCACAATACAGGCACAGCCAGCATTGTGCCATGGATGTTCAAAACATACCAGGAATTGCCAACATTGTGCTAAGGTAAACATATGCCAGGATGTGGCATGCTTGTGCAACGGAAACCTACAATATTCCAAGAATTATCACCATTTCAGAATCATTGCTATATAATGGGGTGGCACCACTGTGTCATGGGTGTTTAATTATGTCAAACAGATTACCATTCTATCAGGGCTAGCATCATTCAAAAGATCGCCACTTTCATTTCATGGATGCAGATAATATGCCATACAATCCCACCGTTATGCCATGGCCAACATTTTACCAGGGATAAACATCATTGCATGGATCCTATGAAGAATGCCACAAGCTGCTAATCTAGCCACAGGGGACTATCACCATTTTTGGAGCACAACCCCATGAAGATCAACCACAGTATTGTACATCTGTGCCCCACGTCGGAGTTGCTTCAGCCATTAACCTTAACATAGAAATATCAAGTGCTGTAGTTGATATAAAAATAACCACGCACACAGGAATATTGCAGGATGTAGACCTAATATCACAGTGAACACCCAGGGCTGCTGACCCACCACAATACAGGAGAAGTGCTTTGCCAGCTCCCAATGGTAGCTGGTAGGAGACTGAGTGGGGGGGACAATAAAGAAAAAATAGAACTTACCTGCTGGTGCCGTCGCCAGCCATCGTAAGTCGCCGCCTCTCCTTTGCAAGTCAGGAACCAAGAATAGGGAGCACACAGGCTTCCAGACTCTCCTGACCAATCACGATGCTGCTAGTAGCAGCAACCTGATTTGTCTGAGTGACGTGGTTTGGCGTTCAGAGAGAGAGTGGAAGCCTGGGCATGTTCTCCACCCAGACTGTAATACAGCCTGGGTGGAGATCATGAGAAGTGAGCATGACTATTTGGCTGGCCCAAGAGGACCTGCCAAACAGTCATGTGTACTTTAGGTGCAGCAGAAGCAGCCACTCCTCCTCCCTGTGATGCGGGGAGCCCAGCCCAGACCTGCCCGCCCTAACCTGGCACCGTGGCAATTGCAATAGAAAAAAAATGAAATGATAAGAATGCTCCGTTGTTATCATTTTCTTTTTTCTTTTGCACTGCTTTAAAGCAGTGGGGCGACAATCCTCTGCCATAGCGGAGGAGCCGCTGCTGCTAGTCCCCAAACATGAATATAATGAGCGGCACATCTTGCCTCAAAATGGAAAATCATGCATTGTAAACCAGTATGTTACATCATTGGCTGTACCTGTGGTCTGTCTACATGCGGTGTAAAGGCAGGCCCACAAGGAATCTCATTGGCTGAAAAGGCCATCCCAGAAAGTTATTGCATGGGCTCCAGAGTTGACTTTACACAGGAAAACTGAGACCTGTAGAAGAAACTGTCATGGAGTAATGCCATGGTATTTACATGATGCAGACTAAATCCGTACAAAGAACAAATATGTGTTGTACGGATGGTAAACTGGGCACTCAAAGGACGTTTGTGCTGCAAATATAGCATCTTTAAAGGACTACCATATGTTGAGGGAGCTGGGGACGTAACCACTACATAAGGCTGCCATGAGGTGTAGTGGCTGAAGACCTAATGATCACAGAGGACTACAATATTTTGTAGGGGATGTAGTTCTAGCCTTCACAATAGGTATTCATGCATTGTAGGGGCTGTAGACCCTACATCAAAGGAAGAATACCAAGTTTTGTGAGGAGTTTAGCCTCAGCATCTACAGACAACTTGCCTGCAGTGAACGACCTGTAGGCTAAGTATTCGCAGAAGATGTCAGAGAGTTGTAGAGGCTGTAGAATTAACAATCATGGAGGACTAGCATGAGTTGGAGGGGGCTGTGGTCCTACCATCTGCAGGATTATCACGAGCCACAGAGAAGGTAGACCTAGCATTTTTAGAAGTTTCCCAAGAGGTTCAGTGGCTGTAAACTTAGCCTCAACAGAGAACTACTATAGTTTCCTGTGGTGCAGACAACACAAGACTGCCAAGAGGTGTTGGGAGATTCAGCCAAGAATCTACAAAGGACCCATTGACTTGTAGGTTTGTAGACCTAGCCACCACAGTGTGTTGTTGGGTGTATACCTTAAGGATCGAAATGGAAATCTAGTTGCAGATTGCAATGTTGGCATTATCCACATTTCACTGTGTACTCCTCAATATAAATTAACTGTCTTCCCTTCAATGTCAATCAACATTTTTATGGAACATCTCCAGCAAAGCAATCTGAGTCATGTCCTCATTCTTCAATCTGGAATTTTTCAATCACTTTAGAGTTCAGAGCCTGAGTCCTCTACCTCATTGCCTGTCAAGGATATTGACATAGGTTTAAGGAATTATTTTTCAAGAACATACCTTTTTCAGTTTCTTCATACCTTGATGTTAGCCAAAATAGGATATGATTGTGATCAGGGCAGGGAGGAACAAGACGTCTCTTAATAAAAATTATTTTGTGTCTCCCACAGTCAGATTCTCAGAATACTTTTACTTGCCCAGTAATATCACCCTCTCCCGCTCGAATGTGCTCAGCAAGATGATGGCTCCTCCTTTTTGGAAGAGCGGCTCCCTGATATTGTGCATAAACCACAGCAGAGAATTATCCTGTCACATCTGCGCCAACATTATCTGGACCCTGTACTATTTTTTTTGCCAATGGACATGCCACTGCTTGCACAGCAGCACCTAATTAAACAGTGCTACAGTTGGACGTGGCAAAACGCTGGCGGGCAGGGTGGGAAGGGCAGTGGGGATATGGGACTATCTGGAGGCACCACCTGTAAAAAAAAAAAAGAAAAGACAACAACACTCACCGTGGGGCAATCACCTGTGTTGGATGCGTGTTGGCGTTTGCCCTGCAGTAACTTGCCCGCAAATCTTCTCCAGCAGCCAACAGTGTCCAGGTTATTTAGGTGGTGGTACTGCCTTGTTGTTTCGGTTCTCATGGCCTCCCCTCATGGCAGGGTTGCCAGGAATGCAGCTTGCTATCACGAATATGCTCTAATGCAGATGGAAGTCAGCCAGGGATCTTGCTGACTCCATTAGAAGATTGAGGTCCGCTGTTTCCTGCATTTTGAAAACAAAACTTTCCATGTCACATCAAAACCAAAGGTGCTACGCAAACAAATGATGGACGGAATGCTGAATGAATCATACATTCACCCCCAGTCAAGAGATCTGGGTTAAACCCATCGTTCTTTTGCTCACCATGCCACCCCAGTTTAGAATCAAGCTATCCTGACTGAAGAGGGTTGAAACCCCCAAATCGGTCCTAGGATGCTTGCTTCCAGTCCAGGGAGGACCTGGCTTGGCAGTTCGGGCTGGACTGCTCCCATGAGGCACAGGGTCAAGTCTGATTTGCATTTGGCTGGGTTCAAACTGGAATGGCATCGTGAGCAAAAAAACGATGGATTTAGGCCCAGATCTCTGTACTGGGGTGGATGTATGACATTGTTCTGCATTTTGTCCATCTACTGTTGTTTTTGCATATATCAAAACCAAAAGGCTTCTTTTCATATTATATCAGTGTAATTGTTTTCTTTAAATTACAGGAGGACCACAAACTGAGCGCTGAAGAACTTGAAGAAAAGTACACCACCAGTCAGTTTAAGGTATGAGTGGTACACATTCTCAAAATACGCCAGCTGTATAATATATAGTTGGACAAACTATTGCATCTCAAAGCTGTCCATATGTTGATGCAGCAAACCTTAGCACAAACTGGACATTTCCATCTTTGTCTGTGCTTGATTACTATGATGCTTTGGCATTGTTTTACTGCATGCCTGCAAAGGGGTTCCCATTTATCGCCCTATGTGTCTCTGGAGAACCATGTAAACATTTTCTTCTATGTGCAGTAGCACCTCCTTCCAATATTTTTTCATCTGACTGAGCGGATTCGCCATGATTTGCTTTGTTTGTATGAATAGTAACCCTGAATGTCCCTTTGTGTGCTCAGTAGGCCACTGTTCTCCTTGCATGTCGATGAGGTTCCCACAGGGTTCCCTTATGTGTTTATGCAAATCCACCTGTGTTACCCTTATTTATTGGTTAGGGGCTGCACCACTGTTTCAATTGTGTGTCTGCACTGGCTCCCCAGTGATTTCCATTTGTGCATCTATTGAATCCTCCCAAAGTTTCCTTCTGTTGAATGGTCCTAGGTCTTGGAATTTTTATCTGCCCAGGCGGCCCCTGATTTTTATGTATCTACCGGTCAAGGGTCCTCCAATTAACAGTTCCATGTATGTCCATGATTCCTCCTGCAATGTTTTTGGGGTATTCCCCTCCCCCCAATCAAAATGTTTTCTCTGTCACAGGTCCCCCCGCTGTAAAGGTTTCTGTCAGAAAGAGTCTTCTGTCCCAAAATCATTTTCACATATCTATGCTGGGCTGCACAAATACCACCATCGCTTGTTTCTGTTGCAGGGTCTCACCAGTGCAAGAGCAGCAGAGTACTTAGCCAGGGATGGTCCCAACTCGCTCACCCCACCCAAGGGGACTCCGGAAATCATCAAGTTTCTCAAGCAGATGGTGGGGGGCTTCTCCCTCCTTCTGTGGGCAGGGGCTATCCTATGCGAGATTGCATACATTGTCCAGTATGCAGCAGACCCCACGACGGCAAGAGATAATGTAAGTCCAAACAATGCCTGCATTAGTTACAAAGTATTAATTTTGCATTACTTGGTTTTAAAAGCTTTGCTTCACAATAGGCCATAAAAGGCAGGTAAGGACATGCTAAATGGTTGGACCAGACCGAGAAATAAGAGTCCAAGAAAAGTCTTCCTCTGGCCTGTGCAACTTGTATAACATTTATGATACATATTTCATCCCTCTTTCCAATTGTAAACGGCTGCAGCAAATTTCAGGGTGGTTTGACTATTTGCATTACATCACTGCATTCATTAACATTTAAATGCCCATGGACTAACATATTTTGGCTTATCTGACGGAGAGACAAATTCCTATACAATATCCATCCATCCATCCACCCACCCACCCACTCACTCACTACTGATGGACTTGTCCAAGCTTCTTTTTGACAGTGCATTGGCTGGGTAATCAGAAGGGCCTTTTGACAAGACTGCAAACACAGGTTCTGATGCTTACAGACTGAATTTTCTCTGAGACTGAAAGCTATTCGAGCCAAAAATATACTTGAGTGACCACAGCAAATGGCTTACTAATATGTTTTTATCTTATTCGACAGCTCTACTTAGGGATTGTCTTGGCCGTTGTGGTCATCCTGACCGGATGTTTCGCATACTTCCAGGAGGCAAAGAGCACAAACATCATGTCCAGTTTTAACAAAATGATTCCGCAGGTAAGTTGTGGCTATTTTCTTTCTTATATCATATCTTGTTTTCACTACCTCTCCCACCCATACAACACCCTACATCAGAACTGCCATTTTACTTTTGTTGTAGGGCCTAACAAATATTTTGTTTCAGAATGTCAGACTCTAGTAATGGCAGATGTGCAACATTATTAAGGTGAATTAAGAAATATACATAATCTTGGCTCCTAAGCAACCATCATTAGCGGTTGCAATCAAAGAAAGAAACCATGACTCCTTTATTGAGTTATGGTTCTCTTGATCGCCCAACGTCTGTCATCTGTCCTCTGGTTTGAAATTAACGCTGCTTTGACTGCTTTGTGTCCTTATCATGTCTGGCCAATTACATGAATTGTCGGAAGTTTATATCAGCCTGCACTGCACCTTCCTTGCTAGGGGACCAGCTTGAATTTACTAAGGGTGGGCGTAGTTTGCGAAGTAGCGCTACGCGAAGCTACGCGAAGTGCACTTCGCACTACGCGAACTTCAGGTAGCACTACGCGAGCTGCATAGTAGCATGTTTGCACTGTGCAAGATTCATTTTCAATGATAGCACAGTGCGAACAAGCATCCGGCACTGTGCAATTATTGAAAACGGCATCTTGCACAGTGCGAGCTGTAGTTTTCTGCCGCTCGAGTAGATTTTTAATTCAGTGGCAGCTTTCTCAATGCGAACTGGTAGTTTCTCATCGCGAGCGGTCGTGAGCATGCACGACCACTCGCAATGAGAAACCTGACCTCCCCGCGTTGAGAGTCTCGCCGGGATGTCATTTTGCTTGCTCGCGGTCGCGAACATGACATTGAGGACCGCGAACAAGCAAAAAAGTGACCGCTGCACTACGCTACGCTGCGCTACGCTGCGCTACGCATGTTCGCACTGTGCTACGTGCATCTCGCGTAGTGCGAAGTTGTGCAAACTTCGCAAATTACGCGAGCGTAGCATAGTGCTTTGCCCAGGGTTAGAATTTACAAGCATGAACAGCAGATTATTTCCATTTTAACTGCCATAGAGAGTTTTGCATTTCATTACAGCATAATCTGTTCAATCATTTAACAAAATTGCATCAAACTTGGCATGCGAGTAGTACTTTACTCGGAGTAGTGTTTTTGCTTGATTTGGTGAAAATCCGATCAGCAGTTTTTGAGAGATTAGCATTTGAAAAAAATAGTGTTGCATGTTTTGAAGGATTAAACTAAAGAGAGAGAGCTTGAAATCAGAAAAGGATTTTTAATTTGCGTATGTTAGCACCCTTTGAGGAATTTGCACAAAATTTGGAAGACAGCATATTTAGCTTACACTTGGTATTATATGTTTGTCTGTGTGCTTGTGTGTGTATATATGGATACACATGGAAAATGATGTGCGGCCAGTGGATTAAAGTGATTCTTTAACTGCAGGATTTACCACATAATTATGGCTTTAACACATTTACAACACAATTCACCTCATAATTTGCGGATTTGAAAACAGAGTTTCTAGCTCAAATAGTTGAAAATAATAGTACCAGAGAATGTGCCACATAATTAGATTTTTCAGCGCATAGTTGGGATACCATACCTAGGTGGAATTTACATATTTCCTTTACAGGCGTTATGCAAAATTTCCAAAAAGCTACAAAAATTACACAACGTTACACAAAATACCGGTGTAGTATTCTGCACCATTTTTGTAGAGCCACATGGTTCCTTGCATTAATTTTTAATACAAAGACATATTTCGCGAGTGGTTTTGTGGCAATCATTATGATGAAGAAATCCACATTTCACAGGGAAGCGTGAAATATTTTTCCATATTTTGCTGTTCTCTGTGAAATACATAGGAAGGGGAGTGCGGTGGGGACAAAATGGCATTTTTGCCATTTTGCCAAGCCAGGGGTGACACAAGAAATTTTCCGCACCGGGTACCACCTGACCTTGCTACGCCACTGAATACGGGCGTTTATCCCATTGCGCATTGTGCAATAAAAGCACCCAAACTTCGAACGAACAAGCTACTGATTGAAGGGAGCATTTTCAAAACTACTAACAAAAGCAGGACTGATAGTGGGATGCAAACTTGCTTTTGTGTCATTCCAGCAAGCCGTCGTCACCCGAAATGGAGAAAAATGTGAGATCCCGGCCACTGAGCTGGTGGTGGGAGACTTGGTCGAGATCAAAGGAGGAGATCGAATCCCTGCCGACCTGAGACTGCTCTTCGCTCAGGGATGCAAGGTGAGGACGCCATGCTCAAATTGCAAATGCTTTTCGAAACTTTAGACTTGCGTAAAATGTATATTCTTGGAACAACATTTTCACTGTTCGCATTCTTAACAAAGTCTCGCATTTTAAACACCCATCGTGCCAGTGGGAATGTGCATGCCAGCAGGCATAGGGGGTGAGTCTGAACTATACAAAGTTTATAACCACACAAAGCATTTTTGAATGGCTGTCGTGTTAGTGGGAGTAGACATATAGAGGATCACACTACTTATTTACCATATGTAGAAATTCATCTAAGTGTGTTATTGTACTGGGGATACTATATGGGGAAATGTGTCAGCCAGACACAAAAGTAAACAAAAAAGTCTGCAATTATCTCTCATATTCTGCTAACAAGCACATTTATTCCTTCAATTACACTGCAGCACAGCTCAGGGTGCAAAGATATACTTTTTTTTACAGTTCTCATATTGTGCAAACTTGACCCAAGGGCAATAGAGCGCTTTACATGAGCACCAAATTGCATTACACAAGGTCAGAGTCTAGGCACCGGCAAATGAAGTGATTTATCCAGAGTCACAGGAGGCTGAGCCAACTCCAGGATTCAAACCTGGTTCCCTAGCATAAAAGTCAGCAGCTCTGGGAGATAGGCCACATCACCTCCAACCACAAAAGCTTGTCAAGAAAGTGATACACCCATTACATCATCATGAGAGGGCAGACACCAAAATCCCCTCCCAAACATTAAGACATATTTTCCCTTGGTACTGACCACTTTATTGAGGGTAGTTGTGGCAATCTGGCGCTCCCATGTGGTCATTTGTGGTGATGCCTTAAGGCAAAGGCCTGCAATGGCTTAAATGAAGCACCAGATAGGAGCATGAGGATGTTACTATTCCCCTACTCTGGGAGACACACCGGCATCTCTTTACCCCTAATGAAGGATAAAGCTGAGCTAAAGTAGTGGTGGAGACATGTCAGGGTGGGGCTTCTTCTAAGCATTCAGGAGCTCTGTGAGAATCCAGTTTACAAGACAAACATTGGCAACTAGGTGACAGCATCTGATTATTTGTGGGAGCCAGCATAGGGTCCTGAGAACCCCATATCCTCTGGTCGCATATGAAAGCCCTCCACTATGTCCAGTATTTCTGTAATATTCTTTTTATTTCACGTTACATGTAATAAACCGGTAAATAGAATATCAGAAATTGACCTGGGCCTTAACCCTCTTCAGCGTAGCATTGCCTTATAATTCATGCATGGAGTATGACGCATAGAAATGCCAGGTGTGGCAGAAGTAACATTACACAACATTAGTCTACCAATGACATCAACCTTGCCCCATCCATCGCTGTCAACAGTCTCCATGTGACTGCTGAAGGGCGAGGAGAACCTCTTCCTAACTTTTGAATTTAAGTTTCGATGCCATGGGTGACACACGTGACTAAATGAAAGAGTTGGTTCTATTCTCCAAGCCGAGTACAAGTTCAGCACTTTGTTGTCATTTTGTACTTTTCCATGAAGTGGCTCGTTTGAGTGGAATGTATTACAGGAGTACAAGAGATGGTTAGAGGGCATACTAACAAATTATTATTTTTTCTGCCTTCAGCACTATGGTCCCTATGGCGTTGCAATGCTCTATGTTCTAAGCTAAATATACTGATCCTATTTTATTCTTATTAATTTTGGTCATGTTGGCTCAGGAGCTGGTCATTACAAGCAACACGTGCTGAGACAGTTTGCATTAAGTATTTTCCTTGCCTTTGCTAGGGTTCTTAGGCCTAGGTGTCTTAGGGCCAGATGTAGGAATCCAAATAGCGACCGCAAACGCCGACATTCGCAGAATTTCAGCCTTTGCGATTGCAATTTGGCTCTGAGCAATGTAGGTAAGATTAAACCTACTCGCAAAATAAGGAATCGCAAAAATTGTGATTCCTTATTTTGCGATTGCATTTAAGGAATCGCAAATTGCGATTCCTTAAATGAATGTAAGTAGCACAAAAGAAAGTGCACTTTAGCCTTAAGGAATCGCTAATTACCACCAACTTCAAGTCGGTGTTAATTAGCGATTTCCTTTAAAAAACACTTTTTTGCTTTTTTAAAAGTGCCATGTGGCACTCATTCATGCCCTTAGGGCATGTATGTGCGCTACATGTGCACACATGCACATTTCAGGGGTGCAAAAGGGTGTCCTTTTGGAACCCTTGTAACCTTGAAATTGCGCCCGGAATTTGCGAGTGCCTCTTTGTTACTCGCGGGCGCTAATCCTATTCATTCCTATTGGCCTCTTGGCCCATAGGAATGAATGGGATGGTATTCCTTGATTGCGAATCTCAATTTGCGACTCGCAATTAAGGAATCGCAAATATTTTTTGCGATTCCTACCTACATTCAATTTAGCGAGTCATTAAGAGCGATTCGGTAAAAACCGCTAATAATGGCTAGCTAAATTGAATTTACCTGCATCTGGCCCTTAGTCTTTAGTCAATACCGGCAGTGAGTCCTGGGCTCCTGTGGCTTCCCGTGCAGTGAGGACCCCACGCAAAAGCAGATGGGGAGCTCAGAGGTCATCAACAAACAAGGCCATTCACTACTAAGACCTGTGAGAGCTAGCACAGTAGCCTTAGACTCCATCTTGTGATCAGATAAGAGCCTTTCAATGTAAGCGGCATTACCCAGGAATGGGGTACGAGCCACAGCGAGTGAAAGGGGAGGACCGCTCAGTACAGGACCAAACCTGTAGCTCCCTCACGCTCGCCAGAAGTACGCTTTATGCAGCAGTGGGGACATTCTCCATCCTCACCATCCTTTCAGGTAGTAATGACAATGACAGAGGGAAAGGCAGCGAAAAGGTTATCCTAAGTGAATTCCCTTCTGAAATAATTAGCAGACTTCTGAAGACTGAAGTTCTGACCACACCACATATATCGCTCCTCGACATCGCATCTTGGGCAAACTAGTTCACCCCATGAGTTCTGTTTTCTTTGATATGACACAGTATGAACACTTAGAAAGAGGTGAAATAGTAGCATTGAACACTTTGTGTTTGCAATGCCTCTCTTCTCCACCTCCCTAATGCTCTCAATTTTCCAGCACATTTCACCTCCTGCCTTTGCATGTTGTGTGTGTGATGTCTCTGTGTGCATTTGTTTCTGTGTGTGTTTGGTATAGTGTGGTGTGTATGCAAGTCTATACAGAGGAAACATTTTTCACTATACAAAAGCCAAGGCAACTGAGTCTCTCATGACTCTTTCTTATCCCGGGAGAAATGATGCTTATTTTTCACTTTCTTTGGGCTGACAGGTTGATAATTCCTCCCTCACGGGCGAGTCGGAAGCACAGGCTCGATCCAATGAATTCACCCACGACAATCCTCTGGAAACCAAGAACATTGCATTCTATTCCACAACTTGTCTAGAAGGTATGTAGAAACCAGTCCAGAGGGGCTAAGAGCAAATGTAGGTGGGCTGCTCAACAACATTGCAATCAGAATAGGAGAAATGGGCTATTATGGGGACAGAATCAGGCCTTGGATACCTGTAACTTCCAGAGGCTAAAGATCCTGAGCTACCTCCAACTGGTCACACAGGTCCCTTGAGTTAACTCTAATATTTCCAAGCCCACAATATATAACTCATGCTAAACAAGAGTGGCGGTATAGTCTACCATACTGACTTCTAGTGGGCGTCTAAAAAGTCTAGAGGCGTGCAGGGTGCTCAGGAATTAAGATCAATTGCATGCACATGTTTCCGATGTAGACATCATGAAACGATGGCATGGCTCTGGGGTGAATTCACGTGTGGAACACCTCCGGGCATCCATATTTATCTGAACTGTAAGCTTTCTGTTTCGGCAAACTTTAGCATGGGTGATACGTTTGCAGGAGGTGATGATCACAGGAAAACAAAAATCAAATCAGGTGGTACAGACACATTGATATAATTGAGTCTTTGTATGCCTTAATTATAATAAAGGCGCTGGAATAAGAGAACCGTTGACAATACTATGTCAAGACAGGTGTTTTTGCACAGCCTCACAGGCTGTTCTAAGGGGGTTCACTAACCAGATGAGGTCAGGGTGAAACTTGCTCACAGCATCAGTGTGTACATTCACAGTGGCCAATATTAAGTACACTACAAAGGCAGAGAACATTTTAGTGACACTCCTGTAGCACAAGCACTCAAAGGAGAAAGTATGAATGGCTCACACATTGGAGAGTATAAAATGAAGACATAACTGCACAACAATATTCATGGGTGCACACTTATGTAGGTCAGAGTTAAGGACCCACTCCTTCTCAGGAAAATATGCACATGCCTGGGTTCTAGTATCACAGTGTGCAAATTCATAATTTCCATTATCTTTTCAACCATGCTTTCATTTGTTGATTAACTGACCTCACTTACTCCCAGGTGCCAGATCCAGGCACTCCTCCTCATTTGCACTGACGATGGGAGATTCATGTGCAAGCAGAGACAAATGAAGGGATTAACTCTCAAAAGTCAAGAATGCCAGGGATCTCACTCTTACAAAAGCCTTTGGCTAGAGCCCATGCTCACAAGGACCATGGCATAGGGCAATGCTTTGGAGGGCCATTCTTCTGACATTCTGCTGTCTTCAGCCAGAGCACTTCATTCATGGTCACATTGTAGTGTAGCATGCATTTGCACACATATACACTCCCCCACCTACCACTACTCCCCACCACATTCAGGTTTATTGAAAGTCATGGTTGCAGAACATATTAATAGCACTACTGCCATCATGTAATGCTTCCTGGAGCTCCTCCACTTTGTTTGTGCCATTGCTTTAGAACGTTGATAATCGCTGTCTGCAGCTCACTGTGCCCGCTGTGTCAGGAGAGGTCAAAGCACTAATTTACTCTTTCTTTTCAGGCACTGCCAGGGGCTTTGTCATCAACACTGGTGACCGCACGGTCATTGGGAGAATCGCAACCTTGGTATCTGGAGTCGGGAATGAGAAAACACCTATTGCCACTGAAATTGAGCACTTTGTTCACATTGTTGCCGGCTTTGCCTGTTCAGTTGGAGTGC
This sequence comes from Lissotriton helveticus, assembly GCF_964261635.1. Classification (NCBI taxonomy): domain Eukaryota; kingdom Metazoa; phylum Chordata; class Amphibia; order Caudata; family Salamandridae; genus Lissotriton; species Lissotriton helveticus. The sequence continues at coordinate 1,186,204,664 of NC_136061.1, read as the reverse complement.
TCTTCTTCATCATTGCTGTCAGCATGGGATACGGAGTTCTGAGCTCCATCATCTTCCTCATTGGTATCATTGTTGCCAATGTGCCAGAAGGACTGCTGGCCACTGTCACTGTAAGTTGGTGTGCCATCTACCATTGGCAATCATGCCCACTGGAACTAATGCCTTTCAACTGAGTATCCCTACCTGGCAAAACCACATTCCGTTTGCAACCCATCTCATCTGGTGGATTTAGGTGAACATACAAAACGATCTGTTATGGCACATTGAAATCAGGTTGCTAATTCTCATCTGATATTTAGGGGGCTATTACAATGGCACCGTGGCGGTGAACAGGACAGACCGCCAGAGGTGCGGTGGTCCCGCTGTGGCCATTAGGATGCGACAGCCACCCTGGCAGTCGCACCCCGCATATCTAACATTGTAGCAGGCGGTGCTCTATGCAGCACCCGCCACAATGCCAAATATGCCTGTTGTGCATTGGCATGCACAACGTGACAGGCACCGTGCAGGGCCTGTCACCTTGTGCATGCTAATGCTACCCCCCAAGTGCACACCCCACCCGTCCAACACCATGGGAGCCCGCAACGGGCCCCCAAAGACAGACACCGCATGCCTTTCCATGGCGGCATCACCACCATGGAAAAGCAAAACTCCGCTGACACCCTAATATGGCGGGCGGTGCCTGCTAGGCAACGCCACCATATCATTGCCCAGGACCTCACAGCAGGCAATAGGAACGATTGCCTGCCTGCGGTAAAGCAGCGGACCGTCTTTCCGTCCGCGGCTGGGCCCCCCGTAATCGTAATAGGGGGGTAATTGGCGTGCGGCTGGGGAAAAATGTCGGGCGGATCGCCACCGCCGATCAGGCCGTGGCGGTTGATCTGGATTTTGCTGTTTCTCCACAATAAGATGGTTTGCCAGTAACTTGCCATTTTGATTCAAAACTTAGCTGTTTACACTTTCTTCCCTGTAATCACTGCCGCGGCAGCAGACCTGCCAATAGCTTTTGTGGGGCCGATGTCACAAAGTCATGCGCAGCCCTCTTTGGTTTTCTGAACATTTTTTTTCAAAATAAAAGAAACGTCCGGGGGTACATTTTGGGGCAGGATTAACATAGTGTCGGAATGGTGTTCCTTATTCATCGTGAATGTATCCTAAAAGCAAGTTTGGCCTAAATAGATACATGTAGCAGTGGCAGCGCAGGGCTGTGAGACGTGTGGGACCTGGTGTAGAAAGCAGCTGCTCTCATTTGGTGATGGCACTGATTGGCAGTGCCCTGTACACTGCTATTTGACCTGCTAATCATGCTTGTACCCCTTTCCTAGGTTACCCTCTCCCTGACGGCCAAACGCATGGCAAAGAAGAACTGTCTGGTGAAGAACTTGGAGGCAGTGGAGACTCTTGGATCCACCTCTGTCATCTGTTCCGACAAGACAGGAACACTCACCCAGAACAGAATGACGGTAGCCCACCTTTGGTTTGACAACCAAATTCATTCAGCGGACACCAGTGAAGACCAATCACGTGAGTCCCCCAGAAAACCCCTAGGCCAATGTTGAGAACATGTTCACACCTGATGCTCCCAACACATGGCTGACCGGCGACTTTGACCAATCAGGATAGCTTAAGGCGGGCACTCGGGCAATGGGCCGGCATCGGAGCTGCAGCTGTGGGACGGTTTTTTGGCCAGCGTGGTGGCTGATTTAGGCTGTGTGTGTGCTGGTCAGATACCACCCGGCAGATGGCTTTAGTACCTTCCTTTTACCAATGGAGCAGATTTGTCATTCCCAGTATCTTCCTTAGTCAGCCCATTAATGTATGCAGATTGAGCGGAGGTGAGGGGCCTGAGCAGAAGTGGCCTCACTTATATTCAGGTGTGGTTCCCCAATAGGAACTAATCTCTGCACAAAGATACCTGGCTACATTTAAAGTTAAGAAAACAAGGCTCTTTTAGAGAGCCCCACCAACCTCCTTTCTTATTTTCATAATAATTAAAACACCGAAGCACTGTTTTGCGAAAAGGCACAATCCGCAAATGTGGGCTGATTTTTTCAGTGTCCAGGCCGATTTTTTTTCCCAATCCAATCCTGGATAGCTTGACCTGCACACTGTGACCCTACTTATGTTAGGAATTACTGGCCAATGCACTGGATTCCACAATACACCTGGAGGGTGTTTTTGTTTTCCTGAAGTCACACTGGCTATCCTTGAACTAATTAAAGCCAACAATGAAACCGATTGCTCAATCGTGGCATTTATTCATAAATTCGCATCAATTTGAACACTTAAATGATGAGACCTATTAAAGGTTCTGTTTTCTATTATTTTCTATTTTAGATCACAACTTTGAACAGACTTCAGGAACATGGAATTCTCTGTGCAAAATTGCTTCTCTTTGCAATCGAGCCGAATTTACCGCAGGCCAGGAAAATGTTCCGATTATGAAGGTATTCAGAGACTTGCCCTTGGAAAGGAAACCTACAAATTCTGTATATTTTGCATACATCCTCCTCAAGAAAACTCTATGGAGAAGACAACTCGTATTTGTATTTCCTGTTTGCTATCAATTAATTCAAATTGCATCTGAAGACCCATTTCATGATGCATGTCTCTAAGTACCGTTTGTGTATGGTGTGTGTGTGTGTGTCTTTTTGTTTTAGCTATCAAACTTTGTCAGCAGACAATATCCAAATGTTTGCATAGAGTGCACAACCAGCACGTATCAGACTATGCCCCGATTACCAGTGTCCCGTAATTTTATCAATATCCCCCAAATTAGCTGGTAATGTAATTTTTGGGGGAATAATATGCAGGAATCAGGATTGCACCCTTTTTGGAGCTAAAGTGTCTCAGTGAAAATCTCCAGACCTACGGTAATTGAATTTGTCAGTAAACTTGCAATTTCAGAGAGGCTTGTAGCTCAGTTACATCCCATTGAGAATTCTTAGGCAAATTTAAATGTGTGCTTCTGCGCAGCCCACTGTGGGCATGAAGTACATAAAAGAAAGTGGTGTGGGGGACTTTAAAGTTTGCAGTCTCACATTCTTCACTTTCTCCATCTTTCTTTTTTTCCAACTAACATGTCCCCTTCCTGCATTGGGAGTGAACTATAGGTGTCATAATTCGACATACAATTTATCAACATAAAATAACCTTAGGCTGATTGTGTGTGAAATCCCTAAAATGGTTACCATATTGCGATTTTCTTTCTTCCATAAAAGCGTGTAGTTGTCGGAGATGCTTCGGAAACTGCCTTGCTGAAATTTACTGAAGTGATCACAGGGGATGTGATGAGTCTGCGAAATAAAAACAGAAAAGTCGCGGAAGTTCCTTTTAACTCCACCAACAAATTCCAGGTGAGCCTTTACTCCCAGTACACAATATGATTAAAATGGGCAATCCTTATAGCATTGTGGCTTGGAAGGCGTGTGTTTTTCCTTCCTTTTAGTTTTGACTGTCATTCGACCAATATTTTAGACTCTGTGGGCTCAAGTACATGTGGTCACTTTGTTTAATTCTCAAATGAGATTGTCCATCCTTTTTGTGTTTTCAGTTTAAAGTCTGCTACCTCGCTCAGATTAGGAAACTAGCTCCCTCATTCGTCTCTAATAAATATATCAGGTATCCGCGAATAAATCCATACTCAAAGGAGGTAGGTTAGCAGTTCTCACTCAGAGATGCCCCTTTTTATCTCTCCCATGTGTTCAATACTAGTGCTGGTCTACACTTGTACATTCAGTTTCCTCTAATAATGCCATGTTTACTGGCATTTTTCTATTCTTTCACTTGTATCTACATCACTCTCTCGTTGTCCCTGTTCTGGAGTCTGAACACATAATATTGATGTGCACTCAGGTTGTTTGTAGAGTGCCTTGAGGTGTGTAATTGTGCTCTGTTCCATCTTTACCTCATGCTACTCTTGACATTCGGCTTTCATGGTACTTTGGTAAAATAAGAGATTGCTTATATAAACTGTCCAATACTTATGCAGACCTATGTTCATGGAAATACGTAGTTAGAATCATCATTGCACCTCAGGATTGTCCGCTGACCATCCTTGGCAGGATAGCTGTGGTCATATATCATATCTAGGTTATGTCATGCAATTAATTTACTGACATTGAATCTAAATATCAGTCATGTACATTGTCATTTGTACTGTGAACATTTGCCAGCGATCTGGGTATAAAATGTTCCACCAGCACACAATAACCTGCAACAGCCAGTCTTCAAAGGAAACAGACAAATGCCTTGATGGATGCACAGATGACACCAAGGGCCAGATGTAGGAGAGCAAATACCGGTCGGTAACAGCCGATTTCGGCCGTTACCGACCGGTATTTGGTGATTGACATGTAGGGGCCATCATTTTACAGAATCGGTAAATTTACCGAATCGGTAAATTTACAGATTCTGTAAAATACCGAATCGGTAATTTTACCGATTCGGTAAATCCACATGTAGGTGACACTCCTAAGAGTGCCACAGGCCCTTAAGAGTCGGTATTTTACCACCCAATCCTATTGGGTGGTAAAATACCGAATTCAGGTGTGCATGCACCTCTGTGCATGCACACTTGTGCTATGTGACACACAGACATGCCCTTAGGGCATGTATGTGTGCCACATGTCACACATGCCTGTAGTTTGGGTGCTAGAGGGTGTCAAAGTGACACCCCCTACCCCCTTGCAGGATTCGGTATTTCCGGTATTTCCCATTGATTCCTATGGGCTGTGAAGCCCATAGGAATCAATGGGAAATACCGATTCGGTATTTACCGAATCGGTAAATACCGAATGTTACCGATTCGGTAATTCACATTTAAAAATTACCTACATCTCCCACCTTCAAATTTACCTATTCATAAATACCGAATCGGTAAAATTCGGTATTTATGAGTCGGTCAATTGAAGTTACCTACATCTAGCCCCAACTTTCCTGTTTTGTAGCTCAATCCTCACCATGAGAGTCACTGAACCTCAGTTTGATCGGCAGTTAATTAGTTTCCATCACTTTCTGTTTCTTTCATGACCACTTAGTTCAGTCTTTCAGTGTGAAATATACATTGGCTGGGGTACTGGAAGTGCTTTGCCCCAAAAACATCACAGGGCTGGCCTCATATCACAAAAGCGGACTCTCAAATGCCACCTAGATGCTGCTGAGGCTCTAGAGGAATAACAAGGAGTGGCAAATACAGAGAATAACAAGCATTTGCAATGCAATAGGTCTCGCATTTACGTGATTTTAAACTATTGGCATTGTAAATGCTAATGCTTTTTATTTGTTTTAAAAACAAACACAAAAATAAAAGGCATTTTTATTTGCAATGTCAATAGCTCAAAACAGCGTTAATGCAACACCTATTGCATTGCAAATGCTTGTTGTACTATTGTTATTGCTATTATTGTTGTTTTTACATACCGAATAAAGCTTGCCTTGACTTGAGTGAGTGAGTGTATGTGTAGCAGTTAAAGCACAGTACAAGTGACTCAAAGCCTTTAGAAGGGACATGCGAAATGAAGTAGAGGATCAGAGACAAGGGAAAAGAAAAGACATGGGACTAAGGAAGAACGTGCAACCTTTAGGGAAGGAGTGATTTTATCCAAAAAAGCTATTTTCTTGTCAGTGCAGGTTTTTCTGTGTGTTTTGTTCTGCGCCTGTGTTTGCTCTAGAGCTTATCCCTTTCCTAAAGTGTTTTCATATCTGTCAATTAATTCTTCTCAATAATACACTAGAAATGCTTTAGTAAAAAAGAAATTATTATTATATGAATTAGCTGTTTCCTAATAGGCAAATACCAAAATAACATATGTGATATAAAATATATACAATATTTCATGTGGGGTGATTACATATGAAAGAAGGGCCTATGCATACCAACAGATGTCAGTAAGAAAAGTTCACTAGTGTGTGCTTTAAATATGGGAAAATCTATATTACAAGGATAGAAATCTGAGCACTGTGCCATATTTTTACTCCGAAATATCTTTCGAGAGGGCAGTGTGTCGAATAGTGAATTGATGCATACAGGGGACACACGTGATTAAAACACCTGGCAGCCGTTGCACCTCGTACTGTTTCCTCTGGTTTAATTTTGTACCTGAGAGCTTTGAGGCAGACAGCCCCGCTGCGGGGCCATGCTAAGAACATGGCCATCTTTGAATGGAATGTGAGTTAAAAATCGGAATGCCTTGGATGCTTTTAGAATTTAAAAGTGAAGGCAGGCGTCCCGCTTAATATTTAAAAGTGACGGCGGCAGTGACAATTAGATATAAAATTTAATGTGTGCTAAGTAAAGGCAGCCGTTGCGCTTAGATGTTGAAGTGAAGGCGAGCATCATACATAGTATTTGAAAGTGAAAGCTGCCATCGCGCTGAATATTTAAAAGTGAAAGCGGGCGCCGGGTGGAGTAATTAAAAGTTAAAGTGTTTTAAGTAATTAAACAATACAGATCACCAAGTGACCAGTGTGCGCGCCTTTAAAGCATGATGCCTGTACACAGAGCGCGCTGCAGAAGCAGCAGCTTTCATAAGGGGAACAAGCCCAATCCTCCTTAAAACAAAACCCAAAACCAATTAACATCCTACTGAGAAAAGCCCAAATGACGTTCGACATCGAAAATTGCTAAAAGCCTCAAAAATATAACCCAAGAAGGAGGCATGGCGAAAGATGTACCCCAAATACAACTGTGGAATTAGGAGGAGGTGGGAGGGAGGAAAACTATATTTTTGCAGCGTGAATCTTTCTGGATTCACTATGCTGTGCATATTCCGCAATCTGGTGATTGGGTCCGGAATCGTAGTCTTTTTTCTGTTTTTTTTTCTTAGCCCAGGTGGGCGTCGACATCCCGCCCTTTGGTGTACCTTCGGTGACGTCGACGTGCTTCTGGCGGAAGCTACCACCCTTGGGCGCCATCTTCAGATTCTTTTTTCCGCCGTTGGGTCTGGATCGTCGCGTGAAGCTCCAGAAGTTTTGGAGGAGAAAAGGAGGAAATACAGCAACTCTTCGACGGTAAAGACCTGAGAACATTGGGAGAAGAGGACCATCAGAGAAGAGACGACAAAGAAAGGAAAGAACCTCGAGATCTTCGACGTCCTTGGAGGAATGCGCACACAGGGGGCCCCCTGAGCGCAGGGATGTACAAGACACCCTTTAAATTCTGCAAAAACTGCCACCACAAGTTCGCGCAGAAGGACTAGCACCCGGTCTGCAACCTCTGCCTGCCAATCGACCACGAGAGCAGAGACTGCAATGCCTGCTCCGTGTTCAAGCCGAAGACACTCCGAGTTCGAGAGAGACAGAGGACAGCTCACCACACGATGCAGGGCAAGGGCCAGGCCCCGACGCTTTATGAACTGGGCCTCTCCACCGACGACGAGGACAACATCGCCGAAGGTCCAGATGACTTCACGGTCGTAGAGACCGATAAGAAAACGCTTGACAAGGTAGGAGAGTCTACGACCCCGAAAACCCCCACAGGGCCTCGAAAGCCAGAGGCAGACTCTCGAAAGTCAGAGCCCAGAGCCTCGAAAGGAGCACCGGCGCCGAAAACTTCGACGACTGAAGCTGCATCCTCTGAAAAAGAGCCCAGCGGATCCTTCGAGAAGGACTCCCGGAGGCCGAAGACCAGCAAAAAGCAAAGGTCGTCGAAGCAAGTCCCCGAAAAAGGGTCTTCGACTTCGAAGGAAAAGGAGCCGAAGAAAGCTTCGACGACACCGTCGAAAAGAGCAGCCGAAACGCTCGAGGACGAGCAGGCCGCAGAGATGCAGAGAAAGAAAAGAAGGCTCGAGGCCGAAATGGAGAACATCCTTCAGAGAAAGAAGGACTTCGATAAAAAGATGAGAAGTTACAGGATCCCCTCGAAGCCGTCAACGGCCGTCGCTGAGGTGCACGAGCACGAGGAGTTCGACATCGAAGAGCCGCCGAAAACTCCGGACCCTCGGAGCACGAAGAGAAAGAAGACCTCTATTACACGGAAGGGGATTACGGGGAGCAGCAGTCAAGCTACGGCTCAGGTTCCTCGACGGCCCAAGACCAGGAATGGCAGGACATCGAGGCCGAAAACCCGGAGGAGGCTGTGGAGACATACCCCTCGAGGCCTTCGCCACCGGATGACATTGGGGCATACAATGAGGTGGTCAGGAAGGCTGCAGCAGCTTATGGAGTTAAGCTGGAAGAGGAGAAGCCAAAAGCAGATTTCCTGCTGGAAACATTGCTCCCCACGCAGACAAGAAGCCAGTTCTTGCCCATGCTAAAGAGTATCACAGACCAGGGGAAGGAAGCCTTCAAGGACCCGGCTACATGCAGATCAGTAACGCCGAGGACGGAGAAGAAATACAAATTCTCCTCCCAGGACCCAGCTTACATCAAGGGATCTGTCACAGCAGATTCAATAATCGCTGCAAGGGCCAGAAAAAGGGCAAACGTCCCAACAACATCTGGACCTCCTCCTGACAAGGAAAGCAGGAGGATGGATCTAACTGGCAGGAAAATAGAGAGGAACGCCGCAACGCACTTGGCGGATGGCGAACTCCAACGCCCTCCTGAATAGACATCAATACCAGCATTGGGATGAGATGGGCCAATTGCTCAAGCACCTCCCGGAACAATACCGTGAGAGGGCATCGCACCTTGTGGAAGAGGGGAAAAGCATCGCTAACTCATGCCTGAAGACAGCCTTGGATGGGGCTGAAACATCCAGCAGACTGATGGCTATAGGCATCACAGAGAGAAGGCAAGCCTGGCTCAGGATCTCAGGCTTCAAGGCTGAGGTTCAGAACAACATCCTGAACACACCCTTCAACATTGAAACACTGTTCGGAGCCCCAGTTGATGAGAAGCTCACCCAACTGAAGAAGGACAACGAGACGGCAAGGTCCATGGGGGCCCTGCAATTCAGGGGGATGAGAAGGGGCACTCCTACACGGAGGCCGAACGGCAGGGGTGGAAACCAGCAAGGGCAATCACACCAGACATTCCACAGGGGCAACAGAGTGACAACCAAAGTCACCAGGGCCAGCAGAGGCAAAACTGGAACTATCAGAACAGGGGCCAGTCCTTTTGATCAAGAGGAAACGGACGGGGCCAGAGAAGGAGAGGCGGTGAACAACCCCCCTCTAAGTGACTGCTCACAGGAAAAGGTGCCCACCCACTCGAACCCTCCCAGGGAGGAGCACGGAAGAAAAAAGAGGAGAGGGCTACACGGACAAGACACAAGGGAACATGTAACACCAGCAGGAGGCAGGCTAAGATTTTTTCTCCAGGAGTGGAGAAAAATAACCACAGACAAGTGGATACTCAACATCATGCAGTTTGGATACTGCATAGAGTTGGAAAAGAGACCACCAAACAGAAAGCCAAAGAAAAGAGAGCACTCGGGAAGAGAGCTGCGATTACTCCAAGAGGAAGCTCAAGATCTCCTCCTCAAAGCGGCCATCAATCGGGTTCCATTCAAAGAACAGAACAAGGGAGTGTACTCAAACTACTTCCTGGTGCTAAAAGTGGACAAAAGCCTAAGACCCATCCTGGACCTACGGTTCCTAAACAAATACGTAAAGACTCAAATATTCAAGATGACGTCCCTACAAGAGGTCATCCTGCAGATAAAGGCTGGGGACTTCTTGTCCACCATAGACCTCAAAGATGCGTACCTGCACATCCCCATGAACAGGCAGCACAAGCACATGCTAAGATTCACAGTGAACAAGGATCACTACCAATTCACAACCCTGGCATTCGGTCTAAAGTCCGCACCAAGGGTGTTCACCAAATGCCTCGCGGCAGTGGCTGCACATCTGCGAAGGAAGGGGATACACGTGTGCCCCTACCTCGACGACTGGCTCGTAGAGGCAAGCTCTGAAGGACTGAGCTATTTAAGGCCCAGCGGTGCCAGGGAACAACACCTATAACCTTCGTGGGATACCTGTTTCGGCGCACAAGTGACAGAGACACGGGAGACTTCCTTCGGCGTCAAAGATCAGAGTTTATTACTGCAGGGAGGCAAAAGTCACTAGAAGTACAACAGCGTGTAGGTTCTACGAGTCTGCTTCAACTTGCATATGTGAGTCGCTCTCTTTTATACAGGATTTTGCCATTGCACAACATGTGAACAAAAGGTTACAACCCAGTTCCCACAATAAACTTCAAAAAGGGTCGCTTTCATGCTTTCAGAACTCCGGAACATAATCACAGTAACATTACCAGTCCCCAACTGTAAAAGCACATCTTCCCATCGTTAGGCACATTCCACTTGAGTTGTAAATGAGCAAGAGTAAAGAGACAAGAACAGCTGCTAGGAAGTCAGGCACACCTAAAGAAAAGAGTGTGGGGGTAATATTGAAAACATGATCATAGGATCAAAGAGCTTGATCCCAGCGCATGCACGGCTGAAACAATAGGCCGGTACGGCATGATTACCCTCAAGCTGAGCCATTTGCCTCTGCAGTGTCATTCCTCCGGTCATAAAGGAGCATGAAAGGAATATGCGTCTTCCGTATGTCTTGGGAACTAAAAGGTCATGGTGCGAACACTTGCCTGTTCACTGACTACGTGAGGGCAAGAAACAAAATGGATGCCGTATCTAAAATGGAACCCACGGGTTCAGATGTAGAAACACGTAAATAAGGCGAACCAAGCCAGGTAGTGTAGTGAAAACGCGTACACTTACCGAGCTCGCCATTTACGGTTCATAGATACCACATTCGTCCATATTCGGCAATGCCCAAAACACCGTAACGATTTTCACGGAACCTCACATGCAAAGATCATGCAGAACAGGTCACAAGAACGCTAGCAAGCCTGGGATTCTCCATACACTGGGGAAAATGCTCCATGGAACCAGAGCAAGTGAAAATCTTCCTGGGAGCTCAAATCGACACCGTCCAATGCAGGGTGTTACCCAGCGAAAAGAGAACACTCAGCCTACTGAGGGAGAAACATCACTACCAGAAGGGGCGAGCTCTGACAGTGAGGACTGTGAGCAAGATCTTGGGGATGATGGCGTCATGCATACACCTGGTCCCCAATGTACGCCTACAAATGAGACCACTCCAAGAGTGGCTGCAAGAGCAATGGTCACAAGCTACAGGAAGTTGGGAGGATCTAGTGGTTGTAACGCACAGGGTGAAGGAAGAAATAAGGTGGTGGACCAAGGAAAGAATAACGGTAGGGAAACCTCTAACACCACCGGACCCAACAGTGACCATCACCATAGACGCATCCCAGAAGGGATGGGGCGCACACAAAGTGAGGGGTCTGTGGAGCCCTACAGATGCAGTCAGACACATCAATTACCTGGAATTGAAAACAGTGTGGCTAGCCCTCAAGGCCTTTCAGAAACACCTGTACAGCCAGAAGGTGCTCATACAAACAGACAACACCACAACGATGTTTTACATCAACAAACAGGGGGGAACTCAATCATTCCCTCTGTCAAGCTTGGCACAGGAAATCTGGAGATGGGCTATACCACTAAAAATAGACCTGCTAGCCATACACCTACCAGGGAAGGACAATGTAGAAGCGGATTGGCTCAGCAGGCAGACTTCAGCGTCCCACGAGTGGGTACTCAATATTCAGGAAACAGAGAGACTATTCAGGAGGTGGGGCACACCAACAATAGACCTGTTTGCAACACGCCGGAATGCAAAATGCCAATACTTTGCATCCAGGCAACCAGAGGCACTATCACAGGGGAATGCACTATGGATAAGCTGGTCAAAAACATTTGCCTACGCTTTTCCCCCGATACCACTGATCCCCAGGGTTCTCAACAAATGCATGACGAGCAACATGACGCTCATCCTGGTGGTACCACAATGGGCCAGGCAGACCTGGTACTCGCAGATAATGGAGATGGTGCAGGGCCCCCCACAAGTTCTCGAAAAGAAGAGACCTACTCTCCATGGAAAACTGAGAAGTTCTACACCCAGAGCCAGAGAGCCTCAACCTCTCAGCCTGGCTCCTGAGGACTTAGAGTTCGCACATCTAAAACTACCAGAGAGCACCCTGAGGGTGCTGCGAGAGGCAAGAAGGCCCAGCACACGCAAGTGCTATGGGGAAAAATGGAAAAGATTCACTCAATGGTGTTGCAAGAAAAAACTCCATAGAAAACTGACCAGGGAATCTACGGTGCTAAAGTACCTCACGCACCTAATAAAAGCTAAGCTAAGCTCATCCTCGCTGAGGGTACACCTGGCAGCGATTGTGGCGTACACAAGAGGAGCAACAGGGAGAAGCTTCTTCACATCTCAAGTCGTAAAAAGATTCCTGGAAGGGGCTAAAAGAATAGCGCCACCAAAGAGAATGCCGCCACCGGCCTGGAACCTGAATGTGGTACTGACGGAGCTCATGAAAGCACCTTTCGAACCCATCCACAAAGCATCACTGCAAATGCTAACAATGAAAACGGCTTTTCTGGTAGCAATCACCTCGCTACGAAGGGTGAGCGAACTGCAGGCACTCACACTCCAGGAACCCTACATCCAGATACACAGTGACAGGGTCGTGATGAGAACAGACCCACACTTCATGCCAAAGGTGGTGATCAGAGGTTCCACATGAATCGGAGTATTCAGATTCCTAGCTTCTTCCAAAACCCCACTACAAGCGCTGAGAGGTCGCTCCACACTCTAGACGCAAGAAGGGCTGTGATGCACTACATTGAAAGGACGAAGGGACACAGGAAGACAAAACAGTTCTTCGTATCCTTCGCAAACAGTTACATGGGTAAACCAGTGACTAAAAACACCATAGCTCGATGGATCGCACAGACAATACAATTCTGCCACAAACAAGCGGGCCAGGAGCTAACAGGAGGAGCACAGGCCCACTCGACCAGGAAGAAAAGAGCAACAATCGACTTTCTGGCCAACACACCAATTCAGGACATATGCCTGGCGGCAACATGGGCTTCAGTGCACACGTTCACTAAGCACTATTGCGTGGATGTACAAATGAACAAAGAAGCACAAGTAGGACAAAAGGTGCTTCAACATATTTTCAACAACCAACGCTCATCTTCCACCCAACCGCCACAAAAGTAACGAAAACCGCTACAAAATCTATGCACAGCATAGTGAATCCAGAAAGATTCACGCTGCAAAACGAATAGTTTCTTACCTGTCGGTGTAGTTTTGCAGCTTGAAGATCTTTCTGGATTCACTAGCGAACCCACCCGCCTCCGCCAGAAAGATGAGGCTGGAGAAGAAGGTGGAAACACATAGAAAAGAAAGCAAGTTGAAGCTTACAAAATACGTGAAAAGATACGTGAAAAGAATTACGTTGAAAAAACGATTAACAAACATAGCCATGGATTCACTACAAACACAGAAAAAAAAGACAGAAAAAAGAATCCGAAGATGGCGCCCAAGGGTGGTAGCTTCCGCCGGAAGCACGCCGACGTCACCAAAGGTACACCAAATGGTGGGACGTCGACGCCCACCTGGGCTACGGAAAAAAAAAAAAAGAGAAAAAAGACTACGATTCCGGACCCAACCACCAGATTGCGGAATATGCACAGAATAGTGAATCCAGAAAGATCTTCAAGCTGCAAAACTATACCGACAGGTAAGAACCTATTCGTTAAATGTAATCAGCTATGGTGCCGAAACTACACACAGGCAAACCGAAACTGAGCAGGAAACCAAGAAAAAAAGTAGTCCCCCAGAGAACAGACAAATAACTGTAGTGTGATGAGACAGTACTTAGTCCCTGCTGGATGGGAGGAATGAGAGAGAGAAAGGAGGGACAAAGAGGCAGGACTGGCCACTGGCAAGCAGTGAGTTTTGAAGGACACTGAAACAAACCCAATTAAAAGCTGGGGTATGGCTTTAACCCAACATAAGAAATTACAATAGGTCTTGAATTCTCGACCTAAAAAGGGCTCTTATCTGTTTACATTGGGTCTTGGATGTAGCTTTCCTGAGCCCCGATAGCAGGTGTACGAAGGGCAATGCATTTGTACCAACAGGCAATCAGGGGTAGAAACTACTTTCCATGGCCACCCCTAACTGCAGGTTGTGCAAACAAGACCACTCCAAATCCCTCACACTATGATCATGTAGTGTGAAGATGACAGGAAAAATGATAGCTATCACATCTTAGGAGCATATAGTGACTTTGTTTTAAAGGTAGGACACCACAACTGAATGTTAGACATTAAAGTTCCTACAAAAGTACTTTTTATAATAGGATACATCATATAACATGGGATAAACTCATGGAATTAATATGTAAACTCGTGGACAGATATTTATGGCCACTTCACCCAGAACCAACTTTGCTTCTGCTCCAAGTTAAGTATATTTGATATTTTTATGTATCAATTGTTTACATTCTAATGATGCTCATGTTTTGATTCACAGTTATCCATACATGATCAGGGTGATCCAAATGACAAGCGATTTCTGCTGGTGATGAAAGGGGCCCCAGAGAGAATCTTGGATCGATGCAAAACTATAATGTTAGCCGATAAGGAGCTCCCACTAGATGAAGAGATGAAGGATTCCTTTCAGACTGCCTATATGGAACTCGGAGGCCTTGGAGAGAGAGTATTAGGTGAGTAACAAAGAACTCATTCAAGCCACCTTCTTTGTGTTTCATTGGAATTCCTCAGAATAAGGACCCAGTTCAAAGCACGCAATGGTCTGCTAAGCTACTTAACCTTCCAGTAGAACTTGACTACGTTGTACTTTACTACATCAAGAGTTACTACTCAAGGATGTTGCAACTTCAAAGCTACCACTTCAACATGGTAAGCATGTAATGCAACTAAACTCTACTTGGACCACAGGACATTGACACTAAATGTAGTATGGCCCTAACCCTAAACCTAACCCTACTATTACACCTACACTATTTCTTACCTTAACACTATCCCTAAATTATCACCTAAGAATAATCCTAGAATTAACCTTATTCTCAAACCTAATCCTAACACTACATTTAAGACTACCACTTACCCAAAACATCCACAGACTTTATGCTTAACACATGCTATTCTCCTAATCCAAAAATTTGCCTAACAGAAAGTTAAATCATTACCCAATCCTAAACCCAACCCTAGCCTTAGATCTAACCCTAGCCAGTGGTGGCTCCTCCGCTAAGGCGGAGGAACCTTGCCCCAGTGCTTCTTAGCAGTGAAATAAAGGAAAAATAAAATGATTACTCGACTTTATTACCATTTTATTTGTTCCTGCTGTGGCCTCTCTGCGGGGCGGGGCTGCTCTGCTTTCAAAACAGAGGGAGTTGTGGTAGGCAGACACACTCTGAAAGTGTGCATGAACATTTGGCCAGGCATCTTGGGCCGGCCAAATATTCATGCATACTTTGCATGTTCTTCACCCAGGCTGCATTATAGCCAAGGTGGAGAACATGCCCAAGCTCCCAATGCCTCTCTGAGTGCCGAAGCACTGTGCTCAGACCAATCACAATGCTGCCCAGGCTCCACCCAGACTCCCCCCAATAGCCAATCCCAATGCTTCATTGTGATTGGCTATTGGCTATTGGAGCCTGGGTGTGATTCCTGTTCCGGCTGGAGCGAGGGACCATGGAGGAGAGAAAGCATCAAGAAGGTATGTTTTTTTTTTTTTTTTTTTTAAACCCTCTTCTCCCATACCCTCCGACTCCCCAGACCGTGCCGGCCACCACTGACCATAGCTTCATATTTTACACCTACCTTGACTCTAACTATAAAACTGATACTAATCTAAACTGTAATTCCCCTTTCAGAAGGCCATGGGGCAAGCAGGAGTTACTATACTTAACTGTCAGGGTTGATGCCTTTTACTCCTGATGACCCGAGACCCGATCTACATTGGGCTCTGATTAACTGAGCCAAGGACTGCGTCTTCAGCACTTAACTCTCAGAGGTTGGACTGGTCGAGCAGTCCAAGGCTTCTCTGGGGGAGGTAAGGTGTAAGCTTTACGCAGACACAGGACTCAAAACATGCTAAGCAACCCTAATTAATGACTGTACAGTTAAATAAATTCCTTTATAAAAAAAGGTAATTTTTACATATGAACACAAAGTGAAATACGGCACACAACAAATCATATACAAAGTCTATGTAAGGCCATCACTCTAACATTGTCTGGTTAAGATCCTGAGTCCTAATTCCATGATACTGTATGTGGTTATTTCCCATTCACGTGAGGCAACCTTAGGCTTGGCTCCACAAGTAGGTACGAGTCTTAGAAGTTCCCGGGTGGCTTTCAAAGTCAAAGTGCATCAGCGGTGTTTGGCTACTTTCAGAGCAAGTTACTCAGAGGCTCAGCAGCCTGGTGATCAGTCTTACCCAAACCTGCTGGTGTTGTGATATGGTAGGCCCAGGAGCACGGCTGCAGGCAGGAACCATCCAGCAATTCAGCTTTGTGGTCGAAGTGCCAGTTTCGATCATTGAGCGGTAGTCTTGTCCCTGCATGTAAGGTGGTTGGACATCCACTGTGCTCTTTCTGTCATGATTGTAGGTCTTGGGTGTTGTCTTGTCTCTGATGTCAAAGTAGTTGTGCTGGTTAGACTGGTCACAACCAGCTACACTTTATTGTCTCACACCCTACATGGGCAATGGACCTTTCTCTTCTCCATGGCCCCCCACCTGGCAAAAGAGGGGTTACCAGTAGTGGAACACAGGTCAACAGTCCTCTCAGGTCACATCGCTGCACAGGGTGATGGTCATTAATCTTAACAGTGGTCCCACCTAGCATACCAGGTCACTGACTTCAGTGCCACACAATAACCGATTGGTGCTGCAGTCCAGACAGGGCCGTGAATCTCACAATTCACATATGGGGTCTACTCTGTGGGATCTGACACTGGACCTCATTCCCTCCTGCAGGCTGGTAGATGTTGGTGTACCAGGCTTTGGGTAAGTAGTCTTGATTCTCCAGGGTGATGTTCGCTCCCCCACAGGGAGAGTAGCAGACTTTGGTCTCCAGTCCAGGTCACAACAGGCAAAAGCCATGCTGAGCTTCTTCACTCTCATGTACATACACAGTTCGACTATTAGGGAGCCTCAAGCTCAACTGTTTTGTAATCCTTTTTCAGACAGAGATGTTGTTTAGTGTCTAAGTCTTTGAAATTTGTGCTGTGGGTGTTGCCTCCTTTGAAGTGTCCACTCCTCTCTCCTGCCTTTTGTCTAGGAAGAAGACTGTCACAGCAGGTGCATCTCCAACCTTGATAGCCCAGAAATACAGGCCATGGGAGTGACTAGATAATTGCACCTGGATGTCAGCCACGTAGATGTATAACTGACAAAATATTACTAAGCCCCTTGCGCTGTTCTTTATGGTTCCCTGTCTTTGCAGTGTTTCTCTTATCAGCCCCGTCATCTCTCCGACAGTATGCTTACACCCCACAGACCAGTGACATTTCCAGAATCAAACATTCATTTTGAAGGACAAAGGAGGCCCTAGCTCTCCCTTCCTTCAGTCTGTGTGTGTCCCATCCAACTTTCAGGAATGGAGGCAATGCACAAACATGTCTGTGATGGATCCGCCACCTGCATAGGCCTTTCCAAAGCCTTGGGTTTCCAACATGGAACCCACAGACCTCCATGTACTGTACCACACGTAGGCACAGATACATTACATCATGCCATGCACTCACACACTGCACAGCACCTCATACTACCCTGATGTAGGCCAAGACCAAGTTAAGAACACAGTAGCAAAACTGTAGGTGTCAGTAGGCTCCACTCCATTTATATAGGTAAAAAGGCCTGTTCACACTGGTGATCACTATGGTAAACATCATTTACCATGAATACCTTTCCCCGCAGGGAACTACAACCCGATCATTACAATGACCGTGTTGTAACAACGCATACCATTACTCCACAAGTCGGAACAACAACTTGCGGAGGGGGAAGAAGGTGTTGGATTTAAAATCCAACACCTTCCCTACTGTTGAACATACTGGAGATGGAATAGTAAATTATACTATTCCAACATCCAGCGTCCCCCTCCGCAAGTCGTTGTTATGACTTGTGGGGTAACGGTATGCGTAGTTACAATGCGGTCATTGTAACAACCACAATGTAATTCCCTGTGGGTAAAAGCATGTGGAAAAAAGAGGTATATTCAATCACTATTACAAAAATGGCATGCACACAACACCACACTCATGTTACTTAACCCTTGGTAAGGGCATTAGCCTTTTACCATCACAGGGGTGGTGCTTGGTATGCCCTTTCCAGATTAACATACCACAATCTGTGAAACAGGTATAGGTCATTGTGCAGATGCATCATCTGTGTTTGCCCATGACCAAAAATCGGTACCGAGGATCAAAATATAGTTGCAGCTAGGGCTGTCTGGACAGGGGTGCATGTCCATCATCAAGCAGAGGTCTTTTCCTTCCCAACACCACCACTAAGCATAAGCTTACGCTTAGCCAAAATATACCTCTAATCATATCCTTACCCCTTACCCATAAGTACTCCTAACCAAATCATGCACGCTAGCCATTAAGTTTATTTGTGTCCTTAACTTATTCAATGTCTTGGAATTCTCGTCAGCGCTATTTATTTTCAATTTAGTATCTCCTTTTTGTGTGCCTTTGTATAGAATTTGAGGAAAAGAGAGTGTATACTTTACTTTCACTGTCTTGTTTATCCACTTTGTTCCGCATTTCAAAGAGCATGGTCAGGGCACGAGACCCTGAAACACTTTCTCTGCCAACAGGCCAGCTGGAGTAACCGGGAACTAGGAGGTCTCTTCCAAAATCTAAGCACCATCTGTAGTCCCTGCCTGCACAAGGATCTGAAGCAACCTAATGCTGCACGCAGTGGTATACCAGAGTGGAACAGTATTCTTAATATTCATTTCATATTAACTATAATATTATTAGGATGTGTACATTTCCACAATAACTCAACAGCACAAGGGGCCAATGACATCATAATGCTAATGCAAAATACATCACTATTCCAGAAAAATTGTCATTATGTGAAGTCCTGATAAAAATGGAGAAACAAAAGTCATCAAACTTTGCCTGTAATTAAGTTCGATATTATATTTTTTGCTAATGCTAAACTGTGCATACAGTTATGCCCTGTATTTCCTAAGGTAGTTCTAGGCCATATTTTAACCCCTTTAGCACACCAGCTGGCTCTACTTGACTAATGTAAAAAATGGCTGCTGATATGCACAAAGGTGATGATGAAGTCACTGATAGTTATTTTCAAGTGTTGTATGGCACACCCATCCATTCCAGCAACTGGAAGTGTAATAAGCTAGTCTTACATTTATATTTAAGCTGCAGTGTAGTGTGTCGTCCTTGAGGTAACTACAAAGAGTTTCACTCAGGAAGCAACAATATGATGGCTAAATAGGCAACTCACACCTGGAACATGTTCATATTTGGATGTGTTCTACAGTAGGGCACAGGAAGATGAGACGTCACTACTGCAGTTTGTGGGAAGTGATTAAAACGTAACCTTTGTAAACAGCACAACGTTTTCAAACTAAAAAAGAGGGTGAAAAGAGAGCTAAAATTTTTTCTGTGAGATAGAAAGAAATCTTAAATCTACTTTTAACAGTAAAGTTCCTATAGGTAAAGTAGTGTGCAATGTTCACAAACCCCAGAACCTCTCATAGTGGAAAATATTTGTATAGCCTCATTAGCATGCAAATGGCACTCAAATCACCGTACAGATACCTAGCGATGATCATAAATGTGCTGCCCAACTTCATGAGTGTTTCACTAAGGTGTATCATTGGATGAGTGCACATCAGTTAAAACGGAAGGTAAAGAAAATGAAATTTTGAGCAACACACATCCTCCCTGTTTTTGAGATCTGCCCTTCTGTCCTAATGTCTTAGTAACTAAGCCTAACCGGGCTCCATGCATCAGAAACCTCAGTATTACGATAAATTGTGTGCTATCTTTGTCAGGCCAATTTCAACTGCATCAAAGTCTTTTTTTTCCAGTTGAATTTTTTTAAGTGCATCCTATAACTGTTTAACATGTGACAGACATTGCAAATATTAAATCCTCATTGTTTGACATTATGTTTTTTGAAAATGTTATAAATCTTTTTCCTTAAGAATTTGAACACTATTGCTTAAAGCGCACAGTAGTAGTAAGTGTAGGCCTGCCTTAATGCATTTACATATACTACCTCATTTAAATATTTACTATGCAAAAGGGTCTTACTTGAAATTTGTGGTTAGGTATCAAAATTCAATATTATAATCTATAATATTTGATGCATCTAATTTCAGTATTCCTAAATGTGTTTCTTATATTGTCATATTTATTAACATGACAGTTATTTGTGTTTTATTGCATTTTCAATATAGTTGCAAAAAGTTTTCTTTGTTTGAGTGATTGATTGAATGAATGCCTTTACATCCCCCTGCTTGATTTATGCAATTCTATTTTCCTGTAATATCCTGAATATATAATTCAGAGTTTGCAATTAATCCCTAACTATGGCCGTATGATTTTATTTGGGCTCAAAAAGCAAGGTCATGATACTAATGCCTTGTCATCAGCAAATTGGTTACCAGTGAAGGATAGAATTCTGTTTAAGTAAATGAGTCAGGTTCACATTGCACTCTATACCTGCAATATCTTTTTTTCTGTTCCAAATTCAAATGGCATATCCCTAGCTGCTTTTTAAGCTCCACCAACAAAAAATTGTCGACGGTGCAAAGTTTTTTTTTTAGTTAAATATTTTTTATTAAGATTGAGAGTAGTAAACAGTACAGTGGTCAAAAAGAATAAAACAATTAGATATATTACAGAGCTGAGTAACTATTAGTCAAGCAATACCTTACAAATAAAGAATTATGAAATACAAATCTAATAGTGGAATATAAAAAAAAAGAACTAAGTATATTTTTTTCTATTTTTTATACACAAAGAGAAAGAGAAAAAAGAAGAAATAGAGAAGAAAAGAAAGGAGAGAGAAAAGATAAAGATAAAACTATAGGAGTTAGGATAAAGATGAGTGTGAGGACACAAAAGCAGTGAAGGGTAACCAGAATAAATCCGATAAATTTATTTGAGATAACAAAGATGAAGAAACAGTAGATATTCTATGCTCATCGCAAATAAGATTCCACCATGGTAATATACATATTTTAGAATTATCTTTACAACAAGCAAGTATAACCTTAAAGGCAAGTGCAATTAAAAGTTCAAATAATACAGGCTTTGAAGATTATTAAAACCAGCTGACATAGTTTCAAAAAAACATTTTGAATGGATAAGGGAACATTACATAGAAATCAGGCTTGAGCATTGAATTCCGCTCCGTTCACTGAGTTTTCTGCACTCTTCAGAGCTCACGAAGTGCAGAAAACTGCTCCGCATAGTGCAGTAGAGTTTTTTCCCCACTCGCAAACAGTGAGTTTGCGAACGCGAGCAGACACTTAGGTAGAATTTCTACTCGAGCGGTAAGAAGACCAGCGTGAACAGCACCTCACACTGTACTCTGCCACTTGCGGAACTCTGCAGAGTTATTTTGCCACTTCGCTAGGTTCTGCGTAGTGAAACTCAGCGAACTATGCCCAGACCTGATACATTTTGATCAAATAGATTTTCACTTAAAGACAGTAGTATAATAGGTGGGTTTAAATACCATTGGAAGAAAGACAATATCAGCATAAGGGAGAGGCAAAGGAATCAATTTGTGAATAAAAGAAGGAGTGATAACAGCTCTAATATACCCAAAAAAGAATGATTGAGTAATATTGTCAGCTTTGGAAGTATAAACAGTTTTACACCATAGTTTATCCCACTGGTGATCAGAGAACGATACCGAAAGGTCTTTTTCCCATAATAATTCAATAAAGGATTAAAATCTCATAGGAATAGGGGAGGATACAAATGTATATATGAGAGACCCTTTGAGGATGAAATCATAAGTAATATTGTATAATGGTGTCAAGGGAGTGAACTAAATGGAATCGGGAGGAATGTTATTGTTTCATAAAAAGGACTGGAGAACAGATAATGATTTGTAATGTTATTGTGAAGAAGAATTAGGTAAGTCATATTGTTCTTGTAATTGAGCAAAAGGTACAATACAATTTTGGGAAACAAAATGATGAACATATAAAATACCCTTTTCTTTCCAGTGCTTAAAATAAAATGATTTATGGCAAAACATAATAAATGTATTATTCCAAATAGAAGATGCAGGAACAATTTTATGAAAAGCAGAACCTTCGGTAAATATTGTAAGCAGCAAATGTTGAGAATATTCTAAAATCAAGTTTTTAGATATGAATGTACAGAAAGACATAAAGACAACATCATAAAATGAAAAATTGTAGTAAAGAATGTTAAAAAAGAAACCATTGTATATAGGAAAGTCGTGATAGACTTTAGTCAAAGGATAGAATTGTCACATTAAAAAAGTAGTATGATATAACTTAAAATTGGTCGAATTAATTTAGATAAGGCAATATAAGCACATTTATTATTCCAAAGAAATTTGGTGCAAATAGAGTTAATTTGGGAGAAACAATAATTAGGAATTTTGAAGTTTAGCATATAAAGTATAAATACAACATGTGGTACAGTCATCCTCTCTATGGTATCTAATGTACCTCACAAGGATAAATGAAGAGGAGACCAGGTAGAGAGTAAGTTTTGAAATTTAAATTTTAGAGCATTAAAATTATGAGTAAGTGTATTAGAAATAGTGGGGGAAAACAAAAACATCCAAGTATTTAATCTTGGAAGGGCACCTTGCAAAATGAGTGTTATCAAACATAATGATAGCATGAGGAATTTAATGGAGAAATCTCGGTTTTAGAGAGGTTTAACCTGTAACCAGAAATATTGGAATATAAATCAATCTCTTGCAAAAAGGGATCTAGGGAGGGAAGGGGATTAGACATATAAACCAGAATGAAATATGCAACAGCTAAAAGTTTGAGTTCATAAGAAATATGTTTAAAACCAGATATAAAAGAATTACAACAAATGCGTTAGAGAAAGGGTTCCAAACAGAGAAGAAAAAGCAAAGGTGAAAGAGGAGAAACGTCCGTTTACAAAAACACAAGCACATGGTTCAGAATATAGGGGCATATTATCAAGGGGGTTTATCTCCGCTTTTTTGGCTTTAAAAGCCAAGAAAGCGGAGATAAAATCATCTCCCTATTACCTAGCTGTCGCTAACACCAGTTAGCGACAGCTAGTAGGAGATAGCGACCATCTTGGGCCCCACTTTGCATGTCAGTGAAATTTATCACTAATGACATGCAAAGTGGGCGTGCCAAGATGTTAGCGACTGGAAACAGTCGCTAACATCGCTATCTCCTATTACCAACTTTTGGAGATATTCGCGCTAAGCGCGAATATCTCCAAAAGCTAACACCTGCCCCTGAGCAGTTCTTAGCCATGTTATCCAATGGTAGGTGGATAACATGGCTAAGAGCATTAGCTCGGTAATGCATGAATATCGCTGACTTTTCACCGATATTCATGAATTTTGGCCGATTTTTATCGCTTAGGAGATAAAACTTGATAATATCAAGGCTCCTAAGCGATAAAAATCGCCGCAGCTCGGCGATAAAAATATTGCCGCTAAGCCAACATAGCGATAATTATCGCTAGTTGTTGGTAATATGCCCCATAGTACTTTGATAAATGAAATAAAATTTGGGCTGAAACCAAATTAGTGGATAGTATTAAACGTAAATTGGCAATGTATATGATCAAATGCTCTTTCAGCATCAAGGGATAAGGCAGCAAGAGGAGAGGGGTACTTTTTCCCAAAAGCGAGGATGTTAGAGAACATCCTAGGATTATCGAAAGCAAGTCTGCCTCTAATAAAACCAGATTGGTCAGGTTTGAAAAGAAGGGGGATAAAATCTTCCAACCGAGGGGCCAGAATTATAGCAAAAAATATAGAATCATAGTTATTTAATGAATTGGATGATAGTTTTTACAGAGGGCAGGATCCTTATCTGATTTAAGGATAATAACAATAAGGGCGTCTAAAAAAGTGATATTAGCTTTAGAGTTCAATACGAAAGAGTTAAAGAGTTAAAGTAATTTAGGAGCAAAAAAAGAGAGGAAAAGGAAGATATAAGCTTAATAGGAAAACCATCTGGACCAGGAGCTTTGACTTTTTAAAAAGATGTAATAGCATCAATAACCTCCTGAAGAGTTATGTCCTTTTCAAGAGCTTTAAAAGTATTAGGAATGGAAGGAAGATTAAGAAGACCATAAAAAAACTGAATGTCACATTCAGAAGGACAGGTATCCTCTGTATATAATGATTCATGGTAAGATTGAAAGGCATTAATAATATTAGGTTCAGAGGACAATATAGTATTGGTAAGTTCATTATGAATAGGTCCAACATTTTTCGGTTTCGATTTGAATTTTAAATAATTGGCCAACATTTTGCCAGCTATATTTTGACTCCCATTGTATTGAGACTTAATTTTAAGGAGGATGTTACCTGCATCAACAGTAGCAAGTTCATTTAGGTAAGACTTAGCTTTAATCAATTCCTGCAAATTGGAGGGGGATTGGGAAATGAAGTAAGTATGTTCAAGAAGTTTAATATGTTGGAGAGCCGAGCTGGATTTGGAATCCAACATCTTTTTCTTTTAAGCAGAGTAGGCAATAGTAAATGTCCTAAAAGAAGCTTTAAAATGTCCCAATTATTGTGAATAGAAGTGTTCTTAGATTGATTACATTGAAAACAAATGTTAATAAATGAAGTCGCTTCCAAAATAAAAGTTTGGTCCGATAGTAAGGAATTATTAAATCTCCAATGACCTTGCTTGGAATTATTGAGAGACAAATATAAAGAGGACAAAACAGAGGCATGATCAGAAATGAAAATAAAACCAATTACTGGCGCATGAATAGAGCAGAGTAAGGATTTGAAGACTAAAATATAATCATTCTAGTCATAGTATGATGAACATTTGAGAAAAATGTAAACTCATATATATCTGGGTTGCAGGTTTTCCATACATAGAAGAATGGATGAGAGGTAATGGCAGATTGGAATACTTTATGTGATTTAGCAGGTTTACATTTACAGTTAGATTTCCTATCAGTAAATGGGTCTAACCAGTCACTGAAATCACCAGCAAAAATAATATTACGATTAGCAGTGGAAGACAGCTTTAATTTAACATTGTGCCAAAATTCAGGTTCAGATTTGACAAGGCCATACATTTTGAAAATATAAATTTAAAAAAATGTTAGCATTAAGCAATACCCATTGTCCATCCGAATCACATTCAGTTGACAAAATTTGAATATTTAACGATTTATGGCATAAAATGGCTACACCATTCTTGCGGTTAACAGAAGAGAAAAAATAACCTGACCAACCGATTGATGTTTAAGCTTAAGGGATTCAACATCATTACAGTGTGTTTCCTGCAAGAAAGCAACATATGAGTTAAGTTTCAATTAATGTGAAAGTACCTTTTGACACTTGGTGGGATGACCCAGACCATGAACATTCCACAAGACAACATTAAACATGTTGTGGGGTAAAGGTAAGGATGCAGGAACAATAACAACAAGCTGCAAAACCAATAAGGGAAACAAAAAGATACCATATGTGTCAACAATAAGAATCTGCCATTAGAATAAAAAGAAGGAATAAATAAACACTCAAAAAAAAATATGGAAAATAAATAGAAGAAAAAAGGAAAAAGAAGAAATATCATAAGAGAAAAAGGATGATGAGACAGATCAAGCACAAAAAGCCAGATCTGAAGTGAAAAGAATGGAGAGTGAGCATAAGGCATTTTAGCATCGAAAGTAAGAGCGACAATGG
This sequence comes from Lissotriton helveticus, assembly GCF_964261635.1. Lineage (NCBI taxonomy): Eukaryota > Metazoa > Chordata > Amphibia > Caudata > Salamandridae > Lissotriton > Lissotriton helveticus. The sequence goes on along the minus strand of NC_136061.1, from coordinate 1,186,178,895 downwards.
AGAGCGAAGCAAGAGAATGTATGAAATATAGCCATATATTTAGAGGAATACAGAATAAAAAAATTAAGAAAGCACTGCACATAATTAAACTATATTAAGAATATTGAGCATTACTTTCCATAGTCTGACTTGTAACATTTTGTAAAACTATTTTTAGTTTAGCCGGATCATCAAAAGATACCCAGATGACTTCATAGGTGATTTTGCAGAGGCAAGGATGTAGAATGGCAAAACAAATGTTTAGTTACTTCGTTCGAGGTCGAAATGCAAGGAATTATTTTCGTCTAGCTAGCATTTGTTGCATTGGAAATATCCTAAGAAATAAATATGTTGTGGCCAAACCATTCAAGGCACTGCTTTTCCTTAGCAGCCTTCAAGACACGCATCAAGTCAGTGAACTCATAAACGAGGGTTATGATACCTTGTGGTTTAGTAGAGTGGGGCTAGAAATGGCTCAGATGATGCACTCACTGAATAATAAGAGGTGATGTAGATTGAAGGCCAAGACGATCAGGCAAGAACTTCTTCAAGAATGCCAAAAGATCAGTGCCCTCAAGGTTCTCAGTCAGACCATGAAGGGGAAGATTATTTAATCTATTTCGGTTTTCAAGGACTTCATTATGTAGTTTAGTTTTTGAGTTTTTTGCCTCAGTATAGGAATTTTGGCAGGGCTGTCTTGAAGATCACCAACACGTTGTTCCATTTCAAGCATCTTACCCTCCATAACAATCCAAAGATCCTCAATTTGTTGCAATTTTTCATTAGTTGCACACATGAAAGGTTTAAGGTCACGCACCTCATCCAAAATAGTATCTAAAACAGTATTTTGAGATGACAGAATTGATGATGGAGTGTCATTTTTTGCTCTTTTTGTCTTTGTACCTGAAGAAGTCAGCTTAGAAGAAGTGTGCAAGTCACTGGCCATCTTGACGTAGTGGACTGAACATTGTGTAAGCTTTTGAAAAGACAGAATCCTGCCCATGCACTAAAACGATGGTGTGAATAATTTGAAAGGGCAATATTCAAGTCATTACTTGAAAAACATGTATTGATATATTAAGAATTATAAAGAAGAATATATCAATAAAACACTCTTTCACTATGTCTCCCGTGTTTAAAGGTGCCAGTTGCATTAAAAAACAAACAAGGCAATATACATGTGGTTGCATTATTAAAGAATAAAAATAGCGCCATTCACTATTACCACAATATTAGGAAAAATCCATTTGTGCATAGTGAAGATAAAATGAGGCAGGACTACAGAGAAATCATACCAATAAAGACATATTTGGAAGAGGATGATGGTTACCAAGTAAAGCTGTAGAGCGCAGGGACCAAGGACTCTCGCGGCGCACTGAGGAAATGCCAGCTGCTTGCATGTGTGGAGGAAAATCGCAGTCACAGCACCTCCGATGGTTGCCCTTGAGTATCAGAGGTGCAGGGAAATCAGGGAGCCGAAATTCTCATTGAGAGGTACCTAGCATGGCAAAGAAAGGCTAATAAAACTCAGTGAATGCGATGGAGCTCAGCAGTCCACTGCCATCTTACTTCTGCATCGAAGCCAAGCCCCCAAAGTGCCATGGTTGTGCTGAAAAACTGCTGGGAGAATAGCCCTCTCTTTGGCGGCTACCAGATATTGGAATTCCCTACTTTTTTATACATTTTGAATCCAACATACTAAAATTTTGAAAAGTTTTAAATTCTCGGCTATTTCCTAAGTCTTTCAATCTGAGATAATAATTTGTCTATAGTATTGCAATTTCATTTGATCCGTGCACCATGTCATTGTCTTTTCAGCAACAAGAAAACAAATTCTAGTTGTATGTTGCACTTTAGAAATTCTTAAAATAAAACAAATCTTAATAAAACTTTTTAAAAAAGAAGAAAACTTGCACATTTTAAATCTGCACCCTCATAATATATAGGTTCATATCCAACAAAGAATTAGGTTCACGCTTTGTGTTCTATTTCTTTAACTATAGCCACTGTAGTGTCCCATATTCTGTTAAACTATCTTGAGTTTCAGTAAACAAATCAAAATAAGCACATAGGATAACCAAAAAAGTAGAAACAAAAATTAGAAAGGCTTAAAATGACACTACATAAAAAATGTAATAAACAAAAAACTGTAGAGAAGCAGTGAAGAAGGCAGGGGTTAGGGTTGGAATATGGGGCAGCAAGGAATGAAGGATGATGTAAAATGTTAGTATTTGGGAAGATAAAAGAGTTAGGGTCATGATGATGGCAAGTGTCAAAGATGGGGTTGAATTTATTTTAGTGGTTGGTTAAGAATAGGATGATGTAAGATAAGGTTTTCTGATTAGGGTTGGGATAATTAATGGTGTAAGAGTGGGAGATAACGTTAGATTACTTTTAGGGATTTGGTTAGGGTTACGGTTACAGTTAGAGAATTAAAAGTGTAGGTCATGATGCCAGGGATGTGGTAAGTAGAAGGCCAGGGAGAAGTGTGGCTCAAGCAGACAACCTGATGCAAGTGCAAAAAAAAGTTAGGGTTATGGTTAAGAAAGTATCAACAATTAGTGGTTAGTTGAAGGTTTGAAATATGTTTATGTACACTTCACAAATATTGCGGTAAAAATGTGACTTGTGAACAGCTGTGACCTTTTTATCTTTAGTTTTTTACCTTTATTTTTTGTTATCTACTTTGTCTCCTAATATTTTACATACAATCGTTGACTCTGGATCTTCTCCCAAGGCCCTGCCCCTGACATAAACTCAACACATGTATCAACTAAACTAATATTTTCCTGATGTTCATTCCTATGAATTGTGTAGGGAAGGCTAAAGAATATGTTCCAATGAGAAATAAATGATAGACTAAGACAGGTGTTTCCAGTTTTGGATCATGAAGGCCGTATCCATGATCAGTTTTCAGAAAACCACAGACCATTTACATCATTCATATTCAGATGTAGAACATGTACATTTTGTCCCATTTGGATAATCTGAAAATTAGATGTCGGTCAGCGTTGCATTACTCTGCTTCTAGACAAGTTAAATTTATTGGCATATTTTACTTGTAATTGAGTACAATATTTATCCTTGTCTACCAATATCCATCCAACTGAACCACTATGTGTGCCTTCTTTTTTAAAATGTATTCTACCTTTTTCACCTTTATTTTCCTCTTCTCCAAGTCCAACATTAATTAGCTAGTTCTCTCTTTTTTCGCCCCAAGGTTTCTGCCAATATTTTTTGCCTGAGGATGAGTTTCCAGACACCTACCCATTCGATACAGACAGCATGAACTTTCCAACCTCTGACCTTTGCTTTGTTGGGCTCATGTCGATGATTGATCCACCACGTTCCACTGTCCCAGATGCTATCACCAAATGCCGAAGTGCGGGAATCAAGGTAAGACATGTTTAAGTATTGTTGAGAGCACTGACAGTTTTTGAGGATCGATTACCCATTCATAGCCAACTGTTTTAGTATTCCATACATTCTACATCTACAAATGTAATGTTTTCACTAATAATCATGTGTTTGAGAGATAACGACTGTCTTGCTAATTCACAAGAATATAAAACAAGTTAGAAATCTCTGCTTTGCACACTTCCTCCTACGAATTTCAAAGTTTTCAAACTTTTAGAGGCTTCACAAAAAACCCCTGTAGGCCAGTTCATGCTTCTAGTGTCCTATACTCATTCCTGTGGAATGTTTGCTCATCAGACAATCCAGGAGTGAGTATTGATACATGTGCTTTTGCACATCTAACTCTTTTTTTATTCTTCTCTCAACCTCGATTATATTTTTCCAAGTAGAACCTAAATAGCCAACTAAAATGTGTGTCTGTTTTGGCTGTTTTAACTCCAGCTTAGCACACTTATCCAAAAACTTTGTTTACACTAAAAGTAGGAATGCAGATTTGTTGTGAAAAACATTGCGAGTGTGTTTATTACTTTTGCTCTGGCCCACCCTTGTGTGTCCACAGGGAATAGTGCCTGCTCGCCCTAAATCTATGACTACATTAGTCTGTGATGCTTTCAGATTTTCCACAGTTGGAGATTTTATTTGTGTGCATAAAGGTCTGCACATTCCTGTTTCTATGAATCCTTTAAATGTTTTGATCCTACATAGATGCCACTATTGTACCTTGCGTGTACCCAAAGTGTTGCAAAACGGTTCACTTTTGTAAAAACTTCAATGACTTATGTCTGTGTTAAGTAATTAGTGTCTGGCTGAAATAGCATTTGAGAATTCTTTTCAAATGTATCAAGAGTTGAAATAACTTTGGCAACAAGGACCTTATTTAGATTTTGGCAGATGGGATACGATGTCAAATCGTGTAGAATACCTCCTCCGTCAAATTACAAATGCCAAAGGAGGTAATGTACTGGTAATACGTTAAACTGACATTTTGCAGGTTTGTTATGGAGTACCCCATCTGCCAAACTCTAAGGCCTTCAGTGTCTAACTCATTCTAAGTTATTTAATTATGTGTGAATTGTACTCTTTTGCACTGTAGGTGGAATTGCCTGGATTTTACTACTGTATGTTATGTGCTTCCTTCTGAAATTAGCTCATGTCCACTAGCATCTGAATTATAACACACACAAGAATAGTCAAGGGGAAAGGCCAGAATGAGATTTATGTTGTAAATGGTACAGAGGGAAATAAAGACAGTGTAAACCTTTCCCATGATTTCGGTTTTGGGTACTTGGGTACTAACGTTTTGCCTGGATCTAGACCCTCCTTATTACTATCTAAAGCTAGAATTTACGTTTCAAAGTACTGCTTCATGGTATAAAACAGTTGTCAATATGCTCTTGCTGCACTAAATGAGATAGCAGACTGCAATTATTAAATGTTGCAGGTCAGTTCAAAACGCATGAATTGCTTGTTCTCTCTGATTTTATACTGCACTGTTTCGAGTCTTTATTCCTCCCATTCGCTATTCATATTTAAATTGATGAGAATTTGGCATTGAGAAGTCACACTTAATAGACAGGATAGAGCATATCATTCATGAAACGTAGGTCCTGCAGTAATGCCTTTCAATTGTCCTCATGGTTAACCAAATATGAACTTTGTCGAGTACATTCTTGCATTTTCTTTCTGGCATTGATTTAATAATTCAATACATCAGTCCCTCAAATCTAGATTACCATTAAGTTACACCAAAAAGCAAATAATAACAGCTGGTTAGTAAAATTATACAGGAACACAATAAATATTGAAACTAAAATCACAAACATATAGTAAAAATACAATTATCAAAGTTTACAAAATAAATAATCACTAACATTTGTGGAAATAAATCAGCGGTTTGAAAATAAGATGGCAGTTCCTAAAGTGAAATGAAATAGAAAAATTAAAAGAGAAGTAATTGAAGTATAGAAGAAATCGGTGACAGACAAATGTGACCATGAGGATATCCCTGTAAAAGAAGATATTTGAGGTCTTTGTTAACAGCAGAATTGAAAGGGGGTAGTTCACAAAAATGGAGGGAGAGAATACTAAATTGGTATAAACCAAAACCATGTGCAAATTCCAAGTAGGGCATAGGCAAAAAGCATGACTGAAACCAATAAAACCAATATGGTTTCACTGTATTATGTGGTGTGTTTACATACCTTGACCAAAGAGCATAGTACATTTAGTTTCCTCACAGTGATAACATTACTTATATTGTCAAAAACTGCCTGCCAGCAAAAAAGCAGGGAAAATACCAGGATGAAAGTGACCAATTTATTGGAAAGCTTGCAATGAAGTCTAATAATTTGGCTCTGAGTGGAGAAATGAGATTGATGATAATTAAATGGAGACCCTGGCTCGTATGATTAATGGTCATGTATCCAGATACAGCAATTCTGTTAGCCAAATTCTTATCACTGCTAATAATGTGAGCAGTTAAGTGCTTCTCACTGCATGTCCCTGGTGTTCTTGCATTCTTATAATGAGTTTCTATCCTGCTTTCCTTACCCCTTACAAACACAGTTTGTCAGTTTTATGTCTGATGGTTTGTGAGCAATTAAGTTGTGTTTCTTTTGTGAGGGTTTCAGAATTATATAACTCGGGGATGCAGGAAATGTGATATATCCAACTTTCTCTTTAAAGGTTATTATGGTCACTGGGGATCATCCAATCACTGCAAAAGCTATTGCTAAGAGTGTTGGAATCATTTCAGCAGGCAATGAAACTGTGGAGGATATTGCCACTCGTCTAAACATTTCTGTTGATCAAGTGAATAAAAGGTAAGTGTAAATTCTTTATGTATGTCAATAATGCTCATCTGACAGTGCATCATGCGTTTTTCCTCTTCTCATGTTGCCCATTCCCAATCCAAGCCTTTCCCTCTCTATACTTCCCTTCTCTCTAACTTTCACCTTATTTAAATTAGATAGTTGATTCTCTTGCTTTGTCTTTACAACTCTGTCCATTGCTTTTCCTTACAGCCTGTCACTCACTGCACTCACTGCAAAGTAGTGTAGTCAAGAAACTATCCCCAATTCTGAAAGAAACCCCTATTACCTCTACCACTATTTCTTCCTGTTAACAACACTCCTTACCATTTCTAGCCAATTTTCTCTTCTGCCTGTCAGCCCCTCAAAGCCCAAATCACACACATGTTATCCTGCATTTCCCTCTTCCAAACAGCCTTGGGTGGCTGCAGATAAATATGCAGGCTCTTACATTTCTCCTGTCTATTTCCCTGGTTCTCATAGAGATGCAAAAGCTGCAGTTGTAAATGGAGGAGACCTGAAGGATATGTCACTGGACCAACTAGACGACATCTTGGCCAACCACTCTGAAATTGTCTTTGCTCGAACCTCCCCACAACAAAAACTTATTATAGTGGAGGGATGCCAGAGATTGGTAAGTAAGATTGCCTTTTACATCAGAATCATACACCCAGAGCTCAAAAAAGAGAACTTGGGTTCCTAAAATAGAGAAGCAGAATCAGCACACAATAGGCCTGATTCACATAGTTAAGTAACACTTTTGAGTAAGTTTACACTTTGTAGTAAATGTACTACTTTCGTTAGTCACAAACTCTGTGAGTGTAAAGTTACTAAAAAAAGTGTAAGTTACGTGTGCCCACACCCAAAGTAATGCAATTAGCTTGCTATTGTATGGTTGGGCGACGTCCCTCCCTAAATCCCTTCCTGACCCTCACAAAGCCCTTCATATTCTTCCCTAATTCCATGCCCTTTAGTGTTAAATCTGCCTCATTTCTCACCCACTCTCTTTGTGTCCCTTCAACATTTCCTACAAAAATATATGCTTGCATGTGCACAGACTCTGCGATCGGGGTGGAGAACTCCACATGTTTAAGGCAAAATGTACACTTTATAGGACATTTTGTAATTTGATTTGTAGCACTACAAAACATACCACAAAGTGCAGTTTGTGAGTCAAGACCAATACCTATCGTCATAATAGCACTTGCATTCTGTCTGGTAATGGTAAACTTGGAAGTATGTGAAAAAACTGTATACTGTGAAAAACACTGACAGCCAATGGTAGAAAGTGGTCTTCAGAAATGAACCATAACAGTTCCTCATACTACTGGCTTCTTCTTTTACCTATAAACTATATATTTCACTAAATACATATTTGCACATCTCTTTCTCTTATTCTGCTGGCCATTATTATTAGACAAACTCCATATTTACTTGAGAGTCACCAGCTGTTATATGTGATTAGTGCTGTGAGCTCCTCTACATGCTTGAGATGATTTTGCTAGAAAGAATGTCAAGTGATTTGAATCTCTTGCATAGCTATGTGTTCAGTGGGAAGTATTTGACCGTTTGTCAACCGGTTGTCATGGTTTCAAAGAAATTGTACCACATGAAGTTGTTATACAGGAACATGTGCTACTTTGTCAGAAAATGTTTCTTTGAACTTGCCTACCTAATGAGATCACACTGCCCACCTTCTCAAAGGAATTGTCAAGTAAAGATGAATTGCATTCCTTTCGACTGATCAGCCTCCCATTCAATGGAAGGCTGATTGGTCTGAAGGCAATGCGTGCTAATAGTAGGGGGGAATGTGATACAGTTATTAGCCTATAATATTGACAATGTATTGACGTAGTGCTGCAATGAATGTATTGTGTTCTGTTAGGGTTATTTAAAAAACGAATAAAGGTCTCTTGATGATAATGACTGGTGAAGAATATAATGAATACTGTAATTTTGAAACTGAATACTGTAATTTTGGAACCCTTTACGTTTCCTAACAGTAGTTGTGTATGGCAAAATTAAGCTTATATAGCTTCAAAGTTCCAAGACTTTTGGAGGAGAGGAATGAACCCATTAGCCGGCAAATATGGTGAACTTTGAGAGGTGCAGGTGAACAAATATTGATTCCACAGCTCAATGTTTGTTATTGTACCTTAATCCTTTCATTCTTTCTTACCTTACTAGCTTCCCCACAGTACATTTGCGGCATCAACCCACTTTCTCTGTCACGCCCCTCATACAGATTCCTAATAAAGCATGCGCCACAGTCTATTTTGTGCCATTTCACTCAATGAGCATTACACTTCTAAATATTCACAACGTTAAATTTCTGCTGCCAAAATCCACCCATGCCAGGCCAAATAAATGTTGATAGGAACATTAGTCAGAGTACTATCAATATGGTTTCAGTTTATATATTTATTTTTTATTATATTTACTGGTAACCTATTTAAGGTCTCACCTTAACATCCCTGTAAATAAGCTTTTTTTGTGGTATATAATTACATAGGCTAATATATGTCCTCATTACACGTGGACACTTTTATTATTTAAGTTTTGGTTACTGAGCCCACATTTAGATACAGTATAAGCAAATATTCCGGTCTCAATTCACCTAGAACCCAAGAGAGCACTAAAACTGTACAAGATACATTGCCAACCCCTTTGCGATGCACTGTTTTATAAAATGGGGTTACTGACCAAAGCGGTGGCATGAGTCTGTGACTTGCACCCACATCTCTACATAAAGGGGGTCATTAGTATGGCGGGCGGACTTTGTCCGCCCGCCAAACCCCCGGGAATCGGGACCGCCTGCAATTCTAGCGGCGGTCCCGCACCCTCTATTAGGATGCATGCGCCACACTGGCTGTCGCATCGCGCATTTGAAACATTGCGGAGGGCGGTGCTGAAAGCATGTTGTATATTGAAATGCAGGGGGGTACCATGGGTACCCCATGTGCACCCGCCACCCCCCAGAGTCTCTGCGGGCCCACAACGGGCCCCGCAAGTAAACTGTGCATGCCTTTCCGTGGCTGCAATGCCACCACTGAGAGGCATGTTTCCGCGGGAAACATCCTTTACGACAAAACTTTTACAACGCGGTACCATTACCACGCAGGTTTTACAACGCAAGTCGTTACAACGACTTGCGCTGGAGGGCGCTGTAGGATAGGGAATAGTTTAATTTACTATCCAACACCTTCCCTACTATCCACGGGGACTGGAGTTGGAATAGTAAATTAAACTATTCCACTATCCAGCGCCCCCCAACGCAAGTCGTTGTAACGACTTGCGTTGTAAAACCTGCGTGGTAACGGTACGCGTTGTAAAAGCACGCGTTGTACCGTCATACATCCATTTTCGCACCCATGGTAATATGGCCGGCTGTGTCTAACAGACACCGCCACCATATTGAACCCTTTTCCGCCCGCCATTCTAATGGGGCCTTAAGTTACTGCCACAGTAAGCCTCGACTTTAGGTAAAGCATTTTAGTTTTGGTTTGCGTGCGCTGTGTTTTTAGTCACTGGTGCAGTCTGCATAACAGGCTTCAATTCAGATCTAGGCTCCCATGCTCAGACACGTGTGTAGGGCTTCATATTTTATTTGTTGTCATGTGCTACCATTCTATGAGTAGTACTGCTGTTTCTCACTATGCTGTATTTTGCTCCAAGACATTCTTTGGCATGCATGTACATTTGTGTTTATTGACATTTCTAAATATTTTCTTAGTATTGTCTACTTATACATAATGCAGATTCACAGATATATTGTTCTTCATGGTTTATAACACATCTTACATTAATAAAGTATCTTGAAACGTATTTAATTAGTTAGTCATATTAAGGGCCACTGCACTGGTATTAAGTGGACGTGGAGCACCAAATTATGCTGCAGGGTTCACTAAATTATGCGGCAAGAAAAGGAAAATTATGCGGCATAATGTATAACATTTTTTGATTGTATTACTTCGTTAGTTGCTGTCTAGGCAAAAATGTCACTTCATTAATGCCAGTTTAACAAACAAAAATAGAAATAAGCAAGTGAAGGGTAACTAGTTAACCTTTGCAATGAGCCTACCACAGCATGCAGTAAGCTCAACACTTTTTCAGGTACTTTTGATCAGTTTTAGCTAGAAACTTTTTTTTGGTAAAAATCTGAAGATTATGCAGCAGGTGATGGATTATGTGGCAAATTCGGCAAAACTATAATCATGGGAAAAGAAGCAGTGACTGCTGAAGAATGTCATAATTACGGTGGCCCTGGTCATATCAGTAGAGCACTGTGACAGTGCTCAAGGTGTTTCAATCCACTAACAACATGGAACCTTTCCTCGAAAGACTGAAACCTAATCATGTAATTCATCCAGACTTGTTCTTACTTTCTCTTTCAACCATCACTCGTGTTCTCTTTCAGAATGCAGTTGTGGCAGTGACCGGTGATGGTGTCAATGACTCCCCAGCTTTAAAGAAAGCAGATATTGGGATTGCAATGGGCATAGCGGGATCGGATGCAGCAAAGAATGCCGCAGATATGATTCTGTTGGATGACAACTTTGCCTCCATTGTAATCGGAGTGGAAGAAGGTAGGTGGTGGCATGGGCGATATTACCTTTTATTTTTCTGTGCTGGTAGGTTCTGTAGGACACACCACATGCACCATTGTGTCATTGTACCCAGAAGGCTCACATGGAGAGGCCATTAAGGAACTGCTTCCAGTCTCATTCCATGTTCTAATATGTATTTCCTGCCAATTGCTTTAGCTATTCCCCTTAGACAGCTAAAATTATACCGTCACAAAGCCTTACCAAATATACTACAATTACATTGGGATCCTGACTTCATTCTGGTAATTGCCACTTTACTCATGCTCAAATATTATAACTATCCCATATGTTCTATCTGTCTGCCTTCTTGCACTCGTAGAGCACTGAAGCAAATGCCCATCTCTAGGTCTTGCTCATCTGTCTTCGTACCTGCATTTATCATCCATGCTTACCCTCTAGGCCCTTTTTGTCTTTATCCTTATACCGACTGAGCAGAGTCATTAATGCTTGCCTTGCACTTCTCTATGCTTGCACATCTAAGCTACCTTTTTTCGTAAGGTCATGCTATTCTACTTGCTTGAACCTCTTTCATATTGTTGAATGATGTCCATATCCAAGGGATTCAGAGCTCCTCTATTCCATCACAGGTCGTCTAATTTTTGACAACATTAAGAAATCCATCGGCTACACCCTGACCAAGAATATTGCTGAACTCTGCCCTTTCCTGATCTACATCATTGCCAGCGTGCCTTTACCCATAGGCACAATCACTATCCTGTTCATTGACTTGGGTACTGACATTGTAAGTAGTTGGCTATGGTACTATCGGGATCTCAGTGATACGTGTCTGATATCGGACATATCCTCATTCTAGAATTCGCACTGAGCCCCTTCTTACCTTTTCAGATTCCTTCGGTTTCCTTTGCATATGAGAAAGCGGAACGTGACATAATGAACAGAAAGCCACGTCGCAAAAACGTAGATCGACTGGTCAACAAGGAGCTTGCTCTCTATGCCTATGTACAGATTGGTAAGTAAAGTTCCCCGTCCCTTTTCTGTGGGCACACTACAAATGCAATGGACACCATAATAACTACCATAACCATGCCACAAAGCAACAGACTGTTTTGTGACCGTAAAGTGCTTAGACACTAAAGTTCCGAAAGCTACACTCTGAAGGTCTTGCAGAAAATAACAACGTGGTGGAATCTTCCATTTTAATGGTTATGGTTGAATGCAAGTTCTCGTACAACTCTTGAAAATCTAAGTTAGATATTTAAATATATGGGGCCTCATTTATGAGAAATGATCCATCGCTGCGTGAAAGCAGCGATGCGTCACTTCTCAGTGCACACTCCTTGCGACATATCTGATGTGTCATATTTAATGTATGACGCATCATGTCGCGAGGAGTTACAGATACGTCAGTATTTCTGACATATCTGTAAGCCCAAAAGTGACGCATTGCTGGAGTGTTACAAAAGTGACGCAACTCCAGCAATGCGTCCTTTCACATGGGGCAAGTCCCATGTGAAAGGGCCTGCGTCAGTCTCACGCCTGCTGTGAGGCAGGCGCAAGATTTTGATGCAACGGCGTCCTAGAAGTGACGCGTCACTTCTACGAGGCTTTTTGAGGGGGAATGCCCCCCTGCATACATGATACCTGACACAGGTATAATGTAGCGCAGGGGTTTACAAAGTGACGCATCTGCTTAGATGCATCACTTTGTAAATAGTGCGCAACAGGAGGCATGTTTTACGCCGCCGATGCGTCACAAAAAAGTGACGCATCGGAAGTGCCAAACTGACGCAAGGCCTCATAAATAAAGCCCATAGTATATGTGCAGATACGCATGGTATAATGTGTTATTTATTTGCATTGTTGAGTGTGTGGAGGGACCACAAGAGCGGAAGCTTGGAGTGAGTCATGATGAATATTCTACTCTGTGGATCTGAGTATATGGTTTATGATTTGCAATGCACACCATAACTCGCACTAAACATCTTTGCTGATGGCATGTGAAAAATATAAACTTTCAACAAAAACTGCATCTTACAACAAAATAAGGCAGACAGATACATTTAGAACAAATATTTGCAAGCACATGGACTCGAGATTCAGTGCTCATAACTAGCATTTCTTCTTACCAACTGATTCACATTGAACAGTGTAAGAGTAAGAGTAGGTGTCTGTTCTGTACAATCAGTAGATGCATTCTCATTTATTTCCCCATGAATGTAGCAATGACATTATCAACAGGGCCAACAAGAATATTTATCAATGCACAGGATTTGATTTGATTTGATAAAAAACAAAAGGCAAATGAAAGACCCGTCATCAACTGATTTATCTAGAAAACTTGCCACTTTATTTCTGTTTGTCTGAGCTGACTGAGTACTATGTCAATGAATTTATTTACATTTTATGCATTTCATTTTGCAAATAGACCAACGCTTTACTTCATGTCAGAACATTTAATACCCCGAGATGGTGTATTGCCTTATAGTAATATCCAGATCTGCCTGGACATTTTTAAAAGTATGTCAAAGACCAACAGAAATGTTCCAATAATACAGACACATCAGGTTAAACCTCGCCTGCTTCTTATTACTGCAGGTAGGCGGGACATCAGTTAGCATTATTAGCAAATCTACTGGCACTTAAGGAATCTTAATCTTTACTTTTATGCGTTAAATCGTAATCGAGGTTACCAAATGATATACCTCAGAGCGCACAAGAAACACGTGCAGTTCACAGTGCAGTGCAAGACTGGCACCTGTGCGGATGCGTGTACAAAAGTGTTGTGATGCAAGAGACCCAAGCACACAACCTTTATCTCAGGGATGCAGCCTTGTCCAACACAGTGGCTTCACTGGTTTAAACCTTAAAGCAGGAGAGTGATTTGGCCAGACAACACTGTTTTGCAGTGGTTCAATAAGGAAGGGCGGGAGGTTGGTCCGCCCCAAAGGCACCAGGTGGGTGCGGCGGCCTCCTAGTCCTCCCGCTCTTACTTGTGGAATGGTCAGCCACCCCCCTCCTCCCCCGGAATCCACGGCTGCCAAAGCAAGGACTGCCACAAGTGGCAAAAGGTGTAGCTACCCCCCCTGCTGTTTTATGGGGCTTTTCAGTCCAGCTCCCAGGATTGAATTTAAAAGTGTAACCAATAGTCCCATTTGATTTTAAATAGGATCAGGTGGTCCCAATTTGCCTTCAAAATGGATCGTGAGGTCTGTACAACTGGGTGCCCTCCAAATGCATGGTGAAGCACCCTAGGCCTGTCAGTCTTGCCTCACGGATTTATGTTGCAAATTCACATTCCACGTGGGTGCTACAGCATCACATATTTGCATGTTAAACTCAGCTGGGAAAAAAATAGGGCGGAGCCCAAACCCTTTTATGGAGTAGCTGCCACTGGGTGAGCTCTGCAGCTTTCTAAGGCATTCAGAATATTATCAAGCAGGCTATTATTTAGAGGGTATCAACCTCACGATAAACTATTTAAATATTCCTCAATGCATACAAAGTGGGTTAGTATAACCTGAGTGAAGGGGCAGGATGGTCGCCAATTCTGGGTAAATGGGTACATTTTCTTTCTAGGAAAAAAAATCATGGATTACACAATGCTGCAAAAATATTAACAGCTCAATAGTTTGCCTCTGTGAGTCATTGGAGAATGGAACATGGGTGAGTGTTTCTGGAACTTATTTCCACATTTCTGTTTCTAACACAAACATTCCTTCTTTCTCATAGGAATTATTCAATCAGTGGGAGCATTTCTGTGTTATTTCACACTCTATGCACAGGATGGTTTCCTACCATCTAAATTGCTGGGTTTGCGAGTTGACTGGGAGAAATCTACAATTAATGAACTGGAAGACAGCTATGGACAAGAATGGGTGAGAGCAAGAAATATACATTTGTAAACATTCAAGTTAATTATCATGGTCGTATTTGATCATTGCTACATTAATGTTTGTTTAAAAAGGTCATTAACCTAATCTAGTGTGCTGTACGTATCATGTAACATGGTGCATGCACTATTCAGTTATTCTTGGGAGTGGTGGGTGGGGATCCGCAGAGTGGCACTGAATAAACACTCAAAGATCATAAATTCTCTCAGGATCTTGCTTGATCCCAAAATCAGAAATAGGGATCACATTTTATAGCAGTTGTGGATTATATGTATGTATAGTCCAATCATGTTCCTGCCTCCTCCTTAAACACAAGCTATTGTTGCCAACATTTGTTTGAATAATGCCTAAGCAAAGTATTTTAATGTTTTACTAGACTTGTTCACACACTTTATACTCTAGGGGAGCACTTTTTTCTCTTATCAAAACAAAGGAATGTCCACAATCCAGAGCTGAGAGCTCTTTAGTTGACTATAGGGCATGTGATTCATATTGTCTCAAATGCAGTCCAAGGTCAGACTGCCCAACTCAGACAGTCCATTCGGCAACCATATACAGAATCCAAGATAGCTTCCAATAAATCCGATTTTCAGCAATGTTGCATGTTAATCCTGAGTAACCCCATCTCAATTAGTAGTATTGCCATTTCCCCAAGTATGTCAGGGCAGAGGCCACTTAGTGAGTGTCATAATCTAAAAGACCTGCAAGAAGAAAAGATGTTTGCCTACGATTTCTAGAGCATACAATGAACTCACTGATATATCTGCAGATAAGAAAAGACAGAAGAGCAGGAATTGAAAGTTCACATGACTCTTTACAATCGTCTTGTTGTGCATTTGCTATTTAATGCAAAAGGCCTGCACCTAATTTGCATAGCAGGCATTGCAGGAACACCGAAGTTAATGCAATTCAACTGCTATCTGTTTCAGACCTTTTCTCAGCGCCAGTACCAAGAATGGACTGGGTATACTGCATTTTTCATCAGCATCATCGTTGTGCAGATAGCGGACTTGCTGATAAGGAAAACCCGGAGAAACTCGTTCTTTCAGGTGAACCCTTTAAGGTCAGTCAAGGATAAGTGGATGGTCTGTGCTGAGTTCTTCAATGGTTAACAATTGCAAAGCATTATTCTTACACCTTCTGTGGGGTTTGAGTCAGGGCTGGCGATTAACCGCTTCTTTACACAACACAGCCATCAATTTTCTTTAAAAATATGCTCCCAATAGCCATCTTCTGGACTTGGTTTTAGACATCAAGTTATAGCTTATTCAACCTCAATGAAAGCAGTGTTAGAATCTTTCTTCAAGATGCACAATGCAGCTATTCAAAAGGTCTACAAATCTGTGTGCTGCGATAAAGACTACATCCAGTTGTGTCAGCTAGTAAAGAAGCAATCTGCTTTCACTAAAATATGTATTCCAACAAGGAGTCAGGAAATGAGGTTGGAAGAGCCATGCATTCTAACTGCATTATGCTCTGCAGACCAATAACTGTTGTGCTAACCCTTGAAAACACAGCCAACAATGTTAGTCGTCCTGATTTCTTTCTGTCGAGAGCAATAACAAACTATGGTCTAAGGGGCGCCTCTACTGAGCACTCAATAACTCTAATCTGAGTGGTCAAACTTTAGCAAGAGCTGAATATTGTTGCTGAGGTTTTGCTAACCAGTTCTGGTCTTGGAAATATATTTATCTCTGCTTTTGGCATTGTATTTCACTGGTTGGTTCTTTTGCCTTATTGGGTAAAGAAAGACAACCTCTATGTTTTAGATTTGGTCATTCTGTGATCTAAGACTTCTGTACTGGGATCAATTGGAGATCAGTGCTCTAACTGGAAAAGTCTCTGCTACAATCTGTCTTTTATGTGGCATAGACAGGTCACCTTGATAAAAGGTGAAGGTCTTTGTGTGATAGAATATACCCGCCGCCCAGGTGAAACCTTGTTGAGTTTTAACAGGGTAGACCCTTAAAACTACCCGACCTGGGTCATGTTAGTAGTACGTTAAAGAAAAGGTTGATGTAGTCCCTTTATATTTACATTGGCATTAACAGTTAACCACAAGACATTCCTGATTTAGTTAATCAGGAACACAAATTTAATTTTACAATCAAGTATTCAATAAATGCTCTTACAGTTCAGAGTATTCATATGAGTCCAAATGGTATCAATGTACTTTCATTATATACCGTATATATACAGTGCTCTCAGTGAAGAAAGAGAGAGAGGTTTTTTGGGGAAGTAGAGGTGGGTGGGTAAGTGAGGGACAGGGTAAAGGTGGTATGACATAGACACAACGGGCCCGATTCACAGAACTAACTTAAGACAAAATCCTAAACTTACTACTTTTGGTATTCACAGAAGTTAGGATTTTGTCTTAAGTTTGTCTTAAGACAGACTTAAGAAAGACTTAAGACAGACTTAAGACAAAATCCTAACTTAAGTCTGTCTTAAGTCTGTCTTAAGTCTGTCTTAAGACAAAATCCTAACTTCTGTGAATACCAAAAGTAGTAAGTTTAGGATTTTGTCTTAAGTTAGTTCTGTGAATCGGGCCCAATATAATTATGTACAGTGGAACCTTTACAGCCTGAGATAGGTCTATAGCTCTCTTTATAATTCATCACACATAGGGCCAAATAGATTGATTTCTTCAATTCCTATGGTTTGCGTTTGGTAGTCGTATGGTGTCTGCGTTTCGACCCCTGATAGATAAGGGTTATTAGTTCCTCATTTTGGGGTCTTCATCAGGACAAGGAGGTGTATGGAGTATCTGAAAATATAAATTTGATTGAGTGCGTGTAGTCAGAAAATGGTCAACTGAAAAAGATAACCTGGAAGGTACCTACTTAAGATACGGCTCCGAATGACCGATCAAGAGTGGCAGCAAAACGCTCATCGGCTTCTGTAGTAAGGCATATGATCATCAGGTTCTATAGGGGAAGGGACAATACTTGTCCTTAAGGAATGTATATAATGTGAGGGAAACTCACTAGGATGGACGTGCACTCTGTGGGATAATTATTCTCCCATTGTTGTATTACAACAATCTTGTATAGTCTGTAGTTAGTGGGGACCAATCTGCTGTCTTGGCTCTTATACGGTGTGTCGCTAAATAGTCAACAAGAGTATCTATCATGGGAAAAGAGAAAACATTTAAAAATAGAAGGGAACTGGTACATATGGTAGACATAACATGTTTAAAAATATTTCATTCACCCGTGTTGCTGGCAATACATGGGATGAAGGATTAAGCATCATCGCAGTGTGTGTTAATAATCAAGGGACAGCGCTTGTAAATATCAATGAGTAGCGTTTCTAAATATCGCTAATATCATGGCCTCCTGATTGTGATTGAAAAAAGATGATCCAAGTCTTAATGTTAGTCGTACACAACTCACAGAATATCATCGTTTATAAATGGCCCTAGTCAAAGTCAATGTGCCCGTGAACGATCCAGACAGTCGTTTTCCGAGAAACATGATCTACTCACGATTGAAACTACCCGGTCAGCCGTGAGATAGATAAGACGGGCCTGATTTGGAAATGGCTTGTGTCAAGTATCTTGTTTAAACAAAGGGGGTCGTGTATCTAATTGCAGGTTACTATCTTCGCTGTATTAAAAAACATCTGAGCTTTCCTCGATGGGCAAAAAAACATTGTGATATGCCCCAGCTTCCAAAAACTCCCTAGTGGAGGACTGGATAATGGCTCGTATCAAGTATCTTGTTTGAAAATAACGGGCGTGCATTTAAGTGCGGGTTGCTATCTTCGTTATGTGAAAGTAATCTTAGCTTTCCTCGAGAGACAAGAAACAATATGATAAACCCCAACACGCCTATTCTCCGTAGAGGAGGACAAGCTCTTACCTTATTGCTTTCAAAGTTCCCAATGACAAGCAGGATTGCTGTCGGAACTCGTCATATGAACTCGATAGAAGGCAGGGGCGTGGCCGCTACACTCAGTGCCCGCGCTCAATGCTGATGGGGGCTCGTCTGAATAGTAGCCAATAGGCACCAACCATGGCGATCTGATTGGTTTGAGTTACTTGTTCGCATTGTAAAGCTAGGGGGAAGGAAACGAAAAGGCCGCGCATGAAATGTGCCTGAGGCCAATGATTTTAAAAAAAGGGGGGGAATGTCGTTCCCTCATTAATCTCTTACACATAGTGTTGGTCATATGATATTGGTATAATTTTGATTTACATCACATAACGATTCCTATCTGCATTGGTACAATGTGCCAAATGTTTAACGCTCTCTGCGTGGTACTGTGCCACATGCAAAAAATATATAACTACAGTCAACATTAGTTAGAGTACATTGATACTGCATACATAATTATATTACTTTATGCATAAACATATAACGTGCTTGTAAATAATACCGTAGTGCAATATAGGAACACCTTATATCTTTTACATGACATGGAATCAGCTCTATTATGGGTTCACATGGGACCTCCGATTATGTGATACTATTGTTTTTGGTTTTGGGTGGGGTGTCCACATATAATATGTGGACGCTGGGTGTCCACATGTTTGTAAAATTAAAATTGAAAGGAAAAACATTGCAGTTCTTCTTTAAAATACATGGCACAGGCTACCAAACTACTCTTTCAGCATAAGAAATATTATAAGCATATAGACATAACGTACTTGCAAATGTTATCATAATGCAGTATCAAAACTACTTATATCTTCAGCACGGCATGGGTTCAGCTGTGATTAATATAGGACCACAGGTTGTGTGATAATACTGTTCACATGTACAGTGTGGAAGCTGAGTCTCGAGTTATTTACAAAGTTAAAGATTTTTTAAGAAGAAACATCTTGGATTGTTGGAAAAATTATACTTGCAATTCACTATTACATTTTATGTCACATTATGCCAATCTGTGCTCTGTTTTCCGACATGGCTTCTATGCATCTGAAAGGAGAGCTGGTGTGTGAGGATAGTAATAGACCAATAAGGTACTAATCACATGTTCTATCAGTTGTGTGGTGACCTGGATCTAACTATTCTGGTTCTAGGCCCGCCATTTGAGCATAAGTATTGTCCAGTTCGTTGAGACCGTTATCAACTGTGTCCAATAGGTGCATCCACTTGCATTCCCTAATGTTCATAATGGGGCAGAGATCTCCTCCTCTTGGACCAAGAGTTATTTTCTCAAGTACTAGCCATTTCAGTGATTCTGGACTATGGCCTTTGGTGTGGAAATATTCAACCAAGGGGCCTCTTACCAGATGATGAGAAATAAGTTAATCTGATTCCTTAAAAAAATCTTCTTTCAAGGAGCAGTTCCTCCGGATCCGAAGGAACTGCCCAAAGGGTAGATTGTCACGGAGTCCTCTTGTGTGGTGGCTGGTATATCTAACTAATGTATTCCTCTCCGCTGGTTTTCTATACAGGGTGGTGTATAGATGACCTTCATTGACCTTAATACTGATGTCAAGGAAATCAATGGTTTCTCTATTCTAGTGCATGGTAAATTTAATATCTGCCGATTGTGAATTCAGCCAAGGAACTTATTTCTCATCTTCTGGTAAGAGGATACCCCAAGAGATTAGTCAAAAGAGCTAGAAAGAGGGCCTGGTACAACAACAGAGAGGATCTACTGACACCCAAAGAACGTACCCCTGGACAGGATAGGATAATATGTGTTACAACACACTGCACGAGAAGTAACGACATAAAAAGGACAATCAATAAATATTGGGACCTTGTTGCTGACACAATTGAGATGCAAGAACTGCCAATGCATGCATTCAAAAAAAGCCAAGAATATTAGGGACCATGTAGTCTGCTCACTACTGGAAACACCCCCTGTTCCAACGATTCAGACACTATGGAACCTACCTGAGGTAGTGGGGCACTATAGATGCACTATAGATGCAAAGCTTGCACAATGTGTCTAGAAACAAAAACTTGGAATTACAGGAACCACATCACCGAATTGAAATCACATACTAACTGCAACACCAGTGAGGTGATATACGCCATTCTCTGCCCGTGTGATCTTGCATATATAGGCCAGACAAAACAGAGGCTGAAAAAACTAATCCTAAAACACTGCAGCTGCATCAGATGCCAGACAGCAGGAGCCCCCTTAGTTGAACATTTCCGCACCAAAGGCCATAGTCCAGAATCACTGAAATGGCTAGTACTTGAGAAAATACCTCTTGGTCCAAGAGGAGGAGATCTCTGCCCCATTATGAACATTAGGGAATGCAAGTGGATGCACCTATTGGACACAGTTGATAACGGTCTCAACGAACTGGACGCCACTTATGCTCAAATGGCGGGCCTAGAACCGGAATAGTTAGATCCGGATCACCACACAACTGATAGAACATGTGATTAGTACCTTAGGGGTCTATTACTATCCTCACCCACCAGCTCTCCTTTCAGATGCATAGAAGCTATGTTGGGTTGGAAAACAGAGCACAGATTGGCATAATGTGACATAAAATGTAATAGTGAATTGCAAGTATAATTTTTCCATCAATCCAAGATGTTTCTTCTTAAAAAATCTTTAACTTTGTAAATAACTCGAGACTCAGTTTCCACACTATACATGTGAACAGTATTAGCACACAACCTGTGGTCCTATATTAATCCACAATACAGCTGAACCCATGTTGTGCTAAAGATATAAGTTGTTTTGATACTGCATTATGGTAACATTTGCAAGTACGTTATGTGTATATGCTTATAGTATTCTTATGCTGAAAGAGTAGTTTGGTAGCCTGTGCCATGTATTGTAGAGAAGAACTGCAAGGTTTTTCCTTTCAATTTTAATTTTACAAATATCTGGACACCCAGCGTCCACATAATATATGTGGACACCCCACCCAAAACCAAAAACAATAGTATCACATAATCGGAGGTCCCATGTGAACCCATAATAGAGCTGATTCCATGTCATGTAAAAGATATAAGGTGTTTCTATATTGCACTACGGTATTATTTACAAGCACGTTATATGTATATGCATAAAGTAATATAATTATGTATGCAGTATCAATGTACTCTAACTAATGTTGACTGTAGTTATATATTTTTTGCATGTGGCACTGTACCACGCAGAGAGCGTTAAACATTTGGCATATTGTACCAATGCAGATGTGATGTGATGTGAATCAAAATTATACCAATATCATATGACCAACACTATGGGGTCGATTCCGTTCCGGTAAAAAGCGCTCCGAATCGTCGTACGGAGCTTTTTTTCCCCGTACGAATCGTACCTGTAAACGTCCCGTACGTATGACGAAGTACGATTCGTACCAGGAGCCGTACTCCGTACAAGTCGTACAAGACACCGTACAACTCTAATCTCCGTACGATTCCCCCTCGGAACCCGCTGTACGCGACATCTGTACGGTTCGCGGCTGGTTTTTACGACCCAGCAAGTACGATACGTGTCAGGTACGCACCGTACGACCCTTTTTCTACGGGAGCTGAAAACAGCCGTAAAAGCCGAGTTTGCGCCGAAACATGTACGGAACGGCCCCCCCCGGGTGCGGTGTGTAGCCCCCCATGATCGCAGGGGTACGCACTGTACCCCTGCGATCATGGGGTGTACAAGCCGTACCCCTATTGTACGATCGGTGTACGAGCTGTACCCCCATTGTACGATCGGTGTACGAGCCGTACCCCATGTACAATCGGTGTACGAGCCGGACCCCCATTGTACGATCGGTGTACGAGCCGTACCCCATGTACGATCGGTGTACGAGCCGTACCCCCATTGTACGATCGGTGTACGAGCCGTACCTCCATTGTACGATCGGTGTACGAGCCGTACCCCATGTACGATCAGTGTACGAGCCGTACACCAATCGTACATGGGGTACGGCTCGTACACCGATCGTACATGGGGTACGGCTCGTACACCGATCGTACAATGGGGGTACGGCGGTACGGCTCGTACACCGATCGTACAATGGGGGTATAGCTCGTACACCGATCGTACAATGGGGGTACGGCTCGTACACCGATGGTACAATGGGGGTACGGCTCGTACACCGATCGTACAATGGGGGTACGGCGGTACGGCTCGTACACCGATCGTACAATGGGGGTATGGCTCGTACACCGATCGTACAATGGGGGTACGGCTCGTACACCGATCGTACAATGGGGGTATGGCTCGTACACCGATCGTACAATGGGGGTACGGCTCGTACACCGATCGTACATGGGGTACGGCTCGTACACCGATCGTACAATGGGGGTACGGCTCATACACCGATCGTACAATGGGTGTACGGCTCGTACACCCCATGATCGCAGGGGTATGGTGCGTACCCCTGCGATTATGGGGGGTACGGACCGTACGGTGTGTATGTCTTTGTGTGCTTTTCCGTACGACTCGCCCTTACCTGACGTGGACCGTACGAAGCGCGTCCTCATACCCCGGTCCGGATCGTACTCGTCGGGTCGTACGGCATGTGTACGAGTCGTACGGTATGTGTACGAGTCATACGGTTCACGGTTTCAGCCTTGCAATACGTACGGATCGCGACGATTCGGACGGATTCACGGAATACGGATCGTACTTTGCGACTCAGACGGACGGGTACGATTCGTACGAAGAGGGCTCCGGATACAAATCGTACGGACTGTTTTTTTCCAGAATCGGAATCGACCCCAATGTGTAAGAGATTAATGAAGGAACGACATTCCCCCCTTTTTTTTAAATCATTGACCTCAGGCACATTTCATGCACGGCCATTTCGTTTCCTTCACTCGAGCTTTACAATGCGAACAAGTGACTCAAACCAATCAGATTGCTATGGTTGACGCCTATTGGCTACTATTCAGACGAGCCCCAATCAGCATTGAGTGGCGGCACCACCCCCTGCCTTCCATCGAGTTCATATGACAAGTGCCGACAGCAATCCTGCTTGTCATTGGGAACTTTGAAAGCAATAAGGTAAGAGCTTGTCCTCCTCTACGGAGAATAGGCGTGTTGGGGTTTATCATATTGTTTCTTGTCTCTCGAGGAAAGCTAAGATTACTTTCAAATAACGAAGATAGCAACCCACACTTAAATGCATGCCCGTTATTTTCAAACAAGATACTTGATACGAGCCATTATCCAGTCCTCCACTAGGGAGTTTTTGCAAGCTGGGGCGTATCACAATGTTTTTTTGCCCATCGAGGAAAGCTCAGATGTTTTTTAATACAACGAAGATAGTAACCCACAATTAGATACACGCCCCCCTTTGTTTAAACAAGATACTTTACACGAGCCATTTCCAAATCAGGCCCGTCTTATCTATCTCATGGCTGAACGGGTAGTTTCAATCGTGAGTAGATCATGTTTCTCGGAAAACGACTGTCTGGATCGTTCACAGGCACAGTGACTTTTACTAGGGCCATTTAGAAACGATGATATTCTGTGAGTTGTGCACGACTAACGTTAAGACTTGGATCAGATTTTTTCAAACACAATCAGGGGTCCATGATATTAGTGATATTTACAAATGCTACCCTTTGATATTTACAAGCGCTGTCCCTTAATTATTAACACACACTGCGATGATGCTTAATCCATCATCCCATGTATTGCCAGCAACACAGGTGAATGAAACATTTTTAAACATGTTATGTCTACCATATGTACCAGTTCCATTCTATTTTTAAATGTTTTCTCTTTCCCATGATAGATAGTCTTGTTGACTATTTATCGACACACTGTATAAGAGCCAAGACAACGGATTGGTCCCCACTAACTACAGACTATACAAGATTGTTGAAATACAACAATGGGAGAATAATTATCCCACAGAGTGCACGTCCATCCTAGTGAGTTTTCCTCACATTATATACATTCCTTAAGGACAAGTATCGTCCCTTCCCATATATAACCTGATGATCATACCTTATTACAGAAACCGATGAGCATTTTGCTGCCACTCGTGATCGGTCATTCAGGGCCGTATCTTAAGTAGGTACCTTCCAGGTTATCTTTTTCAGTTGACCATTTTCTGACTACACGCACTGAATTGAATTTATATTTTCAGGTGCTTCATACACCTCCTTGTCCTGATGAAGACCCCACAATGAGGAACTAATAACCCTTACCTACCAGGGGTCCAAACTTAGACCACCATACGACTACCAAACGCAAACCATAGGAATTGAAGAAATCAATCTATTTGGCCCTTATGTGTGATGAATTATAAAGGGAAATATAGACCTATCTCAGGCTGTAAAGGTTCCACTGTACATAATTGAATTGTGTCTATGTCACACCACCTTTACCCTGTCCCTTACTTACCCAACCACCCCTACTTCCCCAAAAAACCTCTCTCTCTTTCTTCGCTGAGAGCACTGTATATATACTGTACATAATGAAAGTATATTGATACCACATGGACTCATATGAATACTCTGAATTGTAAGAGCATTTATTGAATACTTGATTGTAAAATTACATTTGTGTTCCTGATTAACTCAATCAGAAATGTCTTGTGGTTAACTGTTAATGCCAATGTAAATATTTAGGGACTACATCGACCTTTTCTTTAACGTACTACAGGTGAAACCTTGAGCAATGAGGCTTATTTTGCAAGGTATTTGAGGCCAGTTGTACATCCGGTTTTTGCGGTCACAAACTGGAAATCGGCGCGTTTGCGCCTGCAAAATAGGTCTAGCCCATGTGCAATATAGGGTTTGCAACTCACTATTTGGAAGGGGCGTGACAAGGGTGTCCCTTCCTAATAGCGACTTGCACTTCATTGTGCGATTGGTTTGTGATTGCAAAACAGGTGGTAAACCACTTGCAAACGGGAAGAGGTCCACAGGGGACCTGTTCCCCTTTGTGATTGGCATTGAAAATATCTTTTAATAACAGGCAGTGGTTCCACGGACCACTGCCTAATCTTAAAAAATGAAACAGTAACTTTTCTTTTTTTTCTTTTTTTTCAAAACATCCTGTTTTCCTTTGAGGAAAATGGCCTGCATTTAAAAAAACTGCTTTGTTTAAAAAGCAGTCACAGACATGGTAGTTTGCTGACCCACACAGGCCACCATCCCTGGGAGTGCTAGCTATTCCTAATAGGGTCTCAAATTGCACCTGCCTCATAAATATTAATGAGGCAGGCAATTTGCGACCCCATTAGGAATCACAAACAGTGTCTGTGACACTGTTGTACATTCCTATTTTGGAGTCCCAAATTGCGAGTTGCAAAACAACTCAATTTGCGACTTGCAAATTGGTTGGGTTGGACATCTGGCCCTTGTCGCTAGCATATTTGCTACTTTCCATTACCTGTATACTCTGTCATTTCCATCAAGTCTCACTTTATTTAGTGAAAAGTCCCTGTATTGCGTATTGCAGTTCACAATAGCCATGATAGCCATGTCTTAAATTGAGTCTTTGGCAGCTGTCAGATGAGAAACAATTGAGAGGAAGTTTTACAAAGTAGTTGCTTATTAGTGTATGAAGGCTCACTGGCTGATGGGACATCAAGTTAATGCCTTCTCAAATTTCTCACTTTTCCTACAGGAACAAGGCCCTCATTTTTGGCCTCTTTTCTCAGATTGCCATTGGTGCATTCTTCTCTTACTGTCCAGGAATGTCTGAGGCCTTAAAGTTCACTCCCCTCCGGTGAGTCCAGATTTTATTTGTGCAATATTGACAATACACTCTCAGATTCGGGAGTTGACTTTGAAAAAACTAAAATGTTGGATGTGCACCTGCCTGAAAGATTATGGTCATGCACCAAACCTGCAGTACTTTCCGAAAAACCACAGTGATGGTATTTCCACTAAAGATAGAGATCACCACTGGGCTGGCAGTCATCTTTAAATATGGAGGTCGGTAGTCTACCAGAGTGGCGGGGGTAATGACCCTCAACACCCTGGCAGAAGGATGGACCGTCCACCAAACTTTAATTCAGCCTATCAAATTTGCTGAAAATGAATTGTGCCAAGTGTACAGATTAATTAGAACAACTGGTGAACCAATTCGATAGAGATGCAAAAGGCAGAGACCAGGAATGCAGTTAACAGCAACACCTACGACTGTGCACATGACAGATACATTCTCTTATTATCCACAAATTATAGAGGTCACACCAGTGGGAGCCCCTAACCCCCAAAAGCTAATAGCATCTTTCTTTGGAGAAAATGGGAACTGGTAAGTATCCCCCACTTTTCTGCGACAGAGTTATGCTCTGGTAAATAAGAGTGTTAATTGTCAGACAAGCATGTATGAGAATCGTTCATCTGCAGGTTGTATATACAGGGCTATGCCCCATACTTCGCAACCATATGCACATACAAGGGTTAGTATTTCACAGTATGACCCCAATTCACAAACTGCACTTGAAGTACTTTAACTATTACTACAGTAGTACAACTGAAACAGAACAAAATACTACTCACAAACCTACAGGTGGAGACCGCTGCCTCCGCATCTCCTATCTTTCCCTTGTTGTGATCTCTGCCCATGTAGGTATAGATTTCAGTAATAAATGTGGGCTAGAAGCAAAAAGTGAAAGTGGGGAATACTTAATCCTAAATGAAAGGGGTTTAAAGAAATTTAAGGAATGGTTTAAGAGGGACATGATAATACAAACACACACCCACATCCACAAAAGAGTAAAACCACTGCTATTGACAAATTACCCTTCTGAAGTTACTATATATATATATATACATATATATATATACGCACATATACATAGTTTTTTCTTTTAAATGTTGAAATAATTTCATTAGTTTACCATAAGTTCCCAATGAGGTGTAAAATGAGATCCCTACCACCACTGTTTTCTATAGGAAGTACCTCTAGGTTAGCACAGTGTGTGGCTAGCTATCCTTGACTCCAATAAAGCTTATGAGTCAGTGCCCTAATCACCCTAGATAGCCTGAGAAACTGAGTGCAGAATTATAATGGGTCTGTGTGCATGAGATCACGTACATACAGTGCCAATTTACTCAATATCGATAGCTCGTGAGTGGATCACCATCAAAATGAACTTCGTGATCAGTTCTATCATCTGGTTCACCAATATCACGTGGTTGGTCCCTTGATCATCGAGACCACTTACCCACGGAATTGATAGTGGAGCAAAATTGAGTCCATAGGCACTTATGGACGGACATACAATGACTGATCATTGATGGTTGTGAAATTAATGAAAACACAGTGCAAGCAAAAAGAAAAGTGGTGAATATAAAATAGAGTGGGATGTCCTAGAATAACTTTATTAGGTAAAGGACAAACCCCCTAATTAAACTCAGAACAGTGCATGCGACAGTGGAAACAAATAACTGTCGTTAAACAAGGCCAACATGTTTCTGCCTAGCGGAGCAAAAAAGTCCCCTGGCTTTCATCAGGGCCTCTGCTCTTGGTATATTGCTACTGCTATTGAAAGTGATATAAATCATATATAAAACACAAATGTCATAGGTTGGAACAAATACAACCTGTTGGACGCTAATCCTCCTGATCAGTGGATGTATAAGCACATCCAGCTTGACCGGGGACTGGACCTCACCTCACCTGGACCGTGCTCAGGTTTCACGAGGCCCGCTCTATCCGTCGGTGCCTCAAAGCTCAACCTTGAGCTTTGAGGCACCGACGGATAGAGCGGAGGATGTTTTCCCTGTTGATTCGTATTATAGTAAACGCTGCCACACATTGAATTTACAGGATAGTGCCCAGGTGGATTTTGCTAATACAGTTCAGCATATTTCATTGCTTATTTGACTATAATGGAGGTTAAAAATGAAAAATTTTGCGCCAAAATTATACTGAAAAACTCTCCTACTATTACCGTGCGCGTACCGGTACGCGTACCGTAAGCGTATCCCGCGATTTTCCGATTTTTTTTAATTTTTTTGGGGCCTTGGGGGTCCTTGTGGGACCCCCTGAGCAGGCCTAGGGGGTCAGGATGCTTCTACCCTGCCCCCTTTTTGAGTTCTACACGTTTGTTTTTCTGCTTTCCTGTGCCTCAGTCTACCGAGGCACAAGATGGCTGCCTACAGTTTCTGTTTTGGAGTGTTGACAGACATTGGCAGCCAATCAGAATGCAGCTCGCGCACTAGAGGTACGCGTACCGTACGCGTACGTGCGTGTACCGTAAGCGTACGGGTAAGCTGCCATAGATATATACATTTTTTTGAACCTAAATTACTCAAAATCCTCTGGAGCACATATCTTGAGACATAGCAAAGGCACATCGGGCTACCAGTCCCTACAATTTTGCCAAGTTTGGTGAAAATCCATTCAGCTGTTCGAGCTAAAAGTGCGACCGACCGCCCTATGGAAATTAACATGGGGAAAACACGTTTTGGGACCCCCCTTTTATCTCGGCCCCCGCTTGACGAATCCCCCCTAAACTTTCAGGGAAGGACCGGAGCGTCGCGAGGCAAAGTTGCTGAAAAATTCAGGCGGATTTCTCAACCGGCGCCAAAGTTATTCCCAATAGAATGTTGCGATTTCCCTATGGAAATCAACCCTAACTATATATACCTACTGGCGACCGCCAGTAGGTAATGTGTGTGTGTATATATATATATATATATATTGAGATATTTATACATGCATATATAAATGCATATATGCATAGATATATTTATTCACTCCGTAACGCAAGTAAAAACCCGCACCCCACGGAGAATAATCCACATAAAGGTGACTGCAGACTAGTTTTGACCTGCCGGGCTTTGTCAAAGCCACAAGACAGGTTAGAGTACCCTAAATCCTTAAGAAAGAAAAACATAGTGAAAGGACTCACTAGAACATGCCCTTAATTCATGGTTCAGTAATGAGGCATAACAGCCAATACAGCTTTCATTCCTTACATATAAAAAAGAAGAAATATGAGTTGATAGTCATTCTCATACAGAAAAGAAATTTGTAAGATGTCAGTTTGTTAAAAATCAAATAACGTGAATGGCTTGGCATGCATGGAATACATAGCTCAAGTGTGCCTTTAAATCCACATCACAGGAGGCAACATTGTCGCCATGCACCTTGTCACATAAGTGTGTAGATACATGTGCGA
The DNA here is from genome assembly GCF_964261635.1 of Lissotriton helveticus. Taxonomy (NCBI): domain Eukaryota; kingdom Metazoa; phylum Chordata; class Amphibia; order Caudata; family Salamandridae; genus Lissotriton; species Lissotriton helveticus. The sequence continues at coordinate 1,186,149,206 of NC_136061.1, read as the reverse complement.
TAGTCATGATGTTCTCAGCCATGTCCAGACCAGTGGTGGACTCTAGGCATGGCGCACTGATGGCAGAATATACCACCTCTGTTCATGTGAAGAGTCAGCAAGAGATACGTGTTGCACTGCTGAAGTGCAATATTTGCTGTGCATGAAGGGGCACCTTCCTGCACATAAACAATCTTTCCTCTGCAACGCAGGCACCCTTGCACTATGGTGTAAGGGTTCCTGCGTTGGAGCTAGGCAGCTAATTTTAGCGCCATCGCTAGGAAAAACACAGGGGTGTGTCGTATTGTTGTAAATATGGTGCATCCCTGCATTTTGGAAATGTTGGAGCGCGGTGATGTCAAATTTGGCGCAGCTCTGTGCTCCGACAGATAGTGAGTGTGTGAGTGAGAGAGAAGCTTGAGCATAACTGTTGGCTTTGATATTGCATGATGGGTTGCAAGGTCCTGGTCAGTGTTTTATGTAATCCAAAGGCTGATGAACATTAGTGTGGGACCAGCATTTGGCAATGAGCTTGTGATAACAAATGTATATGTCAAAGGTAAATGCGAATCAGGTATCATCAATTACGCACATCACAGGATTGTGAAGTGATGAGCCACTAAGGAAACCAGACTAGCACTAAGGCTAGAAGCCAGGACTGACAAGTGTGATATGAAACCAAGCACCAAACCACTGAGAAAGAATAACTAAAGATAGAACTAAACAGAGGAGTCCAGCATTGAATCATTGACGACTGCTGCCAATAGCTCAGTCAATGAGAGAAACTAAGCATAGGCTGAGCCATGCGAGAAACAACAGCGCCAAGCCACTGATCTATGAATGTCAAAAAATATGGAAAGGCTCACAATTGTACTATTTTCTTTTCCATTTTCACAGGGTCCAGTATTGGTTCGTAGTAATCCCTTATGCATTTCTGATATTCGCATATGATGAGATACGAAAACTTTTCATCAGGAGATATCCAGGAAGTAAGTAGCAACAATCTCTAATTTCTTGTTTGTTTACATGAAATAGTGCTTGGATTTGTAGCAACAAAAACCATATTATACCCTACTACAATCAGAGGTGTAGGAAGGGGGGCGCGGTGGGCGAGGGCCGCCCCGGGTGTCATCACTGAGGGCCGTGACAAAATGGCAAAAATATGTGTTTTAAACACATATTTTTGTCATTTTGTCAAGCCGGGGGTGACAAGAAATTTCTGCACCTGGTACCACCTGACCTTGCTACGCCACTACAATAATTCATCTTTCTATTGTTGGGTTAAAGGCCCTCAATATTCCATCCTTCTTATTTGTGACAATCAAGAACACTTAACCCCTTCCGTGCGGCGCACGTCCGCTGAACGTTCCGGCCCTGCCCGCGCAATGGAACGTTCCACACCAGCGCAGAACGTTCGGCGCAGCCGAGGGGTTAAGCTGGAAAGTTATCCATCAAACCTGAGGGACAAACCAGACATTTCATTTATCAAGCCTAAAAAAAACGTCGTTCTGCAAGCCGGCTACATCCAGATTTGGCTGCAGGTGGGAGTTGGTGGCCGAACTCATATTCAAGTTTTGGGAAATTTACCAATTATTCATGAAATGCCCACTTCACGTTTTGCCAGGGGAAAAACCTGTAGAAATGTGAACAGGGTAAACTGTAAAACAATTGTGAAGAATGTGGCGTTGAGTGTATAAAACTGCACCAAACACTGCAACATTGGTATCACCGGGTGTGGGGGTACATCACCAGTATCCATAGCCATTTGAAAGAGGCTTTTAGTTTTCATCTTTAACTGAACTTGAACCAAAAATGGTGCTCTTGTTATGAAAATGCGTATATTGTTGCGGATGTCAACATCATTAACAGAGGATGCGATTTTTTAGATCGATTCCATGATTTAAAGTTTTTGTAATTTGACATGTTGCTTATTCTTGCCTATTCCTGACCTGTGTTCCCTCCTTCTCTTCGCAGGTTGGTGGGATAAGAACATGTACTACTGAGGAGGCAGCGGTGCAATGCAATGCTCCTTTCTCTTCCTGGACTGCTCCTCTGGAAGCCAGTGTGTTGCACACTTCCAGGCGATGTGAAGATGGACCACTGTGAGCGCCTTTGCAAGCTCAGCGCTCCCTCGGTTTGAGATCTTGAGACTTCAGTTATCCCTCCCTCCCCAGGGTCCCTTCTCGCACTCAACACTCTGTGACGTGAATAGTACCCAATTCTGGACATATGCAGCTTCGCTCAGCTGTCGAGACAACTCCCTATTTTGCTTTGGGTTCAATATTAACACAATGTTTAAAGTTGTTTATGAAGTGAAATTGACAGAAGAAAATGTATTTTATACATACATGTAGAAGGAAACCCTATGTGAATATTGTAAAAATTCTTTTTTTGAATTAGCGCACCTTTTTGTAGCATTTGATGTGTATATAGTCCACATTGATGGGTTGTGAACACACGAGGCAATAAATATAATTTTTTCAGTAAATGCTTATTGGTCTTTCTCAAATTAAGCGCAAACCCCAAAGACGCATATGCTGTTGTTGTGATAAAATGTGGATAGTGTTCTATGGAAGTGCATTTACTCACAACCTCGTTCATACACTATTTTGTTAAACGTGACTCCTACATTCACAAATACAATTTTCCTCGGCAACCTCATTGCTGTTTTGCTTGTTATCATCGAAGCCTATTGTCCTGATCCATCCTGGCCCAAACTCCCTCACATAAGCAGTATTGGGAGCTACTTCTCTATGCCATCATCATAATGTGCTCAAAGTGTGTGTTTTGCTGTGTGTGACTACAATGCACGCGATTTTAAGGATTTTAACTGATGCTATCAGTGGGCACATAACTTCTGGACTCGTAGAAATAACATGGAAAATTAGGAAAAATATTGTGTGTGTAATTCCACCCATCATTGATCAATTACAGAAGGAGGTGGTTAATGAAGGGCCCAAAATCAACATTGTCAACAATGGAGGACTTGACATATTTTTTTAAAAGAGGTGGTTCTACTTTCTGTCACAGCATTTAGAGATGGGTGTCTCTGTCCTTGGTAGAATATGCTGATTTTTATAAACCTCAGTGGACAAATTGGACAGATGATGAATTATGCCTGATCAATCTGGTTGTCTACACCGTGCTCCAGGCTGAAGTGTCCATGCCTTTCCTGCAACATGTGTTGCCACAACTAATTCTGCTACAGACATCTTTTCTTTCCAACTATGTCGGTCTGCCAGGATGTCCCAGTTAGACCGAGATCCATGCCACTTTTTCAGTATAACCACTGGCTCTTAAACGATGCCCCTTTAGATTATACTCATGTGCTTGTCAAATTTGTGAATATCCTGAAAATTATCCTGGAACTGGCTCTCCTGGATTTATGCTTGATTCCCCTGGCATACTGAGGATCTTTTGTTTTTGAGTCCTTAGTTAATATTGCATCTTCATCTTGGTCAAATGCTCCATTTTGATTGCTGAACATTTGTGCCAATACCTCAACTACAGTGAAATATTTCTTGATCTTCATCAAGATAGTGCTGTGGGTCAGGAAAGAACAGCAGACATGCCAGCAATCACAATAAAAAAGACAACCATCAAATTTAACAATAAAAAAGGGAAAGAAATGTATACCTCCATTTCAAAAAGTTGAATCCATGGATTGATGTGCTGAACCGCTTAACTAATTACACTTTTGTGAATGAACCGGAGCAAGCACACTTCCACTGACCCACTTTGGTCTGCCGTGTTTGGCAAATATTGAATATCTGCTAAAAAGGTGTGCAGTTGGTATTTATTTAGTTTAAAATCTATACAGTTCTGGAAGCAAGTATTTAGTGAAAGTACCAGTAATTTGAAATAAAGTTATGGATTGGGAGCCAGGTAGTTTATTACTGTGGTTCACACAACACTTCTCAGTGCATTAGTGGTAGCAGAGGCAGTCATATATAGCAGGAATGTGTGATATAAAGCAACCAGTAATGGAATGAAAGCTATCGACATGATACAGATTGGAGCTTATCAACATATAGGTGAGAGGGTTCATTCAGTGAGCCGGGAGCCTTGTGGAAGGAAGCTGATAGGTAAGGGCAAATATCGAGCAGCAGAGTACCTCGCTGAGGAGATTCCTAAAAGCAGTTGCACCTACTGTGTATCTGAAGGCAGGTACTTTGCACCCTCCTAAAAGAGCAGTATGTTTCAGCCGAAACAAAATGTTCCAACACACTGGCACATATGTTAATGAATGACCAGATCAATGGTGTTGGAACAATGCTCAGAGTGGGGGTGCTGCCATAAACGTTACATCACTGAACTCATAGATTGGGAAAATCCAAGCGTCACACAAAGCGTAGCAACAAGGCCACATCCATTCAGCAGGAGCATGGTAAGCGAGTGGCATGTAGCCGGTGGTGCATTTTGGAGCACACTGTTGCAAATATATTACTGAATCATGGTGTGGTAGTGCACCGTCATTTACAGACAGCATATTTTTCATTTAAATGACCACTATATTTACACAGACATGCAGTTTTACTGACAAAACTATGTAGAGCACAAAAGATGATGTGGGAAAATTGGGGTTCAGCAAATATTTATCATTTTCTCATCACCGCGTAAGGTGCCTAGATTTGTTTACATCATATTACATTAAAATCTTTGTTTCAATCACACTTCACAATTGCACAAAATTGTGCGTTCCTAACCACTGATATATTTGTAAAAATTTGTACCATTAATTTACATGTGTTTACCTTTTGTTGTGTGTTAGAAAACAATTGGCACCCCTCAGCTTATTCTTCCACACTCCTTGTACCCCAGCAAGATTGTGGTGCAGTTCACTTTGGGAAATCCTCTCAATTTACAGTCAGGAGAAAGAAATGTAAACACCAAGGGTCATATTAATATAATAAGAGCAATTTGTCAGAAGATATAGCCTGACATTTGACCTCTGTGTTCGAACTCACAGCAAATGTGATAAGGTTAAACAAATGTTAAATGTATCTTTATTACCCACTCACCTTCAGGACTCCAGCATGGTTATTTTGGGGGTGCTGCTGCACCCATTGCACCACAACGACCAGAGCCTATTGACCAGATTCATCTATATATCTATCTATCTATATATGTAATCAAGGCTGTGGTGACGCAGCCGAAACGCGTCATGCTGACTAAGATGGTGGAATAAAGCACCTTTGAAAGCGAATCCAGAGCGTTTGTGGTCTGTACCTGTTTCTTCGCTACCAGTGGCATTTGGAGTACAGGACTATTGGAGATAGATCTATCTATATTTATCTTTATCTCTCTCTTTCTCTCTCTCTCTCTCTCGCTCTCTCTCTCTCTCTCTCTACATATATATATATATATATTTATATATATTTTATTATTATTTTTTTAATATATTTTTTCCTCTCTCCCTTCCCTCCTTCATCATAAAGGACTGCAGACCACAATTTAGCCGTGTTTGCCATTGCCAAGATGAAACAGAACACCCTTAGGTTGCTTGTTCAGGGTAAACATTCAATGACCCTGCATTGGCAGCTTAATAGCATATTATCCCCGGAAGCCAGCTTTAATTGCAAATTGGAAAGCCATGTCTTTGGCATGCTCCAGTTGGTTTATTGTTCTAAATGAATTTGCAACATTCTATTCGGTTGTTAAGATAAGTTAAGGCCTCGTGACCGCACTGATGGAGGCGAGGCATACAGCAAACAGCTGTGGGAGAAGAAAGTGTCAACGGGAAAGGAACGACCGAGCATTCAATTGCCACTGTTTTACCTGTTCATCCTACGGTCTACAGAGAGAACACCACTCTACCTACCACTTTGGTATTTATTTGTGTATGTGGAAAATGAAATGGTGTTCTTTGTGATGTAAGCCTGCTAGAATTGGAGGCTAAGATGTAAAAAGTAACCAATTCATAAAAATAATTTAATATCATATCTTGCCCTGTGCGAGGGTACACAACAAGCCCTGCAAATTAGCCAAACCCGTGTAAACCTGAGGGATGGTTCTCCCACAAAGAAAATATTTTTCAAAAATGGAAGCAAAAAAATCGTTTTAGGATACAATTTTTCAGATGTGATTATTAAAAAGCTCTGAGTGCACTCTCATAAAACATTGTGTGTTGCGTTGATGGGACGAGTTTTGATTAGACTTCTGCCATGCAAGCAGCACGTCCCCCCCCAGCCTTGCATTGGACTTTTCATAAGGCCAGAGCCCCCCTTCAGATTGGTGCTATGGGCATAGACCAGGAATGCCAGTGCCTGGCGGCTGCACTTAAAACATTGCAATTTTTCTTTTTTTTGCAACCCTTTATTGAATTTTTAAATGCAAAAGAAAGATGACAGCAACAATTCTCTTTGTTACATTACAGGAACAAAAAGTGTAAACAACGTATATATTAATATTCATGAATGGATACATGAAATAACTAATAGAATCTACATGCACAATAATGTTTTGTGTTGATTCAGGCAGACATCTTAAAATATATATATATATATATTCACTGAAAAAACCATAGGTTATAGACCATATATAGTTAGGAATTAGCATTTACAAAACCTTAAAAATTCACTGAAAAAACCATAGGTTATAGACCATATATAGTTAGGGATTAGCATTTAAAAAACCTTATTTTACTCACACAAAACCATTGAAATTCCATATATAGTTAGTTGTACTAACTATATATCACGCACCCGCAATCCACTGCTGATGATGTCACATATTACATCATTCATGACATGGTCAGTGACATCACTGATGACATCACTGATGACATCTCAAATGACATCACTGATGACATCACTGATGACATCTCAAATGACATCACTGATGACATCACTGATGACATCTCAAATGACATTACTGATGACATCACTGATAAAATCATTCATGTGATAATACGATGAACCTCTTCAGACTCTAATATAACCTTAGATACACTCAGAGTAAACACAGACTCACAGATTGTCACTCATCCATGAAGTTACACACACACCTAGACAGTCATGCAAACAATCAATCACACCTCCATTTCCTTAACTATACAGTTAAACACACCTTACTTATTCAAACATATACTAAAACATATTTACTCACTTATACAATCCTGGATACAAGTTCACAATGATCCATACAGCCACTCACACATTCACTGGCTCTTATGCACAGTTATTTATATATGTCAACTCTCACATGTACTGTATTTTACATATGTACTTAATTTGACATGTAGCACTGAGATATCTATTCACTCACCAATACAGTCATGCACACAGTCAACCGCCCATACAGCTGTTTCCAACATGCACTTTTGAACCCATACATCTATGCACAGAGTCATACACTTCCCAACCACCCACACACACACTCAGTCTCCCATACAAATGCTTGGGCAACCAATCAATAACCTATATAGTTACTCATATAGCTACTGATCAACACATGCAGCAGTTTACAGAACAACAGACATAATGATGCACAAATTAAGACAGTTTAGTCACTAACACATGCACTCAGTGAGACACATTTAATCACTCACTCATACATTCAGTCATGCACCTACTAAATCCTTCGTCCAGACACTTATACATCGACTCATTCATAAATATGTAAGACATATTTTAACTTTACAGAAAAATACAGTCACTGGATGTTGTCATCAGTGATGTCATCAGTGATGTCATTTGAGATGTCATCAGTGATGTCATCAGTGATGTCATTTGAGATGTCATCAGTGATGTCATCAGTGATGTCACTGACCATGTCATGAATGATGTAATATGTGACATCATCAGCAGTGGATTGCGGGTGCGTGATATATAGTTAGTACAACTAACTATATATGGAATTTCAATGGTTTTGTGTGAGTAAAATAAGGTTTTTTAAATGCTAATCCCTAACTATATATGGTCTATAACCTATGGTTTTTTCAGTGAATTTTTAAGGTTTTGTAAATGCTAATTCCTAACTATATATGGTCTATAACCTATGGTTTTTTCAGTGAATTTCATTGGTTTTTTAATAGCTAATATCAAAACCTTTACAATGTATTATTCTTTAAAAAGAAAAATATTTTTTACATGTTTTTTATACAATTTTTTTTTTATTTTTTTTTTGTTTCGCTCCCAGTACGCGTACCGGTTAGCTTCCCGTTAGCTCAATCCGGAGGCGCGACCCGGTACGCGAACCGGTAAACGTTCCTTTTGCGAACCTCTCGCGTTACAAAACAACATCGTGACGCGTCGCGTCAGCATGACGTTTCGCGTTCTCGCGTAATACGTCATATTACGTGCTACGTTCGCGTACCCGGAAGCGCAGCGGTACGCGAACCGGAAGCGATCCGCGGCGCGGCGCCGACCGCGTAACGTAAACATAGCAGGTCATGTGACTCGGTAATAACACTTTTCATTGGTTCATTTCACTTTTGTTTCCTAATGATGTAATACTAGGTCATGTGATCTAAAATGAACACTTTTCATTGGTTTAGAACTTTTGTTTTTCCCAAATGATGAAAACCCCTCCTTCTTTCCTCACTCTGACTTTCATCTTGGTGAGAGAAAGACCCTTTATTGAGACTTTGAGATGGCTTCATTAGTAGCTTCAGCTGGTGCTAGCCCACCACCTCCACCAAATCCAAGAAAGAGAGGACCACCTGCAGAAGTAATTTTGCAAGAAGAGGAAGAACAGGAAGAGGAGGAAGATGAGGAAGAGCCAAGGTTTTTGCCAGAGGAGCCCAGGAGGTACAATCGAAAGGAGAATTACATCTGGCAATTCTACAGAATTCCTGAGGGGCAAAAGAAAGTGAATGCACGCTACGTGTTTTGCCGTATATGCGGTGATAGATTGTCAAGGGGCACTGATAAAAAATACAGTTATGGCAATCATACTATGCATCGGCATATGAGTAGGTGGCACCCAAATAATTATAGTGCTGCCCAGCTACGTGACGAGCAACAAAATCCCCTCCCAATGGCAAGAAGATCGGTGGTTCCAGAGGTGTCGGGACCAGAGGCGAGGGAGATGATCGCAAACATCCAAATGTTGTTTGGGCACGTAAAGCAAGTGTGCGTGGAATGTGGCACTTTCATCTGCTACAGAGAAAGTAGCATCACTTTGATTTTGCGAGCAATTCAAAATCATATTAATGTTTGTACGAAACGCACCAAAAAATAAATTCTTTTTTTTTTTTTGCTCCTGTTGAGCCCTTTATAATGGATCGTTTTTGTTTCCCCCCCCCAAAAAAACCAAAAATTTTTTAAAAACGTTCAGAAAATACAAAAAAAGTAAAAAAATGTTCAAAAAATACAAAAAAAAATATAAAACAACAAAAACCTAAAAAAAAAAGTTCTTTTCAGAACTACCTCCCCATTATAAAAAAATTGGTAGAATATTTGGAACTCTGCCAACCTCTATTTCTCTTAGTTCGCTCCCCGGGGCGCTACCCGGTACGCGTACCGGCAGCTAACCAAAAAAAATATTTTTTAAAAAAAAGAACAGTAAGTATAAGGTAAGCAAACAGACAGTTATGTGAAAAGAAAGACAGCTCTAGGGAGTAAACAAGAGATACTGTTACCTACAATCCACTGCTGATGATGTCACATATTACATCATTCATGACATGGTCAGTAACATCAACAGCAGTGGATTGTAGGTAACAGTATCCTTAGTTTACTCCCTATAGCTGTCTTTCTTTTAACATAACTGTCTCTTTCCTTCCCTTATAGTTACTGTTCTTTTTTAAAAAACATTTTTTTGATCAGTCATAAACAGTGACATTAATAGAAACAGAGAGAGTGAACAAGAGTGAAGAACTATGGTCCTCCTCAGCCACCCTCAGAAAACCAAGGGGGTCAAGATACATCTACCGTGCCCCCTTCTACCCATTCTGAACATTATTTGCCCTCCATCTTGTATCTTGATTCGACCGAAACACAAAATGGTGGACTCCCATAACGCTGCTGGTTTGCGAACCGGGCAACTTCCCGGGAAGCGGTCCAAAAAAAAAAGTTGGGAAAGTAATTCACAGACACTAAGAGTAATAGAGATGGAGTGAGTGAACAAGACTGAGGAACTATGAGAACAGAGGGACTGAGAAAAAGAGTGGAAGGAGTTGAGTAAATAGGTAATAGAGAAAGGAATGAGGAAAGTAGCAAAGGCAGGAAACTGAGGATTAAAGAAGTGAAGCAGTGGATCTAATAGTAGGTGAATGTGATAGAAATGTAACGAAAAGAGTACAACTATTTACCTTGTAATTGCCGTTAAATTAATCACATTTTATTTTTATACTTTCAATCTGTGAAAGAGAGAACCAACATTTGAAAAATATTAAAACATGTATTTAAAAATTACAAAAGACAAGGGAAAATATTGAAGGACAAATAGTTTTTCAACAACTTTGACACTGACAGAAGCTTCTGCTTCTCCAGGTCCTCTACACAATCCTAAAGATATACATTTTAAACTAACAGTATCTTGATGCAGATGAAGTGAGGCCTATCTTAAAACATGGTGCATCTTTTGCATTGCTCTTGTTTCAGAAAAGTGTCGCTTCAGGATGCCAATAACATGTCTCCTATCCAGAGATTTGTTTGAGGTGAGGCCTACTCAGAGTTCAAGATGAGATTTACACTTGTTGAAGTGTACAGAGGAGATAATATCTGTGAAAGTCTACTAATGAAGTGAGTCATGTCCACTGCACTCTTCAACAAAGTAGAAACCTCCTATGTTTCCCTGGACAGACCTAAACTTGATCTGCACAATGTGATTCGTAATGATAGGAAACACAGGTGATGTAATTGAAATATGTGCAATTTATTTTGTTCATTTCACAATCACATCACTTGTGTTTCCTTTGCTTAGGTATCTCATTGTGCAGATGTAGTCCAGCATATGAAAGAATACGTAGAAGTGCAGCACTGCATGCAATAAATTTAACACTTACAGAAAACTCACCTTCTCCATGCCTCCTACACAGTTCTACATATACATCATAAATGCAAACAGTACAGAATTAATTATACATGTTAAATGGTTTATTTTTGCTGTTCTCAGAATGTATCAAAATTCACTAAAAACAGTGACTTGAAGGTATTCATCATGTAACAGCGGGGAAAAAAAAACACAATCAAAATGATTGTGTTTAAAAAACCCATACAACATCAGAAATTAAAATTCAGAACTCCTTAAAGTTAACTTACTTTCCATGACGTCCAAGGATGTCCTATGAACAGCTTACACTCTTTTGTGCTGTTATTACTTTCAGCCCGCCACTTTCTGAAAGAAAACCTCCATTGTTTTTAAAAACACGTTACATGCAATAAATGACTTCTTGCTCTCTACCACTATTTTCCACAAGGCCAAATCTAGTCAGAGATAGTTATAACTCTTGGATTTCTTGTAAGCCAATCCCATCATTTGGCATTTCCGCAACTTTCACAATTAAAATGCTGAAGATAATTTTCACAATCCTGGAATAGTAATATCTTCCCCTTCTTGCTCAGTCATGTTCTACATTTCCTATGACACTGATACTGCTTAATATGAAGCAGACTTACACTACCTCTATGAGTACTACAATTATTTAATTCTCTACATCACTTTTAGTCACAAAGCAATGTAAAACAGTAGACAGCATTGCAGACTTACATTCCCTCTACTCCATGTTTTGATTGGCTGCTTCAATTAGCTTATGAAAAGAAACAGTTTTTCTGAACTCATTCAAAGTGCACATACATCTCCATGATGTCCAATCCTATGATTAGAAGTTATGTCTCTGAACTACACTTATCCTCAAGGCCAAATTGTGTAGGAGCCATTAGAACTTCTTGAAATTCCACAGAGCACATCCCGAGATTATTTCCCTACAATTTTGGTTTTAAAAACACCAGGTAAGAGTTTTTAAGGTCATACGGCAATTTTTTTTTGAAAATTAAAACAGAATCATTGCAGAATGACCAGCCATTTCTAGACTTTAAATAAGCTGTGTAATGTCCTGATGATATTGAAGGGCCGTCATGATATATAATTGCTGTAGTTACAAAAGTCCTTCCTGATATTGACAACTGCGAAGCTACAATTTTTTTTATTAAAGTTGTCAATTTTGTTCCATCAGGCCTACATCGTTGGAACATTAAAATGACGTACTGGCCATATGTTCGTATAAATAATGTGGACATCATTTCAGATTTACATTGGCTACACTCCATGTTGTGATTAGCAGCTTTTACTAGCTTATTAAAGGAGACTGATTTACTGTCTGGCAAAGTTAAATATATAAATCTTTCTGAGTCTACACTAGTAGTACTTGATACCATACAGTTCTCGCAGTCATGCTGCCATTGATAAGAAAGCCCAAACAGCTGATCTACATCTACACCTTCAGCATGCAATACATCAAGCATATACATTAAAAACTCCTGACAATCTTGCTGAATATTTTGAGAGAATTGTGTTTGGCCTGAACATCTATCTAACAGATTTCTAATTTCAGACACACTTTCTATGTTTCTTCTATCAGTGGTACATTTCTCTAACACAGAATTTAACAAACTGCAAAATCTTTGATCAGAATTGACCACAATCTCTTCTTTTACATTTTTTAGAGAAAACAAAACATTAATTACTACATTAGCATAGCAGTTGACACCAGAACTGTTTTCAAACTGAAAACCAACAACATCTTCAACAGAATCCTCTTTGTTTCTGCTTGTAATTTTAGGTTCATTCACTTTTTGTCTTTTTGCTACAACCTCCCCAGTATTGTTCTCATTTCTTCGTTTCCGGCCTACCAGACGTTTCTCAAACAAAGGAAACTGAGGCAAATGTGGCGCATACTCTCTTCTTAACCTATTGTATTCCTTAACACAATCTAGATCTGCACAAATGTTTCTGACATCACACTCAATCAAGTACAATCCCGATAAAGTTCTAACTCGTGACAATGCCACATATGCCATACCCTCCTTGAACACAGAACTGCCAATATTCACCAATGCAGTGTCTACACTTAAACCTTGCGATTTATGAATTGTCACCGCATATGCCAAGCAAACAGGGAACTGCTTACGGCGAACATATAAGTCTTTTACAAGCAAAAATCTAGCAGAACAACGAGCAATTAGCTGTACTTCCTCAATGCCATCAAATTTAATTTTTAAAAATTCAATTCCATCTCTATTTCTGTATTTCACAAAATCAACAACATTACCCATAGATCCATTTACCAGACCTCTTTCAACATGTAAATTCCTTCTTAAAATTATACGGCAGTTCAAGCACACATTGAGAGTCTTTTCAAAACCTGCAGTTTTAGATATACTCTTCTCTAATGAATCCAATTTTGTTTTCAGATTCTCAGACAAAATAATTGTTGATCCCATATGCTCTACTCTATCAATAGCTTCCACTTTCACAATCTCTTGCTTTTCTAAATGCAACATTTTGTTGTTAAATTTGGCACATTCTGCAAGAGTTGGCATCAAACATATTCCAGATTTCTTATCAGTAATTTTCTGAAAAATATTCTCAGGCACAACATCTTGTTCTGGATATAAATTTGACAGTAATCGTGCATGTAAAGCTTCTTTCCCATGCTCGGTCACTTTTCCAATTCTAACATCTTGTAGAATAGTCTTGTAAACTTCATCCTTTGCCTGACGCATATTTTCATGCAGTTCAGCATAATTGAAGTTTAACCATATATTGACGTTGCCAATGCTGCCTAGGCACTTCCTGGTATCTTCATGCGTGAGCATTTTGAACACAGGTTGCCCTTTCACTGGTGTCAGCTGCAGAAGATCTCCGAAAACAATGATGTGTTTGCCACCAAATAACACATCATACTCTGTTTTGAGAACTTCTTGCATCCTCAAATGCACAAAGGCAAGCATGACATTGGAAACCATGCTTACTTCGTCAATGATAAGAAGTTTCATTTTCCTCAAGATTCTTGAAACTTCAAAACAAGCATCTCCAGATAGCTTGTGATATTCTAATTTGTTGTCATGCTCCACTGGCAGCATCAGTAAACGATGTAAAGTAATCCCTTTAATATTATGTGCTGCCAGTCCAGTTGGAGCAGTGACAACACAAGACAGCGATGACTCTGTCCTTTCCTGCAAATAGCATGAAATTGCTTTAATGAGGAAACTTTTTCCAGTTCCCGCTTCTCCACTCACGTACAGTCGGACAGGCTTCAACGACGTACATGAGCACTCTTTCTTATCATGACTTAATCCATGATCAATTTGCATGGTAACTTCGTCATATATTTTCCTCTGCTCAACGTTAAGTTGCTTTTCCAACTCTTCTAAGTTAACCGCATCCTCTTGAGCATGTGCCATGGCTCTTTCCACTTCATTCATAGCAGTGGCAGCTTCATTTTCAATAAGAGGTCCTCCTAGTGGATCCTGACTCAATGAAGCAGAACTCTGACTGTCCTGAGAACTGTCTCTGGCAATCTCGGCTGCAATCGTTGCTTCCTGCTCAATTTCCGCATTCAACATTTCTACATATTTGGGAAAAGCAGGACATTCTATGGTCTCCTTGGCGGCATTGAAAGAGTCTTCGTAACAGAGGAAATCTCCAAGCAGTTCCTCTTCTGCACGCCAAGGCTTGAAAAGTTGCAAAAGTGCTAAATAGAAAAACTCCTTTTTTTCAGGAGATTCGCCACTCAATTTTCGATGGTTTATCAAGTGGCATTTTCTTTGCTTGACCAGACATCCCTCACTTCCTATTACAGCATACACTCCTTTCTCAGTATCTTCTTTGATGTTCCTCTTGAACATGTAATTTTGCAGAACCTCATACAGACAAACATTCTCTAGGTGACTGCTTCGATTTGGATAATATGTATCCAACATGTTTGTCTTCAAAATGTCGGTACTGTTTGGCTCCTTTTCCGCCAAATACTCAATTTCCCGCACAGGTTTGAGAACTCGATTACGCGTTGCAGCAAGACCAAGACTCGCCCAAACGATACTCCTGGACTTGGCATAGAGACTTGCTGAAGACAACCGGTCAGAACATTCGTACGCTCCGATTTCTCGATGCGACAACATCTTCAGACTGAAACTGTACAACTTCTTGCTGAGGCTCTTTTCATGGGAAATGTCCTCCCACATATCCTTCAATTCTGTCTTCTCTTTTTTGGTGATGTAAGACGTCACATACCGAGCCACAGCCATACAGTTATCAGCCACAAACTGTATATCCATGTTAGCATTCCACATGGACAAAATCACCGGGTTGTAGTCGTTGATGTACTTGGACTCTTCGTTCCTCTTCAAATTGTAAGTGTTTTTAGGTGATTTCTTCATCACATTATGTCGCAGCGAAGACATCAAACTGTTTACTCTTCCTTTAGAAATCACCGGTCGTGGAAAGCCGAAACGACATTTGGTGTAGAACTTGTCTTTGTTTCGGAATTTACGTCGGCAGTACTTTCCACATCGATGGCTTTGGAAACGCAGAACTTTTTCTCTTAGGCTTTTCTTCTCCTTTGCGTTTGGAACAGCACACGTAGAATACTGTTGGATGAAACTCATCACTGAGTCTTCTGGATCCGTTCCAAATTTAGGTGCATCCTTGATCCACAGCAACATATGTATATGAGGAGCACCTCTTGCTTGGTACTCCTTTCTCCAGAAGAAATCCAACACCTCTCCAAGAGGTGGATTCTTCTTATTCATGATGAAAGACATCATAGCTTCAAATCTATGATTGAAGTACCTACATACATTGACTGGATCCAAAGAGCACAGTTCTCCGGGTGTCTTGAATTCGATGTTATCTACGTTAGCATTTGCCTCTCGTAGAAATTCAAGTAAGTCTTCCCAGCCATACTCGGCACAGCTCAGAGTGAGGAACCATGTGGGAGTACCTAAGTTCCTCAGCATACATTTTAAATCACCATGACGACGGTACCAGTACTCATTAGTACCACGCTGACACGCCATGAGATTAATCAGGTGAGAATCCAAAATACTATCTTGGACATTGACTTTATCCATAAAGTCACTTGCCGAGATGTTTTGCATGTGTATACCACTTTTCAAGATGTGGTTCACTGCATATGACAGTCCAGACAGATCGCTTTCAAACAGGAGATGAAACAAATAGGGAATGCATTTTCGAAACCTAGCATCTCCTGCATACAATCGCAAAGTCCGGTATTCAGAAGCAGGAATTTGATGAGGTCGCTCATCATATCTTCCTCCCTGACCTGTTGGAAAAAGCTGTGGGAAACACCGAGCT
This sequence comes from Lissotriton helveticus, assembly GCF_964261635.1. Classification (NCBI taxonomy): domain Eukaryota; kingdom Metazoa; phylum Chordata; class Amphibia; order Caudata; family Salamandridae; genus Lissotriton; species Lissotriton helveticus. The sequence goes on along the minus strand of NC_136061.1, from coordinate 1,186,132,964 downwards.
TCCAAACTTTCCTCCCAAACACTAATGGGACTCCCTTTGGCTTGTTTCATTTGAAACAACTCAATAGCATTCCCCATGACTTCCTTGGAATGCAAAGGATGAACACTATAATGTTCATATATTTCTTCACTAGTAGAGGTTTCTACTTTCTCAATTTGACCAGCACACAAATCGCTATCCTCTTCCTCACTTACTTCCTCTTCTGCAACATATACATTCTTATAGTATTTATTATTTTTTTTCAAATACAATGTTGCCTTTTTAACTTTCCTAACATCTACTAAATCTTGCCATATTTTCTTATTCTTTGTCGGAACCCCATTAACTAAGATAACCAGAGGTTCCTCTTCCACTTTTTCTACTCCAATTGTGTTAATGTTTTTCTTGAAATCTAGAGGCAAATAAACAACTCTTCCCTTTAATCCTCTCTGTAAATCTGATGGAGGCAATTTCCCTGTCTTTGGCTCCATTCTTACAATAGCCTGAAAGGGATGGATACTTTGAATCAAAATAGATTCATAAGTATTTAAGTCCTTCAATTCAGAAGGAATCTCAACCAATTCCAGATTATTATGAACTGCTCTAGCAGGCATCTGGTTTTGTTTTAATTTGTTACAACAATAAGTACACACACGTTGATCCAATCCCAAATCAAAACAATTTTCTACCATCAAGTATGTTGCAAAATCCTTCCATTCACTATTATTTTCCCTTTCACTTTTTGCATATAAATCCACTAACTTAGTCTGATTCTTATAAAAAGTGCGTCTACAACACACACAAGTGAAATTAGGCCTCTCACTTGATTTCATGTCAAACGTCGCAATTTCCCTCTGGAAATTATCTGTACTGGAAACATGTACACTATCTTCCAAATGACCCTCTACTTCTTGCTCAATTTCAACATTCTCCTCTTTACTTCCAAAGTAACAAAACTCAATTTCTTCACATATATTCTTCACATCTATTTCAGAACCATGCAAAAGAGCAGCGCATAATTGTTTCAGCATAATTGCTGGACTCTTAGCATAATACAACATTCTAACTAACTTCCTCACTTTGTTATGATGCACTGCTAGCATCCTGAAATGATGAAAAGCACTCTGGCATACTCTCCTGGAAAGACAAGCCAGTGAATGACCATGCAAACCTGTCACTTCTCTTACTCTGCAAGGATCTAATTCTTGCAACAACCTCATTTTCTGCTTCAAACTTTTTTTGTTAAATGACCGTACAAAATCACAAAGCAAATTGATGGAATCCTGTCGCACACTGCAAATACTACTACACTTCCAGGTGTACACAGGACCCTTAGCACGTCTTCCTAAAACCTCATTACCTAACAACTCTTCTGCCTCTGTTGTCACAAGTTTTTCTTTTTCAACTGGACAACCATCTTTCACTTCATAAGCACGACCACTGATGTCAACTGCATGCACCAAATCATTATCCTGGAAATAACTCTCTTCATTAAAAAATGCCTCACAGCTTGAACTATGTATCCATTCTCCAGAAAAAACTTCACAAAAATTACTACGATTAACTATTCTCTTCCATCTACTATTTCTTTTGAAATCAAAAATTGCCTTGTTTAGCTTCCTAATTCTATTGATTATCAAAATAAATAACTTACGTTTAATTTCAAATGCCTGATCAATAACTTTCTCAACTTTTTTTTTTCTCTTATAAAAAACTAATTTCTGTTGACCTTTCTTAATATTTTTTAACAAATTGCCAATTATCCTGTTACGGAACATTCGTTTACGAATCTCCCTAAACTGTTGTTTCCTTCTACTATCATGCACAGATTTATCTCTTGCTCTAGCAGTAACATTTTCATTTGTCCTTTTCTTTCCATTTGATTTACTTCTCGTGTTATGGATTGAAACATTTTCTGTACTAATATTTTTTTTATTAGAAATATTTCTTATGAAATATTTAGAGCTCTTACCCGGTGCTTTCTTCATGGCTTGAGAAATCTTTTTGTTAGAGGACTGCTGCGTTTTTTTTTTCTCCTGCTGTCTTTGACGTTTTGCAGCCTTTATCTCTCTTATTTTTGTAGGCATATTTAAATCTTGAAATGATCTGCAGTTGAATCTGAGGAAAAATATAATAAAAAATGTTAATAAACATTATTATCAAACAGTAAATCAGTAATAGTGATCAAAAACATAACACACTACTTACAATCAGATAGGAGAAAGCTGCGTCAAAACCCTGCGCCTGCTTGAAGCTGGCATAGGTCTTGACGCAGCATTGTAGAGATGGGGGACCCCTGAGCCTTGCTGGAGCTGCATCGCACTTGCGATACAACTCCAGCAATGCGCCACCTTTACGGCACAGATGCGTCACGCATCTGTGCCGTTTTTGCCCCATGCTGCGCCGCATTGTAAATGCAGCACAACATGGGTGGCGGAACAGTGGCGCTGGATGACTGTCACATCCCTGGTGATGCGCCACTCATCATAAATCTATCCCTAAGCTTCTTATCTTGTTACAGATGAACTGCCATATGTATCATCAAAATATTTTACATTTTCTAAATAGCGAATTTTAAGGAATAAATAGCGATTCTTTACCATTCCTAATTTGCGATGAGCAAATTGTTAATTGCAAGTTACCCATTCATTTCCATGGCCTAGGAGGCTAATATGAATGAAGGTTTAATTTGCGATTAGCAATTTGCTCATCACAAAGTAGGAATTTTTCCAAGGGTGCAGGGGTGTCTCAAGAACACCCTGCTGCACCCCTGAAAAAGAAATTTAGGGGCATATGGCACACATACATGCCTTAAGGGCATGTGTTGGCGTCATATGGCACCTTTTGTTTTTTTGAAAAAAACTTTTTGAAAAGAATTCACAAATTACCACTAATTTACCACAATAGTTTCCAAATCCTTAATGTCATTTTTTACATAGTTTTTGTTTGATACATTGCATTTAAGTAGTCACAAAATTTACAAATGCTTCAGTGCAATCGCAAAATAAGGAATAGCAAATTTTGCTACTCCTTATTTTGCATCAAAGTTGTTTGATACATACCATTTGTCTAATTAACATTCGCAAAGGCCGAAATTCATAGAATTTTGATCTTTGCAAATGCTAATTAGCTTGATACATATGGCCCCAAGTGAGGCCTGTCTTGCGACATGGTGCATCTTTTGCATTACTGCTGATTGGGTTTTATGTGGTACGTTTTTTTTTTACACCATGACATATCTGCCTAAATGCATCAATTTTTAATGTTGTCACCTCATAGCAAATATTATGCACCACCGCTGCATCATAAAAGTGACGCACAGTGGCAGAAAAAAGGCATACACCTATCATAAATCTATCCCTAGCATTTTAAATGATTAATCCAGGATGACAATAAAGTGTGTCCTATCCAGAGGTTTGTTTAAGGTGAGGCCTACTCAGGATTGCAGATTAAAGTTACGCTTGATGAAGAATACAGAGGAGATAATACATATAAAGGACTACCAATGAAGTAAGTAATGTGCACTTTATTGCGCCAGTCATCATAAATGTATCCCTAAGCTTCTTATCTTGTTACAGATGAACCACCATATGTACCATCAAACTATTTTGCATTTCCTAAATAGCAAATTTTAAGGAATAAATAGCAATTCTTTACTATTCCTAATTTGCAATGAGCAAATTGCTAATTGCAAATTACCCATTCATTTCCATGGGCTAGGAGGCTCATAGGAATTAATGTTGCAATTTGTGATTAGCAATTAGCTCATCACAAAATAGAATTTTTTTCAAGCGTGCAGGGGTATCTCAAGAACACCCTGCTGCACCCCTGAAAAAGAAATTTGGGAGCACATGGCACACCTACATGCCCTAATGGCATGTATGGGCGTCATATGGGACCTTTTTTTTTTTAAAAAAAATGCTTTTTGAAAAGAATTTGCAAATTACCACAAACTAGAAGTTGGTGGTAGTTTCCAAATCCTTAATATCATTTTTTACTTATTTTTTTTTGGATACATTGCATTTAAGGAATCACAAATTTTGAATTATTGACATTTTAAGTAATTTCCACATGTGCAGTGTTTTCAAAATATAATTTGAAAATCATTTTTGTGGAAAAGTAATGGTTTGCAAATTTATGACAAGGACATAATGGTGTATGCTTCTCTATAAGGCATTTCAGTATCTCTAATGTCATTTTTCCCATATTACATTATAAGACCTTTCCCCATGAAGCACATTCCTTGTAAATATGCTCCCACCTGTGCATTGCAAATTTAGATTTTGACTGTTTCAGACACATAGCCATGTTGAAAGTGACCCAAAAAAATTGCAAACGTTTTAAAATAACACATTCATGTGTCTTAAGGACATTTTAAGTCATTTCCCCATGGACAATGTTTTCTAAGTGGCACAAAAGAGGTATACACCTATCATAAATCTGTCCCTAGCATTTTAAATGATTAATTCAGGATGACAATAAGATGTGGCCTATCCAGAGGTTTGTTTAAGGTGAGGCCTACTCAGGATTGCAGATTAAAGTTACGCTTGATGAAGAATACAGAGGAGATAATTTATTGTAAAGGCCTACCAATGAAGTAAGTGATTTCTACTTCATTGCGCCAGTCATCATAAATGTATCCATAAGCTTCTTATCTTGTTAGACATCAACCGCCATATGTATCATATAACTATTTTGCATTTCCAAAAAAGCGAATTTTAAGGAATAAATAGCGATTCTTTACCATTCCAAATTTGCTTTGAGAAAATTGCTAATTGCAAATTACCCATTCATTTCCATGGGCTACGAGGCTCATATAAATGAAGGTGCAATTTGCGATTAACAATTTGCTCATCACAAATTAGGAATTTATTCCAAAGGTGCAGGGGTGTCTCAAGAACACCCTGCTGCAACCCTAAAAAAGAAATTTGGGGGCATATGGCGCACATAAATTTTAACAACATTCCTTTACCTCAAAAACGATTTTCAAATCATAACTTCAAAACACTACACATGGGAAAATTACTTAAATTGTCCTTAAGACACATAAAAGCGTTTTTTGATTGGCTTTCCTGCATGGTAGGGTCACTTTTAACATGGCTATGTAACACAAACATTCAAAATCAAAATTTTCCATGTACAGGTGGGAGCATATTTACAAGCAATTTGCACCACAAAGAAAGGTCTGACATTAAAATGGGAAAAATAACATCAGGGACAGTCAATTGCCTTATAAAGAACCATACACCATTATGTCCTTCTCATGAATTTAAAAACAATTCCTTTTTCCCAAAAACGATTTTCAAATCATAATTTCAAAACACTGGACATGAGAAAATGACTTAAAATGTCATTGAAACACATGAAAGCGTTTTTTGATTGGCTTTCCTGCATGGTTGGGTCACTTTTATCATGGCTATGTAACACAAACATTGAAAATTAAAATTTTCCATGCACATGTAAGAGCATATTTACAAAAAATTTGCGCCACAGAGAAAGGTCTTACACTAAAATGAGAAAAATAACATCAGGAACAGTCAATTGCCTTATAAAGAACCATACACCATTATGTCCTTGTCATGATTTTATAAACAATTCCTTTTCCCCAAAAACGATTTTAAAATCATAATTTCTAAACACTGCACATGGGAAAATGACTTAAAATGTCATTAAAACACATGAAAGCGTTTTTTGATTGCCTTCCCAGCATGGTTTGGTCACTTTTAACATGGCTATTTAACACAAACATTCAAAATCTAAATTTTCCATGCACATGTGAGAGCATATTTACAAGCAATTTGCGCCACAGAGAAAGGTCTTACACTAAAATGAGAAAAATAACATCAGGGACAGTCAATTGCCTTATAAAGAACCATACACCATTATATCCTTGTCATGAATTTAAAAACAATTCCTTTTCCACAAAAACGATTTTCAAATCATAATTTCTAAACACTGCACATCAGAAAATGACTTAAAATGTCATTAAAACACATGAAATCAGGAGGAGCTTGGCGGGCATCCGAGATGGCCGCTTGAGCACAGCGCTCTCCGGACCCTCGCCGCTCCCGACATTTTATCCTGGCTGAATCCTGATTTCTTGCAAGAATTCGTGTAGGGGACGTTTGGCTGATTACCCTGGCACTTTTCAGAAATCGATTTGGATCTCGTATTCCTGAGATATGGTGCTCTGAACTTTTGGGCTCCGCCCTTGAGGTGCGCCCGGGACGGGGTGCGGTACTGTAGCCGTCCTGCAATTGAACAACAACGGCAGGAGATCTGGCCTTGTGGGTCCCCCCTTCCTAAGTTTCGGTTTCGATTCCGTTCTGACTTGGGCCACGGACGTGGATGTCGTGTTGCGACTGAGACTTGGAGGCAGATCGGCTGTTGGGCTTTCATGTGACCTATTTGCGGGCTTGGCGACCTCTACCCGAGTTGTGCCCCCTTTTTCTGTACTTTTGATCCTGTACTTTGGGTGTCGGGCCCGTCGAACCTGGTGGCTTGTCCTGTGACGCATCTTCAAAATGGCGGGCAGAGGGGACAGAGAGACGCGCAAGACAAAAACACCTCTGCGCGGAGCTCCAGTTCAATCAAATGTCATGGACCGTTATACCCATTCTAAGGGGTCCCCCGGAGCTGCCCTGCCTGGTTCTAGTATAGCGTCCGAACGAATTTTGGAAGAGTCGGCGGAGCCCTCCCTACAGGATATCATGGGCGCCATCTCGGGCGTGAGGGAATCCATCGGCCTGCAGTACGAGGCCTTGGCCCACAAACTTGACACCGTGGCTATTGAGGTGAATCTGATTCGTGCTGATCTCGGCAAGACGAATGAGAGGGTACAATCACTGGATATTAAATCCTCTAGCCTTACGAATGACGTCTCGGAGCTCCAAACAGAGATTGGAAATCTCCGTCGGGGGAACGACTTCATGACCCGTCGCCTGGAGGACTTTGAAAATAGGGCGCGTCGCTGCAATGTTCGCCTGGTTGGTGTACCGGAAAACCCTGAACCCCACTCGGTGGATCTCCTGGTTGAGGATCTGGTCTTGAATCATTTGGCCCCTTCTGGTCTCACAAAATTTTTCACGGTGGAACGTGCACATCGTGTTCCAGGGGGCAAAGTCAAGCCGGGAGCCCCGCCGAGACCCATTGTAGCGAAGCTTTTTCATTATAGAGACCGGGACGCTATCCTGCAGGCCTCGCGGGTGAAGGGCCCGGTGGCCTTTGAGAATGCTACGGTGAACTTTTACCCGGACTTTTCCCAACAGGTTCAGAGACAACGTATGGAGTTTCGTGGTGCCAAGAAACGTCTCCGGGATCGGGGCCTACGTTACGCCATGCTCTTTCCCACTAGACTCCGGGTTGAATACAATGAACGTACCCTTTTCTTTGATCGGCCAGATGCTGTTAATGACTGGCTGGACTCATTGCCTGACCGTCCTCCTGAGACAGACTCCGCCGCTCACCCTGGTGGTGCCGAAGGTGGTGTGGAGATCTAACTGTTCGGCTCTTATGTCTGATTTTGAATACATTCCCAGGGGTGTTGGCCGGCGTCCCTCTACATTGTGATCACTCTGTCTTTCGTTTGTTATTTTTGTTCTTGCTGAGGTCGGGGGGTGGATGGAACGGAGACCTTTCCTCCTCCGGGGTCTTTGTGTAGAATAGGGGTTCTTGGGCGACAGGCACACTGCAGGTTGGGGTGGCTCTTTAGCTTTTTGCAGGGGTGCAGGGTGGGGGGTGTTTCTCTTCAGTTTGGGGGTGGGGGGTTGGGAAGTTTTTTCTTTTCTGTGTGTTGTTTTCAAGGCGAGTTGCTCCTGTGTTTGCTGCTGTTTCTGATGTCTAGCTCATGGACGAGGGGTCTTGGCTCGGGCGGATGGGATGGGGGGTAGAGGGTTGAAATTTCTTTCCTGGAACGTTAATGGCCTGGGAGATCGTATTAAGCGCAGTGTGGTCTTAAAATGTATACGACGTTTGTCACCGGACATTGTTTTCATGCAAGAAACCCATTTGATTGGTAATGTTTGTTATGCAATGAATAGATGGGGCTACCGCCTTGTGGCGCACTCGGGGTTCACCTCCGGATCTAGGGGTGTGGGTATTCTTGTTCGAACCTCCCTCCCCCTGGCTATCGATGAGGTGATTCATGATGACCGTGGGAGATATACTGTCCTGGTGGGTAGATATGAAGGCCGCACCCTATCTCTCTTCAATGTTTATGTTCCCCCGGATTTGCAGGCCTCTACTTTTACTGACTTGGGCCGTGTTTTGTTAGATCTCCCTGATGGCACTCTCTTCCTTGCCGGTGATTTTAATTCGGTGCTTTCCGGCCTTCACGATCGCCATCCCCCTAGAGATACCCCGCAGGCTCAGCAGTGGTTGGGTGGGTTTTTAGATACCTTTGGCCTTGTGGACTGCTGGCGACTGTTGCATCCTACTCAGCTCCAATACACCTTCCATTCTGGGGCCCATGGCAGTCTGTCCCGGCTGGATTATTTCCTGATGCCCGCAGCCCAATCATCGGCGGTTCGCGAGATTTTACATTTGCCGAGGGGTATTTCTGATCACTCGCCGCTCTGGCTTCGTTTTGAGGTTGGGGTAGAGGCGGCGGGCCGAGTGGCTCCCATTAACCCTTGGTATCTTTCCTCCCCCGAGACTCGTACCCTCTTGCTCAAGTCCATGGATGCATATTTCCTGGAAAATGAGGGGTCGGTCTCTTCGGCTGTATCCCTGTGGGAAGCTTTTAAAACTGTGATTCGTGGTCAGGCCCTTTCCTTGATTGTTGAAGCTAAGAGGGCAGGGAGGAAGGAGGTGGTGGACCTTGAGGGGGAGATCTCTGCTTTGGAGGACGAGTTGGAATCTGGTGTCACGCCTGAGAAACTCCATGCCCTGGGTCTAAAACAGTTTGCATATAAATCTCTGGTCACTGACGCTGCAAAGGTGATGTTTCGTGAACAGCAGGGCAGATTGTACGATGTGGGTGACAAGGCGGGCAAACTCCTAGCGTGGTTGGACAAGAAAGAAAGAGTTAATCGTGTGGTGCCCGTGATTCAGTCTGCGAGTGGTGAGAATGTGATTGATCCGACCGCCATTGTTGATCGTTTCGCGGAATATTTCCGTGTGGTATATGCTCCCGTGTCTGTGAGGGATGTTGCTGACTCCCGCCTTCTTCTGCGTGATATCTCTTTGCCCTGTGTCACCGACTTGGACCGTATTGCTTTGGACTCCCCTTTTACGAATGATGAGATAGCCAATGCAGTTCGATCGCTCCGTTCGGGCAAAGCACTGGGCCCGAACGGTTTGCCTATTGAGTTGTACAAATTACGCCCCGATAAGGTGGCGCCGTATCTCCGCGCCATGTTTCTAGAATCTCGTGAGCGGAACATACTTCCTTATGATCAGCGTCTGGCGACGATCGTCGTCATTCCCAAAGAGGGTAAACCGCGTGACCTCTGTTCCTCGTATAGGCCCATATCCCTATTAAATGTTGAACCTAAGGTGTTGGCTAAACTTTTGGCGACCCGTCTCCTTTCGGTTCTTGGGGAGTTGGTCCATCCGGATCAATCTGGCTTTATCCCGCATCGCAACACTGCTCTGAATTTACGTCGCCTTCACGGCGCGCTGGCGAGGGCGGGGCTTTTGACTGAACCGGCCATTTTGGCGTCCCTGGATGCCTCGATGGCCTTTGATACTGTGGAGTGGCCCTATTTATGGGCAACACTTGAGAAATTTGGATTCGGGTGCGAGTTTATTAGCTGGGTTAGGTTGTTGTACGCGGAACCTCTGGCGCAAGTTGTAGTGAACGGTAGAGTGTCGGCCCCCTTCTCCTTGGGCAGGGGTACCCGTCAGGGTTGCCCCTTGTCCCCTCTTTTGTTTGCGCTCGCTCTTGAACCGTTGGCGGCCTGGCTCCGTTGGGAACCGTCCCTTAAAGGTATTCGTTGGGCCCCGGACTTCGAAGACCGCGTCTCGCTTTATGCGGACGACATCCTCTTGTATCTTACTTCTCCTCGCAAGTCTTTATCTGTCTTATTTGACGTTCTTGCGTCCTTTGGCGCTAACTCAGGCCTCGTCATCAACTGGTCTAAATCCTGTGTATACGTTTTGTCTGGTATCTTGCCTCCGTTGCCGAGTAGACTTCCTCTTCAGGTGGTCCGGGATGGTTTCAAATACTTGGGGGTTTTCGTTACCTTGGACCCGTCCCTTCGTTTTGATCGTAATCTCCTTCCCCCGTTGCTTAGGCTCCGTTTGGACGTTGCCCGCTGGCGCAAACTTCCCCTGTCTCCACTGGGTCGGGCGGCCCTGTTTAAGATGATGTCACTACCGCGGTTTCTCTACGCTCTCCAGAATTATTATGATCCTATCCCCAAGACCTATTTTCGGGAGATTGAGAGCCTCCAGAGGCAACTTATTTGGGATGGGCGACCGCGCATTGCTCTCGCGAAACTTTCCATCCCGTGGTACGATGGGGGCATGGCGCTCCCCGATATTAAGAGATACTACTGGGCTTCCCATCTGTCCGCTATTAATCACGCTATGTTCTCTCCGGGTCGTAATCCGGCGTTTGAGATGGATAAACTTCAGCTTCCGGGAGGTGACTTTAATAGAGTGCTCTATTCTCGCTCCGCTGGGCGCCATCTTGTGGGACCTACTTTGACTGCTTTGACAGTGTGGCGTGCTGCGAATGTGAGCCTGGGCTGGGAGGATCGCTTGACGTTGGCGACGCCGCTTTATGCTTCGGAACGTCTGGGCGGTCTTTGGTCTTCCAAGGGTTTTAACCGTTGGGACTTGATTGGGATCTCTAAAGTGGGGGATGTATATTCTAAGGGTTCTGTGCGCCCGTTTCAGGCCCTCCAGGCTGACTACGGCCTGAGTAGTCGGGAATTCTTTCGTTATTTACAGGTCAGGCACGCTTTGGTTTCGGTGTTTGCTCCTGGTGAGATTCCGCCTGACTCTTCCCCACTTGAAGACCGTATCCTTGACGAACATCTTCCTGATAGCACTATCTCCCTGATCTATAAAAAGTTGATTAACAATCGGACTGACTTATTGGCCCGACTTCGGGAACAGTGGATGGGAGATGGGTTGGAACTTGATGATGAGGATTGGCAATCGGCCCTCTCCTCTCCGAAGGAGGTGGCTATACCGGCTCGACTCCGTCTGGTCCAATTGAAGATCCTTCATCGGGTGTACGTGACGGGACCGCGACTGATGGTGATGGGCTTTTCCTCCGATGGACTGTGTAAGCGTGGATGTGGTGTGCGTGCTACTTTCCTGCATATTCTTTGGGAGTGCCCGATGGTGGCTGCTTATTGGGTGGCCGTGCTTGATCTGATGACTGTGGTGACAGGGATATCCTTGCGACCGGAACCTCATCGCTGTCTTTTGAATGTTTGGGAGCCCACGGACTATTCGGTGGCACAGACTAGATGGGCCACCCTGGGCTATATGATTGCGAAGCGAGATATTGCGCAACTCTGGGGGGCCTCCAGGCCCCCTGCCCTCTCGCAATGGGAGGATAATATGAATTGGTCCATGTTCCGTGAGAAAACTGTCTATGTGGCAAGGGGTAGACCCAGGGCATGGGTGAAGGTGTGGGGTCAATGGAACGAATACCGTGGCGACATTTGTACTCCTCCCCTTGTGGACACTATCGAGATTACCCTATCTCCTTAGGCTAGCGTTCCCGGAATCTTCATATAGGGACTGAGCTGGTGTCTCCGGCTCTTCCCCCCTTCTTCTTCCTGATCTCTGCCCCCCTCCCCCCCCCCCACTCCATACTCCTTAGTGCTTAGGATATTACTACTGCACTTCCGCTGCTGTCCCCCCCTTGCGTCCCTTGGGCTGACCTTCAGTGATACACTCTCGCCTTTCTGTATGTTTGTTCTTTCATATATATAAAACCTGTTTTGGTCCTGTATATAATGTGGAGTATTGCATTGTTGATTGACGGTTACCTCTGCGGGCATATGTGATATGTGTCTACTCCTTTTTAGCGGCTGGCCCGTGTGGTTGTAGGCCCATCCTTGTACATTTCTGCTTGCTCAAATAAAGGTTTTTATAAAAAAAAAAAAAAAAAAAAAAAAAAAAAAAAAAAAAAAAACACATGAAATCATTTTTTGATTGGCTTTCCAGCATGGTTGGGTCACTTTTAACATGGCTATGTAACACAAACATTCAAAATCAAAATTTTCCATGCACATGTGAGAGCATATTTACAAGCAATTTGCGCCACATAAATCATAATTTTCTCCTTAAAGCACACTATTCTCTATCTAAAGTAAAGAAATATTTTCTCACCTTAGCAAATACTTTGAGTTTGAAAACAGTCTCAGAAACACACCAATTTGTCTTCAGCAGAGCAAAAGGTATGCACTCCAGAGTCTGCAGCTATCAAAAGCACAGAAATGCTGTAATTCTTCACACATATTTCTCATGTCACCCAATCAAAACTCTTCCCTCACTTTTTTTCAAATGAAAACCCTTCCCCCTCTGCCCTTTCTGCCTATTTTCCATAGCAACCACCTCTTGGAGAAACTCTGGTGTTTGCAAGTTCACACAACAATGTTGCAATTGAACTCTGAACTCTCAGTGCACCTGCATATCCAGTGCTTTCTTTCATTTAATGATTTTTTATTGACCACTCAAAATACATCTTTCAAACAACACATCTGTACACCCTAACTTTCTGTTTTCATCAATCAAAATCCACCAATCACTGTTACTGCTTCATGAACACAGAAACTCCACAGTTTTTTTCATTTCAAACTCTCATTTTTTCAACTGCCATTTCATTGCCACACTTCATCTGACTGCAGGAGAACCTTCTCTCACCATGTTTTCTGTCTGGATTGTTGGTCATAGTTATATTCACTGGGCTCAAAGGTACGTTGAAAGCAGGAATTTACCTAACCTCAATTTACAAGATGTGGAAATTAAGTGGTTTGGCCACAGAGGATTAAAATGTCACCAATTGATACCATTGGTGAAAACCTTTATGCATTTGCCAAAACCTGACCTGTTAATTGTGCACTGTGGAGGTAATGACTTGGGCACTTTGACTGGTGTAGGTCTGGAAATGCTTTTAAAGGACACCTTTGAGCAATTGATGGCACTTTTTCCTCAGACTGCCTTGGTATATTCAAATATATGCCAAAGACAGAAATGGAGGTGGTCAAACCAATTTTGTCCACAAATTGAGAAGTCGAGGAAGCATGTAAACAAATCTGTTTCAGCTTACATGAGAGACCATGGAATGGGCTCCCTGTACAACAATAACTTGCGTTACTACATGCAAGATATCTACAGAGGAGATGGAGTTCACTTCTCAGATGAGGGCAACAGAATTTTCACTCTGAATTTAAAAATGTGCATTGGTACCTACTTATAAGTACCTAAATGTACCATAAACCCAAAAGCTCTTCTCAGAGCTACCCTACATCTAATCACTCACAATTATTATTTTACTCTAACTTTTTTCACTAATTTTCAACAAAGTACACTCCCTGGGGCGCTACCCGGTACGCGTACCGGGAGCTAACCTCGCGAAATCTTTTAAAAAAATGTTTTTTTTTCGCACATATAAACCTCCTCAGCCACCCTCAGAAAACCTAGGGGGTCAAGATAAGTCTACCGTGCCCCCTTCTACCCATTCTGAACATTATTTGCCCTCCATCTTGTATCTTAATTCGACCGAAACACAAAATGGTGGACTCCCGGAACGCTTAAGGTACGCGAACCGGGGCGCTCAACGGTTCGCGTACCGGGTCGCTCCCTGGGAAGCGCACCATCAAAAAAGGTGGGAAAGTAGTTCACAGAAAAGCCACTTGAGACAATTTCACCAAATATAGATTAGCTCATACTACATACCAATCCCTACCATTTTCACAAATTTGATTGGAATTCCATTTAGCCATTTAGCCTGTAGACCTCTCTAAATACCGTGAGGTAAATTACTTCACAAAACACATCTGAAATGTTGGAATTGACAACCAATTAAAATGTTACTTTCATTTTCTACTTTTTTTACCTGACATTTGATTGGTTATGTACCCGAATATATATAAAGGAAGAGAAGGAAACACAGCCATTTTGACTACTACTTCCTGGTGTACATTTCAATAGGATTTTCATTAATAACTTCAACTTCTTTTTAAAGGTAAGTTGTTATTTTTAAAACTGAAGTATATTGTGCACTTTAAGTTAATATGGCAAACTTTTTCTGTTAGTTATATACTATCCCTCTGTAGTACTTATAAATTTAGATACACTTTTTTATATTCCTACTTCCACTCTGATACTATACACTGCCCAAAGATAAATTCTCTGTTAAAAACTGCCTATCTAAAATTAATCCCAACAGTGCCCTACCTCTACTAATATATATTTTTTTTATGCAAATTTCAGGGAAAATGGAAAGTGAACAAAACATTTCATTTGAAATTGTCCTTCCAGAGTCCAACACAGAAATCATTGATCCAAATGAGATTGAATTTATGGATGAAACTTGCGACCAAGAACTACTGCAATGTGTACAAGCAGTAGATAACCTCCTTGCAAATGAGGACATTTTACAACCTCAGAGACTACAATCTATATTCCATGATTATTATGAAATTTCTGACAATGAAATGTTAGAAAGTTTAATAAATTATGAAACACAATAAAAAAAGCTTAAAAAATAAAAAAAAAATAAAAAATAATCAACAAAACCAACAATCAATTAACATACAGCATTTGAAAAGTCTATCATTCATTTTTCATTGTGGTACGCTCCCCAGAACGCTTCCCGGTTCGCGTACCGGGCGCTAACCACGAAAAAAAACAAAAAAAAAAATTTTTTTTTTTTGCTTCGCGGGGCCCCTTTAAAACCTCCACATTAAACCTAGGGGGTCAGGGAGGATCTACTATGCCCCCTTATGATCATTTGCCCCTTCGCTTTGGCCTCCTCTTGTCTCTCGATCCTACCGAGAGACAAGATGGCGGCCGCTCCGGACTGTTTAGAATGTTGACAGACACCGGAGAGCCAATCAGCTTCGCTACGCGAAGTTCCGTTACGCGTCAAGTACGCGAACCGGGGCGCTGCCTGGTCCGCGCTTACAGATATATATCTTTTTTTAAACGTTAATTTCTCAAAATCCACTGCAGCACATATATTGAGACCTACAAAAGGCACATCGGGCTACCAGTCCCTACAATTTTGCCAAGTTTCGTGCAAATCCATTCAGCCGTTCGGGCTAAAAGTGAGGCTAACCGCCCTATGGAAAACTCAATGTTAAAAACACGTTTTGGGACCCCCCTTTTTTCTCGGCCCCCCCTGGACCAACTCCCCCCAAATTTCCAGGGGCTGCTCAGAAACAAAATGTGCCATTTTCCTGAAAATTTCAGCCAATTCCGTCCACAAACGCCAAAGTTATTAGACATAGAATTTTCAAAAATCCCATAGGGAAAAAATCCTAACTATATATACCTACTGGCGACCGCCAGTAGGTAATATATATATATATATATATATATATATATATATATATATATATATATATATATATATATATATTATTTTTTTGCACAAATCCTCTTAAAAAAAGAAGAACGAGTCGGCACTCACGGAGTTGCATCCCAAACTTCTTTATTTCTTTGTGATCACAGCCAGCATAGCAAAAAACACTGGGGGCGATATTGTTTAGCTTTAAATATACCGCGATTTTAGCGAATAAATGTGGGGGGTAAATCCACATAAAATCAGGGGTTGTCTCAGTCCTCGTGTAGAGGAATGGTTTTAAAACAACCTACCCTGTTTACCACTTGCACCTCCATTTAAAGTGCACTTGCCATAGAATGTCATTTCACCCTTAACAAATTGCAAAAAACTACAATTCCCATCCAACTTCCTGTGAAGTTAACAGGAAGTGAGATCACTTACAAGAAATGTCAGATGAGTCCGCCCGATATAGGTGGGCCAAATACTTTGTGGTGTCGACCGTGAACAAGCGACTTGGTGTTGCGAAACGCGTTGGTGGTTTTTTGCTATGCTGGCTGTGATCACAAAGAAATAAAGAAGTTTGGGATGCAACTCCGTGAGTGCCGACTCGTTCTTCTTTTTTAAGAGGATTTGTGCAATTAATACAAGCGGGGCTCTGCTTGGGAGTCGTGCACCGATACTAGAGCGCCATTGGACTGGGCAATTGAGCCGGATTTGTTGATATATATATATATATATATATATATATAAATATATATATATATATTACCTACTGGCGATAGCCAGTAGGTATATATAGTTAGGATTGTTTTCCATAGGGAAATCGCAACATTCTATTGGGAATAACTTTGGCGCCGGTTGAGGAATCTTCCTGAAATTTTCCTAAACTTTGCCTCGCGGCGCCCGCTCCTTCCCTGAAAGTTTGGGGGGGATTCGTCAAGCGGGGGCCGAGATAAAAGGGGGGTCCCAAAACGTGTTTTCCCCATGTTAATTTCCATAGGGCGGTTGGACTCACTTTTAGCCCGAACGGCTGAATGGTTTTCCACCAAACTTGGCAAAATTGTAGGGACTGGTAGCCCGATGTGCCTTTGCTATGTCTCAAGATATGTGCTCCAGTGGTTTTTATGAAAATTTACTTTGAAAAAATATATGTTGGGCTACATTTGGCTATATATGTTAGATATATCTATATGTTAGAGCCCAAATGTAGCCCAATGTAGCCCAATGTAGCCCAAAGATGGCCACCAGAGACAAAAAAAAACAAATAAAGCCCAAATATCAGCCAGATGTAGCCCAACTATAGCCCAATGACAGAATGTCCCAGAGTGTTCTAAAGAACAACTAGAGCGCTAACAGTCTTACTTATAACAAAAGTATGGCACACCTGAAGTCATCTTGATTGGAATAAAGTGTTAACACTTAAAACATTTAACTTGCAAAGGAACAAAATGAGGGGGTTCATTTTGCCATAGAAATTATGATTAGTGCTGAAGAAAGAAAAATTAGGGCACATTTTGAGTGACTTCTCAAATCCTCTTATATTTCATTAAAAAAATTCTGATATGCAGTCTCCCAAGATGGCCACCAGAGACAAAAGAGCCCAAATGTAGCCCAAATATCAGCCAGATGTAGCCCAACTATAGCCCAATGACAGAATGTCTCAGAGTGTTCTAAAGAACAACTAGAACGCTAACAGTCTTACTTATGACAAAAGTATGGCACACCTGAAGTCATCTTGATTGGAATAAAGTGTTAACACTTAATACATTTAATTTGAAAAGGAACAAAATGAGGGGTTTCATTTTGCCATAGAAATTTTATATATATATATATTCACTGAAAAAACCATAGGTTACACACCAGTTATAGTTAGGAATTAGCATTTAAAAAACCTTTGAAATCCACTGAAAAAAACATAGGTTTCACACCAGTTATAGTTAGCTGGAAATTTTACTCGCATAAAACCATTGAAATTCCCACGTTATAGTTAGTTGGACTCACTATAACTTGCACGTCTGCAATGCACTGCTGATGACGTCACATATTACATCACTCATGCATATATTTAAATATTTAAACATTACTCGCTAATATATGTATTCACTAAGATACACTTAATAAGCCAGTTAACCAATCAATTTATTTTTAAAAAACCATAGGTTTCAGGCCGTATATAGTTAGGAATTAGCATTTAAAAAACCTTTGAAATTCACTGAAAAAAACATAGGTTTCAGGCCTTATATAGTTAGGAATTAGCATTTAAAAAACCTTTGAAATTCACTGAAAAAAACATAGGTTTCAGGCCTTATATAGTTAGGAATTAGCATTTAAAAAATCTTTGAAATTCACTGAAAAAACCATAGGTTTCAGGCCTTATATAGTTAGGAATTAGCATTTAAAAAAACCTTTGAAATTCACTGAAAAATCCATAGGTTTCAGGAGTTATATAGTTAGGAATTTGTTTTTAAAAAAACTTTGAAATTCACTCAAAAAACTATAAGTTTTAGTGGTGTTATAGGTAACTGGACATTTTACTCATACAAAACCAATGAAATTGCTCCTATATAGTTAGTTGTACTAACTATATTTCGCGCACCCGCAATCCACTGCTGATGATGTCACATATTAGATCATTCATGACATGGTCAGTGACATCACTGATGACATCTCAAATGATTTGTTCCTTTATGATATCCTCCATATATTGTTGATATGCATTAACCACTGGATCGAATGTATGGAAATATACAACAAATGAACTGGTTTTATTTGTATTTAAGTATTGACTAGTAGACTGCCTGTGACATCGTATATTGGATTGATAATTTTGTAGAAAGCTGATTTAGCCCATTGAGGGCGGGATTATGACATTGAGACTTCACCTGGGACAGGGTGCTTTGCAAAAGCCCATTCAGGGCGGTATGTTTGGAGATACGTATTTATTTAGATATGTTACCTTCTGTTGCCATGGTTAGGCAGTAATGATATACATGCATAGATGGTAGAATCTGACTTAATATTCTGATTGTCATTTAAAATGCATGTTCCAATATGGCGCGAGAATTTACTTGCAGATGCACGATAGTCCTATGTTGATGTCATTGCAGTGTCCTACGTGTATAAAATACTAATGGCCGCCGTGCGCTTCTGTAGATCAACTGACGAAAGCCCATGCTGAAACGCGTCTTGATGTGCTGAGTGTTTCCCAATAAAATCGATATGGAAACCACCCCTGCGAGTGCAACGTTCCTTTAACAGGTAGAGCGCCTGAGGATGTTGGGAGCAGGATAGATTTAACGGGCACACCCCCGTTACGTGTGCACCCGCTCTGGAGTGCGGCAGGTTGGTGTTTTGGAGCGAAGATATATATATATATATATATATATATATATATATATATATATATATATATATATATATTACGAATATACGAATAATGTAACACTTCAAAAAATATGCTTAACATTTCCAGAAAGGGGCCCCAAAGAAAGTCCTCGGGCAGATGCACTAACGGTTTTTGCAGGTGCAAATGGGTTTTAGATCAGTTTGCGACCGCAAAAAACGCGTGGCCCATGAACTAATCCTATTTTGCGAGTCGCAAATCAATTTGTGACTCGCAAAATAGGATTAGCGTCTCGCTATTAGGAAGGGGCATTCAAAGGGCAAACCACCCTAATAGTGACTTGTGAAGCTATGTATGACTGCTGTGCGACCGCAATTTGTGACAGGTGGAATGTGCAGCCTCAGAACATGACATCCCTTACTTCCCAAAGAAAGCTTGGTAACAGAGTTACAAACCTTTTGTTTTGTAATTCGTGTATACCCAAAGAGGTACACAAGAAAGACACAAGCTGGTGTTTCAATATTTATTTACACATTGTGATTCTTGAGTAAAATACGTGTGCTGCAATAAACAATAGAAGGAAACAGAATAATGTGCTCAGCATTACGAGAATGGTGAAGAAGATAAACAATCCAACCAATGTGCTGGTATGGAGAATATATGCTTGCATATAAGTACTGTAATATGTTGTACTCCTTCCTAGCGCTAAATATCCTAGTGTGCCTAGGATGGCTGAATTTGCCAGGATCCCTGTAGGGTGACCTAACTTCCCTGTTACATCTGAGTCTTGCTCAGGCAGGACTCCTCAGGTGTTTACAGGACAAGGAAGGCAGTTGTTTCTCCAGATCATATTCTAAGCGATGTTTACTCACCTCTGTGAAGCTGGCTGTCAGGGAGACACCAGCTCTGTTTGCTCACAACCTCTGGGTAGTCATTCCGTCATGTTCAGAACTGATGGGGAACAGCTCCCATTCTTACACAGTGATGGTTAGCAGGGATGTGGATTATTTGTGCGCATTTACAGAACTAATTTGGATCTGTTCTCCTTTCATGTGTCCTTCTGAGGCTATCTTCTCAATTAAGCCTTTGTCTAACATGAGGCTCTTCACACCAGGGTCATCTTCAGGCTGAAGTGCCCATAAGAGAGGCACAAAGCAGTGTGAGAGGCTTGCACATGACTTTCAACATTCACTTCTGATAGTGATCAGGAATCTTGACAAAGGGAACATCCACATCTAGAAGATCCTAAACTCTCTTAGAACTAAATTGCAGCCCCACCCTTCACCCCTACCATCTATAGAAAGGATCTAATTACATTTCAACAGAGAAGACTGTCTCCTCTTTCCACATGTCAGTGTCTGGCTGCCCCCAGTCTCAGAAATGGGAGCAATATACTTCCACTATCTGGGAAAAAATTTCACCTCCATCTTGTGCACATTACCAAGTCAGAGCTTGCACGATGAAAGCCACAGGCCCGTTTCACTCTGACACTAATTTCACAAACATCACACATTCATCCATGCACTCTGTATCTTGGCCCTTGTTCCACATGTCCATGGTTAGCAGTGGAAATGTATCCAAGTAGGTCAGTAGGCTCACACTCTCATGACACAGATATAATGCCTGGCCACACTATGATTACTACAGAACAAAGTATGCTGCTGCCACCATACTACTCATGTAACAGAAACAGTAGTTTCCTGCCACTACGGAGGATTTGCTTAGTGCTCCTTTCCATTTCCACGACCGGTCTCAGACCAGATTTTTGTCAAAGGCAGGCGTAGGACTTCTTGAATACACTAGATTAGTGTGAGGCTGGGACCAAAATCTTCGAAATCAGGATAGCATATTGTTGCAGTTGGGCTTGCAGGGGGCAGGGTGTACACTATGCAGGGGTCATTTCATTCAGAGCATATGTCCTTTCATTTTGAGGACTCTTACCTCCTGGGCTTCAGCTTTAAACACCATTAAGGTATTTTAGCAGAGTTTGAAATATTCTGCTTAGTGAAATCATGGGATACATTTAAGAATCACAAAGCTAACATGAATAAACGTATCCGAAGGTTAGCAACTTTCAGTGAAGAACTGGACAACTTGGATTACAAATTAAGAAATGCCAAATAGTAGGTCTCAGGATATCAAACTTCTGGCTTCTAAAATTAGTAAAAATAAGCAAACAATCTATGAAACGTATTCTTTGTGGATTACACTTCAATTTAGCACTGAATTCTTGGCCACTCTTTTCAAAAAGTTTTTAAAGAAATGATGCAATAATTGAAAAAATAAATAAAATAATATCCTAAGTAAAACTGACTAATCATAGAGAATGAGCTCTAAATCCCGGAGTAAACACCACAAAATGCCAATGTGGAAAGATATTTTATGTTAATCACACTACTTATGTTGTGAACAGTATTTATTGAGCTCTTCTAAACCCAAAGGTTGCCTGGTACTAGCAGATTAACCATCAGAAACAAAAGATAACATCGAGACCAAATTAAAAAACTGTCTCCAAGGGAGAGATTCATGCTTTCTTGCGAAAAAGAAAGAAGATTGGTCATGAGGTAAAGAGCAAGTTGGATATATGCTTCACAAAATATAAGACACTATCGACAATTCTCGGCCTCCTTTCCTTTTTCTCAGAAACCATGTTTCCGGCAACACAACCTGACAGTCAGAATGAATATTGTGAAAGGGATGACAAGAGCTTATACATGAGGAGCTATTGAATGATCAATACATTCCATACTTTTTCCTAATAGACCGCATAAAGCATCTTAATCTTTTCCCTGTAGATCACACACACACACCCAGTTCAGAGGCTTCAGTAACAGAGAGGCATGATCAAATTCCCTTGTTCCAGTGGCCAATCTGGCCGCGGGATACCCAATCGCTTGTATCCTTCCAGACAATGGCTTGAGATGCCTCAAACAAAAGGTATTACCATAGTTGTAATATTGTACAGTGACCTAACATCAACTAGTAGATAAATAGGAAACCAATGTGGGATCACACTGCTTCACCTCCAAGCGGGTTCGCCCTTGAGCATTGTAGTCAACGCAGTTCACCAAGCGTGTGTGCTTGCAGGATTGTCTTGAGTAATTACAAAGTTGTAGTGGCCATCTCTATATACGTGTTTCTGGATCATTATCCGTCATCAGTCTTCAAGCAAGCCTGGCTGAAGACGGCTGAAATGCCAGAAACCGGTCCTAGGAAGCTTGTTTCCAGTCCAGGGAAGGCATGGCTTGGCAGTTTGGGCTGGACTGTTCCCATGAGGCACAGGGTCAGACTGATTTGCATATGGCCATGTCTGAACTGGGGTGGTAGAGTGGGCTAAAGAACAGTGATGGATTAAACCCAGATCTGTTGACTGGGTGTGAGTGTTTGATTGGTTCGGATGCTCCGTCTATCACCACCCCCTTTTGTACCTCTTTGTTCGCCATAGGTTGGCAGGATATGCTCAGACGTGAGTCCCTTGCTCACTTTGCCACTGGATTCAAGCAAGCCTGGCTGAAGATGGCTGAAATGCCAGAAACTGGTCCTAGGAAGCTTGTTTCCGGTCCAGGGAAGGCATGGCTTGGCAGTTCGGGCTGGACTGTTCCCATGAGGCACAGGGTCAGACGGATTTGCATATGGCCATGTCTGAACTGGGGTGGCAGAGTGGGCTAAAGAACGGTGATGGATTAAACCCAGATCTGTTGACTGGGTGTGAGTGTTTGATTGGTTCGGATGCTCCGTCCATCACCACCCATTTTTGTACCTATCAGTAGAGATTAGGCATCAAATATTTGGGGTTGCTGAGCAGGCTGCCAAAGTATTCTAAGCGCACAGTACCTCTCAAGGCGCGCAGCGACCTCTCCATGAGCTCATCAGCTCGAGGGAGCCTTTTAAACAGGAAACCAATGTGGGATCACACTGCTTCACCTCCCAGCGGGTTCGTCCCTGAGCATTGTGGTCAATGCAGTTCACCAAGCGTGTGTGCTTGCAGTATTTTCTCGAGTAATTTCAAAGTTGTACTGGCCATCTCTATACACGTGTTTCTGGATCATAATCCGTCATCATTAGAGATTAGGCATCAAATAATTGCGGTTGCTGAGCGGGCTGCCAAAGTATTCTCAGTTCGCAGTACCTCTCAAGGCGCGCAGGTGCTTCTCCACGAGCTCGTCAGCTCAACCGGCTCGAGGGAGCCTTTTAAACAGGAAACTAATGTGGGATCACACTACATCACCTCCCAGCGGGTTCGCCCCTGAGCAATGTGGTCAATGCAGTTCACCAAGCGTGTGTGCTTGCAGGATTGTCTTGAGTAATTACAAAGTTGTACTGGCCATTTCTATTCATGTGTTTCTGGATCATCATCCGTCATCAGTAGAGATTAGGCATCAAG
Organism: Lissotriton helveticus; assembly: GCF_964261635.1. Taxonomy (NCBI): domain Eukaryota; kingdom Metazoa; phylum Chordata; class Amphibia; order Caudata; family Salamandridae; genus Lissotriton; species Lissotriton helveticus. The sequence continues at coordinate 1,186,109,783 of NC_136061.1, read as the reverse complement.
TCAGTCTAGAGATATACAGCAATGTCTGCACCAACTTTGGTGAAAAACTCCAGCTAATTTTGAAGTAAGTTTGAACTGTGTACTGCATTTACCAGGATGCAAAGGGGCGAACTGTGCTGGGACTTTGAGGCAGTGTGCTTCCAACCCCCCATTTAGTAGATAAATAGGGCAGGATTTTATTGAACACCTGCTTATAAAAAAATACATGCCAAAGACTCTTGTGTAGTGAAGGGCTTTCTTGTAATATTAACGCATGTTACGTGCAAACCATGCTTGTAGGCATAACTAGATTTAATATTGGCGAATGTCGGTAATAGACGCAGACCCTGGAAAAGTGTATTGTCTGAAAGGCAAATTTAGCAAATATCTGGTAGATCAACACTTTTACAAAAACACCATATATTCTAACTCTTTTCAAATTACCAGGACAGAGGAGGAAAACGATCCAATTCTCCGATGACTTATCCATCTAGAAAGGAAACAGGGAGAAGTAGCATTACCTTCACTACAGTCCATAAGCTTGAGCAAAGGGGCATTGTTTGCACATTTTTGGTAAGGGCTGCTCTTCCAACCAATGCCCCTAGGAACACCCTCAATGATCTATGGGGTCTTCAACGCCTCTCGGCCCATGCTAGATGTGGCATGTGTATTGCATGTGACACCACCATGGAAGGTAAAGATTTCACCTTCAACCATGCAAAATTTGAAAGGAGGTATTTCACGAATTGTAACACTGCAAATGTTGTGTATGCCATTTTTTGCCCCTGTTCAAAAATATATGTGGGACAGACAACTCAAAATGTCAGATTACGAATTGAACAGCATTGCAGCAGGATCCGCTGCAAAACTCCCAATGCACCACTTGTGGACCACTTCATGGAACTTGGACATAGCGAATTGGATTTCACGTGGACAATCATCACAGTAATCAAACCTCCTCCAAGGCGTGCTGACATTAACCAATTGCTCAACAAGGAGGAACTTAAATGGATACTCAGAACTGATAGCATACATAATGGCCTCAACCGCCTTGAGGATTGGACCTCACTACTATAAAGCTGTGTAAATAATGGACCCTCTCTAAATCTTGCCCATACTGGATGTACTTTCTCCTATAATTCTTAATTGTGTCATTCCTCTGTTTTTATTGTTTTTATTGCACTTTTATTCTTCAGTTAGAGACTTCTGATGCCTATACACATTAATGCACTAATGTACTTAATATCTGGTCAATAAACCGCTCCGTGATTGCATTCTGATGCGCTATGTAATATGCTCTGAATGCTCTGAATGCATACACCTCCCTTACAAGATGGCCACCTTCGATTCCCCCGGGCCGGCCCTGCCTGCAATTTATTCACCACATCACATGTTCACCCTCGCAGCTACACCACCGCAGATTTTCCTTCTACGAATCACTCCCAGATCACCCAGTCGGAGCGGTCGCTATTGAAAGCTGCTCGAGTATTCACTCGGTGAGTACTCAGATGCCCTTGCTGACAGCACTTTGGCCATGTAATTCCGTCAGAGCACTTATTTTAAATTTGACCCCCAGGTTTGCCGACATCAATCCAATTCGGAAACGGCAGCCAACTTCCAGCGTCCCCTTCTTACTACGAAGGGATTATTCTCCACCCATTGCAGACTCCTGCATACCATTGCAGACTCTCTCATATCTAATACCTTTTCACGGCACCCCAGTAAGAATTTCTGCTCCCAACCTTGGGTTCCTTATTCTAAATGAGTCCACCCTCCGCCCTAACTATGACTGTCTTAATTGCAGGATTCCGACTCAGGCCTGAAAAGTTCCACTTTCTACTGGGTAGCAATTGAACCCCGGTTTACCTTCAGTAATTTTACCATTAATTCTTCGCTTTAAATATAGCTTGTGGACACACTTGCTGTCCTGCATGGCCACAGTACACTCTAGTCATCACCCGGTACTTTCCCGCAAACCTTTCGGTTTTTCAATAACCCCTGTAATCACACAACCGCCACCACTCAGTATCACACTCATCACTCGACGCATCACCACCTCCAATCGCTTTAATCGCTCTTCCCGCGTTACGGCCAACACAAGACTTTGCACTGTGCATCAACTGAATTATGAGGTTGTCACCGTAGTTCCAACTCTCGCAAGTAACCTTTACTGTTTGGTTTTATAGCTCAGTCATCTGGCATCACCCCTTGCATATGCCAGTTTTCTAATGCTTGTATGCCGCCTACATAGTCTTTGGTCAGCCCACGTCCGCAATATGGACATGATACTATTGAACTGTACATGTAATAGTGTTACTAATGTTTTCAACACTGCGCCGCATTTTCTTAAACCTTCGCACAATGGTCACAGGTATTTGTAAATATATGGTCTGCCCTTACGTGCTCTGATGTATTTTCCTTTCCCCTTCTCTTCCCCTCATGTTTTCCCTTTGTAACTGTGTATTTTTTGTTACTCAGTAATTTGACAAACATGAATTACAATGTTTGCACAAAGGCATGTTTATTTTTACTGTCCTGAAGATGATCCCATGATTTTCCCCTAAGGGATCGAAACGTCGTCGACACTATATGTACCATATGTTTCTAATAGTTCTGGATCTCAAAATGCAATAGTACTCTTCTGTAAATTAAGTCTAAAATACTATTGTACACAGACTTTGTGTTCTTGCCTGAAACTTCGCCCCTCCCTTCCTTTTATGTTTCCCATGTGTGTTCCTAAGTTGGATGCAGGTTGCGTCCACTTGTATTTGTTATTTGATCCTTTTGTTTAAATACTTATTAATGAATAAATGCTGTCCGTACGTTAACCAAGTGCTCCTTAAAACTCTTTCCTGTCTTGAGACCACTGTCTTCAGTCAAAATCTACTCACCCAAGGTCCCTAATATATTGCCTTTGGGTTCCCTTGTCTTGTTTGAATAACATTTTTGGAAGCAAAGCAGGCACCAATCATGAGTGAGCTCTCCTCACTCCATATGACATGGTAAACAGCGTTTACCACGAATCATTTTCCCCACAGGAAATCACAGCGCGCTCGTTACAACGACCGCCTAGTGATTCCGCATGCCATTACTCCGCAAGTCGGAAAAACGACTTGCGGAAGGGGGGGGGGTTTGGATTTAAAATCCAACACCTTCCGTAGTGTCCGCACTGACTGGAGTTGGGATAGTAAATTATACTATTCCAACTTCCAGCACCTCCCCTCCGCAAGTCGTTGTTCCGACTTGCGGATTAATGGTATGCAGAATCACAAGGCGGTCGTGATTCCCTGCGGGTAAAAGGAATGCGGGAAAGGAAAATATATTCATATGACATTATTAGTGATAAACATATGCAAGGTAATGGTGCAGGGGTGTGTTTAGTCATGTGGACCGGCTGCTGAAGGGAGAAGCTGCAAGACTGAATTTCGATCACTAACCTGATGAGAGCATAAGGTATACAAGCAAATTATACATGGTGCAGGATTATACTTTAGGTTTGGCAAACTAATTAGACACATAAGTAGGATGGCTGATAATATTAACGTACTTTGGGAAATAACTAGACTAATAAGTTCGAGATATGTGATGAAATATGATAGTGACCTACATATTTTCAACTTGATCTACATATTAACTGCTGAATTATTTGTAATAATTATGATTATTCTGATAATCATGTTATGTGGACAAATACTGAATAAAAAACAATCATGTGTTTGTAGAATACTAAACTATGGGCCATATTTACCACACTTTCACTACCGAAGTGTCACATTTACAGCAATATGGACCTATCCCGCTCTGTCTCTAGAGCTGGCACACAATCAGGTTGCTGAGCGCCAAGCACACCCCTTTGCACCATAATGCAAAGGTGTCTGTGTAAGTCTAGCTTAGGTTTTGTACTGGATGGATACCCTTCCACTACAAAATGCTATGCATAGACTAACTTTAAAACTCTTCCCACATTGGATGTGTGCTGTACAGTGCAGCACACATGCCAAGTGGAAGCATTTGGAGAAATAAAAGCATTCATCCTTTTTAACTCCTGTTTCAAAGTGACATTTCATTTATTTTTTCATTTATTTCAATTTATATAGCGCGTTATAACCCAGGGGTCTCTAAGCGCTTTATCAGGGACCAGATATCAAATACTGTGGAGGACAACTGTTCATAAAAAAGTTACAAATCACCACATGCTTGCTGGAAAAGCACTGTTTTTAGTTTTTTTCGGAAGGTCAACAGATTCGTCTCCTTCCGTAGTTCTATTGGCAGCTTATTCCAGGCTGTTGGGAGCAAATATGCTCAGTTCAGTGTAGAACAGTTTCTACTATTGTTAGTAGATAGGGGTTTGCACCAATAACCATGGGTGGTTGCATGGAAATGCTCATGTATAACCCATGGAACGCCCCCTAGATGCAGAGAAAACCAAAACAGTGCTTTAAACTGTTGTATGTTACTGTTGGGCAAGTTCCCAGTGCAAAAAAATAAAAAAAAACCTTTTGTGGAGGTTTGCACCACTTTTTTGATGGAAACCCAGCTCAAAAGGTTTGTAAATGTGGTCCATTGTGTGTTTGTACTCAGTGGGACTCCATTTGTCATCAACTGCAGAAAATAGATTCTCTGACATGTTTGTCTGACTCCTAACACTCCTTATCTAACAGAGTATAACTCACTAGAGGAGGAGTGAGGGACACCTGCCAGTTCTCCTATTCTCTTAAACAGATGAATACATTTTTGGAGCTCAGGGGTCTTGCAGGGTGTGACCTTAATAATATTGAGGTGAACACAACACAATATTGAAGAGGCAATGGTAATTTGTTGTCCAGTCTAAAGCATTTTACCAATGGATTGAGGACAGCTCACTATATTAGAAATCTAAAGATTAGGTCCCCAGAGGACAACACTGCCACCAATTCCCCGATAGCAGGGTTATGTATGTTCAGCATCAACACATTCAGTGCCAGATTTCAGATGTGCATTATTAGAATTGCTTTATGCTGATAACATTTTCCCCCAAAATAAGTAAAGTATCTGAGTGTCATCAGTGCACATTTATAACTTAAACCCATTTTACAACACAAAGACAGCCAGAGGCTGAAGATACAAGTTCATCTACCTATTCAATATCTATGGCCCCTATGGAACTCACTAAGAAATAAAACAGTACTCAGGAACATAAACAGGAAGAGCAACATCCTGAGTAGAACCAGACCAAAGTGGCTCTAATCACACCATGGGCATGCATGAATTCCCTGCTTCCTCTCTGGATCTGAAAAACTTCAAAGGCTACTCGTAAATAAAGCGATATCAGAAAAATGAATGCCATACAAAGATAATCTGTGGATGAGATGATTGCCAATTCATGGTGGTATTTATCAGGGGAACAATTTGGAAAATTACAAAACATGCAACCCATGTTCAGTGCCCAACACAGGACAAACAGATGTCACACAGATGGAGCAAAACAACGATGGATTTAGGCCCAGCTTTCTGTACAGGGGTGAATATTTGACATTGTGCAGCATTCTGTCCATCAATTGTTGTTTTTGCATTTGTGACTACGAGTGGGATGGATATACCCAGATGTGGGTCTCGTGCTCGCCATACCACTGGAGTCAAGATAGCCTGGCTGATGAGGGGTGATGCCCCAAAACCGATCCCAGGATGCGTGTTTCTACTCCAGGGAGGAGTTGGCCCGGCAGTTCGACTGAACTGTTCCGATAGGGTAACAGGGTCAAGACTGATTTGCATATGGCTGGGTCTTACCTGGAAAGGCATGGGGAGTAACAAAATGATGGATTTAGGCCCAGTTCTCTGTACTGGGCTGACTGTTTGACATTGTGCAGCATTCTGTCCATCAAGGGTCCTTTTTGCAGTGCTCAACACAGGTCATAAGAAGAATTAACCAGGCTTCCACAGCCATCTGCTGGTGATGTTGATCTCATCCTGGTCTTGTATATCTTCACCTTTTCAACCCAGAACGTCTGTCTCTAGTCCACAGTGCTTAAACGCTTCTTGGCGCTTGGTTGTTGGTTGCACAATGGTAAGCTGGGAGCCTTCTCCAGCTAACAAAAATGGCTAGCACCTACCTTGTGGGCAAAATTCACTTTTCCCGTCCCACACTCCCTCACAGACCCATGACTGGTGGTTTATAAAAGAAACCTAGGGGGAGCTGGGCAATTCTGCTGCTTGGGGTGTATCCAGGGGTGACCTTATTTAAAATGTACTCTGCCCACCTAACATTACGAAAGTTAATGACAATATATTCACCATCAAAAGTTGTGTTAGACTGGCCAATCCAGCCCACTCTCTGGGCCATGATGAGTCTGTTATACATAGAATGATCTAAGTTTACCCTACTAGACAGCCATAGTGCTACATTATTTTTAAGCTGCTCCTAGTTCTTAAAGTCCTGTTGCTTAAGGGGAGGATCGTTAACCAAGACCAAAACATAAGGAAGAGAAGCAGGGGAAGTTGAGTAACAACATCATAGGGAAAAGTCCCAGAAGAGACCTTGGAGGATTTGAGGCATCCCCTCCCTATCTACCAGTGTACTAAAAGTTGATTAAGTTTGGAACGGGTTCTACGTCCATTGAGGTCAGAGGCCCCTCGTGCCTATGGACCAAACTGTGGGGGAGAAGGCAGAGGGAGGGAGCTGGCTGAATGATCATTTGAGAGGATGGGGGAGGGAGCTGGCGGTATTATCCTTTGGGGGGTCAACACACCTTAACCCCTGTCCCCCTTTCCCTAGTTGAGGAGGGCAAGGCCCACTAGCGTGAACATGAAGGTGCAAACTTGTGTTAGCACAAGTGATATTGGACAACACACCAAGGGGCATATTACCAACGATTAGCGATATTTATCTCTAACGATGCTTAGCAACTAATTTTTTAACGCTAAGCATCGCCGGAAATTATCGCAGAGATAGCTTGCTATTAGCAAGGTTTATCTCAGAAGTGATACAAATCCTTGCGCTAACTGCCAAATGAGAGATTTTCGCTGGAAAACCAACTATAATCTCTCGATGTTTGGCGTTAGCTTGATGATAGGGGCTCACAAACTTAGCCATGATATCCACCTTCCATAGGATATCATGGCTAAGTCAGGAAAATACCAGGTGTAAAAAAAGCAGTGCTAACCCCGGTTAGTGCTGCTTTTTTTTTATCACTAACAGGGTTAGCGACATCCTTGATAATAGGAGAAATGTCGCTTAACAACATTTCTCCTATTATTTTTCTCTTGAACGCCCCCTTTGCATCTCATTAGAGATGCAAGGGGAAGCGTAGAGAAAAAGGGTACTAACATGCGAATTTGCATGTTAGCACCCTGTTGCTGATAGGGAGATAATTTTATCTCCACTTTCTCGGCTTTTAAAGCCAAAAAAGCGCAGATAAATCCCTTGATAATATGCCCCCCAGTTCATTAAGAATATTGGTCAGTAGCGAATGAGTTGCGTCCACAGAGTCTTCCAGTTTGTCCATGAACTGTTCCACCTTGGAGATACGAAGTGCCAACTCATGGAAGGCTGTAGAGAAAAGCTGTTCTTATTTCTGGAACGAGTCAAGTTGTAAAAATGGTGCTATATCTGGGGATGATCCACGGGGGATGCCCCCTTTTTGCTTCGCCTGTGCAGCTTGCTACCCAATTTAGATTTACTAGGTAACCCAGAGTTTTTGTTCCTAGAACTAGCACCTTCCCTCAGAACTTGTGCTTGTTGAATCTGTGTGGCACAAGCCGGGTCTTGAGAGGGGTTGGAGGATGGTCTCTAGGTGGGTCCTTGGTGAGGGGACTCTGCAAAGATCGATGCTGTGTCGGAAATACTATCAGAGGCTCCAGCAGTGGTCGGCGGGGTGGCCCTTCATCCCTAAACAGGGTTAGACTCATGCTGAATTTTAGCCGGCTGATCTTCCACACAGGAAATCTCTCCTGGAAGGGCCCCATTACATTGTGGAGGAAGGATAAAATAGTTTTACTAGTCCTTCTCATTTGTAGACCATATTATGTGAATCCACCTTCCTTTTCTCCATGCTGCAGCAGTGGAAATAAGCGTGCAGCAACCCTTTCCCCAAAACCCCCATTAAAGGACTAAATACCATTAAAGATTAATCAGGAGGGTCCCAGCTGAAGCAGATGAGGGGGATAAAATACTAGTTAAACAGTGGCAGTCCAGGTTTCCCACACTCGCCCCACAGTCCTGGCTCCAAACCAAAGGGAACTGGGGGACAAAGTTCCACCCCAGCAGTAATCCATTAAAGAGGTACGAGCAGAAGCAAGTTTGAGAAAGTGCCAGGGTACTGAGAGGTGGTCTTGTAAAATATATCCAGCTGTGCCCAACCTCAGAGCTAAGGAGGGTGCGCCTGTCCTGTTTTTTCCTGGAACTGACAGGTGCATCCCACGCTGCTGGAGTGAATCAAGCGCTTTATAGTGCATGGGAAGTGGGAAAAGAACTGCAGCAAGCCCCTGCTCCTTCTAGGACAGATGGGTGTGGGACTACAATTCCCTGCAGCAGTATGGCAGTCAGTGCATCTCGCACCACGGGTGTGAATCTAGCGCTTAAAGTGTGGTGGCAGTGGCAGCAGGAAGAGAACAGAAGTCCGCCCCCTCCTCTTTCAAGGGTAATAGGTTGTGAGACTACGAGTTCCTGCAGCAGTATGGTTGCCAGTGAGTCCTGCATCGTGAGAGTGAATCAATCACTTTATAGCGTGGTGGCAGCGGGAAAATAACAGCAGTCAGCCCCTCCTCCTTCTAGGTCAATAGGCTGTTGGACTATGAGTACATGCGGTGGTAAAGCAGCTAGTGTGCCTGGCCATTAATTAAATGAGCTCTCAGGTCATACAGCAACTGAAATCATTTGATCTCCTTTGTAGGCCTGGGTGGAGTACGCAGATTTCCATGTAAGCAGGTGGAGTTGCTTGCCACATCTGTTTGCATTACATTTTCCTCCAAACAGAACGCGACGTGTGTTCTCCCAGCGGAAATTGCACACGAACGTCACTGCGTGGTTCGCATGGGAGTGGCTATCTTGGTTTTGTTCTGTTTGATGGTTCTTTGCCTATTTTTCTATCTCCACCTCAATCTCCCCAATCCTACTCTTCTAAAACCTATCTATCACTCATTTATTATTATAACCTTACCCTGTGTCTTTGTGTTTTGTAGTTTACGTTTTTTCTAATTGTTTTGTGTTTTTTGCTTGACGTTTGCACTTTAGTTTTCGCTTTAATTTCTTTTTCCTTCCTTGCTTCTTTTTCCTTATTCTACTTTCTCCTCTTCCCCGGCCCCATCCAGTGCCATGGATGAGCAGGGGAGCAGCAGATCCCGCCCCCCCAAACCAGCCGCCTTGCAGTAGGCCGTGCCAGGAACAGGTGTAGCCCTGTCACTATTCACAGAAGAGGAGGTGGCAGCACTAGTTTTTTATATGTAGCACCACCTCCTCTCCACCCTGGCAGCAGGCTGCAGGCTTGGTACTGGCTATGCCCTCTAGGAGCAGAAGCAACATTGAGAGAGGATGCACCTGGCTGTTTGCCACTGGTCTGGGATCGGGCACAGCTGACGCACCGGTGGGCGAACATACTGAATCAGGATCAGGACCTGTTAAACCTGATGGGCGTGGAGGTTGCGGGGCTTGGTGATTAATAATTATTTATTTATTGTGTTCTATCTATTCAATATTTCCTTCCCAAATAGCAGGCATGCTGCTCACACTCAGGTAATTTAGGTTTATGTTACAAATATTATGTGATGATCATCCTATTGTAGAAAGGTGCTCAGCGGCGCTACCTAATCCTACTCGTGTCAATGGCGCTTGCTTGGACTGTTTATTTATGAAGTCATGCAGAGACCCCTCTGTCCTGTCACTGAGATAGTGGCAGTTGTTGGTAATAGTGACCTAGCACATTCTCTCACTTCTCTGTGCCTTTATTTTTTGTAGCTCATACAGTTCCAACTCCCAGTCCCACCCCAAGAGATTTCTCAGTTATGTGTAGTAAGCAGGAGTAACTAGGCATGCATTAGCATGTAAGCATTGAAAAAAAATGCAGACTGAGGTGACCCGTCAAAGGGTGAGAGATCTGATTTATAAATGTTAAATACTGAGGGCCCGAATCACAGAACTAACTTAAGACAAAATCCGAAACTTACTACCATTTTGGTATTCACAGACGGCACTTACTCAACTCATTTCGGTATTCACAGAAGTTAGGAGTCCTAACTTTAGGACTCCTAAATGCGTTCTGTGAATACTGAAAATACTGTGAAAATGGTAGTAAGTTTAGTATTTTGTCCTAAGTTAGCTATGTGAATCGGGCCCTGCGTTTGTCTCTCCCAGTCAAAAGTTTTTGGAAATTAACTGTACCACTAAACTTTTTTTATTTTGTTTATTTCTTACTTCACCATCCAGGCGCAGCAGAGATACGGCGAGTACCACCATCGCGGCGCAGGCTGGCGAAGGGACTGGAGAGAGCTCCACAAGTGCAGCTGGCTATGCTGGGCCCTGTAAGTCCTCCTTTTAACATTATTTATTTCCCTATCTTGATTCTTAGTTTACCGCTCCACATTTAGAATAATTTTGTTTTCCTTTTTACTGTCCCTGTCTCTTATTTTATTTCCAAATCCACTTTGATATGATTCCTAAATCCTGCTTATCCCTATATTATCCTATTTATTACTTACTTTCTCTATCCTTCAAGTTTCTGTTCTTGACTTCAAAACTATCTGTATTAGTCTGTGGCTTCCTTTTTCTTCTGCTTTGTCAGTAAAACTTTCCTTTCACCCTATATACTGGTGGTAGTGTAAGACTCAGAGAACCCATTTTAGGTCAAGTAATCTACTGTGGAGATTGCATGCCCAATTAAGGAATTATACACACATTTGTTGAGAAGGCTTTCTTTTTCCTGCTCATGTTCAAATAGTACTGTAAAACAAGAGAGTTGCCATTGTCATGGTGGGCCCCTAAGTGTTGTGCATGTATTATTATCATGGTATACCAGCAGTTAATGACTGTGCAGCATGGCTGGAAGTATAATGAGGAGGACGGCCCCATTGCATTTGCCAACTAAGACCATATGTCCTTCATTGACCAATTATTGAACCACTTCATTGTTCTTCAGTAACTCAGATTCATTATAGCTCTGCCCCTCCACAATTGCAAATGTTTTTATTTGGCTTGACTGCCTGGTTTTGATTGATTGACAACCAACAAAATGGCCAACGTATTGTTTTGAATTTTGATAGAAGATTAAGTTATTGTAATGGAACTGTAGTGATGTTTTGTTTTGTGGTTGTATTTTGCTTGAAAAACCAGGGGGAGGCATATCTGGCATCTCAAATTATAAATGTGTAATGTTTATTCTAGCCACACAATCCACCAGTGCCGGGGATGGCGATGCCAGCAGAAGGGATGTAGCTGCTGCAGTCACCAGGGAGGAGGGAGAACCAGGGGCAGCAGGGGCAGGCATTGGTAAGTCTCATTGCTTACTTATTGACAAATAGTAACATACTCACTGGAGTGTATTAACTGACTTGTTAACAACCTCCGCTTTAGCAGATACAGTTGGAGTTGACTAGTTATGTCCTCTTCCATCTGCAACTCAGCAGACAAAGGTTCATAAATGAAATGTAATAATGACAGATTAGTGGGAAAGACAAAACAGGATGGAAGGAGAAAGGATGGGTGACATGCAAGTAATATATGAATGAAAGGCTATGTGTGTGAATGGATGCATATAGGTCAGTGATGATGATAGGAACCAATCAATCTGCATAGCTGGGTAAAGGATGGGTGAAAGGAATGCTTGGGAGGGTTGAGGAAAAGCAGGATGGGTGAACGGAATGGATGACAGCTAGAATGAAAGGGTGGGTAAATGGATGTTGATGAAAGGTTTGTTCAAAGCTAAGTTTGGATGGATGGATTGATGGAATAATAATGACAATTTTCTATGGCGGAAGAGTAGATGAGAGATTATAAATCTTAAATGGTGCATATCAAAGCCAAGTGTGAAGATTAAGAATACCAGAAGAACAATGCATTGCTGAATGGATAATGCAATTTGATTAACTTCTGTGGATTGGATAGTCTGTGACGAACATGCCAAAACTATATCCCTGTCCTTGCACTGACTGAACTGCAGTACGTCGCTTTTCTAACCGTCTAATTCCTCAAAAGGATGTAGGTTATAGCGGAGGGAGTTAAAGGTTCGATAGGCCTGAGGGGATACAAAAATTAACAAGCACATAGCAACACAAGGATTCTTTTTTGGCAATGCCTGTTGACAGCGTGTATGGCCAGCTTTCAGATAAAATCTAAATACCTTGACCCAAGATCCAACAGGCTTCCTAAGCTTCGCAGAGGGTGAGACAAAGGTCCGATCACTTTGACAGTTTGTAATGGACTGACCTCCTATGAAAAATATGCAAATGAAAAGGTAAGACTAGAGATGCTAAAAATAAAGTCAAGTTGACTGATCGTATCAGAATCATTATTGTAGATAAAACTAGACCATTCATTAGTAAATGGGCCTAATTCATGAAGCCCCAAACCATCTAAACACTTTACTTGGAAATCCTTCAAAAGAAAAAAAAAGCAGTTTTATAAAACTGGTATGTTGTTTTGTTTATTCTGCCTTAATTCCTTTCATGATAAGGAAGGGTTGCCTTCAAGGGATTTTGTTTAAGTACAATTGGTTTCTCAAATGTTAATAAGAAATTAATCTTGGGCCTGTATTATTCTGACCCTAACTAAACAATAGCATAACAATTCATAAATGTTACCATAAATATGGATTGAATGAAGCAAAATAGCACAGAAACCGGTTTCTATCAAAAGTATTCACTTTATGAATTTGAAAAGGGTACTGAAAATGTATATATACAATGTAACAAGAAGGAAAATCATATACAATTAAATAAGACCTTCACTGTAACATTTTGTATCACTTTTCCTCTTTAAAAATAAAATACACAAATTAATAGAGAAAAAAGCGTAGGTCGACGTTTCGGTCTCTATCTTTCCAATTCAGAGACCATCTTCAGGACAATACAGATATACAAAAGTTGACCCCTATAACAGTAAGAACAAAATAATTACTGTTCAGATATTTATCCATATTATTTCAATGATAAAAACAACCGGCAAAACTGTGCATAACAAAGAGTTAATAAAAAGTGCCAAATGGTTTAAGCATTTCTTGCTATCATGTACTACATAAATTTAATTCGATAGACATGTGAAACAGATTTTCTTTAATGATAAAGAATTTCTTTAATGAGACAAAAGAGAAGGACTACCTGAGGAGGGAAAGAGCAACCGTATTCCAAAGTGTTATACAGGTTTACTTCCACGGAGATATTCGAATCTGAAACCATTAAAAAAAATATATTATATATACTTGTTATGTCAAAATTGGTTTCCTGAAGAGAGAACAAATTTGAATATATGTGAGCGTCATCTCCTGTTGTCGTACTTAAGAACAAGGAAAGCAGCAGAATTGGTCTGCCAGTAATTAATTATTTGGCGAAAACTCGCAAATCAAGGCAAGGGCTACATTATCTAGGTCCTAAGGTGTAAATAAATTTAGGTGTATGCAAGCGTCATCTCCTGTTGTCGTACTTGAGGACAAGGAAAACGGCGAAGTTAGTCTGCCCGCAATTAGTTATTCAGCGAAACCTCGCGTATCTCCAAACAACGCTTTCATTAAGAAGGTATTACATACACTTATAGGTGACAGCATGTCTGTTATAGACGAGTCTGTCTCCCACGTGATATTTAATAGGAGCTTATTATTATAGAACCTATCATTTTCACATGGAAAGGGCTCTATTTTTTATAAACATAACAGTGTTATGAAGTTTTAAGGTATCTAATCGCATGGTTATTATTAACAACAAATACATAAATATGTCACCTGTCTGAATCGACGTGTCAGTGTTTATTCCTTATTTTCTTCACTGAACGTTAAGACGACGGTTTAAATATCAATGAAGTGTAGTTCGGCATAATCAATAAAAGAAATTAATGAAAGAAAAGAGACATGGTTCTCTCATACATTTACTTGTGTTATTATAATTACTGTATGAATGGGTCTGAGAAAACTTTTATCACCTTATTCACTCCATACAGCGACTTGAGTATTTTCTAATGTCTATCATTGTTTTTTTCTTTATGGAACAAAAGTATCAGGTCGATCTACGTAATTCAGTGGGACGACCTTAAATAGAAGAATGGAGTTCTGACAATTTCCTTCCTTCTGTGAACACCGAAAGTCTTAAAGTTAGGATTTTTCTCAGTTTAGGAGTCCTAAAGTTAGGAGTCCTAAACTGTGTGAATACCGAAATGAGTAAGTGCCTTCTGTGCATACCAAAATGAGTAAGTGCCTTCTGTGAATATCAAAATGGTAGTAAGTTTAGGATTTTGTGTTAAGTTAGTTCTGTGAATCGGGCCCATGTCTCTGCAGTCTGCAACTATATTGACCATTAAAGGGGGTGGGGGTTTGCAACTGCCTTTCCAACAACTTGGTAGAACAACAAACTATAGTTCTCTTACCAAATAGAAGAAGCAGGGGCTGCAGGGTATCCCAAGATACTATGGTGGTGGTGGTGGTGGTGGTAGTAGCAGCAGGCTAGCACATTAACAGCAGTGCAGGAATCAGAAGTCAGGTCTCACTCCCACCTAGGTGAACTCCAACTGTAGGATTTTAATAGGAATGATTATTCATCTCAGGCAACTAAATGGAAATAAAAAACTGAGTTAGTGTGTTATATATTATTAGCTTTACAAACACTTGAGACCAGACTAGCACACAACAAAGAATACCTGATGCAGAATAACAAACAAGAAACAATACTAAATTAGTCAGAGCAAAGGTTGGTGAGCTAATATTTCAAGGAAACAAGAGTGACTCTTAGTCTCGCATTAGGATTCTTTTGGAGGAGGACTTAAATTCTGGAGTGGACATGGTTATTGGTTAATCATTTAATGCAACACACAAAACCTAAATGATCATACTCAAGGGTAATAGGTTGTGAGACTACGAATTCCTGCAGCAGTATGGTTGCCAGTGAGTCCTGCATCCTGAGAGTGAATCAATCACTTTATAGCGTGGTGGCAGCGGGAAAATAACAGCAGTCAGCCCCTCCTCCTTCTAGGTCAATAGGCTGTTGGACTATGAGTACATGCGGTGGTAAAGCAGCTAGTGTGCCTGCCCACTAATTAAATGAGCTCTCAGGTTATACAGCAACTGAAATCATTTGATCTCCTTTGTAGGCCTGGGTGGAGTACGCAGAGTTCCATGTAAGCAGGTGGAGTTGCTTGCCACATCTGTTTGCATTACATTTTCCTCCAAACATAACGCGACGTGTGTTCTCCCAGCGGAAATTGCACACGAACGTCACTGCGTGGTTCGCATGGGAGTGGCTATCTTGGTTTTGTTCTGTTTTATGGTTCTGTGCCTATTTTTCAATCTCCACCTCAATCTCCCCAATCCTAGTCTTCTAAAACCTATCTATCACTCATTTATTATTATAACCTTACCCTGTGTCTTTGTGTTTTGTAGTTTACGTTTTTTCTAATTGTTTTGTGTTTTTTGCTTGACGTTTGCACTTTAGTTTTCGCTTTAATTTCTTTTTCCTTCCTTGCTTCTTTTTCCTTATTCTACTTTCTCCTCTTCCCCGGCCCCATCCAGTGCCATGGCAGAGCAGGGGAGCAGCAGATCCCGCCCCCCCCAAACCAGCCACCTATCTTGCAGTAGGTCGTGCCAGGAACAGGTGTAGCCCTACCACTATTCACAGAGGAGGAGGTGGCAGCACTAGTTTTTTATATGTAGCACCACCTCCTCTCCACCCTGGCAGCAGGCTGCAGGCTTGGTACTGGCTATGCCCTCTAGGAGCAGAAGCAACATTGGGAGAGGATGCACCTGGCTGTTTGCCACTGGTCTGGGATCCGGCACAGCTGACGCACCAGTGGGCAAACATACTGAATCAGGATCAGGACCTGTTAAACCTGATGGGCGTGGAGGTTGCGGGGCTTGGTGGCTAATAATTATTTATTTATTGTGTTTTATCTATTCAATATTTCCTTCCCAAATAGCAGGCATGCTGCTCACACTCAGGTAATTTAGGTTTATGTTACAAATATTATGTGATGATCATCCTATTGTAGAAAGGTGCTCAGCGGCGCTACCTAATCCTACTCGTGTCAATGGCGCTTGCTTGGACTGTTTATTTATGAAGTCATGCAGAGACCCCTCTGTCCTGTCACTGAGATAGTGGCAGTTGTTGGTAATAGTGACCTAGCACATTCTCTCACTTCTCTGTGCCTTTATTTTTTGTAGCTCATACAGTTCCAACTCTCAGTCCCACCCCAAGCGATTTCCCAGTTATGTGTAGTAAGCAGGAGTAACTAGGCATTCATTAGCATGTAAGCATTGAAAAAAAATGCAGACTGAGGTGACCCGTCAAAGGGTGAGAGATCTGATTTATAAATGTTAAATACTGAGGGCCCGATTCACAGAACTAACTTAAGTCAAAATCCTAAACTTACTACCATTTTGGTATTCACAGACGGCACTTACTCAACTCATTTCGGTATTCACAGAAGTTAGGAGTCCTAACTTTAGGACTCCTAAATGCGTTCTGTGAATACTGAAAATACTGTGAAAATGGTAGTAAGTTTAGGATTTTGTCCTAAGTTAGCTATGTGAATCGGGCCCTGCGTTTGTCTCTCCCAGTCAAAAGTTTTTGGAAATTAACTGTACCATCAATCTTTTTTTATTTTGTTTATTTCTTACTTCACCATCCAGGCGCAGCGGGTATACGGCGAGTACCACCATCGCGGCGCAGGCTGGTGAGGGGACTGGAGAGACCTCCACAAGTGCAGCTGGCTATGCTGGGCCCTGTAAGTCCTCCTTTTAACATTATTTATTTCCCTATCTTGATTCTTAGTTTACCGCTCTACATTTAAAATAATTTTGTTTTCCTTTTTACTGTCCCTGTCTCTCATTTTATTTCCAAATCCACTTTGATATGATTCCTAAATCCTGCTTATCCCTATATTTTCCTATTTATTACTTACTTTCTCTATCCTTCAAGTTTCTGTTCTTGACTTCAAGACTATCTGTATTAGTCTGTGGCTTCCTTTTTCTTCTGCTTTGTCAGTAAAAGTTTCCTTTCACCCTATATACTGGTGGTAGTGTAAGACTCAGAGAACCCATTTTAGGTCAAGTACTCTACTGTGGAGATTGCATGCCCAATTAAGGAATTCTACACACGTTTGTTGAGAAGGCTTTCTTTTTCCTGCTCATGTTCAAATTGTACTGTAAAACAAGAGAGTTGCCATTGTCATGGTGGGCCCCTAAGTGTTGTGCATGTATTATTATCATGGTATACCAGCAGTTAATGACTGTGCAGCATGGCTGGAAGTATAATGAGGAGGACGGCCCCATTTCATTTGCCAACTAAGACCATATGTCCTTCATTGACCAATTATTGAACCACTTCATTGTGCTTCAGTAACACAGATTCATTATAGCTCTGCCCCTCCACAATTGCAAAACGTTTTTATTTGGCTTGACTGCCTGGTTTTGATTGATTGACAACCAACAAAATGGCCAACGTATTGTTTTGAATTTTGATAGAAGATTAAGTTATTGTAATGGAACTGTAGTGATATTTTGTTTTGTGGTTGTATTTTGCTTGAAAAACCAGGGGGAGGCATATCTGGCATCTCAAATTATAAATGTGTAATATTTATTCTAGCCACACAGTCCACCAGTGCCGGGGACGGCGATGCCAGCAGAAGGGATGTAGCTGCTGCAGTCACCAGTGAGGAGGGAGAACCAGGGGCAGCAGGGGCAGGCAGTGGTAAGTTTCATTGCTTACTTATTGGCAAATAGTAACATACTCACCGGAGTGCATTAACTGACTTGCTAACAACCTCCGCTTTAGCAGATACAGTTGGAGTTGACTAGTTATGTCCTCTTCCATCTGCAACTCAGCAGACAAAGGGTCATAAATGAAATTTAATAATGACAGGTTAGTGGGAAAGACAAAACAGGATGGAAGGAGAAAGGATGGGTGACATGCAAGTAATATATGAATGAAAGGCTATGCGTGTGAACGGATGCATATAGGTCGGTGATGATGATAGGAACTAATCAATCTGCATGGCTGGGTAAAGGATGGGTGAAAGGAATGCTTGGGAGGGTTGAGGAAAAGCAGGATGGGTGAACGGAATGGATGACAGCTAGAATGAAAGGGTGGGTAAATGGATGTTGATGAAACGTTTGTTCAGAGCTAAGTTTGGATGGATGGATTGATTGGATAATGATGACAATTTTCTATGGCGAAAGAGTAGATGAGAGATTATAAATCCTAAATGGTGCAAATCAAAGCCAAGTGTGAAGATTAAGAATACCAGAAGAACAATGCAATGCTGAATGGATAATGCAATTTGATTAACTTCTGTGGATTGGATATTCTGTGACGAACATGCCAAAACTATATCCCTGTCCTTGCACTAACTGAACTGCAGTAAATCGCTTTTCCAACCCTCTAATTCCTCAAAAAGGATGTAGGTTATAGCGGAGGGAGTTAAAGGTTAGACAGGCCTGAGGTGATACAAAAATGAGCAAGCACATAGCAACACAAGGATTGTTTGTTGGCAATGCCTGTTGACAGCGTGTATGGCCAGCTTTCAGATAAAATCTAAATACCTTGACCCAAGATACAACAGGCTTCCTAAGCTTCGCAGAGGGTGAGACAAAGGTCCGATCACTTTGGACAGTTTGTAATGGACTGACCTCCTATGAAAAATATGCAAATGAAAAGGTAAGACTAGAGATGCTAAAAATAAATTCAAGTTGTCTGATCGTATCAGAATCATTATTGTAGCTAAAACTAGACCATTCATTAGTAAATGAGCCTAATTCATGGAGCCCCAAACCATCTAAACACTTTACTTGGAAATCCTTCAAAAGAAAAAAAAGCAGTTTTATAAAACTGGTATGTTGCTTTGTTTATTCTGCCTTAATTCCTTTCATGATAAGGAAGGGTTGCCTTCAAGGGATTTTGCTTAAGTACAATTGGTTTCTAAAATTTTAATAAGAAATTAATCTTGGGCCTGTATTATTCTGACCCTAACTAAACAATAGCATAACAATTCATAAATTTAACCATAAATATGGATTGAATGAAGCAAAATAGCACAGAAACCGGTTTATATAAAAAATATTCACTTAATGAATTTGAAAAGGGTACTGAAAATGTACATATACAATGTAACAAGAAGGAAAATCATATACAATTAAATAACACCTTCACTGTAACATTTTTTATCACTTTTCCTCTTTAAAAATAAAATACACAATTAATAGAGGAAAAAGCGTAGGTCGACGTTTCGGTCTCTATCTTGTGTGTGTGTGTTGGACTTGTTAAGTGCACAGCTGCGGGGAATCGAACCCGGGTCCACGGTCGATCTCAGCTTCCGGTTCTGCCACCTCTAACCACTGAGCCACGCTTCTCCATTCTTCTATTTCAGGTCGTCCGACTGAATTACGTAGATCGACCTGATACTTTTGTTCCATAGAGAAAAAAACAATGAGAGACATTAGAAAATACTTGTGTCGCTGTATGGAGTGACTAAGGTGATAAAAGTTTTCTCAGACCCATTCATACAGTAATTATAATGACACAAGTAAATGTATGAGAAGGACTACCTGAGGAGGGAAGGAGCAACCGTATTCCAAAGTGTTAAACAGGTTGACTTCCACGGAGATAATCGAATCTGAAACCATTAAAAAAAACATTATATATACTTGTTATGTCAAAATTGGTTTCCTGAAGAGAGAAACATTTTGAATATATGTAAGCGTCATCTCCTGTTGTCGTACTTAAGAACAAGGAAAGCAGCGGAATTGGTCTGCCAGTAATTGATTATTTGGCGAAAACTCGCAAATCAAGGCAAGGGCTACATTATCTAGGTCCTAAGGTGTAAATAAATTTAGGTGTATGCGAGCGTCATCTCCTGTTGTCGTACTTGAGGACACGGAAAACGGCGAAGTTAGTCTGCCCGCAATTAGTTATTCAGCGAAACCTCGCGTATCTCCAAACAACGCTTTCATTAAGAAGGTATTACATACACTTATAGGTGACAGCATGTCTGTTATAGACGAGTCTGTCTCCCACGTGATATTTAATAAGAGCTTATTATTATAGAACCTATCATTTTCACATGGAAAGGGCTCTATTTTTTATAAACATAACAGTGTTATGAAGTTTTAAGGTATCTAATCGCATGGTTATTATTAACAACAAATACATAAATATGTCACCTGTCTGAATCGACGTGTCAGTGTTTATTCCTTATTTTCTTCACTGAACGTTAAGACGACGGTTTAAATATCAATGAAGTGTAGCTCGGCATAATCAATAAAAGAAATTAATTAAAATTAACATCTGCTACCTAACCTTTTCCCTCCTGAGGCGGAAAGCCGGGAGGTCTCCTCTCTTTCCTTTGGCAATTTTAAATCGAGTGTGTTGACTTTCGTGTTAGTCACTTTTAATTGAATTTCTCTGCAGCTTAGGATCGCGCTTGTGCTGTAAGCGTGCTGCTGCCTTGCCTCAGACTTCCCAGCGCTTGTCAGCGCTTCGCCTGCTCCCTCCTCCTTGCTTGGGGTTTCAGACCGCCCTCGGCTGAGTATTGACGCCGAGGGCTGGGATCTGACTTTGGCTGACATCTTGGGGGTAGGACTCTCCGCCCTCGCGCTCTAGTAGCGCTATAAATAGTTCCTCCCTCTCTCCGCGCAGCGGACGCGTTCTGCGGACGCGCCGGATCTGCGCCGGAGTCGTGCCAGAGTCCTGCCCGTCTGCGCCCGTCAGCGTCCCGGAGGCGTGTGGTGTGGCAGGTTCTCTTGGTCGGCACTTCCAACCCCCTGCAGCACTATGCTGTCATATACATCCAAGGAGCTCCATTCCCTACGCTTTGGCAATAGGTCGTGTTATTCAGTTTTTCCTGGCCGCTACAGGGGCAAACACAAATGCCCAGTTTGTAATTGGCATCTTACCAGCGTTCTCCCTCACACTACCCATGTGAGGGGCTGTAGCATTAAACATCTTTGCTTACTCCTTAACACCAGGTCACTGCACAGACACACTCAGGAGATTTTCGATCTGCTCTCTACGAATGACCCCTCTTGTCTTATGCTCACCGAGACTTGGCTGAATGAGTCCTCCCACCCGGACATTGTGGCAGCCATTCCATCTGAGTACAACATCTATAGACAAGACAGAATTAAGGGAAGGGGGGGAGGAGTTGTCCTGGTTGTGAAAAAATCTCTTTCGTGTGCACTTTTGTGCACGGAAACCATCATGGGTGCTGAATCCCTTGCCTTTACCCTGTCCTTAACACCTCAACAAACGGTGAAGGGTCTCGTAGTTTATAGACCCCCGGGCCCTGTGGGCTCCTTTTTTGAGGATCTCCAGCAGGTCCTGTCGGTTCTTGTCCTGAGGTCGGAGCAGTGCATACTGGCGGGAGATTTTAACTTCCACATGGAAGATCAGAGGGACCAGGATGTCAATAAGCTGTTCGATATCACGTCTGCTCTGGGATTGCTCCCTTACCTTTCTGGCCCGACACATGACAAAGGCCACACATTAGACCAGGTCTTTTCTACCTCCCCAATTGCGGTTACTGCTCTCATGCCGGTACTGTGGTCTGACCATCTTCTTGCCCATTTCCAAATATCTAGTACGGAGAAACCATCTGCCAGGGCCTCGAGACAGCTGGGTAGTAGCTACAGGGCGTATCATCGGGTGACTCCTGATTTGTTAGCTCAGGCCCTGGTGAACCATCCTCCCTCGTATACGGGTGATCTGGAGCATGATCTGGACACCCTGCAGTCCTGGCTCTCAGCTAGATTGAACGAGTTGGCTCCTCTACAGCCGCCTAGATCTGATACTAAACGCTCTACGGCCCCTTGGTTCTCGGCAGAGTTGGCTCTTTCCCGGAGACAATGTAAAGTCGCCGAACGGGCCTGGAGAGCCCAATACGATGATGAGGCAAAACGAACCTACAAAACTGTGATGAAATCCTATCATGGCTTAATCCTACAGGGTAAGAAGGACTACTTTTCTAAAAAAATTGAGGAAGCAGCCAACTCCTGTAAGGAGATCTTTTCTATTGTACGAGAATTTACGACCCCGCGTGCGACTATAGATCAGGAGATTCCGGATGAGACCTGGGCTGACATTATTGCTAATTTTTTTACAACTAAAATTAGGCAGATTCAGGACTCTTTTTCTCCGAGACCAACAGCTGCTCCTCCTATACTGCCGAATGAGTTAGTCCACCAGACGATCCCTGGTCCGGTTTTGTTGAACTTTCCGCCTCTCACGATCTCCTCATCGTTAGATCTGATGAGGAATCTCAAATCAGGATCGCCGTGTGATCCCTGCCCGGCTAAATTCCTAGCTAGAATGGCGGATGTTATTAATCCCCTAGTTAATCCCATTCTCAACCTTTCCTTGAGTCAGGGGATCCTGTCTCAATCCTGGAAACAGGCCATGGTGATTCCTCTCCTTAAAAAGTCCAACCTTGCCCCGGAAGCCCCGTCCAACTATCGACCAATTTCGCTCCTCCCTGCACTTACTAAAATCCTCGAGAAGCACGTCCATAGCGTGCTCTCTAACTTCCTGGAGTCGAATGAACTGCTCCATGCGTCGCAATCGGGCTTTCGATCCAACTTAAGCACCGAGACGGCGCTCCTGGAAGGAGGTGCAGGATGATGGAGGCAGGGTGATGTTAGTCATGTTAGACCTGTCGGCGGCGTTCGACACCGTCCCCCATGAGGATCTCCTCGCTAGACTACAGGACATCGGTCTGGGGGGGACGGTGCTCAGCTGGTTTCGTTCTTTCTTGGCCAACCGCCGACAAACTGTCTGGGCCCCACCCGGTTCTGCCGAAATGCCGCCATTGGGAGTCGGAGTTCCCCAGGGCTCAGTCTTGAGTCCTACCCTATTTAACATCCTCATGACCCCTCTGGCGGATCTGGTGGAGTCCTATGGGGCCCGGATAGTCTCATACGCTGACGACACCCAGCTTCTTTTCACCTGTTACAAGAGCAAAGAATTCGATGGGGAAAGTATCCGTGAGTGCCTTGGGGCTGTTTTCAATTGGTTCCATCTGAACAGCCTCAAGTGCAACTCGGATAAATCCGAGATACTTTTCTTCGGATGCCCTGTGGAACCGGATTGGCATGGTTGGTGGCCTGCTGACAAGTTCCCGCCAGCCCAGTCTTCTAAATGGGCCAAGAACTTGGGAATTAAAATCGACAACGGGCTCACGCTTAAATCCCAGGTGGCAACCTTGACTGGGACCTGTTTCGGGATCCTCCAGATGCTCCGAAAGTTTTTCCCTTTGCTGTCTGTGGAGCATCGGAGAATAACTGTTCAGGCCCTCATTGGATCTAGATTGGATTATGCCAACATTTTGTATCTGGGTCTTCCAGAATACCTTTTACAGCGTATGCAGGTGACCCAGAATGCTGCCGCAAGAGCAATTTTCGGCCTACATCGCCGAGCCAGTGCCTCTAACCTGCTACAATCCCTCCATTGGCTTCCGATACGGAAGAGGATAATGTTCAAGGCCTTGACATTAGCCCACAAAGCACTGCACGCCACGGGTGCAAAATATTTACAGAAGAGGATGAACTTTTATCAGCCGACACGTTCCCTACGATCAGAGTCTTTAGCACTCGCTGTAGTCCCACGTACTAAGAAGGCACGTCTGGGAGGGCGATCTTTCAGATTTCTGGCCCCTCAGCTATGGAATTCCTTGCCATTGTCCTTACGACTCACATCCAATTTGCTGGCTTTTAGGAAGGGTCTTAAGACTTGGTTATTTGCTGGGTAGAGTTTTGTTCCCCCTTCTCTTTTGTTGTTCTGCTAACTGTTATGTTCTTTTTTAG
Source organism: Lissotriton helveticus (assembly GCF_964261635.1). NCBI lineage: Eukaryota > Metazoa > Chordata > Amphibia > Caudata > Salamandridae > Lissotriton > Lissotriton helveticus. The sequence goes on along the minus strand of NC_136061.1, from coordinate 1,186,085,853 downwards.
TCTCCTTTCTGGGTCTGGAGCATAAAGCGCCGGGACACGTTTTGGAGTAGCCATTGCGCTATACAAGACCCATTAATAACAATAACATAACATAACATAACAAAAAAGAGACATGGTTCTCTCATACATTTACTCGTGTCATTATAATTACTGTATGAATGGGTCTGAGAAAACTTTTATCACCTTAGTCACTCTATACAGCGACACAAGTATTTTCTAATGTCTCTCATTGTTTTTTTCTTTATGGAACAAAAGTATCAGGTCGATCTACGTAATTCAGTCGGACGACCTGAAATAGAAGAATGGAGTTCTGACAATTTCCTTCCTTCTGTGAACACCGAAAGTCTTAAAATTAGGATTTTTCTCAGTTTAGGAGTCCTAAAGTTAGGAGTCCTAACTTTACTACTCCTAAACTGAGAAAAATCCTAACTTTAAGACTTTCAGTATTCACAGAAGGCATTTAGGTGTCCTAAAGTTAGGACTCCTAACCTGTGTGAATACCGAAATGAGTAAGTGCCTTCTGTGCATACCAAAATGAGTAAGTGCCTTCTGTGAATATCAAAATGGTAGTAAGTTTAGGATTTTGTCTTAAGTTAGTTCTGTGAATCAGACCCATGTCTCTGCAGTCTGCAACTATATTGACCACTAAAGGGGGTGGGGGTTTGCAACTGCCTTTCCAACAACTTGGTAGAACAACAAACTATAGTTCTCTTTACCAAATAGAAGAAGCAAGGGCTGCAGGGTATCCCAAGATACTATGGTGGTGGTGGTGGTGGTGGTGGTGGTGGTAGTAGTAGCAGGCTAGCACATTAACAGCAGTGCAGGAATCAGAAGTCAGGTCTCACTCCCACCTAGGTGAACTCCAACTGTAAGATTTTAATAGGAATGATTATTCATCTCAGGCAACTAAATGGAAATAAAAAACTGAGTTAGTGTGTTATATATTATTAGCTTTACAAACACTTGAGACCAGACTAGCACACAACAAAGAATACCTGATGCAGAATAACAAACAAGAAACAATACTAAATTAGTCAGAGCAAAGGTTGGTGAGCTAATATTTCAAGGAAATAAGAGTGACTCTTAGTCTCGCATTAGGATTCTTTTGGAGGAGGACTTAAATTCTGGAGTGGATATGGTTATTGGTTAATCATTTAATGCAACACACAAAACCTAAATGATCATACTAATGATTGATGTTCTCCTATAACTAAAATATCAATCACTGCTAGGTTTGAAATTCCAATTCCTGCAATGCACTAGTTTCATGCTATATTAGGTTAGCAGTACGTGGCTAAATAGATGCCATTTGTATTCACGTTATCTAAACTCATTGAGTTATGCCCGTAATGTGTAGGCTTCAGTTAGCAAGTGTGACTCCATTTTGCATTTCGTAATCCCTATTAGGCTGCTTAGACTTTGCCAGAGTTAGGCCTCATTGCTCATATTGCTTGCCTTCGCAGAATACTGTGTTTTGTTATCATTTTCACTTCTGTCCAAGGCTGTTTTCTCGACTTGCTAATGAATAGACCATGCTGCCCTTGCCTGCATATCTGAATGTGTTGTTTCTGCTCCCACGTTATGAGATGCTGAGACCTTGCACTGTAGCCTTGAATCCCTGATTAAATGTTCCCATCTGGCTGATGTTAGCTCGTCTTACAGTGCTACTTTGTTCATGGTCGGCCTAGTCCGGTAGTTTTCCATGGTGGGCGTGGTTGGAGGCTTCTCGGGAGAAATGATTATACATTGTAGACGGTTGGGGGGGCCACTCCTCTGGCAGCCATCGTAGGGTGCAGGTCATGATGGACTCCTCTGCAGAGCATTGCCAATAAAGACGTAAGTTTGTATTCTCTACTGTCTGACCGACTCTTCATTCTTGGGAAGGCATAGTAGGTGGTTGTAAGTAACCCGGATGGCCCCTAAGGGCCATTTCCTTCAGTTGGCACCCAAACGGCGATACGCAAGGTGATTTGCAGGGTCGGGGTGCGTCTGGTCAGTCGGGAGGATCGACGTACCCCACACGACCGAGCTTGGCCCTCGCAGCTGCCCTGCCCGGCTGATCAGGCGTCTCCTCGTCTGGTGGTCACCGGCTGGGGTCCTGAGAAGGCGAAACCTTGGAGTTGACCTTTTTTTCCGAAGAGTCGGCAGTGGAGAATAATTTGACAAGACCTGAGTGCACCAGGTGAGTGATTGATTCTTGGAACAATGGCGCCATACTTGAACTGCATGAGCCTGCGGGCTGTGTCTTGATACAGTCCCCTTATTCTCTTGCTTGAACGGTACAAGCCGACGGGCTGGTCGTGGTACGGTTTTAGGGCTCTCTTGGTTTGAACTTGGTGGGTTTGTGGACCCTTTTTGGAAGGCACAGAGTGTTTGTGAGCAATCTGCCAGAACAACTGGTAATATGGTTTCTTTTCGAAAAGGCCTGGGGCTAGTTCCTGTCTTCTTGAATTTGATGCAGTCTCTGGACTGCAGTGGGCAGTTCGTGGACTGTTTTGTTTTGGTTCTTGAACAATTGTTCTCTTGTTTATTTTCTTTTATTATTTTTGTTGGTGTTATATTTGTCCGTTGGGAACGGTGTATGTGTCTTATATTAAGATACCTTGTTTAAAGTAAGTTTGGATGTTTTGGATGTCGATGTTGGTCTACTGATGCTCAATTGGAAGAGAGCCAGCTTGCTCCTCCAGAGGGTTCTCCAAATGTTGACGTATATATCAAATGCGGTATTGGCCCTGTTATATTTAGCACATTGTGGCATAAATTTACAAGGGACAATGCTGAGTTACAGAGGCCACTTACTGGTTCGTTCGACGAGCAGAAATGGAATTTCTTGCAGGATAAATTATTTGCTAAAAAGAGCAGTCGATGTTTGATTCTCTAAGAGTGTGGCAGGAAGAAGCATGCAGCGATGTATAATATCAGAGAAAGAGGCTCGGAAGAGGCACACGCAAACTATGACACAGAAAGCAGTGGCTTGTTAGAGGAAAAGGGTAGAGAAAGAATAGAATGTGCGGATAGAAAAATTCAGATTACAGACTGATAAATGGTATGTCACTAGAGAGGAAGGTGATGATTTTGTCGAAGAGTTATTGGATTCCCACCCTCCTCCTCCTTATGCCCCTGAACAGATATACTCGACAGTCCCGATGTCCCAGTCTTCGACCCCTATTGCCACTTACTCTAGTATTTCCATTTCTGGCACTACTGCTTCATCCACGGCCCCACTTGCTTCCCCTCAACCTGCACCAGTCACCGGGACTGGAGCTGTGAGTTCCCCTGTCCTGTCTATCAGTGCCGTTTTGACTGCTATGCCCCTTTCACCCCTCCAACCCTGTCTCCCTACATGATAGTACCTGTCTCTGCATCCGCCCTTTCCCCCTTGGGTGTGACCCCCCAAATACTGTCAAATGTTGAAGCGTCTGTGCGTGGGATGCATAAAGCAAATTGGGCAGCAGCGCGAGACCGCATGGAGAAAGTGTTGGTGCGTTCTGCTTTGGCTGATGAAAAAAAGCAATTAGTGGTGAATCAAGTAGCTCAGTGGGCTAAGAACCCGATCTATATTGTGGAGGATGTGTGGAGTGTGATGCAAGATTATGAGCCCTTCGTATGTTGGGAATCAGGTAGGGTAGAATCCTATCTCTCTTTGTTTTTCCTAGTCCTCTCTCTATGTGTATGTAATAGGTCACGCCCCTATCCTCCCCCTGCCCTTGTGACGATATTTTATGAAGCCTGACCAAGCACTCCTTGCTTGGTTTCTTAATGGTCACGTTGTCTTTTTTTCCTTGCCCTTCGTGACCCCATCGTTGGAATTCCTGCCGTGTTTGTGTTGTGCAGATTGTGAAATTGCGAGTTAGCAGAGCGAGGCTTCGTTTTGCGCTATGGAAAGATTACCGTGAGATCTGGCCCGGTAATCAGCAACTTTGGGATTGCGTTTGAACCTTGGACCTGCTTTGAGATTCTTCAAGGTCTGTGCGCGGCTGCGTGCAGGCTGAAGAAACACGCCGGAGACTTTACATCCGGGTGTTGTGCGTTCTATCCGCATCCTTGTGAGTTTTTGGGATGCTTTCACGAACCGGCTGAAAGTCTGTGTTTTTTCTTTAGTTCGGTGGCCACTGATTCAGGTTTTTGGGAATTTTGTGTTAAACGTGTACCACGCATGAACAGTCAAGGGTTTTTTTTTGTCTAAGGACTTTTTTCCCCCACTTGAACTTGAGAAAGGGAGTTATTTGGTACCGTTTTTTGAAGGCTCAAGACTTTCCAGCGTTTCCCTGTTCCTTTTTTGGAGTCTCTGATCTTGGACAACTGAATCCCATATTGGGTAAGAAGGAGAGAAGGGGTTGTTGTTGCCAGTAAGCATTAATATTGCATATGCAGAGAGAAAGGACACATATGTTATGCTGATTATTGTTCTGTTTTTTCTCTATCCTCTACAGTGTGGGAAGTCAGTCCCTTCTTTAGGTTGAGACTAAAGTGAGCTGGAGATGTTCTGGGTCCATTAAAGTCTTTCCTTCCCCTTGTTTTTGTTTACCCCTCCCTCTCCCCGTGCTCAGACTATAGTTGGTTGCTGTTTATAGTCTGGCAGGCTGCAGTCTGTGCGGGGGTAGAGAGTTGGGAATATCGTCGCTCCTGCAGCGTGGTTCCAAGTGGGTGACAATCTGACATCGTACAGCAGCATGCTCTTAAGCACATGTTGGCCACGCTAATAGGACTGTGGGAACAGTGTTTTCAGGGTGTTGCACTGCAGATCATCTATGACATACGGGACAGGGTATATGCAACAGGTATGGCTCCTAATGAGGTTTTTGCCAAATTAGCGACACTGTTGGGGTCCAGTGGCAGACTGCTCCAAAAGGTTCCGATAAAAGGGGCACAGCACCCTATGAGGGAGGTCCATCCCATTTACCATCCTGAAATACCAGAACTGCATGACTCTAGGGACACAGTAATTTGACCACGAGTTGATGCTCGGCACCAGGAGCAGTGGATCTATACTCCTTGGAAGAGGAGTGAAGTCCCATCCTAAAAAGTCAGCTGCCAGACTCCCGGAAAAACCCCACTTCATATTAAAAGAAATTGACGGAGGCGGCCTCCTCCACAGTGATAACCTTAGCTGATATTGAATTGTTCTTTGGTATGCTGGTACCGTTAGATATATGAAGGCAGGTACATATGTAGGATCATACCTTGGAGTTAGGTGGCACATGGGATAAGATCAAGGTTTGGGATAAGACGCGAAAGCCCGGCGATAAGCCAAAAGCGGAGCTCTTACCTCTACCAGGGTGTATTATCACTTACATGCACTCACTTATCCTGCCAAAGGGAGCTGATTGGGATACGTTGACTGTGTGTCGTCAGAAGAAGGATGAAAGTGTGTAGGATTTCTTTACTAGTTTTGGGGGGGTGTTCCTAGATTTTAGTGGTCAGGACCTGTCACAGGAGGGAGGTGTTTGTTTGTAAACAGATTTGTCACTAATTTGCTTCCTGAGATTGCAACTCAGTTGCAGGCTTCGGAAAGTACTTCAACGACCCCATCCCTATCAGTGATTTTTAGTATGGCATAGTACTACGAGCATAGAGAGAGTGAGGACAAAGAGAAGGTGGAGAAAAAGTCGAAGGATCTGAAGACAAGGGTGTTGATGCAGCAGGTTGGGAGGGGAAGAGGCAGAGGTTCGGCCCAGCGGTTCCCCAGGCTTAAGAGGGATTGTGCTTCGAGTGCGCCTCTTGGGGTTAACCAATGTGCATATTGTAAGCAGGATGGTCATTGGCGAAATGAGTTTTCAGAGTTATTGTAGAAAGGTGAGGCCTGAGAGGTCAAGGGTTTAGTGGACGTGGACAAGGAGGAAGAGGCCGAATGGGGACGCAGTCAGGGGATACATCGTACAATAGGCAGAGTGGGAACTATTTTGATGACCACTGAAGTCGACAGTACTATCATGATGACCATGACATGGGTGTGGTAACGGTGTTGTCTCACAACTAGGACAGCCAGGGACAGGGCGAGGGACCAGTTCCGGTGCCTATTGGTCAGCACGGACCCTACCTCACTGCTGATTTACAGGGCACCACAGAGAAATTTCTAGTTTGATATAGGGGCTATAACTAGCTCTGTTTCCAGTTCACTAGTCCTGGGGGCAGCTCTGTCTGGCCAAAATAATGTTTCGGTGGGTTTCTCAGGTGTGCCGGTTGTTAGCCCCATTTTCAAACCGCTTACCTTGACTATTGGTCCCTTCACGGTTGATTCACCTTTTTTATTGACGTCCAATTGTGGGGAGAATTTGTTGGGACTGGATTTGTTTAAAAAAGTTGCATGCAACCATATTTTTTTCTCCTGATGGTGTATATATGACCATTGGGCCACAGGTAGCCCCCACAACGCAATGCTTTTCAAAAGATGCTCCCCTTCCTTTGGAGTTCAAGATCATGCCCCGCACATTGTGGGCAACAGGAGACCCGGATATGAGGTTGCTTTCTATCCCACCGGTCTCCATTCAGATAAAGAAAAATGCCAAATTGCCACGCATTCCCCAGTACAAGATTTCACAGGCAGAAAAGAAGGCCTTATTACAAATAATACCAGATTTGATTAAGTCTTTTGTGGTTTAAGAGACAGTGGCGAACGTGTATATTAGCCCTATTCTTCTTATTCTTAAAAAGACACCTTTGGATTCTTCTGATGCCCACCCTGATGTTTACCACTTTGTGATCGACCTCCGAGAGGTCAATAAAATAGTGGTTCCTCAGTAACCTGTGGTCCCAGACATTACCACGATCCTGACAATGATTCCCCCATCAGCCAAATTCTTTTCAGTGATTGCCTTTACCTCTTTGGAGCTCGTGACGAGACCAGCTCGTCATGAGAGACGGTGGAGCTGTGCTCATGACGAGCTGGTCTCGTCATAATGGCTGCGCTCCACCCACGCGCGATTAATTCCCCGCCTGTGCGGGCGAAATAATTATTTGACCTTGCTTGCTCCACACATTACCATCAAAATATGTACTACTCTGAACCCAGCCACATTAATACCCCTCCCTTTGGAAGAAAAGGACAATGATGTCCATGATTGTTTATTTCGGACTGAGGAAGAAACGAAAGGACGGGAAGACCTGACTAATGTTCCCTTATCTGACCACCAAGGGGAACTATATGTTGATGGCTCTTTTTTTAAGCTACCAGATGGCCCCACCACTGCAGCCTATGTAATCACAACGTTACACACTGTAGTTGAGGCATCCCATATCCCACACCAATAGGCCCAAGCTGCAGAGTTGGTTGCCCTTCTCAGGGCTTGTGAGTTGAGTGAGGGACTGGCTGCTAATATCTACACCGACAGCTAGTACGCCTTTGGGGTGGCACATAATTTCCGGTGCCTCTCGGCAGAGAGAGGGTTCTTAACTTGACACGTACTGCGAAAACAGATTGGCCCATTGATACATAGATTGCTGTCTGCACTGACACTTCCTGATAAGTTAGCAATGGTAAAATGTAGCGCTCATAAAGCCATCACAGATGATGTTGGGAGAGGAAATGTGTTTGCCAACCAGAAATCTAAGGAGACAGCTCGATCAAAGATGAAAAAGATGTTTGTGGCAGGTCCTGCTAGGTGGGTTCCAGACAATGGAAGGTTTGACGACACATTGGAAAATATCAGGGAAATCCAGGGCGAGGTGACTCTAGATTAATTGGCAGTGTGGGAGGAGAGAACATGTTGCTTGGACGAGGATGGGAGTTGGACTGACTTGTCTGGGAAGCAGCGATAGTTGCTTCCTTTTTTTTTTTTTTTTTTTTTTTATTATACCAGGCGTAAAAAACAGGATGCATTTACAATAATACAATAATGTTACAAAATATAAAACAAATCAAATAATACAGCAATACTAATAAATCACAGGTTTTTGAGATTCAAAGAATGGTTCCAGGAAACAAAGAGGATAACATCAAGAAATAGAATTGTAACGCAATGCAAATAAACCCAAAAAATCGTTTGTAGGTATTTCCAACAATCAACCAATACCACTGAGGATAATACAATTTTTCCATTCAGTTATTGGTCGCCAAAGTGTATCTCCACGTAGCTTAGATTGTATCCCTCTTGTTTCAAATATTGCAATTTCATATCTATAAACTGCCAAAAAACGTGCTAGCCACATCTGGAAGCTTGGAGGATCTACGTCTTTCCATCTTGCGGATAGAAGTATCCTAAATACAGCCATGCCAATAAAAACTAATCTTTCTTCAGATTTCTTCAAATTTAAGGTATGGTCATGGCCAAGTAAAAATAAAGTTTCCGATTCTGGTATTTTGTGCCTGAAAATTTCTTCCCAAAAGGAGTTTATCATGTTTTTAACTAAGGTCAGATCAGGACAAGTGTAAAACATGTGGGAGAGAGTTGCCGGCCCTTGAGTGCATCTAGGACATAGGTCATTCTCACGTTTACCCCATGCAAATAATTTAGCAGGGGTAAAATATAGGTCAAAAACAGTCTTATAAAGTTGTGCTTTAAGATTACTCGCCATCAGTAGCTTTTGACTCATGTTTAATACTTTGTTGATATCTACATTCGGATTATTCAATTTGAGTGCCCACTTTCTTTCTGTTTTGTCAAGATCATCATTCTTCATACTTAAAAGAATATTATATAAAGTTCCAATTCTAGTGTTTGATCTAGATATTGCATCCATAATTTCAAGTTTATATAAGCAAATTAGCGATTCTTTGGCTTTTAGTGTAGCAAATATCTGTGCAAACTTCAGAAAATCTCCATTAGGTAAATTATATTTGGCTTTTAAAGCTAGGAAAGTTGTATCATAGTCATTTATTAGAAGGTCGCCTATTGTCCTAATTCCTAGCTTGGCCCATTGTTTTAAAAAACCAGCTAAATCCTGTCCCTGAATAGCATTAGAGTGCAAAAAGTGGTGTATATCGATTAATTTTCTCAATTTAGGTATATTTAGCAATTTTATTCCAAGTTTTCCAGGCATTAATCATAATTTCTCCTTTAAAATCTTTATAATTTCTTGTCTCGGTCTTTCGCAGTAGTAAACCTTTTGCCTCCTGACCTACCAAAAGTTCATATATTGAGGGCATTTCAGCAGTGTCCTCTACATTCTCTACATTATATCCTTTAATCATAGGCGTAAGTTGTTTTATCTGTGCTGCCCAGTAATATAATATCATATTAGGTATGGTAAGGCCACCTTTATCAACAGGAAGACATAATCTCTCAAGAGATCTCCTAATCTTCCCATTCTGCCACACAAACTTAGATATGAGTGAGTTGATCAGCATTAATGTTTCTTGTTTAATAGCTAATGGTATTGCTCGAAACAGGTAGAGGCATCTAGGTAGCGTATTCATTTTAACATAGTTGACTCTCCCTATAATGGAAAGATGAAGGCTATTGACCCTTTCAAAATCCTTCTTAATTTTGTTCACTAATGGATCAAAGTTGATTTTTGGGATTAGCTTAGTATTTGCACAAAGTTCAATGCCCATATATGTAGCTTTTTCAGTTCTTCGTGGGTCCATACAAACTGTGTTAGCTGTGCTTATAATAATCGTCTTTCCCTTATTGAGAGAATATCCGGAATAAGGCCCAAATTCAGAAGTAATTTCCTCTATTTCACAGATAGCTTCTGTCGGTTCAGATGTGATAATCGCGATGTCATCAGCGTAAGCCAGCATTTTTGTTTCGAAATGATGGCTAACAACAGGTTTAATATTAGTGCTTTCTAGTAGTTTAAGGATGAGAGGATTGATGTATAATGCAAATAGTAAAGGCGAGCATGGGCAGCCTTGTCTAGTACCTCTTGTTATGTTGATATATCCAGAAAAAAGTCCGGCCGCCAAAACTTTTGCTTTGGGACGGTGATAGATTGATTTAATTGAGTTAATAAATTTGGGGCCAAAATTATTACGCATCATAACTTCCCAGAGAAAATTCCAGGTAACACGATCAAAAGCTTTCTCAGCATCAAGTAGGATCATCGACATTCGCTCCCCCCTGGCAGTCATGGCATCGAATAAAGCAATTGTCCTGCGGATATGATCTGTAGTTCCCTTCCCAGGAATGAAGCCATGCTGCCAAGGGGAAGCGAGCTGTTCAACGACCCCACTGAGTCTGAGCGCTAAAATTTTTGCATATAATTTAGAGTCCGAATTGATAAGAGAAATAGGGCGATACGAGGAAAGCTGTTCAGGAGATTTTCCCTTTTTTGGAAAGACGATTATATTAGCTTCCTCCCAAGACATTGGAGGTATACCATTAAATTGTATCCCAAGAAATAAATCATGTAAAATAGGTGTTAATTGATGACTAAGTAGCTTAAATAACTCAATCGGTATCTTATCGGGACCTGCTGCTTTGCCAGATGCCAGTAATGATAATACGGCGCTGACTTCCGTGAGTGTGATATCTTTTTCAAGATCCTCCTTTGTATCGTCATCTAATAATTTCGTGGCCTCGGGATTACTGAGAAATTTATTTAAGTAGATTTTTGTATCCTCCACAGAACTTATAGTATCCTCAGTATACAACTTCTGATAATACCTCTGAAACTGAGAATTAATTTCGGTTGCATGAGTAAAGGTCTGCCCGTTTTCTACTATAGTAATGATATCTCTCCTTGCAGTTTTTTGCCGTGTATTAAGTGCCAGTTGTCTGCCCACTTTCTCTCCACTTTCATATACTTGTTTTCTATGTGACTGATATGTCTGGGCAGCTTTCTGGCTGAGTTTGGAATTCAACTCTGATTTCAGTATTGCTACCTGCATCATCACATGACTAGTATCTTGTCTTTGCCTAATTTTGAGGATATGCTCTTCCTCAGCTTTAGCTAAAGCTGCTATTTTTATTTCATATTCTTTTCTTTCCCTATTCCTAATTTTAGATTGGTAACTAATAGTTTCCCCCCTTAAATCAGCTTTATAAGTATCCCAAACGATGTTTCTTGATGCACTGAATCGATTCATATTAAAAAACTCCTCAGTCCAGACTTTAATATGATCAATGTATTCTTTGTTACATAGTAGTTTCCTATCAAAGGACCATGTTGTTTTTTTAATACAATTAGTGTCATAATCAATTAACAGTATTAAGGAATTATGATCTGATATTGTTTTTGGGAGTTTGTTTATATACGAAGAAGATGTTAAATCTTTAGAAGTAAAAATGTAGTCTATTCGTACATATTTTTGGTGGGGATGCGAGTAGTACGTATAGCCAGGGTCTATTGGATTGTTCTGCACCCAAATATCAGTTAGCCCAAGGCTACATATTAGGCTATTGATAGCGCGATAAACCTTCGGTTTCCGGCCTATATACTTGAGTTTAGTTGTATATGGTGACAAGGGTGGCATTAAGGAGATGTTAAAATCGCCACAAACAATTAGCGGACCTTGCCACATGGCTAGTTCTGTTTCCAAAGTTTCAAAAATTATGGGGTCGTCCTGATTTGATCCATAAACAGTGCATATCGTAATTCCATTTGCTAGTTTGGCGATTGCCCACCTTCCATGTGCATCAGATAAAAAGCGTGTTCCTTGCCCATGACAATTCTTAACCAATATTGCAACCCCCCTAATATTTGTTGTTTGAGATGATGCCACTATTACATTATATCCTTTAAATCTTAATAGTGCTCTTTTACTCCAGGGGATATGGGTCTCCTGCAGGCACAAAATGTCTACAGGGTATAATTTAAGTAATTCCTCCAGCCGTGACCGTTTATCTCTAGCCAATAGACCTCCTATATTCCAAGTTTGTATACTAAGCTTACCCATTGTTAATGTAGTAGCTTTGACTATTAACATTGCTCAAATAGTGCTCCATATGCATGTCCTGCTGTATCTTTTCCACAATTAATTTTGTTCCTGCTATTACACCTGTTTTTTTTCCATTTTCTACTTCCCCCCTTCTTCCTGCCCCCCCTCCCTCTTCGTTGTCCCTCCCTCTGACCCACCCACTTTCCCCCCCCCTTCCCTCTTTCCCCCCCCTTGCAGAGGCATTCAGACTGAACCAGAGTCTGTGTGATGAAGTTGCTGCACTTCTACTGAGCTACCTTGCCATAAATAAAGAAAGAGAATCACAGAAAAAGAAAAAGAAAGAAAAAGAAAGGATTCTACATCACATATCATATCATAACATATGTCATAACTATATTCATCCTATCGTTCATCTCTAATCTATGCCTAGGCATGCTAATCAGTCTTCAGTTAAATCGAACAAAACACATTCTTAAAGCATCAAGAGAAGTGGTGAAAAATAAAAACATATCTCATTCTATCCTTCACCTTCGCCCTCATAGTCATTGTAAAATGTAAGTTATTATTGTGGTCATCATCAAGACTTATGTCCCAAATGAAGGAGATTTTATCTAAGATATTTCATCCAAATATGCTTTTGCTTTTATCTCCGACTGAAAAAACTTTGTATGACCTTGATGGACAATCTTAAGGCTAGCAGAGTTATTCAAAAAGGCCAAAGCACCCTTCTCTTGAAAAGATTTAATCATCATTCGCAACCTCCAACGTCTTTCAACGGTTGCGTGACAAAAGTCAGGTCTTGAGAAGAAGGAAAATCCATTGCAAGTTATTTTGCGATCTGGTCTCGCTTTCTCTGCCACCGCTTGTCTAAGTAAAAAATTGCCAAAATATACTAAGACAGCACGTGGATATATCCCTGGTTTCGGTGGTGGATTAAAGGGGACTCGATGAGCCCGTTGGATTTCAACTTCCCAGTTCCAGTTCTGTATTTCAGGCATGGCCTCACTGAAAAGTTTAATAATGAAAGCTCGCATATTCTCCCCCTCAGCTTTCTCCGGTACCCCCAGGATGCGAAGATTATTACGGCGCTGCCTGTTTTCAAAATTTTCAAGCTTCCATTTGATATCCATCAATTCTGTTTCCTGAAGCTTAATTTTCTCATGATTTTCGGAAGAGTCTTTCTCTGCTGCCATCACCCTTAGTTCCATTTCAGTTACTCGTTCACCAATATGTGTACATGTCTTAGATAGTTTTTTTACAACCCCCTGCATTTTACGCATAGCTGCGCGAGATCTTCTGCTATCCTGGTCAGTCTCTTCCCTGAGGGCTGCTATAGCTTGTAGAATAGTCTCCACTGCGGTGGGGGTTAGCTCTGAATTATCAGGCATGTCTGAGATAGTGCCTTGATTATATTCAAGATGACCTTTAGCTATTTTCTTCTGTGTGGTTCTAGCACTACTTTTAGGCTTAGTCTTTACAGTATTAGGCTTCTGTCTCCCCTCACCATAACTGTCTTCTGAGGTATATATATGTGTTTCTGATTCATCGTCCTCATCCTCACATTCCGTAGATTCAAAACTCTCAGTCCACTCCCCTAATACGTCTACTTCGACCTCTCCGGTTTCATCAGAAAAGGAGTAAAACTCAGTGAGGTCTTTTTCCCCCTCTGGTTGTTGTCCAGTTTGTTCAGTTTGTAGTAGAGCAGTACTTGGTAGCGAGTCATCAACCCCCTCGCGTGTTGTAATTTGCTTAGAAATTAAATGTAGGGATGTCCCTGGTAACCCTAGTGCCTCCTCCAAGGCTGTTGAGTCTACTAAACCTGGGGTTAGTGCAGGTGTTCTAGGCTCATTCTGATTGGTGACTGACGTGAGTGGCGTTACTTCTGATATAGGATTAGTCTGATCGTCTTGTACGCCCAATATATTGCCCCCAGGGCCCGAAAAAGACATTGCCCGGCCCTCCTCAAATTGCATCTCCTCATTCCCCGCTCTCTTTGTTGGCACATCAGTTAGTCCGATTTTTGAGACCTCGACAGTTGTAGTGCTATTAGTATTGGAAGTTCTCATACTTTGAGCTTCAGCTGCAATCGTTAAGTTATCAGGGGCAATAAGGGGGTCAAACACCCCCTCCTCTAAGTCTAGAGTTTTATTTGATTGTTCCACAGTTAAATTATTCTGTTCAGCATTCATTATAGGGGTAGATACGGGCTCAGGCTGTAGATTATTTTGATTTGGGTTTTTTTTAAGCAATAAATCAAGCACAGTCCTCCCCCCTGCACTGCTTAGCCTTCTACGAGATGCTAAGATTTCCTGCCTTGAGGTGCCAATGGGGGACGCAGTTGCAATTGCTTGCTTCTTAGCTCTTGCTGACGCTGCTTTTACCTGTAGTTGATCTTCACCGTCCATTAAACCTTCACGTTGTTGTCTCTCTGCTTCCTTGCGAAGCACCCTTGCTGCCTTCGCAATCCTGGCTCTAGTAGCAGCAGCCGAGGCACTCTTTGGTGGCATTGCTGTTCTGTTTTCTCCCTTCGGCGCTTCCCTTCTCAGAAGTTGCTCTGCTCGCCAAACAAACCCACAGACCGAGGAGCCGGCGTTTTCCCGCACGATTTTTCGTGACTGACACACCCCCAATAACGATACTGATTGTGTTAATCCTGCTTCCTTAGAAACGCCGTGTGAGGAAGCCGGATTCCACCAAAGCGTAAGTGTATCCAAGCTTCGAAGGAATTTTGAAAGATTGTAGCAATATCGCATTGTCTCAGCCAAGGAGTCTGCCGAGGGGTCTACCACTGTATCTCATGCCGGGAAAGAAATGTCAATTACAAAGGAAAGCCGCGCAGTCGTAATCACTCGCATTCAGTGCTTCCTGGCGCCGCGGGATGTCAGCGTGTCTCTCCGAAGACTCCCGGCCAAACAATCAAGGGGTTCTCTCTGTCACTCTTCATATTTTATAAGCTCTCTGTGTTCTGCATTTCACAGCACCAAGGACGTAATCTGCGAATTTCACTTTCAGAAGTAGAATCCGCCAAGAAAATCAGTCCGGTTGTTCACTCCATCGGAGCTCAGTAGAGTGCTGCAATCGGCCTAACGTTCAGGCCGCCATCTTGCCTCCCTGTGCGATAGTTGCTTCCTAATGCATATGTGCTCCCTGTTGTTACCATGGCCCATCGCACATTAGTGCCTAAGAAATACGCAAGCTACTGGACCCAGTATGGCAGAACGATAATATCTCTAAGGTAGCCACATACCTAGTAACACATTGTATCATCTGTTTGAAGCATAACCCCGGGAAAGGTACTCCTTCAACTGCTGGTAAATTTGCACCGCCTTCCTTCCCTTTCGAGGTTCTTCCGATGAATTTCATCTAAATGGAATGAGTGAATAACTTGAAGTATGTTCTGGTAGTGATTTGTGCATTCAGTATATGGATTGAGGCTTACCTCACTAAAGAGAATACAGCTATGGCAACAGGGAAGGCACTTTTAAAAGAGTTCTTCCCGCGCTATGGATTGCCACAAGTGATTTGGAGTGACAACGGAAGTCACTTCAATTCAATAGTCATTGAATTGGTGTGCAACGGCTTGATTATTAAGCAGAAGTTTCATTCAGTGAATCACCCCCAGTCAGCAGGTTTGGTTGAAAAGTACAATGGTACTCTCAAGCTGAAACTAGCAAAAATTCAAGAAAGCACAGGACTGCGATGGCCAAATGCGTTACCCGTGGCCTTACTATCTACCAGAGTGACAGGGCATTCTAGAACAGGTTTGTCCCCATACGAAGTGGTCTTCGGCCGCCCTGCTAATGTCTGGGGCATCCCGAGCTAATAGGTAATTCCATTCCATTTCCCTCCACATCCTTTGGCCTCTCCCTACCTTTATTTTCCTTCCTTATGTTTCCTTACCCAGTCTGTTCCCTTTGCCATCCAGTACCTCATGGTTTCTACGTCTTCTCTTATCCTCTTTCCTCAAAGACTTCAAGTTATCTCATGTCAGCTCTATCTCGTCTATTATTAAGTTCCTTTCTTCTATTTCTTCCCAGTATGTTGTTCTGTGTAGCTGTCTTTCATTGGAGATTTCAAAATGCCCTACATTAGGAGTGAATTGCTTATCCAAACCTGCTTTCTTTGCATTCTGGCATTTGTAATTCAAACGAAAGACTCCAAGTACCAGAATGCAAAGGAAACCCAACTAGATTACTTTTACCAGTGAACTGGTACAACTTCACCTCTCTGTCCGTCAGACAACTCAAATTTGATTTCAGTCATTTTCCCAGATAGCTCTTATTCCTACGCCTCTCCCACCTTCCACATCTTTTGCTTTCTTCTAGTTTCTCTGTCAAGGCAAGTGCATTCATCTCCATTTCCACTCCTCTCGCTCTTTATCTCCATGCTCCTGCCTCTCTCTTACCAAGATGTTCATTCTCCATGATGAGCTCTCAGAAACGGACTCCAGGAGAGGATTGTAGCTGAATACAGTGTTTTGCAGCTGCTGCACAATTGTAGAAAAAGGCACGCAGGGCAAACTTATATAATACAAATAGACTGAGTTTGGCTTAGCAATGTGTAGAAGGCCAACTGTTCATTGTAGTTAGCTCTTCACTGTAACATATGTTGAAATAAATATTCTGGGTACAAGTCGCACATATCGGACGGAGACAGATTTTTTTTTATAGAAAAGTTAAAAGTATTCTGAATCTAATTGCCTCTGTGTGCTATAATGATTTAACACAGAATCATGATATAAGGAATACAATTGTTCAGTTCATTCCACTTTCCGAACTAAAAACAGTGACTGAGGTCTCATATATTTTTACTATCCTTGCCTCTACCTGCACTCTCAGTCAACGTCAAGCACAAGCCAGCAGCAGGTCACGGACAGCAGACCGTGCACTGTAAAGTATGTGGCTGTCTATGGTCCAGAATAGTCCCCACTGCTCTGAATACATGGTAGTCTCCTTGGAGCCTCTGCCTGACTTGTATCATTCCAAGCCCCTCCGTCAGGATAAACCACCACTGATAATGATTCCGATGTTCGGATGCAGTGTGCAAGCTTAAGTAAACTCAAGCATGTTATTCTGATTCACAACGTAACGTGTGATCTGGCGTCACTTGTGACGCCTGTCACATAAACACTGAGAAACATTTGTAAGTCCAACCCAGCCTTCCCTTCCCCAACTCGTCACAGAGTGGGTTCAGTGAGGTTTGCTGTCCCCTTCCCTCCCTGTGACGAGCTGGGAAAGGGGCACATTTGGTGATTGATACACAGTCTCGGGAAGTGCAGGCTGAAGCCTGAAGCGCCCAGGCTGCATACATTCAGCGAGGGTGGAACACATCATGGGGAGGAGTGCCCCTACACTCAGGCATGCTACTGAAGCTAGGGCTGAAAGTAAACAAGCCCTGATAAATGTGGGACATGTGCAGCAGTGCACATGCCTGTCAGTGATGTGACTGCCTGACTCTCGAGCACAGATCGAGAGTCAGAGTTTTATGGCAATTTTTTTTTGTAGGCATAGGTTATGTTTATTTCATTTGTAAATAAAGGAGGCACAAACTATAGAGGGCGGAGCCCCCACGCCGCTGCTGGTTAAACTTCATAAGGAGTGCAACGAAAAAACTCAGAGGCAGCACCCTAGAGAAAAGAAGAATAGTCCTATTTGCACTCATTCCTGTTATGAGTGATGTGTGAACAATTAGGAGAGAGCAATTTTACAACAATCAACAATCACACAATGGTGGCTGCATGTAACCGTTGTTATTGGGCTGATCAAAAGCGCATCTGTTATGGTCATCAATTCATCATCATATATCATAACAATAATATGTAGCCTAACATCACGTGCATAATGTGATGATCATTCATGACCAAATATATGTCCCCAGTTACCCACAACAACAGGCTCCCACCGAATCTGCATTTAGCTTCAAATTTGAGCCAGAGTACACTGTGTGCACACACACTCAGCAACATTGCATTTTTGCATTTTCCAAATGAAGTAAAATAAACACACCGCTGTCACTACCATTCCATAGAGATGGGTGGGCCACATTAAAGTCATCACCAAATCGATTTGTTTCAGTGAAGTTGAAAATTCTCTTCTTCTGGTGGCAGTTTTCAAAGTAGTCATGCTCATGCCCTAAGTCCTTCCACATCATCTTGACTCCGAGTAGATTGTTCAACTCAGTACCGACTGAGTCCCAACTCAAAGGCAATAGATTGACCTATAGTACAATGTTGTTGACACACAACAAGAGAAAAATTGAGTACATTTTTGTGTGCACTAGATTTGTGTTTTGTTAACTAAAGGGACTGGTTGGGTCTTTGAGGAAGCAGAAAGAAAAGCAGTGTGGAGTGGACCCATTGAACAAATCTTGCTAAGTCTCAAAGGGGAAGGAAAAATTCCCCTTCAAGAAAAAAATGATCAGCCGTCGTTATGCCACGAACATTGTAAACCATCACAAACACATTCAAGTGTAATAGTAACAGATAAACAAAAACCCAGTGTCACAGTCTGCCAACACATGAATCATCTCAAAACACTCACAAACAACAATCACTCAACGTGCAATGCATGACATTCAGCTGTTCTTTTAATTCAGGTGAAGCCGCCATGGTACATTGCAGATCCATTGTTCACAAAACAGACATTCCCCAGTTTAAAGTTGTAAATCAAATAATGTGGGGTGGTCTGGCTAGGGGAATAAACTAGGAATTGATAGATAGGCACGGGATGAAGGCAGGCACAAATGTGTATCTCCAATGTCCTTGAGTGAATGGGTTGTGGGTACTTCTTCACTACACACTAGTGCAACTCTAATCTGGCAATAAAATGTGTGTAAAAAGACGGTGGAGCTGCATTAGTTAGCCAGACACATACAAATAAAATAAAATAATGTTCCCTTAGCGGTATTTATTTTGGGGGGGCGTCAAAGCAGACCAGCGATAGAGAGAGAAAGTTCTATGGTTTGTATCCAGGTCTAGTAAGGTAGGTAGGTAAGGTAAGTATACTTGTAAAGCGCACTGTTACTCCATCTCGGAGTGTCCTGGCGCTGTATACCGCTGGGGAACCCGTCCTGGCTTTCCCTGTGGGATGGTCCCTCCTGGGCATCTCCAAGGTGAAACCAGGCATCCCCGGCGCTGATGGGGCAGTTGTGGAGATTAAGCAAGCTATTGCCCAAAGTTGCAGAGTGGGACCCATGGTTAGCGTAGGCACCTCGACGAGAATTATCGAGTCCGCGGACATTGACTCAAGACCCTGCCGCGCGGGAATTGAACCCTGGTCCCGGACCGATCTCTGCTTCAGGGTCTGCCGCTTCTAACCAGTGAGCCACACTTCTCCCAGTACTTAGTACTAAGGGAAGTTGAGTTCATCCTCAAACTCAAGTGGTTCACCCAGAAGTAGGTCAGCTGACACATTAATTCCATGACCCGAGTTTGACCAATCACCCTCATCTTCCTCCTGAGGTACTTCAGGTATGGAGCAATTTGGTGGTATAAAGTGTTGATTCATTTTGATCATGCATAATCTCTTCTCATTGTGGGGTGAGAGACTGGTCCATTTCACTATGACCAGGTCCAGAATGGGAACACAAACCAGCCCTGGTAATTCTGCCAGACCAGCCTGGGGGCAGGGGCTGCTAGCGAGAAGCAGCACTGCTTGCACTTTAGCACTGCTGCCGGTTTTGTTACGGGGGGCCGATATTGCAGCGCTACTGAAAAACCAGCCCACAGTAGCAAAACCGGCCTCTACCACTTGAAAACCGTCCCCCACCCTGACAGCTCACCAGAAAAATGCCCAGTTCCTGCTATGGGCAGTCCGGCCCCCACTATGAAAACGGCGCTAGCAGCATTGAAAACACATTCAGCGGAGACAATGGTTAACGGACAAGCCAGATAGTTTACTGCCAGCCTGCTGAGCACTGGCCATCGGTGTCTCTTCCCATACCTACACACCAATGGGTTTTAATCAAGATAGGGCTCTGCTGGATCATCCAGATAGGCCTGGATCATCCACTCAATAGTCATTGGTGCTCAACCTTGCTTGACCTCTTTCGCCTGCGCCTCTGCACAGGACTTAAGCCCTGCCAGTAGAGCCTAATCATATGCAGATTTTGGGAGTGATGTTCCTGTTGTTGATGGTGTTCTTATAGTTGATTTTGGCTGCTGTGAGCCAACAGCACTTCTCTCAGGCTCTGACGTTGAAAGCTGCAGAGCAGAACTTGTGCCTTGGAGGAGTAATTTCCAGCCGTTCTTTTTCTAGCTCAGTGGCTTGCTCAACAATCCATGTTTTGTAGTTTGAAAATACTCCGTCTGAAAAAGGAAGGAACGTGGACAGTAATGGTTTGCACCGTGGATCAAGAATTGTGGCACAGATGTATTGTTTGGATGAAACAATGTCTCTTTGCACCCTCGCATTAACAGATAAGCGAAGGATTAAGCTCTCCACCGACTCATATGCACCTTTTTTTCCCTCCACACTTGCGTACATTTCAGACACCTCCTTGATCTGTTCCTATAGCACATGCAACAACAGGATAGCTTGGCCCATGGTACTGTCCTCCTTGCTGACTTCCCGTGTGAACTCCTCAAAAAGAAGCAGCATCTCTGTCAGGCATTTTACTAGGCCCCATTGGTCCATCTCAATTATCATGCCTTTCACAGCTGCATCTCCTCTTTGTATGACATATTCATTGATAAGTCTGTACTGCTCAGACTATGCAATATGTAGTAAGTCAAGTCACAATGGTTGGCACCTCCTGTATGAGTGTTTAACTGGCATTCTATAATCACAATGAATGACCCTCAGCTGCTTTCGGGCTTTGAAAGAATGGCTGAAATGAGTGCAGATTCTTCTGCATGTGGACAGTAAATTGCGTACTCGGTCTTTTTTAAGACAGTCCTGTACAATGATGTTGATAAAGTGCTCTGAACACAGGACCCTGAAATAGCCACTATCTGCCATGGCCTTAACTACATTACTGCCATTGTCCATGGCAACAAATCCAATGTTAAGCCCTCTTGGGCACAGCCATTCAAAGACCTTGTTGTTACAGTCTTCCAAGATGTTTGTAGCAGTATGGGTTTTCTCCATAGTGAACATTCCTAAGGTTGCATGCTTCTGGGTGCCATTAAAAATCTCAGCAGAGTTAACATCTACAGACATCATTTTTCTATCAACAACAAAAGACATCCAGTATGTAATTAGTAGCTTGGCAACTGGTCCACATGTCGGTCTTCATGTGTATAGTGTGAATAGCACTCTGTTGCAAAGCTTGTCCAAGCAATTCCAGAACATTGTGATGTAGCACTGGAACAGCAACTCTGGCAAAATAGAACCGGCTGGGAACCTTCCATATCAGGCTGGTGGCTGACACAAATTATAGAAAACCCACCCCTTCCACAAAAGAAAAAGGGAGGAGGTCCAATTGTAGCATTTTAGCCAGCTTCGCGTTGTACAAACATGCCGTTGGGTGGTTGCTTTCATACTGCCCCTCCTGGCTAAGCATGCCAGGAATAGTAGACAGGATTTTTTTCTTTTCTGTTGCCACTGATGCAGGTGAATTCTTGAGAGCAGACAATGGTAGGCTCAATGTGCATCTCAGCGAGACAGTCACTGTATTCTCTTGCCTTGGTGTCTCAACATGAGTCTTGAGCCATTGCGATGTTGCTGATGTGGGTGGTACTACTGCACTGCTGGGGTCAGGGTTTCTTTGCGTAATGAAAATGCCTTCCTCTTCTTCACCTTCTACCATGATTGGATCGGATTCCCTACTCAGCCTTTCACCCCTTCACCATGTCTTTTGCCCGCTAAGGTGCACTTCCCACTGGATTGTGTGGTGTTTTCTCAAATGGGTTGTTTGGCCTCTGGTACCATCATTTGTACCAAGCTTACCTCAACTAACTCTTGCTGTGCAAATAGAGCATATGGCAATGTCCTGTTCCTTCTTGCTAACTGTAAAAAAAGTCCTAAACTGGGGAAGTCAACTTTCTGATACTGGTGGCACTGCCAATGTTGGATGATGGTGCAAGGGTGACGTTTTGATGTTTGCCACTCTGCAGTACCTACTTCTTCTCAGGTGGTTGTGGATGTAGGTCTCTGCTGGGACTTTGCAAATATGGCAGCTGGCAGTATCTGTGGTGCCACATCCCTCACAGCAGGTTGGGATGTGGTAACATCGGTCTCCACTGGGACTTGGTCAACATCCATGATGACTGACTCATTGTCATCCTCCTCCTCTACATCCATAAGTCTAAGGCTTTCAGGAACCTTCATTTTCCCTAGCCTCTCGTGACATGTTTTACTCTCAGACTGATGCGGGATTCAAGTGGTGTCAATGTCATCAGAAGAGGGGCTTGGAGAATAAGATGGTGCACTATCCCTCCTTTTTCTTGCAGGAGATCTGGAGAACAGTGGATCTTCTAAAAGAGTGGCTTCCTCTACTTCCTCTGGATGAAGCTTAATCTGCAGAACTGCTCCTCCTTTGGGAGGAACTACTATTGCTAGCTGCAGCTGTTGTTGTCCTCTTATCTGAGCTTCCTGCAATGATTGGGTACTACTTTGCAAAAGATACAAATCAATTTCAACGTCACTGATCATCGGCGTTGCCGTGATTAGACTGGCTGCTTTTGTGACAGACATGGGCTTGGGTGTAGGTTGTGGTGGGTCTGCTGATGCGGGGTGCTGCTCCCAGCTTGCTCTCCAGAGGCTGGTGTGGCGAGCATAGGTTTTTTCCACCGAAAAAGGTCTGGGTCGACATACCAGTGATGTTATGCTCCTTTTCACAAGCCACTTTCTTGTTAGCACCTTTCTTTTTTAGCCATCTTGAAGCTATCAGTTGGCAGTGGCACTAAGCTTCACAAGTTGAAGAGAAGTCTGTGATGTGTGGTCAGGTCACTTGTCACGTCATGCACTGGCCTTCTGTATGGCAGTATTGTAGGTGATGTTGTCTCTTGTGCTCCCAAAAGCAAACAAGCAAGAAGAATATCAGTGAAATGTGGCATTGTTGCAGTTCAATTAGTAGTACAAACAAACAATATAATTTAGTGTGTACACTGGCTACTTAAGTTATTATATAAATAATTAACAATGCGTTGTATCCACTATTCATTCGTAAAACCACACCTAATCATCTGAAACAGTTAAAATTAAAAACATTTCAAATAAAAAAAGTTATAAATAAGTGAAATTATTCTCAAGAACATATAATTTATTAAACTGCTATCTCATTTCCCAACCATCCATGCTAGCCTGGCTGGATGCAAAAAATGGCCACTGACCATATGGTCACAACAACCAGCAAGGAGACATGGCCACAAACAAGAACAAATGCAAGGCTATGGCAAAAGCAGACTGGCTGGCTACTCAAAAAGGCTTCCAGCTACATGGTCACAACAACAAGCAAGGAGGCATAAGGAACAAATTAAGACCACATGCAGACCTATAGGGAAAGCACACTGGCTGGCTACATAAAATGATTCAGAAAAGGGGGTGGTGATGAACAGAGTGCCTGAATTAAGCAGACCACTCTTACCCAGTGCAAAGATCAGGGCTTGATCCATCACCGTTTTTTAGCTCACTGCACCATCCCAGCTCAGAACTCGGTTATATGCAAATTAGTCTGTTCCTGTCCCAGTGCATGATGGGAACAGGGCAAACCAAACTACCAAGCCAATTCTTATACTGGGAAGGAAACAAGCTTCCGGGGACCGGTTTCTGCCATTTCATGCGTCGTCGGCCCGGCTTGCTTGAATCCTGATGGTGCAATGAGCAAGGGACTCACATCTGAGTATACCCTTCCACGCTTATGGTGGGCAAAATGATTCAGAAAAGGGGGTGGTGATGAACAGAGTGCCTGAATTAAGCAGACCACTCTTACCCAGTGCAAAGATCAGGGCTTGATCCATCACCGTTTTTTAGCTCACTGCACCATCCCAGCTCAGAACTTGGCTATATGCAAATTAGTCTGTTCCTGTCCCAGTGCATGATGGGAACAGGGCAAATCAAACTACCAAGCCAATTCTTATACTGGGAAGGAAACAAGCTTCCGGGGACCGGTTTCTGCCATTTCAGGCGTCGTCGGCCCGGCTTGCTTGAATCCTGATGGTGCAATGAGCAAGGGACTCACATCTGAGTATACCCTTCCACGCTTATGGTGGACAAAATGATTCAGAAAAGGGGGTGGTGATGAACAGAGTGCCTGAATTAAGCAGACCACTCTTACCCAGTGCAAAGATCAGGGCTTGATCCATCACCGTTTTTTAGCTCACTGCACCATCCCAGCTCAGAACTCGGCTATATGCAAATTAGTCTGTTCCTGTCCCAGTGCATGATGGGAACAGGGCAAACCAAACTACCAAGCCAATTCTTATACTGGGAAGGAAACAAGCTTCCGGGGACCGGTTTCTGCCATTTCAGGCGTCGTCGGCCCGGCTTGCTTGCATCCTGATGGTGCAATGAGCAAGGGACAGACATCTGAGTATACCCTTCCACGCTTATGGTGGACAAAATGATTCAGAAAAGGGGGTGGTGATGAACAGAGTGCCTGAATTAAGCAGACCACTCTTACCCAGTGCAAAGATCAGGGCTTGATCCAGCACCGTTTTTTAGCTCACTGCACCATCCCAGCTCAGAACTCGGCTATATGCAAATTAGTCTGTTCCTGTCCCAGTGCATGATGGGAACAGGGCAAACCAAACTACCAAGCCAATTCTTATACTGGGAAGGAAACAAGCTTCCGGGGACCGGTTTCTGCCATTTCAGGCGTCGTCGGCCCGGCTTGCTTGAATCCTGATGGTGCAATGAGCAAGGGACTCACATCTGAGTATACCCTTTTTAGCTTATGGTGGACAAAATGATTCAGAAAAGGGGGTGGTGATGAACAGAGTGCCTGAATTAAGCAGACCACTCTTACCCAGTGCAAAGATCAGGGCTTGATCCAGCACCGTTTTTTAGCTCACTGCACCATCCCAGCTCAGAACTCGGCTATATGCAAATTAGTCTGTTCCTGTCCCAGTGCATGATGGGAACAGGGCAAACCAAACTACCAAGCCAATTCTTATACTGGGAAGGAAACAAGCTTCCGGGGACCGGTTTCTGCCATATCAGGCGTCGTCGGCCCAGCTTGCTTGAATCCTGATGGTGCAATGAGCAAGGGACTCACATCTGAGTATACCCTTCCACGCTTATGGTGGACAAAATGATTCAGAAAAGGGGGTGGTGATGAACAGAGTGCCTGAATTAAGCAGACCACTCTTACCCAGTGCAAAGATCAGGGCTTGATCCATCACCGTTTTTTAGCTCACTGCACCATCCCAGCTCAGAACTCGGCTATATGCAAATTAGTCTGTTCCTGTCCCAGTGCATGATGGGAACAGGGCAAACCAAACTACCAAGCCAATTCTTATACTGGGAAGGAAACAAGCTTCCGGGGACCGGTTTCTGCCATTTCAGGCGTCGTCGGCCTGGCTTGCTTGAATCCTGATGGTGCAATGAGCAAGGGACTCACATCTGAGTATACCCTTCCACGCTTATGGTGGACAAAATGATTCAGAAAAGGGGGTGGTGATGAACAGAGTGCCTGAATTAAGCAGACCACTCTTACCCAGTGCAAAGATCAGGGCTTGATCCATAACCGTTTTTTAGCTCACTGCACCATCCCAGCTCAGAACTCGACTATATGCAAATTAGTCTGTTCCTGTCCCAATGCATGATGGGAACAGGGCAAACCAAACTACCAAGCCAATTCTTATACTGGGAAGGAAACAAGCTTCCGGGGTCCGGTTTCTGCCATTTCAGGCGTCGTCGGCCCGGCTTGCTTGAATCCTGATGGTGCAATGAGCAAGGGACTCACATCTGAGTATACCCTTCCACGCTTATGGTGGACAAAATGATTCAGAAAAGGGGGTGGTGATGAACAGAGTGCCTGAATTAAGCAGACCACTCTTACCCAGTGCAAAGATCAGGGCTTGATCCAGCACCGTTTTTTAGCTCACTGCACCATCCCAGCTCAGAACTCGGCTATATGCAAATTAGTCTGTTCCTGTCCCAGTGCATGATGGGAACAGGGCAACCCAAACTACCAAGCCAATTCTTATACTGGGAAGGAAACAAGCTTCCGGGGACCGGTTTCTGCCATTTCAGGCGTCGTCGGCCCGGCTTGCTTGAATCCTGATGGTGCAATCAGCAAGGGACTCACATCTGAGTATACCCTTCCACGCTTATGGTGGACAAAATGATTCAGAAAAGGGGGTGGTGATGAACAGAGTGCCTGAATTAAGCAGACCACTCTTACCCAGTGCAAAGATCAGGGCTTGATCCAGCACCGTTTTTTAGCTCACTGCACCATCCCAGCTCAGAACTCGGCTATATGCAAATTAGTCTGTTCCTGTCCCAGTGCATGATGGGAACAGGGCAAACCAAACTACCAAGCCAATTCTTATACTGGGAAGGAAACAAGCTTCCGGGGACCGGTTTCTGCCATTTCAGGCATCGTCGGCCCGGCTTGCTTGAATCCTGATGGTGCAATGTGCAAGGGACTCACATCTGAGTATACCCTTCCTCGCTTATGGTGGACAAAATGATTCAGAAAAGGGGGTGGTGATGAACAGAGTGCCTGAATTAAGCAGACCACTCTTACCCAGTGCAAAGATCAGGGCTTGATCCATCACCGTTTTTTAGCTCACTGCACCATCCCAGCTCAGAACTCGGCTATATGCAAATTAGTCTGTTCCTGTCCCAGTGCATGATGGGAACAGGGAAAACCAAACTACCAAGCCAATTCTTATACTGGGAAGGAAACAAGCTTCCGGGGACCAGTTTCTGCCATTTCAGGCGTCGTCGGCCCGGCTTGCTTGAATCCTGATGGTCCAATGAGCAAGGGACTCACATCTGAGTATACCCTTCCACGCTTATGGTGGACAAAATGATTCAGAAAAGGGGGTGGTGATGAACAGAGTGCCTGAATTAAGCAGACCACTCTTACCCAGTGCAAAGATCAGGGCTTGATCCATCACCGTTTTTTAGCTCACTGCACCATCCCAGCTCAGAACTCGGCTATATGCAAATTAGTCTGTTCCTGTCCCAGTGCATGATGGGAACAGGGCAAACCAAACTACCAAGCCAATTCTTATACTGGGAAGGAAACAAGCTTCCGGGGACCGGTTTCTGCCATTTCAGGCATCGTCGGCCCAGCTTGCTTGAATCCTGATGGTGCAATGAGCAAGGGACTCACATCTGAGTATACCCTTCCACGCTTATGGTGGACAAAGTGATTCAGAAAAGGGGGTGGTGATGAACAGAGTGCCTGAATTAAGCAGACCACTCTTACCCAGTGCAAAGATCAGGGCTTGATCCATCACCGTTTTTTAGCTCACTGCACCATCCCAGCTCAGAACTCGGCTATATGCAAATTAGTCTGTTCCTGTCCCAGTGCATGATGGGAACAGGGCAAACCAAACTACCAAGCCAATTCTTATACTGGGAAGGAAACAAGCTTCCGGGGACCGGTTTCTGCCATTTCAGGCGTCGTCGGCCCGGCTTGCTTGAATCCTGATGGTGCAATGAGCAAGGGACTCACATCTGAGTATACCCTTCCACGCTTATGGTGGACAAAATGATTCAGAAAAGGGGGTGGTGATGAACAGAGTGCCTGAATTAAGCAGACCACTCTTACCCAGTGCAAAGATCAGGGCTTGATCCATCACCGTTTTTTAGCTCACTGCACCATCCCAGCTCAGAACTCGGCTATATGCAAATTAGTCTGTTCCTGTCCCAGTGCATGATGGGAACAGGGCAAACCAAACTACCAAGCCAATTCTTATACTGGGAAGGAAACAAGCTTCCGGGGACCGGTTTCTGCCATTTCAGGCATCGTCGGCCCGGCTTGCTTGAATCCTGATGGTGCAATGAGCAAGGGACTCACATCTGAGTATACCCTTCCACGCTTATGGTGGAAAAAATAATTCAGAAAAGGGGGTGGTGATGAACAGAGTGCCTGAATTAAGCAGACCACTCTTACCCAGTGCAAAGATCAGGGCTTGATCCATCACCGTTTTTTAGCTCACTGCACCATCCCAGCTCAGAACTCGGCTATATGCAAATTAGTCTGTTCCTGTCCCAGTGCACGATGGGAAAAGGGCAAACCAAACTACCAAGCCAATTCTTATACTGGGAAGGAAACAAGCTTCCGGGGACCGGTTTCTGCCATTTCAGGCGTCGTCGGCCCGGCTTGCTTGAATCCTGATGGTGCAATGAGCAAGGGACTCACATCTGAGTATACCCTTCCACGCTTATGGTGGACAAAATGATTCAGAAAAGGGGGTGGTGATGAACAGAGTGCCTGAATTAAGCAGACCACTCTTACCCAGTGCAAAGATCAGGGCTTGATCCATCACCGTTTTGTAGCTCACTGCACCATCCCAGCTCAGAACTCGGCTATATGCAAATTAGTCTGTTCCTGTCCCAGTGCATGATGGGAACAGGGCAAACCAAACTACCAAGCCAATTCTTATACTGGGAAGGAAACAAGCTTCCGGGGACCGGTTTCTGCCATTTCAGGCGTCGTCGGCCCGGCTTGCTTGAATCCTGATGGTGCAATGAGCAAGGGACTCACATCTGAGTATACCCTTCCACGCTTATGGTGGACAAAATGAATCAGAAAAGGGGTGGTGATGAACAGAGTGCCTGAATTAAGCAGACCACTCTTACCCAGTGCAAAGATCAGGGCTTGATCCATCACCGTTTTTTAGCTCACTGCACCATCCCAGCTCAGAACTCGGCTATATGCAAATTAGTCTGTTCCTGTCCCAGTGCATGACGGGAACAGGGCAAACCAAACTACCCTTGCTCACTGCTCCATCAGGATTCAAGCAAGCCGGGCCGACGAGGCTGAAATGCCAGAAACCGGTCCCCGGAAGCTTGTATCCTTTCTGGTGAAGAATTGGCTTGGTATTTTGGTCTGCCCTGTTCCCATGATGCACTGGGCCAGGGACAGACTAATTTGCATACAGCCAGGTTCTGAGCTGGGATGGGGCAGTGAGCTAAATAACGGTGATGGATCAAGCCCTGATCTTTGGACTGGGTAAGAGTGGTCTGCTTAATTCAGACACTCTGTTCATCACCACCCCCTTTTCTGAATGGCTACATAAAATGGCCACCAGCAACATGGTCCCAACAACAAGCAGGAGGCCTGGAAAACAAATAACACATGCAGACCTATGGAAATTGACTATATAAAATGGCCCCTGGCCACACGGCATGAGAAACAAAGAAAAATGGTAGCCTATGGCAAACACACTGGCCAGACAAATAAGGAATGGTAACACAGAGAACACAGCATTAATTCAGCAATGCCAAAAACAAAATTTAAAAGGGCTACAAATGTTTACAACACAAATCCTTCAAAGTCATTACCCCACCTATACACTGTTTGCAGGGAAAAAACTGAAATACTATTAAAAAAACATTTTGCATTTTAATCCAATGCCAGCCATGGCCTGCATGATGTTTCAATTCAACAGACACCACAGAAACAGTTGTTTAATGTTCCCATGACTAGTTCTGGGCCTTCTGGTTGGAAGGCCCATTTACAGACAAGGCTACAGAGTAAATTAAATCAATATTGCTAATTTATCAAAAAACATGTTGAAATTCTTCTATAAAATTAAGAAAAATTACATGCAAAACAACAGCCAGCAAGGAGGCATGATCACAAGCAAAGAACAATTGCAGGGCAATGGCAAAAGCACACTGACTGCCTACAAAAAATTGCAGCCGATCACATGGTCACAACAAGATGCAGGAGGCCTCTACAACAAAGAACACATGCAGGCCTATCAGGAAAGCATACTGGCTTGGCTAAACAAAATGGCGGCCAACCACATGGTCACAACGACAACAACAAGCAAGTAGGCATGACCATAGCAAAGAAGACATGCAAGCCTATGGCAAAAGCACACTGACTGGCTACACAAAACGGCCGCCGCCCACATGCTCACAACAACAAGCAGGAGACCTGGAAAACAAAGAACACATGCAGACCTATGGACATTAACTATACAAAATGACACATGCCACGAGGAACAAAGACAAATGGGGGCCTATGGCAAACACACTCACACACTGGCCAGACAAAGGAAGGATGGTATTCAGCAATTTCAAAAATGAACAGGGTAAAAGTGTTTACAACTACACACATCCGCCGAAGGCATTACCCCACCAATACACTGTTTGCAGGAAAACAAAAACGTGAAATACCACAAAAAACACATTTTGTATTTTAATCCAATGCCATTCATGGCCTAAATGATGTTTCAATTCAACAGACACCACAGAAACAGTTGTTTCATGCACCCATGACTAGCACTGGACTTACTGGCTGGAAGGCCTATTG
Source organism: Lissotriton helveticus (assembly GCF_964261635.1). Classification (NCBI taxonomy): domain Eukaryota; kingdom Metazoa; phylum Chordata; class Amphibia; order Caudata; family Salamandridae; genus Lissotriton; species Lissotriton helveticus. The sequence goes on along the minus strand of NC_136061.1, from coordinate 1,186,055,708 downwards.
GCAGACAAGGCTACTTAGTGAATGTAATCAATATTGCAAATTTATTTAAAAAGTATAGAAAAAATGCAGTAAATTGTGTAAAAAAGTCTTTATAAAAGAAGAAAAAGTACATGCAAAAAAATAGCTGGCCCCTACTAAAACTGCAGGCCACCCACCAGAATCCATTCTAAAAATCAATTAAAATGTAAATAAATCCAGGAGCATGCCCCCAATTAAACAAACAACACCATTATTCACCAGTTTTTCAACTTACTTGTGAAATTTCAAATACAAAGTTCTTAAATTCAATGGCATATATGCAGCAGACAAGGGGAATGATCCTTCCAGCTCCAAATCCTAATGGATAGTGACCAGGAGGGGAACAAAGAACTGGGAGAAGACTGCTTGACAGGAACAGAAAATTGGAGACGCTAGGGTACTTCCCTCCTGTTGGAAAAAAACCTTTCAAAATAGGAATCCACGCCAAAAAAAACACCAACTATCCATTGAGGAGGTTTCTGATTTTAAATTGTCATTTTGGGAAGATTTTGATGCTTCTCAAAGACAGAATCTTCCTCAGATTGCATCTGTGGTAGATCCTGCGCATTTGGGAAAGCATTTGTTACAAATCCTCTAACAGAGGTCGCTGGTGCCCCCAAAAGATGTGTTGCCAACCGCAAAATCTCACAGGAGCTTGTGGGCAGCTACAAAATCTTGTGGCACTCCCTTATGGCTCTGAATTCTTGTGGGTGAGTGCCCGGCAAGTCGCTCCCACATGCATGAAAGGGCACTCCAAGCATACTAATAAAAAACAAACTCCACTCCATTCTGGAGTGCAGAATTTATCTGTAATTTTGCGTTCTTTGGAGAACACAGAGTTGCAAAACTCTGCAAACTCCGCAAGCGGTGCAGAGTTTTACGGCCAGGCCTAATCATTTTAACCACCAAATCTGTGCTCAGAAAACTGTGGGTGTCTATTCTAGCAATATCAAAGTTAACTTGATCACTGATTTGTGTAACAAAGATATACATAAAATATGTTCCAATGATTATTCTAGTTTGGTTTTACATACTTAAATATGCTTGATATATATATATACGTATATGGTGCAGGCTTGTCTAGAAAATACGAGTGCGGACATTTAGGCAGGTAATCAAAGGGAAACCTTATACACTCTCCAGCCCATACAATGCAGCAGAAGTATTTCTTTATGCAAAGAGCATGTGGGCTGATTGCTTCCCTATCTCTTTCCGCAGGGTAATGAGGAGTGTGTCAGAGACCGGGACCATAGACCAGGAGGGAGAGGCGATAACCCTAGTTGCTGCTGAGCAGTATTTACATATTCTATGTACCGGCAGTCTGTCAGTCAAAGAAACTTTATTTGGCTTTTACAAAAAAATATAAAAGTTCAATAATACAATATATGTTAAACAATAAAAATCTATTAAACCATATGTATGCCACACCACACCTCAATCTCAATACAATAAAACGAATACTGACTTAGTAAAAACAATTTGAAATTCAAAAAAATACATACTGACAAAAATATGAATAAAAATAATCTCTCAGCAACACATTCAACCATAACTAATCATCATCTTTTAATCACAGCTGGATCTAAACCTTGCTGCAGACCTTAAAAGACTGAGAACATAACCTGACTAAAACTTGTGTTTTTTAAATGGTGTTAATATATGACTTCCTGGACACCTTATAAAAACTACAAAACATTAAAAAATTAAGCATAACATGTGGAGACTTTCTGTCGCAGCCACATGGCAAAAGGCTCTGACACTTGTTCCCCCCGCAAGGGTAAACAAGGAGGAGATTTTTAAAAGTCTGAGCAAAATCTGGCCAATATAAAACAAGCATAGCTATCTTTGATCCATACGAGATATGGCTCAGTTAACTGCACAGTTTTCAATACTATGTGCCTACAGACGTTGGACTTTCTCATCACCACTTCTTCTCTATCCAACATCCACAGTTTTTTTTAATTACTCCTTCACCCAACAGAGATCCTTCTTACATACTTTTTCTGGATTGGTAAATTAGTCTGACCTTCCCAAACTCATTCAACACTCCCTGATATACTTAAACCAGGGAATAAAATAAAAGTGTTCAAGGGTCAGACAATCCTTTAAATCTCCTTGCCTAGTCTGATCCCCTTCCTGAGCCAAGTTTATATCCATAAAGAAAGAGGAAATTAAACCAGAATGTGAGAAAGATAGGCAATACCCAATTCTTCATGTACTACAAAAGTAGAATACCCTGAGGCACACAACAAAGCCATCTCAAAAAGTTATTTTACACAATTTGCAACTCTTTGTGAGTAGTGTAGCCCCTGATCTCACTACCATAGGTTACCTTGGAGTTACACTTGGCCCTGTATATCTGCAAAAGGGCCCCAATGGGTCTGTTGACAAATCGAGAAGCAAAATTAAAAACAGCAGCATTGGCCCTCACAAAGTCACCTTCCTTTCCATTTATTAGAGACCACCAGTTCAAAGCAGAGTTGAACAATCCCCCAGGCATGGAAAAACACTAGTCTTAGGGACTGAGGTGGGCCCAACCACATACGTATAGGATTTCTTTGGACAGGTTCCCACCACCATTACATAAGACATGTCATTATCAACCGACAGATCCAGTTCCACCATAAAGCGGACAAAAGAATTCAACAACATTTGCAGTCTCCTGGCAGTCCCAGCCATAAGAAAGGCATAGCCTGCGTACAAGAGTATAGGCTGACTTTGTTATCCAACTTGGGAGCAATCCACTTTTAGCTCCAAGAAGACCTGCTCCAGGTTATTAAGATATAAGTTCAAAAGAAAAGGGGCCAATATACAGCCCTGCCGGACCCCTCACTGCATTGAGAATAGCCAGGTAACCTTAAGAGCTTTTGTGTAGCGAACAGCCACCTTAGTATCTCTATGGAGATCTGGTAGAAAAATAATAATATCTCTGTCTACTCCGATGGACAGCATTATGTGCCAAAGCTTAGTTCTATTAACACAATCAAACGCAAAAGACAGATCCATAAAGACAAAAGCATATTTATTAAGGATCATCTTTTAACGGTTCAAGCATTGATCAACCGTTGAACCTCCCGGGCAAAAGCCATACTGAACTTCTGATAAAATATTGTGTTTTTCTGTCCATCCAGAAAGCCTATCTACTAGAATTTGGCCAACCGCCTTTGCCAATGGGTCAAGCATTGAGAGTGGCCTGTAACAATAGGTACTATCTCTGTCTCCCTTTGTAAAAACAGGGATAATGATGGATATCGCCCAAGTACCCGGGGGACTAGTTACAAATGCTGCATTGATGATAGAGGTGAGGGCCGGTACCCAGATATACATATTGGAGCTCTAAAGATCGGGCGAAATCCCATCTGGACCTGGGACAGTGTTTTTAGACAATGCCGCTATGCCCTTTCTAACTTCCTCAGTTAAGAACACAACATCAGGTTTTCCTTCACCCAGGCCCGGACTTACGCTCAAAACGGAAGAGGACTGAAACATTTCCTCGAAATGACTTACCCATTCATCCTCCATAACATGAGCATCCAATAAATTATCAGTATTCACTGCCAAAAAACGACTATTTACAATGCACCAGAACTTTGAACTGCTCTTCTGGGTGCTATCATCAATAAAATCTGACCAAGCCTTGTCCTGTAAGACAGCCTTATGTCTTGACAATACAGCATTGTACCAGCTGCGATAACCCTTAACTAAGCGGGGATCCCTTGGTTTAATAATACCTAGTGCTTCCTTCAATTTCCTAGATGCCAGAGAACAGTCAGAGTCAAACCATCTTGGGACACAATCATGATGCAGCGCCACCAGAGCCTTTAGTAATGTTGCTATAGTGCCCGAGATAACAGCAAAAACCTCTGATATGTCTGGTGGATCCGCTTGGTTGTCTAAACAAATGGAAAACTGTAAATATCTGTATCAGTCTCTCACTTTGTGTATAAGTGGCTGCATAGGTTGCTGAGTAGCTACATGAGTGTCTATATAGGTTATTAGTTGTTTTTTTGAGTATCAGTATGAGTGTCTGAGTGTCTGTATGGTTCGGTGGGGGGTATTACGTAGTGCATAGATGCTTGAATGAGTGACTCACTGTATGTGTTGAAGACAGCATGTGTGCAGGACTGTATGGGTGGATGAGTGTGTCTATGGTTGGGTTAGTGAGTTAATGACTGTCTCTATAGTGTCTTTATGAGTAACTACTTATGTTTTAAACTAGTATATGTGAGTATTGGTGTATATAAGTGAGTATATGTGAGAGTGAGAGATTGGAAGAGTTCCTGTATACATTAGTATGCGTTTCTATAAGTGATTGCTTAAGAGAGTAAGTATGTGTAAGTTTCTGGAGCACTAAGGGCCAGAATTAGGAGCCCAAATACCGGTCGGTAACGGCCGATTTTGGCCGTTGCCGACCGGTATTTGGGTTTTGCTATGTAGGGGGCTGAAAATTACAGAATCGGTATATTTACCGATTCGGTAAAATTACCGATTCGGTAAATTACCGAATCGGTAAATATACCGATTCTGTAATTCCAGATGTAGCTGGCACTTCAAAGAGTGCCACAGGCCCTTTAGGAGTCGGTATTTACCAACCAATCCTATTGGGTGGTAAAATACCGAATTCCAGTGTACATGCACATCTGTGCATGTACACCTATGCCATGTGACACACAGACATGCCCTCAGGGCATGTATGTGTGCCACATGGCACACAAGCCTGCAATTGGGGTGCTACAGGGTGTCAAAGTGACACCCTGTTCCCCCTGCCAGGATTCGGTATTTACCGATTCTGTAAATACCGAATCAGTATTTCCCATTGATTCCTATGGGCTTCGAGGCCCATAGGAATCAATGGGAAATACCGATTCGGTATTTATAGAATCGGTAAATACCGAATCTTACAGAATCGGTAATTGTAAAATTAAAATTACCTACATCTGCCTACTTCCAATTTACCTACTCTTAAATACCGAATCGGTATGATTCGGTATTTAAGAGTAGGTAAATCGGAAATACCTACATCTGGCCCTAAATGAGGTGGTGTGTGTATAACTGTATATGCAATTTAATGGATGTTTGATACTTTGTTTGCATGTGTGACTATGTGTGTGAGTAACTCTATGGATGAGTGCCATTGCGTAATATGATGTACAGGTTTATGAGTATATATGATAAGTGAGTACATGTATGAGTGACTGTATAAGACATTTGGTAAATGAGTGGATGTGTGTGTAGAATTACTGAATAGGTGTGTTGTAAGTGGTATTGGTATCTCCATTGTTTTTAAAATGTTAGTTTCTATTTCTGAGTGTGTGTATCAAAGGTTATATTAGGGTGAGAGGATGTCTGCCACTCTATCACAAGGATGATGTCATCAGTGATGTCATTTGAGATGTCATGAGTGATTTCATGAGTGATGTCACTGACCATGTCATGAGTGATGTAATATGTGATGTCATCAGCAGTGCATTGTGGGCGCACAAGTTATAGTTAACTGAACTAACTATAACGGGGGAATTCAATGGTATTGAATGAGCGAAATGTCCAACTAACTATAACACCCCTGAAACCTATGTTTTTTTCAGTGAATTTTAAGGTATTTTATAAATGCTAATTCCTAAATATAATGTGCCTGAAACCTATGGTTTTTCAGTGAATTCCAAAGGTTTTTAAATGCTAGTTTCTAACTATGCCTACAGAGAAGGACATATGAAGAAAGAAGAAAAAACATACAGAAAGAAAAAAAGAGAAATGCAGAAAGAAGCATCAGAAGTCCTCAAAGACGAAGAAAAGTGCTGGAAGAAGGAAGACGTGCAGAAAGAACAAACAGAGGAGCAGAAAGAGGCATTGTTGCAAAATCATCCTGTACCCTCAATTTTTCAGATGGGCACTGGTGGTAACTGACTCGGACTAACCAGTCCTAGAGCCAGTGCTATGCTAAAAGACACTTAGAATACAGTTAAAACACCTTCATACACTAGGGAACACTGTACGTTGGGTTACCCCTGTTATTAGCATGACCTCCTCTGTAAGCCCCTAGTATATAATAGGGCAGTGGGATTAAAACTGCCTCTTAAAATGTCCCACGGGCGCGTTTGCACACTGGTGAAGGGAGGAGGGCCTGAGGTGACATGTGTGCAAACACGCACTGTGGCACGTTTTAAGTTGGGGGATCAAGTCCCTGTGAATCCTGAGGGACCCTGGGGTCCAACTAACCCACTAGGTACCTCCAGTAAGCGCCACAGAGCTGCGTTGCACAGAGGTCTAAAAAGGGGCATGGCCTGGACTACCTCTCTGGAACACAGCTCAGTGGCGGTTATTGGAAGCACCTGGTGGGCTAGTTGGCCCCCAGGGACCCTCAGAATTGAAGAGGAATTATTTCCCCAACTTAAAACTCACCACAGGGCGTGTTTGCACACGTCACCTCAGGGGAAACAACCTTTACAATGCAACTTTTACAATGCACTACCATTACAACAAAACTTTTACAACGCAACATCATTACATCGCATGCCATTACAAGGCAACCATTACAACGCATGACACTACAACGCATACCACTACAACGCATGTCATTACAACGCACACCATTACAACGCATAACATTACAACGCATACTACCTTTACACTATTCAACACTTACCCTACTGTTGCACCCCCTGGAGTTAGAATAGTAGTTTTTTACCCCTACACTAGCCAAAACTTACCCTACTGTTGCACCCCCCTGGAGTTAGAATAGTAATTTTTACCCCTACACTATCCAATACTTACCATACTTACCATACATGCAATGTAATGTTATGCGTCGTAATGGTATGCGTTGTAAAGGTAGTATGAGTTGTAAATGAATGCGTTGTAAAGGTAGTTAAAAAAATTTGTTGTAATGGCATGCGTTGTAATGGAATGCGTTGTAATGGATGTTGCGTTGTAAAAAATGCGTTGTAAAGGTATGCATTGTAAAAGTATGCATTGTAACGTCATACATCCCACCTAAGGCCCTGTTTTTTTTACTGGCAGGATCCACGCACCCTGCACGGATTTTGCGTTTTGCGCATTTTTCTTCTGTTTTCTTCTACCTCGGTTCTACCGAGGCACAAGATGGCTGCCAACACTTACTGCTTTGGAGTGTTGACAGCCAATTAGCATACAGCTTGTCATCGGGAGGGTGCGCGGATCCTGCATGGCCATAGATATATATATGATTTTACTTTTGATTTTCTCAGCAACTAGTGAACGGATTTACACCATTTAACAAAAAGGCACAACTCTGAACCAAGGGCTACCTTTTTGCCAAATTTGGTGTAATTCCGTTCAGCAGTTCGGGCTGTAGCTGCGGCTAAAGGGTCCTATGGAAAATTGCATGGGGAAAACACGTTTTGGGATCCCCTTTTTTCTTGGCCCCCGCTTGACGAATCACCCTCAAACTTTCAGGATAGGAGCGGACCGGAGCGCGCCAGGAGTTTTTAAAATTTCTACTAGATTTGTGAATGAGTGTCAAAGTTATTAGGAATAGAATGTTGTGGATATCCAACCGCCAGTAGGTAATATATATATATATATATATATATATATATATATATATATATATATATATATATATATATATATATATATATATATATATATATATATATACACACACACACATCAGAAGCTAATTATATATTATTTTATGTACCTACTGAATTCTATTCAAAAAGGAAAATACTGATATGGGAAACAAAACTACTCTGCACAGATCATCTGACAATATTGCTCTGATGAATGCAAGGCAACTTAAAGGGCTGCAGCTTCTCTATGAAGCATGATTTTGTTTAAATAGATATTTTGAAATATGCCATCACTTGATAAATGTAATATAGCACCATAATGAACACATGTTTTTTAGCCATCGTATTTCATTAACGTAAATGTACTGTTGACATATATTTCTGCAAGTAAAGGGGTGATGGATCCCGATCCCTTACTATCCACTGGATATTGAGCAAATATTGTTGTGATACTTGTCCTGGACAGGGGAAACCCCTAACCACCTAAGCAAGTTCCAAGGTGGGTGTCAGAGCAATTTGAAGTAATCGTATTATTTCCGAAAAAATCCAATAAGCTGGATTCATTGTGATAATTGTTTTTATAGGTGTTGTCACTCATTAAAGGAAAACTGAGTTGGTGTGCAAGGAAGTGACAGACCATGGCCATCCGGCCTGGGGCTTCCTCAGGGCTTGAGAAATCTCGGGGTAATGACTGGCGGTCTGATTAACTCGGAAGGAATCGGAAAGAGATGACCATGTAGTGATGCGAAACACGTGTTGGCTGTCTGTTACTTTCTTCTACACCCACTCAGTTTTCTTTTAATGAGTGACAACACTTATAAAAACAATTATCACAATGAATCCAGCTGATTGGATTTTTTTCTGAAATAATACAATTACTTCCACTTGCCCTGACACCCACTGTTGACATATATGTACTCACTAAATATAAAAAAGGAAGAATGTGAACATAATTGTGTATCTTTTTTGCTTAATATGGTGTTTTAATTAAAATGTGGCAGACGCTTTTACTCTTAATTTGCTTTTTATTCCTTAGAGCAGATACGTTTTTCACCCAACACCACATTACAGTAAAATTCATTAGGCTTGAAAAAGGTAACATTTTGTAGTTTCGTGTAAAAAATGTGGACTTCAGTTCAAGGAGCATAATATACATCTGTGATGTCCTTGGAAGGTCACAGTGTTCATATAGTCATATAGACATAGATGTCATCTGGGAACACAGGCTATTTCCATTATGATCTCATTTCGGTTCATAGAAGGACTCTACATATTTTGATTGCAATCCATATCTTCAAATTATTACTTTACGGGTAGTGGCTACAGATGTCAGACTGTTCCCATCAGAGTTTAATGATGGGATCTGGGGATGGTAGAGTTTGCTGGTACTAAGAGATCTAAATGGTGGTTTTTAGATAAGAGAGAATGTACTGGTACCAGGAGAGTCAAAGAGTTTCACAGAGATGAAAGAATGTGTTGGTACGAAGAGATCCGAAGAGTGGTGTTTGGGCAAGATAGAATGTGCTGGTACCAGGAGAGTCAGAGAGACAAAACTGGAACATAAAAAGTCAATAGCCAATAGGAGGGAGCACACGAGCACGGGACTCAGCATCACGACCTCACTCCCATAAGAACTTGACTGCACTGCCACTCAATCGAAAATTCCAACATGGCCAAACACTGGAACCTTCTTGCAGCTTGCACTTTTGTAAGACTCGGATTGATGTCACCCCGCTTTAATACAGACAACATCAGGCACACCATGCACTTTAAACTGACTACATTGCATACAACGATCAAAGGCAGTCACTCTGCGATCTACCAGTCCCTCAGAGCAGAAACTAAGCAAGGGTTGTTAAGTTGTGAAATTATAGTACTGAATCAAAACCATTATACTTTCATATTTTGCTGCTTATTTTACACAATTAGTTCTACTCTATTAGCATTTTTTAAAGTTGAGTAGTACTCAGGCATTGGATATTTAAACTGTGGAATTACAGTACTGAACCAGTTACTATTATAATCTTATATTTTTTCTGTTTAATCAAAGAATACATTGCACACTTAAATATTTATACGCTGTGTAATTGGTTTCGTATTTTCTCTTTGAATTTTTTAAGTTTTAAAATAACGTTTTGTTCAGTAATGTTAGTGCACAGTGTTTGATAAACGTATCACTTTAATGAAAATAAACGATGTATAGACAAGAAAACATGCTGGTAACATAATAGTAAAGGAGTCTTAGAGTGTTCCACAGAGATCAGAGAATGTGCTGGTACCAGGAGAGACAAGGAGTGCCCACAGAGATCAGAGAATGTGCTGGTACCAGGAGAGAGAAGGAGTGTCCACAGAGATGAGAGAATGTGCTAGTACCAAAAGAGCCGAAGGATGGTGTTTACACGAGAGAATGTGTTGGTACCAGGACAGTCAAAGTGTCGCACAGAGTTTAAAGAATGTGCTGGTACCTGGAGCGCCTCGGATTCAACAATGCACCTCTCCCTGCTGTGCTGGTACCAGCACATTCAACATTCCTCCAGGGTTCTAGGTGAGCCCTAATTGTTACATGCTTTTCAGGTAGAGTTCAGACAAGGGACGGGCTTCTGTCATTTTACTTTTCACATATCAGTTGAAACTGTGACAAGTTTGCACAAATGGAGCCTGCATTGTGCCGGAGGGTAGGGTGGAGAAGGACTTGTACCCTTTGCATAAAGAAATACATCAGTGACATTGTATCGGCTGGAGAGAGTACAAAGTTTCCCTCTGAGCACCCACCTAAATGCCTCGCTGCTATTTTCCAGACATGCCTGCAACATGAAATGTAATCGAATCCAATAGGCGTGTTTAACATTTCAGCAGGACAGCTATAACACCATCACAATATATGTTTCACACCTAAAGTTAAGCCTTTAATGGCACTAATCTCCCAACTCATAAAATAACTTACATCTCATTGCGTCAAATAGAGTTTAAACATAATGACGGACATAATTAACGTCAGAACACGCATTAAAATATTTTCGATGCTAATATAGTATTTCCCTGCAATAAGATGCACAAAGGCTGGGCTGCACTGCCAGGAACTTAGAAACCAATAATAGGCTTAAAGTGCTTCATTCTTTAATTTCTTCACTACCTACACTAAGCAGGAGGGAGTAGCTTATACTGCTGGGAGTCCCAACCCCATTATGTTACCCCTTTTCAAATGATCGGGGTTGCTCAGGAGCCCACCCCTAGCTCTGGCCCAGGGAAGGGATTTGTGGCTTACGTGGGAGCTAGGAACATGATTGCTCTCACTTTAAATATGCCATTGTTTATGTTTGAGGAAGACACAGTGGTCCATTTGTGAGACTGGGGATCAGCTTTGTTTTTATAGTAAAGAAATGTAGATCTCAGCGGTCCTGCCATTCAAGTATGTCAATGCTATGTTGTTGCATTAAGACTGGCTAAAAAAACACCCATCCATGGAAACCAGCTGGGCCAGGAGCATGAGTGGGGTTCCCACTTTCCACTCCCCACCATTTTCTCCATCGCATCAAAAGAGTTTGCGAAAAGGATCTTGAGAGCTGCTCTGTTGGCCTGTATCCCCGTGACAGCAACGGAAAGAATGGGACGAGCCGTAAGTAGGGTTACAGCTGTGTAGCTGAAGATGTCAGGTCTAGTAAGCTTCTGTATTGTGCAGAGAAGCAACAGAAGGGATCTTGTGACATTCTGTGTGATATTGAAGAATATTAAACACATGTGGCCACTCTGAAAACTGAAAAAATAATATTGTGTAGAGTTCTTTTAAGGATCATCATTTTGCAAAGACCATACCTGTTTTTTTTTTCCACGTCTGTGGACCATGGATTGTGTTACCTTTTTAAATGGATGGAACGTCCTCCTATCACTTTCAAACCTTGTATAGGCCCGATGGACAAAATGATGAAATATGTGATTCCAGTGACCATCAATGGTCCAATGAGGGGGGTGCGTGGCTTGGCGCCCGAGGGACATGGCGGCAGACACGTGAAGCTCCGCAGTGGACTCAGGAGACGAGTTGCTTCAGAACAAGTCTACCGGCGCCAAAGGACATGTACGGCTGTCGGAAGCTGTCGGGACTGCACACGGACATTTGAGGACCAGTCCGACGCTGATTAATGCCGCACTTTAATCCGGTAAGTTTTTCGCGATTCCCTTCAGATGCGGCTGCCATTTTGATGCGCTCGCGCGCTTCAAACTGATCCAGTAAACGTCTCAAACGGCGTTTTCCTCTACTTCTGGACTACGCAATTACTATCCAGCTCAGCATGTTATCAATAAGATATCTTTGCGCTCACTGCAGTTCAGCAAAATTAGTTTTACCACTTTAGGTCTTCTTCCATGTCTTTATCACCACAATTACTGAGCGGCCATTTTAGGAGCAGGGTTTCTCTCAACTCATTCTATGTGATGACCATGCACCCTGAGACCAACTCCTTTCTTCACTTCTGATTCACACTTTGGGACATTTTCTCTTTGGACTTATTTAGCTGGTCTTCGACGTCTGATACTGTTCCACACCATTTTCGCTCACCTTTTGATGTATATTTTTGCTTAGAGGCCATTTTGTACTCATTTCCTGCCTTAGCAATTTCTCTCTGATATATAGCCTCTGCTGCATATGTTTTAAGGTGACTTTCAATACTGGAGATCCGTATCGACATAAATACATTGTTTGCACATGACTTTTTGTCATAGCCCATTACAGCATTCTTCTTCACAGCACCTCTCTCCTAGATATTTGGCTTACACCTTTTGAAAATATCAGACGGACGTGTGCTTCGTAAGGCTGTATGGGCAGAATTAAGACTTTCCATTCTACGAAATCTCAACTTTGGGAAAAACTCGAGAATTTTCTCGGAATTCTCAAAATTTGAAGATTCTTTCATCTCCTCTTCTTCGCACAGCTTAAGTTCAACAATGGAGATCCCTCCAGGTAACTCAGGGAAAACGAACACTAAGGGGTCCATTACCGCCCGCCACCCTAACGGAGAAGTGGACTGCCCACTAACAGTGCGGGGGTCCCGACCATGGCATTAGGATGCGCCCGCCACACAGGCGGGCGCATCCTGTATGTTTACCATTGCGGCGGGCTGAGCAGGAATCTCCGCCCGCCGCAATGGTAAAAGTGCACATTGTACTTTTCAAAGCGCAACATGACAGGCACTGTGCGGTGCCTGCCATGTTGCACTCTGAAATGCGGGGGGTACCATAGGTACCCCCATGTGCACCCCCCAAGCCACGGACTCCCAGGGGGCCCGCAAGGGTCCCCCGCAGGGAGTCTCCGCATGCCTTTCCGTGGTGGCATTGCCGCCACGGAAAATGCATTGTGCAAAGGCCATTGTAATATGGCAGGCGGTGTCTAAAAGACACCACCACCATGTTACAGGTTTTCCGCCCCGGCCGCTAGGCGACCGGGGCGGAAAACAGGCTGGCAGTGTTTCACACCGCCACGGTCCCCTCCGCCATCCTAATATGGCGGGGGGGAATTGGGCTGATGGTGTCGGGCGGATTTCCTCCGCCAGGCTAGCGGTAGCCACCACCAGCCAGGCGGAGGAAATCCGCCCGACATCGTAATGGACCCCTAAGCGACTAAAAAAAGATCCACCTTCTCCCAAACAATCCTTGATGATATCAATGGAGTTATTACTTGAGGAAATCAGGGCTCTTCGCCCCTTCATGGAAGAGACTAATTCTAAGCTCCAGGTCCTTACAGACAACTGGTCCCAACTTTCAACCAGAGTCTCAGCTGGGACCATCGCCCTCCGCCTGGGACGACTCCTGGTGGCCCCCCGCCCTGGGCACCGCACCCAAGCCAACCGACCATGCACGCAACCTGGGCTTCATCCTGGACTCTTCCCTCTCGATGACCAGACAAGTCAACGCCGTCTCCTCATCGTGCTTCAACACCCTGCGTATGCTCCGAAAGATCTTCCGATGGATCCCGACCGAAACCAGGAAGACGGTCACCCAGGCCCTCGTCACCAGCCGACTGGACTACGGAAACACCCTCTACGCCGGAACCAAAGCCAAGCTACAGAAAAAACTCCAACGCATCCAGACGCCACCGCCCGACTCATCCTGGACATCCCCCGACGCAGCCACATCTCTGGCCACCTGAAAGACCTGCACTGGCTCCCCGTCAACAAGAGGATCACGTTCCGGCTCCTCACCCACGCACACAAGTCTCTCCACGACCTAGGCCCCAAGTACCTCAACGACCGCCTGACCTTCTACACGCCCACCTGCCAACTACGGTCCACAAGCCTCGCCCTCGCCGCCGTACCACGCATCCGAAGAGCCACCGCCGGAGGAAGATCCTTCTCCTACCTGGCTGCCAAGACATGGAACTCCCTCCCCATCCACCTTCGGCTGGCCCAGGACCATCTCGCCTTCAGGAGACAACTCAAGACCTGGCTGTTCGAGCAGTAGCAACCCCCTTCCCCCAAGCGCCTTGAGACCTTCCCGGGTGAGTAGTGCGCTATGCAAGTGTTATGATTGATTGATTGATTGATTGATTGATTGATTGATTGATTGAGCAGTCGGTTACCTCTATCAAAGAAACTTCTGCTGATGTTTCTCATCTTCATTCGCAAGTAGCGACTCTCCAGAAGCAAATTGAGGATTTAGAAAACCGCAATAGAAGAAACAACCTACGCATTTACGGTTTGGGGGAGGGACTTGAAGGATCTGACCCACTGACCTTCTTCAACTCATTCATACCTAAATTGCTTCACATGCCTGAAGGTACGATACTTAACATCCAACGAGCACACATCGCTTGGGACGTCAGCCCTCTTCAGCATCTTCCTCACAAAGGCCTAGAGGAGTCATTGTGTACTTCCTACAATACACAGATTTAACTGAAAGTCTTGGCTGCAGTCAAAGCTTCTCCAAAAATCACATGGTCTGGTTCCTCCGTTTTTTTTGCTCAGGACTATGCTAAAGCTACAGCTAACCATCGCAAAGCTTTTTTGAATATGAGAGGTGATCTTTGCTCACTAGGTGCCAGATACAGTCTGTTCCATCCCTGTTTATTTAAAGTTACATACAACAAGAGAACGACTACATACGAGGATACAGTAAGGCTACAGAGCTTCATTTACTCCTGCAATACATCAGACATGGATTCATCTGGTCCTTCCTCTTCACATGGAGTTTGAATGTTACTGTGGTTCATATCTAGTTATCACTTGTTGACCTTTTCATTGTGGTCTTTGTTTATGTTTGGATATGTATTCGTATTTGTTGATCGTTGATAAGCCTCCTTAGACACTTTATTCCTTTTGCTGTTCCCGTTCAATCTATCTTATTGTTTTAACGCTTCATTTCTTCCTTCGGTTTTTACAGGTTTCCAATCTCTGTCTCGTGATCTTCTCTCGGTCCCCTGGTCAGCTGATCGTGGATGTGTCGCCCATCCCATGTGGTTCCATCCCCTCACCCTGTCTTCCTGTTCTTACCCTTTGTAAGTATGTTACTCTTCTACATTTCTTATTTTCTTCTCTTCTTCATTCCTTCTTTTCTCTTCTCTGTAATTTTTCAATTTTTTCTTTTCTCAGGTGTTCATGATATTTTCTTCTTTCCGGTTCTTTTGTATTGTACAGTTGTATGTTCTAGAGATACTTATTTTTTAATATTTTATTTGTCCTATGATTTCTATTCCAGTTGGATTTTTCTGGTAGTTTTTGACATGTTTATAGTCACTTTTTTCACTTCACAAATTTTATGGCGTTAAATTTAGTTTCATGGAATGTTAGAGGACTTTACTCTACTATAAAAAGACAAAGAGTACTGACTCACTTGGCTAAGTTAAATGCTGATATAGTTTTCTTGCAAGAGACCCACCTTACAGAAGATGAGTCTTTGAAATTAAAAAAAGGCTGGGTCGGGGAACTGTTCTATTCAGGGGAAGATGGTAAACGTAACAGTGTGATGATGTTATGTCGTAAATCCCTTAATTTTAAATGTATCTCAAAAGATTCTGATACAGAGGGCCGTTGGTTGAATGTCAAATTAATGCTTAAGGATGTTCCGATCTCTTTTTTCAATGTTTATGCCCCAACTAGTGGAGACGCCTTCTTTTGGCGTTCAATTGCCAAGCAAATTACTCTTCATGTGGAGGATAACTTTATTTTGGCAGGAGACTGTAACCAGGTCTTTGATCCTTTTATTGACCGCAATTCTAAAGTGCCCTTTATACCTAATAAAACACAAAAGTCCTTTCTTCATACAATCAGGCAGCTTAAACTTTTGGATGCATGGAGATTATGTAATCCTACTACGAGGGAATACACTTTTTATTCCCTAGTGCATCATTCTCAATCACGACTTGATTATTTTTTTT
Organism: Lissotriton helveticus; assembly: GCF_964261635.1. Lineage (NCBI taxonomy): Eukaryota > Metazoa > Chordata > Amphibia > Caudata > Salamandridae > Lissotriton > Lissotriton helveticus. Next base: position 1,186,039,778 of record NC_136061.1, on the reverse strand, counting down.
GTTTCACATAATATATCCAAATCCAAATCCAAAAATTCTTTATTTCGGCCATAAGACCATAAAAGATGCAGTAAAATACAATACATATATTAAAAACAATGTTAATACATAGATACAAAAAGTCTCTTCTCATCCAGCGAGGAGTAAAAGATACAGGACAGTAGCATGGTTCAGAGGGCTGTTTTCTTCCTAATTATCCATGCTGCCATTAGAAATTTGGATATGGCAAACACAACATGACCCAGAGTACTAGTTTTCATAACTCTGTATGCCTGTAAGCACTTCCTGAACCCCAGGTTTCTGCATAACGGTGCTATCCAGTATTTCCTGGGTCTGTAATATGCCGGACATACAAACATGATATGTAAGTCATCTTCCTCATGGACGTTGCAGCACGGACACAACTTGTCACCCCCTTTAGTCCATTTGCAGATGAAAGTTTTAGTAGGGAGTGTGCCAAACCTCCATTGCACAAACAATTTCCTTGCCAGTACAGGAAAAATAAAATCCATAAAAGGTTCAAAAGCATAAGAATTTTTGGATTCCATAAAACACGCAGTAAGGGTGCCGCTATTATGAGCATTAACCATAAGTGCCAGGCTCTTCTCCTTATACAATTGGGTCAAGGTTTTGCGTGAAATCCTTTGGCAACCTCGAGTTGGCTCGTCCCACAGTTCTGATAAATTCATACTAAGCAGTTCATCCTTTACAAAAGCAAGCCAGGGGATTTTGCTGTTACGATTCAGGCTCATGACATGGATTAGGTCCTTTCTGTAGTGGTGTAATTCGTCAGTGGACCAGAGTCGATGCCAGAACTTCACTGGCTTTGACACAAGCTCTTCCGCAATGGAGGGAAGACCCATATCTAGTCTTAGTGGCAGAAGTGGCGTACCTTGTGGAAGACCAAGTAGGCGCCTTAAAAAACTGTTTTCTACTCCTGCTAGGTCTTTCCCTGCTTTGTGCCCCCATAACTCACTGCCGTACATGGCTGCTGCCTTAGCTTGAGTCCTGTATGTTTCAAGGGCCGGGCTTAGCGGCTTGAACGTGGAGGTATTAACCACCTTCAAGATAGCACCCGATAGCTGGGATAATTTTACCCTTGATCTGGCTATCTGGCAGTCCCATGAAAGGTTTTCCTGGAGTGTTACCCCCAGATATATGAAGGTGGAGACCCTCTCAAGGCTAACGGTTCCCAAGGTGGGGTTAGGTCTGGCTTTTTTGGGAGGGTTGAAAATCATAAACTTGGTCTTCTCTGTGTTCACCTCCAACCCGTGTTGGCGACAGAAAAGACCAAATCCGTCCACGATTCTCTGGATCCCCATAGGGGATTTGGAAAGCAGGAGGGTATCGTCAGCAAACATGATTGCCGGGACCCTCCTGCCTGCCAAAAGTGGGGCATCATTGTCCTTAACGTTATCTAGGTGTGATATAACGCTATTAATAAAAAGACAAAACAGTGTCGGTGCCAGGACACAGCCCTGCCTGACTCCTCGGCGGACTGGGAACCTGGACGAAAGCTTTCCATCCCTCCCACACCTCACCTGGGTGTAGTTGTTCTCATGCAGCCTAGTTATAATACTGAGTAGTTGCGGGGGTACTCCTAACTTTTCCAAAACCTCCCACAATTTGCTACGCGGGACTAGGTCAAAGGCTGACCTCAGGTCCACGAAGACCATGTACAGCCTCCCCCCCTCTAGCGTCACCGTCTTCCAGTAGAGGAGGACGAGGCGGAAAATCTGGTCCATGGTCGACGTGTTCTTCCTGAAGCCAGCCTGCAGGGGGCTCATAATGTCTTTGTCCTCCACCCAGTCCAGCAAATGGTTGAGAATAAGGCGCGCAAAGAGCTTTTGGGGTACATCTATCAGGCTAATCGGCCTGTAGTTGGCTGGGAGCAGAGGAGACCCCTTCTTATGGATCGGTACAATCTCTGCCCCCAGCCAAGAGCCGGGGACCGACATACCTCCTAGGATGGCATTAAATAGAACAAGGAGGTACGGGCCCCAGATATCTGGGTGATGCCTAAAGAGATCCCCCGGTAACTTATCCAGCCCCGGCGCCTTCCCCAGTGCTAAACGCTCCAGAGCAGTCATCACTTCCCCTAGAGAAAATTCCAGGGCCGTGTCCGAGGTGCTTGTAGGCACTACCACCACTCCATCTGGCCATGGAGGAGTGTCTTGATAAAGTGCCCCAAAGTGAGCCTCCCACAGCGAGGGGTCGATATTAGGTTCAATTGCTGTTTTGAGTTCCCCCCTCCCATTACTGACCAGGGCCCAGAATTTTCTTGAGTCTCTGGCTTTTAGAGCTTCAGACAAGTCATGCCAGTGATTCCAGTCCCACTCTGCCCTTGCATTGGCCATGGCTGCTTTGTACTCCCTTCTAAGGTCTCGAACCCTACCCTTATCTGACCCCTCCTTGATTGTGGCAATTAGCTCAGATTTAATTGCCCTACAAGAAGAGGTATACCAGGTGGGGGCAGGAGTCTTTTTCCTTCGAGTGGGTACCACCGGATAAAACACCTCTCCAAGTGCCCTTACTAATTCCTGGTGAATGCTCGCTAATTTCTCGTTGAAGGCCAGGGTTCTTGGTTCATTTATAAGCGCATCCACCTCCCTGAATCTGGGAAGTGCCAGGCCGTAAAGCTTATTAATGGCATCCTCTGTACTCAGAACCTTTGCCCATTTAACCCGACGCCTGTTTGTGGTAAGGAGCATATCCCCCTGGTCCTCTCCGCCGGGATTAGCGGGCGGGCCTGCTAGGGGCAGAGGATGCTGGATATCTAAACGAAGAGCATTGTGGTCGCTGTCCGACCTTTGTAGCACCCTAAAGTCATGGACTTTTGGCCACAATGTGATATCCAGCATTATATAATCCAGCCTCGACTCATGGCCCTTTCTGTTGAAGGTACACACTGAGGGGGTATCGGAGGAAGTACGACCATTACATGCCCTCAGTGCAAAGTTCAAGGTAAGGGACATGAGTTGTACTGCTAGTGGGGACCAGGCTTTAGGGTGGGGCGAGGACGAGGGTGGGACCCCCCAATAATCGTCCTCTGCAGTAAGAGCACCCTCCTTTAGTCCTTTTAGGGGTTCGAAATGACAATTAAAATCCCCTCCCAGGACTATCTTATGGTCACCTGACAATTGGCCTAGGAAGGAGGAGAGCTCATTTAAGGTAGGGGATTCATTTGTCGCGGCTACTGGACGCGAGTAAACGTTGGCAATGGCCCAAGATATTTTACCAGGCCACGTAAGCAACACACACTGAATGTCCTGCGAAAACGTGTGCATCTTTTCCGCCCGGCACCCAATGTGACTCGCTATCCAGATTGCCAGCCCTCCCGATGGCCTCCCCCTCCCGCTCCACTTTGCTGGGATTTCAAAAATTTCAAACCCTGTTCTAGTTTGAGGTTCCCTCGCCCATGTCTCCTGAAAAAGGAGAATGTCACTAGCGCTTACAAGGAGATCCCACTCCGGTGTACCTTCCTTATTTGCGATCCCCGCCACATTCCAGGAGAGAATTCTCAGCCCTGGACCATGTGGTGATGATCCTGGCCCTCCAGTGGAAAGTAAAGCAATGGCTGCGGGGGGATCAGAGTCTTGCGGGCCAGTAACAGTAGTAGTAGCCGGAGTGATAGGTGATGCAGCCACCTCCGGGACTTGCAAACTGGGTAATAGCCCTGCTTGAGCCGGAAAACCTTCCGGGATACCCCTTCGTTCTTTGACAGTGTCCTGTGGCTCATAATCAATTGCCGGTACAACAGTCACCCCCCCCCTGCTTGAAACCCCACACACTGGCTTCCCCAGACTCGGAGGAGTGTCCCCCTTTTGTGGTCAGTCCACCTGATCAAGGCAGGAGAATCTATTATGGTGGATGAAATTGACAGGAGCGGGAGGTATAAAATGCTTGGGCCTGTAACGTGAGCCATCTACGGCAAAGCCTACTCTAGTCCAGCCCTGCTCCCTCTCCACCACCGTGTTACAAGCATTTGGGTAGAAGTGCGAGAGAGGCACTAGCTCAATGGTGGACTTATCAGGCCTAACAAGCCAATTACAGATATAGGTGGCAACCTGTGGGCTTTTAAAACTAACAATAATACAATCCCCCGCCCTGTTCTTTGGGGTAAAACCAATCCATGGAATCCTCCTAACCATCAGCACCTCACCTTTCAAGTTAGGAGGGAGAGGCCTATTAATATTGAGCCAGCTTATTACCTTGTTACGTAAAGAGTCCTGCGGCTCCCTTGTATCACCGGTAAGCTCGGGCACTCCCACCATAATTGCTGTATAGGGTACTGCTTCGGGGGGCAAATTGACCACCCTGCGCCTAGCATGGGGGCTAGTAGCATGGCCAGTAGACCCGTTGGCAGAGTTCTCATCTCTGGTCGGTTGCGACGATGCAAGTTGCTTGGATCTCCTGGGAGCAGGAACAGGAGGCCTTGATGTTTGGGATGGCAGTGGGTGCCTTTGTGGGGCTAAAGCACCGTTTTTGCTATGCAAGGCCCCAATCTGACCTGGTATCCCATTAGAGGCCTGGGAGGTTGTTCCAGAAATCAGGGGTCTATTCCCAGTCGACTCCCGGGGAGCTCTTGGAGAAGTTGGAGCATGTAGGCTCTGCCCAGGATTGTTCATTTTGTGAATGCTTTCTATGGCCAGCAATCTAGCCTCTATGGCATCCAGTTTGTCAGACAGGGGGTTCAGCAAATTCTTAAAAATGTCTGTAAGTGAGCTGATAATCGTGTCTGTGATGCTAGGAGGTGCCCCACCAAATATAAATGGGCCTGAATGCATTGGTAAGGCCGTAGCTAAAGGAGGGCCAGAATAGTCCGACCTAGATCCTGGGGAAATGACCTCCGGGGAGGCTGAGATGTCTGTACTGCCATTCATAATTTGCTCAATTGTGTCGACTTTGGCCCTCTTTGCCCTTTTTGATTTCCTCGACCGTTTCCTTTTCGGTGGTTGTTCCATTCCACTGCTTGCAGGATCTGTAAGAAGTACAGCCTGGCCCACTTCCTGCGACTCAGTTCCCGTGCAATTCACATTAGAAGAGGGAACAGCGATCCCAGATGGCCGTGGTGAGACTATATCCCTCTGAGGGTTTGATGGAGTTCTTAATTGCTGCAGGACGGACTCAATGGTCTGGTCGATGCTGTCCAAGAGTGACAGATGGGTAGCGTTCACAGGTAAAGGGGTACTAACATCAATTAAAGAGTCCGTGGAGTCCAATGACACATTTTCTGGGCCTGTCTCGAGAAGATTATCCAGTACTGGCGGGCATTTGTTGGCTAATGCACTGGCTTTTGGGAAAAACTTTTCCAGAGTACTGGAACACTGTAATACAGTTTTACTCCTGGAGACCCTAGTTGCCATTTCTAGGTCGGTACCAAGAGGCCGGGATACCAGGACGTCAGAGGGGTGGCCCGGTCCGGTCTCTGCCGGCCTCTAACGGCCTAGAACGGCCCGCCCTTTGCCCGGGCTTAGCCCGGCGGCCGCCCGCTCGCGTCCCGCGATGCGCGTCTGTGGGAGTGAAGATGTAGTTGGATAGGGCTAGGAGCCGTGGCCAGCCGGGAAGAGTCTCCAGGTGCGGCGTCTCAGCAGCCACTGGGGAACCTGGAACTCGCAGTCCCGCTGCGCCGCTGTTGGTGGTGTCTCTGCCCTCGTGAAAGCCCCACTGCAAGCCTCCTCAACAAGTCTGGTGATCCTTAGCCTCGAGCGGCTCCCGCGGAGCGGGGGCCGCGAGGCGCGGTTTTGACCGCACAGGAGAGGGAGGCGCACAGGAGAGGGAGGCGCGGCCAGCCGGGAAGAGTCTCCAGGTGCGGCGTCTCAGCAGCCGCTGGGGAACCTGGAACTCGCAGTCCCGCTGCGCCGCTGTTGGTGGTGTCTCTGCCCTCGTGAAAGCCCCACTGCAAGCCTCCTCAACAAGTCCGGTGATCCTTAGCCTCGAGCGGCACCCGCGGAGCGGGGGCCGCGAGGCGCGGTTTTGACCGCACAGGAGAGGGAGGCGCACAGGAGAGGGAGGCGCGGCCAGCCGGGAAGAGTCTCCAGGTGCGGCGTCTCAGCAGCCGCTGGGGAACCTGGAACTCGCAGTCCCGCTGCGCCGCTGTTGGTGGTGTCTCTGCCCTCGTGAAAGCCCCACTGCAAGCCTCCTCAACAAGTCCGGTGATCCTTAGCCTCGAGCGGCTCCCGCGGAGCGGGGGCCGCGAGGCGCGGTTTTGACCGCACAGGAGAGGGAGGCGCACAGGAGAGGGAGGCGCGGCCAGCCGGGAAGAGTCTCCAGGTGCGGCGTCTCAGCAGCCGCTGGGGAACCTGGAACTCGCAGTCCCGCTGCGCCGCTGTTGGTGGTGTCTCTGCCCTCGTGAAAGCCCCACTGCAAGCCTCCTCAACAAGTCCGGTGATCCTTAGCCTCAAGCACTTACATGTGCGGAAATTGGTCCCATTTTATTATCAGACCACGCTCCAGTTTTAATTGCAGTGGACATTTTGCCTACACCCAAACTTCCCAAGAAATGGCGGTTCAATAATGCCCTGCTTTCAGACCCAGACTTCTCTTCTTCATTTAAGACTTTTTTTAACAAATTTTTTCTCCTTAATTATACTGAATCCATGCCTTTTTCAACTATATGGGATGCATTTAAGGCCTCTGCCACGGATTTCATTATATCCTTTGTGTTAAAGAAGCGTACTATTGCTCGCAATCGTGCTCATTCTTTATTTCAAGACATTAAGAGACTGAAGCATTCTTTTTATACTTCCAATTCCAAAGATATTCTCAACACTCTCATCAATGCAAAATTACAGTTTAATAAGGAGTCCACGGATAATGCCTCTCTGTATCTATTGAAGTCTAGCGCGAAATTTTATGGTGGTAGAAATAAGGCAGGGAAACTATTGGCGAATTATTTAACCCCTTCGACGCTCATGACGAGCTCAGCTCGTCATGGAGTTGCCATTCATTTCAATGGAAATTGCATGAGAAGGATGGAAAAGGCCTTAGCATCCAAGTGGTTAAAAGCAAAACACAACAAAGTCAACATAGATGCTGTTTTTGATAATGACTTTGTCTTGAAATTCAAAGACTCGGAAATCTTAGACGAATTTGCTTTATTTTACAAGAGACTATATTCATCTGAAACGCATTCTACTGATCACTCACTATCACAGTTTTTCTCACCCATACAACAGTCCCATAAGTCCTCTGTTGATTTCTCATTACTGGAGTCTCAGTTAACGCAACAAGAACTTTTAGCAGCACTCCAACATTTGAAAAAGGATAAAGCCCCTGGACCAGATGGCTTTACTGTTGAATTTTTTCTCCATTTCTCCAATTTACTAATGCCCAAGCTACTCTTTTTAATTGACTCTTTTTGCTCCTCAGGGAAGTCTGGTGGCACCTTTTCCGATGCTCACATTTGTTTGATTCCTAAAGAAGGGAAGGACACGAAATACTGTAAAAATTATAGCCCTATTTCGCTGATTAATATTGACTACAAAATCTTTTCCAAGGCGTTGGCTCTTCGTTTAGATCCCTACCTTCCCAAGATTTTAGGTAAAGAACAGTCCGGCTTTGTGAAGGGACGGGTTATACAAGATAATACAAGACTTTTGTTTTTATATTTTATCCAAGACTACGCATTTAAAACACCCCCTTGCAGCTGTAGCTCTAGATGCCGAAAAAGCATTTGATAGAGTGGAATGGCATTATCTGTTTTATACCCTTAAATGGTTCGGTTTTGGTCCTAATTTCATTTCCTTATTTTCCCTTTTATATTCAAACCCACGGGCCGCTGTATGTGCTAATGGACTACTGTCCTCCTTCTTCGATTTGGGCAGAGGGGTGCGTCAAGGTTGTCCCTTTTCCCCCTTTCTTTTTAATTTGGCCCTTGAACCCTTCCTCTCCAGAATTCGCTAAAACATGCAAATACAAGGTTATCAGACCCCTACAACTAACATCAAACTTGCAGCATATGCTGATGACATTCTGCTTTTTATTTCCAATCCCAATGAATCAATTCCGTCTTTTCTGGATGAGGGTCATTCTTTTTCTTTGCTATCAGGGTATACATTAAATAGCGATAAATGTGAAATACTGCCCCAGACTAAATATACCTTCAAAGATGACTTCTCTTTAACCAATTTTACTTGGAAGTCTTCTTCTATTAAATATTTAGGTTTACATTTCACACCGACAATTAAAGAAACAATCACTCTATGTTTAAACAACTGCATCCACAAACTCTCAGACCTTACTAATAAATGGCATCCCCTTTATTTATCCTGGTGGGGTCATTTGGATACTATCAAGATGATGCTCTCTACCATAGTTTTATATACTATATCTAATATCCCTGTGTCTATCTCCGCTAAATTATTAAAATCTGTTAATTCGGTGTTATCCTCATTCCTGTGGAATAAGAAACGTCCCCACATGTCTATTTCCAAGTTATACCGTCCTAAAGATGAGGGTGGAGTTAATTTTCCAAATTTTATTCATTATCATAAAGCTTTTCTCCTACGCCAAGCTTCTTACTGGTTGCTTGAACCTGATGATGATCTCTCTCTTTGGGCGACAGTAGAACTTTCATTCCTCTATCCCTTTTCATTTCAGGAATACCTTTCTTTTTCTCGCAAACCCCAAACACTGTCCACTCCCTTAATTAAGTACGCCTCAAAATTATTAAGTCCCATATTTCCGGTATCGATTGACACTCCTGACTCTTTGTTTAACTCGCTCATTTGGCATAATAGAAGTTTATTAATACGTAACAAACCCTTTTATTGGAAAACATGGAGGCAACAAGGCATAGTCTGGGTACATCAGCTGTTCTCTAATAAAGAATTTGTTTCCTTTTCATCACTCAGGCAGATATACGCCCTGCCCACTTCTTTTATCTCCAAATTTCAAATTCTTCGTAAAGCTATTCTTGATGTATACATACCGTTATCAACTAATATTATTCTTCCCTCTGTTACTCCTATACAGGGAGGCCTTTCCACTTTGTTACATACCCGACCTAAAGCTTCTAAATTATACCTTTTCGTACACTCCACCAACACATTAAGACAGAAAACAAGTATTGAATTGGCGTGGGAAAAAGATTTTGACACTGAATGGTCTCTCATTTTGTGGAATAATCTGTGGGTTAAGTTACGCAAATCCTCCAGATCTGCTAGTTTGACGCAAACACTGTTTTTTTTATAAATAATAGACTTTTATTATCTCCACAAATTTTACATAAACGATTTTCTACTACCCCAGACACCTGTTGGACATGCACATCTCCAAATGCAGACCTGTTTCACTTGTTGTTCTTATGTGCTCAAGTGTGTAAGTTTTGGAAACAGGTTTGGCTTCAAATTAATTTATTCTTCGGCACACATATCCATTTCTCTACGACACATATTTCCTTGGGTAGTTCTTCTTCAATCTGGGATACTAAATAATTGATTTACTACTAGCAGTCGCTTTCCAACAGATAACAAGAAATTGGAAGGACTTTACGAAAATCTCATTCAAGGCCTGGTGGTATGATGTTTGCCACAATCATAGATTGGACACTTTTTCCAGTGTACCCTCCTCCAACGCTTTTAAGCGACTACAGTTGTGGTTATCAGTAACGACATTCTTTGACACTTGTGCTACAAAACACTCTTGTCTTAAACCTTCCCAACAAGAAGTACTCAAACCTCCATAATCTCGCTAACTTCCTATTTTTTATTATGTATCTCAATTCCTATACTTTGCTTATTTGTTTATAATGGACATACTTATTATTTGTCTTTACTTATATGCTTATGCTGGACTACAAATGTTTTTTTAATATTTATTGTTCTTCCATCTTTGATGATTGTTTGCATTGACATGTATTGCTACACCTGTATTCTTAAATAAACTTTCTTTTTCAAACTAAAAAAAAAAATGGTCCATTGAGAGCCTCCAAAAATTACTAGGCATTTCATATACCTTGCATGTGCACTATCATATTTAGCTTTGAGTTAAGAACTGCAACGCAGAAAGAAGACTTTACTCCTTACCAAGCCAGTTCCACCTGGCATACAGGGTCATCGCTATGGTGTTAAAGTTGCTTTGGCCCTGATCATAAGGAGCTCTTTTTTAAAGCAGCCCTCCTGACTCATGGTTTCACTACAATGGTGCCTCACAGGCTTCCGTACATACTGCACAGCAATCTGTTTACACGTTTATCTTCACAACAGCCCTTTCCTGGCATACAGGGGTAGATGACTCAGTCCTGCACAAAGAAAGTGACCCTATTGGTGCTGCAGAACTCTTCTCATGCTTTGCACCAGGAGTCTATTAGGCAGGGCTCCCTACCTGCCCTCGCTCCCTCCAATGCTCTCTTCTTCCTCACAGTACACACTGGTTTTCAAAAGCAGACAGGCACATGTCTTTGTGGCTCCAGAGCAGGTGGTCTTGATTTACCTGGATGATGTCCCCTCACCCAGCAGAGTGACTAGCAGGCTTTGGCCCCCAGTCCTGGTCACAGGCAAAAGTCTTGCAGATCTTCCCCTCCTCATACAGCCCATCTGACTGCTAGGTAGATGGCAACCTCCCCTTCGTATTGTCCATTTCTAGACACCCAATATGATTCAGGGCTTGAGGCTTTGTTGTTTTGTGTTGGGCACCTACTTCTTTGGAAGCACCTACTTCTCCTCTCTGTCTGCATCTTGGAAAGCCATCTGTCACTATAGAAGAGACTCTGAAGCTGATAGTCCCATAACACAGGCCATGGGAGTGACTAGAATCCATACCTAGATGTCACCCACAGTGATATGTGCTTCAAAATGTTAATCTTGGAATCCAAGCTCCACTCTTTTCTTATCAGCCCCCTCTCCTTTCTGAGATGTTTCCAGACCCCTTCCTTGTGATCTCCTACTGAATCCTTAGGTGTGTCCCACCCAACTCACAGGAATGCAGAAATACACAAATCGGCATAGGGGAATTCTTCCATCTCCTCATGTCTTCACCTAGGCCTTCCAAAATGAAACCCAGAGTCCCTCGTGTAATGCACCATTACAGGCACACATGCAATCTGAGTATGTACATACACACACACACACCCTGATAAGAACTGAACCTCCTTGTTTTAAGCCACTCTAGGCATTCATACACTCCGCACACACATTTACCATGCTCGCTCTGCTCAAAACTGCACTAATTATGTACTTTACTCCTCAAAGGTACACATGCACCCCTAGTACATGCACTTGCCATGGACACACTCCATAGCACTACATCTTTCATGTGCTGCGCTTCTCGCAGTTGCCCATACACCCAGTACAACCAATCACCATGCATGCACTGCACAGCACTGCTCTACCCTGAATTGTTCCCTTACCCAGCACACATACAACCAGTGCAGAGTCATCACTACTGCACTGAGGAGAACTTCACATTTAACTGATGTAGGCCAAGAGTGAGATAAGCACACAGCAACAGATCTTTAAAAAGTAAGTGAACCTGTATGCCTCACTACAGTGACGCACATTGAAAAGGACCTGTTCACTCCTATTGATTGCTACACAGTATGATGCCACTACTGCTGTCATGCTGCTTAATTTCTAGTGAATGCAGTAGCCTTCCACCACTATGAGGGTAGCACTTTGGTCGCCCCCCCTGGTCCAAAAAGACCCCAATCCACAAGACATGCCTATGTCATGGCACACATGCATGATGCATGTTTGCTTATGACAACAAACAATCAGCACAAGGGATCCAGGCAACAGTACATTTGGGCACTGTGGGCAGTGGTGCATGAGCAAAACCATGAGAAGGACTTTGCCGCCACAAAAGTTGATTTGATGGACACAGCACCAGAAGTGATTGAGTTAGTTTACCGCCAATTTCCGGTTGCCTAGCCTACAATGGACACTGATAGTTGAGGAGCATATATACCCATTCTTTTAGCACTTACCTCTCACAGCAGTGAGGCAAAGAGGCCAAAACGTATTAGTTGACATGTTGTGGAGTTTGAGATGCATAAATGAATATTGAAACCAATATGGGGTGCCCGGACAAAATATTGAATACAAATATTATAAAGCCAAAATACTGCAACAGGAATATTGGGATGTCAAAAATATTGTGGAGAGTAATATTGAAGCAAAGAATGTTTTTAAATGTTGTTTTTAATATTGTTAGATAACATATCATTGTATAGAATATAATTTTTATAAGTTTTTTATTATGCATTTTATTGTAATTTGTTTTATTGTACTTGTTTGTTAATTTTGTTATTAGTGTGTTTATTAAAATAGTGTATTTATGTAAATAGTGAAATTTTAGTTTTAAGTTTTATTAATGTGAATAATTTTTTTTTCTGTTATTGTGCTATAGTACAATGATGTTGGGGTTTTAGCAGATGAGGGTGGAAAGATATTTTCAAGATGTTTTTTTTATTTGATTTTATGTGAATTTTCTATTATTTTTCAGTTTAAATAACATTTTGATAATGGTTGTTTTTATATTTAAAATAAGTTGATATTTTTTTGAAAATTGTATTATCAATTTAAATGTATGATAAATAAACAACTGAAAAATATGTGTTTTCAATGTAAATTTTATAACTTTTTATTCATTACAAAAATGCAAAATGAAAATACTTAAATTTTGAATTGTATATTGTAAATATTTATGTAAAATGTATTTATTATGTATTTTAACACAAAATTGCTAATTAGCTTTGTAAAAATGAAACTTTTTGTTTGAAATCTGAAATATTTTTTTATGTTTAATAATTTATGTATAAAAAACTGTTTTATTTGAAATTTGAATAATGTAATACATTTAAAAATAATGACAAATATGTAAATTATGGAGAAAAAGTACACTTAAAATGTATTAATAAGAATGTCTATATAAAGACATTTTATTTATGGTTATATTTTATATGTATTATATTATACAAATAAAAGTCATTTTTTGGTAAACAGAAATTAATTATATTTATGTGTAAAACAAGTGATTGAAAAATTGCAATATATTTTTTCCGAGGTTTAATTAATATATTTTATAATTACTTTTAATAATTTGTAATATAATGTACATATATTTTAGGAATTTCTCAATTTTGTTTATGAATACATCTGTTTATTTGTAGTTACATTTCCTTTTATTACTAAATAGTATGTATAATTCTTTTTCAATTAATACAACATATGTTATTATTTGAATTTAGTATAAAGTTGTTTTGGTAATAGAGTGGTATGAGTACTGTTTTTATTTATTTATTAGTAATTCGTTATTTAGTTTTACTATGAGGTATGTATTTTGCATGTAACTCTTTTAGGGGCATATTTACAAGCCCCTATTCACACAGGAGTGTCACTTTTTGTGCCTACTAGGGGCTCCCCATAGTCACTTTCTGCCTGCCTTTTCTTGGCAAGCGGAATGGGACATTGTAATCTCTATTGTAGGGATTACTGACCCTCTGACGGGCTCCTTGAGCCTGTCAGAAAGCATCGGACTTTCTCTCCGCCTGCTGCCTCCGACCGCACGCATTTTAATGCGTCGATCGGCCCGCAGCAGCAGATGTTGGTCGGACCGCATCCAATGAGCCATCAGATATGGTCTGACTGTCATCAGAATAAACCCCCTAAGGCCTCGGAATACCTGGTCTTAGAACGGTGATACGAAGAGGCATTTTTAATTTTTCCTTGTATTTGCAGAATGCATCACAGATAGAAAGAGCATATCTGATAGAGCAAGATTTCGCATCGCGACTTGCTCGAGTCAAGAACCTCGAAAATCTATTATAATCTCGTAACTTCAATTGTTTGTTTTACTAATTTATGTATTTTTTAATGTGCGTGGGTATCATAGAGACGCTTGCCTATGTGTTCTACTAATATGATTAATCCTTGTCCCTAAAATGGCCGCTGCTTGGCTTTTCGTTTCTGCGCATGCGTAAGGCACAGTCACGTGTAGAGACGCAGTCACATTTTGAGAGGGAAACGGGTGCGCATGCGTAATACACAGTTTTCGTGATAACGTGGTGATGCTCGTGCAGATGCTCTCGTGTCAGTGTCTATATTATTAATGTCTAATTGCATAGTATATTTTTATGATGATATGTCTGAAGTATAAAGTCACGACGTGTAATACATTCATTTATTTTTATGTACTAATTTGTTTTCGCTTACTTTTCATGTATCCTCGGCACTGAGGGGTGATGGGGCTGGGGAGTCCATCTTGGAGGGTACTTCTGCGCAGAATCAATCGATGGTGCGGTGGCATTGAAACCAAGCCAAAGAAGGTTGATGCCAGAGCCAGCATGGGAACATGCACCTTCACCCAGCAAGAGCATCTAGATTGTACCCTATTGTATCAAATTGTATTCTTTCCATTGTATTCCCTGCGACTTCTCGTGGGAACCCCAATCTTGCTAGGCGGCACCTTAGGATGCTAAGTAGGGCTTGTAATAGTCTGTTCTGATTGGTGTGTTAACCAAATCCTACCTTAGGACCAATCGAAATTGGGGATTCTGACACTTTGCAACATTTGGGGGGTGGTACCCTGTCCCAAAACAGTATATCTACCCTGGGTTCACCTAGGGAAATTGTCCGACTTGTCTGAATAGCTGACCTGTCACTGACCCAACGCACTCAATAGGTGACTTGAAGATACAGAGCGCTGCGGAGCACTCTGTCCGAATTTGACCATAGACTAAGGTTTTACTAAACCTTAAAGTGCTGGCGGAGCACTTTGCTGGGAGTTCGCTGACCCAATCGGGGTTCTGATCGATAGCTGCAGAGAGGGTGGAGCGCAGGCGTTGCTTCCAAACTGCGGGTGCTGGTCGTGTCCTGGTGGTCCTGTCCTGATCCTAATCTGAGGGTTTCCTGTCCTGTCCTGGGTGTCCATTCTGCACCTGCTGTCCATTGAGGGGTATCCTTCCTTGAGGGTTTCCTGTCCTTAACTGACCCGTGGCCAGGGTTTGGTTTTTCACACCGGTCTAGGTAAATATCGCTCTGAATCTCCTGAAACTGCACCTTTCTATTTTTCTGTCTTTGCTTCAATAAAGACATATCTTTGCATATGATAAGTTTTTCCATGCTTTCCGCAACTCATTGCATCTCATGAAACGTATGCATTTATTTTCATAGCGTGTTCCTATGTTGCCCTTCCTTTTACAAATCATTTTTTCCTCCATTTGCAGTTTATAACTTGTTTGATGTGTTCTATACATTTTTCTCACTAAACTGAATGAAGAGATTTTCTGAAGTTATAGCGTGTCCTATTTTTCACGTTAACCGAACTGTTTAGATTTCTAAGTTTTCCCATTCCATAGCATAAATGATTCTTGCCCTAGTTATTTTTTCATCACCCATTTTTGACTCTTACATGATTAGTCTACTAGCTTAGCAGGTTCCCAGTCGCATTTCTCTTGAATCCAAAATGTTTTGTTATCTTGCTTACTGACTGTCTGCTCAATGTAAGTTGGATTTATACACTGATTGAACTTTAGATAAAACCTTATAAAACTTCTAGTTGTCCGTGGTCATTTTATGAAAGTAAAGTCATTTATTGAAGTGTATATTATTTGCTGCCTTTCCTTTTACCACTAGCTCCCTGATCCATTGTGGTCATAGGTACCCGTAACAGTGGATGGTAAGTCGGGTACACTAGAAAATAGAAAAGGAACTCACAATTATTGGTAGTAGATTGTGAGGTCATCCGATCAATGTATCTGGTGATTTGAAATATATGGGCCCGAAACCGGAAGTGGCGAAATTATTGGTCGGGTGACCCGCGATCTCTAGCAGTAATTTTCTGGTAGCATCGAGGATGGTTAGGGAATAGTTAAAGGTTAGGTAGGAATAGTTAGTTTAGCTAAGTTGGACGCTGCTAGTTCAAATGGCAAATTGCTGCTAAAGGTAAAGTGTTTTAGGTGAACTGATCACTCACGTGGAATGCCTTGCTTTGAAAAATTATGAAATGTTTTAAACTGTTTTTCTTATTGTTGTATTGATATATGTATTAACCTATTTCGTCCGTAATTGTTAAATGTTTTGTTGGGAATCCCCGGGGAATTGAATAGCGAGTGGTGAATAGAATCCATTCGTGTTGAGGTCACCTGCTCTAAGGAAAGTTGGTGCAGGTTAGGCAGAACTGGAAGCACTAACTAGGGTTTTTTTTTTCCGAATGCATGTTTGAATAAATGTTAGTAACGAGTTTCATTGGCAAAATTCCTATTGTGGCTTAACCTAGTAAGGGTCACATCGGAAGAGTAGCAGGTTCATCGGAGCTTGGGTGAAAGCAAAGGGGCTCGCTGGGGAAACCTTAGTCTCGAATATATCCCGGTAAAGTGGATGAGTCTAGGGGAGTAACAGGTTCTCCGATGCTAGAGTGAAGGGTAGGCAGAGAAGACCTATCCGTAGTGAGTGAAAAGTAAATGGAAGTAGTTTACTTGCAGTGAAAAATTTCTTTCTATTTAGACACTTGAGCACGGTGGCGAATGTGTAATTGTTGTAAAATAACCAAGCATTAAGCACTTTAGAAAGTAAGAAAGTTTCCGTTACCTTGTGAAGGAGGGAGTCAGTCGAGAAGCCGCTCTGACGTCACTCCGTGCCACGCTGGGATTGGTAGACGCAGCGGGCTGGTAGCGGAGCTGGAATTATAAAGGAGGGGTGAGCACCGGAGCGTGAGAACTGTCTCGCGAAAGGGCCGCGCACCCATTGGTCGAAATTATTTGAACTCGTGCACCCCATTGGTCGCACGGAATTACAAGACGCATTCTGATTGGGAGTAATTTTGTAAACAAAGTTAAGCGTAGGAATCGTATGTGGCACTCGTACAGACCGCATACTAGACCCGATCCGAGAGATTTGGGATTTCAGAGAGATCAGTTTAAAGGCATAAAGCACGACATTATGTATGGAAACAAGCGAAAGTTGTCCCTTGTAAATAAAGTAAAGAATTATTTCAAGAAAGATAAGCAGATTAAAACTAGAGAAGGTGTTGTCATTCCACCACCAAATACTCCTGCATCTTTCATGATGTTCGATAAAGGGTACAACACATGTGTATGGTTGGAAAATTGGGCGGAATACACAAAAGATGGCGGAGTATTGGCTTTTCCGTTAGACGGAACATTTAACAGCAGGATTCTATTTAATCTGAGAACCCGAATGAATGATTTACATCCCAGACCTAGATTAACGCAGTACGAAGCACTAGAGGAATGGGAGATTGAGGCTTTTGAGAGGGACAAGACCCGATTGGATAAAGGATTGACAAAATGTTATCCAAAACTGAAGCAAGAAGCCCGAGCCCAAAAGATGAAACAATGGAGGCAGAGTATGATTGTTGAGGGACTGTTTCCCATGATGCCAGCAGAAGATCCTCCTGGGGGGGGGGGAAAGGACAGAGAAATCCAAACACTGGGGGCCCCTCGGAGAATCGGATGACGAATTGTTAGATGACATGTGCATGAGAAGTCCGCCTCCTTATAATGAAGGACACCGACCTTCGAGTGCAGGGGATATTCCCTGGAGACCTCTACAAAGGGAAGAGGTCAGGTCCGCAAGTGTAGGAGGGGGTTATCTAATTCCTCCTTATACTGAGAATCTAGGACCCGTAGAAACCAGAAGTATTTACCCCAGGAGACCCGTTGGTGGGGAGACGAGATATTCACGTGAAGGAGATTTTTGTTCTTGTCCCCCCTACGGAGGTGAGGTGAGATCCTTAGGTTCAGGAATGCCGTTATTACAGCCACAGGATGAGGAAGAGCCGAGGATTCTAGGCACAGGAAGTTTGTTCCCAAGACCTAATTATGGCGAAGGATCAAGTGAAACACATCCCACTGCCCCGAGTTATGCTCCCACTCTAACCCCACAGGTGTTACATGACAAATCTTTGGACAGGTGATTAGAAGAGAAAGAGCGAGAAGCGCTAGCAAAGCAGAGAGCTGAGATAATACAGAAAATGTCACAGCTAAATACAAGTCCTGAAGCCTTGACGATCCCAGTAACTATCGGACCGGTGGTTCCGTTGTACGGGGACCGTCAAGGGAGTCCGAAAACTCCAGTAATTACTCCTGTCATTGCACCGACCATACCAGAACCCTTAATTGTAGATGACCAGACAAGTGAGTGCGAGTCGGAGGTCTCGCTGCTAGATCTGCCCGTTAGAAATGCCGGAAAAAGGATACAGAAAAGACATAATCCTTTTAATGCGAGGGAAATTCAAATGGAATCGACCTCGGGTACTAAGAGTGTCACATTGGTGACTCCTGAAGAAATCGAAAGATGGAGTCAAGAATTTGAAAAACAAGCGTCCCCAACGAAACCTTTAGATCTCTACAAGCTGAGAATAGAAATAGAGGAATTGATGGCAGGAAACGTAGGATTAGACAGATTAAATACCTACTCCGAAGACGAAATGCTGTTTATCTGCAAGAGTCTCACCCGAAATACTCGAGTACTTCATGAAAAACTGACAGACACTGCTGCTAGCATGGGAATAGATATTTCAAAATTGAAACCTCTGCAGAAACCATATAGGGCAGATTTCTCAGACAAGGATTTGGAAAACTTGAATGTTTCAGGGAAGAAAGCACAGGTCAAAGAACTATTGACAGTATTACAAAAATGGGGAGATGTGGAAAGATGGAAAGCAAGATGGACCAAGAAAAAGGATGAGGCAAGGTCTAGGCAGGCAACTCCCGAATTGGTTCTAAAGGAAGCTGACAAACCAGAACAGTTATGCCCTATGCGTGAAGTACCAGGTGGAAAATATGTACACGTTCCATGGTCCAGACAGGATATTGTATCCTTTACTAATGATTTTCCGAAATTACGAGAAAAGCCCGTGGATTGGTATAGGCAGGTAGAAAGATTCGTAAAGGTGCAAAAATGCCTGTGGAAGGACCTGGATGGGTTCTTCGACATAGTGGTCCCTGTAGATCTGTGGACCGAATGTAAAATAGCCATAGCTTGGCCTAGTGAGGAATACGCGAGAGATGAAAAAACAGGAGAACCATCGAAGGAAGTAATGAGAAAATATGATCAGGTAATTCAGCATTTGAAATCAAAAGTGCCCGCAAAGGAAACTGATTGGACCAAGATAGATAGAACCACGCAAGAAAGAGACGAGACAGTGCATTTCTTTTATGAAAGGCTGTTGCAGGTGTTCAAAACATACAGTGGTATAGATAACATCGAGATGAAGGATATGACACACTTCATTTACAGGTTTGTAAACGGTTTAAGGCCCGAAATCTGTCAATGGATAAAGGATAATAAAATCTGTTGGCATACTAAAAAGATAGATGAGGTCCTACGGTACGCAAAGTACTGTGAGGACGAGATGGCAGAAAAGAAAAAGGCTCTCAAGGAGAAGGTTATGTGGGCTCAAGTAAAGCTTGCAGAACAACAGGAAAAGCAGTTAAACAAGATGAACAAAACTACCCCGAACCAAAGCACTGGGGGTGGGGGTGGAGGAAAGCCCAGAGCGAAAATGAGTAGAGAGGAAGCTAAGAAGAAATTTCCTTGCCATCAGTGCGGGGAAATTGGACACTGGAGAGACGAGTGTCCCTATTTACAAGATGATAATGCCCAAACACCTGATTTAATTCCACAGACGCAGAATGAAAAACAAAGAAAGACCCAGCAGCAGGTAAAAACGATCCAAGTGCCCAGAGCGCCAAAACCTATTTTTAAAGGAAAATCACCACAGGGTGATGACGTAGAAATCTGGGGGGGGCAATGAAAATAGAAATACAGCAACTTCGCAGTATCTACTGAATGACACTTTCTTCTGTGACGACCAGTACTGACGGGGCCTGAGAGGGGAGGACGAGGAGTGCGTACTTGGCGCCTCCTTGCCGGTGGACCAGTCGGGACCATACATTGAAGGAAAGGTTGATGGAAATGATGTCACCTTTCTGTTGGACACTGGTGCTACCCGTTCTACTGTGAGAACAGTGGACGTTCCAAACCTACCCCTCTCGGGAGAAGCAATCCAAGTAGTGGGTGTATCTAATCAACTGATTAGTACACCTGTTACCGAGCCCATGGAGATCTCAATTGGAAATTTCAAACAAATGCACAGATTTGTTGTCTGTGATACCAGTCCGGTAAACTTACTGGGACGTGATTTGCTGTGCAAAATGAATTGTACCATCTTTTGCACACCAAAGGGCGTCGAAATTCAAACTCCAGACGAAGACGGTATCTACAAGCTAATGTTAATTAGACCTGACTCAGAAAGAAAACGACTGACTATACAGGACTTACCTGAAGAACTCCAGCAGACAGTGAAGCCAGAAGTATGGGACTTTACAGGAAAGGATGTGGGATTAATGAAAAACGTAGACCCCATACAAATAGCCATGAGAGAAAATGCAGTATACCCCAATACCAAGCCTTACAGAATGAGTGCAGAAGTAAGAGCAGGTGTTGCCATTGAAATACAGAAACTGCTAGAAGCAAACATCATACAGGAAGTAATGAGTAGCCCATGCAACTCACCCATTATGGGCATCAAAAAGCCTAATGGCAAGTACAGAGTAGTTCAGGACCTAAGAAAGGTAAACAAGATAGTGGTTCCTTGCTGCCCTATTGTCCCAAACCCAGCAGTGATTCTATATCAGATCCCCTGGGATGCTGAATGGTTCACTGTGATAGACCTATGTCATGCATTCTTTTCGATTCCTTGCACCCAGACAGCAAATTTCTTTTCTCATTTGCTTTCAACAGTCACGTGTATGTCTGGAATAGGGTCCCCCAGGGGTACACTGAGAGCCCCTCTATCTTTAATCAGATCTTGAAAAAATGTCTTGAAACTTTCATCTTACCTGGAAAGTCCGTTTTGGTCCAGTACATTGACGACCTATTGGTGGCATCCAAAAGTCATAGGGACTGCGTGATTGACACCATTGCCCTACTAAATCACCTGAGTGAAAAGGGACATAAAGTGGCCCCTGAGAAATTACAGTTCTGTTCGAAATCAGTGAAGTATCTGGGACACCAGATAGAAAAAGGCATCAGAAAAGTTACCTCAGAGAGAGTCAGAATAATTCAAAATATGCAGTTACCCCGTACTCAGAAAGAAATCAGAATGTTCCTCGGAGTTGTAGGTTACTGCAGACAATGGATTGTGGGATTCGCAGTCCTTGCAAAGCCCTTGATTCAGATGACAAAGAAAGGAGCGAAAGACCCAGTGGAATGGAATGACGAGAGCTTAACAGCTTTCACAAAATTACGAAATTGTCTGTGTACAGCTCCTGCTTTGGGAATGCCTGATTACTCCAAGGAGTTTGGCCTATTCTGTGACACTCGTGACAATTGTGCATTGTCAGTCCTGACTCAGGAACATGGCACGACCAGAAGGCCTGTGGCATATTTCTCTGCCACATTGGATCCAGTGGCTGCTGGATTACCTGGATGTCTGAAAGCAGTAGCTGCAACATGCACCAGTTTAGAGCAGAGTGAGTCCATTATCATGGGACATCCTGTAACTGTGTATGTTCCACATGCAGTTGTGATCCTATTGACTCGCACAAAAACTCAGTATTTCACACCTAGTCGGCTGACTAAATATGAGAGGATTCTCATGGGTGCTGCAAACATTGTCATCACCAGGTGCAATATTTTAAACCCCGCCACTCTACTCCCTGAATCAATGGTAATGGAAGATAAGGGAGATGATGAGCATGACTGTATTGATCTGACAGAGTTCAGTACTAAACCTCGCCCAGACATTAAAGAAACTCCTTTGCCTGTGCATGATGAGGAATGGTTTGTGGATGGTTCGTGCCTGAGGCATGAACTGGGGGGCCTAAGTGCTGCCTATGCTGTGGTCACTTTAAACAAAATTGAAGAAGCAGCTTATTTATTTGGAGTAAAGTCTGCACAAGTAGCTGAATTGATCGCTCTGATTAGAGCTTGCAAATTGGGAAAAGACAAGAGAATAACAGTGTATACTGACAGCCAGTTCTGTTATGGGGTGGTGCATGACTTTGGCCAGTTATGGCTACAAAGAGAATTCCTGACTTCATCAGGTACCCCCATACGAAATGGAAAAGTGGTTCAAGACCTTTTAGAGGCAATCCAATTACCAAAGGAATTGGCAGTGGTCAAATGTGTTACTCATAAGAAGGGCCTTGACCCTGTATCTTTGGGAAACGATTTTGCTGATCGGGTGGCCAAACAATGCGCCATGGAGCAGATGCGAATAAATCCGAAGCGGGGTGGGGCTGGAAACAGCTGCCAACTTAGGATGTTTGAAGAAGTGCCTACATGGGATGAAGTGAGAGAATGGCAGCATGTGACGCCGTGGGAAGAGAAAGAGAAGTGGAAAGAACAAGGTTGTAGACCGAGACGTGAGGATGATGTCATTGTGGGCCCGAATGGTATGCCTGTGTTACCCAGACAACTACTTGCCCCAATGGCCAGACTGATACATGAAGGATCACACATTGGTAGGGATGCCATGGTTCTGGTGTTTCAACAGACTTGGTACAACAAGAAGTTCAGGAAGGTAGCAGAGTCCCTTTGCCAGAGGTGCTTGACATGTCAGCAGTTCAACGCTGGCAAGAAAACAGTAATTGAGCTGGGGAAAATTGGGAGATCAGGGGGTCCCTTTGTGAGAATACAAATTGACTTCATTACCATGCCCCGTTGTGAGGGAAAGAGATATGTCCTTGTCATTGTCTGCCTGTTTTCAAAATGGGTGGAAGCCTACCCAACCTCCCAATGTGATGCCATATCAGTAGCTAAGATGTTGCTGAGAGAGCTAGTACCGAGGTTCGGGGTTCCAGTCTTTATTGACTCAGATAGAGGCGGACATTTTCAGAATGAAATCTTGGCTCAGCTCTGCAAAGCATTTGGGATCACACAAAAGCTGCACTGTGCATATCATCCAGAGGCTTCTGGAGTGGTAGAACAAATAAATGGCACCATAAAGAATAGATTGGCAAAAATATGTGATTCCACTAGCATGAACTGGATAGCTGCCTTGCCTCTTGTTCTGATGGGACTCAGAAGCATTCCAGATCGGAGAACAGGCCTGAGCCCCCATGAGATCTTGATGGGAAGAGTGATGAGACAAGCATGGGTACCAGGATACAAACTGTTAAGCATTTCTGATGATTTGGTACTTGAATACTGCAAGCAACTGGGTGACCAAGTGCGTTCTATCTCTCGCCAGATTGGGGCAGACGCCGTCGCCAACCCGACAACACCAGTTCACAAATTGGTTCCTGGTGACTGGGTTAAAATAAAGAAGCACACTCGTTCAAGTTGCCTTGCACCAAGGTGGGGAAAAAAGCGGCAAGTAATCCTGGTAACGACGACCGCTGTGAAGTGCGCCGGCGTTCCCAAGTGGATCCATGCCAGCCATACCCAGAAGGTGATACCTGACGAGGAGCCTGGAGCAGAAGGTTGTCCAGCTGAGGGGTCTGCAGATGTTGGTCCTGAAGTAGCTGACGACAGACGACCGAGCACCAGCCCAGTGGAGGGTCCCATAAACGTTGGCCCGGAGGTAGCTGATGACACGTGGCCAAGCACCAGTACTGCTGAACATCCAACGGAGGCTGGTCCAGAAGTAGCTGATGACGAGCTGCTGGGAATCTGGCCAGAGGATTGGATACCCATTGTCGAGCTCCCTGGAGACCCACTCAGAACAAGAGAGCGAATAAGAGAAGACAGAGAGTGGAATAGAGAGGTCGAGCAAGGCACAGGCGAAGACCCTCAGATCATTGAGATTCACATCAAGTCTGAGGACGAAGAAGAAGGTCAGACAGGGACAGATCAGGTGATTGACACCCCTCCACTGACTCCTGAAATCGAAAAGGGACAGACTACACATAGTGTAATAGTTCGAGCAGAAGAAAATCAAGGGATCGAAGTGCTTGAACAGGATCAGATAGAATTAGAAGAACGTGTTCAGGACACAGAAACAGAGACATTCAAAAGCAAAAACAATATTTCACCTGAACCAGGCCAGCTTAGTAACCAGGTAGAAGAAATATATACAAGACCTGGGACTAGTCAGACAGGAAGGGAAGAAACAGAAACCGAAGCGCCACTGACAAGTGAAAATAAAAGAGCATTAGGAGAAAGCTCGATCGCAGTGCCAGCAAAAAGACCGAAGAAAAAGAAGCACATTGAGCCAAGGTATGTTAAGAGACTGAAATTAAGAATAAAAACAGTCCAAGAGAAACTTGCAGATATAAGAAGAAGTCCCCGAATTGCAGAAATACCTGAAGATAGCTCCAAGAGAAGGAGTGAGCGAATAAAAAGACAAAACGAAAAATATCAGGACCCAGAGTGGACCTACTTAATCTTGGAAAATTTTGAGGAACTTGATATCACTGACGAAAGCGACGGGGAACAGGTTGCTGAGTACTCTACAGAAGAGGACGACGAGCTCACCTGAGGTTGCACAGAGTAAGCTACCTGTGTAAACTTACAAAGAGGGGTTGAGAAACTTCTTCTGAGCCAAAATGTCTGAGTCAAGAATGAATGGAAGGCCTAGTCGCAGTTGTTGCAAAACATGCTGTAAAATATGTATATGTAGTATAGTTATAGTAATATTAGTTTGGATAGGACTAACAGTTTTCATTCCCTTTATGGTTAGTAAAAATACTAATATTTCCCCTACACAGATTACTGACACTGAAGAACTGACAACACGAAGTGAAGAAAGACGTGAGAAAGCACTCAGACAAACAAAACGAGACTTAGATGCATCAGATGAGGAAGGACTACACTACCACGGAGTTAGGAATCAGACACACTCAAATGTTTTCGCAAACTTGTTAGTACATTATGTAGAGACTATGGAGATAGAGGATTGCTATGTCTGCATGAAGCTACCTACCTCTGTAGCTGAAGGCGTGACATACCATCACTTGCCCCTGACATATGGAATTTCCTGTAGTATTTTAGCAAGCTTATTTTACAAAAGAGGACCGTTACAGTATTATTACTCTAACAATGACGTGATCTTTTCTGAACTTCCCATTCGTGGAAATCTGAATCCTGTACATATAAAAAGTGACGTAATACGCTATATGGGAGACTACTTTTTGACTATAGGCAATATAGACATAGCTGAAGCACATAGAGACAACCTGACCTGTTCATTGCATGAACAAGAGAAAGTATTTTTAAACATGGCAGAGAAAAGAAGGGAGAGTTTCCAAAGAAAGGCTAATGACAAAAGGCAGAAAACACCTAAATGGGCTGAGAACATGGAAAGCACCTCAACTGGTGGGGCGGGACCTGCTCTGTTGCTGGATTTCGAGAAGAAAGGGAAACTCTGTCTTCACCGCGAGAAGACTGATTATTATAATAACATTTTCATTGGTTCCAGTCAATGTGAGCATAATTACAAGGTAATTGGAGGTTGGGGTTTCAAAAATGGGTCAGAGCCTGTGTTTCCTGGAATTTATTATATATGTGGAGACAAGGCTTATTTCAAATTGCCGGATCACTGGTATGGAAGCTGCTACTTTGGCATTGTTTTCCCGAAAATATACCATGTGAATGAAATTGCTGGAAGCAATGAAAACACTAATGGCTTAGTGCGTAGTAAAAGAGAAAGCGTAGGTGAAATAATGGGTAGTATTTTTAGTGCACTGATACCTGGAGTGGGAGTGGTTCTGAACACTCACAGAATTTGCAAATTGTCCACAGTAGTGGATGTGCTGTCTACTGATACAGCTCATGGATTTCTGCTGGTCAATACCGAAATGGTTGCGATCAGATCAATGGTTTTGCAGGACAGACTTGCTCTTGACACCTTATTAGCAAAAGAGGGCGGAGTCTACCGGATGTTGAAGGCGCAACATTGTTGCACTTACATTCCGGACAAAAGCGTGCAGCTCAAAAGATATGTGAAAAACATTACTAATTTGGAAAAGGAACTCAAACCACTCGAGGTTGACAGTGCCTGGAGGAGACTAGTTGATGGTCTCTCAAATGTAGGTCACTGGTTTGCTAACTTAGGTAGAAGCTTATTGTTCAAAGTACTGATGCCAATTGGAATTATAGGTCTTATCCTATTTTTCATATTCGTCTGTTGCAAATGCCGAAGGCATAATAAGAAGTATCAGGTGAATGCAAGAGGAGTGAAACGGAATGCGGATGAGCTTGAATTGGAGGAAATAAATATTCAGATTTACAAAAGGGTGAAAAATTCTCACCCTACCAAAAATGAGAAGGAAAAATTTAATCGCATGTTGGAAGAGATAGAGTTGTACAAAGTGTGAAAGAAAGTTGGAATCTGGTTCCATTTTTTGTGATGATAGTAAATATCATCAAAGAGGGGATTGATAGAGCAAGATTTCGCATCGCGACTTGCTCGAGTCAAGAACCTCGAAAATCTATTATAATCTCGTAACTTCAATTGTTTGTTTTACTAATTTATGTATTTTTTAATGTGCGTGGGTATCATAGAGACGCTTGCCTACGTGTTCTACTAATACGATTAATCCTTGTCCCTAAAATGGCCGCTGCTTGGCTTTTCGTTTCTGCGCATGCGTAAGGCACAGTCACGTGTAGAGACGCAGTCACATTTTGAGAGGGAAACGGGTGCGCATGCGTAATACACAGCTTTCGTGATAACGTGGTGATGCTCGTGCAGATGCTCTCGTGTCAGTGTCTATATTATTAATGTCTAATTGCATAGTATATTTTTATGATGATATGTCTGAAGTATAAAGTCACGACGTGTAATACATTCATTTATTTTTATATACTAATTTGTTTTCGCTTACTTTTCATGTATCCTCGGCACTGAGGGGTGATGGGGCTGGGGAGTCCATCTTGGAGGGTACTTCTGCACAGAATCAATCGATGGTGCGGTGGCATTGAAACCAAGCCAAAGAAGGTTGATGCCAGAGCCAGCATGGGAACATGCACCTTCACCCAGCAAGAGCATCTAGAATGTACCCTATTGTATCAAATTGTATTCTTTCCATTGTATTCCCTGCGACTTCTCGTGGGAACCCCAATCTTGTTAGGCGGCACCTTAGGATGCTAAGTAGGGCTTGTAATAGTCTGTTCTGATTGGTGTGTTAACCAAATCCTACCTTAGGACCAATCGAAATTGGGGATTCTGACACTTTGCAACATTTGGGGGGTGGTACCCTGTCCCAAAACAGTATATCTACCCTGGGTTCACCTAGGGAAATTGTCCGACTTGTCTGAATAGCTGACCTGTCACTGACCCAACGCACTCAATAGGTGACTTGAAGATACAGAGCGCTGCGGAGCACTCTGTCCGAATTTGACCATAGACTAAGGTTTTACTAAACCTTAAAGTGCTGGCGGAGCACTTTGCTGGGAGTTCGCTGACCCAATCGGGGTTCTGATCGATAGCTGCAGAGAGGGTGGAGCGCAGGCGTTGCTTCCAAACTGCGGGTGCTGGTCGTGTCCTGGTGGTCCTGTCCTGATCCTAATCTGAGGGTTTCCTGTCCTGTCCTGGGTGTCCATTCTGCACCTGCTGTCCATTGAGGGGTATCATTCCTTGAGGGTTTCCTGTCCTTAACTGACCCGTGGCCAGGGTTTGGTTTTTCACACCAGTCTAGGTAAATATCGCTCTGAATCTCCTGAAACTGCACCTTTCTATTTTTCTGTCTTTGCTTCAATAAAGACATATCTTTGCATCTGATAAGTTTTTCCATGCTTTCCGCAACTCATTGCATCTCATAAAACGTATGCATTTATTTTCATAGCGTGTTCCTATGTTGCCCTTCCTTTTACAAATCATTTTTTCCTCCATTTGCAGTTTATAACTTGTTTGATGTGTTCTATACATTTTTCTCACTAAACTGAATGAAGAGATTTTCTGAAGTTATAGCGTGTCCTATTTTTCACGTTAACCGAACTGTTTAGATTTCTAAGTTTTCCCATTCCATAGCATAAATGATTCTTGCCCTAGTTATTTTTTCATCACCCATTTTTGACTCTTACATGATTAGTCTACTAGCTTAGCAGGTTCCCAGTCGCATTTCTCTTGAATCCAAAATGTTTTTTTATCTTGCTTACTGACTGTCTGCTCAATGTAAGTTGGATGTATACACTGATTGAACTTTAGATAAAACCTTATAAAACTTCTAGTTGTCCGTGGTCATTTTATGAAAGTAAAGTAATTTATTGAAGTGTATATTATTTGCTGCCTTTCCTTTTACCACTAGCTCCCTGATCCATTGTGGTCATAGGTACCCGTAACAGTGGATGGTAAGTCGGGTACACTAGAAAATAGAAAAGGAACTCACAATTATTGGTAGTAGATTGTGAGGTCATCCGATCAATGTATCTGGTGATTTGAAATATATGGGCCCGAAACCGGAAGTGGCGAAATTATTGGTCGGGTGACCCGCGATCTCTAGCATATCAACATTATTGATTGTTTATGTGCAGGAAGGTATTCATTCCTGCACATAAACAAGCGCCTCTGCAGTGCAGGTAACCTTGCAACATGGGGGCAGGGTGCCTGCACTGCGGCTAGACAGCTTTGTTTTGCACTAGCGGATACACAGGGGCGCAACATATTCTTGTGAATATGGTGCATCCCTGGGGCTTAAAAATGTCAGAGCACAGTGTTGCCACATATAGCCTAGCATTGTTTTGTAAAAAATACCTCTAGTGTCCCCTACCTTCTCCTATTTGGTTTTGAGTAAAGTGAGAATAATAAATGTTAACCCTTTAGTTTCCAACATCTTCCACCAAAATGATTTAGAATGGAGTGGTAATAGTAATTGTGACCTTTGACTGCCCAACACCTTCCCCAATATGCTTTCTGGGTCATAGGAAATGAGACCCCATTTGCATTTAACACCTTCCCTAAAATGGTTTTGAGTGGGATGGGAATAGTAAATTTAACCTTTTTAGTGTCCACTACTTTTGTAAAATGCTTTTGTATGCAGTAGGAATAGTTAATGTAATTTCATTAGTGTCCAAGATTTTCAGAAAAGTAATTCACATAGGAGTTTCTTGTGCACATGTAATATACCAAATTATAGTTAGATTTGTTTATTATAATAAAGGTACATTTTCTCATATTCATTTAACCCCTTAAGTGCTGCTGTCGGCCGTCGCGAGCACTACCTTTGTAGTGCTGAGCACGTCTAACGGACGACGCGGCCCTGCCCGTTTTGCAGAAGAGTTGCACTGCCGCGAAATCGCAGCCGCGGCCAACGGGTTAATGTATACATGTTTACATTTATTAACATATATAATAGTACTTGTACAAAAAACATTTTCATAATGAAATATAAACAATATTTTAATACAATTGTAGTATTAAATAAAGAAGTAAATTATATTTCAACGGTTTTGTATTTTGTACATTTTTCTTCAATTTCTTTCCATTGGTTTCCATCTTTGAAACATTAATGCAAGTCTTTTAAGTACGTTTAATCATTAGCTTTACATACTTTTTTCAGTATATATTAAAAAATTGTATATTTTTAAATACTATTATTTAATGTATAATGTACATGTTTTTCCAAACATTTTTGGAAATGTCTTTATATGTTTAACATTTTTAATATTTGTTTGCATATTTTAAACATTTTTTAAAGATGTTTTCTATCTATCTATTCCTATTGCTTTCCAGGTAGTATTTTTTTAGTATCATTTAGCAGCCATTTTGTTTCATCGCAACCTTCTACTTTATAGTCTATTTGTCTCATTTGTTGTCTATCATCCTGAAAGGCGGTTGTGGGTTGATGCTGCTGTTAGTCTGAACAGGTAAGACATTTTTAAAGTTGTTTTTACGGAGGTGGAGGCGAGGGGTGGACGGTGTGGAACTCAGGAGGAGTCCCTCTTCGAAGCCCGGGGCTGCCCTGAAATTTTTCAAAGGGTATGGGGCAAGTGGTTCAACCTGAGCTCTATCTGGATACCGTATCATTGTCTTCCGGGTCAAACCTATTTATGATTTTACCCAACTATTTGATTCGCCGATCTTTGACCCTGTACACATGCATGCACAGTACGATATTCTGTCTGATTGTGATGCCACTATGAATTTGTGTATTAAAATTTCAATGAAATTGATTATCCGAAAAAAGTTGTTTTGTTTGGTTTTCAGTGTTAAGGGGATATAAGGGCAAGTTGTAGGCTTTAGTTATAGTGTTTGTATTGTTGTTCACTAATTTGTTGGCGTGGGTGCAGGTAGAGTTTGTTAGTAATGTATTGTTATGTTATATTATGTTATGATATGTACTTTTGGATGATTAAGAGCCTGATTATGAGTTTGGCATTGCGGGTCCGGGTCCACCCCGCTGCCGCACCACAAAACCCATGGTGAGGCTGCCTGCCAGATTAGCAGTGTCCTCCTGTCCTATGGGCTTTTTTGGTGTTCTCATTGTGGTGCCTCTAAAAATGGGCACCACAATGGGAATGGCAAAAACAGTTCCTGCACGGCATAGACTGAAAAGTCCATGCTGTGCAGGAGCTGGTGTGCATGCACACAGGGGGGCACATGTTAAGCCCCTCTGTGTGCATCCTCATGGTGTAGAGGCGCCGGGGCGCTCAGTAGGGCCCACTTTGTTTCCTCTCTGCCAGGGTTTTCATGGAGGAGGAACCGCCATAAAAACCCTGGTGGAGAGGAAACTCCTAACAAGCTTGGCGGGACTCCATCAGCACCCCTCCTGGAGCCCTCCCATGGGACCCACTCCCCCAGGGCCAGCTCCAGCAATGTCCCAGTGTGCCCACCCCCAGCACATTGCAGTTTGCAATGGCAGGGCGAGAGCAGTGCTCCCGCCTTATCATTGCAAACTTCTGATTTGCTTTGTGGAAGTGAGAGCATGAAACCTGCTTTTGCTTCCATGAAGCAAAGCACATTGCTTTTCAACAAGGGGAGCTGCGTGTCAGCAGCTCCCCTTGTCCAAAAGCAATGCTGGCTCTAGCAGGATGAGGGGAGCCGGCTAGGACCGTGGGGGCATTGGGCTCCCATGCGGTCCCCTTCAAAGAGGCCAGGCCTGGAGGATGAGGTCCCCGGGGCTAGAAGAGGCCAAGGGAAGGTGGGGCCATGCGGCACCTGTCCCGTAAATAATTTAAAAAAATGAGTCCAGGCCCCGGGGGATGAGATCCCCGGGGCCAGAAATGGCACAGGGAAGGGGGGCCACGCTGACCCCTCCCATGACATAAATATAATTTTTTTTTTTAAAGGGGGCAATGCCCCGGGGGATGGCGTCCCTGGGGCCAATAATGGCCTCAGGAGGGGGCTGCTTGACACCCCTCCTTTAAAGGTAGTTTTTCTTGTTTTTTTCATTAAAGTGGCCATGCCCCGAAATCGGCCTCAGGAAGTAAGCCGCAAGGCCTCTTTCCCGTTTAAAAAAAAAGAAAAGTAAAAAATGGTTCAGGCCCTGGGGGAATGGGGTCCCCAGGGCCCAAACATTACTAAAAGCCCCCTTCTAAAAATATTTTTGAAAAAGAAAATCCGGCATCTCGCAGGAGGCCCTGCCCCCTCCCTGCACCACTTTGCAAACGCTCCTCCTGGCACGTTTTAAGTCGCGAGTTTAAGTCCCCTTCAATCCTAAGGGACCTTAGGGGCCAATTAGATCACCAGGTACCTCCAGCAATCCCCACACAGTGGGATTGCTGAGAGGTGTTCTGAGGCCATGCCCCTTTTTACACCACTCTGCAAATGCGCCTCTTGGCACACTGATCGGGGGCAATGAGGTCCTCTTGTGTCCAGAGGACCTCAGGACTAAAGTGGACTTTATCCACCAAGCTGCAGTGCACCAGGAAGTGCGTATGCAGAGTGGTGTAAAAAGGGGGCGTGGCCTCGGACCACTCTCAGCAATCCATCAGTTTGGGGCTTACTAGCGATAACAGGAGGACTAGATGGCCCCCAGGACTCTCAGGAGGCAAACTGACTTCATCTCCCAACCAAGAGCATGCTAGCAGGCGTGTTTTGCAGAGTGGTGGAGAAAGGGGGCGTGGCCTGTGTCCACCTCTCAGCAATCCCACTGTGTGGGGCTTACTGGAGGTAACAGGTAGGCTAGTTGGCCCCTATGAACAGCTACAAGCGAAAGGGCCTTCATCCCCCAACCAAGAGTGTGCCAGGAGGTGCGTTTGCAAAGTGGTGGGCAAAGGGGGCGCGGCCTGCTATGAGAACTTAGCAAACCTGTTGTGGGACTTAGTGGAGGTAATAGGCTGGGTAGTTGCCCCAAAGATGTCCTTGGGGGCCAACTACCCCTCCTGTTACCTCAAGTAAGTCTCTCACACTGGCATTGTTGAGAGGTCTTCGGAGGTCACGTCCCCTTTTCTCCTCCACTCTGCAAACGCACATCCTGGCACACTACCGGTTGGGGAATGAAGTCCACATTACTCCTGAGGGACTTTGGGGGCAAGAAGCCCTCTTGGTGTAAGTCCTGCGCAGTGGAATTCCTGAGAGCTGGTTGGAGGCCCAGACCCCGTTTTCCACCACTCTGCAAATGTGACTACTAGATAAATAAGCATTTGGAATGTAAAAGGTCTCGCATTTGCAAAAGTTACAGCTATTGGGTTCTAAATGTAAAGGTTTTTTACTAATATTTTTTGGAGTGGAGTGGATGTACGTTATATGCAGTGGAATTATGCGGTATCTTGTGCAGTGAAATCATGTTTATAGAAAGGATGTGGTATTTAGTGTATAGGAATTATGTAGAGTGAGATTATGTGTTATGGAGAGTAATTATGTGGTATGGTAGTCTGTCTTGTGGAGTGGTAACCTCAGGTTTAGTCTCCCTCATTTCCATAGTAGCTAAACTATAAACTCAATGAGACAAAAAAAGAAGAAACCACTTATGGACCTAGTCGGAGGTATGAGCAGGGCCACTGGAATAATGTGAATATACAGCTGCACCAATTATTGCATAATGAGACATTTTCCGCATTGGCCACATAATTCATCATCTGCTGCATCATCTGCAGATTTGAACAAAAAAACTTGGTTCCAGGTCAAATGGCTCAAACGTTACCAAAAATGCAGCATCAAGTGTTACAGCGTGGTGGAAGGCCCTTTGCAAACCTGGAATAATCACCTGGTACTTATTGCTAAATGTGGGTGTTAAATTGGTACTAATGGTGCACAAACCACTTCTTTGTTCACCTTTCTTCCTTTTTCTGGACTTCTTTTACCTCTTTCTGCACATCTCTTCCGCTTTCTGTACCTCCTTTGTTTTTGCACCTTTCTTGTTTCTTTCTGCAACTCTCTTGTCTGTTTCCTCACTTCTCTTGCTTCTTTCTGCACCTCTATTGCTTCTTTCAGCACTTCTTTGGCCTCTTTCTGCACTTCTTTTGCCTGTTTCTCTCTCTGTACCTCTACTGCTTCTTTCTGCACCCTCTTACCCCTTTCTGCACCACTCTTCCCTCTCTCTTTACCTCTTTTACCTCTCTCTGTACCCCAGTTCCCTTTTTCTGAACCTCTCCTGCCTGTTTCTGCACATATCACGCCTCTTTCTGCGCTTCTCTTGCCTCTTTCTGCACCGCTCTTGCCTCTCTTTCTGCACCTCTGTTGCTTCTTTCTGTACTTCTCTTGCTTCTTTCTGCACCCCTCTTGCCTCTTTCTGTACCCATGTTCCCTCTTTCTGCACGTCTCTTCCTTCTTTTTTGCACTTCCCTTCCCTGTCTCTGCACCTCTCTTGCCTGTTTCTGTACCTCTCTTGCCTCTTTCGGCACCTCAGTTGGTTCTTTCTGCACTTCTCCTGCCTCTTTCTGCACCCCTCTTGCCTCTTTCTGCACCTCTGGTGATTATTTCTGCACTTTTCTTGCTTCTTTATACACCTCTCTTGCTTTTTTCTACACCCATCTTGCCTCTTTCTACACCCCTCTTCCCTCTTTCTGCACCTCTCTTGCCTGTTTCTGCAGCTTTGTTCCCTCTTGCCTCTTTCTGCACACCTGTTCCCTCTTTCTGCAGTTCTCTTGCCTCTTTCTACACCTCTGTTGTTTCTTTCTGCACTTCTGTTGGTTCTTTCTGCACTCCTCTTGCCTCTTTTGGCCCCACTCTTGCAAATTTCTGCACCCCTCTTGCCTCTTGCTACACCCTTCTTCCCTATTTCTGTACCTCTCTTGCCTCTGTCTACACCTGTTCCATCTTTCTGCACCTTGTTTGTTTGTTTGTGCAACTTTCTTCCGTCTTTCTGCAGTTCTCCTGCATCTCTGTTGCTTCCTTGTGTACTTAACTTGCCTCTTTCTGCATCCATCTTGCTTCACCCATTTTGCTTCTTTTTGCACTTCTCTTGCTTCTTTCTGTACCTCTCTTGCTGCTTTCTGGACCTCTTGCCTCTTTCTGAACCCTCTTCCCTCTTTCTGCACCCTTCTTCCCTCTTTCTGCACCTCTGTCGACTCTTTCTGCACTTTACCTGCCTCTTTCTACACCACTCCTGCCTGTTTCTGCACCTTTCTTGCCTCTTTCTGCATTTCTCTTGCCTTTTTCTGCACCTGTGTTGCTCCTTGTTGCACCCCTGTTCCCTTATTCTGCATCTCGCCTGCCAGTTTCTGCACTTGTTTAGCATCTTTCTGTACTTCCCTTGCCTCTTTCTGCACCTCTGGTGCTTCTTTCTGCAACTCTCTTGCCTCTGTCTGTGCACCCGTTCCCTCATTCTGTACCCCTTTTCCTTCTTTCTGCACGTCACTTTTGTCTTTCTGCACTTCTCTTCTATCTTTCTGTACCCCTCTTGCCTCTTTCTATGCCTCATTTGCCTCTTTCTGCTTTTCTCCTGCCTATTTCTGGACCGCTCTTGCCTCTTTCTGCACCAATGTTGTTTTTTTCTGCACTTCACTTGCTTCTTTCTGGAACTGCATTGGTTATTTCTGCAACTGCCTTGCTTATTTCTGCACCCCTCTTGCCTCTTTCTGTACCCCTGTTTCATCTTTCTGCATGTCTCTTCCTTTTTTCTGCACTTCCCTTCCCTGTTTCTGCACCTCTCTTGCCTGTTTCTATACCTCTCTTGCCTCTTTCTGCACCTTTCTTGCCTTTTTCTGCACCTCTGCTGGGCTGGTTCTTTCTGCACTTCCTTTGCCTCTTTCTGTACCCCTCTTAACTCTTTCTGCACCTCTGGTGATTCTTTCTGCACTTCTCTTGCTTTTTTTCGACAACTCTCTTGTTTTTTCTGCACCCCTCTTGCCTCTTTCTGCACCCCTCTTGCCTCTTTCTGCACCTCTCTTGCCTGTTTCTGAACCCTTTTGCCCTCTTTCTGTACCTCTCTTGCCTCTTTCTGCATACATGTTCCCTCTTTCTGTAGTTCTCCTGCCTCTCTTTGCACCTCTGTTGCTTCTTTCTGCACCTCTGTTGGTTCTTTCTGCACTCCTCTTGCTTCATTTGGCACCTCTCTTGAAACTTTCTGCACCCCTCTTGCCTCTTTCTGCACCGCTCTTGCCTATTTCTGAACCTCTCTTGCCTCTGTCTACACCATGTTTCTGCACCTTGTTTGCTTGTTTGTGCAGCTTTCTTCCCTCTTTCTGCAGTTCTCCTGCCTCCTTTTGTACCTCTGTTGCTTCCTTGTGGACTTATCTTACATCTTTCTCCACCCCTCTTTCTGCTCTTCTCTTGCTTCTTTCTGTACCTCTCTTGCTGCTTTCAGGACCCCCTTGCCTCTTTCTGCACCCTATTGCCTCTTTCTGTACCCCTGTTCCCTCATCTGTACCCCGGTTTGCTCTTTCTGCACGTCTCTTCCCTCTTTCTGCACTTCTCTTGCCTCTTTCTGCACTTCTTTTGCCTGGTTCTGCAACTCTTTTGTCTCATTCATCACTTCTCTTGCTTCGTTCTGCACCTCTGTTGCTTCTTTCTGCACCCTTCTTGCCTCTTTCTGCACTCCTCTGCTGTCTTTCTGTATCTCGTTTGCCTCTTTCTGCACCCCTGTTCTGTTTTCTGTACCTTTCCTCCCTGTTTCTACACCTCTCATGCCTCTTTCTTCACTTCTCTTGCCTGTGGTGCACCAGTTGTTTCTTTCTGCACCTCTAAAGCCTGTTTCGGTACCTCTCTTGCCTCTTTCTGTACTTGTCTAACCTCTTTCTGACCCTGTGTTGCTTATTTCTGCACCCCTATTCCTCCTTTCTGCACCTCTGCTGCCTGTTTCAGCACATCTCTTGCCTCTTTCTGCATTTCTCTTGCCTCTTTCCGCACCTGTGTTGCTCCTTGCTGCACCCCTGTTCTCTCTTTCTGTACCTCTTGTGCCTGTTTCTCCACCTCTTTTGCCTCTTTTAGTACTTCTCTTGCCTCTTTCTGTACCTGTTGCTTCTTTCTGCCCCCCTCTTGCCTCTTTCTGTACCCCTGTTCCCTCATTATGTACCCTGTTCCCTCTTTCTGCATGTCTCTTCTGTCTTTCTGCACTTCTCTTCCCTCTTTCTGCACCGTTCTTGCCTCTTTCTGTGCCTCACTTGCCTCTTTCTGCACCTCTCGTGCCTCTTTCTGCACTTCTTTTGCCTGCTTCTGCAACTCTCTTGTCTCGTTCATCACTTCTTTTGCTTCCTTCTGCACCTCTGTTGCTTCTTTCTGTACCCCTCTTGCCTCTTTCTACACCCCTCTTCCCTCTTTCTGCACCTCTCTTGCCTGTTTCTGCACCTTTGTTCCCTCTTGCTGAGCCTCTCTTGCCTCTTTCTGCACACCTGTTCCCTCTTTCTGCAGTTCTCTTGCCTCTTTCCACACCTCTGTTGTTTCTTTCTACACTTCTGTTGGTTCTTTCTGCACTCCTCTTGCCTCTTTTGGCCCCACTCTTGCAAATTTCTGCAGCCCTCTTGCCTCTTTCTAGACCCTTCTTCCCTATTTATGTACCGCTCTTGCCTCTGGCTACAACCGTTCCATCTTTCTGCACCTTGTTTGTTTGTTTTTGCAACTTTCTTCCGTCTTTCTGCAGTTCTGCCTCCTTTTGCATCTCTGTTTCTTCCTTGTGCACTTAACTTGCCTCTTTCTGCACCCGTCTTGCTTCACCCATTTTGCTTCTTTTTGCACTTCTCCTGCTTCTTTCTGTACCTCTCTTGCTGCTTTCTGGACCTCTTGCCTCTTTCTGTACCCTTCTTCCCTCTTTCTGCACCTCTGTCGACTCTTTCTGCACTTTACCTGCCTCTTTCTACACCACTCCTGCCTGTTTCTGTACCTTTCGTGCCTCTTTCTGCATTTCTCTTGCCTCTTTCTGCACCTGTGTTGCTCCTTGTTGCACCCCTGTTCCCTCATTCTGTATCTCGCCTGCCAGTTTCTGCACTTGTTTTGCATCTTTCTGTACTTCTCTTGCCTCTTTCTGCACCTCTGGTGCTTCTTTCTGCAACTCTCTTGCCTCTGTCTGTGCACCCGTTCCCTCATTCTGTACCCCTGTTCCTTCTTTCTGCACATCACTTTTGTCTTTCTGCACTTCTCTTCCATCTTTCTCTACCCCTCTTGCCTCTTTCTATGCCTCATTTGCCTCTTTCTGCTCTTCTCCTGCCTATTTCTGGACCGCTCTTGCCTCTTTCTGCACCAATGTTGTTTTTTTCTGCACTTCACTTGCTTCTTTCTGCAACTGCCTTGCTTCTTTCTGCACCTGTCTTGCCTCTTTCTGTACCCCTGTTTCATCTTTCTGCATGTCTCTTCCTTTTTTCTGCACTTCCATTCCCTGTTTCTGCACCTCTCTTGCCTGTTTCTGTACCTCTCTTGCATCTTTCTGCACCTTTCTTGCCTTTTTCTGCACCTCTGCTGGGCTGGTTCATTCTGCACTTCCTTTGCCTCTTTCTGTACCCCTCTTAACTCTTTCTGCACCTCTGGTGATTCTTTCTGCACTTCTCTTGCTTCTTTCGACAACTCTCTTGTTTTTTCTGCACCCCTCTTGCCTCTTTCTGCACCCCTCTTGCCTCTTTCTGCACCTCTCTTGCCTGTTTCTGAACCCTTTTGCCCTCTTTCTGTACCTCTCTTGCCTCTTTCTGCACACATGTTCCCTCTTTCTGTAGTTCTCCTGCCTCTCTCTGCACCTCTGTTGGTTCTTTCTGCACTCCTCTTGCTTCATTTGGCACCTCTCTTGAAAATGTCTGCACCCCTCTTGCCTCTTTCTGCACCGCTCTTGCCTATTTCAGAACCTCTCTTGCCTCTGTCTACACCATGTTTCTGCACCTTGTTTGCTTGTTTGTGCAACTTTCTTCCCTCTTTCTGCAGTTCTCCTGCCTCCTTTTGTACCTCTGTTGCTTCCTTGTGGACTTATCTTACATCTTTCTCCACCCCTCTTTCTGCTCTTCTCTTGCTTCTTTCTGTACCTCTCTTATTGCTTTCTGGACCCCCTTGCCTCTTTCTGCACCCTATTGCCTCTTTCTGTACTCCTGTTCCCTCATCTGTACCCCGGTTTCCTCTTTCTGCACGTCTCTTCCCTCTTTCTGCACTTCTCTTGCCTCTTTCTGCACTTCTTTTGCCTGGTTCTGCAACTCTTTTGTCTCATTCATCACTTCTCTTGCTTCGTTCTGCACCTCTGTTGCTTCTTTCTGCACCCTTCATGCCTCTTTCTGCACTCCTCTGCTGTCTTTCTGTATCTCTTTTGCCTCTTACTGCAACCCTGTTCTGTTTTCTGTACCTTCCCTCCCTGTTTCTACACCTCTCATGCCTCTTTCTTTACTTCTCTTGCCTGTTGGTGCACCAGTTGTTTCTTTCTGCACCTCTAAAGCCTGTTTCGGTACCTCTCTTGCCTCTTTCTGTACTTGTCTAACCTCTTTCTGACCCTGTGTTACTTATTTCTGCACCCCTATTCCCCCTTTCTGCACCTCTGCTGCCTGTTTCAGCACATCTCTTGCCTCTTTCTGCATTTCTCTTGCCTCTTTCCGCACCTGTGTTGCTCCTTGCTGCACCCCTGTTCCCTCTTTCTGTACCTCTTGTGCCTGTTTCTCCACCTCTTTTGCCTCTTTTAGTACTTTTCTTGCCTCTTTCTGTACCTGTTGCTTCTTTCTGCACCCCTCTTGCCTCTTTCTGTACCCCTGTTCCCTCATTATGTACCCTGTTCCTTCTTTCTGCATGTCTCTTCTGTCTTTCTGCACTTCTCTTCCCTCTTTTTGCACCGTTCTTGCCTCTTTCTGTGCCTCACTCGCCTCTTTCTGCACCTCTCTTGCATCTTTCTGCACTTCTTTTGCCTGCTTCTGCAACTCTCTTGTCTCGTTCATCACTTCTTTTGCTTCCTTCTGCACCTCTGTTGCTTCTGTCTGTACCCCTCTTGCCACTTTCTGCACCCCTGTTCTGTTTTTCTGCACCTTTCATCTCTGTTTCTACACCTCTTACGCCTCTTTCTGTACCTCACTTGCTGCACCTCTGTTGCTTCTTATTGCACCCCTCTTGCCTCTTTCTGCACCCCTGTTCCATTTTTCTGCACCTTTCTTCTCTATTTCTACACCTCTTACGCCTCTTTCTGTACCTCATTTGCTGCACCTCTGTTGCTTCTTTCTGTACCTCTCTTGCCTGTTTCTGCACCTCCCTTTCCTATTTCTGCAATTCTCTTGGCTCTTTCTGCACCTGTGTCGCTTCTTTCTGTACCACTGTTCCATCTTTCTGCTCCCGTCCTGCCTGTTTCTGCACATCTCTTGCCTCTTTCTGCACTTCTCTTGCCTCTTTCTGCACCTCTGTAGCTTCTTTCTGCACCCTCTTTGCCTCTTTCTGTACCTTGTTCCCTTTTTCTGCACATCTCTTTCCTCTTTCTGCACTTTTCTTCCCTCACTCTCAGAATCCACTGTGCCTGCACACTGGAAGAAAGCTATCATCAGACCTATCCTAAAAAAAATAACAGCTGACCCCAAACAACACGCCAACTATAGACCTATCTCACTCCTACCTCTGTTTGGTAAGGTAATGGAAGCAGAAGTTAACCAGCAGTTATCAACGTATCTGGAAAAAAACGATGTATTGTATCCATCCCAATCAGGCTTCCGATCCTATTATAGTACCGAGACAGCTTTGGTGGAGATCATTGATAACATCAGGCTCTCCCTGGATGCCATACAGTCGGCTATTCTCATCATGCTAGACTTGTCGGCGGCCTTTGACACCATCTCGCATGGCATCCTTCTGGAACGTCTATGGGAGCTTGGTGTCGACGGCCCGGCCCTGAAATGGCTGGAGAGCTACCTGTCGGAACGGTCTACAAAACTACAAATAGGGGGTTTCTGTTCCAAAAGTCAACCTATAGATAAAGACCTCCCCTAGGGATCTATTTTAAGTCCCATACTTTTTAACCTTTACGTGTCACCCCGGCCGAAATTATCAGAGACTATGGCTGTGATACAATCTCCTATGCCAACGACATGCAGTTGTTGATGACTCTCAAACCAGATCCCACTGACACGCAACACAGATTTAAACAGTGCATGTTATCAGTAAACAAATGGATGTCAACTAACCATTTACTCCTAAACGCAAGCAAAACAGAAACTATGCTCTTTGGAGACGCACAACATGCATGAACCATGGCCTGGTGGCCCTCTTCACTGGGACCATGCCCTCCACCCAAAATAACAGTTCGTAACCTAGGAGTTATCATGGACAATAAACTTTCCATGAAGGACCACATTAAGTCCTTGGTCCATACCAGTTACGGAATAATGCGCTCCTTAAACAAAATATTTAAATGGATTCCCCTCTGAAATGAAATGAAATACATCTTATAACGCGCTACTAAGCCCGAAGGCATCAAGGCGCCTACCAAAAAAGAAATCCAAATGACCAGATAACCAGCACTACGGGTACGCCTTTGAGAATAGCCACGTTTTAAGAGCTTTCCGAAACTTCAGGACCGACAGTTGGGATTTAATTTCTGGGGGAAGGCTATTCCACAGCTTGGGGGCTACGGTTGAAAACGCCCTCCCACCCCATTTACTTCTTCGAACACGGGGCACCACCAACAAGCCCTTAGTTGAAGAGCGGAGGTCTCTGCCCGGTACATAAGGGAGCAGCAATTTCCTCACCCCACCAGCCCCCTTGCCGGCAAG
Organism: Lissotriton helveticus; assembly: GCF_964261635.1. Classification (NCBI taxonomy): domain Eukaryota; kingdom Metazoa; phylum Chordata; class Amphibia; order Caudata; family Salamandridae; genus Lissotriton; species Lissotriton helveticus. The sequence continues at coordinate 1,185,998,901 of NC_136061.1, read as the reverse complement.
TGCCCCATAAGTCAGGCAGAGAGTCTTAAAAACAATCCTGGACTCAATGGGAAGCCAGTGCAGGCTTTTCCTAGCAGCTGTGGAGGAGGAGAGTCTTGGAGCATCCAGTACAAATTTGGCTGCCGCATTCTGGGCAGTCTGAAGGCGCTGTAGCAGGCCTTTATTAATGCCGGCATACAAAGCGTTGCAATAATCAAGTCGCGAAGCGACAAGTGCAACGACAACCTGCTTGCAAGCTTGCGGGGACAGATAATGTTTAATTTTCCGAAGAATTTTAATAATGCCCCAGCAGGTAGCGACTGTCCTATTAACCTGCTGTGCCATTGAGAGAGCTGGATCGATCATCACTCCCAGATTCTTCACAGACTCTGTTGGTGTGGGACAGACTCCCAGCGAGGGAGGCCACCATTCGGCCGTCCAGATGTTAGTGTTTCCGCCGAAGGCCATAATCTCGGTCTTCTCCCCATTCAGTTTTAGTGAATTGTAAATCATCCACTTAGAAACCGCCTCCATGCAGTTTCTAAAATTATGAATGGGAGTGTTCACCGAATGAGAGAGGGACACCAGGATCTGAGTGTCATCAGCATAGGAGACTACCTCCATCCCAAACGATCTCACGAGCCTGGCAAGTGGGGCCACATAGATGTTGAAAAGGGTCGGACTTAATGCCGACCCTTGTGGGACCCCTAATTGCACAGGTGTGGGTGGAGATAGATATTCTCCCAGCTTGACCCTCTGCTCCCTCTGATCCAGGAAAGAAACCAACAAGCTCAAGGCCACGCCCTCTACCCTTATCTCCCTCAGACGAGATGTAAGAACCGAGGGAGACAGGGTGTCGAAGGCGGCTGTCAGGTCTAATAAGATCAGCAGGGAAGTATGGCCCTGGTCGACCTCAGTGCGGATGTTGTTAAGCACTATCGTGAGGGCCGACTCCGTGCTATGGCCTCTCCTGAAACTGTGTTGGGACTGATCTAGAAGACCAGAGGAGTCCAAAAACCCCGCCAGGTGCTGGTTTAGATGGGTCCCCAGCATCTTTGCTGGTGCTGGGAGCAAAGAGATGAGGCGAAAGTTTTTAAGTACCTCCGGGTCTAATGTAGGCTTCTTGAGGAGAGGCTTGACCACAGCACTCTTCCACTGGGACGGGAAAACACCAACCTTCATTGCCCGGTTCATGATGTCCAGAAGCGGAGGCAGCAAGGTATCTCTACAGTCCTTGAGAACTTTGAGAGGGCAGGGATCTAAAGGAGACCCTGACCTCATCTTGCTTAAAAGCAAGTCAAGTTCCTGCAGAGAGAGCGGTGGAAACACAGACAGACTCACAGTAGTAGTCGGGGCATCAACTTCGGAAAGGGAAGGAGCTGAACAAGGAGAAGGGGGGGCGTCGAGGCCTTTTGTAATTCCAGAGCTGAGTAGATATCCGCTATTTTCGTGTGAAAATATCCTGCGATTTTATCACAGAGGTCTTGTGAGCACACTATGGGATCAGGCATCTGTAACGTGCATAATGAATCCACTATCTTAAAGAGTTCTCTTGGGGAGGTAAGAGTAGTCGTTAAATGGGCGAAGTATTCTTGTTTCACCTTAATAACCTCCACCTTATACTCCTTAAGGAGAGATTTATGCTTCTCCCTCTCTTGAGGGTTCCAGCTCACGCGCCATAGCCTTTCTTGCTTTCTACACCTCTGCCTTAAAAGCCTTAAAGGCTCTGTAAACCACGGGGCTGATGGTCTTTTTCGGGCAGAATATCGAAAGGTTACAGGGGCTAGCACATTTACTGCTGCAGTAATAGCATTCGTTAGTTCAAAGGCAGCTGAATTAACATCTTTGGTTGAATCAATAGCGGATTTCTGAATTAAAGGGGCAAGGGAAAGGTTAGTAACCCTCCTAAAGTTTCTCCTAGGTCCCATTTTACTAGGACCCATCAGCTTTAAGTTCCTAGGAAGAAACTGAAGTTCCAACGGAACGGCCAATGGTCGGACCAGACCAATGGAATAGGAAGGTCCGTTTTTAACCTAGGATCATTTGAGAACACCCCATCCAAGATGTGACCCGCCTGGTGGGTGGGAAATTTAACCAGCTGCTGAAGGCCATAGGCGGACAAGGAGTCCAAGAGAGTACAGGAGTCTCTAGAGACAATATTGCCTAGGTGAAAATTTAAGTCGCCCAGAACCGTCAATTGGGCGCAACCAAAGAAGGGTTCCAGAATGTTAAGCAAAGACTGACTAAAATCAGTTCTAGGGCCCGGGGGTCTGTAAATCAGTATGCCCATAAAAGGGGCAGCACAGGAAGAATTAATTGATAAATGAAGGGCTTGAAAGGAATCGGAAGGGCCAGACAGTTCGGAAATACGGCAAATGTGGGATGTCTTATAGAGGATCCCTAAACCACCTCCTCTACGCCCAACTCTATCCAGCCTGGCTAGCGCATATCGTTCCGGAATCGCTGCCACCAGATCAGGGCCAGAAGAATCCGAAGCCCAAATTTCGGTAATAAACACCCATGCGGGCCTTCTTTCCAATACAAAATCAATAAAGGCGATATTATTTTTCACCAAGGATCTGGCATTAAGGAGGAAACCACTTTCATTCATGGAGCTAGAGACAGGGGGCAAGAATATAGGAGAGGAAGAACTAGGAAAGTCACCTGTCGGCGACTTGCAATGGCTAGCAAAGCAGCAACAGCAGGGGGAGTCTCGTAGAACCTCCGGAGGGCAAGTGAAATGGCACGATAACCAGGGAGGTTTATAAGCACAGATATGCTGATAGGAATATTTAAAAGTTACGTGAGCAGCCAAACCAGGTTCGCTTACCTTCCCGTGAGTCCCGTCCATTTGCCCGTCGTTAGCGCGGAGGGGCGCAGACGGGCTGGACTCTGGCGTGACTCCGGCGTTACTACGGCACAAACGCTGCGCGCTTGAAGGGCCGCTTTAAATGCAGGTCTAGCCTGTCCTGATGACAGCTCTGCTCTAGACTGCCCCTTGTACAGGGCTTAACCATCAATCGATTGGATTATGGTAATGCGCTGTTGGCATCCATAAATGAAAGACTCCTTTCAAAACTACAAGTGTTGCAGAACATGGCGGCTAGATTGGTCCTGAATCTTACTTCCCGATCTCCTTCAGCTCCGAGCCTTAGAGCCCTCCACTGATTACCTATAAGAAGTAGGATTACTAGCCTTGATTAACCAGGGTCCGACCTATCTAGCAAAGAAACTGGTTAAATATCAGTCAGGGAGCTCCCTCCACTCATCAAACAAACACTTGCTGAGGATCCCCAAAGTTCGGACTGTAAAAAATGGGGATAGAACTTTTTCTAAAACTGCACCAGAACTATGAAACTCACTGCCGCTACGACTTTGCCAGGAAACAAACCACAAAAAAATTTGGAAAGATCTCAAAACATGGTTATTTTAAATTCTGTCTCTCCCTCTAGTTTCCTGTATTGACAAAACACTATGAGACCTAAGGGTGAAATAGGCACTCAATAATTATCTACTACTACTACTCTTTCTGTACCCCTCTTACCTCTTTCTGTGCCTCACTTGACTCTTTCTTCACCGCTCTTTCCTCTGCACCCGCCTTGCCACTTTCTGCATCTCACTTGCCTCTTTCTGCACTTCTCTTCCTTTTTTCTGCACCCTTTCTGTTTCTTTCTGTAAATCTCTTGTGTGTTTTATCACTTCTCTTCCTTCTTTCTGCACCTCTGTTGCTTCTTTCAGCACTTCTCTTGCCTCTTTATGCACTTGTTTTGCCTGTTTCTGCAGCTCTGTCTCTATCATCACTTCTCTTGATTCTTTCTGCATCTCTGTTGCTTCTTTCTGCACCCCTCTTGCCTCTTTCTGCACCTCTCTTGCCTGTTTCGGCACCCCTGTTCTCTCTTTCTGTACCTCTTTTGCCTGTTTCTGTACCTCTCTTGCCTCTTTATGCACCTCTCTTTCTTCTTTCTGCACCTCTGTTGGTTCTTTATGCACTTCTCTTGCCTCTTTCTGTATCCCTCTTACCTCTTTCTGCACCCCTGGGGGTTCTTTATGCACTTCTCTTGCTTCTTTCTACGCCTTGCTTGCTTTTTTCTGCACACGTATTGCCTGTTTCTGCGCCCCTGTTTGCTCTTTCTGCACCTCTCTTGCCTCTTTCTGGACCCCTATTCCATCTTTCTGCAGTTTGATTGCCTCTTTCTGCACCTCTGTTTTTTCTTTCTGCACTTCTGTTGGTTCTTTCTGCACTCCTCTTGCTTCTTTTGGTACCTCTCGCATATTTCTGCAAATTTCTGTACTTCTCTTCCATCTTTCTGCACCCCTTTTGCCTCTTTCTACATCTCACTTTACTCTTTCTGTGCCTCTCTTTCCTCTTTCTGCAACTCTCTTGCCTACTTCTGCACCTCACTTGCCTCTTTCTGTACCTCTCATGCCTCTATCTGCAACTCTTGTGCCTCCTTCTGCATCTCTATTGCCTCTTTCTGCACTTCTCTTCCTTTTTCTGTACCTTTCTTGTTCCTTTCTGCAACTCTCTTATCTGTTTCAGCACTTCTCTTGCTTCATTTGCACCTCTGTTGCTTCTTTCAACACTTCTCCTGCCTCTATCTGCACTTCTTTTGCCTGTTTCTCTTTCATATTATCTCTTTTGCTCCTTTCTGCACCCCTCTTACCTCTTTCTGCACCCCTCTTCTGTCTCTCTGTACCTCTCTTGCCTCTTTCTGCACCCCTGTTCCCTTTGTATGAACCTCTCCAGCCTGTTTCCGCACATCTCATGACTCTTTCTTCCTCTTCTATTGCCTCTTTCTGCACCTCTGTTGCTTCTTTCTGCATTTCTCTTGCTTCTTTCTGCACTGCTCTTATCTCTTTATGCACCTCTGTTACTTCTTTCTGCACTTCTCCTGCTTCTCTCTGTACCTATCTGCTTCTTTCTGCACCCCTCTTGTCTCTTTCGGCACCTCTGTTACCTCTTTCTGCTTTATCTCTTTCTTCTTTCTGCACTTCCCTAACGTGTTTCTGCATCTCTCTTGCCTGTTTCTGTATCTCTCTTGCCTCCTTCTGCACCTCTCTTGCCTCTTCCTGCACCACTGTTGTTTCTTTCTACACTTCCCTTGCTTCTTCCTGCACCCCTCTTGCCTCCTTCTGCACCTCTGGTGAGTCTTTCTACACTTCTCTTGCTTTTTTCTATACCTCTCTTGACTTTGTTCTGCACCCGTTTGCCTCTTTCTGCACCCCTCTTCCCTCTTTCTGTACCTCTCTTGCCTCTTTTTGCACACCTTTCCTTCTTTTTGCAGTTCTTTTGCCTCTTTCTGCACCTCTGTTGCTTCTTTCTGCACTTCTGTTGGTTTTTTCCGCACTCCTCTTGCTTCTTTTGGCACCTCTCTTGCAAATTTCTGCATGCCGCTTGCCTCTTCTTCACCCTTCTTCCCTATTTCTGTACCTCTTTTGCCTCTGTCTAAACCCCTGTTCCATCTTCTTGTACCTTGTTTGCTTGCTTGTGCAACTTTCTTCCCTCTGTCTGCAGTTCTCCTGCCTCCTTTTGCACCGCTATTGTTTCCTTGTGCATTATCTTCTCTTTCTGCACCCCTCTTGCAGCACCCATTTTGCTTCGTTCTGCACTTCTCTTGCTTCTTTCTGTACCTCTCTTGCTGTTTTCAGGACCCCTTGCCTCTTTTTGTACTCTTTTCCCACTTTCTGCACCCCCTTCCCTATTTCTGCACCTCCGTTGCCTCTTTCTGCACTTCTCCTGCCTTTTTCTACAGCACTCCTGCCTTTTTCTGCAGCTTTATTACCTCTTTCTGTACTTCTCTCGCCTCTTTCTGCATATGTGTTGCTCTTTGCTGCACTGATTTTCCTTCTTTCTGCACCGCTCCTGTCAGTTTCTGTACCTGTTTTGCCTCTTTCTGTACTTGTCTTGCCTCTTTCTGTACCTCTGGTGCTTCTTTCTGCACCTCTTTTGCCTCTTGCTTTACACTTGTTCCCTCATTCTGTACACCTGTTCCCTCTTTCTGCACGTCTCTTCCATCTTTCTGCACTTCTCTTCCCTGTTTCTGCACCTCTCTTGCCTGTTTCTGGACCTCTCTTGCCTCTTTCTGCACTTCTCTTGACTCTTTCTGCATCTCTGCTGCTTACTTCTACACTTCTCTTGCTTCTTTCGGCACATGTCTTGCTTCTTTGTGCACCCATGTTGCCTCTTTCTGTACCCCTGTTCCATCTTTCTGCATGTCTCTTCCTTCCTTCTGCACTTCCCTTCCCTGTTTCTGCACCTCTCTTGCCTGTTTCTGTACCTCTCTTGCCTCTTTCTGCACCTGTTGGTTCTTTCTTCAGTTCTCTTGCATCTTTCTGCACCCCTCTTGCCTCTTTCTGCACCTCTGGTGATTCCTTCTGCATTTCTCTTGCTTCTTTCTACACCTCTCTTGTTTTTTCCTGCACCCCTCTTGCCTCTTTCTGCACCCCTCTTCCCTCTTTCTGTACCCCTCTTGCCTCTTTCTGCACTTCTCTTGCTTCTTTCTACACATCTCATACTTTTTTCTGTACCCCTCTTGCCTCTTTCTGAAACCATTTTCTCTCTTTCTACACCTCTCTTGCCTGTTTCTGCACACTTGTTCCCTCTTTCTGTACCTCTCTTGCCTCTTTCTGCCCGCCTGTTCCCCCTTTCTGCAGTTCTATCTCCTCTTTCTGCACCTCTGTTGCTTCTTTCTGCAATTCTGTTGGTTCTTTCTGCACTCCTCTTGCTTCTTTTGGCACCTCTCATGCAAATTTCTGCACCCCTCTTGCTTCTTTCTGCACACTTCTCCCCTATTTCTGTACTTCTCTTGCCTCTGTCTACACCCCTGTTCCATCTTTCTTCACCTTGTTTGTGCAACTTTCTTATCCCTCTTTCTGCAGTTCTCCTGCCTCCTTTTGCATGTTTGTTGGTTCCTTTTTCACTTATCTTGCCTCTTTCTGCACCACTCTTGCTGAACCCATTTAGCTGCTTTCTGCACTTCTCGTGCATCTTCTACACACTCTTTTCTCTTTCTACACCCCTCTTTGCTCGTTCTGCACCTCTCTTGCCACTTTCTGCACTTCAGCTGCCTCTTTCTACACCACTCGTGCCTGTTTCTGCACCTTTCTTGCCTTTTTCTGCACTTCTCTTGCCTCTTTCTGTGCCTCACTTGCCTCTTTCTGCACCTCTGTTGCTTCTTTTTGCACCCCTCTTACCTCTTTTTGTATGCCTGTTCCCTTATTCTGCAAGTCTGTTCCCTCTTTCTGTAGGTCTCTTGCCTCTTTCTGCACTTCTCTCCCCTCTTTCTGTACCCCTCTTGCCTCTTTCTGTGCCTCACTTGCCTCTTTCTGCACTATACTTCTCCTTGTTTCTGCAACTCTTTTGTCTCATTAATCACTCCTCTTGCTTCCTTCTGTACCCCTGTTGCTTCTTTCTGCACCCCTCTTGCCTCTTTCTGCACTCCTCTGCTGTCTTTCTGTATCTCATTTGCCTCTCTCTGCACCCCTGTTCTGTTTTCTGTACCTTTCCTCCCTGTTTCTACAACTCTCATGCCTCTTTCTTTACTTCTCTTGCCTGTTGGTGCACAAGTTGCTTCTTTCTGCACCTCTACAGTCTGTTTCAGCACCTCTTTTGCATCTTCCTGTACTTGTCTAACCTCTTTCTGTAACTGTGTTGCTTATTTATGCACCCCTATTACCTCTTTCTGCACCTCTGCTGCCTGTTTCAGCACATCTCTTGCCTCTTTCTGCATTTCTCTTCCCTCTTTCCGCACCTGTGTTGCTCCTTGCTGCACCCCTGTTCCCTCTTTCTGTACCTCTTGTGCCTGTTTCTCCACCTCTTTTGACTCTTTTAGTACTTCTCTTGCCTCTTTCTGTACCTGTTGCTTCTTTCTGCACCCCTCTTGCCTCTTTCTGTACCTCTGTTCCCTCATTCTGTACCCTGTTCCCTCTTTCTGCATGTCTCTTCTGTCTTTCTGCACTTCTCTTGCCTCTTTCTGCACCGTTCTTGCCTCTTTCTGTGCTTCACTTGCCTCTTTCTGCACCTCTCTTGCCTCTTTCTTCACTTCTTTTGCCGGCTTCCGCAACTATCTTGTCTCGTTCATCCCTTCTTTTGCTTCCTTCTGCACCTCTGTTGCTTCTTTCGGCACCCCTCTTGCCTCTTTCTACAACCTGTTCCGTTTTTCTGAACCTTTCCTCCCTGTTTCTACACCTCTTACGCCTCTTTCTGTACCTCTCTTGCTGCACCTCTTTTGCTTCTTTCTGTACCTCTCTTGCCTGTTTCTGCACCTCTCTTGCCTATTTCTGCAATTCTCTTGGCTCTTTCTGCACCTGTGTTGCTTCTTTCTGTACCACGGTTCCCTCTTTCTGCTCCTGTCCTGCCTGTTTCTGCACATCTCTTGCCTCTTTCTGCACTTCTCTTGCCTCTTTCTGCACCTCTGTAGCTTCTTTCTGCACCCTCTTTGCCTCTTTCTGTACCTTGTTCCCTTTTTCTGCACATCTCTTTCCTCTTTCTGCACTTTTCTTCCCTCACTCTCAGAATCCACTGTGCCTGCACACTGGAAGAAAGCTATCATCAGACCTATCCTAAAAAAAACAACTGCTGACCCCAAACAACACGCCAACTATAGACCTATCTCTCTCCTACCTCTGTTTGGTAAGGTAATGGAAGCAGCAGTTAACCAGCAGTTATCAACATATCTGGAAAAAAACAATGTAATGGATCCATCCCAATCAGGCTTCCGATCCTATCATAGTACAGAGACAGCTTTGGTGGAGATCATTGATAACATCAGGCTCTCCTTGGATGCCAGACAGTCGGCTATTCTCATCCTGCTAGACTTGTCGGCGGCCTTTGACACCATCTCGCATGGCATCCTTCTGGAACGTCTATGGGAGCTTGGTGTTGACGGCCCGGCCCTGAAATGGCTGGAGAGCTACCTGTCGGAACGGTCTACAAAACTACAAATAGGGGGTTTATGTTCCAAAAGGCAACCTATTGATAAAGGCAATCACCAGGGATCTATTTTAAGTCCCACACTTTTTAACCTTTACGTATCGCCCCGGCCAAAATTATCAGAAACTATGGCTTTGATACAATCTCCTATGCCGACCACGCAGTTGTTGATCACTCTCGATCTAGATCCCATTGACACGCAACACAGATTTAAACAGTGCATGTCATCAGTAAACAAATGGATGTCAACTAGCCATTTACTCCTAAACGCAAGCAAAACAGAAATTATGCTCTTTGGGGACGCACTGTATGGGAAGGGAAAGTTGGCAAAAGGAGGAACAAATATAGACAAATTTTCACAATAGATGACAATAAATTCTCCTATTGGTCCTGTGGCAAACGTCCACTGTGGAATTATTCAAATGTTTTCTCATATCATCACACCCACAGGAGGATAAGATTACACATTTCTATTTATTGTAATCGTTTCAAAATATACTTTTCTCATTTCTTTTATATATATCACAAAACACAGCGCTAGATCCTCTCAAAACAAATGTATGCATTATACACAACAAATTAGCCTACCTATGTACATACCTATATACAACAAATATACACAATGGAACAACATGTACACTTTATACAGCAAAATCATAAAACAGAAAAAATATATATGACAAAGAAAGGGAAGGGTATAATTTATATATATATATATCTTTGTTAGGTACTTCCTATCTTTCACCCTATGGAACAGTACTACAAGAGTGTCCTCCTATCAAATCTAGGTGGTACACTAGGAGGTAGTCAGACACAACGGTTCCAAACCAAAACCTCGTGGAACCCCACTCTTCACGTGTGTCCAGTGAAGTATCTTTCACAAATAAATTGAAAACAACAGGACTCCTCTTTGGAGATGCACAACAAGCATGAACCATGGCCTGGTGGCCCTCTTCACTGGGACCATGCCCTCCGCCCAAAATAACAGTTCGTAACCTACGAGTTATCATGGACAATAAACTTTCCATGAAGGACCACCTTAACTTCTTGGTTCATACCAGTTACGGAATAATGCGCTTCTTAAACAAAATATTTAAATGGATTCCCCTCTGCTCTAGACTGCCCCTTGTACAGGGCTTATTCATCAATCGATTGGATTATGATAATGCGCTGTTTGCATCCATAATTGAAAGACTCCTGTCAAACTACAAGTGTTGCAGAACATGGTGGCTAGATTGGTCCTGAATCTGCCTTCCCGATCTCCATCAGCTCCGAGCCTTAGAGCCCTCCATTGGTTACCTATGAGAAGTAGGATCTCCTTTAAACTATGCTGTCTGACTCACAAAACCTTGAATAACCAGGGTCCGACCTCTCTAGCAAAGAAACTTGTTAAATATCAGTCAGGGAGCTCCCTCCGCTCATCAAAGAAACACTTGCTGAGGATCTCCAAAGTTCGGACTGTAAAAAATGGGGATAGATCTTTTTCTAAAACTGCACAAGAACTATGAAACTCACTGCCGCTACGACTTCGCCAGGAGACAAACCACAAAAAATTTTGGAAAGATCTCAAAACATGGTTATTTTTTTTTTTCAGAACAAATTTTATTGTGCTGTTGAAGAGTTACATAAAACATACAGCGTCCCGAGTCCGGGGAGGCTGCGAGCATGAAGGCAAAAATCACATTATGGGACAATTCAAACAGCTATTTAAACACAAACACTAACCCTAAAGCCCTCCCCCCAGCACCCCCCTAGTCTCCCACCCGAAGTCACCCCCACCCCACCCCCTGCACAGCGTCAAATCAGACCATACATAGAATCTAATATAGTAGATGAAGTGTGGAACCCTCCTCACTCGGGCACAATGTCCAAATGTCCTTCCCCTGGTTCATCACATGCTGGCGGCTCCAGCCAGAGCCCCCTGTACTCAGCCCACCGTTTCCAAATTTTGTAGTGTTTCCTGGGGCAACCCCGGGCCTCAAATATCGGGCGTTCCAGGCCCATTGAATAGTCCAGCCCCTTCTTCCACACACCCAACAGGGGAGCTTTGGGGTCCTTCCAGGCACGGGCCACATCCCTCTTGGCCACCACAAGACCCAACAGCAGCAAGTGGCGCTTATAAACATTCCCTCCCACCTGTTCCAGGACATGAAGGAGGCCTAACTTTGGTGTGCGAGGAAGGTCCCAGCCCAGTACCTCTGACAAACAATTCCACACACCCGTCCAAAACTTCCGCAGGCCCTCACACGCCCAGACAGTATGCAGGAACGTACCAGTCTCCTTACCACACCTCAAACAGACGGGAGACGCAATCAAGCCCGCCTTCCACAGCCGTTCCCTAGTGTAGTATGCTCTGTGTAAGTATTTAAACTGTATAAATCGTAGTCGGACTGCTATGGCCGCTCCTCTGGGAGCTTTGAGCGCCTCCCTCCAGTCTTCCTCCTCAAATGCTCCCAGATCACATTCCCACTTGGTCCGCAAAGAGTCCAGGGGTGTCGAGCAATGCGTAACCAACGTTTGGTATATGGATGAGATTTTCTTTGACTCCAATTCTCCCATGAAGACCTTCGCCTCCAGGGGGCTGAACTCGGGCAACGAGTCCAGACCTCGCAGGGTAGGGGCGAGGGCGTGACGAAGCTGCAGATATTTAAAAAATTGGGTCTGAGGCATGTCTTATTCCTCGCGCAGGTCCTGGAATGATTTAAGAGTCGTACCCCGGACCACATGTCCCACGGCCGAGACACCGATCGCATCCCAGCCTCGGAAACCCTGCAGGGACATCAACTCCGGCAGCTGCCCGTTCTGCCACAACGGGGTCTCCCTCGTCAATCTGTTCCACTACCCCATTCTACGGAGCGCGCCGCGCCATAAGCGGAATACGGTTTGTGTGACCGCCGGGAGCCTCCTCCTTCTAACCGCTGAATACAGTATCGTGTGCAGCGTGTCGGGGTCCATCAGGAAGCGCTCCAGGGCATAGGTAGGGTCACTCCGCTCCCCATACCACCATTCATTGAGCACCAAGAGGTGGGAAGCTTGGTAGTAGGACAAAACGTCCGAAGTCGCCAGTCCACCGCAATACGTGGACAAAAAGCATGTGCGGAGCGCCCCCCCCGCCCAGAGGAAAGTACCAAGTGTCGAGTTCACCAGTCTGAACCACCGCGGTGGTATAGGGTAGGGATGATTTTGTAGCTGATATAAGAGGCGCGGAAGGGCCACCATTTTAAAAATGGCCGAACGGCCATAGATGTTCAAGGGCATGCGGGACCACGTAGTCATGTCGGATCGGATACGCTCCCATACCGGCACGACATTACGCGCCCAGGAGACTCCTGGAATGTCTGTCAGAAATATCCCCAGGTACTTAAGTCCGCCTCTCGCTTCCTGCAGTGCCCCGGCCCAGGGCCCCAGGTCTCGGCGCTCCCCAAGCACCCACAGCTGCGATTTACGTATGTTCAGGTGAAGGCCCGACACTTCTCCGAAGACACGCATGATGTCGAGGACTTGTGGTCCAGATCTGTTCAGGTCCGTGAGGAAGAAGAGGACATCATCGGCGCACAGTGCAAGTCTGTCGGAGGGTCCACCAGTCCACTCAATGCCCCGCATCTGTGCATCTATTCGGCCCCACGCCACCATGGGCTCCATGGCCAGGGCAAAGAGATACGGTGAAAGGGGGCAACCTTGTCTGGTGCCTCGACCGATGGGAAATGGAGCTGATATTGCCCCAGCCACTCTCACCGACGCCGTGAGATCAGTGTACAACAAATGAATATAGGATAGGAAGCGGGGCCCGAGATTCAATCGGGACAAAAGGGCCCGGAGGTAGACCCAGCTCACGGAGTCAAAGGCCCTGTCTATGTCGGCCAGTAAAAGGGCCGCTGGTATCCCCGCTGTCCGGACCGCCTCCAGTACCACCTGCGCACGCCGAATATTGTGGCGTGTCGCCCTGTGGGGCATAAATCCGGCATGATCCGGGTGCACGAGCGCCGTAATGTATGGGAGAAGGCGATTAGCTAACGCCTTTGCTAGAATTTTTGCTTCGGTGTTTAGTAGCGATATCGGACGATAGGATTCAGGTCGGTCCAGAGGTCTCCCTGGTTTGCAGAAGACCACTATTTCAGCATGCCGCCAGTCCCTCGGAAGTCGGCCACGATCTCTGGCTTCTTCCAACGCTCTACCATAGTAGGAGCCCAGTTGGAGGTGAAAGGTCTTAAAGAATTCACAGGGAAAACCGTCGGGCCCGGGGGCCTTGCCCGTGTTCAGTTCTCCGAGGGCCGTACCCAGTTCCTCCGCCGATAGGGGAAGGTCCAGGGCATCTCGCTCCTCGTCCAAGAGCGAGCGTTGCGGGAGATCAGCCAGGAACTTATCCACGTCGCTTGGCGAAAGAAGTTCCCGAGGGGCGTACTGGGTCTCGTAATACCGCGCAAATGCGGCCGCCAGGGCCGATGGGGCCGTTATGGGCTCACCCGACTCGTCTCGCAGACAAGGCAGAGACTGCGCGTGAAAAGTGCTTTGGCATAGTCTATAGAGCATCGAGCTGGATTTGTCACCCCACTGATATATCCGACTCTGAGTCGCCAACCATAACTGGCGAGCCTCGTCCAACTGCAAGGAGGCATAGGACTGTTGCAGCAATAGAAGGCGTCTCACGTCTTCTTCACTCCCGTCAGCACTGCATCTATGTTCTTGGTCCCTAACATGCTCGGCCGCCAGAACCAAGTCTTCCCTACGCTGCCTGCGGTCAGCCGCACACCAGGCAATGTCCACGCCGCGTAGCGTGGGCTTCAAGGCCTCCCAGAGGGTCACGGCATCTATATCAGGGTGGTCATTATCACTCCAGTAATGCGCAATTGCCTCTCTCATATGAGACCGATAGGGTTCTCGCTGCAGGTGCCACGTGGAAAGACGCCACCTGAAAGGCTGCCGCCGCCTATCTAGAGAGAGGTCCAGCATAACAGGGGAATGGTCTGATAGGCCCCTTGGTAAGATTTGTGTGTTATCGACCCTCCCGACCCAGGCCAGGGGAACGAACAGGTAATCGAGCCTAGAAAAGGACTTGTGCACTGGTGAGACGTAGGTGTATTCTCGGCGTTGAGCATGCTGATGGCGCCACGTGTCAGCCCACCCCATGCCTCTTACCATACCATCCAGTTTAGTAGGCGTGTCCGATACCACCTCTCCCCCCAACCTGTAGCGGTCCACTCGAGCATTCATCACATCATTCCAGTCCCCGCCAATAACTGCCATAACATTCGGGATTTCAGCCCACACTCCGAACAACTTTTCAATAAGAGCACTTTGCAGTGGGGGCGGAGCATACACACTCCCAAAGACGACCTGTTCCGTCCCTATCTTGCCCTGGATAAATACATATCTGCCCTGTGGATCAGCCCATTGAGTTTCATGTGTGTAGGACAGTCTGCGGTGCACTAGTATAGCCACCCCCCGGGAACCTCTCACAAATCCTGCATGGAACACTTGATGGTAACCATATCTCTGAAGGCTAAGGGTCTTGGAGCCCAAGAGGTGGGTCTCCTGTAAAAGCAATACATCGGCCCTGTCCCTCTTCCCTTGGCGTAGGACTTCCCCCCTTTTGACTCTATCCAACATCCCCCGCACATTCCAGCTCACAACACGCAGCAATGCCCTCTGCAGGCTCATTTTGGGAGTTTCATCCGCCATCTAGGGATATGAAGTCAGGTAATTCATGCGGCAAGGGCCCCACACATCCATCTCGCAATGACAAGGTCCAGGAAAGCACTGTGCAGTTAAACACGTTTCTCCTCCCCACCCCCCCTCGGAGCACCCACCCATCTGCCCCGCAAACCCACAAACCCCCACTAACTCCCCCCCCTCTCCCATCTTCCATGCTGCCCACAACTATCTCCCCACCCCCCCACCCCATACCTCAGTAACATTGAAGTACCTGTCGCGGTATAGATAGACACCAGCCCCCAACGGGAGGTCAATGTCCCACTATGCCAATGGATCCCAACCAACAGTCCACCCACTCCCAACTAACCCTTAACCCAACTAGCTACTCTACTGTTCAGGGTGATACCCGCCCACTCACGAGCATTTCCTAACCTGCGTTACATTCTCATAGTGGCGGCATGAGTCACGATGTGTGTCGCCAGTTCCCTCTATCAAGCTGTACGGTCGGCAGGATTCAGAGGGCGGTGCAGCCGTCCAGGGAGACACCCAGCAGAGCTAGGGTAGTATGCACAGTCAGGGCCCCGGTGCCGGAGCCTCGTCTGCAGTGTCGCCCCCAGACACCCCATCCTTGGGCTGGCGGTTTCTCTGTGAGCGTGCCCTCCAATTGCTCCTACTGCGTGATCTTCTGGGGGTCCTCGGGGGTCTGGTCGCGGAGGAGGAGTCAGAGTCTCTCCTCGGAGGGGTATGAACCTTGACCCTCACCGTCTCATCAGTCCATTCAAATACCTCCTCCGGGGTGTTGAAGAACTTTGTCTTAGACTGAAACACCACTCGCAGGCGGGCTGGGTAGAGCAAAGCATATTGAATTTTCAGTTCTCTCAGCCGTGCCTTTGCCGCAGTGAAGGATTGGCGCTGTTGCTGCACCAATTTAGTATAATCGGGGAAAATCAATATTTTGTGGTTGTCGTACAATACCGGCTCCTTGTCCCTCGCCTGCCTCAATATGACGTCGCGGTCATGATAGTTTAGGAGTTTGGCAATGACCGGACGGGGGCGAGCTCCAGTCGGAGGCTTTGGAAGAAGAGCGCGATGAGCCCGCTCAATGACGAAACACCGCGACACAGAGTCCGGGGGGAGCCATCCCTCCAGCCACTGGGCGAGGAAGGCCTCCATATTGCCCTTCTCGCAATCCTCCGGAAAGCCCACGAAGCGCAGATTGTTTCTTCGCGCCCGACCTTCAGCATCTTCGACCCGGCGCGCCAGTCCCTTCTGTATCCCCTCCATAGCCGCCACTTTCTTTTTAAGGACCACCACATCGTCCTCCACATCTGTGATTCTAGCTTCAGTTTCGGTTATGCGAGCCACTGCGTTGCGTAAATCTTGCCGGAGCAGCGTGACATCGGCCCCAACTGCCCCTATTTTTGCGTCCAGTGCATCTCTTGACTGTGTGATGGCCGCCAAGATAGCCGCGTTGTCCGGGGCAGTCGCCGGTCCCGGGGGGCCACCAGACGCTCCGGCCCCACCACTCGGTCCCGTGAATTTATCTATGGGTCCTTGCTTCGGGGCGCCACCGCTATTGCCGCCCCGCGTCATCGTGAGGAACAACCCGTGGCACAGTGTCCCAATAGCTGTATGTATCTGCCCACCCACGATGTAGAGCCTCCGGGAGGCGGTGCAGCTTCCAGGCGCGTAGCTCCTCTCCGGGTCACCAGGCGCAGCGGCTGGGGCACAGTGCGCAGCGGTGGCAAGACGCTCCGGGCGGAGTAAGTCACAACAAAGGGGCCCTTCTCAACGGGGTCGACCAGGCCCACTCACTCGCACACCCTCTGGGCCGTGATGTAGACGGACAACAGTCCTAGTGTAGCACAGCAGCAAGGGGATCTGGGCGCCAGGGGTAAAGTACACGAGCCCCTCGGGCTCACTGTCCGGTGGTTCGTGCCGCAAGCAGGCACTCAGTGACCGGCAATGGAAGGAAGCTGAGCGGCGCCACTGACAGAGGGGGGGGGAAGGTCCGATCTGAGCCCAGCAGGCCCCAAGGGTCCGGGCCCCCTCGCGGTCCGAGCTGACCGCCGAGTGGGTGCCCTCCGTCTTCAAGGGAGGTCCCCCCCTCCGCACAACCAGTGCCGCTCACCTTGTTGTCCCGGCGATCCAGCCGGCGGGCCAGCCCCAGGGCCCCCCGCTGACCTCAGTGTCCCGAACCAGGATCAGCCGCGCCGCCAGTCGGGCTCCCACAGGACTCAAGGGCTCGGCTCCAGCAAATGGCGCAGATCGCGCCGCAACAGGGTCCGCCCCGCCGCAGCACACACCCGCAGATCCGTCACCAGATGAGTTCCTCCACTACCGAGGATGAAGCGCCGGGCCGGGAAGACTCCGCGCCCCAGGGTGCAGCCGCCTCAGGCTCGGCTCCGATGACCGGTCTTGGAGTCAAGGTAGCCCCCAGCACCGTCGCACTTCCGGCCGGACCCCGCAGAACTCGAGGGCCCGGCTCCAGCGCGCGAAGAAGGCCCCACTGCTCTGGGTCGTGTTTCGCCGGTACCGTCGCTCGATGGTCGCCCAAAGTGCTACCGGAGCTCATCCCCAGACATCGGCCAAGGAGGGCTGGAGCTGGGAATCCGCAGGTTAGGGCGATGCAGGAGGAAAAGAAGGATTTTAAGACGGCGGGACGGAGCTCGCTCAAGCCACGTCCGCCATGCTAGCCGCTTCGGCCACGCCCCCCAAACATGGTTATTTTTAATTCTGTCTCTCCCTCTAGTTTCCTGTGTTGACAAAGCACTATGAGACCTAAGGGTTAAATAGGCGCTCAATAAATATCTACCACTACTCTTTCTGTACCCTCTTACCTCTTTCTGTGCCTCACTTGCCTCTTTCTTAACCGCTCTTTCCTCTGTCTGCACCTGCCTTGCCACTTTCTGCATCTCACTTGCACCTTTCTGCACTTCTCTTCCTTTTTTCTGCACCTTTCCTGTTTCTTTCTGTAACTCTCTTGTGTGTTTTATCACTTCTCTTCCTTCTTTCTGCACCTCTGTTGCTTCTTTCAGCACTTCTCTTGCCTCTTTATGCACTTTTTTTGCCTGTTTCTACAGCTCTTTTGTCTCTATCATCACTTCTCTTGATTCTTTCTGCACCTCTGTTGCCTGTTTCTGTACCTCTCTTGCCTCTTTCTGCACCTCTCTTCTTTCTGCACCTCTGTTGGTTCTTCCTGCACTTCTCTTGCCTCTTTCTGTATCCCTCTTACCTCTTTCTGCACCTTTGGGGGTTCTTTATGCAATTCTCTTGCTTCTTTCTTCACCTTGCTTGCTTTTTTCTGCGACCGTATTGCCTGTTTCTGCACCCCTGTTTGCTCTTTCTGCACCTCTCTTGCCTCTTTCTGGACCCCTATTCCCTCTTTCTGCAGTTTGATTGCCTCTTTATGCTCCTCTGTTGTTTCTTTCTGCACTTCTGTTGGTTCGCTTTGCACTCCTCTTGCTTCTTTTGGTACCTCTCGCATATTTCTGCAAATTTCTGTACTTCTCTTCCATCTTTCTGCACACCTTTTGCCTCTTTCTACACCTCACTTTCCTCTTTCTGTATCTCTCTTTCCTCTTTCTGCAACTCTCTTGCCTCCTTCTGCACCTCACTTGCCTCTTTCTGTACCTCTCTTGCCTCTATCTGCCACTCTCGTGCCTCCTTCTGCATCTCTATTGCCTCTTTCTGCACTGCTCTTCCTTTTTCTGTACCTTTCTTGTTCCTTTCTGCAACTCTCTTATCTGTTTCAGCACTTCTCTTGCTTCTTTTTGCACCTCTGTTGCTTCTTTCAGCACTTCTCCTGTCTCTATCTGCACTTCTTTTGCCTGTTTCTCTTTCATATTTATGTACCTCTTTTGCTCCTTTCTGCACCCCTCTTACCTCTTTCTGCACCCCCCTTCTGTCTCTCTGTACCTCTCTTGCCTCTTTCTGCAGCCCTGTTCCCTTTTTGGAACCTCTCCAGCCTGTTTACGCACATCTAATGACTCTTTCTTCTCTTCTCTTGCCTCTTTCTGCACCTCTGTTGCTTTTTTCTGCACCGCTCTTTTCTCTTTATGTACCTCTGTTACTTCTTTCTGCACTTCTCTTGCTTCTCCCTGTACCTGTATTGCTTCTTTCTGCACCCCTCTTGCCTCTTTCTGTACCCCTGTTCCCTCTTTCTGCTTCATCTCTTTCTTCTTTCTGCACTTCCCTAACCTCTTTCTGCACCTCTCCTGACTGTTTCTGTATCTCTCTTGCCTCTTTCTGCACCTCTCTTGCCTCTTTCTGCACCTCTATTGTTTCTTTCTACACTCCCCTTGCCTTTTCCTGCACCCCTCTTGCCTCTTTCTACACCTCTGGTGAGTCTTTCTACACTTCTCTTGATTTTTTCCACACCTCTCTATTTTTTCTGCACCCCGTGTGTCTCTTTCTGTACCCCTCTTCCCTCTTTCTGTACCTCTCTTGCCTGTTTCTGCACCCTTTTTCACTCTATCCACACCACTCTTGCCTCTTTTTGCAGACCTTTTCCTTCTTTTTGCAGTTCTCTTGCCTCTTCCTGCACCTCTGTTGCTTCTTTCTGCACTACCGTTGTTTTTTTCTGCACTCCTCCTGCTTCTTTTGGCACCTCTCTTGCAAATTTCTGCACCCCTCTTTCCTCTTTCTTCACCCGTCTTCCCTATTTCTGTACATCTTTTACCTCTGTCTACAACCCTGTTCCATCTTCCTGTACCTTGTTTGCTTGTTTGTGCAACTTTTGTTCCTCTTTCTGCAGTTCTCCTGCCTCCTTTTGCACCTCTATTGCTTCCTTATGGCCTTATCTTCTCTGTCTGCACCCCTCTTGCAGCACCCATTTTGCTTCTTTCTGCAATTCTCTTGCATCTTTCTGCACCTCTCTTGCTGCTTTCAGGACCCCCTTGCCTCTTTTTGTACTCTTTTCCCTCTTTCCGCACCCCTCTTCCCTCTTTCGGCACCCCTCTTCCCTCTTTCTGCACCTCTGTTGCCTCTTTCTGCACTTCTCCTGCCTTTTTCTACACCACTCCTGCCTTTTTCTGCAGCTTTCTTGCCTCTTTCTGCACTTCTCTTGCCTCTTTCTGCATATGTGTTGCTCTTTGCTGCACCCCTGTTCCTTCTTTCTGTACTGCTCCTGTCAGTTTCTGTACCTGTTTTGCCTCTTTCTGTACTTGTCTTGCCTCTTTCTGCCACCTCTGGTGTTTCTTTCTGCACCTCTTTTGCCTCTTGCTTTACACTTGTTCCTTCATTCTGTACACCTGTTCCCTCTTTCTGCACATCTCTTCCATCTTTCTGTACTTCTCTTCCCTGTTTCTGCACCTCTCTTACCTGTTTCTGGACCTCTCTGGCCTCTTTCTGCACTTCTCTTGCCTCTTTCTGCACCTCTGCTGCTTCCATCTACACTTCTCTTGCTTCTTTCAGCACATGTCTTGCTTCTTTGTGCATCCATTTTGCCTCTTTCTGTACCCCTGGTCCGTCTTTCTGCATGTCTCTTCCTTCCTTCTGCACTTCCCTTCCCTGTTTCTGAACCTCTCTTGCATGTTTCTGTACCTCTCTTGCCTCTTCCTGCACCTTTCTTGCCTCTTTCTGCACCTGTTGGTTCTTTCTTCACTTCTTTTGCCTCTTTCTGCACCCCTCTTGCCTCTTTCTGCACCTCTGGTGATTCCTTCTGCATTTCTCTTGCAACTTTCTAGACCTCTCTGGATTTTTTCCTGCACCCCTCTTGCCTCATTCTGCACCCCTCTCCCCTCTTTCTGTACCCCTCTTGCCTCTTTCTGAAATCCTTTTCCCTCTTTCTACACCTCTCTTGCCTGTTTCTGCATACTTGTTCCCTCTTTCTGCACCTCTCTTGCCTCTTTCTGCATGCCTGTTCCCCCTTTCTGCAGTTCTATTTCCTCTTTCTGCACCTCTGTTGCTTCTTTCTGCAATTCTGTTGGTTCTTTCTGCACTCCTCTTGCTTCTTTTGGCACCTCTCTTGCATATTTCTGTACCTCTCTTACCTCTGACTACACCCCTGTTCCATCTTTCTTCACCTTGTTTACTTGTTTGTGCAACTTTCTTATCCCTCTTTCTGCAGTTCTCCTGCCTCCTTTTACATTTTTGTTGGTTCCTTTTGCACATATCTTGCCTCTTTCTGCACCTCTCTTCCTTTTTCTGCACCTTTCCTGCTTCTTTCTGTAACTCTCTTGTGTGTTTTATCACTTCTCTTCCTTCTTTCTGCACCCCTGTTGCTTCTTTCAGCACTTCTCTTGCCGCTTTATGCACTTTTATTACCTGTTTCTGCAGCTCTTTTGTCTCTATCATCACTTCTCTTGATTCTTTCTGCACCTCTGTTGCTATTTTCTGCATCCCTCTTGCCTCTTTCTGTACCTCTCTTGCCTCTTTCCGCACCCCTGTTTCTCTTTCTGAAGT
Organism: Lissotriton helveticus; assembly: GCF_964261635.1. Taxonomy (NCBI): domain Eukaryota; kingdom Metazoa; phylum Chordata; class Amphibia; order Caudata; family Salamandridae; genus Lissotriton; species Lissotriton helveticus. The sequence continues at coordinate 1,185,977,933 of NC_136061.1, read as the reverse complement.
TCTTTTTCCTGTTTCTGTACCTCTCTTGCCTCTTTCTGCATCTCTCTTTCTTCTTTCTACAGGGTGTCGAAGGCGGCTGTCAGGTCTAATAAGATCAGCAGGGAAGTATGGCCCTGGTCGACCTCAGTGCGGATGTTGTTAAGCACTATCGTGCGGGCCGACTCCGTGCTATGGCCTCTCCTGAAACTGTGTTGGGACTGATCTAGAAGACCAGAGGAGTCCAAAAACCCCGCCAGGTGCTGGTTTAGATGGGTCCCCAGCATCTTGGCTGGTGCTGGGAGCAAAGAGATGAGGCGAAAGTTTTTAAGTACCTCCGGGTCTAATGTAGGCTTCTTGAGGAGAGGCTTGACCACAGCACTCTTCCACTGGGACGGGAAAACACCAACCTTCATTGCCCGGTTCATGATGTCCAGAAGCGGAGGCAGCAAGGTATCTCTACAGTCCTTGAGAACTTTGAGAGGGCAGGGATCTAAAGGAGACCCTGACCTCATCTTGCTTAAAAGCAAGTCAAGTTCCTGCAGAGAGAGCGGTGGAAACACAGACAGACTCACAGTAGTGGTCGGGGCATCAACTTCGGAAAGGGAAGGAGCTGAACAAGGAGAAGGGGGGGCGTCGAGGCCTTTTGTAATTCCAGAGCTGAGTAGATATCCGCTATTTTCGTGTGAAAATATCCTGCGATTTTATCACAGAGGTCTTGTGAGCACACTATGGGATCAGGCATCTGTAACGTGCATAATGAATCCACTATCTTAAAGAGTTCTCTTGGGGAGGTAAGAGTAGTCGTTAAATGGGCGAAGTATTCTTGTTTCACCTTAATAACCTCCACCTTATACTCCTTAAGGAGAGATTTATGCTTCTCCCTCTCTTGAGGGTTCCAGCTCACGCGCAATAGCCTTTCTTGCTTTCTACACCTCTGCCTTAAAAGCCTTAAAGGCTCTGTAAACCACGGGGCTGATGGTCTTTTTCGGGCAGAATATCGAAAGGTTACAGGGGCTAGCACATTTACTGCTGCAGTAATAGCATTCGTTAGTTCAAAGGCAGCTGAATTAACATCTTTGGTTGAATCAATAGCGGATTTCTGAATTAAAGGGGCAAGGGAAAGGTTAGTAACCCTCCTAAAGTTTCTCCTAGGTCCCATTTTACTAGGACCCATCAGCTTTAAGTTCCTAGGAAGAAACTGAAGTTCCAACGGAACGGCCAATGGTCGGACCAGACCAATGGAATAGGAAGGTCCGTTTTTAACCTAGGATCATTTGAGAACACCCCATCCAAGATGTGACCCGCCTGGTGGGTGGGAAATTTAACCAGCTGCTGAAGGCCATAGGCGGACAAGGAGTCCAAGAGAGTACAGGAGTCTCTAGAGACAATATTGCCTAGGTGAAAATTTAAGTCGCCCAGAACCGTCAATTGGGCGCAACCAAAGAAGGGTTCCAGAATGTTAAGCAAAGACTGACTAAAATCAGTTCTAGGGCCCGGGGGTCTGTAAATCAGTATGCCCATAAAAGGGGCAGCACAGGAAGAATTAATTGATAAATGAAGGGCTTGAAAGGAATCGGAAGGGCCAGACAGTTCGGAAATACGGCAAATGTGGGATGTCTTAAATGAAGGGCTTGAAAGGAATCGGAAGGGCCAGACAGTTCGGAAATACGGCAAATGTGGGATGTCTTATAGAGGATCCCTAAACCACCTCCTCTACGCCCAACTCTATCCAGCCTGGCTAGCGCATATCGTTCCGGAATCGCTGCCACCAGATCAGGGCCAGAAGAATCCGAAGCCCAAATTTCGGTAATAAACACCCATGCGGGCCTTCTTGCCAATACAAAATCAATAAAGGCGATATTATTTTTCACCAAGGATCTGGCATTAAGGAGGAAACCACTTTCATTGATGGAGCTAGAGACAGGGGGCAAGAATATAGGAGAGGAAGAACTAGGAAAGTCACCTGTCGGCGACTTGCAATGGCTAGCAAAGCAGCAACAGCAGGGGGAGTCTCGTAGAACCTCCGGAGGGCAAGTGAAATGGCACGATAACCAGGGAGGTTTATAAGCACAGATATGCTGATAGGAATATTTAAAAGTTACGTGAGCAGCCAAACCAGGTTCGCTTACCTTCCCGTGAGTCCCGTCCATTTGCCCGTCGTTAGCGCGGAGGGGCGCAGACGGGCTGGACTCTGGCGTGACTCCGGCGTTACTACGGCACAAACGCTGCGCGCTTGAAGGGCCGCTTTAAATGCAGGTCTAGCCTGTCCTGATGACCGCTCTGCTCTAGACTGCCCCTTGTACAGGGCTTAACCATCAATCGATTGGATTATGGTAATGCGCTGTTGGCATCCATAAATGAAAGACTCCTTTCAAAACTACAAGTGCTGCAGAACATGGCGGCTAGATTGGTCCTGAATCTTACTTCCCGATCTCCTTCAGCTCCGAGCCTTAGAGCCCTCCACTGATTACCTATAAGAAGTAGGATTACTAGCCTTGATTAACCAGGGTCCGACCTATCTAGCAAAGAAACTGGTTAAATATCAGTCAGGGAGCTCCCTCCACTCATCAAACAAACACTTGCTGAGGATCCCCAAAGTTCGGACTGTAAAAAATGGGGATAGATCTTTTTCTAAAACTGCACCAGAACTATGAAACTCACTGCCGCTACGACTTTGCCAGGAAACAAACCACAAAAAAATTTGGAAAGATCTCAAAACATGGTTATTTTAAATTCTGTCTCTCCCTCTAGTTTCCTGTATTGACAAAGCACTATGAGACCTAAGGGTGAAATAGGCACTCAATAATTATCTACTACTACTACTCTTTCTGTACCCCTCTTACCTCTTTCTGTGCCTCACTTGACTCTTTCTTCACCGCTCTTTCCTCTGCACCCGCCTTGCCACTTTCTGCATCTCACTTGCCTCTTTCTGCACTTCTCTTCCTTTTTTCTGCACCCTTTCTGTTTCTTTCTGTAAATCTCTTGTGTGTTTTATCACTTCTCTTCCTTCTTTCTGCACCTCTGTTGCTTCTTTCAGCACTTCTCTTGCCTCTTTATGCACTTGTTTTGCCTGTTTCTGCAGCTCTGTCTCTATCATCACTTCTCTTGATTCTTTCTGCATCTCTGTTGCTTCTTTCTGCACCCCTCTTGCCTCTTTCTGCACCTCTCTTGCCTGTTTCGGCACCCCTGTTCTCTCTTTCTGTACCTCTTTTGCCTGTTTCTGTACCTCTCTTGCCTCTTTATGCACCTCTCTTTCTTCTTTCTGCACCTCTGTTGGTTCTTTATGCACTTCTCTTGCCTCTTTCTGTATCCCTCTTACCTCTTTCTGCACCCCTGGGGGTTCTTTATGCACTTCTCTTGCTTCTTTCTACGCCTTGCTTGCTTTTTTCTGCACACGTATTGCCTGTTTCTGCGCCCCTGTTTGCTCTTTCTGCACCTCTCTTGCCTCTTTCTGGACCCCTATTCCATCTTTCTGCAGTTTGATTGCCTCTTTCTGCACCTCTGTTTTTTCTTTCTGCACTTCTGTTGGTTCTTTCTGCACTCCTCTTGCTTCTTTTGGTACCTCTCGCATATTTCTGCAAATTTCTGTACTTCTCTTCCATCTTTCTGCACCCCTTTTGCCTCTTTCTACATCTCACTTTACTCTTTCTGTGCCTCTCTTTCCTCTTTCTGCAACTCTCTTGCCTACTTCTGCACCTCACTTGCCTCTTTCTGTACCTCTCATGCCTCTATCTGCAACTCTTGTGCCTCCTTCTGCATCTCTATTGCCTCTTTCTGCACTTCTCTTCCTTTTTCTGTACCTTTCTTGTTCCTTTCTGCAACTCTCTTATCTGTTTCAGCACTTCTCTTGCTTCATTTGCACCTCTGTTGCTTCTTTCAACACTTCTCCTGCCTCTATCTGCACTTCTTTTGCCTGTTTCTCTTTCATATTATCTCTTTTGCTCCTTTCTGCACCCCTCTTACCTCTTTCTGCACCCCTCTTCTGTCTCTCTGTACCTCTCTTGCCTCTTTCTGCACCCCTGTTCCCTTTGTATGAACCTCTCCAGCCTGTTTCCGCACATCTCATGACTCTTTCTTCCTCTTCTATTGCCTCTTTCTGCACCTCTGTTGCTTCTTTCTGCATTTCTCTTGCTTCTTTCTGCACTGCTCTTATCTCTTTATGCACCTCTGTTACTTCTTTCTGCACTTCTCCTGCTTCTCTCTGTACCTGTCTGCTTCTTTCTGCACCCCTCTTGTCTCTTTCGGCACCTCTGTTACCTCTTTCTGCTTTATCTCTTTCTTCTTTCTGCACTTCCCTAACGTGTTTCTGCATCTCTCTTGCCTGTTTCTGTATCTCTCTTGCCTCTTTCTGCACCTCTCTTGCCTCTTCCTGCACCACTGTTGTTTCTTTCTACACTTCCCTTGCTTCTTCCTGCACCCCTCTTGCCTCTTTCTGCACCTCTGGTGAGTCTTTCTACACTTCTCTTGCTTTTTTCTATACCTCTCTTGACTTTGTTCTGCACCCGTTTGCCTCTTTCTGCACCCCTCTTCCCTCTTTCTGTACCTCTCTTGCCTCTTTTTGCACACCTTTCCTTCTTTTTGCAGTTCTCTTGCCTCTTTCTGCACCTCTGTTGCTTCTTTCTGCACTTCTGTTGGTTTTTTCCGCACTCCTCTTGCTTCTTTTGGCACCTCTCTTGCAAATTTCTGCATGCCGCTTGCCTCTTCTTCACCCTTCTTCCCTATTTCTGTACCTCTTTTGCCTCTGTCTAAACCCCTGTTCCATCTTCTTGTACCTTGTTTGCTTGCTTGTGCAACTTTCTTCCCTCTGTCTGCAGTTCTCCTGCCTCCTTTTGCACCGCTATTGTTTCCTTGTGCATTATCTTCTCTTTCTGCACCCCTCTTGCAGCACCCATTTTGCTTCGTTCTGCACTTCTCTTGCTTCTTTCTGTACCTATCTTGCTGTTTTCAGGACCCCCTTGCCTCTTTTTGTACTCTTTTCCCACTTTCTGCACCCCCTTCCCTATTTCTGCACCTCCGTTGCCTCTTTCTGCACTTCTCCTGCCTTTTTCTACAGCACTCCTGCCTTTTTCTGCAGCTTTATTACCTCTTTCTGTACTTCTCTCGCCTCTTTCTGCATATGTGTTGCTCTTTGCTGCACTGATTTTCCTTCTTTCTGCACCGCTCCTGTCAGTTTCTGTACCTGTTTTGCCTCTTTCTGTACTTGTCTTGCCTCTTTCTGTACCTCTGGTGCTTCTTTCTGCACCTCTTTTGCCTCTTGCTTTACACTTGTTCCCTCATTCTGTACACCTGTTCCCTCTTTCTGCACGTCTCTTCCATCTTTCTGCACTTCTCTTCCCTGTTTCTGCACCTCTCTTGCCTGTTTCTGGACCTCTCTTGCCTCTTTCTGCACTTCTCTTGACTCTTTCTGCATCTCTGCTGCTTACTTCTACACTTCTCTTGCTTCTTTCGGCACATGTCTTGCTTCTTTGTGCACCCATGTTGCCTCTTTCTGTACCCCTGTTCCATCTTTCTGCATGTCTCTTCCTTCCTTCTGCACTTCCCTTCCCTGTTTCTGCACCTCTCTTGCCTGTTTCTGTACCTCTCTTGCCTCTTTCTGCACCTGTTGGTTCTTTCTTCAGTTCTCTTGCATCTTTCTGCACCCCTCTTGCCTCTTTCTGCACCTCTGGTGATTCCTTCTGCATTTCTCTTGCTTCTTTCTACACCTCTCTTGTTTTTTCCTGCACCCCTCTTGCCTCTTTCTGCACCCCTCTTCCCTCTTTCTGTACCCCTCTTGCCTCTTTCTGCACTTCTCTTGCTTCTTTCTACACATCTCATACTTTTTTCTGTACCCCTCTTGCCTCTTTCTGAAACCATTTTCTCTCTTTCTACACCTCTCTTGCCTGTTTCTGCACACTTGTTCCCTCTTTCTGTACCTCTCTTGCCTCTTTCTGCCCGCCTGTTCCCCCTTTCTGCAGTTCTATTTCCTCTTTCTGCACCTCTGTTGCTTCTTTCTGCAATTCTGTTGGTTCTTTCTGCACTCCTCTTGCTTCTTTTGGCACCTCTCATGCAAATTTCTGCACCCCTCTTGCTTCTTTCTGCACACTTCTCCCCTATTTCTGTACTTCTCTTGCCTCTGTCTACACCCCTGTTCCATCTTTCTTCACCTTGTTTGTGCAACTTTCTTATCCCTCTTTCTGCAGTTCTCCTGCCTCCTTTTGCATGTTTGTTGGTTCCTTTTTCACTTATCTTGCCTCTTTCTGCACCACTCTTGCTGAACCCATTTAGCTGCTTTCTGCACTTCTCGTGCATCTTCTACACACTCTTTTCTCTTTCTACACCCCTCTTTGCTCGTTCTGCACCTCTCTTGCCACTTTCTGCACTTCAGCTGCCTCTTTCTACACCACTCGTGCCTGTTTCTGCACCTTTCTTGCCTTTTTCTGCACTTCTCTTGCCTCTTTCTGTGCCTCACTTGCCTCTTTCTGCACCTGTGTTGCTTCTTTTTGCACCCCTCTTACCTCTTTTTGTATGCCTGTTCCCTTATTCTGCAAGTCTGTTCCCTCTTTCTGTAGGTCTCTTGCCTCTTTCTGCACTTCTCTCCCCTCTTTCTGTACCCCTCTTGCCTCTTTCTGTGCCTCACTTGCCTCTTTCTGCACTATACTTCTCCTTGTTTCTGCAACTCTTTTGTCTCATTAATCACTCCTCTTGCTTCCTTCTGTACCCCTGTTGCTTCTTTCTGCACCCCTCTTGCCTCTTTCTGCACTCCTCTGCTGTCTTTCTGTATCTCATTTGCCTCTCTCTGCACCCCTGTTCTGTTTTCTGTACCTTTCCTCCCTGTTTCTACAACTCTCATGCCTCTTTCTTTACTTCTCTTGCCTGTTGGTGCACAAGTTGCTTCTTTCTGCACCTCTACAGTCTGTTTCAGCACCTCTTTTGCATCTTCCTGTACTTGTCTAACCTCTTTCTGTAACTGTGTTGCTTATTTATGCACCCCTATTACCTCTTTCTGCACCTCTGCTGCCTGTTTCAGCACATCTCTTGCCTCTTTCTGCATTTCTCTTCCCTCTTTCCGCACCTGTGTTGCTCCTTGCTGCACCCCTGTTCCCTCTTTCTGTACCTCTTGTGCCTGTTTCTCCACCTCTTTTGACTCTTTTAGTACTTCTCTTGCCTCTTTCTGTACCTGTTGCTTCTTTCTGCACCCCTCTTGCCTCTTTCTGTACCTCTGTTCCCTCATTCTGTACCCTGTTCCCTCTTTCTGCATGTCTCTTCTGTCTTTCTGCACTTCTCTTGCCTCTTTCTGCACCGTTCTTGCCTCTTTCTGTGCTTCACTTGCCTCTTTCTGCACCTCTCTTGCCTCTTTCTTCACTTCTTTTGCCGGCTTCCGCAACTATCTTGTCTCGTTCATCCCTTCTTTTGCTTCCTTCTGCACCTCTGTTGCTTCTTTCGGCACCCCTCTTGCCTCTTTCTACAACCTGTTCCGTTTTTCTGATCCTTTCCTCCCTGTTTCTACACCTCTTACGCCTCTTTCTGTACCTCTCTTGCTGCACCTCTTTTGCTTCTTTCTGTACCTCTCTTGCCTGTTTCTGCACCTCTCTTGCCTATTTCTGCAATTCTCTTGGCTCTTTCTGCACCTGTGTTGCTTCTTTCTGTACCACGGTTCCCTCTTTCTGCTCCTGTCCTGCCTGTTTCTGCACATCTCTTGCCTCTTTCTGCACTTCTCTTGCCTCTTTCTGCACCTCTGTAGCTTCTTTCTGCACCCTCTTTGCCTCTTTCTGTACCTTGTTCCCTTTTTCTGCACATCTCTTTCCTCTTTCTGCACTTTTCTTCCCTCACTCTCAGAATCCACTGTGCCTGCACACTGGAAGAAAGCTATCATCAGACCTATCCTAAAAAAAACAACTGCTGACCCCAAACAACACGCCAACTATAGACCTATCTCTCTCCTACCTCTGTTTGGTAAGGTAATGGAAGCAGCAGTTAACCAGCAGTTATCAACATATCTGGAAAAAAACAATGTAATGGATCCATCCCAATCAGGCTTCCGATCCTATCATAGTACAGAGACAGCTTTGGTGGAGATCATTGATAACATCAGGCTCTCCTTGGATGCCAGACAGTCGGCTATTCTCATCCTGCTAGACTTGTCGGCGGCCTTTGACACCATCTCGCATGGCATCCTTCTGGAACGTCTATGGGAGCTTGGTGTCGACGGCCCGGCCCTGAAATGGCTGGAGAGCTACCTGTCGGAACGGTCTACAAAACTACAAATAGGGGGTTTATGTTCCAAAAGGCAACCTATTGATAAAGGCAATCACCAGGGATCTATTTTAAGTCCCACACTTTTTAACCTTTACGTATCGCCCGGCCAAAATTATCAGAAACTATGGCTTTGATACAATCTCCTATGCCGACCACGCAGTTGTTGATCACTCTCGATCTAGATCCCATTGACACGCAACACAGATTTAAACAGTGCATGTCATCAGTAAACAAATGGATGTCAACTAGCCATTTACTCCTAAACGCAAGCAAAACAGAAATTATGCTCTTTGGGGACGCACTGTATGGGAAGGGAAAGTTGGCAAAAGGAGGAACAAATATAGACAAATTTTCACAATAGATGACAATAAATTCTCCTATTGGTCCTGTGGCAAACGTCCACTGTGGAATTATTCAAATGTTTTCTCATATCATCACACCCACAGGAGGATAAGATTACACATTTCTATTTATTGTAATCGTTTCAAAATATACTTTTCTCATTTCTTTTATATATATCACAAAACACAGCGCTAGATCCTCTCAAAACAAATGTATGCATTATACACAACAAATTAGCCTACCTATGTACATACCTATATACAACAAATATACACAATGGAACAACATGTACACTTTATACAGCAAAATCATAAAACAGAAAAAATATATATGACAAAGAAAGGGAAGGGTATAATTTATATATATATATATATCTTTGTTAGGTACTTCCTATCTTTCACCCTATGGAACAGTACTACAAGAGTGTCCTCCTATCAAATCTAGGTGGTACACTAGGAGGTAGTCAGACACAACGGTTCCAAACCAAAACCTCGTGGAACCCCACTCTTCACGTGTGTCCAGTGAAGTATCTTTCACAAATAAATTGAAAACAACAGGACTCCTCTTTGGAGATGCACAACAAGCATGAACCATGGCCTGGTGGCCCTCTTCACTGGGACCATGCCCTCCGCCCAAAATAACAGTTCGTAACCTACGAGTTATCATGGACAATAAACTTTCCATGAAGGACCACCTTAACTTCTTGGTTCATACCAGTTACGGAATAATGCGCTTCTTAAACAAAATATTTAAATGGATTCCCCTCTGCTCTAGACTGCCCCTTGTACAGGGCTTATTCATCAATCGATTGGATTATGATAATGCGCTGTTTGCATCCATAATTGAAAGACTCCTGTCAAACTACAAGTGTTGCAGAACATGGTGGCTAGATTGGTCCTGAATCTGCCTTCCCGATCTCCATCAGCTCCGAGCCTTAGAGCCCTCCATTGGTTACCTATGAGAAGTAGGATCTCCTTTAAACTATGCTGTCTGACTCACAAAACCTTGAATAACCAGGGTCCGACCTCTCTAGCAAAGAAACTTGTTAAATATCAGTCAGGGAGCTCCCTCCGCTCATCAAAGAAACACTTGCTGAGGATCTCCAAAGTTCGGACTGTAAAAAATGGGGATAGATCTTTTTCTAAAACTGCACAAGAACTATGAAACTCACTGCCGCTACGACTTCGCCAGGAGACAAACCACAAAAAATTTTGGAAAGATCTCAAAACATGGTTATTTTTTTTTTTCAGAACAAATTTTATTGTGCTGTTGAAGAGTTACATAAAACATACAGCGTCCCGAGTCCGGGGAGGCTGCGAGCATGAAGGCAAAAATCACATTATGGGACAATTCAAGCAGCTATTTAAACACAAACACTAACCCTAAAGCCCTCCCCCCAGCACCCCCCTAGTCTCCCACCCGAAGTCACCCCCACCCCACCCCCTGCACAGCGTCAAATCAGACCATACATAGAATCTAATATAGTAGATGAAGTGTGGAACCCTCCTCACTCGGGCACAATGTCCAAATGTCCTTCTCCTGGTTCATCACATGCTGGCGGCTCCAGCCAGAGCCCCCTGTACTCAGCCCACCGTTTCCAAATTTTGTAGTGTTTCCTGGGGCAACCCCGGGCCTCAAATATCGGGCGTTCCAGGCCCATTGAATAGTCCAGCCCCTTCTTCCACACACCCAACAGGGGAGCTTTGGGGTCCTTCCAGGCACGGGCCACATCCCTCTTGGCCACCACAAGACCCAACAGCAGCAAGTGGCGCTTATAAACATTCCCTCCCACCTGTTCCAGGACATGAAGGAGGCCTAACTTTGGTGTGCGAGGAAGGTCCCAGCCCAGTACCTCTGACAAACAATTCCACACACCCGTCCAAAACTTCCGCAGGCCCTCACACGCCCAGACAGTATGCAGGAACGTACCAGTCTCCTTACCACACCTCAAACAGACGGGAGACGCAATCAAGCCCGCCTTCCACAGCCGTTCCCTCGTGTAGTATGCTCTGTGTAAGTATTTAAACTGTATAAATCGTAGTCGGACTGCTATGGCCGCTCCTCTGGGAGCTTTGAGCGCCTCCCTCCAGTCTTCCTCCTCAAATGCTCCCAGATCGCATTCCCACTTGGTCCGCAGAGAGTCCAGGGGTGTCGAGCAATGCGTAACCAACGTTTGGTATATGGATGAGAATTTCTTTGACTCCAATTCTCCCATGAAGACCTTCGCCTCCTGGGGGCTGAACTCGGGCAACGAGTCCAGACCTCGCAGGGTAGGGGCGAGGGCGTGACGAAGCTGCAGATATTTAAAAAATTGGGTCTGAGGCATGTCGTATTCCTCGCGCAGGTCCTGGAATGATTTAAGAGTCGTACCCCGGACCACATGTCCCACGGCCGAGACACCGATCGCATCCCAGCCTCGGAAACCCTGCAGGGACATCAACTCCGGCAGCTGCCCGTTCTGCCACAACGGGGTCTCCCTCGTCAATCTGTTCCACCACCCCATTCTACGGAGCGCGCCGCGCCATAAGCGGAATACGGTTTGTGTGACCGCCGGGAGCCTCCTCCTTCTAACCGCTGAATACAGTATCGTGTGCAGCGTGTCGGGGTCCATCAGGAAGCGCTCCAGGGCATAGGTAGGGTCACTCCGCTCCCCATACCACCATTCATTGAGCACCAAGAGGTGGGAAGCTTGGTAGTAGGACAAAACGTCCGAAGTCGCCAGTCCACCGCAATACGTGGACAAAAAGCATGTGCGGAGCGCCCCCCCGCCCAGAGGAAAGTACCAAGTGTCGAGTTCACCAGTCTGAACCACCGTGGTGGTATAGGGTAGGGATGATTTTGTAGCTGATATAAGAGGCGCGGAAGGGCCACCATTTTAAAAATGGCCGAACGGCCATAGATGTTCAAGGGCATGCGGGACCACGTAGTCATGTCGGATCGGATACGCTCCCATACCGGCACGACATTACGCGCCCAGGAGACTCCTGGAATGTCTGTCAGAAATATCCCCAGGTACTTAAGTCCGCCTCTCGCTTCCTGCAGTGCCCCGGCCCAGGGCCCCAGGTCTCGGCGCTCCCCAAGCACCCACAGCTGCGATTTACGTATGTTCAGGTGAAGGCCCGACACTTCTCCGAAGACACGCATGATGTCGAGGACTCGTGGTCCAGATCTGTTCAGGTCCGTGAGGAAGAAGAGGACATCATCGGCGCACAGTGCAAGTCTGTCGGAGGGTCCCCCAGTCCACTCAATGCCCCGCATCTGTGCATCTATTCGGCCCCACGCCACCATGGGCTCCATGGCCAGGGCAAAGAGATACGGTGAAAGGGGGCAACCTTGTCTGGTGCCTCTACCGATGGGAAATGGAGCCGATGTTGCCCCAGCCACTCTCACTGACGCCGTGAGATCAGTGTACAACAAATGAATATAGGATAGGAAGCGGGGCCCGAGATTCAATCGGGACAAAAGGGCCCGGAGGTAGACCCAGCTCACGGAGTCAAAGGCCCTGTCTATGTCGGCCAGTAAAAGGGCCGCTGGTATCCCCGCTGTCCGGACCGCCTCCAGTACCACCTGCGCACGCCGAATATTGTGGCGTGTCGCCCTGTGGGGCATAAATCCGGCATGATCCGGGTGCACGAGCGCCGTAATGTATGGGAGAAGGCGATTAGCTAACGCCTTTGCTAGAATTTTTGCTTCGGTGTTTAGTAGCGATATCGGACGATAGGATTCAGGTCGGTCCAGAGGTCTCCCTGGTTTGCAGAAGACCACTATTTCAGCATGCCGCCAGTCCCTCGGAAGTCGGCCACGATCTCTGGCTTCTTCCAACGCTCTACCATAGTAGGAGCCCAGTTGGAGGTGAAAGGTCTTAAAGAATTCACAGGGAAAACCGTCGGGCCCGGGGGCCTTGCCCGTGTTCAGTTCTCCGAGGGCCGTACCCAGTTCCTCCGCCGATAGGGGAAGGTCCAGGGCATCTCGCTCCTCGTCCGAGAGCGAGCGTTGCGGGAGATCAGCCAGGAACTTATCCACGTCGCTTGGCGAAAGAAGTTCCCGAGGGGCGTACTGGGTCTCGTAATACCGCGCAAATGCGGCCGCCAGGGCCGATGGGGCCGTTATGGGCTCACCCGACTCGTCTCGCAGACAAGGCAGAGACTGCGCGTGAAAAGTGCTTTGGCATAGTCTATAGAGCATCGAGCTGGATTTGTCACCCCACTGATATATCCGACTCTGAGTCGCCAACCATAACTGGCGAGCCTCGTCCAACTGCAAGGAGGCATAGGACTGTTGCAGCAATAGAAGGCGTCTCACGTCTTCTTCACTCCCGTCAGCACTGCATCTATGTTCTTGGTCCCTAACATGCTCGGCCGCCAGAACCAAGTCTTCCCTACGCTGCCTGCGGTCAGCCGCACACCAGGCAATGTCCACGCCGCGTAGCGTGGGCTTCAAGGCCTCCCAGAGGGTCACGGCATCTATATCAGGGTGGTCATTATCACTCCAGTAATGCGCAATTGCCTCTCTCATATGAGACCGATAGGGTTCTCGCTGCAGGTGCCACGTGGAAAGACGCCACCTGAAAGGCTGCCGCCGCCTATCTAGAGAGAGGTCCAGCATAACAGGGGAATGGTCTGATAGGCCCCTTGGTAAGATTTGTGTGTTATCGACCCTCCCGACCCAGGCCAGGGGAACGAACAGGTAATCGAGCCTAGAAAAGGACTTGTGCACTGGTGAGACGTAGGTGTATTCTCGGCGTTGAGCATGCTGATGGCGCCACGTGTCAGCCCACCCCATGCCTCTTACCATACCATCCAGTTTAGTAGGCGTGTCCGATACCACCTCTCCCCCCAACCTGTAGCGGTCCACTCGAGCATTCATCACATCATTCCAGTCCCCGCCAACAACTGCCATAACATTCGGGATTTCAGCCCACACTCCGAACAACTTTTCAATAAGAGCACTTTGCAGTGGGGGCGGAGCATACACACTCCCAAAGACGACCTGTTCCGTCCCTATCTTGCCCTGGATAAATACATATCTGCCCTGTGGGTCAGCCCATTGAGTTTCATGTGTGTAGGACAGCCTGCGGTGCACTAGTATAGCCACCCCCCGGGAACCTCTCACAAATCCTGCATGGAACACTTGATGGTAACCATATCTCTGAAGGCTAAGGGTCTTGGAGCCCAAGAGGTGGGTCTCCTGTAAAAGCAATACATCGGCCCTGTCCCTCTTCCCTTGGCGTAGGACTTCCCCCCTTTTGACTCTATCCAACATCCCCCGCACATTCCAGCTCACAACACGCAGCAATGCCCTCTGCAGGCTCATTTTGGGAGTTTCATCCGCCATCTAGGGATATGAAGTCAGGTAATTCATGCGGCAAGGGCCCCACACATCCATCTCGCAATGACAAGGTCCAGGAAAGCACTGTGCAGTTAAACACGTCTCTCCTCCCCACCCCCCCTCGGAGCACCCACCCATCTGCCCCGCAAACCCACAAACCCCCACTAACTCCCCCCCCTCTCCCATCTTCCATGCTGCCCACAACTATCTCCCCACCCCCCCACCCCATACCTCAGTAACATTGAAGTACCTGTCGCGGTATAGATAGACACCAGCCCCCAACGGGAGGTCAATGTCCCACTATGCCAATGGATCCCAACCAACAGTCCACCCACTCCCAACTAACCCTTAACCCAACTAGCTACTCTACTGTTCAGGGTGATACCCGCCCACTCACGAGCATTCCCTAACCTGCGTTACATTCTCATAGTGGCGGCATGAGTCACGATGTGTGTCGCCAGTTCCCTCTATCAAGCTGTACGGTCGGCAGGATTCAGAGGGCGGTGCAGCCGTCCAGGGAGACACCCAGCAGAGCTAGGGTAGTATGCACAGTCAGGGCCCCGGTGCCGGAGCCTCGTCTGCAGTGTCGCCCCCAGACACCCCATCCTTGGGCTGGCGGTTTCTCTGTGAGCGTGCCCTCCAATTGCTCCTACTGCGTGATCTTCTGGGGGTCCTCGGGGGTCTGGTCGCGGAGGAGGAGTCAGAGTCTCTCCTCGGAGGGGTATGAACCTTGACCCTCACCGTCTCATCAGTCCATTCAAATACCTCCTCCGGGGTGTTGAAGAACTTTGTCTTAGACTGAAACACCACTCGCAGGCGGGCTGGGTAGAGCAAAGCATATTGAATTTTCAGTTCTCTCAGCCGTGCCTTTGCCGCAGTGAAGGATTGGCGCTGTTGCTGCACCAATTTAGTATAATCGGGGAAAATCAATATTTTGTGGTTGTCGTACAATACCGGCTCCTTGTCCCTCGCCTGCCTCAATATGACGTCGCGGTCATGATAGTTTAGGAGTTTGGCAATGACCGGACGGGGGCGAGCTCCAGTCGGAGGCTTTGGAAGAAGAGCGCGATGAGCCCGCTCAATGACGAAACACCGCGACACAGAGTCCGGGGGGAGCCATCCCTCCAGCCACTGGGCGAGGAAGGCCTCCATATTGCCCTTCTCGCAATCCTCCGGAAAGCCCACGAAGCGCAGATTGTTTCTTCGCGCCCGACCTTCAGCATCTTCGACCCGGCGCGCCAGTCCCTTCTGTATCCCCTCCATAGCCGCCACTTTCTTTTTAAGGACCACCACATCGTCCTCCACATCTGTGATTCTAGCTTCAGTTTCGGTTATGCGAGCCACTGCGTTGCGTAAATCTTGCCGGAGCAGCGTGACATCGGCCCCAACTGCCCCTATTTTTGCGTCCAGTGCATCTCTTGACTGTGTGATGGCCGCCAAGATAGCCGCGTTGTCCGGGGCATTCGCCGGTCCCGGGGGGCCACCAGACGCTCCGGCCCCACCACTCGGTCCCGTGAATTTATCTATGGGTCCTTGCTTCGGGGCGCCACCGCTATTGCCGCCCCGCGTCATCGTGAGGAACAACCCGTGGCACAGTGTCCCAATAGCTGTATGTATCTGCCCACCCACGATGTAGAGCCTCCGGGAGGCGGTGCAGCTTCCAGGCGCGTAGCTCCTCTCCGGGTCACCAGGCGCAGCGGCTGGGGCACAGTGCGCAGCGGTGGCAAGACGCTCCGGGCGGAGTAAGTCACAACAAAGGGGCCCTTCTCAACGGGGTCGACCAGGCCCACTCACTCGCACACCCTCTGGGCCGTGATGTAGACGGACAACAGTCCTAGTGTAGCACAGCAGCAAGGGGATCTGGGCGCCAGGGGTAAAGTACACGAGCCCCTCGGGCTCACTGTCCGGTGGTTCGTGCCGCAAGCAGGCACTCAGTGACCGGCAATGGAAGGAAGCTGAGCGGCGCCACTGACAGAGGGGGGGGGGAAGGTCCGATCTGAGCCCAGCAGGCCCCAAGGGTCCGGGCCCCCTCGCGGTCCGAGCTGACCGCCGAGTGGGTGCCCTCCGTCTTCAAGGGAGGTCCCCCCCTCCGCACAACCGCCCAAGTCTCAGCAGCCGCTCACCTTGTTGTCCCGGCGATCCAGCCGGCAGGCCAGCCCCAGGGCCCCCCGCTGACCTCAGTGTCCCGAACCAGGATCAGCCGCGCCGCCAGTCGGGCTCCCACAGGACTCAAGGGCTCGGCTCCAGCAAATGGCGCAGATCGCGCCGCAACAGGGTCCGCCCCGCCGCAGCACACACCCGCAGATCCGTCACCAGATGAGTTCCTCCACTACCGAGGATGAAGCGCCAGGCCGGGGAGACTCCGCGCCCCAGGGTGCAGCCGCCTCAGGCTCGGCTCCGATGACCGGTCTTGGAGTCAAGGTAGCCCCCAGCACCGTCGCACTTCCGGCCGGACCCCGCAGAACTCGAGGGCCCGGCTCCAGCGCGCGAAGAAGGCCCCACTGCTCCGGGTCGTGTTTCGCCGGTACCGTCGCTCGATGGTCGCCCAAAGTGCTACCGGAGCTCATCCCCAGACATCGGCCAAGGAGGGCTGGAGCTGGGAATCCGCAGGTTAGGGCGATGCAGGAGGAAAAGAAGGATTTTAAGACGGCGGGACGGAGCTCGCTCAAGCCACGTCCGCCATGCTAGCCGCTTCGGCCACGCCCCCCAAACATGGTTATTTTTAATTCTGTCTCTCCCTCTAGTTTCCTGTGTTGACAAAGCACTATGAGACCTAAGGGTTAAATAGGCGCTCAATAAATATCTACTACTACTCTTTCTGTACCCTCTTACCTCTTTCTGTGCCTCACTTGCCTCTTTCTTCACCGCTCTTTCCTCTGTCTGCACCTGCCTTGCCACTTTCTGCATCTCACTTGCACCTTTCTGCACTTCTCTTCCTTTTTTCTGCACCTTTCCTGTTTCTTTCTGTAACTCTCTTGTGTGTTTTATCACTTCTCTTCCTTCTTTCTGCACCTCTGTTGCTTCTTTCAGCACTTCTCTTGCCTCTTTATGCACTTTTTTTGCCTGTTTCTACAGCTCTTTTGTCTCTATCATCACTTCTCTTGATTCTTTCTGCACCTCTGTTGCCTGTTTCTGTACCTCTCTTGCCTCTTTCTGCACCTCTCTTCTTTCTGCACCTCTGTTGGTTCTTCCTGCACTTCTCTTGCCTCTTTCTGTATCCCTCTTACCTCTTTCTGCACCTTTGGGGGTTCTTTATGCAATTCTCTTGCTTCTTTCTTCACCTTGCTTGCTTTTTTCTGCGACCGTATTGCCTGTTTCTGCACCCCTGTTTGCTCTTTCTGCACCTCTCTTGCCTCTTTCTGGACCCCTATTCCCTCTTTCTGCAGTTTGATTGCCTCTTTATGCTCCTCTGTTGTTTCTTTCTGCACTTCTGTTGGTTCGCTTTGCACTCCTCTTGCTTCTTTTGGTACCTCTCGCATATTTCTGCAAATTTCTGTACTTCTCTTCCATCTTTCTGCACACCTTTTGCCTCTTTCTACACCTCACTTTCCTCTTTCTGTATCTCTCTTTCCTCTTTCTGCAACTCTCTTGCCTCCTTCTGCACCTCACTTGCCTCTTTCTGTACCTCTCTTGCCTCTATCTGCCACTCTCGTGCCTCCTTCTGCATCTCTATTGCCTCTTTCTGCACTGCTCTTCCTTTTTCTGTACCTTTCTTGTTCCTTTCTGCAACTCTCTTATCTGTTTCAGCACTTCTCTTGCTTCTTTTTGCACCTCTGTTGCTTCTTTCAGCACTTCTCCTGTCTCTATCTGCACTTATTTTGCCTGTTTCTCTTTCATATTTATGTACCTCTTTTGCTCCTTTCTGCACCCCTCTTACCTCTTTCTGCACCCCCCTTCTGTCTCTCTGTACCTCTCTTGCCTCTTTCTGCAGCCCTGTTCCCTTTTTGGAACCTCTCCAGCCTGTTTACGCACATCTAATGACTCTTTCTTCTCTTCTCTTGCCTCTTTCTGCACCTCTGTTGCTTTTTTCTGCACCGCTCTTTTCTCTTTATGTACCTCTGTTACTTCTTTCTGCACTTCTCTTGCTTCTCCCTGTACCTGTATTGCTTCTTTCTGCACCCCTCTTGCCTCTTTCTGTACCCCTGTTCCCTCTTTCTGCTTCATCTCTTTCTTCTTTCTGCACTTCCCTAACCTCTTTCTGCACCTCTCCTGACTGTTTCTGTATCTCTCTTGCCTCTTTCTGCACCTCTCTTGCCTCTTTCTGCACCTCTATTGTTTCTTTCTACACTCCCCTTGCCTTTTCCTGCACCCCTCTTGCCTCTTTCTACACCTCTGGTGAGTCTTTCTACACTTCTCTTGATTTTTTCCACACCTCTCTATTTTTTCTGCACCCCGTGTGTCTCTTTCTGTACCCCTCTTCCCTCTTTCTGTACCTCTCTTGCCTGTTTCTGCACCCTTTTTCACTCTATCCACACCACTCTTGCCTCTTTTTGCAGACCTTTTCCTTCTTTTTGCAGTTCTCTTGCCTCTTCCTGCACCTCTGTTGCTTCTTTCTGCACTACCGTTGTTTTTTTCTGCACTCCTCCTGCTTCTTTTGGCACCTCTCTTGCAAATTTCTGCACCCCTCTTTCCTCTTTCTTCACCCTTCCCTATTTCTGTACATCTTTAACCTCTGTCTACAACCCTGTTCCATCTTCCTGTACCTTGTTTGCTTGTTTGTGCAACTTTTGTTCCTCTTTCTGCAGTTCTCCTGCCTCCTTTTGCACCTCTATTGCTTCCTTATGCCCTTATCTTCTCTGTCTGCACCCCTCTTGCAGCACCCATTTTGCTTCTTTCTGCAATTCTCTTGCATCTTTCTGCACCTCTCTTGCTGCTTTCAGGACCCCCTTGCCTCTTTTTGTACTCTTTTCCCTCTTTCCGCACCCCTCTTCCCTCTTTCCGCACCCCTCTTCCCTCTTTCTGCACCTCTGTTGCCTCTTTCTGCACTTCTCCTGCCTTTTTCTACACCACTCCTGCCTTTTTCTGCAGCTTTCTTGCCTCTTTCTGCACTTCTCTTGCCTCTTTCTGCATATGTGTTGCTCTTTGCTGCACCCCTGTTCCTTCTTTCTGTACTGCTCCTGTCAGTTTCTGTACCTGTTTTGCCTCTTTCTGTACTTGTCTTGCCTCTTTCTGCCACCTCTGGTGTTTCTTTCTGCACCTCTTTTGCCTCTTGCTTTACACTTGTTCCTTCATTCTGTACACCTGTTCCCTCTTTCTGCACATCTCTTCCATCTTTCTGTACTTCTCTTCCCTGTTTCTGCACCTCTCTTACCTGTTTCTGGACCTCTCTGGCCTCTTTCTGCACTTCTCTTGCCTCTTTCTGCACCTCTGCTGCTTCCATCTACACTTCTCTTGCTTCTTTCAGCACATGTCTTGCTTCTTTGTGCATCCATTTTGCCTCTTTCTGTACCCCTGGTCCGTCTTTCTGCATGTCTCTTCCTTCCTTCTGCACTTCCCTTCCCTGTTTCTGAACCTCTCTTGCATGTTTCTGTACCTCTCTTGCCTCTTCCTGCACCTTTCTTGCCTCTTTCTGCACCTGTTGGTTCTTTCTTCACTTCTCTTGCCTCTTTCTTCACTTCTCTTGCCTCTTTCTGCACCTCTGGTGATTCCTTCTGCATTTCTCTTGCAACTTTCTAGACCTCTCTGGATTTTTTCCTGCACCCCTCTTGCCTCATTCTGCACCCCTCTCCCCTCTTTCTGTACCCCTCTTGCCTCTTTCTGAAATCCTTTTCCCTCTTTCTACACCTCTCTTGCCTGTTTCTGCATACTTGTTCCCTCTTTCTGCACCTCTCTTGCCTCTTTCTGCATGCCTGTTCCCCCTTTCTGCAGTTCTATTTCCTCTTTCTGCACCTCTGTTGCTTCTTTCTGCAATTCTGTTGGTTCTTTCTGCACTCCTCTTGCTTCTTTTGGCACCTCTCTTGCATATTTCTGTACCTCTCTTACCTCTGACTACACCCCTGTTCCATCTTTCTTCACCTTGTTTACTTGTTTGTGCAACTTTCTTATCCCTCTTTCTGCAGTTCTCCTGCCTCCTTTTACATTTTTGTTGGTTCCTTTTGCAAATATCTTGACAACTTTCTGCACCTCTCTTCCTTTTTTCTGCACCTTTCCTGCTTCTTTCTGTAACTCTCTTGTGTGTTTTATCACTTCTCTTCCTTCTTTCTGCACCCCTGTTGCTTCTTTCAGCACTTCTCTTGCCGCTTTATGCACTTTTATTACCTGTTTCTGCAGCTCTTTTGTCTCTATCATCACTTCTCTTGATTCTTTCTGCACCTCTGTTGCTATTTTCTGCATCCCTCTTGCCTCTTTCTGTACCTCTCTTGCCTCTTTCCGCACCCCTGTTTCTCTTTCTGAAGCTCTTTTTCCTGTTTCTGTACCTCTCTTGCCTCTTTCTGCATCTCTTTCTTCTTTCTGCACCTCTGTTGGTTCTTCCTGCACTTCTCTTGCCTCTTTCTGTATCCCTCTTACCTCTTTCTGCACCTCTGGGGGTTCTTTATGCACTTCTCTTGCTTCTTTCTTCACCTTAATTGCTTTTTTCTGCACCCCTGTTTGCTCTTTCTGCACCTCTCTTGCCTCTTTCTGGACCCCTATTCCCTCTTTCTGCAGTTTGATTGCCTCTTTATGCAACTATGTTGTTTCTTTCTGCACTTCTGTTGGTTCTTTTTGCACTCCTCTTGCTTCTTTTGGTACCTCTGGCATATTTCTGCAAATTTCTCTACTTCTCTACCATCTTCCTGCACACCTTTTGCCTCTTTCTACACCTCACTTTCCTCTTTCTGTACCCCTCTTTCCTCTTTCTGCAACTCTCTTGCCTCCTTCTGCACCTCACTTGCCTCTTTCTGTACCTCTCTTGCCTCTATTTTCAACTCTCGTGCCCCCTTCTGCATCTCTATTGCCTCTTTCTGCACTTCTCTTCCTTTTTCTGTACCTTTCATGTTCCTTTCTGCAACTCTCTTATCTGTTTCAGCACTTCTCTTGCTTCTTTTTGCACATCTGTTGCTTCTTTCAGCACTTCTCCTGCCTCTATCTGCACTTCTTTTGCCTGTTTCTCTTTCATATTTATGTCCCTCTTTTGCTCCTTTGTGCACCCCTCTTACCTTTTTCTGCACCCCCCTTCTGTCTCTCTGTACCTCTCTTGCCTCTTTCTGCACCCCTGTTCCCTTTTTGGAACCTCTCCAGCCTGTTTCCGCACATCTCATGACTCTTTCTTCTCTTCACTTGCCTCTTTCTGCACCTCTGTTGCTTCTTTCTGCACTTCTCTTGCTTCTCCCTGTACCTGTCTTGCTTCTTTCTGCACCCTTTTTGCCTCTTTCTGTACCCCTGTTCCCTCTTTCTGCTTCATCTCTTTCTTCTTTCTGCACTTCCCTAACCTCTTTCTGCACCTCTCTTGCCTCTTTCTGCACATCTATTGTTTCTTTCTACACTTCCCTTGCCTTTTCCTGCATCCCTCTTGTCTCTTTCTGCACCTCTGGTGAGTCTTTCTACACTTCTCTTGCTTTTTTCCACACCTCTCTTGATTTTTTCTGCACCCCGTTTGTCTCTTTCTGCACCCCTCTTCCCTCTTTCTGTACCTCTCTTGCCTGTTTCTGCACCCTTGTTTACTCTATCTACACCACTCTTGCCTCTTTTTGCAGACCTTTTCCTTCTGTTTGCAGTTCTCTTGCCTCTTCCTGCACCTCTGTTGCTTCTTTCTGCACTTCTGTTGTTTTTTTCTGCACTCCTCCTGCTTCTTTTGGCACCTCTCTTGCAAATTTCTGCACGCCTCTTTCCTCTTTCTTCACCCTTCTTCGCTATTTCTGTACCTCTTTTACCTCTGTCTACAACCCTGTTCCATCTTCCTGTACCTTGTTTGCTTGTTTGTGAAACTTTTTTCCTCTTTCTGCAGTTCTCCTGCCTCCTTTTGCACCTCTATTGCTTCCTTATGCCCTTATCTTCTCTTTCTGCACCCCTCTTGCAGCACCCATTTTGCTTCTTTCTGCAATTCTCTTGCATCTTTCTGCACCTCTCTTGCTGCTTTCAGGACCCCCTTGCCTCTTTTTGTACTCTTTTCCCTCTTTCAGCACCCCTCTTCCCTCTTTCTGCACCTCTGTTGCCTCTTTCTGCACTTCTCCTGCCTTTTTCTACACCACTCCTGCCTTTTTCTGCAGCTTTCTTGCCTCTTTCTGCACTTCTCTGGCCTCTTTCTGCATATGTGTTGCTCTTTGCTGCACCCCTGTTCCTTCTTTCTGTACCGCTCCTGTCAGTTTCTGTACCTGTTTTGCCTCTTTCTGTACTTGTCTTGCCTCTTTCTGCCACCTCTGGTGCTTCTTTCTGCACCTCTTTTGCCTCTTGCTTTACACTTGTTCCCTCATTCTGTACACCTGTTCCCTCTTTCTGCACATCTCTTCCATCTTTCTGTACTTCTCTTCCCTGTTTCTGTACCTCTCTTACCTGTTTCTGGACCTCTCTTGCCTCTTTCTGCACTTCTCTTGCCTCTTTCTGCACCTCTGCTGCTTCCATCTAAACTTCTCTTGCTTCTTTCGGCACATGTCTTGCTTCTTTGTGCATCCACTTTGCCTCTTTCTGTACCCCTGGTCCGTCTTTCTGCATGTCTCTTCCTTCCTTCTGCACTTCCCTTCCCTGTTTCTGCACCTCTCTTGCATGTTTCAGTACTTCTCTTGCCTCTTCCTGCACCTTTCTTGCCTCTTTCTGCACCTGTTGGTTCTTTCTTCACTTCTCTTGCCTCTTTCTGCGCCCCTCTTGCCTCTTTCTGCACCTCTGGTGATTCCTTCTGCATTTCTCTTGCTTCTTTCTAGACCTCTCTGGATTTTTTCCTGCACCCCTCTTGCCTCATTCTGCACCCCTCCCCCCTCTTTCTGTACCCCTCTTGCCTCTTTCTGTACCCCTCTTGCCTCTTTCTGAAATCCTTTTCCCTCTTTCTACACCTCTCTTGCCTGTTTCTGCATACTTGTTCCCGCTTTCTGCACCTCTCTTGCCTCTTTCTGCATGCCTGTTCCCCCTTTCTGCAGTTCTATTTCCTCTTTCTGCACCTCTGTTGCTTCTTTCTGCAATTCTGTTGGTTCTTTCTGCACTCCTCTTGCTTCTTTTGGCACCTCTCTTGCATATTTCTGTACCTCTCTTACCTCTGTCTACACCCCTGTTCCATCTTTCTTCACCTTGTTTGCTTGTTTGTGCAACTTTCTTATCCCTCTTTCTGCAGTTCTCCTGCCTCCTTTTACATTTTTGTTGGTTCCTTTTGCACTTATCTTGCCTCTTTCTGCACTTCTCTTCCTTTTTTTCTGCACCTTTCCTGTTTCTTTCTGTAACTCTCTTGTGTGTTTTATCACTTCTCTTCCTTCTTTCTGCACCTCTGTTGCTTCTTTCAGCCCTTCTCTTGCCTCTTTATGCACTTTTTTTGCCTGTTTCTACAGCTCTTTTGTCTCTATCATCACTTCTCTTGATTCTTTCTGCACCTCTGTTGCCTGTTTCTGTACCTCTCTTGCCTCTTTCTGCACCTCTCTTCATTCTGCACCTCTGTTGGTTCTTCCTGCACTTCTCTTGCCTCTTTCTGTATCCCTCTTACCTCTTTCTGCACCTTTGGGGGTTCTTTATGCAATTCTCTTGCTTCTTTCTTCACCTTGCTTGCTTTTTTCTGCGACCGTATTGCCTGTTTCTGCACCCCTGTTTGCTCTTTCTGCACCTCTCTTGCCTCTTTCTGGACCCCTATTCCCTCTTTCTGCAGTTTGATTGCCTCTTTATGCTCCTCTGTTGTTTCTTTCTGCACTTCTGTTGGTTCGCTTTGCACTCCTCTTGCTTCTTTTGGTACCTCTCGCATATTTCTGCAAATTTCTGTACTTCTCTTCCATCTTTCTGCACACCTTTTGCCTCTTTCTACACCTCACTTTCCTCTTTCTGTATCTCTCTTTCCTCTTTCTGCAACTCTCTTGCCTCCTTCTGCACCTCACTTGCCTCTTTCTGTACCTCTCTTGCCTCTATCTGCCACTCTCGTGCCTCCTTCTGCATCTCTATTGCCTCTTTCTGCACTGCTCTTCCTTTTTCTGTACCTTTCTTGTTCCTTTCTGCAACTCTCTTATCTGTTTCAGCACTTCTCTTGCTTCTTTTTGCACCTCTGTTGCTTCTTTCAGCACTTCTCCTGTCTCTATCTGCACTTCTTTTGCCTGTTTCTCTTTCATATTTATGTACCTCTTTTGCTCCTTTCTGCACCCCTCTTACCTCTTTCTGCACCCCCCTTCTGTCTCTCTGTACCTCTCTTGCCTCTTTCTGCAGCCCTGTTCCCTTTTTGGAACCTCTCCAGCCTGTTTACGCACATCTAATGACTCTTTCTTCTCTTCTCTTGCCTCTTTCTGCACCTCTGTTGCTTTTTTCTGCACCGCTCTTTTCTCTTTATGTACCTCTGTTACTTCTTTCTGCACTTCTCTTGCTTCTCCCTGTACCTGTATTGCTTCTTTCTGCACCCCTCTTGCCTCTTTCTGTACCCCTGTTCCCTCTTTCTGCTTCATCTCTTTCTTCTTTCTGCACTTCCCTAACCTCTTTCTGCACCTCTCCTGACTGTTTCTGTATCTCTCTTGCCTCTTTCTGCACCTCTCTTGCCTCTTTCTGCACCTCTATTGTTTCTTTCTACACTCCCCTTGCCTTTTCCTGCACCCCTCTTGCCTCTTTCTACACCTCTGGTGAGTCTTTCTACACTTCTCTTGATTTTTTCCACACCTCTCTATTTTTTCTGCACCCCGTGTGTCTCTTTCTGTACCCCTCTTCCCTCTTTCTGTACCTCTCTTGCCTGTTTCTGCACCCTTTTTCACTCTATCCACACCACTCTTGCCTCTTTTTGCAGACCTTTTCCTTCTTTTTGCAGTTCTCTTGCCTCTTCCTGCACCTCTGTTGCTTCTTTCTGCACTACCGTTGTTTTTTTCTGCACTCCTCCTGCTTCTTTTGGCACCTCTCTTGCAAATTTCTGCACCCCTCTTTCCTCTTTCTTCACCCTTCTTCCCTATTTCTGTACATCTTTTACCTCTGTCTACAACCCTGTTCCATCTTCCTGTACCTTGTTTGCTTGTTTGTGCAACTTTTGTTCCTCTTTCTGCAGTTCTCCTGCCTCCTTTTGCACCTCTATTGCTTCCTTATGCCCTTATCTTCTCTGTCTGCACCCCTCTTGCAGCACCCATTTTGCTTCTTTCTGCAATTCTCTTGCATCTTTCTGCACCTCTCTTGCTGCTTTCAGGACCCCCTTGCCTCTTTTTGTACTCTTTTCCCTCTTTCCGCACCCCTCTTCCCTCTTTCGGCACCCCTCTTCCCTCTTTCTGCACCTCTGTTGCCTCTTTCTGCACTTCTCCTGCCTTTTTCTACACCACTCCTGCCTTTTTCTGCAGCTTTCTTGCCTCTTTCTGCACTTCTCTTGCCTCTTTCTGCATATGTGTTGCTCTTTGCTGCACCCCTGTTCCTTCTTTCTGTACTGCTCCTGTCAGTTTCTGTACCTGTTTTGCCTCTTTCTGTACTTGTCTTGCCTCTTTCTGCCACCTCTGGTGTTTCTTTCTGCACCTCTTTTGCCTCTTGCTTTACACTTGTTCCTTCATTCTGTACACCTGTTCCCTCTTTCTGCACATCTCTTCCATCTTTCTGTACTTCTCTTCCCTGTTTCTGCACCTCTCTTACCTGTTTCTGGACCTCTCTGGCCTCTTTCTGCACTTCTCTTGCCTCTTTCTGCACCTCTGCTGCTTCCATCTACACTTCTCTTGCTTCTTTCAGCACATGTCTTGCTTCTTTGTGCATCCATTTTGCCTCTTTCTGTACCCCTGGTCCGTCTTTCTGCATGTCTCTTCCTTCCTTCTGCACTTCCCTTCCCTGTTTCTGAACCTCTCTTGCATGTTTCTGTACCTCTCTTGCCTCTTCCTGCACCTTTCTTGCCTCTTTCTGCACCTGTTGGTTCTTTCTTCACTTCTCTTGCCTCTTTCTGCACCCCTCTTGCCTCTTTCTGCACCTCTGGTGATTCCTTCTGCATTTCTCTTGCAACTTTCTAGACCTCTCTGGATTTTTTCCTGCACCCCTCTTGCCTCATTCTGCACCCCTCTCCCCTCTTTCTGTACCCCTCTTGCCTCTTTCTGAAATCCTTTTCCCTCTTTCTACACCTCTCTTGCCTGTTTCTGCATACTTGTTCCCTCTTTCTGCACCTCTCTTGCCTCTTTCTGCATGCCTGTTCCCCCTTTCTGCAGTTCTATTTCCTCTTTCTGCACCTCTGTTGCTTCTTTCTGCAATTCTGTTGGTTCTTTCTGCACTTCTCTTGCTTCTTTTGGCACCTCTCTTGCATATTTCTGTACCTCTCTTACCTCTGACTACACCCCTGTTCCATCTTTCTTCACCTTGTTTACTTGTTTGTGCAACTTTCTTATCCCTCTTTCTGCAGTTCTCCTGCCTCCTTTTACATTTTTGTTGGTTCCTTTTGCACATATCTTGCCTCTTTCTGCACCTCTCTTCCTTTTTTCTGCACCTTTCCTGCTTCTTTCTGTAACTCTCTTGTGTGTTTTATCACTTCTCTTCCTTCTTTCTGCACCCCTGTTGCTTCTTTCAGCACTTCTCTTGCCGCTTTATGCACTTTTATTACCTGTTTCTGCAGCTCTTTTGTCTCTATCATCACTTCTCTTGATTCTTTCTGCACCTCTGTTGCTATTTTCTGCATCCCTCTTGCCTCTTTCTGTACCTCTCTTGCCTCTTTCCGCACCCCTGTTTCTCTTTCTGAAGCTCTTTTTCCTGTTTCTGTACCTCTCTTGCCTCTTTCTGCATCTCTTTCTTCTTTCTGCACCTCTGTTGGTTCTTCCTGCACTTCTCTTGCCTCTTTCTGTATCCCTCTTACCTCTTTCTGCACCTCTGGGGGTTCTTTATGCACTTCTCTTGCTTCTTTCTTCACCTTAATTGCTTTTTTCTGCACCCCTGTTTGCTCTTTCTGCACCTCTCTTGCCTCTTTCTGGACCCTTATTCCCTCTTTCTGCAGTTTGATTGCCTCTTTATGCAACTATGTTGTTTCTTTCTGCACTTCTGTTGGTTCTTTTTGCACTCCTCTTGCTTCTTTTGGTACCTCTGGCATATTTCTGCAAATTTCTCTACTTCTCTTCCATCTTCCTGCACACCTTTTGCCTCTTTCTACACCTCACTTTCCTCTTTCTGTACCCCTCTTTCCTCTTTCTGCAACTCTCTTGCCTCCTTCTGCACCTCACTTGCCTCTTTCTGTACCTCTCTTGCCTCTATTTTCAACTCTCGTGCCTCCTTCTGCATCTCTATTGCCTCTTTCTGCACTTCTCTTCCTTTTTCTGTACCTTTCATGTTCCTTTCTGCAACTCTCTTATCTGTTTCAGCACTTCTCTTGCTTCTTTTTGCACATCTGTTGCTTCTTTCAGCACTTCTCCTGCCTCTATCTGCACTTCTTTTGCCTGTTTCTCTTTCATATTTATGTCCCTCTTTTGCTCCTTTGTGCACCCCTCTTACCTTTTTCTGCACCCCCCTTCTGTCTCTCTGTACCTCTCTTGCCTCTTTCTGCACCCCTGTTCCCTTTTTGGAACCTCTCCAGCCTGTTTCCGCACATCTCATGACTCTTTCTTCTCTTCACTTGCCTCTTTCTGCACCTCTGTTGCTTCTTTCTGCACTTCTCTTGCTTCTCCCTGTACCTGTCTTGCTTCTTTCTGCACCCTTTTTGCCTCTTTCTGTACCCCTGTTCCCTCTTTCTGCTTCATCTCTTTCTTCTTTCTGCACTTCCCTAACCTCTTTCTGCACCTCTCTTGCCTCTTTCTGCACATCTATTGTTTCTTTCTACACTTCCCTTGCCTTTTCCTGCATCCCTCTTGTCTCTTTCTGCACCTCTGGTGAGTCTTTCTACACTTCTCTTGCTTTTTTCCACACCTCTCTTGATTTTTTCTGCACCCCGTTTGTCTCTTTCTGCACCCCTCTTCCCTCTTTCTGTACCTCTCTTGCCTGTTTCTGCACCCTTGTTTACTCTATCTACACCACTCTTGCCTCTTTTTGCAGACCTTTTCCTTCTGTTTGCAGTTCTCTTGCCTCTTCCTGCACCTCTGTTGCTTCTTTCTGCACTTCTGTTGTTTTTTTCTGCACTCCTCCTGCTTCTTTTGGCACCTCTCTTGCAAATTTCTGCACGCCTCTTTCCTCTTTCTTCACCCTTCTTCGCTATTTCTGTACCTCTTTTACCTCTGTCTACAACCCTGTTCCATCTTCCTGTACCTTGTTTGCTTGTTTGTGAAACTTTTTTCCTCTTTCTGCAGTTCTCCTGCCTCCTTTTGCACCTCTATTGCTTCCTTATGCCCTTATCTTCTCTTTCTGCACCCCTCTTGCAGCACCCATTTTGCTTCTTTCTGCAATTCTCTTGCATCTTTCTGCACCTCTCTTGCTGCTTTCAGGACCCCCTTGCCTCTTTTTGTACTCTTTTCCCTCTTTCAGCACCCCTCTTCCCTCTTTCTGCACCTCTGTTGCCTCTTTCTGCACTTCTCCTGCCTTTTTCTACACCACTCCTGCCTTTTTCTGCAGCTTTCTTGCCTCTTTCTGCACTTCTCTGGCCTCTTTCTGCATATGTGTTGCTCTTTGCTGCACCCCTGTTCCTTCTTTCTGTACCGCTCCTGTCAGTTTCTGTACCTGTTTTGCCTCTTTCTGTACTTGTCTTGCCTCTTTCTGCCACCTCTGGTGCTTCTTTCTGCACCTCTTTTGCCTCTTGCTTTACACTTGTTCCCTCATTCTGTACACCTGTTCCCTCTTTCTGCACATCTCTTCCATCTTTCTGTACTTCTCTTCCCTGTTTCTGTACCTCTCTTACCTGTTTCTGGACCTCTCTTGCCTCTTTCTGCACTTCTCTTGCCTCTTTCTGCACCTCTGCTGCTTCCATCTAAACTTCTCTTGCTTCTTTCGGCACATGTCTTGCTTCTTTGTGCATCCACTTTGCCTCTTTCTGTACCCCTGGTCCGTCTTTCTGCATGTCTCTTCCTTCCTTCTGCACTTCCCTTCCCTGTTTCTGCACCTCTCTTGCATGTTTCAGTACTTCTCTTGCCTCTTCCTGCACCTTTCTTGCCTCTTTCTGCACCTGTTGGTTCTTTCTTCACTTCTCTTGCCTCTTTCTGCGCCCCTCTTGCCTCTTTCTGCACCTCTGGTGATTCCTTCTGCATTTCTCTTGCTTCTTTCTAGACCTCTCTGGATTTTTTCCTGCACCCCTCTTGCCTCATTCTGCACCCCTCCCCCCTCTTTCTGTACCCCTCTTGCCTCTTTCTGTACCCCTCTTGCCTCTTTCTGAAATCCTTTCCCCTCTTTCTACACCTCTCTTGCCTGTTTCTGCATACTTGTTCCCTCTTTCTGCACCTCTCTTGCCTCTTTCTGCATTCCTGTTCCCCCTTTCTGCAGTTCTATTTCCTCTTTCTGCACATCTGTTGCTTCTTTCTGCAATTCTGTTGGTTCTTTCTGCACTCCTCTTGCTTCTTTTGGCATCTCTCTTGCATATTTCTGTACCTCTCTTACCTCTGTCTACACCCCTGTTCCATCTTTCTTCACCTTGTTTGCTTGTTTGTGCAACTTTCTTATCCCTCTTTCTGCAGTTCTCCTGCCTCCTTTTACAGTTTTGTTGGTTCCTTTTGCACTTATCTTGCCTCTTTCTGCACTTCTCTTCCTTTTTTCTGTACCTTTCCTGCTTCTTTCTGTAACTCTCTTGTGTGTTTTATCACTTCTCTTCCTTCTTTCTGCACCTCTGTTGCTTTTTTCAGCACTTCTCTTGCCTCTTTATGTACTTTTATTGCCTGTTTCTGCAGCTCTTTTGTCTCTATCATCACTTCTCTTGATTCTTTCTGCACCTCTGTTGCTTCTTTCTGCATCCCTCTTGCCTCTTTCTGCACCTCTCTTGCCTCTTTCCGCACCCCTGTTTCTCTTTCTGTACCTCTTTTGCCTGTTTCTGTACCTCTCTTGCCTCTTTCTGCATCTCTCTTTCTTCTTTCTGCACCTCTGTTGGTTCTTCCTGCACTTCTCTTGCCTCTTTTTGTATCCCTCTTACCTCTTTCTGCACCTCTGGGGGTTCGTTATGCACTTCTCTTGCTTCTTTCTTCACCTTGCTTGCTTTTTTCTGCACTCGTATTGCCTGTTTCTGCACCCCTGTTTGCTCTTTCTGCACCTCTCTTGCCTCTTTCTGGACCCCTATTCCCTCTTTCTGCAGTTTGATTGCCTCTTTATGCACCTCTGTTCTTTCTTTCTGCACTTCTGTTGGTTCTTTTTGCACTCCTCTTGCTTCTTTTGGTACCTCTCGCATATTTCTGCAAATTTCTGTACTTCTCTTCCATCTTTCTGCACACCTTTTGCCTCTTTCTACACCTCACTTTCCTCTTTCTGTACCTCTCTTTCCTCTTTCTGCACTCTCTTGCCTCCTTCTGCACCTCACTTGCCTCTTTCTGTACCTCTCTTGCCTCTATCTGCAACTCTCGTGCCTCCTTCTGCATCTCTATTGCCTCTTTCTGCACTTCTCTTCCTTTTTCTGTACCTTTCTTGTTGCTTTCTGCAACTCTCCTATCTGTTTCAGCACTTCTCTTGCTTCTTTTTGCACCTCTGTTGCTTCTTTCAGCACTTCTCCTGCCTCTATCTGCACTTCTTTTGCCTGTTTCTCTTTCATATTTATGTACCTCTTTTGCTCCTTTCTGCACCCCTCTTACCTCTTTCTGCACCCCCCTTCTGTCTCTCTGTACCTCTCTTGCCTCTTTCTGCACCACTGTTCCTTTTTTGGAACCTCTCCAGCCTGTTTCCGCACATCTCATGACTCTTTCTTCTCTTCTCTTTTTCTGCACCTCTGTTGCTTCTTTCTGCACCACTCTTTTCTCTTTATATACATCTGTTACTTCTTTCTGCACTTCTCTTGCTTCTCCCTGTACCTGTCTTGCTTCTTTCTGCACCCCTCTTGCCTCTTTCTGTACCGCTGTTCCCTCTTTCTGCTTCATCTCTTTCTTCTTTCTGCACTTCCCTAACCTCTTTCTGCACCTCTCCTGACTGTTTCTGTATCTCTCTTGCCTCTTTCTGCACCTCTCTTGCCTCTTTCTGCACCTCTATTGTTTCTTTCTACACTTCCCTTGCCTTTTCCTGCACCCCTCTTGCCTCTTTCTGCACCTCTGGTGAGTCTTTCTACACTTCTCTTGCTTTTTTCCACACCTCTCTATTTTTTCTGCACCCCGTTTGTCTCTTTCTGTACCCCTCTTCCCTCTTTCTGTACCTCTCTTGCCTGTTTCTGCACCCTTGTTCTCTCTATCTACACCACTCTTGCCTCTTTTTGCAGACCTTTTCCTTCTTTTTGCAGTTCTCTTGCCTCTTCCTGCACCTCTGTTGCTTCGTTCTGCACTTCTGTTGTTTTTTTCTGCACTCCTCCTGCTTCTTTTGGCACCTCTCTTGCAAATTTCTGCACGCCTCTTTCCTCTTTCTTCACCCTTCTTCCCTATTTCTTTACCTCTTTTACCTCCGTCTACAACCCTGTTCCATCTTCCTGTACCTTGTTTGCTTGTTTGTGCAACTTTTTTTCTTCTTTCTGAAGTTCTCCTGCCTTCTTTTGCACCTCTATTGCTTCCTTATGCCCTTATCTTCTCTTTCTGCACCCCTCTTGCAGCACCCATTTTGCTTCTTTCTGCAATTCTCTTGCATCTTTCTGCACCTCTCTTGCTGCTTTCAGGGAAACTTTTTGCAGTGAGGAGACCGTGAGGGGAAAGGACTCTTGCCACCTACCAGCACCGGAGCACTTTTCTGCCGCTACTGTTCGCCGGACCCGCTCCGCGGGTCCTGCTTTACCGGCGACTGTCTCGGGCCGTGGAGGCACAAACGGGTGTGCGAGCGCAGAGCAGGGACTCCAGTGTCCAGGAGCCCCTGTCTGGTCATCAGCCATCACCTGACCCGCTCTCCCCAGAAGCGCCGCCCACACAGTGCGGGACTGTGTAAAATCAGCCCCCCTCCCTCCAACAGGTGGGAAACTTTTTGCAGTGAGGAGACCGTGAGGGGAAAGGACTCTTGCCACATACCAGCACCGGAGCACTTTTCTGCCGCTACTGTTCGCCGGACCCGCTCCGCGGCTCCCGCTTCACCAGCGACTGTCTGGGGCCGTGGAGGCATAAACGGGGCTGCGAGCGCAGAGCAGGGACTCCAGTGTCCAGGAGCCCCTGCGTGGTCATCAGCCATCACCTGACCGGCTCTCCCCGGAAGCGCCGCCCATACAGTGCGGGACTGTGTAAAATCAGCCCCCCTCCCTCCAACAGGTGGGAAACTTTTTGCAGTGAGGAGACCGTGAGGGGAAAGGACTCTTGCCACCTACCAGCACCGGAGCACTTTTCTGCCGCTACTGTTCGCCGGACCCGCTCCACGGGTCCCGCTTCACCAGCGACTGTCTGGGGCCGTGGAGGCACAAACGGGGCTGCGAGCGCAGACAGGGACTCCAGTGTCCAGGAGCCCCTGCGTGGTCATCAGCCATCACCTGACCCGCTCTCCCCGGAAGCGCCGCCCACACAGTGCGGGACTGTGTAAAATCAGCCCCCCTCCCTCCAACAGGTGGGAAACTTTTTGCAGTGAGGAGACCGTGAGGGGGAATGACTCTTGCCACATACCAGCACCGGAGCACTTTTCTGCCGCTACTGTTCGCCGGACCCGCTCCGCGGCTCCCGCTTCACCAGCGACTGTCTGGGGCCGTGGAGGCATAAACGGGGCTGCGAGCGCAGAGCAGGGACTCCAGTGTCCAGGAGCCCCTGCGTGGTCATCAGCCATCACCTGACCGGCTCTCCCCAGAAGCGCCGCCCATACAGTGCGGGACTGTGTAAAATCAGCCCCCCTCCCTCCAACAGGTGGGAAACTTTTTGCAGTGAGGAGACCGTGAGGGGAAAGGACTCTTGCCACCTACCAGCACCGGAGCACTTTTCTGCCGCTACTGTTCGCCGGACCCGCTCCGCGGGTCCCGCTTCACCAGCGACTGTCTGGGGCCGTGGAGGCACAAACGGGGCTGCGAGTGCAGAGCAGGGACTCCAGTGTCCAGGAGCCCCTGCGTGGTCATCAGCCATCACCTGACCCGCTCTCCCCGGAAGCGCCGGCCACACAGTGCGGGACTGTGTACAATCAGCCCCCCTCCCTCCAACAGGTGGGAAACTTTTTGCAGTGAGGAGACCGTGAGGGGAAAGGACTCTTGCCACCTACCAGCACCGGAGCACTTTTCTGCCGCTACTGTTCGGCGGACCCGCTCCGCGGGTTCCGCTTCACCAGCGACTGTCTGGGGCGGTGGAGGCACAAACGGGGCTGTGAGCGCAGAGCAGGGACTCCAGTGTCCAGGAGCCCCTGCGTGGTCATCAGCCATCACCTGACCCGCTCTCCCCGGAAGCGCCGCCCACACAGTGCGGGACTGTGTACAATCAGCCCCCCTCCCTCCAACAGGTGGGGAACTTTTTGCAGTGAGGAGACCGTGAGGGGAAAGGACTCTTGCCACCTACCAGCACCGGAGCACTTTTCTGCCGCTACTGTTCGGCGGACCCGCTCCGCGGGTTCCGCTTCACCAGCGACTGTCTGGGGCGGTAGAGGCACAAACGGGGCTGTGAGCGTAGAGCAGGGACTCCAGTGTCCAGGAGCCCCTGCGTGGTCATCAGCCATCACCTGACCCGCTCTCCCCGGAAGCGCCGCCCACACAGTGCGGGACTGTGTAAAATCAGCCCCCCTCCCTCCAACAGGTGGGAAACTTTTTGCAGTGAGGAGACCGTGAGGGGAAAGGACTCTTGCCACCTACAAGCACCGGAGCACTTTTCTGCCGCTACTGTTCGCCGGACCCGCTCCGCGGGTCCCGCTTCACCAGCGACTGTCTGGGGCCGTGGAGGCACAAACGGGGCTGCGAGCGCAGAGCAGGGACTCCAGTGTCCAGGAGCCCCTGCGTGGTCATCAGCCATCACCTGACCCGCTCTCCCCGGAAGCTCCGCCCACACAGCACCAGCACAAAAGCAGCTTGCTGCCCGCGCAAGCGGGACGCGCGCGGGCGGGCGCCGGGCTAAGCCCGGGCAAAGGGCAGGCCGTTTGAGGCCGTTCGAGGACGGGAGGGACTGGACTGGGCCTCCCCCTTGTCGCCATCCCTGCTGTCTTGATATAGTTTCTTTGCCCACTTGCCATCAACGGTCCCTAGAGAGACCATGTGTTCATGTGCAAGTCGTAGCAGGACTGCCAAAGGAGGGAAGATGTTGAACGGGACCCTTGATGATTTTATAACTAGGACCAACACAGCCATCGATATCGAAATCACTAAAATGCAACATAGAGTCTCCATAGAACTAGATGCAGCTAGAAGATTATCCCAGGATTTAGCTATGTCGAAGATATCATCCCTGGGCCATATTGCATCTGCTAAAATCCCCGAGCGCTCGGCTGGCCCTCGGCCGTTAATCACAAAGGCGGATATCCACCATACTACAGTCATAACTCCATCTGCGCAAGCCACTACCTCAGAGCTGGCCCCTTCCCATCCTAACCAGAGCCCCTTGATGAATGCACCTGCCCTAGACTTAGGTATCTCTAAAACCTCTGAGGTGAATAAGAAGAATGCGTGTGCAAGCCATAGGGATGTAGTCCAAAAAAGGAAACGTAACGCAAGATCTGCCTACGCTAGGAAGAAGGCCAAAATTGCTAGGGCACAATTCTTTAACAATAGAAGGCCTTCTGTAGAAAGCGGGGTGGGTGGAGACGGTGCCCAAGCCGATGCATGTTTAAGTGGCGAGGAGAACTGTTCGATCATAGATAAAGTCGAGCTAGATACTACAGAAGGGGAGATTCGTCCACATCTCGTTGCGGGGAGTATCGGGGGACCCGCACGCGAGCTAGAGGGAAGTGATGAGGAATTCTTAAAAATAGTATGGGAGACCCTGAAAAAGCTCTTAACCCCCTTTGAACTCAGACTCTCACGTATAGAAAATCATCTTCTTGAGATGGATAAGACCATTGTAACGCTAGCTAGTCTTAGTCTAAAGCAAAACGAATCTAACATCTCGCCGGGAGCTGAGAAAATTGCACCGATACCAACTGTAGCCCCACCAGTTCTGCCCCCGACTAAACCAATATCCAAACCACGCTCAAAGGCTTACGATCCCATAGCCACCAATCCCCCAGTTAAGGCACCTACACAACATCCTGCACAACGAATTCCACCTCTAAAGGAAGTTGCTGCCCCGAGAATAAAAAATTCTATGACCCATCGAATAAACCCACAGGGACCACCAATCGTAGAGAACTTTCGTGGGGGCTTCATAGATCTCCCCCCTGATGCAAGGCCGTATGTTGTGGTGTTAGCTGGAGTTCCTGTAATTGAGACCCAATCCCAAGAAAACTTCTGGTCACTTAAAAACAAGGTAATCCATTGGCTGAACACAAATAGGCCATTACCTAATCACTTGAGAAGTAACATCTTAATGGTACGAAGGGTCCCGTGGGTAGGTCCATCACCCAAATCCATCCCAGGCGACTGTATTGTCGACTCATTCGAAGACCCACTTACGGCACAACATATATGCTCATGGGACGCACGTGGTGAGAACTCGTCTATTGTAGTTAGACCACTCACCTTTTTCTATCCCCCACGGCCAAGTCCAAACCTTGGGGGAATTGGTCATTGGCCCGAAACCCTGCTCGGGGTGGGCGCAGAGATGGCTGGCTAGGCTCTAATAGCTGGTGGGAAGGGGCACCAACCTTTAACTGGTTTGGTTGCCTAGATGAGGTAGATTGACTCCCTATGAAAAAGTCACCCGCATTTGGCCTTGAATTCATTCCCCCTTTTCCGAGCACCGATTCTATGTCACCCAGGTGTACCTTACGGAATATTCCACCTGTAAGTCCAGGACTGGGTATAGGGAGGATAGTGTCTGGCACTTTGGATTCCAACTCTCCCCTAAAGCATTTTATTAATGTGACTACTGACCCTTCCCAAATTGTGGCCAATGCATCATATACCTTGCCCGAGACTACTCTGGCGACAGTGCCATTGGAACTTGCAACCCGTAATAAAGGTATCCCTGTAGGTAGTCTCGATTTATCATTGAGGCTATTCCCAGGGGCAGAGATTATCCATCCCTCCCCGGTGGTGACCGAGGGGGACTCACTAACTTCGGCTACGGCTGGGGTCTCTAGCTGCACCCCTCACTCCCTAGCGACTGCCTCTGGGCCAGCAATAGGGGACGTTGGCGGTGCAGTGCTGAAGGTGGTCAGCTGGAACGTAGCGGGCCTTGCACGGAATATCGACATACCCGAATGGAATTCTTTTGTCGAATCCTTCGGGATTTGTTTATTCCAGGAAACCTGGTGTCTGGAACCGCGGCACAAGGTGGGATATTCCACCTACTTTGTGCCCGCGGTCCATTCACTTGGGGGTAAAGGCCGTCCGTCTGGCGGCTTGCTAATTTGGGCTAGCATCTCCCTGGGTCTGAATATCAGGACTATACCCACTAAATCTCCTGACCTCCAGAGAATCTCAATTAAAGGGCCTGGAGGTAGGAAGCTAGAAGTTTTCAACATTTATGTCAGAGGGGCTAGGGGTGGTTCATCCATGCTTCCACTCACAGGAATCGATGAGGATCTTGGATCCTGCAAGGCAGATTCCTTTGTTTTACTTGCCGGGGATCTTAATTGCTCATTCGAACCACTTGCTAGCGAGGATATACTAGGCACCGGGGAAGATGATGTTAGGAGAGGTATTACCCCCCTCACCCTTGCACCCATCAGATGTTGGACCCAAAGTGCCATAGACCTTAATGCCCTTTGTTTGGAACATGGCCTTAGGGCAACCAACGGTAGATCTCAGTCTGATCCCCTTGGGGCACACACCTTTAGCAGAGTGGGCTACTCTTCACGCATTGATTATATACTCCTGAATTTCAGACTCTGGGCTTACCTGATTGATATGGTGGTCTTGTCAACTATTGACAGTGACCACAATCCCTTAGCATTGTCCCTGTCCACACTTTGGAATGATAAGGTACCAGCTCTAACCCCACATGCATGGAAAACAACGCACGAAGTACGCCCCTCCAACTGTGGTAGGCGGCTGAAATGGAACAAAATTGCTGTCAACGAGGGAAAGATCTCTGATATAAAATCCATAATGTCTAACGCCTTGTTGCACTTAGACTTTCAGGGCCATAGTAAGCTCGACGTTCCAACCTTGTTTTCTGAAACTACCGGCGCACTAGGTGAATTGTTCATGGTTCGCCCAGCAGGCTTGAGGGGAAACATAAGAGCTGGGCCTACGGGCAATGCAGGATGGTTTTCGTCTGCTTGCCGCTCTTCCAAACGGGACCTAATTAAAGCGGTGAAAGCTAAGGATGCTGGCCAAATTAGACTTGCGAGAAAAAACTACAGAAGGGCTATATTGAAGGCAAGGGGCAAGCACGAGACACAGTTCTGGAATGACCTAAAGTTGGCTAGCTCTAGGAAAGACCCCAAGGGTTTTTGGGACTTGCTGAGAGCAAGGGATAAACCCGCAGACTCTCTGCTAACTTGTAACATAACTGGTGAAGTATGTTTTAACCACTTTTCCGGGCTCTATTCTCAATCGGTGGGTCCGACTAATAGCATGCTGTTACAGCCCCCTAGCGAATACACAGAACCCAATGAGGTCAACCTCTTATCGCCCAAGGAAGTAGTGGGAGCGATCAAGCGCCTGGTCTTAAATAAGGCTGCGGGACCTGACGGCATCCCAGGTGATCTGCTTCGGGTCAACCCAGCTGAGTGGAGGCGACTCATTGCTTCCCTCTTGAACAATGGCTTGTACGGGGGGAACCTCCCGGACTCATGGAAGGGCGCAGAGGTCGTCCCAATTTTCAAGAAAGGAAGTCGGGACGACCCTGCTAATTATCGCCCCATAAGTCTCCTAGACTCTACCCAGAAGGTGGCTGGTAAGGTAGTTCTAGGAAGGGTCTCACAGTGGATAGAGGAGAAGCAAATTCTCTCAGACTTCCAGGCTGGTTTCAGAACCGGCACGGGGACCATCGAACAGTCATTCCGGTTACTGATGATGTACTGGAAAGTGTTTGTACTGGGCAAGGGCAGTCTGTACCTTGCTTTTATAGATCTGCGGACTGCCTTTGACCTGGTCCCACGTACCCAACTCTGGAGTGTTCTTGATGCTCTGGGCATTCCCCGTTATTTACTTAATCTTCTTATAAAGTTCCACGAAGACAACTTCGCGCAGATCAGGTGGGGCAATCAGGGTCAAAAAACTCCAGCATTCCTGTAAATAGGGGTGTCCGCCAAGGTTGTGTGCTAGCCCCCACTCTGTTCTCTTTATATGTTAACGGAGTGGTGGAGCACCTGTTAAAACATCCAGCAGATGCACCCTCCCTGGCGGGCAGGAAAATACCCACCCTACTATTTGCAGATGATACCCTCCTGATCTCCAAAAGCCCAGCAGGCCTGCAAAGTCTCCTAACCAATTTTAAGGCCTTTTGTGATTTAAGGGGACTTGTTATCAACGCAGGGAAAACTAAATTTCTGGTCTTAAACCCGCCAAAGAAGTTTATCAACCCACCCTCCTTGGACTCTGTCCCACTCGAGAGGGTTAAGGAGTTTGATTACTTAGGCATCCGCCTTTGTGATTCCATGAGCTGGAAACCCCACCACCAAAAAATGCTGCTGAGCCACAAGAGGGTGGTGGGGTCCCTCCTCAAGGAACAACGCGCTTTGTCTCTCAAACCCATTGCTCCAGTACTCGATATCTATAGGGCCAGAGCGGTGAGCGCAGCTTTGTATGGGGCAGAACTGTGGGGAGTGCAGAATGTAGACTTCTTGTCCAGATCAGAAAACAAATTCCATAAAGACCTTATGGGCCTACCGTATAGTACACCGTCCCTTCCACTTCTTTTAGATACGGGTACTCGGCCCATTAGCGATCTGGTGAGTCTGCGCCCCCTCCTTTTGTGGGCACGAATTTGGAGGGTCCCAGAATTGTCCAGTTATGCAGAGGGCCTCAATGAACTCCTTTCCTCACCAGGTTGGCCCAAGGTTAGTTGGCTAAAGGAAGTCAAGCGTCTCCTTTGTGACCTGGGTCTTGAAGATGCTTGGACCAGCAGATCCGCCCGCCCAAGTTAATCTTGAAGAAGCTATACTGGACCTGGGTGACTAATGGCAGAAATAGTAAGGCCAATTTTTGCAAAACAACTGTGGAATTTTTGATGGTCAAGGAGGTGCCCTTATGCGAACCATATCTGGATATGATTTCAAAATCTTGGGACAGGGCGTTATACTTTAAATTCAGGGTGGGCTTACTTCCAGTGGGGAAACTAACTGCCAGTTGGAAGGTTCCCGCACAGACGACTCTTTATTGTCCCTTCTGTGTGAACAGGTCTGAGTCAGTTCCCCACCTACTCTTTGAATGCCCAGCCTATGCAGCTCCACGCTCCAAATGGCTGAAACCACTCTGTAGGAGCCTGGGTACTAGATCGCATAAGGAGGCACTATGAATCCTAAGATCAGATCCTCGTCCCCTGTTTGCATGTGGCTTGGCCAAATTTTTAGGTTGGGCTTGGCGTGTTAGATCCTCTAGGCTTCTGTATCTCGCTTAAGTACCTATTTTAGCCTGTTTTCATGTGCAAAATTAATCTTTTTTTATTATGAAATGTATGCTTATAATTATGCACTGAACCTTTTTACTGTTTTTATCTACTTTTGTACTGCTTTTTAAGATATATGATATCGAAATAAAGCTTGTTACAACAGCACAGCAACAGCAACAGCTTTCAGGACCCCTTGCCTCTTTTTGTACTCTTTTCCCTCTTTCTGCACCCCTCTTCCCTCTTTCTGCACCTCTGTTGCCTCTTTCTGCACTTCTCCTGCCCTTTTCTACACCACTCCTGCCTTTTTCTGTAGCTTTCTTGCCTCTTTCTGCAGCTGTTGGTTCTTTCTTCACTTCTCTTGCCTCTTTCTGCACCCCTCTTGCCTCTTTCTGCACCTCTGGTGATTCCTTCTGCATTTCTTTTGCTTCTTTCTAGACCTCTCTGGATTTTTTCCTGCACCCCTCTTGCCTCATTCTGCACCGTCTCCCCTCTTTCTGTACCCCTCTTGCCTCTTTCTGTACCCCTCTTGCCTCTTTCTGAAATCCTTTTCCCTCTTTCTACACCTCTCTTGCCTGTTTCTGCATACTTGTTCCCTCTTTCTGCACCTCTCTTGCCTCTTTCTGCATGCCTGTTCCCCCTTTCTGCAGTTCTATTTCCTCTTTCTGCACCTCTGTTGCTTCGTTCTGCAATTCTGTTGGTTCTTTCTGCACTCCTCTTGCTTCTTTTGGCACCTCTCTTGCATATTTATGTACCTCTCTTACCTCTGTCTATACCCCTGTTCCATCTTTCTTCACCTTGTTTGCTTGTTTGTGCAACTTTCTTATCCCTCTTTCTGCAGTTCTCCTGCCTCCTTTTACATTTGTGTTGGTTCCTTTTGCACTTATCTTGCCTCTTTCTGCACTTCTCTTCCTTTTATCTGCACCTTTCCTGTTTCGTTCTGTAACTCTCTTGTGTGTTTTATCACTTCTCTTCCTTCTTTCTGCACCTCTGTTGCTTCTTTCAGCACTTCTCTTTTCTCATTATGCACTTTTTTTGCCTGTTTCTGCAGCTCTTTTGTCTCTATCATCACTTCTCTTGATTCTTTCTGCACCTCTGCTGCTTCTTTCTGCATCCCTCTTGCCTATTTCTGCACCTCTCTTGCCTCTTTCCGCACCAATGTTTCTCTTTCTGTACCTCTTTTGCCTGTTTCTGTACCTCTCTTGCCTCTTTCTGCACCTCTCTTTCTTCTTTCTGCACCTCTGTTGGTTCTTTCTGCACTTCTCTTGCCTCTTTCTGCACCTCTGGGGGTTCTTTATGCACTTCTCTTGCTTCTTTCTTCACCTTAATTGCTTTTTTCTGCACACGTATTGCCTGTTTCTGCACCCCTGTTTGCTCTTTCTGCACCTCTCTTGCCTCTTTCTGGACCCCTGTTCCCTCTTTCTGCAGTTTGATTGCCTCTTTATGCACCTATGTTGTTTTTTCTGCACTTCTGTTGGTTCTTTTTGCACTCCCCTTGCTTCTTTTCGTACCTCTGGCACATTTCTGCAAATTTCTCTACTTCTCTTCCATCTTTCTGCACACCTTTTGCCTCTTTCTACACCTCACTTTCCTCTTTCTGTACCCTTCTTTCCTCTTTCTGCAACTCTCTTGCATCCTTCTGCACCTCACTTGCCTCTTTCTGTACCTCTCTTGCCTCTATTTGCAACTCTCGTGCCTCCTTCTGCATCTCTATTGCCTCTTTCTGCACTTCTCTTCCTTTTTCTGTACCTTTCTTGTTCCTTTCTGCAACTCTCTGATCTGTTTCAGCACTTCTCTTGCTTCATTTTGCACCTCTGTTGCTTTTTTCAGCACTTCTCCTGCCTCTATCTGCACTTCTTTTGCCTGTTTCTCTTTCATATTTATGTATCTCTTTTGCTCCTTTCTGCACCCCTCTTACCTCTCTCTGCACCCCCTTCTGTCTCTCTGTACCTCTCTTGCCTCTTTCTGCACCCCTGTTCCCTTTTTGGAACCTCTCCAGCCTGTTTCCGCACATCTCATGACTCTTTCTTCTCTTCACTTGCCTCTTTCTGCACCTCTGTTGCTTCTTTATGCACTTCTCTTTCTTCTCCCTGTACCTGTCTTGCTTCTTTCTGCACCCTTTTTGCCTCTTTCTGTACCCCTGTTCCCTCTTTCTGCTTCATCTCTTTCTTCTTTTTGCACTTCCCTAACCTCTTTCTGCACCTCTCCTGCCTGTTTCTGTATCTCTCTTGCCTCTTTTTTCCACACCTCTCTTGATTTTTTCTGCACCCCGTTTGTCTCTTTCTGCACCCCTCTTCCCTATTTCTGTACCTCTATTGCCTGTTTCTGCACCCTTGTTTACTCTATCTACACCACTCTTGCCTCTTTTTGCAGACCTTTTCCTTCTTTTTGCAGTTCTCTTGCCTCTTCCTGCACCTCTGTTGCTTCTTTCTGCACTTCTGTTGTTTTTTTCTGCACTCCTCCTGCTTCTTTTGGCACCTCTCTTGCCAATTTCTGCACGCCTCTTGCCTCTTTCTTCACCCTTCTTCCCTATTTCTGTACCTCTTTTACCTCTGTCTACAACCCTGTTCCATCTTCCTGTACCTTGTTTGCTTGTTTGTGCAACTTGTTTCCCTCTTTCTGCAGTTCTCCTGCCTCCTTTGCACCTCTACTGCTTCCTTATGCCCTTATCTTCTCTTTCTGCACCCCTCTTGCAGCACCCATTTTGCTTCTTTCTGCAATTCTCTCGCATCTTTCTGTACCTCTATTGCTGCTTTCAGGTCCCCTTGCCTCTTTTTGTACTCTTTTCCCTCTTTCTGCACCCCTCTTCCCTCTTTCTGCACCTCTGTTGCCTCTTTCTGTACTTCTCCTGCCTTTTTCTACACCACTCCTGCCTTTTTCTGCAGATTTCTTGCCTCTTTCTCGACTTCTCTTGCCTCTTTCTGCATATGTGTTGCTCTTTGCTGCACCCCTGTTCCTTCTTTCTGTACCGCTCCTGTCAGTTTCTGTACCTGTTTTGCCTCTTTCTGTAATTGTCTTGCCTCTTTCTGCACCTCCTTTGCCTCTTGCTTTACACTTGTTCCCTCTTTCTGTACCCCTGTTCCGTCTTTCTGCATGTCTCTTCCTTCCTTCTGCACTTCCCTTCCCTGTTTCTGCACCTCTCTTGCATGATTCTGTACCTCTCTTGCCTCTTCCTGCACCTTTCTTGCCTCTTTCTGCACCTGTTGGTTCTTTCTTCACTTCTCTTGCCTCTTTCTGCGCCCCTCTTGCCTCTTTCTGCACCCCTGGTGATTCCTTCTGCATTTCTCTTGCTTCTTTCTAGACCTCTCTGGATTTTTTCCTGCACCCCTCTTGCCTCATTCTGCACCCCTCCCCCCTCTTTCTGTACCCCTCTTGCCTCTTTCTGTACCCCTCTTGCCTCTTTCTGCACCTCTGGTGATTCCTTCTGCATTTCTCTTGCTTCTTTCTAAGACCTCTCTGGATTTTTTCCTGCACCCCTCTTGCCTCATACTGCACCCCTCTCCCCTCTTTCTGTACTTCTCTTGCTTCTTTCTACACCTCTCTTGCTTTTTTCTGTACCCCTCGTGCCTCTTTCTGAAATCCTTTTCCCTCTTTCTGCACCTCTCTTGCCTCTTTCTGCATGCCTGTTCCCCCTTTTTGCAGTTCTATTTCCTCTTTCTGCACCTCTGTTGCTTCTTTCTGCAATTCCGTTGGTTCTTTCTGCACTCCTCTTGCTTCTTTTGGCACCTCTCTTGCATATTTCTGTACCTCTCTTACCTCTGTCTACACCCCTGTTCCATCTTTCTTCACCTTGTTTGCTTGTTTGTGCAACTTTCTTATCCCTCTTTCTGCAGTTCTCCTGCCTCCTTTTACATTTTTGTTGGTTCCTTTTGCACTTATCTTGCCTCTTTCTGCACTTCTCTTCCTTTTTGCTGCACCTTTCCTGTTTCTTTCTGTAACTCTCTTGTGTGTTTTATCACTTCTCTTCCTTCTTTCTGCACCTCTGCTGCTTCTTTCAGCACTTCTCTTGCCTCTTTATGCACTTTTTTGCCTGTTTCTGCAGCTCTTATGTCTCTATCATCACTTCTCTTGATTCTTTCTGCACCTCTGTTGCTTCTTTCTGCATCCCTCTTGCCTCTTTCTGCACCTCTCTTGCCTCTTTCCACACCCCTGTTTCTCTTTCTGTACCTCTTTTGCCTTTTTCTGTACCTCTCTTGCCTCTTTCTGCACCTCTCTTTCTTCTTTCTGCACCTCTGTTGGTTCTTCCTGCACTTCTCTTGCCTCTTTCTGTATCCCTCTTACCTCTTTCTGCACCTCTGGGGGTTCTTTATGCACTTCTCTTGCTTCTTTCTTCACCTTAATTGCTTTTTTCTGCACACGGATTTCCTGTTTCTGCACCCCTGTTTGCTCTTTCTGCACCTCTCTTGCTTCTTTCTGCACCCCTCTTGTCTCTTTCTGCACCCCTGTTCCCTCTTTTTGCTTTATCTCTTTCTTCTTTCTGCACTTCCCTAACCTGTTTCTGCATCTCTCTTGCCCGTTTCTGTACCAATCTTGCCTGTTTCTGCACCCTTGTCCCCTCTATCTATACCTCTCTTCCCTCTTTTTGCACACCTTTCCTTCTTTTTGCAGTTCTCTTGCCTCTTTCTGCACCTCTGTTGCTTCTTTCTGCACTTCTGTTGGTTTTTTCCGCACTCCTCTTGCTTCTTTTGGCACCTCTCTTGCAAATTTCTGCATGTCGCTTGCCTCTTCTTCACCCTTCTTCCCTATTTCTGTACCTTTTTTGCCTCTGTCTAAACCCCTGTTCCATCTTCTTGTACCTTGTTTGCTTGCTTGTGCAACTTTCTTCCCTCTGTCTGCAGTTCTCCTGCCTCCTTTTGCACCTCTATTGTTTCCTTGTGCACTTATCTTCTCTTTCTGCACCCCTCTTGCAGCACCCATTGTGCTTCTTTCTGCACTTCTCTTGCTTCTTTCTGTACCTCTCTTCAGGACCCCCTTGCCTCTTTTTGTACTCTTTTCCCTCTTTCTGCACCCCTCTTCCCTATTTCTGCACCTCCGTTGCCTCTTTCTGCACTTCTCCTGCCTTTTTCTACACCACTCCTGCCTTTTTCTGCAGCTTTATTACCTCTTTCT
Source organism: Lissotriton helveticus (assembly GCF_964261635.1). Taxonomy (NCBI): domain Eukaryota; kingdom Metazoa; phylum Chordata; class Amphibia; order Caudata; family Salamandridae; genus Lissotriton; species Lissotriton helveticus. The sequence continues at coordinate 1,185,933,351 of NC_136061.1, read as the reverse complement.
GCACTTCTCTGGCCTCTTTCTGCATATGTGTTGCTCTTTGCTGCACTCATTTTCCTTCTTTCTGCACCGCACCTGTCAGTTTCTGTACCTGTTTTGCCTTTTTCTGTACTTGTCTTGCCTCTTTCTGTACTTCTGGTGCTTCTTTCTGCACCTCTTTTGCCTCTTGCTTTACACTTGTTCCCTAATTCTGTACACCTGTTCCCTCTTTCTGCACGTCTCTTCCATATTTCTGCACGTCTCTTCCCTCTTTCTGCACCTCTTGCCTGTTTCTGGACCTCTCTTGCCTCTTTCTGTACTTCTCTTGACTCTTTCTGCATCTCTGCTGCTTCCTTCTACACTTCTCTTGCTTCTTTCGGCACATGTCTTGCTTCTTTGTGCACCCATGTTGCCTCTTTCTGTACCCCTGTTCTATCTTTCTGCATGTCTCTTCCTTCCTTCTGCACTTCCCTTCCCTGTTTCTGCACCTCTCTTGCCTGTTTCTGTACCTCTCTTGCCTCTTTCTGCACCTGTTGGTTCTTTCTTCAGTTCTCTTGCATCTTTCTGCACCCCTCTTGCCTCTTTCTGCACCTCTGGTGATTCCTTCTGCATTTCTCTTGCTTCTTTCTACACCTCTCTTGGTTTTTTCCTGCACCCCTCTTGCCTCTTTCTGCACCCCTCTTCCCACTTTCTGTACCCCTTGCCTCTTTCTGCACTTCTTTTGCTTCTTTCTACACGTCTCATACTTTTTTCTGTACCCCTCTTGCCTCTTTCTGAAATCATTTTCTCTCTTTCTACACTTCTCCTGCCTGTTTCTGCACACTTGTTCCCTCTTTCTGCACCTCCCTTGCCTCTTTCTGCACGCCTGTTCCCCCTTTCTGCAGTTCTATTTCCTCTTTCTGCACCTCTGTTGCTTCTTTCTGCAATTCTGTTGGTTCTTTCTGCACTCCTCTTGCTTCTTTTGGCACCTCTCATGCACATTTCTGCACCCCTCTTGCTTCTTTATGCACACTTCTCCCCTATTTCTGTACTTCTCTTGCCTCTGTCTACACCCCTGTTCCATCTTTCTTCACCTTGTTTGCTTGTTTGTGCAACTTTCTTATCCCTCTTTCTGCAGTTCTCCTGCCTCCTTTTGCATGTTTGTTGGTTCCTTTTTCACTTATCTTGCCTCTTTCTGCACCCCTCTTGCTGAACCCATTTAGCTGCTTTCTGCACTTCTCGTGCATCTTCTGCACACTCTTTTCTCTTTCTACACCCCTCTTCCCTCGTTCTGCACCTCTCTTGCCACTTGCTGTACTTCACCTGCCTCTTTCTACACCACTTGTGCCTGTTTCTGCACCTTTCTTGCCTTTTTCTGCACTTCTCTTGCCTCTTTCTGTACCGCACTTCTCTTGCTTCTTTCTTCACCTTAATTGCTTTTTTCTGCACACGGATTTCCTGTTTCTGAACCCCTGTTTGCTCTTTCTGCACCTCTCTTGCTTCTTTCTGCACCCCTCTTGTCTCTTTCTGCACCCCTGTTCCCTCTTTTTGCTTTATCTCTTTCTTCTTTCTGCACTTCCCTAACCTGTTTCTGCATCTCTCTTGCCCGTTTCTGTACCTATCTTGCCTGTTTCTGCACCCTTGTCCCCTCTATCTATACCTCTCTTCCCTCTTTTTGCACACCTTTCTTTCTTTTTGCAGTTCTCTTGCCTCTTTGTGCACCTCTGTTGCTTCTTTCTGCACTTCCGATGGTTTTTTCCGCACTCCTCTTGCTTCTTTTGGCACCTCTCTTGCAAATTTCTGCATGTCGCTTGCCTCTTCTTCACCCTTCTTCCCTATTTCTGTACCTTTTTTGCCTCTGTCTAAACCCCTGTTCCATCTTCTTGTACCTTGTTTGCTTGCTTGTGCAACTTTCTTCCCTCTGTCTGCAGTTCTCCTGCCTCCTTTTGCACCTCTATTGTTTCCTTGTGCACTTATCTTCTCTTTCTGCACCCCTCTTGCAGCACCCATTTTGCTTCTTTCTGCACTTCTCTTGCTTCTTTCTGTACCTCTCTTGCTGTTTTCAGGACCCCCTTGCCTCTTTTTGTACTCTTTTCCCTCTTTCTGCACCCCTCTTCCCTATTTCTGCACCTCCGTTGCCTCTTCTGCACTTCTCCTGCCTTTTTCTACACCACTCCTGCCTTTTTCTGCAGCTTTATTACCTCTTTCTGCACTTCTCTGGCCTCTTTCTGCATATGTGTTGCTCTTTGCTGCACTCATTTTCCTTCTTTCTGCACCGCACCTGTCAGTTTCTGTACCTGTTTTGCCTTTTTCTGTACTTGTCTTGCCTCTTTCTGTACCTCTGGTGCTTCTTTCTGCACCTCTTTTGCCTCTTGCTTTACACTTGTTCCCTAATTCTGTACACCTGTTCCCTCTTTCTGCACGTCTCTTCCATCTTTCTGCACGTCTCTTCCCTCTTTCTGCACCTCTTGCCTGTTTCTGGACCTCTCTTGCCTCTTTCTGCACTTCTCTTGACTCTTTCTGCATCTCTCCTGCTTCCTTCTACACTTCTCTTGCTTCTTTCGGCACATGTCTTGCTTCTTTGTGCACCCATGTTGCCTCTTTCTGTACCCCTGTTCCATCTTTCTGCATGTCTCTTCCTTCCTTCTGCACTTCCCTTCCCTGTTTCTGCACCCCTCTTGCCTGTTTCTGTACCTCTCTTGCCTCTTTCTGCACCTGTTGGTTCTTTCTTCAGTTCTCTTGCATCTTTCTGCACCCCTCTTGCCTCTTTCTGCACCTCTGGTGATTCCTTCTGCATTTCTCTTGCTTCTTTCTACACCTCTCTTGTTTTTTTTCCTGCACCCCTCTTGCCTCTTTCTGTACCCCTCTTGCCTCTTTCTGCACTTCTCTTGCTTCTTTCTACACGTCTCATACTTTTTTCTGTACCCCTCTTGCCTCTTTCTGAAATCATTTTCTCTCTTTCTACACCTCTCTTGCCTGTTTCTGCACACTTGTTCCCTCTTTCTGCACCTCTCTTGCCTCTTTCTGCACGCCTGTTCCCCCTTTCTGCAGTTCTGTTGGTTCTTTCTGCACTCCTCTTGCTTCTTTTGGCACCTCTCATGCAAATTTCTGCACCCCTCTTGCTTCTTTCTGTACACTTCTCCCCTATTTCGGTACTTCTCTTGCCTCTGTCTACACCCCTGTTCCATCTTTCTTCACCTTGTTTGCTTGTTTGTGCAACTTTCTTATCCCTCTTTCTGCAGTTCTCCTGCCTCCTTTTGCATGTTTGTTGGTTCCTTATTCACTTATCTTGCCTCTTTCTGCACCCCTCTTGCTGAACCCATTTCGCTGCTTTCTGCACTTCCCTCGTTCTGCACCTCTCTTGCCACTTTCTGTACTTCACCTGTCTCTTTCTACACCACTCGTGCCTGTTTCTGCACCTTTCTTGCCTTTTTCTGCACTTATCTTGACTCTTTCTGGGCCTCACTTGCCTCTTTCTGCACCTCTGTTGCTTCTTTTTGCACCCCTCTTACCTCTTTTTGTATGCCTGTTCCCTTATTCTGCAAGTCTGTTCCCACTTTCTGTAGGTCTCTTGCCTCTTTCTGCACTTCTCTCCCCTCTTTCTGTACCCCTCTTGCCTCTTTCTGTGCCTCACTTGCCTCTTTCTGCACTACTTCTCCTTGTTTCTGCAACTCCTTTGTCTCATTATTCACTCCTCTTGCTTCCTTCTGTACCCCTGTTGCTTCTTTCTGCACCCCTCTTGCCTCTTTCTGCACTCCTCTGCTGTCTTTCTGTATCTCTTTTGCCTCTCTCTGTACCCCTGTTCTGTTTTCTGTACCTTTCCTCCCTGTTTCTACAACTCTCATGCCTCTTTCTTTACTTCTCTTGCCTGTTGGTGCACAAGTTGCTTCTTTCTGCACCTCTACAGTCTGTTTCGGCACCTCTTTTGCATCTTTCTGTACTTGTCTAACCTCTTTCTGTAACTGTGTTGCTTATTTATGCACCCCTATTCCCTCTTTCTGCACTTCTGCTGCCTGTTTCAGCACATCTCTTGCCTCTTTCTGCATTTCTCTTCCCTCTTTCCGCACCTGTGTTGCTCCTTGCTGCACCCCTGTTCCCTCTTTCTGTACCTCTTGTACCTGTTTCTCCACCTCTTTTGCCTCTTTTAGTACTTCTCTTGCCTCTTTCTGTACCTGTTGCTTCTTTCTGCACCCCTCTTCCCTCTTTCTGTACCCCTGATCCCTCATTCTGTACCCTGTTCCCTCTTTCTGCATGTCTCTTCTGTCTTTCTGCACTTCTCTTCTCTCTTTCTGCACCGTTCTTGCCTCTTTCTGTGCTTCACTTGCCTCTTTCTGCACCTCTCTTGCCTCTTTCTGCACTTCTTTTGCCTGCTTCCGCAACTATCTTGCCTCGTTCATCACTTCTTTTGCTACCTTCTGCACCTCTGTTGCTTCTTTCTGCACCCCTCTTGCCTCTTTCTGCACCCTGTTCCGTTTTTCTGCACCATTCCTCCCTGTTTCTACACCTCGTATGCCTCTTTCTGTACCTCTCTTGCTGCACCTCTGTTGCTTCTTTCTGTACCTCTCTTGCCTGTTTCTGCACCTCTCTTGCCTATTTCTGCACTTCTCTTGCCTCTTTCCGTACCTCTGTAGCTTCTTTCTGCACCCTCTTTGCCTCTTTCTGTACCTTGTTCCCTTTTTCTGCACATCCCTTCCCTCTTTCTGCACTTTTCTTCCCTCTTACTCTCAGAATCCACTGTGCCTGCACACTGGAAGAAAGCTATCATCAGACCTCTCCTAAAAAAACCAACTGCTGACCCCAAACAACACGCCAACTATAGACCTATCTCTCTCCTACCTCTGTTTGGTAAGGTAATGGAAGCAGCAGTTAACCAGCAGTTATCAACATATCTGGAAAAAACAATGTAATGGATCCATCCCAATCAGGCTTCCGATCCTATTATAGTACAGAGACAGCTTTGGTGGAGATCATTGATAACATCAGGCTCTCCTTGGATGCCAGACAGTCGGCTATTCTCATCCTGCTAGACTTGTCGGCGGCCTTTGACACCATCTCGCATGGCATCCTTCTGGAACGTCTATGGGAGCTTGGTGTCGATGGCCCGGCCCTGAAATGGCTGGAGAGCTACCTGTCGGAACGGTCTACAAAACTACAAATAGGGGGTTTCTGTTCCAAAAGGCAACCTATTGATAAAGGCGTCCCCCAGGGATCTATTTTAAGTCCCACACTTTTTAACCTTTACGTATCACCCCGGCCAAAATTATCAGAAACTATGGCTTTGATACAATCTTCTATGCCGACCATGCAGTTGTTGATCACTCTCGATCTAGATCCCATTGACACGCAACACAGATTTAAACAGTGCATGTCATCAGTAAACAAATGGATGTCAACTAACCATTTACTCCTAAACGCAAGCAAAACAGAAATTATCCTCTTTGGGGACGCACTATATGGGAAGGGAAAGTTGGCAAAAGGAGGAACAAATATAGACAAATTTTCACAATAGATGACAATAAATTCTCCTATTAGTCCTGTGGCAAACGTCCACTGTGGAATTATTCAAATGTTTTCTCATATCATCACACCCACAGGAGGATAAGATTACACATTTCTATTTATTGTAATCTGTTCAAAATATACTTTTCTCATTTCTTATATATATCACAAAACACAGTGCTAGATCCTCTCAAAACAAATGTATGCATTATACACAACAAATTAGTCTACCTATGTACATACCTATATACAACAAATATACACAATGGAACAACATGTACACTTTATACAGCAAAAACATAAAACAGAAAAAATATATATGACAAAGAAAGGGAAGGGTATAATTTATATATATATCTTTGTTAGGTACTTCCTATCTTTCACCCTATGGAACAGTACTACAAGAGTGTCCTCCTATCAAATCTAGGTGGTACACTAGGAGGTAGTCAGACACAACGGTTCCAAACCAAAACCTCGTGGAACCCCACTCTTCACGTGTGTCCAGTGAATTATCTTTCACAAATAAATTGAAAACACAGGACTCCTCTTTGGAGACGCACAACATGCATGAACGGCCCTCTTCACTGGGACCATGCCCTCCGCCCACAATAACAGTTCGTAACCTAGGAGTTATCATGGACAATAAACTTTCCATGAAGGACCACCTTAACTCCTTGGTTCATACCAGTTACGGAATAATGCGCTTCTTAAACAAAATATTTAAATGGATTCCCCTCTGCTCTAGACTGCCCCTTGTACAGGGCTTAATCATCAATCGATTGGATTATGATAATGCGCTGTTTGCATCCATAAATGAAAGACTCCTGTCAAACCTACAAGTGTTGCAGAACATGGTGGCTAGATTGGTCCTGAATCTGCCTTCCCGATCTCCTTCAGCTCCGAGCCTTAGAGCCCTCCATTGGTTACCTATGAGAAGTAGGATCTCCTTTAAACTATGCTGTCTGACTCACAAAACCTTGAATAACCAGGGTCCGACCTCTCTAGCAAAGAAACTGGTTAAATATCAGTCAGGGAGCTCCCTCCGCTCATCAAAGAAACACTTGCTGAGGATCTCCAAAGTTCGGACTGTAAAAAATGGGGATAGATCTTTTTCTAAAACTGCACCAGAACTATGAAACTCACTGCCGCTACGACTTCGCCAGGAAATAAACCACAAAAATGTTTGGAAAGATCTCAAAACATGGTTATTTTTAAGTCTGTCTCTCCCTTTAGTTTCCTGTGTTGACAAAGCACTATGAGACCTAAGGGTTAAATAGGCGCTCAATAAATATCTACTACTACTACTACTACTCTTTCTGTACCCTCTTACCTCTTTCTGTGCCTCACTTGCCTCTTTCTTCACCGCTCTGTGGAAAAGTAAATTTTGCCATGTTCTGTGTCCCTACGCTTCATCCATCATATGTTATGTGTGCATGATCAACATGCATATGTTATTCCCCATTCCTGATTAAAGACGCAATTACAGTTGTGTCCACCTCTAGTACGTTAGTTTCCAGTCCTCGTGAATACTACGAATATCAGGCCTATGTAAGTAATGTTGCCACGTTTCTCAGTGTGCACGTTATTCAATTATAAAGTCCCCGTTTCTAGGCCTCAAAAGGGCCCGGACCACAGATTCAGCTCCTGTCTCCTGAAAGCCTCGCTGAGGAGCGATACAGCCCCCACCTGTATCCTCGACCTTTCACTTACTTCCTGCCTAGCAGTGCCCGGTGCAGCCCGGCTCTGCCTCTGAGTCTGCCAAAAGTATGTTATAGTTCCTGCTATCAGTTCAGTCCTCCTCTTCTGCATTCCTAAGCTACTGAACTGCATCAATAGTTTCTGTCATTGTCTAGTCTTCTCGTCTCCATGTTAGAGAAATACTGTATTTAATGGTCATTTTATATTCTTCACGCACTACATGTAGAATAATGCATGGTCCAGTCTTAGAGTCAAGTTAGCTTTTCCCCTCATGACTTCTAGTTCATATCAACATGTTCTCTAAACATTAGATACCAGATAGGATTAGGTACATGTCGCTCCGACCCTCCAGACTCTAGTCTCTGCTCCTAGCACAGAGTTCGTAGCCCCCAGCTTCTCCTAGTAACACGTCATTGCTAGTTTTCGCGCACCATTAGGTTAGAGGTCCCGGCTCCTTAGGTAGCCCCCTCCTATGTTTCCGCCCATTCATGACATATTCTGTTACGTTCGCATCACATATCTATGTACACTCCCAGTTACACCCACTTTTACTGTTATCTTTCGCGACTGTTACACGCCACGCCTTCTACTCCACCCACTGTTACGCCTACTGCAATGTAATGCTATGTGTTCGCGCTATGTATATATGTTCCTGCATTGTTATTGAATGCTAGCGCGCTCATCCCAGACCTAGCCCCAGCAGCTGCTGGGCATCTTTTTCCCCTACTGGGTCCCAGTTGTCCTGCTGGGCCCTGTCATTCTGCTGGGTCATCCTATGCAGGTTGTCCTGATCCTGTCCTTATGCTGTAATAAACCTGCAGAAACTCCTACTACCTCGAATCTTGACTCTTATTTATTGAGCTATCTGTTATTCATTTATTCATCCAAAAATAGGGTATTATTTATTTATTTACCACATAATGGCGCCCGAACAGGGACTTGCCCTTTCCCCACGCGTCGGTGAAGCCACGCCGACCCCCTGACCCCCTGCAGTCGTGACGGAACTCTTCTGGCCAAGTGCAGATATTTCTGCTTCAAGTATCCCTCAGGCCCACGGAGGAGACGGAGGAGGCGGTCCAGCATCCGAACGAGACGGTGGAGGAACGCGGCGAGTCCCGACCAGAGCCCAAGCCGAGAGTCCAAGGTCCGAGGTATCCGGAGGTCCACCCGTAACTGAAGTCCGAAGTCCGAAGTTCGTCGTTGTAGTCCAGTCCCGTCCGAGGCCTTCCGTTCCGTGCTGCCCGGTGAGTACCATTGCTGGGGTAGTGTCTAGACAGGGTCAGTCTAAATTGACTCTGGTCCGTGGGTTGGTGGTACCCAAGCCCGCAAACGAAGTGTTCACCTAGGTGGATGCGGGTCTTGATGTGTTCCTTTATGGGACCGGTATGTTCCGTACTGTTACAGCAGTGCATCCAGTAACTCTAGTCTGTTCCGTTCTCGAGAATTCTGTTCTGTTTCTGTTTTCAGTATTTTTCAGGTAGTATTCTGTTCGAACTGTTATTTATGATGTTGTTTAATGTATTTTCAATGTCGTGGTATGCCTGAATTGATTTCCCAATTGTTATTGTTTTTCGTATATTGTATTGTGTTCCGATTCAAGTTTAGAATGCCGCTCTTTTCCAAGTTACGTCAGTTAAAAACTAGAAAGGGTCTGCTGGAAGCAGCAGTTCCTGTTCCGCCTAGGGACAGTCCAGGTCACTTTATGTATCAGAAACATGGCATAAGCGCCATATTGTATCTAGATTTATGGGTAGAGTATACCAAACAGTTAGAAGAAAAGTATAGATGGCCCGTATCGGGTACATGGGATGCCGAATGTATCATGCGAGTAGAAGAAGTATTATGGAAAAAGAAAGCCAGACAGTCACAGAAAGATGCCATCGAGTTATGGCGTAAGGAAGCGCATAGAAGAACGGAAAAGGAAGTCAGAAAGTCAGAGTTAAGTAGAGAATCCCAAGAACGAGCCCAAGAAAGAGAATTAATCGAGATAGGTGAACAAGTCAAAGTCGAACAGTCAGACAGACAGAGGCATGCCCTTATTAAGGGTATGTATCCTCTTCTTGCCGAGGGCTTGCAAAAAGCGACCCCAGAGGCATCCAGTAATTTGCTGCCACCATTAGTTCCGACCAAGCTACGTCACAAACCGACCGCAGCTGATATTTTTATTTCGTCCTATTTGGACGACACAGTCCCAGAATATGCAAATCCAGTTCGCGCTCCACCTGTCCCTGTAAATCAGGCACTTCCCGCTCTTCCAGGCACCGGAGTACCTGTTACGGTACCCCCGGGTCAGCCAGCCATACAAGTTCAGCCCACGTCACAATTACCGACCCTGCAAGCACGAAGAATGTCAGTCGACGATTCTAGTCTAGGGGCCGCAGGAGGAGGTCCTCCTCAAACCCCGCCGCCACACAAGCGTTTATCAGCACTTGAATTACATGCTCAAGCATCACAGCGTACTCCCAAGAGTAATAAGTCTGTCGCAGAAATCAGGCAAGCCCTTAACGAATGTAGTTATGATCCAGTCCCGGGCGAAAATACTATGGTTTTATATTCCTTGCGTGTAAGAAGGGTGACCGAGTATCTAGTCACCTTGCCGAATATGAAAGAAGATCTAGACAGAATATATCGTTTCATCCGTACAGGGGATGATCCAGAAAGTATTGGCGAGATTATGTCCCAAAGGAAAGCCGAGATTCAGCTCATGATATTAAAGTTCCTGATCAATTGTCTAATAAGAGAACAAGATTACCCGACTAAAGATCCCGCCGACATGAGAATCCTAACAAGGTGGAGTGATAATATAGCCGAGGGTAAGCACAAGACCATTAGTGCTATGGAAAGTATGTACAAGAAAATTCGTAAAGAAATAATAAAGTTACACGAACAGCGTAAAGCAGCACAAGTAAGCGAGAAAGAAAGTGCCTCTGATCCTGAGGAAGAAGACGAGAATCCCGTCAGAATAGCGTATGTAGGAAAATCCAGATTTCCAGATCGCCATTTACGTCCAGAACCCAAGTCTGTTTTTCATCACCCAGCACCAGAACGAGAGCCTTGTTCTCTAGAACAAGTATTTCAAGCTACCGATCACATTCTGAAATCACGAGTCGGTTATAGCAAACTAAGTACTATGTACGAACAAGAACTAGCCCGATCAGCAGTCCGATGGATTACTGATTCTACCACTTTTCCAGACGAAATAGTGGCACAAATGTTTCTGAAACTGCCCCCAGCCGAGCAACGACTGGTGGGTATGTATATGATCCAACACCTCATTACCCTGTATGAGGGTCAACATTCTGATCCAGGTCCGTTACATGATATCCTGAACGAGTTACTCCAGTACAAATGGAAAGGTCTAGGTACCGATTTAATTAGTGTCATTCTAGAACAGCGCCACAAGTATAGAACGTTCCTGAACCCGCATTTTGTTCATGTCTCACCCCCAGAAAGTAAACCATTCTACATAGACAGACAGAATCCGCTACGAGAAGTCCACCCAGTCCAAGGGGCGGGTGGCGACATGCAACGAGTGTTTGTATACACTCCGATATCAAAGATGGAACTCCTCGAGATGAAGAAATTAATTCCCTGTCATGACAAAGATCCAGCAGGGTTCCATAGAGAATTAAAAGACATGCTCCGTATGGGAGAATACACGTACCCCGATATCATTAAAATGTTAAAGGTTCTGCTACCCGCAGGGGTGTATGAAAAGTTAAAGGAAAAAGAATGGGAGGTGGGAGAGAAAAAGATCGATTGGACAGCTCTAGAAGCTGAAGACAAGGCACGAGTACCAGGTACCGGTCTTGGAGATAAATGTAAAGAATTACCAGAATTATTGATTCAAGTTTTACCCAGATTATTGACAACTAGGAAAGAAGACTGGGATGCAATCTCAGCCTGTAAACAGAAACAAGATGAAGACATTAGTGATTTTTATTCTAGATTCGAGAAATGTTTCAGTATTAACAGTGGTCTCAAGACAAGTAGTGAGTCATACCCTCATCTTTTCGTTACCAAATTGGTCGAGAATTCAAGTCCACAGATTAAAAACCGAGTTTTGAAAGTCGAAAGCACCTGGCAAGCAAATAGTCCGTCCCAGATGCTCCAGATGCTCCAGTATCACCAGAATAGAATCAGAGAAGAGCAAGAACACGAAAGAAAACGTATGAAAGACACGAAAATGAAAGTGCTAGTTGCACAATCTATTCCCCAAGACAGTCAGAAGAGGGGTCCGAATCAAGCCAATCATCCTGCAGCTCCCGTTAAAGGGAACTGCAATTATTGTAAACAGCCAGGTCATTTTATAAACGAGTGTGCAGTTCTGAAACATAATATAGCTACTGGTAAGACTAAAGAAAGACCACGTCCGCCTAGACAAGAACAAGTTTCACAGACTCCTCAGTCACAGAATGCACAACAGACAGTTACAGTACCGCAGCCTATTGCTGCAACACAGCACGTTACATCGCAGATGTACCAGTATGCACAGTCCGAGTATCCAGAATACCAGTCATATTCATGAAACAGCCTAGAGAGGGAGGTAGGCTTGCCTCTCATCGAGATACCTGTAGACCAAGAAGGTCCCTATGTTCATAGTCAAGTATTAGGGAAAGACAGAAAATTTCTGATCGATACAGGGGCAAGTAGGACCACAATTAGTCATGCCGAAGTTCCAGGGGCTCCGCTCTCAGGCTCAAGAAATGTTTCCCTTGGATTTTCAGGAAAACCCATCGTTAATGAGATTTCAAAGCCAGTTACTCTAGAAGTAGGTCCATTGTCCCGTACTACTGATCTGTTACTTACTAAGTCATGTCCAGAGAATCTGTTAGGTATTAAGACACTGAAGGAGTTAGGTGCAGTTATTTGCTGTTCCCCAGAGGGAATACGCCTGTTCCTACGTGACTTTAAGGGTCACTATGTATTACGAGATTTTGACTCAAGATTGTCTAATGTTCCGCAGCATTTATGGGCGCAAGGTCCAACTGATGTAGGTTACATGCAAATCACACCCTATCGTGTGACTCTCAAGCCAGGTGTAGTGTTACCCCGAATCAGACAGTACAGATTGCCACCTGAGGCTGTAGCAGCCTTATCCAAAATTATTGACGAGCTCATGGCTCAAGGAGTAGTTGTAGAAACTGACTCCAATGTATGCAATTCTCCGATCATTCCAGTCATGAAACGTACTGATCCGAATGCACCCCCAGTATATCGATTAGTGATTGATTTACGAGAGCTTAATAAATGTATAATTCCTCAGTACCCAGTTGTCCCAGACATTTCTTCCCTGTTAACAGCCATTGATTCCGAAGCCATGTTTTTCACTGTTATTGACCTCAAGAATGCATTTTTTAGTGTTCCAATTCATCCAGACAGCCAGTTTCTTTTCGGATTTTGTTTAAATGGAAGGAGCTATATGTTTACACGCGCTCCTCAAGGTTTCACAGAAAGTCCTAGTATTTACAGTCAAGCACTCAAGAGACAACTAGACAACATTCACATGCCAACTGACACTGCCCTGCTCCAGTATGTCGATGATCTACTGATCACAGCCCGTTCTGAACGTGACTGCGAGCGAGCATCACTTACAGTTCTGTATTTTTTAGCCGAGATGGGGCACAAAGTGTCACCTTCGAAGCTTCAATTCTGTGTCCAGCAAGTGGTATACTTAGGACACTTGCTGTCCAAGAGGGGTAGGCAGTTGACACCCGACCGTATCCAGTTAATAGCGAGTCTTCCCCAGCCCAGAACCCAGAAGGAGGTACGTGCCTTTATCGGCCTTACTTCTTATTGTAGACAATGGATTCCCCAGTATGCATTCCTAGCCAAGCCACTGATACAGTTAACGACACAGGAGGCAGCCGTATCGACTGTCCTCCCTTGGACGTCTGACCATACACTTAGTTTCAACGAGTTAAAGAAAGCCCTATGTCAAGCTCCAGTTCTAGCTACACCGAACTACAGTAAGCCTTTTACACTTTTCGTTACAGAACGCGAAGGTACAGCATTATCTGTTCTCACACAAGATCAAGCAGGTCAATACAAGCCCTGTGCTTATTTTTCGAGCACATTAGATCCAGTCGCCCAGGCGTTACCTGCGTGCCTGAAGTCAGTTGCAGCCACAGCACTAGCTATCAGACAAAGTGATTCCATAGTTTTAGGACATTTCCTGACAGTACAAGTACCACATTCAGTAGAAGTTCTTTTAAACCGAACACAGACTCAGCACTTGACAATTGCACGTTTAACAGGTTATGAATTGACACTGTTCCAGCCACACATAGAAATTAGACGCTGCAACGTTCTGAATCCTGCTACATTGTTACCATCAGTTAGTTCAAATCCAGACACACATGATTGTGTGGAAGTAGTTAACATTACGACAAAGCCAAGACAAGATCTGACAGACATTCCGTTACTAGATCCTGACCTGACACTTTATGTGGATGGTTCATGTATGAGAACTAGTACAGGAGAACTAGTCGCCGCGTATGCAGTGACTACTGACACTGAGGTTATTGAAACACACCGTATTGATACCCTGTCCGCTCAAGCAGCAGAGCTAGTTGCTCTGACACAAGCCTGTATACACGCCAAGAACCTGAAGGTTAATGTTTACACAGATTCACGTTACTCATTCGGAGTTGTACACGACTTCGGAGTGCTCTGGCAGGAAAGAGGTTTTATGACTTCTCATGGAACCAAGATTCAGCATGGTCTCCTTATTCAAGCCCTGTTAGATGCCATACATTTACCGACATCTATTGCTATCATGAAATGCAAAGCACATACGAAAGTTACTGACATTATTTCCCAAGGTAATGATTTAGCAGACCGCACAGCCAAGCTTACAGCACAGACTCCAGACATTCCAGTAAACAAGACACATACTCCAGATCTGATTACATGCATGACAGTTAAGGACCCTACACAAGATGTCATAGATATCCAGTCACATGCTACTCCCGATGAAATCAAGAAATGGTCTGTACAAGGAGGGGTCCAGACAGATCAAGGATGGTTAACGAAGGGTAGAGCCACATGGTTTCTCCCCGATTCTATGGTTCAAGTTATTATCAATACCGCACATAGTCCAGCACATTTAGGAGAAAAAGCTATGTTAGACAGTATCCAGAACATTTGGTTCAACAAGCATTTACGAGCTGCAGCCAAGCAGAAAGTCCGTACCTGTATGATATGTTGTCAGTTTAATCCAGGTAAAAGTGTCCCGGTGGAACAAGGTGGTTTCCAGCCCCCTGACCACCCTTTTGAGGTCCTCCAGATGGATTATATTCAGATGGAGCGATGTCGAGGTTTCAAGTATGTCCTTGTAGTAGTATGCGCTTTGTCCAGGTGGACGGAAGCATATCCAGTCCCAGATTACACAGCTGCGACCACTGCCAAGCAGTTGGTTCGTGAATTTTTCCCTAGATACGGACTCCCTAGAGTCGTATATTCTGATAACGGTCAGCCATTTTCATCCGAACTCATGAGACACGTTTCCCTGTTGTTAGGGTACCAGTGGAAATTTCATTGTGTACGCCATCCAGAAGCAGCTGGACTAGTAGAAAGACATAATCAGACTCTGAAAATCCGTATAGCAAAAATCTGTAAAGACAAAGGTGTGGACTGGTTAGTAGCTTTGCCAGTCGCTCTGTTTTACATGCGTATGGTCGCACATTCCAGATCAGGTCTGTCCCCGTATGAGGTCGTATTCGGCCGCCCCCCTAACATGTGGGGTACTCCTAGACCCCGAAGTATTACCGATGTTTCATGTAATATGCTGACAGATTACCTAGCTTCCTTGATGTCTGCCCTCAACTCATGTCGTTCACAGGTTGCCGCCGCATTTCCAGACAATACCGAGGTGGCACCGCACGAGATCGTTCCAGGATCGTTGGTGATGATCCGTAACTTTGACAGATCAAGTCCGCTGGAACCACGTTGGAAAGAGCCACGTCAAGTCCTCTTGACCACCCGAACTGCCGTCAAGTTAGAAGGCAGGAAAGGGTGGGTCCACCTTTCTCACGTAAAACTTTTCAAAGGACCAAAACAAATCTTCAAAGACATTGCCAAGAACATTTCCCAGGATTCGAAGGATTGCCAGAACATTGTTTTAAAGGACTGTCCCGCACCAGACTTTGTTACAACCCCTCCCTTGTTAGAGAAAACTCCGCAACAGGAGTATAAGTTAAAGCTCAGGTCTAATAAGTCAGCCAGTTTGATTGTATAAGTCCTCCCCTAGGTGAAACGGTTAGACTGTTTCTGACATGTATAAAATAGACCCCCATAGTGAGAGAGTCAGTCGCAGTTCACTTCATTGCATCGTTTTTCTGAGTTTCATATTATTTCTCAGCCTAATGATTTCCTGCACCAGCTACGCATTTTTTCTGTATTTACCAGTTCCTCATGTAAATATGTCTGCTAATGCTACAGTAGAGCACACGTTTAGTGATCTGCCTCCTCACGAATATGCATACCGCCTTGCAATGCGTAATAACACATTCATCCGTATGTTACATTATTCACACCAGACCAGCAATGCCACTAATTGTTGGGTGTGTGGTCGACTCCCCCCTTTCCAGACATCGAAGGGAGTTCTGCCACTCTTTCCTTATCCATTCTCACACAATGGTTCGTGTGGAGCATGGTCCACGTTAACGTCATCCTCAACAGATATGTCTTTTCTTAACAGTACATGTTTTCCAGACAAGCAAGGTTTTCCCCACAGAACAGGTTTAGATTTAGAAAATGAGGTATATAATTTAGGAAATTATTCGTCGAATTTCATGGTCCTGAATGTTCAGTCTGATACTACTCCAGACTCACCTGCTATTTCAGTACTACCAGTTAAAGGCGAATTATGTGTCCGTAGTTATGGTTCTGTACATATAGGTCATAGTGAATGTACTACTGTTATCCAGTATAGTGACAGTAGGAAATCTATTTTTAAAGCTTCACGTCATTCTTATTTTGTTTGTGGTCAAACTGCATATGTCCGTCTGCCCCTCGATTGGGAGGGAACCTGTTACATTGCCTTCCTACTGCCACCTGTTTTCCTAGCCCCACCTGATTATCATAGGAATTCTTTCTTAGTACACACTAGACCTAGAAGGGAGTCCCCAATTGTCGATCAAACTGAAACTACTCTAGAACAGTATACAGATTTCAATAAAGGTTTCTTCTTCTTCATAGGACCTGTCCAGAATAGTAAACTGATCCGTAGGTTAACAAGAACCCTTGAAGCTGTAGTAAATGAGACTGCCTCTGCTCTAGGTAACCTAACCGAAGAACAATCTGCTATGAGATTTGTCGTTTTGCAAAATCGTCTCGTCCTTGACGTCATACTGGCCGATAGGGGCGGGGCCTGTAGAATTCTCGGATCCAGTTGTTGCATTTTCATTCCAAATAACGCGCCGTCTGTTTATTCAGCTATAACCAGACTCCATAAAATTGCCCATCTGTTACACCAAGATCCAGGCACCTGGACATGGTCCGGTTGGTTCTGGAATGTAATTTCCGCATGGGGATGGAAAGTCCTGTCCTTTTTAAGTATTGCAGTAGCGATCATATTTAGCTGCTGCCTCTGTATACAATGTGGCCCTGCGATTTGCAGCATGTGTGCTACCTCTTGTATTCCTAGTCCCAAGCCCCGTTCTAAATCCCGTTCCAAGACAATTCGAGACGAGCAAATGGTACTGTATGAAATGATAGACGGTATCATGAATATTGATGTTTCCTGATGTAAACGTAGTGACAAGGAGGGAATGTGGAAAAGTAAATTTTGCCATGTTCTGTGTCCCTACGCTTCATCCATCATATGTTATGTGTGCATGATCAACATGCATATGTTATTCCCCATTCCTGATTAAAGACGCAATTACAGTTGTGTCCACCTCTAGTACGTTAGTTTCCAGTCCTCGTGAATACTACGAATATCAGGCCTATGTAAGTAATGTTGCCACGTTTCTCAGTGTGCACGTTATTCAATTATAAAGTCCCCGTTTCTAGGCCTCAAAAGGGCCCGGACCACAGATTCAGCTCCTGTCTCCTGAAAGCCTCGCTGAGGAGCGATACAGCCCCCACCTGTATCCTCGACCTTTCACTTACTTCCTGCCTAGCAGTGCCCGGTGCAGCCCGGCTCTGCCTCTGAGTCTGCCAAAAGTATGTTATAGTTCCTGCTATCAGTTCAGTCCTCCTCTTCTGCATTCCTAAGCTACTGAACTGCATCAATAGTTTCTGTCATTGTCTAGTCTTCTCGTCTCCATGTTAGAGAAATACTGTATTTAATGGTCATTTTATATTCTTCACGCACTACATGTAGAATAATGCATGGTCCAGTCTTAGAGTCAAGTTAGCTTTTCCCCTCATGACTTCTAGTTCATATCAACATGTTCCCTAAACATTAGATACCAGATAGGATTAGGTACATGTCGCTCCGACCCTCCAGACTCTAGTCTCTGCTCCTAGCACAGAGTTCGTAGCCCCCAGCTTCTCCTAGTAACACGTCATTGCTAGTTTTCGCGCACCATTAGGTTAGAGGTCCCGGCTCCTTAGGTAGCCCCCTCCTATGTTTCCGCCCATTCATGACATATTCTGTTACGTTCGCATCACATATCTATGTACACTCCCAGTTACACCCACTTTTACTGTTATCTTTCGCGACTGTTACACGTCACGCCTTCTACTCCACCCACTGTTACGCCTACTGCAATGTAATGCTATGTGTTCGCGCTATGTATATATGTTCCTGCATTGTTATTGAATGCTAGCGCGCTCATCCCAGACCTAGCCCCAGCAGCTGCTGGGCATCTTTTTCCCCTACTGGGTCCCAGTTGTCCTGCTGGGCCCTGTCATTCTGCTGGGTCATCCTATGCAGGTTGTCCTGATCCTGTCCTTATGCTGTAATAAACCTGCAGAAACTCCTACTACCTCGAATCTTGACTCTTATTTATTGAGCTATCTGTTATTCATTTATTCATCCAAAAATAGGGTATTATTTATTTATTTACCACAGCTCTTTCCTCTGTCTGCACCTGCCTTGCCACTTTCTGCATCTCACTTGCCTCTTTCTGCACTTCTCTTCCTTTTTTCTGCACCTTTCCTGTTACTTTCTGTAACTCTTGTGTGTTTTATCACTTCTCTTCCTTCTTTCTGCACCTCTGTTGCTTCTTTCAGCACTTCTCTTGCCTCTTTATGCACTTTTTTGCCTGTTTCTGCAGCTCTTTTGTCTCTATCATCACTTCTCTTGATTCTTTCTGCACATCTGTTGCTTCTTTCTGCATCCCTCTTGCCTCTTTCTACACCTCTCTTGCCTCTCTCCGCACCCCTGTTCCCTCTTTCTGTACCTCTTTTGCCTGTTTCTGTACCTCTCTTGCCTCTTTCTGCACCTCTCTTTCTTCTTTCTGCACCTCTGTTGGTTCTTTCTGCACTTCTCTTGCCTCTTTCTGTATCCCTCTTACCTCTTTCTGCTCCTCTGGGGGTTCTTTATGCACTTCTCTTGCTTCTTTCTTCACCTTAATTGCTTTTTTCAGCACACGTATTGCCTGTTTCTGCACCCCTGTTTGCTCTTTATGCACCTCTCTTGCCTCTTTCTGGACCCCTATTCCCTCTTTCTGCAGTTTGATTGCCTCTTTATGCACCTCTGTTGTTTCTTTCTGCACTTCTGTTGGTTCTTTTTGCACTCCTCTTGTTTCTTTTGGTACCTCTCGCATATTTCTGCAAATTTCTGTACTTCTCTTCCATCTTTATGCACACTTTTTGCCTCTTTCTACACCTCACTTTCCTCTTTCTGTACCTCTCTTTCCTCTTTCTGCAACTGTCTTGCCTCCTTCTGCACCTCACTTGCCTCTTTCTGTACTTCTCTTGCCTCTATTTGCAACTCTCGTGCCTCCTTCTGCATCTCTATTGCCTCTTTCTGCACTTCTCTTCCTTTTTCTGTACCTTTCTTGTTCCTTTCTGCAACTCTCTTATCTGTTTCAGCACTTCTCTTGCTTCTTTTTGCACCTCTGTTGCTTCTTTCAGCACTTCTCCTGCCTCTATCTGCACTTCTTTTGCCTGGTTCTCTTTCATATTTATGTACCTCTTTTGCTCCTTTCTGCACCCCTCTTACCTCTTTCTGTACCCCCCTTCTGTCTCTCTGTACCTCTCTTGCCTCTTTCTGCACCCCTGTTCCCTTTTTGGAACCTCTCCAGCCTGTTTCCACACATCTCATGACTCTTTCTTCACTTCACTTGCCTCTTTCTGCACCTCTGTTGCTTCTTTCTGCACTTCTCTTGCTTCTCCCTGTACCTGTCTTGCTTCTTTCTGCACCCTTTTTGCCTCTTTCTGTACCCCTGTTCCCTCTTTCTGCTTCATCTCTTTCTTCTTTCTCCACTTCCCTAACCTCTTTCTGCACCTCTCCTGCCTGTTTCTGTATCTCTCTTGCCTCTTTCTGCACCTCTCCTGCCTCTTTCTGCACATCTATTATTTCTTTCTACACCTCCCGTGCCTTTTCCTGCACCCCTCTTGTCTCTTTCTACACCGCTGGTGAGTCTTTCTACACTTCTCTTGCTTTTTTCCACACCTCTCTTGATTTTTTCTGCACCCCGTTTGTCTCTTTCTGCACCCCTCTTCCCTCTTTCTGTACCTCTCTTGCCTGTTTCTGCACCCTTGTTTACTCTATCTACACCACTCTTGCCTCTTTTTGCAGACCTTTTCCTTCTTTTTGCAGTTCTCTTGCCTCTTCCTGCACCTCTGTTGCTTCTTTCTGCACTTCTGTTGTTTTTTTCTGCACTCCTCCTGCTTCTTTTGGCACCTCTCTTGCAAATTTCTGCACGCCTCTTGCCTCTTTCTTCACCCTTCTTCCCTATTGCTGTACCTCTTTTACCTCTGTCTACAACCCTGTTCCATCTTCCTGTACCTTGTTTGCTTGTTTGTGCAACTTTTCCCCTCTTTCTGCAGTTCTCCTGCCTCCTTTGCACCTCTACTGCTTCCTTTTATGCACCTATGTTGTTTCTTTCTGCACTTCTGTTGGTTCTTTTTGCAATCCTCTTGCTTCTTTTGGTACCTCTCGCATATTTCTGCAAATTTCTGTACTTCTCTTCCCTCTTTATGCACACCTTTTGACTCTTTCTACACCTCACTTTCCTCTTTCTGTACCTCTCTTTCCTCTTTTTGCAACTCTCTTGCCTCCTTCTGCACCTCACTTGCCTCTTTCTGTACCTCTCTTGCCTCTATCTGCAACTCTCGTGCCTCATTCTGCATCTCTATTATTCTTTCTGCACTTCTCTTCCTTTTTCTGTACCTTTCTTGTTCCTTTCTGCAACTCTCTTATCTGTTTCAGCACTTCTCTTGCTTTTTTTTGCACCTCTGTTGCTGCTTTCAGCACTTCTCCTGCCTCTATCTGCACTTCTTTTGCCTGTTTCTCTTTCATATTTATGTACCTCTTTTGCTCCTTTCTGCACCCATCTTACCTCTTTCTGTACCCCCTTCTGTCTCTCTGTACCTCTCTTGCCTCTTTCTGCACCCCTCTTCCCTCTTTCTGTACCCCTTTTGCTTGTTTCTGCACCTTTGTTCACTCTATCTACACCATTATTGCCTCTGTTTGCAGACCTTTTCCTTCTTTTTGCAGTTCTCTTGCCTCTTCCTGCACCTCTGTTGCTTCTTTCTGCACTTCTGTTGTTTTTTTCTGCACTCCTCCAGCTTCTTTTGGCACCTCTCTTGCAAATTTCTGCACGCCTCTTGCCTCTTTCTTCACCCTTCTTCCCTATTTCTGTACCTCTGTCTACAACCCTGTTCCATCTTCCTGTACCTTGTTTGCTTGTTTGTGCATCTTGTTTCCCTCTTTCTGCAGTTCTCCTGCCTCCTTTTGCACCTCTATTGCTTCCTTATGCCCTTATCTTCTCTTTCTGCACCCCTCTTGCAGCACCCATTTTGCTTTTTTCTGCAATTCTCTTCCCTCTTTCTGCACCTCTGTTGCCTCTTTCTGTACTTCTCCCGCCTTTTTCTACACCACTCCTGCCTTTTTCTGCAGATTTCTTGCCTCTTTCTCCACTTCTCTTGCCTCTTTCTGCATATGTGTTGCTCTTTGCTGCACCCCTGTTTCTTCTTTTGCACCGCTCCTGTCAGTTTCTGTACCTGTTTTGCCTCTTTCTGTACTTGTCTTGCCTCTTTCTGCATCTCTGGTGCTTCTTTCTGCACCTCTTTTGCCTCTTGCTTTACACTTGTTCCCTCATTCTGTACACCTGTTCCCTCTTTCTGCACATCTCTTCCATCTTTCTGTACTTCTCTTCCCTGTTTCTGTACCTCTCTTGCCTGTTTCTGGACCTCTCTTGCCTCTTTCTGCACTTCTCTTGCCTCTTTCTGCACCTCTGCTGCTTCCATCTACACTTCTCTTGCTTCTTTCGGCATATGTCTTGCTTCTTTGTGCACCCATTTTGCCTCTTTCTGTATCCCTGTTCTGTCTTTCTGCATGTCTCTTCCTTCCTTCTGCACTTCCCTTCCCTGTTTCTGCACCTCTCTTGCATGTTTCTGTACCTCTCTTGCCTCTTCCTGCACCTTTCTTGCCTCTTTCTGCACCTGTTGGTTCTTTCTTCACTTCTCTTGCCTCTTTCTGCACCCCTCTTGCCTATTTCTGTACCTCTGGTGATTTCTTCTGCATTTCTCTTGCTTCTTTCTAGACCTCTCTTGAATTTTTGCCTGCACCCCACTTGCCTCTTTCTGTACCCCTCTCTCCTCTTTCTGTACCCCTCTTGCCTCTTTCTGTACTTCTCTTGCTTCTTTCTACACCTCTCTTGCTTTTTCTGTACCCCTCTTGCCTCTTTCTGAAATCCTTTTCCCTCTTTATACATCTGTCTTGCCTGTTTCTGCACACTTGTTCCCTCTTTCTGCACCTCTCTTGCCTCTTTCTGCATGCCTGTTTCCCCCTTTCTGCAGTTCTATTTCCTCTTTCTGCACCTCTGTTGCTTCTTCCTGCAATTATGTTGGTTCTTTCTGCACTCCTCTTGCTTCTTTTGGCACCTCTCTTGCAAATTTCTGTATCTCTCTTACCTCTGTCTACACCCCTGTTCAATCTTTCTTCACCTTGTTTGCTTGTTTGTGCAACTTTCTTATCCCTCTTTCTGCAGTTCTCCTGCCTCCTTTTACATTTTTGTTGGTTCCTTTTGCACTTATCTTACCTCTTTCTGCACCCCTCTTGCTGCACCCATTTAGCTGCTTTCTGCACTTCACGTGCCTCTTCTGCACCCTCTTTCCTCTTTCTACACCACTCATCCTCTTTCTGCACCTTTCTTGCCTTTTTCTGCACTTCTCTTGCCTCTTTATGTGCCTCACTTGCCTCTTTCTGCACCCCTGTTGCTTCTTTTTGCATCCCTCTTGCCTCTTTTTGTATCCCTGTTCCCTTATTCTGTACCCTTGCTCCCTCTTTCTGTAGGTCTCTTGCCTCTTTCTGCACTTCTCTCCCCTCTTTCTGTACTCCTCTTGCCTCTTTCTGTGCCTCACTCTGCAACTACTACTCTTTGTTTCTGAAACTCTTTTGTCTCATTAATCACTTCTCTTGCTTCCTTCTGTACCCCTGTTGCTTCTTTCTTTACCCCTCTTGCCTCTTTCTGCACCCATCTTCCGTCTTTCTGTACCCCTCTTGCCTCTTTCTGCATACCTGTTCCCTCTTTCTGTAGTTCTCTTGCCTCTTTCTGCACCTCTGTTGCTTCATTCTGTACTTCTCTTGCTTCTTTCTGCACCTGTCTTGCTTCTTTTTGCATGCCTTGTGCCTCTTTTGGTACCCCTGTTCCCTCTTTCTGCATGTCTCTTCCTTCTTTCTGCACTTCCTTGCCCTGTTTTGGCACCTCTCTTGCCTGTTTCTGCACCTCTCTTGCTTCTTTCTGCACCTCTCTTGCTTCTTTCTGCACTTCTGCTGGTTCTTTATGCACTACTGTTGCTTCTTTTGGCACCTCTCTTGTAAATTCATGCACCCTTTCTGCACCCCATGTCCCTATTTCTGCACCTCTCTTGCCTCTGTCTACACCCCTGTTACATCTTTCTATACCATCTTTGCTTGTTTGTGCAACTTTCTTCCCTCTTTCTGCAGTCTCCTGCCTCCTTTCTCACCTCTGAACTTCCTTTTGCACTTATCTTGCCTCTTTCTGCACCTCTCTTTGTGGTAAATAAATAATTAATTACCGGATCTATTTTTGACTGGATACAATATAAACAGATAGCTCAATAAATAAGAGTCAAGATTCGAGGTAGCTGGAGTTTTGCAGGTTTTAATATAGCATAAAGGACAGGAACAGGACAACCTGCACGGGAATAGGATGGCAGCTGCCGGGGGCAGGATCTGGGAGCATAAGGGATAACTTTTAATAACAGTGCACAATATTTATAGTTAAACAAAATACATTACATGCAATACAGTAGGCGTAGCAGTAGGCGGGGTTTCGTAACAGTCGCGAAAGATAAGGCATAAAGTGGGTGTAACAAGAGGCGTGTACATAGACATGTGATGTGAACGTAACAGAATATGTCATAAACGGGGCGGAAACATGGAGGGGGCTACCTGAGGAGCTGGGACCTTTAACCTAGTGGTGCGCGCAAACTGGCAATGACGTGTTACTAGGAGAAACTGGGGGCTATGACTTCTGCACTAGAAGAGGAGACGAAAGTCTGGAGTGTCAGAGCGACATGTACCTAAAGCCTATCTAGTATCTGGTGTTTAGAGAACATGTTGATAGAATCCAAAAGTTATCAGGGTAAAGGCTAACAGACTCTAAGACTGGTGCATGCATTATTCTACATGTAGTGCGGGTGCGAGGAATATTCTATGAATATAATACAGTATTTCTCTTACATGGAGACATAAAGGCTAGACCATGACAGAAACTATTGATGCGATTCAGTAGCTTAGGAATGCAGAGAAGGAGGGCTGGACTGATTACTAGAAACATAACATACTCTTGGCAGACTGGGAGGCAGAGCCAGGCCGAGCCGGGCACTGTGAGGCATGAAGTAAGTGAAGGGTCAGGGATGCAGGTGGGGGCTGTATCGCTCCTCGGAGAGAGTTCAGGAGACAGGAGCTGAATCTGGTGTCCGGGCCCTTTTGAGGCCTAGAAACGGGGACTTTATTCTGAATTAACGTGCACACTGTGAAACGTGGCAACATAGGTTTACATAGGCCTAATACTCGTAGCTTTCACGAGAACTGGAAACTGGCATACTAGAGTTGGACACAACTGTAATTGCGTCTTTAATCGATCATAAGGGAATACATATGCATATTGATCATGCACATATAACATAAGATGGGGAACACGTAGGGACACAGAACATGGCAAAATTTACTTTTCCACATTCCCTCCTTGTCACTACGTTTCCATCAGGAAACATCAATATTCATGATACCATCTATCATTTCATATATCATCATTTGCTCGTCTCGAATTGTCTTGGAACAGGATTTAGGACTAGGACGAGGAATACAGGATGTAGCACAAATGCCGCAAATCGCAGGGCCACATTGTAAACAGAGGCAGCAACTGAAAATGATCATTACTGCTATACCTAGGAATGACAATACTTTCCATCCCCAGGCAGAAATTATACTCCAGAGCCAACCGGACCATGTCCAGGTGCCTGGATTCTGGTGTAACTGATGGGCAATTTTATGAAGTCTGGTTATAGCTGAATAAACAGACGGCGCGTTATTAGGAATGAAAATGCAGCAACTAGATCCGATGACTCTACATGCTCCTCCTCTATCGGCCAGTATGACGTCAAGAACGAGACGATTTTGGAGCACGACAAATCTCATAGCAGATTGCTCTTCGGTTAAGTTACCTAGAGCAGAAGTAGTCTCATTCACTACTGCTTCAAGGGTTCTGGTTAACCTACGTATTAGCTTACTATTCTGGACAGGTCCTATAAAAAAGAAGAAACCTTTATTAAAGTCTTGATACTGTTCTAGAGTAGTTTCAGTTTGATCGACAATTGGGGACTCGATCTCCCTTCTATGTCTAATGTGTACTAGATGTGTGTTTCTGTGATAATCAGATGGGGCTAGAAAAACTGGTGGCAGTAGGAAGGCAATGTAACATGTTCCATCCCAATCGAGGGGCAGACGAACATATGCGGTCTGACCACAAACAAAATAAGAATGACGTGAGGCTTTAAAAATAGATTTCCCACTGTCACTATACTCGACAGTAGTAGTACAATCACTATGTCCTACATGTGCGGAACCATTCTTTCTGACACATAATTCGCCTTTGACTGGTAGTACTGAAATAGCAGGTAAATCTGGAGTAGTATCGGACTGAACATTCAGGACCATGAAATTCGAAGAATAATTACCCAAATCATATACTTCATTTTCTAGATCTAACCCTGTTCTATGGGTGAGACCTTGCTTGTCTGGGAAACATGTACTATTCAGAAGGGACATATCAGTTGTGGATGACGTTAACGTGGACCATGCTCCACACGAACCATTATGTGAAAACGGATAAGGAAAGAGTGGCAGAACTCCCTTCGGTGTCTGGAAAGGGGGGAGTCGACCACACACCCAACAATTTGTGGCATTGCTGGTCTGGTGTGAATAGTGTAACATTCTAATAAACGTGTTATTACGCATAGCAAGACGATAGGATAGCTCGTGAGGAGGCAGATCACTAAATGTGTGCTCTACTGTAGCATTAGAAGACTTATTTACATGAGAAATTGGAAAACATAAATATAATGCATAACTTGTGCAGGTAACCATCAAACTCAAAAACATAAGGAAACATAGAACAACGATACATTTGATAGAGTTTTGACTAACTCTCTCACTATGGGGGTCTATCTCATACATGTCAGAAACCTGTCTAACCGTTTCACCCGAGGGGGACTTAGACAATTAAACTGGCTGACTTATTTTACTAGACCTGAGTTTCTTTTTATACTCCTGCTGCGGAGTTTCCTCTAACAGGGGAGGCTTGGATTCAGAGTCACTTTTTAGGCAGTCCTTAGAAATGGAACAGTCCTTTAAAAATGTTTTTTCACGAACTCCATGGAATTTCTTGACGTGGGACAGGTGCACCCACCCCTTGCGGCCTTCCAACTTCACGGCCGTGCGGGTGGTCAGAAGGACAAGTCGTGGCTCTTTCCAACGAGGTTCCAGCGGACTTGAACGATCAAAGTTCCTTACAAGGACTAGGTCGCCTGGAATGACCTCATGCGGTTTCACTTCGGTATTGTCTGGAAATGCAGCGGCAACCTGTGAACGACAAGAGTGTAGGGCAGACATCAAGGAAGCTAGGTAATCTGTCAGTATATTACTGGAAACATCTGTAATACTGCGGGGTCTAGGTGTACCCCACATATTTGGGGGGCGGCCGAATACGACCTCATAAGGGGACAGACCTGATCTGGAATGTGCGATAATGCGCATATAAAATAAAGCGACTGGCAGAGCTACTAGCCAGTCTACACCTTTCTCTTTACAAACTTTGGCAATTCGGATCTTTAATGTCTGGTTATGTCTCTCTACGAGACCGGCTGCTTCAGGATGGCGTACACAATGAAACTTCCACTGGTACGCTAACAGAAGGGAAACATGTTTCATTAACTCAGATGAGAATGGCTGGCCGTTATCAGAATACACGACCCTAGGGAGTCCATAGCGGGGAAAGAATTCACGAACCAACTGCTTGGCAGTGGTCGCGGCTGTGTAATCTGGAACTGGATATGCTTCTGTCCATCTGGACAAAGCGCATACAACTACGAGGACATACTTGAAACCTCGACATCGCTCCATCTGAATATAATCCATCTGGAGGACTTCAAAAGGGTGGTCAGGAGGTTGGAATCCCCCTTGTTCCACCGGGACACTTTTACCTGGATTGAACTGGCAACATATCATACAGGTACGGACTTTCTGCTTGGCTGCAGCTCATAAATGCTTGTTAAACCAAATGTTCTGGATACTGTCTAACATGGCTTTTTCTCCTAAATGTGCAGGACTATGTGCGGTATTGATAATGACTTGAACCATAGAGTCGGGGAGAAACCATGTGGCTTTTCCCTTCGTCAACCATCCCTGATCTGTCTGGACCCCTCCTTGTTCGGACCATTTCTTGATTTCTTCGGAAGTAGCATGTAACTGTATGTCTATGACGTCTTGTGTAGGGTCCTTAACTGTCATACAAGTAGTCGGATCTGGAGGGTGTGTCAGTGTCGTGTTAACTGGAATGTCTGGAGTCTGAGCTGTAAGCTTGGCTGTTCGATCTGCTAGATCGTTACCTTGGGAAATGATGTCAGTGACTTTCGTATGTGCTTTGCACTTCATGATAGCGATAGCTGTCGGTAAATGTATTGCATCTAACAGAGCTTGAATGAGAAGACCATGCTGAATCTTGGTTCCATGAGAAGTCATAAAACCTCTTTCTTGCCAGAGCACTCCAAAGTCGTGTACGACTCCGAATGCATAACGTGAATCTGTGTATATGTTTACTTTCAGGTTCTTGGCACGTATGCAGGCTTGGGTCAGAGCGACTAGCTCTGCTGCTTGAGCGGACAGGGTGTCAATACGGTGTGTCTCTATAACTTCAGTCTCAGTAGTCACTGCATACGCGGCTACTAGTTCTCCTGTACTTTTTCTCATACATGAACCATCCACATAAAGTGTCAGGTCGGGATCAGGTAATGGAATATCTGTCAAGTCTTGTCTTGGCTTTGTCATGGTGTTAACAACTTCCACACAGTCATGTGTGGCAGGATTTGAAGTAACTGACGGTAACAGTGTAGCAGGGTTCAGAACGTTGCAGCGTCTGATTTCTATGTGTGGCTGGAACAGTGTCAATTCATAACCTGTTAAACGTGCGATTGTCAAGTGCTGAGTCTGTGTTCGGTTTAAAAGAACTTCCACGGAGTGTGGATCTTGTACTGTCAGGGAGTGTCCTAATACTATGGAATCACTTTGTCTGATAGCTAGAGCTGTGGCTGCAACTGACTTGAGGCACGCAGGGAGAGCCTGGGCTACTGGATCTAATGTGCTCGAAAAATAAGCACAAGGCTTGTACTGTCCGGCTTGATCTTGGGTGAGAACAGATAATGCTGTACCATCACGTTCTGTGACAAAAAGTGTAAAAGGCTTACTGTAGTTCGGTGTAGCTAGAACAGGTGCTTGGCATAAGGCTTTCTTTAATTCATTGAAAACAAGTGTATGTTCGGATGTCCAAGGGAGGACAGTCGATACGGCTGCCTCCTGTGTCGTTAACTGTATCAGTGGCTTGGCTAGAAATGCATACTGAGGAATCCATTGTCTGCAGTAAGAAGTGAGGCCAATAAAAGCTCGTACCTCCTTCTGTGTCTTGGGCTGTGGAAGACTCGCTATTAACTGGATACGGTCTGGTGTCAACTGCCTACCCCACTTGGACAGTAAGTGGCCTAAGTAGATCACTTGCTGGACACAGAATTGAAGCTTCGAAGGGGACACCTTGTGCCCCATCTCGGCTAGAAAATACAGGACTGTAAGTGACGCTCGCTCGCAGTCACGTTCAGAACGGGCGGTGATCAATAGATCATCGACATACTGGAGCAGGGCAGTGTCAGTTGGCATGTGAATATTGTCTAGTTGTCTCTTGAGTGCTTGACTGTAAATACTAGGACTTTCTGTGAAACCTTGAGGAGCTCGTGTGAATTTATAGCTCCTTCCATTTAAACAGAATCCGAAAAGGTACTGGCTGTCTGGATGAATGGGGACACTGAAAAATGCATTCTTGAGGTCAATGACAGTAAAGAACGTGGCTTCAGAATCAATGGCTGTCAATGGGGAAGAAATATCTGGGACTACTGGGTACTGGGGAATGATACATGTATTAAGTTCTCGAAGGTCAATCACTAATCGATATACTGGAGGTGCATTTGGATCAGTACGTTTCATGACTGGAATGATAGGAGAATTACATACATTGGAGTCAGTTTCTACAACCACTCCTTGAACAATAAGCTCGTCAATAATTTTGGATAAGGCTGCTACAGCCTCAGGTGGCAATCTGTACTGTCGGATTCGTGGCAAAACTATACCTGGCTTGAGAGTCACACGGTGGGGTGTGATGTGCATACAACCAACATCAGTTGGACCTTGTGCCCATAGATGCTGCGGGACATTCAGTAATCTTGGATCAAAATCACGTAATACATAGTGACCTTTAAAGTCGCGTAAAAACAGACGTACTCCTTCTGGGGAGCAACATATAATTGCACCTAATTCTTTTAATGTCTTGATGCCTAACACATTTTCTGGACATGATTTAGTAAGTAACAAATCAGTAGTTCGGGACAATGGACCAACTTCTAGAGTAACTGGTTTTGAAATTTCGTTAATAATAGGCTTTCCTGAAAATCCAAGGGAAACATTTCTAGAGCCTGAGAGCGGAGCCCCTGGAACCTCGTCATGACTGATTGTAGTCCTACTTGCCCCTGTATCAATCAGAAACTTTCTGTCTTTCCCTAATACTTGACTGTGTACATAGGGACCCTCTTGATCTACAGGTATCTCGATGAGAGGCAAGCCTACCTCCCTCTCTAGGCTATTTCATGAATACTGTTGATAATCTGGATACTCTGCCTGGGCATACTGGTACATCTGCTGTGTAACATGCTGTGTTGCAGCTATAGGCTGCGGTACTGTAACTGTCTGTTGTGCATTCTGTGGTGACTGAGAAGTCTGTGAAACTTGTTCTTGTCTAGGCGGACGTGGTCTTTCTTTAGTCTTACCAGTAGCTATGTTGTGTTTCAGAACTGCACACTCGTTTATAAAATGACCTGGCTGTTTACAATAATTGCAGGTCCCTTTAACGGGAGCTGCAGGATGACTGGCTTGATTCGGACCCCTCTTCTGACTGTCTTGAGGAACAGATTGTGCAACTAATACTTTCATTTTCGTGTCTTTCATACGTTTCCTTTCATGTTCTTGCTCTTCCCTGATTCTATTCTGGTGATACTGGAGCATCTGAAGCATTTGCGACGGAGTATTAGCTTGCCAGGTACTTTCGACTTTCAAAACTCGATTTTTAACTTGTGGACTTGAATTCTCGACTAGTTTAGTAACAAAAAGATGAGGGTATGACTCGCTACTTGTTTTCAAACCACTGTTAATAATAAAACATTTCTCAAATCTAGAATAAAAATCACTAGTGTCTTCATCCTGTTTCTGTTTACAGGCTGAGATTGCATCCCAGTCTTCCTTTTTCGTGGCTAGTAATCTTGGCAAGACCTGTATTAACAGTTCAGGCAATTCTTTACATTTGTCCCCAAGACCGGTACCTGGTACTCGTATTTTATCTTCAGCTTATAGAGCTGTCCAATCTATCTTTTTCTCTCCCACCTCCCATTCTTTTTCCTTGAGTTTTTCATATACCCCGGCGGGCAACAGGACCTTTAGCATTTTAATGATATCTGGATACGTGTATTCTCCCATACGGAGCATGTCTTTTAATTCACGGTGGAACCCTGCTGGATCTTTGTCGTGACAGGGAATTAATTTCTTCATCTCTAAGAGTTCCATCTTTGTGATAGGGGTGTAAACAAATACTCGTTGCATTTCACCATCCGCTGTCCTAACTGGGTGTACTTCTCGTAACGGATGCTGTCTATCTATGTAAAATGGTTTACTTTCTGGAGGTGAAACGTGAACAAAATGCGGATTCAGAAATGTTCGATATTTGTGGCGCTGTTCTAGAATAGTACTAATTAAATCGGTACCTAGACCTTTCCATCTATACTGTAGTAACTCGTTCAGAACATCGTGTAACGGACCTGGATCAGAATGCTGTCCCTCATACAATGTGATGAGGTGCTGGATCATATACATACCCACCAGTCGCTGCTCGGCTGGGGGCAGTTTCAGAAACGATTGTGCCACTATTTCGTCTGGAAAAGTGGTAGAATCAGTAGTCCATCGGACTGCTGATCGGGCTAGTTCTTGTTCATGCATAGTACTAAGTTCACTATAACCTATTCGTGATTTCAGAATTTTATCGGTAGCTTGAAATACTTGTTCTAGGGAACACTGTTCTGGTACTGGAGGAGGAACAGTTTTCTTGTAGTCTAGACGTGAATGTCGGTCGGAAAGTCTAGTTCTACCTACATACGCTATTCTGGAAGGATTCTCGCTGTCTACCTCTTCAGTAGAAGAGTCATTTTCTTTCTCGGTTGCTTGTGTTGCTTCTCGTTTCTCGTGTAACTTTATTATTTCTTTACGGATTTTCTTGTACATACTCTCTATACTACCTAGTGTCTTGTGTCTTCCCTCGGCTATATGGTCACTCCACCGGGTCAGGACTTTCATTTCTTCTGGATCTTTTCCTGGATAATCTTGTTCCCTTATTAAACAATTAATTAGAAACTTTAAAATCATGAGCTGAATCTCGACTTTTCTTTGGACCATGGTGTCGCCAATACTTTCTGGATCTCTTCCTGTACGGATGAAACGATATATTCTGTCTAGATAACTTTTCATATTCGGCAGGGTGTCCAAATACTCGGTCACCCGTCTTACACGCAATGAATACAAGACCATATCATCATCGCCTGGGACTGGATCATAACGGCATTCGGTAAGTGCTCGCTTGATATCTGCAACTGACTGAAATTTGGGTGTACGCTGTACCGCTAGCTCATGTAGCGTCATACGTTTGTGTTGAGGCGGGGTACGAGGAGAACCTCCCCCCGTGGCTCCTAGACTGGAATCGTCGGTGTGTACTGTACGGGCTGGGAGAGTGACTGATGTAGCAGGTACTTGTACTGTAGGCTGAACCGGGGGTACCGTAACAGGTGCTGTAACGGGTGCCCCGGTGGCTGGAGGAACAGGAATTACATTATTTACGGGAGCAGGCGGAACAGAATTTGCATATTCTGGGACTGTGTCGTCCAAATAGGACGAGAGAAAAATATCAGCTGCGGTCGGTTTATGACGTAGCTTGGTTGGAACTAATGGTGGCGGAAAATTACTGGATGCCTCCGGGGTTGCTTTTGGCAAGCCCTCGGCAAGAAGAGGGTACATACCCTTAATAAGGGCATTCCTCTGTCTGTCTGACTGTTCTGTTTTAACTCGTTCACCTATTTCGATTAATTCCCTTTCTTGGGCTCTCTCTGTGGATTCCCTACTTAATTCTGCTTTTCTGATTTCTTTTTCGGTTCTTTTATGAGATTCTTTGCGCCATAACTCGATGGCATCTTTCTGTGACTGTCTGGCTTTCTTTTTCCACAATGCTTCTTCTACTCGCATGATGCACTCGGCATCCCGTGTGCCTGATACAGGCCACCTATATTTCTCTTCGAGATGTCTGGTATAATCAGACCATAAATCTAGATATATTATGGCACTTAAGCCATGCTTATGATACATAAAATGACCTGGACTGTCCCTAGGCGGGACAGGGACTGCTTCCTCGAGCAGCCCTTTTCTGGTTTTTAACTGACGTAACTTAGAGAACAGAGGCATACTTTAGGCTGAAATCTAGACACAATACAATATACGATAAACACAATAATGACTGAAAAAACAAATCATTCATACCACGACATTGAAAACACATTGAATGACATTAAAATAACAGTTCGGACAGAAACATTACCTGGAATACTTGAGAACAGAGCACATGAATTTCTCGAGAACGGAACTTACTAGAATTACTAGATGCACTGCTGAAACAGTACTAAACATACCGGTCCCATAAAGAGACACGTCAGGACCCGCATCCACCTAGGTGGACACTTCGTGTTGGATTTGCGTACCCAAACCCACGGACCAGAGACAAATTAATTGACCCTGTCTAGATACTACCCCAGCAACGGTACTCACCGGGCAGCAAGAACGGAAGGCCTCGGACTGGACTGGACTGCTACGACGACGGACTACGAACTTCGGACTTCAGTTACGGGTGGGCCTCCGGATACCTCGGACCTTGAACTCTCAGCTTGGGCTCTGGTCGGGACTCGCCGCGTTCCTCCACCGCCTCGTCTGGATGCTGGACCGCAACCTCCGTCTCCTCCGTGGAACTGAGGGATACTTGAAGCAGAAATATCTGCCACTGCGCAGGATGGTTCCGTCACGGCTGCAGAGGGTCAGGGGGCTTGCGTGGCTTCGCCGGCGCGTGGGGAAAGGGCAAGTCCCTATTCGGGCGCCATTATGTGGTAAATAAATAATTAATTACCGGATCTATTTTTGACTGGATACAATATAAACAGATAGCTCAATAAATAAGAGTCAAGATTCGAGGTAGCTGGAGTTTTGCAGGTGTTTATATAGCATAAAGGACAGGAACAGGACAACCTGCACGGGAATAGGATGGCAGCTGCCGGGGGCAGGATCTGGGAGCATAAGGGATAACTTTTAATAACAGTGCACAATATTTATAGTTAAACAAAATACATTACATGCAATACAGTAGGCGTAGCAGTAGGCGGGGTTTCGTAACAGTCGCGAAAGATAAGGCATAAAGTGGGTGTAACAAGAGGCGTGTACATAGACATGTGATGTGAACGTAACAGAATATGTCATAAACGGGGAGGAAACATGGAGGGGGCTACCTGAGGAGCTGGGACCTTTAACCTAGTGGTGCGCGCAAACTGGCAATGACGTGTTACTAGGAGAAACTGGGGGCTATGACTTCTGCACTAGAAGAGGAGACGAAAGTCTGGAGTGTCAGAGCGACATGTACCTAAAGCCTATCTAGTATCTGGTGTTTAGAGAACATGTTGATAGAATCCAAAAGTTATCAGGGTAAAGGCTAACAAACTCTAAGACTGGTGCATGCATTATTCTACATGTAGTGCGGGTGCGAGGAATATTCTATGAATATAATACAGTATTTCTCTTACATGGAGACATAAAGGCTAGACCATGACAGAAACTATTGATGCGATTCAGTAGCTTAGGAATGTAGAGAAGGAGGGCTGGACTGATTACTAGAAACATAACATACTCTTGGCAGACTGGGAGGCAGAGCCAGGCCGAGCCGGGCACTGTGAGGCATGAAGTAAGTGAAGGGTCAGGGATGCAGGTGGGGGCTGTATCGCTCCTCGGAAAGAGTTCAGGAGACAGGAGCTGAATCTGGTGTCCGGGCCCTTTTGAGGCCTAGAAACGGGGACTTTATTCTGAATTAACGTGCACACTGTGAAACGTGGCAACATAGGTTTACATAGGCCTAATATTCGTAGCTTTCACGAGAACTGGAAACTGGCATACTAGAGTTGGACACAACTGTAATTGCGTCTTTAATCGATCATAAGGGAATACATATGCATATTGATCATGCACATATAACATAAGATGGGGAACACGTAGGGACACAGAACATGGCAAAATTTACTTTTCCACCCATTTTGTTTCTGTCTGCACTTCTCTTGCTTCTTTCTGTACCTCTCTTGCTGCTTTCTGGACCCCCTGCCTCTTCTGTATCCTCTTCCTTCTTTCTGTTCCTTTCTTGCCTCTTTCTGCACTTGTCCTGCCTCTTTCTATACCTCTCCTGCCTGTTTCTGCACATTTCATGCCTCTTTTTGCACTTTTCTTGCCTCATTTTGCACCTCTGTTTCTTCCTTGTGCACTTATCTTCCCTCTTTCTGCACCCCTCTTGCCTCTTTATGTACCTCTGTTCCCTCATTCTGTATCCCTGTTCCCTCTTTCTGCACCTCTCTTGCCTCTTTCTGCAATTCTCCTGCCTCTTTCTATTTCACTCCTGCCTTTTTCTGCCTATTTATTGCCTCTTTTTGCACTTTCCTTGCCTCTTTCTGTGCCTCACTTGCCTCTTTCTGCAACTCTCTTGCTTCTTTCTGTACCCCTCTTGCCTCTTTCTGTACCCCTGTTCCCTCAATCTGTATCCCTGTTCCCTCTTTCTGCACCCCTCGTCCCTATTGCTGCACCTCTCTTGCCTCTGTCTATACCCCTATACCATCTTTCTGCACCAAACAAGCTTGTTTGTGCAACTTTCTTCCCTCTTTGTTCAGTCTCCTGCCTCCTTTTGCACCTCTTTTGCTTCCTTTTGCACTTATCTTGCCTCCTTCTGCACCCCTCTTGCTGCACCCATTTTGCTTCTTTCTGCACTTCTCTTGCTTCTTTCTGTACCTCTCTTTCTGCTTTCTGGACCCCTTGCCACTTCTACACCCTCATTTCTCACCCTTTTACCTCTTTATGCACCTCTCTTGCCTCTTTCTGTACTTCTCCTGCCTCTTCTACACCAGTCCTGCCTGTTTCTGCACATTTCTTCCCTCTTTCTGCACTCCTCTTGCCTCTTTCTGTGCCTCACTTGCCTCTTTCTGCACTACTTCTGCCTGTTTCTGCAACTCTCTTGTCTCATTAATCACTTCTCTTGCTACCTTCTGTACCTCTGTTGCTTCTTTCTGCAACCCTCTTGCCTCTTTCTGCACCCATCTTCCATTTTTCTTTACCACTCTTGCCTCTTTCTGCACAGCTGTTCCCTCTTTCTGCAGTTCTCTTGCCTCTTTCTGTACCTCGTTTCCTTCTTTCTGCACTCCCTTCCCTGTTTCAGCACCTCTCTTGCCTGTTTCTGTACCTCTCTTGCCTCTTCTCTTTCTGCACCTCTCTTGATTCTTTCTGCACTACTGTTGCTTCTGTTGGCACCTCTCTTGTAAATTTATGCACCCCTCTTGCCTCTTTCTGCACCCCTCGTCCCTATTTCTGCACCTCTCTTGCCTCAGTCTACACCCCTGTACCATCTTTCTGCACCGAACAAGCTTGTTTGTGCAACTTTCTTCCCTCTTTGTTCAGTCTCCTGCCTCCTTTTGCACCTCTGTTGCGTCCTTTTGCACTTATCTTGCCTCCTTCTGCACTCCTCTTGCTGCACCCATTTTGCTTATTTCTGTACTTCTCTTGCTTCTTTCTGTATCTCTCTTGCTGCTTTCTGGACTCCCTTGCCTCTTTCCATACCCTCTTTCCTCTTTCTGCACCCCTCCTACCTCTTTCTGCATTTCTCCTACCTCTTTCTTCACCACTCCTGCATGTTTCTGCACATTTCATGCATCTTTCTGTACTTCTCTTGCCTCTTTTGGCACCTGCGTTGCTCCTTGCTGCACCCCTGTTCCCTCTTTTGGCAACTCACCTGCAAGTTTCTGCACCTGTTTTGCCTCTTTCTGTACTTCTCTTGACTCTTTCAGTACCTCTGGTGCTTCTTTCTGTACCTCTCTTGCCTCTTTCTATATACCTGTTCCCTCATGCTGTACCCCTGTTCCCTCCTACTGCACGTCTCTTCCGTCTTTCTGTACTTCTCTTCCCTCTTTCTGCACCCCTCTTGGCTCTTCCTGGGCCTCACTTACTTCTTTCTGCACTTCTCTTGCCCCTTTCTGCACTGCTCTTGCCTCTTTCTGCACCTCTGTTGCTTCTTTCTGCACTTCTCTTGCTTCTTTCTGAACCTGTCTAGCTTTTTTCTGCACCCCTCTCTCCTCTTTCAGTACCCCTGTTTCGTCTTTCTGCACGTCTTTTCCTTCTTTCTGCACTTCTCTTGCTTGTTTCTGTATATCTTTTGCCTCTTTCTGCACTTCCCGTGGCTCTTTCTGCACCCATCTTGCCTCTTTCTGCAACTCTGGTGATTCGTTCTGCACTTCTCTTGCACCCCTCTTTGTGCACCCCTCTTCCCTCTTTCTGCACCTCTCTTGCCTGTTTTCGCACCCTTGTGCCCTCTTTCTGCACCTCTCCTGCCTCTTTCTACACACCTGTTCCCTATTTCTGAAGTTCTCTTCCCTCTTTCTGTACCTCTGTTGCTTCTTTCTGCACTTCTGTTGGTTCTTTCTGCATTCCTCATGCTTCTTTTGTTACCTCTCTTGTAAATTTCTGCACCCCTCTTGCCTCTTTCTGCACCCCTTGTCCCTATTTGTGCACATCTCTTGCCTCTGTCTACACTCCTGTTCCATCTTTCTTCACCTTGCTTGCTTGTTGGTGCAACTTTCTTTTCCCTCTTTCTGTAGTTCTCCTGCCTCCTTTTGCAAGCCTGTTGCTTCCTTATGCACTTATCTTGCCTCTTTCTGCAACCCTCTTGCTGCACCCATGTTGCTTCTTTCTTGACTTCTCTTGCTTCTTTCTGTATCTCTCTTGCTGCTTACTGGACCCCCTTGCCTCTTCGGCATCCTCTTTCCTCTTTCTGCACCCCTCTTCCCTCTTTCTGCATCTCTCTTGCCTCTTTAGGCACTTCTCCTGTCTCTTTCTGTACCACTCCTGCCTGTTTCTGCACATTTCTTGCCTCTTGCTGCACTTTTCTTGCCTCTTTCTGTGCCTCACTCTCCTCTTTCTGCACCTCTGTTGCTTCTTTCTGTACCCTTTTGCCTCTTTCTGTACCCCTATCCCCTCATTCTGTACCCCTGTTCCCTCTTTCTGCATGTCTCTTGCCTCTTTCTGTGCCTCTCTTGCCACTTTCTGCACCTCTCTTGCCTCTTTCCGCACTTCTTTTGCCTTTTTCTGCAACTCACTTTTCTCATTCATCACTTCTCTTGCTTCCTTGGGCACCTCTGTTGCTTCTTTCTGCACCCATCTTGCCTCTTTCTGCACCCATCATCCGTTTTTCTGTACCTCTCTTGCCTTTTTCTGCATCCCAGTTCCGTTTTTATGCACCTTTCCTCCCTTTTTCTGCACATCTCATGCCTCTTTCTGCACTTCTCTTGCTGTACCTCTGTTGCTTCTTTCTGCACCTCTCATGCCTGTTTCTGCACCTCTATTGCTGCTTTCTGCACTTCTCTTGCCTCTTTCTGCACCAGTGTTGCTTCTTTCTGCACCCCTGTGCCCTCTTTCTGCACATCTCCTGCCTGTTTCTGCACGTCTCTTGCCTCTTTCCACACCTCTCTAGCTTCTTTCTGAATCCCCCTTGCCTCTTTCTGTACCATGTTCCCTCTTTCTCACATCTTTCTGCACTTCTCTGTCCTCTTTCTGTACCCCTCTTGCCTCTTTCTGTGCCTCACTTGCCTCTTTCTGCACCTCTCTGGAGTCTTTCTGCACCTGCCTTGCCTTTCTCTGCATCACACTTGTCTCTTTCTGCACTTCTCGTCCTTTTTAATGCATCTTTCTTGTTTCTTTCTGTAACTCTCTTGTGTGTTTCATCACTTGTCTTCCTTCGTTCTGCTCCTCTGTTGCTTCTGTAAGCACTTCTCTTGCCTCTTTATGCACTTCCCTTACCTGTTTCTGCTGCTTTCTTGCTTCTATCATCACTTCTCTTGATTCTTTCTGCACCTCTGTTGCTTCTTTATGTACCTCTCTTGCCTGTTACTGTACCTCCCTTGGCTCTTTTTGCACCTCACTTGCCTCTTTCTCCACCCCTGTTAGTTCTTTATACACTTCTATTGCCTCTTTCTGTATCCCTCTTACCTCTTTCTACATCTCTGAGGGTTTTTCTGCACAACTCTTGCCTCTTTCTGCACCTCTTTTGCCTGTTTATCCACCCCTGTTCCCTCGTTCTGCACCTCTCCTGCCTCTTTCTGGACCCCTGCTTCCTCTTTCTGCACATTTCTTACTCTTTCTGTAACCCTCTTGTTTTTTCTGCAATTCCCTTGCTTCTTTCTGTACTCATCTCGCCTGTTTCTTTATTGAAATGGGAAGTGCAAGCTAGTAAGTTTAAGGGTCTGCGTGCTCTTGCGACTGATGCATATGCCTACTTGTACATGCATTCTCACATGTGTAATGGAGCTGAAGGTGGTAGCTTAAAAAGCGGGTAACTTCTCTTATAGTTGGTCAAAATGTGTTAGTTCTGCTCTGTCATTCGGTTGCACAGGCAGACATGTGTTATGTATATAGGTGTTATAGAACCCCTCAAATATACTATTGAATATACATGTGCCCTGTATTAGGAGCAGAAAGAAATACATGCACCTTCTTGTACACAAATCTAGGGAGTATGCTGTTTGGAACATGATATTCAAGTTTTTGTATGTTTATTTTTTGTAACATGTCACCAGTTAAAAGCAAAGACACACACATGCATACCTTCACAAACTTGGTCAGACTTACAACAGTGATATGGTTTGAATTACTGTTTTACATTTGGTAGACCTAACATTCTGAACAGTCGCTGAATAGTGAACCTTCAAGAGAAAAGTGAGATTGAAGACATCTTTGGAGAAGGATTAGTGATTAGGCTACTTTGTATGAGTCTGTGGAAAGGTACAGTCGACATAGGTCTCTTTCTGCACCTCTGTTGCTTCTTTCTGCACTTCTCTTGCTTCCTTTTACACCTTTCTTCCTCTTTCTGGACCTCTGTTGCCTATTTCTGCACATTTCTTCCTCTTTCTGCACATGTCCTATCTATGTAGGCATAGTCGATCATAAGGGAATACATATGCATATTGATCATGCACATATAACATAAGATGGGGAACACGTAGGGACACAGAACATGGCAAAATTTACTTTTCCACCCATTTTGTTTCTGTCTGCACTTCTCTTGCTTCTTTCTGTACCTCTCTTGCTGCTTTCTGGACCCCCTGCCTCTTCTGTATCCTCTTCCTTCTTTCTGTTCCTTTCTTGCCTCTTTCTGCACTTGTCCTGCCTCTTTCTATACCTCTCCTGCCTGTTTCTGCACATTTCATGCCTCTTTTTGCACTTTTCTTGCCTCATTTTGCACCTCTGTTTCTTCCTTGTGCACTTATCTTCCCTCTTTCTGCACCCCTCTTGCCTCTTTATGTACCTCTGTTCCCTCATTCTGTATCCCTGTTCCCTCTTTCTGCACCTCTCTTGCCTCTTTCTGCAATTCTCCTGCCTCTTTCTATTTCACTCCTGCCTTTTTCTGCCTATTTATTGCCTCTTTTTGCACTTTCCTTGCCTCTTTCTGTGCCTCACTTGCCTCTTTCTGCAACTCTCTTGCTTCTTTCTGTACCCCTCTTGCCTCTTTCTGTACCCCTGTTCCCTCAATCTGTATCCCTGTTCCCTCTTTCTGCACCCCTCGTCCCTATTGCTGCACCTCTCTTGCCTCTGTCTATACCCCTATACCATCTTTCTGCACCAAACAAGCTTGTTTGTGCAACTTTCTTCCCTCTTTGTTCAGTCTCCTGCCTCCTTTTGCACCTCTTTTGCTTCCTTTTGCACTTATCTTGCCTCCTTCTGCACCCCTCTTGCTGCACCCATTTTGCTTCTTTCTGCACTTCTCTTGCTTCTTTCTGTACCTCTCTTTCTGCTTTCTGGACCCCTTGCCACTTCTACACCCTCATTTCTCACCCTTTTACCTCTTTATGCACCTCTCTTGCCTCTTTCTGTACTTCTCCTGCCTCTTCTACACCAGTCCTGCCTGTTTCTGCACATTTCTTCCCTCTTTCTGCACTCCTCTTGCCTCTTTCTGTGCCTCACTTGCCTCTTTCTGCACTACTTCTGCCTGTTTCTGCAACTCTCTTGTCTCATTAATCACTTCTCTTGCTACCTTCTGTACCTCTGTTGCTTCTTTCTGCAACCCTCTTGCCTCTTTCTGCACCCATCTTCCATTTTTCTTTACCACTCTTGCCTCTTTCTGCACAGCTGTTCCCTCTTTCTGCAGTTCTCTTGCCTCTTTCTGTACCTCGTTTCCTTCTTTCTGCACTCCCTTCCCTGTTTCAGCACCTCTCTTGCCTGTTTCTGTACCTCTCTTGCCTCTTCTCTTTCTGCACCTCTCTTGATTCTTTCTGCACTACTGTTGCTTCTGTTGGCACCTCTCTTGTAAATTTATGCACCCCTCTTGCCTCTTTCTGCACCCCTCGTCCCTATTTCTGCACCTCTCTTGCCTCAGTCTACACCCCTGTACCATCTTTCTGCACCGAACAAGCTTGTTTGTGCAACTTTCTTCCCTCTTTGTTCAGTCTCCTGCCTCCTTTTGCACCTCTGTTGCGTCCTTTTGCACTTATCTTGCCTCCTTCTGCACTCCTCTTGCTGCACCCATTTTGCTTATTTCTGTACTTCTCTTGCTTCTTTCTGTATCTCTCTTGCTGCTTTCTGGACTCCCTTGCCTCTTTCCATACCCTCTTTCCTCTTTCTGCACCCCTCCTACCTCTTTCTGCATTTCTCCTACCTCTTTCTTCACCACTCCTGCATGTTTCTGCACATTTCATGCATCTTTCTGTACTTCTCTTGCCTCTTTTGGCACCTGCGTTGCTCCTTGCTGCACCCCTGTTCCCTCTTTTGGCAACTCACCTGCAAGTTTCTGCACCTGTTTTGCCTCTTTCTGTACTTCTCTTGACTCTTTCAGTACCTCTGGTGCTTCTTTCTGTACCTCTCTTGCCTCTTTCTATATACCTGTTCCCTCATGCTGTACCCCTGTTCCCTCCTACTGCACGTCTCTTCCGTCTTTCTGTACTTCTCTTCCCTCTTTCTGCACCCCTCTTGGCTCTTCCTGGGCCTCACTTACTTCTTTCTGCACTTCTCTTGCCCCTTTCTGCACTGCTCTTGCCTCTTTCTGCACCTCTGTTGCTTCTTTCTGCACTTCTCTTGCTTCTTTCTGAACCTGTCTAGCTTTTTTCTGCACCCCTCTCTCCTCTTTCAGTACCCCTGTTTCGTCTTTCTGCACGTCTTTTCCTTCTTTCTGCACTTCTCTTGCTTGTTTCTGTATATCTTTTGCCTCTTTCTGCACTTCCCGTGGCTCTTTCTGCACCCATCTTGCCTCTTTCTGCAACTCTGGTGATTCGTTCTGCACTTCTCTTGCACCCCTCTTTGTGCACCCCTCTTCCCTCTTTCTGCACCTCTCTTGCCTGTTTTCGCACCCTTGTGCCCTCTTTCTGCACCTCTCCTGCCTCTTTCTACACACCTGTTCCCTATTTCTGAAGTTCTCTTCCCTCTTTCTGTACCTCTGTTGCTTCTTTCTGCACTTCTGTTGGTTCTTTCTGCATTCCTCATGCTTCTTTTGTTACCTCTCTTGTAAATTTCTGCACCCCTCTTGCCTCTTTCTGCACCCCTTGTCCCTATTTGTGCACATCTCTTGCCTCTGTCTACACTCCTGTTCCATCTTTCTTCACCTTGCTTGCTTGTTGGTGCAACTTTCTTTTCCCTCTTTCTGTAGTTCTCCTGCCTCCTTTTGCAAGCCTGTTGCTTCCTTATGCACTTATCTTGCCTCTTTCTGCAACCCTCTTGCTGCACCCATGTTGCTTCTTTCTTGACTTCTCTTGCTTCTTTCTGTATCTCTCTTGCTGCTTACTGGACCCCCTTGCCTCTTCGGCATCCTCTTTCCTCTTTCTGCACCCCTCTTCCCTCTTTCTGCATCTCTCTTGCCTCTTTAGGCACTTCTCCTGTCTCTTTCTGTACCACTCCTGCCTGTTTCTGCACATTTCTTGCCTCTTGCTGCACTTTTCTTGCCTCTTTCTGTGCCTCACTCTCCTCTTTCTGCACCTCTGTTGCTTCTTTCTGTACCCTTTTGCCTCTTTCTGTACCCCTATCCCCTCATTCTGTACCCCTGTTCCCTCTTTCTGCATGTCTCTTGCCTCTTTCTGTGCCTCTCTTGCCACTTTCTGCACCTCTCTTGCCTCTTTCCGCACTTCTTTTGCCTTTTTCTGCAACTCACTTTTCTCATTCATCACTTCTCTTGCTTCCTTGGGCACCTCTGTTGCTTCTTTCTGCACCCATCTTGCCTCTTTCTGCACCCATCATCCGTTTTTCTGTACCTCTCTTGCCTTTTTCTGCATCCCAGTTCCGTTTTTATGCACCTTTCCTCCCTTTTTCTGCACATCTCATGCCTCTTTCTGCACTTCTCTTGCTGTACCTCTGTTGCTTCTTTCTGCACCTCTCATGCCTGTTTCTGCACCTCTATTGCTGCTTTCTGCACTTCTCTTGCCTCTTTCTGCACCAGTGTTGCTTCTTTCTGCACCCCTGTGCCCTCTTTCTGCACATCTCCTGCCTGTTTCTGCACGTCTCTTGCCTCTTTCCACACCTCTCTAGCTTCTTTCTGAATCCCCCTTGCCTCTTTCTGTACCATGTTCCCTCTTTCTCACATCTTTCTGCACTTCTCTGTCCTCTTTCTGTACCCCTCTTGCCTCTTTCTGTGCCTCACTTGCCTCTTTCTGCACCTCTCTGGAGTCTTTCTGCACCTGCCTTGCCTTTCTCTGCATCACACTTGTCTCTTTCTGCACTTCTCGTCCTTTTTAATGCATCTTTCTTGTTTCTTTCTGTAACTCTCTTGTGTGTTTCATCACTTGTCTTCCTTCGTTCTGCTCCTCTGTTGCTTCTGTAAGCACTTCTCTTGCCTCTTTATGCACTTCCCTTACCTGTTTCTGCTGCTTTCTTGCTTCTATCATCACTTCTCTTGATTCTTTCTGCACCTCTGTTGCTTCTTTATGTACCTCTCTTGCCTGTTACTGTACCTCCCTTGGCTCTTTTTGCACCTCACTTGCCTCTTTCTCCACCCCTGTTAGTTCTTTATACACTTCTATTGCCTCTTTCTGTATCCCTCTTACCTCTTTC
The DNA here is from genome assembly GCF_964261635.1 of Lissotriton helveticus. Taxonomy (NCBI): domain Eukaryota; kingdom Metazoa; phylum Chordata; class Amphibia; order Caudata; family Salamandridae; genus Lissotriton; species Lissotriton helveticus. The sequence goes on along the minus strand of NC_136061.1, from coordinate 1,185,889,829 downwards.
TACATCTCTGAGGGTTTTTCTGCACAACTCTTGCCTCTTTCTGCACCTCTTTTGCCTGTTTATCCACCCCTGTTCCCTCGTTCTGCACCTCTCCTGCCTCTTTCTGGACCCCTGCTTCCTCTTTCTGCACATTTCTTACTCTTTCTGTAACCCTCTTGTTTTTTCTGCAATTCCCTTGCTTCTTTCTGTACTCATCTCGCCTGTTTCTTTATTGAAATGGGAAGTGCAAGCTAGTAAGTTTAAGGGTCTGCGTGCTCTTGCGACTGATGCATATGCCTACTTGTACATGCATTCTCACATGTGTAATGGAGCTGAAGGTGGTAGCTTAAAAAGCGGGTAACTTCTCTTATAGTTGGTCAAAATGTGTTAGTTCTGCTCTGTCATTCGGTTGCACAGGCAGACATGTGTTATGTATATAGGTGTTATAGAACCCCTCAAATATACTATTGAATATACATGTGCCCTGTATTAGGAGCAGAAAGAAATACATGCACCTTCTTGTACACAAATCTAGGGAGTATGCTGTTTGGAACATGATATTCAAGTTTTTGTATGTTTATTTTTTGTAACATGTCACCAGTTAAAAGCAAAGACACACACATGCATACCTTCACAAACTTGGTCAGACTTACAACAGTGATATGGTTTGAATTACTGTTTTACATTTGGTAGACCTAACATTCTGAACAGTCGCTGAATAGTGAACCTTCAAGAGAAAAGTGAGATTGAAGACATCTTTGGAGAAGGATTAGTGATTAGGCTACTTTGTATGAGTCTGTGGAAAGGTACAGTCGACATAGGTCTCTTTCTGCACCTCTGTTGCTTCTTTCTGCACTTCTCTTGCTTCCTTTTACACCTTTCTTCCTCTTTCTGGACCTCTGTTGCCTATTTCTGCACATTTCTTCCTCTTTCTGCACATGTCCTATCTATGTAGGCATAGTCGATCATAAGGGAATACATATGCATATTGATCATGCACATATAACATAAGATGGGGAACACGTAGGGACACAGAACATGGCAAAATTTACTTTTCCACCCATTTTGTTTCTGTCTGCACTTCTCTTGCTTCTTTCTGTACCTCTCTTGCTGCTTTCTGGACCCCCTGCCTCTTCTGTATCCTCTTCCTTCTTTCTGTTCCTTTCTTGCCTCTTTCTGCACTTGTCCTGCCTCTTTCTATACCTCTCCTGCCTGTTTCTGCACATTTCATGCCTCTTTTTGCACTTTTCTTGCCTCATTTTGCACCTCTGTTTCTTCCTTGTGCACTTATCTTCCCTCTTTCTGCACCCCTCTTGCCTCTTTATGTACCTCTGTTCCCTCATTCTGTATCCCTGTTCCCTCTTTCTGCACCTCTCTTGCCTCTTTCTGCAATTCTCCTGCCTCTTTCTATTTCACTCCTGCCTTTTTCTGCCTATTTATTGCCTCTTTTTGCACTTTCCTTGCCTCTTTCTGTGCCTCACTTGCCTCTTTCTGCAACTCTCTTGCTTCTTTCTGTACCCCTCTTGCCTCTTTCTGTACCCCTGTTCCCTCAATCTGTATCCCTGTTCCCTCTTTCTGCACCCCTCGTCCCTATTGCTGCACCTCTCTTGCCTCTGTCTATACCCCTATACCATCTTTCTGCACCAAACAAGCTTGTTTGTGCAACTTTCTTCCCTCTTTGTTCAGTCTCCTGCCTCCTTTTGCACCTCTTTTGCTTCCTTTTGCACTTATCTTGCCTCCTTCTGCACCCCTCTTGCTGCACCCATTTTGCTTCTTTCTGCACTTCTCTTGCTTCTTTCTGTACCTCTCTTTCTGCTTTCTGGACCCCTTGCCACTTCTACACCCTCATTTCTCACCCTTTTACCTCTTTATGCACCTCTCTTGCCTCTTTCTGTACTTCTCCTGCCTCTTCTACACCAGTCCTGCCTGTTTCTGCACATTTCTTCCCTCTTTCTGCACTCCTCTTGCCTCTTTCTGTGCCTCACTTGCCTCTTTCTGCACTACTTCTGCCTGTTTCTGCAACTCTCTTGTCTCATTAATCACTTCTCTTGCTACCTTCTGTACCTCTGTTGCTTCTTTCTGCAACCCTCTTGCCTCTTTCTGCACCCATCTTCCATTTTTCTTTACCACTCTTGCCTCTTTCTGCACAGCTGTTCCCTCTTTCTGCAGTTCTCTTGCCTCTTTCTGTACCTCGTTTCCTTCTTTCTGCACTCCCTTCCCTGTTTCAGCACCTCTCTTGCCTGTTTCTGTACCTCTCTTGCCTCTTCTCTTTCTGCACCTCTCTTGATTCTTTCTGCACTACTGTTGCTTCTGTTGGCACCTCTCTTGTAAATTTATGCACCCCTCTTGCCTCTTTCTGCACCCCTCGTCCCTATTTCTGCACCTCTCTTGCCTCAGTCTACACCCCTGTACCATCTTTCTGCACCGAACAAGCTTGTTTGTGCAACTTTCTTCCCTCTTTGTTCAGTCTCCTGCCTCCTTTTGCACCTCTGTTGCGTCCTTTTGCACTTATCTTGCCTCCTTCTGCACTCCTCTTGCTGCACCCATTTTGCTTATTTCTGTACTTCTCTTGCTTCTTTCTGTATCTCTCTTGCTGCTTTCTGGACTCCCTTGCCTCTTTCCATACCCTCTTTCCTCTTTCTGCACCCCTCCTACCTCTTTCTGCATTTCTCCTACCTCTTTCTTCACCACTCCTGCATGTTTCTGCACATTTCATGCATCTTTCTGTACTTCTCTTGCCTCTTTTGGCACCTGCGTTGCTCCTTGCTGCACCCCTGTTCCCTCTTTTGGCAACTCACCTGCAAGTTTCTGCACCTGTTTTGCCTCTTTCTGTACTTCTCTTGACTCTTTCAGTACCTCTGGTGCTTCTTTCTGTACCTCTCTTGCCTCTTTCTATATACCTGTTCCCTCATGCTGTACCCCTGTTCCCTCCTACTGCACGTCTCTTCCGTCTTTCTGTACTTCTCTTCCCTCTTTCTGCACCCCTCTTGGCTCTTCCTGGGCCTCACTTACTTCTTTCTGCACTTCTCTTGCCCCTTTCTGCACTGCTCTTGCCTCTTTCTGCACCTCTGTTGCTTCTTTCTGCACTTCTCTTGCTTCTTTCTGAACCTGTCTAGCTTTTTTCTGCACCCCTCTCTCCTCTTTCAGTACCCCTGTTTCGTCTTTCTGCACGTCTTTTCCTTCTTTCTGCACTTCTCTTGCTTGTTTCTGTATATCTTTTGCCTCTTTCTGCACTTCCCGTGGCTCTTTCTGCACCCATCTTGCCTCTTTCTGCAACTCTGGTGATTCGTTCTGCACTTCTCTTGCACCCCTCTTTGTGCACCCCTCTTCCCTCTTTCTGCACCTCTCTTGCCTGTTTTCGCACCCTTGTGCCCTCTTTCTGCACCTCTCCTGCCTCTTTCTACACACCTGTTCCCTATTTCTGAAGTTCTCTTCCCTCTTTCTGTACCTCTGTTGCTTCTTTCTGCACTTCTGTTGGTTCTTTCTGCATTCCTCATGCTTCTTTTGTTACCTCTCTTGTAAATTTCTGCACCCCTCTTGCCTCTTTCTGCACCCCTTGTCCCTATTTGTGCACATCTCTTGCCTCTGTCTACACTCCTGTTCCATCTTTCTTCACCTTGCTTGCTTGTTGGTGCAACTTTCTTTTCCCTCTTTCTGTAGTTCTCCTGCCTCCTTTTGCAAGCCTGTTGCTTCCTTATGCACTTATCTTGCCTCTTTCTGCAACCCTCTTGCTGCACCCATGTTGCTTCTTTCTTGACTTCTCTTGCTTCTTTCTGTATCTCTCTTGCTGCTTACTGGACCCCCTTGCCTCTTCGGCATCCTCTTTCCTCTTTCTGCACCCCTCTTCCCTCTTTCTGCATCTCTCTTGCCTCTTTAGGCACTTCTCCTGTCTCTTTCTGTACCACTCCTGCCTGTTTCTGCACATTTCTTGCCTCTTGCTGCACTTTTCTTGCCTCTTTCTGTGCCTCACTCTCCTCTTTCTGCACCTCTGTTGCTTCTTTCTGTACCCTTTTGCCTCTTTCTGTACCCCTATCCCCTCATTCTGTACCCCTGTTCCCTCTTTCTGCATGTCTCTTGCCTCTTTCTGTGCCTCTCTTGCCACTTTCTGCACCTCTCTTGCCTCTTTCCGCACTTCTTTTGCCTTTTTCTGCAACTCACTTTTCTCATTCATCACTTCTCTTGCTTCCTTGGGCACCTCTGTTGCTTCTTTCTGCACCCATCTTGCCTCTTTCTGCACCCATCATCCGTTTTTCTGTACCTCTCTTGCCTTTTTCTGCATCCCAGTTCCGTTTTTATGCACCTTTCCTCCCTTTTTCTGCACATCTCATGCCTCTTTCTGCACTTCTCTTGCTGTACCTCTGTTGCTTCTTTCTGCACCTCTCATGCCTGTTTCTGCACCTCTATTGCTGCTTTCTGCACTTCTCTTGCCTCTTTCTGCACCAGTGTTGCTTCTTTCTGCACCCCTGTGCCCTCTTTCTGCACATCTCCTGCCTGTTTCTGCACGTCTCTTGCCTCTTTCCACACCTCTCTAGCTTCTTTCTGAATCCCCCTTGCCTCTTTCTGTACCATGTTCCCTCTTTCTCACATCTTTCTGCACTTCTCTGTCCTCTTTCTGTACCCCTCTTGCCTCTTTCTGTGCCTCACTTGCCTCTTTCTGCACCTCTCTGGAGTCTTTCTGCACCTGCCTTGCCTTTCTCTGCATCACACTTGTCTCTTTCTGCACTTCTCGTCCTTTTTAATGCATCTTTCTTGTTTCTTTCTGTAACTCTCTTGTGTGTTTCATCACTTGTCTTCCTTCGTTCTGCTCCTCTGTTGCTTCTGTAAGCACTTCTCTTGCCTCTTTATGCACTTCCCTTACCTGTTTCTGCTGCTTTCTTGCTTCTATCATCACTTCTCTTGATTCTTTCTGCACCTCTGTTGCTTCTTTATGTACCTCTCTTGCCTGTTACTGTACCTCCCTTGGCTCTTTTTGCACCTCACTTGCCTCTTTCTCCACCCCTGTTAGTTCTTTATACACTTCTATTGCCTCTTTCTGTATCCCTCTTACCTCTTTCTACATCTCTGAGGGTTTTTCTGCACAACTCTTGCCTCTTTCTGCACCTCTTTTGCCTGTTTATCCACCCCTGTTCCCTCGTTCTGCACCTCTCCTGCCTCTTTCTGGACCCCTGCTTCCTCTTTCTGCACATTTCTTACTCTTTCTGTAACCCTCTTGTTTTTTCTGCAATTCCCTTGCTTCTTTCTGTACTCATCTCGCCTGTTTCTTTATTGAAATGGGAAGTGCAAGCTAGTAAGTTTAAGGGTCTGCGTGCTCTTGCGACTGATGCATATGCCTACTTGTACATGCATTCTCACATGTGTAATGGAGCTGAAGGTGGTAGCTTAAAAAGCGGGTAACTTCTCTTATAGTTGGTCAAAATGTGTTAGTTCTGCTCTGTCATTCGGTTGCACAGGCAGACATGTGTTATGTATATAGGTGTTATAGAACCCCTCAAATATACTATTGAATATACATGTGCCCTGTATTAGGAGCAGAAAGAAATACATGCACCTTCTTGTACACAAATCTAGGGAGTATGCTGTTTGGAACATGATATTCAAGTTTTTGTATGTTTATTTTTTGTAACATGTCACCAGTTAAAAGCAAAGACACACACATGCATACCTTCACAAACTTGGTCAGACTTACAACAGTGATATGGTTTGAATTACTGTTTTACATTTGGTAGACCTAACATTCTGAACAGTCGCTGAATAGTGAACCTTCAAGAGAAAAGTGAGATTGAAGACATCTTTGGAGAAGGATTAGTGATTAGGCTACTTTGTATGAGTCTGTGGAAAGGTACAGTCGACATAGGTCTCTTTCTGCACCTCTGTTGCTTCTTTCTGCACTTCTCTTGCTTCCTTTTACACCTTTCTTCCTCTTTCTGGACCTCTGTTGCCTATTTCTGCACATTTCTTCCTCTTTCTGCACATGTCCTATCTATGTAGGCATATTTAGAAGTTAGCATTTAAAAAACCTTAGAAATTCACTGAAAAAAACAGTGTTTTCAGGGACGTTGTAGTTTGAAATTAGCAGTTAAAAAACTCTTTAAAATGCACTGAAATAAACCATAGGTTTCAGAGACGTTATAGTTAGTTGGACATTTCACTCGTACAAAACCAGAGAAATTTGGCTGTTAAAGTTAGTTGAGCTAACTATAACTCGTGCCCCCGCAATGCACTGGTGATGACGTCACATATTACATCACTCATGACATCTAAAATGACATTACTGATGACACCACTGTTGACACCAATGAGGACATCATCCACTTAATATATGATTCACCGCTTCGCGGCTCCCGCTCTACCATAGCGAACTGCTTCGGTTTTTGAAAGAGAGAGCAGGAAACCTGCTCTCTCTTTCAAAAATCAAAGCTGATTGCTTTTCTGCATGGGGAGCAGCATGTTAGCTGCTCCCCAAGCAGAAAATCAATGCCAGCTCCCGCAGGATCTGGGGAGCCGGCAGGGACTGTGGGAGGCTTGGGGCCCCCCCGACGGCCCCCAACGAGGAGGGCCAGGCCCCGGGGGATGGGGTTCCTGGGGCCAGAAGTGGCCACAGGAGGGGGGCAAAGCAGCCCCCCTCCTAATTAAAATTCTTTTTTTTAAAAAGGCCCATGTCCCGGGGGTTGGGTTCATGGGGCAGAGTATGGCTTTGGGAGGGGGGCCACGCGGCCCCCTTCTTGATTTAAAAAAATAATAATAATTGGGGGATGGTGTCCCCAGGGCCAAAAAAATGCGAAAATAAGCATAAATGTGAAAAAACATAAATAAACGCTAAAAAGCGTAAGAGAAAGCATTAATATACCTTGTACTGCCACAACTTACTAGGATAAGTATTCGTTCATGCTCATTGTAAACAATAAAGTTGCAGCTTAAAGAAACAGTGTTATACTACGTAACTACTAGCATCGGACCGATCGCTCCTTTGCTTAAACACATCTTGGATGCAGAATAACATGTGTTCAAGACCTCAGTGGGTGTATAGATGAATAGACTTAGATGCCTATGTAGGCTGCTGTACTTTGTAGCACGGATAAAATAGTCTCCGTTATGCTGCTGCCTGCTGATTAAGCCCCAGTGCGCTGATAAATCATCAGCACGCAAAATATTACCCCAGTAGGCTGAGCTTCAACATTTCGTGTTGCGGCGGATATAAGCATTTCTGTACTAAATTTCATCAACAATTCTTCAACTTTAGCAAGTCAAGTCTAGAAATAACAAAAAAAAAATAATAATAATAACGTGTCACCCATTAATGAAAAGTAACATAAATTCAGTTCAAAAAATCGTTACAATAAAAAAACCAGTTAAAATTACAATTTGCTCGGCGGCATCAAACAGTTCTTGGCACTCTATAGGAAGGTACTTGTATACAGCAGAATTATATTAACCACATATAGACTAATTACCCTAAATGTACGGCTAACTCCTCATCGAAGTTATGGCCTGAAGGGGTAAGAGTCCTATATTGTATGATGAGCTTGGACTCTAATCTGCGGAGTTCTTTTAATCTGTTTCCTCCCCTTATATCCGCCTTAACAAAATCCAATACTGCAAAACTCAATAAATTAGTGTTTTGTTCGTGGTGACTCTGAAAATGGCGGGCTATAGGGTAGGCCTTATCCAAGTTTTTTATTGCACGTAAATGCTCTAGGAACCGTATTTTCACCTTGTGGATAGTACTTCCATTGTAGGCCAAACCGCAAGGACAAAATAAAGCATACACCGAGTAATCTGTATTAAACGAAGTATGCTTTTTGATCACATAGGGCTTACATTCTGAGGACAGGATACCTTCTTTCTTATTTCTGCCGTTCTTACAAGCTTTGCAGCTTCTACACGTGTAGAAGCCTTGGATTCCTGAAATTCCTGTCTTAGTTGCTTCTACAGCTCTACAGAGGGTGTCTCTCAGAGATCTAGCTCTCTTGTATGTGATTTGCGGGCATGACCCTATGCAGTCCGTAAGATCTTTATCAGTTCCTAAGGCAGGCCAAAATGTATTCAAACATTTTCGCACAGCATGTGTTTGTTTATTGTACGTAGTTATGAATCTTATAGTTTGATTCGTATCTTCTTTGCTTGCACTATCTTTCTCTTGTGTCTTGTCAACAAGCAGAAATTCCCTTGGGCGTTTAGATTCTTCAGTCAACACTTTATTGACTGTTTTTTTAAGTGTACTCACATTGCAAAAAACGTTCAGTCATAACTTCTGATTCAATTTCAAACTTTTTTGCCGTGCTACAATTACGCTTGGCTCTTAGGAGCTCTCCTAATGGTATGCTTTGGATAAGTGCGTTGGAATGGCAGCTTTCCGCGTGTAGGAGACTGTTCCCCGCAGTGCTCTTTCTATAGAGGCAGCTCTCAATTCTGTTGTTCTCAATAGATAATTTGAGATCGAGAAATTCCAATGTTGTCTTGGACCATTGTGATGTGAGGTGGAGATTAAAGCAATTGATGTTAAGTGCTCTGACAAACTCGTTAGCTTCCTCTTCCGTTCCTCCCCATATACAAAAAATGTCATCAATGTACCAGGTGTACATTGAGACTTTGTCTTTGAACTGTGTCAATTTACTTACTACTTCCTCCTCCCAATACCCCATGTAGAGACCTGCAAAAGATGGCGCAAAACAGGTCCCCATAGATGTACCGAGGGTTTGGTGGTAGATTTTGTTGTCAAAGGGGAAGTAGTTCTGTTTGAGACAAATCATAATCATCTCAAGTAACATGTCTGTAACATGTCTGTATGGGCGAGGTAAGAGGCTGACCTATTGCTTAAAAAGTGTCTGCAAGCTTCTACCCCTTTGTCATGCGGGATACAGGTATAAAGACTCGACACATCCATAGTGAGCAAAGAGTACTCATCTTTCCACTCAGTTCTTTCTAATTTGCGCACAAAATCGCTAGTATCTTTAACATACGAGGGGGGTTGTTGTACTAAACCCTGAAGAAAAAAATCAACATATCTAAAAACATTTTTTTTAAAACTACCTCTCGAAGACACAATGGGTCTCCCTGGTGGATTGAGTGGCTCTTTGTGGATTTTAGGCAATAGGTATAGTGCAGGGAGCTTAGGGAATTTACATTCAAGAAATTTATATTCATTTTCTTCTGCAAGTCCCTGCCTCTTCCATTCAAGTAACTGTGTATGAAATTGTCTGATGGCATGTTCATATTCCATCCTGTTACTCCTTTCATATTTGTCAGCTTCCGCTAACTGTCTAAGACCTTCATTTATGTAATTCACCTTTGACATTACAACGACATTACCGGCCTTATCGGACTTTTTTTATCACTATTGAGGTGTCATTTTTTAGATTATCAAGGGCTATTCTTTGAGCCTTACTGACATTGTTCCACATGTTAAACGTTTTACGTTTAGCTATTTTCCATAGCTCATCGCTCACTCCTTTTTCAAATACCTCGATTGCCTCGTTCTGTTGAAATAAGGGTGACACTACCAACCAGAATATAAGATCCTTAAGTATTGCCCGGCGGTGTCGCCTCTTGAACCCATAAAGAAGTTAAACTATTGAAGAGGCAGGCGCTGGAGACTGGAAGGCAGGAAACAAGGTTTTTATTCTCTCCGGAGGAGAACACAACGAAACAGACAGAAGGTATCGTTCTGAGGTGCTCTAACTGCATCCCTGAGGCCTGGCCTCTTATACACAAGTTTATCTCTTTATTGCATGTAACACATTCTCGTCGATACTTTGATGTACGGAAAGACATCCTCAGAATCCCCCCTTCCCAGCCCGTTCCCACGCAAGGTTACAGTGGAAGTCCCCGCCCCGTTCACAACAGGTGATGATCATCGCGCAGCTGGATATTCCGCCGATTCACGGAGTGTGTGGGGTTCGATCGGATCTCGTAGGGCGGGGGGCTTTGATCAACCCGGGGATCCCTTGCTGGGGGGAAACTTTCTATTGTACGGGGAGGGGCAAGGAGCAGTATCGGCAGGGCTGGGTGTCGGCCTGGGAACGAGGAAGACGAACGGGCACACGGGGAAAAGGGGTTTGCATCAAAGGGCCGGGGATCATGAATGGGAAGAAGGGAGGTGTTGCGCTGGGAACAGGACGAGGGCCTGGGGCAGAGCAGCGACGAAGAGGGGTTTTATGATTCGCGGCAGGTGCAGGCAGGGGGGGGTTGTCAGCGAGGCTAGGAGGGGGAGAGAGGCGCGCTGGCTCTCGGCGAGAGCAGGGAAGCCATGGTGCTCAAAATGGCGGCTGTTTTACGCGCACAAAAGGTTTAAGGAGAGCAAGAGGGCGCCGATAATGTTGACGGTTTCAGCCCAACTTTCAACAGTCCCCCCTTTTCAACATATCTAGCCCCCTTGCTTTACTCAATGTCAATTTTCATCAAATTCCTAACTTCGGTATCATACAATGCTCTCATATGTTCGCTTCCAATGTCCACAGTTTTGGGAAAAATACAACTCGCACATAAAGAACACATAGGTGGCAGACATTGAATTCCTAAGCATAGGCCACATATCACAACTACGGGAATCAGGATAATGGTGAGCAGTCTCCAGCCCCAGCTTTTGACGGTGTCCCAGAACCAACCACCAAGCGACCATTCTTCTTGCTCTTGGTGAACTTCCGAAGAGAGTCTGTGAAGATGTTCGATGGCTTTGTACACTGAGGGTGAGTTGTCCGGTATGTATGTACAACAGCTGGACCCAATAATGCGGCATGCTCCTCCACGGTCCGCTAGAACCACATCTAGAACGAGGCGGTTCTGAAGAGCCACCAAACGGACCGCTTGGAGCTCGGCAGTGTTGTTGGCAAAGATGCCCGCTGTGATGTTCATGGTTGTCTCGACTGCCTGAGTCAAATGTCGGATGGCACGGCTGTTTGCCATCGGGCCCCAGAGGGGGACGAGTCCTTTCATAGCATCGAGGAACTGCGCCCCTGTTGAGTCGGCTTGCTCAACGTCTTTGGCTAGTTTTTGCCTGTGGTGATTCGCTGGGGCCACATAAGTTGGAGGAAGGACGAAGGAGATGTAGCAAGTGCCCCCCCAGCCTTTGGGGAGCCAGGTGTAGGCCTTTGTGCCGCAGATGAAGTACATGTTTGGGGATGACACAAAGGAAGGTGGATCCGTGGAATCCAGAGTGCTGGTAAAGCGGCAAGCGCTGCGACCCACCAGCTGTGTCCCAAGTCCTTCTACACACATGTGGCCTGTGACGTTGATGACCGACAGGGCCACAGTCAGAGTGGCAGCCGTTCGTTTCCGCAGATAGGAGAAGGTGGGTCTGGTTGGATTGTTGAACACCTGCATTTCGATTCGTTCTTTAGCTGGGATGTCCATTTGGATCGAGTCGCTGGGGGTCAGCGGGCAGAAGTGTGTCTTTGTCTTGTTTCGCCCGGCCCCGTGAGAAGAATGTGCTGCAGTTCTGCTGGAGGTGGCATTGCCCGTATAGCTCTCTTGCAGGAGGATCAGCCAGGCAAGGCAGGAGCCGTGGACAGAGAAGGGTGAAGGGATGAATGGTATTGAATGTCCAGTGGCATGGGGTAGCAACCCACAGATCCAGCAGTTGGTGGTGTTGGTGGCAAGATTGTGCTGGTGAAGTAGCTGCACGAAAGAGTTGTTCCAAAACTCCTTTCGCCTCTCTCTTAGTTGAGGAGAGAGCGAAATTAGATAATGTTCCTTCATGGTGGTAGGCTGAGCAGTGGTTAGGAATGTTTCGTGAGCAGGTGCGTGTTCTTCCATAATCCAGAGCGTAGTCATGAGGAGAAAACAGAGGAGGATTACGATGAAGAGTGCAATTGTCTTTGAGCTATGGAGTCTGTCTGTTCTCGGATTTCTGTAGTGGGTATTTCCTGCTGTCTCCGTCGGCTTCTTATTTGGCGCTTCCATCATCTTCTTATCTGGCGCTTCCATCATCTTCGTCTTCAAGGTGCTCGGTAGTGGGCAGGACCACAGACTTAGTTTTAGCTTCTCTCCAGGTAACCCTTGGTAGTTTGGGTCACCGTTCTGAGATCCTTTAACCTAGTCCGTGGCCTACTTAGCCGAAGCTCCCTCCTTTCGACGCAGGAAATACCCTTCTCGAGATGGCACAGTGGGGTCAGGATGTTTTGAAAGTTCGAGTGTCTCGGTATCAGGATAGCAGTTCAACGATGGTCGTTCCTGGTTCAGGAGCTCTTCTTGGGTGTTGACGGTGTCTGTTGTGGCCAGGGCTGGAGAGACCTTTTTGCAGTGATGAGCGTGCAGCCAGTGTTTCTTCCCCTCCACTCGAAGTGCGGTTCGAGTGGTGATCAGCACTTGCCAGGGGCCCGTCCACCGGGGTTCCAAACTCTTTGATCGCTGAAAATTCCGGATCAGCACGAAGTCCCCCGGCTGGATGGCGTGACCCGGACCCCTGGAAGCATCGGGGATGGCCTGCTGCACCTGCTGATGAAGGACAGACAAAGTTTCAGTCAATTTGTACAGATAATCAGACATTAGGACGTCCGGAACGTCATGAATGGAAGTTGGTTTCGGGGCAGACCAAACGCTCATGGGTCGACCGAAGACAACTTCATAAGGGGTTAAGTGATGTCGGGTGGGGGTAGAGCGCATCGATAGCAGTGCCAATGGGAGGGCGTCTGGCCATTTCAGGCCCGTGGTAGCCACTATTTTGGCCAGTTTAAGCTTTAGTGTGGCATTGTGTCGTTCGACAAGCCCAGCAGATTGAGGGTGGAAGACTGCGTGGAATTTCTGTTTAATACCCAGCCCATTTAGGATGAGCTGGATAACTTTGGCTACGAAGTGGGGGCCATTATCACTCCATAAAACACGACAGAGGCCATAATGGGCGAAAAACTCCTTTAACAGAACCTTTGCAGTGGCCATAGCGGTGTTGTCACGGGTTGGATATGCTTCCACCCACTTGCTAAATGCGCACACCACGACGAGCACATATTTTAAGCCTTGGCATCTGTCTAGCTGGATGTAGTCCATCTGCAGGACTTCAAATGGGTGGTTTGGGACCCCAAATCCCCCCCGGGGTACTACAGTTCCTTTCCCGGGGTTGTGTTGCAGGCATATTAAGCATTGTTGGACCAGGCGTTTGGCGGAATCTGGGATCTTGTCATTGTGCCAAACCCTGGAGACAAGTTCGATCATGGGGGCTGATCCTATGTGGGCAGGGGAGTGTGCCATGGTTAATATGGGAATCAAGTACGAATCAGGTAGCAACCATCTGTTCGTGTCTTTTGTCCGCCAGCAGCCTTCATCGTCTTTCAATCCCACCCGTGTCCATTCAGTCAATTCGTGTTGTGTGCTAGACGTTTGTATGTCTCTAATTGTGTCCTTGGCGTCAGTCCAGTTTTCTGCTTGTGACCTGGTCACGTACATATGTGTTGTCGTTCTATTTTCAGCTGTCGTTCGGGCGGTGATGTCGGCTAGTGCATTTCCCTGTCCAATAATGTCTGTCACTTTCTTGTGTGCCTGGCATTTGATAACGGCCAGTTTATTGGGGAGGAGGACAGCTTCGATTAAGGCGGAGACTAAATCCCCGTGCAAAATGGGTGTGCCGTGTGAGGTCAAGAACCCTCTCTCTCTCCAGAGGAGCCCAAAATGGTGAACCACCCCGAAGGCATACTGGCTGTCGGTGTAAATGTTCGCTGTGGTTCCTGTTGCCAGGATGCAGGCTCGCGTCAAAGCAATCAGTTCCGCTGCCTGGGCAGATCGCTGGGTGATGCGGGCTGTTTCTACTACAGTTCGAGCCGTTGTGACTGCATAGGCAGCGGAAGTGGTACCATCGGAGAGTTTGATGCAAGAACCGTCCACCCACAGCTCCCCGTCGGGGTCAGGGAAAGCCGTGTCTCTGAGATCGACCCTACTCCTGGTCTGTTCGTCCGTAAGAGTCACGCAGTCATGTACGGGGTGCACATTGGGATCGTTCTCTGGCAAGGGTAACAGAGTTGCTGGGTTCAGTGTGGTGCATCTTTTCAGGGTGATATGGGGGGCAAGCAAGGTCAGTTCGTATCCAGTCAGTCGTGCACTCGTCAGATGTTGCGTCTTGGTTTGGTTCAGGAGGGTGTCGACTGCATGGGGTACCAGTACCGTGAGGGAATTTGAGAGTACAATCCCCTCACTCTGTCGGATAGAGATTGCAGCAGCAGCTACAGCTCGAAGGCAGGCAGGCAAGGCTCTGGCGACAGGGTCAAGAGTGGCAGAGAAGTAGGCGCACGGTCGTTGCTTAGGGCCGATGGCCTGGGTCAGGACAGATAAAGCGCACCCCTCCCTTTCGTGAGTGTAAAGGGAGAAGGGCTTTTTGTAATCAGGGGTACCTAGGACAGGGGCTGAGCAAAGGGCATCTCGCAGTTCTGTACCCTGTTCCCTCAATCTGTATCCCTGTTCCCTCTTTCTGCACCCCTCGTCCCTATTGCTGCACCTCTCTTGCCTCTGTCTATACCCCTATACCATCTTTCTGCACCAAACAAGCTTGTTTGTGCAACTTTCTTCCCTCTTTGTTCAGTCTCCTGCCTCCTTTTGCACCTCTTTTGCTTCCTTTTGCACTTATCTTGCCTCCTTCTGCACCCCTCTTGCTGCACCCATTTTGCTTCTTTCTGCACTTCTCTTGCTTCTTTCTGTACCTCTCTTTCTGCTTTCTGGACCCCTTGCCACTTCTACACCCTCATTTCTCACCCTTTTACCTCTTTATGCACCTCTCTTGCCTCTTTCTGTACTTCTCCTGCCTCTTCTACACCAGTCCTGCCTGTTTCTGCACATTTCTTCCCTCTTTCTGCACTCCTCTTGCCTCTTTCTGTGCCTCACTTGCCTCTTTCTGCACTACTTCTGCCTGTTTCTGCAACTCTCTTGTCTCATTAATCACTTCTCTTGCTACCTTCTGTACCTCTGTTGCTTCTTTCTGCAACCCTCTTGCCTCTTTCTGCACCCATCTTCCATTTTTCTTTACCACTCTTGCCTCTTTCTGCACAGCTGTTCCCTCTTTCTGCAGTTCTCTTGCCTCTTTCTGTACCTCGTTTCCTTCTTTCTGCACTCCCTTCCCTGTTTCAGCACCTCTCTTGCCTGTTTCTGTACCTCTCTTGCCTCTTCTCTTTCTGCACCTCTCTTGATTCTTTCTGCACTACTGTTGCTTCTGTTGGCACCTCTCTTGTAAATTTATGCACCCCTCTTGCCTCTTTCTGCACCCCTCGTCCCTATTTCTGCACCTCTCTTGCCTCAGTCTACACCCCTGTACCATCTTTCTGCACCGAACAAGCTTGTTTGTGCAACTTTCTTCCCTCTTTGTTCAGTCTCCTGCCTCCTTTTGCACCTCTTTTGCGTCCTTTTGCACTTATCTTGCCTCCTTCTGCACTCCTCTTGCTGCACCCATTTTGCTTATTTCTGTACTTCTCTTGCTTCTTTCTGTATCTCTCTTGCTGCTTTCTGGACTCCCTTGCCTCTTTCCATACCCTCTTTCCTCTTTCTGCACCCCTCCTACCTCTTTCTGCATTTCTCCTACCTCTTTCTTCACCACTCCTGCATGTTTCTGCACATTTCATGCATCTTTCTGTACTTCTCTTGCCTCTTTTGGCACCTGCGTTGCTCCTTGCTGCACCCCTGTTCCCTCTTTTGGCAACTCACCTGCAAGTTTCTGCACCTGTTTTGCCTCTTTCTGTACTTCTCTTGACTCTTTCAGTACCTCTGGTGCTTCTTTCTGTACCTCTCTTGCCTCTTTCTATATACCTGTTCCCTCATGCTGTACCCCTGTTCCCTCCTACTGCACGTCTCTTCCGTCTTTCTGTACTTCTCTTCCCTCTTTCTGCACCCCTCTTGGCTCTTCCTGGGCCTCACTTACTTCTTTCTGCACTTCTCTTGCCCCTTTCTGCACTGCTCTTGCCTCTTTCTGCACCTCTGTTGCTTCTTTCTGCACTTCTCTTGCTTCTTTCTGAACCTGTCTAGCTTTTTTCTGCACCCCTCTCTCCTCTTTCAGTACCCCTGTTTCGTCTTTCTGCACGTCTTTTCCTTCTTTCTGCACTTCTCTTGCTTGTTTCTGTATATCTTTTGCCTCTTTCTGCACTTCCCGTGGCTCTTTCTGCACCCATCTTGCCTCTTTCTGCAACTCTGGTGATTCGTTCTGCACTTCTCTTGCACCCCTCTTTGTGCACCCCTCTTCCCTCTTTCTGCACCTCTCTTGCCTGTTTTCGCACCCTTGTGCCCTCTTTCTGCACCTCTCCTGCCTCTTTCTACACACCTGTTCCCTATTTCTGAAGTTCTCTTCCCTCTTTCTGTACCTCTGTTGCTTCTTTCTGCACTTCTGTTGGTTCTTTCTGCATTCCTCATGCTTCTTTTGTTACCTCTCTTGTAAATTTCTGCACCCCTCTTGCCTCTTTCTGCACCCCTTGTCCCTATTTGTGCACATCTCTTGCCTCTGTCTACACTCCTGTTCCATCTTTCTTCACCTTGCTTGCTTGTTGGTGCAACTTTCTTTTCCCTCTTTCTGTAGTTCTCCTGCCTCCTTTTGCAAGCCTGTTGCTTCCTTATGCACTTATCTTGCCTCTTTCTGCAACCCTCTTGCTGCACCCATGTTGCTTCTTTCTTGACTTCTCTTGCTTCTTTCTGTATCTCTCTTGCTGCTTACTGGACCCTCTTGCCTCTTCGGCATCCTCTTTCCTCTTTCTGCACCCCTCTTCCCTCTTTCTGCATCTCTCTTGCCTCTTTAGGCACTTCTCCTGTCTCTTTCTGTACCACTCCTGCCTGTTTCTGCACATTTCTTGCCTCTTGCTGCACTTTTCTTGCCTCTTTCTGTGCCTCACTCTCCTCTTTCTGCACCTCTGTTGCTTCTTTCTGTACCCTTTTGCCTCTTTCTGTACCCCTATCCCCTCATTCTGTACCCCTGTTCCCTCTTTCTGCATGTCTCTTGCCTCTTTCTGTGCCTCTCTTGCCACTTTCTGCACCTCTCTTGCCTCTTTCCGCACTTCTTTTGCCTTTTTCTGCAACTCACTTTTCTCATTCATCACTTCTCTTGCTTCCTTGGGCACCTCTGTTGCTTCTTTCTGCACCCATCTTGCCTCTTTCTGCACCCATCATCCGTTTTTCTGTACCTCTCTTGCCTTTTTCTGCATCCCAGTTCCGTTTTTATGCACCTTTCCTCCCTTTTTCTGCACATCTCATGCCTCTTTCTGCACTTCTCTTGATGTACCTCTGTTGCTTCTTTCTGCACCTCTCATGCCTGTTTCTGCACCTCTATTGCTGCTTTCTGCACTTCTCTTGCCTCTTTCTGCACCAGTGTTGCTTCTTTCTGCACCCCTGTGCCCTCTTTCTGCACATCTCCTGCCTGTTTCTGCACGTCTCTTGCCTCTTTCCACACCTCTCTAGCTTCTTTCTGAATCCCCCTTGCCTCTTTCTGTACCATGTTCCCTCTTTCTCACATCTTTCTGCACTTCTCTGTCCTCTTTCTGTACCCCTCTTGCCTCTTTCTGTGCCTCACTTGCCTCTTTCTGCACCTCTCTGGAGTCTTTCTGCACCTGCCTTGCCTTTCTCTGCATCACACTTGTCTCTTTCTGCACTTCTCGTCCTTTTTAATGCATCTTTCTTGTTTCTTTTTTTTAATTTTTTTTTATTTATTAATGAGATGGATTAGAATACAACAAGAAAATCAAAAACAGGTGTAGATTAAAAAACTGGGTAAAACACTTAGAAGAAATGTCACAATACAAAGAGGATTAAAAAGATCAACATCTAGCCGCACACAAGCTTCTTATTATTAAATTCACATATAGTCCATTTCATCCTCTTGCTTCCCTCCAATTACTAAGGGGTGCCCAAATTTTTTTCCCAAAGTCTTTCTTCTTTAACCCCTTAAAGTTATATAGACAATCCTCGATATTATGAATCCCTAACAATCTGGTTAGCCATATCTGGAATGAAGCATCTTTCTTGTTTCTTTCTGTAACTCTCTTGTGTGTTTCATCACTTGTCTTCCTTCGTTCTGCTCCTCTGTTGCTTCTGTAAGCACTTCTCTTGCCTCTTTATGCACTTCCCTTACCTGTTTCTGCTGCTTTCTTGCTTCTATCATCACTTCTCTTGATTCTTTCTGCACCTCTGTTGCTTCTTTATGTACCTCTCTTGCCTGTTACTGTACCTCCCTTGGCTCTTTTTGCACCTCACTTGCCTCTTTCTCCACCCCTGTTAGTTCTTTATACACTTCTATTGCCTCTTTCTGTATCCCTCTTACCTCTTTCTACATCTCTGAGGGTTTTTCTGCACAACTCTTGCCTCTTTCTGCACCTCTTTTGCCTGTTTATCCACCCCTGTTCCCTCGTTCTGCACCTCTCCTGCCTCTTTCTGGACCCCTGCTTCCTCTTTCTGCACATTTCTTACTCTTTCTGTAACACTCTTGTTTTTTCTGCAATTCCCTTGCTTCTTTCTGTACTCATCTCGCCTGTTTCTTTATTGAAATGGGAAGTGCAAGCTAGTAAGTTTAAGGGTCTGCGTGCTCTTGCGACTGATGCATATGCCTACTTGTACATGCATTCTCACATGTGTAATGGAGCTGAAGGTGGTAGCTTAAAAAGCGGGTAACTTCTCTTATAGTTGGTCAAAATGTGTTAGTTCTGCTCTGTCATTCGGTTGCACAGGCAGACATGTGTTATGTATATAGGTGTTATAGAACCCCTCAAATATACTATTGAATATACATGTGCCCTGTATTAGGAGCAGAAAGAAATACATGCACCTTCTTGTACACAAATCTAGGGAGTATGCTGTTTGGAACATGATATTCAAGTTTTTGTATGTTTATTTTTTGTAACATGTCACCAGTTAAAAGCAAAGACACACACATGCATACCTTCACAAACTTGGTCAGACTTACAACAGTGATATGGTTTGAATTACTGTTTTACATTTGGTAGACCTAACATTCTGAACAGTCGCTGAATAGTGAACCTTCAAGAGAAAAGTGAGATTGAAGACATCTTTGGAGAAGGATTAGTGATTAGGCTACTTTGTATGAGTCTGTGGAAAGGTACAGTCGACATAGGTCTCTTTCTGCACCTCTGTTGCTTCTTTCTGCACTTCTCTTGCTTCCTTTTACACCTTTCTTCCTCTTTCTGGACCTCTGTTGCCTATTTCTGCACATTTCTTCCTCTTTCTGCACATGTCCTATCTATGTAGGCATAGTCGATCATAAGGGAATACATATGCATATTGATCATGCACATATAACATAAGATGGGGAACACGTAGGGACACAGAACATGGCAAAATTTACTTTTCCACCCATTTTGTTTCTGTCTGCACTTCTCTTGCTTCTTTCTGTACCTCTCTTGCTGCTTTCTGGACCCCCTGCCTCTTCTGTATCCTCTTCCTTCTTTCTGTTCCTTTCTTGCCTCTTTCTGCACTTGTCCTGCCTCTTTCTATACCTCTCCTGCCTGTTTCTGCACATTTCATGCCTCTTTTTGCACTTTTCTTGCCTCATTTTGCACCTCTGTTTCTTCCTTGTGCACTTATCTTCCCTCTTTCTGCACCCCTCTTGCCTCTTTATGTACCTCTGTTCCCTCATTCTGTATCCCTGTTCCCTCTTTCTGCACCTCTCTTGCCTCTTTCTGCAATTCTCCTGCCTCTTTCTATTTCACTCCTGCCTTTTTCTGCCTATTTATTGCCTCTTTTTGCACTTTCCTTGCCTCTTTCTGTGCCTCACTTGCCTCTTTCTGCAACTCTCTTGCTTCTTTCTGTACCCCTCTTGCCTCTTTCTGTACCCCTGTTCCCTCAATCTGTATCCCTGTTCCCTCTTTCTGCACCCCTCGTCCCTATTGCTGCACCTCTCTTGCCTCTGTCTATACCCCTATACCATCTTTCTGCACCAAACAAGCTTGTTTGTGCAACTTTCTTCCCTCTTTGTTCAGTCTCCTGCCTCCTTTTGCACCTCTTTTGCTTCCTTTTGCACTTATCTTGCCTCCTTCTGCACCCCTCTTGCTGCACCCATTTTGCTTCTTTCTGCACTTCTCTTGCTTCTTTCTGTACCTCTCTTTCTGCTTTCTGGACCCCTTGCCACTTCTACACCCTCATTTCTCACCCTTTTACCTCTTTATGCACCTCTCTTGCCTCTTTCTGTACTTCTCCTGCCTCTTCTACACCAGTCCTGCCTGTTTCTGCACATTTCTTCCCTCTTTCTGCACTCCTCTTGCCTCTTTCTGTGCCTCACTTGCCTCTTTCTGCACTACTTCTGCCTGTTTCTGCAACTCTCTTGTCTCATTAATCACTTCTCTTGCTACCTTCTGTACCTCTGTTGCTTCTTTCTGCAACCCTCTTGCCTCTTTCTGCACCCATCTTCCATTTTTCTTTACCACTCTTGCCTCTTTCTGCACAGCTGTTCCCTCTTTCTGCAGTTCTCTTGCCTCTTTCTGTACCTCGTTTCCTTCTTTCTGCACTCCCTTCCCTGTTTCAGCACCTCTCTTGCCTGTTTCTGTACCTCTCTTGCCTCTTCTCTTTCTGCACCTCTCTTGATTCTTTCTGCACTACTGTTGCTTCTGTTGGCACCTCTCTTGTAAATTTATGCACCCCTCTTGCCTCTTTCTGCACCCCTCGTCCCTATTTCTGCACCTCTCTTGCCTCAGTCTACACCCCTGTACCATCTTTCTGCACCGAACAAGCTTGTTTGTGCAACTTTCTTCCCTCTTTGTTCAGTCTCCTGCCTCCTTTTGCACCTCTGTTGCGTCCTTTTGCACTTATCTTGCCTCCTTCTGCACTCCTCTTGCTGCACCCATTTTGCTTATTTCTGTACTTCTCTTGCTTCTTTCTGTATCTCTCTTGCTGCTTTCTGGACTCCCTTGCCTCTTTCCATACCCTCTTTCCTCTTTCTGCACCCCTCCTACCTCTTTCTGCATTTCTCCTACCTCTTTCTTCACCACTCCTGCATGTTTCTGCACATTTCATGCATCTTTCTGTACTTCTCTTGCCTCTTTTGGCACCTGCGTTGCTCCTTGCTGCACCCCTGTTCCCTCTTTTGGCAACTCACCTGCAAGTTTCTGCACCTGTTTTGCCTCTTTCTGTACTTCTCTTGACTCTTTCAGTACCTCTGGTGCTTCTTTCTGTACCTCTCTTGCCTCTTTCTATATACCTGTTCCCTCATGCTGTACCCCTGTTCCCTCCTACTGCACGTCTCTTCCGTCTTTCTGTACTTCTCTTCCCTCTTTCTGCACCCCTCTTGGCTCTTCCTGGGCCTCACTTACTTCTTTCTGCACTTCTCTTGCCCCTTTCTGCACTGCTCTTGCCTCTTTCTGCACCTCTGTTGCTTCTTTCTGCACTTCTCTTGCTTCTTTCTGAACCTGTCTAGCTTTTTTCTGCACCCCTCTCTCCTCTTTCAGTACCCCTGTTTCGTCTTTCTGCACGTCTTTTCCTTCTTTCTGCACTTCTCTTGCTTGTTTCTGTATATCTTTTGCCTCTTTCTGCACTTCCCGTGGCTCTTTCTGCACCCATCTTGCCTCTTTCTGCAACTCTGGTGATTCGTTCTGCACTTCTCTTGCACCCCTCTTTCTGCACCCCTCTTCCCTCTTTCTGCACCTCTCTTGCCTGTTTTCGCACCCTTGTGCCCTCTTTCTGCACCTCTCCTGCCTCTTTCTACACACCTGTTCCCTATTTCTGAAGTTCTCTTCCCTCTTTCTGTACCTCTGTTGCTTCTTTCTGCACTTCTGTTGGTTCTTTCTGCATTCCTCATGCTTCTTTTGTTACCTCTCTTGTAAATTTCTGCACCCCTCTTGCCTCTTTCTGCACCCCTTGTCCCTATTTGTGCACATCTCTTGCCTCTGTCTACACTCCTGTTCCATCTTTCTTCACCTTGCTTGCTTGTTGGTGCAACTTTCTTTTCCCTCTTTCTGTAGTTCTCCTGCCTCCTTTTGCAAGCCTGTTGCTTCCTTATGCACTTATCTTGCCTCTTTCTGCAACCCTCTTGCTGCACCCATGTTGCTTCTTTCTTGACTTCTCTTGCTTCTTTCTGTATCTCTCTTGCTGCTTACTGGACCCCCTTGCCTCTTCGGCATCCTCTTTCCTCTTTCTGCACCCCTCTTCCCTCTTTCTGCATCTCTCTTGCCTCTTTAGGCACTTCTCCTGTCTCTTTCTGTACCACTCCTGCCTGTTTCTGCACATTTCTTGCCTCTTGCTGCACTTTTCTTGCCTCTTTCTGTGCCTCACTCTCCTCTTTCTGCACCTCTGTTGCTTCTTTCTGTACCCTTTTGCCTCTTTCTGTACCCCTATCCCCTCATTCTGTACCCCTGTTCCCTCTTTCTGCATGTCTCTTGCCTCTTTCTGTGCCTCTCTTGCCACTTTCTGCACCTCTCTTGCCTCTTTCCGCACTTCTTTTGCCTTTTTCTGCAACTCACTTTTCTCATTCATCACTTCTCTTGCTTCCTTGGGCACCTCTGTTGCTTCTTTCTGCACCCATCTTGCCTCTTTCTGCACCCATCATCCGTTTTTCTGTACCTCTCTTGCCTTTTTCTGCATCCCAGTTCCGTTTTTATGCACCTTTCCTCCCTTTTTCTGCACATCTCATGCCTCTTTCTGCACTTCTCTTGCTGTACCTCTGTTGCTTCTTTCTGCACCTCTCATGCCTGTTTCTGCACCTCTATTGCTGCTTTCTGCACTTCTCTTGCCTCTTTCTGCACCAGTGTTGCTTCTTTCTGCACCCCTGTGCCCTCTTTCTGCACATCTCCTGCCTGTTTCTGCACGTCTCTTGCCTCTTTCCACACCTCTCTAGCTTCTTTCTGAATCCCCCTTGCCTCTTTCTGTACCATGTTCCCTCTTTCTCACATCTTTCTGCACTTCTCTGTCCTCTTTCTGTACCCCTCTTGCCTCTTTCTGTGCCTCACTTGCCTCTTTCTGCACCTCTCTGGAGTCTTTCTGCACCTGCCTTGCCTTTCTCTGCATCACACTTGTCTCTTTCTGCACTTCTCGTCCTTTTTAATGCATCTTTCTTGTTTCTTTCTGTAACTCTCTTGTGTGTTTCATCACTTGTCTTCCTTCGTTCTGCTCCTCTGTTGCTTCTGTAAGCACTTCTCTTGCCTCTTTATGCACTTCCCTTACCTGTTTCTGCTGCTTTCTTGCTTCTATCATCACTTCTCTTGATTCTTTCTGCACCTCTGTTGCTTCTTTATGTACCTCTCTTGCCTGTTACTGTACCTCCCTTGGCTCTTTTTGCACCTCACTTGCCTCTTTCTCCACCCCTGTTAGTTCTTTATACACTTCTATTGCCTCTTTCTGTATCCCTCTTACCTCTTTCTACATCTCTGAGGGTTTTTCTGCACAACTCTTGCCTCTTTCTGCACCTCTTTTGCCTGTTTATCCACCCCTGTTCCCTCGTTCTGCACCTCTCCTGCCTCTTTCTGGACCCCTGCTTCCTCTTTCTGCACATTTCTTACTCTTTCTGTAACCCTCTTGTTTTTTCTGCAATTCCCTTGCTTCTTTCTGTACTCATCTCGCCTGTTTCTTTATTGAAATGGGAAGTGCAAGCTAGTAAGTTTAAGGGTCTGCGTGCTCTTGCGACTGATGCATATGCCTACTTGTACATGCATTCTCACATGTGTAATGGAGCTGAAGGTGGTAGCTTAAAAAGCGGGTAACTTCTCTTATAGTTGGTCAAAATGTGTTAGTTCTGCTCTGTCATTCGGTTGCACAGGCAGACATGTGTTATGTATATAGGTGTTATAGAACCCCTCAAATATACTATTGAATATACATGTGCCCTGTATTAGGAGCAGAAAGAAATACATGCACCTTCTTGTACACAAATCTAGGGAGTATGCTGTTTGGAACATGATATTCAAGTTTTTGTATGTTTATTTTTTGTAACATGTCACCAGTTAAAAGCAAAGACACACACATGCATACCTTCACAAACTTGGTCAGACTTACAACAGTGATATGGTTTGAATTACTGTTTTACATTTGGTAGACCTAACATTCTGAACAGTCGCTGAATAGTGAACCTTCAAGAGAAAAGTGAGATTGAAGACATCTTTGGAGAAGGATTAGTGATTAGGCTACTTTGTATGAGTCTGTGGAAAGGTACAGTCGACATAGGTCTCTTTCTGCACCTCTGTTGCTTCTTTCTGCACTTCTCTTGCTTCCTTTTACACCTTTCTTCCTCTTTCTGGACCTCTGTTGCCTATTTCTGCACATTTCTTCCTCTTTCTGCACATGTCCTATCTATGTAGGCATATTTAGAAGTTAGCATTTAAAAAACCTTAGAAATTCACTGAAAAAAACAGTGTTTTCAGGGACGTTGTAGTTTGAAATTAGCAGTTAAAAAACTCTTTAAAATGCACTGAAATAAACCATAGGTTTCAGAGACGTTATAGTTAGTTGGACATTTCACTCGTACAAAACCAGAGAAATTTGGCTGTTAAAGTTAGTTGAGCTAACTATAACTCGTGCCCCCGCAATGCACTGGTGATGACGTCACATATTACATCACTCATGACATCTAAAATGACATTACTGATGACACCACTGTTGACACCAATGAGGACATCATCCACTTAATATATGATTCACCGCTTCGCGGCTCCCGCTCTACCATAGCGAACTGCTTCGGTTTTTGAAAGAGAGAGCAGGAAACCTGCTCTCTCTTTCAAAAATCAAAGCTGATTGCTTTTCTGCATGGGGAGCAGCATGTTAGCTGCTCCCCAAGCAGAAAATCAATGCCAGCTCCCGCAGGATCTGGGGAGCCGGCAGGGACTGTGGGAGGCTTGGGGCCCCCCCGACGGCCCCCAACGAGGAGGGCCAGGCCCCGGGGGATGGGGTTCCTGGGGCCAGAAGTGGCCACAGGAGGGGGGCAAAGCAGCCCCCCTCCTAATTAAAATTCTTTTTTTTAAAAAGGCCCATGTCCCGGGGGTTGGGTTCATGGGGCAGAGTATGGCTTTGGGAGGGGGGCCACGCGGCCCCCTTCTTGATTTAAAAAAATAATAATAATTGGGGGATGGTGTCCCCAGGGCCAAAAAAATGCGAAAATAAGCATAAATGTGAAAAAACATAAATAAACGCTAAAAAACGTAAGAGAAAGCATTAATATACCTTGTACTGCCACAACTTACTAGGATAAGTATTCGTTCATGCTCATTGTAAACAATAAAGTTGCAGCTTAAAGAAACAGTGTTATACTACCTAACTACTAGCATCGGACCGATCGCTCCTTTGCTTAAACACATCTTGGATGCAGAATAACATGTGTTCAAGACCTCAGTGGGTGTATAGATGAATAGACTTAGATGCCTATGTAGGCTGCTGTACTTTGTAGCACGGATAAAATAGTCTCCGTTATGCTGCTGCCTGCTGATTAAGCCCCAGTGCGCTGATAAATCATCAGCACGCAAAATATTACCCCAGTAGGCTGAGCTTCAACATTTCGTGTTGCGGCGGATATAAGCATTTCTGTACTAAATTTCATCAACAATTCTTCAACTTTAGCAAGTCAAGTCTAGAAATAACAAAAAAAAAATAATAATAATAACGTGTCACCCATTAATGAAAAGTAACATAAATTCAGTTCAAAAAATCGTTACAATAAAAAAACCAGTTAAAATTACAATTTGCTCGGCGGCATCAAACAGTTCTTGGCACTCTATAGGAAGGTACTTGTATACAGCAGAATTATATTAACCACATATAGACTAATTACCCTAAATGTACGGCTAACTCCTCATCGAAGTTATGGCCTGAAGGGGTAAGAGTCCTATATTGTATGATGAGCTTGGACTCTAATCTGCGGAGTTCTTTTAATCTGTTTCCTCCCCTTATATCCGCCTTAACAAAATCCAATACTGCAAAACTCAATAAATTAGTGTTTTGTTCGTGGTGACTCTGAAAATGGCGGGCTATAGGGTAGCCCTTATCCAAGTTTTTTATTGCACGTAAATGCTCTAGGAACCGTATTTTCACCTTGTGGATAGTACTTCCATTGTAGGCCAAACCGCAAGGACAAAATAAAGCATACACCGAGTAATCTGTATTAAACGAAGTATGCTTTTTGATCACATAGGGCTTACATTCTGAGGACAGGATACCTTCTTTCTTATTTCTGCCGTTCTTACAAGCTTTGCAGCTTCTACACGTGTAGAAGCCTTGGATTCCTGAAATTCCTGTCTTAGTTGCTTCTACAGCTCTACAGAGGGTGTCTCTCAGAGATCTAGCTCTCTTGTATGTGATTTGCGGGCATGACCCTATGCAGTCCGTAAGATCTTTATCAGTTCCTAAGGCAGGCCAAAATGTATTCAAACATTTTCGCACAGCATGTGTTTGTTTATTGTACGTAGTTATGAATCTTATAGTTTGATTCGTATCTTCTTTGCTTGCACTATCTTTCTCTTGTGTCTTGTCAACAAGCAGAAATTCCCTTGGGCGTTTAGATTCTTCAGTCAACACTTTATTGACTGTTTTTTTAAGTGTACTCACATTGCAAAAAACGTTCAGTCATAACTTCTGATTCAATTTCAAACTTTTTTGCCGTGCTACAATTACGCTTGGCTCTTAGGAGCTCTCCTAATGGTATGCTTTGGATAAGTGCGTTGGAATGGCAGCTTTCCGCGTGTAGGAGACTGTTCCCCGCAGTGCTCTTTCTATAGAGGCAGCTCTCAATTCTGTTGTTCTCAATAGATAATTTGAGATCGAGAAATTCCAATGTTGTCTTGGACCATTGTGATGTGAGGTGGAGATTAAAGCAATTGATGTTAAGTGCTCTGACAAACTCGTTAGCTTCCTCTTCCGTTCCTCCCCATATACAAAAAATGTCATCAATGTACCAGGTGTACATTGAGACTTTGTCTTTGAACTGTGTCAATTTACTTACTACTTCCTCCTCCCAATACCCCATGTAGAGACCTGCAAAAGATGGCGCAAAACAGGTCCCCATAGATGTACCGAGGGTTTGGTGGTAGATTTTGTTGTCAAAGGGGAAGTAGTTCTGTTTGAGACAAATCATAATCATCTCAAGTAACATGTCTGTAACATGTCTGTATGGGCGAGGTAAGAGGCTGACCTATTGCTTAAAAAGTGTCTGCAAGCTTCTACCCCTTTGTCATGCGGGATACAGGTATAAAGACTCGACACATCCATAGTGAGCAAAGAGTACTCATCTTTCCACTCAGTTCTTTCTAATTTGCGCACAAAATCGCTAGTATCTTTAACATACGAGGGGGGTTGTTGTACTAAACCCTGAAGAAAAAAATCAACATATCTAAAAACATTTTTTTTAAAACTACCTCTCGAAGACACAATGGGTCTCCCTGGTGGATTGAGTGGCTCTTTGTGGATTTTAGGCAATAGGTATAGTGCAGGGAGCTTAGGGAATTTACATTCAAGAAATTTATATTCATTTTCTTCTGCAAGTCCCTGCCTCTTCCATTCAAGTAACTGTGTATGAAATTGTCTG
Source organism: Lissotriton helveticus (assembly GCF_964261635.1). Classification (NCBI taxonomy): domain Eukaryota; kingdom Metazoa; phylum Chordata; class Amphibia; order Caudata; family Salamandridae; genus Lissotriton; species Lissotriton helveticus. The sequence goes on along the minus strand of NC_136061.1, from coordinate 1,185,862,456 downwards.
ATGGCATGTTCATATTCCATCCTGTTACTCCTTTCATATTTGTCAGCTTCCGCTAACTGTCTAAGACCTTCATTTATGTAATTCACCTTTGACATTACAACGACATTACCGGCCTTATCGGACTTTTTTTATCACTATTGAGGTGTCATTTTTTAGATTATCAAGGGCTATTCTTTGAGCCTTACTGACATTGTTCCACATGTTAAACGTTTTACGTTTAGCTATTTTCCATAGCTCATCGCTCACTCCTTTTTCAAATACCTCGATTGCCTCGTTCTGTTGAAATAAGGGTGACACTACCAACCAGAATATAAGATCCTTAAGTATTGCCCGGCGGTGTCGCCTCTTGAACCCATAAAGAAGTTAAACTATTGAAGAGGCAGGCGCTGGAGACTGGAAGGCAGGAAACAAGGTTTTTATTCTCTCCGGAGGAGAACACAACGAAACAGACAGAAGGTATCGTTCTGAGGTGCTCTAACTGCATCCCTGAGGCCTGGCCTCTTATACACAAGTTTATCTCTTTATTGCATGTAACACATTCTCGTCGATACTTTGATGTACGGAAAGACATCCTCAGAATCCCCCCTTCCCAGCCCGTTCCCACGCAAGGTTACAGTGGAAGTCCCCGCCCCGTTCACAACAGGTGATGATCATCGCGCAGCTGGATATTCCGCCGATTCACGGAGTGTGTGGGGTTCGATCGGATCTCGTAGGGCGGGGGGCTTTGATCAACCCGGGGATCCCTTGCTGGGGGGAAACTTTCTATTGTACGGGGAGGGGCAAGGAGCAGTATCGGCAGGGCTGGGTGTCGGCCTGGGAACGAGGAAGACGAACGGGCACACGGGGAAAAGGGGTTTGCATCAAAGGGCCGGGGATCATGAATGGGAAGAAGGGAGGTGTTGCGCTGGGAACAGGACGAGGGCCTGGGGCAGAGCAGCGACGAAGAGGGGTTTTATGATTCGCGGCAGGTGCAGGCAGGGGGGGGTTGTCAGCGAGGCTAGGAGGGGGAGAGAGGCGCGCTGGCTCTCGGCGAGAGCAGGGAAGCCATGGTGCTCAAAATGGCGGCTGTTTTACGCGCACAAAAGGTTTAAGGAGAGCAAGAGGGCGCCGATAATGTTGACGGTTTCAGCCCAACTTTCAACAGTCCCCCCTTTTCAACATATCTAGCCCCCTTGCTTTACTCAATGTCAATTTTCATCAAATTCCTAACTTCGGTATCATACAATGCTCTCATATGTTCGCTTCCAATGTCCACAGTTTTGGGAAAAATACAACTCGCACATAAAGAACACATAGGTGGCAGACATTGAATTCCTAAGCATAGGCCACATATCACAACTACGGGAATCAGGATAATGGTGAGCAGTCTCCAGCCCCAGCTTTTGACGGTGTCCCAGAACCAACCACCAAGCGACCATTCTTCTTGCTCTTGGTGAACTTCCGAAGAGAGTCTGTGAAGATGTTCGATGGCTTTGTACACTGAGGGTGAGTTGTCCGGTATGTATGTACAACAGCTGGACCCAATAATGCGGCATGCTCCTCCACGGTCCGCTAGAACCACATCTAGAACGAGGCGGTTCTGAAGAGCCACCAAACGGACCGCTTGGAGCTCGGCAGTGTTGTTGGCAAAGATGCCCGCTGTGATGTTCATGGTTGTCTCGACTGCCTGAGTCAAATGTCGGATGGCACGGCTGTTTGCCATCGGGCCCCAGAGGGGGACGAGTCCTTTCATAGCATCGAGGAACTGCGCCCCTGTTGAGTCGGCTTGCTCAACGTCTTTGGCTAGTTTTTGCCTGTGGTGATTCGCTGGGGCCACATAAGTTGGAGGAAGGACGAAGGAGATGTAGCAAGTGCCCCCCCAGCCTTTGGGGAGCCAGGTGTAGGCCTTTGTGCCGCAGATGAAGTACATGTTTGGGGATGACACAAAGGAAGGTGGATCCGTGGAATCCAGAGTGCTGGTAAAGCGGCAAGCGCTGCGACCCACCAGCTGTGTCCCAAGTCCTTCTACACACATGTGGCCTGTGACGTTGATGACCGACAGGGCCACAGTCAGAGTGGCAGCCGTTCGTTTCCGCAGATAGGAGAAGGTGGGTCTGGTTGGATTGTTGAACACCTGCATTTCGATTCGTTCTTTAGCTGGGATGTCCATTTGGATCGAGTCGCTGGGGGTCAGCGGGCAGAAGTGTGTCTTTGTCTTGTTTCGCCCGGCCCCGTGAGAAGAATGTGCTGCAGTTCTGCTGGAGGTGGCATTGCCCGTATAGCTCTCTTGCAGGAGGATCAGCCAGGCAAGGCAGGAGCCGTGGACAGAGAAGGGTGAAGGGATGAATGGTATTGAATGTCCAGTGGCATGGGGTAGCAACCCACAGATCCAGCAGTTGGTGGTGTTGGTGGCAAGATTGTGCTGGTGAAGTAGCTGCACGAAAGAGTTGTTCCAAAACTCCTTTCGCCTCTCTCTTAGTTGAGGAGAGAGCGAAATTAGATAATGTTCCTTCATGGTGGTAGGCTGAGCAGTGGTTAGGAATGTTTCGTGAGCAGGTGCGTGTTCTTCCATAATCCAGAGCGTAGTCATGAGGAGAAAACAGAGGAGGATTACGATGAAGAGTGCAATTGTCTTTGAGCTATGGAGTCTGTCTGTTCTCGGATTTCTGTAGTGGGTATTTCCTGCTGTCTCCGTCGGCTTCTTATTTGGCGCTTCCATCATCTTCTTATCTGGCGCTTCCATCATCTTCGTCTTCAAGGTGCTCGGTAGTGGGCAGGACCACAGACTTAGTTTTAGCTTCTCTCCAGGTAACCCTTGGTAGTTTGGGTCACCGTTCTGAGATCCTTTAACCTAGTCCGTGGCCTACTTAGCCGAAGCTCCCTCCTTTCGATGCAGGAAATACCCTTCTCGAGATGGCACAGTGGGGTCAGGATGTTTTGAAAGTTCGAGTGTCTCGGTATCAGGATAGCAGTTCAACGATGGTCGTTCCTGGTTCAGGAGCTCTTCTTGGGTGTTGACGGTGTCTGTTGTGGCCAGGGCTGGAGAGACCTTTTTGCAGTGATGAGCGTGCAGCCAGTGTTTCTTCCCCTCCACTCGAAGTGCGGTTCGAGTGGTGATCAGCACTTGCCAGGGGCCCATCCACCGGGGTTCCAAACTCTTTGATCGCTGAAAATTCCGGATCAGCACGAAGTCCCCCGGCTGGATGGCGTGACCCGGACCCCTGGAAGCATCGGGGATGGCCTGCTGCACCTGCTGATGAAGGACAGACAAAGTTTCAGTCAATTTGTACAGATAATCAGACATTAGGACGTCCGGAACGTCATGAATGGAAGTTGGTTTCGGGGCAGACCAAACGCTCATGGGTCGACCGAAGACAACTTCATAAGGGGTTAAGTGATGTCGGGTGGGGGTAGAGCGCATCGATAGCAGTGCCAATGGGAGGGCGTCTGGCCATTTCAGGCCCGTGGTAGCCACTATTTTGGCCAGTTTAAGCTTTAGTGTGGCATTGTGTCGTTCGACAAGCCCAGCAGATTGAGGGTGGAAGACTGCGTGGAATTTCTGTTTAATACCCAGCCCATTTAGGATGAGCTGGATAACTTTGGCTACGAAGTGGGGGCCATTATCACTCCATAAAACACGACAGAGGCCATAACGGGGGAAAAACTCCTTTAACAGAACCTTTGCAGTGGCCATAGCGGTGTTGTCACGGGTTGGATATGCTTCCACCCACTTGCTAAATGCGCACACCACGACGAGCACATATTTTAAGCCTTGGCATCTGTCTAGCTGGATGTAGTCCATCTGCAGGACTTCAAATGGGTGGTTTGGGACCCCAAATCCCCCCCGGGGTACTACAGTTCCTTTCCCGGGGTTGTGTTGCAGGCATATTAAGCATTGTTGGACCAGGCGTTTGGCGGAATCTGGGATCTTGTCATTGTGCCAAACCCTGGAGACAAGTTCGATCATGGGGGCTGATCCTATGTGGGCAGGGGAGTGTGCCATGGTTAATATGGGAATCAAGTACGAATCAGGTAGCAACCATCTGTTCGTGTCTTTTGTCCGCCAGCAGCCTTCATCGTCTTTCAATCCCACCCGTGTCCATTCAGTCAATTCGTGTTGTGTGCTAGACGTTTGTATGTCTCTAATTGTGTCCTTGGCGTCAGTCCAGTTTTCTGCTTGTGACCTGGTCACGTACATATGTGTTGTCGTTCTATTTTCAGCTGTCGTTCGGGCGGTGATGTCGGCTAGTGCATTTCCCTGTCCAATAATGTCTGTCACTTTCTTGTGTGCCTGGCATTTGATAACGGCCAGTTTATTGGGGAGGAGGACAGCTTCGATTAAGGCGGAGACTAAATCCCCGTGCAAAATGGGTGTGCCGTGTGAGGTCAAGAACCCTCTCTCTCTCCAGAGGAGCCCAAAATGGTGAACCACCCCGAAGGCATACTGGCTGTCGGTGTAAATGTTCGCTGTGGTTCCTGTTGCCAGGATGCAGGCTCGCGTCAAAGCAATCAGTTCCGCTGCCTGGGCAGATCGCTGGGTGATGCGGGCTGTTTCTACTACAGTTCGAGCCGTTGTGACTGCATAGGCAGCGGAAGTGGTACCATCGGAGAGTTTGATGCAAGAACCGTCCACCCACAGCTCCCCGTCGGGGTCAGGGAAAGCCGTGTCTCTGAGATCGACCCTACTCCTGGTCTGTTCGTCCGTAAGAGTCACGCAGTCATGTACGGGGTGCACATTGGGATCGTTCTCTGGCAAGGGTAACAGAGTTGCTGGGTTCAGTGTGGTGCATCTTTTCAGGGTGATATGGGGGGCAAGCAAGGTCAGTTCGTATCCAGTCAGTCGTGCACTCGTCAGATGTTGCGTCTTGGTTTGGTTCAGGAGGGTGTCGACTGCATGGGGTACCAGTACCGTGAGGGAATTTGAGAGTACAATCCCCTCACTCTGTCGGATAGAGATTGCAGCAGCAGCTACAGCTCGAAGGCAGGCAGGCAAGGCTCTGGCGACAGGGTCAAGAGTGGCAGAGAAGTAGGCGCACGGTCGTTGCTTAGGGCCGATGGCCTGGGTCAGGACAGATAAAGCGCACCCCTCCCTTTCGTGAGTGTAAAGGGAGAAGGGCTTTTTGTAATCAGGGGTACCTAGGACAGGGGCTGAGCAAAGGGCATCTCGCAGTTCTGTGAAGGAAGTTTGACACTCAGGGGTCCAAGGGAGTGGGAAAGGGACGTCTTTGTTTAGCAGAGAAAGCAGTGGTTTTACAACGAGGCTGAAGTTTGGTAACCATTGTCGGCAGAAGGAGGTGAGGCCTAATAGGGAGCGAACCTGCTTCTGGGTCTTGGGGACAGGGGTATCTAGAATGGTTTGGATTCGATCTGGGGTGAGTTTTCTTCCATCTTTGGACAAGAGGTGGCCTAGGTAAGTGACCTGGGGTAGGCAGAATTGCAACTTCTTCTTGGAGACCTTGTGGCCATTTTCCGCAAGGAAGTGCAAGAGTTGAATGGTGGCGGTAACCGCTAGAGGGGTGGTCTCGGCTGCCAAAAGGATGTCATCGACATATTGTACCAACACCACTCCGTCGGGTAACTGGACTTGGTCTAGTTGTCTTTTGAGGGCCTGGCTGTAAATGCTAGGGCTTTCCGTGTAGCCTTGAGGCGCTCGGCAGAACCTATATGAGCGGGCTTTTAGGGTAAAGCCGAAGAGATATCGGCTGTCTGGGTGGATGGGGATGGAGAAGAATGCGTTCTTGAGGTCGATGACGGAAAAGGTGGTGGCAGTGGATGGAATCAAGGTCAGGATGGTGGTGATGTCTGAGACCACAGGGTACTGGGGTACCACCACTTTGTTGATCTCTCGGAGGTCGATGATGAAACGGTATGCTTTCTCATCTCCCTCTCCCTGCTTCTTGATAATGGGCAAGATAGGGCTGTTGCAAACGTTGCTAACCACTTCCTCTACCACTCCTGCGTCTATCAGTGACTGGATAATCATTACCAATGCCTTCTCGCCCTCTGGCGATATCCGATATTGTGGGAGTTTTGGGAGTGTTGCGTCTGGTCGGACAGTAATGTGCACTGGGTCAATTAACATACGCCCTACGTCCGAATCCGCTTTGGCCCACAGATACGGAGGTAGAGTGTCAAGCAGGGACGCGTCAACGTCGGTGATGGAAAACATGTGTCGGGGGGAGCAATGTCTAAGCAGAACGGGGTTGTCGTAAAGAAACACTCGAACTCCATCTTGGGAACACCTGATCGTCGCTCGGAAGTGTTTCAGTAAGTCAAGTCCCATAATGGCGTCAGGGCTATTGGAGGAAAGCAAGAACGTGGTGTCGGTGGTGTTGTTTTCTACGTCAAAGAGAATCGGGGCAGACAAAGGGTTGGTGGAGGGCGTACCATCGAAACCTGTCGATGTTATGAGTGAGCCAGACAAGGGTGCCCTTGGAATCAGTCGTTTAGATAACGCACTACGTGTTGCGCCAGTGTCTACCAGAAATGGAGACTTGGTACCCAGGACCTTAGCAGTGACATAAGGGCCCTGCTGGTCAACATAGAGCTCGACTGGATCCCTCCCTCGCCCTTGGCTGTCCTATGCGAAGGTGTGAGTATCGTCATAGTCAGATTGTTGATATTGGTTCTGCCTGGGTCGGTCGAACGTATTTGGTCTGCTTGATCTGTCGTTAGTCGCGTCATTTGGGGGCCCTCGTTGTTGCCCCTTAGGTCTCGGTCCGTTTGCTACGTCCCTGGGGTCTTTGTTTCTGATCATTTCCAGAAGAACTGGGCACTGGGATTTCCAATGGCCAGTCCCTTTGCAGAAAGCGCACTGATTTTCTCTAAGGTCTGTGCGTCCACTGTAGGAAGTCAGAGTGCGGTCCTGGGGAAATGTAGTCTTAGGGACGTTTGTCTGGTAGTTTCCCCGGTATTGGTCTCGTCCTATAGTCACCCCTTGCAGTTTGGCAATCATCACCCTCTCTTTTAAGTCCTTCTTCTTTTTCTCTGTCGCCCTATCGTTTTCATTTTTCTGATGCTCATACTATTGGGCCATTTGGAGAATCGCTGTAGGTTTGGAGGCTGCCCAACTACTCTCGCTGGCCTGTAGTTTCTGGGAGATTTCCGATGATAGGCCCTTAACATAATTCTGGACAAACAGATGGTGTCCGGTTGCAGTGGTCATGTCCTGGCCGCTGTAATCGGAGAACACCGTTTCAAACCGGGAGAAGTATTCCGATACATCCTCCTGGGGTTTTTGGCGACAGGCTGTTACTATCGACCAGTCCACTTTCTTTTCTGGGATTAGGGTTTTTAATTTCTCTACGATTTTATCTGGGAGGTCTAGAATGGATTTCAAAGGCTTTTGTCCTGGTCCCCGTTGTTTATCCAGATCATCGAGTTGTGACCAGGTATGTCCAAACAGCTCAAGGTGGTCGACTTTCCGGATTTGCTTCCACACATCAGCTGGTAGACATAACCCGAAGAACAAGTCGATGTCAGCCAGGGTCATAATCGTTGAGCCCAGGGCTGTACCCAATTCAGTATAGAAGGCAGTGGGGTTTTTTCGTAGGTCGGGTAGAGATTTCCGGAATGTCAGTATCTCTTGCCGGTCCCACGGCTGGTAGACCCAGTTGTACACTACCCTTCCCTTCGCATCTTGGTTGTTTGCATCATCGTGAGTCCCTGTACCCCGAGGAGGAACCCAGTAAGGGGCAGCCTCTCGTATCGGCATCATGGTGTTAGATTGCTCGGTTGGTGGTTCGGTCACTACGGAGGCTGCGGATTTAGCTCCCGGCTTTCGTTCAGTGAGGTGGCGGAAAACCTCAAGCGTACGCGTAAGGAGGTCCGACACATCACACTCGCCCTCATCCCCGATATCGACCTTCCGGTACAGAGTCCTTAGGCTCTCGGGACCTTTGTCTCGATATCGGTCCTCGTATGCATTCAAGACATGATAACACAGTCGTACAGTAAAATGTCGTCTGTGACTCCCTGTATACGAGCTGAACACATCCGTGATGTACTCTTCATCCTCCTTTCTTTCTACCAGTGTCCTTGCTATTTTGTCGATCCCCGCTCGCTCATCTTTGTCTAGTCTGTTTGTTCTTGCAGGGCCAGCCCCTCGAGTCTCATGGTCGTCTAACGTTGTTGTTGATGCGGGTTTTAATACAAGGGGTTCGGCTGGCACAGAGGCCATTGGGGCCGACGCTGTGGCGGTACCTTCGTTTGTACCTGGGGGTGGCGCGTGCTGCGCCAAGGGTTGAGAAGGGGCATATGGAGGGGGCATGTAGATGATAGGAGGACCTAACAGCAGGTCCTCATTGGCTCGTTGTTTTGAGGGTAAATCAGGGTAGAGCATGGAGGGAGTTCTAACCGGACACTGGCTTGGCGTTTCCATTTCTAGTTTCTGTTTAGCTTTCTCTCTTTCCTTTATCTCTTTTTCTAAGTTCTGGGCAGCTAGGTGGGCTGCTTTTCGCAGCTCTTTTTCCAGCCTACTCTCAGTTTTCTTTTTACGTTGTTCAGTTTCTTTTCGCCACATGCCGAAACTGTCAAGCATAGTGGGTGTTGTCTTGTTTTTACCCAGGGCAGTTTCTAGCGTTTTTATTTTATCATCATCGAAGGATCCTATCAGGGGCCACTGACTTTCTTGACCCTTTTTCGTATATTTATGCCATAGTTTACTATAGGCTATAGCGGTCAATCCATGCTTCATGAACATGTCCTTATTAGGGGTGCCTTCCAGTGGGGCTGGATGGTCCATCTCTAATAGGCGGTCCGGGCTAAACAGGCTACTAATCAGTGGGGAGAAGACAGACATGACGGCTCGTAACGAGGGACTAAAAAGTCAGCACTGCCTATCTTATCACTAGGTGCAAAGACTGGACAGAATATTTCTATTCTATGTTGTTTGCAGGCAGTGAATACCTCATGGATCAAAATAACAAAAGACCAATAAATAACAATGGGGAGAATGAGTAGGTCCGCAAAGATCTGCGTTACCTACCCTTTTCACTATCTGCAAAAAGGGTGGTCTCTTCCCTGTTTGCAGACAGGGAATCTCCAGGAAACAATAGTTTTGCGAACAACAGTTCAGTTTCAAGTGATTATTGAGTGGGGGAGAAAAAATAAGCACGGCTGCTGCCCTACCTATCCTCCACTGCTTGCAAAGAGAGAGCCCGTTGTTTCTCCGTTTGCAGACAGTGAATCTCCAAATAAATAAAAAAGAGCAATACTAGTATTTTTAAACAAACAAGCAATCAAGCAATCATTTCGCAACTTGTCGTGGTTACACGACCTTACCCGGACCGCATGGACAGTTTCCTGTCTTCCGAATCCAGCGCCCGATCGTCCTCTCTTCTCCGTTATCCTCGCGGCACTCCTGATGGTTCCCAGTCAGGACCGTAGATCACTCGAGAGAGGTCTGTTCGGAACCAGTGAAGTTCGGATGATCGGCTGTCAGACGAGGGTCTATCGGACAGACGCGTTCCCGATCGTTGCAGTCGTTCACTTTGTCGTCAGGACCTCTCCCACTGGATCCATGGGTCGCTGATGGGCCCCACGCTTGGGACGCCAATTGTTGAAATAAGGGTGACACTACCAACCAGAATATAAGATCCTTAAGTATTGCCCGGCGGTGTCGCCTCTTGAACCCATAAAGAAGTTAAACTATTGAAGAGGCAGGCGCTGGAGACTGGAAGGCAGGAAACAAGGTTTTTATTCTCTCCGGAGGAGAACACAACGAAACAGACAGAAGGTATCGTTCTGAGGTGCTCTAACTGCATCCCTGAGGCCTGGCCTCTTATACACAAGTTTATCTCTTTATTGCATGTAACACATTCTCGTCGATACTTTGATGTACGGAAAGACATCCTCAGAATCCCCCCTTCCCAGCCCGTTCCCACGCAAGGTTACAGTGGAAGTCCCCGCCCCGTTCACAACAGGTGATGATCATCGCGCAGCTGGATATTCCGCCGATTCACGGAGTGTGTGGGGTTCGATCGGATCTCGTAGGGCGGGGGGCTTTGATCAACCCGGGGATCCCTTGCTGGGGGGAAACTTTCTATTGTACGGGGAGGGGCAAGGAGCAGTATCGGCAGGGCTGGGTGTCGGCCTGGGAACGAGGAAGACGAACGGGCACACGGGGAAAAGGGGTTTGCATCAAAGGGCCGGGGATCATGAATGGGAAGAAGGGAGGTGTTGCGCTGGGAACAGGACGAGGGCCTGGGGCAGAGCAGCGACGAAGAGGGGTTTTATGATTCGCGGCAGGTGCAGGCAGGGGGGGGTTGTCAGCGAGGCTAGGAGGGGGAGAGAGGCGCGCTGGCTCTCGGCGAGAGCAGGGAAGCCATGGTGCTCAAAATGGCGGCTGTTTTACGCGCACAAAAGGTTTAAGGAGAGCAAGAGGGCGCCGATAATGTTGACGGTTTCAGCCCAACTTTCAACAGTTCCTGATTTGGGGCAAAAACACTGATTTAGGTCTGAAGTCGCTTTTAGCGCTCAGATCAAAAGAGATATTCTCAAGGTCAAGACTTGTGGTCGGTTCAAGGTTACTGGAGTTCACTTCTGCTAATACATTCATAGTGTGTAACAGTCCTACATCACCTATCCGCAGGTCACTTATCACATTCAATGGAGCGGTACTCTGAGAGTTAACTTTAGTTGCATGCCATTTTCGTAAGCGTAATTTACGTGTAAAGAAGAATAAGTCAATGCGACTTTGTGTGTAATTAAAATCATTAGTAGGGCAGAAAGAAAGGCCCATAGACAATAAATCAATTTCAGTCTTACTTAATGTCTTAGATGATAAGTTTATCACCGTCTTCACCTCCATTACTTTGTCTTGATTTGGCCCCTTGTTCGACTTCCCACAGGGCTGCTTGGATTTCCTGGTGGTTTGTTGGTACCTCTTTTTCCTCTGCCTCCTCTTCCTCGCTTTGGAAATCCTTCCGATCTGTTGCTGGACTGTCGTCCCTTGGCTACCAGATCGAATTCTGCTAAAATGCTGGTTTTTGCTCCAGTGTATTCATGTAAGCTTGAGAATTCACTGCCACTTGTAATGCAGCTACCGCTGGTCATACTTGTGCCACTTTCTCCTGAGCGGTTACCCTCTAATTGTGCCTCAGCATTAATGATTACTGGAGCAACTTGCGTGGTATTAGATGTCATCTTTTTTCATAAATGGTCATGTTTTTTGGAAAATGTAAGGATCTGTCCTTTTTGGTAATCAACCAAATCACGTTGAAATTTCCGTTGTTTCTTTATTTTTATATCACTTTCTATTTTATCCAGTCCTTTATCCATTTTTGCATTTCCTTCTGAAATTCAGGCCAAAATGTTTGAATACATTTTGGCCTGCCTTAGGAACTGAAAAAGATCTTGCGGACTGCGTAGGGTCATGCCCGCAAATCACATACAAGAGAGCTAGATCTCTGAGAGACACCCTGTATAGAGCTGTAGAAACAACTAAGACAGGGATTTCAGGAATCCAAGGCTTCTACATGAGTAGAATCTGCAAAGCTTGTAAGAACAGCAGAAATAAGAAAGAATGTATCCTGTCCTCAGAATGTAAGCCCTATGTGATCAAAAAGCCTACTTCCTGTAATACAGATTACGTGGTGTATGCTTTATTTTGTCCTTGCGGTTTGGCCTACATTGGAAGTACTATCCACAAGGCCAAAATACGGATACTAGAGCATTTACGTGCAATAAAAAACTTGGATAAGGCCTACCCTATAGCCCGCCATTTTCAAAGTCACCACGAACAAAACACTAATTTATTGAGTTTTGCAGTATTGGATTTTGTTAAGGCGGATATAAGGGGAGGAAACAGATTAAAAGAACTCCGCAGATTAGAGTCCAAGCTCATCATACAATAGAGGACTCTTACCCCTTCAGGCCATAACTTCGATGAGGAGTTAGCCGTACATTTAGGGTAATTAGTCTATATGTGGTTAATATAATTCTGCTGTATACAAGTACCTTCCTATAGAGTGCCCAGAACTGTTTGATGCCGCCGAGCAAATTGTAATTTTAACGGGTTTTTTTATTGTAACGATTTTTTGAACTTGAATTTATGTTACTTTTCATTTATGGGTGACACGTTATTATTATTTTTAAATTTTTTTAGTTTATTCTAGACTTGACTTGCTAAAGTTGAAGAATTGGTGATGAAATTTAGTACAGAAATGCTTATATCCGCCGTAACACGAAAGGTTGAAGCTCAGCCCACTGAGGTAATATTTTATGTGTGCTGATGATTAATCAACCCACTGGGGCTTAATCAGCAGGCAGCAGCATAACGGAGACTATTTTATCAATGTTACAAAGAACAGCAGCCCACATGGGCATCTAAGTCTATTCATCTATACACCCAGTGAGGTCTTGAACACATGTTATTCTGCATCTAAGATGTGTGTAAGCACAGGAGCGATCGGTCCGATGCTAGTAGTTACATAGTATAACACTGTTTCTTTAAGCTGCAACTTTATTGTTTACAATAAGCATGAACGAATACTTATCCTAGTAAGTTGTGGCAGTACAAGGTATATTAATGCTTTCTGTTACGTTTTTTAGCGTTTATGTATGTTTTTTCACATTTATGCTTATTTTCGCATTTTTGCGCTAAACCAGATTGAAAAGTTTATTTACAATAAGCTTAGTCTGTCTTCACATACTATGGTGTCACCTGTGTTTTATAAAATGAAAAGCAACGTAGGATCAAGCACTCGTGAACAAGGGGGTGATCCTGAAACGCGTTGAGTGTAAATCTTGCCAGACCCGAGTGCTAAATAAAATAAGGTTTGCTGCATGAAACTCTTTGGTGTCCGTGACTGCTGCTTTTCGGGAAAAGAAGAACAGCTGCGGTGTATATATATATATATATAGGAACGTAGTCTGTCATCCATATTTATTGTACTAGCAACTGCACTGTCACTTTAAAAGGTGTAGATCTGCCCGTGTGATGTGTCATGTGATCAAGGTCCGAGAGGGACCGAAACGCGTCATGGCGGTGGTGTTGGGCGGAAAATATAAATAAAAATATTTAGCACGACCTTGGGTACGCTTCGTCTCTTGGGAGAAACGATTCCTGAGTGCTGGAGGCGATAACAAGGAAATTTGCTTACCGGACTGACTTCCCCGGTAACAGCGTGACCCCTCCCTTGAAGTTTGGGCCGGACGGCAGGAAGTGAATGGCTTCTGGACTGCGGCTGCAGCTGGAGTGGTTTGGATCCTTGAATAGAAGGAGCCGTGGTTGCCCCCGTCGAGCGAGAGTAGTGTCCCTGGAGCAAGGTGGAGGCAAGCTGGAGATCGGCCGACGGTGGTTGGCAGTTACCGGCAGCTGAAGCGGAGCGGCAGCAGGGAGCTCGCATCAGACGGTGAGGGAGTAGTGCTTCAATTTTAAAAACGCCATCACCGCTGACATTTACTTAGCGGAGGGCGTTTGCATCAGCCCCTAGGTTGCATTGACACCATGTCTGCCGACATGTTACGAAGCCGTGAGGCGGCAGCTACTGACTTGTTTATTGATGCTCCGCGAGGGGCAGAGGTTTCAAATACCAGCACGGCGCCTAAAACTGACTCGAACAGTAACCTGCGAGATATGTACAAAAAGTTAGAAAAACTGATGAAGGCTGAACAAGCCAAGTGGTGGGAGCATCGCTCCCTAAGTCGCTACTTGGAGGTGGGTCGCATACCGCGGGGGCTACGCATAATGCTGGCCCATAGCTATGAGAATCCCGACCCAAGTATGCTGGCGGACTGGGCGGAGATTAATCTTGACTCCTCGAAAAGATTGGTAGTCTTGTTAGTAAAATATGCCGAAAGCGACAGGGTTAAGCTGCAGAGTGAAATCGAGGCCCTGAATGAGGAAATTGCCAAAGTGGAAACAGTGCCTACTATGTCATCAACATCAGTGGCAAATAAATTTAGAGAAGATATGTTGGCACGACTGTCCCGTGAAGAAGAAACAATAAAAAAACGTAAGAGTTTTAAATTCCAGAGGGATCGATGGGATTATGAAAACGGACAGGTTTTCACATTCGCTAAAAGGTATGACACTGTGAAAGCTAAGAAACACCAACTTCAACAGCAGAACCTAACGCCAGCCCAGCCAGCAGTGGCAAATGAAGTACCGTCAACAGCAAGTGGCTCTATTGCGGGATCCTTAACTGACCTTAGCTCAGCGATTGAAAGTGGGTCTGATAACGAGGCAACACGAACGCAGAGAGCGGGTTTTCACAAATACACGTTAGCGCAGGATTGTTTGAGGCAGGACAGACGGCAAACACTGCGCCCCAGGGTTCAAATTGCACAAAATGCACAAACACCAAGTCAAGGAACCGTAGGAGGTGGGAGCGCCGGCAGTGCGACAATCTGCGGTACGATCCCCAAAAAACGTTATGTCAAGAAAACAAGGAAGCAATGGAATCAGTAATGGAACTGTCTAGTACACAGGGGAAATCACAAACTATCATAAATATAACGGACATTCAACTGACAGAAAATGAAACATCCATTTTATCATTGGGCTTGTCTTTTTGCCCCAGAGGCAATTTTAACTATGCTGACTCCGAGTGGATGTATTCAAGTTTGTGAGGAAAATCAAGCTTAAAAAGTTTCATCTACTACAAGGAACTGCAAAAAACAAAAACGCAACTATGAGTACAATAGAGGACATATCGGGCAGTACAGTACATGACATTGGCCTTATGCAGGACCTACACAGATTACGTGATGAGGGCAATGTCACTGATGAAACCCTAAGTCAAATGCCAACAACCCATGCTCAGGGACCTTTAACAACATTCAAGGTGAAATCGAAGTTTTGTCCCATAATGGTTCGTGATAATGTGGACATCTTTCATGACAAGGTGACACAGGAATTGAAAATCCTGCATAAAAAACAAAACGAGGCAAAAAAAAGATACACGGCAAGGGACAATGCTTACTTCAAACTCATGGCCAAGCTTAATACCAACATTGAGGTTGTTGTACGCCAATCCGATAAAGGGGGCAACATTGTCCTTTGGCACCGTAAGATGTACTGTGAAGAGGCTGATAAGCAATTGGGAGATAAGGAATGCTACAGACGCTGTGACATGGGCACAGTGAGAGCATCATGGGACAGATTTTACTCGTGCTTGATGGCTTGGAGAAGCACGGGGTTATTATCATCGGACGAATATTGGTTCCTTAAGAATGACAATCCCATAATGCCGGTATTGTATTTTATACCTAAAGTCCATAAGAACATTTTAAACCCACCGGGCAGGCCAATTATTTCTGCCTGTGGGAGCTTGATGGAAAACGCTAGCAAATATGTTGATCATTTTTTGCAGGACTGTGTGCGGACATTACCATCCTTTGTATTGGATACAGGTGACCTACTGAGGAAATTGGAAAAGGTGGTGTGGAGTGAGGACATGTTACTGATATCAATGCATGTATTATCACTGTATACTAGCATACATCATAGGGAAGGATTAAAGGCTGTGGATTATTTTCTCCAAAAGCGTCCCATGTGCTACCTTGAACACAACAAAATGCTGATAGCAATCATCACCATGTGCCTTGAGAATAATTATTTCTTATTTTCCAAACAGGTATATCAGCAGATCAGAGGTGTAGCTATGGGGGCATGTTTTTCCCCTAGCTACGCCTGCCTACACATGGGGTTATGGGAAAGACAGACATTGCTAGATGATAATCTTGTATTTGTCAATAACCAAGTAGCTCATATGTTTAGATACATTGATGATTTATTGTTCATTTGGAAAGGGACTGAGAGTGAGGCCCAGAATTTTGTCAACTCTCTGAATATTAATAACATGAACTTACACTTTACCAGCCACATTAGTAGGACCTCAGTTGTGTTCCTTGATGTAGAGTTATTTGTGTTTGAGAACTCCCTTAACACTAGATTGCACAGGAAAAGCACGGCGGGCAACTCTGTACTGCATGCGGACAGCAACCACTCGGCCCTTCTGATCCGCAGCATCCCTTATGGGGAGATGCTGCGGATCAGAAGAATCTGCAGCATGGAGACAGACTGTCTCAAGGCACAGAAGGAATGTCGCATGAGATTTATAGAAAGAGGGTATAGTCCTAACGTCATTGACAAAGCGACCAGAAGAGCTAATGCACAAAGTAGAACACAGGCATTGGTGACTAGAGGGACAACCAGAGACATTCCTATCGATGAACAGCCCTTGAGATTAATACTGACGTACAGTGATCAGCATCAGGCTATTAGGAGAATTATCACCAGGAATTGGCCTCTGATTAAGAATGATCCTGCTCTGGGAAAGAAACTAACACGTTCTCCCAACCTGACTTTCAAAAGGGCCAGTTCCATGAGCAACACACTGGTGTCCAGTAGCCCTGAAATTAAAACCTCTCCAGACTAGTTGATGAAGAGCAAGGGATTCATCAAGTGCGCCACGTGTAAAGCTTGCAGACAGGGTGTAAATAAAACTGAATATCTGAGCCCCTTTCACAGTACACCCATGAAAATTGACAAGAAACTCACGTGCAAGACCAAGTTTGCGGTATATGTTTTGGAGTACCCTTGTGGCTTAAAATATGTAGGGAGTACAAAACCCCAGTGCCACAAGAGAGTACTCCAACATCTTCGTGCAATTAAGAATGGGGATGAGACATATCCGGTGGCTCGCCATTTTTCGGCAGTACATGCCAAGGATCCTGACCTGTTGAAATACTATGTGGTGGACTGCATTCCCCCCTTGAGGCGCGGTGGTGATAGAAATGCTAGGTTAAGAAGACTGGAAACTAAATATATTCTTGAGATGGACACCAAGAGTCCGAATGGTTTAAATTCCACTGAAGATTTTCATACGTTTTTATAATCTATATTTGATCTTTATGGTTTTTAAATTCTGTATATATCTTTGTTGGTCAATCAGCAATGAATAAGTCAGGATGCCGCACACAAAAATAATTATTTAAAGTATTTGAAACTTTCACTGTTTTGCACTTAGAAATTTTAGGTTTAGGGTGGGGATACACAATTTCAGTAGCACTATTGATTGTGGATGACTTGGAGTATGCCCACTTGGGCCATATTCACATGTATTGACTCTTAACGTTCCTGCATGGGTTACTGCCATTCTTTCATGTGCTAGTCACGGACGTGACTCACAACCCCGGGTTTTGAACACTCATTATTGATGCAGCCGTATAGGAATTTTTATGCATAGATTTTTTTTAAATCATGTAAATATTTTAGAAAATTCCTTTTTAACCGGTTGATTTTAATAATGGAAGGTTCTTATCATAAATATTGAACATGAATATTTATTGATGTATTTTACCCGGTATTGTAAATATTTATTTATTGTGAATATTTATTATGTTTGTAATTTGCACATGAACTTGCAGTTTTGCACTCTTAATGTACTGCATTTCACAGTTAGAATTGCACAGGAGGTTATAAGTGTTGCACTTTCAATGTACTGTATTTTACAGTTAAAATTGCATTTAAGCAGGAACGTAGTCTGTCATCCATATTTATTGTACTAGCAACTGCACTGTCACTTTAAAAGGTGTAGATCTGCCCGTGTGATGTGTCATTTGATCTCGGTCCGAGAGGGACCGAAACGCGTCATGGCGGTGGTGTTGGGCGGAAAATATAAATACAAATATTTAGCACGACCTTGGGTACGCTTCGTCTCTTGGGAGAAACGATTCCTGTGTGCTGGAGGCGATAACAAGGATATATATATATATATATATATATATATATATATTACCTACTGGTCGCCAGTAGGTAGTTATAGTTAGGACCTAGTTTCCATAGGAAATCGTCAACATTCTATTTGGATTAACTTTGGCCCTGGTGGATGAATCTTTGCGAATTTCTCAAAGAAGATGGCTCGGTCCACTGCGCTCCTTCCCTGAAAATTTGGGGGGGATTGGTGAAGTGGGGGCTGAGATAAAAGGGGGGGTCCCAAACGTGTTTTCTCCATGTTATTTTCCATAGGACGTTTAGACACGGCTACAGGTCGAACGGCTGAATGGATTTATAAGAAATTTGGCAAAACTGTAGAGTCCGGCTCGCAGATTACGCTTTTTGTGGAATGGTGTAAATCCGTTCAGTAGTTGCTGAGAAAATTAAAGTTAAAGTCAATTATATATCTATAAGCGCGGACGGGTGCGCGCACTCAAGCGGCTGCGTGCGAGCGGAATTTTTTTTTTGCTGCGTGACGTCTGTTAACGTTCGATTAGAAGGAAATCAGGAAGTGTTGACCGCCATTTTGTCACTGCGAGTAAATATATTGTCATTTCAAAGCGTTGGAACATGGAAAGGGGAGAAGGTAGAGATTGTTTTGCTGCGTAGGTTTTCTCAGGGTGTGCAGTAAGGTCCTTAAAGGCGAAAAAAAGTTGCGGGGTGCGCGCACTCGGGCGCGCACACCTATTTACAAGAGTGTGAAAATGGAGATAAATCAGAAGTTTGAGTGCTTTGATATAAGGTGGCTCTGAAAAGAGCCCTTGTGTTTATTGAGTTGTTTCTGCATTTATAAGTAAGTACCGATGCAGAGTCTGATGTTGCAGAGGAAGATTTTGTTTCCCTCATCCGTGAAATGAACACCATCTGTCCTATAGATGTCTTGCATGTGGTAACGCAAGTTGTTGTGGTAAATAGAACCCATGCTATAATCTCTGAGGAAAGCAGAAACAGATTTATTAACATGTCACCGTTTTGCTGCCAAGCGCACTTGCGGACTAGCGCTCACCTCTCCGTTTGTTTCCTACTGTGCTGCTCGCCGCACCCGCTACGCAGATGCCGCTTCGCCGAGGGATCTCCTGCTGGTGCTGACTCTGCCCGCCTTCGGTGGGGGTGACTTTTGGTGAACTCGGGAACCCCAGGGCTGCGAGCGTGCAGGGACTACCTAACCCAGGTGTCCCTGCGAGACCGTGGTCAGCTTCCGGTCCGCTCTCCCTGGAGCTCCGCCCCCCGCCCATCAGAAGGCAGTTAAAATCACCTGGGCTTGCTCCTGACCCTTGGGACACACCGTTTTGCTGCCAAGCGCACTTGCGAACTAGCGCTCACCTCTCCGTTTGTTTCCTGCTGTGCTGCTCGCCGCACCCGCTACGCGGGTGCCGCTTCGCCAAGGGATCTCCTGCTGGTGCTGACTCTGCCCGCCTTCGGTGGGGGTGACTTTTGGTGAACTCGGGAACCCCAGGGCTGCGAGCGTGCAGGGACTACCTAACCCAGGTGTCCCTGCGAGACCGTGGTCAGCTTCCGGTCCGCTCTCCCTGGAGCTCCGCCCCCCGCCCATCAGAAGGCAGTTAAAATCACCTTGGCTTGCTCCTGACCCTTGGGACACACCGTTTTGCTGCCAAGCGCACTTGCGGACTAGCGCTCACCTCTCCGTTTGTTTCCTGCTGTGCTGCTCGCCGCACCCGCTACGCGGGTGCCGCTTCGCCGAGGGATCTCCTGCTGGTGCTGACTCTGCCCGCCTTCGGTGGGGGTGACTTTTGGTGAACTCGGGAACCCCAGGGCTGCGAGCGTGCAGGGACTACCTAACCCAGGTGTCCCTGCGAGACCGTGGTCAGCTTCCGGTCCGCTCTCCCTGGAGCTCCGTCCCCCGCCCATCAGAAGGCAGTTAAAATCACCTGGGCTTGCTCCTGACCCTTGGGACACACCGTTTTGCTGCCAAGCGCACTTGCGGACTAGCGCTCACCTCTCCGTTTGTTTCCTGCTGTGCTGCTCGCCGCACCCGCTACGCGGGTGCCGCTTCGCCGAGGGATCTCCTGCTGCTGCTGACTCTGCCCGCCTTCGGTGGGGGTGACTTTTGGTGAACTCGGGAACCCCAGGGCTGCGAGCGTGCAGGGACTACCTAACCCAGGTGTCCCTGCGAGACCGTGGTCAGCTTCCGGTCCGCTCTCCCTGGAGCTCCGCCCCCCGCCCATCAGAAGGCAGTTAAAATCACCTGGGCTTGCTCCTGACCCTTGGGACACACCGTTTTGCTGCCAAGCGCACTTGCGGACTAGCGCTCACCTCTCCGTTTGTTTCCTGCTGTGCTGCTCGCCGAGGGATCTCCTGCTGGTGCTGACTCTGCCCGCCTTCGGTGGGGGTGACTTTTGGTGAACTCGGGAACCCCAGGGCTGCGAGCGTGCAGGGACTACCTAACCCAGGTGTCCCTGCGAGACCGTGGTCAGCTTCCGGTCCGCTCTCCCTGGAGCTCCGCCCCCACGCCCTTTCGCAAACACTATAAACACTGCTTGCTCTCCCGCAGCGCGGGACGCAGCCCGGGCGAAGACAGGGCAAAGACCGGGCCGTTTGAGGCCGTTCGAGGTCTAAGAGGGCTGGGCAGGGCCACCCCCCTTGGGTTCATTTTATTACCCTTTTTTTTATTGGTGTTAACCTCATTGTGTACCCTTGTTTTCTGCTGTGTCAATAATGTGTTCACGGGGTAGTCGGAGCAAAACAGCCATGGGTCTCAAAAAACCTAGTGGGACTCTGGATGATTTCCTTACAAAGACTAACTTGGCCATTGATGCTGAAATAAATAAAATGCAGCACAGGGTCTCCCTGGAATTAGATGCTGCGCGGAAACTGTCTATGGACATTGCTTCCTCTAAGAAATCGTCCCTAGGAAAGCTGGCCTTAGCACTAACTCCCGAGCGTCCAGCTGGTCCTCGCCCCTTGATTACAATGGCTGAAATGCATCACCCGCCACCCATATCTCCTCTTAAGCTAGTTAAGGTTTCTATTCCAACTGCTTCAGAGGTGCCTGTACCATCTATTTTTGTGGCTGGGAAAAAATCACCGGGTAAAGTGGTTATGCCCAGGTCAGCTGCTATCGCTAGAAAGGCTGCTCTCCAGCGGAAAAAAATTCTGGCAAGGTCTATCTTTGCTCGTAAAAAGGCAAGGATTGCCCGTTCCCAGTTTTTTAATAATCGACGCCCATTGGGTATACTAGGGACAGGGGATGCAAAAGATAAAGTTGTCCCTGCTCCACTTGGTAGTGACATTAGTTCTGCCCCAAGTGATGTCGAGTTTGAATCCTTAGTGGAAAATTCCCAGGTCAACCATAACATAGTACCAAATAAGTGTAGTTTGAGTGAGGTTGAGGGGGACAGAAGGAGGGACGAGGAATTTTTACAAATAGTTTGGGACACGCTTAGAAAGTTACTTAATCCCCTAGAACTACGACTCTCCCGTATGGAAAACCATTTATTAGAAATGGATAAAACTATTGTTACATTGGCTAGCCTCATTCTCAAGCAAATGGAAGCTAGGGTCATACAGGATGGGAGCTTGACCTCACAGCCAACAGTGGCAGATACACCTGCCCCCCCCACCACAAACCCCAAACCTGTGCCTAAACCTCGCACAATTGTTGGAGATAGTGCCATCAACTCTTCTAATCTTAGCCTTTGTTCTATGCCTCAAGACCCAATACCACCGAAACCCACACAACAAGCTTGCCCTGTTAAAACTACAATTCCACCCAAGGCGAGGGCTCACACTAGCGTATCACAGAATACAACACGTCCCAAACTTAGCCTACAACCTGTTGTACAACGTTCTAACGACTTGATTAACAAAAACTGTCCCCCGTTAGAATCTAGTAGATCAAACTTTCGTGGTGGATATATTGATCTACCTCCTGAGGCGAGCTCATATGTCATCATACTAACTGGTGTTCCTTCTCTTGGCCAACAAACAAAAGAGGACCCATGGTCTCTTAAAAATAAGGTCATTCACTGGCTAAACAAGAACAGACAGATACCTAGTCACCTAAGAAGCCAGGTCTTAATGGTGCGAAGAGTACCATGGGTTGGACGCACTTATAAAAATATCACTGGTGACTGTATGGTGGTGTCATTTGCTGATTCCAACACTGCACAGCACCTTTGTTCATGGCCCTATTATGAAGGTGATCAGTCTATCGCTGTTAGACCCCTCACCTTTTTTTATCCCCCTCAACGGCAATTTGATATGGGTGGGTCTTGGATGACAATTCAAAAGCCCAGGCATAGAGGCTTTGGGTACGGTGGGCCCACACAGAACATTGGATGGCAAGGCGTGCCTACTAGTAACATGTTTGGCTGTTTAAATGAGGTTGACTGACATGGGGGGGGCTGCTCTAAAGCATCCAGTAGATCTCAGCTTGCCTTCCCGGGTAGCACCTAGTATAGATTGCACCACGTTGCCATCGGGTTTAGTACTTCCAGTGGACATTGTTGGTGAGCGTATTCTGATTGAGTCTGGAGTTTCGGGACATACTGTGACCTCCAGTTTTAGCAATCCAGCAAATCCAATAAATATGGCATCTTGGAACATAGCAGATTTAAGGGGTCGCCTGGACAACGATGATTGGGTCGATTTCATCACCACTCACGATATCATCGTTTTCCAGGAAACCTGGTCAGTTGATCCCCTGTTTAGAGTGGGTTTTCTAAACTTTTATATACCTGCTTTGCAGGGTCTTAGGGGCAGGCCCTCAGGTGGGTTAACTATTTGGGTAAAAAACTCACTCGGCTTTAGTGTGAAGGAAATCCAGGTGAAGAACCCCGATCTCCTTTGTCTATTACTACGCAAGGAGAATTGCAAGGACATCCTTTTAATTAATATCTATGCCCGGGGTTGTCAGGGTGGAAAAAAACAACCCATCCTTAATGACTTGGAAGCCTTCCTAAATGAGCAGAAAAGTGACCAGCTCGTTTTGGTGGCTGGCGACTTGAACTGCACATTTGAACCCATTATGAATCTTGGTGAGGATATAGGGTTGGAGGATGACTCTGTCTGGAACATTCCCCCGCTGGCTATAACTAAGGGAGTTAAGGGTACGGAGGCTGCCTTCCACTGGCTTGGTTTCTGTCTGGAATGGGAGTTCCGGGCGGTGAACGGGCGTTGCTCATCTGATAAGGTGGGCAATCCAACTTTCAATAATGGGCTTGGTGTGAGTCGTATTGACTATATTTTGGTCAATATTGATTCCTGGGACACAGTAGTGGACATGTCAATCGAAATAAGGCCAGAGAGTGACCATGATCCGCTCTTACTTGTATTTAAGGTCCCGGGTTTAGCACCCCCCCAGGTTGAAACAGCCTGCATTACATCAGACCTGGTTTTGAGTGACAATAGAAGACGAGTCCAATGGCCGAGGGTCATAGTAGATCAGGAGCTTGTCAGTCAAATAGAAAATCTTGTCCTTGAAACCAGAGACAAGATGCTTGCATTTTCACCTGACGACGACAGGGCTAAGCCCACTATTGTTGATCTTCACGAGACATGTTTTGCGGCAATTAAAGAACTGCTTACTAGGCCATATAGAAAACAGAAAGTGAAGCAACCCAAAGGTTGGTATACTACAAATTGTAGAGAGGCCCATAGTATACTAATCGCTGCTGTTAAATCTAGAAATACCCCAGAAATCAGGACAGCCCGAGAGGCCTATAAACACATTATTTGGGAAGCCAAAAGGGAATGGGACGATTCATATTGGACGGAACTTCTTAAAGCCTGTGAATCGTCGAACCAGATTAAGTTTTGGGAGTTGGTTAGGTGGGGTCGGGGTTCTGACTCACTTACTCCGGAAAATTATGTTTCCTCTGCTGATTGGGTGGAATTCTTTTCCGCTCAATTTAAAGACCCTAACATTGTTCATCTAGCTACTGAGTCTGTAGTGGGGACTTCACTAGAAGTTTATGGGGATGTTCTTAACTTTTGCTTCTCTGACACTGTACATGCTTTAAACATAGTCCAGTCTGGGAAAGCCCCAGGCATAGATGCTGTTCCTGCAGATCTTTTTAAATTAAACATAGAATTATGGGTACCTTATATAACAATTTTGGCAAATTCTATTGCAGCGGGAGCTAGGGTGCCACAATCCTGGAAAGGGGCCGAAATACTACCGGTACACAAGAAAGGGGATCGAACCTCTCCGAAAAATTATCGCCCCATCAGCTTGATTGATACTATTCAGAAAGTGGTATCAAGAATGGTCCTAGCTAGAATCCAGGGGTGGATGGAGCAGAATAATATACTCTCCCCCTTGCAAGCAGGGTTTAGATCAGGTACTAGCACCCTAGACCAGGTGTTTCGCCTTACCATGTTATATTGGAAGGTGGTCCTCTTGGGCGGAGGTGTCATGTACGCCGCCTTTGTCGATCTCAGGTCGGCTTTCGACCTGGTTCCGAGGGCCAAGCTATGGGATGCCCTTAGACTTATGGGCCTTCCACTTGAACTTCTAGAGCTGGTTAGGCGTCTACACGAGGATAATTTTGCCCGTGTAAGATGGGGGAAGCAGGGTCAGGTAACCGCCAACTTCCCTGTCGAACGCGGGGTTCGGCAGGGTTGTGTGTTGGCACCCACGCTGTTCCTCCTATTCATTAATCGGGTGGTCGCCTTCTTCAACGAAACTCAAACTGATGCACCCACCCTGGGGGGGCCAAGTACCCCATGCTAATATTCGCCGATGATACCCTGCTCCTCTCTAGGACTCGGAGTGGCCTCCAGGCAGCTTTAAATAGATTTGCAGAATTTTGTTCCGAAAATGACCTTCAGATTAACGCTGATAAAACAAAATTTATGGTTTTTAACAAAAACAAACAAATTACAAGTTATTAACATGTCTCCTTGCTTTCTCAATTTGTGCACAATGTTGATTGGACCAATTCCATTTCTGTCTTTGGCATGTATTGGAATATACCAAGGCAGTTCGAGGAAAAAGTGTCATCAATTGTCTAAAGGTGTCTTTTAGAAGCATTTCCAGACCTACACCAGTCAATGCGCCTAGATCGTTCCCACCACAGTGCACAATTATAAGGTCTGGTTCTGGGAGATGCATAAAAGTTTTCACCAATGGTATTAATTGGTGACATCTTAATCCTCTTTGCCCAATCCACGTAATCTGCACATTTGGTAAATCAAGGTTGGAAATTTGTCTGCTTGCTGCATATTTTCCACTCCAGTGAATATAGCTGTGTCCTAAAAGCCAAACCTTCATTTTCAAGGCAGATGCAGTCGTGCTCCGATGGGTTGTGGAAGTGGAATGGCAGTTAGAAGCTGAAATTCAGGATAAAAAAATGGATGAGGCTTGGTGTGGTTGAAAAACAAAAGATGATTGGTTGATTCTAATACGTGAAGATTGAAGACTACGTTGCATGTTAAAGTTATGTAAAAGAAAAGTAGTATTGGGTGTGAAAAAAATGACATGTAACAGAGCTGTGGATAGGCAGGTGTTTCTGGAGGGAAAACAGTGTTGTTAGTTTGCTGTAGAACGTTGAGATATGAACTTTTGACCTGTGCCTTCAGCCAGGTGCAGAATGAGGTGTTACCATGGAAACAGCCAGAGATGGCAGTGGGTGATGGGTGACTTTTATGTGACATTGAAAATATTGTGAGGGACAACCAACTTAAATGTAAATTTGAATACAAAATTTTGCGGGAGGAAATATGATTGGCTGAAGAGACATATATGAGTCTGTATTGACTGGATATCTGTGCCATTGAATTTTGGTTGCAGTGATAGCAGCATAATTGAGACTTCCGTCAAACGAATATCTATTTTGTGACTGTCACTGTTGTACATCGTACAAAGCATTGGTAAAGGTAAGTCTGTAACTGTTTGTTTTGTCATGTACTGTAAAAGAAAGGGTTCACGGGCTGTTATAGGCCTGTGGGTTCTAGTATGAGTAAATCAGGTCGACAAAAGAAAATATTAAGTTAGTACAGCTCAAGTTACGTGGAACTCATGAATACTGTTTCAATATACAATCATTTTAGTTGAGATTATGGATTAAAAGAGAGAACTTGTATATTTGAAATATTTATTCAGAAATGCACTGTTTTCAAGGCAAGTTTCTTATCTAATACGAGTGCAGACATTGTAAAAAACAAAGTAATCGGTATAGCCACTAGTACATAAAATACAAACGGTATAGTTGATGAAAAATGAATATGGTTTAGCAAAATTAATTATACACTCTTATGAGGAAGTATATTGGGGCAGATTTATGAAGGCCTTGCGCCGCCGGTGCGTTACTTTTAACATAAATAAGGCTCATTATATGTTAATAAATGGATGAAGGTCTCTGGCCTTTCAGTTTAGGAACGATACATGAAAATGCTAGTGGTTAGACCAGTGTTTCCCAAACTGTGGTCCGCGGACCCCCAGGGGTCCTTGACCCATTCTCAGGGGGTTCGCAGGCAGCAGTTTTAAAAGCACTTCAAAGTTCCTTGCAGAATTATCAGTTTTGGAGCAACAATAAAAGTGTCAAGATAACACCAGTGATTAATGTACCTGCTGGAGAGAGGAGAGTTTTGTCCAGTGGCAACTTCAACTTATCTAATGTAGCACAGAGGGTTACTGCAAAGAATATGTACCATGTATTTAATTTAAAAAAATGTTATATGCATAGGTCAGTGGGTTACTTACTGCTTTTGTAAGTAACTTATTTTTCTTCCCAGATTGTCGTATCCCTGTGCATAATAAGGTCTTCATTTACTATTCTTTGAAAGCTAATAAAATTCAATCTGTAATGATAACTGTGTTGTAGACTGCACCATTGTTTCCCAAAAACCTTTGGGGGAGAGCATTCCAAAGCACCCTCTGTAGTGGTCAAGCTCACTCATTGCACTTGGTATGCACCGTATGGGGACTGGTCTGAAAACATTTTCTAGGGCTGCTTTTGGTTTCCAGACTGGCCCTTGCAGGAGCAGGAGCCTCGAACAGCAAAATAAAACCAGCCATGTAAAGGTTTGTCACTGGGATGCAGCACCAATCTTCCCATTAAATTATTTAGTTTTTTGTAAATTCACAGAAGTGGAGGAGCGTGTCGTTATCCTCCTTGGCTTAATGACACGGTCCACCACTTCGGAAACGAGGGTTTTGGCCATATTTACAAGAATGTGGTGCAGCCCTGTGTTTCCCCCTGCGCTTGCGCTACACTTAGCAGGGTAGCGGCAATGCAGGCACCCTTGCACCATAGTGCAAGTGTGACTGCGTGCAGGGGAAGATTGTTTATGTACAGGAAGATCCTCCTTCCTGAACATAAAAAATCCAAGGCGTTTTGCTTTTTCCATGTGTACTGCATAAGGCAGCACACATGAAAAAAGCAAAATCGAGGAGAAATAAAGCATTTATCCTCGTTTCGTCAAGTTAAGTCCAGGTGTTTCCTGGTTTTAATTATGGCGCAGTCTCCTATTTACGCTGCCCTTGTAAATAGGAGGCAGCGTTAAAAAATCAATGGCTGTTGCAGTGGAACGCCCATCGCAACACCCACTGCCCACCTCTTTCACGTTAAGTATTGCATGAAAGTGGTTCTTATTTGCAAAGCAGCGTTAAGCCATAGTAAGTGGCTCAACGGTGCCTTGTACATAGGGCGAAACCCATATCGCCACGGGAATATCGCAAAAAGTGACGTTCCCATGGAGATAGGGGTTTGTAAATCTGCCCCAAAAATTGTTAGTAATTCGAGTTTTTCTTTTGTGTACACCTGAAACAATTTCCCTGAGATTAAGCATGGGCGGATCTAGCGGATCTCGCGTACGCGAAATTGCGGATTTACGGATTCGCAATCCGCGAAGATACGCGAACTCTAGCGGATTTGCGGATTTTCCCGTTTTTTGTGTTGGCGCGCGTTCGCGCCGATTTTGGGACAAGTTCGCAATTGCGAACTTACTTTTCGGCTCGCAACGGCCGCGACTATGTTGTTTCTACGTCTGGTTTATCATCACAGGTTCACAGCACCCTCTGTTTCACCACTGCCACCCTCTGGGACACCCATGCCACCCTCTGGTACATCCTCACTGCCACCCATTAGGTTTATTTATCACTGTAGATTATGGTGGTTGAAAAAAGCAAGCACACCTGCCCTTCTTCAACTGCCATCAATTAATTTTTGGGTCATTAATGTGTCAGTAATTTTGAAACTTCCAGTCTGGCTGGCACCTGCTTCCTTCCTTATCTGTAATTTGCTTTTTGTTGCAGTGAATTTTTTTTTCACAGGACCTTTATGGTCTACTTGTAGCTATTCTATGAGCCTGCTGTTTGGGTCATAGCAGGGTCATAGAATAGTTGCAAACTCTGGAGGGGCCCCTCAGGAAGCACTACCTTGAATGTTACTAATGTTAAGTTTGAACTTTTGCACCTGCTCATTGCTTTCAGTTTAGCTAAAATCGTTTTTTCTGCAATTTCGCGCGTTTTTTGGGGCTCGAATCCGTGCGAGATCGATTTCGGAAGCCGCGAATACGTGCGAATACAAAATTGTTTTTTGTGCGACGTGTATGTTCGCGTGATCTTGCGCGTGTTCGCGAGGCGCTTCTAGCTATACGTTTGCCAAGTTACCCTATCGGTCGTACACGGGCGCGGCCATCTTGTTTGCGTGACGTAATTCCGTTTCCGGCCGCTATGTGTAATCTCGCAAAGTGTGCTGCTCGCTAGTACAATTTCGCGCGTGCTCGCAAGGAAAATCTCGCGCGAACTTACCCACGCGGTCGTGAACGGGCGCGGCCATCTTGTTTCTCATTCATTGCTATGGTTCTGGGCATGCTTTCTCTATCCTCTCTCAATCTCTGCCATCCTTTGCTTGTTTGAAGTTTATTTGATCTAATTTTACTTATTATCTATCCCTCTATTTTTCTAGCTCTATATTTTTGTGTTTTCTGCTGCTTTTAGTTACTTTTAAACTACTTTTTTAAACTCTTTTCTTTTCTTCTTCACTATTCTATTTCTTGTTTATCATTTAACTGTATTTCTGCCCAGACCATGGTAAAGGGAGCCGGGAAGCACCCTGAGAAGGGGAAGGGTCCCGCACCCCGTGCCCGGCTCCCGTGCGGGCGTTTGAGGGGGGAGCAAGTGGTCCCGCGGGAGATCTTCAGCGCGGAGGAAGTGGCGGCACTGATCTTCCACGTCCAGCGCCGCCTCCCCAAGACGATCCTGGGAGGCGGCAAGATCGCGACTGGCTATGGCATCCGGGAGCGCCGCAAGCGGTGGGAGAAGGTGTGCCGGGCCATGTATAAGATCTCTGGGGTCCGGCGCACATATAACCAGGCCACCCACCGCTGGACCGATGTCATGGACCGGGAGCGGGACTTGCTGGACGCGCTCGGCGTAGAGGTCCCCGGGCTTGGTGAGTAGTAGTAGCTATTCATTTACTACTCTGTTTTATCCGGCTCTGTTATTTGCAAATCTTTGTTCTTTACCAAGAGCAATAATGCTGCTGATTACATTGAGGTAAATTATATTTCAAAATCTTCTATGCATTTCAGGTGCACTGCTCTCCTTCTCAGTAGCCTTGCTTGCTACTATGCTTCTTTGTTTTGTATGTTGTGTTCAGAAGCATTTCATTGGCCTGAGAAATTATGTATGAGTGTAGTGTAAAGATAAGAACTGCGTAATGCTAGACAGTAAGGGTCATATTTTCAATTACCGGCGCATCCCTGCAAAGTAGCAGGGATGCGGCAGTAATTGTGTGCCATGCCACCACCACCCATTGGCCCAAAACGTCACAGAAGCCTTACGCATCTGTGCCGTAAAGGCAGCGCATTGCTGGAGTTGCGTGCCAACGATGGCGCAGCTCCAGCAATGCTCTGGGGTACCCTATCTCCCCAATGCTGCATCAAGCCGTACGTCGGCTTCAAGCGCGCAGGGTTTGAGTCATGCATCATTGTCCTAAAAGTGACTGATTGACATCTTGTAGATTTCCCTCAGCCACTTTTAGGATTCGTTCCTGCGCAGGTACGCCCTCCCTTGCGCCGGAACGCCCCCTGATGGCGCAGGGCTTTACAACGTGATGCATCGCCCATATGACCATATGTGTTTTTTTTTAATATATACGCCGCACCAACACCATGGCGAGTCTTTTGTTCTGCCGCTGCGTCACAAAAGGCACGCAACAATGGAGGAAAATGAGCCGCAAGGGACTTCTAAATCAGCCCCAACAGACTGAAGTCCAGTCCTTCCTTTAGACACATGGCTATAAGAAGAAATAGTGGCGGTGGTGGGTGGATTGATAGTTTGAGTATTCACTGATCTGCAAGCAGGATGGACTTTGTCTGTCACTTCGCGTGCTGCGGACTGCTGCCTGCAGTGCCAGGCCTAGGCAAACCTCTTTAGTAGTCTGTTTATTGAGTTACATAGGAACTTTCTAAGTCAACGTTCCGCAAATCAGGCAATACGAATAACGTAGTATACCACATGAGATAGATCCCGTGGAATAGTTGTCTATCTATTTGCTATTTCTCCAAAATATTTTGTTATTGTTCTTTTGAAATGTTTGATTTGGTTGAAAAATCTCATCCATGTTTTCTGGTTTTTCTTTCTTTCATGTTGTACATCAGCTCCCCCCAAGGGCAAGAGGACACAGGAGGAGGGTGCTGAGGATGTAGGCCAGGATCGGGCAGGCGAGGGCTCCTTTGCTGGCCCCAGTAAGTTTACATTTTAATAAACAGTACCTATTTTTTCCTAGCGTTCCTCATTCGATTTTTTCTAAATCGTCTTTGATCTTCTTGTAGACTGGATATAAATTCTTATCTTGCCTCGAATATGACTCCCTGTGGTATTACTAGACTATTCTTATTAGTCTGTCTGTGTAGCTAACTAAGATTGGACATTTGGCAATTCCATTGGACTCCCATTCTATTCAGCAATAGCTCTATGCACTGTCTCCTTACTGACTAGATAGTGTGGCAGAGTCATTCAGCTCCCGAAGTCACCGATTATTGATCCCCAATGATCTCTAGATTATCGTACGCAGGACAAGAGAGTACGGAGTCACAGCACAGTCAAGAAGTGTCAGAGGCACTCATGCTTGCAAAAATTCCAAAACCTTTAGCTCATCCACTCTAGTCTGGAGGAACAAAAACCACAGAGTCTATTTAAGTTTAAAAGCTTTATTAAAAGTAAACACATTTATTAAAATCTACTTTGTCATAAAACTATTTAACTGAAAACGGAAAAGTGGTTAGTGCTGACGATTAATTGGACACATTTCTTGTGGTCGAGCCGAACTCTCACCTGGTTTGAACTTGATCCTGGTCGTGTTCTTAGGAGTCAAGCTTCTGTCTGTTAGGAGAAAAAGTGGTGCGTGTTAAAAATCAAAAGCAAGCATTCATCAGTTGTGCATAAAAGTGCAGCAAGACAACAGCCTTCCCTGGAAAATGGGACATTTTTACTATGGAGTAGACAGTCACAAATTATTACATTGTATTCCCAACATTTCTCCTAGACCAAATATTATATAGTAGTGAGTGGTGTATTCTAACATTCTTAAATGTACTTTGTAGGTGTAACATCTGGTGACGGGGCCAGCGCGGAGGTGGCTGTGTTGGGCGAGGACTCGGAGGACTCTGGGGAGGAGGCGGTGCAAGAGCCGGCGGACGGTCCTGTGGGGGTTCAAACGGTGGTGGCGGAAACAGGTAAGCTATATATTCCTTACTTATTGAGATTGAAGACTGCATAGTGTGCTTTCTGCACGGGTGTATTACAATTACAAATCAACCAGGTAGTAGCCTCCTCGAAATGTACTTCGACTTAGCTGTGAAGTTTTTGGTGAGAAGAATCCCAATAAGTTCTTAGACGAACGTGATGGATGGGATGAACGAAAAGCGAAAGAAGGGTGTAAGTAAGTGGGACGCGAACTTGTATGATGGCTGGCAAAGAAGAACGATATGTGTTTGCTTGGCCCCCGAGGTGGCTGGGAAGGAAAGAATATGGTATGGTGCATGGCTGGGTCAATGATGAAGCAAGGATGGGTGGAAGGAAAGCAGCCTGGGTGGGTGAAACAGAAACTGTATGTGTGCGTATACTTTGACTGAATGGATGCCTGGAGCATGGTATTCTCTGACTCTTAGATAGCACATGTGTATCTAGAGAGAGTAGATGGTCGCCAGATGAAGTAAGTGTTACCTTGAAGAGCATGTACCACCGCACCCGCACGTCCGTTCCAGTGCAGGGAAGGCAAGGAAAAGAAATTGTAAATGTGTCCAATACTACCATGAATAGTAGCAGTACTTTGTATTGCGTCTGCAATCACAGCATATATCTGGTTATTACGGTGGACACTCCGTACCTCTCTTAATAACTTTAGTTTACTTGTAGTACGTCATTCATGTGTGGGTGCGTGTATCACTGTTCACTCAATATTAAGCAAAGCACCTAAAGTCATCCCATATGTCATCAAATACGTCCCATGTGAAGTGATAGATAATCAAATTAGTTAGCTTCTTCATTTTCCTTTTCTAGTACTCATTTGCACAGTAGGGTGAAAGGTAAATTAATTAAGCAGTAGCCCTTGTAACAGAGTATTCTCAGTGCCACCCGTAATAGAAAAGTAATAGCTTCACCACCTGCATGTACTGGACCGGTACAGTAACGTAAGTCTGTCTCACTCATCATGGTGTGCAACTTTTTTTCTCGGGTGCAAGTTCACTGTGCTGTCCATGTCATTCTGCCGGCTTGCATAAGATAACGTACCAATTTCCCTAAACAAGAGAGAAGAAGAAGAATAAGACTGGTGTACTGTCATAGTCGACTGTAATGGAAGTCCATAGTGGTCGTAGAATTTGTTCATTAAACTACCACTAATGTTAGAGCAAGGATGCAGAAGTGGGAGGTTACATAGATACTGTCCTCAATAGTTATGTACTGTGCTTTCAATTTGCTACTTGTACTGTGACCCAACTTTCGGCTCAATCACTTTGTGTTATTAATGCTAAGGAGCATTGGTTACAGACTATGTCTTTCTTTCTTCATATAGTTGCTCCTTCCAAATCAACAACACGGAGGGAGCAGGCTAGACTGGCCCGGCAACGGAGGCTGGAGGCCACTGTCGCCGAATATCGGCGGCTGGTGGCCCTGGAGGAGGAGGAGGACACGCAGTCGAGCGGGGCAACAACAACATCCTCGACTGTGACCACTGCATCCTCCTCCGTGACTAAGCCAGCGGGACCGAGCCGGGCTAACAAAGACAACCGCCACCGCCAAGCAACAGAAATACCAGCTGCCCCCCACAGGAGCTGCAAGGAACGCCAACGCCGCCTACGAGTCCGAATGTCCAACCTGGAGCAGGAGGTCCTGAAGTATAAGAACTTGGTTAAGGGCCTCCGCTCCGAGCTTGCCACCCTCCGCAAGGAGTATGATGCCCATGCCGCAAAATGCACCAGCACCAGCACCCTCCAGTAGTGGAGTGTCCCTTGCCCTTTTTTTATAGACTTTTGGGGGGTGGGATTTGGGAGTTGGGATCGTTTTGGGACGTTTCAAAGACAATCGTTGGGGTTAGGGTGGGTGAGGGAGATTATTTTGTTAGGGCTACATAAATATATTTTAAAACTTTATCTGACCATACCTGTTTTTTACTGCTTTTCAGTCTGGTGGGTGGGGGGCGGGGGTGTAACAGTAACTTTGTTTTCCTGAACAGTCGTATGACTTTAGTAGTACAACCGTCAATCTCTTGTCTACTCCGAAATAATACTCCATTATACTACCTCCCACCAAACGCTTATCTTACCTGTAATTTGTGTTAGAAATTAGGGCTAGGCCCAGGGCTGGCTCCACGTGAAATGGGGATTAACGTTGTCAATCCTGGGCGGGTGACATTTCCTCATTGCGGTGGTACTAGTGGTGTGACACAGTGGCAGTTGCATGCCTATGGAAAAAAAGAAAACGAAACCTTGTTTGTCCTTACTGTAGCATTACAACGGTTACGGTACGATCGAGAATATAGCAGGTGACAGACAGAACAGTGCCATAATGTAGCCTAACAAATGGTAAAGTATTTGCTTGCAAGTATAACTAGTACTTGCGTTGAATTTATTTGACATTGGCTACTACTACTAGAAGATATAGTACTGAAGCTGAGTAAGTCTAGAAGATATCCTCGTATTCCTTCACCAGCCTGTTGCTATGACCTTATCCTCCCCAGCAAGTGTGTGGAATTATTGATGTCATTTTAGTCAGACATCAAGCAAAACAACACAGCCCGGGGGAAGAGGGTTAGGGTTTGGAAAATGGATGGGAATGGGGGTTTCTTTTTGGGTAGGTTTTGTTGAGAGAAGAAAAAAAAAGCAGAGCATGGACAAACAATAATTGAAGATAAAGACAATCTTTGGTTACAAACTAAAGCTAAGCACATGCAGTCACACTCATAGAATACTACAATGGATACTGTATCTGTATTGCGTATGTTTTTGGTGTTGTCCTTGAATTTGGTAAGTAAGTTGCATGCAGCAAACAATTCCTCTTATTGGCGGCACTCCTCCATTCCAGCTGACGCTTCGTCCATCAATGTTGGTGACCACTGACAGAAGACACCCTGTCCACTGCCTGCCTGGCGGATGTTGACTGAAACCCGGCCTGTAATTATTGAACGGAAAACAGGAAGTGCTATTACAATACCACTGATAAATAAATAAAAGGTATGTACGCTGTGTGGTTCAAAATGTGACACTTTGATTTCCCTAATAGACAGTACAATATTTTTGAAATTGCGTGCTCTGTCGGACTCACCTTTTTAAAGATAAATAAGTATGGCCAAAATATTATAGCGGATCTTTCCCCTCAATTAAGGTGTACTATAAACTGTGTTTTAGAACAAAATTTGACCTTCCCAGCAATGCTCCCACCAAGACCCTTACTAAAGCCAGTCGCAAAAATGTAGAAGAACCCCAATCAGATCTCCAAAAACGATGCCTAGCAGAAAAATGGTTACAAAACGTACTTTGAAAGTAACAGTAGGCCCAAATACAGACCGTGGATTGTATTCCAACCACTTGCAAGCAAGCAAAAGTATCCATAGCCAGCATCGCTCCAACAGTGCTCTACAACACCAGAACTGCGTTGCAATAGAACCCCCCGAAACACATGCAATCGTGCTGGTAGGGCTAACCCTAACGAACCCTAACTTACAAAAAGTGCCAAAACTGGTGTTTCCTTCAGGATTTTGTCCAAAACACTTCTATCCGGTATTGGACCTTCCCAGGAATGCCCCAGGCAAGACCCGCCAACCCACCCGGAAAAAACCACCCGACAACACCCCCAAACAGCGAAAAAGCTAAATCTCATACTTACAATATCTCTCGGCCTTCGGTCCAAACGCGGCGCTGTACAGCTAGGTCATCATTCATCATCATCAATCATCATAACTCCTGTTTTCCACCACGGATTTCCTGAAAAGCAAATGCAATCAAGATTAGATTGTCGCAGCAGTGCTTCAACAGAGACCCCGTCCGCAACCCACCCACGAACAGCAGGAAGCCCCCCAAAACGCTACATTGAGCAAGATGACAGAAGAAATAGCAAAAAAAAGGCTGTTCCTTCAGGATTTTGTCCAAAACACTTCTATCCGGTATTAGACCTTCCCAGGAATGCCCCAGGCAAGACCCGCCAACCCACCCGGAAAAAACCACCCGACAACACCCCCAAACAGCGAAAAAGCTAAATCTCATACTTACAATATCTCTCGGCCTTCGGTCCAAACGCGGCGCTGTGCAGCTAGGTCATCATTCATCATCATCAATCATCATAACTCCTGTTTTCCACCACGGATTTCCTGAAAAGCAAATGCAATCAAGATTAGATTGTCGCAGCAGTGCTTCGACAGAGACCCCGGCCGCAACCCACCCACGAACAGCAGGAAGCCCCCCAAAACGCTACATTGAGCAAGATGACAGAAGAAATAGCAAAAAAAAGGCTGTTCCTTCAGGATTTTGTCCAAAACACTTCTATCCGGTATTAGACCTTCCCAGGAATGCCCCAGGCAAGACCCGCCAACCCACCCGGAAAAAACCACCCGACAACACCCCCAAACAGCGAAAAAGCTAAATCTCATACTTACAATATCTCTCGGCCTTCGGTCCAAACGCGGCGCTGTGCAGCTAGGTCATCATCATCATCAATCATCATAACTCCTGTTTTCCACCACGGATTTCCTGAAAAGCAAATGCAATCAAGATTAGACTGTCGCAACAGTGCTCCCAGACACCAAAAATTACCCACAAACACCCGGAACCCCGCCAAAGAGCACCTCAAAGGCAAGCAAGTCAGCAAAAACGGCAAGAAATTTCCACCTCATATTTGGTCCAAAACACTTTTGTCCATTATTAGAGCTTCACAGCAATGGGCCCAAATCCGTCAACTCACCCGCAAAGAAGTACAACACCCCCACAAGTGCTGAGTCTTTCTTCATTGGGCGTAATGCAGCACTCTGCTTTGAGGGAAATCGCAGTCTGGAGGAGGAGGATAGAGGAGCATGTTCTTCAGAACTTGTGAACCTGAGGAATGTAGACTGCGGCACCTTCAAATCAATAAGCAAACAAGTGAAGACAGTTCTGATGATGGTCTTGTTTTTGGGATTAGGTGATTAAAGTTTGAATTAAATTAACTGTGCAAAACAAAGAAAGAGAGACACAAAGCACACAGGAATAAAAGTGAATAAGGACGAAAAAGAAAGTTCTTGATTGATTGTCTCATTTTCAGGGCTCGGTGTCAGGGAATAAGAACAAGATTTCGTCATCATACTCTGCGAATTCAGGCTGGATGAGGTCAGTGCCACCGAACAGAGAACAAATCCCCTCATCTACGTTGCCGTCCTCCTCGTCTTCATGCGGCGTGCTTTCTCGTACTTTGTAATCTGGTGGTATGAGGTGCTGATTCATCTTGATCATTGTCAGCCGCTCCACATTTTTGGGCGAGAGGCGGCTCCGTTTGGGAGTTACAATGCCACCAGCAGCACTGAAAACACGTTCAGAAGACACACTTGCGAGTGGGCAAGACAAATAGTTTATAGCCAGGTTGAAGAGCTGTGGCCACAATTGTTTTTTGCCATGCCAATACTGCAATGGCTCATCATTAAGAAAGACCTCTGTTGAGTCATTCAGATAGTCCTGCACCATCGACTCAAGGTCATCAACGGTTCCTCCACTTTGCTTACTTTTTGCTGTGGCTGTGACATTTTTTCGAGAACCATACCCAAGCAAACTTAGCCAATACTCTACAACAGCCACTGTTTTTGTTGTGTGTGGTGCAGATGATCCAGTTGCCGGTGTCTTTAACGGCTGAGAGGTCACTTGTGCCCCAGCCACAGGTGCAGAAGTGGATTCTTGTGACTGGGGATGGCCTGTTGATGCTGATGCTGATGTACTGGCTTCTCCTTCAATAACCTGCCGTTCTTTTTCAAACCTCTTGGCTGACCAGGCTAACCAATGTTTGTACTTTTGAACATCTGCATCAGCAAAAGGAAAGAATGCTTCGCCTGCCAGCGCCTTTTTGTAGCGTGGATCCAGAATAGTAGCACAAATGTAATGCTGATCTGACTTGATCTTTTGAAGACGTTCATCACCACGTAGGCGCTCTAATAATTTCTCAGACAAAATAAAATGGTCTTTTTTTTGTACATCTTTTTCAAACTCAGAAGACACCGCCATCAGTTGGTGCTCCAGCATGCACAACAATGGGATAGCTTTTCCCAAATTACAGTCCTCCTGGCTGACTGCACGCGTGAAGAACTCAAAAGGACGAAGCATGTCTGTCAGGCTTTTAACTATGTCCCATTGCGCCGCACTCATCCGCAGGTCCTCCTTCTGAGATGTACCCTCTGTGAAGAAATAGTGATCGAGTACCGTATACTGCTCATACAGACGCTCAAGCATGTAGAAGGTTGAGTTCCAACGTGTTGCCACCTCCTGGATGAGTGCTTTCACTGGCATTCCACGTTGAAATAGCAGTCTCCGCAGATGCTTCCGGGCCTTAAAAGAATGGCTGAAATGGTTGCACATTTTGCGGCAGGTGGCCATTACCTCGAACGCTGGACTCTGTTTATCAATCAAGAATTTTTGAACTACCAGGTTGATACAGTGCGCCAAACACGGCACTCTAACATGGTCACCCTTCAACATGGCCTTAACTACATTGGCGCCATTATCCGTGGAAACATAACCAATCTTGCGTTTTAGGGGGGATAGCATTTTCAAGACCTTTTTTTTAAACTCTTCCAAAAGGTTTTCTGCTGTGTGACTTTTCTCCAAGCCAAACATGGCTAGTGTTGCATGTTTCCGAGCAGCTTTGAAAACTTTGTCCGGGTCAACACCTGCGTTTAGCTTTGCTTTAACACCTGAAAAAGAGACCCAGTGTGCAGTGATGTACATGTAATCAGCGCCTGCGCCACTGGTCCACATGTCTGTTGTCAGATGTATTGTGTGAACAGCACTCTTCTGCAAAGCTGCCCCAATCGCCTCCAGCACATCTTCATGTAGTGCTGGAACCGCAACTCTGGCAAAATAGAACCGGCTCGGAATCTTCCATTTAGGGCAGAGCGTTGCCACTAATTCAAGAAAACCTACCGCTTCTACAAAAGAAAAAGGTAGAAGGTCCACAGCTAGCATTTTAGCCAGCTTAGTGTTATACAGACGCGTCAGTGGGTGGTTGCGTTCATATGGCACGTCTGAAGTAAGCATTGTTCTAATGTTGCCCTGGACCAAGCATTTACGGGCTGATAATGACTTCGTTGACCCAATTTTGCTCGCTGGTGAACTTTTGTCCGTTGGTGTCTCACTCGCTCCAACACTCTTAGTGTGCCTCACATTGGGTGTGCTGCTGACAGGGGTACTGGGTGTAAGGGAAGTGTTTGACACGTCTTCTTCCTGCTCGTCATCATCAGATGAAACATCAACGTTTCCTTGAATTTGGCCTTTCTTGATCGCATCTAGGTGCGCAAACCATTTGACAGTGTGCTGTCTCCTAAGATGACCTCTCTGGCCTCCGGTACCATAGTTGGTACCTGGCTTACCACGACTAACTGCTTGCTTACAAATGGTACAAATGGCAAACTTTGGATTTTTTGGACAAACAGTAAAGAAGTCCCAAACTGGGGACTTGAAGTGTCTGTGGGACATGGAGGAGGCGGCGATACTGGTGGTGGTGGTCATGAAGCTAATGCTTGATGAAGTGGAGGATCTGGATTGCCCAACTTTTGTACGTTTTGCACTTTCAACGTCACTAATTAAGGTCGAGGTTGACGGAGGTCTCTTCTTGCCAGAAAGAAATATGGAAGCGGGACGAGTTGGTGTACTACTTAACTCCAATGATTGTGGTGTTTCCACTGCCTCCTCATCGACAACATCATCATCATCATCACGCTCAGCAGCTCTTCGGTCTAGGGTCAAAATGTCTGTTTGCTGCATGCCCGCTGGGGCTGCAGTGACCTTTATGATGACTGGGTCGTCGTTGGCAGAGTCTTCATCAGCAGCAGTATCCGCCACTTCTTGTTGAGACTCATCACACTCCATAACTCTGAGAGTTTGGACGAGCTTCCTTTTACGCTTAACTACCTTTGTCGGATCATGGTGTGCCTCACACTCAGACGGCTGTGGTGCTGGTTCCCAAGTTTGATCCGTATCATCAGAAGGAGGTGTGCTTGAAGAAGATGTAGACACCACCCTTGATCTCTTCCTTGCTAGGGGTGTGGAAGACAATGAAGGATCATCAGGAGGAGTGGCTTTCTCAAATGATACCTCGCCTTGATTGTCGATTTCCTGATGTGCCCCTACTTCGGGAGGAACAACTATTGTGGGCACTTGTGACCCTCCATGCACCTCTGCTAGCGCATCTCCTTGCGCTGCCTCTCCTTCCACATGTACTTGGGCTTGTACTTGCACATGTGATTGTTGTTGCGGCTGTGGTTGTTCAACACTCGTCAGATGAGCTACAACAACCTGTGTTGATTGAGGGACATTGCTGCTGCTTTCTTGCGATGAGCCAACATCACTGGTCGATGGTGATTGAAGAACTATACTGGCTGCCTCTGCAGCACTCAAGGGCTTGGACTTAAGTTGGCGTGGTGGTGGTGGTGGCACTGAGCCCAATGGAGCGGGGGTGCTGCTGCCAGCTTGGTCCCCAGCAGATCCCGCTGCTGCTGCTGCAGGCATACTTTTTTTTTTACTCCAAAAAAAAGGGGCGGGCAGCACACCAGTGTCCTTGGTAACTTGCTTCTTCTGCTCCTTACTGGCACCTTTCTTGCTAGAGGAGCTACGGGTTACTTTTTTTGGGGCCATCTTCTTCAGAGCAGGTCAGCACGGCAGCAGTTGCACGAGTTGCAGAGGGTTCTGTGTCCAGACGTGACGTCGCGTGACGTTATGCTGCACACACACACCGCTGCAGGACTTCTTCCTGGCACTGGTGGTTCTCTTGAGTCTTTTTGTGCACCTAAAAGCAATGGAAGACAGAGGAACATCAGTTCAGTTATACACCCCAAAAAATCGACAAAGCACAGAAAAATAAGCACAATCCCATGCCATCCATGATGTTTACATTGAAGACACCCCACAGAAAGACTAGGGAGTGGGACATGCAAGTATGCAACACTGAGTCACTACCCCTGGGCATAATGGATGAAAAGTAGGCAAAATAAGTGCAGGCCTCAGACACTGCCTCTCCTCAAAATGGCCCCTTACACCCCAAGCACATGTTGCCTGTACCAGCCAGCACTCAAGATGGCCACCACCACCACCCACATGGCCAGTCCACATCAACAGTACACCCCCAAAAAACAGAAAAACAGCCAGAAATCACCACAATCCAATGCCATCCATGATGTTTACATTAAAGAGAGTGAGACCACACCACAGGCACACTCAGTCCATGCACCACCACCCCTGGGCAAAAGGCCACACCAGCAGCCCCCCAAAAACGACAAAAAACAATAAAATCAGCACAATCCCAGCCCATCCATGGCCTCAATGGTGTTTAAATTCAAGAAGACACCCCTCAGAAACACTAGGCCCATGCAACACTCACTACCCCTGGGCATAATGGATGAAAAGTAGGCAAAATAAGTGCAGGCCTCAGACACTGCCTCTCCTCAAAATGGCCCCTTACACCCCAAGCACATGTTGCCTGTACCAGCCAGCACTCAAGATGGCCACCACCACCACCCACATGGCCAGTCCACATCAACAGTACACCCCCAAAAAACAGAAAAACAGCCAGAAATCACCACAATCCAATGCCATCCATGATGTTTACATTAAAGAGAGTGAGACCACACCACAGGCACACTCAGTCCATGCACCACCACCCCTGGGCAAAAGGCCACACCAGCAGCCCCCAAAAAACGACAAAAAACAATAAAATAAGCACAATCCCAGCCCATCCATGGCCTCAATTATGTTTAAATTCAAGAAGACACCCCACAGAAAGACTAGGCCCATGCAACACTCACCACCCCTGGGCAAAGGGCCCCACCAGCAGGCCCAAAAAAACGACAAAAAACAATAAAATCAGCACAATCCCAGCCCATCCATGGCCTCAATGGTGTTTAAATTCAAGAAGACACCCCTCAGAAACACTAGGCCCATGCAACACTCACTACCCCTGGGCATAATGGATGAAAAGTAGGCAAAATAAGTGCAGGCCTCAGACACTGCCTCTCCTCAAAATGGCCCCTTACACCCCAAGCACATGTTGCCTGTACCAGCCAGCACTCAAGATGGCCACCACCACCACCCACATGGCCAGTCCACATCAACAGTACACCCCCCAAAAACAGAAAAACAGCCAGAAATCACCACAATCCAATGCCATCCATGATGTTTACATTAAAGAGAGTGAGACCACACCACAGGCACACTCAGTCCATGCACCACCACCCCTGGGCAAAAGGCCACACCAGCACCCCCCCAAAAACGACAAAAAACAATAAAATAAGCACAATCCCAGCCCATCCATGGCCTCAATTATGTTTAAATTCAAGAAGACACCCCACAGAAAGACTAGGCCCATGCAACACTCACCACCCCTGGGCAAAGGGCCACACCAGCAGGCCCAAAAAAAGGACAAAAATCAGCACAATCCCAGCCCATCCATGGCCTCAATGGTGTTTAAATTCAACAAAACAGTTGTATCATGCACCCCTAACCAACCCTGGTCCTACTGGATACT
The DNA here is from genome assembly GCF_964261635.1 of Lissotriton helveticus. Taxonomy (NCBI): domain Eukaryota; kingdom Metazoa; phylum Chordata; class Amphibia; order Caudata; family Salamandridae; genus Lissotriton; species Lissotriton helveticus. Next base: position 1,185,820,592 of record NC_136061.1, on the reverse strand, counting down.
GTGGCTACCCACAATATAATTTATTTAATGTTCTGAAAAAGTTCCAAAATTTTACTTGCAGCAACTGTAATGCCCCAAACAAACTTACTTGTGAAAGTTGATTTCTAATCCAAAAGTGATCCAAAGACAGTCAAAAAGGCCTCAAATCCAAATATCCAGCAGCACCCACAAAAAGTAATCCTTCCAGCTCCAGATCCAAATGAAAGTGACCAGGAGATGGACAAAGCACTGGGAGGAGCCTGCTGGACAGGAACAGGAAGTTGGAGACTGTGGGGCACTTCCTTCCTCCCCCCCCCCCCAAAATGGACTCCTTGCAAAAAAAAAGGCCATGCAAATGTCAACCTGAGGAGTGATTCTGATAAAAATCATAATTTTCTGAAGGTTTATCCTGTTTGCTGGTGATTTTCTTGTGCGAAATTGCAAAATCTCTATTTCGCAAGTGCGAGATTGTTCCTTTCCGCCGCAACTACGTGTTCGCAATTGCGAACTCTCGCGAGGTGTGCTGTGCAAGGTGGCAAGCCGCGAGTACGTATTCGCGGGCGCCAAACTCCCGCGGGAACACGCAGCAAGATCTAAAATGGCGCGTCACTCGCAAAGAAAAACAACTCGGCAAACGCTAAATGACGGAAAGTGAACGCCGTGCACCACGCCACGCGCCGCAACCAAGCAAAAAATCCGCCGCGAGTGGATTCATGGATTTTCGACAAATTCGCGAGCGTTCGCGGATTGCGAATTTGCCGAAAATCCGAAAAATCCGCGAGCGGAGCGGATTTTACGCCCATGCTTAGATGTGGCATACAAGGTAAAACAGAACACCGGGACCTTTATCGATTGCGTTATGTTGCACAAAAGAAAAAAATACACGTAACAGACTTGGATCATTTACATTTTCACTATTTCTGGGCACTTTGCTTTTTGACCTTTCAGTAACCGACTTGCTTTATTTCGCCTGTATTTTACGTAGATCGGAAACAATGTCTATGTATTCGAACTTACCAATTCAAGAGCTACTATTATATTTGGTTTTCACAAAATCTTTATTCAAAAATGATGACGTACAAATGCAGGCATACAACCACGTAAGTGATGACGCACAAATGCAGGCCTAAAACTACGTGGGCCAGCCACGGAGCAGACTGGGGCTGTACAAGAGGGCATATTTATCTGACGAAAACATAACTGAGTCGGTGGTCATTTTATTTCATCAAGGTACGATAAGTGCAATAGAATCATATCGAAAATTCATTGTGGGCAAGTACCATCAGTGTTGAAAAATCGACCTTTCAATAATACTGTAATTAATGATGCGTCAGAACTTAATATCAATTCATTGTCCGAATGTTCAAGCAATACTCATCCCCTCCCGCCATGTGCTTCAAGAACTGCATCCATATTTCATGATCTGAAGTCTGAGCATCCGGAACACAACGGGGAATTGCGAGTTTCGTTTATATCGGCGCCATTTTGGGTGGGGTCAGGCGGGCCCAAGTATAGTCAAAATGTCTCCACCAACTCGGGGTTGGACCAGAATCTCTTCCGGCAGTCCAGAAGTTCCGTTAAGGGGCAACAGAAGGGACCGGTGACATGAACCATCAATCAAAGAAATTGAGGGGCAACAATCTTTCCTACCGGGTCATACTGATGTTCCACCGGAACCGATCGAATCAGTAGTCTGCAGGATTTTTGGTCATTCAAACTGAGGCTGGCGTCAGCATGAGAGCGCCAACGTCTCGTGGCTATGCTTTGGTCGTTCTGCGGGCAATCATGGCAGTCCTTTTCCATCGGGGGCGGTCGGAGGCCCGCGGAGGCCGAGGGCCCTCCGCAGCTCTCGTAGAATCTTCAAAGTTGAGGAGAACGCCTCTGGACAGGTGTCTTCCATTCAGAAAATATTGTTGGCAGCATTTTGAAAGGAAAGACAGGGGCCCCTTTTTTTTGGTTAACAGGCGACCAGGCCAACTTTTCACGCCAGGCCCATTCCTGCAAAGTCGACCGCCATTTTTAGGAGATCTGCAACCACCGGCAGTCACTGGGTTGCAGGAGCAGATGGACTCAAGCCTGTCGGGCGAAGTATCGTTGCACCGCCACAGTGGACGAGACCCTGCTGGGTGAGTGGAGCGTCGCTGTACCGTAAGAGTGGACGAGTCCTTTGCGGGGCGCGTGGAGCGTCCCTATACAGCCACAGTGGGCGAGTCCTTTGCTGGGCTCGTGGAGCGTCCCTATACCGCCACAGTATGCGAACCCTTTGCTGGGCTCGTGGAGCGTCCCTATATCGCCACAGTGGACGAACCCTTTGCCGGGTGCGTGGATCGTTGGGGGTGCAGCTGAGGGGCCTCCACCTGGGGAGGCGGGAGAGGCTCGTCCGCGCCGCCTCTCCCTCCCAGTGTACCCCACGGAGTCTTGCTGACATTTGTTATGGCCGGACCAGGCGATGAAGAGAGGGGGGGGGGGTCGGAGGCATATGCAAGACATCCCCCCCTTGTGGCCTGCAAGGCGCCAAAAAAAGAAGAGAATGGGAAGACAACTACATCTCGGGTCGGGCCCATGCCTTCTCTGGCCGATGGCGGCCGGCTGCTCTTTGCCACGGCCCCAGGAACGGATCCCTTGGTTCATCCTGGGGACAGGCCTTGGCGCGTGGTGTCGCCTCCGGACTATTCGCGTAATGGTTCTCCACCCCAGGCCGTTGCCGACGGCTTTTATAGACTTTCTGACGCTCAAAAACCCTACTAGAAAGCAGCCCAAAAGTAGCCCAACATTGCTACTTTGGGGGAGGAGGGACAGGGACGGCGTCAAGTAGACGGCGAAATGAATTGTGGGTTTGTTGCTGCGGCCGTTTGTCATGTAAATAGTTGTTTTAATATATTTTTGTTCAAGAATAAAAACGTTTTAACCTGTTATTTTGCTGTCGTGTGGTATATTTCTAATATTTGTCGCTCTGATGTCGTTTCCCCTCCCAAATGTAACATGTGATTGTAATCTACAGCCGGACATTCCGACAGGACATGAGAGCAAAAGGGGGGGGGGGTCAGATCTGAAGTTGGGCAGGCGATAAGATCACGTTTTGCTATGTGGGGCTATCTATGTTCGTGATGGGGCCTAAAAGGGGGCAAGATGGCGGGGCCACTGTGCCGTGACTTTCGCTTTAACTCCAACAGTGGTGAGGGTGAACACAAATGAACGCCGCTTATGTACATATACATTTTCATTTTCTACACCACATGAAACCTGCGTCAGGTTTCATATAGGCGTTTTGTTGCAGGGTGGGCATTCATTTGCATGAAAGCCCTGTAAAACTAACACAGTGAAATTTAGAAGATTTCACTGAGTCAGCTTTATAGCATTGCTGAATCAAATCCTTACGCCTGTTTGAAACAGGCATAAGGAGTGATGCACCATGCAATTTGTGGCTTGCTCCTGTGCATTGCAGTAGACATGTCGCGCTTACGACGTGATTCCTGCAATGTGCTGCTTTTGCGGCACAGATGCGTGACGCATCTGTGTTGTTTTTGCTCAATGGTGCTCCACATTGTAAATGCGGCACACCATGGGTGGCAGAGCAGCGGTGCACATTAACTGGTGCATCTCTGGGGATGCGCCAGTTAACATAAATCTGCCCCTTTACATTTAAGTATGAGCAGGGGACACAGAGTTGGTGAGGCTTATCCAAGGTTAAAAAGAGATGAGTCCTGTTCACTGAAAACTTGGACATAGGACTCACCTCCTCAGCATCGCTGGACATGGCTAAATAATAGCTGCAAAATGTTACTCTTGTTAAACAATTTTACTATTATAGTCTCTGAGATTTGTCTCTTACTCTGCAACATCTTATTGTTGTTCTCTTTCTTTAAAGATAACGACAACATCAACCATGAGTGATAATGAGCGATCTGTTGATCTCGATCTTATCGTTGAACTTGTCATTGAAAGGTCAGTGGAAGTAGATCCCTTAGATGATTTAAATCCTGAGGATGATGAAGAACATGATGAGGATGCCGATTTGTCAGAATTGTATGACATAGGGTGGGAAGCTGACGTGCTTGAGCCTATGGAACTATAAACATTTATTTTTAAAATTTACTGGAAATAAAAAGTAAAAATGTAAACCGTTTCATTTAAAATTAAACACAACTTGAAAAACAGGTTATGTGTAGTGTCTTTAATAAAATAGTCAAATATGCTCATAAAAATGTTTCTAAACCAATGAAAAGTTTTATTAACAAGTCACATGACCTGTTATGCTTACGTTACGCGCTCCGCGCCCCGGATTGCTTCCGGGAAGCTGCGCTTAGTGCCTCGCGAACCGGAGCACTTCCGGGTGCGCTAACGCGGCGTGTCATATGACGCATTATGCAACAACGCGATACGTCGTTGGGGCTCCACCGGAACTGATTGAATTGGTAGTCTACAGTGTTTCTGGAAGTTTCAGACTGAAGCTGGCGTTAGCATGAGAGCACCCCGTGGCTACGTCGTGGCCATTCTGCGAGCAATCATGGCAGAAGCTCCCCACCGGAACTCTGCGGGAGTCGGGGGCCCCTGTGACTCTTGTAGAATCTTCAAGGCCTCGTAGTAAAAGTATGCGTGGTAAAGGCTGTCGTTGTAACCACGCATGCGTTGTAATGCATGCGTGGTTAAAGTTTTCGTTGAAACGGCCTCGTTGTAGTGGTCGTTTCCCTTCAGGCCCATGCTGTTTCAAAACTTTGCATGTGCTTGAAGCAGGCGTAGGTATTGACGCAGCATAGAAACTACTAAGAACCAATTGGAAGTGTTGTTTTCAAGTCACATGACTTCACATGCGCGTCTCAGGACGTGTACGCGGTGATAGTATCTAGTCACGTACGCCATTTGGAAGTAGCGGTCTAATTCAGCGAAGTTTCAAAACGTGAAAAGAAGTAAATTCAAACATATTCGGATTTAATATATCTTTTGAGCTCGATTCAAGCATACAATTGTTAAAGTATAAAACCTTTTATATATTTTTTTTAAATACCAAGGTGTGTACATTCGGTAACACACGAAAGTTTAAAAAGACATTCGGCTCCATTTAATGAAAATTTTCATAATATTAAAAAAGAAGCCTAGGTTTAGTCTCTTTGACGTATTATAAGTTCTTTGATGGGTCTATGAAGAAATTCAATAAGTTCAGATTGCAAAGTTTTCACGAAATATATAGGCGGGTGCGCGCAGTCGGTCGCGCACGAAAGCTTGGAAATGCGCTATCCATTTTATTGAGAACTGTTGCCGAGAGTGCGCACACCGGGTCGTGCACGAAAGTTTAGAAAGGTTATTTGTATTTATAGACAAATTTTAATGCGTTGAAAAAAAGGCAAGGTACAGACTTTCTAATTCTGTATCGCTTTACAAGGAGTCTCTATGCAACTTGAACAGTGAAGAAAACTGATTTTTTCCGAAAAAAATATTGCCAGAACTTTATTGACAAAAGTATAGGTTGCATACACGAGATATTTCTGAATTAGCATTTTAAAAACTAATGAAATTCACTGAAAAAACCATAGGTTTTACACACGTTATAGTTAGGAAGTAGCATTTACAAAACCTATGAAATTCACTGAAAAAACCATAGGTTTGACACCAGATATAGTTAGCTGGAAATTTTACTGATTTAAAACCAATGAAATTCCATGTTATAGTTAGTTGGACTCACTATAACTTGCGCGTGTAATGCACTGCTGATGACGTCACATATTACATCACTCATGACATCACTGATGACACCATCCTTGTGACACAGTGACAGACCTCCTTTCACTGTAATCTAACCCTTGAAACACATATTCAAAAATAGAAACAAAAATTTTCAAAAAAATTGAGATACCCATACCAGTTACAACAACCAATTCAATAATTCCACCATCTATATACACATGCACTAATTCACCAACAGTTCTATATATTCACTCACACATATATTCACTAATCATATGTAGTGATACACCTACACATCCTGTTACACACCGAAAGTCATCCAAAAATTATTCACACACATACTCACACATGCAAATAAACTATTGAACATCCATTTATTTGCATAAACAGCTATACACACACTACGACTTTACTTCTAAGGAAACGTACACATACTTACTCTCTTAAAAAATCACTTATAGAAAAATACTAATTTAAACAGGAACTCTTACAATCCCTCACTCTCAGATATACTCACTTATATACATCAATATTCACATATACTAGATTAAAACATATGTAGTTACTGATAAAGACACTAATAAGACAGTCATTCACTCACTAACACAGACATATACACACTCATCCACCCATACAGTCCTGCACATATGCTGTCTTCAAAACACATACAAACAGAAACTCAGCCATTCTTGCATCTATGTAGTAAGTAATACCCCCACCAAACCATGCAAACACTCATACTGATACTAAGAAAAACATCTAATAACCTATATACATACACATGTAGCAACTCACCAACCCATGCAGGCACTTATACACAAAGTGAAACACTAATACATATATTGAACTATTTAAGCATTACTCACTAATATATGTATTCACTAAGATATTCAATAATATATACATATATAACACATATTTATTTTTCAGAAAGACACACATTCACTGGATGGTGTCATCAGTGATGTCATGAGTGATGTAATATGTGACGTCATCAGCAGTGCATTACACGCGCAAGTTATAGTGAGTCCAACTAACTATAACGTGGAATTTCATTGGTTTTATATCAGTAAAATTTCCAGCTAACTATAACTGGTGTCAAACCTATGGTTTTTTCAGTGAATTTCATAGGTTTTGTAAATGCTACTTCCTAACTATAACGTGTGTAAAACCTATGGTTTTTTCAGTGAATATATATATATATATATATATATATATATATATATATATATATATATATATATATATATTACCTACTGGCGGTCGCCAGTAGGTAGTTATAGTTAGGATCGTTTTCCATAGGAAATCCGCAACATTCTATTGAGAATAACTTTGGCGCCGAATGAGGGATCTGCCTGTAATTTTCCTTAACTTTGCCTCGCTGCACTCCGCTCCTTCTTTGAAAGTTTCGGGGGGATCCGTCAAGCGGGGGCCGAGATAAAAGGGGGGTCCCAAAACGTGTTTTCCCCATGTTAATTTCCATAGGGCGGTTCGACTCACTTTTAGCCCGAACGGCTGAATGGATTTCCACCAAACTTGGCAAAATTGTAGGGACTGGTACCCCGATATGCCTTTGCTATGTCTCAAGATTTATGCTCCATTGGTTTTTACGAAAATTAACTTTGAAAAAATATATATTGGGCTACATTGGGCTATATATATGTTAGAGCCCAAATGTAGCCCAATGTAGCCCAATGTAGCCCAATGTAGCCCAAAGATGGCCACCAGAGACAAAAAAAACAAATGTAGCCCAAATATCAGCCAGATGTAGCCCAACTATAGCCCAATGACAGAATGTCCCAGAGTGTTCTAAAGAACAACTAGAGCGCTAACAGTCTTACTTATGACAAAAGTATGGCACACCTGAAGTCAGATTGATTGGAATAAAGTGTTAACACTTAAAACATTTAATTTGCAAAGGAACAAAATGAGGGGGTTCATTTTGCCATAGAAATTATGTGTAGTGCTGAAGAAAGAAACATTAGGGCACATTTTGAGTGACTTCTCAAATCCTCTTATATTTCATTAAAAAAATTCTGATATGCAGTCTCCCAAGATGGCCATCAGAGACAAAAGAGCCCAAATGTAGACCAAATATCAGCCAGATGTAGCCCAACTATAGCCCAATGACAGAATGTTCCAGAGTGTTCTAAAGAACAACTAGAACGCTAACACTCTTACTTATGACAAAAGTATGGCACACCTGAAGTCATCTTGATTGGAATAAAGTGGTAACACTTAATACATTTAATTTGAAAAGGAACAAAATGAGGGGTATCATTTAGCCATAGAAATTTTATATATATATATATATATTCACTGAAAAAAACATAGGTTTCACACGAGTTATAGTTAGGAATTAGCATTTAAAAAACCTATTAAATTCACTGAAAAAACCATAGGTTTCACACCAGTTATAGTTAGGTGGAAATTTTACTCGCATAAAACCATTGAAATTCCCACGTTTTAGTTAGTTGGACTCACTTTAACTTGCGCGTGCAATGCACTGCTGATGACGTCACATATTACATCACTCATGACATGGTCAGTGACATCACTCATGACATCACTGATGACATCTCAAATGACATCACTGATGACATCATCCAGTGAATGTGTATCTTTCTGAAAAATAAATATTTTTTATATATGTATATCTAAAGGTTGATGGAAGAATAAATGGGTAAATAAATGTCTAAATTGATTTTTTTTGTGTAAAATTGATTGGTTAACTGACTTATTAAATGTATCTTAGTGAATACATATATTAGCGAGTAATGCTTAAATATTTAAATATCTGTATCTGTGTCTCACTTTGTGTATAAGTGGCTGCATGGGTTGGTGAGTAGCTACATGAGTGTGTATATGGGTTATTAGTTGTTTTTTTGAGTATCAGTATCAGTGTCTGTATGGTTCGGTGGGGGATATTACTTAGAGCACAGATGCATGAATGAGTGACTCACTATTTGTATGTATTTTGAAGACAGCATGTGTGCAAGACTGTATGGGTGGATGATTGTGCGTATGGGTGGGTTAGTGAGTATGTGTTTTTATGATTGATTGTTTAAGAGAGTAAATATGTTTCCGTTTCTGTAGAAGTATGTGTAGTGGTGTGTATATAGCAGTATAATCAAGTAAATGGTTTTTTGATAGTTTATTTGCATGTGTGAATTTGTGTGTGAGTAACTATATGGATGAGTATTAGTGTGTAACAGGATGTATAGGTGTATGAGTACATATGATGAGTAAGTACATGCATGAGTGACTATATAGAACTGTTGGTGAATGAGTGGATGTGTATGTAGATGTTGGAATTACCCAATAAGTTGTTGTAATTGGTATTGGTTTCTCCTTTTTTAAGAAAATGTTAGTTTCTATTTTTGAATGTGTGTGTCAAAGGTTATTTTATGCTGATAGGAGGTCTGCCACTTTGTCACAAGGATGTTGTCATCAGTGATGTCATTTGAGATGTCATCAGTGATGTAATGAGTGATGTCACTGACCATGTCATGAGTGATGTAATATGTGACGTCATCAGCAGTGCATTGCACGCGCAAGTTATAGTGAGTCCAACTAACTATAACATGGGAATTTCAATGGTTTTATGCGAGTAAAATTTCCATCTAACTAGAACTGGTATGAAACCTATGGTTTTTTTCAGTGAATATATATATATATATATATATTCACTGAAAAAACCATACGTTCCAGGCACGTTATAGTTAGAAATGAGCATTTAAAAAACCTTAGCTATTCACTGAAAAAAAACCATAGGTTTCAGGGGCGATATAGTTAGTTGGACATTTCACTCGTATAAAACCATAGAAATTCCCCCGTTATAATTAGTTCAGCTAACTGTAACTCACGCACCCTTAATGCACTGCTGATGACGTCACATATTACATCACTCATGACATGGTCAGTGACATCCCTCATGACATCACTGATGACATCTCAAGTGACATCACTGATGACATCAATGATGACATTATCCAGTGAAAGTGTGTTTTTCTGAAAATTAAATATGTTTTATATATGTATATCTCAAGGTCGATGGAAGAATAAATGGGTATATAAGTGTCTAAATGGATGATTTATTTTTGTAAAATTGATTGTATAACTGACTGATTAAGTGTATCTTATTGAATACATGAGTTAGGGAGTAATGTTTAACTATGTAAATATCTGTATCAGTCTCTCACTTTGTGTATAAGTGGCTGCAAGGGTTGATGAGAAGCTACATGAGTGTCTATATGGGTTATAAGTTGTTTTTTTGAGTATCAGTATGACTGTCTGTATGGTTCGGTGGGGGTATTACTTAGTGCATTGATGCATGAATGACTGACTCACTGTTTGTATGTGTTGAAGACAGCATGTGTGCAGGACTATAGGTGGATGAGTGTGTGTATGGGTGTGTTAGTGAGTGAATGACTGTCTCAATAGTGGCTTTATGAGTAACTACATATGTTTTAAATGAGTATATGTGGGTATTGCTGTATATAAGTGAGTATATGTGAGAGTGAGAGATTGGAAGAGTTCCTGTACAAATAAGTAGATGTTTCTATAAGTGATTGTTTAAGAGAATAAGTATGTATAAGTTTCTGTAGAAGTAAGTGTGGTAGTGTGTGCATAACTGTATATGCAAGTAAATGGATGTTTGATACTTTGGGGCCCATTATAATGTCGGAAGAATTGCCCCCGCCAGGCTGGTGGTAGCCACCGCCAGCCTGGCGGGGGCGATCCGCCCGACATATACACTCATCCCCCCCCCGCCATATTAGTATGGCGGGGTGACCGCGGCGGATGGAAAGTAACCCTGGGCGTGGTGGGCGTAGTGGGGCTCCGCGGAGCTATGCGGAGTGGGCGAGAAGCTACGCCCACTCCCGCACTCCACGTAGCCCCACTACGCACCTCCCAGCCGCTCTCCTCTACATACATTATTTAAGCAAAATAGCCTTAATAAAACAATTTTAAAGCACTTACCGTGTCCGGGGCTCGTCCGGGGCTCCCTCTTGGAATCGCGTCGTCATGGATACCAATGCGCATGCGCGGGCGGCCGCGCATGCGCATTTCTCCCGAGAAATACGCATTCGCAGGCGGCCGCGCATGCGCATTGGTATCTATGCAGGGACGCTATTCCAAGAGGGAGCCCCGGACGAGCCCCGGACACGGTAAGTGCTTTAAAATCGTTTTATTAAGGGTAGTTTGCTTAATTAATGTATGTAGGGGAGGGCGGGAGGGAGGTGGGTGGCGGCCGACTCGGCTACGCACACGGAGTGGGCGTAGTGTTGCCGGCTACGCTATCTACACAAAATGCGTAGGAGGCAACACTACGCCTACTCCGTGGGCGTAGCCGAATCGGAAGCCCAGGCTTAATGGAAAGACCGTCCGCCGCTTTTCCGCCCCGGTCTCCTTGCGGCTGCGGCGGAAAAGGAATAATATGGTGGCGGTGTCTATCAGACACCGCCAGCCTTATTATGATGGGCATCTTTCAATGCCTTTCCATGGTGGCAATGCCGCCACGGAAAGGCATGCAGTCTTCACTTTGGGGGCCCCCTGCGGGCCCCCAAAGTGAAGGAGGGGTGGGGGGTGCACACGGGGGGTACCTGTGGTACCCGCCTGCATTTGCATATACAATGCGGTAGGCACCGCGCGGTGCCTGCCGCATTGTGTATGCAAATGAATGCATTTATGGCATTGTTACGGGCGGTGTAGAGAGCACCGCCCGCCACAATGTTATAAATGCAGGATGTGGCCGCCGCATCCTAATACCACCCATGGGACCCCCGCCCTTATGGCGGGCGGTCCCTAGTCCCGATAGGATGGGGGGCGGACAGTCCGCCCGTCATCCTAATGGCCCCCTTTGTTTGCATGTGTGACTATGTGTGTGTATAACTCTATGGATGAGTGGCGGTGTGTAACAGGATGTATAGGTGTATGAGTACATATGATGAGTGAGTACATGTATGAGTGACTGTAAAGGGACTGTTGGTGAATGAGTGGATGTGTGTGTAGATCTTGGAATTACTGAATAGGTGTGTTGTAACTGGTATTGGTAGGTCCATTGTTTTGAAATGTTAGTTTGTATTTTTGAGTGTGTGTATCAAAGGTTATATTAGGGTGAGAGGAGGTCTGCCACTCTATCACAAGGATGATGTCATCAGTGATGTCATTTGAGATGTCATCAGTGATGTCACGAGTGATGTCACTGACCATGTCACGAGTGATGTAATATGTGACGTCATCAGCAGTGCATTGCGGGGGCGCAAGTTATAGTTAGCTGAACTAACTAGAACGGGGGAATTTCTATGGTTTTGTACGAGTGAAATGTCCAACTAACTATAACGCCCCTGAAACCTATGGTTTTTTTCAGTGGAAAAAAAAAATTATATATATATATATATATATATATTCACTGAAAAAAACATAGGTTATAGACCATATATAGTTAGGAATTAGCATTTAAAAAACCTTATTTTACTCACACAAAACCATTGAAATTCCATATATAGTTAGTTGTACTAACTATATATCGCGCACCCGCAATCCACTGCTGATGATGTCACATATTACATCATTCATGACATGGTCAGTGACATCACTGATGACATCTCTGATGACATCTCAAATGACATCACTGATGACATCACTGATGACAACATCCAGTGACTGTATGTTTCTGTAAAGTTAAAATATGTCTTATATATTGAAGAATGAGTGGATGTATAAGTGTCTGGATGATGTATTTAGTAGGTGCATGACTGACTGTATAAGTGAGTGATTAAATGTGTCTCACTGAGTGCATGGGTTAGTGACTAAACTGTTTTAAATTGTGCATCATTGTGTCTGTTATTTTGTAATCTGATGCATGTGTTGATCATTAGCTATATGACTAACTATATGGGTTATTGATTAGTTGGCCAAGTATTTGTATGGGAGACTGAGTGTGTGTGTGGGTGTCTGGGAGGTGTATGACTCTGTGCATAGATGTGTGAGCAGTTGATTCACTAGATGTATGGGTTCAAAAGTGCATGTGGGAACAGCTGTATGGGCGGTTTACTGTGTGCATGAGTGTATTGGTGAGTGAATGGATATCTCAGTGCTACATGTCAAAGTAAGTACATATGTAAAACACAGTACATGTGGTAGTTGACATATACAAATACCTGTGCATAAGAGCCAGTGAATGTGTGAGTGGCTGTATGGATTATTGTGAACTTGTATCAGGGATTGTATAACAGAGTAAATATGTGTTATTATATGTTTCAATAAATAAGGTGTGTTTAACTATATAGTTGAGGAAATGGAGGTGTGATTGATTCTTTGCAAGACTGATTAGGTGTGTGAGTAACTCCATGGATGAGTGACAGTCTGTGAGTGTCTGTTTACACTGAGTGTATCTAAGGTTATATTAGAGTCTGAAGAGGTTCATCGTATCATCACATGAATGATGTCATGAGTGATGTGATCAGTAATGTCAACTGAGATGTCATCAGTGATGTCATCAGTGATGTCATTTGAGATGTCATCAGTAATGTCATCAGTGATGTCACTGACCATGTCATGAATGATGTAATATGTGACATCATCAGCAGTGGATTGCGGGTGCGCGATATATAGTTAGTACAACTAACTATATATGGAATTTCAATGGTTTTGTGTGAGTAAAATAAGGTTTTTTAAATGCTAATTCCTAACTATATATGGTCTATAACCTATGGTTTTTTCAGTGAATTTTCAAGGTTTTGTAAATGCTAATTCCTAACTATATATGGTCTATAACCTATGGTTTTTTCAGTGAATTTCATAGGTTTTTTAATAGCAAATATTTATAAAAATAATACATTTTAAATCGAATTTTATATTTTATAATTTTTTTATTTTTTTTTATATTATTTTTGGTGCGCTCCCGGGGCGCGGACAGGTGAACGCACGGGTAAGCGCAATCTTGCGGCGCGCCCCGGGGCGCGTACTAATGCGTGTCCCGGAAGCGCTATTGCCGCGAACGAAAACAACATCGTGACGTATCGCGTAGCCGCCACGCCTTGCGTCATAAGACACGTATCGCGTAGCCGCGAGATGCGTCTTATGACGCAGCGCGTAAGCGCACCCGGAAGCGCACACGATCGCGCAACGTAAGCGGCCCGATGCGCTTACGATACACGCCCGGGACGCGCCCCGGGGCGCGTAGCGTAAGCGCGTCAAACCATGTGACTTCAAAATAACACTTTTCATTGGTTCAGAACTTATTTTTTTCCAAATTGTGTGAAACCCACCCATTTCTCTCACTATTGCTTTGTACTTGGAGAGAGCAAGAGCTGTTCTGTCTACTCTGTTTATCTCCTACTTTTCTGATCTCCAGCAATGGCTGCAAGAGAGTCATCCCGCAGTGATTCAGATGGATTTTTAGATGAGGACCCTCCTCAGCAAAAGAAAAAAACCCATTTCATCTGGAAATTTTACGACATCCCTGAAGGACAGAAAAAAGTCAACGCTCCCAAAGTAACCTGCAAAATATGTGGGAGTAGTTTATCCAGAGGCAATCCTCTGAAAAAATATAGTTTTGGAAATGCTAATTTGATCAGGCATGTGAAAAGAAGACACCCTAACAACTTTGCCAGGGAGAGTGTCAGAGAGCTGGCACGGAATGTACCCACAGATGGCGGCAGCACCTCCACTGGTGGAGCAACACCTTCGGGACCACCCCGTGCAAGAATGGTCCCTAACATTCAGCCGGTGTTTGCAGGCATCAAATTTCTGTGCACGGAGTGTGACGAACTGCTCTGCTATGGGGAGCAGAGTGTTGAACTCATTGCCCTAAAGAAACAGCAACACCGCTGCTCTTCCAGTCCCTAAATTTTCAAATTTTTTTGCTCCTGCAGTTTTGGAATCCTTGTTTTTGTTTTTCCCTTGACAAAAATCCAAAAAAAAATATAAAATTGTTTTAAAAAGTCTAAAAAAAATATAAAACAACAAAAACAAAAAAAAAATATATAAAACAACAAAATCAAAAAAAAAGTTCTTTTCAGAACTACCTCCAATCTATAAAAAGAAGCTTTTTTTTTTTTTTTTTTTAAAAGTCTGTCATTTTTTTTCTCCTGGTACGCTCCCCCGTAAGCTCCCCGGTGCGCGTACCGGGCGCTCCCCCCCGCGAAAATCGAATTTTTAAAAAAAATTTTTTATTACCCGCGGGAGCCTTTTATGGCCCCCACATCAAAAGTAGGGGGTCAGGGGGGTGTACCCTGCCCCCTTTTGCTCATTTCCCCCCTTTGATTCTTGCCACCTCTTGTGTCTCAATCCTACCGAGACACAAGATGGCGGCCGCTGCGGACTGTTTCGAATGTTTACAGACACCTGAGAACCAATCAGCTTGCCGTGCGCAAGTCGCGTGGCGCGCCCGAAGCGCTCCCCGGTACGCGTACCGGGCGCGGCTCTAGATATATATCTTTTTTCAAACCTAATTTACTCAAAATTCACAGGACCACATATCTTGAGACCTAGCAAAGGCACATCGGGCAAACAATATCTACAATTTTGCCAAGTTTCGTGGAAATCCATTCAGCCGTTCGAGCTAAAAGTGAGGCCAACCGCCCTATGGAAAATTGCATGGCAAAAACACGTTTTGGGACCCCCCTTTTTTCTCGGCCCCCCCTTGACGACCCCCCCCAAATTTTCAGGGGCTGCTCAGAAACAAAATGTTCCATTTTCCTGAAAATTTCAGCCAATTCCGTCCACAAACGCCAAAGTTATTAGACATAGAATTTTCAAAAAACCCATAGAGAAAAAATCCTAACTATATATACCTACTGGCGACCGCCAGTAGGTAATATATATATTTATATATATATATATATATATTTATATATATATATATAAATAAATATATATATATATCTATAGATATATATATTACCTACTGGCGGTCGCCAGTAGGTATATATAGTTAGGATTTTTTCTCTATGGGATTTTTGAAAATTCTATGTCTAATAACTTTGGCGTTTGTGGACGGAATTGGCTGAAATTTTCAGGAAAATGGAACATTTTGTTTCTGAGCAGCCCCTGAAAATGTGGGGGGGTTCGTCAAGGGGGGGCCGAGAAAAAAGGGGGGTCCCAAAACGTGTTTTTAACATTGAGTTTTCCATAGGGCGGTTGGCCTCACTTTTAGCCCGAACGGCTGAATGGATTTGCACGAAACTTGGCAAAATTGTAGGGACTGGTAGCCCGATGTGCCTTTGCTAGGTCTCAATATATGTGCTCCAGTGGATTCTGAGAAATTAACGTTCAAAAAAAGATATATATCTGTAACAGCGGACCAGGCAGCGCTCCGGTTCGCGTACTTTTCGCGTTACGGAGCTTTGTGAAGCGAAGCTGATTGGTTCTCCGGGGTCTGTAAACATTCCAAACAGTCCGTAGCGGCCGCCATCTTGTCTCTCGGTAGGATCGAGAGACAAGAGGAGGCCAAAGCGAAGGGGCAAATGACCATAAGGGGGCATAGTAGATCCTCCCTGACCCCCTAGGTTTGTTGTGGAGGTATTAAAAGGGCCCCGCGGGGCAAAAAACAAAAAAAAATAATCATAATCGAACGGCTGAATGGATTTGCACGAAACTTGGCAAAATTGTAGGGACTGGTAGCCCGATGTGCCTTTGCTAGGTCTCAATATATGTGCTCCAGTGGATTTTGAGAAATTAACGTTCAAAAAAAGATATATATCTGTAACAGCGCTCCGCTTCGCGTACTTTTCGCGTTACGGAGCTTTGCGAAGCTGATTGGTTCTCCGGCGTCTGTAAACATTCCAAACAGTCCGTAACGGCCGCCATCTTGTCTCTCGGTAGGATCGAGAGACAAGAGGAGGCCAAAGCGAAGGGGCAAATGACCATAAGGGGGCATAGTAGATCCTCCCTGACCTCTTAGGTTTGATGTACCATTTTGCCAAGTTTGGTGTAATTCCGTTCAGCCATTCAGGCTGTAGACGTATCTAAATGTCCTATGGAAAATTGCATGTGGAAAACACATTTGAAAGTGTTGAAATTTAGAACCAATTAAAATGTTACTTTGGTTTTGTATTTGTGTGTGATGAAAGTTAATTGGTTATGTATATATCTAAAATGAGAGAAAACCACAGCCATTTTGTGATACTACTGTCTGAGGTACATTTGTGAGGAATTTTTGGTGGTCAATTGCTGGTGTTTGATTTACACAGTACTAACACTTCTCCTACTTTTAAAAAGGTGAGTTGTTAATTTGTAAGGGGAACTATGTTGTACACTTTAAGATAATTTGAAAAATGTTTTCTGTTATTTATTTACAGTCCTTCTGTTATACTAAATACTTGATAAAGTTAGTTTTATATTATGTATTACTAAAAACGATAAATGAAAGTGATTATTTTTTTCTGCAATTTACAGCAAGCAATTTCAAAATAAAATGGCTCACAATGAAGAGACTGTGGCAATTTCTTTTGAATTATCCACTACATTTATTGAAATTGAGAGCACCAATAATGAAATATTGTCACAAGGAGGAGATGACTTGAATGATTTTTTTGATCAATCTGTTGATGGCGAATTTATCGAATGTTTGGAGACCATAGAGTTACAAGAATCATCATTGCAGACTTTTCATGAGGAGATTCCAGATGAGATGATTGAAGAGGAAATTCCTGATGAGGACATGTTACTAGTTCTTTCAAATTTTGAAAATTCAGAAGAATAAATCTATATTTAGAAATCAAAATTTTTTGAGACATTATTCATTTTTATTTTTAATTTATGAGGTTGTAGCGAAGTGATTGTAGTATAAAATGAGACTTATAGTATAGAGTACAACATTTTTATGTTAAATGGTAAGTTTACTCATATTTACTTCCCTTCTCCCACTATATTATCTCCAATGTGTATTTGACATCTCTTCTTCATCTCCGGCCTCCTTTCTCTCACTGTCTGTCTCTGATGCATCTTATCGCTGCCATTTTGTGTAATTACAGAAGAGAGTAAAAAAAAATAGTTCGGAACGTGAAAAGGGGGCAAAGTAGAGTACCCCTCACCTCCTAGGCCTTCTCAGGCGGTCCCAAAAGGATCAGTTTCTGCTTTCCTGAGAGATTATGGTATGAGTTCCATATACCACAATAACTTGCATTACAACATGCAAGATATCTATCTCCTATTACCCACTTTTGGAGATATTCGCGCTAAGCGCGAATATCTCCAAAAACTAACACCTGCCCTGAGCAGTTCTTAGCCATGTTATCCAATGGGAGGTGGATAACATGGCTAAGAGCATTAGCTCTGTAATGCATGAATATCGCGGACTTTTTAGCGATATTCATGCATTGCGGCCGTTTTTTATCGCATTTGCGATAAACCTTGATAATAGCAAGGTTTATCTTCGATAATTTCTGACGATGCTTAGCGGTAAAAAATTTGTTGCTAAGCATCGTTAGCGATAAATATCGCTTAACTTTGGTAATATGCACCAACGTCTGTTAACGTTCGATTCGAAGGAAATGAGGAAGTGTTGAAAAACATTGTCTGCGCCATCTTGCCTTTTTTGAAATGCCACACTTTTGTCGTGCACGGCAGCCATTTTAGATGCCTTGACCAGACCCACTCTCTGCACGCTGTCGATTCGTAGCATGGCTCCCCACCCTCGCAAGCATCTTCCCCAGGCACTGGTCACCCCCGCTCTCTGTCTTATGCATGGGCAATAAACCTCCCCCCATCTGCGCTGCTCTTCCCTGAGAATCACACTCTGTGCCCGCCCGACACCTCCCTTTCTCCCTATTCACTACCGCACCCTCTGACACTCCTCTTCCTCTGTGTCCGATTGTCCAGGCTATCAGCTAGCCCTGCAGATGTAGTTTATGGCCCCAGCTGTAAAGAATCACCCCTCTTCAAAGGAGTTATAGTAGATCAAGGCCCACACCCGATGAGATCCGTCACACCACACGTGTTCCTACTATCTGAAAACCATCCTGTATTGTGATTGGGGAGGGGACCGAGCCTGAAGCGGAAGATTCCAGGGATGACTCTTTGTACATCAAAGTTTTTACAATTATGTGTCATATTAAAAATATATAGCACTCCAACAAAGTAGTAGGATTATAAAACTTTAATAACTTATAAATATATACAACAAAACAAAAACAGTAAAAACATTTAAACAACGAAGAGACCGTGGCAATTTCTTTTGAATTATCCAATACATTTATTGAAATTGACAGCACCAATAATGAAATATTCTCACAAGGAGGAGATGACTTGAATGATTTTTTTGATCAATCTCTTGATGGCGAATTTATCGAATGTTTGGAGACCATAGAGTTACAAGAATCATCATTGCAGACTTTTCATGAGGAAATTCCTGATGAGGACATGTTACTAGTTCTTTCAAATTATGAAAATTCAGAAGATGTTGCCTGGGTGCCGCACTGATTTGGGTATCCGGCGTGGGGCGTCCCGGGGGGTGGATTGTCAGTAGCGGTCTGTTGTGCGAATAGTTCCAAGGCAGCAGAAAGCGCTGAAATCTGGATGTCACGAAGGTGATGTCTAGTAAGTTGCCGCCCAGCAAATAACGGCGTGGGGCGCCGCGGGGGTGAGTGAGTCCAGTAGGCACCACAGCTATACTTACCGGCATTGCAGAATTACTGCTGGGGACAATGCCTGTGCTGTAGCAGGGTCACAGCAGAAACAAAAAGGATTCTGTTGAAGATGTTGTTGGTTTTCAATTTGAAAACAGTTCTGGAGTCAACTGCTATGCTAATGTAGTGGTTAATGTTTTGTTTTCTCTAGAAAATGTAAAAGAGGGGGAGGCAGTCCAAAGTTCCGGTAAAAGGGCAAAGGAAAGGATCGGTGGTTTGAACTATCAGTCAAAAAGGGGAGGGGGTGCAACAATTTTTCCTACCGGGTCACACTGTGCTTTCACCGGAACTGAGGTCTGCAGGATTCTAGTCATTCAAACTGAGGCTGGCGGCAGCATGGGAGCGCCGACGTCCCGCGGATACAGTTTCGTCACTCCACGGGCGATCATGGCAGTCATTCCCCATCGGGGGTGTCTGCGGGGGTCGGAGACTCCCGCGGCTCCTCTAGAATCTTCAAGGTCGTGGAGGACTACGGTGGTGGAGTCAACCAGTGACCGGGCCATTTCTTTATGCTGGGCCCGCTCTTGCCAGGTCGACCGCCATTTTGAGAGTTCGGTAGCTACTGGCGATCGCGGGGTCAAATGAGCGGACGGGCTCCACCCTGCCGGGCGAGACGTTGCAGCATTGCCACAGTGGAAGAACTCTTTTCCGGGCGCCTGGAGCGCTGAGGGTGCAGCTGGGAAGCCTCCACCTGGGGAGGCGGGAGAGGACTGTTCGCAGCGTCTCTCCCTCCCAGTGCACCCCACGGCGTCTCGCTTGACATTTGTTATGGCCGGACCAGGCGATGAGGATGAGGGGGGGGGTCGGAGGCATGTGCAAGACATCCCCCCCCAGTGTTGTCGCAGCCATTATAAAAGAAAGAAGAAATGTCCCGTCCGTCTTTGGGCCGCACCTCCGGTGGATGGCGGCCGGACGCCCTTTGCTCTGGCCCCATGAACGGGTTCCTTGGCTCATCGGCTGCAGCCGGATCCTTTTCCGGGCGCCTGGAGCGCTGAGGGTGCTGCTGGGAAGCCTCCACCTGGGGAGGCGGGAGAGGCCTGTTCGCACCGTCTCTCCCTCCCAGTGCACCCCACGGCGTCTCGCTTGACATTTGTTATGGCCGGACCAGGCGATGAGGATGAGGGGGGGGTCGGAGGCATGTGCAAGACATCCCCCCCCAGTGTTGTCGCAGCCATTATAAAAGAAAGAAGAAATGTCCCGTCCGTCTTTGGGCCGCACCTCCGGTGGATGGCGGCCGGACGCCCTTTGCTCTGGCCCCATGAACGGGTTCCTTGGCTCATCGGCTGCAGCCGGATCCTTTTCCGGGCGCCTGGAGCGCTGAGGGTGCTGCTGGGAAGCCTCCACCTGGGGAGGCGGGAGAGGCCTGTTCGCACCGTCTCTCCCTCCCAGTGCACCCCACGGCGTCTCGCTTGACATTTGTTATGGCCGGACCAGGCGATGAGGACGAGGTGGGGGGGGGGTCGGAGGCATGTGCAAGACATCCCCCCCCAGGGTTGTTGCAGCAATTATAGAAGAAAGAAGAAATGTCCAGTCCGTCTTCGGGCCGGACCTCCGGTGGATGGCGGCCGGACGCCCTTTGCTCTGGCCTCATGAACGGGTTCCTTGGCTCATCGGCTGCAGCCGGATCCCGTCGGCCCCAGCCCCCGGCCGTTGGTGGCCGGACCGGGAGAGAGTGTGGAGGGACAACCTGCAACTCTCAAGGGCCACCGCGGCCGGACTGGGAGAGAGAGGGGAGGGTCGAGGACACGGACATTCCCCCCCTGAAACTCTCCAGATTTGTCAATCCCCCTGGCCGGGTCCCGCTGGCCTCGGCCTCTCCTCCGGCTACACCCTACGTGATGATCTCCTGGCCGAGGCGTGGCAGCAGGACCCGCCTTATATGTGTTGCTTCCGGCTGGGCGTAGCCGAAAACCTGTTGCCCTTTGGAAGTTTCTAGAATGGGGCGGATGTCTGCTGACTTCTATCTTTCCCAGTTTGCTGTTATTTGGCCGTGGCAGGCGGTGGGACAGACACGTTTTGGGGCAGTGAGGGGCGATGTTTTCAGGTTTCTTATTACGGGCTTACTTCTAACGTTTCTTGTTTCTAGGACAATAATAGGTTTTATCATTACGTATTGTTATCGTTTCTTTGTTTGTTATTTAATAAAAAGTTCATCAGTGGCCTACTGATTTTCGTTTTCCTATTCTTTTCTTTCCAGGTTGTTTCATGCTAAAGTTTCTGTTAACAGGATACAGTGATCACTTCGTTATTATTGCATATGTCCTTTTCACTAGGGGTGCTCTCTGGTCGGGCCAGATGACCTATCTCTAGTAAATGGTCCGGGTGAAACAGGTGCATCAATCAGTGGGGAGTAGATAGGCATGACAGATTACAACGGGGGAGAAAGGTCCGCATTACGTACCCTTTCACTACTTGCAAAGATTTTCCTACGTTTATTTGCAAACAGGGAATACCTCCAAAAAGAACTAATTCCCAAACAGTCAATGTTCGGACAATCAATCAATCAATGAGGAATGAAATAGGTACGACGTGTTAAAGGCTTGCGTTACCTACCCTTCACTATCTGCAAAGGGAGAGAGAATATTCCTATTCTTCCTCGTTTGCAGGCAGAGAAGATCCTTAAGAGAACCAACTTCGAACAATTCAATGCTCGATTCAAACAATCAACAAGGGGTACTGTGAACACAAATGAACGCCGCTTATGTACATACACATTGCTATTTTCAACAGGTTGTTCCTAATGTTTCTATTTTAGCGAGGTCAAAAAGAGATCCCATTAGTGGCCTACTGATTTTGCTCGATTCCTTTTGTTTTTTTACACGATTTTTCGCTATCTGCAAAGACTAAACAGAGTATTGCGACTCTGTGCTTGTTTGTAAATAGAGAATGAACCAAAGAGAACAATCAATCAAATGGAGAGAGAAGCAGGCACGACGGATTACAACGGGGGCAAAGGCCTGCGTTAACTACCCTTCACTATCTGCAAAGAGAGAGTACTCCTAATAGAAATGAGGGGTGGGGGGCAGCATTCAAAGCAGATCAGTGTGCATAAACACGAAAATGTTTTTACTTACCACGTACTTGACATTCGACAGTTTATGATATTTGCTATTAAAAAACCATTGAAATTCACTGAAAAAACCATAGGTTATAGACCATATATAGTTAGGAATTAGCATTTAAAAAAACATTGAAAATTCACTGAAAAAACCATAGGTTATAGACCATATATAGTTAGGAATTAGCATTTAAAAAACCTTATTTTACTCACACAAAACCATTGAAATTCCATATATAGTTAGTTGCACTAACTATATATCGCGCACCCGCAATCCACTGCTGATCATGTCACATATTACATCATTCATGACATGGTCAGTGACATCACTGATGACATCACTGATGACATCTCAAATGACATCACTGATGACATCAATGATGACATCTCATTTGACATCATTCTTGTGCTAATACGATAAACCTCTTCAGACTCTAATATAACCTTAGATACACTCAGTGTATACAGACACTCACACACTGTCACTCATCCATGGAGTTACTCACACACCTAGTCAGTCATGCAAAGAAACAATCTCACCTCCATTTCTTCAACTATACAGTTATACACACCTTACTTATTCAAACATATACTAACACATATTTACTCTCTTATACAATCCCTGATACAAGTTCACAATGATCCATACAACCACTCACACATTCAGTGGCTCTCATGCACAGTTATTTATATATGCCAACTCTCACATGTACTGTGTTTTACATATGTACTTACTATGACATGTAGCATTGAGATATCCATTCACTCATCAATACACTCATGCACACAGTCAACTGCCCATGTAGCTGTTTCCACATGCACTCTTGAACTCATACACCTAGTGAATCAACTGCTCACACATCTATGCACAGAGTCACACACCTCCCAGCCACCCCTACACAAACTCAATCTCCCATACAAATACTTGGGCAATCAATCAATAACACATATAGCCTCTCGTATAGCTAATGATCAACACATGCAGCAGTTTACATCACAACAGACATTATGATGCACAAATTAAGACAGTTTAGTCACTAACCCATGCATTCAGTGAGACACATTTAATCACTCACTCATACAGTCAGTCACGCACCTACTAAATCCTTCATCCAGACACTGATACATCCACTCATTCTTCAATATGTAAGACATATTTTAACTTTACAGAAACATACAGTCACTGGATGTTGTCATCAGTGATGTCATCAGTGATGTCATTTGAGATGTCATCAGTGATGTCATCAGTGATGTCACTGACCATGTCATGAATGATGTAATATGTGACATGATCAGCAGTGGATTGCGGGTGCGCGATATATAGTTAGTGCAACTAACTATGTATGGAATTTCAATGGTTTTGTGTGAGTAAAATAAGGTTTTTTAAATGCTAATTCCTAACTGTATATGGTCTATAACCTATGGTTTTTTCAGTGAATATAGATATATATATATATTTTACATATATACAATACATATATATATATATATATATATATATATATATATATATATATATATATATATATATATATATATATATATATATATATATATATATATATTACATTATTACCACACAGAGTTGCCTCAAAAGATGGAGCCCACACGGGTGATATCTTGTGCATCTTTTTATTTGGAGACTGCAACAGGGTATGTGCACCGCCAGCAGCACACAGTTCTTAAAAGTCAAAACGCCGACGCGTTTCGGGCTCCCGGCCTTCGTCTCAGGCTGACTTCCAAATGAGCACACGCCGTCTGTAAGGACTCTTTTAAGTTAAAGTACCCGCCCTGATGGGCGTTGCCGCGCCTGCAGCTTCCTGGTACTGGTAGTTTTACCAAGTATTCCTCATGTGAGTGAGCCCTTCAATTCAACAAACGTGAGTTCATGCAATGAAATAAATTAAATCCCCAGTGGGTGGCTGTCTTTTTGGTGCAACAAACGATGTTGGTTCAGCCAGTCCCCAAAGCACCACCTCGTCCCATCAGTACACACCATGTGGCATGAACCGGGTCCACAACAGCAGCTGGGCGTCCATCGCGGCTGGGCTCGCCGCTAAACATTACCACACAGAGTTGCCTCAAAAGATGGAGCCCACACGGGTGATATCTTGTGCATCTTTTTATTTGGAGACTGCAACAGGGTATGTGCACCGCCAGCAGAACACAGTTCTTAAAAGTCAAAACGCCGACGCGTTTCGGGCTCCCGCCCTTCGTCTCAGGCTGACTTCCAAATGAGCACACGCCGTCTGTAAGGACTCATTTAAGTTAAAGTACCCGCCCTGATGGGCGTTGCCGCGCCTGCAGCTTCCTGGTACTGGTAGTTTTACCAAGTATTCCTCATGTGAGTGAGCCCTTCAATTCAACAAACGTGAGTTCATGCAATGAAATAAATTAAATCCCCAGTGGGTGGCTGTCTTTTTGGTGCAACAAACGATGTTGGTTCAGCCAGTCCCCAAAGCACCACCTCGTCCCATCAGTACACACCATGTGGCATGAACCGGGTCCACAACAGCGGCTGGGCGCCCATCGCGGCTGGGCTCGCCGCTAAACATTACCACACAGAGTTGCCTCAAAAGATGGAGCCCACACGGGTGATATCTTGTGCATCTTTTTATTTGGAGACTGCAACAGGGTATGTGCACCGCCAGCAGCACACAGTTCTTAAAAGTCAAAACGCCGACGCGTTTCGGGCTCCCGCCCTTCGTCTCAGACTGACTTCCAAATGAGCACACGCCGTCTGTAAGGACTCTTTTAAGTTAAAGTACCCGCCCTGATGGGCGTTGCCGCGCCTGCAGCTTCCTGGTACTGGTAGTTTTACCAAGTATTCCTCATGTGAGTGAGCCCTTCAATTCAACAAACGTGAGTTCATGCAATGAAATAAATTAAATCCCCAGTGGGTGGCTGTCTTTTTGGTGCAACAAACGATGTTGGTTCAGCCAGTCCCCAAAGCACCACCTCGTCCCATCAGTACACACCATGTGGCATGAACCGGGTCCACAACAGCAGCTGGGCGTCCATCGCGGCTGGGCTCGCCGCTAAACATTACCACACAGAGTTGCCTCAAAAGATGGAGCCCACACGGGTGATATCTTGTGCATCTTTTTATTTGGAGACTGCAACAGGGTATGTGCACCGCCAGCAGCACACAGTTCTTAAAAGTCAAAACGCCGACGCGTTTCGGGCTCCCGCCCTTCGTCTCAGGCTGACTTCCAAATGAGCACACGCCGTCTGTAAGGACTCTTTTAAGTTAAAGTACCCGCCCTGATGGGCGTTGCCGCGCCTGCAGCTTCCTGGTACTGGTAGTTTTACCAAGTATTCCTCATGTGAGTGAGCCCTTCAATTCAACAAACGTGAGTTCATGCAATGAAATAAATTAAATCCCCAGTGGGTGGCTGTCTTTTTGGTGCAACAAACGATGTTGGTTCAGCCAGTCCCCAAAGCACCACCTCGTCCCATCAGTACACACCATGTGGCATGAACCGGGTCCACAACAGCGGCTGGGCGTCCATCGCGGCTGGGCTCGCCGCTAAACATTACCACACAGAGTTGCCTCAAAAG
Source organism: Lissotriton helveticus (assembly GCF_964261635.1). Classification (NCBI taxonomy): domain Eukaryota; kingdom Metazoa; phylum Chordata; class Amphibia; order Caudata; family Salamandridae; genus Lissotriton; species Lissotriton helveticus. The sequence goes on along the minus strand of NC_136061.1, from coordinate 1,185,794,675 downwards.
ATGGAGCCCACACGGGTGATATCTTGTGCATCTTTTTATTTGGAGACTGCAACAGGGTATGTGCACTGCCAGCAGCACACAGTTCTTAAAAGTCAAAACGCCAACGCGTTTCGGGCTCCCGCCCTTCGTCTCAGGCTGACTTCCAAATGAGCACACGCCGTCTGTAAGGACTCTTTTAAGTTAAAGTACCCGCCCTGATGGGCGTTGCCGCGCCTGCAACTTCCTGGTACTGGTAGTTTTACCAAGTATTCCTCATGTGAGTGAGCCCTTCAATTCAACAAACGTGAGTTCATGCAATGAAATAAATTAAATCCCCAGTGGGTGGCTGTCTTTTTGGTGCAACAAACGATGTTGGTTCAGCCAGTCCCCAAAGCACCACCTCGTCCCATCAGTACACACCATGTGGCATGAACCGGGTCCACAACAGCGGCTGGGCTTCCATCGCGGCTGGGCTCGCCGCTAAACATTACCACACAGAGTTGCCTCAAAAGATGGAGCCCACACGGGTGATATCTTGTGCATCTTTTTATTTGGAGACTGCAACAGGGTATGTGCACCGCCAGCAGCACACAGTTCTTAAAAGTCAAAACGCCGACGCGTTTCGGGCTCCCGCCCTTCGTCTCAGGCTGACTTCCAAATGAGCACACGCCGTCTGTAAGGACTCTTTTAAGTTAAAGTACCCGCCCTGATGGGCGTTGCCGCGCCTGCAGCTACCTGGTACTGGTAGTTTTACCAAGTATTCCTCATGTGAGTGAGCCCTTCAATTTAACAAACGTGAGTTCATGCAATGAAATAAATTAAATCCCCAGTGGGTGGCTGTCTTTTTGGTGCAACAAACGATGTTGGTTCAGCCAGTCCCCAAAGCACCACCTCGTCCCATCAGTACACACCATGTGGCATGAACCGGGTCCACAACAGCGGCTGGGCGTCCATCGCGGCTGGGCTCGCCGCTAAACATTACCACACAGAGTTGCCTCAAAAGATGGAGCCCACACGGGTGATATCTTGTGCATCTTTTTATTTGGAGACTGCAACAGGGTATGTGCACCGCCAGCAGCACACAGTTCTTAAAAGTCAAAACGCCGACGCGTTTCGGGCTCCCGCCCTTCGTCTCAGGCTGACTTCCAAATGAGCACACGCCGTCTGTAAGGACTCTTTTAAGTTAAAGTACCCGCCCTGATGGGCGTTGCCGCGCCTGCAGCTTCCTGGTACTGGTAGTTTTACCAAGTATTCCTCATGTGAGTGAGCCCTTCAATTCAACAAACGTGAGTTCATGCAATGAAATAAATTAAATCCCCAGTGGGTGGCTGTCTTTTTGGTGCAACAAACGATGTTGGTTCTGCCAGTCCCCAAAGCACCACCTCGTCCCATCAGTACTAACCATGTGGCATGAACCGGGTCCACAACAGCGGCTGGTACATGAACTGAGATTTGAATGCGCAGGTTGTTCCGCCTCACTTCGTGAAATGCCTGTGAAGAAGGGAGAGATTCCCGAAACGCGTCGGCTGTACGAACTGATGAAAGACTCCCGCCCATGATGCTGTTGCCTTCAATAATTGAATAAAGAATCACGACACTATCTACTTGTGCTGGCTCTTCTTGGGGGAAACTCTTTTTTGACTTGATATTGAGCGGCTGGCCCGGCCGCGGAAGAGCCCCGCCGTATGCACAACGGACCTGACGACGCCACAGGGCTGTTTTCATCAATAAGAGGAAGTAGACGTGCTATTGATGGCCTAAGAGAGCAGCTCATCGCGAGTGAGACCTGACATCAACCCACTGGGGATTTTAATTTCTTAATACAAGTGAATAAGGACAACTCACTGGAGTAATACTGCTGCGCAACTACAGGTACCAGAAGGCTGCACAAGTTGTCACGCCCACTGGGGCAGGTACATGAACTGAGATTTGAATGCGCAGGTTGTTCCGCCTCACTTCGTGAAATGCCTGTGAAGAAGGGAGAGATTCCCGAAACGCGTCGGCTGTACGAACTGATGAAAGACTCCCGCCCATGATGCTGTTGCCTTCAATAATTGAATAAAGAATCACGACACTATCTACTTGTGCTGGCTCTTCCTTGGGGGTAACTCTTTTTTGACTTGATATTGAGCGGCTGGCCCGGCCGCGGAAGAGCCCCGCCGTATGCACAACGGACCTGACGACGCCACATGGCTGTTTTCGTCAATAAGAGGAAGTAGACGTGCTATTGATGGCCTAAGAGAGCAGCTCATCGCGAGTGAGACCTGACATCAACCCACTGGGGATTTTAATTTCTTAATACAAGTGAATAAGGACAACTCACTGGAGTAATACTGCTGCGCAACTACAGGTACCAGAAGGCTGCACAAGTCGTCACGCCCACTGGGGCAGGTACATGAACTGAGATTTGAATGCGCAGGTTGTTCCGCCTCACTTCGTGAAATGCCTGTGAAGAAGGGAGAGATTCCCGAAATGCGTCGGCTGTACGAACTGATGAAAGACTCCCGCCCATGATGCTGTTGCCTTCAATAATTGAATAAAGAATCACGACACTATCTACTTGTGCTGGCTCTTCCTTGGGGGTAACTCTTTTTTGACTTGATATATTACATTATATATATATACATATGTATTAATTACTTACTCGCAGTCGCCAGTAGGTAGTTATAGTTAGGACCTAGTTTCCATAGGAAGAACATTTTTTGTTTTGCTTATAACTTTGGCGTTGTTTGATGAATCTTCATGACATTTTCCAAACTAATTCTTTGTTGATATCAGCTCCTATGTTTACAGAGTGGGGGTGATTCGTCAAGGGGTGCTGAGAAAAAAGGGGGTCCCAAAATGTGTTTTCTCCATGTTAATTTCTATAGGATACTTTAGACAAGGCTACAGGTCGAACGGGTCAACGGAATTAGCACAAATTTGGCAGGGAGAAGGGTCTGTGTCTAAAAAGCATATTTTTGTTTATTTGGTGTAAATCCATTCACTAGTTTTTGAGAAATATCAAAATTTACAGATATCGATATTTGGGAATTCTGACATCTGATTGGCTGAGGCGTTACAAGCACAAGCTTGCTGCTTATTGGTTGCGAGCGCTGTGAGCGGTTGCAACTAGGAAGTGTTGGCCGCCATTTTGTGATTCAGTTGAAGCGAGTAGGGGGAACAAAGGGCGAAAAAAGTAGGAAAGGAGGGTAGGAGCACTGTAAGCTCTGCGGGGGAGTGTGAAGCGAAGTAGTCACTTCCACCGGTCTGAAAGTGCGGTGTTGCTCAGAGTGACATGGTGTTGAGATGATATGCTACTACACTCGGGTATGAAACTGGGAGCCTAAACCATGAGCTCATTGTTGTAAAGTGATGTGCTTTGGTCTTTGTAGCATACGTGTGCAAGTAGTGTTAGTATGTATTTATACCATACAGGGAGTGGGAAGCCAGCTACCGACCGGTATCATGGGTTTATACTGTACCGGAAGCAGGAGGCAAAGTACTCATGCCTACCAGTGTGAAGACTTGGGTTCAAACCAAGGTTATTGCTGTAAAGTGATGGGCTCGGTGCGCTGTAATATATGTGTGCAGTAAGTGTTAGTAGGCGTTTATACAATACAGGGTGTAGGAAGTGAACTACTGACTGCTACCGTGTGTTTATACTATACCAGAAGCGAAGTACTCACGCCTACCGGTGTGAATACTCGGGGATCAAACCGGGCTGATTGCTGTAAAGTGATGGGCTCTGTGTGCTGTAGGATACTAGCCGCTGTAGTATAACTGTGTAAGTAGTGTTAGTATGCGTTTATAGTATATAGGGAGCGGGTAGCAAACTACTTTCTCCTACTGGTCTGAAGACTCAGGGATTAAACCGTGAGCCTAAATCGGGAGCTCATTGCTGTAAAGTGATGTGCTCTGGGTGCTGTAGTATACCTGTGGAAGTAGTGTTAGTTTGCTTTTATATAATACAGGGAATGGGAAGCAAACTACTCACCCCTACCAGTCTTAAGACTCCTGGATGAAATCATGAGCTCATTGCTGTAAAGTCACGTGCTCTGTGTAGTATTGCAATGTAAGACATAGTAGAATGTTAGTATGTAATTCTACTAGAATGTAAGTATGCAATGTTAGAATGTATTGCTGTCATGAGTTTGTATACGGTGCTGGAGAAGACAGTTGCTTTGCTGTCTGCTCCTGTTGGTGGGTATTTAAAGTGTTTTGTTTTCCTGCAATAAATCTACTTATTGGATCCACTGCTGTCTGCCTCTTCACCACATAAATTTGGCAACGAGCGGGAGAAGGTAAAAAGTAGGCAGCACCCACCAACACTTCAAAGTTGCTTGTGTTGTGCTGAGGACCCGTTTTCTTCGTGTAGCTGTTTCTACTCATCCCAGGGTCGTCGGCTCATTGAACTATGTCATCCGACCTCTGGTAGGATTTATATTTTTAGATTTTGCGCTTCCTCTGCCTCTTCACTAGACTCTGGTTGCTGTACTACACCTGTGTAAGTAGTGTATGTATGGGTTTATGCTAACCAATGCATCATGGTCCTAGGAAGCGCGACCTCCTAGGCGCAGCTCATACAATTTAAAAAAAGGCCCATGCCCTGGGGGATGGGGCTCCCAGGGCAGAGTATGGCCTTGGGAGGGGGGCCACACGGCCCCCTTCCTGATTTTTTTTCTAAAACAAAATAAAAATTGGGGTCAGGCCCTGGGGGTTGGGGTCCCCAGGGCCACAAAAAAAAAGAAAAAGAAGGAGGGCTACACAGCCCCCCTTCTTAAAAGTAAATTTTTAAAAATCGGGATCGGGAGGAGGCCACGCCCCCTCCCTGCACCTCTCTGCAAACGCACCCACTGGCGTGTTTGCAGTGGGGGACCTAATTCCCCTTGCATACTGGGGGTCCCTGGGGGCCAACTAGCCCACCAGGAGCCTCCAGTATGGGCCAGGGGGCTGTGTTGCAGAGAGGTGTAAAAAGGGGCGTGGCCTCATTACACCTCTTTGCAACGCAGCCCCCTAGCACATACTGGAGGTTCCTGGTGGGCTAATTGGCCCCCAGGGACCCCCAGTATGCAAGGGGAATTAGTTCCCCCTCTGCAAACATGCCAGGGGGCTGTGTTGCAGAGAGGTGTAAAAAGGGACGCGGCCTCATTACACCTCTCTGCAACGCAGACCCCTGGTGCATACTGGAGGTTCCTGGTGGGCTAGTTGGCCCCCCGTATGCAAGGGGAATTAGTTGCCCCTCTGCAAACGTGCCAGGGGCTGCATTGCAGAGAGGTGTAAAAAGGGGCGTGGCCTCATTACACCTCTCTGCAACGGGGGGCTGTGTTGCAGAGAGGTTAATGAGGACACACCCCTTTTTACACCTCTCTGCAACACAGCCCCCTGGCACATACTGGAGGTTCCTGGTGGGCTACTTGGCTCCCATGGACCCCCAGTATGCAAGGCTACTTAATCCCCCAACTTAGAACGTGCTACGGGCGCATTTGCACAGTGGTGAAGGTAGGGAGCGGGGCTTGAAGTGATGTGTGCAAACATGCCCTGTGGCTCGTTTTAAGTTAACAGGTACCTCCAGTAAGCGCCACGGAGCTGCGTTGCAGAGTGTTAAAAAAAGGGGGCGTGCCCTCTGAACACCTCTCTGCAACGCAGCTCCCTGGCGCATACTGGAGGTACCTGGTGGGCTAATTGGCTCACAGGGGACCTCAGGATTGAAGGGGAATTAATTCCCCAACCTAAAACGCGCCACAGGGCGTGTTAGCACACATGTCACCTCAGGCCCCACCCCTTCCTTCACTATTGAGCAAAATATTCCTCTAAAATCAGCCAAACTACGAATTCCGATTTACTCACCTGTTATCACGAGAGACGTCAGTGCTGCATCTTTGAGCCCAGTAAGGACCCTGAAAAGTAAATCTAAGCGTACTTACCGGTAACTTGTATTTCCTTTAATAGGAATCTATTGTGTGGTTTTCACCAGAAAAGTTTCTAAATGTCTATTTTTGAAAAGTACAAATATTCCTCTAAAATCAGCTGAACTACAAATTCCGATTTACTCACCTGTTATCAGGAGAGACCTCAGTGCTGCATCTTTCAGCCCACTACTGATCCTGAAAAGTAATTTTAACCATACTTACAGTAACTTGAATTTCCTTCCTTAGGCTAACATTGACTGGTTTCATTTGGAATTTCTTCTAAGTGTGGAGTTTTGGAACTTTAAAAATTCCTCTGAAATCAGCCGAAGTACGAATTCCGATTTACTCACCTGTTATCAGGAGAGACCTCAGTGCTGCATCTTTCAGTCCAGTACTGATTCTGAAAAGTAATTCTAACCATACTTACAGCAACTTGAATTTCCTTCCTTAGGCTAACATTGACTGGTTTCACTTGGAATTTCTTCTAAGTGTGGAGTTTTGGAACTTTAAAAATTCCTCTAAAATCAGCCAAAGTACGAATTCCGATTTACTCACCTGTTATCAGGAGAGACCTCAGTGCTGCATCTTTCAGCCCACTACTGATCCTGAAAAGTAATTCTAACCATATTTACAGTAACTTAAATTTCCTTCCATAGGGTAACATTGACTAGTCCAACAGGTACCTCCAGTAAGCACCACTGAGCTGCGTTGCAGAGTGTTGTAAAAAAAGAGTGTGCCCTCTGAACACCTCTCTGCAACGCAGCTCCCTGGTGCATACTGAAGGTACCTGGTGGGCTAGTTGGCTCACAGGGGACCTCAGGATTGAAGAGGAATTAATTCCCCAACCAAAAACGCGCCACAGGGCATGTTTGCACACATGTCACCTCAGGCCCCGCCCCCTTCCTTCACTATTGAGCAAAATATTCCTCTTAAAATCAGCCGAACTACGAATTCCGATTTACTCACCTGTTATCACGAGAGAAGTCAGTGCTGCATCTTTGAGCCCAGTACGGAGCCTGAAAAGTAAATCTAAGCGTACTTACCAGTAACTTGTATTTCCTTCCATAGGAATCTATTGGGTGGTTTTCACCAGAAAAGTTTCTAAGTGTCTATTTTTGAAACGTACAAATATTCCTCTAAAATCAGCCGAACTACGAATTCCGATTTACTCGCCTGTTATCAGGAGATACCTCAGTGCTGCATCTTTCAGCCCACTACTGATCCAGAAAAGTAATTCTAACCATACTTACAGTAACTTGAATTTCGTTCTATAGGCTAACATTGACTGGTTTCACTTGAAAATTCTTCTAAGTGTGGAGTTTTGGAACTTTAAAAATTCCTCTAAAATCAGCCAAAGTACGAATTCAGATTTACTCACCTGTTATCAGGAGAGACCTCAGTGCTGCATCTTTCAGCCCACTACTGATCCTGAAAAGTAATTCTAACCATATTTACAGTAACTTGAATTTCCTTCCACAGGGTAACATTGACTAATCCAACAGGTACCTCCAGTAAGCGCCACTGAGCTGCGTTGCAGAGTGTTGTAAAAAGGGGGTGTGCCCTCTGAACACCTCTCTGCAACGCAGCTCCCTGGTGCATACTGAAGGTACCTGGTGGGCTAGTTGGCTCACAGGGGACCTCAGGATTGAAGAGGAATTAATTCCCCAACCAAAAACGCGCCACAGGGCATGTTTGCACACATGTCACCTCAGGCCCCGCCCCCTTCCTTCACTATTGAGCAAAATATTCCTCTTAAAATCAGCCGAACTACGAATTCCGATTTACTCACCTGTTATCACGAGAGAAGTCAGTGCTGCATCTTTCAGCCCAGTACGGACCCTGAAAAGTAAATCTAAGCGTACTTACCAGTAACTTGTATTTCCTTCCATAGGAATCTATTGGGTGGTTTTCACCAGAAAAGTTTCTAAGTGTCTATTTTTGAAACGTACAAATATTCCTCTAAATTCAGCCGAACTACGAATTCCGATTTACTCACCTGTTATCAGGAGATACCTCAGTGCTGCATCTTTCAGCCCACTACTGATCCAGAAAAGTAATTCTAACCATACTTACAGTAACTTGAATTTCGTTCTATAGGCTAACATTGACTGGTTTCACTTGAAAATTCTTCGAAGTGTGGAGTTTTGGAACTTAAAAAAATTCCTCTACAATCAGCCGAACTACGAATTCCGATTTACTCACCTGTTATCAGGAGAGACCTCAGTGCTGCATCTTTTAGCCCACAACCTATCCTGAAAAGTAATTCTAACCATACTTACAGTAACTTGAATTTCCTTCCATAGGCTAACATTGATGGGTTTCACTTGGAAATTCTTCTAAGTGTGGAGTTTTGGAACATTAAAAAATTCCTATAAAATCAGCCGAACTACGAATTCCGATTTACTCACCTGTTATCAGGAGAGACCTCAGTGCTGCATCTTTCAGCCCACTACTGATCCTGAAAAATAATTCTAACCATACTTACAGTAACTTGAATTTTCTTCCATAGGCTAACATTGACTGGTTTCACTTGGAAATTCTTCTACGTGTGGAATTCTGGAACTTTAAAAAATTCCTATAAAATCAGCCGAACTACGAATTCCGATTTACTCACCTGTTATCAGGTGAGACCTCAGTGCTGCATCTTTCAGCCCACTACTGATCCTGAAAAGTAATTTTAACACTTGAATTTCCTTCCATAGGATATCATTGCTTGCTTTATAAAACGTATATAAATTAAAAAAATATAAAATACAAAATAAATATTACAATTTCAATATTTTTAAAAACATTTTTTTTTCAATTTATATTGAAAATATGTAATGTAATTTAAAAAATAAAATATCTAAAAATAAATACTTTAAAACAATGTAGTAAATCAGTATAAAAAAATATAACAAATAATACATTTAAAAATTATTATTTACAAAACCTTTGAAATTCACTAAAAAAAAACATTGGTTTCAGCCACGTTATAGTTAGGAATGAGCATTTAAAAAACCTTAGAAATTCACTGAAAAAACCATAGGTTTCACACATGTTATAGTTAGCTGGACATTTCACTCATACAAAACCATTCAAAGTCCCCCGTTATAGTTAGTTCAGCTAACTATAACTCGTGCGCCCGCAATGCACTGCTGATGACGTCACGTATTACATCACTCATGACATGGTCAGTGACATCACTCATGACAGCACTGATGACATCTCGTTTCGTTTTGTTTCGTTTCAAAAGCTTTATTCGGTTTGCAAGGCACAACCATATAAGCAAGACAAAATCAATACAACAACATCATTGTTATTTATCAGTCCTTGTTAAATACCTCATTGCTCCTTATCTACACAGTCAGGTAATATACACCTGTAGTAATAAATCTCGCACTAGCTTAAAACTCAACTACACAAAATGTAACGATCACTGTTAAAAACATTTATCATTCGAATTTCAAAGTGACTAGTGCTCTAAATATACAATATGTGCACATTTTTCGCAGGACAGTGCCTTATATGATCAATGATACATGATGTACTATATCGCATTTTAACATTTACAGTACAAAGTTTGCATTTAATATAGATTGCATATGATGACAAGTGATCTAAACTGGATTGTGCAAATATGCAATAAAGTGTCTTGTGCCAGCAATTAAGTAATTCATAAAATTTCTTGAAGAGAAAGTGTCAAGTATATTAAAATATATATGGGTAGTAACATTTCACACCTAGTGATAAACGGTCTCCAGCTATAAAGTAGTAGAGAAAAACTCCTAAAGTCCTATTGTGCCCAATAGAAGATGTTTCATAGTATTATAGATTTTCTGGCAGCTATGCATTGTAATATATATATTGCTACATGAAAGCAAATGTCTGGGCTTTCCAAAGAACATATCAACTTCATGGCATTAGCAGTGGATCGAATACTAAACTTTAAAAGGATAGGCTTCAGATAATACTTTCTTAAAAACTGTATAAAATGTACAAAATAGTATAAAATGGCAGCAACTTTGTTTAGATATATTGTCACACGGGCATTTCAAATTGGAACTTTTTCTCATGGTAGGAAAAGCTACAAGATGGTGATCAATCCGCAGCCTGAGACATGTCAGAACAAAACGGTGAGAGCGTCTTGTCACTTCTGCCAAATAGGCCTGGAATCCTTTATTAAGACCCAATTGCTGATAGAACACTACTGTAGGGTGAACTTCAAGCAGTGTTCTGCGGGCCTCCCTTTTGTGTGCCAGGAAAGTACCCTTTAACTCTTTTAAGGGTATTTGAACTACATAATCTGGCTCCATATAAATATTGAAATCAAATAAAAGTTTAAACAAACAGTTGATATAACTTAACCATGGAATACGGGAACAATGGTCTAGCTTTATACAGTCCTTAATTATGGACTGAGTAAACACTGTCTCGTTTTTGGACCAGATGGAGCGCCATAAAAGCAGGGGACATAAAGCAGCCAGGTCAGAAATATAATCAATGCCAACTTCCTGGTGAATTAGTTCAGTGGAAGCTGACGCTGGTACACTCAGCAACCGCTTAAGAAAATTATTTTCCTCTTGCTGAATTAATTTATCAAAACAATGGCCCATACACCAGCCCCATATAGGGTGGAGGAGACACACCTGGCATTATATATAGTTACCATATCTTTTAATCTACGATCCCCAAGTTTAGTGGCAAATCTAAATATACTATTAGTACTCCTAGTCATCCTAAATCGTACATTTTCATGTTCACTGGTCCATTTCCCGTTTCCTGCAAAGGTTACGCCTAAGTAGCAAAAAGACTTAACTGTTTGTATTTTGGTTCCGTCCAAGTAGAAAGACCTTGTTAAGTTAGTTTTCTTGCCACATGACATAATACATGTTTTTGATTTATTAATTAAAAGTTTTCTGCCTTTAATAAAATCTGTAAAATTATTAATAAGCCGCTGGAGGCCTACGGGTGTACGTGAAATTAAAACGGCATCATCGGCATATAACAGGATTGGTACAGCCTCCCATCTATCTTAGGGGCATCCGCTGGAATCTGGCCTAAAACCTCGTCTATTTGATTGATATAAAGTGAGAATAAAAGAGGAGCCAAGACACAGCCCTGCCGGATGCCCCTCCTAACATCAAAAAAGGGGGTTCACTCACCAGTTGGCCCATATCTTACACTGCTCGGCAATCTCTCATATACTTGTGCCAGGAAACACACAATCTCTCTTGGGGCCCCAGATTCGAGCAGCGTGGCCCACAAAGGTGTATGGTCCACTAAATCAAAAGCACTGCTCAAGTCTGCAAAACATAAAAACAGGTTGCCTGCCTTCACTGTTGTGTATTTACTAACGAGTAGGTCAAGGTTCACACATTGTTCTAGTGTGCCTAGACCCTTCCTAAATCCATATTGGATGGGAGATAAAATCTTATTGTCAGAGGCCCAGGTTTCCAGTCTTTTTAATAAAATCCTGCTCATAAACTTTATGGATGAATCTAGCAGGGATATCGGGCGATAATTGCAGGCTTCAGAGCGAGAGACCTTTTTAAAGACGGGAATGATTAGTGACTGTCCCCAGGACAAAGGAAAGTCCCCTGATGCAGCTGCATTAAAAATTCTCGTTAAAATTGGGGCCCATTAATCCATTTCATCTTTATATAACTCTATCGGCATCCCATCAGGCCCTGGTGCCTTACCCCTTTTGCTTTCAGCTAATCCCTCCTGTACTTCATCTACGCTAATTAGCAGGGGTAGTGTAGGCCATGTAAAATCATCATTCAAAGTTAAAGATAAAACCTCCCTATCCAGGTTAAAAATATTGGATAAGTGTTCAATCCATGCAGTACAGTTTACGTATGAAGTCAGTTCTGGCATACAATAATTTTGTAAAAAAGGACTATTAACAATTTCCCAGAACAGTTTGCTGTTCTTAGTGTCAGCTGCCAAACCTAGGTTGTCCCACGCCTCAGTTTGAAGCTCCCTTTTCCGTGCCTGAATAACTTGCCTATATGTGAGGCGTAAGTCATGGATATATGGTTGATTGCGGGGTTTAGTACCTAAGGCTAATTTCAAGTTTCGTAACGCCTGTGTACACTTTTGATCAAACCAGCCTGCTTTGGCTTGTTTGGGACCTTTAGTATTCCTTGTTAAAATACTTTTAATTGTCTTGTTTATCTCTGTAAACACGTTAGGCAGTGTATGTGGGTATACCACTTCGCTAAGGCAGTGGTCAATTTCTTTCCAACATTTGGTTACCACCTCCCTTTGAATCTTTGCGGGGTCCACTCCATCCCATTTAATTCTCATGCCATTAGGCCTTACTGGGGTTATATCTGAGATACATTCATCAGTATTATGTACTTTATTTCCCCAGTTTAACAGTGAGATGGAGATACTATTATGGTCACTGACCACCTGTTCAGAGATCCATAAGTTTGCATAAAAACTATTACTTGAGATTAAAGTATGGTCTATATTACTATCCGCATTCCGGCCGGTAAAGGTTGGGCATTTAATGTTGCCCTTTCTCTTAGTGCAGTTAAGTAATTCTAGATCATATTTTGCCATCATCGAGTTTAGGGCCAGACCATAGTCATAATGGGGAAAATGTAAATAGTCATCATTGTTATCTTCTACAGTATGATGGTTCCTCAAAAACCCACATGTCTTAGTCTTAGCCAACGGACATACTTGAATGTTGAAGTCGCGGGGCCATAAAATAATAGCTAGTTTGCTGGTTAGTGCCAGGACCCTATCAATCTCTTTTCTTAAAGGCTGCAATGGGATCCCCCTGCTACTATTGAAAATATTATTGTAGTAGTTAATTAAAACGAGATCCTTACCCCTATTAAACTCAAGCCTCATTACCTGGCTATAGGTGTCTATTAGAGCGCAACTTTTAATTTTACACCCCACTAATTTATTTGATACAAGTAGCGGGAGGCCGCCCTTAGCTCTTCCCACTATGGGAGTAGTTGCACTTAGCCAATGAGAGGTGTAACCCTCCACAAAGACTGGTTCTTTACACCAGGTTTCCTGCAGGCAGATGATATCGGTGCCTGTGAAAATAAAATCCCTCCAAAAAGGGGTATCTAGCTTCTTACCCAGGCCTGCTATATTCCAAGTTACAAGGCTATATCTTTCGTGAGTTATAACATTTGTTGGTATACTACGGGTAATATCGTGGTTCCTATTAACAGCTGAAACCAGTAACTCCTCAGAGGATACTAGTCCTGTGGTTGACTCCCCTCCAGGACATATACAATGTAAGTCGCTATTCCCAGCGTCCTGCCTATGATCTTGCTGGGGGGTCTGTTCATTGATTATTCCATTGGCGGGCAGCCTCATCCCTACCCCTCTCCCTGGGAGATTATATTCCGGGATTATACCCTCGCAACCCGGGAGTCAATCGTTATCTTCCATTGGGCTTAATGCCTTAAATCTATTGTAAAGTGGAATTGAGAAACATGGGGGTGGGATTACTGGCAATGGGGTTATATCAATTCAATTCAATTAGTCTTTATTTCGACATTATGTCATGAAAGACAAACATATTAAAAACAACAAGGGTTTTGAAAGAAATTTAGGGGAACAAGTAAGCATTTTCATGCCCTGATAGTACATCGAAGAAAAAGGGGGCTTTTCACAATAGAACTTCCATCCAATTCTGTCCTCTGGCTATTCCTTATATTTGATTGAATACAATTTCCACTTAAGATCATAAAAATAGATTAAAAAACATTTAAAAAGAACAATATTTACAACAATTTGTCTAAAAGGAAACCTTATATACAAACCATTATTTCATGAAATATAGGAGTTACCTAGACAGTGGTGACGGCTACTGAGTTCAGTTTATTCCTACATATTGCCCACATCCAGCTAAGGAACTTAGACACAGCAATTATTAAACTTTCAGAACTGTCTGTTTTGAAGACCCTAAGGGCCTCTGTACCTTTTTGTATGCCTTTCTGGAGGCAAATCGGCCTGATCCACCTTAGTCGTGGAATTTCATACACCGGGCAGATAAACTAGATGTGAGCAAGGCTCTCCGGTTGTGTAGTGCAAAAGGGGCACATAACACCCCCACCAGTGGACCATTTGCCTGTAAAGGTATTAATTGGCAAAGTGCCCACCCTGTATTGGTGGAACCGTTTCCTATCCTCAGGGATTGTAATAAGGTCCCAGAAGGGTTCATAGGCTGGTAGGTGTTTAAGCTGAAGAAACTCACATTGTAATGAGGGCACAGTACATCTTCAAAAGTCTCGTAAAGAGATCATCGACCAATACAGTTCCTTAAGGATCTTGCGTGGGGGAAAGATGTTTTGCGCTTGGTTTTCCCATAGATCAGCAAGGCCCATGGCGGTGTAGGTGGCCTTGGAGTCTCGGAACCATTTTATTCTATTGGCTGTGTCCATGTCCCTAACCTCAAGGAGTGCCTGAGCATAGTGGCTGAGTTCTGGGGTACCCCAAATCCTCTGCCAGTATGCTATAGGTCTGAATTGTGCTACATCCTCTATCCTCTGACAGCCCAGATCTATATATAGAGGTAAAAGTGGGGTAGATGGAGGTAGCCTCGCAATCGTTATCTTTCATTGGGCTTAATGCCTTAAATCTATTGTAAAGTGGAATTGAGAAACATGGGGGTGGGATTACTGGCAATGGGGTTATATCTACATTAGGATAGTGTAAAGTCGGGTTGTCGGCATTATTTCCATCCATCAGGTGCCTATAGAAATAACCCAGAGACAAAAGGGTTGTATTATAATCCCAACGAGAAGGGAGGGGGGCATTTTGTAAAGTGTTCTGTACCCATCTAGGAGACCTGAAATTAATAATTATACAGTCACCTTCAAACGTTTTGGCAAGGGGACCGATCCACCCCACCCTTTGGGTTAAAATTATCTGATCGGCCCCTGCTGCAGGGTAGCCACAGTTTTTAGACAGCCAATGTAGGGTTTTGTTTTTTAATGTGTCATGGGTTTCTGTCTGGTCTCCCCTTAATTTGGGTGCATTTGTAAGAATGGCCACAAAAGCCCCGCATTTAGGCGGCAAGTTAATGACTGCCGGAATTTTATTTACACTAGCTGTTAAGCGGTCCTCTGGTCTTACATTGCAAGATTCAACTGGCAACCCTCTTGTCTTTTCTAGGGGTTCTTTCCTTGTATTCGGTTTATCGTTTAGCACCCTAGCTGACAGTACCCTAGATGGCATGTTAATTCCCTTTGTTTCTGTTCTATGATCTGGGTACTCAACGAGTGTCAAATGACATCACTGATGACATCACTGTGAAAGAGTGGCAGACCTCCTCTCACCCTAATATAACCTTTGATACACATATTTAAAAATAGAAACTACAATTAAAAAAAATATGGAGATACCAATACCAGTTACAACAACCTATTAGGTAATTCCAACATCTACATACACATCCACTCATTCATCAACAGTTCTATATAGTCACTCATACATATACTCACTCATCATATGAACTCATACATCTATACATCCTGTTACACACCGATACTCATCCATAGAGTTACTCACACACATACTCACATATGCAAATAATTATCAAACATCCATTTACTTGCATATACAGCTATACACATACCACTACACTTACTGCTACAGAAACGTACACATACTTACTCTCTTAAACAATCACTTATAGAAACACATAATTATTGATACAGGAACTCTTCCAATCTCTCACTCTCACATATACTCACTTATATACATCAATACTCACATATAGTAGTTTAAACCTTATGTAGTTACTCATAAAGATACTATTGAGACAGTCATTCAGTCACTAACACACCCATACACACATTCATCCACCCATACAGTGCTGCACACATGCTGACTTCAAAACACATACAAAGAGTGAGTCAGTCCTTCATGCATATGTGCACTAAGTAATACCCCCCACCAAACCATACAGACACTCATTCTGATACTCAAAAAAACAACTAATAACCCACATAGACACTCATGTAGCTACTCACCAATCCATGCAGCCACTTATAGACAAAGTGAGACACTGATACAGATGTTTACATATATAAACATCACTCGCTAATACATGAATTCACTAAGATACACTTAATAAGTCAGTTATACAATCAATTTTACAAAAAACCCATCCATTTAGACACTTATTTACCCATTTATTCTTCCATCAACCTTTAGATATACATATATAAAAAATATTTATTTTTCAGAAAGACACACATTCACTGGATGATGTCATCAGTGATGTCATCAGTGATGTCATTTGAGATGTCATGAGTGATGTAATATGTGATATCATCAGCAGTGCATTGCGGGCACGTGAGTTGTAGTTAGCTGAACTAACTATAACAGGGGAATTTCAATGGTTTTGTATGAGTAAAATGTCCAGCAGTTTTTTAGAACCAACAACAGTATAAGATGAAATATGTGGGTGGGACTCCTCCGGATGCAGCGTACAAAACCTGAAAGACAAAAATGAAACGTAAGTATGTGTGCCATCTGGAAGAGGAAAAGACAGATAGTCCGAATGAAAGGAAGATAGTGAGAATGGGAGGGAGAGGGAGTGGTTGGAAGGGAGAAGGGAAGGGAGAGTTAAAAGAACAGAGGGAGGAGGAGACAGAGCATCAGCCTATTGCACCCAGCCCTCAGTGTTTACGTCCCATCACCCGTTTGTCTAGGACGCTGGGGTCTGCGAAAAAGAGTGTGGTCGTGCAAGTCCTTAAAATGAAACATATGAGTGAGGCCAGTGATTACATTATTAGCTACGGGAACATCACTTCCGTTCACCTGTGCACCCAGGGAGCTGCACCTCAGCACCTTCACCCGCACTGAGCTCAATTGTAGGTCCTGCGCACCGAGGCTTTACTGCTCACCTGACACCACCAGTGTGTCCAACGACCTGCTGGTGCAAGCTCCGACTCCGGGGTACCTTTGTAGGGTGGGAGAGCAGGTCTCCAGTTAGGGATGTTGTCTTGATACCACGAAGGAAGGCGTCAGAATGCAGAGGGCATCATCACGGGGTGAGCACCCACTCCGCCCATTTTGGCTCAATCAATTCAGTGTCTGAAAAGGGAGAAATAATTTACTGATGGAAACATCTGGAGGTAAATGAAGGTTTATTTCAAGCTTAATAGAAACCACCAGTTGAGTGCATCCTTCGTTTTTGAAGTACGATCTACCAACTGTTAGTGGTAATCGTGGTTCAAAGAGCAGTTGGAGTGCACGACAATACATAAGGATAAATAATAATATGTTATGCCAAGGTTCACATACAAAGGAACATGATGCATGCTAGAAGCATAATGTACGCGTGTAATGCAGTGGTGGAAGCCTGTGTGCATGTACACTTAGTAATGACCTCACTACAGTGCCCCAAAAGCCAACGCTATGTGTCTGTAGGGCAGCACTGCCCGCTGGCTCAGGCCTATAGTACGGTCCAGCAGGTCCTTAAAATGAGACATGAATGAGGTCCGGGATGACATCATTACGCAGGGCATCATTGCTTGTTCGCACCTGAACACCCAGGCTGATGCACCCCACCCCTCCCACAGCACCGTGAGCAACACGTGTCTGTAGGGCAGCGCTGGGCGCTGGCTCAGGCCTACAGTACGGTCCAGCGGGTCGTTAAAATGAGACAGAGATGTGACTGGATGAGGTCATATCACATCATTACGGATGGCCACATCGCTTGTTCGCACTTGCGCACCAAGGCTGATGTACCCCAGCCCATCCCCCGCTCTGTGCTCAATTGTAGGTCCTGCGCACCGAGGTTTCACTGGTCACCTGCCACCATCGGCGTGTCCAATGACGTGCTGGTGCAAGCTCCGAGCCCGGGGTACTTTTGTAGGGTGGGAGAGTAGGTCTCCGGTCGGGGACAGTGTCTTGATACCACGATGGAAGGCGTCAGAATGTAGAGGGCATCATCATGGTGTGAGCACCCGCTCCACCCATTTTCGGTCAATTCAGTGTCTGAAAATGAAGAAATAATTTAATGGTGGAAACGCCTGGAGGTAAATGAAGGTTTTTTTTAACCTTAATTGAAAACACCAGTTGAGTGCATCCTCTGTTTTTGAAGTACGATCTACCAACTGTTAGTGGTAATCGTGGTTCAAAGAGGAGTTGCAGTGCACAACAATACACGAGGTTAAATAATATGTTATAACAAGGATTCACTTACAAAGGAACAGAGTGCTTGCTAGAAGCATAATGTGCGCGTGTAATATGGTGGAGGAAGCCTGTGTGCATGTACACTTAGTAATGAACTCACTACAGTGCCCTAAAAGCCAACGCCACGTGTCTGTAGGGCAGCACTGCACGCTGGCTCCGGTCTACAGTACGGTCGAGCAGGTCCCTAAAATGAGACAGACATGTGACTGAATGAGGTGAGAGATCACATCTTTACGCACGGCAACATCGCTTTTTGCATGTGCGCACCCAGGCTGATGCAGCCCACCCCTCCCGCTGGACTGTGCTCAACACGTGTCTTTGGAGCAGCGCTGTGCGCTGTCTCAGTCCTACAATACGGTCCAGCAGGTCTTTAAAATGAGACAGAGATGTGGCTGAATGAGGTCAGAGATCACATAATTGCGCAGGGAACTTCTCTTGTTTCCACCTGCGCTCTCAGGCTGATGCAGCCCTCCCCTCCCGCAGCACCGCGCTCAATTGGAGCCGCTGCGCACCCAGGCCCCACTGCTCACCTGCTGTCATTGTTGTGTGTGCAAACACTAAGGGTAGCAGTGTTCACAATTCAGTTGTAGTGTTGATGGCAGGATGGTGTACACCTCATGAATCCCTTTGGAAACACGACATGCAGTAGGGTTCACAATTGATGTCCAGTGTTGATTGCCAGGATGGTGTACATCTCATGGATCCCTTTTTTTATTACGTATTGTGATATGCGAGTGGGATGCGGCCATATCACCTGAGGTAGTGTGGAAGAACTGGGAAATGTGGCGTCGTCGTTATCCTATTTATACGTACGCAAAGTGGGCTGCTCTGGCATACGCCAGGCCAGCGTAGGGGTGAGATTAATTGTTTTGGGGATCTGGGCGTTGTTCAGTTCCCGCCTGGCCAGGAAGTGTAGTTATGTGTGTTTCTTTTGCAGTTTTGACGTCGCAGAATGCGCAATTTATATTAATGTAGCATGTATGGGAGGGCGGCAACTATCGCTAATGAGATGCTGTTCAAAAAGATTGAATGGCGAACATTACATGTCGTTGTCAAGGTTGTGTAGATGCGCAGACATGCATGTCAATGGTGTGCGGAATTATTGAAAGTATTGCTATCCCGAAGCGTACACATTTGAATGTGCTCGGATGGAGGGAGTATCAGCAGTGAGGCTACGTCATACACATTGATAACACTCATTACAGTCAAGCAATGTATGTCAAATGTGAATCTGAAAGTCTCACAATTGACACACTACTATATTGGTAAAGCCTGACAACAGAGCATACAGCAATACAAATCTACACATTACTGTTTACTGTTTGTCACATGTGATCTAGGAGGTGCACTCTGCCCGTGGATGATGATACTCCTTAGAGCCACCAATACCCAGGCCAAAAGGCAGCACAATAATGTGCACACACACCAGGGGCATCGTGTAACACGCATTTGTTTTTTGATGTAACGTTTCAGATGCATGGCCATCACACGTGGAAGGCTTAATGTACAGACCATTAATATTGATCAAGATGATCGTTGTATGTTGTGTGTAGTATAAGATAGGTGTAAACAGAAAAAAAACTTTTCAAAAAAGCTGTTTAAGGTGAAGTGGTGTCTCTCATCAAATGCTGTAGAGAGAATGACTAAAATGGGTGGGGTCGTCCAACTGTTACAATGGGAAATGTTATGAAGTAATCAAATGCTTTTTTTTAAGGTCAAATGGCAATCGCGCACTGAGCGTGCAAGGAGGCCGCACCTGCCGCAATTTTGAGAAAATATATTTATCATAATATAAGTTTATTACAGTTAGACATGTATAAATATTTAAAATATTTTAGATTATCGCTTGCTGTCATATACTATTTAAAGTTGTTTAGATATACTTTTGAGACAAATAAAAAGAGGGAATGGTGTACCTGGCGCAACACCATACGTCTGTGACGTAACACAGGGCCTGGCAGCGTGCACCCGTCGCATACGCAACGTGCAGCGGGTGCGACCCCATACGTACATGACGTAACGTGTGGCTTGGTACTGCGTACCCGTTGGATACCAAAGTAGCAGCTGGGGTGACTTCATGCATATATGATGTCATACGGGGCACAGTGGCACAAACCCGTTGGATACAAAATGCGTATCATTTACGAGTTTATCAATATGGTGGATCGGATTCACGTGGTGATGGAGCTAGGTACGTTACCGGTATGGGAGTGCAGTTTTCTTAAAAATAAAAAAAAGAGTTACATATTTTTTTGGGAAGATATCAAACATTACATACATTTTGAAGTTAAAAAAAAAGTATACTAGAGGTCCTAAATATTAAAAAATATAATAGAAAAAATATAGGTTTTATAAACATTAAAATATGAAATTAACATTTAAAAAACCTTTGAAATTCACTGAAAAGTCCATTGGTTTTACAGAGGTTATAGTTAGGAATTATCATTTAATAAACCTTAGAAATTCAATGAAAAAAACCTAGGTTTCAGGGACGTTATAGTTAGTTGAACATTTCACTCATATAAAACCAGAGAAATTCGCCTGTTATAGTTAGTTGAGCTACCTATTACATCACTCATGACATGGTCAGTGACATCACTCATGACATCACTCATGACCTCTCAAATAACATCACTGATGACATCGCCAATGACATCATCTACGTGACAATCTGATACACCTCATCATACACTAGTATACACTTTCATCCCTCACTGTAAAATACAGAGTACCATATTTAAAACCATTGACACACCAATACCAGTTACTACATACCCACTCACTGATTCCTAAGTCTACACACACAACTACCCAATAGAACACTATCAAATGCACTTATACACATATATAGACATTGACACGTCAGCAGTCATCTTAGTCAGTTATGCAGTCATCCTGCTAACTCATGAAAAATAATAATCACACTTACATGTACTCACTTACACAATTATACACACCACACCTCATTTATTTAAACACATAGTAACTCATAGCTAATATGTTTAAAAATCACCATTACAATTATACATTCATTCAATCATATATGTCATGAATGATGTAATATGTGACATCATCAGCAGTGCATTGCAGGTGCGTGAGTTATAGTTAGCAGAACTAACTATAACAGAGGAATTTCTATGGTTTTGTATGAGTGAAATGTCCAGCTAACTATAATACCTCTGAAACCTTTGTTTTATTCTGTGATATTCCAAGGTTTTTTAAATGCTAATTTCTAACTTCAACATCTTGGAAACCTATGGTTTTTTCAGTGAATTTCAAATTTTTATTAAATGCTAATTTCTAACTATAAGGTTTTTTAAATGGTAATTTTTAAGTGTAATAGTAGTTAAACCTATTTTTTTGCACCGATTTTCTACAGTTTTTTAACTGTTTATTTATAAATATTTCATTCATTAAGTAACATTATATATTTTTCTGAAAATTGCAAAAAAAAAATCAAACTTAAATATTGTATCTTTTTTTGTTTTATTTTTTTATTTTGATATATTTATATTATTTTCTTTTTTCCCATTTTTTTTCTGAGTTGCGCACCCAAAGCGTACACATCATGCTGGGTGTGCGGATTCAAGCTGCCATTTTAGAAAAGTCGTGAAGGATCCGCGTACGGTGTGCGACGGCTGCGTGTTTTTCAGTTACATCATATACATTTAATATTACGTGATGTGCGCGATTGGTATGCGACCTGTCCGCAACTCCTGCTCCCGCGCATTTGCAACACATGCACATTACGGTACACGACGCTTGCGTGGTTGCGGGTCTCGTGTGACGTCATATACGTGCTGGGGCACGCTTGGTGCTCTACTCTCGCAAAATGTTTTTATGTACTAAAATGGTATGTATGAGTCTTTAATATATTATTAGGGCAGGAGATTATCTAAGACATTCATAAAAATAATGTATTTGTACTTATAATAAACATTTTATTTTTCAATATATTTTCGCGAAGTGGCGTCGGTTTCGTGCTTCGTAAGCACAAAGTGCGCGGATCCCATGTGACCTCAAAAAAAAAGATTTCATTGGTTCATAACATTTCCCACTGTAACTATTGAAGGACCCCATCCATTTTAAACATTCTTGTTGGAGCAGCTTTAGAGAGACATCTCTTTTCCTACAAGAACCCTTTTTGCTTGGTTTTTTGGGTGTTTTTCAAAAAATATCAAACAAAACGGCATCTGGACAGCAGCAGCAGCAGGAGGAAGTATCTTCTGAAGAAGAATTTTTGCAGGAGGCACCACATCCACAGAGGCTGGAATCTGTTGTGTGGAAATTCTTGACTTTTCCACCTGGAGAGAAGAAAGTAAATGGGAGAAAGGTGACGTGCAAAATTTGTGACCAAGTCCTGTAAAGAGGCAGTAAAAAAAAACCTTTGTGGCACTGCTTCTATGTACAAGCATCTCCGGACCACACATCCTCTCACTCTTGCTCGGGAGGAAATGAGGCGAGCTGCTTTGAACTCCTCACTTGCTGTCATAAGTACGTCTGGAGCGTCCTCAGGAACACCTGCAATGGACATTAGGCCAGAATTCGCCTTTCTCGAGCAACACTGCGTGAAGTGTAAGAAACTTATATGCTTCGGTGAGGAGTCGGTGGATGCAGTTTGTGCTGCGCAATGCAACCATCATTGTTAATTTTTTATTGCTGTTGTTTTTGGAATTATAAGTAATTCCAAAAGTTTCCTGTTTTATTCGTTTTTTTTTTGTTCATTTTTTGAACAAACACTAAAAACAATACAAAATTATGCAAAAAATAGAAAAGAAAAAAGAAGAAAAAGAAATTCTTATCAGAACTACCTTATCTGGTTGAAGAAAGAACTATGGGGCATATTATCAAGGGGGTTTATCTCCGCTTTTTTGGCTTTAAAAGCCAAGAAAGCGGAGATAAAATTATCTCCCTATTACCTAGCTGTCGCTAACACCAGTTAGCGACAGCTAGTAGGAGATAGCGACCATCTTGGGCCCCACTTTGCATGTCAGTGATATTTATCACTAATGACATGCAAAGTGGGAGTGCCGAGATTTTAGCGACTGGAAACAGTCATTAAAAACGCAATCTCGTTATAACATACTTTTGGAGATATTCTCGCTAAGCGCGAATATCTCCAAAAGCTAACACCTGCCCTGAGCAGTTCTTAGCCATGTTATCCAATGGGAGGAGGATAACATGGCTAAGAGCATTAGCTTGGTAATGCATGAATATCGCTGACTTTTCAGCGATATTCATGCATTGCTGCCGTTTTTTATCGCATTTGCGATAAACCTTGGTAATACCAAGGTTTATCTGCGATAAAAATCGCCGCAGCTCAGCGGTAAATTTTTGTCTCTAACCAAGCAATAGCGATAATTATCGCTATTGCTTGGTAATATGCCCCTATAATTGCAAGGTAATGTGTGAAAGTTTGGTTGAATATATGCATACAGCATGATTGACTGAAAGTCAATCATGGGAACGTAGGTGTTGCTGTGGGAACACCCACAGCAACACCTATGGAACGCCCCTTCAACGCAAAGTTCTGTGTATGAAGGGGTCGTATTTACAAGGAGAGGAAAAACCATGCAGGGTGGCTTTTCCTGTCCTTGAAAATATACAGCAGTGCCTGGCGCCTTCACTACGTTACAAAAAGTGACGTACTGGTGGCCCAGGGTGCTTGTAAATCTGCCCCATAAGTGCTTAGGTATTGGCAGACTGATACAATAAGAACATAGTGCTGGATGGGTGATTGAAGAATTGCATGAGACTGACAGGAGGTATCTTACGCTGCATGGGTACTACTTCAGTATGTAATGGAGTGGGCCAATAGTATGTATCTGCTTAGAGATTTGTAGGGATTATGCACAGAATATTTTACTTGTGTTGGTGCCTAGGTCAGTTTATAAGAATACCACTAGTAACTGTAATGATGACAGTGCTGCAAACAGAGTGAACACTTAATTTATAAGTTCTTACGTATTGGTGGAGTGATAGGATAAGTAGATAGTGGTAAATAAGTGATTAAAGAACTGCATGAGACAGCCTGGATGTTTCCTACACTGCATGAGTACTAACTGGGTATTTAGAAGAGGTCTGCTTGGATAGTGTACAAAATATTATAGCTGTACTTCTGTTAGTAGCTAGGCCATTCCATAAGTTAATGACTAGTAACTAGAATAATTACCGTATTACAAACAGAGAGTATAGTGAATTTATAAGTGCTTAGGTATTGGTGGAGTAATAGGATAAGTAGATAGTGCAGGATGAGTGATTGGAGAAATGCATGGGATAGACAGGAGGATTTCTACACTGCATAGGTAGTAACTGGGTATTTAGAAGAGGGTATCAGCAGTTTATAGCTGGTTAGAGGGGTGCATGCATGGTGTACAAAATATTGTACCTGCACTTGTGTTAGTGACTACGCCATTCCTTAAGTATATGACTAATAACTGGAGTAATTTCAGTGTTGCAAAGAAAGTGCGTACTGAATTTATAAGTGCTTAGGTATTGGTGGAGTGATAGGATACATAGATAGTGCTGGATGGGTGAATGGAGAAGTGCATGGGACAGACAGAAGGATTCCTAGACTGCATAGGTACTAACTGGGTATTTAGAAGAGCGTATCAATAGTATGTAGCTGGCTAGAGGTCTGAATGCATAGTGCACAGAATATTGTGGCTGTACTAGTATTGGTGTTTCTATGGTTTAGAGAATGGTAGTCTGTATATTAGGGTGTGAGGAGATGCATCAGATGATCACGTGGATGATGTCATCAGTGATGTCTTTTGAGATGTCATCAGTGATGTTACTGACCATGTCATGAGTTATTTAATATGTGACATCATCAGCAGTGCATTGCGGAGGTCCAAGTTATAGTTAGCACAACTAACTATAACAGCCGAATTTCTCTTGTTTTGTACGAGTGAAATGCCAAACTAACTATGACGTCCATGAAACCTGTGTTTTTTTCAGTGAATTTCTGAGGTTTTTTAAATGCTAATTTCTAACTATAATGTCCTTGAAACTTGTGTTTTTTTTTGTATATATGTATTTATACTCCTCTCACTCTTACAAGGAAGGAATCAGCACTCAGGTTGCAGTTTGGAAGTATTTAATTTGCAAAGGACGTGATCCATGCTTTTTGGCTCGTCCGAACCTTGATAATGATACAGGACATCATTGTAGCATCCTTATTTAAATGTACAAATGCCTAAAGTTGCCAACATTAACAAAGTTGCAAAAAACACAGTTGATGGACAGAATGTAGAACAATGTCATACATTCATCCCAGTACAAGGATCTGGGCCTAAATCCATCGTTTTTTTGCACTCCACACCACCCTGGGTTAGACACTGGCTATATGCAAATCAGCTCTAACCCTGTGCCTCATGGGAACAGTCCAGTCCGAACTAACAAGCCATGTCTTTCCCAGACCGGAATCAAGCATCCAAGAACCGGTTTCTGGCTATCAGCCTTCATCAGCCTGGATAGCATGACTCCAGTGGTGTGGAGAGCCTGGGACTCACGTCTGAGCATACCCAGCCCACTCGGGGTGAAAATTGCAAAAAACACAGTTGATGGACAGAATGTAGAACAATGTCATACATTCATCCCAGTACAAGGATCTGGGCCTAAATCCATCGTTTTTTTTGCACTCCACACCACCCTGGGTTAGACACTGGCTATATGCAAATCAGCTCTGACCCTGTGCCTCATGGGAACAGTCCAGTCCGAACTACCAAGCCATGTCTTTCCCAGACCGGAATCAAGCATCCAAGGACCGGTTTCTGGCTATCAGCCTTCATCAGCCTGGATAGCTTGACTCCAGTGGTGTGGAGAGCCTGGGACTCACGTCTGAGCATACCCAGCCCACTTGGGGTGAAAATTGCAAAAAACACAGTTGATGGACAGAATGTAGAACAATGTCATACATTCATCCCAGTACAAGGATCTGGGCCTAAATCCATCGTTTTTTTAGACTCCACACCACCCTGGGTTAGACACTGGCTATATGCAAATCAGCTCTGACCCTGTGCCTCATGGGAACAGTCCAGTCCGAACTACCAAGCCATGTCTTTCCCAGACCGGAATCAAGCATCCAAGGACCGGTTTCTGGCTATCAGCCTTCATCAGCCTAGATAGCTTGACTCCAGTGGTGTGGAGAGCCTGGGACTCACGTCTGAGCATACCCGTCCATCGTCCCCTTTTGTATCACATTAACAAAGGACTACATATTACTTTAATCCAAAAAGCTGGTGGCCATATTGGCCTGGTCACAATGTGAAAATTCAGGAATTGATACAATAAAGAAAAGAAAACAAGTGTTAATATGCACACAATGTCATATCAGCATATCTTGCCCCGTGACCGCCATACCTGTATGTTCGTCAACGTGACTTATTTATAATATACATACTTAGGATTGCTAACATCAATATAAACAATGGGCCACACATTACTTTAAAGTGAAAGGCTATCGGCCATATTATTCTGGGCACGTTGCGTTTTAAGATGGTTCTTGCACAAAAGAAAAGAAAACAAGGGGTGTTAATGTACACACACAATCCCTAAAAAGAATTCTAGCGATTATAGTTCCATTCCATTTACAGCTCATTTGAGATGTCATGAGTGATGTAACTGACCATGTCATGAATGATGTAATGTCTGAGGTCATTAGCAGTACATTGCGGGGGCGTAAGTTATAGTTAGCTCAGATAACTATAACTGCTGAAGTTCACTGGTTGTGTATGAGAGAAATATGAGTCTAACTATACCGTCCCTGTAATCTTTTTTATAACGTTAAGTGAGATGCATATCACAATGGATGGTGGGGGGTTGGTAGCAGGGCCCGGTGTTGTGCTGCCCCCACCCAAGCTTGCTGCTTCTGCCTTCCCTCTTTCTAGCCATCAATTGCCCAAGTCCATGTCCCTGCTCCCTTATTACAGCCCTGCGTGGCTGTTGTTCTGCCACTGGCCTTCAGGCCTTCTCTGAACAGTTAGCTTGCTCCCCATCCACCTCTTCCCTATCCTCTGAATCCATGGACTAGCCTCCTCCCTCCTGCCATGCATGGTCTGATGTGCTGCCACTGCCCTCCATTTAGCATGATGTACCAGTCTACTCCTCCTACCAATTATTGCCCAAATCTATGCCCTCCTGATTTGCCTCTGTGCTTAGCTTGCTGCCCCTATTCTCCTTACCCCTGCCCTCCGATGTCCCCTAGGAAACACTAGCCGCATTCGAGCCTTCAGCCGAATTTACGCAGAGGAGAGATTCACTCCCCCACGATCGATCACTCCGGGATCGACTTCCTTGATGCCCCGGACCGCGATCACCCTTCCCGCACCGGCCGGCTACCACGGCACTGTCTTCAACCCATCCTTGTCCTGAAGATGATCCAGAGTTTTGTGGATCGAAACGCCGTGGACACACCAGCGCAACCATAGGCGCTTCTTCACAAAGTGGTTCACGAACAATGAAATAGAATTGTGATAAAACTGGACCCGTTCCATCAATCGGAACCACACTGTGATAACTATTCACTGTATATATCGCTTCACTAGTCACTTTGCGCCGTTCACGCTGCTCACACTGTCACTAGAGCTGCTACCTTGGTTTTCACTCACAAACCACGAGCACCTTGTGCCACTTGGGTTAATCCAATTGTTTTCATTTATGTACTACAGTGCTGTTATAACTCTATTATCCACCTTGTTTCCTTACCAATTTACCTTAAATTGTCTCTATAAATGATGCCAAGAGCACATACTATAACCAAATAGAGTCTCCTTGTTTTTCCTTGTGGATAATGTTGCATGTATATCTTTAATATTTGCCTATGAATTATACCAGTTGGGATATCCTTTGTTTGTATTACTCCGATGTCTGTGTGCATGCCCCTGCTCCATCCTTTTTGACCACCATGTTCCATGGACCTGCCACTCCTATCTACTCTGAGTGTTCTGTTGAGCTGCCACTCCCCTCCCACCTGCCTAGCATTGTCAGATGACTGTAACCTGTCCCTGCCACCTCCACCCTGCCTGTCCACATTCCATGCCCCTATCCCCTTCCTCCTGTTCCCCATGGTCCATTTTACTGCCACACCCTTCTGCACTCCTTGGTCTGTTGTGCTGCAACTGCTCCTCCTTCCTGCCCCCCATAGTCTGTTGTGAGGCGTCTTCCCCTGAACTCTCTTGTCTGTGCCAGGTCCTAACCCTCCCTTCTATCCTCCATGGTCCTTTGTGCATGCCCCTGCACCCTCCTTCTTGCCCTTCATAGCCACTGTGCTGCCACTAACCCTCCCGCTTGCCATGCATGGTCTTCTGTGCTGCCACGGCCCCCCCACCTACCCTGTGTGGTCAGCTAGCTGACCCTCACCCCTCCCACCTTCCCTGCATGGTCTGTATGTATGCCATTATAGTCTCACTGTTGATCTCCATGGTGTGTCTTGTTTCTAGTGCCCATCCTGCCTGACCTCCATGGTCATCTTGCTGCTCCTGCCCTGCCCCCTTGCCCCCAGCCCTCTGTTGCCATGTGCATACCCCTATTCCCTCCCTCCTGGCTTGTCTTTTCCATTGTAATGCCCCTGAACTGTTCCTCTTGCCCTTTATGGTCCGTTATGCTGCAGCTTTCTCTCCTGTCTGCCATTATGGTCAGCTAGCTACCATTGCCTCTTTCCCCTCGGTTCTCTGTTGTCCATGTGCATGGTCCTGTCCCCTCCCTATTGCTTTCTATGGATTGCTGTGCTGCACTCCCGTCCCGCATGCCCTGTGTGGTGTATTGTGCTGCTGCAAACCCTGATGCCAGCCCTGTAGGATCAGTTTGGTGCACCTCTCCATGTCCATCCTGTCCTCTGTTATCCGAGCCCATGTCCCTACCCCAATTCCTCCTGCCATCCATGATCCAATGTATCATACTTGCTAACATTTTGAACATGATAAGAGGGAGATTTTGAAAACAAATGGGGGTATTGATTTTCCCCTACGACTTACACTGTAAAGAGGAGATTGTAGACAGGAGACAGATCAAATAAAGCCCATTTGGGCTTAAAAACATTGGACATTTCCTGGCTGAATCGGGTCTGTTGCCATGTATGGTTGTACTACCATTGCCTCTTCCTTCTGCCCACAATGGTCTATTATATTGCCACAGCCTCTCTTGCCAGTTCTGTATTGTTGGTTTGTTGCCCCTGCCCCCCTTTCCACTGCCCTTCATAGTCTGTTGTGCTGCCACTGCCCTTCCTGCCTGCCCAATGTGGTCAAATTGTTGCCTCTGCATCCTCCTACCTGCCTTCAATTTTGAGAGTCCGTGCCCCTGGCTCTGCCTCTTAACAGTATCCTAATGAACAACTAGATTGCTAACATTCTATATTTATTACAAAAGTGTGGGAAGCCTGACGTCATCTTGATTTAATCAAAACTGTAATACCTAGAGCATTTCCTTTAGAAATTACATATATGAGAGGGTCTTATTTGCATCAAAATTATGGTTAGTGCTCTAAAAAACTAAAATGAGTACATATTTTCTGAGGTTTCAAATAACGACAAAGCTGCAGACTTTGCAACTGGGGAACCAGGTTGGAGTTTCTGCTTCAGCTTGACATTCTGTGATTCTGGTCAAATCACATAATCTCCCCATGTCTAAAACCAAAATGAATGTGTTCTTGTGTGATGTAACCAATGCTCATGTAAAGTACTCCAATACCTGACAAGTCTGCACTATATAAAACTGCAAAAACACAAATAAAAATTGTTTTGCACACTTCTGTCATTGGGCTACACGTGGGCTACATCTGGGTGATATTTGTGCTACATTTGGGCTCTTTTGTCTCTGGTGGCCATCTAGGGAGATTTATTTGTTATGACGTTTCCTAATTTCCTCATTTACTGCAGTCTCCTCAGTAAGAAATGCTTTCAGTTTTTTACTTTGATTCCATCAAGAAGGTATTCAGATATGTCACACATTTGCCATAAATTCAGAATGTTAGCACTCTAGTTGCTCATTAGATCACTGTAGTAAACCTACTGCTCACCACAGAAGTCTGCTGCTGGTATTAAAAGTGCATGTTTCAGTCTGCATGTCAGAATATTTTAATGAAATAGAAAAGGATTTGAGAAGCCACTCAAAATGTGCCCTAATTTTTCTTTCTTCAGCACTAATCATAATTTCTATGGCAAGATGAACCCCCTCATTGAGTTCCTTTTTAAATTAAATGTTTTAGGTGTTACCAGTTTATTCCAATCAAGATGGCTTCAGGTGTGCCATACTTTTGTCATAAGAAAGACAGTAAGCGCTCTAGTTGTTATTAAGAACACTCTGGGACATTCTGTCATTGAGCTATACGTGGGCTACGTCTGGATGATATTTGTGCTACATTTGGGCTCTTTTGTCTCTGGTGGCCATCTTGGGAGACTTATTTGTGATGAGGTTTCCTAACTTCCTCATTTACTGCAGTGTCCTCAGTAGGAAATACTTTCAGTTTTTTACTTTGGTTCCATCAAGAAGGCATTCAGATGTGTCACACATTTGCCATAAATTCTGAATGTTAGCACTCTAGTTGCTCATTAGATCACTGTAGTAAAGCTACTGCTCACCAGGGAAGTCTGCTGCTAGTATTCAAAGTGCATGTTTCAGTTTGCATGTCAGAATTTTTTTAATGAAATAGAAAAGGAGTTGAGAAGTCAAAATGTGCCCTAAGTTTTCTTTCTGCAGCACTAATCATAATTTCTTTTTTTCCCCTCTTACGACCTACGTAGCTACTGCCACCTCTCGACCTGTCCCACCACTGGCGCAAATAGCTTTGGTGGATACTTAGTCTCAGCTGATTTATTCTAAGCGGGGAATACCCGTTTATACTCAATTTGAGCTGACCCAGAGGTGTTAATCATTGGAAGTGTCCTAAATCCAGGTCTAACCAGTTTAAGCCATGATCTATGATCTAGTCTCTACTCAGGGGGTCGTCTAGCCAATTCAAGAACAACCCCGACTCAGGCCTACCCCTTGAGATAGTAACCCTCTGGTCTATGACTCTATAATATTTAACAGACTTCTACCAATCATTCCAACTAGGGGGCGTTTCTTGTAGCCACAACAGGCAGATCTCCCTCCTTGCCAACAATATCAAGTAGAACACCAGTTTATATTGGGACCTAGACTGAGGTCGTATCCCAGCCATCATGGCCACCACACCAAAAAATATAAGAATTGGGCTTAACCGTTAACTAGAATGAGTGCATGGGGTGAACTATAGATTTTTTTGATTACCTCTCTAAAGCCTACAGTGAAGTCCATAACATTCAGGGTTCAGTCAAAAAAAATGCCAGTTGACGTGGTAAAAAGCTTTGGCCGCGTCTACCGTGATAATTGACAAAGGGCAACCTGAAGCTAAGGCCAGGTCCACTGAACCAATCAGGGTATACACCAGCTCTAACATTTGCCTACCCGGAAGAAAACCCTTCTGGTCTTCATGGATTATCTGGGGTATAATTTTGCAGAGCCGTTTGTTCAAAATACCTGCAAATACTTTATAGTCCATATTTAATAATGATATAGGACTGTACGATTGACACTCCAAAGGGCCCTTATCAGGCTTCAAGATCAGGGTGATAACTGCATCAGACAATGACTTCGGTAAAGGAGAAGTGACCTTTAATATTTCATTAAACAGATCCAGCCAGACCGGAATAATTTCATCTTGAAGCATATTATACACCTCAATCGGGATTGAATCTGGGCCAGCAGCTTTCCCCTTTTTAGCCAAGTTTAACACATCCAATACCTCACTCCCTGATATGTCTCGAGAAAGAAATTCTTGACTAGCCTCTGTTAACCGCGGGAGTTGTTTCGCCTTAAGCTCATCAACCCCATGGAGATCTTCATGATATAGATCTTAAAAGAACCCTGTGAAAACCTGGGCTATTTCGTCTTTTTCCTCTGTTATTTGTGTACCCCTCTTGATCTTACTTATATACTTGTTAGCTCTATCAAACCTAGACTTTATGGCAAGAAGCTAACCACAGTTCTCCCCTTGATCAAACTCCCTTATTTTGCTAAACTCCCATTTTTGACGCAGAATTTCTTCTGTTTTTACTTTAAATTTTAGTTGACAGACTTTCTTAACCCAGTGTTCATTCCCCGGATCTTCAGGAGGTCTCGCCCTAAGCTCAGTTTCGGCCCTTGCTATCTGCAGTTCTAAATCGGCCCATTCTTCCCTCTCTGACCTTGCCCAGCCTGAGACTGCCCCTTTTAGTGTCCCTCTAAGCCACGCCTTAAAGGTATCCCAAATGATATAGAATGGGACAGACCCAAGATTATTCTGAAAGAACATATTGGTTTCTAGTTTCAAGAAGCCAGGTGTGGAGGTTAATAGGAGAAACCTCCTGTTCAGTGTCCACCTCCTGATTGAAAAATCTGGAGGAAAGTCTAGGTTAAGGGTCAATGCTCCATGATCCGATAGATGAATGACATGTGTTTGATTAAAAGGACCCTATGGATATCCGCCGGCTCCATAAATACATAATCTAATCTAGAATAGTGGGAGTACTTCTTACTATAGAAGGAGTACTCCTTAACCGTGCCATGTTTTTTCCTCCATACATCATAATTTCTATGGCAAAATGAACTCCCTCAATTTGTTCCTTTGCAAATTAAATGTTTTAAGTGTTACCACTTTATTCCAATCAAGATGGCTTTGCGTGTGCCATACTTTTGTCATGAGTAAGACTGTTAGCACTCTAGTTAATCTTTAGAACAATCTGGGACATTCTGTCATTGGGCTATACTTGTGCTAGATTTGGGCTCTTTTGTCTCTGGTGGCCATCTTGGGAGACTTTTATGTTATGAAGATTCCTAATTTCCTCATTTACCACATCTTCTCAGTAGGAAATGCTTTCAGTTTTCTACTTTGATTCCATCAAGAAGGTATTCAGATATGTCACACATTTACCATAAATTCTGAATGTTAGCACTCTATTTGCTCATTAGATCACTGTGGTAAAGCTACTGCTCACCACGGAATTCTGCTGCTGGTATTAAAAGTGCATGTTTCATTCTGCATGTCAGAATTTTTTTATGAAATAGAAGAGGATTTGAGAAGTCACTCAAAATGTGCCTTCATTTTTCTTTCTTCAGCACTAATCATATTTTCTATGGCAGGATGAACACCCTTTTTGTGTTCCTTTTTAAATTAAATGTTTTAAGTGTTACCAGTTTATTCAAATAAAGATGGCTTCAGGTGTGCCATACTTTTGTCATAAGTAAGACAGTAAGCGCTCTACTTGTTCTTAAGAACACTCTGGGACATTTTGTCATTGAGCTATACGTGGGCTACATCTGGATGATATTTGTGCTTCATTTGAGCTCTTTTGTCTCTGGAGGCCATCTTGGGAGACTTATTTGTTATGAAGTTTCCCAATATCCTCATTTACTGCAGTCTCCTCAGTAGGAAATACTTTCAGTTTTTTTACTTTGGTTCCATCAAGATGGCATTCAGATGTGGCACACATTTGCCATAAATTCTGCATGTTAGCACTCTAGTTGCCCATTAGATCACTGTAGTAAAGCTACTGCTCACCAGGGAAGTCTGCTGATGGTATTCAAAGTGCATGTTTCAGTCTGCATATCAGAATCTTTTTAATGAAATAGAAGAGGATTTGAGAAGTCAAAACGTGCCCTAATTTTTCTTTCTGCAGCACTAATCATAATTGTTATGGCAAAATAAACACCCTCATTTTATTCCTTTGCAAATTAAATGTTTTAAGTGTTACCAGTTCATTCAAATAAAGATGGCTTCAGGTGTGCCATACTTTTGTCATAAGTAAGACAGTAAGCGCTCTACTTGTTCTTAAGAACACTCTGGGACATTCTGTCATTGAGCTATACGTGGGCTACATCTGGATGATATTTGTGCTACATTTGAGCTCTTTTGTCTCTGGAGGCCATCTTGGGAGACTTATTTGTTATGAAGTTTCCTAATATCCTCATTTACTGCAGTCTCCTCAGTAGGAAATACTTTCAGTTTTTTTTACTTTGGTTCCATCAAGAAGGCATTCAGATGTGGCACATATTTGCCATAAATTCTGCATGTTAGCACTCTTGTTGCTCATTAGATCACTGTAGTAAATCTACTGCTCACCAGGGAAGTCTGCTGCTGGTATTCAAAGTGCATGTTTCAGTCTGCATGTCAGAATGTTTTTTATGAAATAGAAGAGGATTTGAGAAGTCAAAATGTGCCCTAATTTTTCTTTCTGCAGCAGTAATCATAATTTGTATGGCAACATAAACACCCTCATTTTGTTCCTTTGCAAATTAAATGTTTTAAGTGTTACCAGTTTATTCTAATCAAGATGGCTTCAGGTGTGCCATACTTTTGTCATAAGTAAGACAGTTAGCGCTCTAGTTGTTCTTTAGAAGAGTCTGGGACATTCTGTCATTGGGCTATACTTGGGCTACATCTGGGTGATATGTGTGCTACATTTGGGCTCTTTTGTCTCTGGTGGACATCTTAGGAGACTTATTTGTTATGAAGTTTCCTAATTTCCTCATTTACTGCAGTCTCCTCAGTAAGAAATGCTTTCAGTTTTTTACCTTGATTCCATCAAGAAGGCATTCAGATGTGTCACACATTTGCCATGAATGTAGAATGTTAGCACTCTAGTTGCTTATTAGATCACTGTAGTAAAGCAACTGCTCACCAGGGAAGTCTGCTGCTGGTATTGAAAGTGCATGTTTCAGTCTGCATGTCAGAATTTTTTAATGAAATAGAAGAGGATTTGAGAAGTCAAAATGTGCCCTAATTTTTCTTTCTGCAGCACTAATCATAATTTCTGTGGCAAAATGAACCCTCTCATTTTGTTCCTTTTTAAATTACATTTTTAAGAGTTACCACTTTATTGCAATCA
This sequence comes from Lissotriton helveticus, assembly GCF_964261635.1. NCBI lineage: Eukaryota > Metazoa > Chordata > Amphibia > Caudata > Salamandridae > Lissotriton > Lissotriton helveticus. The sequence goes on along the minus strand of NC_136061.1, from coordinate 1,185,759,754 downwards.
AGATGGCTTCAGGTGTGCAATACGTTTGTCATAAGTAGGACTGTTAGCGCTCTAGTTGTTTTTTAGAATACTCTGGGAAGCTGCAGTAGAACACAAAGGCACCAACTGACAGTCTCTGCCCTTGTTGGATGTATGTGTTTTACTTAGAATGTCAGACTTCATTCTCACATGACTGAGAAAGATAATGTGAATTTACAGAAAAAATGCTCACAGTTTAGTGTATAGCTCACCTTCCAAACCTCTATGGGAAAAGCATGAGAAAATAGTTCATTCTCAAACATGACTCATGATATCCCAGCAGAAGGCTTTTTCACATGGTGAAATCACCTTAGAAAACACCATAATTCTCAAAATGAGTATGGTACCATCAACAAATGATTTATAATGAAACTAAAGGCCTAAAACCTTCTATTAACTGCAATGCTTTTTAATGAGGGACTATCATGTATTTTGGTCCCAAGATGGCTGCCAACACTACTTGGATGAAGTGCTGACAGCCAATCAGATCTTACACTGAGATGTGTGGTTAGGCTCCGCCCAGATATATATATTTCTTTTCCATTAATATTTTAAACACTACTGAACGGATTTACACTATTTAACAAAAAGGGCTCTTTCTGAACCAAGGGCTACCTTTTTGCCAAATTTGGTGTGATTCCGTTCAGCAGTTCGGGCTGTAGCCGTGTCTAAAGTTTCCTATGGAAAATTGCGTGGAGAAAGAACGTTTTGGGACTCCTTTTTTCTCGGCCCCCGCTTTCCGAATCACCCCCGAAACTTTCAAGATAGGAGCTGACCGAAGCGGGCCATAAGTTTTGAAGATTTCGCGAAGATTCATCAATCGGCGTCAAAGTTATTGAGAATAGAGTGTTGTGATTTTCCTATGGTAACTAGGTCCTAACTATAACTACCTACTGGCGACTGCCAGTAGGTAATTAATATATATGTATATAATATACATATTCATTAATTACCTACTGGCAAAAAAAAAATTAACAACGATGGTTGTGTTGCGCAGCACAAACTACATCCACCGACTGCTCACCGAAGCATATACGTTTCTTACACTTCACTCAGTGTTGCTCGAGAAAGGCGAATTCTGGCCTAATGTCCATTGCAGGTGTTCCTGAGGATGCTCCAGACTTACTTGCCATAGCTGGTGAGGGGTTCAAAGCTGCTTGCCTTATTTCCTCCCGAGCAAGATTAAGAGGATGTGTGGTCCAGAGATGCTTGTACATGGAAGCCGTGCCACAAGAGTATTTTTTTTTCACTGCCTCTTGACAGGGCTCAGTCGCAAATTTTGCACGTCACCTTTCTCTCATTTACTTTCTTCTCTCCAGGTGGAAAAGTGAAGAATTTCCACATGACAGATTCTGGCCTCTGTGGACATGGTGCCTCCTGCAAGAATTCTTCTTCAGAAGATACTTCCTCCTGCTGCTGCTGCTGCTGCTGCTGTCCAGATGCCATTTTGTTTGATATTTTTTGAAAAACACCAGAAAAAACAAGCAAAAAGGGTTCTTGTAGGAAAAGAGATGTCTCTCTAAAGATGCTCCAACAAAAATGATTAAAATGGGTGGCATCCTTCAATAGCTACAGTGGGAAATGTCATGAACCAATGAAATCTTCTTTTTTTGAGGTCACATGGGATCCGCGCATTGCGCTCACGAAGCATGCACCCGACGCGACTTCGCGAAAATATATTAAAAAATAATATCAGTTTATTATAAGTACAAATATATTATTTTTATGAATATCTTAGATAATCTCTTGCCCTAACAAGTATATTAAAGACACATACATATCATTTTAGAACATTAAAAAAATGTGCGGGAGTCGTGCACCAAGCCTGCCCCAGCACGTATATGAAATCACGTGGGACCCGCCACCGCGTAAGAGTCGCGTACCATAATGTGCATTTGTCGCGAATGCGCGGGAGCAGGAGTCGCGGACTGGTCTCATACCAATCGCGCACATCACGTAATATTAAATGTATATGATGGAACTGAAAAACATGCAGCTGTCACACACCGTACACCGATCCTTCTCGACTTTTCTAAAATGGGGGCTAGAATCCGCGCACCCACCGTGATGTGTACGCTTTGGGTGCGCGACCATAGGTTTTAGGGCTGTTATAGTTAGCTGGACATTTCACTCGTACAAAACCATTGAAATTCCTCTGTTGTAGTTAGTTCTGCTAACTATAACTTGCGTGCCCACAATCCACGGCTGATGATATCACATATTACATCATTCATGACATGGTCAGTGACATCACTGATGACATCACTTATGACATCTCAAATGACATCACTGATGACATCATCCAGTGAATGTGGTTTTGTTCGTTATTTAAATATGTATTATATATATAGCAATCTGCATTGAAGAATGAGTGGATATATAAATATAAATATATGCATGGAGGATTTAGTAGCAGTGTGATTGACTGTTTACTTGACTAATTTATAGTGCCTCACGAAATATATTGGATAGTGACTAAACTGTGTGAATATCTGTATCACTTTGTCAGTTGTTATGTAAACTGCTGCACCAGTTGGTTACTGGCTACGTGAAAGTCTATATTAGTTATTAATTAGTTAACTGAGTATTTGTATGGGAGAGTGAATGTATGTGTGGTTCGGTGGGGGGGGGGTGTGACTGCCCAAAGATGTGTGAATAGTTGACTCAGTAGGTATATGAGGTTAAGACTACATGCTATAACAGTTGTAACAGTTATAACAGTTGTTTTGGTGAGTGAATATCTTTATGGGTGTACTGATGAGCGAATATATCTCTCAATAGTACATGTCCAACAAACTAGAAAAATAAAAGGCATTTTGCCATTGTCTTCCCTCAACTGCAGAAAGTGTTGCTGTACTTCTTGCTGGTGATCAGTCAGTGCCTGAAGTATCAGGCTAAGTGAGGGATGAGTGTCTCCTAGATCATCAGGGGTAATAGCACTGGCAATAGCACTGGCGGTACGGGTAGTACTGATGGTACTAATTATAGGCGGGGTTGTAGGCAGGGTAGTCACTTGAGTAACAACAGGGCTTGAGATGTAGGTCTTTGCTCGTGGAGCAACCACTGGAGCAGACCCTAGTTATGTTATGTTATGTTATGTTAGGACGAATTTATAAAACGCGCGGACACCAAAGGTTTCATGGCGCTGATCAGATGAATGTTGATGTGGCGGGCCAAGATTAGTAAGGTTGCACAAAGAGCTAAGTCTTCAAGGCCCTTCTGAAGCATAGCAAGTTGTCACAGTTCCTGATTGGGGATGGGAGTGAATTCCAGAGCCTGGGTGCCAAGTAAGAGAACCTGCGTCCACCCTGCCTTTTTAGTTTGATGGTGGGGGTGGTGAGGAGATGATGGTGAGCAGATCGGAGGTTACTTGTGGGGGCATATTTGGTAATCCGATTTTTCAGAAATTTTGGGCTCGTACAGTGCAAATGTTTTAAAGACTATGCATCCTGTCTTAAACGTGGTACGATGTACTATGGGCAGCCAGTGTAATGTGACCAGGAGAGGCCTGGCTGATTGCCATTTCGGCTGTTTGAAAAGCAGTCTTGCTGCCTGGTTCTGGACCATTTGGAGGCGGTTAAGCAGGCCCTGGGGAAGGCCAGTGTACAGTGAATTGGAGAAGTCCAGGCGTGACAGTACCAGGGCAATGATCACTTGGACCAGGGCTGGATAGGATAGTAAGTGTGAGATTTTTCTGATTTTGCGCAGTTGGAAAAGGCTGGTGGAGACCACGCTGCCCACCTGTCCTCTCCGAGTGAGATCGGAGTCTATAGTTACCCCTAGACTCTTCATGGAAGGCGAGGGAGCTGGGGAAGGACCTAATTCGGACGGCCAGAAAATGGGGTCCCCAGTGAGTGGAACTCTTCCCAGGTAACACCAACTCTGTCTTACCGGGGTTGAGCTTTAATTGATTCACATCCATCCAGTGCTTGATGTGACACATTGTCGATTGGAATTTGGTAGCAGCACTAGGAGACTCCAGCGAAAATACAAGCTGGAGATCGTCTGCGTAATTGAAGACCGTGATTCCCCTGGTTTTGAGAGAGTGAATCAGGGGCCGGATGTAGAGGTTGAATAATAGTGGGGACAGGGAGGAGCCCTGTGGGACCCCACAGGACGTGGATCGATTAGGGGCAGTGAAGTTCCCAAGACGCACTGCCTGAGCTCTATTCGTAAGAAAGGATTTTAACCACTGAAAGGCAGCGCCCCGTATTCCAGCTTGTTCAACACGGTTCAATAAGATTGTATGGTCAACCGTGTCGAACGCTGCTGATAAATCCAGGAGCACCAGGGCTTGCGAGGTTCCTGAGTCAGCGTTAGCCCTTAGGGTGTCCATCACTTCCAAAATAACTGATTCGGTGGAATGAGACGGGCGGAAACCAGCTTAGTTAGGCTCCAAGTAATCTGTTTCCTCAATGAACTTAGAAAGGCAGCTAGCCACATGGGCCTCTAGAATTTTAGCAAAGAATGGAAGGAGGGAAATAGGGCGGTAATTGGAGAGGTTAGAGGGGTCAGCTTTTTAAGGAGAGGGACTAAGGTGGCGGTTTTGAAAGCTCTAGGTACTTCTCCGTTTCTTTAATGATTTGTTAAGGAGAGGAAGAATACAATGAGGTAGAGCTGCAAAGGTATCCCTAAGGACAGAAGGAGGACAGCAGCCGCTCGGGGAACCTGATTTTACTTGGGACATTAAATCTAGTAAGGTGTCCGAACATAGAGCGGTAAAGTAAATCAGAGTCGAGGAGTTGTGGGAGTTGTTGTCCAGAGGCTTCCCCTGAGAAGTAATCGGAATACTGGCCCTGATAGTTTCAATTTTTTCCACAAAGAAGTTGTTCAGCAGGTTCACTGCATTTGAGTGGGGGCCTGACAGGGTGATGTTCTGTCATCGTTGCAGAGTTCGTTCACGATCCTAAAAATGTCTTTGGATTTATTAGGGGCAGCGAGGATCCTAGTGGTGAAATAAGAGGTCTTGGTTACCAGAATTGCTTTCTTAAAGTCCCTGCGGGCTGACAGATAGAGCTGTCTATCTTTACTGTCATAATCATGCCTCCATTTTCTTTCCAATTGCCGGAGCAATAGTTTCTGATTTTTCAGTTCACTAGTGAACCATTTATGGGCTTCAGAATGTCTAGCCCGAGAGAATTTAGTGAGCGGAGCATGGATATCGCTAGCCGCCAATAGCCAGTCCGTGATCTCTTCATCCATAGAATCCACATTAGAGTTGGGATTGAGAGAGGGGGCGGAGCTTGCTAGAGTTTTGATGAACTCCTGAGTATCCAGTGCTCTCCACTTTCTGGTTAGTCCTCCCTCTATCATAGGGGTCTTTGCCCTGCTACTGAAAGTGATTGTAAAGTCGATCAGATGGTGGTCGGACCATATGCAGGGAGAAATGATAGGAGGTGAGAGGTCCGAATTATAAGACCAGATTTGGTCGAAAATGTGGCCCTTGATATGGGTGGGGCGGTGGGATGTTGAACCAGATTGATGTTGGAAAGTAGTTCAGTGAGCTCAGCCGACTGAGGCCCCCCCATATCATTGAACTAGTAGTTCAGGTCCCCAATAAGTAGGACTCTGGTATGGTTCATGGTGAGATTCGCCATCTGCTCGCTGAGGGAGAGAGGGAAGGACGGTGTGGACTGTGGGGGCTGGTAGACAAGTACCATAGCCAAAGATCCTGAGTTGGTGTCGAGATTGATAACAATGTTCTCTACTTCAGGCAAAATCAGGGACGCCAGTGTGGTGAACTTATGTTTTTTATGTATGATAGCAGCCACTCCCCCTCCATCTTCCCTGCAGGCCGGTTAGCTGACAAGATGTAATAATTCGAGGGGAGTGCTGCTAAGATATCAGGCAAAGAGTCCAGCGTGAGCCAGGTCCCTGAAAGCAGGAGGAAGTCCGGCTTATCTGAGGATAGCAACAGAAAGATATCCAGTTGGTGCTTCACCAATGAGCGAGTGTTAAGATACTGGACTCGGAGAGATAAATTGCCAATAGACAGGTGATTAAAAAAGGGGGCAGCAGGCGCTTTTGTTGAGGGGCTGAGGTGACTCACTCGAATGTCGAGAATCCCGTGAATGTTAATTCGATCCGAGACTTCCCTGGATAGGGGGCTTGAAATTGCTCTAGCGCTCTGAGTTCTGCCGGGGAAGAGATGATCATTTGGCCAGGGTTCATAGCCCCTGGTCCCGGTCGAGCAAGGACGGGTGCAGACGGGCTTGCCTTTGGCGCGCTGCCGGCGCGCCCGCTGCGCTCCCGCTTGCTGGTGTGTATAGATACCCCAGCCCGCCTCCAAGCTCCACCCAGTGCCGGCCGATTGGCTGAGGCCGCTGAGAGGGGAACAGCTAAGGGCAGAGAACCCTTTAACAGTGAGAACGCGATTCGGGTGAGTTTTAATAACAGTGAATTTTAAGAACAGAGGTTCAAGTTTCTAACAGGCAACACAAAATTAAAATGGTCCGCGCAGCAGCAGCAACAAACACACAATTGCTCGCCCCCAGCGCTACACTCCCTTTTGATGCCTAGCCCCGCCTCCAAGCTCCACCCCGTGCCGGCCGATTGGCTGAGGCCGCTGAGAGGGGAACAGCTAAGGGCAGAGAACCCTTTAAAAGTGAGAACGCGATTCGGGTGAGTTTTAAAAACAGTGAATTTTAAGAACAGAGGTTCAAGTTTCTAACAGGCAACACAAAATGAAAATGGTCCGCGCAGCAGCAGCAACAAACACACAATTGCTCGCCCCCAGCGCTACACTCCCTTTTGATGCCTAGCCCCGCCTCCAAGCTCCACCCCGTGCCGGCCGATTGGCTGAGGCCGCTGAGAGGGGAACAGCTAAGGGCAGAGAACCCTTTAAAAGTGAGAAGGCGATTCGGGTGAGTTTTAAAAACAGTGAATTTTAAGAACAGAGGTTCAAGTTTCTAACAGGCAACACAAAATGAAAATGGTCCTCTCGGCAGCAGCAACAGACACACAATTGCTCGCCCCCAGCGCTACACTCCTTTTTGATGCCCAGCCCCGCCTCCAAGCTCCACCCCTTGCCGGCAGATTGGCTGAGGCCGCTGAGAGGGGAACAGCTAAGGGCAGAGAACCCTTTAACAGTGAGAACGCGATTCGGGTGAGTTTTAAAAACAGTGAATTTTAAGAACAGAGGTTCAAGTTTCTAACGGGCAACACAAAATGAAAATGGTCCGCGCGGCAGCAGCAACAAACACACTATTGCTCGCTCCCAGCGCTACACTCCCTTTTGATGCCCAGCCCCGCCTCCAAGCTCCACCCCATTCCGGCCGATTGGCTGAGGCCGCTGAGAGGGGAACAGCTAAGGGCAGAGAACCCTTTAACAGTGAGAACGCGATTCGGGTGAGTTTTAAAAACAGTGAATTTTAAGAACAGAGGTTCAAGTTTCTAACAGGCAACACAAAATGAAAATGGTCCGCACGGCAGCAGCAACAAACACATACTGCTGTGACAGACATAGATGCAGATGCTGCTACAGACTGGTTCCCCTCTGCTAGAGCCGGGTTTATGCCTACAGCCACAGATTGATTCCCCTCTGATAAAGCCGGTTTTATGCCTACATACATGGTGGATATAGGGGAAGTAGGTGGAGGAGGTATGATAGTCTCCCTCCGTAGGACTATTACCAGAGAAGCGCAGTGCCATATTCTTAACCTCGCCTTTAGCTTGAATCCACTTCCGAAGAGGGCTTTTATCAGCAATACATTTCCCTCATAATGTTGAGGTAGAGATGGAAGTATTAGCAACATTAGGATTCTTCCCTTTCTTTAATTTGTTCTTTGCTTTGGTCCTCCCCTTCTTGCAGCCAGGAAGTCCAACCGCGTTCACCGGGGAACTACCTGAGTCTTCCTCTTCTCCCGTAAGATACTCATAGTCGTCATTAGAACAAGTCTCATCGCGTTCAACAATAGCATCGCTAATAGCATTAGTCATCTCATCTGTAGCCCAATGGTGCATTCTCTGCCGTTAGATGTACCCCAGAGATGTCCCCCACATGCACATCATAGGATAACATAGAGGGAAGCCCCAAATGTTTCATATTTGAAGACTCTGTCAGATCTGCTTCCAAAGGAGACTCAAATGATAGATTAACTGGGACACCTGGCTCGTCTAGTGGCTTATCTAATGTCTCTGTATTTTTTACCAGTGGGGTGGTTTTTAAGTCAGTAATATTCGTTTTTCTCCCCCATTTCCAGGTTTGTACTGGCCCCTCAGATTTAAATCCCCAGCCTTAAATATTTTATTATCTGCGACATGCTTCGCAATGTTAGACGCTTCCAACCGCTTAGCTGAGGAGGAACTAGAACTAAGACAGTTACTTCTGGACTGAATAAGAGTGGAAACATTGTTGCAGATCTTCGCAGGGGTAACAACAGTATCATCCAAGTTTTTGTTAGTGACAGCGCTGTTTCCTGAATTAAGGTTTCCCCGTTAACCACAAAAGAATCAATTGTGTCAATAGCAGCACGAAACACTGGGGGACAGATCAGCTGCTTACCGGTCTGCTGGTCAGCTTTTCCCAGGGATGATGCCACTCCAGCCTTAACCACCGTTGCAACCGTCGCTGCCGCCATTGCCGTTACCATAGTGTCCACTCCTTCCGCCGTAGAAGCAGGCTCCAATATTACGGTGTTTCTTCCTGCTCGAGTCCCTCTCGAGGGTATCTTAGGAGCCATCATAACTCCCGACACCAAAACCGTGTCAGAGAGAGTTACACCTGGAGCTGCCGATAACACGAGACCCGGCAAGCCGAGCCCCGACCAACCAAGCAGCCGCGGGATCGACAAACAGGGATTGCGCAACAACCACCCAAGTCGTCCTACACAAAAACCCAGCATCCGCCGCTGGAACACTGAGCCAATTTTGTCCCGTTTTAGTTTTCGCCTTACAAGTTTTTCGCTCCCCTTTTTTGTTTATTCTCCTTCTCTTTTCCTTAAAAAAAATTGCAATAGAGACTACGGCTTGCTATGGCCGAAGCAAGCCATCAAGACCGGCTTGTCTCTGTATCTCTTGAGGGTGCATGGGACCTCCGACCAAGCTGCAGCTCTGTGGCGCCTCATCGCGCCACCTTACTCCTCCCCATGTACAATGGCAAAATGCAAAACTCTTTTCGAGAAATGGCTGGTAAGCTCGGAAGAATAGTCCAGGATATTGAAGAATTACAACAAAGAGTGATTGGGGTCGAGGAAGTGTCCGCTCGAACTGAGACTTTAGCAAATAAACATCAGGAACAGATTGGGAGCCTACAAAATAAGCTGGAAGACATGGAGAATCGGCAAAGGAGACAAAATCTTAGACTCTTTGGAATTCCAGAAGGGTCTTAAGGGGCAGACCCGAGGGCATATGTAGTCCAATTGTTCCAGAAGGCATTTCAGGACCTGTCTGATTGGGACTGGGACACACAGCTCCAAAGGGTTCATAGACTGCCGCTAAGTCAGAGAAATAAGGGGGGGGGGCAATTTCCTCGTCCTTTCCTGATATATTTTGGGAATTTCTTATTGAGACAGGCGGTCTCATTGCAAGCTAGACCTAACTCCCCAGTTACAATAAATTCTGTTTCCTTTTTTGTACGATCTGATTTAAGTAAGGCAACGATGGAAGTTGCTTCCAATACAGCAAGGGGCCCCTGAGAAATGATATAGGTGGAGACGCAGGGGAATAAAGCAACAAATAAACACTGGAGGGTCTCCACCCGAGAATGAATAAAAGAGGTGCCTAAAAGGTCACTCAAATTAAAGTCTCCCTCCCAAAGGGCAAAACAATCAAAGGACAATTATTGTAAGGAATAAATCCAAGGGTAAGGCTTAAATGGGTTTTCATATATACAATAAAAAAGACATTAGAAACAACATAATATCAACATTACAATACATTGCCCCACAGTCATTCATTCAAGAACACATCCAAACATACAGCATATATTCCACATTCATACAAGGACAGTCATCCTGATCCAAGAGGATCCAATCAAACAAACAAGATCAGCAAAACTAAATGAAGGCGGCAAACCATATAGGATCAATACATTCACAAAAAATCACAAAATTGAAAATAATTTTTCTTAAACAACAGGGTGGGTATATTCCCAGCGCAGCTTAATAACAAAAACCAAATGAATATCAAGATACTTCTTAGTTATAGATCAAAGTCCATAGAGTGACAACAATAAATATATGACAGAACAAACATCAAAATAGATTTAGAAAAACAAACGAATGTGTGGTAAGTTCCGCTAAGATCCTTGGTTGGTGAAGTCAGTGCCGACGTACATTTCGATGACAGACCTATTACGGGTCTCACCTTCCTCAGGGCAAAGTTCCTCGTAGGGAACAGAGTGGGGGAAATCTGAGATATGATAAGAAAATAAGGCGCAAAATATAAGGACCAACAAACCAAACCTAAAGTTGTCGGGTCGCACGCCAGGGAAATGGCGAGCGAACAGAAGCAATCACGGTAGAAAGTCGGATGTCAAGAGTTCAAGAAAAGATAAAGTGGGACGAAGATCAAATAATGCGAACAATTGGGTTCGTAAAGCTAATGATGTGCTGAGTCTTTATGTAGAAGGCGCCAAGTTCAAAGATTAAACAGGCCCAGTAGGCAGTATCTAAAGAGAAGATAGCTCCGTCAAAGGGTAACGTCCATCCGAGAAACCAGATAAGGTGGAAGTTGCGCCAGCTTATAGACCCGTTTAAATCTCTGGGGGGGCAAGCTTTTCTCCAAGAGCCCGCTAGTTTAAAAGTAATAAATGGCGGTCATACATATTTTTTTACGGATGATAAAGAAGCAGAGCATGTTCTTTCTAAATTAACATCTTAAGATACGGTGGGGGGGGGGGGTAAAATGTCTGCTTAATCTGTTGGAGATTAATTATCTGACAATTTAATACCTATACATGTGCTTTACGAAGGGCTCACTGAACAAGATTTGTTATGTTCTAATTCTTTCTTTTCTCCCTTTCTATTTACTGTTTGGGATTCCTAGGTTAGGCCTAGGCTTATAATAAACTATAAACTAACTTTTTTCTAGGCAATCTGTATGGCATAGAATCTCTCTTTTTCTTTTTTCTCTTTTCTTTACACCTGGGTAGGGGTAGGGGTGCATGGGTGACCCCCGATCCTGCTACTCTGCAGGGCTGCCTAGTCAGCGGCAGCAGGGTATAGAGGGGTATCCTCCCCTAAGGGACATAGGGGTAGGGTTTGGGGTGGACTGGTTCAGGGGGGGGTTGGCTCATAAGGGGGGGTTTCGTTTTTTGCTGGGGATAACATTTTTAAAAGTAACAACATGAGAAGGAGGCATGCTAAATTTGATAATAGGGAGATAGCTATATGTTTTGTTAGAATGGAAGGGGACAACACACCAATGAAATGCATCGATTGAGATGTCTAGCCTGGAACGTAGCAGGCCTCAACAGTAGAAACAAGAGGCAATTAGTTCATGAGGAGCTGAAAATATATAACCCTCAAATAGCCCTATTATCAGAGACCCATATTTCCTATAAAGATCGGAAAGCTACTGGTGCAACTAGGCTACGACAGAATAGTCTGTTCAGCACTGAACGCCTCAGTCCGAGGGGTTGCTATTCTGAAGCAGAAACAAGCCAGAGTAGAAATTATAAAGACCGCCTTGGACAATGGGGGAAGATGGGCTATGGCTCAACTAGTCTTGGAAAATTGTAAATATGTATTTTGCGTTATATATGGACCGAATATAGATGATTCTTCTACTTTTGACCGGTTAAACATTGAATTATTAGAATGGGAAGGAGAGCTCATAATCATGGGAGATTTTAATTGCATAATGAATTATGATGTAGACACCACTAGACGTGGAGCTTTTCAACGGATGCACAGGTCACGAGCTGCTATTATAGAAATGGGGCGTAAACATAATATAAAGGATGCCTGGAGAACAATACATCCTAGTGTAGCAGGGTACACTTACTATTCTGCACCACATAACCTATGCTCACGCATAGATATGGCGTGGGTTTCGGACAGGATTTTAGAAATTAGCTCCATGGAGATATGCCCAAGGGTCACTTCCGACCACAACCCAATTCTTCTTGTTTTCAATATTTCACAAAAAAAGCAGGGTCCAAAGCCATTTTCGTTTCCTACATATCTACTATTAGATACAGAGTTTATCTTACAACTTAAGAATCACCTGACAGAGTTGATTAAAATAAACCTTAATTCCACTCTACCCATTGTGGTGTGGGATGCCTGTAAGGCCAGTATAAGGGGGTTCACGCAACAGTTTGTCTGGAGACAGAATTCAGAGTGTAGGAAAGCGACTAAAACTATGGTTACTAATATATTGTCATTGGAAAATCAATTAGCAGAGACCCTACGTCAATGCTCCCCAAATAGGGCTGAATTGGGTTATAAGCTGGTGAATCTCAAATCTGCTCTGAAAACTACATTCAGAGAAAAAAGTAGTGCTAAATTGCATAAATATCATCTGTCTCAATATGAGAGTGGGGACAAAATTGGAAAATTTTGGCATACAAAGTTGCTGATGATAAGGCTAGAACATTAATAAAGGTAATAAAGGGACCTAATAATATGGCTTATAGTCAGCCCACACAGATAGTGGAGCAATTTGTTAATTATTATAGAACCCTTAATACTCCAGAAAACCATTCCACTATGAATGATATACAAATGTATTTGGACACTAATATAAGAAAGAACAGGAAAATAGAAGGATTCGATCAATTGACTGAGAACGTCACTGTGACAGAGATCAGACTCGCAATTGCTGCCCTGCCATCGGGTAAAGCCGCTGGGGAGGACACATTACCATTAGAATTATACAAAGTTTGTACTGACGAATTACTTCCCCTCTTCTGCCAGGTAATTAGCTCAATCAGTGCAGGCGGAAAGGCCCCGAAGTCGTGGAATACTGAAAAGATTGTTTTCTTTTTAAAAAAGAATATACCTGCTGATGAGTGTGGGTCATATAGACCCATTTCACTCATCAACACGGATGCAAAAGTGTTTGCCAAAGTCTTAGCCACACGACTGGCTCCATTTATTTTGAAATTAGTAAACCCTCAACAACATGGATTTGTTATGGGCAGAGACACAACAGCTCATGCAAATATGGCTATAACAGCATTCAATGTGGCAGAGACTAACTCCACCCCACTCGGTATGGTATTGTTGGACGCTGAAAAAGCTTTTGACCGAGTGGGGTGGGATTATCTCTGGGCAGTAATGACAACTTTTGGCTTTAAAGGCCAATATTTAAGGTGGATAAAAGCTATTTATGATCATCCAACTGCTAAAATCAGCTATGCTGGGATGACATCCCCTAATTTCGTAATATCTCGGGGTACTCGGCAAGGGTGCCCTTTGTCACCTTTGCTGTTTGCACTCTCTATGGAACCATTTCTTTATGCTCTATAGATTCAATCAGGAATAGCTCCTTTTGATCTTGGCCTGAATTCCTTAAAAATTACAGCTTACGCTGATGATATCGCGATATACTCTACAAACGTAGTAGAAGCTCTACATGGGATAATTGAGGAAGCCGATAGGTTTGGGGCAGTCTCCGGATATACATTAAATACAAACAAAACACAGATAATAATGAATTATAACCCCCAGGCCCTGGTACAAGGGATATGCAGAGCAGCTACATATCTAGGCGTCAAAATTGGGAAACATCCTTTACAACGCAACTTTTACCACGTAGTGCCATTACGACGCAACTTTTACAACGCAAACCATTACAACGCATTGCGCTGGGGGGCGCTCTAGGATAGGGAATAGGTTAAATTTACTATCCAACACCTTCCCTACTATTCACGGGGACTGGAGTTGGAATAGTAAATTAAACTATTCACTATCCAGCACCCCAAAGCACTATGCGTTGCAAAGGCATGCGTTGTAAAAACAGCGTTGTAAAGGCATGCAAAGTAAAAGCATGCGTTGTAATGTCATACATCCGTCAAAATTTCTTCTAAAATAAGCGAAATAATCACGCTTAACTATGAGGCTCTATTAAAGGAAATATCTGTCACTTTGAAAAAATGGCACAAGGTCCCGCTTAGCATTATAGGCCGGATTAAACTAATCAAAATGAAGGTATTGCCTAAATGTATGTATTTATTTAGGTCCATTCCACTGCGCGTTAATAATTTATTTTTTTTAAAGGCTAGACGGGATTTTTAGTAGTTTTATTCGAGGTATAAAAAAACACGTCGATCAATCGCTTTACTTAAGCTTCCACTAAACAAAGGGGGGCTTAATTTTCCTGAATTTAGGTTATATTTTCTGGCAACTTTTCTCGGTCGTCTCCATAGCTTATTTAACCCAAATAATCAATGTTACTTTCATAAATGTATGCTGGAGGGGGACTCTAATATGTTCTTAGCGAAAGTGAACGACCCCAATTATTTCAAATGGGTAAAATTCAAGACTGCAAGAGACAATGTTAAAATTTGGTTTTTGATCCTCACTATATGTAAAACTTCGTTTTTCCATCCCAAACTTCTCTTGTGGGGCAATCCGGGACTTCCTGAAATCTTTCATGATGGAACTGGTAATATGTGGATTACTCTTGGAATCAAAACCTAGGGGACCTCTATGGTAACAATGGCTTTATAGATTTTGAGATACTTAAGACTCTTTACAATTTGACTGAAAATATGCGGTTTAAATACTTACAAATCCGTGACTTCTTTATACGTAAGCTGAACTTGAGGAAAATCTCAGGTTTAGATATCTGGAACTGTTTTTACTCAGTCAAGACCAAATCATTAATTAGTGAGGGCTATAAATGCCTTAACTCCTATAAGGCTGATGACTGTGCGAAACTTGCTGAGAAGTGGAGTACAAGATTGGGTATTAATATAACTGCTAATAACATTTCTGCTGCATTTCGTAGTATCAATAGTTCAGTACAGTCCTCTAGTTTAAGGCTACAACAATATAAAACAATATGCTTTCTGTACTACACACCAGAAAGAATATCAAAATGGTCCCTGAACAGCCCAACCAGTGATTGTTCTAAATGCCCCAAATGTGACTTAACAGCGGCCGATCTAGAACATATGCTTTTCGCTTGTCAGTATTGGCTGAGTTTTGGTCAGGAGTTGACCAGGTCTTTAATCAAAAACTTGCTAGACCCCCTCTTCTCACTGCATTAATGGTATTATTAGGGGTACAGACGCTGAATAGCCCACAGAAAGACCTAATAACCATCTTACTCTCCTGTGCTAGATTGACCATTGCCCGGGTATGGATATCACCGAAACCATCTCATATCATGGAATGGTGGTCTTTGATTAAAGAAACTTACGCTATGGAGTCCGCATTAGCTAGAATTAGAGTGCAATCATTAATGAAATTGGATCAAATCTGGGGTACCTTTGTTTAAGACTTTCTTTGTATCTTGAATGTAAATGCTAAAAAAAATGTAAGGTTCTTGTTGTTTTACAATTGATCGCTCTTGGTTGTCTGAAAAATGTATTATTTGTATTGATTTGTAATTAACTTCTCCCTTCCCCATTCTTGGTTTTCCTTTTCATCCCTATAATATATATGTTATGAATGTACTTTCTCGTGCTGCTAATAAAAAAACTTTCACAAAAAAAAAGAGACTCAGTGATTGTATGGATAACTGCATACTTGTAATAGTGATTTTATAACACACTAAGTATGAGTTACTATCTATATGAATAAATGAAGTGGTATTTGTATAAGTGTGGAGCTGAGTAAATGTAAGTATGATCCATTCTTTGCATAAGTGAGTAGGATGACTGTATAAGTGAATAGGATGTGTGCTAGTGTGTAATGTCGATATAGGTGTATAAGTATATTTGATAGTGTTCTATTGATCATTGACAGCATGTATGAGTGAATCTATAGGTAAGTGATTAGATTTATGTGTAGATCTAGGAATCACTGAGTGGGTTTTTAGAAACTTGTATTGGTGTGTCAATGGATTCAAATATGGTACTCTGTATTTTACAGTGAGTGATGAAAGGTTACACTAGTGTATGATGAGGTGTATCTGATTGTCATGTGGATGATGTCATCAGTGATGTCATCAGTGATGTCATTTGAGATGTCATTAGTGATGTCATCAATGATGTCACTGAACATGTCATGAATGATGTAATATGTGACATCATAAGCAGTGGATTGCGGGTGCGCAAGTTATAGTCAGCAGAACTAACTATAACGGAGGAATTTCAATGGTTTTGTACGAGTGAAACGTCCAGTTAACTATAACAGCCCTGAAACCTATGTTTTTTTCAGTGAATTTCTAAGGTTTTTTAAATGCTAATTCCTAACTATAACATGTCTGAAACCTATGGTTTTTTTCAGTGAATTTCAAAGGTTTTTTAAATGATAATTTTTAAATGTAATAATAGTTACATGTATTTTTGATACAGATTTTCTTTAGTTTTTTAACTGTTTATTTCTACATATTTTTTAAATTCCATTATAAAGTTTTAATATAAATGGAAATAAAAATGTTTTTTAAAATATTGAAACTGAAATGTTGTTTTTTTTGTTGATTGTATAAGTGCAGAACTATAAGTGTGTTGGTTAGTTAGGGGACTGCATGCATAGTGGATAGAGGTTTGAAGCAGTCCATGTGCTAAGGCCTGGCTCAGTGCATGAGTACTTGGGTACTGACTGAATGATTAGAGTACTGCAAGGAGAGTGCCTGGGTGAATTTATAAGTGTTTGGCTTTTGGCGCAGTGAATGGATTAGTACATGGTTCTGAATGGGTCACGAGAGGAGTGCAAGAGGAGTGACAGGGTGTTTCCTGGAAGTGTATGGATACTGACTGGGGAATTGAAGGTGTGAAAGACAAGTGTGTAGGTGGTTAGAGGACTGCATGCATAGTGGATAGGCGTTTGAAGCAGTCCATGTGCTAAGGCCTAGCTCAGTGCATGAGAACTTGGGTACTGGCTGAATGATTAGAGAATTGCAAGGAGAGTGCCTGGGTGAATTTATAAGTGGTTGGATTTTGGTGCAGTGAATGGATTAGTACATGGTGCTGAATGGGTCACTGGGGGAGTGCAAGTGGAGTGACACAGTGTTTGCTGGAGTGAATGTATACTGACTGGGGAATTGAAGGTCTGAGAGACAAGTGTGTAGGTGGTTAGAGGACTGCATGCATAGTGGATAGGGGTTTGAAGCAATCCATGTGCTAAGGCCTGGCTCACTGCATGAGTACTTGGGTACTGACTGAATGATTAGAGTACTCCAAGGAGAGTGCCTGGGTGAATTTATAAGTGTGTGGGTTTGTGTTCAGTATTTACAATTTTTTCAGATGGTACTGGTACAGAAGCCCACACCAATAACCACATGCGTCATCTAATGCCTCCACACCAATAACCACACGCATCATCTAATGCCTAAAGACAAGTAAAGCAGCTCAGAAATATTGAATGCACTGGACTCTCCCACTACCTAGGGAAGTAACTCGTCATCAGAGGTCCAAAAATGTTCCTTCAGCACCGGCAGATGATGTCATATGTACCTGCACCGTACGGAGGCGACATTGCGCACGGGCACCACTCGGGCATTCCTTGTTTATATATCTAAACATTGGCGTCTGCCCCATATCACCTTTCTTGGGCTCTTGCCTTGTAACACACCACCTCCTGTTCAGCAGCCCCTCCCTGCCGCGTCTCGCGTTAATTGGAAATATATGTTTCCTTTCACCGCGGCGGGCGCCCGGGCGCGCACCACTTTCAAAGCTGGGCTTGTAGTTCTCGGTTCTTATACCCTAACCCTTTTCTCTTCAAAACAGTAACTCTCTTGCAATTTCATATGCACCCTCATCGAACCACATCCCTGGGCTGCAAAAGGAGCCAGAAGCTCACACCAATAACCACACGCGTCATCTAATGGCTAAAAACAAGTAAAGCAGCTCAGAAATATTGAAAGCACTGGACTCTCCCACTACCTAGGGAAGGAACTCATCATCAGAGGTCCAAAAATGTTCCTTCAGCACCGGCAGATGATGTCATATGTACCTGCACAGTACAATGTAACCATTCAATGATGTGCCACACCTATTAAAGTACCAGATTACTCCACGTCAGGACGGACACATTGCTCATCTTCAAAGGTTTTCCTTTATATATTATTGCTTCAGGCGCGTTATTTCAATTGGAACAACTTAAGTGAGTGAGCCAGGACTTCAACTCCCTAGATGCATTTTGGTAGAAACAGAAATTCCAACAGTGGAGCACTGCATCCCTCGTGAGTTGGAGTCACGTTGTAACCACAACGCATGTCAAAGCGGGAGGTAAGAGTGGGCGTTGCATTCCTTGAAAGGCTGAGCTAGAAAAATGGAAACTCCACAATGGGTTTTCTTTCTTGGGACAGAATGTGGATAATAATACAAAATGTGATATATTAATTGAAAAACTCACCGTAAAAGCAAGTTTGTACCTGCCTCAGTTCACTGGAATGGTCTACTTGTAGAGAAATGCTAGTTCAGTTGGTTAGAGCATGGTGCTTATAACGCCACGGTTGCGGGTTTGAATCCCTTTTATATTCATTAAAAACAAAATATGTATATTAAAATTACATGAATATATGAGATGGCGTTTCAAATAACACCTTATAGGCGTGTTTGTTTAACCTACTAAATATCTTGCCTCTGCTGTTTGTACCAGGAGCACGGTGTGCAGATTGCACCATGTAGGTAACTCCGTCGGGTAACAGAGCCCCCCTCTCTCGCTGTGATACCATCCTTCTCAGGCGTTTCTCAAAGGGCCCTTTTTGAACCAGGGACGCGTAACTAAAGATCTCATTTCCTCTCAGAGAGTGGAGGTTCCTAGTGCACTGTTCACGAGAGGAGATGGAAAGAGCACATGGGTCATGTAAGCATCATTAAATTATCTGGTGCCCTTCATATCTTTGCACTCCCATTTGCTTTAACGTATGTAAAGCAATTCGTCCACCAGTCTAGGGTGCTCATACTCGAAACATAAATGCAAATGTATGCGTATAATGGTACACGATTCCCATCACCCCATTTGCAGTTTTTCTTCTCTTATTTCAAGCTTTCTTCTTCTTGTAGTGAGCCGGTGGAAAATAGCAAGGTTTGATACCAGGAAATGTTTACTTCGAACTGGTGGTGACACCTGGATAGTTAGCACACAGTAGGCATAGTGTAGAGATATGGCTAGTCTCGGCGCTGTGGCTTAGTTGGTTAAAGCGCCTATCTCGAGAACAGGAGATTCTGACTTCGAATCTCAGCAGTGCCTCAGCTTTATAAACACATTCTGACCAGACTACTGAACACCCGCTGTCAATTATCCACAAATACAGGATAACACTGCTTAGAAGCTAAAGTTGTATTTGATGTTCAAATGCCATAACTAACACTGTTACAGAACAGGCAGAAAAGTTTCAAGCTTCATTGCTCCAAGAAAAGGCGCAGCACAGGCAGCGGCAGTGTAAGCGTCACTTACATGATAAGGCTGTGAGTAGGCCAAAATGAATGTTGGGGCGCAGTGCAGAAGGAGCGGTAATGCTACAAGCAGAAAACTGAAGCAGTTTTAGACCGGGCACTGTGCACATCACTAGTGAAGCTTTAGGTCTAGTGCTGAGTACATTTGCCAAGAACTCCTTTGGAGTAGTGTGTCTAGACCAGGCTGTCTTCCATGGACACTTTCTAACCACTTTAGAGACCAATTCAGCCTATTGTGACCGAAACCTGAAGTGTTGAGTCTTGTTCTACATAGTCATCTCAGGGTATTGTGTCAAGTACACAAAGTTCCATCTGGAGTTCTACTAAGTTGTTCCAAACCTCACTGGGAGCAAGCATGCCAGGGGTGGCACATTGTCTCCTGATCTGGTGACCGCCTGTAGTGTATGGTGTCTGGTTCTGGAGGGTTCATCTGCAGTACTGTGCCTGTTGTCATAGTAACATCTCACATTTTGTATCAAGTTCTATTGGCAACATCTGAAGTTTTTTTCTATTGTTTGGAGGCCACCACTGTCATAATGTGTCCAGAGCTGCATAAATCATAATTTACTAAAGCCAGGCTGGAAATTGTGTCTAGCTTTAGATGTCTCACCTGGTACATTGAATTACTTTAGGAGGCCACATTTACAGTGTTGTGTTAGTTCTGGTCAATATATGTGGAGTGTTTTTTTTAGTTTTAGTTTTGGACCCAAACCTGGAGACTGTCCCTATTTCTGGATGCTGCACCCGGGGTGTGGTGTTCTGTTCTGAAGCCTTTGTCTGCAATATGGTGTCCAGTTCTCGATGCCTGACTTAGAGTTTTGATCCAACTCTTTGAATGTTGGCATACCATATCTTTCATACTGAGCCCGTTCTCTAGGCCTCACTAGGGCATTGTGTTCAATTACGGTGGCCACGTTTTCTTGTGCGCATCTCTGGTGGCCTCTTCCTGGGGTATGTGCCCAGTTTTGAGGCCTCATCTGGAGTAATGCCACAATTTCTGGAAGCGACATCTAAAGCGCTGAATACACTTCTATTACTATCTTGCATTTTGTATAGTGTTTCATACTGTAGATCTGCCATATACAAATGCTGCGTGTATATGCGCAGAAAACGTTTTCAGGGCAATGCAGATATTTTCTTTTTTTTCTTTTTAAGATGCATTTTTTGTAATAATTATTTATTTTTCTGTGAGGCTGCCTTATTATGAGCTCAGGAGAAACTCTAATTAATGACATGTTCCCATTGAAAGGTAAACATTCATCTCTCAAATATGCTTCCCATTTTTAATAACCTGCATAGAGACGGCCGTCCCTTCAAGTGCATCCTAGCGCTCCGAAGAAGTGCTAGTAACATCCTAGTAACAAGCATTGGCATAGCCAATAGGTCTCGCCTTTGGAACTGAATAAGTGTAGCCATGCAACACTTGATGTTGTTGCACCAAGGATATTGTGCTGGATAACTAAACACTTATAAGGTCCCAAAGGCGAGACCTATTGGCTATGCTAATGCTTTTTAGGACTTGTGCCCTGACTAAATGCTAACCCCTCCCCCGACCCCCGAGGATTGCTTCAGCACCTGAAACAACTGGAAGGCCCAACCACTGACAGACTCCACCATGGCCCCCAAGATTCGATTATTGCCCCTCCTTTCGGCCCCTGATACATTCCTTTACTGCCACCAGCTCCTACACGCCAACTAAACGTAAATGCTGAAAGTCCAGCCGCGGAGACAACCGCATTGCATTTTCTGCCCACATTAAGGTGAATTCTGGGAGTTGCAGTCCTACATGTCCTACTAGTAAGCAGGCTGGACAAAAGACATAGAGACCTACCCAACCCGGCCGGCACGTTCCCCAGCAAAAACACTGCGGTCTCTCCTATGGGGACCACCAACCCTGGGGTTTTGCTTCAATTATGTTCCTCTGGCTGTACTCCAGACTGTAGCTGCCCACTTGGCTTCTAGTTACCAGATGACTTCATATCGCAAATGCACATTGCTTAGAAACCTGTGCTTTAAATTAAAAAATGCATTATGGGAGTTGTAGTTTGGGCTGGGACACGCGAAAGAGGTGTTTGTAGAAGGAAATATCTTGACAGGGTGGGCTGTGTTCTGGCGACATGAGCTATGGTGAACCCCCACCGGGGTACGAGGGACTTTGTCAGCCATACCGCCCCCCCCCAAAAAAAAACACTAGAATCTACTGTCGTGATATCTTCGAGAGAAGGTTCAAAGGGTGTATTTAATATGCCAGCATGCCCCACCCCCTTGGCCACTGTCCTCATACCATCTTTATTGTCCTACCCAGCTTTCTGGGGGCTCAAGTGGTCAGACCACATAGGGAGGGCCCTGGGGGTTGGGGAGAGGCCTTTGTCAAGTTGGACAAGTAGGGGATGTGTGCAGGGCAAGCCAAGTTCTGTCCCTACAAAGATTTCACTAACTTGGACCCATCGTAGCCCCCTCCCCCTCCCTCTCCTATCACAGCCCCCCCTCCAGTGGGAAAGTGCCCCATTGTCCCGGCAGAGATGCCTGGAAGCGGCCCCCCAGGGGAGCCATCCAGCCCCCCCTTCGGCCAGCAGTGCAGAGGTGAGGCCCATTAAAGGCCTCTTTATCACCATAATGGCCCTCCCAGGTTGCATTGTGCAGGGTAGATCACTAGAGGCTTCTGGTGGGGTAAGGGCGGAGGGCAGGGTGGGGCACACCCCCCTGCAGTCTCCAGATCTCACTGCCAGCCCCCAGCAGCTGTGACTTTGAAACATTAGGGGTAAGGAGTTGGTCCTGGGGGCGAGAGGGTTATTGTCCCTGCCCACACCCCTGCTGGGGCACTTGCTTGGACATTAGAGGAGCCCATCGGATTATCCCGCTCAGAACAGGGGGGCGCACTGCTTTTAAACTGTGGGCCCCCCTATGACTGCAGTTAGCTTTGAAGTATGTTGGGGCTTTAGTGTAGGTGGATGAGCGAAGATACTGTCAGCCCCCCCAGGGCGGGGGCGGGCCCGCCCCACCAGTGTTGGACAATGGAAGGGAGGTCCCCATCTGCATGATAAACTGCCCAATCAGGCCCAATTAGGGACACAGAAGAGAGCTGTGTGTTGGGAGTTTTGGGTAGACAGTGCTAAGACTTTTGGGGGACACGGGTGTGAATTTTGGGGTGATTGGTCTGTGCGTCTCGGGGCCCTGCTTCACGGACACAGGGGGGAGAGAGAGAGAGTAGACTTTCACATAGCTAGTAACCAACTTATGCAGTAGTTTACACAACAAGAGAGAGAGTGATACAGATATTCACACAGTTTAATCACTATCCCATATATTTAGTGAGACACTTTAAATTAGTCACTTAGTCAATCACACTGCTAGTAAATCCTACATCCAGACACTTATACTTCCACTCATTCTTCAATGCAGATTGCTATATATATATAATACATATTTAAATATCGAACCAAACCACATTCACTGGATGATGTCATCAGTGATGTCATTTGAGATGTCATCAGTGATGTCATCAGTGATGTCACTGACCATGTCATGAACGATGTAATATGTGACATCATCAGCAGTGGATTGCGGGTGCGCGAGTTATAGTATGCAGAACTAACAATAACAGAGGAATTTCAAGGGTTTTGCACCTATGGTTTTTTCAGTGAACATATATATATATATTGTGAAGCTGACTACGGAACTGCTGGCTCACCGTTGCGGCGGATTTGCTTTGTCTCCAGGGTACTGGAATTGCGGTAAGTCCCCCCTGGTCCTGGGAGAAAATTGGGGCGGTGTTGCGGCTATTCAGCTGCACGTCGGGCATGGCGGATTTCCACTGAGTCCCCGTCGTAAAGGATCCCGTTGGACTAGGGGTGATGTGGTTTTGGGGACGCAAAGGGACATGGACTGTCTGAGACTACGAACATACTTTGAGGGTCCATTATATGTGGCGTCAAACCCCCCCCCCCCTCGCAGTGAACTTTCACAGAGCTTGAATAATGCACTCTGGGACTTGCAGGCTTATCAAATGGAGCCGCATGAATACTCACCTGAGGGCGGGGCAAGCGACGAGCTACAGGTCAGAGCGGGATATTTGAATCCGTGAAATGCTGACTGCGAACACCTATGGCACTGAAGAAGGCTGTTGGAAGCCGAAATGCATTTGCCTTGTTGTTAACCTCGGATAATAAATGCCTCCAAGATTCCCCGTTTGTGGTCTCTTCTTCTTCCTTGAAGGAGTGGTGTGATATATATATATATATATATATATATATATATATATATATTTATATATATATACACAGAAAACGCAAACTGCTTCTTCAGACAAGACACCGGAGTACGGACCACAGGTAAAGTGCAGATATTTTTATTTAAATGAGTCCACCATCTGCGCTGGCAGCATAACGCATTTCGGCACAACAAGTGCCTTGATCACATGATGCGCATTACAGGTCACATCCTGTTTTTTTATATCCGTTTTTTCCAAGCTTAATTAGTTTCTTCCTCTTTTTTTGTGTTGTTTACCTTTAAAGTGACAGGTGCCTAAAGTGCATGGTTCGGCATCGACATAAACAAAATACTGTTGTTGTTGTTCATTGAATTTTTTCATGCCATTATTATCAATTCATTTAAAAAATACTGGTATAAATACCTAAAAATCATAAAACATGGCTATTTACATTTGATATTTGATAGTGAAGAATTCTTGTTGCGTCCACGTTTAAATACCCTGTCATCACAGATTTAATCATTGGATCAATGAGTATCACAAGTCGCTAGTGCAGCTTACAGAACATGAATATAAAACCAAAATTATTTGAAACTTAATTTTGCCAAACATTCCATTTAAAAAACCTATGCTAATACTATAAATAACAGTGTATACAAATAATAAAATCCCTACTAAAAGACTGTGTAAAAAATGTGTGTAAAAAAGCTTTTCTTAATATTTTGTCTAAGGGGGCTAAGTTGCAGCATATTAATCTAGTCTTCATCATGGTCTACTTAATGGCTAATCTTTGATTTTTCCTGTTTCTTGTTGTAAGTCAGATTTACCCCATTGCTACCCCTAATAATTCTTAATTATAATAATTTTATTATATCAGGTGAATTGGGTAAACTGCTCATTTCAACCATTATTTTTTAAACCATTATTCTAAACGTTATACATTTTTTAAAGGCAAGTATAAAGTTCTTCAGTAATATTAAGGCCACCCGGTTGTTTACTATCAAGATCTGAAATGTATCTGGTTTTCAATCTTCAAAGTGCCTTTTCCCTGTCCCCACCCCTTTTGTACAGTGGAATAGCATCAATTAAAACAATTTTTTAATTCCTTGGGGTCCGCATTATGTTTCTCCCCAAAGTGTCTCGCCACAGGGTACGTTGTGTCTTTGTTTTTAATGGCACTGATATGCTGTAGGATACGTTTGTGTCCCTGTAGTATGGTACTCCCCACGTATTTAAGGGCACAGGAACACTCCAAAACGTATATCACAAAATCTGATTGGCAGGTTAGAGATTTCTCAATAGGTTTTTCCACATCACAGAAAGGAGTAACATAAGAAGTTTTATTTATTCCAAATTGACATGCTTGGCATGTCTTACAGCGGAAAAAGCCTTTTCTCTGTGATAGCCAGGTGTTCTTTGGTTGCATGAAGGGATCATTTTTAACCAGGACGTCCTTCATTGATGTTGCTCTTGTAAAGGTTATGGAGGCTCGCTTGGGTAGAGTATGGCCAATGATTGGATCGTCTAAATTCAATGGCCAGTTTTTTCTGATGATCTTCCTTAATGGTTTATCCTGTTTGCTGTATTTAAGGATAAATCTAAAAGTGGAAGTTCCTTGGGATTGTTCATCCTTTTTGTTGACTCTTCCTATCAGGTCTTGTCTTGCCTTTTCTCTACTTTTCTTAATGGCTTGGTCTATACATTTGTTTGAATACCCCCTGGCTCTTAATCTATTGGCACAAGTTTGTTGCGCCTTGTTTAGGTCATCTTCCTGACTGCAAATTATTTTCAACCGCAGCATCTCCCATAGGGGATGCTTTGGATTAGATGTTGCGGATGAAAGCTGCTAGTGTGCAGTATCGCATTTCCAGCGGTAGGCTTTCTATGTATCCTAGTTTCTAGGTTACCTTCATGGATGTAGATTTCTACGTCTAAAAAATTGACGGATGTTGCACTAATAGTGGATGTAAAATACAAATTGAGCTCATTTGTATTAAGCTCTACAATAAAATGTTCTGCTTCCTCCACATTTCCTTGCCAAATTAAAAACAAATCATCAATAAAACGTAACCAGCATTTGATATTTGTATTTACCGTCGTAGTGTGTTTCTTCATGAGTACCAGCTCCTCCCTCCAGCCCATATGCACACAAGAATAGCTGGGGAAGAAGCTGGCACCCATGGCTACTCCACATTGTTGTTCGTACATGGCATTCTGAAATACAAAAATATTGTTATGCAAACAAAACTCAACCATATTAAGCAGCATTTTGTTATGTTGAACAAATTCAGGAGCCCTTTTTCCTAAATAATACGGAAGAGGCCGTATACCATCCTGATGATTAATGGATGTGTATAAAGATGTTACATCCAAGGCTATTAAAAGATAATCTTACTGCCAATGTATGTCTGTATTTTTAGGAGGAAATTGCTTGTGTCCTTAACATATGAAGGCAACTTTTGCACTGACTCCTGAAGATAATAGCCTGCATATTGCGAAGACTTTTCAAGGAGATTGTTCCGTGACGATATTATTGCATATATTATACATATATATGCAAGCAATAATAACACACTTGTATAATAATATTTTTTTTTTTTTTTTTTTGCAAAACCTTTATTGATTTTCAGTAAAAGTACATCATGGCTGGCCTACAACCCTGGGGCCGGCCTCAACCATCATATTTCAATGCAAGATTAGTATATTCGCTCATACGAATGTTAACGCTATACATGTGCTTCTTGGGTAACGTCGCCACTCGTATAACAATCGTGCAACATTGACAATACGTTTTGCATTTCTTTTTTTGGTTTTTGCCGTCGTCCAATTGACTGAAATTAACTAAATACAACTTGAAACTTAGAGACCTTACTCATAAATCGCGCTGCAATCTGGGCCTCATTGTCTTACCACTCATATGGACTGAGGAGTGGTAGTATTTCAGTGGCTCAGTGGAACTCAACAGGCATCTTAACATCAAAAGATTAGGCATCAGTCGAACATTATAGGCCTTACGATCCCCCCTCATCTGCATCATTCATTGTAAGCAAGTAATCCGTTAGATAGCACCAAAAGTCTTTAGGTCTGGATTTCGTCGGCAAATCTTCCTCATACGTTACAAGCTTATCCCTGCATTTAGACATATCCTGCATCCAATTGGACAACTTAGGTACTTTTCTACTGTGCCAGCACTGTGCAACCTGTCGTTTGGCCAGTAGCAGGGATATCGCACAGAATTTTCGTCTAATGGATTTAAGGTGTGGGATTATTCCTAATAAGCAAACCTGTATTGTGCATTCTATGTCAGTTCCTACCATAACGGAAAGAGTTCTACTTATTGCCATCCAATAGTCCTGCACTTTCCAGCAGCTCCATGCCAGGTGTATAAAATCAGCGCTATCTAGGCCACATCTCCTGCACCTATCCTCCACTTGGTCCCCAAATTTGCACATCCGTGCAGGTGTATAATATACTTGGTGGAGGAATTTAAAATGAATGATTCTAAGGTTGCCATTCGGAGTGAGGAGTTGAGTTAGTGCGCATGTCTGCGTCCATTCTTGGTCTGTCAATGGTTCCCGCAATGCCCTGTCCCATCGCTGTTTTGCCTTCCCTGTGTCGTGCGGTATTTCCTCCTGTGTTATGGTATACAGTCGTGAGACCATATGGGCTGTGTTAGATGTTGTAATAACCATTTGCAATGAGTTCAGACATTCAGGTTCTGCAGGGAATGTAGTGTAGAATGCTTTTAAAGCATTTTTCAGTCTGTGATACGTGAATTGAAACATAGGTGATTTATTCTGAATATACGTTAGGTCTGTGATATCGAGAAATTCTCCCTCGTGAAATAGATCCCCCAGTTTATCAATTCCCGCCTTTTGCAGAAATGTCATGCCTACCTTCTCCCCAGTCACCGACAATGCCTGATGGTGATGCAGGGGCAGCGCGGGTGCATATAACGGTGTTTTATGTGCTAAGTGAGCTAGTCGTTGCCAGGCTCTGACCGTTACATCTACAGAATTGATGTCACGTGCATGTAGTGGTTTTCTGGTGTGGGAAATAATTGCTGTCAGCGCTATAGGTGCAGCGTCATCCTTTTCGATGGCAGTATGGGTGAGATACGGTATGCCGTGATACCAATAGGCAGCATATTGCGCCTGTGCGCACAGG
This sequence comes from Lissotriton helveticus, assembly GCF_964261635.1. Taxonomy (NCBI): domain Eukaryota; kingdom Metazoa; phylum Chordata; class Amphibia; order Caudata; family Salamandridae; genus Lissotriton; species Lissotriton helveticus. The sequence goes on along the minus strand of NC_136061.1, from coordinate 1,185,731,900 downwards.
AAATACAACAGAAAATCTGGCACTCCAAAACCTCCACGCACATATGGAAGACTAAGCATCTGGAGATCTATGCAGGCTTGCTTATCTGCCCATATCAGTTTCAGCACCAGCGATTTTAGACGGCGAAATACCTCTGCCGGGGGGGTAATGGGAATATTGTTAAAAAGGTATAGTAGTTTAGGGAGCAGGTTCATTTTTACAATCGCAATACGATCTGCCAGAGACAATGGCAACTGAATCCATCTTTGCACCTTATCCTCCAGCTTGGAGATTACTGCACCATAGTTTGATCTAATCACCTCTACCGGGTCTCTATGATACATCACACCCAAGTAGCGTATGGGTTAGCTTTGCCATTCTAACGGATAATCCGTCGTAAATGGGGTCGTTGTGTCCGTGAGCGGGATAATTGAAGACTTCGACCAGTTGATGGCCAGCCCTGAATGCCCACCAAATTTGATATATTCTCTCAGTAGTTCGTTTAAATGCGTATCTGGGTAGCGGACGTATAATAGCATATCGTCCGCATATAGAGCGATGTGAAGAGGTCCCGATGTAAAGCGGAGGGCCGACTCTTTGAAGTTCTGTCTAATTATGCACGCTAATGGCTCAAGCGCTAAGGCGAACAGCAAGGGCGATAGTGGGCAGCCTTGTCTGGTGCCACGCTCGACCGGAAACCTGCCTGAGACATACCCATTGATCCTCACTCTAGCACATGGATTGGTATAGATCAGCGTCACCCATTGGACGAATCTTTTAGGAAAGCCCATCCTGTGTAATACAGTAATCAGGTATTCCCACTCTATGGAGTCAAAGGCCTTGGCGGCATCGAGTAGAATCGCCGTCGCCTTCGTGTTGGGCTGTAAGTAGTGTGATACAGCGAATAGTGATCGAGTGTTATGTGATGTAGACCTTGTGGGAATGAATCCTGCTTGGTCCGGCAAGACCAGTTTCGTCATCAAGGGGGTTAGGCGAGCCGCTAATAATTTCGCTAATATTTTAGAGTCAGTGTTGATGAGTGACAGCGGTCTATAGGAGTCGCATTTTTCCGGGTCTTTGGAGGGTTTGAGGAGAGCTATGATCACAGCCTCGCGGAGTGAGGGGGGTAATTCCCCCCGATCGAACGCCGCCCCGAACATGCTCACCATGCGCGGAGCAACCAAGTCTACATACTGCTTGTAGAATTCATTAGTGAACCCATCTGGTCCAGGCGCTTTGCCGTTGGGGAGGGGTTTAATGACTTCAGATACGTCTTCTACTGTGATTGGCCTCGCTAAGAACTCTCTATGGCCATCTGACAGCCATCCAATTGCTACCTTATCTAAATATCGGAGGATTTCTTCCTTAGGCGCGGTTGGTTGTGATTTATATAGTGTCGAGTATGTGTCCACAAAGCTACTCAATATGCCCTCCGCTTGTGTGTGTACCTTACCGTCGTCCGTTTGGATCCGTAGTACCGCAGCGTGATTCCTACCCTCGCATATTTTATGTGCTAGTAACCTACCTGGTCTCCCACCCTCTCCGAATGATCTAGCGGAGTGTTTCCTGTCGAGGTATTTGATTTCATCTTCAACGAAAGTCTGATGTTCAGAATGCACCTGACGCAGCTCAGCCAGCAAAGCGGTATCTAGCGTGGTTTCGAACTCTGTCTCAAGCTCCCTCATGCGTTTCTCTCGTCTGCCTATCTGCTGTCGGATGTCTTTAAGTATGCCAATGGTAGTTGTCATACAGACCCCCCTAATAGTGGCTTTGAGGGCCTCCCACAGAAGTATCGGGTCATCCACCACTGGCTCGTTTATGTGAAAGTATTCTTTGATCGCTTTCTCAATAGTGTCTATATAAACGTTATCAGTAAGCGCACGTGAATTGAACCTCCAGTGGAATGGGGGTGGAGTATATTGCGGGACTGCTAGATGTAAGAGCACTGGGTTATGATCCGACAGTGTACGCGGCAGGACGCTCATATGAGATGTCCATAATGCGATGTTCGTAGTGCCCAGCCAGTAGTCTAGGCGTGACCAGCTGTTGTGTATCGCTGATATGTGAGTGGCACCTGTCATTTCCACGTGTCTTTGCCTCCATATATCCGTTAGTGATATGTCCTGCATCATATGTCCCAGTTTGGTCCTTGCCTGCCTATGCTGTTCAGCTGAATGTATGGATCTATCAACCCCATCCGTCAGTGTTACATTCCAGTCTCCCCCACACACAATATTGGAGTTAGTGAACATTTGCAAATGTCCCCACAATTCCTGAAAGAAGTCTGGCGAATCTACATTCGGACCATAGACATTCAGAAGCGTCAAGCTTTGTCCTCTTATGGTGCCAGACACTATTACAAATCTCCCATTAGGGTCCTGTATCACTCGGTGTACTTTAAAGTTCACCCCTTTCCTGATCAGGGTGATCACACCTCTGGAATACGATGAATATGTGGCAGTGTAAGACGCATCGGCCCAGCGTTTTCCTATGTGCTGCTGTGTATTGGGTGCAATATGAGTCTCCTGCAGTATGGCTATGTCAATACTCCATCTGTTCAAATAAGCGAACACTTGTCTTATTTTACGTGGTTGTGTGAAACCTCTAATATTCCACGTTAGGAATTTTAAGTGTGTTCTGTCTGTATCTGTCGCGTCTGGGGTCATCTATAAGGCCTTGATGTCACTAAAATGATCGATTGGTGTTCCATAGTCAGCCTAACAATGCTTATATTGTCACTTAGCCCGATTCCTCCCCGCCACAACATGTTACTTAGCACAACAAGTCCTTTAGCGGTTGGTCTCTGAACATAAACTGTACCCTTATCCCCCATCCCCCCTCCCACTCCAGCAACCCAAACCTGCCGAAGCCATTCACCCCTGACGTAAAAACCCATAAACTAGAGCAATTTAGAACAACTGTCGTGGGGGATACCCTCGGGAGGTCCGCTTGGGGCACAACTCAGCGCCCAATCCAATGAGCGTGGACGGCTCATTCTACAAATTTGCACAATCTTGTTCGTTGAACATGTCCATGTGATCTCCCCCCCCCCCACCGCAACCTAGTAACCAATACTGTCAACATTAAGTCAATGGATCGATGTTATGATACCCCCCTCGACGAGGTCAGGACGCTGTTGCGTAGCACACAGTATACGCCCAAGACAGGCGTGTCGCTACCACCTCTCAAAATTTTGTCCCCAGATATGTGCGTGCAGCTGTAACATCAGATCAAGTTGGGGGTATGTAGAGGCCTGCATCACAGGTAGTGTGTCTGTAGGTAGTGCTTCGCACGATCCTTCAACTTTCCAGGGCCCTTTTCTGTGCAATCAAGACTACCGCACCCTCCACTATATAGTGGGTCCATTGTTAGTGAGCAATATAGTCTGTGTGCGTCTGCCCCTCATCTATCTTAGACTAGGACTTAATCTCTGGCATTGAACCGCCGTGTTTGTCATCCCTGTGGGGTTCAAATCTGGGCTTGTTACTATCGATGGGAGTGGCAGCTGACCACCCCCGCGATTCCCCATATCCGTGTGTACGGGACAGCTTGGGACACAAAGCAGTTCGGTCTTACCATGAGTCAGTTGATAGTACTCTCTCCCTCATTCATTACCATCTGAGTCCGCGTGTTGATCATCTCGTGCACGCTGCTTTTTGTGTAGTATCACCTTCTTCACAAATTCCTGAGCAGCCTTCGGGGTCGGCAACACCACCGCTCTGTCTTCCCACGTGACACGTAGTCTTGCCGGGTATAGCATAGAGTATCCCACGTTGAGTTCTCTCAGCTTTGACTTGACATTTGCATATTCCTTCCTCGCTTGTTGTACCGCCAATGTGTGGTCTGGATAGAACTCCAAAGTGTTGCCTTGATGCGTGATCTTGCCTTTCTCACGCGCTAAACGCAAAATAGTGTCTCTGTCACGATAGTTTAGAATTCTTGCCACTATCGGGCGTGGTGTCGCTCCCGGTTTCGGCTTGGGCGCCAGTGATCTATGGGCTCTTTCAACGATGAAGATTGGAGACAGGGCCTCCGCACCAAAGATGTCTCTGCACAATTGCTCCATGTATACCTCCATTTTGCCTGTGTTGGTCGATTCCGGTAGGCCCGTAACGCGTATGTTATTTCTTCTGGAGCGCACTTCTAACTCTTCCTCCTTTGCCTTGATCACTTCGAGGACGCGTTCCATACCAGTGCACTTGCTGGTCGTGGCATGTGCCTCATCTTCCACCGACGATATTCTGGCTTCGGCATTGTCCAGACGTTCGCCATGTTTCTCGAGCTTGTCAGACATCCCGTCCATTCTGCACGTGAGATTATCCAGCTTGCCGTTTATATCCTGGACGTTCGCCTGTATGGACAGCAGTATCTTTTCCATATTAGAGGTAGGCTCCATCGTCGGTGCCCCTTCCCCTTCTGGCGATTGATCGGTGTTTTTTGATGGTTTTTTGCTCTCGAAGGAGATCTTTTGTTGTTGTTTATCCGGCTTTCCCATAGTAAGAGTCTTAGACGGTTGCCTGTCAGTTGGTTGCCTCGTGGATCTGGTAATTCTCACCGCCGTCGCCGTCTTCAGACCGCCCGTGGCAATCGTGGGGCTCACTTCACGAACTCGGTCTGCCAAATCTCCCCTTCGTGTGTGCAGCCCCCAATGTATCAGGAGGTCCCAGGGAGCATAGACCCCAACGCAGGCGGATTCCTGCTGATAACTATCTCTGCACTTCAGCACATACACAACGAGGCCCGTCTCGCCACTCAGCACAACCGTTCATTAATAAAACTGTTGTTGGGCGATACACCCCGTCTGGGCCGGCAATCCCTGGCCAGCGCTTCGGTAGATCACCCGGTGCCAGCGCTCCCAGTGCTCCTCGTCCGGCAGGGTGCTTGTTACGTGTGTTAGGTGTATTGTTTCAACATCAACGGTGGTGCAGGGAGTCTGGCAGTGTGTTCGTGGTCAGCAGCAGCGGCGTGTATCCCCGTTATTCGACTGGGCCTCGCAGGCGATGGTGGCAGGGATAACACGTGGATAGGTGTCCCCCCGCTCCTCACACCAGCTTCTTCCTCCTTCTGTACATATGGCAGTGTTCGCCCAAGGCAGCAGGCAGCAGTTCAAGTACCCCTTCGAGTAACTGCATCAACCGACAGCAGCTGTAAGCACCACGCTGGTGTACCCCTCAGCGCTGGGAGGCAGCACGACTTGCAATCCAGGGGCAGTGTGGCTATAATGGTGTAACGCACTTGGCTACCGTTACCCTGCAGACAATGTGCTCATTCGCATTGCAGGGACCACTGTCTCCCCATCCACACGCTAGTTCTCCCCTCCGCGTCTTCCACAGATTATCACCGTACCTTGAATGAGATAGCCCAGGCTCTCCAACCTCAGCGCGCCGATGTTGGGGCTCGCCCTGCACAGTAGGAGCGCTTACTGCAGGTCACTTCCTCCCGATCTGCGTGATGCCGATGGGCGCCGCCATTTTGCGAACCCGGGACTGAGGTTTCTTAAAGGAGCCATGCCGCGTTGAGTAAATTGAAAAACAAAATGCTTGTCACAGCACTCCTTACTGCAGACTTCTCGAGTCCATCCACCGAGTTGACTGTCTGTGCCTGTAATCCGCCATGAGGAGCCTCTTATGCGTCCAGGGCGCGCCGTTTTGCGGAGGTCTGTCCGCCTCTCGTTATATCGCCCGCCATCTTGTAGCCAGTTGCGATCACCACCGCATTTATCAGTTTTGTGGGCTTCCGTCACTTTGCAGCAGTCCCCAGAGCGTAACATCAGGTGCTGGGTGTTTTCGCACCATCGATCCGCCCGTTCACGGTGGTCAGGGGGGGCTTTTGACCGGACCGGACAACGTGGTAAGAGCCGTCCGGCGGAGCTGAGTTTTCACTCAGCCATCCCGCTGTGCGCCCCCTAGCGCCTCCCACTTGTATAATAATATGAAATGAAACTAAGGCAGATAATACTAAACGTCCTGCAAGACATCAGAAAGAGAAATACACTCAATACATCAGATGATTAACTTGGATGTGCACACAGACACTCACACATCACAAAGTCAATACTCGAAAACAAATTGCCGCACCAGCTGCAAACACTACATCTTAGCCCACTTCAGACTGGGGGATTCACAGCCGGGTTTAAAAGCCTTAGCAAACCGGGGTTCTGCTGTACCAAAGTTGATGTGTCTAACCCCATTCGGAATCCGAAAAAATCCCACTTTCTAAGTCAATAAACCCCTGCTTTATAATCTCAAAACACACTAGAAGGTTCTGAGAGGTGTTCATCTGCACCAAGGAAGCTTACTGGAATTTGCCACCTTCCATGAAAGTATTCCAAAGGCAAATGAGTTCTCACGTTCCTTCTGCATTCTCGTGTGTTCCAGCCTTTATCTTAATGAAGCTTACTAAAGTCTCCGGCGGTACATTCAACAATCTCCAAAAGTACAGAAAACAAAGCAAACTTGAACGTGACTATCCTAAACAACTTGAGTAATCTGGGAGCCTGCCTGTGCACGCAAAAAGCTCAAGCAAGACAGAGTCAGAATTCAAGATGACATGAGGGCATGTAAAAGCCAATAGTAAGAACTTCATAATACTTCCCAATGTACAACACAATGCACATTTGTGCACCACTGCCTATAACATCACACACTACATCTCCCAATGTACAACATAATGCACAATTGAGCACCACTGCTTATAGTGCTGCACTTCGAGAGCAAGAAGTACACTCCACACCTCTCTCTCTCTCATGCTTTCAAATGCACATCCCACACATTCTGTTCCTGGCAAGGCTGTTCTACTCTGTGACAGCTCCCACTTTGAAACTACAAGATTACACAAAAGAAATCTTCAAGGCAAGAAAGGCACATGCAGGGAAAAATGTCATACATTCAGGCTAGGGTAAAATAAAACACCAAAAGTCAATTAAAATCATGGTAGTCGAAGGTCATCATGTGGTTTCAAACCATAGGAGTGCCTCTAGCACTACACCGGGAAGCATAGAACTATGAACTATAAATATAAATCCACCTAAAATTGATTATTGGTCTTTGAATAGTGATTTTGTCAGTTTTGGAGACAAATCAGGGAGATGCTATTGGAATGTTAGGACCGTGAGGGGTTTGGAGAGTATCCTTGATGCTGCAGTAAATGACTTGGTAAACTGGAAAGGATTTGAAATAGAGCGTTTTTTAGATTTTATGAAGATGGTGATTTCTGTTGCTAAAAAATCTAATTGGAAAAGAAATGCTACAATACTTCCCCGCTCCCTCCGATTACTAAACATAGAAATAAATAAGCTAGTAAGAGAACAATATTTGAATAATTCTCCTGAGAGATCTCGTAGAATAGTTTTATTAAAAAGAAGGAGGAGAAGATCAAAGGCTAAAATGAAAAAAGATAGGGAGGACTCTTTTTGGATTAAACTTAGGGAGGCTGCTTCTAGAGGCCAAGCAAGACTATTTTGGTCACTCATAGGGGAGGGATGTGATGTAAGGTCAAGTTCACTTCCAATTCCCATTGAAGAACAAACCTGGGTGGATTACATCACAAATTTATATGCAAGTAATGGAACGGTGGTATCTGCAAGAAGAATTAATGAGGATAATCATGCTTTAGGTCCTCCTTCTGAAAATGTTATTGAACTGGCTATTAGGGAACTGCGTTCCTCTGGGGCAATGGGACCGGATGAGCTTCCTATTTCAGTCCTAAAGCAAAATGGCGTAATGTGGAGAAAAATTCTTCACCCGGTGTTTAAACTTTGTTTTTTGAGTAGAACTGTTCTCCCTTCTTGGAAGGGGAGTATGTTGATTCCCCTTTTTAAGAAGGGAGACCAGATGGCCCCACAAAATTATCGCCAAATTGCCCTTTTGGACGCAATTGGAAAAGTCTTTGCAAAGTGTCTCCTGAAGTTAATTCAGGATTGGGTGGATAAGAATAATGTACTACCCTTTGAGCAGATGGGTTTTCGCAAAGGGCATGGCACGATGGACAACCTAACGGCCCTTCAAGTAATATCTGATAAATACATCAAGGTCCCAGGTGGGAGAGTTTATGCAGCCTTTATAGATTTCTCCACAGCTTTTGACAAAGTCGATCGTCCGTTGCTGTGGAGGAAACTATCGGACCTTGGCATGCCATCTCTGTTACTGGATTTAGTCCAGGATCTTCATTCTGACACCTGGTGTAGAGTTCTTCAGGGAGGGGAAAAGGCCTATCTCAAGTCATTCCTTCCGCCAACGGACTAAAACAAGGTTGTTTATTGGCTCCATTACTATTTTCCCTATATATATCTGATCTCCCCCAGTCCTTATCCTTAAGTGAAGGTATTGCCCCTGCTTTGGGGAATAAACCAATTATATGTTTGTTGTATGCAGACGACATATTAATATTGGACCTAACTCCAAAAGGATTAAATAGCCGTCTGCAGGCACTTCACATATATGCAGAGACTCACTACTTGCAGATAAATATTTTAAAAAGTAAAATCATGTGTATGAAAGGAAAGAAAAAACAGATACATGGGAATTTTATGTGGTCGGTAGGTGGACATAAGTTAGAAGTTGTAAAATCATATGTCTTTCTAGGGAAAATAGTATCTGCTAATTTGAGTGATAAAGCCCATATAGATTATAACATTCGGAAGGCAATGGCACAAGGCAAGGGTTTAAGTGCGCTCTATAAATCCACAGGCAAAAGACATTTTGTTTATTTGTTAGAGGCCTTCCGTGCTAAAATCCCGGCCTCTTTACTTTATGGTACCGAACTACTTGAACTAGGGCAATGGGGTTTCTTACATACTACTGAGGGCAGACTCTTACGGTACCTAACTTCGGTTAACAATGGCTGTACTGTGGCTTCCCTTAGGTTAGAATTTGGTATGCGTAGCAGCTGGGTTCAGGGCCTTGCCGGGATAGTACGATGGGTTTCATGTCTGGCAAAGGGAAAACCGGATACTCTAAGATACCTTATACAAAAAGAACTATTGGGATCCCTAAAAGAGTATTCTCTAATTGTAAAAAACTTTAGAAGGGCGGTTGCTCTATTGCAATTGGATGAATTAACTCTGTTTACTCTATCTACATACCAGTTGAAGTCCACTCTAAGACTGGCTACATGGAATCTAAGTTTTGGGATGGATAAGGATACCCGTATCTTAAAGAAAGGAGTCTCTTCGGTCATTAGATCCTACTTATTTAGAAACATGCAACCTTATGCCTCTTGGAATCTTCCTCATGGGATACGGCGCTTTTGGTTCCTTTTGAGACAGGACCTTCTCCCTTTGAACAATTTATTATCCAGATGGTATGGTTCCTCAGCAATGTGCAACCAGTGTAATAATTCGATCCAGGACATCGTTCATGTTCTTTTTGTATGCCCGGCTCTATTGTTATACCGACGAAAGTGGTTGAGACCAATTTGTTTACAATTAAGTATTTCGACTGCCAGCTCTTTAATGGATGCCATTTACAATCCCCCTAATGAAATGTTTTGCTATAGAATTTTTAACTTTTTTAAATGTTTTCTAGACTTATATTAATGGATATGAAATTGCTTTTTTGCTTCTCCATTGTATTTGTATTTAAATGTAATTGTAATTTTCTCTTACGTTGCTCTTTTATGTGGATCTCATGTGAGTTCCAAAATCATAAATAAATAAATTGAATTGAATTAGAACTATGATTGGATGATACCATTTTCAACTATAACATTGGGAAGAACACACCCACACACCTTTCTGGTTCATTCTCTGGGAGCACGTCAGTGAGAGAAGGTGTTTGGAAAGAAAAGGCAACTCAAACATCAGAATAACAACAACAGGAGGAAAACGAACAACAACAGGAAAACCAGGAAGTCCAGGAACTGCATTCTGAAGATACTGAAGATGAAGGCCCTCCACAGAAAAAAAAGCAGCATCGCATGGGAGTTCTTCACAATTCCTTCTGGAGAATCCAAAACTGCAGCCAAAATTGTGCATTGCACAATTTGTGAGAAGAAGTTACCAAAAGGTACCAAAAAAAATACTCTTGTGAAACAACTTTAATGCTCTACCATTTGAAAACTTTCCACAGCAACCGATTAAAAGCTACGAAGAGACAACAAGAGGCTGAACGTCATTATACATTTTTAGCAAGTGCATCAACACCTGGACAAAGAGTGCCTTCAGAAGTTAAACAACAGTCTCAAGACATCTCACCTGAATGCAGCTGGTTGGCAACTTATTGTATCGACCATGGAGTTGTGGTTAGTGCTAGTGAGCAGAGCATAACAGCTTTCCCCAACAGTGATAAGACTCTCAAATGTTGATTTTTGTCTTTAGGTCCTTGCAGTATTCTCACGTTTTTGAGAGCGTCTTCAAGTTTTTCCACTGACAGTTGCAGTTAATTTTTGCTGAAAAAAATATAATAAAAATAATACGTTGACAAAATCACACAAAATACCTCCACAAAAGAACAATATTTTTACAGTTATAAAGAAACCTGAATTAATGATTGTGTGTGTAAGTATGTGTACAATGTTTGCAATAGTGAATGACTGGATGAGTGATGTTTTGAAGAATGAATGAATGCAAGAGTGGTACATGGATAATGGAATGAGTGCATGGGTAGTCCCTAAATGAATAGATGAGTGCATGAGTGAATGGGTGACTACATGATTAGTACCTGAGTGAATGGATGAAAGTATGGATAGTGCCTGAGTGAATGGATAAGTGCATGGGTAGTGCCTAGGTGAATGGATCAGTGCAAAGGTAGTGCCTGGGTGATTGGATATGTGCATGGTTAGTGCCTGGGTGTATAGTGCATGGGTAGAGCATGACCAAATTAATGAGTGCAAGGGCAGTGCCTGAGTCATTGGATGAGAGCATGGGCAGTGCTTGAGTGAATGGGTGAGTGCATGCGTAGTGCCTGGGTGAATGGATGAGTGCAAGGATGGTACCTAGGTGATTGTATGTGTGCATAGGCAGTGCCTGGTTGAGTGGATGAGTGCATGGATGGTGCATGAGTGAATGGATAAGTGCATGCATAGTGCCTGAGTGATTGATGAGTGCAAGGGTAGTACCTGGCTCATTGGCTGAGTGCATGGATAGTGCCTGGGTGATTGGATAAGTGCATGGGTACTGCCTGGGTGATTGGAGGAGTGCATGGGTACTGCCTGGGTGATTGGATGAGTGCATGGGTGCTGCCTGGTTGATTGCATGACTTCATGGATACTGTCTGAGTGCATGGGTACTTCTTTGTTGATTGGATTAGTGCATTACTAGTGCTTGGTGTATGTACAAGTACTTGGGTGGCACCTGATTTAATGGATGAGTGTAAGGGTTGTGCCTAGGTGATTGAGGGAGTGCATGGATAGTGTCTGAGTGAATGGATGAGTGCATGGGTTCTTCTTAGGTGATTGGATTAGTGCATGGGTAGTACCTGATAAATTGTATGAATGCGTGAGTAGCACCTGGGAAACTATATAAGTGCAACAGTAGTACCTGGGTGATTGGATGAGTGCATATGTAGCGCCTCATTAAATGGATTAGTGCACGGGTAGTGCCTGGGTGATTGGATGACTGCAAGGGTGGTGCCTGCATCATTGGATGACTGCACGGGTAATACCTGAGTGAATGGATGAGTGCATGGGTACTGCCTGGCTGAATGGATGAGTCCAAATGTAGTTACTGGGTGATTGGATGAGTACATGGATAGTGCCTGTGTGAATAGATGACTTCATGGGTAGTGCCTGAGTGAATAGATGAGTGCAAGGGTAGTGCCTGGGTGATTGGATGAGTGTATGGGTAGTCCCTGATTGACTGGATGAGTGCATGGGAACTGCCTGGGAGACTGGATGAGTACAAGAGTAGAACCTGGGTGAGTGGATGAGTCCGTTAATGGCACATCATTGAATGGATGAGTGCATAGGTAGTGCCTGGTTGACTGCATGACTGTATGGGTAGTGCCTGAGTGAATGGATGAGTGTATGGGTACTGCTTGGGTGATTGGATTAGTGCATGGGTAGTGCCTGGTTGATTATATGAGTGCAAGGTTAGCACCTCTGTGACTGGATGACTGCAAGAGTAGCACCTGCGTGATTGGAAGAGTGCATAGGTAGTGCCTCATTGTGGCTTATTGGGTGAGTGCATGGATACAGCAAGAGTGAATGGGCAAGTGCAAATGTAGTACCTGGGTGATTGGATATGTGCATGTTTAGTACCTGGATGAATGGATGAGTGCATGGGTAGTGTGTGAGTGAATGAATGAGTGCAGGGGTGGTGCCTGGGTCGTTGGATGAGTGTCTGGGTAGTGCCTGGATGAAGAGATGAGTGCATGGGTAGTACCTTAGTAAATGGATAAGTGCAAGGGTAGTGCAATGTGATTGGATGAGTGCAAGGTAGTGCCTGGGTAATTGGATTAGTGCATGGGTGATTGAGTGAGTGCATAAGTAGTACCTGGTGTGATTTGGTGCATGCATGAGTAGTATCTAAGTGAATGGATGCGTGCATGAGAGGTGCCTAAGTGATTGGAGGAGTGCATGGGTAGTGTTGGGGTGATTGGATGAGTGCATGGGAGGTGCCGGAGTGATTGAATGAATGCATGAGTAGACCCTAAGAGAATGGATGAGTGCAAGGGTAGTGCCTGGGCGATTGGATGAGTGCATAGTACTGCCTGCGTGAATGAATGAGTGCATTGGTACTGCTTGCATGATTGCATTAGTGAATGATTAGGGCTTGGTGGATTGTATAAGTGTGTGGGGGGTAGCACCTGATTGAATAAATGAGTGTAAGGGTAGCACCTGCGTGATTGGATGAGTGCATTGATAGTGCCTAGGTGATTGGAAGAGTGCATGGATAGTGCCTGAGTGAATGGATGAGTGCATGGGTACAGCTTGGGTGATGGGATTAGTGCAAGAGTAGCACCTGGATGATTAAATGAGTACAAGGGTAGGGCCTGGGTGTAGGAGAGTAGGGTCTGCTTCCTATGGTCACCCCCACTTTTTGCTGTGATTCTCTAGCTTTTCGACTTTAGTGTGGCTGTGGGCCTGCTAAGACCCACATCCCAGCTGTTCTCTCTCTAAATTGATACCATGCACTTTAGGTGCATACCAGATTGGTTACTTGGTCACTCTTGTGAGCCCCTGTATAGTGTACAATAGGTACCCAGGGCATAGGTGTACCCTAGGCCTACCAAGGGCTGCAGCATGTATTGTGCCACCCCTGGTTTGCCTTCCAAACTGACACCACAGGTCTGTTCACACAGCCTGGGTAAGGTGGTGTAACCACCCCTTACTTAGATATAGTATACCTATATCTGCCTTTGCATATAGACACATATACACCTATAAGCCACACCTATGGTAACCCTCGATAATCCTGGAGGCAGAGTGCTTGGTTTTATGTGAGAGGGTGCCCTAGCATGAGCTGAGCCCCTCTGCAGCTTTTGGAACCATCTCCTTATAGCTGTTCTATGATATAGCCATACCATATACTTTTAAGTGCATTATAATCCTCGCGGTTAATGCTAACTTTGGTTTGACTTTATCAAAACATGTCGTGTAAGGTGTCAAACACTTTGGAATACTACCACCCCCCCCCCCGCCAATTCTGGCGGCGGGGGTAGCATTCCACCCTTCTAGAGGGAAAAGACATGTAAGTTACTGCTTTACCCGGTTAAAGTTAAACAGAGCCTCAGCATCACTAAATGGATGCTGCTGCCACAGACACGAGTCTGACCTACTGTTGCTGGGGTAAACTCCAGCAAGGGCGGCCTGGACAATAGGTTTCCTGTCCAGGGAGGTGCCAGCACCTCCCCAGACAGGGGTTTTGTGTATTGGGGCAGGGAGGGCTGCATTCAGTGAATGCATCTAGACACTGCCTGGGGCACACAAGGTGCTACATGCATAGCCCAGTTCAAACCAGTTGCTGGGGCACTCCAGCCCCAGCTCTGGCGCGAAACTGGACAAAGGGAAAGGGGTGTAACCACCCCCTTCTCAGGTCCACCCATAGGAGGGGCCTAGTCAGGTAATCCAGCCCCCATTCTTAGTATAAGTATAGGAGCTGTGTCCCTGGGACTTTAGATTATCCTGGACGAGTCTTTGTAAGATATATCTTGGACCTTCGACATTCCGTTCTTACTGGAAGATGGAAGACATCTCCCTTGTGGTCAAGGAGTGACCACCCTGTGTAAATAGGCACCAACAGCAACTTTGCCAGTCTGCAGTTTCAAGGCTCCCGCCGGAACCCGAAGACTCTGTGACTCAAGAACTAGACCTCCAGACTTCTCTGACCCCGACCCACATCCACAGCAAAGCTGAGACCCGTGGCGGACACGAGAGACGTGGGACCGAACATCTTGGACATCCTGCATTTTGCTACCTGCACTCCTTTTCTGAAGCCTCAGTAAGTTGTGCATTGGGGTACAAGAAGCCCCAGCCCGAGCATCATTTGAACTGAAGCTCACACCCCCACACTCTGTGAGTGTCCCGTGGGCCCTGCCTTTACATTTGTGTTGATGCATCTCCCCAGCTCCTTGCCCATTGGCTAGTGAGCCCCAAGAAGACGCCATCTTGAATCTAGCTTGTGATCCTGGTTGCTCTGGGCTTGCTCCAGCTTCCCTGAAAAGGAGAAATGCCACAGACCTTGCTGGTCTGCAACAGAGCCAATCTTGACATCCTGCATGGGTTGCGGTTGCCAAGACTTGTTGGGTCCAATCCGGATACCGATACTGCAGTCATCGAGATCCATCATGGAGCAGCTCAAATCCAGCTTCTGGTCATCATTGATGCCTCCTGGACCTCGTGGCAGAAGAGACAAACTCACCTTCTTCACCTTCAAGCACCCAACATCGCCTGGCTCCTTCCTGGTACCTTCCTGGTCACTAGCTAGTGACCCAGACTCTGTGCCCTCTGCTTTCAGGTTCTTCACATCTCCTATCCACCCTTGGATCCACCCGGACACTTTGCCTCTGGTCGCCTGCAGCACTTCTTTGCAGCTCTCCATAGAAAACGACGACGAAACCCGACACGAAAAGGCACCTATTCACCCGGCTTCCCTGGGTGAGGTAACACAAGTACTCCGATGCTCCCGTGGGTCTTGACTCTTGAAGTGTCCTAGTTGAAAAGGGTTCCATCCTAGTCTATCCGGAAGGTCCTTAAACTGTAACTTTGTAACTTTTACGAACGCCATAGAAAGTCAATGGGAACCCGCACCTGTGTTTAGACACTGCACGCGGCTCCCGTGGGTCTCCTTCTTCCTAACCTTTGGTTGTTTAGTGTAGCCCCAGCGATTCTACAGGCCCTAGGCCTGCTTTCTAACTCTCACGTGGTACTTATATCACTTTCTTAGTATATGGTTTGTGAGGCCCCTAGGGCATAACGTAAACTGTGCAACGTATCGTATATTAACTGTGTGACTTGTATTGTATTTTTACCTCTGACCTCATAAAGAGTGCAGAGGGGTTGTGTTTAGATTAAATACATATATATTTGATATATAACTTGTGTGGTGTCCTTTCATTTGGTATTCAAGGGATTATATATGGTAAAACAACTTGCTTAACTCGCCTACTGAAGTCTTAGCCTGAAGACTGCTGGTTCATGCTACCACTAGGATAGCTTTCTATAAGGTTGACTTTACAACCTCCATCAATAAGGGTTGATTAGACTGGTACAAGGTGCCCACTAGAACTAGTGGACATCATATGCCAGGCTAACCTCTCACACTGGGTCAGTGGATGAGTGCATGGGTACTGCCTGAGTGAATGGATGAGAGCATATTTATTTATTTATTTTATTTCCATTTATATAGCGCGTTATCACCCCGGGGTCTCTAAGCGCTTGTACAAAGAGAAACCAGTCCCACAGATAGCGGATATCAAATCTATAACACACCCCATGCTTCCCGGAAAAGTATTGTTTTTAGCATTCGGCGAAAGAGCAAAAGATTAAATTCCTTCCGAAGGTCAGTTGGAAGTTTGTTCCATGCTGCAGGGAGCAGAATGGAGAAGGCACGCCCCCCAACAGTGGACAGGCGAAAGCGTGGATTCACCAGAAGAGTAGCTTCAGAAGATCGAAGTGCCCTACCCGGGATGTATCCAGCCAGTCTGGTTTTAATGTAACTGGGCGCATTACCATAAAGTGCCTTGTGTGAAATACAAAGACCTTTAAACAATGCCCTCTGTCTAACAGGGAGCCAGTGTAACTGATGCAGGAGAGGAGATGCACGCGTTGTCCTAGGTTTCTTAAAAATCAATCTTGCTGCATCATTCATGACCGTCTGCAGCCGCGAAAATAGTCGCTGAGGTAGCCCTAAGTACAGCGCATTGCCGTAGTCCAGGCGTCCCAGGATCATGGCAGACACAACGCTTCTTAAGGTGGAAAAAGACAGCAGTTGAGAGATCTTACGAATCTGTCTCAGAAGACCAACGCAAGTTCCTACGACTACAGACACCTGTTTGTTCATGGACAACGTGCTATCGATGTAAATTCCCAGGCTCTTCACCGCGGTTGCTGGTTTCGGTGACTTGCCCAACTCCCTAGGCCAAAAAACGTCGTTCCACGGACTGCCCTGGATGGCTATGGGCAGCACCTCGGTTTTGTCCGGGTTGATCTTCAGGGAGTTGGCAGTCATCCAATTTACTGTGAACCTTAAGATGTTATGCAACCGGGTTTGAGCACCTGAAGAGTCCTCTATTTGGATAATGATCTGCGTATCGTCAGCGTAGTTAAAGATCTGACAGTCCATCTGGTTAAGAGCTGAAATTAGTGGCTGCAGGTAGATGTTAAAGAGGAGTGGTGAGAGGGCAGAGCCTTGTGGCACTCCACAGGTGATGGCCGCTGATGTAGAGACTAGGTCGGACAACTGCACCCTCTGCGATCTATCCTGCAGAAAGGAGGAGAGCCAACCTAGCGCGTGCCCCCTGATGCCCATGTCTCTCAGACGCGACAGCAGTTGACTATGACAAACCGTGTCAAAAGCCGCAGAGAGATCGAGTAACACCAGGGCACCAGGGATCCTTTTATCGGCTCTGCGCCTTAATTCGTCTAAAATAGACACCATCACCAACTCCGTGCTGTGATGAACCCGAAAGCCAGCCTGATTTTGCTCTAGCAGATCATTTAACTCCAAATGCTTAGAGAGGTGTGACAACACATGTTGTTCCAAGACCTTTGCTAAGAAAGGAAGTTGGGAAATGGGTCTAAAGTTTTTTAAATTTTTTGTATCTGCCCCTGGCTTTTTTAACAGCGGAATCAACCGGGCCTCCTTGAACATAGCCGGAACTTGTCCAGTTTCAAGGGACTTATTGAGCAGGTGGAGGATATCCTCCTCTATCCCTGGCATGGCTTGTTTAAAAACACTTGGAGGACAGTGGTCCACCTGGGAGCCTGATGTTACCCTCCCTATCAAGCTGGCTAGCATCTCCTTCGTAATCAAGGGGATGATGTTTAGATGGATGTCCACTTTGGGCATGATAGGCTCAGCTTGGAGCGAGCATTCCAGAACAGGAGTGCGTGAAATTTCTAGCAGAAGATCTACAATTTTCTTGATGAAGAAGTCCTGGAAAATTTGGCAGTCCTCCTGTGAGAAGTTAAGTCTCTGCTCCTTATTTTTCCTCAACTCAGAGAGTACCTTAAAAATTTCTTTTTGGGGGTTGCGAGCTGTGGCAATCCTGGTCTCAAAGAACTCGGATTTTCGTGCTATGATGGCCTTTTTATACATAGCCAGCTCATGTTGATATAGACTCTGTGCCATCAAGCTGTAATCCCACCTCCAGGCTCTCTCTGCCTTACGCAGTGCCTGCTTCCTTAACCTCAGCTCATCATTATACCAGGGCGCTCCAGCTCCTTTATCCACCACTTTCACCCTTCTGGCCGGTGCCATAAGGTCAAGAGCGGATTTTAGCTTGTCCACTACCATCTGGTGGATAACCTCCAGTTTGTCGTCACAGATAGTTGGAGTGACGGGGTTTAACAGGTTTCTCACCAGATCATCTGCATTTATGGAGTTCCAACGCCTCACCGTTCTCCACACCGGCCTAGGTTTCTCTCCAAATTTGGGTACGACTTTCTGTCCCCTAACCAAATGGTGGTCGGACCATGCACAAGGTTGACCGGATATTATCCCATCTCCGGGGTCAGTCGACCATACCAGATCTAGCGTATGGCCCTTGTCATGGGTGGGACCGACTACAAGTTGAGTCAAGCCAAGCATGATTAGTGCTTCCTCTATGTGACTTGCTTGCCCCTCCTTGGGGGATGCCTCCCAATGGAAATTGAAATCTCCCATGACCAACAAGTCCTTGTAGCGCGACCTCAGGTCATGGACCAATTCCACGAAGCCATCCACAAAATCCGTGGTAGCCCTAGGGGGACGATACACCAGCAGAATGACCAGGCAGTCTCTATCCGCCTCTAATTTAACCCCTAGTATGTCAGCACCTCCCAGACATTCGTCACAGATTTTTTCAGCCTTCCAGCAATTCTTGTAGAGGAAAGCGACTCCCCCTCCTCTCTTGGTACTGGCACGATTCTGGCAAAAAGCCAGATAGTCAGGGGGAAGGGAAGCCACTACATCTGGCATGGATGAATCTTCCAGCCACGTTTCTGTAACCCCCAAAATATCAATCTCCCCATCTTGTAGTGGCGTAAAGATTTCTAAATTGTGCTTCTGAAGTGATCTAGTATTTAAGAGGCCGTATCTTAGCGTCCGATCTAGATTCCTACGCTTTACAACATTTTGCTCAGACACAGACTTGAGTAGCCCTTCACTCTCTAACAATGCATGACAGTCTGCACTGAGCTCGCAGTTCCCATGTGACACATCCATTAACTCAGATCTACTATACCTGATGTTAGGTCCAGGGTTTATGGCCCGGGTCCCGGTAGGTCGCGGATGGGCGCAGATGGGCTCGCCTCTGGCGAGCCTCCGGCGCGGCCACGGCGCGTTCGCTGCGCGAAATCGCTGCGCGTAAACATGAGCCTGGTTTAAATAGGCGTCTTAGGAGACCGCCTGACAACTCTATTGTTGTCCCAAGATGGCGACCACCCGGCGTCCAGACTCGTCCCAAACCAAAATGGCGTCTGAAATGAAGCTAAGGATGCAGAGGACCCGCTAAGCAGCGGTGAAAGACCAATTAATGTGCAGGTGAGGGGGCAATCACAAATATAAACGAATATGAGCGCTATTCTAAGTTTAAAACACAATTCTCCAACTAGGAGAACAAATCCCTACTTAAAAATTCGAAGCCACAGAAATGCACACAGTTAATACCTAAACAGCGCAGAGTGCATTAAAAGCGCGTTATGATTCAATCCTTGTTCGTGTGTTAGGTTTACCTTGTCAAGCAGAGCCTGCTGAGGAGCCCGTCTTAAATAGGCGTCTTAGGAGACCGCCTGACAACTCTATTGTTGTCCCAAGATGGCGCCCACCCGGCGTCCAGACTCGTCCCAAACCAAAATGGCGTCTGAAATGAAGCTAAGGATGCAGAGGACCCGCTAAGCAGCGGTGAAAGACCAATTAATGTGCAGGTGAGGGGGCAATCACAAATATAAACGGATATGAGCGCTATTCTAAGTTTAAAACACAATTCTCCAACTAGGAGAACAAATCCCTACTTAAAATTTCGAAGCCACACAAATGCACACAGTTAATACCTAAACAGCGCAGAGTGCATTAAAAGCGCGTTATGATTCAATCCTTGTTCGTGGGTTAGGTTTACCTTGTAGTGCATACATGAATGGGTCAGTGCAAGGGCAGGGGCTGGATGATTGGAAGTGTGCATGGATAGTGCCTGGATGAATAGATGAGTGTATGGATAGTGCCTGAGTGAATAGATGAGAGCATGGATAGTGCCTGGGTGACTGTATGAGTGCAACGGTAGTGACTGGGGATTATGTGAGCGCATGGATAGTGCCTGGGTACCACCTCATTGAATGGATAAGTGCAAGGATAGTGCCTGGGTCATTCGATGACTGCATGGGTAGTGCCTGAATGAATGGCTGAGCACATGCATAGTGCCTGAGTGGATGGATGAGTGTAAGGGTAGTTTGTGGCTGATTGGATGTGTGCATGGGTAGTGCTTGGGTGAATGGATGACTGCAAGGGTAGTGCCTGAGTGAATGGATGACTGCAAGAGCAGTGCTCGAGTGAATGAATGAGTAGAAGGGTAACACCTCACTGACTGGATGAGTGCAAGGTAGTGCCTGGGTAATTGGATGAGTGCAAGGGTAGTGCCTAGGTGATTAGGTGCGTGCATGAATGGTGCCAAGATGATTGGGTGAATGCATGGCTAGTGCCTGGGTGATTGGGTGAATGCATGAATTGTGCCTGGGTAATTGGATAAGTGCATGGATAGTGCCTGGGTGATTGGATGAGTGCATGGGTAGGGCCTCAATGAATGAATAAGTGCGTGGGTAATCCCTGAGTGATTGGATGAGTGCAAACATAGTGCCTGGGTGGCTGGATGAGTGCAAGAGTAGTGTAAGGGTGATTACATGAGTGCAAAGGTAGTGCCTAGGTGATTGTATGAGTGCATGTATAGTGTCTGGATGGTTGCATAGTGCATGGGTAGTGCCTGAGTGAATGGATAAGTGTAAGGGTAGTACCTGAGTTATTGGATGTATATATGGGTACTGTTTGGCTAATTGCATGAGTTTATGGGTAGTACCTGGATAATTGCATGAGTGCCTGGATTGTGCCTGGGTGATTGGATTAGTGCTTGCATAGTGCCTGAGTGAATGGAACACTGCATTAGTAGTGTTTGAGTGCATGAATGACTGTATGGGTTATTCGATGAGTGCATCAGTAGTGCCTGAGTGAATGGAAGCATGTGTGGGTAGTGCCTGAGTGAATGGATTAGTCCATGACTAGTACCTGGGTGAATGGATGAGTGCATGTGTAGTACATCAATGAGTGCAAGGGTACTGGGGGCGTGATTGGATGATTGCAAGTGTAGTGCCTGGGTAGATGGATGACTGCAAGTGTAGTGCCTGGGTAGATGGATAACAGCAAGTGGAGTGTCTGGATGAATGAAAGAGTGAAATGGTAGTTACTAGGTGATTCCATAACTGCATTAGTAGTGACTAAGTAAAGGCAATACTCCATGGGTAGCGCCTGGGAGACTGGATGAGTGTCTGGATAGTGGCCGATAAATTAGATGAATTCAAGTGCAGTACCTGAGTGATTGGATGACTACTTAGGTAGTGGCAGAGTGATTGGATGAGTGCAACTGTTGGGCTTGGGAGATGAGATGAGTACATGAGTAGTAACTCGATGAATCCATCACTAGATTAGTGCTTTGACACAAGTTATAGATCTCGACCTCCAACAACTGGGAAAAAAATATAAACAGACATAAATGTGTTAGAATTTCATTTTGAACATTAGGCAACTATACAATGTTTGTATCCAAAACTTTAATTTAACATAGGCAAATGTTTTACAGTTTTTTCCGGTTTTCAGTTTTCATACGTGTTCCCTTTCAACAGTGCTTTGTATGAAGACTCATAATTAAAAAGTGGGAAAGAGTGGATTTAAAAAAAACATATGTGCACAATAGATCATTACAAATATGCCATATGCCATTCTGTTCACTGCACTCACCTTAAGTTCTTTAATACTGGCTTGCTGATAGGTACTACATTAATGAAAGCAAATATATGTTAAAACGGTTTCTGATATTTTTATATCTGGTACAAAATGTCCAACAATTATGAAGTAGTTATCATTTTTGCATATCCTTTTGCAAACATCATCCTTGTTAGACCAAAAAATGTCTAAAATGTTCTTAGTCCATGTATGAAAAACATAACACATAGTACTACGTAGGAGTTGCTGTAGAAGAAATAAAAGGGGACTTTTTTGTGGTAAAGAGACTTTTCACATGCAACTTAAGGCTAATGGTATTATAGTGCCTCCATTTACTTTCTATCTGTAGTAACGTAATGTAGTCATAAATGTTTTATAAATTCCTTTCCCGCAGTTTAAAAGAGTCCTTCATTTCTAACAGCTTGTTGTAGACAATACTTCCAATAGGCCGAATAATGTCTCAGAAACACATAATCCATATATATGTGTAAGAAAGTGCCCTCTTTCTGCATGGTTGTCCCCACATTTTGCTGAACTGCTGAGGCACTTTGACTGAGTGTACCCTGGGCTCCTGCCAATCAGGACCTATGTTCTTCCCCTAAAACTGCACTGAAGACAAAACCCAATTGGCACTCTATGGCCACAGGTCAGCCCCTCGTAAATGGTACCCCAGGTACCCAGGACACTTTGACCAGGAAAGCCGTATAAGGGATGTAGCACTTATTGTGCCACCCTTAAAGGCCTTGTATCTTTACACTCACACACTGCCTTTTCAGGCTGCGTGTTTTGGTGCAGAACAAAGTGAAGAGTTGACATGGCACACATCCCTGTGTGCCTTGCCTACTACCGCCTGCCCTGGCATAGATCAGCCACCACTCTAGCTAGGTGCACTATACCAGTGGTGAGGGTACAAGTGCATGAGCCCTTTACCCCTACAGTGTCTAAGCCAATTCTTATACATTGTAAGTGCAGTAATGCCATTAAGAGTATATGGTGCTCGGAGTTTGTCATTATGAACTTCACAGTACCATAATGGCTTTACTGAAAACTGAGAAGTTTGGTATCAAACTTCTCAGCACATTAAACCCACACCGATGCCAGTGTGGGATTGAATGAAAAAAGCACACAGAGGGCATCTTAGAGATGCCCCCTGAAAAAGGACCTAACACTAGTGTCCAGGCTGAGTGGCTACTCCCCAGCTGCCACTACCAGACATGTTTCTGGACCCCTGGGTCAAGAGCCTGCTGCTCTCTGGGGTCTGAAACAATGCACATCCTGGGACGAGGTGCCAAGCATCCTCCCCCAGGATGGACAGGGTCCAAGAAGGGGGAGCTTCAAAGGCTTGCCGCCTTTGTGAGCTTCCTCAGGCATTTTGCTGCTTCCAGAAACTGGTCCCAACCGGTTCTGACCCCACTTTGGGTGGGAGAACCAGTGGGAACCCAAGTGAGGAAGGGAGGTGTGCACACCTTTGCCAACCCCACCCCTCAGGTGGGGGAGATGAGGGGAAGCACAACTCTCCATCCCCGCCATCTTGCAGATGGGGGACCCAGCTGCCAGAGTGAGGCATATGCCCCCCTCCCACTGGAGGGTGGGATTGTAGGGGGTGTACCAACCTCAAGGAAGTGACCCATTGGGCCCAAACTTTTTAATACTGGTATCACCCCTATATCTAGTATTTAGGGACAACCCTAAACCTTGCCTCCTCAGACAAGCAACGCCCAAGAAGAAGAGAAGAAGAAGGACTGAACAGCTGAAGAAGAGGATGCCTACTGACTTTGCCCCAGCCCTACCGGCCTGTCCCTACCTCGAACCTACAGAAGCAAAACTCCAGTATGTCCTGCAGCCAGCAACTTCAAGAACCCCAAGTACCTGCCCTGCCTTCCAAAGAAAACACTTTGTCTCCTATGAACACAGGATTTGTTTGCCCACAGACTCCATCTCCGGCCAAATCTGCGAATCTGCACCACTCTGCACCTGTCACCCACAGCCTGAGTACAAGTGGCCCCACACCACAAGGAGGTCTCCCCAGCAATTCTGACCCAAGATCCGGTGATCTCTGACCTGCCTCGCTTCTCCCAGGGAAGCCTGCAGCCTCTTTCTGGAGGATCCCCCCACCATGACCAGAGCTGGTAAGAGAAACCAGATGCCTAAAGACACCTCTGCACACGAAGCCTCACACCCTTGGGTGGCACAAACGACTGTGTCCCAGCATCCCCAGGCATCCCAACTCACCTCTCCAACTGGTGGTCTCCTCCAGAAGATCCTCAGTCACGATCCTGAAGTTTTTGTTGAAACCAGAGTATCCCCATTGCAATCAACAGGGCAACCGATGCCAAAACAGCACCATGCACCCAGCCACCCCTGCGCCGCTGCAGTCGTACTTTCGGTACTAACTCAGATCCCCTTTTGCCCTGAGCCTAATACCAGGAGATTTACTCCCACAACCCAGTGGCCTGCTCGTAAACAGCCACCAGCCGGAGGCCTGCTATCCCCCACCGAATAACATTGGGCCTCGGCACTCTGCACCTGGCCTCTCTAGTACCTCTGAGTGTGTAACAAGAGTGCATCCTTATTTATTTTGGACATTTTTAAAGCGCCTGGTTACGCGCACCGGCGTGTCCCCGCGCTGTGGTAAGTGAAAAGAAATGCAGCCCCACCCACCCTCAGGGAGATCTACCTGCTGTATAAGTGAGTTTTAAGTCTTTTTCTGAACGTGGTCTCAGATAGTTCCAGTCTTAAGTCCAGAGGCAAGGCGTTCCAGTGCTTGGGAGCAAGGTACCTGAAGGACCTCCCTCCCATACGGGCCTTCCTTACTCTCGGAACCTTCAGTAACCCAGTTCGGGAGGAACGGAGATTGCGCGTAGGCTCGTACCAAGTCACCAGACCCTGTAGCGGAGTACGCTGCTTTGGAGGGGGATTTCTTAGGGAGCCTCAAGACTAGGCGCGCAGCTGCATTTTGCAGCACCTGGAGGCGGTTTATGACCTTTCCCGTCGCCCCCAGATACAGCAAATTCCCGTAATCCAGGCGCGACGTGACCAGGGCATGCACCAGCGTCCTGCGAGCCACAATAGGGAGGAGATCTAACACCTTCCTTAAAGTTCTCAGGACGCCGAAGCAAACCCCTGCCACCCGGTCAATCTGAGACCCAAAGGCCAGATCCGCATCCAGCCACATTCCGAGATTCCTTGCCTCCTGACAGGGCACTGGAATCTCTCCCAAACAGGGTGGCCACCATGCCGACGACCAGGCAGACGGCCCTCCCCCCACCACGAGTACCTCGGTCTTGCTGCCGTTCAATTTCAGGCAGTTGGCAGACATCCAGGTGGCAAGTTCTTGCATGCAATCCCTGAAGTTGTCCGCCGCAAGACCGGGCACACGTGAGAGGGAGATGACCAACTGCGTGTCGTCGGCATAGGACACCAAGCGCAGACCGAATCTTTCCACAATTGCCGCTAGAGGGGAGACATAGAGATTAAATAGGGTCGGGCTCAGGGACGAGCCCTGAGGCACGCCCTGGCCCAGCCCAATCTCCCTCGAGTAGCAGTCGCCCAGACGGACCCGAAAGCACCTGTCTGACAAGAACGATCGGATCCAACCAAGCGCAGCTCCTGATATCCCTCCTTCATTCAGACACTGTAGCAAGGTGGAATGTGCTACAGTGTCGAATGCGGCGCTAAGGTCCAATAGGATCAAGGCCATAGTTTGGCCTTCATCCACACCCTGTCGCAAGGCTTCTACCGCCATGAGGAGGGCAGACTCCGTCGAGTGGCGGGGACGGAAACCAAACTGAGAGTCGTGGAGCAGGGAAGCCTCCTCCACAAACTTCATTAGTTGGAGATTCACGTTTTTTTCCGCAACCTTCGCCATGTAAGGCAAAAGAGAGATGGGGCGAAGATTTTCTAGTTTTTTGAAGCTAACATTAGCTTTTTTCTGCAGCGGAAGTACAATTGCTTGTTTCCAGGCGAGGGGTACAGTCTGCGTCTCAAACGAGGCATCGAGTAAATGGCGAATGTAGGGTTCTAGTGCCTGCAAGCTACCCATCAGCCTCTTAGGAGTAGTGGGGTCCCTCGGGGAACCAGATTTTATGGTCCCGCAAATGCGGATAAGTTCCTCAATTGGTGGGGTAGAAAAAGTAGTTAACCGCTGTTCCCCTCTAACCTTAGTGGTTTCCACAAGCTTGGGACTATTGTCAACCTGATGAGAGAAGGTGGTATATATCGTTGCCACTTTATTTGCAAAAAACTCTGCTATGCGGTCACAGCCCTCCGCCGAACGGAGCTCTTTGGGCACCACTGCAGGCTTTCCTACCGCAAGTGATTTGTAAATAGAAAATAGTTATTTTGTGGAGTGTGCAGCTTCATCAATTCTATTGCCAAAGTATGTAGTCTTGGCCTTCCTAATAAGTCTGTGGTAGATACGCCTATTCGCAGTATACCCTGCTTTTGCATGAGCCGTGAGGGATGCTCTCCATAGTCTCTCCGCACGCTTGCATGCTACTTTGGCCACCCGCACCTCCTCATTGTACCATGGTGCTGTTCTCTGAACGCGGCCCCCCTCCCTTACCATGCCGAGTGGGGCCACCAGGTCCAGGGCCTCTGTAATCCGCTGGGCCAGGTTGGTGTTAATTTCCTCCACTCCCGCTCCCCCTGGGTTACCCTTCATGGTAAGTGCCTGGTTGAATTTAGCTTGTGAGAAAGCCGCCCATCTGCGCCTGGGATGTTTATCCGCAGATGGTTCAGCCGGCCGCAATCCCTGCATATGGATTAAAAAGGGTACAAGATGGTGATCCGACCATGGGATGGGTACAGGATCCTGGGCTTCCACTTGTTCCCAGTTTGAAAAAATTGGGTCCAAGAGGTGGCCCAGTTGGTGTGTGGGACTCTTAACCTTTTGCTCAAACTGAAATCCCGTCATCACTTGACAGAATTCCTTAGCCACCTTGTCAGTTGGGTCATCTATGTGTAAGTTAAGATCACCCAATATCAGATATTTATCAGCTCGCAGTGCAGCCTCAGTGATGCCTTCAACTAGGCTCTCAGTGAATCTAGCTGCCGTGCCAGGAGGCCGATAGATCAGAAGGCCCTTCAAAGTACAGTTTCCATTAATCGAGATAGAGAAGGCGCCAGCCTCGCTATCCTCAAGTTTAATGTTTTCCAGATGACATTGGAGGCCCTGTTTGGCTACGATGGCTATTCCGCCACCTCTCCCTCGCACTCTATCTAGCCTCAACAGCGAATAACCCTCCGGAATGGCCTCAGTGATCTCCGGCATGGAGTCCTGGTCTAGCCACGTTTCCGTGAGGAAGACCAGGTCCCATTGCTTTCCACTGAGGAGGTCATGTATGTCTAGGCTGTGCCTGCGTAAAGATCGAACATTCAGCAGGCCACAAACCAAGGCATGTTGGTCACTAGTTTCGACAACCCCCCGATGAAAAACAAATTTACAGTGGCTACAGCCCGCCGTATCTTCGGCCGTCATACTATGTAAGCATAGTCCTACGTGCCCACTGCGAAGGGTGACTAAGTCCTCTCGACTCCAGCATAAATGGCTAGAGGAAGGAGCAGGGGGTATGGCCCTGGCCCGCGCTCGGCCACGGACGGGCGCAGACGGGCTTAACTTAGGCGCAACTTCGGCGCGCCTTCGTCGCGCCCGCTGCGCTCGTCCGCTGCGCTGCCTTGGACACATCCGCCTTATATCCCCCCCAGCGTCCCAACAACTAGAGCGCTGCAGAAGGAATACAGGAAGTAACTGGCTCGGACCCTCCACGCCCTCTGCTCAAACGGTGCTAGCCACCGGCATCAGAACGAGGCGGGAGGGAGGGGCGAGTCCAGTACTATGTGATAGGTTGCTGTGGCTGCCTGTCTGCTTCCCGAGTGCCTCAGCAGAGCAGAGTGCAAAATGCAACCAGTCCTCAGGTAAATACAACAAAAGTGCAGCTAAGAGCAGCGCGAGTATAGCGATCCGCTCTCATTCACACCAGTGACCAAATGAATAAAAAGTATTTTTAAAATGAGCTCAAGCGCTATAACAGCATACCAGTTGTACTCACTCATACGCCGGTAGCGCAATTAAAAGCGGTTAGGGACACTGCCACTGTCCACTTACCACGAGGTAAGTGACCCTGGGGGGAACGCTTGTTCTAACCCAAGAAACTCAACCCCAAAGACTACTCACCTGGTAACCGTTAACTTCATTTCTCTCCATAGGAACTTATTGACTGATTTACTTTCCTTTTCTCTAGGAAATGTACCAGTGTGATATCTAGGCATATCACACTGAATAGAAAAAGTAACTTAAAAAGTAATCTAAAAAGTAACGAAAAAGTAATCTGTACTGTAATTTCAATACCATGACTTGCCTGTATTTCAGACAACTGCACTTGAACTTGCATTCACTTGTAAACACTGCATAATATCTTGCAAAGCATGCATTTCACTAACCTGTGCCAGACTTGTCCTGGTTCTAGAAAAAAAATAACAACAATATTTTTGTACAAACAAAATTGGTCTGAGTTCAGTCTTTGAGTGTGTGACATCATTTGCTGATTGAGCGTGTACAACAAATGTTTAACATTACCCTCTGATACAGCCTTAATGCTCACCCACACTACCACAAATAGAGAGTACGGTGCTATCTACTTTTACCTCTACCTACCTTTGGGGTTCCACTGGCGTCTGTGCACATTATACCTCATTTTGGTATAGTATATACAGACTCAAGCCAAAAAATAGAATTCCTCTTTGGTACAGTTAAAACATCTCATTTATAGCCGCACCTTACATTCAAACAGCATCATCAGAGCACAAGTGTACCAAATCTCAAAATTTGTGTACAAACTATAATTTTTTTTTATCCCCATTTACACTGGACCTAAGGGGTGTTATCTTGTCCCGTTTGTGGACTAAAATAATATGTGCTATATCTGGAGTTACCTTTGTTGGCTCCTATGTTTAAAATATACGGTTATCATATATGACTAGATATCCCTGTTGACATTCTAATTAGGGGGTGTGAGCTTTTCCTCTTTGCACACTGAAATCATATGGCCTATATCTAGAGTTACCCATGCTGGTTTTTAAGTTTTGATATATGGTTATCTATTAATGATACAGGAAATCTTTGATGTCATCCTCCCGAAAGTACAGAGGGACTTTTGATTGACTCTGTGAGGTCCATAACCATCTGGGGAATAGTGTGAAAAAATAAACTTACAGACAAAGGATAGTCTCAAGATAGGAATGTACTAGATTCAACTGGGGACTGTGAGATAAAGTTTATTCCTCCTTCACAATCCGTCCATTACATTTATATTTATATTTTCATAGATACCGTCACTTTATTCTTATCCTTGTGGGTACTGTGTGTTGCCTGTTAAACATACAGGTAATATTTTATGATTTTCATCGAGTTTCAATATGTTGTGGATATTGAGGAGGCCATATATACTAAAGAAATTGTCTTTGTGTAGAATATCTGAAAACACGCTGCTGTTATGACATTGGACCAGATTCAATCGGCCATATGTCGGTAGAAGAAATTTTAGAGTATACTGAAGACTCTTTAGGGCTGTTGTGTCTTTTCTCTTTTATATTAACCTGATTAGGTATTTCATTTTATGAGTCTGTATATTTAGCGCAATGCAAATAGAATACTGAATGAGGATATATGTAAGTGCGATTGTTGACAATGAGAGTATCATCAGGATATAAATGTGTATTTAAATAGGAGATATTTGAATTTCATTTCTGATTATTGTCTTTGCAATTCTTTTTTTCTGTCTTTGTGTATATGTATTGTAGATTTCACAAATTGAATAGTCAGGAGATATCAACAATCCTGAAGAAGGTGGTTCGAAAAAGTGATTACCCACTGAAACGCGTCACTGCTTTGTTTGAATAGAAACTAGATCACTAGGATATCCGCAAATTAGTGAGAAAGATTAGAAAAATATCCCAATTGACAGATAATCTAACAGTGACTGGTGTCTCTATTCTTTGATATTACTGTGTTTGTCTTTTTTCTCCTGCCTTTGTTTTTTGTGTATAAACACTGTGGAACTGTACACATTCTTATTTACATATTTGTGGGTTTTCTTCTTTGAATTGAATATCTAAATGACATGCAAAGATCATTTTAATCTCCTGCTTTTTAATTTATATTGTGTTTTTATACAATTGTGCTGTTTTATATGAAATAAATAATCGTTTTTATACAAATTTTGAAATGTGGTGCATTTATGCTCTGATGATGCTGTTTGAGTATAAGGTGTGGCTATTAATGAGATGTTTTAACTGTACCAAAGAGGAATTATGGGCAAGATGTAGGAGCCAAAATACCGGTCGGTAACGGCCGATTTCGGCCGTTACCGACCGGTATGTACGAATTGGCATGTAGGGGCACAATTTTACAGAATCGTTAAATTTACCGATTCGGTAAATTTACCGATTCTGTAAAATACCGAATCGGTATTTTTACCGATTCGGTAAATCTCAGATGTAGGTGGGACTCTTATGAGTCCCAAAGGCCCTACAAATTCGGTATTTTAACACCCAATCCAATTGGGTGTTAAAATACCGAATTCAGGTGTGTATGCACATGTGTGCATGCACACCTAGCCATGTGACAGACAGACATGCCCTTAGGGCATGTCTGTGTGCCACATGGGGCACATGCCTATTTTTGGGGTGCCAGAGGGTGTCAAAGTGACACCCCCTGCACCCTTGCTAAAATCGGTATTTACCGATTCTGTAATTACAGAATCGGTATTGCCCATTGATTCCTATGGGCTTCACAGCCCATAGGAATCAATAGGAAATACCGATTCGGTATTTACAGATTCGGTAAATACCATATCTTAACGATTCGGTATTTCCACATCTGGAAATACCTACATCTCCCCCCTTCATATTTACCGACTCTTAAATACCGAATCGGTAAAATTCGGTATTTAAGAGTCGGTAAATATGATTTACCTACATCTGGCCCTATATGTTTTGATTGAGTCTATTTGATGCACCACCTCTGTTGGTTATAGGAGCCCCTCTCATTTAGTTGAGATATTATATACAGAGCCAGCTTCCTCCAATATGTCAATACAATACCACATTTTCTAATCCTAGATTCTCCTTAGAACTTCTGTTCTAAATATAGCAGATATGAGTTGGGTAACATTTTAGGTAGTCTTGATTTTAATGTCACTTGCATGACATTGCCATCTGTCCATACTTTTTGACATCTTTAATATATTGTGTAGTATCCAGATGCTATATTAACTCCTTCATGAAATATGATTGTTATAGTTGTGAAGGTTTTTTTTAAATGGAAATTCGTACAGCTTTAAAGTTTGCAATTCCTCTTTCTAATTTAGTACCATCCACTTTGCGTTATTGTAGCATGACTTTGACATATTTTTCATACCTTTGTAGAAACAATGTTGACCTAAGTTCTGATCTGCAGTTTAGACAGGCCATATCCTGATGGGAGTTTGTAGTTACATCTTCAAATAGCACAGTGTTACAATCTGCTAATGTCAAGTAGAGTAATCGTTCTGAATTGATTCCAGTGCTAGACCTAAATTCAGAATCTTCACAGTTATGGGTCCATTTATAAGTTAAACCAAATAATTCATTGATATTCACATCTTCTTCAGCTAATAGTCATAGCATTGCCATTAGAAATTCTTGAGCATCCTGCTGAAGATTTTGAGAGAACACTACGGATCCAATACAGTCATCGATGAGTTTTCTTATTCCAGTAGCAGAATTTGTAATACTTCTGTCATGTTTTAATTCTTCAAGTAAACTACATAGTTGTGAAGACACTCTTTTATCTACCTTTTCTTTAATAGAATTTGTAAAATGAGGGAAATGATATAGTCCATTTAACACTACATTTGCATACCAATTTGCTCCAGATTTATTATTAAAGTGATAGCCTTGTTTTTCTTATTGTGCTGTAGTTTTCTTTTCTTTATTCCTTTTTGGTTTTCTTTTTGTTAATCTTTCTGTTTAAATCTGATAGACTGCTTTGGTATTTTCTGCATTGCACACACTGTAGCTTTTTGAACCACCAAATACTTATCTAAATGAGGAGCATATTAAGTTCTTAACCAATTATACTCAGTTAAACAGCTCACATCAGCACTTACTTTCTTCTCATCAAAATCAATCAGAAATAAGCCAGACAATGTTCTAATTCGCGACAAAGCAACATATGACATTCCTTCTTTGAATACACTACTACAAATATTAACACGACCTGTATCTACACTTAAACCTTGCAATTTGTGAATAGATACTGAATACGCTAAAGACACTGGGACCTGCTTTCTCTAGACATACAAGTCTGTCACAAGTAGGAAACGTACAAAACATCTACCAATCTGCTTAGCTTTAGCAATATCAGCAAATGTTATGGCTAGCTATTCCACATCATTTCTGTTTGGATAATAAATACATTTCATGGCTTTAGCTATTGTGCCATTCACTAGCCCTTCTTTAATATTTAAATTATGACGTAAGATTACACAGAACTTTTTACAGATATGTAACTCTTTTTCTAATCCTGCAATTTTCGACACAAACTTTTCTAAATTATCCAATTTTGATTACAGTTACTCTGTCAGTAGCACTGTAACTCCTTGGTGTTCCATTTTATCATTTGCTCTAATTTTGACTATCTCTTCTTTTTCCAGTTGAAATAATTGTTAATTAAATTGATTACAATCCTCAAGAGTTGGCATCAATCAAACAACAGACTTCTCTTCCTTAACAAAATTATACATTACTTCAGCAGCTGAAACATTATTCGGAAACAAATGTTTTATGAGACAGGGTTGCAATATTGTCTTTACCTCTTTTGCGAGGAATCCCACTCTTATATCCTTTAGTACATCTGTATAATGTATATCTGATGTTTGGCACATCATTTGGATTAACTTTTTGTATTGAAAGTGTTCCCAAAAGTTTACATTTGCAATACTTCCTAGTGAATTCCTTGTTTCATTATGTAGTAGTTTCTTGAATGCAGGTTTTCCTTTTACATGAGTTAGTTGTAACATGTCTCAAAGACTAAGGGTTTTCCTCTAAAAAGTACATCATAGTCAGTTTTTAATATTTGCTGCATTCTTAAATGTATAAAAGCTAGCCTTAGGATAGACACCAAGCTGACTCAATCAATAATTAGTAGCTTTCATTTATTTAATACTCTTGCCACTTCATGACAAGCATCACCAGATATTTTGTTGTAATTTGTTGTCATGTTCAACTGGCAGCATTAATAATCGATAAAGGGTAACTCGTTTAACATTATGAGCAGCTAAGCCTGTTGGTGCAGTGACTAGACTACACATGACAAATAGGAATTTGTTGACGTCTGTAGGTAACTTGTCAGTTCTTTAATCAAGAAGCTTTTTCCAGTTCCAGCTTGACAACTTATGTACAATAGAACTGGTTTGTATCTACAACAAGCATACTTTTTTTCTTATGTAGAAATCCATTTTCTACTTTACCTTTTACCTCTTTAAAAATGTCTTTCTGATCTGCATTCAATTACTGTATTAGTAGTTCTACATTTACAGCTTCACGTCTTACTTGCTGCATTTTATTCTCCACTTCATTCATAGCTATTTTAGCTTCATTTTCAATGATTGG
Source organism: Lissotriton helveticus (assembly GCF_964261635.1). Taxonomy (NCBI): domain Eukaryota; kingdom Metazoa; phylum Chordata; class Amphibia; order Caudata; family Salamandridae; genus Lissotriton; species Lissotriton helveticus. Next base: position 1,185,698,707 of record NC_136061.1, on the reverse strand, counting down.
CTGTCCAAGAGGATCTTGACTTCAAGGTGCCGAACTTTGGCTGCTCTGAGAACTTCTCTCTTGATATCTCAGTAGCAACTTTTTCCTCGTTCAATCTCTTCTCTCAATATTTGAAGATACACTGAAAACACACAGCACTCAACAATGTCTTTCACAGCACTGAATGAGTCTTCATAACAATTGAATTCTCCAAGTAGCTGACTTTCAGTTCTCCATGGCTTAAACTACTGTAACAAGGTTACATAGAATAATTCTCTTTTGTCTGGAGTTTGGCAACTTATCTTTAGATGGTTGATTAAATTTCCTTTGTTATGTTTCACCAAACCACCTGCACACCCAGCCACAGCAAATTTACCTTCATCTTTGTTTCCACTGACATTACTAAAAGTATAATGTTGAAGTATTTCATAGAGGCACATCCTTACCAGATGAGGTCTTCTTCTTGGATAGTACATATCCAGGATGTTACTCTTCAGAATATCAGTACTGCGTGGCTCAAATTCTGCAAGATATTGAAGTTTAGGAAAAGACTCCAGTACTGTGTTATGAGTATTAACAAGCCATAAACTCACTCATAGAACTGCTCTAGTTTGAGAAAACAAACTGGCTGGGCTTAACCGGTGCACACATTCATAAGAGCCTATCTCTCTTTGAGAAAGCATTTTTAAACTAAAACTGTACAATTTCTTCGTAAGACTCTTTTCTGCTAAAATCTCCTCCCTCATCTCCTTCATCACAGTTTTCCCTGACTTTGTTATATAAGATGTAACATACCGAGCAACTGCAATTGAGTTGGCTGCAGCAAACTGTACATCCATGTTTGCATTCCACAGCTTTGAAATCACAGGGTTGTAGTCATTATTGTACTTGGAGGCCTAGGTTCTTCTTAGGTTGATTGTATTTTTCAGTGATTTCCTTGTAAGTGTATGACTGACTGCAGACAAAAAGCTATTGACTCTTCTTTGTGAGATGACTGGTCATGAGAATCCAAAACAACATCTTGTATAAAATCTCCCTTTTGCTCTGTATTTCCACTGATAGTATTTTCTGCATTTATGATTTTGGAATCATAGAACCTGTGGTCTAAATATGTTGTCATTACTCTCCTTTGAGATGGAACAAGTTACATTTTGCTCAAGACAACACAGACTCATCACTGTCTGATCCAAACTTTGGGGCATCTTTTACCCACAACAGCATGTGAATATGGGGAGCACCGCTGGCTTGGTACTCTTTACACCAAAATAAATCAATCACTTCACCAAGAGGAGGTTTTGTTTTGTTCAAGATGAAAGACATAATTGCTTGAAATCTGTGATTACAATATCTGCAAACGTTTGCAAGGTCTAGTGAGCACAGTTCTCCTGGCACCTTCAGATGAATGTCTTTTATATTTGAATATGCCTCCTGCAAGAATTCTAGCAGGTCATCCCATGTATATTCAGCACAACTCAGCATCAGGAACCAAGTAGGTGCTCCAAGGTTCCTCAACATTCACTTCAGTTCACCATGATGCTGACACAAATTTTCATTAGTCCCACGCTGACACACCATTTGGTTAATTAAATTGTATTCCAAGTGCTCATCTTTTCCTTCAACTTTCTCCAAAAGTTCTCTTGCTGATAAATTATGCAAATTAACTCCTGTTTTTTAGAATATGATTCTTGGCATATTAGAGGCCAGACAAGTCATTCTCAAATAATAGATGACAAATATATGGAATACACGGATGAAATCTAGGGTCCTCTGAATAAAGTCTACTACATCTATACTCAGCTGCAGGTATTTTCACAGCCCACTAATCATACTTGCCACCTACTCGAGTAGTAAAAAGATTTGGGAAAAACAGAGCTTCTGAAAAAATGTTCTAACACATTCAATGGAGCTCCTTTTTCTTCCTTCAGTTGAAACAACTCTATGGCACCATCAATAAACTCTTTAGTATGCAATATGTGGATGCTATAATGTTAATAGCTTTCTTCTCTTCTGGACTGATCCACCATTACAATCTGACCTCTTGATGGAAATGTATGATCCTCCATATGTGTGATATCTTGCAGGCTTTCCCCATTTCTATAGGGAACATTGTTTCGTACCAGATATAAAGTTTAAAAAAAACTTTGGTAACATCTACTAACTCGTGCCATATCTTCTTATTCTCAGTAGGTGCACCATTTGCAAGAATTACTAGTCCTTCCTCTAAACCTTTATCTGCCCCTACCATTTTAATGTGTTTCTTGACATCTAATGGCAAATACACTATTCTACCTTTTAGACCTTTCTGCAGCTCTGTTGGGGGTAACATACCTGTCTTTGGCTCCATACATACTATAGGCTGAAATGGATGTATAGTTTGGATAGGAATATACTCATAAATATTTAAACCTTGAAGTGCTTCTGGAATGGGAACCAGTTCTAACTTGTTATGCACAGCTCTAGCAGGCATTTTATAATCCTATAATTTATTGTAGCAGTACTTACATATAACTTGTCAGGTGGACAAGCCAACTTGTTTTTGTACAAATAAGTACACTGCAAACTTTTGCCAATTATCATGATTCTCTTTTTCACATTTTAAATAGAAGTCAACAGTCTGCATTTGATTCTTGTAGTGAGCGCGTCGACCACATATACAAACATACTCTGATTTTTCAGAACATATTGTCTTAAATTTGGTAATCTCTTCTTCAAAACTATCAACTGTAGTACCTGTGTCCTGTTCTTTAACTCCTCCTGTTATCAACTCTTCATTTTCCCTTTAGTCCTACTCTGGATGAAAGAAACGAAACTGCACTTCATCACAAACCTTTTTTACCTCTGCCACAGTACCATGCAAAAGTGCCCTATTAATTTCTCCTAAACATAAAGCAGGAGTTTTCACATAGTGCAGCCTCGTAACTAATGTTCGCATTGTTGAGTGGTGTATAGCTAACATGCTAAAATGATGAAAGGTGCTTTGGCACACTTTGTTTATTAAACAAGCTAGTGAGTGTCCCTGCAAATTTGTATGCTTTCTAAGTTTGCAAGGATCCAAACCTTGTAACGTACTTATTTTGCGTTTTAAACTTTGCCTTGTAAATAAATGTAGGAATTTCCCTAATATATCAATGGATTGCTGTCGTATACTCCAAACACTACTACAATTTCATTTGTAGACAGGGGCATGACCACACCTTCTTGTACCTCTTCTGCAATCACTTCTTCCACACTTCTAGGTACCATCACCTCTTTTGCTATAGGACTGCAATTCTTCATTTCATAAAGTTGTCCTCTTTCATCAATAGCATGAACTAATCTGTTATCCTTGAGATAGCTTTCTTCATTAAAGAAAGGCTTTGTACTAGAAGTATGTATCCATTCTCCACTAAAAAACTGTATAAAAATTACTTTTTTCACTAATCTTTTCTTCTGGATTAGTCTCCTCATGCACAACACTATTTTGTCAAATCTTCATTCTATTTAGAATCAAAATGAACAGCTTCCTCTTCAAAGCAAAGGCCTTATCAACTACTCTCTTGATTTGTTCTTTCTGCTTCAGTGCATATCGCCTTCTTCTATACTTTCTAAATGTTCTCAGTAGATCTACAACCACTCTACTATAAAATATCCTGACTCTGATTTCCTTAAACTGCTTCTGTCTCCTGGTTATGGTGTCCATGCTTTTTACAATCTTTTCTGTGCTTGCAATGTACACTTTGTCTACTCTTATTGTTTCCCATAGTCATAATTTCATTTTCTTTAAGTTGTAATCTTTGCAAATGTGCACATATCTTTTAAAGAAATGACTTACAGGTACATGCATCAATGTAAGATTTTGCGATTCCTCAATTGCGATTATTAAGGAATCGCAATTAAAGAATTGCAAAAGCCTATGCATGTAGGAATCGCTATAAAATTAGCGATTCCCAAACACTTCTTAAATGCGACTTGCAAATTGCAAGTCGTAATTAAGGAATGCCTTCCTATTCATTCCTATGGGCCTACAGGCCCAAGGGAATGAATGGGAGATTGCATGCGCAATTTGCGAGTACCAATAGGTACTCGCAAATTGTGCATTCAATTTTAAGGGTGCAAGGGTGTCAAAAGGACACCCTGTTGCACCCTTGAAATTGCTCTGTGCACACATGTTGTTCACACACATGCCCCAAGGGCATGTGTGTGTGTTACCTACAACTTTGAAAAATACACTTTAGTGCATTTTGCAAATTACCATAAAGTTCAACTTGATAGTAGTTTGTGCCCCCTAGTAGCAAAATCGCTATTCCTAAGTGGTTCTTGCATTGCATTTAAGGAATCTCAAATTGTGATTCCTTAAATGCAATCACAATTTGAGAAATCACAACTAATTGCGAATTCTCAAATTGCAAGTGCCTTGAACCTTGATGCATCGCAAATGTCCTTTTTGCAGGAGCAAACGGACGATTTTTGTGAATCACACCGTTAGCGCTCGCAAAAATGGTTGAGGCATGTGCCTGTTTGTCCTCTTACCAGTAGCTCTTTTTTCTTTCACCACTATTTTTGCATTTTGCCCCTTTTGTAACTCGTTTCTGCAAGCATACTGTAGTTGCTTCTGTTGCTTTTTCATCCGAGCTCTTGTAGCCGTTCTAACTGCATGTAGTTATGTAGATTTTGTTCTGTAAAAAAAGAGAAGTATATTTATATTTTTACCATAGCCAATCTACCAACTACTTTATTTCTGACTTATATATAATACAAAAACCATTTTCATGTTATGTTGCAGTCCTAAATTTACAGATGAACCTAAATATATTACTTCATGCACTTACTTCAATATAAAAAACCCAGAGCAAAACACAAAACTTTATTAGTTACCTTTTAACATTTTAGCACCCTGTTACAACACAGATACAGCATATCTCCCTTCTCACTTATACATGGAGGAAGAACAGTTTATCCCTTCTGCAGTAAATTTTAAAATGAACATCAAGGCAAGCAGGCATATTTATAAGCCCCATGCACTTTCCGGAGTGCCACTGTAACTTTGAATGGGCTTACCTAGATGCTCCAGATGTGCCCTGACTCTCCATCGCTTGGGGAGTCCCCTAGACCTTGCTGGTACATTCTGAAGCCTTTTTACTCTCACCGCATGGGTTGCTGTTGCCAAGGCTTGTTGGTCTCCGATCCGAATACCGACCCCCCACAGCAGTCGACATCCTTTGTGGGACAGGTCGCCTGTGGACTCTGGTCATCGTAGATGTCTCCTGGTCCCCGTGGCAGTGGAGTCAAGCTTCACCTCATCGCACCTGACACACACAACATTGGTGGGCACTGGTATACCCTGAAGTGACCCAGACTCTGTCCCCTCTGCCTTCAGGTTCTTCTCATCCTCGATCCAGGCTTGGATCACACTGTACACTGTTCCTTTTCATGGCAACAGCACTTTGCAGCAACTCGCCATTGAAAACAGCGACGATTCCTGACACCATTTGGCACCTATGCAGCCAGCTTCCCTGGGTGAGGTAAAACGAGTACTACCGTGCTCACATGGGTGCTGGCCTTAGAACCTTCTAAGTCTAAAGGGAATTGCCCCAAGTCCTCTCCGAAGTGTCCTTAATCTTTAATTTTCCCACCCGACTTTCCCATAGAATTGTATTGAGCTCGCTGCTGTGTTCTCACCCTGCACGCGTCCCCCGTGGGTCATCTGTGTCACTACCTTGGGGGGTTCCTTGGGGTCCCAGCGATTTTACGTGCTCTAGGCACTGTGTCTAGTCAAGTCGTGGTTCTTATTCCACTTTCGTAATATTTGGTTTGGTCTTCCCCTAGGGCCCATTGTATATTGTGCTATTTACCAAGGTTCTATTGTGTTGATATTGTGTATCTTGTTCTCTAATCTCATAAAGAGGTTAATAGAGAGTGGTTAGTAATACATACATATATTGTATATATACCTTGTGTGGTTCTCCTTTCATTTGGTCATTCAAGAGGTTATAATCTGGTAAGCCAAGCTGCTTTACACTTCTTCAAGACTTACCCTGAAAGCTGCTCTCCATAGCTACCACTAGGATAGCTTTCAATAAAGGTTGTCTTTAAACCTATCATCAATAAGGGTTGTTTGGACTGGTGCAAGGTACCCACTATAACTAGTGAACTGCATATGCCAGGCCAACTTCTCACACTACACAACAGTTTATTACATAGTCTTGAGTAGGAAATTAAAGTGTGCCATCAATTAAATGGTGTCATCACTCCTCAATGTTTAAAAAAATGTTCTGCCTCTTTAACACCCCCCTCAAATACACAATTAGCTCAGTGTACCTAGCAACCAAGTGGAAACAGTAGGTCACAAGTTCACAGCACATTCAAGAAGGAACATGCTACTTTCCAACAAGATAGAGCAGGTGTGCTTTACTCCACAGATCCAAAAGCATATCCATGTCTGTATTACATTTCTTTTCTTAAACAACAGCCAATAATAAGACTTCTTGCTAAGACATTTAACACACTACATAATTGCATTCACTTTCATGCTGACAGCATCCAATTAAATATATGTTATTTTTTAAACCTCCATATTAACTGCTTTTTATTTGGAAAACTACCTTATTCAGCTCTAATCTTCTTCTGATTGCTATAGCTCCTTGATTTAAAAATGCTTAGAGTATGGACTGTGGGCCACAGTTATATCTATTGGGCTAAAGAGCCTGCAACAAACAGAGGTATTGACAGGGATTTAGGTTTGCTAAATGTGCAGATTACTTGGTTTGGCCAAAGAGGGTTAATGTTTCATCAGTTGCTGGCTTTGGATGAATCTATTGTGGATTCCCAAGTTCCTCACCTCATTATTGTGCACAGTGGTGGCAATGACCTAGGCACATTGACTGGGGTAGGGCTGGAAATCCTAATGAAGGAAACCTTTGCAGAACTGATGTCGCGTTTACCTTACACTGTCTTGGTGTACTCTAATATATGCCAAAGACAGAAATGGAAGTGGTGAAATCATTTCTGTCCAAACATTACCAAAGCCAGGAAACATGTTAATAAAACTGTTTCTGCATTATTTAGAGACCATTGCATGGCCTGTATCTATAACAACAATCTGCGTTTTCTCATGCATGGAATTTATAGAAATGATGGAGTGCACTTTACAGATGAAGGCAACAGGGTGTTTCTAAGTTGGCTGAAAATCTGCATCCGATCCTATGTGTAGCAGCCATATACACACAACCACACAATGGCTCTTGTCAGAGCCAACCTAATACCCAAAATATTGTTACGTTTTTTTCTAAAGGTTTTTTTTTCTTTAGTTTTTAGGGATCTTTGCGATGACGTCGCGATCCCTGCGGACACGTCCCAAAAACAGAAAACAAAAGCAGACATTCAATTACCACCACCGCATCAAAAAATAATATGTAAAAAAATCCATTCTGAACATTGCACTACACATATTACTATGTACATACTTCTTTCAAAGCATGTTTAAACTCATATTTTTCTACTAAGTGTCTCTAAAAACCATCTTTCAGACCTATTTTCAGTTTTTGCAGTTATTCAGATGTCACGATGACTAACTGTGATGATCACACCTTTTCCATAAAATCTAAAACACATACATCCATACTTAATCTGTTTATTTACACACTAGGGGGTTCATACAGTATTCTCTAAAGTCATGTTTTTCTAGAGAATTTCTATAAAAACCTTCTCTAAAACCTATTTTATCTTTTCGCAGTGACTCCGGAGACCGCTATGACATCGTTAATCGTGATTCCCGCGAAAACGTCACGAAAAGGAAAACAAAAGCAGATATTCAATGACCATCAACACATTCAAAAACAATATGTAAAAAAATCCATTCTTAACATAGCCCTACACATATTACAACATACATACTTCTTTCAAAGCATGTTTAAACTCATATTTTTCTACAACGTTTCTTAAAACACCATTTTTCAGACCAATATTATGTTTTCGCGGTTATTCTGTACATTGCGATGAAGTCGTTAACCGTGACGATCACATCTTTTCCATAAAGTGAACACACATATGTGAACACATTTACATTAATTCCCACACTAGGGGCTTATTACTGTACACTTCACACTCATGTTTTTCTAGTGTATATCTAGAACAACCATCTCTAAAACCTATTTTCTGTTTTAGCGGTGAGGCCGGAAATCACGATGACATCGGTAATTGCAATCCCAGTGGTTACATCGCAAAATCGGAAAGCAAAAGCAGGAATTTAATAGCCACTATCACATAAAAAAATTATACCTATATAGTTAATTCGAACAACCACAGTACATAACTCACTATATAAATAACTATATATTTATCAAAATATCAATTTCTCTATAACAATGTGTATTACTGATAATTTTTTAAAAATATTTCCACCAATATTTGTGAAAACTTTGAAAGTCGCTATGACCCTACGATGATACATGGGGGGCTGTGCTGGTGGCCATGGGGTCATCAGGAATATTGCACGTGTTTAAAAATCTATTTTGGACACACAACTTTTGTCACTAAAACCCCCATTCCTCAAACATGAGGCCAGAGTACCTCTACTCTGACCCATGATGTTAGCTTTATCTGAACTTTTTAGCCCCGGGAACCGTTCCCGAGCAATAAAATGGCAGCCCCAACTTTCTGTTCAGGTACCGTCCAGCCAATCACAGAATTCCCATTGACGCGTGCATTCGCAATTAATCGCGAAACCACTGCCAAATATCCGTGGCCAGAGATATCACTATAATTTTAAACTTACATTTCTCAACAACTACTGGTTGGATTTACACCAAATATACATATATAAATGTGTTTGTTTTTACACTAGTGAAGGATATAAATATCCTAAAGGGGGCCACAGTTGGATAAAAAAACATATATCCTTATATTTAAACTATCTCACTTCTCCCTGTTACAAGCTGAGAGCTGCCTAGACTTCAAATCAGACCTTGCCTGGACAAGCTTCAGCAGCTGTTCATAACCACCCTAGAGGTCACTTTGCTTGTCTTGACGTCCAAGTTAGTTTGCTCATCAGGTTGTTCATTTATGCTTACGCCATATGTCTGTATTATAAGTGGCATGGTGTATAATTGGCATGGTGCCAATCTTGCATTTCTCTGTTGCCCATATTTGGCACTCTGCCCTTTTTTCAGTTCTTCTGAAGTTGCATTACTAATTCTGTATATGGCCCAGAAACAAATAAGGAAGGGTGGCAGCAGACTGATAGCACCATTATGTGCACTGACATCTTCCTTGCATGCGAACAAGAATGCATAGGGACCAGCAAACAGATTTCATTGTGTACCTGAGCAAACTGCTCTATTTTTTGTTTCTTTCATTGCTCCTGGGAGGGTGCACATTCCTTTCCCTAACAGTGGCTGTCACAGGTGCAGGGCTTAGCCTCTCTTTGTGGAGTTCTGCTTTGTCCTGGAAGCAGGTCTCATCTTGATATCACATCGAATATGAGGTTCTAGTGTGAGGGGTGCCCCTTAAATCCTGAATTAAGGAGGTCTTAGTGGGTGTGAAGACTAGTAGCTAATGGGCATCTAGTCCTGCGGCTGATCAGTCCTTGTAGTGGCTACATCTGGTGGGTGTATGTCCATAAAAATAGTCATAACCTGCTCTTTAGTCTAAATTCATGATGGCCAAGACCATCCTCACCTGTACACCTCAGCTGCAGCACCCCAGTGGTGTAGTCAGCATTGTGGATGTGTACGGGTCCTGAATAGGTAATTTTCTTGCCTTCCCTCTAAAAAACAGTGCCTGGGGCAGAGGGAGGCTTTGTCCTTGAGTTGGAGCCAAATTCCTTTGTCCAATAGCACCAGTAAAGCCTTTGAGGCTCACCGCCGTGAAAGTCCATTCACTGGCCAACCTGTGTGGGTATCACCTCCTGTACACACAGTTCTTTGTCTCTGACCTCTGGGAGCAGCACACACTCCCCAGCATGAGGTCAGATTTCCGTGTTGGCAGCAAACCCTCAGAAAAGTCCGCCAAGGCACGAGAGCCAAGGGTTAACTTGGTTGGGCACTGTCAAAAGTGTCACCTAGGTACTTGCTGGTTAAATCTCAATGTAATCATCATGTCAGGGGTTAAAAAGCACAATGTTTGATATCAATCACAAAAGAAATTGACTATTTCAAAATGGAGCTGGACATCAGGGGATGTCCAGTGTCCAGCCTATGCTATCCTATGGAGGGTCAGTCACTCGCAGTAGAATTACATTGAGAATGCAACCATGAGGCAATATATGCTTGCTCATATATTACCACAAATAAAATATACTGCATCCTGCCTCCTGGGCTATAGGAGGCCTACCTTAGGGGTGACTGACATATATTAAAGTCAGTGAGGGGACCCTGTCACACATGGTGTGTGCAGGGTCGAACATGAGCCAGCAAGCTGCTCATGCAGGGCTGACATGGCAGACCTGCAGCCTTTGGTTTCTCTTGGGTCACTAAGGGTGGCACAATAACTGCTGCAGCTGTGGTGCCCCTTTTACATCCATGCCCTGAGTAACACTGGTACCATACACCAGAGCCTCCTTACAGGGTGCCAATTGGGTACACCAATTCACAGTTTCAATTTAAGGGAAAGAGCACTGGTACTGGGCCTGGTTAGAAGCACCCAGAACACTTTCAGATCAATTACCACAACACCTAGCAGTGTGGGGGGCCTCTGCAAAAAGTCCTATTTACTACACAGCTGTTCCCTGATAACTTTCCGTATCTCTGACATGAGCTGCAGACTCCCAGACATTGAGTGCTTCAAACTATGTAGGTCCAGGCTGTAGTTTCATCTCCTATAAAATACTCTACAAGTTTTCAATGATTCTCACATTAAATATACCATAACGTGGACATGCCAGTGCACCATCTGACTAAGTGATCTTGTGCCATTGTGTAAGCCAAAAAGAAATGTGTAGCCCTTCTTTTATCCACGAGCGTTACGTGAGAACCTCCCCGTTGGTCAGTTCCTTCGGCTCAGAAGAAACTGTTCTTCTAGAGGACTGTTTGACAAACACGTGGAAACCTTTCTCGACAGCTACAGGAACGACAATATCCTAAATAACTTGTCAAGAAAGCGTGGAAACGCGCATCCAATAACAACCGGGAGGCTCTTCTGGACAGGCGGCCTGAGAAACCTCCGCTGGATAGACTCACATTTGTTAGTACATTCAGTGTGCTCTCCAATAAAATCCAAAAAACAGTACGGAGACATTGGGGAATCCTAAATGTAGTGGACACCAATGTACCATTTCCCCTATTTTCCTTCAAGAGAGCACCCAGCTTACATGATAGCTTGGTCCATACAAGACCAAGAGCACAAATCATGGACAGTACCACCACACTTTGGAATCTGCCACCGGTCCAGGGCCACTACCCTTGTGGCTCCTGTAGTGTCTGTCCACAAACGTACAAAACAGACAGAGTGGATCTAGGAATGGGAAAACCTTGGCTTCTCAAAAAACATACAAATTGTAACTCAGAGAGAGTCATTTATATGATAACCTGCCCCTGTTCACTCAGGTATATTGGACATACCACCCGAAAAATTAAATTGAGGATTGGTAAACATAAAAGCACTATCCGATGTCATAAGCAATCTACACGGTTGACCAATCATTTTTTGTCCCTTAAACATACGGCAGAAGATATGAGGTGGGTGATCCTTGAACACCCATTTATCCCACCTCATATCAGCGACGTGTCCAGATTTCTATTTTTTAAGGAGCAGAAATGGATTTTTCAGCTGAGGAGTGACAGTAAAGGCCTGAATGATGACATACCATGGATATCATTGTAGCCATGTTCCACCTATAGGTTTGCCTTAATACTACACCATAAACATCCTTTTGGTATGATGGCATCTGTCAGCCCCTTCCAAACACCAATATATCTGAATCATACAGTCAAAATATCAACGCGCAAGTCACGCCTAGACATCAGATCTGTTTATAATCTCACATTATAGGTCCTTCCATTGACTTTCCTATAGGCCCCTTGAGATATGAAACTACCTGTACCACTATCACTTCTAGAAAAACTAAAGAGTGTAGTGTTTACACATCTCCAGATCAGACAGAATTTCATTTTAGTTCCCTAGATATTTAACAAGAATCCACCTTCAATCTACCGTAAAGTTTTACTTTGTGAAGCATATCTCCCTTCAATTTGCGATATATGCCAGTACCGGTGCCATATTCTGGTCACGTTGTAGTACACTAAACAATAAGGTATTAATTTAAAGCTTTGCTGTGCCCCGCGGTTTTCCGACAAGTGAAATACCAAAATACTGTCTCTTTTTTCATACGAGGTTTATATACACCCTCGATTGACTAACAAATAAAGGGCACAGTTATTTCTCATGTAGTATAAAGCGCCTTTCAACAGCTATTTGTGTTAATTATTTCACGCGCAGAGGTGAGTGCACATCCAACTTTGCCTTTGCGCATGCGCTATTGAACAGCGCGAGCTAAGCATACATGTACCACACTATCGCGCATGCGCCATCTGATTATGTGACAGCGCATGCGCAAGTAGAATAGCTGCCCGTTCTCCACGCAACTGCAGCTGGAGTTATGCGGCCGTCATCTGCCAACAATTGACTGCCTAATTGGACATATTTTTCAATCAAGCGCGCTATAAAGAGCGCGATGACGCGTCTTCCGGTTCCTCCATTTCCTCTCGGACGCCGGAGAGGGATATCGATGGTTAGGTAGGTCCCGGATATTTCCTTGAGGAGTTGGATTGACACCAAGAGAGCTTTGAGCTTCCTAAACCGGCTACTCCTTGGACAATCCTCCCCTTACTTTACGAACATAGAGACCTGGGGATTTTTATCATCTTTAACTTATCCCCAACTCTGTTTCACTTAAATGGTTCTTTCCATAAGTGAATTATTGATCGTTTAAGAGGAAGATCATCTCATGCCACTAGCGAAGTCTCAGCCTTTTGGTTCATAGAGGGAAAGTCTTTTAGCAATAACTGGGGTTTTCTTCTTTATAAAACATAGAAATGATAGAGCAATTCAGCTGGACACAACAAATAAAATATTGACTGTGCCCTCATTTTTCATTTCTATATAACAGAGCGGGCCTCATTTTCCCGAGCGGTTGCCGGGCGAGGTGAGGTTATTTCCCACACAATGCTGGGTGAGTAAGATATCAAATAAAACCATCATTCGAATAAGATTTGACATACAGAAGGACTATAGCCTTCTGTGTTACGAAGAGACATTTTCTCTTCGTTGTTTATGTGTTGTCTGTACTGTCTCTTTATGCCATTTTGGGGCATTTGTATACAACCTTACTATATACTTTGTGCGCTGTTTTCCTTTTTTTCTTATAGGAAAGGACAACTAACTCAATCCCACCAGTTTACATTGGGGACCCAAGTTCCTGGTAGGAGTAATTGAACTATTGTTGCACAGTAATAATATTCTTATATTTTCCTCACTTGCACCTTTTGCAGTAGCTATTCAATATGGGTCCTGAAGAAAGCCGGACAGTTTGTTCCACTCGGCTGAAACATGTTGACCTCACTGCACAGCGCCACAACATAGTCATACTTTCAGACTATTAGGTGTCATTTTAATTTTGACACTAGGACAATCCCTATTAAACTTGACTTTTTGCCCTAGTAGCCACTTTTAACTTTTCACTCACATCTCCACAGCACTGCACATCATCAGCATCATTTGAATAACACTGTGGCTAGAGTTCCACCTCAGAAATCCATCTCTGCACCATCGATTGATGGGTTGGGCGAGGTTTGGATTTACTATCTGTATCCCACATGATGATATTCCGCCATAAGAGTGGGCTGATGGGAGTTTCTCAGCCCTGTGTCATTTCATTTGGTTGCTATACGATCTTACCTTGTCTTTAGTTTCTAGTACAGCATACACATCTATCGGACCAGACATCTCTTCTTTTTGCTAAGCCGTCCTTTTATCACCATAAAATGACCTGCCCTATCTTCAGTTGGTGTTTCTTCTCCCTTCTTAACAGGTGTCATCACATCTCCCCCAATCAAATAAATTTTGTATGGCCTTAAAATAGTTTATTTTCCAAGTAAAATGTCAATAATCACAATTACAATTGTTTATTTCAAAGGAGGACCCAATAATTAACTCACAATTCTTACTCCAGATCATAAACAAATAACATCACGGCACTCCAGGACGTAGACAACCAATGGCAGCGTGGCTTTACACCTACTGACCAATCCCAGTGCAGCACAGATTGACATCAGCCTCACTCCTTGCAGTGGTTCACCCTCCTTTAACACGCACACTCTCTTTGATGCATACAAACAAATACAATGCAACAAATAACAATTGTCGCTTTACTAAAGAATTCAATAGAATTCAATTACCCAATAAATCATTCAAAACAACGGTTTCCGATCTACTCTGACACACATTCAAATGAAAACTCGAGCAGCGAGGAATCACCCTGAACAGTACATTTCCCTCTGCACAACAGGTCCATCACATTAATCATACCTCACTCTCACACTTAAAGATAAATGTCCTTATCTCAATTGGACTATCAACATCTCACAACAGACCCTAAAAAACCTCAGCAGACAATTACGATAAAGTGTATTTTACACCTTTCAATATCATCCAGGGATCTTAGGCCACGTTGGACCTATTAACGATTCTTCACATTTAACACCACATTCAAGCAAAATTCAAAATACCTCCTCCAAACATCACACAACTGCTATAACACCGCAAGCTAAGCATAAGCCGTACACGCACAACCCTATTAATAGTCACTCCTCCGCTGTTAACACACCACCACAAACCACTGGAACTCCACCGATCTTCTGAATCGAAACGTGCTCTGGGACTGGGTCTGGGATTTTGACTAACTTCTAACTCCCTATCTCAGGACCTATCTGTCCTCTGTTCCATTTGACATCACATAGAATTTGGGCTCCTTTTCCCTTGCCCCTTGCGATGGAAGTTTATAGGTGCCTGAAGAATAAAAGGAGTTAGAATCAGCTGCAATTTACCAAATACAGTGTAACCCATTTGGACGCATAGTAAAACTTATTAAAAAGCCAAACTGATATAAATCAGTCACAGATACATAATATAAAAATACTGAATCACTAAGAGATATCTGAAATGACATACAAAATGTATCCTTGAAACAGAAAGCAAATAAGGAATTCAGTAGCTGTTATACAAAGAATGACAAACAAAGTCTGGTGATTAGATTGAAAATGTTGATCTTCCTGCCTATACACAAGGTTGTCTACGAAAACTATTAATCCCTATTCTAAACTAAAAATCAGGCAACCCTGTTTAAGTCAAAGAAGCAAAGAAAGGTGTCAGCACAGCAGAACTTTTGTCGAAGTTCCGAAAGGTAAACATATTGTATAGCATAAAGCCTCATAATAGAGATTTTGCAAAGAAGTCTGTACCTTTAAGAGAATCTGAATAAAGCAAAAGAAGGATCCTTAATTATGCCTACAACAGCACCTTCAAGAATCCCAAAGAACAAAATTTAGCCATTACACTTGAGATTTCTTTCCTTTGGTCCACACATTAGAAAGTCTTTGGATTCCTTTGGTCTCCCTAGTCGAACATTAGTCTTCCTTTCATTAAAATTCTTGTCCCTGCCAAAAGATACACTTTTTAAATATCTCTTTCAAATGGTTAGAAATCGGAACCCATGTAACACTCTGAACGAGGGCCCCATTCTAAATCCTGAGATTGGATTGCAGAACACATTTGCCGCTCTGTTGAATTTGGAGGCCTGTGATTGACTAACGCCCCCACCTTCCCCATCACCTACCAGGCCTATTAGGCCTACTGCCACAGCCCCGTAGACCGTAGCTCACTCATGTTCCCACTCATTATATCACCTTCTGAGGCTGCAACTGAAGTCGTAACTCTAGCCCCAAGTGTGCAGGGACATGGGCAGACTCTATCACTTATGATGAGTAATAATGAGGGAATTAGGGCGAACCTGGTATCCTGGAAAGTGGCAGGTGTAGCCGCCAAGATGGATGACTTAAACTGGCTAAATGAGTGGCAATCTATGAAAATAGTACTATTCCTGGAAACCTGGTTAAAAGATCCTCCCTTCTTTGCGGGGTTTCTTACTTTCCATTCCACAACGATACCCTCGGTTTCTGGAAGGGCGAAGGGGGGCCTACTTGCCTTAATCTCAAATACGACCACACTCCAAGTTAGGCAAGTTGGCCCCTCACACACTCAATTTCTACATTATTGAGCTTGGGACCAGGAACCAGGCCACTTGTATACTAGTTAACTTTTATAATAATGAGTTTGGGAAGAACTCGAGGGAAGTGGTAGGTGCCTTAGCGATGGAGATTGGGAAATTGCACAAAGGGAAAAAAGGGGACAATACGAGCATAATCTGGGCGGGGGATTTTAACAATCACCTTTGCAAACTCAATGGGACTAGGGTATGTGGAATAGAAGACGTTTATGGCAATATACTCTCACATTTCTCACATAATAAGTATGGGGAGACCCTGAACATTTTGCTATTACAGTGGAATTTAACTTTATTGGATGTGATGAATGAGAGAGGGCAGGGTACTACCACCTTTAGAAGGGGCACCAAAGAGTCCACTAGAGACTTTGTGTTAGTGTCCGGACATTTACTCCAGAAAGTGGCCCTTATGAATATACAATTCTCACCCCATTGTGACCATGCCTTAC
Organism: Lissotriton helveticus; assembly: GCF_964261635.1. Lineage (NCBI taxonomy): Eukaryota > Metazoa > Chordata > Amphibia > Caudata > Salamandridae > Lissotriton > Lissotriton helveticus. The sequence continues at coordinate 1,185,682,027 of NC_136061.1, read as the reverse complement.
TATTGATCCATTTAAACATTTTATCTAAACCCAAAGAACATAATCAGGTTGTAAAGAATGTAGACCTATCCAGGAAAAATGGCTACCAATTGAAATGGCTACGGGTACAAAAACTGAATCTGGCCTCTGAAATTCTAGCAATGGCAAAGGATGATACTATAGCATGTCTGGGAGAAAACGTACTGCCCACAGACTTGGTTATCAGGTTCACTGACCTAAGGGTAAAAATAAAAACAGCACTTACGTGGGTGAGGTCCTCATATGCTACTGTTAATAAGGGGTGGTTTGACTTGGCCTGTTCAAAAGCCAAAGCAACCTTTGTACGTGCCCTAAAAACCTTTCCTAGAGATTATCCCTAAATTCGCCTACTGCGGAATGATTACAAAGTAGCCAGGAGGGAGAGAGAGAAAGATCTTAGGGCACAGGCATGGGAAGATCTTCAGCAAGCAGCTATTTCTGGTAACAGCACAGATTTCTGGGAAATTGTGAATGCTCCTTATTTTAATGATACTAATGACCTTGCACTAGATGTACATGTAGATGAAGAGTCATGGGTGAGACATATTGAAGGCATATTTGGGTTATCAACCTCCCCACTCATCCCAGAATGCTGCTCAGAACCATTACCTCACAGGGGGTTAATTTTCTTCTCTGTATCTGAGGTTCAAAAGGCACTAGAATCCTGTATCCCCGGCAAGGCCCCGGGACCAGATGGAGTGCCAATTGACCTCTTTCATCAGAACTAGGAGCTGTGGGCCCCTTTACTCGCAAATGTTTTTAATGGCATCCAGATAATGGGCCCACCTCCTTCATGGAATAAAAGTGACATTGTGCCGATTTATAAAAAAGGGAATAGGGGCTCTCCAAAGAATTACCGCCCTATATACTCAGACACAATGTGAGAACCTAGAGAACCATTTTACCAACTAAATCGATGTGATCTACCAGGCCTTAGGCCCTGAAGAGGACGGGCATGGCAACGCTCCCCCTCAGGAGTATTGAAGTCTATCAAGCTTAGAACTCTTTCCTAATGTCACAGGGGAAGAAGTTAGCTCCCTATTAACGCAAGTGAAATCTGGTTCCCCATCAGATTTGGTGCCCCCCGCTGTTATGTCAGCGCTATCCCCTGTTCTTTCTGAGGTCCTTGCGGAAGTCTGTAACATCTCGCTTGCCACTTCCACTGTTCCTCGTAAATGGAAAAGCGCGTGCATAAAACCCCTGCTCAAGAAGCCGTTGACTGACCCCACCGATCTTCAGAATTTTAGACCCATCTCTCTTCTCCCTTGTTGCGCAAAAATCATGGAGACAGTAGTCAATCGGCATCTCTCCCAGTATCTGGAACAGAATAAGATACTGGATACCTCTCAGTCGGGATTCCGTGCCTCTCACGGCACAGAGGCCCCACAGCTGGAGGTTACGAATACTTTAAGGATGTCCCTGGATAGGGACATCACCGTCATGTTGGTTTTGCTGGATTTGTCGGCGGCCTTTGACACTATCTCTCACTGGATCCTTTTGGACCGGTTGCAAGAGATTGGTGTTGGAGGCGGGGCCTTCAATTGGATCCAGAGATTTCTGGCGGGTAGAACACAATGTTTTCAGTTGGGCTCATTCGTCTCTCAAACCACCAGTGTGGATAAGTGGGTACCACAGGGCTCGGTTTTGAGCCCCACTTTGTTTAACATATATTTGGCCCCTTGTAGCCTCAATCATTAGAACGGGGGGTTTGAAACCATATCCTATGCGGATGACACCCAGCTGATAGTCCCCATTGAGAAAAGCCGTGCGGTTACTAAACTTAAATTTAGACACTGCATGACCAGCATAGCGAGCTGGATGAAGAAGAACTTTCTCCAGCACAACTCCTCTAAGACGGAGATAGTGCTATTTGGTAAAGCGGAGGGGTTGTGTTCCCCAGATTGGTGGCCACACGAGCTAAGAGATGGGCCAAGAACTTGGGCATGAAAATTGATAATACTTTATCAATGGAAGAGCAGGTAAAATCGGTGACAGGTACCGGTTTTGGAACCATGCGAATGCTCAGAAGAATCTTTCCGTGGATTCTGCTTTCAGCCAGACAGACTCTTATCCAGTCGCTCCTAGTTAGTCGACTAGATTATGGCAACTCACTGCTGATTGGGATGAGAGAGGATCTGTCTTCTAAACTACAAGTGGTTCAAAACACGGCAGCCTGCCTTGCACTCAACAAGCCGGCACAGACCCCCTCCCTACCCCTCCTGCGCCAATTGCATTGGCTCCCTATTAGAAAGAGGTCCATCTTTAAATTGTTATGTCTGGTTTTCAAATCTCTCCATGGGATGGGACCAGCCTACCTGACAAGGAAGATCGAAAGGTACCATCCCACACGACTGCTGAGATCCAGCAGTCGTAACCTGCTCTGTGTACGGAGTCCCCACCCATTGGAACACCTTGCCGGACGAGATCTGCACCTGTACGAATTTCCACAATTCTAAAAAGCTTCTTAAGACCTGGCAATTCAAATGATATCTCTGCAACAGTGTATGACTCTCCCAGGCGCCGAGAGATCCCCCTGGGGATGATTCGTCGCACCATACAAATATATAAATAATAATATCCCTCCTCGATACAACTGCCAAATTAATGGGCCGGGTTCTGCTGGCCAGACTGGAGGAATGGGCAGAATGGCATAGTATAATCATGAAGGCACAATATGAGTTTTCGCAGAGGAGTTGGGACGGTTGATCAGTGCCTAAACCTTTCCCTACTTATAGGGAAGTACTCGAAAACCAAAAGTGGGAAACTATATATGGCCTTTGTGGAAAAGTAAATTTTGCCATGTTCTGTGTCCCTACGTGTCATCCATCATATGTTATGTGTGCATGATTAAATATGCATATGCATTCCCTATGTTCGATTAATGACGCAATTACAGTTGTGTCCACCTCTAGTATGCCAGTTTCCAGTTCTCGTGAATACTACGAATATCAGGCCTATGTAAAGCTACGTTGCCACGTTTCTCAGTATGCACGTTATTCTATTGAAAAGTCCCCGTTTCTAGGCCTCAAAAGGGCCCGGACACCAGATTCAGCTCCTGTCTCCTGAAGCCTCGCTGAGGAGCGATACAGCCCCCACCTGTATCCTCGACCCTTCACTTACTTCCTGCCTCTCAGTGCCCGGCTCACCCTGGCTCTGCCTCTGAGTCTGCCAAGAATATGTTATGATTCCAGTTATCAGTTCAGTCCTCCTTCTCTGCATTCCTAAAGCTACTGAATCGCATCGGTAGTTTCCGTCATTGTCTAGCCTTCACGTCTCCACGTTAGAGAAATACTGCATTTAATGGTCCTTTAATATTCTTCATCACGCACTACATGTAGAATAATGCATGGTCCAGTCTTAGAATCAAGTTAGCCTTTCCCCTCCTGACTTCTAGTTTATATCAACATGTTCTCTAAACATCAGATACTAGATACTGTTTAGGTACATGTCGCCCTGACTCTCCAGACTTCAGTCTCTGCTCCTAGCACAGAGTTCATAGCCCCCAGCTTCTCCTAGTAACACGTCATTGCTAGTTTGCGCGCACCATCAGGTTAGAGGTCCCGGCTCCTCAGGTAGCCCCCTCCATGGTTTCCGCCCCATTCATGACATATTCTGTTACGTTTGCATCACATGTCTAAGTATACGCCCTGTTACACCTCTTTTCACCCTTATCTTTCGCGACTGCTACGCGCCACGCCTTTTGCTCCACCCACTGCTACGCCTATTGCAATGTAATGCTATGTGTTTGCGTTATGTATATATGCTCATGCACTGTTATTAAAAAGTTACTTTTCCCTTGTCCCGATCCTGACCCCGGCAGCGCTGCTGGGCCTTGCCATCCTATTCCTGTGCAGGCTGTCCTGTTCCTGTCCTTTATGCTGTATTAAACCTGCAAAACTCCTACTACCTCGAATCTTGACTCTTATTTATTGAGCTATCTGTTATTCATTTATTCATTCAAAAATAGGGTATTATTTATTTATTTACCACATAATGGCGCCCGAACAGGGACTTGCCCTTTCCCCACGCGTCGGTGAAGCCACGCCGACCCCCTGACCCTCTGCAGTCGTGACGGAACTCTTCTGCGCACCGGCAGACATTTCTGCTTCAAGTATCCCTCAGGCCCACGGAGGAGACGGAGGAGGCGGTCCAGCATCCAGACGAGACGGTGGAGGAACGCGGCGAGTCCCGACCAGAGCCCAAGCCGAGAGTCCAAGGTCCGAGGTATCCGGAGGCCCACCTGTAACAGAAGTCCGAAGTTCGTCCGTCCGGCGTCCAAGCAGTCCCGTCCAGTCTGAGGCCTTCCGTTCTTGCTGCCCGGTGAGTACCGTTACTGGGGTAGTATCTAGACAGGGTCAATTTAATTGACTCTGGTCCGTGGGTTGGTGGTACACAGACCCACAAACGAAGTGTCCACTTCGGTGGATGCGGGTCCTGACGTGTCTCTTTATGAGACCGGTAAGTTTCGTACTGTTTCAGCAGTGCACCTAGTTCCTGTTCTAGTCAGTTCTGTTCTCGAGAAAATTCATGTATTCTGTGTTCCGTATTCCAGGTAGTATTCTGTTCGAACTGTTATTTTTAAATGTTCTTCATGTATTTTAATGTCGTGGTATGAATGGGGAATAAGTATCGTGTTCATTGTGTATTGTATTGTGTCTAGATTACAGTCCAGTCATGCCCTTGTTTTCTAAGTTACGTCAGTTAAAAACTAGAAAGGGTCTGCTGGAAGCAGCAGTTCCTGTCCCGCCTAGGGACAGTCCAGGTCATTTTATGTATCAGAAGCATGGCATAAGCGCCATTTTGTATCTAGACTTATGGGTAGATTATACCAAACAGTTAGAAGAAAAGTATAGATGGCCCGTATCAGGTACATGGGATGCCGAGTGCATCATGCGAGTAGAAGAGGCATTATGGAAAAAGAAAGCCAGACAGTCACAGAAAGATGCCATCGAGTTATGGCGCAAAGAAGCTCATAAAAGAACTGAAAAAGAAATCAGAAAGTCAGAATTAAGTAGAGAATCCTTAGAACGAGCACAAGAAAAAGAACTAATCGAGATAGGTGAACAAGTCAAAGCCGAACAGTCAGACAGACAGAGGCATGCCCTTATTAAGGGTATGTATCCTCTCCTTGCTGAGGGCTTGCCAAAAGCGACCCCAGAGGCATCCAGTAATTTCCCGCCACCATTAGTTCCGACCAAGCTACGTCACAAACAGACCGCAGCTGATATTTTTATTTCGTCCTATTTGGACGACACAGTCCCAGAATATGCAAATCCTGTTCGCGCTCCGCCAGTCCCTGTAAATCAGGCACTTCCCGCTCCTCCAGACACCGGAGTACCTGTTACGGTACCCCCGGTCCAGCCCGCCATACAAGTCCAGCCTACATTTCCATTTCCCACTCTGCCAGGACGAAGAGCCTCAGTAGACGACTCTAGTTTAGGGGCCGCAGGGGGAGGTACTCCTCAAACCCCGCCGCCACGCAAGCGTTTAACGACAGCCGAATTACATATACAAGCATCACAGCGTACGCCCAGACATCAGACTGTAGCAGAAATAAGAAAATCCCTTGCCGAATGCGGCTATGATCCAGTCCCAGGCGAGGATAATATGGTTTTATAGTCATTCCGCGTAAGAAAGGTGGCCGAGTATCTCGTCACCTTACCGAATATGAAAGAAGATCTAGACAGAATATATCGTTTCATCCGTACAGGGGATGATCCAGAAAGCATTGGCGAGGCCATGTCTCAAAGGAAAGCTGAGACCCAGCTCATGATATTAAAGTTTCTGATCAATTGTCTAATAAGAGAACAAGATTACCCGTCTAAAGATCCGGCTGAAATGAAAACCCTGACAAGGTGGAGTGATAATATAGCCGAGGGTAAGCACAAGACCGTCGGTGCTATGGAGAGTATGTACAAGAAAATCCGTAAAGAAATAATAAAGTTACACGAACAGCGTAAAGCAGCACAAGTAAGCGAGAAAGAAAGTAACTCTGATCCTGAAGAGTTAGACGACGAGAATCCTGACAGAATAGCGTATGTAGGAAAATCTAGATTTCCAGATCGCCATTTACGCCTAGAACACAAGTCTATTTTCCATCATCCAGCACCAGAACAAGGTTCTCTAGAGCAAGTGTTTCAAGCTACCGATCACATTCTGAAATCACGAATCGGTTACAGTGAGTTAAGTACCATGCATGAACAAGAACTAGCCCGATCAGCAGTCCGATGGATTACTGATTCTACCACTTTTCCAGACGAAATAGTGGCACAAATGTTTCTGAAAATGCCCCCAGCCGAACAACGACTGGCGGGTATGTATATGATTCAGCACCTCATTACATTGTATGAGGGTCAGCACTCTGATCCAGGCCCGTTACATGATATCCTGAACGAGTTACTTCAGTATAGATGGAAAGGTTTAGGTACCGACTTAATTAGTGTCATTCTAGAACAGCGTCACAAATATAGAACGTTTTTGAATCCGCATTTTGTTCATGTCTCACCCCCAGAAAGTAAACCATTTTACATAGAGAGACAGAATCCGTTACGAGAAGTCCACCCAGTTAGAGGAACGGGTGGCGAACTAGAACGAGTGTTTGTTTACACTCCGATTACAAAGATGGAACTCCTAGAGATGAAGAAATTAATTCCCTGTCATGATAAAGATCCAGCAGGGTTCCATAGAGAATTAAAAGACATGCTCCGTATGGGAGAATACACGTATCCAGATATAATTAAAATGTTAAAAGTTCTGCTGCCCGCAGGGGTGTATGAAAAGCTCAAGGAAAAAGAATGGGAGGTGGGAGAGAAAAAGATCGATTGGGCAGTTCTAGAAGCTGAAGACAAGGCACGAGTACCAGGTACCGGTCTTGGAGCGAAATGTAAAGAATTACCAGAATTATTAATACAAGTTTTACCTAGATTATTGACAACTAGAAAAGAAGACTGGGATGCAATCTCAGCCTGTAAACAGAAACAAGACGAAGATATTAGTGATTTTTATTCCAGATTTGAGAAATGTTTTAGCATCAACAGTGGCCTCAAGACAAGTAGTGAGTCATACCCTCACCTTTTTGTTACTAAATTAGTCGAGAATTCCAGTCCACAAATTAAAAATCGAGTTTTGAAAGTCGAAAGTACCTGGCAAGCTAATACCCCGTCCCAGATGTTGCAGATGCTCCAATACCACCAGAATAGGATCAGGGAAGAACAAGAACACGAGAGAAAACGTATGAAAGACACGAAAATGAAAGTACTAGTTGCACAATCTGTTCCTCAAGACAGTCAGAAGAGGGGTCCGAATCAAGCCAGTCATCCTGCAGCTCCCGTTAAAGGGAACTGCAATTATTGTAAACAGCCAGGTCATTTTATAAACGAGTGTGCAGTTCTGAAACACAACATAGCTACCGGTAAGACTAAAGAAAGACCACGTCCGCCTAGACAAGAACAAGTTTCACAGACTCCTCAGTCACAGAATGCACCACAGACAGTTACAGCTCCGCAGCCTATTGCTGCAACACAGCACGTTACACAGCAGATGTACCAGTATGCACAGTCTGAGTATCCAGAGTACCAGCAGTATTCATGAAACAGCCTAGAGAGGGAGGTAGGCTTGCCTCTCATCGAGATACCTGTAGATCAAGAAGGTCCCTATGTTCACAGTCAAGTATTAGGGAAAGACAGAAAGTTTTTGATTGATACAGGGGCAAGTAGGACCACAATTAGTCACGCCGAAGTTCCAGGGGCTCCGCTCTTAGGCTCAAGAAATGTTTCCCTTGGATTTTCAGGAAAACCCATTGTAAATGAAATATCAAAGCCAGTTACTCTAGAAGTAGGTCCATTGTCCCGCACTACTGATCTGTTACTTACTAAGTCATGTCCAGAAAACCTATTAGGCATTAAAACACTGAAAGAGTTAGGTGCAGTTATATGCTGTTCCCCAGAGGGAATACGATTGTTCCTACGTGACTTTAAGGGTCACTATGTATTACGAGATTTTGATCCCAGATTGTCTGATGTCCCGCAGCATCTATGGGCGCAAGGTCCAACTGATGTTGGTTATATGCAAATCACACCCTATCGTGTGACTCTCAAGCCAGGTGTAGTGTTACCACGAATCAGACAGTACAGATTGCCACCTGAGGCTGTAACAGCCTTATCCAAAATTATTGACGAGCTCATGGCTCAAGGAGTGGTTGTAGAAACTGACTCCAATGTATGCAATTCCCCGATCATTCCAGTCATGAAACGTACTGATCCAAATGCACCCCCAGTATATCGATTAGTGATTGACCTACGAGAGCTTAATAAATGTATTATTCCTCAGTACCCAGTCGTTCCAGATATCTCTTCCCTATTGACAGCCATTGATTCCGAAGCCACGTTCTTCACTGTCATAGACCTCAAGAACGCGTTTTTCAGTGTCCCTATTCATCCAGACAGCCAGTTCCTTTTCGGATTTTGTTTAAATGGAAGGAGCTATATGTTCACACGCGCTCCTCAAGGTTTCACAGAAAGCCCTAGCATTTACAGTCAAGCACTTAAAAGACAACTAGACAACATTCACATGCCAACTGACACTGCCCTGCTCCAGTATGTCGATGATCTACTGATCACAGCCCGTTCTGAACGTGCTTGCGAGCGAGCATCCCTTACAGTCTTGTATTTCCTAGCCGAGATGGGGCACAAGGTGTCCCCTTCTAAGCTTCAATTCTGTGTCCAGCAAGTGGTCTACTTAGGACACTTACTGTCCAAGAGGGGTAGGCAGTTGACACCAGACCGTATCCAGTTAATAGCGAGTCTTCCTCAGCCCAAGACCCAGAAGGAGGTACGTGCTTTTATCGGCCTTACTTCTTACTGCAGACAATGGATTCCTCAGTATGCATTTCTAGCCAAGCCACTGATACAGTTAACGACACAGGAGGCAGCCGTATCGACTGTCCTCCCTTGGACATCTGAACATACACTTAGTTTCAATGAGTTAAAGAAAGCCCTATGCCAAGCTCCAGTTCTAGCGACACCGAACTACAGTAAGCCTTTTACACTTTTCGTCACTGAACGCGAAGGTACAGCATTATCTGTTCTCACACAAGATCAAGCAGGACAATACAAGCCCTGTGCTTATTTTTCGAGCACATTAGATCCTGTAGCCCAGGCTCTGCCTGCGTGCCTCAAGTCAGTTGCAGCCACAGCACTAGCTATCAGACAAAGTGATTCCATAGTCTTAGGACACTCCTTGACAGTACAAGTTCCACATTCCGTGGAAGTTCTTTTAAACCGAACACAAACTCAGCACTTGACAATTGCACGTTTAACAGGTTATGAATTGACACTGTTCCAGCCACACATAGAAATCAGGCGCTGCAACATCCTGAACCCTGCTACACTATTACCATCAGTTACTCCGAATTCTGCCACACATGACTGCGTGGAAGTAGTTAACATTACGACAAAGCCAAGACAAGATCTGACAGATATTCCGTTACCAGACCCCGACCTGACACTTTATGTGGATGGTTCATGTATGAGAACAAGTACAGGAGAACTAGTCGCCGCGTATGCAGTGACTACTGACACTGAAGTTATTGAAACACACCGTATCGACACCCTGTCCGCTCAAGCAGCAGAGCTAGTTGCTCTGACACAAGCCTGCATACACGCCAAGAACTCGAAAGTTAATGTTTACACAGATTCACGCTACGCATTTGGAGTTGTACACAACTTCGGAGTGCTCTGGCAGGAGAGAGGTTTCATGACTTCTCATGGAACCAAGATTCAGCATGGTCTCCTTATTCAAGCTCTGTTAGATGCCATACATTTACCGACATCTATCGCTATCATGAAGTGCAAAGCACATACGAAAGTTACTGACATTATTTCTCAAGGTAACGATCTAGCAGATCGCACAGCCAAGCTTACAGCACAGACTCTAGACATTCCAGTTAACATGACACACACTCCAGATCCGATTACATGCATGACAGTTAAAGACCCTACACAAGATGTCATAGATATCCAGTTACATGCTACTCCCGAAGAAATCAAGAAATGGTCCGAACAAGGAGGGGTCCAGACAGATCAAGGATGGTTAACGAAGGGTAGAGCCACATGGTTTCTCCCCGACTCTATGGTTCAAGTCATTATTAATACCGCACATAGTCCAGCACATTTAGGAGAAAAAGCTATGTTAGACAGTATCCAGAACATTTGGTTCAACAAGCACTTACGAGCTGCAGCCAAGCAGAAAGTCCGTACCTGTATGATATGTTGCCAGTTCAATCCAGGTAAAAGTGTCCCGGTGGAACAAGGTGGATTCCAACCTCCTGACCACCCTTTTAAAGTCCTCCAGATGGATTATATTCAGATGGAGCGATGTCGAGGTTTCAAGTATGTCCTTGTAGTTGTATACGCTTTGTCCAGGTGGACAGAAGCATATCCAGTTCCAGATTACACCGCCGCGACCACTGCCAAGCAGTTGGTTCGTGAGTTCTTCCCCCGTTATGGACTCCCTAGAGTCGTATATTCTGACAACGGCCAGCCATTCTCATCTGAGTTAATGAAGCATGTTTCCCTTTTGTTGGGGTACCAGTGGAAGTTTCATTGTGTACGCCATCCTGAAGCAGCCGGTCTCGTAGAGAGACATAACCAGACTCTGAAAATCCGCATAGCTAAAGTGTGTAAAGAGAAAGGTGTGGACTGGCTAGTAGCTCTGCCAGTTGCCTTGTTCTATATGCGCATGGTCGCACATTCCAGATCAGGTCTGTCCCCGTATGAGGTCGTTTTCGGCCGCCCCCCTAACATGTGGGGTACTCCTAGACCCCGAAGTATTACCGATGTTTCAAGTAATATGCTGACAGATTACCTAGCTTCCTTGATGTCTGCCCTCAACTCTTGTCGTTCACAGGTTGCCGCCGCATTTCCAGACAATACCGAGGTGGCACCGCATGAAATCGTTCCAGGATCCATGGTCCTTGTCCGCAATTTTGACCGCTCAAGTCCGCTGGAGCCTCGCTGGAAGGAGCCCCGACAGGTCCTCCTCACCACCCGTACAGCCGTGAAGTTGGAAGGTCGCAAAGGCTGGGTGCACCTTTCACATATAAAAAAGTTTTATGGACTGAAACCCGTCTCAAAGAACATTTCCCAGGATTTGAAGGATTGCCAAAATATTATTCTCAAGGACTGTCCCGCAAAAGACATTGCTACAAACCCTCCCCTGTTAGAGAAAACTCCGCAACAGGAGTATAAGTTGAAACTCCGGTCTAGTAAATAAGTCAGCCAGTTTGATTGTCTAAGTCCTCCCCTAGGTGAAACGGTTAGACTGTTTCTGACATGTATAAAATAGACCCCCATAGTGAGAGAGTTAGTCAAAACTCAATTCGATGTATTATTTTTCTATGTTTCATTTTATTTCTCAGCATTATAATTTCCTGCACCAGTTATGCATTTTTCTTGTATTTCCCAGTTCTTCATGTAATTAAGTCTGCTAATGCTACAGTAGAGCACACGTTTAGTGATCTGCCTCCTCATGAACTCTCTTACCGCCTCGCTATGAAAAATAATTCTTTTATCCGCATGTTACATTACTCACATCAGACCAGCAATGCCACTAATTGTTGGGTGTGTGGTCGACTCCCCCCTTTCCAGACACCGAAGGGAGTTCTGCCACTTTTTCCTTATCCATTTTCACATAATGGTTCGTGTGGAGCATGGTCTACGTTAACGTCATCCTCAACAGATATGTCTTTTCTTAACAGTACATGTTTCCCAGACAAGCAAGGTCTCCCCCACAGAACCGGGTTAGATCTAGAAAATGAAGTGTATAATTTAGGTAACTATTCTTCGAATTTCATGGTCCTGAATGTTCAGTCTGATACTACTCCAGACTTACCTGCTATTTCAGTACTACCAGTTAAAGGCGAATTATGTGTCCGAAATAATGGTTCCGTACATGTAGGACATAGTGATTGTACTACTATTGTCAAGTATAGTGACAGTGGGAAATCCATTTTCAAAGCTTCACGTCATTCTTATTTTATTTGTGGTCAAACTGCATATGTTCGTCTGCCCCTCGATTGGGAGGGAACCTGTTACATTGCCTTCCTACTGCCACCAGTTTTCCTAGCCCCACCTGATTATCATAGAAACACACATCTAGTACACATTAGACATAGAAGGGAGTCCCCAATTGTCGATTATACTGAAACTGCTCTAGAACAGTATACAGATTTCAACAGAGGTTTCTTTTTCTTTATAGGACCTATCCAGAATAGTAAGCTAATCCGTAGGTTAACCAGAACCCTCGAAGCTGTAGTAAATGAGACTGCCTCTGCTCTAGGTAACTTAACCGAAGAGCAATCTGCTATGAGATTTGTCGTTTTACAGAATCGTCTCGTCCTTGACGTCATACTGGCCGATAGGGGCGGGGCCTGTAGAGTCATCGGATCTAGTTGCTGCATTTTCATTCCAAATAACGCGCCGTCTGTTTATTCAGCTATAACCAGACTCCATAAAATTGCCCATCTGTTACACCAAGATCCAGGCACCTGGACATGGTCCGGTTGGTTCTGGAATATAATTTCCGCCTGGGGATGGAAAGTCTTGTCCTTTCTGGGTATTGCAGTAGCGATCATATTCAGCTGCTGCCTCTGTATACAATGTGGCCCTGCGATTTGCGGCATTTGTGCTACCTCTTGTATTCCTAGTCCCAAGCCCCGTTCTAAATCCCGTTCCAGGATAATTCGAGACGAGCAAATGATACTGTATGAAATGATAGATGGTATCATGAATATTGATGTTTCCTGATGGAAACGTAGTGACAAGGAGGGAATGTGGAAAAGTAAATTTTGCCATGTTCTGTGTCCCTACGTGTCATCCATCATATGTTATGTGTGCATGATTAAATATGCATATGCATTCCCTATGTTCGATTAATGACGCAATTACAGTTGTGTCCACCTCTAGTATGCCAGTTTCCAGTTCTCGTGAATACTACGAATATCAGGCCTATGTAAAGCTACGTTGCCACGTTTCTCAGTATGCACGTTATTCTATTGAAAAGTCCCCGTTTCTAGGCCTCAAAAGGGCCCGGACACCAGATTCAGCTCCTGTCTCCTGAAGCCTCGCTGAGGAGCGATACAGCCCCCACCTGTATCCTCGACCCTTCACTTACTTCCTGCCTCGCAGTGCCCGGCTCACCCTGGCTCTGCCTCTGAGTCTGCCAAGAATATGTTATGATTCCAGTTATCAGTTCAGTCCTCCTTCTCTGCATTCCTAAAGCTACTGAATCGCATCGGTAGTTTCCGTCATTGTCTAGCCTTCACGTCTCCACGTTAGAGAAATACTGCATTTAATGGTCCTTTAATATTCTTCATCACGCACTACATGTAGAATAATGCATGGTCCAGTCTTAGAATCAAGTTAGCCTTTCCCCTCCTGACTTCTAGTTTATATCAACATGTTCTTTAAACATCAGATACTAGATACTGTTTAGGTACATGTCGCCCTGACTCTCCAGACTTCAGTCTCTGCTCCTAGCACAGAGTTCATAGCCCCCAGCTTCTCCTAGTAACACGTCATTGCTAGTTTGCGCGCACCATCAGGTTAGAGGTCCCGGCTCCTCAGGTAGCCCCCTCCATGGTTTCCGCCCCATTCATGACATATTCTGTTACGTTTGCATCACATGTCTAAGTATACGCCCTGTTACACCTCTTTTAACCCTTATCTTTCGCGACTGCTACGCGCCACGCCTTTTGCTCCACCCACTGCTACGCCTATTGCAATGTAATGCTATGTGTTTGCGTTATGTATATATGCTCATGCACTGTTATTAAAAAGTTACTTTTCCCTTGTCCCGATCCTGACCCCGGCAGCGCTGCTGGGCCTTGCCATCCTATTCCTGTGCAGGCTGTCCTGTTCCTGTCCTTTATGCTGTATTAAACCTGCAAAACTCCTACTACCTCGAATCTTGACTCTTATTTATTGAGCTATCTGTTATTCATTTATTCATTCAAAAATAGGGTATTATTTATTTATTTACCACACCTTCAAGGACCTAACATCAGCCTTTGACTGTGTGTCACACTCTAGGCTGTGGTCCATGTTGGAGGGTATGGGTATGGGTATTGACCCGCCAATTATTGGATTCATTCGCCAGTTGTACGCCAACACCACTTCCTGTGTAAGGTATGGCAGGAAGAGTGAGTGCACTCGCCATTTTTAAATCGAAAAGGGAGTAAGACAGGGGTGTGTCCTCGCCCCGTTCCTTTTTTCTATAAATACAAATAGGGTTGAGTCCTCCCTGTGTGCCCTTTCGCTGGACGTGTCCAAATTCGATCAACCCCCCCCCCTCCCGATCTTGGCGTACGCCGATGATGCTGTATTGAAGGCTATATCAGAGTTAGGCCTTATAATCGTGGCCTGAGGGTCTAAAGGCGAAAAACATCCTCTCTTTAGCTTGGCTGGCAAGAAAATCGAGGTGGTAGACTCCTTTTCATACCTTGGAGTGCTCTTCGATAAAGATCACTCATGGCCCAAACTGATGGAAAAAAGGGGCCAGGGTATGCAAAGGACCCCTAATGCTGTTGGAAGGTTTACTAAAAAAACTGGGAGGAGGTCCACTGGATGTGATTAAGAATATTTATTTAGCAAAAACAAAGTCGGCAACAACAGATGGGACAGGTGTTTGGGGGATATCTAACGTGATCTTGTTACAACAAATGACAGATAACAGATTCTTTCTTCAAAATGTTTTTACATCTTGAATTGGGGCTTCCCAATTTGATTGACACCATAAGGTTGGCCCCAGTCCTATTGTGGATCTCAATATGGCAGAGAATCACAGTGGACTTGACCCAAACCATCATTAGGGAATGCTGTAAATTAGAATACTATAAAAGGATTGGGTGACTAAACTATGTTGAGTCTGAATTGAAAGCCCTAGGGCTGGTAAACTTTTCCAGGACCCAGATTCATGTAAAAAGGTCACGAAGACATGGCTAACGGATTTGCATACAAAAAGAACAAATTACATGCGAAGGGAAAAAAATTGTACCCTTTGTTCTTCGATTGCTTATGATCAGGTACCGCCAATACCAGGAGAAGGTTTTCATTATTTATCATGCATAAATAACGCGCAGCATAGATTTATTTTATTGCGCTTTTGAATGAATTTGATTCCGTTACTCCTGGGTTTCCCACAAAACACATACAGACTATCAGATCTTGCTCCCTGCCCCTGTAATAAATATGCTGCACAGACGGACTTACACATCTTTTTATTCTGTAAAAATTACTCTGAGGAAAGAAAAATATTTATACTCCCAATCTTTAGGCGCCAAGATTTTAGGCAATGCCAGGTCGCCATGTATTTCCTAAAAGGCCATATCGGACCCTTTTGTTTGTTTCTGTGTTGCCTCATTTTTATGGGCCTGTTCAAGGAAAAGGAAAAAGGCGGGTGTACTTTTGAGTAGCACCGTGTAGTTCTACTTATTAAACTGTTTTAAATGTTTTTAATGATTTATTTGGTCCACAGAAAATGTGTTTAATACTTCCTTTAACTTCACATATATTCATATTTATTGGTGCGGAAATTTTATATGTACTGTTGTGCTTTTATGGTCTGTTTACAAACATCGAATAAAGCTGTGTGAACTGTGAAGTATCTCTTTCACACAATGTGCCTTTCTTTAACCTTGAGTTCATGTAAGTGTACCTGCAGAGGAGAGAAAAACTTTGCATCCAAAGAAAAATTCACATTGAAAGTTAAACATTAAAAAATCCCAATGCTTAAGGCCTTTGGTCAATTTAGTGCAGCAAGCATTTCAGTACACGTTTAAGGGCATGATTACAGATATATTTATGGTTACAATATAGATGTAGAGCTCTATTCAAATTGATACATTTTCCGTTATCAAAACAAACGCAAAGTATTATTTAAATGAATATGTGAATATATAAGAAATACAATTGTATTTAAGTGGCACAAAGGTAGATAAATGTGAAAACACCAACTCATTTTTACTTTATAGAAGACGTTAATGTGCACACTCATATCAATGTCAAGATTACACAGTAGATGCACTTTCGGTCAGTGTTCAAGTGCACTACATTACTTTAATAATGTTACAGCATACAAGTACATGAGGCCATATGTACACATATATGTGGCCGAAATAAACATAAAAGGATGCAGTCAAAATTACTCTGCTCCAACCCTTTCTAGGACTTTATGCAGACTCGGCTTTGGGACAGAAGCCAGAGTCTGAGGCGAATATGTTTTCACAAAATCTGGGATGAGATCCTTTCTAACTCACCCAGACCACACCAGTGAAGGAATGGACCCAATTAGGGTCACCCGGGTCACTCACGACCACCTCTCAGCCTTCCACACAAATGAAGAGTTGACCAGACAGTAGAGAATACAAACTAAGTCATTTATTAGTTTGCGCTTGAGCGGAGTTCGGTCTTACCAGCCCCTTGGATTGCTGCAGAGAGGACTGCCCCCACCAATACAACACCAGCAGTTATACATTTCCAGTACCCAAGAAGACCTGCCCCAACTGGAAATTTCCAGTTGAAGCAGGTTACACAATGAAGGTAAAGAGGGATACGTTTCGATTCTGAGACTGAGCACACACTATCTGTGCGTCAAGGTAATTTTGCCTGCCTCCATAGCTGAGTCAATGGGAGCAGGCTTCTATCTTATGGGAAAAGTATGCAGAAATACAAAACAATGTATTCTTTAGCACAGCCAGGCCCAACCTTGAGAGACACAGAAAATTCAGCATGGCTACTACTTGCAGAGCCAGGGAGCAATTGATTGTAATCATGTCCTAGAATTGGCTGCTAAGTATAAAATGGTGTCGCAAAGGCTAACATAAGCATCATTACGTATGGCAGCACAGATCAGACTTTTAATTTAATTCCGACTCCAGTCCAGAATTAGGTGTACATGCTTGCATGCCTTTGTACTCTCTGGGGCAGCTGCAGGCCTTCCCTCACAAGAGATATTTGCACACTTCACAAGGTTGCCTTCTCTACTTCGCGCACATCTCCCACGGAGAACGGGTCATGCGGTTACTCAGAGGACACACAGATGTTGCTCTCAGAGTAGCTTATATGACGGACATCAATTACCAAGTTGTAGAAGATTTAATGGAAAGGCGGACATGCTTGAAACAACTCGGTCATGAGTCCGCGACCAACACGAATGGGGCTAACGTCACAAGTCAGTTGATTTGGCAATGCATACAATTACCGTATTCACGCACTCTAATTTAATTATTTCATCGAATCTGACTATCCCAAACTTTTCTCAGCAAGGAAGGCTTGTTCATGACTAGAAACCTTTTGGAACATTTGCGGAAAAATATTGCAAAACTGACGTCTACCGTACCTTCCAACCCGCAGGGTCAACGCACATACAGAAATTCTTTTTAAAGCCTTAGTTCAATCCCTCCCAGGGGCGATTCCTCCTTACCCCCCGCTGCCCAGATAACTGCATCCCTTTCACCCTTTAATGACTCCACTGGCAACATGATTTGGAGCTTTAAAAGATCACAGTTTATTCAACACATAACATGGTTGTACATTTCGCAAATCCTCTGGTCATTCATAAACCTCCATGATATTGCATACTTTTCATTGTGATGTACATTCATTGTCGTTGTTCGCTCACAGACCATATATTTTGCGAGGTGCCCCTTTTGCTGGGCCTTTGTGTCTGCAGTTCCAGGCTTCACCTTACTACTGAATTTTGTGGGCGTCCATCAGGACCTGCCAGGGCTGCAAGTGCCATTCTGCTTGCCCTGGACCCTTTGCTGTCTGCTCACCTGCTCCTCAGGACTCCTGCAGTGTGGCAACCCAAGGAACCTGTGTGAGCATTTCATCTACTCTGCATGTGTCCTGACATTTAGCTCCCTCAGTACCCATGCCGTGAGGCATCCCAAGGGCCCTGTGGGAGCACCATCTACTCTGCCTGTGACTGCGTGCCATCATTAGCTCTCTCAGTGCCCCTGCCGTTAGGCATCCTAGGGACACTGTGTGAGCCTTCCATCTAACTCTAGTAATTCTTCTCTCATTTGTGTATCTTTCCTGGGTTTCTTCCGCCTCACCTCAGACTTGCGACTGCGACGCCCGCTTCTTTTTGGTGTGGGTTTCCCTGAATCACAAGTCACCTCTGAAGGTTTCTTTCTCCACCAGAGTTGTCTCCAAGGTTCTCTTCCCAGAGGTACCTGCTTCTGTGCTCTCTGGTTCCATATCACAAACAGAACAAATAGATAGGAAGATAGATAATCAGACAGTTGTGCACTTAATCAGAGATAACTCAGCAAAGCAAAGCTTTTCTGTTGTTTACAACTAATGTGGGCTAACTCCTGCTGCCGGTGACTGTGACCTGGCCAGTGTGTCTTGGGCCCATTGCAAGGAAGTAAACGAGTCTCCTGGCAACTGTTTGAACCGTGAACTACAGACAGAATCAGGGTTCAGTGGGGATGTTTACTTCAACAGGGAGTATTACTAATGAGCATGCATGCCAAAGGCTTAGCTGTATCTTTTCAAGGAAGAACCTTGATTGCTGGTTTTCCGCCCTTTGCCCTGGCCTCACATCAGTCAAAAGGACGGTACGTGTTCAGAGTCTACCGGTTAGACAAAGGGTCATCCCTGGGTTTACATCGGGGGTCAAAAGGTGTGCAATTCCACTTCCCCCTACCCCTGGCATGTTGATGAAAGGACGCCCCTGCATTGTACGGCCTGCTGGCGCCTAACAAGGGAGAGAGAGGGTCATAATAGCCCTTGGGCAGAAGGCACCATTGTATTGGATTGCATTGTAATTATATAGCGCTTACATCCCCGAGGGACGCATCGAAGCGCTTTACGCATTGTTGTATGAAGCCAGGGTTATATGTTATAGTATATGAGTTGCAAAAGTTGTGTGACTGCCAATCACGCTAGGCACTGCCATCACGCCAAGGGACAAGGTCACTTGCGAAGTTTCTTGTGTAATCAACGCGCGGGAAGTCTTTACGTGATATCACGTGGAACGGAGAGCAGTGGGTTCAGGCGGCAGCGGAACAGGCTGGCCTGCATTCCTGGTCAGAACTGTGTTCAAGAGCCCGACACAAGAAGCGCTGATCATTAACTGCTCACAAAGCACGAAGAGGCGATGGACACAACAAAGCGCGTTTGCAGGAGAGTCAACATATGTCCTGTCCTGGGGCACAACAGCTGTGTGCTTCTTTTATTTTTAAATGTAGATATTTATTTCTTTATTTATTCTCGATTTCTCAGGCATACCGCAAGCAAGCCAGTTCAAATCAACAACTGGTTGCCTAGGCGAACGGAGAATAGGCAAATTGCGACATCTCCTGTAGCAAAAGTAAAGTCATTCTGGGGAAGAGTCATTCGTATCTCTAAATTTGAAAAAAAATGTACTATCCGTTTCGGAGATCTATGGGAAAGTCTGAAGATAGTGGAATCAGGGACATCTTAAGGATTTGGGGGTCCTGTCCTGGTCCAAACGTATTCTGGGGGCCCGTTCAGGACGATTTTGAAATTATAATCCAATTTCAGCTCTTTCATGCCCTCTTTGTCTAGGTCACTCACAGTGTACAGAGACACTCCTCCATATTCTAAATGAGATTACATCTAATATTCAGGGATAGTGATGTGTATTTGCAAAATTGTAACAGCAGCAACTCCGCAATATTACTGGAAATGTATCTCTGTGACACCCTCTTATTTCTCATATGCGAGGTCCTGTTTTGATCTAAAATAAACTTTTTATGATGCTGCATGAAAAAAAGAATTTTTTCTGCAAAATGTTTGTAATAGACTGTCCCACATCACCCATATTAAAAGTAAATTAGAGGAAAACAATATTTAAAACAATTTTTTAAAGAATTATTCAAGGTCAGCAGGGCAACACTTTCTGCGTAACAGAGCTGGCTCTATCTGGGGGTCACTTGAATAGCTGGGTCCCTGGACCAGAGCCCACTTTGCCCATGTCTTAAAACGTCACTGACTGGGGAAGCCAAATATGGCTTTTCAAATTTGTGTCAAAATAGTGATTTTTTAAGACACGTTATTTTGTAAAACGTAAACTTGCAGAGAATAATTCTCGACACATTTGCCACTGCATTGAAAAACCTTGCAAAAGGCCACATCGTACAAAAAAGTTTACACACATTTTCCATCTTTGCTGATTTCGATTAGAGTGAAAACTATCTTGATTTGTGCACAAAAAAGTTCCATAGGGGAAGAAGGCAAACCTAATCTGGAAAGGTCACAAAATGTGCAAAGGGCAAAAATGGGGAAACTCGCAAATCTTTGCATAGAAAAAAAGTTACACACTCCATCATTTAACCAATTATGTCACATCTTTCAGACTTTGTTTTATTTTCTTTGTTGCATGATGTAAACAATCAGTATTATATGTTGCCAGTGACATTGTCATTTGAAAGAATGAGAAGTTAGAACGCAGCCCATGCATAATAGCAGCGTTGTTCACAAACAATCATATGCTTTTCATACAGCACTTGATACAGCAGGTATATCTTTTTGAAGTACTGTAAGTAAATAGTATTTGTTAGACCTGGCATCCTTGGCGTGGTTCCCCTGAGTTTTTGCCTTCAAACCTCATGTTTTTGCTGACTTTGTTTTTGCTGGCTTTAGGACTCTGGCACTTGACCATTGCTAACCAGTGCTGAAGTGCATGTTCTCTCTGCTTTAAACATTGTAACATTGAATTATCCACAATTGGTATATTTCATTTACTTATAAGTCCCTAGTAAACTGTACTACATGAGCCCAGGGCCTGTAAATTAAAAGCTACCTAGTGGGCCTGCAGCACTGATTGTACCGCCCACTTTAGTAGCCCTTTAAACATGTCTGAGGCCTGCCATTGCAGAACCTGTGTGTACAGTTTTAAACTGCCACTTCGACCAGACAAAGTAAACCTACTTCCAGGCCCAATCTTTCCTTTTTTATGCATATAAGTCACCCCTAAGGTAGGCCCGGTACAGCCCAAGAGCAGGGGGCAGTGTGTTTAAAAATTGGGACATGTACTTTTAATTTTTACATGACCTAGGGGCGTGGCTTATACAATACATAAAATGGTCCCTTGACCCAGAAGCTCCGAAGCATGTTTGAACCTTCGTCGCGTTTTTTGCAACCTTCACTATGATTTGAGGTGGCAAACCGTTTTCCCCTTTCATCGGAATGCAAGGAGCATGACATCATTGGTTGGACGGCCGAGTGAAGGCCTTTATGCAGTTCCCTTTGCTGCCACTGCTGCTGAGGTGCCTGCGGCCACCATTTTGATTTGTCGCTCCTCACCTGTACCATGCTGCACGCTGATACTGTGGAGTGCCTTTTTCAGTCATCATGGTAAACTCTCTCTCCTCCTGGTAATATGGTTGTTAAGAGCAATTTACGTTTACTGTCCTACCATACTCTTAATATATTGTGAACTCAACCTGCACTCTTCACTGCATGGAATCTCTCCTACAGGCCATTTCATTTAAAGAGCACCTGGTATTTAGTGATTTTTCTTCCACAATGTTTCCCTTGGTAAAATCCTGTCGTTTCGCTCAACCTCTCACCTATGAAGGACTGTTTGGTTATTTTTTTTCATAAATGTTTTCACTATTCATTACAGATGTGTGCTAATAATTCATTATTTTACACATGCTTTGAAATTCTCCCTCATTCAAAGGCTTAAAGGATACCAGGTATTTTCAGGCTCTTTCCAACGTACTGCTCCTTCTCTAAGCATAAAGTGACCAAAAGACTGAAACAAGACCCTCCTTCACCTCAAAAGCCACCATATCCTATATTGCCGGGGATCTTGTTGGAAGAAATTTGAGCCCTTCATCCTTTTGTTGAAGAAACCAACAAACGCATCCAGCATCTTGATGACAAATAGTCCCTTATGGAGACCTGAATGTCTTTGGTGGAGCATTAGGTCAGCGACTTACATTATGTAACCAATAAAATTTCAAAGTTGGAGAAAGTGGTCCTTCAAATAAAGAAACACTCAAAAGACTTTGACAACAGGAAAAGATGCAACAATCGGGGGCCCAATGAAGAGCCAGCGGGAGACATTCGCACTATGCTGGTGGTGATGGAGAAGGGCCTGCAGAGTAGCCTCTCAGTGCTGGGCTCTAAGATGGACTCTCTCTCCTACCGCATGGACAGAATGTCCGAACGGCTGGACAAGCACGCACAGCGATTGGATATGATAGAATGCCATCCCACAGAGTTCGAAGAAGCGCATGTAACACTTGATGTGGGCCTCAAGCAGCTGGGGAAAGTTATGCAGGTCCTGCAGGACAAGACAGAGGACTAGGAGGCGCGCCCGAGGCAGAGCAACCTTAGGATTACAGGCCCTATGGAGTCCACCCCAACTGGAAACATGATGGAACAGTTCATAGAAAAGTTGTAAGTTTCACTCGCAGGAAGGAGACCTTTTCATCCATGTTTGGTGTCGAGCGGGCACACTGCTCATTGGGCCTGCGTCTGGTGCCTGGGGCACCCCCGAGACCCATCATTGCGAAGCTCCTTAACTACCGCGACAGAGACTCTGCACTTCGAGTGGCCTGGGACAAACAGACACTTCAATTTAAGGGCTCTACCATCTCGTTATACCCTGACTTCACTTTCAAAGTCCAAGAAGCACGTTGACAATTTGAACCCTTGAAGAAGCAGCTAGGAGAACACAATATTGACTATGCAATGCTCTACCCCGCCAGAATCCGAATTAATTGCCAGGGTCAGTCACACATTTTTACAGACCCGAAGGCCCTAGAGAGGGCCATGAAAGACTGGGCTAGAGACAACCAACGCAGCCCGCCTCGGCCTCTGTTGGATGGGGCATCAGGAGGAGATCTGGACTAGCAGGACTGATGAGGCGTCTCTGATCCATGCAGATAAGACAATTATTGCTGGGGTTGGGTGCGGGGATTACAATGTATCTTAGACGGTTTAACTGAAGTGCTGTTTGTGCATGCTTTATATACATAGTACTGTCACTGTCCAGGACTGAAGGGCGCTGTGCTTTGGAGCGGGAGGGGGAGTTCACCAGATTTTGCTTCTCTGTGGCCATGATTGGTCTTCTAGTATGCTGACGGGAGGGGGGGGGGTTATTGTATAATTTTTGCCTCAGGAGTTCTCAATCTAGTATTGAGGGGCAGAAACTAGTCGTGGTTTCTTTCAGTTTATGTATAGGAAGCATGCCACCTCTGCCCATGTGTGTTCCGCACAATGAGGGTATTATTTTGGGAGGATGGGAGAGATGGGTCCTTCTTGTGTTCTATCGACACTGCTGTATTTGTGGTTATCCTATGATGTTACGCAGGAGGTCTGTTTGCCAGTCAATCATCTAGGCTTGGTTGGGGTTGGCCTGGTGTGGGTGGGGGTTGGGGTTGGAAGGTGCCTGAAGATGCGCAACACTGCTAGTAGACACTGCACACATTACACAGGAACGATGCGCATACCGGTATTTTATGGCTGACACTTGCGATATTGATGCAACGGGGTCTGACGCTGCTAATCACACTCCCCGCAGGGTTGATACTCAGAGCACTCTACGTGCACTCACATGGAATGGGGACAGTCTTCATGGCACTTCATGAGGCAGGTGCTGGTACGTATGGGCTTAGGTCCGGTCTTTCTGCAGTTGCTGGGAGTGCTCTACAGCTCGCCTTCCGCATGTATTAAAATTGGTGACTTGGTAATGGAACTGATATTTATTTCACGGGCACGAGACAGGGCTGTCCGCTCTCGCCGATTCTCTACGCGCTAGTTGCGGAACCCTTAGCATGTGCGTTGCAAGAGTATCATGGACATAAGGGCATTCGCATCCCAGGACATAATCTCATAGTTTCGGCCTATGCTGAGGACACGCTTCTTTATGTGCGTGATCCTGAACAACATCACTCCTCTGTATTACGTGAGGTGGTGCTTTTTGGGGGAGTCTTAGGACTTCAGGTTAATTGGTCAAATCCCCCCTCACGCCATCTACGACACAATTTGACCTGGACTACCCACTCCAATGGACGTCGGGCTCAGTGAGGTATCTTGGAATACAAGTGCACTCCGACTCAGAGGTGGTCTTTAGAGATAAATAATTATCAATCAATCACATTTATAGAGCGCGCTACTCACCCGTGAGGGTCTCAAGGCGTGTTGGTGAGCAAGCTGGAAGACGATATTGATCGTTGGGTTCGATTACCATTGTCGCTGCTAGGTAGAATTTCAATAATGAAAATGGTAATTCTCCCTCGATTCCTGTTCCTTTTTACAAACATCCTGATGGTCCTTCCCGGCATATTCTTCAAGACACTCACAACTCTGATGGTCAAATTAGCTTGGGCCGGCAAACAGCCAAGAGTCAAATGGCAAATTCTTACCCTACCTTATCACATGGATGGATTGGGGGTGCCGGACTTTGACCTTTATTATAGAGCCGTGCAATGCGCCCACGCTCAACTCTGGATACACATCTCACCTGATATCCCTCAAGCTGCTCTTCGCGCCAACAGATCGCGGGACTGGCATTCTAGATTCGATTAACAGAACTAATCACGCCTGGCATCATCTTCTGAAGTTGTAGGCTGCGGGTCTGCTGTATTCACCTTTGGCGCCCCTTGATTGGTGCCACTGGTTGTTGGCATGTAGAGATGGGGGTGTCGTCCGCACGCTTAATTCCATTGGGGTCCATACTATAGGCGACTTGTTTAATGGTGGAATCATGAAAGACTGAGACTCCGTTGCTGAAAGGGGAAATATGCCCTCACTCCTAACCAAGTTTCAATATCATAGGACAAGACACGTATTACTGCAACTGCTAGGCACTGACCTGACTGAGCCGCCGGAGGTATAGGCTCTCTCCCTGATCAAAAAAGCGCAAGCCACAACGGGAATGGTCTCTAAGATTTACAAACAAGCTATGTCATATACAGCGAACCACTACACTAAAGCTCGTTTAGCCTGGCAACTCGACTTGACTGTGGAAGTAGATGACGACATGTGGTTATACAGCTACCAACAAAACCAAAAAAGGACACTGTTCCAGAGGTAGGGTGCATATAGTCACCCATACACTTTCAAACAGAGAAGAAAGAAAGAAAAAGAGTCCAAGAGGGGAACGGGGCCCACCAATCAGGGGGAAAAACACGTCTTGCCTCCTGTTGCCCTCACACACTCCGAGAGCTGTCACGCTTCATTATCGGGCAAATGCTCCTTATTGGGCCGGCGCTGCAATTCTCAATGGGTCCCCCGAAGGGTCACTTTTTCAGAGATCTTTTAAGGCATGCCGGATGGTGCGTGAGGGTGTGTGAGTCCTATGCGAGGGTAACAAGTGTGTGCATAGTGATAAAAACTGACACAGGGTGACCTTTAAAAAGGTTTTGAATGTAACGGCACCCCTGATAGAATAAAAAGTCATAAATTGAGTCTAATCCCAAAAGGCACATAATGTTATATGTTATGTTATATAAGCTGTTTTGTAACGCGCTCAATTACTACCGGAGTATCCTGGCGCGGTATACCGCTGGGGAACCCGTCCTGGCTTTCCCTGTGGGATGGTCCCTACTAGGAGTCCCCAAGGTGAAGCCAGGCATCCCGGCGTTGATGGGGCCGTTGTGGAGATTAGGCAAGCTAATGCCCAGAGTTGCCGAGTGGGACCCCTGGTTAGAGTAGGCACCGAGGCGAGAATTATCGCCTGATATCTCCGGGTTCACCTGCCTTATCAAACAGAGACACGAGACACTCTGTTAGGCGTAGAAAATCAGGTTTATTAGCTGCAGCTAAGCACAGTTATCCAAGAAGTACAGAAGTATATTCTTAGGAGACTGCCACTTCATTCCGTGGCGCACAGACTCTTATACCCTACATACTTACAATACCCACTCCCAAAACATACAGAACTGACAAATGAGAAAAGTTCGAAAACAAGCTATCGAGTATCTTGTCTACGCCCTTCTTTCAGACCCCGTGTTCTCCCCTCCCCTCAAGTTAATCAATACTAATGCATGTAATTCAATTTGCAGGTGGCAGGACGTATTTGCGAGCCTCAAAGGACAGTTGTGTAACAAGAGAATACACAAAAAGAATAGTGAAGGCCAGTTAAACAGGATAAGTTAAAGGGAGAATGGTGAGACCCACACAGTCAACTAAGACAAGGATCAATCAGTCTAGACATGGATTAACTAACTCGGCCAGTTCCTGACATCGGTTTGTTAAACAAGGACAAAGGGTTACTTTTTAACAGGAGAGGCGAGCAGCTGGAAAGGCAAGAACATCATTTCGCCATGTCGCCTGAGTGAGGGCAACACAAAATGGCGGCTGTCACAAAATGGCGGCTGACTATGAAGCGAAGTCGAAAATCACGGAACCTCAGACCCTCCTTTTGCCATTACTCAGGCAAAGCACAAAAGACTCACGCTAGTCTGAGTCAATGTCGATGGTCATGAGGTCATTGAGCTGTTGCTGCAACATCATCTTAATGTTTTCTCTTTGCTGTGACACAGGCTTTGGAACACACAAGGTGACACAAAGACCACAGATAGCGGGACCACATTGCAAACAGAGACAACAAGAGAAAATGATAGCTAAAATCATTCCAAGGAAAGTTAACACTTTCCATCCCCATGTGGACAGTAGTCCCCAAAACCATCCCATCACAGACCAATCTCCTGAGTCCTGATGAATAGACTCGGAAATGACATGTAGCTTAGAAATAGCTTGGTATACTGTAGGGGCATTATCCGGACTGTAAATGAAGCAACTAGACCCAATCAATTTACAAACTCCTCCTCTATCAGCGAGGACAATATCTAAAACCATTCGGTTTTGTAAAGTCATAAGACGATCCGCCTGAAGTTCAGCCGTCAAATTACTCAAGGCTCCGGAAGTTACATTTATCGTAGCCTCGACAACACGAACCAACTGTCTAATGTTTCTGCTATTGACCATTGGGCCCCAAAAGGGAAGGAACCCTTTAATAAAGTCTCCTCCCTCTTGTCCAGCTGTGTCTCCAGAATCAATAACCCCTCTACCATATCTTTTCCTGTGGTGTCCTGAAGGAGCAGTGTATGTAGGGGGAAGAAGGAAAGCTATATAACATGTTCCTGAAAAATAGGCAGGAAACCATGTGTAGTCCCTATCGTGACAAACAAAATATGTACCTTGCGATGGTACTAACGGAGAAGAAATCAAGGGGGAATAGACATAAGTATGAGAACAAACACTCTTTTCCTGTTTATTCTTATTATTCTGGCCAGTTATTTGCAAACACAGGATACCTTTATGAGGTATGGTCCAAATTGGTAAGGATCTTCTTTCTTTAGCCCTGTCAGTGAGGCTAGTAATGTAGCGAGTCACATTCCAACCATCATATGCTCGTTTCTCATCCACCGGAATCTTACTAATGTCGGCAATTTTAGCCATAGTCACTATTCCCTTTATCAAGGGACTATGACTATAATCTGATCCACCAGAATATTTATCACCAGGAGGATATTGGAGTTGGTTCTGATATACATTGGAAAACATAGCCAAATAAGCCCAAGCAGAACCTTCATATGAAAACGGGAGAACTAAATATGGCATCCCTTTCTCAGCGTTATGGGGCATAAGCGTCGTTGGGACACTTCCGGTTGGCCTGCTTGCAGAGCGGTTAGCGCTCTAGTGTCCAACTTCCTGTGGCTTCTTAGCCCTCGCACTATCTCGGGCGCGCAGCGGTCGCGCGCAGCCCCACCGAAGACCCACCAAAGAGCTGCCCGTCTGCGCCCGTCCGCGCCAAGGCAGCGCCGGGCGCCGGGCACTCTGCTTGTCATTCTGGCATTAAGGCGGCAGGATGTGTTACTCCAAATCCGAGCTACTGAGTCTTCAGCATTCCTCCTGTTCTTGCACCAGACGCAATCCTGCTCATATTCACCATCCGCTCGTTACTCCCTCCCAACTGTGTTCCACTTCCAAACGTAAACCCAAACCCCTCCCTGTCCACACCTTCAGGCTAGGACACCTCAATGTTAGATCCATGTATAAACATCATTCAGAAATACATGACCTTTTAACTGACCATTCTCTAGATGCCCTGTTCATAACTGAAACTTGGCTCCTTGATGAGATGGACTCGGTCTGCAACCTGGCAACACCTACAGGCTACTCTATTTATACGGTGAACAGGGGCACGAGAGGGGGCGGCCTAGCGCTCATACTCAAATCCCATTTTCAGTGTCAACTTGACAAAGTAGACATCAAAGGCAGTGAAAGTGCTCGCTTCTCGATTAAAGTCAACCCCCAGTTCTGCGCTACTGGCCTTCTGGTCTATAGACCTCCTGGCGCTGACGTTCCCTTCACTAACTCCCTTCTACAATATCTAAATACCAATGTCATTAATTCCGCCAACTTCACGATTATTGGCGACCTTAATCTGCATCTTGACAAGAATACCGAGTCTAAAGCGGCAACTTTTTTAGCGGATCTTGCGGCTTTCGAACTCGAGCAACTTGTCCACGGCCCTACCCATAGAGCAGGACACCTTCTTGACCCCATTTTCACCAACATCACTGGCGGGTCCTCTGAATTACCTATTCCCATGACCTGGACTGACCACTACTTAGTGATGTTAACCATCCCCTGCAACTCAAGTTCGGTTGTAGCATCCACCCCTTCAGTTCAGAAACGGCCATGGAGAAAACTCCATCTTGAAGAACTCCATGATATCCTGGCATTACATCCCCTACCTCCGAGTGATGATCTGGATGCAGGATACGATCAGTTCTGCCTTTGGATTACCCAGGCTCTCGACACCCTTATCCCTGTTAGATGGACCAAGACCCGCACTCACACGGCGAGTCCTTGGTACAACTCAGAACTTGCCACCTTGAAAAAGGAATGTAAGAAGGCAGAGAGACGTTGGAGGAAAAGTTATGATACCGGTCTTAAACAAGAATATGTCCTGCTCCAAAAATCCTACCACCGTAAAGTCTGCAGAATAAGAGCGGCATACTATGCCAGTGAAATCAACAGCAGCTCTAATACCTCAAAATCGGTTTTTAAAATTCTGAAAGACCTCACGGCAAAAAAAACTGTCAACGTCATTACTACCTCGCCCGACCTTTGTAACAACATGGCCAACTTCTTCACTGAGAAAATCAGGAAGATATACGACACCTTTCCCAAAGACCCACTGTCACCGGTCACCTTTGATTCTACCAGGCCTTCCCTCACTTCCCTTCCCACACTTGACCGTGAGACTTTCTCTAAACTTTGTAGAAAGATCAAATCTGGGTCTCCGGCAGATCCCTTAAAGCCCGACCTTTTCTGTGACGCTCATATACTTATCACAGATCACGTTCGTGACATCATCAATCGGTCACTCTCCACTGCCAGTGTCCCTATCAAATGGAAACAGGCATGGGTGTCCCCCATTCTAAAAAAAACCACTTTGGATCCCTCACTTCCGGAGAATTTTAGGCCGATCTCCTTGCTCCCTTGGCCTGCTAAAGTGGCCGAGGCACACGTCAATAATATCTTGTCCAACTTCCTCCTTACCAATAACATCCTGGACGACTCCCAACACGGGTTTAGAGCTGGTCATAGCACCGAGACAGCCTTGCTCAGTGTTTCTGAGGACCTCCGTACCATTCTTGACGCCGGCGGTACTGCAGCACTGGTCCTATTGGACCTCAGTGCTGCCTTCGATACGGTGTCACATGAGGTCCTCTTGATGAGACTGGAGGAAATTGGAGTCACAGGGGCAGCCCTGGGGTGGTTTAGAGACTTCCTTTCTAACAGGTCTTTTAGAGTCTCCACCCCCCCTTACATCTCGAAGGAGCATAGCATTGGGCAGGGAGTGCCGCAGGGCTCGTCCCTTAGCCCTACCTTGTTCAATGTCTATGTCCGCCCGTTAGCGGAGGTGGCTAGAAGGAATGGTATGGCTTTGGTATCATATGCTGATGATACCCAGTTGGTGGTGGCACTGAATAACAACAGTGGTCTGGAAGCCCTTCACTTTAAACAGACACTCATCGACATCACCAACTGGATGACGGCGAACTTTCTCCAACTAAACGCCGGTAAAACCGAGATTCTCCTCTTGGGAAAAAATACAGCTTCCTGGGGAGATAATTGGTGGCCTGACATTCTGGGCCCACCCCCCAAGCCAAAAGACTGTGTAAAAAATCTAGGTGTCTGGGTCGATTCGGCCCTAAAATTTACCATCCACACCAAGAAAGTGGCCGCCACGTGCTTCGGCATTCTACGCAACATCAGGCCCATCCTGAAGTTCTTTGACTGCCGCACTCGCCAACTTATCGTCCAGGCGACGATCCTTTCTAGACTGGACTATGCCAGCTCTCTCCTTTTGGGAGCAAACTTGGCTGAAACCACCAGACTGCAGAGAGTCCAGAATGCGGCTGCCAGAGCTCTGGTCGGCCTCCCTCGCCACTCTTCTGTCTCTGGAACGTTAAGAAAACTGCATTGGCTCCCGGTGGGAAGAAGGATCCAGTTCAAGGCTCTATGTCTAGCCTTCAAGATCCTCAAAACCGCCTCTCCCCCACTGCTGAGTCCCCTCCTGTCTGAGTATACTCCCAGTAGATCCCTCCGCTCAGAGGGACAACATCTAGTGACCATCCCCCGCACTAGACTTGCTAGAGTGGGGGGACGCTCTTTCAGCCTCCTCGCTGCCAAGTTATGGAACAGCCTGCCTGTAACCATACGGGGGATGCATGATCTTTTAGCCTTTAGAAAAGCCATCAAAACCCATCTTTTCCAACAACCCGTTTTCTTTGTGCACCTTCATTCTGCACTCTGGTCAGCTTGCAGCGCCGGGACGCCCCTTGGCTGGGGCAGCCGCGCGCTATACAAATTCTCATAACATAACATAACATAACATAAGCCCACAAACCCAACAATCAGTAGTGTTAACTACCAGCTGATGTTGATGTAACAACTGGATGAAAGAATTGTTGAAATATTCTGGTCTCCTAACTTGTTCATGGTCTGGGAGTGTGTAGAACTTATGCGGGGAGTTAGTAGAAGAAGAGAGCAAAGGAACAGAAGTCGGTACAGGTCCTTGCTGCATAGTGTGGACAATCCAACCCACAATAGCTAATAAAATACATAAACACATTAGAATACATAGTGCTACGCCACATCGACTAAATAACAATTTCTTGCATTTGTTTCTTTTTACAATCATAACATCATTCCCTTCCATCTTAGTATCCACTTCTCTAAAGGCGTTGCTCACGGTAATCTTCCTAGATCACTTAGGTGTGATTATTAGCCGTCCTATGACACTGCAAGTCCTGTTGACCTAGTCACTATGCAGGTCACAGCCTAAGACTCCTACCGTTACCCTGCAACTTGATGGATGGTGGAAAGGAAATGTCTTTTCAGAAAAAGTAATCCAAGGAAAAGAAAACACAGTTCAATTGTATTTTGACAACCTAGGTCTTAGGTTGTACCGTGTCTTGCCAGGTATCATTTGATCCTTAAACAGAGTATCTGGGTTAGTCGTATCCAATCTTAGATGTGGTGGTACAGCTTCTTGTAGCACATCATCATCTTCTTTTTCAGAGCTTGTTCAGTCCAGGCGTGCACTACTAAAAGGTACAAATCGGGGTACTTTCTCACATTCGTTATCACCAATGCCTTCTTGAACCCACTGATCATAAGGTAAAGGCACCGGTACCCTCTTACAGTGCACGCCGTGGACCCAATTTTTCTTTTCGGCGACCTTCACAGCTGTACGTGTTGTTAAAAGTACTTGTCGCGGCGACCCCCAACGAGGTTCCAAATTCTTCTTCCTCTGAAAATTTTTGAGGCAGACGTAGTCGCCAGGTCGGATGGAATGACCTGGGTCTGAGGAAGCCTCCGGCAAAGCGTTTTGGACCTGTTGATGAATAACACGTAATTTAGTGGTGAGGTCATGCAAGTAGTCAACCAACAATGGATATGGAATGTCTGAATATTTCTTTGGTCGAGGGACTCCCCAAACATTAGCTGGGCGTCCGAAAACGACCTCATAAGGACTAAGTCCTAAACGAGAACGCACAGTTGTTCTCGTAGAAAGAAGTGCCAAAGGTAAAGCGTCAGGTCAAGCGAGGCCTGTGCTGGCCTGAATCTTCGCTAACTTGAGCTTGAGTGTGCCATTATAGCACTCTACCAAACCCGCTGACTGAGGATGATTTGCCGCATGGAATTAATATCTAATGCCAAGACCCGCACACACCTTCTGCATAATTTGACCCACAAATTCACTTCCATTGTCACTCCAGACAATGCGCGGCAAACCAAACCTTGGGAAGAATTCTTTCAAAAGGATTTTGGCAGTGGACAAGGCAGTATTATCCTTTAGGGGGTAAGCCTCTATCCATCTGGAAAAGGCACAGACCACCACAAGGACATACTTGAGGTTGTTGGAACGTTCCATATTAATGTAATCTATTTGTAAAACCTCAAAAGGATACGTAGGAGGAGAAAAATGACCTGCCGGAGTTGGGGTTCCCTTTCCTGGATTATGCATTAAACAAACAATACAATGCTTTACCACATTCTCTGCACACTTAGGAATACCTTCATTCTGCCATACTGGAGCCAAAAGCTTACATATTCCTTTCACACTGATATGAGCTGGACCATGTGCCATAGTAACTACAGGTAGTACATAGGCATCTGGTAACAACCATCGTTGGTGTTCCGACAATTCCGTCCAACATCCAGTCTCATCCAACATTCCCGTACTTTCTCTCCACTTGCTCAATTCCTTCTCAGTCGCTTCTGCTTGAATCATTTTCACACTTTCCACTGTGTCTTCACACATACCTCCTCCTCTAACCCAATTTGCAGGGCCCGCAACATACATATGGCTCTTAACGTTTCTTGCTGTTTCCTTCGCTACTTCATCTGCGAATGCATTCCCACGACCTACATCATCAGTGATCTTCTTATGCGCACTGCACTTTACAATCGCTATTTGGACAGACAAAGCAAGTGATTCAAGAAGGTCAGTAACCAACTGACCATGCGGTATTTTAGTCCCATGGGAAGTAAAGAAAGCTCTTTCCTTCCACAAGCGACCAAAACTATGAGCCACGCCAAAGGCGTATTGGCTATCTGTGTAAACAGTCACTCTCTTTCCTTTCGCTAACACACATGCTCTCGTCAGTGCAATCAACTCAGCTGCTTGTGCTGAATTGTGTGAGACACGTGCAGTTTCTACTACTGTATGCAAAGTGGTAACAGCATAGGCTGCAGTCGTATCACCATTAGGAAGCTTAAAACACGAACCATCTACCCATTGGATCCCATCCGGTTTCCACGAGTGGTGTATCTTTTAGATCTATTCTGCCTTTAGTTTCCTCCT
The DNA here is from genome assembly GCF_964261635.1 of Lissotriton helveticus. Lineage (NCBI taxonomy): Eukaryota > Metazoa > Chordata > Amphibia > Caudata > Salamandridae > Lissotriton > Lissotriton helveticus. Next base: position 1,185,648,634 of record NC_136061.1, on the reverse strand, counting down.
CTGTTCGGAGAAGACAATCATGCTGATTTTGTGTATCCTCCTCTTCTGGAGTAGGTAACAACGTTGCTGGATTCAAAACATTGCATCGTTTGATGTGTATATGACTTGCTAAAAGTGTCAACTCATACCCAGACAAACGAGCACTCGTCAGATGTTGCGTTTTCGTTCTGTTCAAAAGAGTGTCTACTGCATGTGGTACCATAACAACAAGAGTATGATCTAATACCAATCCAGCAGATTGGGGAATAGAGATCGCTGCTGCTGCTGCTGCTGCTGCTCTGAGACAACTTGGTAACGCCTTGGCTACTGGATCCAAAGTAGCCGAAAAATAGGCACATGGCCTTTGTTTGTCTCCAAATTGTTGTGTTAAAACTGCTAATGCACAACCTTCTCGTTCATGCACATAGAGTGTAAAAGGCTTACTATAGTCTGGAGTACCCAACACAGGAGCAGAACACAAGGCAGTACGTAAGTCAGAAAAACTCTTCTGACATTCGTCAGTCCAAGGAAGAGGTTGGGGTGTGTCTTTCAGAGTAAGTGCCAACAAAGGTTTAGCTAATAGAGAAAAAATTGGGATCCACTGTCTGCATTAGGAGGTAATACCCAAAAAGCCACGCACTTCCTTTTGCGTGGATGGTACAGACATTCGTGAAATTGCGTGAATACATTCTGGGGTCAATCGCCTTCCCTCCTTCGACAAGAGATGACCTAAATAGGTAACCTCTTGGCGGCAATATTGTAACTTAGAGGGTGATACCTTATGATTTAAATCAGACAAGTGGCGCAAAAGCAAAATAGTTGCATCTTTACAGACATCTTCCGAATCAGCAGCCACCAATAAATCATCCACATACTGGATTAGAGTAGCACCGGAAGGCAAGGAGAAAAAATCCAATTGGGATTTCAAAGCTTGGCTATAAATGGAGGAACTTTCACAGTAGCCTTGAGGTGCACGTTTAAATCTAAAGCTTCGACCTCCAAGAGAGAAACCAAAGAGATCTCTACTTTCCTCAGCAATAGGAATACTAAAGAAAGCATTCTTAAGATCGATAACTGTGAACCAAGCAGCCGAAGCAGGTACCATTGTGAGCAAAGCAGTAATATCTGGGACAACAGGAAACTGAGGGACAACAATTTTGTTGACCTCACGAAGATCAATCACAAAACGATACACAGGTGGCTTAGAAGGATCGGTACGTTTAAGAACAGGCAAAACCGGACTGTTGCAAACGTTTCCTCTTGTTTCTTCAATGATACCTTTCTGAACTAAATCATGCACTATAGCCAACAGAGTTCTTTCACCATCAATAGAAATCTTGTATTGAGGAATACATGGCAACTGAACATCTGGCTTGACAGTAATCACGTAAGGTGGAATTCTGAGCAAACCAACATCATTCGGACCCGTGGCCCAAAGCGTAGCAGGAAGTGAACACAATTCAAGTGGTAGTTGATCTTTAGACAAATACATAGGAGAAATCAAGTTATCTCCCAACGTAAGATGTACACCAGAGGGGGAACAATACAACGTTGCATGTAGACGTTTCAATAAATCCAAGCCCAACAAATGTTCACCGCAACCAGTCGTTAAAATGAGCGGAGCTTCCAAATCGTAAGGACCAATAGAGATGGGTAAGGGACATGAAACTGGGTTGCCAACTGGGGCGCCAGAGAATCCTACAGAAACATTCGTTAAGCCGGACAAAGGTGCCCCAGGGAGTTTGGAGTGAATAATAGAACTTCTCATTGCACCAGTATCCAAAAGAAACGGCTCTGAAACACCCAATGTAACAACGTTAACATAAGGCCCATCCTGATCCACTGGAACTGATACCACTCCCTTGCTTTGTCCACGGCTGTCCTAGCTAGTGGAAAAGTCAGAATTATCGTTCTCAATACAACAATCGTCATTGTAATACTGTGCCGACTGAGAATTTTGCTGATCAAAATAATTCATAGTATTCTGTGGGGGTAAGGAATGCTGTCCTGGATACGGCGCGCCTCGTCCTCTACCCCTGGGTGTTGACTGAAAACCACCACTGCCTCGTGGCCTTGATAATCCACCATTACGTTGCAATAAAACCGGACAACTATTCTTGAAATGACCTTCCTCTTTACAATAGGCACATTGATTAGGACCTAACAAGGCTCGTGGAACAAACGATGTAGGTTTCTGTAACAATCTCTGAAACTGTGGAGGCTGTTGCGATTGATTCTGAGCAGAACGAGGGGGATAAGCTTGTTGCAAAAGAACCTTAGTTTTCAACTCTTTAGTCTTTTTTTCTGCTTTATCCTTTTCTTCCTTATCCCTGTTCTCGTAATACTGAGCAGTAGCTAATATCTGGGCAGCCGAAGAAACAGCCCACGAACTCTCGGAATCTTTCAATTGATGCGATAATTCGGGAAGTAAATTAAACACAAATTTATCCACAAACAATCGCTGTCCACCCTCCGTACTCATATCTTGACCACTATGGTCGATGAATGTTTGCTCGAAACGAGTAAAGAAATCAGAGACACTCTCATCTTTCTTCTGTTTACACGCAGCTAACTTATCCCAATTAACTCGGAGGGCAGGCATCATCGTTTTCATTAGAGCTATTATTCTACCAGGCAATTCAGTGATCAAAGCATCGGGTTTAGCACCACCTACTTGCAGCGCATCTGCGGCAGTTAAAGCAGCCCAATTACCACCCAAAGCTTGATCGTGATCTTCCTTACGAATCCGAGACCATAATGCTTGAGGGACTACGTTACCCATCAGTAAATCAATATCTGCCAAATTCATAACTCACGCATCAACAGTCTGGGGCAACTCTTTATAATACCCAGCAGGATTCTTACGAGGGTCCGGTAGAGACTGTTTAAGTGCTAGAACTTCAGATCTTTTCCAAGGGACATGTACCCATATACGCTGAAAATGAGCAGTGACAGGCGGAACAGCATTCTGATCCCCTTCCCTCCATACCGGAGGTACTTCTCGCATAGGATAATGTTTCACTTTATGTCTCACCGCAGGATCCGGTTCAAGAGAAGCTTGAGAGAAAAAGGAAGACCTAAAAGTGATAAGTGTTCGAACAGCATCCTCGACATTGGAACCCACAATAAGACCCTTATCGAAGGTAGCCTGTATATCAGATAAACCCTGAGGAGGTAAATCCAAACCCATATCACCCCATCCTTTAATCAGGGTATTACACATAACATTAAAAACATATCTCTGCATGGGCACATTCCACTGAAGGAAAGTATCTAAGATATTGTGTACATTATACAGTAGACCACTCATGATCCAATTGCGGGCGAGAGAGTCTAACCTAATTCGTTCGTCAGTATCCGGAATTTGGCTACGGGATTGTCTTTGGGACGAAGCAGGAGTCAAATTAAAAGACCCAAAGATAGGTAACAAAAGACCGGAAACGGTCTCAACTAATCGTTAGCGAGCTGTAGGAGAATCAGACAGTAAAACTGGAGACATTGTGTTAAGCACAGCAGGGGAAGAACTATCAGTAGTAAAAGAAACTGACGGTGAAGGAGACTGAGGTACAGAAATTGGTGGCAAAGGAAGTGGGGGCGGAATTACTGGAAGAGGCAATTGCGGAGGAACTGGAACAACTGGTTGAACAACAGGCTGTTGAACGATAGGTTGTAATGGAGGTGCATTAGCACCTAATACATAAGGTGGAGGTAATCGCAACAGATGAGACAGTAAAGGATCTTCATCAAGATCTTTACTTTGTGTGGGAGGAGGCAACACTGGATAACATCTATCTATCGCCATACGGTGCTGTCGTTCTGAAACGTCAATCATTTGATCGACTTCATTATTTTTAAATTGTTGAGCAGCCCGTAGGATCGTCATATCCTGCGCTTTCTTATCTTTTTTCGCTTGTTTAATTTCTTTCTGTTTGGCTTCCTTACGCCAGAGGCGAAAAGAGTCAAACATTGCCTGCCGGGCATTTCTTTTAAACAAAATCGCTTCTAAATTGTCTAATATGTCAGGCTCAAAGCTACCAATTTGTGGCCACTGCAAAACACCATCTTTCTTTGTATATCGAATCCATATTTCATTAAAAATAATGGGCCAAGACCATGTTTGGAATAAAGCTCATAAGTGGGAGTTCCAACCGGAGGAATTGGACAAGAGTCCTCTAGCTGGGAATCCCTATCACAACCAAAACAACAACATTTCTTAAACTTACTAAGTCCAGGCATTTCATAACGAACTGGACTATTCTCAAACTTCAAGGGGTTGAAGACAATTATTACAGCACAAACGTACTTACCCCTCGGCTTCGACTAATGCATTCGTCGAATAAAACCCAAAACAAAAAGAGTGGGAGCTACCCACGTATACTTAACTAAGTATTTTCTCACGCCAACAGGTGTCCGTCTAACGTATCGCGATACCAATCATCACCAAGGGCCAAGGCAGGGCGACAGTCAGGGCAGCAGTCATCTGCAGCCGTCGGAAAGGAGTAGCCACGCTGAAAAAGACCTTCGGTCCACTTTCAACATACAGGGGTCGCTTGACGTGGTTCGCGAATCCTCCAGAATTTTCTTGCGAGGCTCCTCACGGTCTTCGGGCTGAACCGCTACCACTGAAGTCGCCCCACGTTGGGACGCCAATTGGAGAACTGGGCCTAATGGGCCTAGCGGCGCAGGGCACGCCTGATATCTCCGGGTTCACCTGCCTTATCAGACAGAGACACGAGACACTCTGTTAGGCGTAGAAAATCAGGTTTATTAGCTGCAGCTAAGCGCAGTTATCCAAGAAGTACAGAAGTATATTCTTAGGAGACTGCCACTTCATTCCATGGTGCACAGACTCTTATACCCTACATATTTACAATACCCACTCCCAAAACATACAGAACTGACAAATGAGAAAAGTTCGAAAACAAGCTATCGAGTATCTTGTATACGCCCTTCTTTCAGACCCCGTGTTCTCCCCTCCCCTCAAGTTAATCAATACTAATGCATGTAATTCAATTTGCAGGTGGCAGGACGTATTTGCGAGCCTCAAAGGACAGTTGTGTAACAAGAGAATACACAAAAAGAATAGTGAAGGCCAGTTAAACAGGATAAGATAAAGGGAGACTGGTGAGACCCACACAGTCAACTAAGACAAGGATCAATCAGTCTTGACATGGATTAACTAACTCGGCCAGTTCCTGACATCGGTTTGTTAAACAAGGACAAAGGGTTACTTTTTAACAGGAGAGGCGAGCAGCTGGAAAGGCAAAAACATCATGTTCGCCATGTCTCCTGAGTGAGGGCAACACAAAATGGCGGCTGTCACAAAATGGCGGCTGACTACGAAGCGAAGTCGAATATCACGGAACCTCACAGCCCAGGTCCGTATACCGGCAGGCCCAATCCTCAGGGGGCCTGATCTGTAGAGAGGATGTAATACATCCATAGCCGCAATGCACTGCACTGCCACACATAGGGTACCCCTGAACACACCAATCCCCAAAGAATACTGCATCATTCCCCTAAACCGCTGCAAATAAGCGTACATGTGTCACAAGGTGTTCTTACCTCCTGATAAAACGAGAGTCGCTCCCATAGCTATGAGCGGTGGATGCCCGCACCTTGCCGGGCTAGTGGAGAAGACAAAACAGAGGAAGGCATAAAGGATATAGTTGTCACCTAATGGACCAGTTGCTCCGATTTCTTATCCCCATTCCCCATTGTGTACTCACAGTTGTATCCGGTGCCTAAGCCCTTTCACATATCGTGTCCCACCACCATCCGATAATGCAATAAAGGCAGCGGGACGGGGGCTTGAATGTAAATAAGCGCGTAGGTGCCTGGGCGGTCCCTCCTTCCGGGGCGTGTCACAGTTCCAGTGGAAAATGCACCTGCATGCAAAATAGCCCGCAATGCGTATGCATGAAGCGGGGAGAACTACTCCCCGATGCATAAACATGCCGGAGGCGGCTCGTTGTCATGGCAGCCAAAGACTGTAGAATAAGCCACAATCCAGTATACATGTACTGGTATATAACGGGAAAGCGTGTGCTAGTATGTTAAGTGGAGACTATGTATTCTAGCTGGAGGACCCTTCTGTCCACAAATTCATCCCCTAATATTTTAAATTAAAGCCATGGTATTCTACTAAAACCTGACAAAATTATAAAATAGACCGGTAACTCAATCCTATTATTTCTATTTTTCAGGGAAGAGGTGGGTGGGGAGGAAGGGCCGTCACCATATGTACACCAAGAATGTGTTCCTGGAAAATGTTCCTGGAAAACCCGCCATCTAAGGAGTCTACAAGCCTTGTGTGTGAAAATAAGAAATTGAAAACAGAAGGGATAGAAAAGACCTAGGTCCCTCGGCTGTGCCGCCGTGCTACTACTCGATCAACAAAAGAAGAAGGGGGACCAGGGAGCCAGTTAATGGTCCAGTGTCCATGCTCCTCTATAATTGCATCAAAACCAAAAAAGGACACTGTTCCAGAGGGAGGGTGCATGTAGTCACCCATACACTTTCAAACAGAGAAGAAAGAAAGAAAAAGAGTCCTAGGGGGGAACGGGGCCCACCAATCAGGGGGAAAGAACATGTCTTGCCTCCTGTTGCCCTCACACACCCCGAGAGGTGTCAAGCTTCATCATCGTTGAGCCCGCGCTGCAATTCCCAACTGGACCCCGAAGGGTCACTTTTTCGGAGATCTTTTAAGGCATGCCGGATGGTGCATGAGGGTGTGTGGGGTGTGGGTCCTATCTGAGGGTAACAAGTGCGTGCATAGTGGTAAAAACTGACACAGGGTGACCTTTAAAAAGGTTATTAATGTAACGGCACCCCTGACAGAATAAAAACGTATACATTGAGTCTCATCCCAAAAGACACATAATGCCTGGATATTATAAAACGGTCAACATGTTTTGCGCCTCTGTTGCCACATGGATCTTTTTCATTCTTGCATCTTTAAAGTCACCTATCAGAATAAGACTACCTCGTACGAGGACCTGGCTGAACTCTGAAATGTATTAACTCCCATCTGGTAGATACTATAGATATGGCTAGACCCTCTACATGCAAAGCTCTTCTGGAATATTTTGACACTTCTTCATCTTGTGCCTTTAGATAACATGTTATGTTCACATTATCATTCCTTTTTCCTTACAGATTCACGGTCATTGTTTGCCTTGCTCATCCCCTTCCTACTCATATATTCTTCTGCTGTGGTCATGAGCCCCCCTTGCCAGATGTGCCATTGTCATCTGTGTTGTCACCACCACATTTTTCCTTTTATCGAATATTCAGGTATGTGTGTTCAGTCGTCAGTACTTGACAAGTACTGTCTCTTTTACTTTCTTTTCTTCCTCTTCTTTTCCTTCACCCTTCCTTTTCCCGGTTTATCTTATCCCTCCTGTATTATCATATATGATTTTTCGTATTTTCTAATTCCTGTATATTGTTTTATATGCTCATTGCACAGTTGTGAGATATTTGTTAGTTCTCAAGGTTTATTTAATGTTTCTTTATTGTAAAGTTCAGAGTTACTACATGGAATATAAAGTGATTCATTGCTCTTGTCAAATGACAGAGAGTTTTATCCCACTTGGCCAAAGTCTGCTCTAGATTTACTGTTGTTTCAAGATACCCACCTTACCCAACCTAAAGTGTTAAACCTCAAGGGTGGTTGGGTTGGCTCTGTATTTGTGTCTCCCACCTCCAATAAAAAGAATGGGTTTATTGTTCTTTGTAAGAAATCCTTAAATCTTATAGTACTCTTACAAGAAAAAGACGACATAGGCAGATGGATTATTATTAAACTTTTAATCAGTAAAATTACTCTAACTGTTTTACATATTTATGCCCCAACACAGCCCAAGTACACTTTTTTGGTCCGCTGTAGAACAAAAATGTATGCAATGTAATGGCACATACTCTATTCTAAGAGGAGATTGTAACCAAATTATGGATCCATTTTTAGACAATCCCTGGTCCAGTTTTTGCCCTTATATAATGCACAAAAAGTTCATAACTCTGTCTCTCATTGTGCTTTGGTTGATTCTTGGAGACTCTCTAATGTCACTTCCAGAGACTGCACTTTTTATTCTGCTGCACATCGTACCTTTACAAGATTAGACCACATTTGTGTTCCAAACATCTATCACAACACATAGTACAATCCTCAATTAGACCCATGGTACTCTCAGATCATGCCATGGTTATCACAGATTTGGACTGGATTCCCCCCAATCTGATTCTCACAGATGGAGATTTAACAACTCATTGTTAAAGGATGCACAATTCTCCACCTCGTTCATCTTATTCGCTTCTGAATTGTTCTCAAATAATGATTCCCCCACCAACCTTCCTTCTTTAGTATGAGACACATTTAAAGCAGCTGTGCATGATTTTATAATTGACTAGATATCCAAGAAAGAGAAACTTTGAAACAAAGAAAATACATCGTTACTATCCACCATTAAGATCTTAGAGCAAAATAATTTCTCCTCTAAATCTAAAACTGATCTTCAAAATTAACTTACACTTTAATACTTTATCCACAATGATGCCTACACCATTTTGTTAAGAATCAATGCTTGATATTATGGTGGGAGAAATAAAGTTGGCAAGTTACTAGCTAATTATCGGAAAGTAGAAAAACAGAAACTTCAGATAGAATAATTACTTGACTCACAAGGAGTTTCACTGACTTAACACAAAGATATACTAAATTAATTTGTCAATTTCTACAAAACGTTATATACTCCTAAAAATACACTACAACATTCTCATATTTAAGACTATTTACAATGGATGCATAACTCTGTTCCTTCTCATTTGATTTTATTTCTTTAGAGATGGAACATACCCTAAAAGAAATTTCCAGGGCATTAAACTCTCTAGAAATGGGAAAACTCCAGGGCGGGGTGGCTTTACTGTAGATTTCTTCTCTAAATTCCTCCAATATTATCATTCTCCATCTATCACGTTTGGTCAACCACTTCATTGGTTATGGTTCTTCTTCTGGGCCTTTACAAGAAGATACGATCTGTTTGATACATAAAGACGGCATGGATCCAACTTTATGCAAAAATTGTGGCCCTATCGCATTAGTAAATGTACATTACAACATTTTTGCAAAACTCTTAGCAATCTGTTCAGAATCTTTTCTCCCGCATCTTATTAGAAAGGTGCAGTCCACAATCATAAAAGGTAGTCAAGCATATCTTCACACTAGATTATTCCTTAATGTACTTAGTAAATCTCCTCTCCTCAAAACCGCTCATGCAGCTATAACATTAGATGCCGAGAAAGTGTGAGAAGTTGGCCTGGTATATAATGTCCACTATTCTAGTGGGCACCTTGCACCAGTCCAATCGACCCTTATGGATGGTAGGTTATAAAGTCAAACTTATAGAAAGCTATCCTAGTGGTAGCTGTGGGGAGCAGCCTTCAGGCTAAGACTTGGAGACGAGTTAAGCAAGTTGTTTCACCATTTATAATCTCTTGAGTACCAAATGAAAGCACACCACACAAGGTATACATCAATTATATATATATTTATTCTAAACACAACCCCTCTGCACTCTTTATGAGGTCAGAGGTAAAAGTACAATACAAGGAACTTAGTTAGCATACGATAAGTTGCACAGTATACGTTTTGCCCAGGGACCTTAACAATCCTTATAATAAAATTGTGGTATAAGAACCACGTGAGGAATAGAAAGCAGGCCTAGGGCCTGGGGAATCGGCTGAGCACAACCAAAGGTTAGGATGTAGGAGGCCCACAGGAGACGCGTGCAGTGTCTAAACACAGCCGCGGGTCACCATTGACTTTCTATGGAGAACAAACAAATTACAATTTTAAAGATTAAGGGTACAAGGAGGTGAACTGCCATGGAACCCTTTTAGACTAGGACATTTGGAGAGTCAATACCCACGGGAGCACTGGAGTACTCGTGTTACCTCACCCAGGGAAGCCGGGTGCATAGGTGTCTTTTCGTGTCTGATTTCGTAGTCGATTCCAATGGAGAGCTGCGAAGAAGTGCTGCAGGCGACCAGAGGAAAGTGCCCAGGTGGATCCAAGGGTGGGTCGGAGATGTGAAGAACCTGAAAGCAGAGGAGACAGAGTCTGGGCCACTAGCCAGTGACCAGGGCGGCGACAGGAAGATGCCACCAGATGTTGGGTGATTTCAGGTGAAAAGGTGAATGTTAGAAGCGGCTGTCTCTAGTTGGCAGAGGTATACACTTCTGACAAATAGGGACACACCTTTTCTAGTCAGGGCAAGGGGATCACACACTTAGATAACCCCTGCTCACCCCCTTGGTAGCTTGGCAAAGCAGACAGGCTTATCTCAGAGGCAGTGCGTTAAGCATTTATGACCACATACAGTAATAAAGTGAATACACTACAAATGGACACGACACAGTAGTATTATAAAAATAAGGATTTTTATATAAGGCTTAGCACAAGACCAAATAACGACAAAAATATACCACAGTCTTAATAAATACTCTTGGAAGGAAAATATAATGGTTCAAGCACGGTTTCTTCTTAGCACAAAAGTCTTTAGTATCAAAAGCAACTCTTCTTCTTAAAAGCACAGTTCTTGGCAACAATGTAACCCACACGGGAGTCACACGACGTCGAGGCAAAGTTAATCCAAAGGTTCGGCGTCGACCGCGAGGAGCGCTACGTCGAGCCCGGAGTCGCACAGACCCGAACAACACAGTACCTTGGAAAAGTGAAGCACTCGATGATCAGCGGCGTCGAGATGTCCGGCGTCGCGTCTTCGGCGTCGATCGGGCCTCGGAGTCGGGGCGATCTGCAGCGGCGTCGACCGAAGTCAGACGGGAGCAGCGCTCACAGGATGAAGCAGGATACGGCGTCGTCGATGACGATGTTGCAAGAGTGAGCAGCGCTCACGGCGTCGAGAGGGCTCGAAGTCGATGCGATCAGCGGCGGCGTCGACACAGGGTCACTTGGAGCTGGAGCCGAACTCGCTACTCACTGGCGTCGCTACTGGCGTCGATCGGGCCCGGCGGCCAGCGTCGAAGGTGCGGGACACTGGAGCCGTTACTCACGATGTCGAGCTGGATTCGGCGACGTCCGTCGGCGTCGAGATTGCTGGATTCTTCAGAGGTGCTGGATTTTCAGCTTTCCAGCAACAAGCACTTTCAGCAAATAAATGAAGTCCTTTGACCCTGTGACTTCAACAGGCGGCTGGCACTTCTTCCAGCCCTTGGAGATTTTCTTAGCAAGTTTGAGAGTACACACTCAGTTCCTCTCTCCTGGTTCCTTGGCAAAAATAAAGAAGCAACTGCAGGATTCCCCCAACAAACAGCACTCTGGCAGAAGGGGTAGGCAGTCCTTAGATCAGCAGGCTTCGTGTCCTTGGTTCAGGTTTCCTTGTCAGAAGTGATCTAAATTCTTGGTTCAGGGGTCCTTCTCTTATACCCCTTTTTGGCTTTGATCCCTTTGTCCATGCAGGGGAATTTCCCCCCATCCTGGGTTTGTTGTGGGTGTTGCCAGGCCAAGGCACCTGGCCTATTCACGGTGCAGGGCAGAGTCCTCAGCCGCCCAGCAGGAGCGGAGCCAGCATTGTCACTGGCAGGGGCAGGGCCATCAGTGGCCCGGCAGGAGGTGGGCCAGGAAAGTCCCAGGCAGGCACAGAGTCATCAGTCGCCTGGCAGGGGGGCGGAGCCAGCATTGTATCAGGCAGGGCAGGCTATCAGGAGCTACTCTTCCCCTACTCTCAATGCAGATGCCCCACTCATCCCACACTGACTCATTCAGACTCTCTGGAGCCACCCAGCTCCTGTCACGCGCACACCAGAACCAGCAGAGACCGGTAGACAGTTAGACAAGAAAATAGCTACTTTCTAAAAGTGCTATTTTCAAACACAGAGTCTAAAAACCATCCACACAAACGGATGCGTTATTAAACCCTGAGTTCAGGGATACCAAACTCGTCATTGCACCATGCTCCCCGAGCCCGCTAGGATTATAGCATTAATAATCCTGGCAGCCCATTCTAACTGATGGAGAGCAGGTTACCTTACAATAGTGAAAAACGAATATGGCTGTAATTCACTATCAGGACATGCCAACCTTGTCAGGCTTGTCCTACCTTAGGCTTACAATGCACCCTGCCCTTGGGCCTACCATAGGGGTGACTAACATGAAGTTAAGGGAAGGTTTAGGGCCTGGCAAGTAGGTGTACTTGCGCAGTCCTCGTGACAGTCAGACTGCACGTGGTCTAGCAATGGTAGACCTTCAGACATACTTTTACTAGGCCGCTCTTGTGGGTGGCACAACATGTGCTGCAAGCCCACTAGCAGCATTTGTATTTACAAGCCCTGGCACTCCTGGTGCACTCTACTAGGGACTGACAGTAAACCAAATAAGCCAAACATGGAATTCAATCACTACAGCAATTTCACATAGGGAGCACTTGCACTGTGGCACTGATCAGCAGTGGCACAGTGCCCAAAGCATATACCAGCAAAAACATTGTAAACAGAGGAGGCAAACAGAAAAAATGGAGGAGAGACTCAGGCCAATGATGTCAGGTCTAACACGTGTCCCCTCCAGCTGAAATGTGGGGAGAACTACCCTTACCCTAGGGAGTCCTCATCACTAAGGCGGAAAAATCTGGACAGACCATCAGCATTGGCGTGATCTGTACCAGGGTGGTGTTCCACCGTGAAGTCCATCCCCTGTAGGGAAATGGACCACCTCAACAGCTTTGGATTCTCACCCCTCATCTGCATCAACCATCTGAGGGGCCTGTGGTCTGTCTGAACCCGGAAGTGAGTCCCAAACAGGTAGGGTCTTAGCTTCTTCAGCGCCCAGACCACAGCAAATGCTTCTCTTTCTATCGCACTCCACCTCTGTTCCCTGGGAAGTAACCTCCTACTGATGAAGGCTACAGGTAAGTCTCGGCCCTCTTCATTCACCTGAGCTAGAACAGCCCCCACGCCATGCTCTGAAGCGTCCGTCTGGACAACAAATTCTTTAGAAAAGTCGGGTGCCTGGAGTATGGGTGCTGTGCACATTGCAGTTTTCAGGGTGTCAAAGGCCGTCTGACAGGCGTCAGTCCAGATCACAAGTCTTGGCTGCTTCCTGGAAGTCAGCGAAGTCAAGGGGTGCACAATGTTACCATAATCCTTGACAAACCTCCTGTAGTAACCCGTGAGACCCAAGAAGGCTCTCACCTGAGTCTGGGTTTTGGGCGGTGCCCATGCCAGGATGGTATCAATCTTGGGTTGCAGGGGGGCCACCTTGCCGCTCCCTACTTGGTGCCCCAAGTACACCACTGAACCCTGCCCAATCTGGCACTTACTGGCTTTGATTGTGAGGCCTGCTCTGCGCAGGGCCAACAACACTTCCTGGAGGTGGCGCAAGTGTTCCTCCCAGCTGGCGCTGAACACTGCGATGTCGTCCAGGTAGGCGGCACTGAAATCCTCCAGTCCAGCCAAGACCTGGTTGACCAACCTCTGGAAGGTGGCAGGGGCATTCTTCATCCCAAAGGGCATAACCCGGAACTGGTAGTGCCCATCTGGTGTGGAGAATGCGGACCTCTCTTTTGCCCCATCAGTCAAGGCGATCTGCCAGTACCCAGACGTTAGATCAAACGTACTAAGGTACCGGGCAGCCCCTAACCGATCTATGAGCTCATCAGCTCTGGGGATGGGGTGCGCGTCAGTCTTGGTGACTGAATTGAGTCCTCGGTAATCCACACAGAACCGAAGTTCCGGTGAAGCACCAGGCGCCGCAGCCTTTGGGACCAAGACCACTGGGCTGGCCCAAGGACTGCTAGAGGACTCAACCACCCCTAAGGCAAACATTTTGGAGACCTCCTCCTTGATGTATGCTCTGACCTTGTCAGTCACTCTGTAAGCCTTGTGCTTCACAGGAGTGCTGTCCCCGGTGTCCACATCATGGACACACCACTGAGTGACACCAGGAATCAAGGAAAACAGATCAGGGAATTGTCCCAACAGTTGGCGACAATCCTGCTGCTGTTCAGGGGTCAGTGTGTCAGAGAGGACAACACCATCCACTGACCCATCCTGCTCTTTTGCATACAGGAGGTCAGGAAGAGGCTCACTCTCCTCCTCCATTCCAGCATCTGTAGCTAGGAGCATGCCCACTTTGGACCTTTCTAAGTGGGGCTTCAAACGGTTGACATGCAGGACCCGCAAGGGGTTCCTGGGAGACTTCAAGTCCACCATGTAGGTGACATCGCTCTTTTTTCCCACAACCTCAAATGGTCCAGTCCACCTGTCCTTGAGCGCACAAGGTTCCACAGGGGACATGACCCAAACTTTCTGTCCAGGCTGAAGCTCTACCAGAGTGGCCTTCTGGTCGTACCACCGCTTCATCTCTTCCTGGCTGGCCTCCAGATTTGCCTGAGCAAGATCTCTGAAGCCCCTAGTCTGGTTCCTAAAGGCCAGCATGTAACTGTATACATCCTGGGGAGGTTTCCTGGGAGATTGCTCCCAGCCTTCTTTGACCAGACTCAGAGGTCCTCTTACCGGGTGTCCATACAAAAGCTCAAAGGGGCTGAACCCTAGAGACTTCTGTGGCACCTCACTGTAAGCAAACAACAGGCATGGCAAGAGGACGTCCCATTTACGCCTCATTGGTTCTTCAAGACCCATAATCATGCCTTTAAGGGTACGGTTGAATCTTTCAACCAACCCATTACCTTGAGGGTGGTAAGGAGTGGTGAACTTATAGGTTACCCCACACTCCTTCCACAGAGACTTCATATAGTTGGAAATGGAGTTGGTGCCCCGGTCTGACACCACCTCTCTGGGGAACCCCATTCGGGAAAAAACACCCATCAGTGCCCGTCCCACCACGGGGGCCGTCACTGTTCTGAGAGGGATGGCTTCCGGGTACCGTGTGGCATGGTCCACCAAGACCAGGATGAACCTGTTGCCCAGGGCTGTCTTGGGGTCCAGGGGCCCAACAATGTAAATCCCCACCTGGTCAAAGGGGGTACTGACCACGGGAAAAGGTTGGAGGGGAGCCTTCTGCTTCCGCCCGCTTTTCCCACTTGCCTGGCAAGTTTGACAGGTCTTGCAATGGATATCTGTATCCCTTCTCATCTGAGGCCAATAAAAATGGGTGACAAGCCTGTCATAGGTCTTGTCCTGCCCCAGATGTCCAGCTAAAGGAACGTCATGAGCCAAACCCAGTAGGAAGGCTCTGAAGCGCTGGGGTACCACCAGCACACGGGCTGACCCAGGCTCAGCAGCCTTAGGCTCGCTATACAGGAGATCGTTCTCCCAGTAGACCAAATGTGACCCTGACTGATCACCTGTGGTTTGGGCTGAGGCCTGCTGCCTCATACCCACAAGAGAAGGGCACACTTTTTGTTCTGCACAAAATTCTTCCCTGGAGGGACCACCATCCTGCTGCCAGTGGGTCAGCTCGGGCAGGTCTCCCAGTTCAGCAACTTGTTCACCTGTGGGTTCCAGGGCATACCCCTCAAGGTCTGCCTCCTCCTGGACCACGGGAACTACGGGGGACGGTTTCCCGCGCCCCCTGCCTCTTCTCTTCACAGCTGGGTCCTGGGCCATACTTTCAGGCTCCAGAACCCCATCAACACCCTTACTTGCTGTCATGGATCGAGTGGTTGCACACACCCACTCTGGCACACCCAACATTTTCAAATGTGTCTCCCTCTCCACCTTAGCCCAAGGGGAGTCTTCCAAATCATTGCCCAGGAGACAATCAACAGGCATGGCGGGCCTTACAACAACTTGAAGAGTACCTGAAACTCCCCCCCATTCAAAGGAAACTTGAGCTACCTCACACTCTCTCTGGGAGTTGTCAGCAGCTATCACAGGGTAGAATGCGTGGGGAACAACCTGCTCTCTGGACACCAAGTGACACTTGACAGCTGTCACACTCGCTTGGTGTCTCTGAGAGCTTCCACTCTATGGCCATTAATGGTCACCCACTGCCTATATTTCTTAGTGTTACTAGGCAGAGGGGGTGGAGGGACCATTTCCATGTCTCCTAGAGAGACCAGGGACATTTCTGCGGGACCCTCCCCACCATGGGCAACCATCTCCTCCCCTCCCAGGGCTACACTCGCCAACTGACGGGGTGGTGCACTGGGTGGTGCACCAGAATTCTTCAAGGGACACTGAGGATCATAAAAACGGTGTCCCACCTGCTTACAAGCGAAGCAGGTCATTGGGCCCCTATGACCAGGTTTACCTGGCGGGGCCTCTGATTTCTTCACAGGGGGAGGCTGGGAACCCTTCCCTTGGTTCCCTTGGGGATTACTTTGGGGCCCTTTCTGGAACTCCCTCTGTTTACCCTTGTCCCCCCCACTCTTCTGCTGGGGACCCTGCCCACCTTTGGCTGAGTCTCCCACTGGACCCTTGTGGACCCTGGTACTGACCCAGCGGTCCGCCTCCTCAGCAAGTTTTCTAGGGTTATATATCTTGCTATCAATAAGGTGCTGGCGCAGCTCTGGAAAACAGTTATTAGACAAGTGCTCCCAAGCAAACAAATCATAAAGAGCATCATAACTTTCCACTTTGCTGCCCTTTACCCAACCATCCATGGCTCTGCAAAAATATGACACATACTCCACCCACGTAGTACCAGGCAACTTCTTACATTCTCTAAAGGCCTGTCTGTACTTTTCTGGGGTTAGGCCATACCTTAACATTAAAGCATCTTTCATATGAGCATAAGACATCCTATCCTCAACAGGCATGTCTAACAGGGTATCTCTTCCCTCATTCACAAAGCGACCCCACAACCCCGCTCCCCAATCCTTCTCAGGGACCCGGTGGGCCAACAATGCTAACTCATATGCTTTAAACCATTGACCAATATCCTCATTCTTCTGAAAATCTTTGATCACATCTTTGGGAAAATAAAACCTACTTTCTGCAGGCACAGATGGGATGCTGCCACCAGAGGGATTCAATTCTAACTCTTTAGCTTTGAGCTCCAACTCCCTCAACTTGGTATCACGCTCAAAAGCTAACTTCTCTCTTTCAAATTCTAACCTTTTGATCTCCATATCAGCTTCTCTCCTGCCCCTTGCATTCTCTATCTCCAACTGCCCATTTATCTTAAGTTTTGCCATTTCCATGTTGTATGCTCGCTCCTTCGCCCTTTCTTCTCTTTCTTCAGGAGAAAGACCTTTGGAGGAAACACTGCTGCCAGGAGGGGAGGTGGGCCCATTCACTGGCGCCTCCTCTTCCCCTTCCCCTGTCGGTACCACCACCGGATCAGAGGAATCTCTGGCCTCTAACCAGGCCTGCAATGCTTTAAGATAATCTGCTTTCTTGGAGAGGCCTGGAGTAGGGACTTTCAATTGCTTGCAAAAGTGTTTCAGATCCTTTAACTGATAGTCGTTGATCTTACTCCTATCAAATTCCTCCACAACAACAACAGGGGCAGTGACTCCGGCATCACTCATGGTCAAAACTGGCAGTTTCAAAAATCAAGCTTCAGGAAAGCGGAGAACAAAAATAGGATATCCAACCAAAACAGATTGTGGCTGCGCTATGGTCTGCTTTCACTATGTAGCGCACACTAATCACTGCACATGGGTCATAAATGCAAAGTTCAAATCCTCACCGCTGACCCACCAATGTTAGAAGCGGCTGTCTCTAGTTGGCAGAGGTATACACTTCTGACAAATAGGGACACACCTTTTCTAGTCAGGGCAAGGGGATCACACACTTAGATAACCCCTGCTCACCCCCTTGGTAGCTTGGCAAAGCAGACAGGCTTATCTCAGAGGCAGTGCGTTAAGCATTTATGACCACATACAGTAATAAAGTGAATACACTACAAATGGACACGACACAGTAGTATTATAAAAATAAGGATTTTTATATAGGGCTTAGCACAAGACCAAATAACGACAAAAATATACCACAGTCTTAATAAATACTCTTGGAAGGAAAAAATAATGGTTCAAGCACGGTTTCTTCTTAGCACAAAAGTCTTTAGTAACGAAAGCAACTCTTTTTCTTAAAAACACAGTTCTTGGCAACAATGTAACCCACACGGGAGTCACACGACGTTGAGGCAAAGTTAATCCAAAGGTTCGGCGTCGACCGCGAGGAGCGCTACGTTGAGCCCGGAGTCGCACAGACCCGAACAACACAGTACCTTGGAAAAGTGAAGCACTCGATGATCAGCGGCGTCGAGATGTCCGGCGTCGCGTCTTCTGCGTCGATCGGGCCTCGGAGTCGGGGCGATCTGCAGCGGCGTCGACCGAAGTCAGGCGGGAGCAGCGCTCACGGGATGAAGCAGGATACGGCCTCGTCGATGTCGATGTTGCAAGAATGAGCAGCGCTCACGGCGTCGAGAGGGCTCGAAGTCGATGCAATCAGCGGCGGCGTCGACACAGGGTCACTTGGAGCTGGAGCCGAACTCGCTACTCACTGGCGTCGCTACTGGCGTCGATCGGGCCCGGCGGCCGGCGTCGAAGGTGCGGGACACTGGAGCCGTTACTCACGATGTCGAGCTGGATTCGGCGACGTCCGTCGGCGTCGAGATTGCTGGATTCTTCAGAGGTGCTGGATTTTCAGGTTTCCAGCAACAAGCACTTTCAGCAAATAAATGAAGTCCTTTGACCCTGTGACTTCAACAGGAGGCTGGCACTTCTTCCAGCCCTTGGAGATTTTCTTAGCAAGTTTGAGAGTACACACTCAGTTCCTCTCTCCTGGTTCCTTGGCAAAAATAAAGAAGCAACTGCAGGATTCCCCCAACAAACAGCACTCTGGCAGAAGGGGTAGGCAGTCCTTAGATCAGCAGGCTTCTTGTCCTTGGTTCAGGTTTCCTTGTCAGAAGTGATCTAAATTCTTGGTTCAGGGGTCCTTCTCTTATACCCCTTTTTGGCTTTGATCCCTTTGTCCATGCAGGGTATTTTCCCCCCATCCTGGGTTTGTTGTGGGTGTTGCCAGGCCGAGGCACCTGGCCTATTCACGGTGCAGGGCAGAGTCCTCAGCCGCCCAGCAGGAGCGGAGCCAGCATTGTCACTGGCAGGGGCATGGCCATCAGTGGCCCGGCAGGAGGTGGGCCAGAAAAGTCCCAGGCAGGCACAGAGTCATCAGTCGCCTGGCAGGGGGGCGGAGCCAGCATTGTATCAGGCAGGGCAAGCTATCAGGAGCTACTCTTCCCCTACTCTCAATGCAGATGCCCCACTCATCCCACACTGACTCATTCAGACTCTCTGGAGCCACCCAGCTCCTGTCACACGCACACCAGAACCAGCAGAGACCGGTAGACAGTTAGACAAGAAAATAGCTACTTTCTGAAAGTGCTATTTTCAAACACAGAGTCTAAAAACCATCCACACAAACGGATGCGTTATTAAACCCTGAGTTCAGGGATACCAAACTCGTCATTGCACCATGCTCCCCACAACATGTGCTGCAAGCCCACTAGCAGCATTTGTATTTACAAGCCCTGGCACTCCTGGTGCACTCTACTAGGGACTGACAGTAAACCAAATAAGCCAAACATGGAATTCAATCACAACAGCAATTTCACATAGGGAGCACTTGCACTGTGGCACTGATCAGCAGTGGCACAGTGCCCAAAGCATATACCAGCAAAAACATTGTAAACAGAGGAGGCAAACAGAAAAAATGGAGGAGAGACTCAGGCCAATGATGTCAGGTCTAACAGTGAAGTTTTTCTCTTCAGCTACAAGGACCAGGAGGTGTTGACGACAACCAGGAGCTGGATTCGTGCTGTACCACAAAGGATCTAGTTGACTGCGGTGTCGGTATCCCGATTGGACCAAACAAGCCTTGGCAAACGCAATCCACACAAAATGTCAAGATTGGCTTTGGTGCAGACCACCAAGTTCTGAGGAACTTTTCCCTTGCAGGGAAGTTCGAGCACGCCTGGAGCAACCAGGAAAGCAAGTTGATTCAAGGATTGGTCTTCTTGGGGGCTCACTAGCCAATGGACTAGGAACCGCAAAGACGCATCAAGCTGAAATGCCCAAAGCAGGCCCACGGGACACTCGTGGAGTGTGGGCCTCTGAGCGTCGGTGCAAAAGGTGCTCGGTTTGGGGCTTAAAGCACCTCAATGAACAACTTTGGGATACCTCAGGAAGTAGGTGCATGTTGCAAAATGCAGGATGTCCAGGTGTTCCGGTCCCACGTCTATCGTGTCCGCCACAGGTCTCAGCGTTGCTGAGAGTGCAGGTCAGCATCAGAGATGTCTGGAAGTCCATGTCCTGTGCCACAGAGCCTTCGGGATCCGGCGGGAGCCTCAACAATGCAGACCAGCAAAGATGCAGTTGGTGCCTTTGAACAGGGTGGTCACTCCTTGACCACAAGGGAGATTTCTTCTGTCTTCCGAAATGGAATGTCGAAGGTCCAGGATATATGTTGCAGAGTTTCGTCCATGGAAATATAAAGTCCTAGGGACTGGGGTTCTATACTTATAGTACGTTTAGGGGTTGGACTAACTCTAAGGTCCCTCCTATGGATGGACCTGGGGATGGGGTGGTTACACCCCTTATCCTTTGTCCAGTTGCGCGCCAGAGCTGGGGCAGAGCACCCCAGCAACCGGATAGAACTGGGAAATGCATGGAGCACCATGTGTGCCCCAGGCAGTGTCTGGAAAGCATTCACTGAATGCAGCCCTCCCTGCCCCAATACACTAAGAGCCTGTCTGGAGAGGTGCTAGCACCTCCCTGGGCAGGAAACCTATCATCCAGGGCTCCCCTGCTGGAGTTTCGTCCAGCAGCAGGAGGGCAGACTCGTGTCTGTGGCAGCAACATCCATTTTGTGATGCTGAGGCTCTGTTTAACTTTAACCGGGTAAACCAGTAACTACATGTCTTCTCCCTCTAGAAGGGTAGAATGCTACCCCCTCCACCAGGACTGGCAGGGGGTAGTATTCCAAAGTGTTTGACACCTTACACAACATGTTTTGATAAAGCCAAACCAAAGTTAGCATTAACCGCGAGGATTATAATGCATTTAAGATTATATGGTATGGCTATATCATAGAACAACTATAAGGAGATGGTTCCGAAAGCTGCAGAGGGGCTCAGCTCACTTTCACACAAAACCAAGCACTCTGCCTCCAGGATTGTCAAGGCCTGCCAAAGGAGTGACTTATAGGTTACTATGTGTCCATATATAAGGTAGATATAGATATACTATATCTAAGTAAGCGGTTATTATACCACCTTACCCAGGCTGTAAGTACATACCTGTGGTGTCAGTTTGGAAGGTTAACCAGGGGTGGCACAATACATGCTGCAGCCCCTGATAGGCCTATGGTGCACCTATGCCCTGGGTACCTATGGTACACTATACAGGGTCTCACAAGGGTGATCCAGTAACCAATCTGGTATGTACCTAAATTACATAGTGTTAATTTAGAGAGAGGACAGCTAGGCTGTGGGCCTGATTAGCAGGGCCACAGCCATACTAAGGTCGAGAATCACAGCAAAAAGTGGATGTAACCATAGGAAGCAGACCCTACTAAAGCATGTGCATCTGTCCTTGTTACCGGTGTAGTTTCTCCATATTTTCCCCTACAACAAGGTGTTCACCAGGGCTGTCTTCTTCAGTCATTAATATTTTCCTTGGCCTTGAACCTTTCCTTTCCCGTATCTGTCTTAATTCATCCATATCTGGCTTTCGATATGGAGATTGTCATCTGAAAATAACATCTGATGCGGATGAGGTGCTCCTCTTTCTTTTGTATCCAGAAACGTCCTTACTGGCGTTACTTAATGAAATAGCCCTCTTTTCTGACATTTCAGGTTATAAGATCAACAAAGATAAAACTGAAATTCTTCCCCTAAACAAATACACCATCAAACATTCCTTCATCCTCTAAAATTAAATTCCTTGGTATTTAATTTACATAATCAGTGCAAGAATCGATTTCAATTAACTTTAAGGAACTATATATTAAAACTGAAAACATGCTTTCTGCTCAGAATCCCTTATTTTTGTCTTGGTTGAGCTGTCTGGACGCCATTAAAATAATGATTTCTCCTCTTGTGCCCTTTCTTATTTCTCAAATTCCGGTCGTAACTCCCAAGGGTACCTTTAAGGAAATAAACTTCATGCTTACAAAATTTTTGTGGAATAATTAGAAAGCAGGAGTCACTCTATCTGTCCTACAAAAATCAAAACTTGGAGGTGTCCATTTTGCAGATTTTAACCGCAAGCATAATGCTTTTGGTCTAAGTTTGGCCTCCTTTTGGATTTCTGGCATAACCTCACCCTTCTCTCCTTTATGATTTGATGTGGAGAAAACTCTCCTTCATCCCTTTTCTCCAAAAGAGTTTCTCTTTTTTTCTTCTCAAACTTCTCCTATGTTATCCCCTCTTTTTAAACGTACCACTTCCTTGATAAGATCTATATTTGCTGCTGTAAAGCTAACACCTTCTATTTTCATCCATATGCCCATATGGCATAATTAGCGTATTAAAATTTACAAAACACCGATTTTTTTACCATTCTTTGAGATCTAAAGGTATTATGTGGATAGCATAATTATTTGAAAATTATGCTCATACCTCCTTTCCCTGCTTTAGACATACATTCCAGGTTCCTAATCATTCCACACCCATTTTTCATTACTGATTACTTCCATCTTAGATGCTTTCTTTCCCTTACAAGAGAATTCAATTACCATATCACGTACCTCAGACCTAACCAAGCTTTTCATTGCTTGCCCCAAAGCATCTGTCATTTTAAAAACTACTCATTGAACCAAGTCCAAAGCTGAACTCCTTTGGGAAAAAGACCTGGGGTGAACTGGTATATTTCCATCTGGATTTGGTCAAGTATCTATAAAATTTCTAAAATAGCTAGTAATATTCAGACTCTGTTTTTTCTTTAATGCAGACTTTACTTTAGCCCCACACAATGTTCAACATTTTCAACGGCTAATTTATCTCAATGCTGGTCTTGTAAGTTTCCCAACAGCAGATGCTATTTTGGTGTCCCATTACACTTTCCTTTTGACTTAAAGTTTGGTCACAAATCAGACAAATATTAAAAATAGAAAATTCTTTGAACATTCTTCACTTCTTTTTAGGAGCCTTCATTGCTGAGTTTTCCCCCTCCTTCCCTGACTGTAAATAACTTGATTTTCTTTTGCTATTCCCTTTCAACGAATTGCTTTTAATTGGAAATTTTAATCTAGTCTTTCAAAAAAGACTTGGTGGAATTTCATTTGTTCTCATCATAAATTGGATACTATTAATCTCTATCAATGCTCTATTTCTCATAATGCTTAATTGTTATGGTTACCATTACCACCTATTCTCAATAATACTGAGAGTTGTCTATCACCTTCCAGCTGTACTTTGTCTGGAAATTTCCAATCATCATGAATATGTTATCTCTCTGTTGTTTCTGATTTTTACAAGGTATACTTATATATTGGTATTGTTCCCTGCTTATTAGAGCCTTTTAATTAATTGTGTCAGCTTGCAATGTATGTGCAATTTGTTTCTTCAAATGATATGAGTGATATTTCCTGTCCCCTCCATAAAATCATACAGACTTTCGTTGTTTCATTGCATTCTCTTATATGATGGAATATATGATCAACTTATTTTAATTGTTCAATCCTATTATTACCTTGAAATTTAAGTAAAGTGTTTGCAACTAGAAAAAAAACTTTAATATGTCCTACTAGTGAAATACGCTTAAATGTGTTTATCAACACTGCAAGGCCTATCTCTCCCATAGGTTTTCTTGGGATGATCTTACTACATCTTGTAAGTGTAATTTCTAATTGGGAAGAGCTGGGACTCCCACTTTTGGTGTCCCTAGAATCACAATTTAACATTCCAATTTATGGTGAAGTTAGATTTTAAATTGTATTTCTGAAATTGACACTTTAAAAAAGTTAAAGGAACAGAATGCTCAACATTGTAAACATTCACCCCAGACACAAGTATCTGGGTTTAATCCATTGTTCTTTTGCTTACCAACCCAACCCAGTTTGGGCCCAGTCATACGCCAATTAGTCTTGACCCTGATCCTCATGGGAACAGTCCAGCCTGAACCAGCAAGCCAGGTCGTCCATGGATCAGAAACAAGCATCTTGGGACCGGTTTTGGGGCATCACCCCTCATCAGCCAGGCTAGCTTGAATCCAGTGGTGCAGTAACCAAGGGACCCACGTCTGGGCATACCCTTTCCAATTAGGGTGACAAAAGCAAAAAGAACAAATGATGGATGGAAAGCTGAACAATGCAAACATTCACCCCCAATCACAAGGTTCTCCGTTTAATCCATCGTTCTTTTGCCCACCCCATCACCCCCGTTTTGACCAAGAGATATTCAAATCATTCTTAACCCCACTCTTCATGGGAACAATCCTGCGCGAACTGTCAAGCCAGGTCCTCCCTGGACCAGAAACAGGCATCCTGGGACCGGTTTCGGGGCATCAACCCACATCAGCCAGGTTAGCTGAATCCAGTAGTGCAGTGAACAAGGGACCCACGTCTTTGCATACCCTTTCCACTTAGGGCGACAAACGCAAAAGGAACAAAGGATGGATGGAATGCTGAACAGTGCAAACATTCAGCCCCAGTCACAAGGATCTGGGTTTAAACCATCGTTCTTTTGCTCAGCACACCACCCCAGTTTAGACCCAGCTATATGTAAGTCAGTCTTTACCCTGCTCCTCATGGGAACAGTCTTATAAAAAGTGAGAGGGACCCTATTGCCACCCAAATGACTAGGGTTCAATCAGAAAAATACAAAGAAATGTCATTTGGAGATTATTTGACCACCAATGTTCTCTACTCAAACACTCCAAACAACATACATACAGTATTGAGGGTTATTGCTCTGACCAAAGTAACAGTGTGCTAGCACATGGACAAAAGTTACAAATTTGTA
Source organism: Lissotriton helveticus (assembly GCF_964261635.1). Taxonomy (NCBI): domain Eukaryota; kingdom Metazoa; phylum Chordata; class Amphibia; order Caudata; family Salamandridae; genus Lissotriton; species Lissotriton helveticus. Next base: position 1,185,623,769 of record NC_136061.1, on the reverse strand, counting down.
AAGACAAATTATTCATTAAAATACGCAATTAAAAACATGTTCATACAAAATGTATGATATTTGATAACAGTGACATCAAATTAACATTCCAAAAAAGGTCTGCAACAGATTAATTCACAACGATAAGTTAAAAACTATGTGAGAGTTAAAAAAGACACTACTCTTTGTCATAGGTAACCATATCCATATCACAGAGTGTTAGAGATGGACCCTGATGTACCGCAATCTGTCAACCTCAAGAGAAACATCCAACTGAATGGATTTATGGTGTGCAGGTGTTGACGCATTTCGATGGCTTCCTGATTTAGACCTTCTTTCTCAAGACTAAAAGGATATACACTCTCAGCTGTTAGTATATCTAAAAAAAAATACAAATTACTTTTTTAATTAAAACCATAAAAGTTATTATATCTAGATATATCCAATATTGCTTCATTTCACAGTTCTGAAAATAACACCACTTGAAGAGGGTGGTACTGTCAGTCCAACCTTCTATCAATCTAAAATACAGCATTTCAAACAAGCATTTGCAATGTAATACGTCTCACATGTACACCAGTTTGAGCTATTGACATTTTAAATGACAATGCCTTTTATTTTTGTTTCCATTTTTAAAACCTAAATAAAAGACATAGTCATTTACAATGCCAATAGCTTAAACTCTCGTATTCCGAACACGTAGGTATTCTATATATCTGCAGTGATAGTGATCTCACACTTATTTCTGCAGTGATGGTGATCTCGCACCTATATCTGCAGTGATAGTGATCTCACGCCTATATCTGCAGTAATAGAGGTTTCACACCTATATCTGCAGTGATAGTGATCTCAAACCAATATCTGCAGTGATAGTGATCTCACACCAATATCTGCAGTGATAGACATCTCACACATATATCTGAAGTAATGGAGATCTCACACCTACATATCTGCAGTGATAGTGATCTCACACCTATATCTGCAGTGATAGTAATCTCACACCAATATCTGCAATGATAGTGATCTCACACCTATATCTGCAGTGATAGTAATCTCACACCTATGTCTGAAATAATGGTGATCTCACACCTATATATCTGGAGTGATAGTGATGTCACACCTATATCTGCAGTGATAGTGATCTCACATAAATATCTGCAGTGATGGTGATCTCACACCAATATCTGCAGTGATGGTGATCTCACACCAATATCTGCTGTGATAGTGATCGCACACCTATATCTACAGTCATAGTGATCTCACACCAATATCTACAGTGATATAGATCTGACACATATATCTGCTGTGATAGAGTGAAGTAGTGTGGCTCACTGGTTAGAGGCGGCAGACCCGAGAGCAGAGGACGGCCCGGGACCAGGGTTCGATTCCCGGCGCGGCAGGTTTCTGGACCAGGGTCAGCGGACTCGATAATTCTCTCGCCTCGGTGCCCACTCTGATCAGCGTTCACACTCGGCAACTCTGGGCATTAGCTTGCCTCATCTTCACTAACGGCCCCACCAGACCGCCGGGGATGCCTGGTCTCACCCTGGAGATACCCATTAAGGGACCATCTCTCAGGGAAGCCAGGAAGGGTTTCGCAGCGGTCGAAGCGCCTTGGGACCCTACGGGTAAGTAGTGCGCTATATAAATGCCTATACATTTACATACATACATAGTGATCTCACACCTATATCTACAGTGACAGTAATGTTACACCAATATCTACAGGGATAGTAATCTCACACCTATATCTGCAGTGATAGAAATCTCACACCAATATCTGCTGTGATAGTGATCTCACACCTATATCTACAGTCATAGTGATCTCACACCAATATCTACAGTGATATAGATCTGACACATATATCTGCTGTGATAGTGATCTCACACCTATATCTACAGTGACAGTAATGTTACACCAATATCTACAGGGATAGTAATCTCACACCTCTATCTGCAGTGATAGAAATCTCACACCTATATCTGCAGTGATAGTAAACTCACACCTATATCTGAAGTAATGGTGATCTCACACCTATATATCTGCAGTGATAGGGATCTCACACCAATATTTGCAGTGATGGTGATCTTACATCTATATGTGCAGTGACGTTGATCTCATACCTATATCTGCAGTAATAGTGTTTAAAGCTGCGTTTGATCAGAACCCCGGCACCACTTTTGTTACAAATTAAGCCCTATAAAAACGGCTGTAACAAAACCACCTGCTGCTTATAGAATGTGTGGAAGAGTGCAGCTACCTAAGCAACCATGCATTGTGTACGAAGTTTTCTTTAGAATAAATTAGACCTGCGAGTGGTGATAGTTTATAGCTTTTGTGCAGGTAAACTTGAAATTATTTTCAAATAATCACAAAGTACCTTACAAACAAAAAACAGGAACTACATGGTGCCTAAAAAACGAAAACAAGCATTTGATGTAGGTCACCGACTATGCACAAGCAAATTATTACAATGCCATTTTCAAAGCACTGCAAAAGTCAGGAAAAGTAAACAGTATTCCCACTAGGTCTTGCATTTAATGATGGCGCAATACACATTTACATAGCACTCATGAGCTTATTCCTCACCCTGATGCAGGTTTGCAACAGGCACAAAGTTCTCTTTTGCATTAGGAGAATGTTCTGCAATCTCCTCGACTGTCTTTTAATATACAGATGAAGACCACATTCCATTCTATATAGCAGGCCTTGCAGTATTTTGTGGAATAAAAAGAGTGCATCTTTAATTTGTCTCCTGACGTATGACTGACTCTGCCCCAGCAGAACGGCCTTTGAAAGCCACCAGACTGTTTAGGTATGGGCCAGTCCACTTCTGCTTGTGTGTTTCATACATTATACTAACACACATATTTTGAAAGGTGACAGAGACACGGCGAAACAGTGTGCGTGCAAGAGCACAAGCAGGGTACACGTGCACCACTCTCCCTGTCCAGTGTGTTCAGTTACCATGAGGACTACATATGCAATCTTATTAACATTTATACAGCTGGTTTTCAGAATGACAAATTATTTGGTGCCCCACTGCCATCAAAACTAATGGTATTATTTTGGAGCGGATCGGTGCGCAATTATTCTGCACTTTCTAAGCAGGTGATGAGAAAGTAGAAATGCTAAACAGTATTAACGTTTAGATAAAATATCAAAACTTTAAACATCCCGTATAGAGGAAGCACAGAGAAACCACATTTTACACAACGTTTGTAAATAGCCACAAAGAAACATAGCTTGGGGGGTTGGCTAAACGCAGCTGAGATGCGAAATAGTGCAAGGACGACTCAGTTCCTCATCCTCCAGAGACAAAAAAGAAATAATGGTTTATCAGCCGCGTACTAAATATAACATGTGCCAAACTACAATTCTATTTGTGGCATGGCCTTTACAGCTCCTCTGGGTTTTGTAATGGAACTAAAAAAGGTAAGCCCCTGCACCACTTTTGGTATAAATCGTTCCCCTTTAGAGGGAGCACAGAGAAACCACATTTTACACAGCACTTGCAAATAGCCAGAGAGAGAGATAGCTCGATGGGTTGGCTAAACGCAGCAGAGATGCGAAATACTGCAGGGACAACTGAGTTCCTCATGCTCCCGAGATGAGAAAGAAATAATGGTTTATCACCACATACTAAATAAAACATGTGCCAAAATACAATTCTATTTGTAGTGTGGCCTGTACAGCTCCTCTGGGCTTTGTAATGGAGCTAAAAAAGGTAACCCCAGCACCACTTTTGGTACAAATCATTCCCCTTTAGAGGAAGCACAGAGAAACCACATTTTACACAGCAGTTGCAACTAGCCACAGAGAGAGATTGCTCGGTGGGTTGGCTAAACGCAGCAGAGATGCGAAATACTTCAGGGACAACTCAGTCCCTCATCCTCCTGAGATGAGAAAGAAATAATGGCTTATCAGCCGCATACTAAATGTAAAATGTGCCAAAATACAATTCTATTTGTGGCGTGGCCTGTACAGCTCCTCCGACCTTTTTAGGTCTCTCCTACGCAGCGCGCATGCGCTGCATAGGAAAGAGCCCTTAAGTCATCGGCACAGCTGTCCCTGCAAAAACGTGCACGCGTTGCATTGCTTCCAATGGCAACACGTGCACGTCTGGTGATTCCCTCGTGGGAGCGAGCAGCTGGCACCATATGGCAGCAATTATCGCGCCTTGCCGCTCTCTCCCGTGAGGTAATCACGCAGGCCCCCTCCCCCTGCTGCCGCACGAGGCGCATGACTTGTGCTCCTTTAGGTACGTGTGCGCTCAATAAATGTGTTATTCATATCATTTAACATTGCGAGGAAACTTCAGTTATATTAAAAGGCTTAACACTGTTTGTGAAGACAAGCCAGAAAAATTCCCCTAACTCTGTTCAGACGTTGAATCCCGATGACTACGGCACAGCTGAGAGGTGTGGCTAGGGATTTCATAACAGGGATTGGGGAATCCCACATTTACGTCACACTTTGCACTCACCCGGTACTTCGGCTTCCTGTCCAAGCTTGTGAACTGTGAGCTTCGGAGTTCCTAGAACAGGGATGTGTTGTGCTGCTCGTCTTCCAGTGTATGGGCTTTTCTGGAAAAAGTGCTCATCCTGTCAATAATTTCTGCCGGATGTTGTCCTGTTTAGTCAGCGTCTGCACGTACGGAGCCAGGTCAGTTTCACTTTCAAAATATGGACTATACTCCCACAGTTCTGATAACCTGAATGTAATGCAAACTATCATGTCTATTCAATGTATTAACCTCAGAAACTCGCATTTTGGAAAGCGGATATTTATGGTTGTATGAATGTAAATTATGAGCGAATTCCTTCTTAAGTATCGACAGAGCATTGTGTTTCAGCGTGTGTTTCAGTGTTGTTTACTTACAACCTTTTTATGTCTCAATATTCATCCCAAATGATGCCTCATTTACTTGAGTGCCCTCGTTAAAAGTCTATGTCCTGGAGTCAGCACAAGCTTGGATGCCACACAACGGAGGTGGGTCCGTAGCCACCTTCTTTGCATACATGAATTTACCTAGAGTTAATTACTGTTGAACCTTATCCCTTACCCCTAAATGTTGCGATCATTGGTGATTTTACTTACTCCATGAGGTCAGCGTGCCTATGGGCATTTCTCCATTTGTTTCATATAGGATATCCCATCAAGGCACTTGACATGGTGTACAAATGTACTCCAAAGTTCTGATATTGGTTGTGCGAAGTATGTGCCCCATCAATCTGTATGTTATAGATTTGTGTCAGTGACACACTTTTTGAGGTTGACTGAGTCTGGCTTGTGTGTCCTGTGCTGCTTGACGTTTTTTAGAAGTATCTATTTTTTCATTGTCCATGAAAATGTAATAGGAACGAAATATACAAAAGCAAAAACAAAAACAGTAGAGTTACAGAAAACCACACAGTCTCCATCCTCGTATTACATAAACTTTAAGTCTCAGAGGCACCTGTGCTGTACACAAAGGAGAGGAACATTCATAACATATGGAAGTTCCTTTTTAGAATGACATTACTAGAGGTGGGCGAGATTACAAATTAACAGGGGGAGCCAAGGCTCTGACTCGTATTTTAGAGCTCATTCCCGACCCTGAACATGTTTGCTATGTAAACCATGAACCATTGGTGGACTAAGAGTCAAGGAAGTTGTTATGTGAACCCTGTACATGGCCCATATTATTATAGAGCCAAATTACAGCCTACTAAATAAAACACAGTAGGTCTTGTACAATTGGTATTCAGAACTCACAAATTTGAAAGTGGAGTAAAAGTAGAATATTATTAATTGATTGATTTATTAAAATAATTACAATAGACATCAGTACACGTAAGCATTGGCATAGCCAATAGGTCTCACCTTTGGGACCTCATAAGTGTTTAGCCATGCAACAGTTGATGTTGTTGCACCAAGGATGTTGTGCTGGGTAACTAAACGCATATAAGGTCCCAAATGCGAGACCTATTGGCTATGCCAGTGCTTGTTAATAAAGCTAAGAAAGGTAACCCCTGGCACCACTTTTGGTACAAGTCATTCCTCTTTAGAGGAAGCACAAAGAAACCACATTTTACACAGCACTTGCAAATAGCCACAGAGAGAGATAGCTCGGTGGGTAAACTAAACGCAGCAGAGATGCAAAATACTGCAGGGACAACTCAGTTCCTCATCCTCCTGAGACAAGAAGAAATAATGGCTTATCAGCCGCATACTAAGTATAACAGGTACCAAAATGCAATTCTATTTGTGGTGTGGCCTGTACAGCTCCTCCGGCCTTTGCAATAAAGCTAGGAAAGGTAATCCCTGGCACTACTTTTGGTACAAATCGTTCCCGTTTAGAGAAAGCACAGAGAAACCACATTTTACACAGCACTTTCAATAGCCACAGAGAGTGATAGCTCGATGGGTTGGCTAAACGCAGCAGAGATGCAAAATAGTGCAGGGACAACTCAGTTCCTCATCCTCCCTAGACGAGAAAGAAATAGTGGCTTGTCATCCGCATAAAAATATAATGTGCCAAAATACATTTTTATTTGTGGCGTGGCCTGTACAGCTCCTCCCGGCTTTGTAATGGAACAAAGAATGATAATCCCGGCACCACTTTTGGTAAAAATCATTCCCGTTTAGAGGAAGCACAAAGATCCACATTTTACACAGCGCTTGCAAATAGCCACAGAGAGTGATAGCTCGATTTGTTGGCTAAACGCAGCAGAGATGCGAAATAGTGCAGGGACAACTCAGTTCCTCATCCTCCCTAGACGAGAAAAAAATAGTGGCTTGTCAGCCGCATAAAAATATAATGTGCCAAAATACATTTTTATTTGTGGCGTGGCCTGTACAGCTCCTCCGGGCTTTGTAATGGAGCAAAGAATGATAATCCCTGGCACCACTTTTGGTACAATTCATTCCCGTTTAGAGGAAGCACAAAGAAACCACATTTTACACAGCACTTGCAAATAGCCACAGTGAGAGATAGCTTGGTGAGTTGGCTAAACGCAGCAGAGATGCAAAATACTGCTGGGAAAACTCAGTTCCTCATCCTCCCGAGACAAGAAGGAAATAGTGGTTTGTCAGCCGCATACTAAATATAACATGTGCCAAAATACTTTTCTATTTGTGGCGTGGCCTGTACAGTTCCTCCAGGCTTTGTAATGAAGCTAAGAAAGGTTAGCCTCGGTACCTCTTCTGGTACGAATTAAGCACTATAATAGCGAAGTAACCAAAAATCGTGCTACTCATAGAATGTGCGGAATATCAGTTAACGGATATTGCTATACTGTTACCATGAGCACTTCATATACAATCCTATTAACATTTATACAGCTGATTTTCATAATAACAATTTAAATAGAGCCTCACTGCCGTCAGAACGGATGGTAATATTTTAGAGCTGATCAGTGCACAATAATCCAGCACTTTCTAAGCAGGTGATAAGAAAGCACAAATGCAAAACAGTATTAACGTTTAAATAAAACAACAAAACTTTAAACTTTCCCGTTTAAAGGAAGCAAAATGAAACCAGTTTTTACACAGCACTTGCAAATAGCCACAAAGTGTAAGCTCGGTGGATTGGCTAAACGCAGCAGAGATGTGAAACACTGCAGGGACAACTCAGTTCCTCATGCTCCCGAGACGAAAAAGAAATAATGGTTTATCAGCCGCATACTAAATACAACATGTGCCAAAATACAATTCTATTTGTGGCGTGGCCTGTACAGATCCTCCGGCCTTTGTAATAAAGCTAAAAAAGGTAACCCCTGGCACCACTTTTGGTACAAATCATTCCTCTTTAGAGGAAGCACAAAGAAACCACATTTTACACAGCACTTGCAAATAGCCACAGAGAGCGATAGCTCGGTGGGTTGGCTAAACGCAGCAGAGATGCGAAATACTGCAGGGACAACTCAGTTCCTCATGCTCCCGAGACGAAAAAGAAATAATGGTTTATCAGCCACACACTAAATACAACATGTGCCAAAATAGAATTCTATTTGTGGCGTGGCCTGTACAGCTCCTCTGGCCTTTGTAATAAAGCTAAAAAATGTAACTCCACTACAACTTTTGGTACAAATTTTCCCCCTTTAGAGGAAGGACAGAGAAACCACACAGATGTGTGTGAGTAGGTCATGCACAGGGATGTTCTGTTGCCACATGTGATGGGGATAGTACTTCAGGCCTGTTACCGATTTTTACATTTCTACACACAGCCCTATTTAATACATGGACGTGGGGCTATGTTGGGGGGTTGCGAGATTGTTGTACATGTGCACTGAGGACACAGCTAGTTCACACCTTTACAGTCATCTAATTGGTGATGTGAGTCAGGGTCAAACATGCGCATTGATGTCATTTATCAGGTTGTACCTTTTAGTGCACTCAATGTCCCTACATTCATCCATACTTTTATACTTGAGTGAACATAGACATGACACATCTGTGTGATTTTTAATGTTTTATTCACATTCTATGGTGTGTTGGAGCTGGACCAGTACATGGCCATGCCAGGCCCACATTACATGGTTGCCCAGTGGTGGGCCAACCAATGTCCTTGAGGAATGAAAAGTTAATTGGAAGAGGAAGAGTTCAGTCCGCAGCCGGATTGCTGTGTCATTGGTAACCACAGCAGATATGGCAGTCCATGTCGGGGTCCAGGTGAATGTCGCAGAGTGTTTCGGGGGATAGTGGGAGGTGTTGTTCCAGGGCATGATGCATAGGGCTGAAGCAGGAAGGGACAGGCCATATGGTGGGGATGGCTGCTACTACCTCCTTCCTCACACAATCTTTACCATCCACATCTTACTCCTCTGATATGTCTTCTGTGTCCGGTGTGTCACGTGTGTGCGGTGGTGTTATGGCTGCATCACTGTGTGCCACTGACACATCAGGGGGCGAAGATGGTAGGGCTGCATCATTGTGTGCCAATGACACATCAGGGGCGAAGATGTGTGTTTTGAAGTTCCTGCAGCAGTTATCTGGTACTGGCTCTGTGGCAGCAATGGCAAGATGAGGATCTGCAGGCCATGGAAGATCCATGGATGGTGTTCAGCCGTGGCAGCCACACTTCCAGCCTGCATCGGCTCCATGGTCTCCATTGTCCTCCGCATCTGTGCCACCTCTGTGCTGTCATTGCTGGAGCCTGTCTGACTATACAGTTCTTGTATCCGAGTAATGGCCCCAGCAATGTCATCCAAGGATTGTTGGAGAGTATGGAGTGGACAGTGGGTGTCCGTTAGGGACTGTAAGTGGTCCCTGATGGGACTTAGACACCCACGTATGGCATCTAGTTTGGTTGCCATGAGGTTGAACCCCACCCAGAGCTGATCAGCGATCTTCTCCTGGCACCCTAACACACAGAGTTGGAAAGCAATGTGTTGGTTGTGGGGGTCCTGTGAGCCAGACGTGGTGGTGTGCGCTTCTCGCTGTGTGGTGTGTGCAGGGGCGGGTCACCTCTATGAAGCTTGGCTGCCCTGCTCCTGGAGGTGGGGTGCAGAGGCTGTCTACGATACATTGGAGGGTGTCGGTGCAGATGACCAGGGTGTCCTCTTCATCGTCATTGAAGATATGTCTGGTCTGCAGTACATTAGTGGATATTTCGACTACATGACGGATATGCGGTTGCACTCGTACATTATCATCTCATAGTTTCATGCAATGCCAAATGTGATTGGCCAGTTTCTATGCACAAGCGGCACCAGCTGTGTCCTCTGTCCTGTTGGGTAAGTGTTGCACTTTGTGACACATTGTCAACAATGTTGATGTGCTGTGATTGCTATGTGTGTGTGCTGCATTGTGGGTGAGTCCACCCTGCCACTCTGATTTAGCATCCCCTTATCCCTTTGAGGCGGTGTGCCTTTGATTTGTGTGCTTTTCGGGTGTTGAGGTGTGGACAACTTGGGTCATTAGTGCTCTTGGATGGTTTTTGTACTCTTGTGCATTGCTTGTCTGCAGATGTGTTGTTGATGTCAGGGGTTGTATGTGCATGTGGATGTGTCAGAGTGTGACCTGCTACTTTGAGGATGTTGTCCACACTGGGCCACCTCAGTGTCGTGTCGTGCACCATGTCCTGTATTGTGGCTACAGCCATGCTATCGGTCATGCAGTGTCACTTGCAGTGTCAGTGTGGTTCACAGAGCTACGGTTTTGCTGGATTCAGCACATGTGAATGGGTAGGTTGTTGGATTGGTGATAGGGTGCACATAGTGGACGGGGGCCTACTTGGTGTTTCTATGTGTGCTGCAACGTGACAAGGGTATCAGGGACATGTTCCACAATCATTGTGGGTGTGCAGTGTGCTACACTTGATTGTGCATGTGTGCCATTGTGCCCATTTCCCCTGTCACCCCAGTCACTGGTGGTTACTCACCCTGTTGCTGTTGCGTCAGGTAATGTTGAGCTGTGTCTGGGCTCCCGACTCCCTGCACCGTCTCCACACTGATGACTAAGGCCACCATTTCCTCCAGCTCATCCAGCTCCGCCTATGGCGCAGGACTCCCACCTCCAGTCACCTTTGCTGCCCTCCTGTTGGTAGCAAGTTTCTGTTTGGTTTGCCTTTACACATCATGCCAGCGCCTCTTGACCTCCTCCATTGACCTCCTCGACAATCCGACTGCATTCACGTTGTTGACGATGGACTGCCATTTTTCCGTTTGTGTTGCCAATGACACAGTGGAGGTGACGAACAGTTTTTGGTAGTGTCCTATCACCTCAGCAACGATGACCCGGTCTTCCTGCGGACTGAACCCAGTCTTCCTCTTCCTCTTCTCCTTGCCCTTCCCTGAACACGGGCTGGCTGGTCCTCCATGGGGCTTGTGGGGTTCGGGTTCGGGTTGTCCCTTGCACTCGGTCCAGGTGCATCCATGGTGCTAAGCAGTTTGATTTGGTTTTGGTGTGTTTTTTTGTTGCTTTTATAGTGTATTTTCCCGCATGATGAATGGGAATTGCAGGCTAGTCGCTGGTTGTCGCTGATTTTTGTATCGCGCTTTGGGTCATCGCAACTTTTTCGCGTTCGTGTTTTGCATTTTCTCTGCATTGCTTTGATTTTTACGCGGTCATTTGGCACGTTATCCTGATAGTATCGCATGGGGCAACCAGGTTGTGAATACAATGTTAAAACTGTGTTATTTTGTTGCGATAAACTGCGATGTGCAAAGTTGTGTTAAGCTAATTTTGCGATGTTTAGCACACGTTCTTGTGAATATCCCCCATAGGGGTTTGTTAGCCGCATACTAAAAATAACATGTGCAAAAATACAATTATATTTGTGGTGTGGCCTGTACAGCTCCTCTGGGCTTTGGAATGACGCTAAGAAAGGTTACCCCCGGCACCTCTTCTGGTACAAATTAAGCACTACAAAAGCAGCAGTAACCAAACATCAATCTGCTCATAGAATATGTGGAATATCATTAAATGGATATTGCTATACTGCTATCATGAGCACTTCATATACATCTTATTAACATTTATACAGCTAATTTGCATAATAACAATTTATATGGAGCCTGACAGCCTTCAAAACAGATGGTATTATTTTAGAGCGCATCGGTGCGCAATCATTAAGCACTTTCTAAACAGGTGATAAGAAAGTACAAATGCTAAACAGCATTAACGTTTAAATACAACACCAAAACTTTAAACGTTCCTGTTTTAAGGAAGCACAAAGAAACCAGTTTTTACACAGTACTTGCAAACAGCCACAGAGAGAGATAGCTCAGTAGGTGGCTAAATACAGCAGAGATGCAAAATACTGCAGGGACACCTCAGTTCCTCATCCTCCCGTGACTAGAAAGAAATAGGGGTTTGTCAGCCACATACTGAATATATAACATGTGCCAGAATGCAATTCTATTTGTGGCGTGGCCTGTACAGCTCCTCCGGCCTTTGTGATAATGATAAGAAAGGTAACCCCCTGCACCACTTTTGGTACAAATTGTCCCTTCTTAGAGGAAGCACAGAGAAACCACATTTAACACAGCACTGGCAAATAGCCAGAGAGAGAGATAGATCGCTGGGTTGGCAAAACACAGCAAAGAAGCGAAATACTGCAGGGACAACTCAGTTCCTCATCCTCCTGAGTCCAGAAAGAGTCATTTGTCAGCCACATACTGAATATATAACATGTGCCAAAATACAATTGCATTTGTGGCGTGGCCTGTACAGCTCCTCCAGGCTTTATAATGGAGCTAAGAAAGGTAACCTCCTGCACCACTTTTGGTACAAATTGTTCCAGTTTAGAGGAAACACAGAGAAACCACATTTAACACAGCACTTGCAAATAGCCACCAAGATAGACAGCTCGGTGGGTTGGCTAAATGCAGCAGAGATGTGAAATACTGCAGCGACAACTTAGTTCCTCATCTTCCCGAGACCAGAAAGAAATAGTGGTTTATTAGCCCATACTAAAAATAACATGTGCCAAAATACAATTCTATTTGAGGCGTGACCTGTACAGCTCCTTTGGACTTATTATGACGCATGCATTAGAACAAAAGCATGTACTTACAGCATGCAACACCTCCTTACCCTTGCCACCAACAGCAGCATCCCTTGACTGCCAGACCTCACATAAAAAGCTCCCAGTGACTCTTTTTACAGCTGCTGCCCATTTGGTGGGGGTCTGAAGCTCACACCCAGTGAAGCTCTCAAAGGCACCCTCTGCTTTTCAGTCCAACTGAAACCGAGGTAAGGCAGGAGACAATACCAATAAAACACCATGCGCATCACAGAAACGCTCTTGAGTGTGTTATGAAACACTGTACATCATGCGCATCGCAAAACTGCTCTCCATGTGATATTAAATTACAAAGAATAACATTAACACGGCACTGGCAACCCTCAAATGCTTAACCCCTTCCGCGATCATGACGAGCTGAGCTCGTCATGAGTTACGCCGCTCGCACGCTTATGACGAGCTCAGCTCGTCATGTAACGCGGCTTTTCGAAAAACGCAGCATGCAGCGGGAAAACCGCTAGCGCGCATGCGGTTAATATCGCAATGATCAAGGCAGGAAGCATCATTAAACAAGAAAAGGCGGGTAGCGGTGGTGGACAACGAAAGTGGGTAACAGTAGGGGTGATGATGGTGGGAGCACAACCGACGTGCATCAAACACTGCAATACAGAGGAAAAAGCAAGCAATGGAAACAAAAAATCCAAGACAAACACCTCATTCCACTAGCAGCATATATACTGTAGTTAGGAGGTGTGCATAGGCATTCCCAAAGAAATAGAGGACAAACTACAAAGTGCTTTGGCCTGTGAAAACAAAGAAATTAAAGCAGACAACTGAAGAAACCAATTAAAAGCAAAGAGGGTGGAGTAGGTGAAGTTTTAACACATATATAGATTACTTGATGTCTCGGAGAGATAGCGCATGCGCTGCCTAGGCAAGACCTAAAAATGACAAAAGCCACTCAAATGCTCAGTATATGTTCAGATAATAACCACTATCCATTAATTATAGTCATCCAATCCTCGCTCGAGTTAAACCCTTCTGAACTGTCCCTAATTTGCAGATAAAACATTGCTCTCTCAGTTTCCTTTTCTTTTCGAGATCGCCTCCTCTAGGGTCTCCTTCAATCTTTCCCAAGATAAACCACTTGAAATCACTACAGTTATGATTACATTTTGCAAAATGTTTAGTTAGTGGGGCATTGTCTTTCATTGTTCTCAATGCAGATTTGTGTTCCAGCAGTCTTATTCTTAATTCGCGGCCTGTCTCGCCCACGTAGCCAAACCCACATGGGCACAAAGCAAATAAACAACATTCTTAATGCGGCAGTTGTTAAGAGTGTTACATCTTATCTCATAACCATTGCATTTTAAAATTTTAGCGACAATACAGTGGTCACATATGGAACAATTAACACACTTGTAATTAACTGTGGCTTTGGTTTTTTCTAGAGTACTATAAAACTCAACTGTCGGATTCCTATATGTTTTGACCAAGGATTTCCTGATGTTTCTATTCCGCCTAAATACAAAAAGTTGTTTCTGTAGATAAATATCTTGTGCATCATTCAAAATCTTCCAATTCTTATTAATGATATTTTTTATCTGATTACTTACTGATATCTGAAAATTGACTAACAAACACTATTTTGTCATTCTTGGTGTTATTGCTCCTAACCCTATTGGTGTCCAGCATGTAGTCACGATCATAATACTTCACCCGCTTATACGAGGGTCAATCAGTGTTTTAGGATAACCACGATATTTCAAATTTAATTTGAGGGCATCTGAGTGTATATTAAAATCAGCAATAGAGGAAGAATTTCTTGGAAGTCACAGAAATTGCCCAGAGGGAATATTATCCTTTTGGGCCCTGGGGTGATAACCACCGTAATGTAATAAGGTGTTTTTGTTGGTCGGTTTCGCATAAAGTTCGACCGCCAAAAGACCTTCATTGTCCTTGATGCAGATATCAAGAAAATTGACTCTATCCTCACTGTATTCTGCTGTGAACTTCAAATGTGGGTCTCCTAAGTTCAGGCATTTAATAAAATCCTCGAGGCCTTCCTTATTGCCCTCACATATAAAAATAATGTCACAAGATAGGAGGGAGGAGTTGACACTTACACTTGAATAGACTGTGTCCTGTGCTCACACAAAGGACTGCATACCCCCTTGTAGTGAGTCTGGAGCCAGGGCAGGGATTCTAGGCACTTCAAGGGCCTATCTTTGAAGTTTCTCCCACTTCAAAGGCACAACTGGGTATAACTACTGGACCTCTAACACCACCAACCCAGTGCCCTTTTGGACCTGTGGATACCCTCCCAGGAAGGACTGCTGTGCTTCTGAAATGACTGCCACTCTGCTGGACTGCTACTCTACTGCACTTCTGCCATACTGTGCTGTCCTGCTGCCTACTGCCCTCGTGCCTGGTAGTGAGAAGGGTTGGACCTGCATCTCTCCGGAACCCAGAACCAAAGTGGCTACAAGGGCTTGCTGGTTTGCCTCTTGTTTGAAGTCTCAGGGACATCAATGACTTCCAGCCACCCACCTACAGCACCTAGGCTCTGCCCTCTGATAGTCTTGCCCTGCCAAATAGTGCCAATCAAGTTCTGGGCCCATGGAAGTGGGAATAAAGTGCTGCAACTTCCAAAATCTATTCATTGCTGTGGTTGCGCTGCTCAAGACCAGCGCATCTCCATCGATGCCTCGCCACTGCTGTGAGGTTTGAGGACATCACATCTCCATAAAGTCGCCACATCACTTCTGGTTCGAGGATCGAGGACATCACAAACCCCAATGGAGCAGAGCATTGCGTTCATTCCCAGAGCATCTCAAACTTTGCGTGGCTCGGAGCTGACACACCACCTATATCCTAGGAATCAATGGTGACACATCGCATCCTTTTCTCCTGGCATCTCGTCCTTGACGCAACCACAAATCAATGTACTGTTTCAGCAGGCCAAGGCTGGTCTCTGTATCTGATCCACGCTCCATTGCTGTGGGCCTGAATCTTTGGATCTGACCCAGTCTAGCGTGACGAGATAGCCGTGGTTAGCGCTTTTCGCTTTTAAGCATTAGATTTCAGTTTATTCTCTAAAAATTCATAACTCTGTTTATATCTATTGGATTTTTGTCATTTTGGTCTTGTTTTGTTCATTAAATGAGCTTTATTGGTCCAACTCGGTGAGTTATCTTTTTGTGTGGTGTTTTCACTGTTTTGCTGTTTGAAATGCTGCACAAATTCTTTACACATTAAGTTAAGCTTGACTGCTCTGTGCCAAGCTACCTGAGGGGGAGCACAGGTTATTTTTCGGCGTGTTTGTGACTGACAATGACTAGTATTGTGGTTGCTGCTTGAACAGGGTGCATACCTGTGCCAACCAAAAACCAAATTTCCAACAATAATATAATCAATCCTTAAAAAACAAAAAAGTATTGAGATTGATTCTGTAGAACGAGTTTGCAGACTTCCTCCAGCCAAGGTTGATGCCTTTTGTGAATCCTTAGAATTCTGACTCTAGTCTCACTAAGTGACCCTTCAACAACTTTCACTGCTAAAAGGTTAATTCAGCTTTTCTACTCAGAGTCAAACCCATGGGCAGAGTATTCTCAAAGAAGAACAGACCGATCTAGACAGCGCGACATCAGAAACCAGGTCAGGCAGCCTACTGCCAGAATTTTTAAAATAGTTGTACTTTGCACGTTGTTTTTAATAAATTGCTCGCATTCACCTGTTCTTCGGGTATCCCCCTGGTCCGTCACTGCGTGTGCCGATTGTACAGAGGGGTCAAACACCATCTTCTATCAGGATTGACTCACTTCCTGGAGCATAGATTTAGCGCTTCACACACAACAGCATCCCTGCTGCGGTCCCGCCCTGTGGTAAATAAATAATTAATTACCGGTACTATTTTTGAATATATTAACAATAACAGATAGCTCAATAAATAAGAGGCAGGATCCGATGTATCCGAGTTGAACAGGCTTTATTCAGGCAAAAGGGAAGGGACTGGAACGGGACAGCCTGAAATAAAACAGGAAGGAAGGAAGGCAGCTGCACCATTTCATTAACAGTGCAGTGTATATATAGTAAGACATTTCAATTACATTACATACAGTAGGCGTAACTTGTGACAAGCGTAAGATAAGGAGACATGGGCGGAAAAGAAGGCGTGCACAGGGCGTGCACGTAGACATGTGATGAGAACGTCACAGAAGTGTCATGAATGGGCGGAAACATGGAGGGGGCTACCTGAGCAGCTGGAACCTTTAACCTAGTGGTGCGCGCAAATGGACTATGACGTGTTACCGGGGAGAACTGGGGGCTATGACTTCTGCACTAGAAGAGGAGACTAAAGTCTGCGGTGTCAGGACGACATGTACCTATAGCATATCTGGTATCTGGTGTTTGGAGTACATGTTGATAGAATCTAAAAGTTATCAGGGCAAAGGCTACTTGACACTAAGGCTGGTGCATGCATAAATTCTACATGTATTGCGTGTGCTATGAATCTTCCATGAATACTAATACGGTAACTCTCTAACATGGAGACAGAAAGACTAGACTATAGCTGAAAATGTTTATGCGGTTCAGTAGCTTAGGAATGCGAAGACGAAGAGTTGAACTGATAACTGGAAGCATAACATATTCTTGGCAGACAGGCAGGCAGAGCCAGGCCGGGCACCGCGCTGCGTGGCAGGAAGTAAGTGAAGGGTCAGGGATGCAGGTGGGGGCTGCTTCGCTCCTCGGAGTGGGTTCAGGAGACTGGAACTTGAATCTGGTGTCCGGGCCCTTTTGAGGCCCAGAAACGGGGACAATTCAATGGAATAACGGGCATAATATAAAACGTGGCAACATAGGCCTAATACTCGTTGTTTTTCACGAGAACTGGAGACTGGCATACTAGAGTTGGACACAACTATAATTGCGTCTTTAATCGATCATAGGGGATATATGCATATCGATCATGCACATATAACATAGGATGGGGAACACGTAGGCACATATAACAAGGCAAAATTCACTTTTCCACATTCCCTCCTTGTGCCCTACGTTTCCATCAGGAAACATCAATATTCATGATACCATCTATCTGTTCATAGAGCATCATTTGTTCGTCTCGAATTGTCTTGGAACGGGACTTAGGACTAGGACTAGGAATACAAGAGGTAGCACACAAGCCGCAAATCGCAGGGCCACATTGTAAACAGAGGCAGCAACTGAATATGATCATTACTGCTATACCCAGGAATGACAATACTTTCCATCCCCAGGCAGATATTATACTCCAGAGCCAACCGGACCATGTCCAGGTGCCTGGATTCTGGTGTAACTGATGGGCAATTTTATGAAGTCTGGTTATAGCTGAATAAACAGACGGTGCGTTATTAGGAATGAAAATGCAGCAACTAGATCCGATGACTCTACAAGCTCCTCCCCTATCGGCCAGTATGACGTCAAGGACGAGACGATTTTGGAGCACGACAAATCTCATAGCAGATTGCTCTTCGGTTAAGTTACCTAGAGCGGAAGTAGTCTCATTCACTACTGCTTCAAGGGTTCTGGTTAACCTACGTATTAACTTACTATTCTGGACAGGGCCTATAAAGAAAAAGAATCCTTTATTGAAGTCTTGGTACTGTTCTAGAGCAGTTTCAGTTTGATCGACAATTGGGGACTCAGTCTCCCTTCTATGTCTAACGTGTACTAGATGTGTGTTTCTGTGATAATCGGATGGGGCTAGAAAAACTGGTGGCAGTAGGAAGGCAATATAACATGTTCCATCCCAATCTAGGGGTAGACGAACATATGCGGTCTGACCACATACAAAATAAGAATGACGTGAGGCTTTGAAAATAGATTTCCCACTGTCACTATACTCGACCATAGTAGTACAATCACTATGTCCTACATGTGCGGAACCATTCTTTCTGACACATAATTCGCCTTTTACTGGTAGAACCGAAATAGCAGGCAAATCTGGAGTAGTTTCGGACTGGACATTCAAAACCATGAAATTTGAAGAATAATTACCTAGATCATATACTTCATTTTCTAGATCTAACCCTATTCTATGGGAAAGTCCTTCCTTGTCTGGGAAACATGTTCTATTCAGAAGGGACATATCATTTGAGGACGACGTTAACGTGGACCATGCTCCACACGAACCATTATGTGAGAACGGATAAGGAAAGAGTGGCAGGACTCCCTTCGGTGTCTGGAAAGGGGGGAGTCGACCACACACCCAACAATTAGTGGCATTACTGGTCTGGTGTGAATAGTGTAACATACGGATAAAAGTATTATTACGCATAGCAAGACGATAGGATAACTCGTGAGGAGGCAGGTCACTAAATGTGTGCTCTACTGTAACATTAGAGAACATATGTACACGTGAAATAGGAAAACATAAATGTAAAGCATAACTTATGCAAGTAACCATAAGACTCAGAAACATTAGAAAGAACAGAGTAATGATACATCTCTTAGAGTTTTGACTAACTCTCTCACTGTGTGGGTCTATCTCATACATGTCAGGAACCTGTCTAACCGTTTCACCCGAGAGGGACTTAGACAATTAAACTGGCTGACTTACTAGACCTCAACTTGGATTTATACTCCTGCTGCGGAGTTTTCTCTAACAGGGGAATTTTAGATTCATTGTCTGGGCAGTCCTTGAGAACGGGGCAGTCCTTGAAAAAAGTCTTTGATTTAAGTCCATGAAATTTCTTGACGTGGCTCGCGTGTAGCCACCCTTTTCTGTTTTCGACTTTCACCGCAGTCCGGGTGGTGAGGAGGACGAGACGGGGTTCCTTCCAATGGGGCTCCAGCGGACTTGAACGATCAAAATTTCTTATAAGAACCAGGTCACCTGGAACGACTTCATGCGGTTTTACTTCGGTGTTGTCTGGAAATGCAGCGGCAACCTGTGAACGACAAGATTGTAGTGCAGACATCAAGGAGGCAAGGTAATCTGTCAGCATATTACTGTCAACATCGGTAATGGTACGGGGTCTAGGTGTACCCCACATATTGGGGGGACGACCGAACACTATCTCATATGGAGATAGACCTGAACGGGAATGAGCAACCATTCTCATATAGAAAAGGGCAACTGGCAGTGGTACTATCCAATCTACGCTTTTCTCTGCGCATACTTTGGCGATTCGGATTTTCAGAGTCTGGTTATGTCTCTCTACGAGACCGGCTGCTTCAGGATGTCGTACACAGTGGAACTTCCACTGGTACCCTAACAGAAGGGAAACTTGTTTCATACGCTCGGATGAGAATGGCTGGCCGTTATCTGAATACACGACCCTAGGTAATCCATAGCGGGGAAAATACTCACGAACCAACTGCCTGGCAGTGGTCGCAGCTGTGTAATCTGGAACTGGATATGCTTCTGTCCACCTGGACAAAGCGCATACAACTACGAGGACATACTTGAAACCTCGACATCGCTCCATCTGAATATAATCCATCTGGAGGACTTCAAAAGGGTGGTCAGGAGGATGGAATCCACCTTGTTCCACCGGGACACCTTTACCTGGATTGAACTGACAACAGATCATGCAGGTACGCACTTTCTGTTTGGCTGCTGCTCGTAAATGCTTGTTAAACCAGAGGTTCTGGATGCTGTCTAACATGGCTTTTTCTCCTAAGTGTACTGGACTATGTGCGGTGTTAATAATGACTTGAACCATAGAGTCGGGGAGAAACCATGTGGCTTTTCCCTTCGTTAACCATCCTTGATCTGTCTGGACCCCTCCTTGTTCAGACCATTTCTTTATTTCATCGGGAGTAGCATGTGACTGTATGTCTATTACATCTTGTGTAGGGTCCTTAACTGTCATACAAGTAGTCTGATCTGGAGTGAGTGTCTGTGTCGTGTTAACTGGAATGTCTGGAGTCTGAGCTGTAAACTTGGCTGTTCGGTCTGCTAGGTCGTTACCCTGGGAAATGATATCAGTGGCTTTCGTATGTGCCTTGCACTTCATGATGGCGATAGCTGTCGGTAAATGTATTGCATCTAACAGAGCTTGAATAAGGGGGCCATGCTGAATCTTGGTTCCATGAGAAGTCATAAAACCTCTTTCTTGCCAGAGCACTCCAAAGTCGTGTACGACTCCGAATGCATAACGTGAATCTGTGTATATGTTAACTTTAAGGTTCTTAGCTCGTATGCAGGCTTGTGTCAGAGCGACGAGCTCTGCTGCTTGAGCAGACAGGGTGTCTATACGATGTGTTTCTATAACTTCAGTGTCAGTAGTCACTGCATACGCGGCTACTAGTTCTCCTGTACTTGTTCTCATACATGAACCATCCACATAAAGTGTCAGGTCGGGATTAGGTAATGCAATGTCTGTCAAGTCTTGTCTTGGCTTTGTCATGGTGTTAACAACTTCCACACAGTCATGTGTGGCAGGATTTGAAGTAACTGAAGGTAACAGTGTAGCTGGATTTAAAATGTTGCAGCGTCTGATTTCTATGTGTGGCTGAAACAGTGTCAGTTCATAACCTGTTAAACGTGCAATTGTCAAGTGCTGAGTCTGTGTTCGGTTTAAAAGAACTTCCACCGAGTGTGGGACTTGTACTGTCAGGGAGTGTCCTAACACTATGGAATCACTTTGTCTGATAGCTAGAGCTGTGGCTGCAACTGACTTGAGGCACGCAGGCAGAGCCTGGGCCACTGGATCTAGTGTGCTAGAAAAATAAGCACAGGGCTTGTATTGTCCTGCTTGATCTTGTGTAAGAACAGATAATGCAGTACCATCACGTTCAGTAACAAAAAGTGTGAAAGGCTTACTGTAGTTCGGTGTTGCTAGAACAGGTGCTTGGCATAAAGCTTTCTTTAACTCATTGAAAACAAGTGTGTGTTCTTGGGTCCAAGGGAGGACAGTCGATACGGCTGCCTCCTGTGTCGTTAACTGTATCAGTGGCTTAGCTAGATATGCGTACTGAGGAATCCATTGTCTGCAGCAAGAAGTGAGGCCGATAAAAGCTCGTACCTCCTTCTGTGTCTTGGGTTGTGGAAGATGTGCTATTAACTGGATACGGTCTGGTGTCAACTGCCTACCCCTCTTGGACAGTAAGTGTCCTAAGTAGACCACTTGCTGGACACAGAATTGTAATTTGGAAGGGGACACCTTGTGCCCCATCTCGGCCAGAAAATACAGTAAGTGACGCACGCTCGCAGTCACGTTCAGAACGGGCTGTGATCAATAGATCATCGACATACTGGAGCAGAGCAGTGTCAGTTGGCATGTGAATATTGTCTAGTTGTCTTTTAAGTGCTTGACTGTAAATGCTAGGACTTTCTGTGAAACCTTGAGGAGCTCGTGTAAATTTATAGCTTCTTCCATTTAAACAGAATCCGAAAAGGAACTGGCTATCTGGATGAATGGGGACACTAAAGAATGCGTTCTTGAGATCAATAACTGTGAAGAACGTAGCTTCAGAATCAATGGCTGTCAATAGGGAGGAAATATCTGGGACCACTGGGTATTGGGGTATAATACATTTATTAAGTTCTCGAAGGTCAATCACTAATCGATAAACTGGAGGTGCATTTGGATCAGTACGTTTCAGAATCGGAATGATAGGAGAATTACATACATTGGAGTCAGTTTCTACAACTACTCCTTGAACAATAAGCTCGTCAATAATTTTGGATAAGGCTGCTACAGCCTCAGATGGTAATTTGTACTGTCGGATTCGTGGTAAAACAACACCTTTCTTTAGAGTGACACGATGGGGTGAGATATGCATACAACCTACATCAGTTGGGCCTTGCGCCCATAAATGCTGTGGTACATTCAATAATCTTGGATCAAAATCACGTAATACAAAATGACCTTTAAAATCACGCAGAAACAAACGTACCCCTTCTGGGGAGCAGCATATGACTGCCCCTAATTCTTTCAGAGTCTTTATACCAAGTAAGTTCTCTGGACAGGATTTCGTTAGTAACAAGTCTGTAGTTCGGGACAATGGACCAACTTCTAGAGTAACTGGTTTCGATATTTCATTAACAATAGGCTTTCCTGAAAATCCAAGGGAAACATTTCTAGAGCCTGAGAGCGGAGCCCCTGGAACCTCGTCATGACTGATGGTAGTCCTACTTGCCCCTGTATCAATCAGAAACTTTCTGTCTTTCCCTAATACTTGACTGTGTACATAGGGACCCTCTTGATTTACAGGAATCTCGATGAGAGGCAAGCCTACCTCCCTCTCTAGGCTGTTTCATGAATATGGCTGATAGTCTGGATACTCTGACTGTGCATACTGGTACATCTGCTGTGTAACGTGTTGCGTTGCAGCTATAGGCTGCGGTACTGTAACTGTCTGTTGTGCGTTCTGCGGTAGCTGTGAAGCCTGTGAAACTTGTTCTTGTCTAGGCGGACGTGGTCTCTCTTTCGTTTTACCAGTAGCTATGTTGTGTTTCAGAACTGCACATTCGTTTATATAATGACCTGGCTGTTTACAGTAATTGCATGTCCCTTTAACGGGAGATGCAGGATGACTGGCTTGATTCGGACTCCTCTTCTGATTGTCTTGCGGAACAGACTGTGCAACTAGTACTTTCATTTTCGTGTCTTTCATGCGTCTCCTTTCATGTTCCTGCTCTTCCCTGATTCTGTTCTGGTGATACTGTAGCATCTGGAGCATCTGTGATGGGGTATTAGCTTGCCAGGTACTTTCGACTTTCAGGACTCGATTTTTAACTTGTGGGCTTGAATTCTCGACTAGTTTAGTAACAAAAAGATGTGGGTATGATTCACTACTTGTTTTCAGACCACTATTTATAATGAAACATTTCTCAAATCTAGAATAAAAATCACTAGTGTCTTCATAGCATCCCAGTCTTCCTTTTTCGTGGCTAGTAATCTTGGCAAGACTTGTATTAACAGTTCGGGCAAAGCTTTAGCTTTATCCCCAAGACCGGTACCTGGTACTCGTGTATTATCTTCAGTTTCTAATGCTGTCCAATCTATCTTTTTCTCTCCCACCTCCCATTCTTTTTCTTTAAGTTTTTCATATATGCCCGCAGGCAACAAGACCTTTAGCATTTTAATGATATCAGGATACGTGTATTCTCCCATACGGAGCATGTCCTTTAATTCACGGTGGAACCCTGCTGGATCCTTATCATGACAGGGAATTAACTTTTTCATTTCTAAGAGTTCTATTTTTGTGATAGGGGTGTAAACAAACACTCGTTCTAGACCACCACCCTCTTTCTTGACTGGATGCACTTCTCGTAACGGATTCTGTCTGTCTATGTAGAATGATTTACTTTCTGGGGGTGGGACAGGAACAAAATGCGGATTCAGGAACGTTCTGTATTTGTGGCGCTGTTCTAGTATGACACTAATTAAATCGGTACCTAGACCTTTCCATCTGTATTGGAGTAACTCGTTCAGTACATCATGTAAAGGACCTGGATCAGAATGCTGACCCTCATACAATGTAATGAGGTGCTGGATCATATACATACCCACCAGTCGCTGCTCGGCTGGGGGCAGTTTCAGAAACGTTTGAGCCACTATTTCATCTGGAAACGTGGTAGAATCACTAGTCCATCGGACTGCTGATCGGGCTAGTTCTTGTTCATGCATGGTACTAAGCTCGCTATACCCTATTCGTGATTTCAGAATGTGATCGGTGGCCTGGAATACTTGCTCAAGAGAACACTGTTCTGGTACTGGAGGAGGAAAAACTTTCTTGTAATCTGGGCGTGAATGTCGGTCGGAAAGTCTAGTTCTACCTACATACGCTATTCTGGAGGGATTCTCGCTGTCTACCTCTTCACTAGAAGAGTCATTCTCTTTCTCGGTTGCTCGTTTTTCTTCCTCTTTCTGGTGTATACGTATTATTTCTTTACGAATTTTCTTGTACATACTCTCTATACAACCTTGTGTCTTGTGTTTTCCATCAGCTATATTGTCACTCCACCTAGTCAGGACTTTCAGTTCTTCTTGATCTTTTTCTGGACAATCTTGCTCTCTTATTAAACAGTTAATCAGGAACTTTAAAATCATGAGCTGAGTCTCGACTTTTCTTTGAACCATGGCTTCGTGAATACTTCCTGGATTCACTCCTGTACGGATAAAACTATATATTCTGTTTAGATGTTCCTTCATATCGGGCAGGGTGACCAAAAAGCTGGCCACCCGTCTTAAACGTACTGAATATAAGATCATGTGATCTTCGCCTGGAACTGGATCATATATACAATCAGTAAGAAGTCGCTTGAGATCTGTGTATGTCGCCACTTTTGGCGTGCGCTGTAACGCTAGCTCATGTAGCGTCAGACGTTTCGGTTGAGGCGGGGTGCGAGGAGAACCTCCCCCCGCGGCTCCTAAACTAGAGTCGTCGGTGAATACTGTACGGGCTGGTAGAGTGACTGGAAAAACGGGTGCATGTACTGTGGGCTGGAGAACTGGAGACTGGCATACTAGAGTTGGACACAACTATAATTGCGTCTTTAATCGATCATAGGGGATATATGCATATCGATCATGCACATATAACATAGGATGGGGAACACGTAGGCACATATAACAAGGCAAAATTCACTTTTCCACAGCCCACTTCCTGTTTATCAGCAGGTGCGCTGAGCGGACGCGCGCAGCAGAACCGATCTAGACAGTGCAACATCAGAAACCAGGTCAGGCAGCCTACTGCCAGAATTTTTAAAATACTTGTACTTTGCACGTTGTTTTTAATAAATTGCTCGCATTCACCTGTTCTTCTGGTGTCCCCCTGGTCTGTCACGACGTGTGCCGATTGTACGGAGGGGTCAAACACCATCTTCTATCAGGATTGACTCACTTACTGGAGCATAGAGTTAGTGCTCCACACACGAAAGCATCCCTGCTGTGGTCCCGTCCACTTCCTGTTTATCAACAAGTGCGCCGAGCGGACGCACGCAGCGGCGCGCCAAAGGCAAGCCCGTCTGCGCACGTCTGCGCCTGTCCGACACCAGACACCAGGTACCCTGCTCGTCTCAAACCCTATCTTGGATGCCCTGACAGTTGATGGCCATTATTCAATATACTAGTCAGGAGCTTCACTCCTTAAACACTGCACCTCGCCCTCCACACAGTAACCCCCTATCCTTACAGATCAACACCCGTACTAACCAGGAACTTGCCCCGCATATTCGGGAATGCTTAAAGGCCGACGGCTACATCAAACACAGCAAAAGTGAGCCTTCACTTCATTCTCCGTTAAACCTAACCTGCCTATACTGCAACGCCCGGTCCCTCCCTAAGCACGCCCTAGAAATATGGCCCCTACTTGACACTGAAAAACCAGACCTATTATTCGTCACAGAAACCTGGCTTCAAGAATACTCTACACCCGACATTTCTATAGCCTTACCCAACGACTATAAGATATACAACCTAGATCGACCCAGTAAAAGAGGAAGGGGCACGGCAATCATTCATAGGTCATATAGATTAAACTCCACATCATTGACGCCCACTTAGAAAATTGGGGCGAAATGTGCATCGCTACCATATCAGCTGGAAATAAGGAGTCATGGAAGGTTGCCCTTATCTATAGACCCCCAGGTATTAAAACCCACTTTGTAAATAAACTCATGGAAGTAATAGCACGTATGTACTGGCCTCCATCAATTTTCTCTTATTAGGGGTTAATTATGACGCAGAACACACCCTAGATCCTCACACCAGTGACCTGATCTCCAGCATTAACTCCTTAGGATTAAACATGCTAGCCACAGGCCCTACTCACATTGCAGGCCACTTACTAGATCTATTGTGCACTAATGCCCCGAAAGTAGAAATCAGTCAAATACTCCCGGTCATTTGGTCTGGCTACTATGTCATCAAATTTCACATCTGAGGAAGAACTGAGTAGCCCATGGAACAAAATCAACCTGGACTCCTTCACCACCCATTTCACTTCCCCTCTTATCACCAAGGCCACCAACCCTAATAAAGAAGCTGTCGACCTTGAACATGCTATTACCTCAACCTTAGATATAATTGCACCCAAAAAGGAATCTAGACCCCCTACTAAACTCTCCCCATGGTTCACCTCGAACCTGGAAAAAACAAAACTTTCTGTCGGCAATAGAAAGGAAATAGAGACAAACTAAAGACTTAACAGACAGACAACAATATAAAGCAGCGCACAGACTCTATATGAAAGAAATCGCCTTGGCAAAAAAAGCCTATCTAGGGAATAGGATAACTCAGGCAGCCAACTCTCACAGAGAGCTATACAAAATAGTTAAAGAATTTACGAACCCCCCTGCCTGTCAGCCTCCACTCACAGAATCCCAAGATTGGGTTAACTCTGTATCATCCTATTTCCATGAGAAAATTAACGACATCCATAAACTCTTCCCCCAATCAACACATCCTACCAAGACCAGGCCCCTACTCAAAAAGGTTAACAAAGAATCCGCTCCCCTAGCCATAGCCCTCAAAGAATTTCAACCTTTCTCAGAAACAGAAGTAGCATCCACTTTGCACAAATTAAATCTGGATCCCCTGGTGATCCAGCCTCCTCTCAGATTTTAGCAAAAATTGCACCTGCCCTCATTCCCGACTTAACTAAGACCCTTAATCTTTCCTTATCCCACGCTTCAGTTCCCTTGCACTGGAAGGAGGCTACGATTAGATCAATTTTAAAGAAACCCTCGGCCGACCCTAAACAACTCTCTAATTAACGGCCTATTTCACTCCTGCCACTATTTGTAAAGATCATGGAATCCTTGATAAACAAATAACTAGGCATATATCTAGAGACAAACAAACTCCTAGATCCATCTCAATCAGGATTCAGGGCATTTCATAGTACCGAGACTGCCTTACTTGAGATAGTAGATAATGTCAGGACAATCTGCCACATTGCTCCTTCTCGACTTGTCGGCCGCCTTCAACACCATCTCGCACCACATTCCTTTAGAACGTCTTGCAGAGATTGGTGTCGAAGGCTCAGCCCTACTTTGGATCAAAAGTTATCTGACCGAAAGGTGATAAAAGGTCCAATTAGGAGCATACACCTCTAGTTACCAGGAAAACGACAAAGGTGTCCCCCAGGGATCAATACTGAGCCCTACGCTCTTTAACTTCTACTTATCCCCCCTGGCTCAAGTAATCAGAGCTCACAGTTTTGACGACACTCAGCTACTGATCACTGTAGGCCCAGATCCTAATGAAACCAAATTGAGATCCCAAAAGTGCATGGTTTCAATACATGATTGGATGACCAACAACTTTTTGATGCTGAATGCTGGCAAAACGGAGATTGTGCTCTTCGGAAATGCTGACAAACTCTGGACAGATGGATGGTGGCCACCGACACTGGGACCTTGCCCCTCTCCCAAGTCCTCAGTCAGGAACCTAGGGGTGACAATTGACAACAGGCTGTCCATGACTGAACATGTCAACAAAATAATGCACACTAGCTTTGGACTGATGCGCAGCCTGAGGAAAATATTCAAATGAATCCCCCTTCCGTCCCGCATGCCCTTAGTCCAAGGCCTAATCATCAGCCGTATGGATTATGGAAATGCTCTGCTGGCTTCCATAAATGAAAACCTCCTGGCAAAACTCCAGGTACTGCAAAACACAGCAGCCAGAATGGTGCTTAATCTTCCCCACCATACCCTATCGGTTTCCAGCCTCAAGACCCTGCACTGGCTCCCTGTCAAGAAATGCATAAAATTCAAATTATGCTGCCTAGTCCATAAAACTATCTATGGACAAGGACAGAAAAATCTAGAAAAAACTCTCAAATTCCACAGTTCGATCAGAACTCTCAGATCCTTCAGCAAGCTGCTTCTAACCACTCCCAAAGTCCGCACAGTTAGAAACGGCGACAAGGCCTTCTCCAAAATAGCCCCTGAAACCTGGAATGCCCTGCCCCAACACATCAGGACAGAACCCAACCATCTGAGATTCCGAAGAAACCTAAAAACCTAAAAACTTGGCTTTTCTAATCATCTGATCACCGTCCCCGCTTTTGAGGTTCTGCAAGCGCTCTGAGACCTTCGGGTGATTTATGCGCTATATAAATACACATACAAATACAAATACAAGATTGCTACAGCCGTGTCTGGCCTGCAGGTCAAGCATAACCACAAACAGCTATCCGGGAAAGTCAGAGAGGACCTGCTTATTTGGGATCACTTTATGTAGGACTTCAATGGAACAGTGATTTGTCCACGGACAGCACCCATCAACTCGGAGTTGGTGCATGTTGGACTTGGCCCATTTTTGCAGGATTATCCCCAAACTTTTTGCTTCTTCTTCCTATACTTTTTTCTGACCTGTTTTTGTTGGGTATAGTACTCTGCGTACTTTACCACTGCTAATCAGTGCTAACGTGCATATGCTCTCCGTGCAAATTGTTATCATGATTGGTTATCCATGATTGGCATATTTTATTTACTGGTAAGCCCCTAGTAAAGTGCACTAAGTTTGCCAGGGCCTGTAAATCAAATGCTACTAGTGGGCCTGCAGCACTGATTGTGCCACCCACATGAGTAGTCCTGAAAAGGTATCTCAGACCTGCCACTGCAGTGTCTGTGCGCAGTTTGTTAACTGCCATTTCGACTTGGCAAGTGGACCCACTTGCCAGGCCCCAACTGTCCCTTTTCTTAAATGTAAGACACCCCTATGGTAGGCCCAAGGTACCCATCTGGGCAGGGTGCAGTGTATGTGAAAGGTAGGGCATGTACTGGTGTGTGTGGCATGTCCTGATCGTGAAATAATGGCAATTTCCTTTTTCACTATTGAAAGGCTATCTTATCCCATAAGATAGAATGGGCAATGCTTTGTAACATCTTACAGGTATAACTTCCCACAGGGACAAGACAGAGAAATAAAGTTTAGGCTCTCTGAACTCAGAATGTAATAACACATTTTTTAGTAAAGATCATTTTTAAATTGCGTGTTTGAAAATGCCACTTTTACAATGTAGGCATTTTCTTGCTTAACCATTCTGTGTGCTTCTCCCTGTTGGGTATTGACTGTCTGGTGTTGGAGTGAGAGGGGCTGGGGATGTGCATTTACATGTAGACAGACACTGTGGAGATGAGGTGTGCCTGGTGGATGTATGACGTTACAATGCACACTTTTAAAACGCACACCTTTACAACGCATTTTTTACAACGCAACATCCATTACAACGCATTCCATTACAACGAAATTTTAAAAACTACATTTACAACGCATTCCATTACAACGCATAATAACTTTACAATGCATACCATTACAACGCATTACATTTTATTGCATGTTTGGTAAGTATTGGATAGTGTAGGGGTAAAATGTACTATTCTAAATCCAGGGGGTGCAACAGTAGGGTAAGTGTTGGATAGTGTAGGGGTAAAAATTACTATTCTAACTCCAGGGGGTGCAACAGTAGGGTAAGTGTTAGATAGTGTAGGGGTAAAAATTACTATTCTAACTTCAGGGGGTGCAACAGTAGGGTAAGTGTTGGATGGTAATGTTATGCGTTGTAATGGTATGCGTTGTAATGACTGAGTTGTAATGCCATGCGTTGTAGTGGTGTGCGTTGTAGTGTCATGCGTTGTAATGGTTGCATTGTAAATGCATGCGTTGTAATGATGTTGCGTTGTAAAAGTTTAGTTGTAATGGTAGTGCGTTGTAAAAGTTGCGTTGTAAAGGTTGTTCCCCGTGCCGGGCCCTTCCTGGATGACTCAGAGCTGAGAATAGACCTTGGCCGAATTTAAAGTAGTGGGTGGAGAATTCCTTGCACCTGAATAGGACCTGTCTCCCTTTCACAATGCTGTCTCCAACCCTGTGGTCATACTGCACCAGTGAGAACAGAACTGGTTTGGACTGGGCTCAGAGACCCTTGCACAAAGAGAACAATGACAGTTTGGGGTATAAATATTTCACCTGAAACCCCAGAAATTTAGATTACTTCTGGACTTAACAGGAACCTTTACCAAGGAGAAGAGCTGAAGAGGTGTGAGGAGGAGTATTGCCCCTTTGCTGTGTGCTATGTGCTGTGTGGGGTTGGCCTGCAGTTGCTGTTTCTGCCAAGGAAAGGAGAAAGACTGGTTCTTTGCTTTGAACCGGCTTTAAGAAGATCTCCAAGGGCCTGAGTGTGCTGGCCTCCTGTTCTGAAGTCTCAGGGACACAAAGACTTCACCCCAGCTCCCCTGAACTCTGCTGCTGAGAGTTCTGACCTGCCATGAGGTGCCTGTTCCAGTTCTGGGCCTCTGGAGGTTGTGGTTGCTGCTGGGAGCTGAAAGAAACCTAAACAACTGAAGAAATTGACGCATCGCTCTGCTTGCAGCTGTTTTTCCGATGCAGCACTGCTGTACGAGAAGAGGCATCGAGTGATCGTGGCTGAAGAAACCGACACCGATCGCTGACACATCCTGGATTTTCACGCTTTGCACCTGTGCGGCAGGTTTTCACGACGCATGACTCATGGACCTGAACCGTCCTGGAGTTGGTGCATCACTTCCCTAAACAGACTGGATTCGACGCATAACTTCTCCTGCATGCAGCAGAACTGTCTCATTGCCTCCCCATGGTCTTAGGTATTTACGCATCTTTTTGTTTCTCAATGCTTCCCATCTCTGCGGCTGTTTTGCCTTGTGAAATTGGACGCATCTACAGGTACTTTGTGAGAAATCACTCATCCACAGTTTTCCATGGACCCAGTTGCTTGAAACCTTTTTAAAGGCATATTCTTATTACAAGTATGTTGGATTTTAGTTGTTTTGGTTTTGCTGAGTTAAGATAGAGTACTTTATTTTTCTAAACAGGTGTGGTGTCCATTTGTGGTATTATCACTGTATTATTGAATGTTTTGAGTACAAATTCTTTACACGTTGCCTTTGGCATAGGTCTGTCTGCTCGTGCCAAGCTACCCAGGGGGTGAGAAGGGGTTATCTAAAGTGTGTATGCCCCTTGCCCTGACTAGAAGCAAGGGTCCCTATTTGGACAAAGGTACCTACCTCTGCCAATTAGAGACCTCCATTTCTAACAGAGCAGTACACAGATGTGACAGGGAACATGGGCATCAGAGCTATTCAAGCCAACAGTTTGTGTATGCAGCACTGGCAGACGACTGGCACCAGAGGGTTATGTCCAGAAATGTACATTTCACTGCGAGGCGAGGTATGTGCCAGATGTGGAAAACACAGTATCTGATGCCCTGTCTCATATTAAATTGCAAGATTTCAAGAATCAGTTCCGGGAAGCAGACAAGGAGATGACGCCTTTATCCCTGAGGCTATGGGCGCTAGGTGACCCATTATTCCTGAACTGATTACATTGGCACTGGCTCCAGGGATGAAGCAAGAAATGGCAGGGGTATCAGGCCAGTCTCCCCAGTTGTAGTATGGAGGCTCTGTTTCAAACTGCTAACATACTTACATTCCTGGGGAAACAACGGGAGGTAGTTAAGTGACTGTCATCTGCAAGGCAGCAGCTATAAGCAATTGTCATTTTTGTTGGTTTGCCGCGTCTGATTGAACCTACTAAAGATTTCAGAATCAGAAAGGCTCTCAGAGATGGGAGCCCTTAGTTCCAGTGGAGCTGGATAGCAGGAACTCAATTGACTTGGCAAGGGTGTTTGGGCTCTTAAAGGTGCAGCCAGAGGTTTGCTTATCACCTTCATGTCAATGCTGTTCAGTTTAGTGCATGCCCTGGCCTTCATTGGAGTTTTTAGAACTTTTGAATTGGTAGTGAGGTCACGAACCGACAGGCAGGGAGCTATCAAGCAAGCAGATGTGATACTCTGGCTGCATTGTTTAACCCCTTCGACGCTCATGACGAGCTCAGCTAGTCATGAGGTACACCTCTCGTACGCTCATGACGAGCTGAGCTCGTCATGAACCGCGGGTTTTTTAAAACTTCAGCGCACAGCGCGAAAATGCTCCGCACGCATGGAGTTAAGCCTTGTAGTCCAAAATAGATGTGATGAGCAAAAGTACCTGGGTTCGATTAGGTGATGCTCAACTTTTATGGTGCTGCAGGTAGCACTACCCAGGGACTATTCGCAGGGCATACTGGATGGTGGCCACCTCAACTTACTAGTGTCTCTCTTCCTCTGCCTACTCAACACTATCCTTTGTTCTTTGCCCCCATCCTTTCTAGGTCTCGCTAGGAATCACCTGCACGCTGTCTATTTGAGGCACGCTGTATCTACAATATGGGCTTCAGTCATCGCCCATCTCTTTCATTGATTCCTCTTACTGTCCTTTGCAAATGTGGGCTTTTATTTGATGAATATGCTCAGTAATCCCTCCTTTGGGACTTTTGTATCCTTCCATGAGGACTGGAAGGGCGAGATTTTGATCGATACCTTAGCACTATTGATCTAAACCTCGATCTGGTCGACTGAACCTTTGTTGCCTGTCTTTAAGGTACAAAGTACATCCATTTCCAAGTTAGTTCACCCAATAAAGGACTCTACTCCCAAAGATCACAGACAACTTCTAGCTTTCAAAAGTTTATTGTAAGGAAATGATAAGCTGCAAATACAGACATCTCAGAATGAGATTCACGAGATACACAGGTCCAATTACATACATGTGCTCTCGGAAAGCCCTCAGACGAGCAACGGAAATCACTAACACAAGTTCTAAGAATAATAAAGCTATTAGCATTGACGCATATCTCTCCTTCATTTAAGTTGGAGGAAAACGCACAGGTTAGGCTGTCCCTACCCTGCTCTAGATGGTATCCCTACTTAACCAAGCCCCAACCTAACAAAGGTGTCAGCAGTGAATGACCCCCAAGGGAAGTCACTCACTCTAAGTCTCTTGGTGAAAACCTATAGTTCTCCAGTCATGACCCCTCTCTGCCTACCCATCCGCTCTCTAAAGGGTCCTCAGGTATCTGCTCTAACTCCACCCAGGGGTGCTGTCCCTAATACAAAACAGTCAACAACATTTGAGACGCCCCTCTCGAGACGCCCCTCACGTGGTGTAGCTTCTGGTTTTTTCCATGATGCTTTGTATTGGGCCTCGTACGTTAGAGTTGACCTTGCTTCTCAGACTCTTCTCCGGCCCGCTGATACCCCTCAAACATTCCGGAACCCTCCTCCATGTCTGGGCCGTCTACTGAACAGACCTCTATTCATTCATTTATAATTGGATCCCCCCTTTCCTTTGCAGACAGATATCTGCAGCCAAGAACCCAACTCTCATAGACTTCCAAAAAGGCTTGCAACATTTCTCAGCCCAGACATGCACGTGTAAATCAACGTTAAAACATTTCAGGCCTACAATATTTCATAACGATTATAGCATTCAACTTCTTCAGTAATTAAAGCATGTTAATACTCTTATTCTATTATTCAGTAAACATTTTTATAAAACCTGGCCCATTAATGCAATGACCAAAACATTAATACAATCTGTGTCGTGAAAAGAAACACCTTCCCTTTCCCTCTAGCTCTGGCCCTGAGGCCTACCACATTCTGCGTTTAACCACCTACCATCTTACATTTTAACAGTTACACGACATGGATTCAAGAATAATCACATCTAATAAAATCATATAGTGTCACACATTTCTATATTAGTTCCACTTCTACTTAAATCTCTACATTAGCTATACATTTAGAATATAATTGCAGATACTATTAGCACTCATGGCATTTCTCCTCATGATTTGTGCTTACTACAGGTAAGTGTGATGCACTCATACATTTAGGTCAGTTTGCGCTCTCTCAGTTCCCCCCTTTGATGACCTCTCGGGGTCATCACTAACATTTAAACTGCAGTTATTGGTATCATGACTTGTCTCTGCGCTTCCAGAGCCCTCAGACTCCTGTACTGATTATCTTGTATGGCAGCCAGTCTCTGCAGCTGCTCTCTTTGGGCCCTTTCTGACCTTCTTGCTCTGTACCATTTGAATACCCTCACCAATCCCCACAATATGATCCCACAGATCAATATTATGATGACAGGTTTTAGAATATACCACACAAAGCTTTTGCCTAAGGTGGAAAACCACCCACCAACTGCACTCATTCCGTGGCCCACCTTTTCCCAGACATTTTCTCTACTCAAGTCTTCGATCTCCTTGTGAATATCAGTTATGTTCCTAATAACCTTCTCAAGGGGTTTTGAATTGTCTGGAATGTAAGTGCAACATTCCTGGACCTTCAAAGCCTTACAGACTCCGCCCTCTTTTGCTAGTAGGACATCTAATGCAAGACGGTTCTGAAGAACCATAGCCCTTATCGATTGCATCTCTCCTTCTACCAGCATTAAGGACTGAGCAGTGCTGGCAGACAACCTGTCGACGACTGTTGCCAGCCGTCTAATTTTAACATCATTAAGGATTAGACCTAAAAGAGGGAACATAGCTCCAAAGACATCTCCTACCATTTCGGCATCTCCTACATCTCTCCTTCCCCTCGATGATGTCTTGCCCTCAATGATCACTAAGTCTTGTGCATGATATATTTTGGGGAAGACAATTGCTAAGTAACATGATCCATACCAGTTGTCAGGTAGTCTCACGTAAGCATTTCTTCCACATACAAAATACACATTTGGAATCACTTGCATTCCCTTCAGGAAATCTTTAGTATAGTACTCTATGTTGAAAGCATGTTCACAGTCGACTTCTCCAACGTATACATTTTCATAATACGTTTTGGCTCGGTGAAGACATAGCTTTCCTCTCTGCGTTTTATCTAAAGCTATTGGACCACTACTACCCTTTCTCTTGTGTGCCTTCTCTTCCTCGGTCCAATCTGTTTTCCATTGTCCTGATTTTTTCAAAATCTTTTGTCTCCTGTAACGATCATCCACCTGCCCTATGAATTTCTTCTCGACTTCTGACACCTTGCATGTCAGGTTATTTCTACGGGCATGTGAAGTATCTAAGGTAATCCAAGGAATGAAGAACTTAGCCAATCTGTCTTCACTCTTCCAGTAATCCCATTTGTTCATCAGCTTATAATTTGGGACTTCTGGCAACACTGAATCATAATTGGAGAAATAGTATTCAAAGCTATCTCTCTCATAAAATATACTAAGCAATAAGCTACATGTAATGCCATATGTCAGCGGGAGGTGATGATATCGAATTCCTTCATCTACAGATGCCGGCAACTGCATGCAGACATAACAATCCTTAACCTCCATGGCATCCACGTATTCATATAAGAGTTTAGCATAAGCATTTGACCTAAAGTCTCCTTGGGACTCATCTACGTGTAACCTGCGGGCTTCTGCAGCTAATAACGCTTTCTCTTGAGTGTTTTCCCCTTTTTCACCAGCAACAGTGGGTGTAAGCGTTTCTACAGATTTCACATCAGTTACCTTTGCCTCTTCCTCATGTCCCTTTACATAAGAAATTGTTACCACTAAAGCTATTAATATTATCACTCCTACTATTAGTGTACCTATTATACATTTAGCTCTGCGGTTCGGGGTGCCGGCCTCCATTTCGTCAGACAATATGGCTCTCTCTTATCTTTAGCAAAAAGTTCTTTTCCTCTCGTTCCTTTACAGTCTCTTTTTAATCCTTTTGTCTTTGGAATCCACACAACTGGAGGCTGACAACCTTCTTCGCAAAAGTCCTTTAACAGTTCAAAAAAAAGACAACCCTAGCCCTTCTCCATCAACTCAAGGGAAGTTCCCTAATATTCTCTGCTTCCTGGGCGCTAGGTAATCTTCTTTTTCTGCTTGCTTTATTTACAAAGTCCTTAACAGTCTACTATCAGATTGGTTGTTGCAGCTTCAATAGCATAGTTCAATATTTCCAAACGAAGATTGTGCTCTTCATGTGCTGTTATCGTTGTACCAAAGTCGGGGAATTGCAATTCTGAAAGAAACATGTGTTTTAACTTGCTGAGGCGGGGAGGTCTGGGGAGCATGAATGTTAGTGACCCTTCTTGTTCGACACCGGGTACCAACAGTCGTATTTCCACGGTGATAATGGGCTCAGAACTGGACACCACCACCGCTCGGATCCTCCCTGTCTCCGGTTTCACAGACATTTGTCGCCAGATATGTCCACTCAGGTGTGGAGTATCTTCTGTTAGGCACACGCACTCTTCTTGACCTTCTTCGGTCTGGTGCTTCAGCGCCCTGAGCACCTTCTTCCGGATCTGAGTCTTCTGATATCGGAGGAAGGGTTGCTTCTGGAGTTGACCTCAGGCTAGAGCTCCTTCTTTGCGGCCAATTTGCTTCTCCACGTGCCCTTCTACTCCTTCTCCTTCTTGTCTGTTCTCTCTCTCTCTCAGACCTGTCGGGGTCTGACTCGTACTCCCAGCTACTTTCTCCTTCTGTAGCGTCTTCTGTTTCGCTGTTGTACTGACCGTCCTCAGCTTGGTCAGACTCTTCCCCTGCTTCCGCTGGCACCTCTACAGCTTGACTAGCCCCCTCTATGGCTTCTCGGTCCTCTGCTGGACGTCTATCCGAGAGAGGAGCTGTTTCTTCCAGAGGTGCTGGAACCCTTCGCGTATGTGACGCGTGGATCCAATTGGGCAGGCCTCCCACCTTCACAGCTGTGTTCGTGATCAGGATGATCTGGAAGGGCCCACGCCAACGAACATCCAGACAGCTTCTTCTCACGTGTTTTTTCACCAGGACCCAGTCCCCAGGATACAGGTCATGGCACGGGCCCTGGCACGCTGGAACCTCGGCAGCCTGCACCTGAAGGGACACAGAACGAATGGCGTCAGACAGCCCCTTACAATAGTCCAGGATCATATCATCTGTGATATTTAACAGTGCAGCAGTTGGGACAGATGGCAGCCTCATTGCTCTCCCCATTAACACCTCATGTGGTGACAACCCTGTTCTTCTGTCTGGGGTACTACGAAGGCTCATGAGGACCAATGGCAGGGCGTCAGGCCAACTCAGGGTCGTTGAGGAGCACACTTTCGCTATCCTGGCCTTGATTGTGCCATTGATCTGCTCCACAATCCCTGAAGCTTCTGGTCGGTAACTGCAATGCAACTTTTGATCTATGTTTAGTGCTACACAAATCATCTTCACAAGCTCGCTGTTAAAATGCGTTCCCCTATCTGATTCCAAAAAGGCCGGCACCCCGAAGCGCGGAATGAGTTCTCTAAGCAGTATCTTGGCCACTGTGAGGGTGTCGCACCTACGTGTAGGGTATGCCTCAACCCATCTGGAGAACACACAAACAACCACCAGGACATAGCGGAGGCGGTTGCATCTTGGCATTTCAATGAAATCTATCTGCATTCTGTTGAATGGACCTCCAGACCTTCCTATGTGACTCAGTGTAACTGGTGTTCTTTTTCCTACGTTCAGCTGCTGACAGGTCACACAACGCTGGCACACTGCTTCTGCTGCTATTCTAAACTTAGGATTGTACCAAGTCTGTCTAAACACTCTCAGCATAGCATCTCTCCCTAAGTGTACGGGACCATGTATGAGTCTGGCCATTGGACTCACCATCTCATTGGGCAACACTGCTCTGCCGTCTGCTGAGACCCAAAAATGGGACTCACCCATTACACATCCTGCCTTTTCCCATGTTTCTTTTTCAATATCAGGAGCATTTTCTTGCATGTTTGACAGTTCATCCCAAGTATCAACAGTTTCCAATATCATGGCTAATTCAGTTCTTACATTTATTCCGCCCACTTCCACCTCTGTGAAAGAGTACCCTTGCTCCGCGCAATACCTCGCAACTTCATCTGCATATCTATTGCCTTTCGAAACAAAGTCCTCATTTCTGGTATGTGCGGTGCACTTTACAACTGCGATACCTGCTGGGCATTGCAACGCCTCTAACAACAGGCGCACAAACTCTCCATTGCGAATGGGAGAGCCTGAAGAGGTCATGAACCCTCTTTGAGACCATAACTGCCCGTAATCATGAACTACCCCATAACCATATTGGCTGTCGGTGTATATGGTGACTCGAATTTGATTGCTTGCTAAGCAAGCACGTGTCAGGGCAATAATCTCGGCTACCTGAGCGGAGTGTACTCCTTCCAGGCACCCAGCTTCCACAACTCCAGCAATTGTACAAACAGCGTAAGCCGCTCTCAACTGCCCAACTTCGTCTCTTACACATGAGCCATCGACAAAGAAAATTTCGTCTGGGTCAGTCAGTGGCTCATCTACGATGTCGGGTCTGGGTTTGGTGCATAGTTCAGTCACATCGAGGCAGTCATGGTCTGTACATTCATCATCATCCTCGATATCATTTGGAAGTGGCATCAAGGTGGCAGGGTTCAAAACAGAGCATCTCTTGAGGGTCACATTCTCTGCAGCAAGAATAACTTGCTCATATCGCGTGAGCCTGCTGTTGGTCAGATGCTGTGTTTTGGTCCTGGTCATCAACAGTTCAACAGAATGGGGCACGCACACCTCTAACGGGTGCCCCATGACGATATTTTCACATCTTTCAATGCTGACACCCGTTGCAGCAACGGATTTAAGACATCCGGGCAACGCTGCGGCTACTGGGTCTAAAGTAGCCGAGAAATAAGCAACTGGTCTACGGGCATTCCCATGGATTTGGACCAACACAGACAACGCACAACCTTCTCTCTCACAACAGTAAAGAAAAAATTGTTTATTGTAATCAGGCATTCCCAATGCCGGAGCACGACACAGGTCCTCTCGCAGCTGTAAGAATGCCATCAAACAGTCTTTGTCCCATGGTACCGGATCGCTCACCTCCTTGTGCGTCAGTTTTTGCAAGGGTTTTGCTTTCAGTGAAAAGTTCGCGATCCACTGTCGGCAATAACCCACCATCCCTAGAAACATCCTGACCTCTCTCTGTGTCTTAGGCGCATTCATTTTCATGATCGCCTCTATCCTGTCTGGTGACACCTTTCGTTTGCCTTTCTCTATTCTGTGTCCTAAGTACTGCACTTCTGTCAGGCAGTACTGCAATTTTCCCGGGGACACCTTGTGCCCATTGGCAGCTAGGTGATTTAACAAAGCAATGGAGTCCTCCCTGCAAGCTTCTTCTGTTTCTGACGCCACGAGGAGGTCGTCTATGTACTGGACCAGAACTGACTTCTGGGGCAGCACTAGACTTTCAAGATTTTTCTTCAAAAGCTGGTTAAAGATCGATGGACTCTCTGTATACCCCTGAGGGATACGACACCATGTTAGGACGCGATTTTCCAGCTTAAATGCGAAAAGAAAATGGCTTTCTTCGTCCAGAGGGATCGAAAAGAACGCCTGACAAAGATCGATCACTGTGAACCACTCTGCTTGGAATGGAATCTGAAACAGTATCACTGATGGATTCGGTACCACTGGACAACACGAAACGACTATGTTATTAATCTTTCGAAGGTCCTGTACTATCCGAAATTTCCCATTTGGTTTCTGCAGACCCATAATCGGGGAGTTGCATGGACTACCCACGATTTCTTTCAGTATTCCCTGTTTAATCATGGACTCGATCACGGGTTTTATGCCTGCAATCGTTTCTGGAGTCAATTTATATTGGGGTGTTCTTGGGAACTCAGCATGCGGTTTCACTACAATTTTCACTGGGTCCACCCCTTTGACCAAACCTATCTCTTCCCCAGTGAAATCCCATACTTCTGGTGCCACTGTCTCTCTCAAGTCCCAGGGGAGCTCATCTACTGTCAAAGTAGGGTACAGCTCCACACATATTCTTGAGTTTGCAACTTTGAAGTCTGCGTCATCATCATTGGTCAATACCTCCACTCCCTGAGGTGTACAATATATAGTACAATTTAATTTACACAACAGGTCTCTCCCTAGCAGACACACAGGGCTTGAATCGCAAACCACAAATTGGTGCTCATCGCTGTACTTCCCTATTTTCACCTGCACCGGTTCTGTCAATTGGCTGGTTATTCTCCTATTTGCGACCCCTACCACTTGTATGGTCTCTCCAGACATGGGCAGGTCTGGAACTGCAGCTGATCTGATCGTGGACCTAGTGGCTCCTGTGTCCACCAGAAATGTCGTAGGGCACCCTGCTACTTCTGCTTCGACATAGGGTCCCCTCTGATCCACCTCTAAGGCTGCCCCGAGGGTGCAGTCTTCTCTTTCCACTCTCTGTCCGGTTAATGGGTCCACATAATAGCACTCTTCACCTTCCACAAACAGGGGCATTTGTCTATAGGTCTTACCCACAGTCCCTACTCGAGGAGGTTGCGGGAACTGGGCTCGGGGAGGAGCCCCCCCCCCTTTGAGCACCTTTCCTTGGTATGGTGTCACCCCTCTTGTAGGTGCGCTCTGGACCTCTTCCTCCTCTATCTCTTGTTCTCCTATCTCTACATTGTAAGGACACTCGCGTTTCCAATGCCCCACCTCGTTACACTGGTGGCACCTAGTCGTTTTCTTCAAGGCAGCTATGTCTATTCTGGGTCTAAAAGTAGAACTCTCCTCATTGCCCTTGTTCTGACTGTACTGCTTCTTTCCTCCTGTACCTGTTCCTTGCTGCTGTTGCTGCGGTCCCCCCTTTCCTGCTGCCTGCATCTGTACCACCATCAACTTTTCTTTTAGTTTCTTAGCCTTGGAGTCTATCTCATCACAGCAGTACCTGGCATATCTCAGTATTTCGTCTAGGGGTTTACTTTGCCAACAAATCGAGTGTTGCTGAATCATTAAACTAATATCCGGTCTCAGTCCCAGGACGAACTTGGACACAAATTGCCCTATGTCCTTTGGATCCATTACATCCAAGCCGCTATACTGTTTAAACGCCTTCAGCAATCTCTCGTAATATTCGTGGACTGTCTCTTTGGGTTCCTGTCTGGTTCGGTCTATTCTGACCCAATCTATGTCTTGCATTGGCACTTTCTCTTTCAGCCAAGTCATCACTCTCTCGAATTTTGCCATCACAATCTCGGACGGCCCATTAGTCTTAGCATCTCTCTCTGGCTCCGTTGTGGGCCACTCAGCGCTAACCTTGCATGCTGTCCACAGATCTCCTGGTACTACAATGTCAAACAGCGTGTTCAGATCTATCCATAGGACCTTTGAGATTTTTACAAACCTCTCGACTTGCTTGTACCACTCCACGGGGTTTTCCCGCAATTTGGGGAAGGAGGTGGTAAAAGCAGCTAAATCTCCCCTACTCCAAGGGACATGCACATAGTTCCCATTTGCGACTTCCCGCAAAGGGTATGCTTCTATTCCCTGCAGTCCTGGTGTCATACCAAGCGTGCTTCTCCTGCCGGTCCCTTTCTTGGACCACCTCTCTTGCCACTTATCTAGTGCTCTCCATGTCCTTATTCCAGCGATCAGTTCCCTTATGTGCGTTTTCAGCCCAATCGTTCTCCTCTCATCTAGGTCTCGATCTGTGTAATGTAGCCTGTGGTTACCCTGTAATGCTTTGGTTCTTGACAGATCCACCATATATTTGCCTGCTAGTTCGACTAACTTCTCATGGACTGCTCTCGCCTTTCGAGTGATGTCCTTTGCCATATACAGTATTTCATCCTGCTCATACATTTCCATTCTTTCTAAAGGCAGGGTACCATCTACCATGTCATCCAGGTCTGACCTTAAGCTGGTGACATCAAGTCTCTTGGCTTTTATCTCAGCTCGCAATATGTCTTTCGAAGGGGGCTCACTGGTCTCCCTACCATCCCAACTTCGAGCTCTGCGTTTGGGCTCGGGAGAGTTAATGGGTGGCCTCCCTTGCTCCCATCTCTCCAGGTCCCATGCTCGGCCATCCGATCTTGGAAGGTGATGGAACACGGGCCTGTTACCCCTACTCTTGCTCTGCCCACTCTCTTCTTCTTCTCTCCTCTCACCGTACACCTCTCTGTTATTTTCCCTCTGGTCGCTACTCTCCCTTTGCCTCGTATCGCTCAGTATCCGATACGATCCTTCCTGGTTCCCCATATTCCCTGGGCTGCGCTCATTTCCGTCATCACAGGGTCTATGGTGCGACCTCTCACAACTCCCATTCAGTTCTCTGGTGCCAGGCACACAGTGTGGACACTTAAAGCTGTTTCTGTACTCTTGTGCTCTCCTCTCCCCTTCACTGAGTATTGGGCGCGCCACCCCTCCACTCCCGGGGCCCCCGTTTTCCAGATCTGTTCTATCTCCACTCCGGGCCCAATGGGTGACTCCCCTACTCTCTCTCTCTCTACAGTCCCACTCCGGGCTGCTCTCCCCAGCCCCGCAGTGAGTCCGAGCTCGGCTGTCCTGACTTTCCCTTTCAGCTTCCGCAGCTATGATGTTCTTTTGGGCCTTCACTGCCTCATCCCACTGCTTCATGTACTCATTTAGCTCGTGAAAGGATTTTCGTCCAGATCCCCTCAGATCCGCTGGCCATCTAGGGCCCCCAGGATCTCCTCCTGGGTCCCCTGCTGTGTGCATCGGAGTGCTCCACTCTCTCGGTATCGGCATCTGACTTGGGGAATTAATCGTATCGTTCCTCCTTGCCTTCTCTGCTCTTTCTCTGTCCTTCTGTACCCGTTCTTCCCCTCTTGCTCTTTCTTGGTCATATATCGATATTATAGGACCTATGGTAACAGGTACCTGTAGTGCATCTGGTAATGTGTAGGATGTGGCTCTCTCCGTTTCCGGCGCTCTTTGCACCACAAACCTACCGACTACCTGCTGCACCTGACTAGGCTGGGACAGCTCTTTCTTTGGCTCAGGATCCCACTCTGAACTGGGGAGCGGTCTATGCTCTCCTGCATTGCCCCCCTTTTCTCCTTCTGTATGCTCGACCTCTCCCCCTGCTCTATTATACGGGGGTGGCCTGTCTGTCAACAATCTGGTTATCAGGCTGTCCTCTGTTTCGCTCTCATCATCTTCTTCTAGGGGGCTTTTATTTACGGGCACCTCTAACACTGGGTACAGTTTATTTACTTCCAGGTTATGCACTCTCCATCTTTTAGCATCCGCATCCCACCTGGCATCCTGCACTGCCCTTACCGAGCGTTTCACCCTTTCTTGTCGTCTGTTCATATTCTTTTCATGCGCTGCCCTAATCCATGCTTCAAGGGCTTCAAACTGGGTCGGTCTAGGCAAGGGTCTTATTGAGGTCATGACTGATTTTAATCGATGTAACACCTCTAATCTGAACGTCCCGTACTTCGGGAACGTCAGTTCCTCATTTCCTTCCGTAATCTTACTCCACTCTGATATCCAGAGGATCGTATGCAACCCAACATTCACTGCCATGTAACGAGCTGGCGTACCCTCCGGCGGGGCTTCTTCCCCTTCATACGATCCCCGCTTCTCTTTTTTAAACACCGCTTTCAACCATTTAAAACACTTCATAATTATGCGCACAATATCCAGCCTCGCTACTCTGTTTACTTCCTGATGACAATCCACCAATCCTGTCGCGGCTTTGCTGACCTGGCCTATCGCAGCGCGGTCTTTCTCCGGTCGGCCAATCACGTCGCGACCCTGTCTGACGTCTTTGCTAGCTGGCCTATCACAGCGCGGTCTTTCTCCGGTCGGCCAATCACGTCGCGACACTTTCTGACGTCACTTTTCTCCGCTTCGCAGCAGCACCCCTCCTTTCTCAACTCGTCTCCCGGTTATGCATGCGTCCCATTCATACACCGAAAAATGACTACTTCCGACCAAGCGGTCACTTCTCTCGACTGTACGTCCACAGT
Source organism: Lissotriton helveticus (assembly GCF_964261635.1). Lineage (NCBI taxonomy): Eukaryota > Metazoa > Chordata > Amphibia > Caudata > Salamandridae > Lissotriton > Lissotriton helveticus. The sequence continues at coordinate 1,185,579,775 of NC_136061.1, read as the reverse complement.
CTATCTGTAATTGTCAACACAACTGACGAAATGTCTATCGTCTCTCTGATAGGTTGCTTACACACACAGTAACTTCCGACCAGCGTCCGTTACTCACGCACTCACTCTTACGTTCCCCCTATCTCGGTCTTTCGGGTGATCAATGGTACCTCATGACCCCCTTCACACTAGTTGACAATTACTCTGGGTGTCCGATACACCCGAACCACTTAAGCTCTCCTTGAACTTAAGATTTCCACCGGTTGCGCGCGCTCACAACCTGTTCCACAGTCACTCTACAGACATTCAACTCCGCCAGACATTACAACATAGATACAATACAAAACACCGCAATCTAACACGCATAACCCTTTATACTCACTCTCGACCGATACTGCTGCTGTTTCTGTCTCACGTCATCCGGATCTTCTTCAGCGGGCTGTTCTTCCAATCATCGAATTCTAGGGGCCTTGGGGTAAGCTAACCTGGCCTAGGTTACCGTCCTCAAGAAGGCAACCATCCTCTATAGCTACCAACTGGAAGGGCGAGATTTTGATCGATACCTTAGCACTATTGATCTAAACCTCGATCTGGTCGACTGAACCTTTGTTGCCTGTCTTTAAGGTACAAAGTACATCCATTTCCAAGTTAGTTCACCCAATAAAGGACTCTACTCCCAAAGATCACAGACAACTTCTAGCTTTCAAAAGTTTATTGTAAGGAAATGATAAGCTGCAAATACAGACATCTCAGAATGAGATTCACGAGATACACAGGTCCAATTACATACATGTGCTCTCGGAAAGCCCTCAGACGAGCAACGGAAATCACTAACACAAGTTCTAAGAATAATAAAGCTATTAGCATTGACGCATATCTCTCCTTCATTTAAGTTGGAGGAAAACGCACAGGTTAGGCTGTCCCTACCCTGCTCTAGATGGTATCCCTACTTAACCAAGCCCCAACCTAACAAAGGTGTCAGCAGTGAATGACCCCCAAGGGAAGTCACTCACTCTAAGTCTCTTGGTGAAAACCTATAGTTCTCCAGTCATGACCCCTCTCTGCCTACCCATCCGCTCTCTAAAGGGTCCTCAGGTATCTGCTCTAACTCCACCCAGGGGTGCTGTCCCTAATACAAAACAGTCAACAACATTTGAGACGCCCCTCTCGAGACGCCCCTCACGTGGTGTAGCTTCTGGTTTTTTCCATGATGCTTTGTATTGGGCCTCGTACGTTAGAGTTGACCTTGCTTCTCAGACTCTTCTCCGGCCCGCTGATACCCCTCAAACATTCCGGAACCCTCCTCCATGTCTGGGCCGTCTACTGAACAGACCTCTATTCATTCATTTATAATTGGATCCCCCCTTTCCTTTGCAGACAGATATCTGCAGCCAAGAACCCAACTCTCATAGACTTCCAAAAAGGCTTGCAACATTTCTCAGCCCAGACATGCACGTGTAAATCAACGTTAAAACATTTCAGGCCTACAATATTTCATAACGATTATAGCATTCAACTTCTTCAGTAATTAAAGCATGTTAATACTCTTATTCTATTATTCAGTAAACATTTTTATAAAACCTGGCCCATTAATGCAATGACCAAAACATTAATACAATCTGTGTCGTGAAAAGAAACACCTTCCCTTTCCCTCTAGCTCTGGCCCTGAGGCCTACCACATTCTGCGTTTAACCACCTACCATCTTACATTTTAACAGTTACACGACATGGATTCAAGAATAATCACATCTAATAAAATCATATAGTGTCACACATTTCTATATTAGTTCCACTTCTACTTAAATCTCTACATTAGCTATACATTTAGAATATAATTGCAGATACTATTAGCACTCATGGCATTTCTCCTCATGATTTGTGCTTACTACAGGTAAGTGTGATGCACTCATACATTTAGGTCAGTTTGCGCTCTCTCAGGACCACCCCTGTTTCTGCTCGAGTTAAGAGTTCTGTTGTGTTTACTTTGTGCACCGTTCCCATCTGTTAACTAATCTCCATGTACTGTCCCCCCAACCCACTGACCTCTCCACAACACTGCTTGCCCGCCCCCACCACCAGCCCTCTGTGGTCGCTGCTTGTTTTTAAGTTCTGAACAGCTCGCTCTATTGTGTTTTGAACCGTTACTTTCGTGCCTTTGTCTTGTCTTTGAATTAGCCCCAAGACATTTGATCATGTAAGCGTTCAGCAAAGGAATACAACTATTGCAGTAGCATTGACTGGCACCGGTAATTTTGTTTTCCTTCTGTGTTTTGTTACGATTTGATAGTGTTTCATTTTATTTATAAAGATAGGCATGTTTTTGTAGGCACGGGGAGAGCTGACGCGAGACTGGAACCCAGTTCCCCAGTCCCAAAGTCGGCAGCCCTGTATGTTACGCCACACCCTTTCAGACCGCTAAATATGGCGATGCATGAAGTTACCCTCTAGACATATTAAGTAGGATCACGCTATTATTCACTCACCTTTATTTGAAATATGTGTATGAGTTTCTATTTTTAAATTTGCGAAAGCTGAATATAGAACACATAAACAGTGACATTATTTCCAGTTGAAGGGAGACGTTGTTTTTGATCGTTGTCACTTGGGCCGGTGCAGGAGACACCAGCAGAGACTATAGGAGGCTCATGGGCCAGCAGAAGGCTTTGGCGCTCCATATGTCTAAAGCCATCCATCAAATAAGGGAACGAAACGTGGGAGCACTATGAACAAGGAAGCCCGGAACCATTTCCCATGGCAGAGCCCTTCCTTCATCCGTGTGTGGGACTACTTCTTTACTCAATCTTTGCACTTCCAGTACCTTCAAGCGCATAAACTGTGACAGAATGCCAATATGGCAACAGCTTTAGTTCCGGTACAGGAAGGCGTTCTGTCGGCATTGCTCTTAAGAGGTTCACTGAGTGGCTGGCAGCTGCATCTCGTGAAAGATTCCAGTTCCTGAGTCAGAGAAATTCAGTTGCAAGGGCGGATGCCGGGGGCCGGCAAAAACCTGAAGGGAGGAGACGTCTCAAAATCGTATGCCCAAACAAAATCCCAACGTTTCTGTTCCATTAACACAAGTTCATCCTCTGTCACCCGTTGCCCTTTCGTTTGTGTATTTAGCCTCTTTTACCTCCACACCCTTGTTCAAACTTCCCCCACCCCACCTCTGACCTTTACAATTTCCTCACTGCGCTGCTCGACCTTTTTCGCTCATCCTGCTCCCCTTAGCACTGTTTCTAATAATCCCATTGTGCATCTTCTTACATAATGCATCTTCTCACCTTTACATCTACTCTCCCTCCAGCTGACCCTTACTGTATGTGTCCCCTTCTTCCTATCTTGCCCCTTCCCACCGCTGTTCACCATTTGTCTCTGTTTTTGCTGTTATCTTATACCGTATGTACTCTGTGTGATTGTGGGCCATCTTTCAGCCAGTACCTCCTTTCTTTTTTAGGTCTCGTGACCTACAATGCGCGCAAGCGCATTGAGGGATCGAGAATTCAAGTGCTCGATCGTCTAGTGAAACCACTGCGGTTTCTTCACAGTGCATGTGAGGTCACGTGGCCACAAAAGCGGGTCACGTGACCACACAAGCACGCGCATCTCCCTAATCTGCCTGCCTCCCCTCGCTCGCATTCACGCCCCAGGCTCTCCCACCCCCATCCGGCTTCCCTCCTCGCTCGCATTCATGCCCCAGGCTCTCCCACCCCCATCCGGCTTCCCTCCTCGCTCGCATTCACGCCCCAGGCTCTCCCTCCCCCATCCGACTTCCCTCCTCGCTCGCATTCACGCCCCAGGCTCTCCCACCCCCATCCGGCTTCCCTCCTCGCTCGCATTCACGCCCCAGGCTCTCCCACCCCCATCCGGCTTCCCTCCTCGCTCGCATTCACGCCCCAGGCTCTCCCACCCCCATCCGGCTTCCCTCCTCGTTATTTTTAGCTTTTAGTATTTGCAACCAGCAAATGTGTTGGAAAGACCACATCCCAAAGAGCATCCTTGTTAACAAAGTCTTCTTGTTGCCTGAGTTTTCTTTCCTCAGCGCGTTCCGCTCTTCTCCCCGTGCACCATGTTGATGAATAAAAAAGCTGCGTTGCCACTTACTTGCACGCTTCATTGTTCACCCCTCTCCACATCCATACCCTTTGTGTTGCGTGCCCATGTTATTTTGCTTATCTATTTTCATTTCCTGCTGTTTCACTTAATTAGTATTAAAATAATCACCATTAATTAAGCGTTGGGAGTACCCTCGCCGGAAACCTGATCTGTTCTTGTTGAGTGATGACCACGAGGTTAGTGGCGCTGCGATCCGGTAAGCAACCAGCTGCTCTGACTGGGTTAGTATTAGATTGATTTCAGTGTAACTGTTTGTATTCAAGTGCTTTTGCCAAGAAACCAAGGCATAAAACAACATTTTGAGACGAGTCTTTAGCAAACATTATAGACGAGTAGGCTTCACGTTGCATGATAAGAATAATGCTGCATGTGTACTAGATACAAAGCGTTAGCGTGCCTATCAACTACGCATTGATCCAGTGGCCAAATGGATTAGGCATCAGTCTCCGGAGTTTGGGATTGTGATTTCGAGTCCCATCTGGGTCGTAAGTCTTACATGTTTTGGATCATATAAGGAAGATTTACAATACAGCAGGCTGTGCTATTGCCTTTTGTATTATCACTGCTATGCGGAAGAACTAAGGATGAAAGTTATCTTCATTTATGTGGTGTAGTTGTTGAAAAACACATTGCGTGAATCTTGCATTTACATAAAATAAAGTAACTTTATTTGTAAACGTATTCCAAATTTAGAAAGCAATGTGTTTGTGTGTGCAGAGCTAGTAGCCTGGAGTACAGTAACACGGCTTCAAGTTTACTTTCAAAGCGGAGCTGCTTCCTTTGTGATTTTTAAGAATATGAAGATTTTTATACAATATACACATTATTACTTAAACCAAAACGAAAATGTACATCCACTTGTCTATGAGTGCAAAGCAGTGACTGTTTAGAGACCATCACCTAGTCTACATTTAAAGCTCTATCCGCGTATTCATAAACATTTAATCATTTGTTTAACCTGTGATAACTGACATGTATATCGGTGATGTTCAAATAAATAAAAACAAGATGAATAATGGAATTTATTATGATGCCACGTGTCAATAATGTAATTTATATTTTGAAAAATATGTCATAGTGCATGAGGTTTGTGAATATGTTATACAAAGCAGCTCCTGACTGTATATGCATTTTACACAAACATCAATTTAATGTAGTCAAACACAAATGCGAAAACAATGTCAATTGTTAATTTTTTTTACTTTAAAAAAAGACATATTTTCTCGACAATCTAATGTGCAACTGAGCGTATAAATGTCTGAAGAGGAAAACATTAGTAAACAGACCTGGAGTTTGATAATTACCCTATTAACTTATTTTATGCCTGCTTCAGGGACACCGTGCTCTCTCTTTCTTTTTTTTTTACTTAATGGTGAGCACGGCGCCCGCCTAATGGACACTCCGCTCTGCAATACTATAGGTCTCGCTTTTGGGGAAGTTTGACCTATTGATATTGGAAATGGCAATGCTTTTTAATTTTATAAATGGCATTGCCATTTACAATGTCAATAGCTCAAAATCTTGCAATTGCGAGACCTATTGCATTGTAAATGCTTGTGTTCTTCGCATCCTCCTCCTGCATTGTGATTCTTGCCCCGTCTGCCTCGACGATGCTCCCACATTCTGGATCCAGCACGAGAATAAACATCAGAAACCCGCCCAGTGTGCAGAAAGCAGAAGAACAGTCTTAGAAGGGAGTGTGGGTACTTTTCATGTTAGAGCATTGCTGGTGACACATGTTAAAAGACTCATTTTCGGAGAGGAAATTTGTAGGTAATTTAGAGATCTGCAGCATATATGTTGTTTTGATGCGTGCCATTTTGGTTTTCCCGTCTTCTTTCGAGTGTGATTCTAGAAATGTGGAACTGAGAGCATAGCTGCCAAGGTTTCAGATTGCTTATGTGTGACATTTTCATAATTTCAGTGTAATTATGAGTGACATTCAACGACTATGAGTGACACTTTCTTGCAAGCAAAATCAAGCAATGAAGATGAGTGAAACATATAAATATTGGAAATTATACCCATTTCTGCAATAGTAAACTCTAAGAACATCTCAAAACTGCTGCAAAGCACCAGAAATGTAAGTGCACTAGAATGTGAAAGGCCCCAGAGTAGAGCCTGAGCCAGCCTCACTGACGATGAACTCAATATTGTGCAGATTGCAGACAGTGAGTGCCACGCCGAGCTCAGCTCAGGCGCTGTAACTTTACTTATAGGGAAGGCTACTGGCTCAGGAAGTTAGATAAAATATCTCTGTGACACTCACTCCCCCCACTATTACCTGCTGTCTCTCCTGTGCAGTCACCACAGACACAAAGGCACCTTGTTCTATTCCGTGCCAGCACCGCCCCTCAGATAGCAGTGCTGCGGAGAAATACCCAGTGGAATAAAAGGCCTTACCAGCCCTGACTACTACTTGGCTCCCAGTGAGGGAGAGGGCCCTTTTCAAGCTTGGATGTATTACCTACCAGGCTAGATCAGGAACCGCCCCGCTTTTCTGTGCGAAGCCATTTCCCCCTATCTTCCTTCGAGAGAACTCCGTTCCACTCATTTGGCTCTTTTGTCCGTCCCTCGCTTTAGAAAACAGAAGTCCGGTGGGGCCAGATTTGCAATACTGGCTCCGTCCTTTTGGAATTCCCTCCCACTTACTCTTAGGACGTCTTCTTCCTACCTGGAATTCCGCAAGCATCTTAAGACCTTTCTGTTTTCCAGATCTGCAGCTGCCTAGCCTTCTTCCCTGTTTTCACTGACCTTTTGCTACTTAGCGCCATGAAACCGATTCTGGTAAAAGAGCGCTCTATAAATATTTTAAAAAATTCCCAAAAAAAAATTCAAATACAAGATATGTTTTGTATGTTTTCATTACCATCCTGTTCGGTGGGTTACTGTCCTGTGGGGTGCACTGTTTCAACAGTATACCCTACAGACCTAAAACATTACAAAAACACAAATATAAAAAGGTCTCTCAAGTAAAAACAACAAAAATAAGCAATTACAATACCTGTGAAACTAAAAGGGCACCACAGCTATATAATGTGGTAAATGGTAGCAATGAGCAGGTCCAATACTAAATAAAATACAATCATGCCTCCTTACTCTTAATAAGCAGCCATACCCACTCTGAGCCCAGGTGAGCATTCTACACGTGTCTTTCACCAACTTTCAAATAACAAAACAAACTGCCTGACATGGCCATCATTACTTTTCTAAATTAGTCCTTCAAGTATGAAATAAGCTAAGAGTGACAGAAGCGGCAGGGCTGTTGATTACCATGTCTGGCTGCCTTCCTTCTTCATAACTCCTGAAATATGCCGTGGAACAAACCTTGGTGTTACAATAACCGCAATCATTTTAATGAATCACATTATTTTTTGAAGTTTATATGTATATTGACGTTGGTTTACAGTGGGCCCTACATAAAAGCAATACAGTGAAGATTCAAAGAGAATCCCTAACTTCCCTGGAATTGTGCTCAGAGGAGTGTTGCTTCTGTTCTGGGTGCCACAAAGCTGACCTGCCTTGAGACTGTCAGGGCTGGCAGGGCAGGAGAGTCCTTCTCCGTCATGTCCAGAGTGATGAAGTCCTGTGTGAACTGTCTGTGATGATTTGGGCTCAGCTCGACCTGTGGCAGACAGAACAGGCGGGCTAGGACAGGAACGGTCTGCTGAAAACATGAAATCCGGAGGCTAGTGCAGCAGCTTGGGCTGCCAGAGTATCAAAGTGATTTTTAGAGACTGCACCAGCAAATGATGCCCATGACTCTGTCCTCCAAGGGAGCGAGAAGCGCCACTTGTTAGGCTGAGAAAATGTTGAATGCCAGTTGGAGCAGCCCTTTAGACCATTTAACTGTGGAGTGCACCGTATGCCTGTAATAATAAATATTCAAAAATAACTGACAGTGCAGCTGACTCCACTTACGCTGGGCCTGGTGCGTACTTCATGCCGTTTTACACAAAGCATATAAAACGGGAAAAGAGATCCAGTCCAGACACGGACCTGCAGGCAGCTGATCGGGCGGCGCTGCCACTAAAAAAACAATTCAATTTGGATTTGCTCTCGCCAGTGGCTCCGACTCTCACAGTGACATGGTCACTTATTTGAGAGGCTTGCCACTGCACAGTTCAGTTTATGGGCCAGCCGCCCGCCTGTGTCCTCAGACTTGCCTGCAACACTCAGATTAGTCTCTCCCTCGGCAAAACGGGCACAGACCGTGCGCCACTCTGGCATTATACTAACTAGAGCTCAGCAAGCTGCAGGCCCACTGCTGCACAGTTGGGGCTTCACATGCTCGGTCCGGTCGGGCTGGGTCTGGCGGTAGCGGCCGGGTCATGGCAGCCAGCCCCCGCGCGCAGGCCTGCCAAGTATCACGCAACAGGTGTGACTCTAACGCATTTCGGTGTGGTGATCCGCATCACCGCACTGAAATGCATTTGTCAGGCATTTTAATGACTCCATCTCACTCTGCTGTACCACCGGTAAAACTTGTAACGCCAGGCTGAAAGCGTGCGTGCTGTCATGACTGTGACGCCTGTGCGTTGGCTCTGCTACTCCCCGCAGGCTTGCCGGCCCGGGCGCTGCCTCCAGAACTGACAGTAAACAGACAGTTAATGTTGTTAACTGGTGGACTGCTGCCTGCTACAATGTATCCAGGCCCAGGCAGTCCTTTGCCAGATACCGAGACACCCGGGCGGGGCCTGCTGTGCCCTCAGGAGTGGGTAATTGCAGCATACTGACTGTGGCCCCACGGGGGGCCGATCTGACCTGACCTCACATTCTGGAGGGAAGTGAGGTCCCATTCCGGAAGCTGGGACTAGTGGAGGCTGCCATGACCCCAGCCGCTACCGCCAGCAGGGCCGGACTGAGAACCAAAACCGGCCCTGGGAAAGTGCTCGGCTGGCCCCCCCACCCCCTAGGGGGGTTGGGGGTTAGACCGCGGTCGTTGCCAGGGCCGATTTTGTTACAGGGCCGTTTTTGCAGCGTGCAAAAAAGGCCCTGTAACAAAAACTGCCTCCACCCTTGCGGCGCACCGGGGGATTGCCCGGTGCCTGCAACGGCCAGTCCGGGCCTGACCGCCAGACCCAACCCGACTGGACTGAGCATGTGAAGCCCCAACTGTGCAGCAGTGGGCCTGCAGCTTGCTGAGCTCTAGTTAGTATAATGCCGGAGTGGCGCACGGTCCGTGCCCGTTTTGCCGAGGGAGAGTGTTAGGATGTACATATGTTCGTAGGAGCGGTCACGAGCTCTCAAGTGTGTTGAAGCTCGTGACAAGCTCGTGCATGGAGATTGTAGTGTTGACTTTCGAATAGGTAGAATGTGGGGGAGTTAGGCTTGGGTGGACTGTTGGATTATTATTGACTTGGAGTAAGAGACGAGAGGATACGAATAAACGCTCCTCCGACTTCTTCCGCTGTCTTGCCTGATCATTTGACTTCCCTACACTGGCGACGGGCGGGATTCGTCACCTGCATCAAGGATTAGAAGATTTTTTTTTTATTTTATTTTTTTTTAAAAATGTTACCACATTTTTACGTCTTTTTGAGACGGTGAATAGCGCTGGACACGGCTATTATATTGGAAGCTGAATTGTCTTTGAACAGCGTTGAACTACTGCTGTCTATTGGGAAGTGAACAGCGTGAACCACTGCTGTATATTGGGAAGCGAACAGCGTTGAACCACTGCTGTCTATTAGGAAACGGAAGCGGATTTAATTTCTTTGCAGCACGGATACACGGCCATTGCTTGAAAGCTGTTTTAATCTACATTTCAGTAAGAAAGGCGTGGAGAAATTACTTACTTTACTTTTGTGCGCATCATTTGAAATCCTCTCGACTCGACTCACGAGCGTGTTGTTATTGCCAACGTACGTGTGCAAAGGCTCGTGCACAAGGAACGACGTTGATTCTACACGCTGCCTGACGTCTATGAAATAATTGACGCCTGCGCGCTGTGGGAACATTTGAGACGAGCGGAGTTCTTCCTCTATTATTGGTTTACCTTGTCAGAAGCTTGTTTCAAACGTGACAGAGCCACAGTTACATCGCGCAAATAATTTGCAGTTTAATGAAGAAGCCTGGAAATGTATTACTTCGAAGGTTATGAGTGTCACGAATACTATCTTTTGTGACTAAAAATTTAAATAATCTTATTGTGAATTGAAAAAAATATATATATTTATACATATATATTTTTTTATTATTTTTTTGCATTCTGACTTATTTACGTGAAATTTGTTTAACAACTCAAATAATATGTCTGGCATTGTACCTCCTCCTTCATTTTTGTCATCACCTGGTGAACCACCCATGGCTTGGGAGATTTGGGAACCTGTCTTCTTAGCCTACGTAGATGTATTGGAAGAAGGGGAGTGTGAACCAGAAAGGAAGCTATCACTTTTAAAACATTGTTTGGGTGGAATAGCTTTGAAAGAATTCAAAACCTTACCAGTGTTAGTAAATCCGGGGAATATTAATGTATATGAATATGCATCATTACAGTTAAGTTTAAGATATGGTAAGAAAAAGAATGTTGTTATGGAGAGGTTTATTTTTTATTCTCGGAAGCAACGCACAGATGAACCTGTAGAGGATTTTGTCTCAGCATTAAGGTCTTTGGCTGTTACATGTGATTTCGAGCACATATCCTATGAACAAGTCTTAAGAGATCAAATTTTGATGAGGACTAATAACAAAAAAGTGCAGGAACGTCTTTGGACAACCTCTGATTTATCTCTTAATAATGCCATAGATATTGCAAAATCAATTGAACATTCGGAAAAATTTGTCAAGGAGATTAGGGGCAATGACAAAAGTGATGTTTTTAGTGTGTCTAAAGACTTTGACAAGTCTAAGAAAAGTTTTTCACAGAGAAATGAATTTCCTGTCAGAAATGATAACAAATCCAGAAATCAGAAACATGAGAGGAGAACCTCAAAACTTTTATGTTTCAGGTGTGGAAGTGATGCACACTTAGCAGATTGTAAGAATTGTCCAGCCTTAGGTAAAACTTGTTCGAAATGTCATAAGAAAGGCCATTTTACAAGGTGTTGTAGGTCAACATCGGGAAAGATGAATTGTATACATGAATGTTGTGATGATTATCAATTGGATGATGAAGAAAATTTTCAAGTCAACACCGTCATCAATGTTTGTGAAGATGGGGATTGCACAAAATTTCCATCTTGTATGATAACAATTGATGATGTGTGTCTGGAGATTTTCGTGGATTCATGCGCATGGTATACCATCATTTCTCTAAGTGTTTTTCGAGAAAAGTTTCCAAATAGGAAGTTATTTGATTCTGATGTTTCTCCTGGTGGTTACACAGGTCACAAGATTAACCTGATAGGTTATTTTATTGCTAAAATACAATGTTCTGACCAACACACATCTGGGAAAATGTATGTGTCAAAGTCTGGGTTATCACTTTTAAGTTGGCCACACCAGCATCAATTAGGGATGAAAATTGATCCCAGAGCTAGTCCTCCGGTTTATGTGGTGCAACCTTTGGATGTGTCAAGTGTAGCTGGGGATAGCTCATCGCTAGTGGAAAATTTACGCCAATCTTTTCCTAGTGTTTTTAGTGGGAATTTGGGTCGTTATAAAGGGTTTGAACATGTCATCAAATTGAATAAGAATGCCATTCCAGTGAGACATAGAGTGAGAAATGTTCCTCTTTCTTATAGGATCAAACTTAAAGAAATGCTAAATGATTTGTGTAAAAAAAATATAATTGAACCAATAGAATCGTCACCTTGGGTTTCCCCTATTGTAATTTCTGTTAAATCTAATGGTGAGCTCAGGCTATGCATTGACCTTCGCAGTGTTAATGGTGCCATTTGGGTAGATTCACACCCGTTACCCAATCTTCATGAAATGGTTTCAACCTTAGCTGGTGCACAAGTTTTCTCTTGTGTAGACCTAGCCAGTGCTTATCATCAGGTGGTACTAGCTGATGAATCTAAGAACATAACTGCATTTATCACACCTGAGGGTTTATACAGATTTTGTTGCATGCCTTTTGGGTTAGCGAGTGCGGCTTCAGTTTTCCAGAGGCTCATGAAAGAAACTTTGGAGGGTCTAAGTGGCGCTGTAGCGTTTCAAGATGATATTTTAGTGCATGGAAAGGATGACATAGAACACGACAAAAATTTAAGGTGTGTGATCGCTGCTTTAGCAGAGAAAGGCCTTACATTACGTCTTGACAAATGCAAATTTAAGCAGAAAGAAGTGGAATATTTAGGCCATACCATTAGTGGGATGGGAATTAAACCTAAGAAAAATCATGTCAAAAGTATCATGAATGCTCCTGTGCCCACATCAAAAGAACAACTAGTAGCATTTCTAGGTCTCATTGAATTTTATGCTAAATTTATTCCGAATTTTTCAGTCAAAGTTGACCCTTTCAGGTGTCTATTGAAGAAAAATGTTAAGTTCGTTTGGACTGATGAAATGACAAAAGCTTTTCAGTCTTTGAAAATGTTTATTGTGAATGCTCCGTGTCTCAAACCTTTTGTGGTTGGTGTGAAGTGTATTATAATGGTGGATGCAAGTTCCTCAGGCCTAGGTGGAGTGCTTTTACAGAAGGATAGTGAGAGAGAATGGGTTGTTGCGTATGCGTCGAGAGCTTTGAGAGATGCTGAAAAGAATTATTCTGTCATAGAAAGAGAGTTGCTGGCTTGTGTTTGGGGAGCTGAGCATTTTAGGTCTTTCCTATGGGGTACGAGATTCTTGATAAAGACTGATCATAAGCCCTTAGTGTATCTTATGGCTCCAGGTGGTGGAAGGACTATGTCGGCGCGTCTTGCAAGGTTGGCTTCAAGGTTGCAATCTTTTCAGTGCAGTATTGAGTACATCCAGGGTAAGGCGAATGTACATGCTGATTGCATGTCAAGATTGATTTCTGACACGAATCCTCCTGAAGTGATTAATGATGATGAGTGTGAGGTTGCTTTTACTTTTCAGGATGTCAATTTGGTGTGTGGTGAAAGGTTTACTCTGCAGGAGGATGTTTGGAGGGAAGAGATGGGTAAAGATTTGGAGTTGAGTAATGTTAAAAATTATCTTGTACATGGTTGGCCAGAACAGAGGAAATTATCTGGCAATATGATGGGTTTTTTTTAAAGTCCAGGAAGAGTTGGCTGTGGAGAGTGATGTAATTCTTCGTGGTGACAAGATTATTCCTCCTTTTTCTATTAGGAACACCTTGCTTGAGATTGCTCATGAGGGTCATTTGGGGATATCTTTTACCAGAAGACGTTTAAAGGAATCGTTCTGGTGGCCAGGTATTGACTCTTGCGTAGACCATTTTGTGCGTTCTTGTTCGTTTTGTTCTAATAGTGACAAAACAGCGGTTGCTTTACGTCCAGAGCCCTGTCCTATTGATTTACCTTTGGCGGAAGCTAGGGATAGACATTATTGGCCCGTTCAGTTGTTTGCCTAAACAGGAAGCCTTTGGTATTGTCCTTATTGACTACTATTCCAAATGGCCAGAGGTCAAGATGGTTAAAGAGGTTACTTCTCATCAGGTGATAGAGTTTTTAGAGTTTTTAGATGAAATTTTCTGCAGAGAGGGCATTCCTCAGGAAGTTGTGACTGATAATGGTCCGCAGTTTGTGAGCAAGGAAATAGAACAGTTTTTTGACAAATGTGGAATTATTCATAGAAGGATTGCAGTTTTCCATCCTGAAGCAAATGGCCAGGTTGAACGATTCAACCGTGTGATCAAAGAGGCCATCCAACTTTCTATCAAAGGTAAATTAAATTGGAGAGTGGCGTTACAGTCTATGTTGTTGGCCTACAGGACTTCACCTAACTCAGTAACATTGGTCACTCCTTTTGAGCTTTTAAGAGGAAGGAAACCTAGTACAAGGTTGGTACCTTGGTGGTTGAAAAAGAATTTAGCTGGTTTTGAAAATTGTTTAAAGGTAGATTTTGATGCTGTCCAACATAGGGTTCAGTTGTACAAGGATAAGATGAAACATAACATGGTTAAGAGGATTGGTTCTACGTCTAGTCGTTCTATTAAGGTGGGCGATTTTGTTCGCATTAAAAGGAAAGAGGGTGTGAGTAAAGGGTTTCCTGTTTGGTCAAGTCCAAGGAAAGTTATTGAAGTTTTTAGGAATGCGGTTAGGATTGATGGTGGTTCCGTGTGGAATTTGAGTAGAGTTTCTTTGTTTAATGGGACTAGTCAATTAGTGGATGATGTTGACAGCAATGTTTTTCTGGATGTTGGGGAACAAAGAGAGAATGGGGATCGTACACATGCTGAATGTAACCTAAACAATACTAGAGCTATACGTTCTCATCGTTTACCTGTTTGGTTTAATGATTTTGTGATGAACTAGTTTTTTTTTTACAGAGAATGTTTATGTAATTTAAACAAATTGTACAGTCATTGATTTTGTGATGAATTAAGGAACATCTGTTTTTTTTGGGTTTTTTTAAAGGGGGGAAGGTGTGTTAGGATGTACATATGTTCGTAGGAGCGGTCACGAGCTCTCAAGTGTGTTGAAGCTCGTGACAAGCTCGTGCATGGAGATTGTAGTGTTGACTTTCGAATAGGTAGAATGTGGGGGAGTTAGGCTTGGGTGGACTGTTGGATTATTATTGACTTGGAGTAAGAGATGAGAGGATATGAATAAACGCTCCTCCGACTTCTTCCGCTGTCTTGCCTGATCATTTGACTTCCCTACAGAGAGACTAATCTGAGTATTGCAGGCAAGTCTAAGGACACAGGCAGGCGGCTGGCCCATAAACTGAACTGTGCAGTGGCAAGCCTCTCAAGTAAGTGACCGTGTCACTGTGAGACTCAGAGCCACTGGCGAGAGCAAATCCAAATTGAATTGTTTTTTTAGTGGCAGCGCGGCCCGATCAGCTGCCTGCAGGTCCGTGTCTGGACTGGATCTCTTTTCCCGTTTTATATGCTTTGTGTAAAACGGCATGAAGTACGCACCAGGCCCAGCGTAAGTGGAGTCAGCTGCACTGTCAGTTATTTTTGAATATGTATTATTACAGGCATACGGTGCACTCCACAGTTAAATGGTCTAAAGGGCTGCTCCAACTGGCATTCAACATTTTCTCGGCCTAACAAGTGGCGCATCTCGCTCCCTTGGAGGACAGAGTCATGGGCATAATTTGCTGGTGCAGTCTCTAAAAATCACTTTGATACTCTGGCAGCCCAAGCTGCTGCACCAGCCCCCGGATATCACGTTTTCAGCAGACCGATCCTGTCCTAGCCCGCCTGTTCTGTCTGCCACAGGTCGAGCTGAGCCCAAATCATCACAGACAGTTCACACAGGACTTCATCACTCTGGACATGACGGAGAAGGACTCTCCTGCCCTGCCAGCCCTGACAGTCTCAAGGCAGGTCAGCTTTGTGGCACCCAGAACAGAAGCAACGCTCCTCTGAGCACAATTCCAGGTAAGTTAGGGATTCTCTTTGAATCTTCACTGTATTGCTTTAATTTAGGGCCCATTGTAAACCAACGTGAATATACATATAAACTTCAAAAAAAAATGTGATTCATTAAAATGATTGCGGGTATTGTAACACCAAGGTTTGTTCCACGGCATATTTCAGGAGTTATGAAGACATGGTAATCAACAGCCCTGCCGCTTCTGTCACTCTTAGCTTATTTTATACTTGAAGGACTAATTTAGAAAAGTAATGATGGCCATGTCAGGCAGTTTGTTTTGTTATTTGAAAGTTGGTGAAAGACACGTGTAGAATGCTCACCTGGGCTCAGAGTGGGTATGGCTGCTTTTTAAGAGTCAGGAGGCATGATTGTATTTTATTTAGTATTGGACCTGCTCATTGCTACCATTTACAACATTATTTAGCTGTGGTGCCCTTTTAGTTTCACAGGTATTATAATTGCTTATTTTTGTTGTTGTTACTTGAGAGGCCTTTTTATATTTGTGTTTATTGTAATGTTTTAATTCTGTAGGGTATACTGTTGAAACAGTGCACCCCACAGGACAGTAACCCACCGAACAGGATGGTAATGAAAACATACAAAACATATCTTGTAGTAGTCAGGGCTGGTAAGGCCTTTTATTCCACTGGGTATTTCTCCGCTGCACTGCTATCTGAGGGGCGGTGCTGGCGCGGAATAGAACAAGGTGCCTTTGTGTCTGTGGTGACTGCACAGGAGAGACAGCAGGTAATAGTGGGGGGAGTGAGTGTCACAGAGATATTTTATCTAACTTCCTGAGCCAGTAGCCTTCCCTATAAGTAAAGTTACAGCGCCTGAGCTGAGCTCAGCGTGGCACTCACTGTCTGCAATCTGCGCAATATTGAGTTCATCATCAGTGAAGCTGGCTCAGGCTCTACGCTGGGGCCTTTCACATTCTAGTGCACTTACATTTCTGGTGCTTTGCAGCAGTTTTGAGATGTTCTTAGAGTTTACTATTGCAGAAATGGGTATAATTTCCAATATTTATATGTTTCACTCATCTTCATTGCTTGATTTTGCTTGCAAAAAAGTGTCACTCATAGTCGTTGAATGTCACTCATAATTACACTGAAATTATGAAAATGTCACACATAAGCAATCTGAAACCTTGGCAGCTATGCGCGTGGCACGCCTCCACTAGTCCCAGCTTCCGGAATCAGACCTCACTTCCCTCCAGAACGTGAGGTCAGGTCAGATCGGCCCCCCCGTGGGGCCACAGTCAGTATGCTGCAATTAACCACTCCTGAGGGCTCAGGAGGCCCCGCCCGGGTGTCTCGGTATCTGGCAAAGCACTTCCTCGGCCTGGATACATTGTAGCAGGCAGCAGTCCACAAGTTAACAACATTAACTGTCTGTTTACTGTCAGTTCTGGAGGCAGCGCTCGGACCAGCAAGCCTGCGGGGAGCAGCAGAGCCAACGCACAGGCGTCACAGGCATGACAGCATGCACGCTTGCAGCCTGGCGTTACAAGTTTCACCGGTAGTACAGCAGAGTGAAAAGTGGCCACAGTATGACATTGTTATGCAGTATCATGTAACGTGCACATTTATGTTTGCATATACACTGCATAAATGAAAAATATGTATTGTAATGTGCCCTGTATAACTGGTGAAACAAAATGTAAAAAGTTGCATCTATATCACAAAATGCCATAAGTTAGAAAACTAGACAGAATGCTCCAAGATTCATGCAAGCCTATTAGAAACGTATCTGATCAGATAGGAACCGAGGGTAAAATAATAAAATGTTAAATATGCATAATAATGGAGACTCTCTCAGAGCATGTGTACAAAAGTACAGCCTGGAGTGGTTTAAAGCCATCCAAAAGCGTACATTTCGCTGGCCAAAAGAAGGAACCATCAATGATAATAAATTGAACATGTTGTCTCATACATCCAAAGAAAAGATGCAGCCACTGTAGCATTGTGTAGAATCTTTTGCGAAATGGCAAAAAGACTCCTCAAAAGAAGATACTGCGAGTAATCCCGTCTGTTCCCCCACATCCCATATGATCCTATAAGCCCCTCTCCCACGGTACCTAGCATCTTACCACTGGTGGAGCCACAAGAAGCCACAGTGGGGTTTGAGAACCCTGAGATTGGAACCCTCCACACTCCCAGAAAGTCACCCCCAAGGTCACCTCAGGAACAACAAGGCCAAAACACGCAAGTACACCTAGGCAGAAAACAAGGGTAGCAGATTCCCAATTTTCAGGGCAACTAGAAGTTCAGTTTGTTCTGCACTAAGATCCAGTCTCTCCCCAGCAGGACAAAAGCAAAGAACAGAGTCCAGGGGATAGTGATGACCAGCCACATATATCGACAGCAATGTGACGTTTACTGCAGAATAGAGATTCCATGGTGAGGGTAATTAGAGAACAAATATCCACACCACAGCGAAGGTATGGTGCAGGGTGGAATGCCTATGTGCATAGGACTGTAAGCATGACACACCAACCAGTATCTCAAGGAAGAGAACAGAAGCATAGAAGAGCTGAATACAGTTCACGCCGTGGTGAAAAGAGAACGGGATGTAATAGTCTCACCAGAGAGTATACAGGGCTGGCTATCACGTAGTGAGAGTAGGAGAGACACACGTGAAATGAGAAGAGAGGAGTATAATAACGACTTGCCAGAACAAACTCATAGAAGTTTTGCGCGACTAACTGATAGGATAGAATCTCTATACTGCATGTGGAGAGCATGGACAAGGAAAACCTTAGAAAACAATTACCACTGCTTACAGAAATAGAAAGGAAATGGATCACGGCTTTTGAAAAACAAACCACAGGTATCATCCTAGCAGTAGAGGACATAAAGAGTCTGCTTAGTTCCCTCATAGTGGATTTAAAAAGGCTGGAGTGAGGAATGTTACCCTCAACGAAACTAGATGTGAAGGGTCTCTATTTAATTTTGTCAGAACCGTAGTATGGGATCAGCTAAGGAAATTGTACCCCAATAGGCAAGGTATCGGATCTCTGATGACTTAGTCTGTGCAGTCAAATGAGCATCCAGCACAATACATCAATAAGATGAAACAGAAATGGACCCAGGAAGTGGGTCAGGGTTGGGAGGTGACAGGAGGTAATGCTGTATTATTTTATAATGTAGTTAAGAATGGGTTGGCTTCTGACGTACAGGAAAGCATAGATAATATAGTGGCACTAGAAGCCAAACCCTCAACAGAAATACAAGTGCAAATAATCAATTTTTGCAAGAATAAGCAAGAGAAAGAAAAGAACAAACAGGAGTGGCAGAGAAAGCAGCGGTCAAGTTAGTGCAGCAGAAATTGGCACAAAAAGAGGCAATGGAAGGGGCTATAGTGACAGCACTAACTCAGATCACTGCAATGTCTGTTGAATCGGTTCCAGGGACCACCCTACAACAGTACCCACAGCAGCAGAATGATGTAAGAACACAGGGAAGTAGTAGAGGAGGATGAGGAGGAATAGGAAGAGGTACCATGGGTCTTCCAAGAAGGGATCAGGCATGTTATTATTGTCAGAGGTTTGGGAATTTTATTACAGACTGCAACACTAAAAGATGGGATGAGCAAAATGGAAGAATAGGAACTTATAATCAACCAGGAAATACGACAATACAGCCACAACCAAGTCCACAAATAATATAGTGCATCAGACACCATTGAAAAATGCACAGCCACCAGTGATGCCCTAAGCACAGCACAGACTGCCTCAGCAAAGCTACGAAGCACCCCGCATGGGACGTCCACCGCAAAGTGGACACGGAGCTGTAGTTGTGAGGAGAGGAAATTCCTTCCAGGTGAAATCTGTGGGAGGATACACACAATGAAGGTCTATGTGTCCAGTTTTGTCAGTAACTCACAGGCAAGATGAGAAACCCACTGTGACGGTGGCCATCAATTACAAGATGTATGCATTCCTCATAGATACAGGAGCAACCAAATTCTGTATTAAAGCGGGAGGCATTCTTATCTCCCAGAGATCAATAGACACACAGGGATTCTCTGGGGAAGTTTTAAAGGTTCTTTTTAACAACCCCGTGGAGATGGAAGTAGGAGGGAGGCACATTGATGGTTATCTACTGTTCTGTGCAGCTGCCCAGCTAGTTTGTTAGGAAGAGATTTGATGGTCAAATTGAATATGACGATTCATTTTGAATCAGAGGGTACCATGATTTGTTCCACCCCTGGAGTGTCTCCTTCCAGAATCATGGCACTAGCTGTAGATTCCTCCACCAGAGACCATATTGGAGCACAACCCACTGATTTGGAGGCATTTGCTACAGTGATATATACCATTGGAGTAAAGACACCAGAATTACTGGGAAAAGAGGTTGAATTATGCAAAGAATTCCTTTTTTGACAACAAGGACAGGACTCTGGGCTGTCAGTTGCTGAATTAATATTACAGATAAGGCTTTAGTAATAACACCAACTTATGGCGCTCTGATATCCAGCAACCGTAATCATGTCTTCTGGGCATTTGACAGCTTCCTTGAGCCAGGAAAGATGGTTAGGGAGATACTGGATGACCAGGTGTTTGATGATGATCCCAAGAAAACACTTGTAGCTTTACAAGAAGACATACCATTAAGGATAGTCTTAGAAGAATTCCCACACCAGGCAGAGCATTTGATTCAATCAAGGAAGCTGATCTATTCCAAGTGCCAGAAATATTGTGGAACATGGGTCCCCACAATGTTGGTTTTATCCATACTGCCGCACCATTCCTGATTACACTGAAAGAAGGTGCCCTCTTATGTGGGAGCTTTTTTTTGTCAGATTCTGGACGAGGAGGACCTGCAAGATATTCAGCTGGACCGGGTCCACCAGGTAGGTCTTCCACGGGGGCCCAAAGTCCCTCTCCCTGATATATTGGTCTGCGTGCACGACTTTCAGCTCAAAGAACGGATTCTGCGGAAAGCACATGACCTCAATCCCCTCCAATTCTGCGAGCATCACCCTGCGCTTTTTCACGACCTTGCGGCCTCCACGCTTGTCAAACGAAGGGAATTCAAACCCGTCACTAACTATCTGAGGGAGCAGGGCATTCCCTATTCATGGGGGCACCCATTCAGGCTTATTTTTAAATTTAATGGAAAGCTGATTCAGGTACGCTCCCTGGAGCCGGCCCTCGGCATCTTGGGACTGGAACGGACCACTCCCTTGTCTGGAGCAGTTAAGTCTCCCAGCAGACAGCGTCGGCGCTCCGCAGAGTGGCAACGGGTCAGTAAGCCTGCGTCTGTGGCAAAGCCTGACCTATCAACGAGCCTGCTTGAGAGAGGAGCTGCGGTCGCTTCGGTGGCCCTGGTAACAGACACGGCTGGGGGTCCCTGAGGTGTGGGGTCTTAGCTTGGCACTAACTGGGCCAGTAGCTGGCGCCGGGGGAGACTGTTTACTTGGTACAGATTGTTGAGAATCTTATGTCCTTGGATGGAGATGAGTCCTGTATCAGGAATTGGGTGAATGGGAGGTTGGCGCCATGTTCCCCCTAATTGGGGCCTGTTTAAAGGATTTTCGTTTGCTCTTTTCTACTGTGAATGTTGAATCTTGTATTGTTGGGCCTTATTTGTGTGGGGGAGGAGGTGGGGAAAGGGAGTTGAGGGGTCTGGGGTTGTTTTGGAGGCTCCGCATCAGCTTGGGGGGAACTAGGCGAGGATCCAGGGGACAGTCGGGGCAATGTGGTCCCATAGGAGCTTCAGAATAGGAATGTGCATAGAGGATCTGTCCCACGTATCGACATGCTGAGTAAGGAGCTGAAGGTAGTGAGTCTCAATGTCCGAGGCCTCAATAGTCCAGTGAAGCGCGGGGCTATTTTATCTTTACTGGAAAGTGCGGAGGGTAGTGTGTGCCTGTTGCAGGAGACCCATCTCCTCTCTAAAGATACACGGCGCATGGCAGATAAGCGCTTCCCGCTCCAGCTGTGGTCCTAGGGGCCTAATAAAAAGAACGGGGTGGCCATTCTTTTTAGTGCACGCACACATTGCAAAATTATCTCCCAAATGGCAGACATTAAAGGTAGATTTTTGGCTGTACGAGTGCAATGGGGTGAGACACAGCTCACTGTTGGGTCCATTTATGCTCCAAATTCTAACCAGGAGTCCTTCTTGCAAGCAGTGCTATCGCAGGTACTGGCGTCACCGGATGCCCTGATTCTGGTGGGTGGTGATTTGAACATTGTAATGGAGGCAGGGATTGACAGGTCGGAGCAGTGGTCCCACCAGACAGGGGCAATGTCACAGGGGGGGAAGCAGTGGCTGTTAGAGGGAGGGTTGCATGATGTATGGCGCGTTCAGCATCCCCAGGAGCGCGACTACACCTACTACTCGGCGGCCCATAAGACTTATGCGCGCTTAGATCACTTCCTGGCCACGTCCTCCCTTATGCCTCAGTTCTCAGCAGCAGACATTGTGCCGCGTTCCTTATCGGACCATGCGCTTATTTCTGTAGTCCTTACTTCTTGCGGTGCTAGGCCGCTGTCGGCGGGCTGGCGCCTTCGCGACTCCCTGCTCCACTCAGACTCGGTGGTGGCGAAGATCCAAGAGACCATCGTTTATTACCTTGCCGAAAACTAGGTGGGGGAAATGTCTCTCATATCGGTCTGGGAGACCCTGAAATTGGTAGTACGGGGCGAATTTAAAGCGATTGCAGCGACATACTCCTGTTTGCGCAAGGAGAAATGAGCGGAGTTAGAGGGGGAGGTTAGTGGCCTGGAGGCGATTCATAAGAGGACTGGGGTGCCGAGGGTTTGGCGGGAATTGGAGGCGAAGCGGTGCATGTTGAAACACCTCAACATGGATAGAGCTATGCATGCCTTACTGCGCCTACGACACGATTTCTATCTCTGTGGAGATAAAGCGGGGCGGATCCTTGCACACAGGCTGCGGGCGTGCACTCAGTTAACCACTTTACACTCCATAAGGGGCCCGCAAGCGACGGAGCATACCACAGATGCTGCCATTGTAGACACTTTTCGCCAATTTTATCAGACCCTATATCAGAAAGAGGGAGTGTCCTCTACGGGAGTGGCGGACTATCTCGAATCGTGCTGAGTTAGGCCCCTCCTTCGGGAATCGGCAGAGGCCCTGGATTCGGCGATCCGCATTGAGGAGGTCATCTCAGCCATTGCAAAACTGAAGGTGGCGAAATCACCTTGGCCAGATGGCTTTTCTGCTATCTTTTACAAAACCTTCTGTAGGGAGCTGGCTCCGCTCTTGACCCGCCTTTTTAATTATTTTCTTGACACGGGAGCGGTGGCTCCGTCCATGGCAGAGGCGGCCATCACGGTCATTCTCAAATCCGGGAAAGACCCTAAAGAGTGCGGATCGTATAGGCCGTTTTCGCTGCTCAACATTGACGCCAAGTTATTTGCGGGAGTGCTGGCAGCTAGGCTTAGCCCCTTGAAGGACGGAATCATCGAGCCCGATCAAGCGGGATTTATTCCTACACGGCAAGGAGGAGACAACAATAAACGGTTGTTCCACCTCATGGACTTAGGCTTTCCTGCTCTCCATAGATGCGGAGAAAGCCTTTGACCGTGTAGATTGGGACTATTTGTTCGCTGTGTTGAAGGCATTTGGGGTAGTGGATAACTTCATACGGTGGATTCGGTGCCTCTTTGCAGCCCCCAGGCAGCTGTGTGTGTCAATGGCTGCAGATCTGCTCTTTTCCCCGTTACGAGGGAAACGCGACAGGGGTGCCCCCTATCCCCATTGCTTTTTGCGCTCTATATGGAGCCCTTTGCTCAGCGCGTTCGGGATCACATTTGGGGCTGATACGCATAAGATCAGTCTGTAGGCGGATGATGCCATTCTCGCACTCACCCACCCTCATCCTCCTTGCGGAACCTCTCGAAAGAGCTGGCAGAGTTTCAGAAAGTGGCGGGCTTCATGGTTAACTTCACTAAATCGCAAATCCTCAACCTTTCCATCCCTGAGGCAGACTTCCTGGACCTGAGGCAGGACTTTGAGTTCCAGTGGGCACAATCCGACATCCCGTATTTGGGTGTCCGATTGGCCCCTTCGATTGCTAAAATGGTGTCCCTGAACTATAAAAGGCTGGTTGAACAGGTTACCAAAGCTCTCTCGGATTGGTCCCGTCTTAAACTGGCCTGGAGCGGGAGACTAGCGGCTCTGAAAATGACTGTACTCCCCCGCATACTGTACCTTTTTCAAATGCTACCGTTGACTCCTCCGCAGGGCACCCTACGGAAGCTGCAGGGGCTCCTCAATAGGTTCTTATGGGACAATAAACGGCCGTGGCAGGCATTGTCCGTGGCGGTCACCCCGAAGGTAGCCGTTGGATTGGGCTTCCCTCTGTTGTCAGCCTACTTTCAGGCATCCAGCCTGAGGTATATCGTCGAATGGACTAGGCCCATGTCTAGTAAACATTGGAACTTTATGGACCAGAATGTGGCGGGATGCAATATATGGCGAGAGTTGTGGTTGCCGCACAAGCACAGAACCTGGGGCCTCTACTCTTCCCCGGTGACATCCCCGACTCTCAAGGCATGGGATCAACTAGCGCAACGCAAAGGGTGGATGACGTTCCCCTCCCCGATGACCCCTATCGTCGATAACCCGGACTTCTCACCGGGCCGCGCGTCCCCGGTGTTCCATCGCTGGAGAGAGGAAGGCTGTTAGAGGGTGGGTTCCCTCTTTGACTTAGATGGCTTGATTCCGTTCCCCCAGCTATGCACGGAGTTTTTCCAATTGCCGTTGGAGGATGCTTTTCACTACTCACAGGTGGCACATTGGGTCACCCAACCAGCCAACGTTGCCTCCATGTCCCGGCCATTGACGGCGTTTGAAAAATGGTTGGTCTGCACGAAAGACGACCGGAGACTCATCTCTGAGCTATATGCGATGATTTTGAGTCAACCCAGGAGACAGCATACACCTGCGCAGGTCCGATGGGAAACAGAGTGGGAGCACCTTTTTTACGGTGCACAGCACATAGCCTCTAATACTGCGGGAACCGAGGGGGTTATGCCTGTTGATTGAATTTTCCCTTGTAGAACTGGTGGATCCCTGGAAGTAAGCTGCATAGATAGAAGCTGATGCGGGCCGGGGTGGGACTGGGAGGGGGGCTGTTTTGGGGAGGGGGTGGGCAAGGGGGGTTCAGACTTTTTCTTCTTGTTCGTTATTTGAAATAAGGCGGAGGTCATAGCACTGGTGGGGCTGCTTCTCAAGTTCATAGTAATACGCAGGGTCGTCCTCCGGGATGTAGGCCCAGACCTTGTGTCATTGCACTGAGTTCATTCCCTGCTGGCAAGTCGATGTAGGCAGCTGGGCTGTGTACCATACTTCATTCCCGCATAATAAAAATGATTGACTCTAAAAAGGGACTGAATCCCATCAGCCCACTGTGGTGGCAAATTTCATCATCTTGGATCTCCTCTTAACTACAAATTCTAGTGCAGCCACGGGCTACACCCTTCTCAAAATAGGAAAGGAGCTCACAGATGACTTCATCAGTGGCCTAAGATAGTATCCACTGTGGTCCCAAAAATGATGAGATAAGATTCTTATTTATGAGAGGTGATGATGATAATTGCAGTGCATGTAGATAAAGGTGTAAAGATGTGAAGTTTTAAAATTGACTACCCAGATACTGAACAATTGTAATAAGATCTATCCTGGTGTCAAACATAAGAACAGTGTGTGTACAGTTTGAAAAAAATTACTGTAAGAAGTCCACAAGGATGGCAGGTCTACATGTTTCAGCCTATGGATGCTCTAATCCGGGCTTTCATCAGGACCTAAACAGATTAAATCACTACTGCAACGTAGTGCTTTAAATGTGCAAAAACTAAATACAAAGTCTCAAAAGAAAGTGGTCTATGAGGAGGATGCACACAACTGTGCAACATATAGTTCTAACGAATATAGTCTAGCAACAGAGGATCCTATACCAGGTAGCATTGTCTACATTGTTGGCGGCTCTTCTTCCACTGATCAGGAGTTAGGAATTAGACACACAGGCACGGAAACAGTCGGAGCACAAGAGAACGATTCCTCAGGTACACTACAGGTATTGGAGCAGCTGACATAACCAGCACACTATTTCGCCCAAGCAGCAGAATTAAGTGCACTGATAGCAGTCCTTAAACTAGGAGCAGTAGTCATTACCATATATTCAGATTCAGCTTATGCGACAACCACTGTACAATACAGTATTATGAGACAGAGCAGGAGAGGGTTTCTTAAATCAGACGGTAGTCCTGTGATGTATAGATACCTTCTGGAGGAGCTGATAGAGGCACCTGTAATACCAAAGGCAGTGGCAGTTGTGAAATGTGCAGCGCACACAAGTGCACAGGATTTTACGTCCCGGGATAATGCACTAGCAGATCAGGCAGCTAAAGATGCAGCTAGGCGCACACCCCTAACTGTGTCATCAGACTCCCAACTAGCACCTGTTCTGGTGGATCAGAGTGCCTCACTACCAGAGTCTGAATCCAAGACTACCACAGACAACGACATACCTTATTATACTGAGACAGCAAGGTTACACCTGAGAGAACTGCAAGAGGCTGCTCCCTCGTGCGAAAACCAGTTACAGGAAAATAGAGGAGGCACTTAGTCAGGGGAGAACTTAGTGTAAAGACAACTATCTATGGGAAAACCAGTGAGGCCACAGGCTTTGTTTGCGATAGCTCTGGATCAGATCCATTTACTAGCCCACACCTCCAGAGAGTATTTGGCAGTACAGATCCAACAAGACCATGTATCTGCATGACTGTATATCTACCAACAGTTTCCCCAAATCCCAAACTAAAAGTGATAAATTTCACCATTCCATGACCACAAGGTCCTTTTAAAGCCCTACATCTGGACTTTGTGGATTATGATAGATTGGAGCAGTAAGTACATGTACCTTATTGTGGTGTTCTGCCCATTTTCCTGATCCATTGGAGCATGATAATGCATCCTCTGTGATGCCAAACCAGCAGCTACATTTTTTTAAAGTAATTCTACTATGGGAAATCCCAGAAGGGTTAAGATCAAACAATGGCACTCAGTTGTGTAATGCAATTTGAGCATATTACAGCACAATTATGAATAAAGCATAAATTGTCCTCCGTGTACCACCCTTAGAGTAATGGTATAGTTGAGCACCTGACTGGCCTCTTGAAGAGCAAGATCAGCATGTTATGTGCTACACTGAACAAGGAATGGTTATACTGTTTGCCAATAGCACTGTTTCCCTCTGCCCCATCAAATAGTGACAGTGAGGTCTATGAATATCCAAGTCCCTGCCGTAGGAGTAAAATACAGGAAGAAAACTTGTCAGAAGACTTGAATGATGTGATGTGATGTGAAAGGAATTTGTAAAGCGCAGCATACACTGTACAGTTTCTTGGCGCACATGTTTTTGTGCAAGCTGCTGAAATGGGATAGATTATTCTCCAAACAGGTGGCCAAGAAAAAGAAGATGTGTGCTACTGCCCAGGTCCACCTCCCAGCTGTACGTACATGTGGAGTGTTCATCGAAAATTTGTCTGAAAATGGTGAGACAAATTCTTTGAGGGCCCCTACACCGTTACCAAGGTCACTCCCACTGCCTTCAAGGTGGATGGCAGGAAGCCCTGGTTTCATCGCAGCCATGTGTGTCTCCACCCAGCCTCTCATCAAATATCATGGGCATTGCAAATGGAGGGGGGATGAACACTGTTGCACCCCAATCTTTGTGACTGGGGTGAATGTTCGCATTGTTCAGCATTCCATCCATCATCTGTTCCTTTTGCTTTGGTCGCCCTAAGTGGGAAGGGGATGCCCAGATGTGGGTCATGTGCTCACTGCACCACTGGATTGACTGGTGAGGGTGATGCCCCGAAACCGGTTCCAGGATGCTTGTCCATTCGGGCTGGACTGTTCCCATGAGGAACAGAGTCAAGACTGATTTGTATATGGCTGGGTTCAAATGGGGGGGCGTGGTGAGCAAAAGAAAAATGGATTAAAACCCAGAGCTTTGTGACCGGGTGATAAATGTTCACATTGTTTAGAATTCTATCCATCATTTGTTCTTTTTGTTTATGGAAGAACCTCCTCTCTGCTTTTGGACTATTCTGCATAAAGAACACAAAAGATATGAATTTTTGTTTATGTGTTTCTTTTTTATCTCTTAATTCTATTCTTCTTGCTCTTTATGACCAATGTACCTTCTAGTTGTAAAGTTTCACATCTCCAAAGAGAGCTCTCTAATATCAATATGACCTACAATGCCCACACTCAACTGTCAGATAGTATGTGGTATCAGCAAATGTCAGATATAAGCTCAGAGAACACTAACTAGTCTTGTTTTGTGTGCTCCCTAATTCCTCATGCTACTGGATCAGATAGACTGCACTCCACAAAAGAAGTGTCCCTAGACACGGTGAGCAGTCAAAATATCGAAATTTTAATATCGACCTACACTAATATCAAGTTTTTATTATCGTAGGGACAGAATATCGAAGTCAAGAATATCGTTGACCAGATTATCGACTGCAAGGTTAGTAATATCGATGTATTTAATATCAAAATCAGTAACATCGAAGTAAATAATATCGTTAGCAAAAATATATTTGTAAATATTATCGATTTTTTTGTGTTATGTATTTTATATGTATGTTTAACATTTTTTTATATTTTCTCATTATTTTTAAATATATGTATTAAATGTTTAGTAAATAGTAAGTTTTGTAAAACTTTTTTTGCGTTTTAGTTTTAGAGCGGGTTGTGGGTTTATAGGGGAATAGGGTGGGAAGTAATTTAATTATAATTAATGAATTAATATCTTTTTATTTATTGTTATTGAGTGTTAATTTATTGTTAATTAATTACTTTTTATTTTTTGTTATTGTTAATTAAATGTAGCGCGTTGTGTGTTGATGAGGACTAGGGTGGGAAGTAATTTAATGTTATTTAAGTAAATATGAATTTAATAGGTATTTATTAATTGTTTTGTTAAATAATTATTAATATGTTATTTATTTGATAAAAAATATGTAATTGATAAGTATGTTAATTTAACTCCTACGCTCTCCAACACTTTCCCTACTGTTGCACTCACTGGAGTGGGAATAGTAATTTTTACCCCGCCGCTATCCAACACTTTCCCTACTGTTGCACTCCCTGGAGTGGGAATATAAATTTTAACCCCTCCGCTATCCAACACTTTCCCTACTGTTGCACTCACTGGAGTGGGAATAGTAATTTTTACCCCTACGCTATTCAACACTTTCCCTACTGTTGCACTCACTAGAGTGGAAATAGTAATTTTTACCCCTAAGCTATCCAATGCTTTCCCTACTGTTGAACTCTCTGGAGGAGTGGGAATAGTAATTTTTACCCCTACGCTATACAGCGTGTTTCCTCACAGTTGCACTCTCTGGAGTTGAAATAGTAATTTTTAACCCTACGTTATCCAATGCTTTCCCTACTGTTGCACTCACTGGAGGAGTGGGAATTGTAATTTTTACCCCTACGCTATCATGCGCTTTCCCTACTGTTGCACTCTCTGGAGTGGGAATAGTAACTTTTACCCTGACACTATACAACACTTTCCCTAATTTTGCAATATGTGGAGTAAGTATATATATTTATTTATATGTGGATGTTTAATTAATTTTAACATTAGATGTATAAGGTATTATTCTATAAATATGTTTTAATTTTTATATCTATATTCTTTTATTATATGTATTATTTACTTATTTTTACATTATTATTAAAACATTTAAAAAACGATATTTTTAACATCGATAATTTTGACAACAATATTTTCTTTCTGATATTTTTTTACTTACCTTTATATAAATAGGACTTCAATATTTTTGTCTTCGATATTTCTGTGTCGATATTTTTGTAGGTTGATTTTTGTCTGTCGATATTTTGTCAGACATACATTAGATACAGCTCAGTGTTTATTACATCTCTACTTTTGTAGGATTAAGGTCCAAATGCAATTACCACATGTCAAAATAGTGCATTTCCTAGTTAATGCCACAAAAAATGACGCATTACCATAAGTGCTATACATTCTCACAGATAGGCAGGATATCAGGGAAACAATATTACTCATGAGAAAGACAGGCCCTCTTACCACTGTAGATTGGAACCAGATGGTCCTGGATTTAGGATTTCCAGGAGTAAAGTACCTGACAACCAAATGTAACCCTTATTTTGTAAACCCCTTACCTCCAGATTGTGATAGAAGGCCGGGACTTAGAGTCACAGGGTCAGCCTTTGTCTATGACAAATGGCATCCCAAAACTGAATTTTCCTGTAACGCTATGTCTTTATGGAATGGCACTGATGTCAGCCAGGATGCAATAGGAAAATGTACACATATCTGGGATGAAAACATTTCATGTTGTACTTGGGTAGATAGCACTGCAAGTCCCAAACTGTCATACAATTACCTTCTGTTTCCTTATGTTTATGGGGAAATAGCACCATCAATGAGGGCCAGAATATTGGTTGTAGTACCATGATTTTCCATGCTGACACGCAGGGGGGCACCACCAGCCTCATTGATTTTTAGTTGCAGTACAGAGAACTGCTGTATGCCCAGTTACCACCAAACTGAGAAGGAATTTGTTCCATTGTTACCTTGCATGTTCTGGTTTTGGTAATTCCTGGAAACAATACAGCTGCTTTACATAAACACCCCACGAGCAGTCCAAAGACCTTGCTACACTACAGACGAAGGAAAAGAACTGCAGAGTATTAAGGTAAAAACACTTGGAATGGCCTGTCCCAGGAATATCGCCTAATAAATGTTGCTCAATTGTTTTTCAGGAGCATCCTGTCTTTTGCTCAAGGTACAGCAACAGCTCGCTGGCTCCAAATCATGAGGTGGAAGCTCCACAAGGTCATCAACACTACCAACGATGGCTTTAATGCCATGAAGGAAGAACTGCGTGCTATGAGAATGATGGTACTGCAGCACCAATATGGATTTGATCTCATGATGGCCATGCAAGGAGGGATATGCAAGAAGATAGGGACTGCGTGATGCACATTTATTCCAGCAAATGATGCAGACAATGGAACTTTGTCAGAGTCAATACAGACACTGTATAACCAACAAAAGAAAATGATAGATTAAGGAGGTGCCCCAGATAGTTGGTTCAGTGGTTGGGTTTTATCACCAACATCCTGGATGTCAGGACTGTTGGGGACTTTGTTACCAACTATCGTGGTCCTATTTGTAATATATTTTGTGATGCAGTTAATTCTAGCATGTTGTAGGAGAGTACGCGACAAGGCGGGAGGGAGGATTTTAGTTAGCAGACCAACACAAGTAGTTGATGCCAGGGGTGACATTGTACACCTAGTGCCAAGTCAAGACCAGGGTCTGAAGGAAGTTGTTGAAATATCAACTAGAGGGAGGAGTATTGTAGGAGAAAATTAACACTCTGCAGAAAATATAAAACACAAAAAAATAGCACAACAACAAGACAAGCAGAAACAGCACAGCTGTTCATGGTTAAAAAACAGTTTAGGTCCAAATCCTGCATTGACGTGAGAAAGGTGAAAAGGTCACTTAAGTATACAATGAAATAGGAAATGTAAAAGGATTTTCAGCTAAAGGCTAACTCATGTTTAAAAGGCCTAAAAGCATTTACAATTCCAACACAATTCCACAGGCAAGCATCACATGCCTTCAAACACATTGTGGCCTAATTAAACAATGGGAACAGGTAATTGAATTAGCCCAGAGCACACAGAGATCTAAGGTGCCTGATTAGACAATGGATGCAGGGAAGTAAATTAGTTCTGAGCACACCGAGGTCCTAAGATGCACAATACTAGAAGCATACACTTCACTTATATTACAGTTACCATAAAACGCACATGCATTCACAAGCAGAAGAATGCTCTTTTGCCAAGCATTGTCGGGAGTATATTAAGCAATGTGTAATGCTTTGGGTCAGAATTTCGGATGATGAGATCACATGTCTTCAAATGTTTTTCCATCCTAAATCTGTAACTTGCAAGTCAAATATTATTTCCTGTCTGCAATAAACCTTTGCGAGCAGGAAATTGAGAAAGTCTGTTAAAGCCTTAGTAGGACTGAGGTGTAGTCTGTGTTGTATGTTAAAAGTCTTTCTCCCTGTCACAACAGTTAGCAAATACTGTATTTGCATTGCCGGGAAGAGTTTGCGTGGTTATTCCATTTTTTAAGGGTTTGAGTCACCCCGCAACACCACCATGACTTATAGTGCTCTTTATGGCAAAGGGGACTATAGGGTCATATAAGCTTGCACTTACATGTTCACACATTTGATATAAAGCACCCTGCCTCCTGGGCTTTAGGAGGACTTTCTTAGAGGTGACTGCTGTATATCAGAGAAAGTGCATTGCCTTTGCCACACATGGTGAGGGCAAATACGAAGGAGGAGGTAAAGTCCTTGTCAATTGGGGTTTCCAATTCAAGCATACCAGTTTTAGGGAGAGAGCGCTGGCACTAGGGCCTGGCCAGCAGGCTTCAGTACACTAACACAGTCATAACCATTAGCATTGATTTTCCATCATTTAGGTTTGTGTCAAAAGTTACAGACTTTATCATGCTCATCTTGACTATGAAAATGTTTTCTACCAAGGAAGCCCACTCTTCCCACTTTGAAGAGTGCAAAGGATCCTAATAGTGGCAGAAAGACATAATCTTCCCCTTTGCTCATGGCACTGTCTCACACAAGTCCTCCAAGTGTGTCACATGCTCCCTTTGGCCAGACCTTCTGCCTTCAAAACTTTTGGCACTGCCTGCAGGGTCTGCCTCAGTAAGGGCACATCATTCATCAAACTAGATCTCCAAAACTGCACACAAAACAGAACACCCAGCAACAGAGTGGCACCTTAACTAATCATCCATCCCTAAGAGAAGTGACACATTGGTGGCAACATATTCTCCACACAAGCAGCAACATTATGAAATCCTATTCTGAAAAAAGATACACCTAAATAACTAAGATCATTTGCAATTCTGAAAGGAGGTAAAGACCAACAGCTTTCCCATCAGATTATGTAGGATTTCACCAACTGTCAAGCTTTGGCCAAGCATGTACACCTCCTGAGAAAGCTAGTTGAGAAAGATTTCACAATTGAAATAAGGAAAACACAAGGAAGCAGAAAAGAGAAAACAGGAGTGTTTGCAGTGGGGATGCAGCTTTGGGAATATATAAAATGGACTGGCATCTGTCATGGGACCTTTTTGCTGAATGTTTTCTAGGTGTCATGAAGAGTGAGTTCTATATAAGTACGTTAAAGATTGAAATATAAACACACATGAAATACCAGTAATAAGTGTGTAGTGAGGAGAACTCACAACAGGAACAAATGGCTTACCCTGATTCAGGGTGGGGAATGCATAAGGAGACCAGATGTCGATCAGGATATGAAAGGCGATCTGCAAGGTGCCAGGGAAGGATCAGGAGACTCTTGAACAGTAGCAGACAAATCATAAGACAAACAACATTCAAACAAACGAGGACAAAATTGCGAAGTAAATTTCTAGTGGCAAGGACTAGTCCAAAAGGGAACTGACAAAAGGGAACTGACAAGGAAGAAAACAGGAAAAGTGGGGAAACACAAGGCTGAGTGAACAGAACTAAGCAGGAGCGGATTGTCTATACAGCTACAAATTGTTGCAAGGCTAGCTGACTCGGCTAAGTGCAGTAGCGTAGGTGCTTTACTATTATTGAATTGGAAGTGGATTCTTTACATAGGAGGTTCACACTCACACAGTAGTTAACCATCTAGTCTATCCTAAAAGCCATTGCAAGGTCTCTAAAGTGATTAGTCCCTTCCCTATCTGAATCAGAGGATTCTTTGGTTAATGAGGAAAGGAACAAAACAATAGTGCAACTGCTTATTGAAGGTGCAATGGGTCTCCGGTTGAATGATTATCTATTAACCTTTCACTGATTGCTCTGGCACAGAAATCCTGACAATGACGTCTAAACCTATCCAATCACGAGGAGTGTATGGACATAAGATGTCTCTGGATCATACCACCTATGTACCTGAATGTAGTCCCCTACATGGAAGATATGCATAACAATATGCAACTATCTCTCACTCTACTTCATTTCACTTGAGGCACATGTGCAACTACAAGAGTATCTTGACATTGCAAGGATTGTGTGCTCCTCATCACTAACATAAAAACACTGTCTAAATAGACCCTAATCATAACACAGTTTTTGAACCAGACACACTAATAATGTTAATCTCATGCTTTGAGCCCTCATTCCTCTTTCTCCCACTACAAATGTAAGCACACATGGGAAGGATAAGAGCATAACTCTGGTCTCCATACACAATACCAAAACCATTCCCTCAAAATGTATACTACAATCCAACATCCTTACAGCTATGCACCACTTACTGTGAGCTACATGTCTACTAATAACCATAAGGATCTCTACAGGCATATGAAATGTTACATAAATGTGATTGTAATACCTCACTATTGGTCCCACTGATGTCTTTCTTATAGCAGTTAGAACTGGCAAGTGAGAGCTTAGGGAAATGTCCAGTGACCAAAAGATTTCCTACTGTTAAAAATGAAATGTATGAGGCAGAATTTCTTGGTTGATCATCACCTGCTATTCAAGAAGTTGGACACGTTCTGGGAAACACCATGCTTAAGCACGCATCCACTGTCTGCTTGTGTAGGCACAGTTTTGGGTTTAGTTATGGCTACTATAATGCAGAAAGGAAGAGGGTGTCTTGTTCTCAAGGCTGCCATTATACACTTGGGTACCTTCGGGCAGCCTCTTGGATGACTGTCACAATTTCCCCAATCACTGCCTCCTCTACATCTCTCCACCCTGGCTGCAGCCTGCTCAACAGAACTTGAAGTGAGGGATTACATCAGTGGATTCCTTTTAGACCTGTCAGCTTTAGAGTGGTCTACCTGCAAAATTTTGCCTCCCTCCTCCATTTTTGCTGATCCAATTGTTGCTGGCCTTAGGACTGTGTGCACTTTACTACTGCTGACCAGTGCTAAAGTGAATGTGCTAACTCTTTAAAACATGGTAATATTGGCTTATCCTCGAATGGCATATTTAATTTGCTTGTAAGTCAATAGTAAAGTGGCAATACATATGCCCGTGGCCTATACATTTAATGCTACTAATGGGCCTGCTGCACGGAATGTGCCACTCACACAACTAGACTTTTAAGCATGTCTCAGACATGCTATTGCAGCCTGTGTGTGCAGTTTTTAAACTACCATTAGAATCTCTCATCATTTTTTTAAAATGATTGTTTATGTGCAGGAAGGGACACCTTCCTGAACATAAACAATCTTTTATGGCGGTTTGCTGTGCACAATGTGGTGCACAATGCAGCACACATAGAAACAGCCAAAACTAGAAGAAATTAAACATTTCTCCTCATTTCACCATGTTAAGCCCAGGTTTTCCCTGGTCATAATTTTGGTGCTGCCCCATATTTACGCCACCCTTGTTAATTATGGCAGTGTCAAAATCAATGGGTGTTGCATCGGAACACCCACCGCAACAGCCATTGCCCACTCCTTTCATGCTAAGTATAGCATGAAAAGGGCCCTATTTACAAAGTGGCATTAAGCCACGTTAAGTGTCTTAACACCACCTTGTAAATAAGGTGAAGCCCCTAACGCCCCAGGAACGTCTTTAAAAGTGACCTTCCTGTGGTGATAGGGTCTTGCAAATATGCCTCTAAATCTGAACATAAAAATCTTCACTGCAACTTCATCCAGCAGCTCCAAGATGATGACACTTCCTCCTTGAACACTGCCTGCAGCCTTGCCCCGCTGAATTTTTCCTTCTTAGACATTTTTACACAGAATATCACCTAATTCCAAAGGTAAATGCCAACCGGGCCCATTCAACTTAAACCCCGCTCCATAGCAGTTTGACATATTTTTCATCTTTGGCCCGATCTCATGTGACTAGATGTCTGCGGTTGGCGCTTTGATCTTTTAGGAGCTAGCTTTTACCTTAAAGTTTAAAAAATCATAACTCCGGTTACACTGATTGGATTTTTGCCATTTGGCGTCATAATTTATTTAGATTAACTTTTTTTCAAAATTAGTGAGAGATTTTTGTGTGTTGTATTTTCACTTTATCACTGTTTGTGCGCTGCATAAATAATTTACACATTGCCTCTTAGTGAAGTCTGACTGCTCTTGTGCCAAGATACCAGAGGGTTAAGCACCGTCTAATTTTGTGACTTTCGCGGCTCACCCTGACAGGGACTATGGATGTTGCTTGAGCAGAGTTACATCCCACTCAAGCAATAACCCAATTTCTCCCAAAGGGTATTGTATTTTTCACCAGACTTAAACAGCAAGAGCCCACTTGGGATTATAACACTGCCCTTTGTTCTCTTTCCTTTGGAGTTTTGGTTTTAGAAGGAGAAAGTCAGAGTAGAGCTAGGTTTTAACTAGCTCCTTGTAAAGTCCTTTCAGAAGCAGTCTTTAAAGGGGTGACTATAGTGTTCAAGGTTCAAAAGATTGCAAATGTAGAGCCTCCTTGAAAAATGCCAAAGTTTTAATAGATGATCTCTTGTTTTAGGGCAGAAGGAGGGTTACAAATATTTGTGGTTTATAAGATGGAGTAGCGATGTTAGGAGTGAGAATAGTAGATAGTCTGACCAGCGAGTAGGTGTATTGAGGTTGGCAAGGGAGTAGGCCAGAGGAAAGAAAACATTTTGGCATTTTCCTAAGGTGTGGGGAATCCTGTTCTTGCTGGATAAAACCTGCTAATCCTGTGTCTTTGAAAAAGAAAGGGTTGCTTCATCACAGAGACTAGATATTGGGTCAAGAAGTCAGTTAGAAACTTTGCCATACTGCCCAGAAGCTTATAAATGTTGGTAAGGGCAAAGGAAGAGGAGTTGTAAGGTTGATTTTTAACAATAATACAAAATTTAAAGGATTAGTAGATGGTTGAGTTAATAGGTGGGCAAAGAAGCAGTGGAAATAAATGGTTGCTGGACCTCGGACAAGGAACAGTGAGGTAAAGTGTAGGTCTTAATGCATCATTAAGCCCAGTTTCTGATATGGAAAGTTTTTGAGTTCTGGCCTAGGATGAGGTCAGTGTTGAGACCAATATTTTTCATTGATTATTCTAAGGTGGACAGCTGGATGAGTCTGGGTTTGTGGATTGGGTTGATGTGAATAATCAGTATAGAGAAAGTGGTTCTTGTTCACTGATGTTGAAACAGCAAAAGAGTTTCAAAGCAACAGGAGATACCGTGCTTTTGGTGTTGTGTGGTCTGTTGGCGATCCTTATTGAAAGATGCAGTTCTCAAGAGAGTTATGCATGTTGTACCCATTTACATAATATTTGTGGCTATTGAGAAACACAGCTATTACTTTAAATTGTGAAGCCCGGGCCAAGGGCGGGCCCGTTAAAGCCCGTTGCAGCCCGGAGGAGACCGGACCGGGCCACCCCTTTTACATCTGGCCTATTATATATTGCGGCTGTCCCTGCACCTGTAAGTACCTGTAGAATTATTATAATTTCCAGGGAAAATGTCGGGGTGTGAAAGCAGGAGCAAGGCTGTGACCTCGGGGGCCACCTTGTAGGGACACTGGACAATTTTTTCATTAAAGCCAATTCTGCTATTGATCATGAGATAACTCTGATGGAGCGCCGTCTCTCTCAGGAAATCGCCACAGCAAACAGATCCTCCATGGGCCAGTTTGCAAATGCTCGTACACCTGAGCCGATACCACGAACTGCCACCATCGAAGTGCCCGTTACTGTTCATAATATAGAGACTACCCACAACCAAGGGCTTGCCTTTCCAGTTGATGAGTCCCAGCTAGCATCAGCGATAGAGACTACTGCAGTGTCAATATCGGACAGTACCCCGGAAAGGCCCAATACTCGGCAGCTGCGGGGGACACGAGAGGGGGCGATACCTAAAAGGAAGCGAGGGGCTGCGGCCGCCGCTGGTGGCAGGAAGCCCAAGCTTGCAAAGCAAACTATGAATGGTGAGCCCACCAACCCAAGTCAGGCACCAGAGGTTTTGAAAGTTACGGATAAAAATCATATACAACCCCCAATCGCAAATATTGCAGGAACGGCATATTCCAGCGCCGCACTAGCCGCATCCGATGATCCATTCCTCCTAAGACTGGGCGCTCTCTTAAGGTCATCGGTCAAACCTATTGAAACTAGACTTTCGCAGATTGAGCTACAGTTGTCTAATATTGAGAAAACAACTTCGGAAATAGCGGACTGCCTTAAGTATAATAATATGACTTTGGGTAATACAAAGTTTAACAAAGGACAGGGGGGGTATTAACTCAAAATCTTGCATTAGTAGCTGAGACATCTTCTGATAATGTGGCCAGTACAGAGCAGCTAATACCAGCGGCCTACCTTGAAAATGTTCCAGTGGTCTCTCATGATAATATAATGATGGTGGCAAATAGTGAAAAGCCAAAGGAGGATCGCCAAGACCACTCTTTTAGAAGCTCTTCTAAGGAGATTAGAATTGACTTGCCCCCAGAATCGAGCCCGTACCTTGTGGTCTTAACAGGGGTCCCCGAACTAAGTGATGCCAGTAGGGAATCCTTTGTTTCATTAAAAAAGAAAGTCTCTGATTGGCTTAACAGAAATAGGCCACTCCCGGATCACATCACTAGTGAAATACTGATGGTCTGTAGGGTATCCTGGGTGGGGCACCGGCCTAAGACTATAAAGGGCGATTGTGTACTGGTAAATTTTAGGGACCCACGGACTGTGGTGCACATCTGTGAATGGATGCATCACAACCCCGGGTCAGTTATCCGGCCTTTCCCACTTTCATATGTCTATCCATCGCCCTACAAACCAGACAAGGCTCAGGACTGGACCCTGGTAGAGTCCCGAGGAATAGGTAGGGCTGACAGGGGTAGGGTGGTAGAATCTTAAGCACCCAGCTATACTTGTACTCATAATAGATACAGTTGCCTGGATATGGTAGACTGACTACAGTATAGCCGGGTGGGTTCTGGGGCGACCGCCTAAGAAAAGAGATATGCATTTAATGGTGGTTCTGGGGCAATCTCTCAAGAAAATAAATATGCATTTAATGGCAGAACTACGGAGGCTGCCAGTTGTCAGATAACTCGGGAAATCCCAGATACTCATTCGCCTATTACAGGCATTAACATAGGCAGTAGTGTCCAACCACCCACTAGAACTGTGATAGGCCAAACATCGGATCTCTTGCTGATAAGTTCGTGTGAAAATGGCCCAATGGGGAGTGGTGAAACCAGTGGCAGGGACCCCAACGCAGGTATCTTAACAATATTGTCATGGAATGTCGCAGGTCAACCAAACAAAATAGCTTGCCCAGAGTGGGGAACATTTGTGGACAAGAATGACATCAGTCTCTTTCAAGAGACCTGGGCGCGAGAGGGGCAATTTCATAAAGGCTATGCTGAAATCCACGTTTCCGCCCGTTGGGGGAAAGGGGCGTCCTTCAGGTGGCCTTACTACCTGGGTTGGCTCGCATTTGGGTTGTACAGCTAAAACTCTGATTACGAACTCGGAAGATGTCCAGTGTGTAGTGCTTGAATGGCCAATGCTTTCAAGCTTGCCCTTGTAAATGTCTATTCTCGTCCTGTAAGTGTAACTAGCGAATCTAGTACTATTGAGGTGCTGTCGCATTTTCTGCACACCCTTCCTAGCGACATGCACATACTGGTAGGGTGTGACTTGAATTGTCACTTTGAGCCCCTACAGGGGATGAAGGATGGAGTTTTAGCAGCAGAGGATAAACATTGAGCTATTCCACCGAGTCAGTCTCCATCACCAAAGTCATGGTCACCTCTAGCAATACAGATAATGGCCCTAACTCTAAATCATTCTATTAGGGCATGCAACGGCCGCACACCCTCTGATATCCCAGCTAAGTGCACATTTAATAAAATTGGACACGAGTCACGTCTCGATTATATTTTGGTCGAGACACGGCTCTGGTCCAAGGTGATCGACTTCAACGTCAATAGAAGAGCAGAGAGCGATCATAATGCGCTAACTCTGGGGCTGGTTCATCCTGCTCCCAGTAAGAATGGCATGACTAATCAGGGGGTCTCGGGCGACAGGATTATACTATTGAATAATAGACGTAGAGTTGAGTGGGATAAAATAGTGGCAAACCCGGAAGAACTTTGTAAAGTATACAAACGAAATGTTCCTCTGTTTGTGGAGGTTGATGTTTTAAATACTCAACCCTCGCCCCCCGATCACGATGTTAAATTGCAGGGTCTACATAGGGAACTAGTATCTAATTTAGCAGAGATATTTAACCCCCCGGTGGCTATTAGGAAAAATATGGCTCCTGCAAGCTCTTGTTACAATGCAGCATACAGAAAGACCAAGACTGAGTTAGTTCAGACCTTAAAGTTAAGTAATAATAAAGTCAAAATTCAAGCCAAGAGAACACACTACAAAAAAATAACTAAGCATGCAAAGCAAGAATGGGATCAAGAAAAGTGGACCAGTCTTACTGTCGCCCTTGAAACCAGGGATGCACGGAGATTTTGGTCTATAGTTAATACTGGTTGTGGGGAACCGAAATCGGCCATTGAATCAAACATAAAGCCAAAGTATGGGAAGATCATTTCCAGGCCCTATACTCTATAGAGAAAGGTATGAAAGGCACACCGGTACTTTCGGCTCTCCTCCCCCAGTCTGATGAGCTAGAATTTACTGTTGAGGAGGTGTGCAACGCCATCGCAAAACTTGCTGTGGGAAAAGCTCATGGCCTTGACAAACTTCCCGGTGACCTCTTCAGACACGAACCGAAGATCTGGGGCCCGTATTTACAAATACTTTTTAAAGCAATCCTGAGGGGTACGGCCGTTCCCTGTACTTGGCTGGGGGCAGAAATTGTCCCTATATTTAAGAAGGGCTCTTCTCTGCTCCCAGCCAACTACAGGCCCATCAGCCTTATTGATGTCCCACAAAAAATCTTTGCGCGACTAATTTTAGATCGTATCCAGGATTGGATCGGGGAGCATGAAATCCTTAGTCCATATCAAGCAGGGTTCAGGAAGAACACCTCCATCATGGACCAAATCTTCCGTTTAGCCTTACTATTCTGGAAAACGGTGAGGATAGAGGGTGGCAGCCTCTATATGGTGTTCGTGGACCTTCGCTCTGCTTTCGGCGTAGTCCCCCGGCAGAAACTATGGGCTGTGCTCCACGAAATGGGTATACCGGCCCATCATCTAACTATTCTGAAGTGGCTACATGAGGCAAACTTTGCGCAAGTTAGGTGTGGGAGGAACGGGGCAGTGTCATCTAGGTTCCCCGTTGACAGGGGGGTAAGGCAGGGGTGCGTTTTGGCACCTACCCTGTTCTGCCTCTATGTCAACAGGGTAATCGCTTTTCTAGATGAGGTACACCATAATGATGCCCCGAAGTTGGCTGGCAGCAGGGTGCCGGCGATCATGTTTGCAGACGACACCCTTCTGCTGTCTAAGTCTCCCATGGGGATCCAGCGCATACTGGATGGTTTTGAGGATTTTTGCAGAGGCTGGGGGTTGGAGATAAATGTTAACAAAACCAAATTCATGATCTTCAACCCCCCTGCAACTACTCGTCCAAATCCCAGCCTGGGTACAACCAGACTGGAAAGGGTGTCGACTTTCGAATATCTGGGGGTAACCATAAATGAGAACTTGTCATGGGGACCCCAGCAAATCAAGTCGCAAATGAAACTTGCACAGCTCTCTGGGGGAATCCTTAAGCTTTCTAATTCGTCTACATATAAACCAGTTGGCCCCCCTTTGGAGATCTATAAAACCCAAGCAAGGGCTGCAATTCTGTATGGCGTGGAGCTATGGGGATATTCTTGTAGGCCTGATATTGTCAAAACGGAGAATACATTTTTAAGACAATTGTTGGCTCTTCCACCCAGTACCCCGCTCCTCCCTCTGAGGCTCGATTTAGGGTTGAGACCTATTGAAGATGAACAAGCTCTTAAACCGCTTAGGTTCTGGCATAGGCTCTGGGCAACCCCAGAGCTGCTAAACTATAGGCTAGAACTAAAAGAAATACTAACCCACTGGAGTGTAGTCAAAATCCCTTGGCTTATGTTCATAAAGAGTAAATGTGTGAGGTTGGGGTTACCTGTTCTATGGCATGATCCTGAGAAGAGCTGTAATATGGTCTCGCGCAAATTCCTTACTAGGGTATTTGCTGATAACAAACTAACTGCTGCCTTGTTAAATCCTGATGTTGGCACTTTAACCAATTGTTTTTTAATGATCAAAGACTCATATTATTTCGAGCACTTCATGGATGATATTTATCCTATTTTAGCCAGGAAACTCTA
Organism: Lissotriton helveticus; assembly: GCF_964261635.1. Lineage (NCBI taxonomy): Eukaryota > Metazoa > Chordata > Amphibia > Caudata > Salamandridae > Lissotriton > Lissotriton helveticus. The sequence goes on along the minus strand of NC_136061.1, from coordinate 1,185,537,927 downwards.
TGTACAATGGAGATATGGTACTCTACCTATAAGAGCCAGCACTAGCAAATGGTCTGCCTGTGCATTGAGAAACTGTCCTGGGTGTAGTTGTGACATAGAAAATGAATTGCACATTCTCTTCTTTTGCCCAGCTTACTGTAACTCCAGGAAGTACTGGCTGGTACCCCTGTGCAAGAACTTGGGTTTTGCACAGTTTATGCATGCTTTTAGAGTTTTAAAAACCGACACAACCAGACCCATTGTATTTGCGGTTTCACAATTCCTAGCAGCTATGTGGCATAAGCGTAGACATCTAATTGCAAATGCATGATAGTGATTAGTTTTTAGATGATAAGATTTGTTTTTAGAGATCATGTAATATTTTAGTTTCTACGTTTCTAATTATCTAACATGTATGTAACATTGTAATGAATTATTATCCCTGAATACTGCTTTTTTAACTTATTTTTTTTTGTTTGTACTCTTTTATGGCAAAATGCAGAAATAAAGATATATGAAATGAAAATGAAATGATAAATTCTATAAATTGAAAGGAACCACCGACACGTCCAACTCCAAAAGCAGGTCTTTTGTCCAGAAAAACAAAAACTAAAGATCCTTGAACTATGGGAGTTTTCTTCCAGGGAGTGGGGTCATTATTTAGTTGTCTGTCCCTTATCGCCAGGATTATCCTGGCAGCGACTGACATAAAAAAAGGCATTAAACCATCCACCCTAAATAGGGCGTATGGTGTAATGCCCTTCCTTTGACGGCTTCTACTCTGTTTGGCAGTACGATGAAATATCAATAAATAGAGCAAACAGGGGCTCCATCAATAGAAAACTTACGGTCCGCCCATCTCTAAATGAGGTGGGTAGACAAAAGATTTGCCATACAGGGTACTCTGTTGTGTTTGTGCAGGAGTATACCGTCTGTCAAATTCTAAATTGGGACCCAAGTTTTTCAATGTTGACAAACAGTGTGATGAAGATTTAAAAATGTTAAAGATCTATTCTGAAGGTAAAACGTTAACAGAGAGCAGAATCTATTTAGTTAAAATGCACTGAAAACAGTCAATGTTATAGTGGAGGCCTTACTGATGTTTTATTTTAACAAAGAGAAGCAGAAAAAATGGGAGCAGTAAAAATACATAAAAACTAAACCTGGGATGTCTGGATATTCAAATCCTATAGCTCACAAGTCAAGAGGAGCTTGCAGAGTTTTGCTGGCATCTGCCCATGTCTCTTGAAAAAAGAGGACAAGTCAAGGATTCATTATTTTATTTCTGATTTTTATGAGTTGTTTCAATTGCAATAATCTATAAAGTCACAATTTACATTGCTCAACATCCCTTTTTGATTTGTTATATATATATATGTATATATATATATTACCTACTGGCGGTCGCCAGTAGGTATATATAGTTAGGATTTTTTCTCTATGGGTTTTTTGAAAATTCTATGTCTAATAACTTTGGCGTTTGTGGACGGAATTGGCTGAAATTTTCAGGAAAATGGCACATTTTGTTTCTGAGCAGCCCCTGAAAATTGGGGGGGGGGTTCGTCCAGGGGGGGTCGAGAAAAAAGGGGGGTCCCAAAACGTGTTTTTAACATTGAGTTTTCCATAGGGCGGTTGGCCTCACTTTTAGCCCTAACGGCTGAATGGATTTGCACGAAACTTGGCAAAATTGTAGAGACTGGTAGCCCGATGTGCCTTTTGTAGGTCTCAATATATGTGCTCCAGTGGACTTTGAGAAATTAACGTTTAAAAAAAGATATATATCTGTAACAGCGGACCGGGCAGCGCTCCAGTTCGCGTACTTTTCGCGCAACGGAGCTTTGTGAAGCGAAGCTGATTGGTTCTCCGGCGTCTGTAAACATTCCAAACAGAACGTAGCGGCCGCCATCTTGTCTCTCGGTAGGATCGAGAGACAAGCGGAGGCCAAACCGAAGGGGCAAATGACCATAAGGGGGCATAGTAGATCCTCCCTGACTGTTTAGGTTTGATGTGTAGGTTTTAAAAGGGCCCCGCGGGGCAAAAAAAAAAAAATAATAATAATAATCGAACAGCTGTGCACTAAACTTGGCAAAATTGTAGGGACTGGTAGCCCGATGTGCCTTTGCTAGATCTCAATATATGTGCTCCAGTGGATTTTGAGAAATTAACGTTCAAAAAAAGATATATATCTGTAACAGCGCACCGCTTCGCGTACTTTTCGCGTTACGGAGCTTTGCGAAGCGAAGCTGATTGGCTCTCCGGTGTCTGTAAACATTCCATACAGTCCGTAGCGGCCGCCATCTTGTCTCTCGGTAGGATCGAGAGACAAGAGGAGGCCAAAGCGAAGGGGCAAATGACCATAAGGGGGCATAGTAGATCCTCGCTGACCCCCTAGGTTTGATGTGGAGGTTTTAAAAGGGCCCCGCGGGGCAAAAAAAATAAATAATAATAATAATCGAACGGCTGAATGGATTTGCACGAAACTTGGTAAAATATTAGGGACTGGTAGCCCGATGTGCCTTTGCTAGGTCTCAATATATGTGCTTCAGTGCATTTTGAGAAATTAACGTTCAAAAACAAGATATATATCTGTAACAGCGCTCCGCTTCGCGGAGATAAAATTATATCTGTATTACCTAGCTGTTGCTAACACCAGTTAGCGACGGCTAGTAGGAGATAGCGACCATCTTGGGCCCCACTTTGCATGTGAGTGATATTTATCACTAATGACATGCAAAGTGGGCATGCCAAGATGTTAGCGACTGGAAACAGTCGCTAACATCGCTATCTCCTATTATCAACTTTTGGAAATATTCGAGATAAGCGCGAATATCTCCAAAAGCTAGCACCTGCCCTGAGCAGTTCTTAGCCATGTTATCCAATGGGAGGTGGATAACATGGCTAAGAGCATTAGCTCGGTAATGCATGAATATCGCTGAGTTTTCAGCGATATTAATGCATTGCGGTCGTTTTTTATCGTATTTGCGATAAACCTTGATAATAGCAAGGTTTATCTGCGATAATTTCTGACGGTAAAAAAATCGTTGCTAAGCATCGTTAGGGATAAATATCGCTTAACTTTGGTAATATGCCCCAACGTCTGTTAACGTTCGATTCGAAGGAAATCAGGAAGTGTTGAAAAACATTGTCTGCGCCATCTTGTCTTTTTTCAAATGCCACACTTTTGTCGTGCACGGCAGCCATTTTAGATGCCTTGACCAGACCCACTCTGTGCACGCTGTCGATCCTTAGCATGGCTCCCCACCCTCGCAACCATCTCCCCCAGGCAGTGGTCACCCCCGCTCTCTGTCTTATGCATGGGTAATAAACCTCCCCCCATCTGCGCTGCTCTTCCCTGAGAATCACACCCTGTGCCCGCCCGACACCTCCCTTTCGCCCTATTCACTACCGCACCCTCTGACACTCCTTTTCCTCTGTGTCCGATTGTCCAGGCTGGTCCTAGGGTATCAGCTAGCCCTGCAGATGTAGTTTATGGCCACAGCTGTAAAGAATCACCCCTCTTCAAAGGAGTTATAGTGGATCAAGGCCCACACTCGATGAGATCCGTCACAGCAGAAGCGTTGCTATTATCTGAAAACCATCCTGTATTGTGATTGGGGAGGGGACCGAGCCTGAAGCGGAAGATTCCAGGGATGACTCTTTGTACATCAAAGTTTTTACAATTATGTGTCACATTAAAAATATATAGCACTCCGACAAAGTAGTAAGATTATAAAACTTTAATAATTTATAAATATATACAAGAAAACAAAAATAGTAATAACATATAAACATTTTTAGGGAAAAACAACGAAGTAGCGGTCGGCTGTGCGAATAGTCCCAACGCAGCACAACGTCCAGATTTCCGGCGTGGGGCGTCGCGGGGGGTGGGTCATCAGTAGCAAACTGTTGTGCGAATAGTTCCAAGGCAGCAGAACGCGCTGAAATCTAGATGACACGAAAGTGATGTCTAGTAAGTTGCCACCCAGCAAATAACGGCGTGGGGCGTCGCGGGGGGTGGGTCATCAGTAGCAAACTGTTGTGCGAATAGTTCCAAGGCAGCAGAACGATGGCACCAAGGTGATGTCCAGTAAGTTGCCGCACTGGTTTTGGTATCCTACAATGCTGCTCCGAATAACGGCGTGGGGCGCCCCGGGGGAGGCGGCGTGAACGGGCCTCTCCAGGTGGAGTGTCATCTGTTGTAGTGGGGCGCCCCTTTACCGTTTCAGTTGCCATTCCGTCCGTTTTTGGTCCACTGTGTCAAAAGCCGCAATTCAGCTGAGTTGCGCCCACTCTTGCGGTGCAGCGATAGGCGGCTGTCACAGGACTCTCAAAATGGCGGCAGGCTGTTTCCTTTTTGGGCCTGGTCCACTGAAATGGCCCTGGGACACCTTGGAAATCGGACGCTTGTCTGCTAGGTCTTGGACCCCATTCTCGAAAGCGTCCCCTCCGCCTTGAGAATTCATCAAAAGTTTTGGGGGCCCCGACTCCTGCAGGCTTCTGGTGGGGAGCGGCTGCCATGATTGCTCGCGGAATGACCACGACGGAGCTACGAGATGGTGGTGCTCTCATGCTGACGCCAGCTTCAGTCTGAAACATCCAGAAACAAGGTGGGGCTTTCATCGTTTGGGAAAAAAAAAGTTTTCATCCAATGAAAAGTGTTGTTTTTAGGTCATATGATCAAGCCTTCCATCATTAGGAAACCAAAAGTAAAATGAACCAATGAAAAGTTTTATAAACAAGTCACATGACCTGTTATGCGGCATAGGGTATAAAATGCTGAGAAAATACGTTGGCACGTGAGGCGGCGTCAGTAGCGGACCGATGTGCGAATAGGCCGAAGGCAATACAACGCGCCAAGATCCGGATGGCACCGAGGTGGTGTCCAGCAAGTTGCAGCACTGGTGTGGCCATCCTACAATGCTGAAAGTCGGCGTGGGGCGCCCCGTTGGCCTGTGAGTTTGCGTCAGTAGCGGACCGATGTGCGAATAGGCCGAAGGCAGCACAACGCGCCAAGATCCGGATGGCACCGAGGTGGTGTCTAGTAAGTTGCCGCACTGGTGTGGCCATCCTACAATGCTGAAAGTCGGCGTGGGGCGCCCCGTTGGCCTGTGAGATGGCGTCAGTAGCGGACCGATGTGTGAATGGGGCCGAAGGCAGCGCAACAATATTTTCGGAATAGAAGACACCACTAGGCGCTGAGATGCCAAGATCCGGATGGCAGCGAGGTGGTGTGTAGCAAGTTGCCGCACTGGTGTGGCCATCCTACAATGCTGAAAGTCGGCGTGGGGCGCCCCGTTGGCCTGTGAGTTTGCGTCAGTAGCGGACCGATGTGCGAATAGGCCGAAGGCAGCACAACGCGCCAAGATCCGGATGGCACCGAGGTGGTGTCTAGTAAGTTGTCGCACTTCTGTGGCCATCCTACAATGTTGAAAGTCGGCGTGGGGCGCCCCGTTGGCCTGTGAGATGGCGTCAGTAGCGGACCGATGTGCGAATGGGGCCAAAGGCAGCGCAACAATATTTTCTGATTTGAAGACACCACAAGGCGCTGAGATGCCAAGATCCGGATGGCACCGAGGTGGTGTCTAGCAAGTTGTGGCACTGGTGTGGCCATTGTACAATGGTAAAAGTCGGCGTGGGGCGCCCTGTTGGCCTGTGAGATGGTGTCAGTAGCGGACTGATGTGCGAATGGGGCCAAAGGCAGCGCAACAATATTTTCTGACTGACACCACAAGGCGCTGAGATGCCAAGATCCGGATGGCACCGAGGTGATGTCTAAGTTGCGGACTGATGTGCGAATGGGGCCAAAGGCAGCGTAACAATATTTTCTGTATGGAAGATACCACTAGGCGTTGAGATGCCAAGATTCGGATGGCACCGAGGTGATGTCTAGCAAGTTGCTGTACTGGTGTGGTCATCCTACAATGCTGAAACTCGGCGTGGGTCGCCCCATTAGCCTGTGAGATGGCGTCAGTAGCGGACCGATGTGCGAATAGGCCGAAGGCAGCACAACGCGCCAAGATCCGGATGTCACCGTGGTGGTTTCATAGTTGAGAGGCACTTCATCTGCAGTGGGGCGCCGAGATCCGGATGGCACCGAGGTGATGTCTAGCAAGTTGCTGTACTGGTGTGGTCATCCTACAATGCTGAAAGTCGGCGTGGGGCGCCCCATTAGCCTGTGAGATGGCGTCAGTAGCGGACTGATGTGCGTATGGGGCCAAAGGCAGCGCAACAATATTTTCTGAAGAGAAGACACCAAAAGGCGCTGACATTCCAAGATCCGGATGGCACCGAGGTGGTGTCTAGCAAGCTATGCAGTTGAGTTGTGTGCGCACTTGCGGCGAATAGGTCGAAGGCAGCATAACAATGTTTTCTGAATAGAAGACACCACAAGGCGTTGAGATTCGGTTACCACCGAGGTGATGTCTAGCAAGTTGCCGCACTGGTGTGGCCATCCTACAATACTGCTCCGAATAACGGCGTGGGGTGCCCGAAGGGGGGGGGGGGGGGGGGAGGCGGCGTGAATGGGCCTTCCTAGGTGGAGGCTCGTCTGCTGTAGTGGGGCGCCCCTTTACCGTTTCAGTTGCCATTCAGCTGAGTTTCGGCTGCTCTTGATGCTACAGCGACAGGCGGCTGCAAGAGGACTCTCAAAATGGCGGCCTGTTCTTTGGATTTGGGCCTGGTCCACTAAAATGGCCCTGGGACACCTTAGAACTCGGACGCTCGATTTTTTTTTCCTTTCCTGTACATGCAAAAAAAGGTAAATGCCCGGTACGTTACACGCTTCATCTGCCACGATGAACTCTCCAGAGGAACCGAAAAAAAATATAGTTGTGGTAACTATACCATGCATCGTCATATGGAGAGGTGGCACCAATTAATTATAGTGCTGCATAAAAGAGAGATTTGGAGGAGAACCCCTGACCTGCTAGTACATTCATCAAAGAAGTGGCACTGAGAGCTTCAGAGGCAAGGGAAACGGTCCCAAATATTTAGAAGAACTTTGGAAAGATTAAAATGACATGTTTAGATTGTGGCAAATTAATTTCATGTGGACAGATGAGTGTTACTCTAATAAATACAGCATATGAACATCATCATAGTCGATGGTTGGTAGAGACATTTTGACTATATCCTGGACCTGCCCGTCCTCGCCCAAAATGGCGCCGGAATAAATGGGACTCGTAACTCCTTGTTGTGTACTGGTTGCAGAACCTTGAAATCACGAGATACGTATGCAGTTTTGAAGCACATGGCGGGCGGGGACGAGAATTGATTGAATATTTCGACATCCCTATTGATATTAAGTTCTGATGTGTTATTGATTACTGTACTGTTGAAAGTTCGAATTAACGTCACCCATGGTACTTACCCGCAAATGTATATCTAGATAAGTTTATTGTAACTGGCCCTGTCGTATTTTAATTATAAAATGTACGTCCACCGATTCCGTAACTGTTAGACACCTTAGTTCTTGCAACCTAATGGCCCGCCCGTTACGTTCCTCTACAGTGTAAATGTCTATTCATCATATACGATTACAGTTTGCTCCGTGGCAGGCCCACGTGGTTATAGGCTCGTATTTGTATAATGAAATTTTCACAATAAAGGTTTTTAAAAGAAAACATGGTAGTAGTATATACATTGGTAAAGTTTTTAATAATAGTCACTGTTTTAGAATCATTAAAAGGCAAGTGAAATAAAGCAGACCAATTACATGAAGGGTAAAAGGTATAATACGAAGGAACGCAGTAAAGATAAATGGTCAAGGGCTGTTGTGTTTTCTATTCCTGCAACATAAAGTGATCGATAAGAATCTCATATTCAGGCGTATCGGCGACTAAGACAGCAGGTCGACCCTCTTTTGCTCAACGGCTCCGTCATGGGACGAAGAAACGCTCTTTTTCTCGAAAAAAGAATATATTTTACTTGCAGGACAGTTGTAAAATTTCCGGGAAAGTACATTAGCCTGGAACATTATAACATATATTTAAGAAAAAATAATGTTCGGAAGTAATGAAAAGCGTAATTTTTAGGTCATATGACCAAGCCTTTCATCATTACAATAAGAAAAGTAAAATGAACCAATGAAAAGTTTTATTAACAAGTCACATGACTTGTTATGCTTACGTTACGCGCTGCGCGCCCCGGATGACTTCCGGATGCGCTAACGCGGCGCGTCATATGACGCATTACGCGACAACGCAGGTCCAGAATATAGTCAAAATGTCTCCACCAACCAGCGGTCGGAACACAACCCCTTTCAGCAGGCTAAATAGTTCTGTTAAATGACAACAGAAGGGACAGGCAACAAGAACCATCAGTCAAAGAGGGGAGGGCTAGTTCTTCTCTACCGGGTTACATTGGGGCGCTACCGGAACTGATCGAATTGGTAGTCTACAGTGTTTCTGGATGTTTCAGACTGAAGCTGGGGTTAGCATGAGAGCAGCACCATTTCGTAGTTCCGTCGTGGCCATTCCGCAACCAATCATGGCAGCCGCTCTTTATCGTTATTTTGGGCGGGGTGGGTGGCGGAGCCGAGCTGTTTTGCAGCCATCATTGTGTGGAGTTCAGTTCATCTCACTAGTTTTGTATTTGTCATGAGGGGTTGTTCCTAATGTTTCTATTTTAGCGAGGTCAAAAAGAGATCCCATTAGTGGCCTACTGATTTTGCTCGATTCCTTTTCTTTTTTTTTACACGATTTTTTGTTATCTGCAAAGACTAAACAGAGTATTGCGACTCTGTGTTTGTTTGTAAATAGAGAATGAACCAAAGAGAACTAATTCTAAAACAGTAAATACTTGGATAACAATCAATCAAATGGAGAGAGAAGCAGGCACGACGGATTACAACGGGGGCAAAGGCCTGCGTTAACTACCTTTCACTATCTGCAAAGAGAGAGTACTCCTAATAGAAATGAGGGGGGGGGGCACCATTCAAAGCAGATCAGTGTGCATAAACACGAAAATGTTTTCACTTACCATGTACTTGACATTCGACAGCTTATGATATTTGCTATTAAAAAACCATTGAAATTCACTGAAAAAACCATAGGTTATAGACCATATATAGTTAGGAATTAGCATTTACAAAACCTTGAAAATTCACTGAAAAAACCATAGGTTATAGACCATATCTAGTTAGGAATTAGCATTTAAAAAACCTTATTTTACTCACACAAAACCATTGAAATTCCATATATAGTTAGTTGCACTAACTATATATTGCGCACCCGCAATCCACTGCTGATCATGTCACATATTACATCATTCATGACATGGTCAGTGACATCACTGATGACATCACTGATGACATCTCAAATGACATCACTGATGACATCACTGATGACATCTCAAATGACATCACTGATGACATCACTGATGACATCTCATTTGACATTACTGATCACATCACTGATGACATCATTCATGTGATAATACGATGAACCTCTTCAGACTCTAATATAACCTTAGATACACTCAGTGTAAACAGACACTCATAGACTGTCACTCATCCATGGAGTTACTCAGACACTTAGTCAGTCATGCAGAAAATCAATCACACCTCCATTTCCTCAACTATACAGTTATACACACCTTACTTATTCAAACATATACTAAAACATATTTACTCACTTATACAATCCTGGATACAAGTTCACAATGATCCATACAGCCACTCACACATTCACTGGCTCTTATGCACAGTTATTTATATATGTCAACTCTCACATGTACTGTGTTTTACATATGTACTTACTTTGACATGTAGCACTGAGATATCCATTCACTCACCAATACACTCCTGCACACAGTCAACCGCCCATACAGCTGTATCCACATGCACTTTTGAACCCATACATCTAGTCAATCAACTGCTCACACATCTATGCAGAGAGTCATACACCTCCCAGCCACCCACACACACACTCAGTCTCCCATACAAATGCTTGGGCAACCAATCAATAACCCATACAGTTAATCATATAGCTAATGATCAACACATGCAGCAGTTTACAGAACAACAGACATAATGATGCACAAATTAAGACAGTTTAGTCACTAACCCATGCACTCAGTGAGACACATTTAATCAGTCACTCATACAGTCAGCCATGCCCCTACTAAATCCTTCATCAAGACACTTATACATCCACTCATTCTTCAATATGTAAGACATATTTTAACTTTAGAGAATTATACAGTCACTGGATGTAGTCATCAGTGATGTCATTTGAGATGTCATCAGTGATGTCATTTGAGATGTCATCAGTGATGTCATCAGTGATGTCATTTGAGATGTCATCAGTGATGTCACTGACCATGTCATGAATGATGTAATATGTGACATGATCAGCAGTGGATTGCGGGTGCGCGATATATAGTTAGTGCAACTAACTATATATGGAATTTCAATGGTTTTGTGTGAGTAAAATAAGGTTTTTTAAATGCTAATTCCTAACTATATATGGTCTATAACCTATGGTTTTTTCAGTGAATTTTCAAGGTTTTGTAAATGCTAATTCCTAACTATATATGGTCTATAACCTATGGTTTTTTCAGTGAATATATATATATATATATATATATATGTATATATATATATATATATATATATATATATATATATATATATATATATATATATATATATATATATATCCGCTCAGCAGTCCCTCCCCACAATTTTGGGAATTAGGTAGCAGCACTCCGGGGTTAGTTCACAGTTTCAGGTTTTATTGATCAAAACGCGCTTTCGGCACTCGGCCTTCGTCAGTGTTCAGAGTAACAGTGCGGCGCAAGGTTTCAAATACTTTACATGTAACACGTGATGTTTGTTTAGAAACAAAGATAGGGCCAGAGTAGTGATAATGGTCGCCATCTTTGAATGGGTCAAAATGAAATCAACGTGGCTTACCGCTCTATATTACCAGCAGCACACAGCCACATATATGCAAGTAAATCAGGATTAGAGCATTTAAAGAGTCAAAAATTCATCACTCATTGTCTGCCATTTACCTAATGCCCACAGATGGGCTGCATATGTACAATTTTCATAACGTCCCCATTCTCATTCGACAAAATTACGCCCTGAATGGGCTATACGAAGTTCTGAATGTAAATAAAATAACGTGTTGAGAAGTGCATCTCCAAGGCGATGCATAGTTCATACATGTAAACAGATTGGAGCAATTACAGGACAACCAAGCAATATTTACAACTATACAAATAAGTCCACCTTATGCTTATTTCAAATCAAATGAACTGCCAAGTCCTCATGTACATTCAACCCTGTTGGTATCTTGCTTTGTAGATCGATAATTTAGCGCGACTCTAGTCGCCTTAATTTATGTAACCTATCACCTCCTCTAACATGGGCAGGGACGGAATCCAGACAAAAATACTTCAACAGGTCCCTGTTGCGTTTATGCTCTTGATCAAAATGTCTGGCCACGGGGTAATTCACATCTGCATTTTGTATGGCCCTTTGATGCTCAAGTATCCTCAATTTAACAGGATTCGTTGTACTGCCAACATACCTTCTGCCACAAGGACATGTTAGACAGTACACGGCATAGGGTGTTGTGCAGGTGAGGAATTTTCCTATTTTTTTGGGTTGTTTGACCCCGGGTACAGAGTACTGTGTCACGCGTCTACTTCCTTTACAGGCCTTGCATTTCCCGCATGGGAAGAATCCTTTCAAGGGTTCAGACTTGGGTTTAGATGCTGTGCCTTCATGATGACTATGCACCAGATAGTCCTTAAGTGCTCGTGCCTTTCTAAAAGTTACTAGAGGGTAGGATGGTAAGTCTTGCTTGATTGTGTTATCAGTAAGCAAGATGCTCCAATGCCTGCGCATGATGCGTTTTAATTCAGAGGCATTGCGTGAAAAGGTGGTGATCATTCTAAACGTACCCCCACCCGACTTTGTACTCTCAGTCTTCTCAGGTTTTTCTTTTTTTAAAAGATCACCACGATCCAGGTCACAAACTTTCTTCATAGCCTGTGTGAGAATTCCCTCTTTGTAACCTCTAGTCCTAAATCTCTGGATGCTGCTTGTGGCTGCCCTTTTGAAGTCCTGTTCCTTTGTGTTGTTCCTACGTATCCTTAATAGTTCCCCATAGGGTATACTATTCACTAAGCTTTTCGGGTGACTGCTGGTCGCGTATAGAGTCGAATTCCCAGCAGTTTCCTTACGATAAAGCCTTGTGTGTAATCTGCCTTCCTCTACAAAAACTGTCAGGTCCAAATAGTTTACCTCAGTTTGGCTACAGGTGCCGGAAAACTTCAAGTTATTGCTGTTATCATTAAGCACCGTAATATACTCTTTCGCTACATCAACCGACCCTCTTATGATGATAAAGAGGTCGTCAATGTAGCGGTGCCAACATTTGACAAGATCATTCCACTTCTTATTGGCTGGAGACCAGGCCACCTGCTCCTCCCACCACCCCACGAATAAATTCGCGAAGCTGGGGGCGGAGCAGGTACCCATCGCCACGCCAGTAAGCTGTTTGTATAATTCCTGGCCGAAGAGGAAAATGTTATTGTTTAGGCAGAAACCTAGGAAATCGAGTAACATTTTGTTATGTTCAAAGAATTTGACCGGTCTTGTTTCCAGGAACCAGGCAATAGCCAACAGACCCTCCCCATGTCCTATGCACGTGTATAGGCTGGTGATATCTATCACCATCATTGTGTCTCCATCATTCCAGCATACATCCTCAATTAAGTTCAAAAAATGCTTGGTGTCCTTTAGGTACGATTTCAACCCCATAACATGGGGGGAAAGGAAAGAGTCAACATAAATAGATAAATGTTCTGTTAGGCTGCCCTGAGAGGCCACAATTGGTCTGCCAGGGGGATTCAATAAGTCCTTGTGGATTTTGGGTAAATAATAAAATGTCGGGGTAACAGGGTTAGGGCATCTCAAGAATAGATTTTCATCACTATTTAGCATATTCTTATTGTACCACCCCAAGATCATATCGTGGTAATCAATCACGCTGGTGTTATATACAGACATACTAACTTTCATATAAGTACTTTGATCATTTAATTGGCGTAAGGCCTCCTGCTCGTATTGTGCTTTAGTAAGTAAAACAATGTTCCCCCCCTTGTCCGAGGGCTTACACACCAAAGACGAGTCCTCACACAACTTCTTGAGTGCCAAATGTTGTTTATTCGTAAAGTTTTGTTGGTCCTGCTTTAATTTGGTATTGCCTCTCAACTTCCGTAGGTCCTGCAACACAGCCTCCGAGAAGGTATCTATGGCATCTGTCCCCATCACAGGCATGAAGGTTGAGGTTGGTTTGAAATCAGTCGCGCCTCCCTTTTGTTGTACTCCCATGTCCGTGATTAGCTGAGTATTACCCAGAATAGTAGTCTCATCATTTTCGGAATGTTCCATCCGTAATTCCTCCAAAGACCTAATGCCTGCCAGATCTCTGCAGGAAAGTATGCTCCCCTCCGTTTCACCAGATGCAGGTGACTTCATTCGTTGCGGCTTGGTTTTGAAATACTTGTGAAGCTTTAGTTTGCGGGTGAACTTAAATAGATCTATCCGCGTTTGGGTAAACTCAAGATCTTTTTGTGGGCAAAATGTGAGTCCCAATTTCAAAATATTTTTTTCTTCATCCGTTAGTATTTTGGGTGTCAAATTCACAATCGTCAGATTGTCTCCATCCTCATGTTCTATTTTTTGATAGAAATTCTTCCTGCTCCTTGTTAGAGGGGGCGAGCCCACGATGTTTGCGGCTCCAGCCCCCCCTCCTCGTTTTCCTCTTGGTCCTCTTTTCACCTCCGGGGGTTTGCCCCTTACCCCTTGGAGTTGTTGCTTTCTCATCACATGATATTCTTTGTGAAAACCCGAGGGCTCAGGAGCATTGGATTGGCCAGCCTGGCCATCTTCACTTGATGTCTCGTCCCCTGTCACTGATGATTCGGAGGTCTCTGGTATATTTTCACTTATTGTTGGTTGTGTCTTCTTTAGATCTTTCCTCAATTTGTCATATTTTTTGGAAAAGGTTAAAACCCTTCCACTGTTGTAATCCTTTTCATCCCTTTCAAATTTCTCTTCCTTTCTCTGTTTTATTTTACCTTCATATTTAATCAATCGTTTTTTCATAGCTTCCCGTTTTTCCTCCAATTTCTCTTGATCTTCTTCTTTTGCTAGATCTTGCTCTATTTCTTTAATCTGGTTCAGGGCTTTATCCCTGTCGCTCCATGCGAAGCGCACCAATATTATCAGGCTGCCTTTGCACGATTGGGCAGTGTGTTCGGCCCATGCATCAAGCAGCAAAGGATCCGGATTCTCGTATGCTGGGATCGTGTAGATTCTGAGACCCCTAGGCACACGGTCAACGTCTATGTAGTTTTGAAGGGAAGTGGCTTCCCACCACTTTCTACATTCTCTTTCATAGAGACGTTCCAAAAGTGACAATTTTGCATTTAAATCCGTGGTGCTTTTATTTTCTGGTGCCTCAGCCTGTTTGGATCCAGCATTTTTGTTTCTATTCTTGAACATGCCTTGTTCAGCCTTGCGTCGCTCCGTTTCGCTGAACATTTTTTCTTCTGGTCACAGCCGTGACCATACAATTGCAACCTGTGTCCCCCTTATACCAGCAAAAATTCGACTCGATATTTGGTTAAAGAAGGTCGTCTCCTTACCCGGTCTAGCTCAGACGCGCTCCAGTGAAACCAGTCTAGCTGCGAGCGCCGGCGCCTTTGGAGACTCCGCTTCTTGAATCCACACTTTTTGTCGAAATCGCGGTGCGTCTGGAATACAATATCAAAGCTCCAATTGCACCTGCCAGACGCACTCCCAGGCTGGTGCCTGCTCGTCGGGGGTGCACCCGACCATAATATCCGCTCAGCAGTCCCTCCCCACAATTTTGGGAATTAGGTAGCAGCACTCCGGGGTTAGTTCACAGTTTCAGGTTTTATTGATCAAAACGCGCTTTCGGCACTCGGCCTTCGTCAGTGTTCAGAGTAACAGTGCGGCGCAAGGTTTCAAATACTTTACATGTAACACGTGATGTTTGTTTAGAAACAAAGATAGGGCCAGAGTAGTGATAATGGTCGCCATCTTTGAATGGGTCAAAATGAAATCAACGTGGCTTACCGCTCTATATTACCAGCAGCACACAGCCACATATATGCAAGTAAATCAGGATTAGAGCATTTAAAGAGTCAAAAATTCATCACTCATTGTCTGCCATTTACCTAAACGAAAGCGAAAGCGCGTTTTGATCAATAAAACCTGAAACTGTGAACTAACCCCGGAGTGCTGCTACCTAATTCCCAAAATTGTGGGGAGGGACTGCTGAGCGGATATTATGGTCGGGTGCACCCCCGACGAGCAGGCACCAGCCTGGGAGTGCGTCTGGCAGGTGCAAGTGGAGCTTTGATATTGTATTCCAGACGCACCGCGATTTCGACAAAAAGTGTGGATTCAAGAAGCGGAGTCTCCAAAGGCGCCGGCGCTCGCAGCTAGACTGGTTTCACTGGAGCGCGTCTGAGCTAGACCGGGTAAGGAGACGACCTTCTTTAACCAAATATCGAGTCGAATTTTTGCTGGTATAAGGGGGACACAGGTTGCAATTGTATGGTCACGGCTGTGACCAGAAGAAAAAATGTTCAGCGAAACGGAGCGACGCAAGGCTGAACAAGGCATGTTCAAGAATAGAAACAAAAATGCTGGATCCAAACAGGCTGAGGCACCAGAAAATAAAAGCACCACGGATTTAAATGCAAAATTGTCACTTTTGGAACGTCTCTATGAAAGAGAATGTAGAAAGTGGTGGGAAGCCACTTCCCTTCAAAACTACATAGACGTTGACCGTGTGCCTAGGGGTCTCAGAATCTACACGATCCCAGCATACGAGAATCCGGATCCTTTGCTGCTTGATGCATGGGCCGAACACACTGCCCAATCGTGCAAAGGCAGCCTGATAATATTGGTGCGCTTCGCATGGAGCGACAGGGATAAAGCCCTGAACCAGATTAAAGAAATAGAGCAAGATCTAGCAAAAGAAGAAGATCAAGAGAAATTGGAGGAAAAACGGGAAGCTATGAAAAAACGATTGATTAAATATGAAGGTAAAATAAAACAGAGAAAGGAAGAGAAATTTGAAAGGGATGAAAAGGATTACAACAGTGGAAGGGTTTTAACCTTTTCCAAAAAATATGACAAATTGAGGAAAGATCTAAAGAAGACACAACCAACAATAAGTGAAAATATACCAGAGACCTCCGAATCATCAGTGACAGGGGACGAGACATCAAGTGAAGATGGCCAGGCTGGCCAATCCAATGCTCCTGAGCCCTCGGGTTTTCACAAAGAATATCATGTGATGAGAAAGCAACAACTCCAAGGGGTAAGGGGCAAACCCCCGGAGGTGAAAAGAGGACCAAGAGGAAAATGAGGAGGGGGGGCTGGAGCCGCAAACATCGTGGGCTCGCCCCCTCTAACAAGGAGCAGGAAGAATTTCTACAAAAAATAGAACATGAGGATGGAGACAATCTGACGATTGTGAATTTGACACCCAAAATACTAACGGATGAAGAAAAAAATATTTTGAAATTGGGACTCACATTTTGCCCACAAAAAGATCTTGAGTTTACCCAAACGCGGATAGATCTATTTAAGTTCACCCGCAAACTAAAGCTTCACAAGTATTTCAAAACCAAGCCGCAACGAATGAAGTCACCTGCATCTGGTGAAACGGAGGGGAGCATACTTTCCTGCAGAGATCTGGCAGGCATTAGGTCTTTGGAGGAATTACGGATGGAACATTCCGAAAATGATGAGACTACTATTCTGGGTAATACTCAGCTAATCACGGACATGGGAGTACAACAAAAGGGAGGCGCGACTGATTTCAAACCAACCTCAACCTTCATGCCTGTGATGGGGACAGATGCCATAGATACCTTCTCGGAGGCTGTGTTGCAGGACCTACGGAAGTTGAGAGGCAATACCAAATTAAAGCAGGACCAACAAAACTTTACGAATAAACAACATTTGGCACTCAAGAAGTTGTGTGAGGACTCGTCTTTGGTGTGTAAGCCCTCGGACAAGGGGGGGAACATTGTTTTACTTACTAAAGCACAATACGAGCAGGAGGCCTTACGCCAATTAAATGATCAAAGTACTTATATGAAAGTTAGTATGTCTGTATATAACACCAGCGTGATTGATTACCACGATATGATCTTGGGGTGGTACAATAAGAATATGCTAAATAGTGATGAAAATCTATTCTTGAGATGCCCTAACCCTGTTACCCCGACATTTTATTATTTACCCAAAATCCACAAGGACTTATTGAATCCCCCTGGCAGACCAATTGTGGCCTCTCAGGGCAGCCTAACAGAACATTTATCTATTTATGTTGACTCTTTCCTTTCCCCCCATGTTATGGGGTTGAAATCGTACCTAAAGGACACCAAGCATTTTTTGAACTTAATTGAGGATGTATGCTGGAATGATGGAGACACAATGATGGTGATAGATATCACCAGCCTATACACGTGCATAGGACATGGGGAGGGTCTGTTGGCTATTGCCTGGTTCCTGGAAACAAGACCGGTCAAATTCTTTGAACATAACAAAATGTTACTCGATTTCCTAGGTTTCTGCCTAAACAATAACATTTTCCTCTTCGGCCAGGAATTATACAAACAGCTTACTGGCGTGGCGATGGGTACCTGCTCCGCCCCCAGCTTCGCGAATTTATTCGTGGGGTGGTGGGAGGAGCAGGTGGCCTGGTCTCCAGCCAATAAGAAGTGGAATGATCTTGTCAAATGTTGGCACCGCTACATTGACGACCTCTTTATCATCATAAGAGGGTCGGTTGATGTAGCGAAAGAGTATATTACGGTGCTTAATGATAACAGCAATAACTTGAAGTTTTCCGGCACCTGTAGCCAAACTGAGGTAAACTATTTGGACCTGACAGTTTTTGTAGAGGAAGGCAGATTACACACAAGGCTTTATCGTAAGGAAACTGCTGGGAATTCGACTCTATACGCGACCAGCAGTCACCCGAAAAGCTTAGTGAATAGTATACCCTATGGGGAACTATTAAGGATACGTAGGAACAACACAAAGGAACAGGACTTCAAAAGGGCAGCCACAAGCAGCATCCAGAGATTTAGGACTAGAGGTTACAAAGAGGGAATTCTCACACAGGCTATGAAGAAAGTTTGTGACCTGGATCGTGGTGATCTTTTAAAAAAAGAAAAACCTGAGAAGACTGAGAGTACAAAGTCGGGTGGGGGTACGTTTAGAATGATCACCACCTTTTCACGCAATGCCTCTGAATTAAAACGCATCATGCGCAGGCATTGGAGCATCTTGCTTACTGATAACACAATCAAGCAAGACTTACCATCCTACCCTCTAGTAACTTTTAGAAAGGCACGAGCACTTAAGGACTATCTGGTGCATAGTCATCATGAAGGCACAGCATCTAAACCCAAGTCTGAACCCTTGAAAGGATTCTTCCCATGCGGGAAATGCAAGGCCTGTAAAGGAAGTAGACGCGTGACACAGTACTCTGTACCCGGGGTCAAACAACCCAAAAAAATAGGAAAATTCCTCACCTGCACAACACCCTATGCCGTGTACTGTCTAACATGTCCTTGTGGCAGAAGGTATGTTGGCAGTACAACGAATCCTGTTAAATTGAGGATACTTGAGCATCAAAGGGCCATACAAAATGCAGATGTGAATTACCCCGTGGCCAGACATTTTGATCAAGAGCATAAACGCAACAGGGACCTGTTGAAGTATTTTTGTCTGGATTCCGTCCCTGCCCATGTTAGAGGAGGTGATAGGTTACATAAATTAAGGCGACTAGAGTCGCGCTACATTATCGATCTACAAAGCAAGATACCAACAGGGTTGAATGTACATGAGGACTTGGCAGTTTATTTGATTTGAAATAAGCATAAGGTGGACTTATTTGTATAGTTGTAAATATTGCTTGGTTGTCCTGTAATTGCTCCAATCTGTTTACATGTATGAACTATGCATCGCCTTGGAGATGCACTTCTCAACACGTTATTTTATTTACATTCAGAACTTCGTATAGCCCATTCAGGGCGTAATTTTGTCGAATGAGAATGGGGACGTTATGAAAATTGTACATATGCAGCCCATCTGTGGGCATTAGGTAAATGGCAGACAATGAGTGATGAATTTTTGACTCTTTAAATGCTCTAATCCTGATTTACTTGCATATATGTGGCTGTGTGCTGCTGGTAATATAGAGCGGTAAGCCACGTTGATTTCATTTTGACCCATTCAAAGATGGCGACCATTATCACTACTCTGGCCCTATCTTTGTTTCTAAACAAACATCACGTGTTACATGTAAAGTATTTGAAACCTTGCGCCGCACTGTTACTCTGAACACTGACGAAGGCCGAGTGCCGAAAGCGCGTTTTGATCAATAAAACCTGAAACTGTGAACTAACCCCGGAGTGCTGCTACCTAATTCCCAAAATTGTGGGGAGGGACTGCTGAGCGGATATTATGGTCGGGTGCACCCCCGACGAGCAGGCACCAGCCTGGGAGTGCGTCTGGCAGGTGCAAGTGGAGCTTTGATATATATATATATATATATATATATATATATATATATATATATATATATATATATATATATATATTACCTACTGGCGGTCGCCAGTAGGTATATATAGTTAGGATTTTTTCTCTATGGGTTTTTTGAAAATTCTATGTCTAATAACTTTGGCGTTTGTGGACGGAATTGGCTGAAACTTTCAGGAAAATGGCACATTTTGTTTCTGAGCAGCCCTTGAAAATTTGGGGGGGGTTCGTCCAGTGGGGGCCGAGAAAAAAGGGGGGTCCCAAAACGTGTTTTTAACATTGAGTTTTCCATAGGGCGGTTGGCCTCACTTTTAGCCCGAACGGCTGAATGGATTTGCACGAAACTTGGCAAAATTGTAGGGACTGGTAGCCCGATGTGCCTTTTGTAGGTCTCAATATATGTGCTCCAGTGGATTTTGAGAAATTAACGTTTAAAAAAAGATATATATCTGTAACAGCGGACCGGGCAGCGCACTGGTTCGCGGACTTTTCGCGCAACGGAGCTTTGTGAAGCGAAGCTGATTGGTTCTCCGGCGTCTGTCAACATTCCAAACAGTCCGTAGCGGCCGCCATCTTGTCTCTCGGTAGGATCGAGAGACAAGAGGAGGTCAAAACAAAGGGGGAAATAACTATAAGGGGGCATAGTAGATCCTCGCTGACCCCCTAGGTTTGATGTGGAGGTTTTAAAAGGGCCCCGCGGGGCAAAAAAAAAAAATAATAATAATAATTGAACGGCTGAATGGATTTGCACGAAACTTGGCAAAATATTAGGGACTGGTAGCCCGATGTGCCTTTGCTAGGTCTCAATATATGTGCTCCAGTGGATTTTGAGAAATTAACGTTCAAAAAAAGATATATATCTGTAACAGCGCTCCGCTTCGCGTAACGGAGGTTTGCGAAGCTGATTGGTCATTCTGTCACTGGGCTATAGTTGGGCTACATCTGGCTGATATTTGGGCTACATTTGTTTTTTTGTGTGTCTGGCGGCCATCTTTGGGCTACATTGGGCTACATTGGGCTTCATTGGGCTACATTCGGCTAATTAGCAAATAGCTCATCGCAAACTAGGAATGGTAAAGAATCGCTATTTATTCCTTAAAGTTCGCTATTTAGGAAATGCAAATAACTTTGATGATACATATGGCGGTTCATCTCTAACAAGATAAGAAGCATAGGGATACATTTATGATGACTGGCGCATCACCAGGGATGTGTTAGTCATTTTGTGCCGCTGTTCCGTCACCTATGGTGTGCTGCATTTACAATGCGGCGCATCATGGGGCAAAAACAGCACAGATGCGTGATGTATCTGTGCCGTAAAGGTGGCGCATTGCTGGAGTTGTATCGCAAGTGTGATGAAGCTCCAGCAAGGGTCGGGGGTGCCCCTGTCGCAGGGTTTCTGTTCTCACACAGAACTGTGGACAGAGGATTGGAACCTCGGCGAATTAGGGTGTCCCAAAACTCACGTTAGTAATCAAAAACTCCTTAGCAAGCTAGGTACAGTGTCACATTGGATATAACAAACTCTCAATGTTTAGACAATCCAGAATATGAACTTATAGTACCTCAGGATACGTGGAACTCATGAACAGTCGGTCGTTATAGATTTCTTAGAAACCAGAACATGGAGTTAAGAAGAACAGATGTGTATTTGAAATGTTTATTTACTAATGCCGTCTTCTCAGGCGTAGTACCTTAGATAATAAAAGTACACATATTATCAGTAGCAAAATTACCAGCATAGTTACTAGTACATAAAAAGTGAATGGTGATAGTATGTTAACATGCTGTAAATGAATAAGAGTTAGCAACACTTATAAGCAGCCGCGGGCCGTGGAGGGAGTTACGGTGAGGCAGGGAGGCGGGGAGGGGGAGAAGCAGGGTGGAGAATACAAGTACACATATTATCAGTAGCAAAATTACCAGCATAGTTACTAGTACATAAAAAGCGAATGGTGACAGTATGTTAACATGCTGTAAATGAATAAGAGTTAGCAACACTTATAAGCAGCCGCGGGCCGTGGAGGGAGTTACGGTGGGGCAGGGAGGCGGGGAGGGGGAGGGGCAAGGTAGAGAGGGCTCCACCCTGCTTCTCCCCCTCCCCGCCTCCCTGCCCCATCGTAACTCCCTCCACGGCCCGCGGCTGCTTATATCTCACCCTCCCTAATACACATATTATATTATTTGCTAAGAAGGTCTCTTTGTGTTGGTTTAGGGCGTGCCCATACTTTAGTGTCTTAGATTTGAAGGAATCACATCAGCATACACCAGCTCTCTCTTCATGTGAACCGCATCAACTGTTGTGTATGTGTGTTCGGCAAAGCAATATAAAACCCGCCTCATGCCCAGAATTGGCAGAAGTTGCACTTATGTTATGAGTATGAAGTCGTGGAGATCAGACCTCATAACAATTCTGTATCGTGTTGTTCTTGAAACTTTAGCACTCGCTGTACAGATATAGTTTAACAAGTAAAGCAGATAGTAGACCAATAACATATTATTCTCATGTAAACCACGATGAACTACTAGGTGGAAAGCTAAAGCAACAACTAAGTGTCGTGTGCAGAAGTTGCAAAAAAGGAAAAATGGCGTTTAAACCGGTAATGAGCCCATGCTAACTTAACACAGTGTAAAGATATCCAGGACCTAGATGACACCTCCTCATGATCCGGAAACGAACTGAATAAGATAATAGAAGTGCCATCTCATGAGAGCAGATTGCAAGTTTATATGTGGACGGTCCGCAAGGTAAAGCATTAAAAACTAGGAAAATTTAATGCTAAAGAAAAATAAAACAGCCAAGTACTTTATCGAGTCTTAAGCCAATAGGCAAGGTAAATAATAAAAACTTGACAAATAAGTCAATGAATTGTCAATGAAATGCTAGTACTCAGCATATCAAACATGAAAAAGGTCTATGACATAACTGTGTATGCAAAATAAGCTGCAACAGCCTCCAATAGGAAGTCACCGTCTTCATCCGAAAACAGTTCAGCCATCCAATTTAAAAGCGGAAAAGAACATACGTGCTCTCCCAGCACCGGATCCTCTATCACCATCAGAGGACAGCTCGGTGGGTTTTCAAGAAAGCTCTGTTCCAAGAAAGACTGTGCTGCCGCCAGTAAATTCCAGGGACCAAGTAGTCCATGCATCAATGCCACAGCCATAATCCTTTCGCCAGGACAAACCAACTCGTGAGTAATGATAGGAGTCATCAGCTGATTAAAGTCGACGTCAGGAGAAACCGGTCCGCAGAGACACAAATCAATGGCCCAATCGAAATCACAGGTCAGGCAGTGAAATACAGGCTGGACACAGGTGAAGTAGGAGAACCGAAAAGATAATCCATATGCCGTGCTTAATATCGCCAACGGCATTGTGCCATAATATTCTAGCATGCGATTGCGGAACAGTGTCAGCAGCTGCAGGGTCGGAGGTTGCATAGGAGGGACATCCATATTTAAAAATGTAAAAAAGCACAAGAGCGTCCGCTGGTAATGCAAGTAAAAATGCCAATCTACGAACCAGAGTGCAGAAAATACAATGAAAGGAAGCAGGGATGACTCCAAAGATTTTCTCAAATGAAGTCACGAGACCACTGGTAACAACTTTAAAAAAGTGTGCCAGGGACTTTGTGGAGGATGCGTTAAAGATAGTCGGAAACATGTTGCTGAAATTGAACGGCAAATCTTAATTGAAAAGGGTGTGCACCTCTGTATGGGTGTTCGCTATGTGAAGTACGAAAGTTTCACGGGCCGAACTCAAGGCCACCTCTCTCTGAGACAAAAGAGCTCTTATTCTTGCCATGCCGTTGAAACGTGTCCCAAGGTTGGTATTTGTGGCCAGATTGAAAACTCCCTATGTTCATGTGTGGGAGGAAATAGAACATTTCTGCAGCAAATAACCCGTTCACTTACTGTTACGATAAAAGGAATACTTTTAATTAACTCAGAACAATCTTCATTATTGAGCATCAAATAACTACCATTTTCCAACAACTTGAACGTGGGGATGATAGCAGGAACTGGCGTGCCTTGCAACACGCAAGCCATATTTGGTCGGTGTTTGTTGCATGAACCGTGTAACTGTATGTGCCTACACATTAGTGAATGATCTGGCGTCTCAGTGCATTCCTCTCCATTCAGATAAACTTCTTGATCATCTTTGAAACATCTGTATGTGTATGGAAGCGACCAGACCTCATGAAGAAAAGCACTACCTAAAGGTTCATAACGACCTATTGGTATATATTTCATACAATTTGAAAACTTATATAAAGCAAAAGGCAGCGTTATTAAACCGTGGATAAGGCATGTTGCCAAAAAACCCGCAATCCTCTGCTGATGATGTCACTGAGCATGTCATGAATGATGTAATATGTGACATCATCAGCAGTGGATTACGGGTAATGGTATCTCTAGTTTACTCCCTTATAGCTGTGTTTCTTTTAACATAAGTGTCTGTTTCCTTCCCTTATACTTACTGTTTTTGGTTCGCTTCCGGTTCGCGTACCAGCGAGCGAACTAGGAAGCGAACTAAGAGAAATAGAGGTTGGCACAGTTCCAAATATTGTACCAATTTTTTAATAACGGGGAGGTAGTTCTGAAAAGAACTTTTTTTTTTATTTTTCTGAACATTTTTTTATTGTTTTTGAATTTTTCGGAACAGTTTTATATTTTTTGGGGTTTTTCTTGGAGGGGGCAATGAAAACGATTCATTGTAAAGGGCTCAACAGGAGCAACAAAACAAAAAAAAGAAGTATTTATTATTTTGGGCGTTTCGGACAAACTTGCATATGATAGTCAATAGCTCTGTTGATCAGAGTGATGCTTTTTTCTCCGTAGGAAATGAATCCATCGCAAAATGCGCAGATGTGTTTTACATCACCAAATCTCATTTGTATATTTGGCACCATCTCCCTGCCCTCTGGTCCCGTTACTTCCGGTACAACAGATCTTCTGGCCATAATAGGGAGATTATCTAGGTCGTTCCGAAACTGTGCAGCACTGTAGTTGTTAGGATGCCACCTAGTCATATGGCGATGCATTGTGTAGTTTCCGAAACTGTATTTTTTGTCGGTCCCTCTGGACAGTCTATCTTGACATATAAGGCAAGTTACGTATCTTGCATTTACTTTTTTCTGACCTTTGGGAATTTTAAAAAATTGCCAAATGAAGTTTTCTTTCCGGTGAGACGTCCTGGGCTGCTCAGGCAAAAACTGCCTCTCTTCGTGCTCGTCCTCCTGTTCCTCTTCTTCTTCTTCTTGTTGAATTACAACTTGAGCAGGTGGTCCACTCTTCCTTGGATGTGGTGGAGGTGGTGGGGAAGCACCAGCTGAAGCTACTAAAGAAGCCATTGCTCAGTGATCACAAAGGGTCTTTCTCTCACAATGATGAAAGTCAGAGTGAGGAAAGAAGGAGGGATTTTCATCATTTGGGAAAAACAAGAGTTCTCAACCAATCAAAAGTGTTCATTTTAGATTATATGACCTAGTCTTACATCATTAGGAAACCAAAAGTGAAATGAACCAATGAAAAGTGTTATTACCAAGTCACATGACTTGCTGTGTTTACGTTAAGCGCTTTGCAGGGCCTCCCGGTTTGCTTCCAGAAACCTGCGCTTTGCGACTCGCTTCGCGTACCAGTTCGCTAACGTAGCACGTCATATGACGTATCACGCGACAACGTGAAACGTCATGCGGACGGGAGGCGTCACGATGTTGTTTTCTAACGCGGCACTTGCGGTAAAGAAACGTTTACCGGCTCGCGGTCTATTTCGCGGCATCAAGGTCAGCTAACGGGAAGCTTCCCGATTCGCGAAGCGGGAACGAAGAAAAAAAAATATAAAAAAAAAAAATTATTCATAAACATATAAAATATATTTTTGGATTTAAAGAAGAATACATTTTACAGCTACAGATATTAGCTGTTAAAAAACCAATGAAATTCACAGAAAAAACCATAGGTTATAGACCATATATAGTTAGGAATTAGCATTTACAAAACCTTGAAAATTCACTGAAAAAACCATAGGTTATAGACCATATATAGTTAGGAATTAGCATTTAGAAAACCTTATTTTACTCACACAAAACCATTGAAATTCCATATATAGTTAGTTGCACTAACTATATATCGCGCACCCGCAATCCACTGCTGATGATGTCACATATTACATCATTCATGACATGGTCAGTGACATCACTGATGACATCACTGATGACATCTCAAATGACATCACTGATGACATCACTGATGACGTCTCATTTGGCATCATTCTTGTGCTAATACGATAAACCTCTTCAGACTCTAATATAACCTTAGATACACTCAGTGTATACAGACACTCACACACTGCCACTCATCCATGGAGTTACTCACACACCCAGTCAGTCATGCAAAGAAACAATCTCACCTCCATTTCTTCAACTATACAGTTATACACACCTTACTTATTGAAACATATACTAACACATATTTACTCTCTTATACAATCCCTGATACAAGTTCACAATGATCGATACAACCACTCACTCAGTGGCTCTCATGCACAGTTATTTATATATGCCAACTCTCACATGTACTGTGTTTTACATATGTACTTACTATGACATGTAGCATTGAGATATCCATTCACTCATCAATACACTCATGCACACAGTCAACTGCCCATGTAGCTGTTTCCACATGCACTCTTGAACTCATACACCTAGTGAATAAACTGCTCACACATCTATGCACAGAGTCACACACCTTCCAGCCACCCCCACACAAACTCAATCTCCCATAGAAATACTTGGGCAACCAATTAATAACACATATAGCCTCTCGTATAGCTAATGATCAACACATGCAGCAGTTTACATCACAACAGACATAATGATGCACAAATTAAGACAGTTTAGTCACTAACCCATGCATTCAGTGAGACACATTTAATCACTCACTCATACAGTCAGTCACGCACCTACTAAATCCTTCATCCAGACACTTATACATCCACTCATTCTTCAATATCTAAGACATATTTTAACTTTACAGAAACATACAGTCACTGGATGTTGTCATCAGTGATGTCACTGACCATGTCATGAATGATGTAATATGTGACATCATCAGCAGTGGATTGCGGGTGCGCGATATATAGTTAGTGCAACTAACTATATATGGAATTTCAATGGTTTTGTGTGAGTAAAATAAGGTTTTCTAAATGCTAATTCCTAACTATATATGGTCTATAACCTATGGTTTTTTCAGTGAATTTTCAAGGTTTTGTAAATGCTAATTCCTAACTATATATGGTCTATAACCTATGGTTTTTTCTGTGAATATATATATATATATATATATATATATATATATATATTTTTTTTTTTTTTTTGGCAACAGAGACATTGATCAAACTTTTTCATGAATTGCATAAAATAATTCCTTCTTTTTTTTGCATCACAAGACCACATGTACCTTACTTTTTTGTGTATCTAATCATTGGTGATATTATCAGAGGGCTAAAAGTTTTTCAGCACTAGCCAACAAACTGCATTGACTACCAGCTCTAATTCATTCACCCTGAAAATATTTTTGTCATGCATGTAAGTGCCCAGCCACCTCTATAAGGTTGCTGTTTCCTAGAGGTACAGCTCTGAGTTCCATTAATACTAAAGAGAGGACAGAACTCTGTGTGTGTGTGGGGGGTGTCATAAGGCCCTGCTTACTGTTCTGACATTAAAGGAATCAAAGGGTGCACTAGGAGTTATCGCGTTATCCACGTGCTTCTCACAAGGTAAAAAGATAAGCCTTCATAATTCAGTCAAATCTCCCATGAATCTGACAACTGTCTGCAGTGGGAGTGGGGGAATGTAGTGAAAAATCAAAGAATTGCCCTATGCATTGTTATTTTGTTTACTGAGAAAAGATGAGTCAATTGGAATATAGGTAAACAGCAAGAGAATGCCTAGTATTATATAATAAGGGAACACTAGTTGATCAGAACTGAAAGCATTTCCCCCGGATTATCTTGCTTTCGCTGATGAGACCAGAAGCATATCAGAACGTAGAGAAAAATGCAGGAATCTGCTGCATATCAATGCTGTGCACATAAAATTCCAAGAGAAAACAGGAAATCGACCAAGAATCTGCTACTTCCAGTATTCAGAGAAGAGAGCCCTATAAAGACTCAGAGAATCTGATTTAAAATGATATCAAAGCAAGTGTAGTGTAGTTCCTATTATCCCAATAGGCTCTGCGCATTGGAATAATACCTTCAATAGTATAGGCCTAGACCAGACGTTAACTAGGTCTACTACTGTCGATATTAGACTTAAAGTTTTGGGTTTGCCAGCTAGCTCAGAGTTCACTAGAAACTTTCTCGAATAGGCAAGGAGGAGTTGAACCTCCCTGGATAGACAAGAAGGGATTTAGTTTCTGACAACCATAGAACATGACAACTTTGCTCTCCCCTAATCAAGAGTGTATCTCTAGAGTCGTGTGAACAAAAGGCAATTTATTTTACTCAGTCAATACGTGCATTCTTAGTCTCATCAGATTGTAGAGAAAAGGAAGAGACGGGCGTGTTCAGTAAAAGATGTTATTTATTGATCAGTCTCTTTTCTCATACAAGAGAAATGGATCGATATTATTGCAATACTTATAGTTAAGTAAAGTGCATACATTAAAAGCAGAAGTATAAAATAATACTGTAAAAACATTGATATGGTTTCTAAGCCATATGAAGGTTTAAAATGAATAAAATATATTACATACACATATACATTTGACTAATCGTACTCAACTGGTGTTTCTAACTACGCCTACCCCGTGTACCTGACCTAAGCCTAATACGTGGGCGGGGATAGAAAGTTACAGTTTAAGTTAAGTTTGTTTTTGCCAAGTGACTGACTAAAGAATTCTCTGCGAGGGGTTATTCAGTTCTGTACCTGGAATTTAGGATGGATGAGGGATGGTATCTCTCGTCTCTGGTCTCGATATTCCAGGCTGCCTGCGAGGGCTACCCGGAAGCGCCGGAGCTGGATTTCTCGGCAGGAGAAAACAGCGTCTCGTTCTCAGCGCGTCAAGAAGGCGGGGCTGCGCCAGCGGGGTCTGCTCTGCTCTGGGCTTCGGCAAGTCTGGCTGCTCCGATCTCATCACCACCGCGTGTGTGTGCATAGGGCAATATCGGTAATATTTATACCTTTAAGGTGCCGAGATTGACGTAAGGATGGACATAGATACGTCAATAAGGATGTCATACGACTTGGTCGTTAGCACATTCTTTTGCTGAAGTTCTCGAGGAAATCAAAACAATGGCCGCAGGGTTTTTCCCAGGTTGACATAGGTTTGATTTGTTTTGAGAACTCCGTATGCCTTATCAGGGGCTGGAGGAATATCGCTTGTCTAATTAGATGGCAAGCGTTATGACCTAATCAGATAACACGTTCCTGTGCCGTAGTGTGGCTTTATCAGATAACGGTTCCTGCATCATGGGGGTTTTCTGCCTCATGGGATGGCTGCTAGTTAACTTGTTAACCAGAATAGGGTCAGGAATAGGGGGATCGATACAGAACCTATAGGAATACATCACACCCACTCCACGCTAACTATGGACATATTTACTAATCTATGCATAGTAAAACATACTGTAGAATATAGTGTATACCTTACCACCCCAAAATACATAAATGCATTTTGAAATTATCAAATATACGGAAAAAATGCAGTCATATGTATAGTATGCACTCAAGCTGTAGAATATTGCTAAAGTAAGCACGCATTTGTATACATTATTGCTATTTGGTATATGAAAATTTACACATGAAATGGCTCTTAATACAGAAAAAAGGTTCGAGACCATTTCATCACAGAACAAGAATGATTATGAACATACCAGCGGGCAGCTAATGTCTATAAGCTATCTAACATTAGAAATTTTAGTTCTCTAAGAATAGTTCTTACTTTAAGCAGAAGATAAGTGTCCCGAAAAATATGCAAAAATATTTTGGGGCCGCTGAAAAAATTGCTGTCCGTGAACTGGAGGGAAAATTGTTCATGGTATTCTGTTATTAAAGTTGAAGGCCAAATTCAGGGAAAGCCGTGTGCGAGCTTGCTCAAAAGTCTCTATTTCTGCTCTGGTGAGAACATCATATCATTTAGGCTTTCGAAAAAGCTGTCAACAGCTTCCTGGGAGAGTTCCACTAACTCGGAAAAAGGTGTAACCATGCATTCGTTCGCATGATTGTCTCCACTGGCGTTTTGATTTGGAATGATGACAGAAGGTCGTACCTGATCGATGCTGCTTTCATCTTGAACTTCACTACCCCTTAATCGTGATGGTGAAGCTTCCACGAATGCCGTCATCAGGATTGGCAGCCGTTGAGGGCAGCACAAAGCATGAGCCTTTATCGGACTCAACAATGTTTCTGCATCCATTGGCGCATCCGATTGTAGCGTCAGACAGGTGTCCAACACGCATTCTTCTCCGCATAGCAGGCACCTTAATACAGGTAAAACACATTGGTGCCACATTGGTCGAAATGATAGAAACCAAGTCATGTTCAGGTCTCTAAGCCGGGTTAGTCCCAGGATTTTTGATATCCGGTCCCGGTATCCAATGGCTCGGATTGTTTCTTCCCTTGTCGCAGGTGTTTTGTCTGTGACACGGTTTGCCATAACGAAATATAAGGACTAGGAATAGGATTCCTGCAATTAGTCCCAAAATGAGGGGAAGTCCGCCAAAAATCGAATGGACGAAATCTGGAAAAATACCCAGTATGGCTTTGAATGGTGTTAATGCCATCGAAAATACTGTCTTAAATACTTTTGAGACTCCACTGGTATCAGAAATATTTAAGATTTCATTCAGGATTTCTGTGAAATGTATGGGGGAATTAGTTGATAACAATGAATGTATCTCTGCAGTCGTCCTTGCGACTTGGAGATCATACGTTTCTTTTGATGACGTGAGCCTGGTCGGCGTCTGAAGAAGCACTGTTTTCATTCTGCTTAAAGTGTCTATTCGAATAGAAGTAATTTTCAAGTTGGGCCATGCCCTTGCCTCCCTGTCTGGAAAGGAGCTGGGGAACAATGAGTGTCCACAGCACTTGACCTTCGCAGTCGTAGTTACGAGATAAGGAGTCCCGGGCATAAGACTACAACATCTGCGATCTACAATTAGAATGTAACTCCCATTGTAGAGTCTTTGAAAGAATGGTTCTATCTCTGTTGCAGGTGCGCCTTGCTGGTGACATGAAAGGTTATTTGAGTTCCCTTCACAGGCTCCGTGCAAACTAATTCCATTACACAGAAGAGTACCGCTTAGTGACATTGCACAATTATTGCCACTAAGAAACACTTTCTGTCCTTTATTACTGACACATGCATGTGAATAGGGCAGGTTCCATGTTGTTTTAATGTATCCCTTTCCCAATTTTTCGTACATGCCAGCCTGTATATGTTTTTGGCAGTATTGAAACCTGAAGGTTGAAATTGGAATATTAATTATCCCATGTATTATCCATTCACTGACAGGTCGTTCTGACATTGTCACTGGTAATCTTTCGAGTTTCTCAATGCTCAGGATTGTATAATCAGCACCCTTTTGTGCCATACTGATTTGTCTATCAGTAAGGTTAAAGATATGGAATAGTGACGTTGTGTTGATTAAACGCCAAGGCACATAGCCTGAACGCAGATTTTGTAACGTCCAGCCAAGCTGTACAATAGAACGCAATTGAGACTGACCGTGTTGTAATAACAGTAAGTCTTGCGATAATATGTCGATTGCTGAAGACACAATGCTGTCCAGAGAAAAAATTCTGGAGGACAGAGTCATTAACCCATTGTCCACTACAGAAAGTGATTTTTCCAAATTAATACGGTCAATTTCCCGTATCCTTTCTGCTGTCTCAATTTGAGTCACCTTCCAGGCCTCATTGTATGCTGCATATACTGAGGCTGCTATGAAACGTTTTTGACGCTGTTTGCGTGGTCCCATAGTGAAATCACGCAGGTCAGCACCATCAGTAAGTAAAGTTAGGTGTTGCTTAATTTCTGCCAGTGTGGAAGTTTGTAGCCATTGAAGGCATAATTTGCCCACACTGTAGGTGGTTATTATCCCTGGGTGTTGTCTTTGAGGATATCTAGGGTCAGGCCTGGTCATTTTGAACCCCTGTGTTTTGTTCAGGAATCTGTCTTGACAGTTATTAGTATCTGTGGGCCAGATCAACCACTTTTCCCAATCTGGATGTGTTCTGTTTTTGTTTAATACATAGTTTACGTCTATCTCTTCATCTGTAGAGCCATTGCTGTACATTGTTGGTTTTGGAATAGACGGTTTATTTAAGTCTTTGATTTTGGCTAGGCCAAGACAGGTAGTTTGTTGAACGTGTCATTTAAAAATATAATTTGTTCTGGGATCATGCAGGCTCTAAACAAAGATTCTATACCCTGTACTTGCCATTCTTTTGTACCCCAAACACTTTTCACTTCAACATGTTTGTCCCAGTAATCAAAACCAAAAGTATTCATTTTTTCAAAGAATGAGTCTGAATATATCAATTTCGTGTTTGTTATCTTGTTCTTTGTCCCTGTCTTATTTGACAATTTGAAATAAAATGTTTCAGCATTGCTTGTGTTAAAACCTGAAAAATATGGATATTTGTCATAAAAGGTTCTTGAGCTTCCTTTTGGAGGGGTTGCACAATGTTCCCATTGATTATAATTTAAAACATTTCTAGGTTGTGCAGATCTATGTAAAAAATGGTTACCATAGTGGTTGTAACAATACATACTATCATAATTTGTAGAACCCTGCAAATAATCATGTTTGGTAAATTTAGCAGACATTACTAGGTCAGACATCATATTATTTATACTTTCGAAGTCCCAATCATCAGCAAATGAGCTTGGTTTTACAAAGTCACTCAATGAGATCTTAATTTGTTGTGGATATTTCAGGATTTCAACCGGACCATAGATTTCGTAGTCAGTGTTGTCCCATGCTACCCCACCCGGTATAGGATTGGCTGTGAAGTTGACTGAAGAAAGTTCTCTTTTCTCGACGTGTGAAGATGTGTGTGGTTTGAGGATCAAGTTGATTTTCTGACTTGCTGTGTCCATTTTGGCATATTTTCCCTCAATGAAGCGTCCCAATGTTAGTATCATGATGAGCCAAAGTATGAGGATAAATGCACCAAAACCCACCCAGAATTCAATCCATGGAGAAATTAGATATGTTTCTTTCAGTTGTTTCAAAAGTACTTTAATTTTATCTTTAAAGGTTTTTGTTGGTGGCTGTGTCTTTGATTCAGTGAAGCCTTCGGAGGAATCATCGAAGTTTATGAAGTAGCCGGATGCGGTTCTGTCAATTGTTCCAATTGCTTCAGGATTACTGTTTCTTGCATATTCGTTTGTTACTTCATTATAGGTTGGTGTGTCTCTGCTAAATGTTTTTATTTGGGTTTTCAGAGGTTTAAGTTCCATTGCATTGTTGCATAGTCCTTGTTGTTCTTGTGTAGGCGTTTCGAATGTGATTAGCCTCTTTGTTAGGACCTCTGTACTGGTAGCAAACCTTGGTGTTCTGCTACTTATTGGGAGTCCTCTTGGCCTACTATTTGTTATCGGCCACATGATTGTGGTTTTACCAGGTCGATGGATACAACTCGGTTCTCCTTTTTACCAGCAAGCGGCGGTAGTACAACTGATCTTGTCCCGTTGACAGACAAGACAGGAACTGCTTTTCTGTAAGAAGGCCCAAATTCCTTCTTTACCGCGATCTTTTCTCTGACTAGATCCCCGACTTTTGGAATCCAGACAGGTCTTGCTGGGACAGGTGGTGGTTCTTCAGTGGTTGTTGGCTGTTGTTTCAACTTTATGTTGCTCAGGTCTTTTCTTGTTGCGTTTAAGTCCTGCAAAATAGCCAAACGGTCTTTGATATCAAAGCTTTTTTCCTTCACCACTGAAGTTTGACTGTCAAGGTCAGAGATTAACATCCTAGTTCCAAATAATAATTCGTACGGACTGAATCCCTTCAGAGAATTTCTTGGCAAGTTATTTAGACTACGTTGGACACTTATTAGATGTTTGACCCACCCAGCTCCCGAACCTAATATCCTTTCCGTTATAGATTGCTTTATGCCTTGGTTTTTTCTTTACACCATCCCGTATCCCTCAGGAAGGAAGTGAGAAGATTCCCGCTGTGCTATGCTCATTTGGCCATGTTTCCCATCAGGCTGGAGGGCTAGAGTGAAAACAATGGTCAAACGTAGCATGCTCTTAGCGTATATGCCATTTAGACTCGCAAATCTTTGTATAACAGTCCAGACGTCAGCCGAGTGCTGGTGATCTACATTATAAGTGGAAACTAGCCTGTATATGTTAATCGCAAGCCTTGCTTTTTACTGTTAATTTTTTCTGGAGTGAAATGACACGGTATTACACCGTTTCTCTCACCACTGCGATTCCTGTTGCAGTTTGGGCAGTTTTTTACAAACAGGGTATGATGCAGGCTCATGCCTGGCCACCAGTACCTTGATTGTAGTTCTTCCAGAGAATCTTTTAGTTTGAGGTGTCTGAGACCCTCGCCCATATGTGCGTCTGCGATTAACAAGTTTCTGCTGTCCATGTTTGGAATCACTCTATCCCCCACTCCAGGGATTCGAGCAAAAGGGACGGAGTTTGCATCGATTATGTATGTATAATTGAGTGGATAATTGATCGGTAGCGCTGAGCAGTCGCCTTTTGATGACGTTTTCACCGCCAGCACTGTTTCACCGTCAATATACTTCGCTGTACGCTTTTTTCGAACTACGGAAGCCGATTTAGTTGCTGCCGCTGCGGCTGTTTCAGCCAATGAATTCCCTGCAACGTGAACGCCATCACGCTGATGACTCAGTGTATGTATCACGTGAGTCTTTGGTAGTTCTTTTTGTAAAACAACTACTTGTTCCCAGAGCATTTTATGCTTGATTGTGCCACCTTTTGCATCCTTGAAACCATTCTGAAGCCAGATCTGCAAGTATTCATTGTAAGATTGAACGCAATAATACGAATCGCACACTATGAGTGTGGGGAATTCTCGATCTGTATTTTCAAGCGCCATCTTGAACGCTAGTAGTTCAGCTCGCTGAGCTGTACAATCCCCTAAAGATTGTGTTTTAGTGACGGCTGATTTAAATTTCCCCTCGTGCCAGCGACCTTTAACGATCGCGCACGCAGCACTGTATGCTTGTTTACCCCCTACTGCGGGTTGTGCTGATCCGTCTGTATATATTATACATCCGTAATGTTCTAGAGGCAGAATTTCGGTCGGCGGAGGACATTCGAATTCATATTGGAGAAATTCTTGTGTTTTTAAGTTAGGATCAAATTCGTATGCCACGTCTGTTGCAGCAAGAGAATTAGCCCATTGTATCCATCTCGGATGGAGCACTTTAGCATTCGGAATGCTTGCTTTTGTTACAGCCTCTAGGGCTGGTATCGGTGTCACGATTATTATTCGTTTACCTTGTGCCAGGGCTCGTTCTTTTGCTATAGCTGTCTGTGTTGCAGTTAGAATTTTTTCCGTTGGGCTAAATTTCATTTCAGCCTTAGTGTACAAGTGTGATTTGAATGCAATTGGTACCTTTTCTCCCTCATTAGAGGTCAGGTATGTGAATCCGCATCTTCCTGGGATGACTCGAATCACAAGATTGCGTGTGTTGTCACGTGTTTCTAATTTTGTTTTAATTAACATGTCTGTTTGTAAGGATCTCAGAATTTCTGTGTGTATTTGAGTCCAACTAGTTCTTTTAAAATCTGGTTTTATCAGATCATAAAGGGGTTTCACCCTTTCTGCGTAATTTGCAATGTATGTTCTTCCGAAATTTAGGAAGCCTAGAATTGACTGTAGGTTTTTTAGTGTTCTAGGTGCTTGGAGTACGGCACATTTCTCTAGGAAATTGTCAGCCAGGCTTTTGCCTTCACTTGATAATTCATATCCTAAGAACAGGACTGTCAGATGGGCAATTCTGGATTTTTTAAATTTGAATTTGTAACCCTCTGCTGCGAACCCAAGTATTATGGTGTTCACTCTTTTCAAGTGAGTATCCAAGTCATCATCTGTTAAATAAATGTCATCGACATAAGATAATGCTTCGTCGTCATATGTTTGTAGTAATTCTGTTACTCTCGCTGAGAATACTCCCGGGCTGTTCTTGTACCCCTGGGCTAACCGACAGAATTGTTTTTGAGTGCCATTTATTGAGAACGCAGACAAATATCTGCTCTCTGGTGCTATGTTTTGACAAAAGAATCCATTAGAGATGTCTAATGTTGTTTTGTATTTTTTGCGCACTATGTTATTCATTAGTGCAGCACTATGCGAGTTTTGCACTGCAAAAGTTTTGCAACATGAGTTAAGGTGTCGGTAATCCAAAACTAGACGGTATGAATTGTCTGGTTTGGAGACCGGAAACAAAGGGTTGTTCATTTGTGAGGTGCAAGTTTCAATCACCCCCTGGTATTCTAGCTGATCTAGGATTTCTTTTACCTGTTTTTTAGCTTCTTGCTTAATTGGGTACTGCCTCTGTGCAGTAGGTTGTGATTTTAACTGGATTTTGTGAGGAGGAGAGTCCTCATCCCATCCTACGTGATTTTTATATAAAGCAGGAGCTTGAGCTACTGCCCACTTTCTAGCAAGTGAGTATTTTTTATGAATTGGAATATGATTTGAGAAGGCAGGCATAATTACTTCTTCGCCATGAGGGCACTCCTTGACAAACTCTGGTGGCCAGTCTTTTTCAGCTAGAAGGATGTCATAGCCCTTGGAGAGATTATCCCAAAATAGTCCCCTGATTTTTCTAGTCTTATCTCCTTCTATACGTAATGTTATTTCATATATTTTGTGAGGTTTGCTAACTCTGGTGTCTGCAGTTTCCACTTGAAGATATTCATTTGTGTCCACTGTCTCCAGATGATTCATCAGGACTTTGCGAGCTATGCTCACTTCTGCTGCGCTGTCTAGCACTGTCTGAGCCCATTCTCCGTTTTTCAGTTGTGTCCTCAGAATTCTCGGCATTGTTAACTATTTTAATGCTGGCTACCTTCTTTTTTGGAAATTGTAATTTCTTTTTTAGCTGAGCAGGTTCCTTGTCTTTGGACTTGGCGTGCTCTTCTCTTTGTTCTGATTGTCCTCTTCTTTCCGATTTCTGCGAGGAAGTCTGAAAAGATTGAGAGGGACGTGTATCAATGTCTTGATATCTATCAGGCTTCTTTATATTATCCCTATTTCTAAGGTTATATCTTTTCCCAAAGGGGTCACTTTGGGGTGACCTGTGTCTTTGGTTCGGAGATTTTTCTCTTCGCCTAGGAGACCTTCCTCTGGACTGGAATTTCTTTTCTTTAGGATTGGATTGTTTGTTTCCATCCCAGCTCTTTTTCTGTGATATTGAATTATTATTAAAAAATATTTTTTCAGGACTTTCAATCAGTTGTGGTTTTACTGGTATTCCACCTAAACTATCTCTACCTAGTTCCTCATAGGACTTTTCTATGATTCTGGCAATTTCAGCTGGTTGGTCTGCTATATCTGTCTCTTTTAACCTCTGGCGGATCGTCACGTTTGCTGCTTCTCCCTTGATGTTGGCTAATAATATAGCCGAGACCTGCTTGAAGTCTTTTAGTAATTTCATACCAAGAGTTAAAGTGGGTTCTGGACCATATTCGTCTTGAATTTGTTTTAGCACATCTGGTATTACCGAAATGGATGGAACACCGTGCGTTTTTGTGTAAATGGAAGCAAAGACTGTACCCCAAGTGTCACAGTCCTCAATGTGTGGTGCGATTCCCATTGGAAGACAGATAGTCAGAATCCTGTGTTTTTCTAACGGGGTGGTGTCTGGAAACACCGCCTCTATTTGGGTGATTTTCTGTGCTAACCAGAATGGTATTTGTTCCCGTTTAGCCGGTACTTTACCTAGGCAGGATTGTATGTTCTGTGGTGTAATTTTATTTGTGTTCCCCTGGTGAGGGGTCAGCTGTGGAATTTTAATTGCTGGTTGAATTGTTGAAGTCCGCATCACATATTGGACTAATTGTCTATGTACTTTTATTAATTGTTTTAGTTGTATTAAAAGATCTGCTGCAGACATTCTTTCGATGTCTGGATGTGGTGTGTATCCGGCTAGGACCGGCCACGTTGCTCCTGGTCTACCTAAGGGACCGAGCCTGGTGATGTGATTATTATGTTTTAGGGCGCCATCAAATAAGAGCAGGTGCTCTTGAAATTTGAGTGGTACTTCCACCTCCTCGAAAGGAGTGTACATTTCAGGAGGTTCCTCTATTTTGTAATAGTGGAAGTACTTTGTTACAGCATTTGCTGCTGGAAAATTTATCCATGAATAGTATACCTCTGTCTGCCGATATTCGTGTGCCTCAATTACGAATATGACTGTGCCACCTCTAGGTGTCAGTCCGTTTTCTATAAGCTTTAAGGTTATAGATTTCCTTTT
This sequence comes from Lissotriton helveticus, assembly GCF_964261635.1. Classification (NCBI taxonomy): domain Eukaryota; kingdom Metazoa; phylum Chordata; class Amphibia; order Caudata; family Salamandridae; genus Lissotriton; species Lissotriton helveticus. The sequence continues at coordinate 1,185,499,849 of NC_136061.1, read as the reverse complement.
GATGACCGGGATGAGTATTATATCCTGGTCTGCTTCTTGTAGCGCAGTATCAGCTGCTGCTATTTCAGCTGCTAATCTAACTGCCTCTCTTTCATCATCACTGTCTACCATTTTACCGACAGGACGGTTACTTTGTTTGTTTGCAGATCAGGTTTCTTATGGAAACAAAGTTTAGATGCACAATATTTTGGAACAGTGTATCCTTCAACGTTGACTAAACCAAGAACCATACATAGGAGTTCCCTCCTGCGAGGTCTGGCGGATATGACCTTTCACCCACTCCAGACGTCTTTGGAGTATTATGGGAAAAAGGGGTCTGAGTGAGAAAGCACGACTCAGTTACTCTAAATGTCTTACGTTAGTTTTATCGCCCTTCCAAACGCGTTGGGCGCCATGTAGTGTAGTTCCTATTATCCCAATAGGCTCTGCGCATTGGAATAATACCTTCAATAGTATAGGCCTAGACCAGACGTTAACTAGGTCTACTACTGTCGATATTAGACTTAAAGTTTTGGGTTTGCCAGCTAGCTCAGAGTTCACTAGAAACTTTCTCGAATAGGCAAGGAGGAGTTGAACCTCCCTGGATAGACAAGAAGGTATTTAGTTTCTGACAACCATAGAACATGACAACTTTGCTCTCCCCTAATCAAGAGTGTATCTCTAGAGTCGTGTGAACAAAAGGCAATTTATTTTACTCAGTCAGTACGTGCATTCTTAGTCTCATCAGATTGTAGAGAAAAGGAAGAGACGGGCGTGTTCAATAAAAGATGTTATTTATTGATCAGTCTCTTTTCTCATACAAGAGAAATGGATCGATATTATTGCAATACTTATAGTTAAGTAAAGTGCATACATTAAAAGCAGAAGTATAAAATAATACTGTAAAAACATTGATATGGTTTCTAAGCCATATGAAGGTTTAAAATGAATAAAATATATTACATACACATATACATTTGACTAATCGTACTAAACTGGTGTTTCTAACTACGCCTACCCCGTGTACCTGACCTAAGCCTAATACGTGGGCGGGGATAGAAAGTTACAGTTTAAGTTAAGTTTGTTTTTGCCAAGTGACTGACTAAAGAATTCTCTGGGAGGGGTTATTCAGTTCTGTACCTGGAATTTAGGATGGATGGGGGATGGTATCTCTCGTCTCTGGTCTCGATATTCCAGGCTGCCTGCGAGGGCTACCCGGAAGCGCCGGAGCTGGATTTCTCGGCAGGAGAAAACAGCGTCTCGTTCTCAGCGCGTCAAGAAGGCGGGGCTGCGCCAGCGGGGTCTGCTCTGCTCTGGGCTTCGGCAAGTCTGGCTGCTCCGATCTCGTCACCACCGCGTGTGTGTGCATAGGGCAATATCGGTAATATTTATACCTTTAAGGTGCCGAGATTGACGTAAGGATGGACATAGATACGTCAATAAGGATGTCATACGACTTGGTCGTTAGCACATTCTTTTGCTGAAGTTCTCGAAGAAATCAAAACAATGGCCGCAGGGTTTTTCCCAGGTTGACATAGGTTTGATTTGTTTTGAGAACTCCGTATGCCTTATCAGGGGCTGGAGGAATATCGCTTGTCTAATTAGATGGCAAGCGTTATGACCTAATCAGATAACACGTTCCTGTGCCGTAGTGTGGCTTTATCAGATAACGGTTCCTGCATCATGGGGGTTTTCTGCCTCATGGGATGGCTGCTAGTTAACTTGTTAACCAGAATAGGGTCAGGAATAGGGGGATCGATACAGAACCTATAGGAATACATCACACAAGGTCTGTCATAAGTCTGGGATTATTAGAATGTTGCATGATGGTAGAAAACAGGTCTTTCACAATTTATGGGATCAGCTAGTTTCCTGCAATGAGTGAAGACAACCATGGGGAATCGGCAACAGGTCTGCTGAGTGTACACACTCTTTGGTGATAATCCAATACGGACGTGTAAAAACGTAAAATATTCTCTGAATAATTTCCAAGAGAAATTGTTGCAAGATGTATCCTCATTGTGTGCTGCTGGAGACAAACATTTGCATTGGTCAGGACAGTGGCGTCACTAAGGTTGGTGTCACCCAGTGCGGGTAACTCATGGTGTCACCCCCTCATGACTTACCCCATGGACCTCCTCTGTGACAGAGCCAAGTCTGCCTCATCCGGCACGCCTTCCCAGTGGTCATCCTAGCTCCTGCAGACCTCCCATTCGTCCACGTCCTTAGTCAGGGTGTCCCTTCTAGATCCGCCGGCCTCTGGGCACGCTGGTTGTTCTCCCACTGCTTTCTCCTCCGTAGCGTCTGCTACTGTGGCCTCGTTCGTATTGTCCTCCTCTGCTCTCCTGCTTTCACCTCCTTGCATCCGAGTTCCCCTACGCAGTTCCAGGCCATCGGAATATAAAGTCCCTCCTTCCCCTTGCCCTGAAAGTATTACACCGGCAACAGAGGAAGAGACCAGGAAGCAGGACTCCTTGGTGCCCCCAGGGCTCCCACCACAAGCCCCCAAGGCCTTTTCCTTACAGTTCTCCCCTACCAGGCTTGGTCGATCGGGCCAAGAGTCTAACGGAGCATGAGAGAGGAAGTCCACATTGGTCAGCATCTTTCCGGGCATGTGATGGACCTGAAAGGAAAAGGGTTGCAGAGCAAGAAATCACCTTAGTATGCGACTGTTTGTGTCCTTGTGTCGCTCCAGCCATATCAAGGGAGCTTGGTTGGTGTACAGAGTAAAGGAGTGACCCAGAAGGTAATACTGAAAGGACTGGAGGGCCCATTTAATAGCAGAGGCAAGGCTGCAAAGTTTTGGCCAGCAGCCAACACAAAGACTGCAACACATCAAGCTCCCAAGTCCCAGAATGTAAATGTTTACTACCACAGGGTTGATTCACAAAAGAAAGCATTTATGAGTACAGGAAGCACTACTATATGACTTCACTTTTTCAAACTATACATGGCTTTGTGAATCGGCCTAAAAATCTGAAACGTTCTTTTGTAAAAGTGCAAAGCGGGCACAATCCTTTTAGGTCTCGGGACCTATAAGCTGCGAAGCAGCTTCCGGTCGGGAGATTTAATGTTAGTTAGTAGGGCAGTTTAGACCCGCCTCTCAGCTCCATTCGCTTCCATTGGCTGGCTTCCTAAACAGAGGCCAGCCATTGGAAGAGAAGTGAGTCACTCCAAACAAGCCCCGTCTTTTTCGGATTCGGGGGCGTAAGTTTTGCTGTTCTTTAGCTCGTGACGTCGTCCGTCATTCAGGACAGCAAAACACGCCCCCGAATCCGAAAAATATCGGAAGCTCGGGCCGCCATTTTGCTGCTGGTAAGGTTGAGGTATTCTGCTCTCGCTTTCCTCGTTGCCGCCGTCTTTTTTCCCGCCCCCTCCCGCTGTCCGTGTCTTTTTCTTAAAAGGTGACTGCGCACCACGGGTTAAGAGGGTCAGGAAACACCGTGACCAGAGGTGGAAACCGGGGCAGCAAGAGAAACCGGAACTCAGCCCCTTCCCGTGCCCGTCCTCAGAGGCTTGCGAGGCGCACTCGGCTCCCTGCTCCGAGCGGACTTTTGTGTTTCCTACCATCGGGATATCAAGTTTTAAAACACAAACACAAACACACGCTTCCATGCACACATGAAAAGAAGCCCAGCTTCAGCCCCTTCCCGTGCCCGTCCTCAGAGGCTTGTAATGCGCTGTGAATCTCTGCCCTCCCCTGATGGCTGACGCCCCCGTGCCTGCAATCCCGGGCTCCGGGCCCCTTTTCCCCGGTCCACTCTCACGCTCCCCGTGCCCGTCCTCAGAGGCTTGTAATGCGCTGTGAATCTCTGCCCTCCCCTGATGGCTGACGCCCCCGTGCCTGCAATCCCGGGCTCCGGGCCCCTTTTCCCCGGTCCACTCTCGCGCTCCCCGTGCCCGTCCTCAGAGGCTTGTAATGCGCTGTGAATCTCTGCCCTCCCCCCGATGGCTGACGCCCCCGTGCCTGCAATCCCGGGCTCCGGGCCCCTTTTCCACGGTCCACTCTCGCGCTCCCCGTGCCTGTCCTCAGAGGCTTGTAATGCGCTGTGAATTTCTGCCCTCCCCGGATGGCTGACGCCCCCATGCCTGCAATCCCGGGCTCCGGGCCCCTTTTCCCCCGGTCCACTCTCGCGCTCCCCGTGCCTGTCCTCAGAGGCTTGTAATGCGCTGTGAATTTCTGCCCTCCCCTGATGGCTGACGCCCCCGTGCCTGCAATCCCGGGCTCCGGGCCCCTTTTCCCCGGTCCACTCTCGCGCTCCGAGGCCGGGAGCGGCGTCCCGCGGGCGGGAAGGGCCTCCTGCAGGGAGCGGGCCCTGTGGCATGGCAATGGGGCTCCGGGGGCCGCTGGGAGCGCCTTCTGGAACGGGCCGAAGTAACACAGGGCTCCGCCGTCCTATTGCCGGGAGTGGAGACAATGCCAGGGAGCCCTGGCCCGGGGGCCGTCGCCGCTCACCTGCACCCTCGGCTGTGGCACCCACGACTCGGGGGCAGCCGGGGGACTTTTACCAGCAGCGGGGCACGGTCCGTGCTCAAGCCCCGCATGCATCACCAGGCAGCTGCGCGCGGATAGCTTCACATGCAGGCAGAGGGCATTCACTGCCAAGCGAGAGGAGATGGGCACAGACTAAACGTAATTGGTGATATAATCGGAGTGAGATTTTGGGGCTGGAAATCCAATGAAAGAATTGCCAGGGTTACGGTGAGATCAAGAGAAGTTTGAGGTGCACGTGAAGCCAAGTTGTGAGAGCCATGTGGTTGGTAATAAAGTCTAGAGGAAGGACCAGGCTTGTTATATTTTCCGGCCTGCATTTGTCCTTTCGGTTTGTGAGAGTGAAGCAAGCTCCGCGGAGATGGAAGAACTGGCCAGAGAGAGCATCGGCCTGCTTTCCAGGCCTTCGCTGGACACCGGGAGCCCAAACCTGTCCACATTTGGGGCGGTTTTTAAAACGCTGAAATCTGCCCTGGGGGCAGGACTTCTGAACTTCCCGTGGGCGTTCAGCAAAGCCGGGGGTATATACTCCGCGGTGACCGTGGAGCTGGTGAGTACAACTGACCGTGTTTAATGGTTCTTTGAAGTTTGTAAGCTTATTAGTGTTAGGACTTCTATAGCTCCAGGCATTCTTGCTTCTAAGCGCTTTTGATTCTACATGTGACAAGCGGTGAAAAAGCGTTTCCAGAAATTGCAAAGCATTGTCTGTCAATAATAATTCGGTGTCGTGCATGTTTGTGCCTACTTCGTTAACCCCTTATTGTTACGCACACCATCACGCATTATCTCGGTGGCTGTGTAGGCGGCATCTGCAAGGGGAGGAAGATGGGGACCTGGCAAAGACAATTCCACTTTCCCACCCAAGGACTATCTATAGAAAATCCCCTTCAGTAAAAAAGATGCATCGACAGAGCTCTCACGTGTCCTAGGAGCCCAAGTACCTGCACGACTCGCTCAGCCAGTCCGGGTTTATTCTTTGCATTTTAAGGGCTGTAGCCCTGAGATGTATTTTATAAGGGAAACACCAGGACTACAAATCCCAGGATGCAATGACTAACCCTGGTTTTTGATGAGTTACTCCTGCTTGCACTTGGGAAACTCTAGCTCTCTGCAGATGCTGGTCTTTTGCCAAATCTGCCATATTTGCCTTGCTGTATGTCAATATCACACTAAACATTTGAGAGGGTCTGTAGACTTTTAACTCATTGATATATTTACAATTTCTGTGGAAGAACGAAGTCAGAGGGGTGCACAGGTTTATTCAATTATCCTTCTCAGTGGAACCAAAGCCAACTTAGGCATTTCAAGAAGGTGGTAAAAATACATCTTGCTAATAACTTAACTGTGAAGCAAGACCTAATCTGGGTTAGGAAAGGGGAGGTAACAGCGTCCTTTCTGATTCTGCTTTCCCCAGGCATTTTGAGGAAAAAATACTATTTGGGCACCACTGTATTTTTGTAAAAAAAGCTTCACAGTGTTGTATTTGCATTTATATAGCACTTACGACCTCAGGCGAGGTGTTGAAGCAGGTTCTGTCAGACAGCACACTGCGCCGGAGCCCAAAGGTGGTGGTTAGTCCAGAATTATTGGTTACGGGGATTAGTCGTATGCATTCGCACAAATCATTCCATTCGTTTATTTAAGTTTCTTTGGGGTAGATTCAAAGTAACATGATTTATGTGCGAACATTCATGAGGGAAGGTGGATATGTGAATTGGGGGCAATTTGCAGAAATGCATTAATAGTGATTAAGCCAGAAGGTGTATGTGAGAGATGGTTGTGCTGAGAAAGAAGAAGCATACAGTGGATGGAAAGGAAGGAGAACCGTTTGAAAGGAGAGATGACATCCGATGTTTTAAGTAAAAATCCGTTTTCATGCTGGATTTTAGACATATAAAGGACTTTAAAAAAAATATTTTTATCATGCAATTTCGGGAAGCAAGAGCTTAGAAAGAAACATTATTTGCACTTGAAGATAGTGCTATATCAGATACCTAGGCGGTAGAATGAGGTGGCCAGTCTGTCTACTGCTAAGTTACCACTGGGTCACAGTGTCCGCAAGGAGAGCAGATCAGCTTAGTAGCCTCCCACTCGCCCTGCCGAGCGCGCCTGGGTCTCCCCCCCCCGGCATTAGAGGACGTGTTTTTTGCGTTCTTTCTATCTCGGACGTCATCCGTCACTCAGCAAAAAACACGCCCCTGATTCCGAAAAATTTCGGATGTTTGTGGCCGCCATTTTTGTTGTTGTTGTTGTTGGCAGGAACAGCCTCGCTGCCACTCCAGGTAAGTGCAGTTTCCCGTGCCTTCTGCCCCCTGATTGTGCAGTTTTTCGTGCCTTCTGCCACCTGATTGTGCCGTTTTTCGTGCCTTCTGCCCCCTGATTGTGCAGTTTGTGATCCTGCTTGTGCCTCTGCTCCCTGCGTGTGCCTCTGCACCCTGCTTGTGCCGTTTTTCGTGCCTTCTCCCTCCGCCAGGACAAGGCTGCAGGCCGCTGTTTTGATTGCTGTGTGGGTATCAGTGCAATACTCATGCACGCCAGGCTGCACACCTCTCTCCCCAATGCCCCCGCTTCTACAAACAAGCGCTTTGTGCTGAGTTGTGGCACACGCATCTCTTGAGGGTAGCTGTTCGCAGAGGTGGTACAAGGGGTGCATGCAGTGGCTGCCGGGCGCTATTAATGTGTGCTCCATTGGCGTGACTGGCAGAACCGCTCGGTGCCCCTTAGAGGCACTACCCTTAGAATGCGCCCTTCACTGGTCCCCTTAGCAGTTCGGAACTCCGCATTAGACAGCAGTGCTATCTCTCGGTCGGGGTAACACTTAGACTAGTTAAAGTGTTTCCTCTCAGAAGCAGCAGAACGATCTTTCATTGTGCATTGCTGCTCCGTGAAGTAAGCGGCAGCGCTACCTTTACTTGTAACAACTAATGCTGTCCTTCTCAGCAGCACAGCGATACAAAAGGGGATGATGGACGGAGCGTTTGTACAAATCAAACACTCACCCCCAGTCAACTGATCTGGGTTTAATCCATCACCATTCTTTAGTTCACTCAGCCACCCCAGTTCAGACATGGCTATATGCAAATCAGTCTGACCCTGTGCCTCCTGGGAACAGTCCAGCCCGAACTGCCAAGCCATGTCTTCCCTGGACCGGAAACAAGCATCCTGGGACCGGTTTCGGATTCATAATCCTCACAGCCAGGCTATCTTGAATCCAGTGGCCAAGTGAACAAGGGACTCACGTCTGAGTATACCCTGCCACACTTAGGGCGAACAAAGTGATACAAAAGGGGATGATGGACGGAGCGTTTGTACAAATCAAACACTCACCCCCAGTCAACTGATCTGGGTTTAATCCATCACCATTCTTTAGTTCACTCAGCCACCCCAGTTCAGGCATGGCTATATGCAAATCAGTCTGACCCTGTGCCTCCTGGGAACAGTCCAGCCCGAACTGCCAAGCCATGTCTTCCCTGGACCGGAAACAAGCATCCTGGGACCGGTTTCGGATTCATAATCCTCATCAGCCAGGCTATCTTGAATCCAGTGGCCAAGTGAACAAGGGACTCACGTCTGAGTATACCCTGCCACACTTAGGGCGAACAAAGCGATACAAAAGGGGATGATGGACGGAGCGTTTGTACAAATCAAACACTCACCCCCAGTCAACTGATCTGGGTTTAATCCATCACCATTCTTTAGTTCACTCAGCCACCCCAATTCAGACATGGCTATATACAAATCAGTCTGACCCTGTGCCTCCTGGGAACAGTCCAGCCCGAACTGCCAAGCCATGTCTTCCCTGGACTGGAAACAAGCATCCTGGGACCGGTTTCGGATTCATAATCCTCATCACCCAGGCTGTCTTGAATCCAGTGGCCAAGTGAACAAGGGACTCACGTCTGAGCAGCAGCACAGAGCAGGGCTATCTCCGCGTGTGGCATCTGGCGCCGCAAGACGGGCTGTTCTGTAGTGTACACTATGTAAATTAACTCACTCACTTATGTTATTTGTAAAACATGGAATGCCTTGGATGTTTGTACAGGATTTGCACCTATATAACAACCAATCGCTATTTATATCTTATTCTCTCTGATTTTCATTTGCACTTTTTCACTCTACTTTTTTCTCGTTATCACCCGTTTTACAGTACGATATTTTGTTCCCACTTTATTATCAGCAGGAAGCTGCACATTACATAACACATCAAGCTGCATAGAAAGTTTTTTTTTTATGTGGTCTTGTGATCATGAGTTTAGGCGTCTCTGAGATTTTAATTGCCATAGAGGTGACGCAGTAACGTGTGGAATACTGGAGGTTGGTAGTTGTATTGCGAGTCTTGGTAACACGAGAGCACCAGCAGTGAATTATCAATAAAGTTGCATTTTAAACAGCGTTCTCTTTAAACCGCATACTTCACGACGCACGTACGTCCACAAGCGGTCTCGGGGATTCCTTGGAATCAACGTCTATCAGAGCTAGTCACTGGTGAGTTAGTAGCGCTGAAACCTCATGTTACTGTTTTATTTTGTAAAAAGCAACTGTTCCTCTAGGGGCTTACGCTTAACTAAGGCTTCATTTTGTTTAGAATTGGAGTGCCCATTCGTTTCCTCCTTGTAAGATAAACCGCTTTTCATACAGTTCACGTGGGGTTGGTCACAGGGAATCTTCTGCGTTTCCACGTTTACTTACTCACGTCTTTATTATCACACATAATTGGCGTCTACATTCTCAAACCTTGGAGGTAAGCCCAGCAGTCAGGATTGGGTGTATACTATGGGGCCGATTAGGATGGCGGACGGACTTGCGTCCGTCCGCCACCCCTGAGTAGGAGGGACCGTCCGCATGGGCAGCGGCGGTCCCTCCATGGCAATTAGGATGTGACCGCCACCCTGGCGGTCACATCCTGTATGTTTTACATTGCGGCGGGTGCTGCTTGAAGCAGCACCCACCGCAATGTAAAAAACGAAAGCTGTGCATTTGCATGCACAAAGCGGCAGGCACCGCGCGGTGCCTGCCGCTTCGTGCACGCAAAGGCAGGGTGGTACCATAGGTACCCCCCATGTGCACCCCCCACGCAACCTTCACCCAGGGGGCCCGCAACGGGCCCCCAAAGTGATTGTCCGTATGCTTTTCCACGGCGGAAAAGCCGCCGCGGAAAAGCATTACTTTCCCTACATCCTAATATGGCTGGCGGTGTCTGATAGACACCGCCAGCCATGTTAGTGCTTTTCCGCCGTGGTCGCCTTCCGACCGCGGCGGAAAAGCGGCGGACACATTGCGAGACCCACCAGCCATCCTGATTTGGCGGTGGGTCTTTCAGGCCTCCTCGGCGGATTTCCCGCATACTCCGGGCCGGCGGTGGCTTCCGCCGGCCCGGAGTATGCGGAAAATCCGCCATCATAATGACCCCCTAAGTGTTTAAAGGACACATTGAATTTATCGTATTTGATTTTGCCTTTGTTTACAGATATGTGTGAACTTTAGCAAATTCTGGGTATGTTACGGCAGTTGTCGGTGACAACACGTGGTATATGCATCTATATTTGGTTATTGTGGGTGGCTCTGTGTGTGTGGCTCTGTGTGAATGACTCTGTGTGGGTGGCTCTGTGTGAATGACTCTGTGTGGGTGGCTCTGTATGTGTGTGTGCATGGCTCTGTGTGTGTGTGCGTGGCTCTGTCTGTGTGTGTGGCTCTGTGTGTGTGTGTGCGTGGCTCTGTCTGTGTGTGCGTGGCTCTGTGTGTGTGTGTGTGTGTGGCTCTGTGTGTGTGTATGTGTGTGCGTGGCTCTGTGTATGTGCGTGGCTCTGTCTGTGTGTGTGCGTGGCTCTGTCTGTGTCTGTGTGTGCGTGTGTGTGCGCAGCTCTGTGTCCGCGAATACTCTCTACTACTCTCTAATGCTCACCTATTGCCATTGTAAATGACAATACCATTTATTTATGTTTTTTTAAAAAATTAAAAAAAGTCATGAGCAATGCCAATAGCTCTGCCTTTAATACTGCCGAGACCATTGCATTGTAAATGCTTGTTATTTATACTAACTGTACATGAATATTCAGAATTTAGGCATGTAAGAAGAGTACATAAAAGGGTGCTACAGGGGTACTATTTTACTCCAGAATCCCTTCGTGGCTAGGTGCCATAGACTCGAACATTAACAAAGAGACTGATCTTTTTGAGAGATTGGAATTAGCTGCACCTTGAGTAGAGGTGCCCTGCACTGTCACAGGCGATCTCTTTCTCCTTCTCTTCCACTCTCCACCCAGACATGTGCAGGGAGACTCCTTTAGCTTATAATTATTCAGAGTGCCCAAGATGGGTGCGCCTCTCTTGACATAAACGAAACACCTTGCTTAGGTAGACTACATGAGTAATTATGTGTGTGGTAGGAGGTTACTATGCAAATGTACCCTCCTCCATATAACCTTGGCGAGACGACTCCACTCTCTAGCATGCACCAACTCTACTGCAGGTGGAGAGACCACTTCAGATTTCTATGCTCATTCAATTCTTGGCCTCTCGGATGCTATTGGTACAAGGAAGCCGATTACGGTTATTACGGTTTTAATCATTGGGACAAGGCAAAATTACCCACTTTTGTATGGTGCGTGTAACCAATGAACTGGAGGTGTGGGGTTCTCTCGTAACATGGTTTTGCTTCGATTGCCTTCACCATTCAAGATTGTTTGGTGTAGCATTCATGTGACAGCAGCATACTCCACAAAGAAACTAATAGACTGCGAATGGTGGCTCAGTGAGTTAACGTCCATTACTAATATCCCCAGTGAGCTGACGGTAAGGATTGGAGTCATGGATAGACGGGTTCATCTTCCCATCCTTCCGAGTCAAATACGTTGGATACCATTAAGTAATAGTAACATATGTTATGTAGCGCGCCTAGAAACGACCCCAGTGCGCTAAATAAAAGACGGTATAATTATCATCCGACAGCATACATCCACCGGCTCCGTGTACTGCATCGAACACCTCTCTTGGCCCTGCTAGCACGGCAACCTGTCTCTTACCGGACTTATCTCTTCTCGGCCTCTCTGACCTCTTTGTGTGAAACGGTTTTGTAGTGTGCTCGCTGGGTTTCGCCCTCTAGAACAGCGTAAACAGATTGGTGTCACCTCATGTGCTGGTGTTACCCGATGCAGTCCGCACCCCCCGCACTCCCCTAGTGGCGCCACTGGGTCAGGATTTCCCTGCCCGTTTTTTGGCTGTGGAGGACTCGGTTTTCCTGAAGAAAAAGAGGAGATCAATTGTGGTTTTGGATTTAAAGAGATGTTTTAAGAGGAGCGGCAATGGAATAGGCATCCTATGCTGCTTGACTTACCATCGTGGAGCAACGTGGATTGAATCACCACACTTTTTCTGATGTGTCTTTTGGATTTTGTTCGACTGCTGGAGGATTTGGACTCACCCCAGTTCCCGAGTTTAACTGCAAAATATTGTTTAAGGCACATAATTTAAAAAGAGCGAAACGTATCCAAAACGAATCTTTTACAATGAGTAAATATAAAGCACATTGGGCCTCCTGTACTATTTACCGGTCGCAAAATTCTGGTCGCAATTTTTGCGACCAGTAAATTTTTTTACAGACAGACCTATGTACCCCTAGTTTGGTTCAGAACAAACAGAATCAGAGTGAGTCGCAATTCGACCTCCATAATTAACAGTCACTAAGTGCAAATTGTGACTCAATCCGATTGGCTACATTTACAGCGATGGAGGCCTTTATGCGTCAGTAGGGCACCATGTCTGAGAGTGATTTTTAGAAAAGTAAACTTTTTTTTTAACCCAGCACGTTTTCCCTAAATGAAATGAGACTGCCTTTCAAAAAGAAAATGTTACTTTTGTAAACACATTTGTTGAGACTTGGGAGTGGCCCCTTGGACTGCTGTCTACTGCCCAAAAGCATGTTTTTGACATTCACAAAGTAGAAGGGGCCCCAAGGTTTACGGCTGCTATTTTGCACCTAACCCATTGATACATATGGACTTGAATCACTATTTGGGAAGGATGCCTACAACATGTCCCTTCGAAAAGAGCAATACCTTTTCCATGCCTAATCCCATTTTAGGAGCTAGCAAAAAGTTACGGAGTCCTAACATAGGTTTAGGACATTGCTAAAAAAATAATAATTAGGGTTGCGAACTGTGGATAAGAGAAATTATCACAGTGAAAATGCTTTACACATCTGGGCCATTATTCCCAAGTTAGGCATTAACAAACTGTTCGCCTCAAGAAGAAAAGATAATCAATACCATCACGTTCCCGGGTGAGACCAACTCATGTTTAGAAGGCCTTAAAGCATTTACAATTCTAACACGAGTCCACAGGCAAGCACCACATGCCTTCAAACAGATCGTGGCCTAATTAAACAATGGGAACAGGTAATTGAATTAGCCCAGAGCACACGGAGATCAAAGGTGCCTGATTAGACAATGGATGCAGGGAAGTAAATTAGTTCTGAGCACACCAAGGTCCTAAGGTGCACAATACTAGAAGCATACACTTCACTTAAATTACAGTTACCATAAAACGCACATGCATTCACAAGCAGAAGAATGCTCTTTTGCGAAGCTTTGTCGGGAGTATAATAAGCAATGTGTAATGGTTTGGGTCAGAATTTGGGATGATGAGATCACGTCTTCAAGTGTTTTGCCATCCTAAATCTGTAACTTGCAAGTCAAATATTATTTCCTGTCTGCAATAAACCTTTGTCTGCAAGCAGGAAATTGAGAAAGTCTGTAAAAGCCTTAGTAGGACTGAGGTGTAGTCGGTGTTGTATGTTAAAGGTATTTCTCCCTGTCACAACAGTTAGCAAATACTGTATTTGCATTGCCAAGAGGAATTTGTGTGGTTATTCAATTTTTGAAGGGTTTGAGTCACCCCGCAACACCACCATCACTTATAGTGTTCTTTATGGTAAAGGGGACTATAGGGTCATATAAGCTTGCACTTACATGTTCACACCTTTGATATAAAGCACCCTGCCTCCAGGGCTTTCGGAGGCCTTTCTTAGGTTTGACTGGTGTATATCAGAGAAAGTGCATTGCCTTTGCCACACATGGTGAGGGCAAAGTTGAAGGAGGAGCTGAAGTCCTTGTCAATTGGGGTTTCCAATTCATGCATACAAGTTTTAGGGAGAGAGCACTGGCACTAGGGCCCGGCCAGCAGGCTTCAGTGCACTAACACAGTCATAACCATTAGCATTGATTTTCCATCATCTAGGTTTCTGTCAAAAGTTACAGACATCATCTTTATCATGCCTCATCTTGACTATGAAAATGTTTTCTACCGAAGACGCCCACTCTTCCTACTTTGAAGAGTGCAAAGGATCCTAAAAGTGGCAGAAAGACATCTTCTTCCCCTCTGCTCATGGAAATGTCTCACACCAGTCCTCGAAGTGTGTCACGTGCTCCCTTTGGCCAGACCTTCTGCCTTCAAGACTTTTGGCACTGCCTCAGTAAGGGCGCATCATTTATCAAACTCAAATCTCTAAAACTACACACATAACAGAACACCCAGCAACAGAATGGCACCTTAGTTAATCATCCATCCCTAAGAGAAGTGACACATTGGTGGCAACATATTCTCCACACAAGCAGCAACATTATGAAATCCTATTCTGAAAAAAGACACACCTAAATAACTAAGATCATTTTCAATTCTGAAAGGAGGTAAGGACCAACAGCTTTCCCATCAGATTATGTAGGATTTCACCAACTGTCAACCTTTGGCCAAGCATGTACACCTCCTGAGAAAGCTAGTTGAGAAATATTTCACAATTGAAATAAGGAAAACACAGGGAATCAGAAAAGAGAAAACAGGAGTGTTTGCAGTGGGGATGAAGCTTTGGGAATATATAAAATGGACTGGCATCTGTCATGGGACCTTTTTGCTGAATGTTTTCTAGGTGTCATGAACAGTGAGTTCTAGATAAGTATGTTAAAGATTGAAATATAAACACACATGAAATACCAGTAATACGTTTGCAGTGAGGAGAACTCACAACAGGAACAAATGGCTTACCCTGATTCAGGGTGGGGAATGCATAAGGAGACCAGATGTCGATCAGGATATGAAAGGCGATCTGCAAGGTGCCAGGGAAGGATCAGGAGACTCTTGAACAGTAGCAGACAAATCATAAGACAAACAACATCCAAACAAACGAGGACAAAATTGCAAAGTAAATTTCTAGTGGCAAGGACTAGTCCAAAAGGGAACTGACAAGGAAGAAAACAGGAAAAGTGAGGAAACACAAGGCTGAGTGAACAGAACGAAGCAGGAGCGGATTGTCTATACAGTTACAAATTGTTGCAAGGCTAGCTGACTCGGCTAAGTGCAGTAGCATAGGTGCTTTACTAATATTGAATTGGAAGTGGATTCTTTACATAGGAGGTTCCCACTCACACAGTAGTTAACCATCTAGTCTATCCTAAAAGCCATTGCAAGGTCTCCTAAAGTGATTAGTCCCTTCCCTATCTGAATCAGAGGATTCTTTGGTTAATGAGGAAAGGAACAAAACAATAGTGCAACTGCTTATTGAAGGTGCAATGGGTCTCAGGTTGAATGATTATCTATTAACCTTTCACTGATTGCTCTGGCACAGAAATCCTGACAATGAAATCTAAATCTATTCAATCACGAGGAGTGTATGGACATAAAATGTCTCTGCATCATACCACCTAAGTACCTGAATGTAGTCCCCTACATGGAAGATATGCATAACCATATGCAACCATCTCTCACTCTACTTCATTTCACTTGAGGCACATGTGCAACTACAACAGTATCTTGACATTGCAAGGATTGTGTGCTCCTCATCACTAACATAAAAACACTGTCTAAATAGACCCTAATCATAACACAGTTTTTGAACCAGACACACTAATAATGTTAATCTCATGCTTTGAGCCCTCGTTCCTCTTTCTCCCACTACAAATGTAAGCACACATGGGAAGGATAAGAGCATAACTCTGGTCTCCATACACAATACCAAAACCCTTCCCTCAACGTTTATACTACAATCCAACATCCTTACAGCTATGCACCACTTACGGTGAGCTACATGTCTACTAATAATCATAAGGATCTTTACAGGGATGTGAAACGTTACATAAATGTGATTGTAATACCTCACTATTGGTCCCGCTGATGTCTTTCTTGTAGCATTTAGAACTGGCAAGTGAGAGCTTAGGGAAATGTCCAGTGACCAAAAGATTTCCTACTGATAAAAATGAAATGTATGAGGCAGAATTTCTTGGTTGATCATCACCTACTCTTCAAGAAGTTGGTAGTTGTGTGCACACGTTCTGTGAAACGCCATGCTTAAGCACGCATCCACTGTCTGCTTGTGTAGGCACAGTTTTGAGTTTAGTTGTGGCTACCATAATGCAGAAAAGAAGAGGTGTCTTGTTCTCAAGGCTGCCATTATACACTTGGGTACCTTCGGGCAGCCTCTTGGATGACTGTCACAATTTCCCCAATCACTGCCTCCTCTACATCTCTCCACCCTGGCTGCAGCCTGCTCAACAGAACTTGAAGTGAGGGATTACATCAGTGGATTCCTTTTAGACCTGTCAGCTTTAGAGTGGTCTTCCTGCAAAATGTTGCCTCCCTCCTCCATTTTTGCTGATTCAATTGTTGCTGGCCTTAGGACTCTGTGCACTTTACTACTGCTGACCAGTGCTAAAGTGAATGTGCTAACTCTTTAAAACATGGTAATATTGGCTTATCCTCAAATGGCATATTTAATTTGCTTGTAAGTCAATAGTAAAGTGGCAATACATATGCCCGTGGCCTATAAATCTAAGGCTAATAATGGGCCTGCTGCACTGATTGTGCCACTCACACAATTAGACTTTTAAGCATGTCTCAGACATGCTATTGCAGCCTGTGTGTGCAGTTTTTAAACTACCATTAGGATCTTTCATTATTTTTTAAAAATGTTTGTTTATGTTCAGGAAGGGACACCTTCCTGAACATAAACAATCATTTATGGTGGTTTGCTGTTTCTATGCGTGGTGCACAATGCAGCACACATAGAAACAGCCAAAACTAGAAGAAATTAAACATTTCTCCTCATTTCACCATGTTAAGCCCAGGTTTTCCCTGGTCATAATTTTGGTGCTTCCCCATATTTATGACACCCTTGTTAATTATGGCAGTGTCAAAATCAATGTGTGTTGCATCGGAACACCCACCGCAACAGCCATTGCCCACTCCTTTCACGCTAAGTATAGCATGAAAAGGGCCCTATTTACAAAGTGGCATTAATTGGAATTGGAATTGGAAAGACTTTTATATAGCGCGTGGCTACTCGAAAGCATCCCAGCGCTTGATACTCATCAGAGGGGATAGACAGGATCTGGGCAGTGAGAGCTAATTCC
Source organism: Lissotriton helveticus (assembly GCF_964261635.1). Lineage (NCBI taxonomy): Eukaryota > Metazoa > Chordata > Amphibia > Caudata > Salamandridae > Lissotriton > Lissotriton helveticus. The sequence goes on along the minus strand of NC_136061.1, from coordinate 1,185,482,983 downwards.
TCCCTGCCTTGGGAAACAGTGCTGTTTTAAGTTTTTTTCGAAAAGTCAGCAAGTTGGGTTCTAAGCGAAGTGAAAGCGGAAGGGCATTCCACATCTTTGCTGCATTTCGCGAGAAAAGGCGATCCCCAGATCGAGCTCTATTAGTTCTGGGTACTATGAGGAAGTTTTGCTGTTTGGAGCGCAGATCCCTAGATGGAGTATATGATCTGATCATATCATTTAGAATTGGGGGGCCGTTCCCATGGAGAGTTTTATGTACCAGACAAAGGGTTTTAAAATGGACCCGCTCCTTTATAGGGAGCCAGTGTAGGGTCCTTAGTGAGGGTGCTGCTGAGGTACGATGGCTAGTACCCGTGAGTAGCCTCGCTGCGGAATTTTGGGCCATCTGAAGTTGACGGATAACTGATATGGGGGCTCCTAGGTAAAGTGCATTCCCATAGTCCAGCCTCGACAGGATAAGAGACTGGACAATGGTTTTCTTGGAAATTTCAGGTAACTGGGGGAGGATTTTGCGGATGGTTTTGGTTATGCCGAAGCAGGTGGCCACTGTTTTCCTTGCCTGGGTTTTGAAAGATAATTCCTAGTCGAGCCAGAACCCAAGGCTCTTTATCTCTGTTTTTGGGGTAGGTCCAGGTCCCATGCAAGGAGGCCACATAGAGGAGATGTTAAAGTTGGCCTTTTTTCCGAGCATCATCAGCTCGGTTTTTCCTCCATTCAGCTTCAGGTGGGATGTATCCATCCACTTTGCCACAGCATCCAGGCAGCTACAGAGGTTGTTCGAAGGGGGATCTGCCTGGGTGAGGGAGACTACTAGCTGGGTGTCGTCAGCATAGCTTATCAGTTGGATTCCGAAGGGTGCCACTACCTCTGCCAAGGGTGTACACATTAAACAGTGTGGGGCTGAGGGAGGAGCCCTGTGGTACCCCACACCGTAATGGCACTGGGAGGGAGCTGTTGGTGTCTGAAAAGACCTTAAAGAACCTATTGCTGAGAAAGGACTCAAGCCACTCAAGGGCTTTACCTGTGACTCCAGTCTTCTCTAGACGAGCTAGGAGGACCTGGTGGTTAACCGTGTCAAAGGCGGCACTGAGGTCCAGGAGGATAATGGCCGCGCTGCCACCAGCGTCCAGAATCCTCCTGGATACCTCGGCCACCCTCAACAATGCTGTTTCGGTTCCCTGTCCCTTTCGAAAGCCTGTTTGTGTGGGGTGTAACAGGTTGTGGGATTCCAGGTAGGATGCTAGTTGTTTGTTCACCCATTTCTCAGCAAGCTTACTGATACCAGGGAGAAGGGAGATGGGACGGTAATTTGAGAAATCATCGGGGTTGAGATTTGGCTTTTTCAACAGAGCCTTTACCATGGCTAATTTCCAATCCTGCGGCACTGTGCCAGATTCCAAAGAAATGTTAACCAAGTCAATGATGTTTCTGCTAGCATAAGGGAGGGCTAATTTCAAGATGGACATAGGGGCGGGATCAAGGGGGGAACCACTCTTTATGGAATTAAAGAGGGAAGGAAAAAGATCGTCACTGAGCGGATCGAAGGAAGCCAAAAGGGATATGGTAGAGTCAATTTCATCCCTTGAAAAAAGGCTGGATTCAACTACTGGAAGTGGAGGGAGAGAAAGAAGAATTTTTTCAATTTTCGTAGCAAAAAAATTTGCTAGTTCGTTACAGCGGGCATCAGACTCTTCAGATGATAATACAGGTGTAGGGGGATCAGGGGCCTTTGTCAAAGTTTTTACTATTCTAAACATTTCTCTGGGGGCGTTAGTGGATTTTTCAATTTTTTCTGTATAGAAGGTAGTTTTGGCTAGGTTAAGTGCAGTTTTATATTTTTTGATTGTAAGTTTGTATTTAAATTTTTTCTCCTCATCGAAATGTTTCCGCCATTGTCTTTCCTCCCGTTTGCATTCCTGTTTAAGGGATCTTAAGTCCGAGTTGAACCATGGTTGTTTATTCGGACCTTTTTTCTTTGAAATGTACATTTTAGGGAGCACATTATTTAGTGATTGTTCTATCCATTGATTGAAGTCCGTATTGGCCCTATCTATATTCTGATTGGCCATAGGTTCGTTCTGCTTCAGAACTTCTATCCATTCACTGGGTTCTAATTTTGTCCAACGCCTACCTAAGATTTTAAGGGGGGGTTGATTGGCGCACGGTTTGTTAATTTTCCATAAGAAGGGTATTACCATATGGTCTGACCAAGGGATTGAGTGTGGTACAGATGTAGACAATTCTGCTACATTGGTGAAAATTGGGTCGAAAAGATTCCCTTTGGAATGAGTAGGGTGTTGTACAATCAAATTCAGTTGACATGCGGCTAAATCTTTAGTTGATTCCGTAGCGATAGTATCCAAAGGGTTATTAAAGTGAAGGTTCAGGTCTCCTAACACTATAAAATTAGAGAACATAGTGGCAGAATCGAGAATTGTTTCAGTTAACCCTTCTATAAATTGGCCAATCTGGCCAGGAGGGCGATAGATTAAGAGGCCGGAAATTGAAAGTTCTGAGGAGTGGGCGATAGAGAATTGTGTACTCTCACAGTCTGGGATGGTACTATTGATGAGGCGACATGTTAGGTGTTCCCTATATATGATGGCAATCCCTCCACCAACTTTAAGTTCTCGATCTTTATGTTGGATTAGATATCCGACAGGTAGGGCCTGGACAATGTCAGGGCCGGAGGACGGGCCAAGCCATGTTTCTGTTAAAAACAGAACGTCCACATTCAGATCTCCGATCAGTAGTGCGATTTCCGTGGAGTGCTTAGGTAAAGAGCGGCAGTTGACCAATGCCATTTTTAAGGTAGTGTCTACTGATCCATTTTTAGGGACTGATATGGTTTTTGTGATGGTCTCTGTGGTTCTAAAAGAGCAGTTGCTACAAGAGAAATGGCCGAGCTTTAGGTCCATAGAATGGCTACATGGTAATGGAAATGTCCTGTTATGCGAGAGTAGTGTCATGCGGGAGTATCGTAAAGGGCATGGGGCTGGTGTACCAGGGGTCTTAGGCCCTGGGCCCGACAGTGCGCAAACGGGCATGACTCTGGCACGACTCCGGCGCAGGTCCGGCGCGTCCGCAGTACGCGTCCGCTGCGCGGAGTCGTGACCATTCTTTTTATGGCGCTGTTAGAGCGCGCGATTGGCCTGGCCCCCACCCAATATGGCCGCCAATACCAAATCCCAGCCCTCGGCGTCAATACTCAGCCGAGGGCGGTTCAGGGAAGGGGAGGACACAGAGCGCTGAAGAGCGCTGGGCGGTCTCTTGGTGTAAGCGCTAAGTAATCAGCGCTGTCAAGCACACTGAGAAACGATTTAAAGTGCTTTTTGAATCAAGCACAATGAAACAGACAGTTTGCACAATGTTTTAAAAATGCTTCGCAATCAAGCAATGGTAAAAACAAAGTAAGCCAAAGTAAAACGCAATTTCAAAGGTGCTAAAAGAAAAGTGATAGGACAAGACCTCCCGGCTTTCCGCCTCAGGAGGGAAATCCTTTCTGCTGGTTATCGCTGGGCGAATGGTCTCAATTTCCTTTTTATGGCGCTGCTAGAGCGCGCGATTGGCCTGGCCCCCACCCAATATGGCCGCCAATACCAAATCCCAGCCCTCGGCGTCAATACTCAGCCGAGGGCGGTTCAGGGAAGGGGAGGACACAGAGCGCTGAAGAGCGCTGGGGGGTCTCTTGGTGTAAGCGCTAAGTAATCAGCGCTGTCAAGCACACTGAGAAACGATTTAAAGTGCTCTTTGAATCAAGCACAATGAAACAGACAGTTTGCACAATGTTTTAAAAATGCTTCGCAATCAAGCAATGGTAAAAACAAGGTAAGCCAAAGTAAAACGCAATTTCAAAGGTGCTAAAAGAAAAGTGATAGGAAGAGACCTCCCGGCTTTCCGCCTCAGGAGGGAAATCCTTTCTGCTGGTTATCGCTGGGCGAATGGTCTCAATTTCCTTTTTATGGCTCTGCTAGAGCGCGCGATTGGCCTGGCCCCACCCAATATGGCCGCCAATACCAAATCCCAGCCCTCGGCGTCAATACTCAGCCGAGGGCGGTTCAGGGAAGGGGAGGACACAGAGCGCTGAAGAGCGCTGGGGGGTCTCTTGGTGTAAGCGCTAAGTAATCAGCGCTGTCAAGTACACTGAGGAACGATTTAAAGTGCTTTTTGAATCAAGCACAATGAAACAGACAGTTTGCACAATGTTTTAAAAATGCTTCGCAATCAAGCAATGGTAAAAACAAGGTACGCCAAAGTAAAACGCAATTTCAAAGGTGCTAAAAGAAAAGTGATAGGAAGAGACCTCCCGACTTCCGCCTCAGGAGGGAAATCCTTTTCTGCTGGTTATCGCTGGGCGAATGGTCTCAATTTCCTTTTTATGGCGCTGCTAGAGCGCGCGATTGGCCTGGCCCCCACCCAATATGGCCGCCAATACCAAATCCCAGCCCTCGGCGTCAATACTCAGCCGAGGGCGGTTCAGGGAAGGGGAGGACACAGAGCGCTGAAGAGCGCTGGGGGTCTCTTGGTGTAAGCGCTAAGTAATCAGCGCTGTCAAGCACACTGAGAAACGATTTAAAGTGCTTTTTGAATCAAGCACAATGAAACAGACAGTTTGCACAGTGTTTTAAAAATGCTTCGCAATCAAGCAATGGTAAAAACAAGGTAAGCCAAAGTAAAACGCAATTTCAAAGGTGCTAAAAGAAAAGTGATAGGAAGAGACCTCCCGGCTTTCCGCCTCAGGAGGGAAATCCTTTCTGCTGGTTAAGCCACGTTAAGTGTCTTAACACCACCTTGTAAATAAGGTGAAGCCCCTAACGCCCCAGGAACGTCTTTAAAAGTGACCTTCCTGTGGTGCTGGGGTCTTGCAAATATGCCTCTAATTCTGAACATAAAAATCTTCACTGCAACTTCATCCAGCAGCTCCAAGATGGTGACACTTCCTCCTTGAACACTGCCTGCAGCCTTGCCCCGCTGAATTTTTCCTTCTTAGACATTTTTTACACAGAATATCTTCTAATTTCAAAGGTAAGTGCCAACCGGGCCCATTCCACTTAAACCCCACTCCATAGCAGTTGGCCATATTTTTCATCTTTGGCCCGATCTCATGTGACTAGATGTCTGCGGTTGGCGCTTTGATCTTTTAGGAGATCACATGACCCGACGCGCTTATGCTACGCGCCCCGGGGCGCGCCCGTAGTCGCGCCCCGGGGAGCTAGTTTTTACCTTAAACTTTAAAAAATCATAACTCCGGTTACACTGATTGGATTTTTGCCATTTGGCGACATAATTTATTAAAATGAACTTTTTTTCAAAACTAGTGAGAGATTTTTGTGTGTTGTATTTTCACTTTATCACTGTTTGTGTGCTGCATAAATAATTTACACATTGCCTCTTAGTGAAGTCTGACTGCTTTTGTGCCAAGATACCAGAGGGTTAAGCACCGGCTAATTTTGTGACTTTCACGGCTTACCCTGACGGGGACTATGGCTGTTGCTTGAGCAGGGTTACACCCCACTCAACCAATAACCCAATTTCTCCCAAAGGGTATTGTATTTTTCACCAGACTTAAACAGCAAGAGCCCACTTGGGATTATAACACTGCCCTTTGTTCTCTTTCCTTTGGAGTTTTGGTTTCAGAAGGAGAAAGTCAGAGTAGAGCTAGGTTTTAACTAGCTCCTTGTAAAGTCCTCTCAGAAGCAGTCTTTACAGGGGTGACTATAGTGTTCAAGGTTCAAAAGATTGCAAATGTAGAGCCTCCTTGAAAAATGCAAAGGTTTTAATAGATGATCTCTTGTTTTAGGGCAGAAGGAGGGTTACAAATATTTGTGGTTTATAAGATGGAGTAGAGATGTTAGGAGTGAGAATAGTAGATAGTCTGACCAGCGAGTAAGTGTATTGAGGGTGGCAAGGGAGTAGGCCAGAGGAAAGAAAACATTTTGGCATTTTCCTAAGGTGTGGGGAATCCTGTTCTTGCTGGATAAAACCTGCTAATCCTGTGTCTTTGAAAAAGAAATGTTTGCTTCATCACAGAGACTAGATAGTGGGTCAAGAAGTCAGTTAGAAACTTTGCCATACTGCCCAGAAGCTTATAAATGTTGGTAAGGGCAAAGGAAGAGGAGTTGTAAGGTTGATATTTAACAATAATAATAAATGTAAAGGATTAGTAGATGGTTGAGTAAATAGGTGGGCAAAGAAGCAGTGGAAATAAATGGTTGCTGGACCTCGGACAAGGAACAGTGAGGTAAAGTCTAGGTGAAACCAACTACAGTTAGTATATGTAGGTCTTAATGCATCATTACGCCCAGTTTCTGATATGGAAAGTTTTTGAGTTCTGGCCTAGGATGAGGTCAGTGTTGAGACCAATATTTGTCATTGATTATTCTAAGGTGGACAGCTGGATGAGTCTGGGTCTGTGGATTGGGTTGATGTGAATAATCAGTATAAAGAAAGTGGTTCTTAATCACTGATGTTGAAAGAGCAAAAGAGTTTCAAAGCAACAGGAGAGACCGTGCTTTTGGTGTTGTCTGGTCTGTTGGCGATCCTTATTGAAAGATGCAGTTCTCAAGAGAGTTATGCATGTTAGACCCATTTACATATTGTTTGTGGCTATTGAGAAACACAGCTATTACTTTAAATTGTGAAGCCCGGGCCAGGGGCGGGCCCGTTAAAGCCTGTTGCAGCCCGGAGGAGACCGGACCGGGCCACCCCTTTTACATCTGGCCTGTTATATATTGTGGCTGTCCCTGCACCTGTAAGTACCTGTAGAATTATTATCATTTCCAGGGAAAATGTCGGGGTGTGAAAGCAGGAGCAAGGCTATGACCACGGGGGGCCACCTTGTAGGGACACTGGACAATTTTTTCATTAAAGCCAATTCCGCTATTGATCATGAGATACCTCTGATGGAGCGCTGTCTCTCTCAGGAAATCGCCACAGCAAACAGATCCTCCATGGGCCAGTTTGCAAACGCTCGTACACCTGAGCCGATACCACGAACTGCCACCATCGAAGTGCCCGTTACTGTCCATAATATAGAGACTACACACGACCAAGGGCTTGCCTTCCCAGTTGATGAGTCCCAGCTAGCATCAGCGATAGAGACTACTGCAGTGTCAATAACGGACAGTACCCCGGAAAGGCCCAATACTCGGCAGCTGCGGGGGACTCGAGAGGGGGCGATACCTAAAAGGAAGCGAGGGGCTGCGGCCGCCGCTGGTGGCAGGAAGCCCAAGCTTGCAAAGCGAACTATGAATGGTGAGTCCACCAAAGCAGGTCAGGCACCAGAGGTTTTGAAAGTTACGGATAAAAATCATATACAACCCCCAATCGCAAATATTGCAGGAACGGCAAATTCCATCGCCGCACTAGCCGCATCGGATGATCCATTCCTCCTAAGACTGGGCGCTCTCTTAAGGTCATTGCTCCAACCTTTTGAAACTAGACTTTCGCAGATTGAGCTACGGTTGTCTAATATTGAAAAAACAACTTCGGAAATAGCGGACTGCCTTAAGTATAATAATATGACTTTGGGTAATACATAGTTTAACAAAGGACAGGGGGGATGTTAGCTCAAAATCTTGCATTAGTAGCTGAGACATCTTCTGATAATGTGGCCAGTACAGAGCAGCTAATACCAGCGGCCTCCCTCGAAAATGTTCCAGTGGGCTCTCATGATAATATAATGATGGTGGCAAATAGTGAAAAGCCAAAGGAGGATTGCCAAGACCACTCTGTTAGAAGCTCTTCTAAGTAGATTAGAATTGACTTGCCCCCAGAATCGAACCCGTATCTTGTGGTCTTAACAGGGGTCCCTGAACTAAGTGATGCCAGTAGGGAATCCTTTGTTTCATTAAAAAATAAAGTCTCTGATTGGCTTAACAGAAATAGGCCACTCCTGGGTCACATCACTAGTTAAATACTGATGGTCCGTAGGGTATCCTGGGTGGGGCACAGGCCTAAGACATAAAGGGTGATTGTGTACTGGTAAATTTTAGGGACCCACGGACTTTGGTACACATCTGTGAATGGATGCATCACAACGCTGGGTCAGTTATCCGGCCTTTCCCACTTTCCTATTTCTATCCATTGCCCTACAAACCAGACAAGGCTCAGGACTGGACCCTGGTAGAGTCCCGAGGAATAGTTAGGGCTGACAGGGGTAGGGTGGTACAATCTAACGCACCCAGCTATACTTGTACTCAAAATAGATACAGTTGCCTGGATATGGTAGACTGACTACAGTATAGCCGGGTGGGTTCCGGGGCGACCTCCCAAGAAAAGAGATATGTATGTAATGGTGGTTCTGGGGCAATCTCTCAAGAAAAGATATATGCATTTAATGGCAGAACTACGGAGGCTGCCAGTTGTCAGATAACTCTGGAAATCCCAGATACTCATTCGCCTATTACAGGCATTAACATAGAAAGTAGTGTCCAGCCACCTAGTAGAACTGTGATAGGCCAAACATCGGATCTCTTGCCGATAAGTTTGTGTGAAAATGGCCCAATGGGGAGTGGTGAAACCAGTGGCAGGGACCCCAATGCAGGTATCTTAACAATATTGTCATGGAATGTCGCAGGTCTACCAAACAAAATAGCTTGCCCAGAGTGGGGAACATTTGTGGACAAGAATGACATCTATCTCTTTCAAGAGACCTGGGCGCGAGAGGAGCAATTTCGTAAAGGCTATGCTGAAATCCACGTTTCCGCCCGTTGGGGGAAAGGGGTTTCCTTCAGGTGGCCTTACTACCTGGGTTGGCTCGCATCTGGGTTGTACCGCTAAAACTCTGATTACGAACTCGGAAGATGTCCAGTGTGTAGTGCTTGAATGGCCAAATGCTTTCAAGTTTGCCCTTGTAAATGTCTATTCTCGGCCTGTAAGTGTAACTAGCGAATCTAGTACTATTGAGGTGCTGTCGCATTTTCTGCACACCGTTCCTAGCGACATGCACCTACTGGTAGGGGGTGACTTGAATTGTCACTTTGAGCCCCTGCTGGGGATGAAGGATGGAGTTTTAGCGGCAGAGGATGAACATTGGGCTATTCCACCGAGTCAGTCTCCATCACCAAAGTCATGGTCACCTCTAGCAATACAGATAATGGCCCTAACTCTAAATCATTCTATTAGGGCCTGCAACGGCCGCACGCCCTCTGATATCCCAGCTAAGTGCACATTTAATAAAATTGGACACGAGTAACGTCTCGATTATATTTTGGTCGAGACACGGCTGTTGTCCAAGGTGATCGACTTCAACGTCAATATAAGAGCGGAGAGCGATCATAATGGGCTAACTCTGGAGCTGGTTCATCCTGCTCCCAGTAAGAATGGCATGACTAATCAGGGGGTCTCGGGCGACAGGAATATACTATCAAATAATAGACGTAGAGTTAGGTGGGATAAAATAGTGGCAAACCCGGAAGAACTTTGTAAAGTATACAAACGAATTGTTCCTCTGTTTGTGGAGGTTGATGTTTTAAATACTCAACCCTCGCCCCCGACCACGATGTTAAATTGCAGGGTCTACATAGGGAACTAGTATCTAATTTAGCAGAGGTATTTAACCCCCCGGTGGCTATTAGGAAAAATATGGCTCCTGCAAGCTCTTGGTACAATGCAGCATGCATAAAGACCAAGACTGAGTTAGTTCAGGCCTTAAAGTTAAGTAAAAATTAAGTCCAAACTCAAGCCAAGAGAACACACTACAAAAAAGTAACTAAGCATGCAAAGCAAGAATGGGATCAAGAAAAGTGGACCAGTCTTACTGTCGCCCTTGAAACCAGGGATGCACGGAAATTTTGGTCTATAGTTAATACTGGTTGTGGGGAATCGAAATCGGCCATTGAACCAAACATAGAAGCCAAAGTATGGGAAGATCATTTCCAGGCCCTATACTCTATAGAGAAAGGTATGAAAGGCACACTGGTACTTTTGGCTCTCCTTCCCCAGTCTGATGAGCTAGAATTTACTGTTGAGGAGGTGTGCAACGCCATCGCAAAACTTGCTGTGGGAAAAGCTCCGGGCCTTGACAAACTTCCCGGCGACCTCTTCAGACACGAACCGAAGATCTGGGGCCCGTATTTACAAATACATTTTAAAGCAATCCTGAGGGGTATGGCGGTTCCCTGTACTTGGCTGGGGGCAGAAATTGTCCCTATATTTAAGAAGGGCTCTCCTCTGCTCCCAGCCAACTACAGGTCCACCAGCCTTATTGATGTCCCGCAAAAAATCTTTGCGCGACTAATTTTAGATCGTATCCAGGATTGGATCGAGGAGCATGAAATCCTTTGTCCATATCAAGCAGGGTTCAGGAAGAACACCTCCAGCATGGACCAAATCTTCCGTTTAGCTTTACTATTCTGGAAAACGGTGAGGATAGAGGGTGGCAGCATCTATATGGTGTTCGTGGACCTTCGCTCTGCTTTCGACTTAGTCCCCCGGCAAAAACTATGGACTGTGCCCCCCGAAATGGGTATACCGGCCCATCTTCGAACTTTTCTGAAGAGGCCACATGAGGCAAACTTTGCGCAGGTTAGGTGTGGGAGGAACGGGGCACTGTCATCTAGGTTCCCCGTTGACAGGGGGGTAAGGCAGGGGTGCGTTTTGGAACCTACCCTGTTCTGCCTCTATGTCAACGGGGTAATCGCTCATCTAGATGAGGTACACCATAATGACGCCCCGAAGTTGACTGGCAGCAGGGTGCCGGCAATCATGTTTGCAGATGACACCCTTCTGCTGTCTAAGTCTCCCTTGGGGATCCAGCGCATACTGGATGATTTTGAGGATTTTTGCAGAGGCCGGGGTTTGGAGATGAATGTTAACAAAACCAAATTCATGATCCTCAACCCCCCTGCAAATACTCGCCTAAATCCCAGCCTGAGTACAACCAGACTGGAAAGGGTGTCCACTTTCGAATATCTGGGGGTAACCATAAATGAGAACTTGTCATGGGGACCCTAGCAAATCACGTCGCAAATGAAACTTGCACAGCTCTCTGGGGGAATCCTTAAGCTTTCTAATTCGTCTACATATAAACCAGTTGGCCCCCCTTTGGAGATCTATAAAACCCAAGCAAGGGCTGCAATTCTGTATGGCGGGGAGCTATGGGGATATTCTTGTAGGCCTGATATTGTCAAAACGGAGAATAAATGTTTGACACAATTTTTGGCTCTTCCACCCAGTACCCCGCTCCTCCCTCTGAGGCTCGATTTAGAGTTGAGACCTATTGAAGATGAACGAGCTCTTAAACCGCTTAGGTTCTGGCGTAGGCTCTGGGCAAGCCCAGAGCTGCTAAACTATAGGCTAGAACTGAAAGAAATACTAACCCACTGGAGTGTAGTCAAAATCCCTTGGCTTATGTTCATAACGAGTGAATGTGTGAACCTGGGGTCACCTGCCCTATGGCATGATCCTGAGAAGAGCTGTAATATGGTCTCGCGCAAATTCCTTACTAGGGTATTTGCTGATAACAAACTAACTGCTGCCCTGGTAAATCCTGATGTTGGCACTTTAACCAATTTTTTTTAATGATCAAAGACTCATATTATTTCGAGCACTTCATGGATGATATTTATCCTATTTTAGCCAGGAAACTCTATGTACAATGGAGACATGCTACTCTACCTATAAGAGCCTTCACTAGCAAATGGTCCGCCTGTGCATTGAGAAACTGTCCTGGGTGTAATTGTGACATAGAAAATGAATTGCACATTCTCTTCTTTTGCTCAGCTTACTGTCTAGGGACAGTATTATACTCCTGAGGCGGAAGCCGGGAGTTAGAGGCACTTACTTGCACCTTGCACACTCGTTTCAAGAAACATTTTATTTCGCCGTTTTTTAAATATAAAATTGATTGTTTGTCTTGATTTTACTCTCACATACCAGCGCTGCCTTCTCAGCTGCCTCACCCTTACTTCAGCCGAGTTAGGAGCTGAATTGGGGACGGGGCTTGGAGGTGGCCGGCTAGGCAGAGTGGCCATATTGGAGGAGGCAGGTTGACGCTGCAGTCGTTGGGGCAGGAAGCGCCGGTCCCGCGCTCAAGCCAATACAATTGGGAGGTCCTATCTTCGCGCAGCGAACGCGACAGCGGACGCGCCTCATCGCGCTGAAGGAGCGCCCAAGGAAAGCCCGTCTGTGCCCGTCCGTGCCATGACGGGCCAGGTCGAGGCCAAGGGGTATAATTGGTGGCTCCTCCCTGTCATGGATACCTTACGCTATAGTGGGAAGCAGCTGAGAGCAATCAGAGACAGGGCCACTATCTGCTGTCCTATCTGCCCCCTCTCTGAGGAGGTAGGAATTCCGTGTTCACATTGTACACAGATAGGGCCCGCAGTTGTTAATGCGAATCACCACACATTTGCATTATTAAATTGTCGCTCTCTTCCAAGACATGCGGTGGAAATTCGCATGCTCTTGGAGGAACGAGACCTAGATGCCCTATTCTTGACAGAGACGTGGCTTACTGAGGCATCAGACCCGGATGTCGTCAGGGCCCTACCGCCCAGTTATTCAATTATCAGGCAGGACCGTCAAATCGGTCGTGGAGGAGGAGTAGCTATAATTTTTAAAAATCTAGTTACATGTAGAACAACTGAGAGTCCACTTTTGGAATGTGAGAGTCTGGGCTTCTCAATTGCCTTCTCTCCTTCCTGCACCATGTCGGGTATTCTGGCCTATAGGCCGCCAGGCGACCACCGCGGCTTCTGTAACAATTTACTGGACAAGTTCTCAGTGTCCATTAGTAGTTTACCCAATTTTTCCATTTTGGGCGACCTCAATGTGCATCTTGATGAGGTGGACGACGCTGCCTCTCAGTGTCTGTTGGACACTCTGGGAGTAGTACACCTGGAGCAAATTGTGACTGGCCATACACACATAGCAGGGCATTTACTAGATCATTTTTTCACCAACCTCAGTAATATTAGGTACAATCACCCTAGCTTTGTCCCATGGACAGACCATGCCTTGCTTCCTTTTGTTTGGGCCCCTGGAGACCAAATTTTTCCCATAGCCAGTCTATCTAATAAAATCAGCCGAACGTGGTCGAGGCTGTCGGCGGAGGACTGGGAGGGTGCCTTGTTGCGGTCCCCCCCGGTCCCTCACGATAACCCTGTCGTTGCCAATGAGGCCTTCAATAAGTGGCTTGCCTCTACATTGGATGCCACCCTTCCTAAAAAAGTGGTCCAACATAGGATGGGCCCTAACAAACAGCCTTGGTATTCCAGGGAACTTAAGGAGCAAACACAGCTCTGTAAAAGAGCGGAGAGGAAGTGGAGGAAAGATTTTGCAACTTCCTCCAAAAATGAATACAGGTCAGAGTTAAGGGCATATAAAAAACAACTAAAAATTGCCCAGTCGGCGTACTATCAGATTAAAATTACTGAAGCAGCAAATAGGCCTAGAGAAATCTCTAAAATATTTCAAGCCCTGATTACACCCCCCCCCCCCCCCGGCCGTTAGGGCTTCTTCTGATCCCCAGAAAAGATGTGATGATCTGGCCGCTTTTTTTGCCGCTAAGGTGTCAGTCATCTACTCAGGTATTGAGTCTTCAAGACTGACCTTGGACCCCACGAAAAGCCTGGTGGGGACTCTGGAAGAGACCTCTTCTGATGTCGCCGAAAGTCTTGATGCTTTTCCACCACTCGACTTGGCCATTGTGGAAAGTTTGCTCGATGCCCTCAAATCGGGCTCACCCCTGGATGTTGCACCTCCTGCAGCTCTTAAACAGGTTTCAGGGACGGTGTGCCCTGTTATCATGCAGGTCATTAATTCATCCCTGAACACAGGTATCGTACCCCCTATCTGGAAGATGGCGAAAGTTAAAGCCCTCCTAAAAAAAAAAATAACTTGGACCCAGAAGACTTAGCTAACTACAGACCCATTTAGTTGCTACCGGGCCTGAGTAAGATCGCTGAAAAATACGTCAACCAGATCCTCTCTTCTTTTGTTGAGACTTCGGGCACCCTTCACTCCTCTCAGACGGGATTTAGAGCCAGACAGGGTACGGAGACTGCCCTGGTGGCGGTGGTGGAGGCGACTAGGAGTATTGTGGATGCCGGGGGCTGCGCTGCGGTGGTCCTATTGGACCTCAGCGCAGCCTTAGACACTGTTAATCACCCACTCTTGCTTCAGCGCCTCCATCGGGCAGGGATCTCAGGAATTGCCCTTAAATGGCTACAGTCCTTTCTGGCGGAGAGATTTTTCTCAGTTTTTGAGGAGGAGGTTTCTTCCGACCAACTGCAACTGTGTCACGGCGTTCCCCAGGGCTCCTCTCTCAGTCCAACCTTATTTAACATCTACATGAGTTCTTTGGCTGAGGTGGTGCTTCCCTGGGGAATTCAGCTTATCACCTATGCCGATGACACGCAGTTGGTCGTCTCTCTGGCGAGAGATGACGCCGGTGATCAGGGGAATAACAACTTGCCCCTCTGTCTCACCAAGGTTCTGGAGAGGATGACGACGTCTTTCTTAAAGCTAAACGGGGCAAAAACTGACATCATGCTCCTGGGGTACAAAGCTCCCATCAACCTCGACCCTTGGTGGCCGCAGTGTCTGGGCTCCCCGCCCACCCCAAAGACCCAAATAAAGAGTTTGGGGGTCTGGCTAGACTCCATCTTGGGGTTTCAGGTTTAAGCCAAGAAGGTGGCGGCGACTTGTTATGGACTACTTAGGGTCCTTAGGAAAGTTCTTTCCCTCCTACCTTTTGAGGCCAGACGCTTGCTGGTCCAGTCGCTGATTTTATCGCGGCTGGATTATGCAAATGCCATTTATCTGGGAGCCCCAGTTGGCTCTATCCAGATCCTCCAATCAGTACAGAATTGTGCAGCTCGGCTGCTTATGAATCTTCCCAGACGCTGCTCGGCAAAGGCGGCACTTCGGTCACTTCACTGGCTTCCGATCCAGGAAAGGATCTTGTTTAAAACATTCTGTATGGCGCACAAGTCAATAAGTAATGTTGGTCCTACTATTCTCCAGCCCTTGTTTCGCCGGCATCTTGCCTCTAGATCCCTGAGATCTAATCAGCAAAATTTGCTGGTGGTACCCAGGGTGAAGCGAGCCCGCATGGGTGGCCGCCAGCTTTCCCTCCATGTTGCCAAGGGCTGGAACAAACTCCCAGATAACATTCAGCTGGAAGTGAACCATCTTGTATTCAGGAAGCGATTGAAGACATTTTTGTTTCACTGAGTGTCTTCTTCTGTCCATGGTCTTGCAGCGCTGGGATGCCTTAGGGTAGCCATGCGCTATATAAGAGCGTACTCATTCATTATATAAGAGCGTACTCATTCACTGTAACTCTAGGAAGTACTGGCTGGTACCCCTGTGCAAGAACTTGGGTTTTGGACAGTGTATGCATGCTTTTAGAGTTTTAAAAACCGACACGACCAGACCCATTGTATTTGTGGTTTCACAATTCCTGGCAGCTATGTGGCATAAGCGTAGACATCTAATTGCAAATGCACGATAGTGATTCGTTTTTAGCTGATAAGATTTGTTTTTAGAGATCATGTAATATTTTAGTTTCTACGTTTCTAATTATCTAACATGTTGTTTGTACTCTTTTATGGCAAAATGCCAAAATAAAGATATATGAAATGAAAATGAAATGATATGGAAAGTTTTTGAGTTTTGGCCTAGGATGAGGTCAGTGTTGAGACCAATATTTTTCATTGATTATTCTAAGGTGGACAGCTGGATGAGTCTGGGTTTGTGGATTGGATTGATATGAATAATCAGTATAGAGAAAGTGGTTCTTGTTCACTGATGTTGAGAGAGCAAAAGAGTTTCAAAGCAACAGGAGAGACCGTGCTTTTGGTGTTGTCTGGTGTGTTGGCGATCCTTATTGAAAGATGCAGTTCTCAAGAGAGTTATGCATGTTGGATCCATTTACATATTGTTTGTGGCTATTGAGGAACACAGCTATTACTTTAAATTGTGAAATCCATTGATAAGGTTGATTGGATCTAATGACTTGATTTATGGTTTGATAGACTGTAATCCATCCATCAGGGTGACAGAGGATATTACCTTCACAATCCTGACGTTCTACCGTCCATCAATTTAAAGATGACCGCAAGCCCAGCAGTCATCTCTGTACTTTGAAAGGAACCACTGTCATGCTGGTTCTTTTCAATGTACAAAAAGATTGGTGGATGGCTGTCATGACATTTCATGGCTAATCACCAAACATTTTCGGAGTTTTTGTTTTTAAGAAAGGAAATTGCAAGGCAGGAGTTTGTTTCTGAAAAACAAAAAACAAATGATCCATAAGCTCCGGGAGTTTTATATCTGGGTGTAGGGGGCGTCACTATTTTTTTTCTTTCTCTCACCCAAGGCTTTTCCTAGCTCTGACCGATAGAAACAGAAACATTACAGCTTCCACCCTAAATATGGTGAGTAGTCTAATGTCCTTACTTAAATGGGCTCTACTCCGCCTGGCCATATCTAAGTGAGGTGAGTCGACATAGTGTTGGAGGGCAGGGTTCTCAGTTTCTTTTTAATGGAGTACCCTGTCTGCAAAATTCTAAATCAGATCCTTAGTTACAAAGATTTCCCCACACTGAAATAGAGATTTTTTTCTTTTTCATAGCAAAAATGGCAAAATTCAAGAAACAACGGGGCTCATTAGTATGGCGGGCGGACTTTGCCCGCTCACCATGTCCCCGGAATATGGGACTGCCCACAATGAATGCGGTGATCTGGCACCTACAATTAGGATGCACCCGCCACACTGGCGGGCGCATCCCGCATTTTTAACATTGCGGCGGGCGGTGCAGAAAGCAAAGCCCGCCGCAATGCCAAAAATGCAAGTTGTGCATTTCAATGCACCGCGCGGTGCCTTCCACGTTGTACATTACAATGCAGGGGGGTACCATAGGGACCCCCATGTGCATCCCCTACCCCCCAGAATCCATGGGGGCCCACTACAGGCCCCCAATGTTGAAGACTGCATGCCTTTCCATCTACCAGACACCGCCACCATATTTACAGCTTTTCCGCCCGGTCGACTCGTCGACCGGGCAGAAAACCGGTGGATGGTCTTTCCGTCCGCCAGGGTCCCCACCGCCGTAGTAATATGGCGGGGGGGAATTTGCATGCAGACGGGAGAAAATGTCGGGCGGATCGCCGCCGCCATGCGGGCGGTGGCGATCCGCCCGACATACTAATGGGCCCCATAGTATGGAAAAAAACCTGCAAAATATGGTGTTTAGGATAGAACGAGAAAAGTAAATAGCTTTTTATGATAACCTACTTTAAAAAAAATTATTTTGCAGGAATTTTTTTCCACACATTTAGGTTCTGATTTAGCATTTTAAAAATGGTACTCTGTCAATTGGGGTGATGGAGAAGATTACTTCTACGATCCTGAAAGACTACTGTCCATCAAGTTTATAAATGACTGCTGGTGTAGTGGTCAGCTCTATAAATTGAAAGGAACCATCGACACGTCCGACTCAAAAAGTGGGTCTTTTGTTCAGAAAAACAAAAACTAGTGATCCTTGAACTATGGGAGTTTTCTTGCAGGGAGTGGGGTCATTATTTAGTAGTCTGGCCCTTATCGCCAGGATTATCCTGGCAGCGACTGACAGAAAAAAAGGCATTACATCATCCACCCTAAAAAGGGCGTATGGTGAAATGCCCTTCCTTTGACGGCTTCTACTCTGTTTGGCAGTACGATGAAGTATCCATCAATAGAGCAAACAGGGGCTCCATCAATAGAAAACTTACGGTCCGCCCATCTCTAAATGAGGTGGGCAGATAAAAGATTTGCCATAAAGGGTACTCTGTTGTGTTTGTGCAGGAGTATACCGTCTGTCAAATTCTATATTGGGACCCAAGTTTTTCAATGTTGACAAACAGTGTGATCAAGATTTAAAAATGTTAAAGCTCTATTCTGAAGGTAAACGTTAACAGAGAGCAGAATCTACTTAGTTAAAATGCACTGAAAACAGTCAATGTTATAGTGGAGGCCTTACAGATGTTTTATTTTAACAAAGAGAAGCAGAAAAAATGGGAGGAGTAAAAATACATAAAAACTAAACCTGGGATGTCTGGATATTCAAATCCTATAGCTCACAAGTCAAGAGGAGCTTGCAGAGTTTGAGTTTCTCTTGAAAAAAGAGGACAAGTCAAGGAGTCATTATTTTATTTCTGATTTTTATGAGTTGTTTCAATTGCAATACTCCCTTTATATAAAGTTACAATTTACATTGCTCAATATCGCTTTCTGATTTGATATATATATATATATATATATATATATATATATATATATATATATATATATATATATATATATATATATATGTATATATATATATATATATATATATATATATATATATATATATATATGTGTGTGTGTGTGTGTATATATATGTGTGTGTGTATATATATATATATGGAATGTGATCAAGGGCTCTTGAAGCCCGAAACGCGTCGTTGTAGGCTGTGGGAGAAACACAAATAAATATACATCTTGCCTGAATTGCTGTGGTGGTCCGAGTTCCTTCTTCGCCGAAGCACGGATGTGGTCGGAAGTGGTGGGAATTGTTTGGCATATTTTGGCATATGTATATATATATATATATATATATATATATATATATATATATATATATATATTGAGGCAACAGAGACATTGATCAAACTTTTTCATGAATTGCATACAAAAATTCCTTCTTTTTTTTTGCATCACAAGACCACATGTACCTTACTTTTTTGTGTATCTAATCATTGGTGATATTATCAGAGGGCTCAAAGTTTTTCAGCACTAGCCAACAAACTGCATTGATATTTTTGTCATGCATTGAAATTCCCATAACGTACTTAAATCAGTCCTCACTGTAACGAGTATTGTCCAAACTCCCAAATAGAATATTCAGTTTTTTCGGGGTCATGTAAGTGCCCACCCACCTCTATAAGGTTGCTGTTTCCTAGAAGTACAGCTCTGAGTTCCATTAATACTAAAGAGAGGACAGAACTGTAGGGAGGGGGCTCATAAGGCTCTGCTTACTGGTCTGACATTAAAGAAATCAAAGGGTGCACTAGGAGTTATCGTGTTATCCACGTGCTTCTCACAAGGTAAAAAGATAAGCCTTCACAATTCAGTCAAATCTCCCATGAATCTGACAACTGTCTGTAGTGGGAGTGGGGGAATGTAGTGAAAAATCAAAGAATTGCCCTATGCATTGTTATTTTGTATACTGAGAAAAGATGAGTCAATTGGAATATAAGTAAACAGCAAGAGAATGCTTGGTATTATATAATAAGGAAACACTAGTTGATCAGAACTGAAGGCATTTCCCCAGGATTATCTTGCTTTTGCTGATGAGACCAGAAGCATATCAGAACGTAGAGACACACGCAGGAATCTGCTGCATATCAATGCTGTGCACATAAAATTCCAAGAGAAAACAGGAAATCGCCCACGAATCTGCTACTTCAAGTTTTCAGAGAAGAGAGCCCTATAACGACTCAGAGAATCTGATTTAAAATGATATCAAAGCAAGGTCTGTCAGAAGTCTGGGATTATGAGAATGTTGCATGATGGTAGAAAACAGGTATTTCACAATTCATGGGATCAGCTAGTTTCCAGCAATGAGTGAAGACAACCATGGGGAATCGGCAACAGGTCTGCTGAGTGTGCACACTCTTTGGAGATAATCCAATAAGGACGTGTGAAAACGTAAAATATTCTCTGAATAATTTCCAAGAGAAATGGTTGCAAGATGTATCCTCATTGTGTGCTGCTGGAGACAAACATTTGCATTGGTCAGGATTTCCCTGCCCGTTTTTTGGGGGTTGTTGCTGTAGATTTATTCTTGCTTGGCTGTGGAGGACTCGGTTTTCCTGAAGAAAAAGAGGAGATCAATTGTAGTTTTGGATTTAAAGAGATGTTTTAAGAGGAGCGGCAATGGAATAGGCATCTTGTGCTGCTTGACTCACCATCGTGGAGCGACGTGGATTGAATCACCACACTTTTTCTGTTGTGTCTTTTGGATTTTGTTCGACTGCTGGAGGATTTGGACTCTCCCCAGTTCCCGAGTTTAGCTGCAAAATATTGTTTAAGGCATAGAATTTAAAAAGGCGAAACGTATCCATAACTAATCTTTTACAATGAGTAAATATAAAGCACATTGGGCCTCCTGTACTATTTACCGGTTGCAAAATTCTGGTCGCAATTTTTGCAACCAGTAACATTTTTTACAGACAGACCTATGTACCCCTAATTTGGTTCAGAACAAACAGAATCAGAGTGAGTCGCAATTCGACCTCCATAATTAACAGTAACTAAGTGCAAATTGTGACTCAATCCGATTGGCTACATTTACAGCGACGGAGGCCTTTATGCGTCAGTAGGGCACCATGTCTGAGTGATTTTTAGAAAAGTAAACTTTTTTTTTAATCCAGCACGTTTTCCCTAAAGGAAATGAGACTGCCTTTAAAAAGAAAATGTTACTTTTGTAAACACATTTGTTGAGATTTGGGAGTGGCCCCGTGGACTGCTGTCTACTGCCCAAAAACATGTTTTTGACATTCACAAAGTAGAAGGGGTCCCAAGGTTTACGACTGCTATTTTGCACCTAACCCATTGATACATATGGACTTGAATCACTATTTGGGAAGGATGCCTACAACATGTCCTTTTGAAAACAGCAATACCTTTTCCATGCCTAATCCCATTTTAGGAGCTAGCAAAAAGTTACTGAGTCCTAACATAGGTTTAGAACATTGCAAAAAAAATAATAATTAGGGTTGCGAACTGTGGATAAGAGCAATTATCACAGTGAAAATGCTATACACATCTGGGCCAATATTCCCAAGTTAGGTATTAACAAACTGTTTGCTTCAAGAAGAAAAGATAATTAATGCCATCACGTTCCCGGGTGAGACCAGAATTAAACGATTATTAGCAGGCTGATAAATGTCTCATCACTACTCTCCCTGACCTCTGTACGTAAACCATGAAATTCCAAATGTTGTATAGCAACAACAACAATTTACTGTTCACAAAACTAGAAATGCAAAACTAGTGACTCTTCATGACTCTGGTCCTAGGTACATTAGGAAACGTCTTGTTCTGTACAAACCGAACAGAGCCTTGCGATCTGCCTCCTTGTCCAAAATGGTCGTTCCGTCCATTAAGCGGACTAGACAAGGGGGGCGCTCTTTTCATTACCTGGCCCCGTGCGCTTGGAATGAGCTTCCCATTTCTCTCAGACAGGCCCCTAATCTGATGTCTTTTAGAAAGGCCTTGAAAACCTGGCTTTTTTCCAGTTAATTTCATTGCTCCTTTATGTTTTGCAGTTATGTCTCCTCGCCCTAAAGGACTTCTTCGCCAAAGCGCCGGGACACTCCTACTGGAGTAGCCGTTGCGCTATAGAAGAATCCGATAACATAACATAACATAACAGTGAGGCATGACAAAACACAAACCAGGATGAACAGCTTCTGAACCACCAGTCAAACTTGAATTTGATCAACAGTGGAATTATTTTAAACCTGGGCGTCAGTGTAAATATATTTACACTCTTATCAAATCAATCTCTTACGAGAAGTTATATATACATAATTGCGTTGAATAATGTTCTCCCACAAATCACAGTTTATAAATATAACTTGTTGCTGGTTACCTGCAAAAATCCATATCCTGGGCTTTAGATTTTGTCTTCCTCCAGTTGTGACATATTTTGTGAAGAAATGCAGGTCTGTGATTGAGATGAAGGCACGTGCGATATGTATGCATTTAAGCCATGCTCAGGGAACAAGAAGGTTGTATGTATATTGCAGCTGTTCCACAATTTTTCACACTATGAAACATAAGGCAAGCACTGCCTGCCATGATTTAATCAATCAAAAGTGCAATGTCATATCGATTTGGCTTGATTATGAATTCTGTCGTGCTGCCGCAATAATTTGATAAATCAACTTAAATTAAGGGTTGTATATCGCAATGTCCATTAAGAAAACAGATGGTTAGGGAGGAGAAGGCCTAAAGGAGCATCCGACCTATCCACTCCACCCAATCCCGGCACTTCTCACATGAGGGTTAACAGCATGAGAGCACTGTTAGGATTGGTTAGGGGAGCAGACTGCAGTTTCACATGGAGGACCACACAATGTGTGGTGGTCGGTAAGTACAGTTTATTAACTTTTTTTTTTTAAATGTTACTGTTAATTTTGGGTGGAGAGAGGGGTTGTTTTATTATAGGCTTTTGGAGGGAGGGAGTGTTTTATTTTGGGTTTTTAGGAGGGGGTGTTTAATTATGGGCTTTGAAGGGAAGGGTTACTTTATTTTGTTTTTCTGGGAAGTGGTGAGGCAATTTGCTCACCCCACCACTTTCATAGGTTGCCAGCTGCCACTGGTGGCAATGTCCTACTTTATGGCCTCCCAGAAGCCACACTGGCACCAAGTAGGGCCATTCTACATGCTGCAACAGGTCTCATTCAGGGCCTGAAGAAATATGATCACATCACCCCCATTTTGATGGAACTCTAATGTCTCCAGTTGCGGGCCTGCACAATATTCAAAATCAGTCGTATGATTTACTAGGCTATCATAACCACCCCCCAAGCCTCCTTATCTTGCAGAAAAGCTCATCATCTCTGGTGGGCCTCCAAACACGCACAAAGTGGACAACATCAAACTGCAGACTAACAAGGGTATCGCCCTAATGTTGTTCCAATTTCAAGACTCATCTTTTTAAAGACCACTACATCAGAATACTGTCTACAACCTAGTTTCCTCTCCTCTTACTCACTGAATTTATGCTTGTCTGTGACCATGTATAGTACTCCACTGCCTTCTGGCTAGGTTTGCGCTGTAGAAAAAACATATACATATGTACATACATATATACATACATAGTCAACATATTTTTGAAGCAAGGTTCTAAGTTGGATATAAAGAGGTGGCATGATCAAGCAACATTTGGCATATGACTCAAGTAGCTAAAGGGTTCAAAAACTATTAAATCCCCTTAAAACGATTTAAAACATATGTTAATCACTTGAAAACTTTATTCATTCCCTCCCAACTTTTTAATGTTGGAAGAGCACCAAGATGTATAACTAGCTTTGAGTCATGTGTGCACTTGTGTACTTTCTTCACTCGTAAACACACAGTGTTTTTATATAGCAACATAAAAGTGTGCTCAACACTTTAGACACTTTTAACAAGAACCCTGTAACAAAAGGAGCATTCTGTGCAGGACCTACCTTGTAGTTATTAAGAGTAACCACAACTGCTCATTGTATATTCAGAGGCCACATTCGACCATGCAAGAACAGTTTACAATTCCTACATTTTCGTAGGCTTCTCAGAGACACCCAAGGACAGTTGCAGCTGTGTTTTTTGGGGTAGAGTTTAGAGCAATGATTTGGAGAAGAAGTCTGCTTGTCACTTCACTAGACCACTATTTGCTTGATGTTTAGTTCCTGGCAAAAGAAAAGGTTCTGGTTGAATGATTTATCATAAGGTGAACCACTAGAAACATGTGTCAGGGAGGTCCAAAATATACAGCAGGCAGTGTGGACTAAATTATGGGGCAAGAAAAAGCAAATTATGTGACCTAATGTGGAAAAACCTGTCACATTATTACTTCAAAATATTGCCATTGTTTTCAATGTTAACACTGTTCGGGCAAAGGTTTTGCCTCATTAGTACCAGTTTAACATCTAAATAAAGTAATGATCTCAAGATGTAAATCATAAGAATCTAAGTAGGACTCTACTACTCCCTCCTGATTGAGGCATGATCGGTGAATTATCTGTATCTATCATGATAAGTAAGGGTCACGGTAAAGTTATAGGCGGACGATAAGTAAGCCACTGCCTACTCTCGCAGTCAACATCACATGCTCAAACCTGTGACTGAGCGCCCCAGTGGGGTGGAAGGGAGTGCTTGGGTGGGGAGGGTGGATAGGACGGGTGGTGGGTGTGGGGGAGGGGGTAGGGATCGAGGTAGGGAGAAGGGTTCAACTAAGTGGGGGTGGGGAAAAAAACCCAGAAAAAGTTTCACTAGACCTGGTATAAAGTGTCGGTCAGATGGATTGATGGTAAATGCAAGAGGGGTCTGAAATGGAGAAAACTGATATTAGATTTTAAACTACAGACGTGTAATGGGGAGACTTAATATCTGCTTTATTAATGTAGGGGGTCTCAATGATTGGGGTAAAAGACAGAGGTTGGGTCAATACATTAGAGCTAGTCAAATAGATGTACTCTGTTTACAAGAAACTCATTTACCATGGGCCAAGAAACATTTGCTGAACATAAGAGGATATGAGCTCTTGCCTAGCTCCTCTCAAACCACCAATATTAGAGGAGTTGCCATACTGGCTAAACCGGGTTTGGGGGGGAGCAGACGACACCTGGCAGATCCTCCAGGTCGCTGGGCAGTGGTGGAAATGGAGCTGGGATTTACACTATGTACCATATATGGATCAAACCAAGACGATCCTGTAATTTTTGATGGTCTGGAGATTGAATTGTTGAATTGGCCCTCACCTCTTGTAGTCTGTGGTGACTTCAATATCCATGCGGACCTTGCAGAATCTGGGATAAATGCCCCATATCTTGGACGGAAGCCCAGGGTATTTTCCGCAATATCTGCACTAATTAAAACGCACGGGCTGCAGGATGTCTGGGGCGAGAAGAAGCCTAATACCCTGGATACACATCGTTTTTCCTGTCCGGTGAAAGAGTTTTCTAAACTAGATTATTTTCTTGTATCTTCTTTGGTGGCAAATAGGGTGGAAATTAAGAAATTACCAAAATTAATATCTGACCATAACCCTCTGATAATTCAATATCATATTGATACCCTGATTAGACCAGCATCAAGGTGGACTTTTGAAAGAAAGCTACTAACTGACACTAAATTTGTCGACCACCTAAAAAATTGGGCCCAAAGCTTCTTTGATATCAATCGGTATAGCGCATCACGGTACATGGTATGGGATTCAGTTAAAGCGACCTTAAGAGGGGAGGTAATTCGTTTTTCTGCAAAGGCTTAGTAGGGAAATTAAGGTTCATAATGAGGTCCTCCTAATGCAACTAGCAGAAGCAGTAGAATTATTGGTTAGAGCTATAGCCAGGGGCCGGGAGATCACAGAAATGCAACAGAAAGTCATGATTATTAAAGCAGAGATAAATCAGCTAATGGCCCCAAAGAGCGGCGGATCAATATGAAACAGATAGGGGTTTATTATATGAAACCGGGGAGCAGGCGAGTAAATTATTGGCTCTTAGAATTAAACAAAAGAACAATCAAAATGTCATTAAAAACATTCGTGAAGGGACCCAGAATTATTCCGAGCCAGAAGAAATACGAGAAATTTTTAAAAATTACTATCAGGCACTATACAATGAAGAGGCCAGGTCGGATTTCTCTAATATGTGCTGGGATGATCCGGGCACAAAACTGAACGAACAGGATAGACTTGGGTTGGAGGAAGAGATAACAAGGGAGGAAGTTATCAAGGCGATAAAGGACCTAGCTATAGGGAAAGCCGGAGGTCCAGATGGTGTCCCGTTGGAAGTATACAAACATCTACAGGATATAATAGTTCCCCTATTAATGGATCTATTTAATGGGATAGTCTATACTATGGATATCCCTAACTCATGGAAGGAAACAAATATTGTGGCATTCCATAAAAAAGATAAACCTAAGGATGACCCCGGAGCCTATAGACCAATATCCCTCATAAATTCAGATACAAAGATCTACGCCAAGGTTCTGGCTAATAGACTGGGGAGGGTCGTCGCTGGCCTGGTGTCCCCTTGGCAGCATGGGTTTATTCCGGGTCGAGGAACAACGGACCATGTGAGACGGGTAATCACTTTATTTGATATCCATGCTGCCGGGGGGGGGATCGGATGGTGATGATCCTCCTCGACGCCGAGAAGGCATTCGACCGTGTTACCTGGCAGTTTTTATGGGGGATATTGGTACAAAGGGGTTTTGGTCCTAAATTAATCATTGCAATCAAAGCGATGTATCGCGAACCCAAGGCTCGGATCCAGATGATGGGGTGTAGCTCGGAAGAGTTTTTCATATCTCGTGGGACCCGGCAGTGGTGCCCATGTTCCCCAATACTATTTGCCCTCTATATAGACCCCATGATTCGGAGAATTTTAGGATGTGAGGCAATTTACCCAGTAGTATGCAGGGGCTATGAGATAAAAATCCTGGCATATGCTGATGATTTGTCTGTAATAACTTCCAATCCAGAGACTGCAATAACAGCTCTTACGGATATGGCTAAGGACTTTGGCAAATACTCTGGCTACCGTCTCAACAAAAATACGACACAAATACTCTGTACTAACAATATGGCAAGACAGGATGGTAGATGGGTCAGGTCAGCAATATATCTAGGGATCAAGATAACTCCGGTAGTCACTCTAATAATTGAAGAGAATTTTGCTCCACTGGTTGCTTCTATTACACAGGAGCTAAAAAGAATAGACACTAGTCATCTGTCTTTAATTGGGCGCGTAAATGTTTTGAAGATGTCCATGCTACCAAAAATTATTTATCTCTTCCACTCAATTCCGCTTCCGGTAGGGGAGGGATGGATAAAAAGTATAGAAGCAGTATTCTCAAATTTCCTCTGGTCGTATGACAAAATTAGAAGGTCTCTAATATATCTATCACTTCCACAAGAGAGGGGTGGATTGGCAGCCCCCAATATCAGATTATACCAATGGGCATGCCTTATGAGCCAGATGGCAATATTATTTGATACTGCGCCTAATCACAATCAGCTCTTAGATCCTCCGTCTATTTTCGAATTATTAATGGGTCGCGATGCACAAGGGATGCTGTTACGCCGAACAGAAAGAGGGTACAACAATAGAACTAAATATAAAATTATGGATGGAATCTGGAAAATTTGGAAAGCTATTCAAAAGGCATTAATAATTCCTAAAATAAACTATTATACACCACTGTGGGATTCCAAAAATTGTCCTCAATTCGGCAATGATAGGATGGGGGCTATTTGGGAACAACAAGGAATAAGATTAACGGGGGACATCTTTGATAAGGATACAGGGAAACTACTTACTTTTACTGATATCCAAGCTAAATTTGGTATCCCCTCTACTCACACATTTAAATACCTCCAGATTCAGCAAACACTGTATGGTATGAGACCACATATTTATCCAGGCGGGAAAATCACAATAATCGAGTATCTGTTGCAAGATGTAGCGCGGATTAAAATAATTTATAAAGATCTAATACTCTCACTACCAGACGATATGGATAAAGTTGAATCAACGTGGATGACGAAATTAGGGGACCTTGATTTCGATTTAGATAAGGCTCTCCAGCAAGCGAATGAAGTGTTTCGCTCTACCAATTTAAGAGCACAACACTATAAAGTACTCTTTAATTTGTATTTTACTCCAGCTAAGCTCTTTAATTGGGGAATAAAGGAGGATGACAAATGTCCAAGATGCCAGGATGGACCGCCGATCTAATTCATATGTTCTCTCAATGTAAAACAATGAGGGAAATATGTGCAGGGATTGAGGAGTTTCTGGGGCTGCTGGATGTTCAGGTAAATTTATCCCCTACACTTATGATATCTGGTCTTGGTAATAATCCTTATTTAGAATGGGATAAGGAGGCCTTTGTATTTATATGTGTAGCAGTCCTTCGGATCTTGGTGGCAGCTGGATGGAAGGATAATACTGCACCTACTTTTCAAATGTGGCTGGCCAGGCTGCTAGGCATTCACAACATCGAAAATGTCTTTATAAAAGAAGGGGAAGGAAGGCGAGGGAGTGGGGCCTTTGTGTCTGGGCTCCCATCTCTTTGTGGAGACAAACTCCTTGATTGGTTAATTATATATTTGTATTTCTGTATATATATGAATTTCTCCTCCAAGGCTTATGCTATCTTTGATCCTTATATTAAGCAATTATACATTTGAAATTTTGGATTTCTCAATTTTTAAATTAATCTGATGCTGATATATATGTTTGTTTATATATATGATTTTCTCCTCGAAGACCTATCTTGTTTTTGATCCTTATGCTAAGTAATGAAGAATTGTATATTCTGATACATCAATCTCCAATCAATCGCAAGTAATGTATTGTACCAGGTAAATTGAAAATACAAATAAATAAATAAAATATATTGCCATTGTTTTCAATGTTAACACTGTTCGGGCAAAGGTTTTGCCTCATTAGTACCAGTTTAACATCTAAATAAAGTAATAAGAAGCGGGAAGATATCCAGTCAAACTTTGTGTGGGACCTTCCACTGCAAGGTAACACGAGTCACTGTGATTTTAGTAACTTTTGAGCCATTTGAGCTAGAAACAATGTATTTGTTAATCTGACATCTACTGCATAATCTGCAGATTTTATGTGGCAAGTGATCAAAATTCATAATTATGTAGAAAACGCTGTGGCCGATTAATAGCATAATTCCTGATCATGAGTGTGCATGGCAAATGGGAGGAGCTTTTGCCTTTGTGTATGTAGTTGTAGTGAGATAGAGTGATGCATACTGTGAGTGGATTTCAAGGTTGAAGGCCTTGGACAACAAGAGCAAGATGAGGACAATGAGTGTAGTGATCTGCGAATCAGAAGGCATAGGCAACGACCTTGCAAAAGGTCAAAAAATGTTGAAGTCCAAGGGTGACTGAAACAAAATAATAATTTACCTAGTGTTCTCACTGGCGTATGGGAATCAGAATATGAATTAGAACAGACTGCAGGCATTTGGATGTTGTGTAAACTAAGGCTTTGACTTAGTTCTACAAGGGTTGACTTTCCCACCCCCAAACATGGTTCAGAGCAACAATGCTTGCAAGTGAAAGCCCAGGTTGCTATAGTGCCACGCAACCCAGCTCAACATACTTGTTGATGTAGTTTCAATGCTATGGGTTATTAATGGTCTCATAAAAAGGTGTAAGGGATGCAGTAGTGATTCAAACCTAATATTGTATCACACACAAGGACTGCACTAAAAAAATAAAACTTTTTTCTCCAGAAGTGGAGAGCGAAGTAATCCCGGAGGACTGGGCTGTGATTTCATCTTCCTTTGCTCCCAAACTTAGTCCAGATTAATTATACCTTCTGAGAAAAATGGCATTATATTTCCATAGAGGTATTTATCTCAATGATGTGAAAGTTTCCCCATGTATTGTATATAACATGACTTTGGATTGTCCCTTCATTTATACACATGGTGTACTTGATATAATTTCAGTAATCTTTTGCCTATACCCATCTTTATCCCTTCGATAGGATTGGTCAGTCACACAATTTGAGAACATTGTTTGCAGTTCTTCTCCAATGTGAGGTCATTTGTAAGAATGGTTTATGATTTATTTGATCAAGTCTCTCTTTAGCCAGTCTCAGATAATTGGATCCACCTGTAACCTTACACCATTTGCAATCCCGATTGAAAACAATTATTCAGTCTTCCTCCACAGTAGAAACCTCCCTTACAATAGAAGCAATTCCTAGCCTCTAATGATAGTGTTAAAGAACTGAATGTTATGGATCAAGCCAGTATATGATAATCTTACAAACCTACCAAGGAATTTGGAGTTGACAATGTCTTCGTCAATTAGTAGAGGTGTAAAGACAGCATCTGTTGTTCCAGCTGGCCCTAGAAGCAATGAGAAATAAATCAGAAAACAAATCAGGGGTAGAAAAAATTTGTGCACAATCACATATGAAGGCACTTGGTATTCTATTGTTAGGTGCCATATTACCAATCCCTAGATCGAATGAGCCTAATGGAGAAATCTCCTCCCTGAGGGTACCACTCTCAGTGTGTATTCTTCAGCGAATGCAATAAAAGCTAGAGGTGAGAAAAGGGTCAATAACAGAATGAGTGCCCACTAAACTACTTACAAAAGGATGGACAAGCATCAATACTTTAGCAGACCACTAACAACTGGAAAGGACACCATCTAAGCCACTTTTGCAAGTGAAGACCGTCACCACCAATAGGAGAAGACAATACCATCAGAGTCACTCTGTAAGATGAAGTCACTGCAACAAATAGTAAGAGGTAAGGAAGTCACAGTAACACTGTAAATTACACGCCCACCATGAACGGGTAAAAATATGATCCTCAAAGCCCATGCCTCAAAATGTGACCATAGCTACATACCTCAACAGCAATCACGGAAAGGAATGAGCAATCATTATGGGAAAGCACCTCACACCACCAATTTCAGGAGGGACCCTCATTAGAAAAGACCCCCCACAGTGCGAACAAGACAGACCCCTCACAAAACTTGAAATAGAAGTCAATCACCATTCCCAACTACAAAAAGTACCTTTCAACTCGAGTTAGGTTAGAGTACGCAAAAAAAATTATCATGAAGTGACCTTCAGCTCACAGATGACTTGAGAACCTAACAGTACTAATTATACATATGTCGTAGTATCTTTTATAAAATAGACTCTCACAGCATTGTTTGTGAGGGTCACCCTCACAGCACGTATCTAGGTAGAGATCCACTCAGAATAAATCATGAGAAAGACCTCTCCGTGCACAGCAGAGGAGTGACTTTCTATTATTCATCATAGCGTAGATCCTCATAGCATCCATTGGTGCACAGTGTTATAACATAAGTCATTGGACTTTGTTGGACCCATCCTAAACAAGGCCCTCATATCTCTCAATGCAGTAAAGGGTTAATTCATCATGTGGAAAACAATCACAGCACCATTCACGGAAAATACCACTGTAGTCCAAATCATAGGAAAGACCCGTGCAGCTCCAATCTTATTAGAGGATTTCACAGGACAGATCATTGAGAATGTTCTTACCACAACCATCATGGAAGATACCTCCAGAACAGCTATCAAATGAGAAGACCTATTTGGAAATCTTCCATGCAGATAAGATCATCAAATTACTCCATGTCACCAAATAAGCAATGTACAAGTCACAAACCTTTATATAGGAGCCTAAAACATTCAGTAAGCATCAGTGTGATTTCTATCATTGAAACCCATTGGACTAAATTCTCATACAAAGGTCTGCAAAGCACTCATTTATTGTACCCCGGCTGATCACAGTCAACAGGTAACATTACACACAGAACCCATCACAACATCATATGTAGAATTTCACAAAAGTCATCAAAAGACAGCTATTGACTGAACCAATACTACCTTATTCACATTTACATCCTTACACTGATGATCATAAGATGCTGTACTTACGAGAAACAGCGAGGAGGATGAAGGTCTCTCGTTCACTCAAAATGTCTGAAGCATAGCAGTACCGGTTCTCCAATAAATTCTTTACTTGGCCATTCTCATCTGCCAGCTCAATCTCTATGAAACAAAGAAAGCATCAGTGAATTGTGTGCCGTCAAAAAAGATTAGTAATTTCTACAGTACAGAGGGGTGGAAGTGAAGCTGATCTCTTTGGCAAACAATACTACATATAGAAACAGGGGACTGACATGGGTACCTGCTTCACTCACAGCTATGCCAATTTGTTGATTGGTTGGTGGGAGAAAAAGGTGGTCTGGGCAGAACACCTCAGTGAGTGTCTGGAGTATCTGATATTATGGGTGCACCATGTATATGACTTATTTGTCATCTGGAAGGTGACTGGGACAAATCTGAATACATCTCCCTTTTGAACCACATTGGCCTTGAATTTGGGATTCACTGCAAATGTGAGCAAACATGAAGTTAATTTCCTTGACTTTAAGCATCAGTGGAAGTCCCATTAAAAGCTTGTTACACAGAAAACTTACTGCGTGAAATAGCATCCTATATGACACAAGACCACATCGTAAAAAATTAAAGTGAAAAATACACTATGGGAAATTGCTCAGGGCCAGGCGTAACTATAGCAATGGTAAAGATTTTAACAGGGTCGAGGAGGAAATGATTCAGAGATTTAAATTCAGAGGGCATCCACTGTCAGTATTGCAGTCAGCACCATAAAGTCTTAAACATTACTCACATCAGGATTTTTTAAAAGATGAGGTCAAAACTGTGGAAGACAAAGGTCAGATCTGTAACTGATTTTTCAGGGGCTACAACAGTAATTTCTAAGATATTGTGAAAAATTGGCACATATTGAAATGTGATTGGTCATATGCTAAATGAACTCCTACAAGTCACTCTTAGGAGAGGTCCAGCCACACAGGACGCTCTAGTACATAGCCATTTTTCATCTAGGGCTGGTGCTCAGCCAGGTTTCTATCCTTGCATGCACTGTAGGGCATGCAGAAATAGTAAGAAAATGATTACACATATTTCTTTTTTCTAATAATACTACATATAGGATGTCAGTTTAAAGTAAACCAGCCAAAATAACTAAATGACTTAATTGTAATTCTGAATGCATGGTGTATTGCTTAGTATGTCCAAGCAACAAGCAATACATTGGCAGTATAGTGCATTCTACCAAAAACATATTCTACAGCACATGTGGGCCATCACCAAGGGAGAATAGTCATACTCTGTAGCAAGACACTTCCAGGAGGTACATGCCAGTAATTATAAACTCATACGTCTTTACTGTCAGGTTAGAGTAATACCCAATGAGGAGGCATTGGGCCTTTGCTGTTACTCAGATCGGAGTCTAGATGAATCACCAATTTACAGACCAAGACTCCTGAGGGACTTAACAGTGATGATGAGTTAGCTGTACATGTGGGATAGGGCTAGTACAATTTGACAGCAACATTCAATAGGGATTATTTAACATGGGAACATTTTAAGTAGTTTATTGTGTATAGAATTATAAAGTTGCAACTCCTCGAAATGTGTGAGTTCCAGGTCCATGGACTATCCGCATTTTGAGGAATTTAGTCATTGGTGGGATTAAATCAGGAAAAATATAGCCATGCACAGTATAGGAAGATTTTGAGTGTATGGATTGAACCATTGATTGGTGCATGACTCTGTACATGAGTATTCGTCCTCCAAAAGAGGCATACAATGAAAACAGAAACATTATGTGTTACTCTAGAATACTAAGATGACTCTAAGATTTTAACTCCTCCATGTACTGCATTGGTTAGCCAATTAAGAGTTGAAAGTGTCACATTGTAATTTTTTCTTATTGCGTGAACAACAAATACGGGAGCAGTGGCATAGAGTGGAATGGCGTAAAGTGGAGTGAGGTGCAGTGTAGTAGCATACAGCTGGATGGCATAGAATGTAGTGGCGTGGAATGGAATAGCGTATAGTGGAGCTCTGTACGGTGGAGTGGCATACAGTAGAGTGGACTGGCGAAGAGTGGAGTGGTGTAAACTGGAGTGCCATACCGTGGAATAGAGTACAGTGGAGTAGCATACACTGAAAAAGTGTAGAGTGGCGTAGTGTAGAGTGGAGTGGCATACATGTAGTGGCAGACACCTGAGTGTCATAGATTGAATTGGTGTAGAATGGAGTGGCTTACAGTGAAGTGGAGTACAAAGGACTACAGTAGAGTGAAATAGAGTGTAGTGGAGTAGCGAGCAGTATAGCATGGTGTAAGAGGAATAGTGTATACTGGGGTGACGTATAGTAGAGTGGGATACAGTGGAGTGCGTGAGTGGAATAGTGTACAGTAGAGTGGATTAGAGTAGAGTGGCATAAAGTAGAGTGGCGGGGTGGATTGCCGTAGAATGGACTTTGGTAAAGGGCAATAGCATACTGTGGAGTAGTGTAAAGTGCAGTGGGGTAGATTTGTGCAGTATACAGTGGAGTGAGGTACATTTTAGGAGCATACAGTAGAATAGCATGGAGAGAGATAGAGTGGAATGGCATAGAGTGGAGTGGCATAGAGTGGTATAGCGTACATTGGAATGGCATACAGTTGAGTGGAGTGGCATACAATGGATAGAGTAGGGTAGAGTGGTGTTGCATAGAGTGGTGTAGAGTGGAGTGACTAAGAGTAGAGTGGCATGGAGTTGAGTAGCGTGGAGTGAAGTGGGGTATAGAGTGTGGCACACAGTGGACTGGCTTACAAAAGAATTGCATATAGTAGAGTGGTATAGAGTGGAGTGATGTAAAGTGGAGTGGCAGAGTGGAATAGCATAGAACGGTGTGTTGTACAGTGAGCTGCATACAGTGGAATAGTGTAAAGTGTATTGGCATACAGTGTAGTGGCATACAGGAGAGTGGTACACAGTTCAGTGGCACAGAGAGCACTGTGGTAGAATGGACTGAAGTACAGTGGAATAGCAGAGAGTGGAGGGGTGTAGAGTGGGGTTTCATAGAGTGGATTGGCAAAGAGTGTAGTGGTGTAGAGTGCACTGGTGTAGAATGGAATGAGGTACTGCATAGTGGCGTACAGGGAAGTACCGTAAATTGCAGTGGCATAGAGTTGAGTAGCATACAGTAGAATGGCGTACAACAGAATAGGAAATTATGGAGTGGGGTAGAGTCGAGTGGCATACACTGGAGTAGCATAGTGGGGAGTGGTGTAGAGTGGAATAACATTGGGTTTACTGGTATCAGTGTAGTGACAGAGTGGAGTAGCGTAACGTAGACAGCAGTGTCATACAGTGGAATAGCATAGAGTGTAGTGATATAGAATGGAGTGGTATAGAGTTGAGTGGCATTGAACATAGTAGTATACAGTGTAGTAGCATACAGTGGATTTTCATAAAGTGCTGTAGCATATAGTGGAGTGGCGTAAAGTGGTGTGGCATACACTGGAATAGCATATAGTGCAGTAGTGAACACTGAAGTGATGTGCAATGGAATAGCATGGAGTATAATAGCATAGACTGTAATGCCATAAAGTGTAATTTCGTATAGTGGAGAGGCATACAGTAGAGTGGCATAGACTGGGGTGTCATAGAATGGAGTGGCGAGGAGTGTAATAGCATACAGTGTAGTATTGTAGAGTGAAGTGGAGCAGAGTGGAGTGGATTAGTGTAGAGATGAGTGGCATATGGGAGTTACGTAAAGAGGATAAGCATAGAGTGAAATAGCATAGTGTGTGGTGGCATAGAGAGAAGTGGCAAAGTGTGGAGTCTGTAGAGTGGAGAGTGGTAACTGAAACAGATGCAGGAATATACATTAGGAGGTATAAATGGTCATTTCTGGTAGTATTTGTGAATAGTGTAAGTAGTGCTAAAGTTATACATTATAAAAAACGTACTTATATAGTGTACTATGGTATGCCGCAGTATGTTTGTGGTACACCTATGTACATACGGGTGAGAAGTAAGTATATGATTGACTAAAGGCTGGGTATACCACATGTTAAAGGCAGCCATGTCGTTTTTAGCACAGTTTGGCTTTGCTCTGCGCTTTGCTGTGTTCTGGGTTGCGGTCATAGATATAGGTAAGTAGTAGGTTTTATTGTTGTTCCATACCTATGACCACTTTAGTAAAGTGGTCATAGGTAGAGAAAAGTATTTATACATTTCTATACATTTTTACTGCAGCTTACAGAGAACTGCACATTTAAAAAAACAACCATATAAGTAGCCCAGTAATTTTCTGATATTACAGCAGTACTCCGTAGACTTTTTGTGCAAATTTATATCTGACATAAATAGACTGTAGTGCACTATATTTGTAAAATATAGTGTATTGCAGTATCTATTTATTTTTAACATATTTATTTTCTTATTCATTCTTTTGAGTACCACAGTACTCCCAAGGCAGTACTGTGGTACTCCATACTTACAAAATATTATTGTAGAAACATACTAACAATTTATCCTAACTATTACTACTTTAATAAAATAATATTAGGTAGGGGAATATATGAAATCTAATACTTATCTATATATGAAGGCGTAATGCAGAACAAAGCCAAAGTGTGCCTAAAAACAAAATGGCTGCCTTTAACAATTGTAAAAACAGTCATTAGACAATCACATAATGACTTGTCATTGCTATGTACCACAGTCCTTCCACGAAATGTCAAATTTCACAAAGTACAGCGTCTACAGATATAATTAGGTTAAAATGCTTTATAACTTAAAACATTCTCACCCAATTTACCTCCAGTACCCAAAAGGATCCTAAGCATACCATAATGTGTAAACCTGCCAAATGTAATACAAATCGGTCTAGCTGTTTTCGCACTACGTGAGTACAAAGTCTAAGGGAAATGCAATGGTGCCTAAATGCATTTCGGACCCCCCTAGAATAGGTCTGCAAAGATGCATGGACATTCATCAAATAGGCAAAAAGTTATTAATGGTGAAAAATCCAAGGAATTCCTATATCTTGTAACCCTAAAAATAACTAAATAGCTAACTAATATATATATATATATATATATATATATATATATATATATATATATATATATATATATATTACCTACTGGCGGTCGCCAGTAGGTATATATAGTTAGGATTTTTTCTCTATGGGTTTTTTGAAAATTCTATGTCTAATAACTTTGGCGTTTGTGGACGGAATTGGCTGAAATTTTCAGGAAAATGGCACATTTTGTTTCTGAGCAGCCCTTGAAAATTTGGGGGGGGGGTTCGTCCAGTGGGGGCCGAGAAAAAAGGGGGGTCCCAAAACGTGTTTTTAACATTGAGTTTTCCATAGGGCGGTTGGCCTCACTTTTAGCCCGAACGGCTGAATGGATTTGCACGAAACTTGGCAAAATTGTAGGGACTGGTAGCCCGATGTGCCTTTTGTAGGTCTCAATATATGTGCTCCAGTGGATTTTGAGAAATTAACGTTTAAAAAAAGATATATATCTGTAACAGCGGACCGGGCAGCGGCCCAGGACGCGTACTTGTCGCGCAACGGAGCTTTGTGAAGCGAAGCTGATTGGTTCTCCGGCGTCTGTCAACATTCCAAACAGTCCGTAGCGGCCGCCATCTTGTCTCTCGGTAGGATCGAGAGACAAGAGGAGGCCGAAGCGAAGGGGCAAATGACCATAAGGGGGCATAGTACATTGTCGCTCACCCCCTAGGTTTGATGTGTAGGTTTTAAAAGGGCCCCGCGGGGCAAAAAAAATAATAATAATAATAATCGAACGGCTGAATGGATTTGCACGAAACTTGGCAAAATTGTAGGGACTGGTAGCCCGATGTGCCTTTGCTAGGTCTCAATATATGTGCTCTAGTGGATTTTGAGAAATTAACGTTCAAAAAAAGATATATATCTGTAACAGCGCTCCGCTTCTCGTACTTTTCGCGTTACGGAGGTTTGCGAAGCTGATTGGTTTTTCGGCGTCTGTAAACATTCCAAACAGTCCGTAGCGGCCGCCATCTTGTCTCTCGGTAGGATCGAGAGACAAGAGGAGGCCAAAGCGAAGGGGCAAATGACCATAAGGGGGAATAGTAGATCGTCGGTGACCCCCTACGTTTGATGTGGAGGTTTTAAAAGGGCCCCGCGGGGCAAAAAAAAAAATAATAATAATAATCGAACGGCTGAATGGATTTGCACGAAACTTGGCAAAATTGTAGGGACTGGTAGCCCGATGTGCCTTTTGTAGGTCTCAATATATGTGCTCCAGTGGATTTTGAGAAATTAACGTTTAAAAAAAGATATATATCTGTAACAGCGGACCGGGCAGCGGCCCAGGACGCGTACTTGTCGCGCAACGGAGCTTTGTGAAGCGAAGCTGATTGGTTCTCCGGCGTCTGTCAACATTCCAAACAGTCCGTAGCGGCCGCCATCTTGTCTCTCGGTAGGATCGAGAGACAAGAGGAGGCCGAAGCGAAGGGGCAAATGACCATAAGGGGGCATAGTACATTGTCGCTCACCCCCTAGGTTTGATGTGGAGGTTTTAAAAGGGCCCCGCGGGGCAACAAAAAATAAAAATAATAATAATCGAACAGCTGAATGGATTTGCACGAAAGTTGGCAAAATTGTAGGGACTGGTAGCCCGATGTGCCTTTGCTAGATCTCAATATATGTGCTCCAGTGGATTTTGAGAAATTAACGTTCAAAAAAAGATATATATCTGTAACAGCGCACCGCTTCGCGTACTTTTCGCGTTACGGAGCTTTGCGAAGCGAAGCTGATTGGCTCTCCGGCGTCTGTAAACATTCCAAACAGTCCGTAGCGGCCGCCATCTTGTCTCTCGGTAGGATCAAGAGACAAGAGGAGGCCAAAGCGAAGGGGCAAATGACCATAAGGGGGAATAGTAGATCGTCGGTGACCCCCTACGTTTGATGTGGAGGTTTTAAAAGGGCCCCGCGGGGCAAAAAAAATAATAATAATAATAATCGAACGGCTGAATGGATTTGCACGAAACTTGGCAAAATTGTAGGGACTGGTAGCCCGATGTGCCTTTGCTAGGTCTCAATATATGTGCTCTAGTGGATTTTGAGAAATTAACGTTCAAAAAAAGATATATATCTGTAACAGCGCTCCGCTTCTCGTACTTTTCGCGTTACGGAGGTTTGCGAAGCTGATTGGTTTTTCGGCGTCTGTAAACATTCCAAACAGTCCGTAGCGGCCGCCATCTTGTCTCTCGGTAGGATCGAGAGACAAGAGGAGGCCAAAGCGAAGGGGCAAATGACCATAAGGGGGCATAGTAGATCCTCCCTGACCCCCTAGGTTTGATGTGGAGGCTTTGAAAGGGTCTCGCAGGGCAAAAAAAATATATACCGTTTTTTTAGTTTTTTTGCATGGAGTGCGCCCGGTTCGGGAACCGGGAAGCGGTCTGGGGAGCGTACTTTCTTGAAAATTAGTGAAAAAAGTTAGAGTAAAATAATAATTGTGAGTGATCAGATGTAGGGTAGCTCTGAGAAGAGCTTTTGGGTTTATGGTACATTTAGGTACTTATAAGTAGGTACCAATGCACAGTCTTAAATTCAGAGTGAAAACTCTGTTGCCCTCATCTGAGAAGTGAACTCCATCTGCTCTGTAGATATCTTGCATGTAGTAACGCAAGTTATTGTTGTACAGGGAGCCCATTCCATGGTCTCTCATGTAAGCTGAAACAGATTTGTTTACATGCTTCCTCGATTTCTCAATTTGTGGACAAAATTGGTTCGACCACCTCCATTTCTGTCTTTGGCATATATTTGAATATACCAAGGCAGTCTGAGGAAAAAGTGCCATCAATTGCTCAAAGGTGTCCTTTAAAAGCATTTCCAGACCTACCCCAGTC
The DNA here is from genome assembly GCF_964261635.1 of Lissotriton helveticus. NCBI lineage: Eukaryota > Metazoa > Chordata > Amphibia > Caudata > Salamandridae > Lissotriton > Lissotriton helveticus. The sequence continues at coordinate 1,185,443,940 of NC_136061.1, read as the reverse complement.
AAAGTGCCCAAATCATTACCTCCACAGTGCACAATTAACAGGTCAGGTTTTGGCAAATGCATAAAGGTTTTCACCAATGGTATCAATTGGTGACATTTTAATCCTCTGTGGCCAAACCACTTAATTTCCACATCTTGTAAATTGAGGTTAGGTAAATTCCTGTTTTCAGCGTACCTTTGAGCCCAATAGATGTAGCTATGTCCAACAATCCAGACAGAAAACATGGCGAGAGAAGGTTCTCCTGCAGTCAGATGAAGTGTGGCAATGAAATGGCAGTTGAAAAAATGAGAGTGTAAAATGAAAAAAACTGAGGAGTTTCTGTGTTAATGAAGCAGTAAGAGTGATTGGTGGATTTTGATTGTTGAAAACAGAAAGTTAGTGTGCATGGATGAGTTCGTTGAAAGATGTATTTTGAGTGGCGAAGAAAAAATCATTAAATGAAAGAATGCTTTGGATATGCAGGTGCACTGAGAGTTCAGAGTTCAATTGCAACATTGTTGTGTGAGAGGTCTTGCAAGAGGTGGTTGCTATGCAGAAAAAGCAGAGAGGGGGCAGAGGGGGGAAGGGTTTTGCTTTGAAAAAAAGTGAGGGAAGAGTTTTGATTGGGTGACATGAGAGATCTGTGTGAGGAATTACAGCATTTCTGTGCTTTTGATAGCTGCAGACTCTGGAGTGCATACCTTTTGCTCTGCTGAAGACAAATTGGTGTGTTTCTGAGACTGTTTTGAAACTCAAAGTATTTGCTAAGGTGAGAAAAAATGTCTTTAATTTAGATAGAAAATAGTGTGCTTTAAGGAGAAAATTATGAAGAAAGTTGTGTTTTTCAAATGTTGCTTTGTCTCAAGTGTTTCACAAATAGATTTTGTTTCTTTGAGAAATTGTAATTGGAGAAAATGTGAAGTATTAGTACTGACAGGGCTTTTATGTGCATAGGAGCTGTGGAGTGTTTTCAAATTATGACTTGTAAATCGTTTTTGAGAAAAAGCAATGGTTTTAATATTGATGAGAAGGACATAATGGTGTCTGCTTCTTTATAAGGTAATTGAGAGTCTCTGATGTTATTTTTCCCATTTCAATGTAAGAAGTTTGTCTGTGGAGCAAATTGCTTGTAAATATGCTCCCACCTGTGCATGGCAAATTTAGATTTTGAATGTTTCCGTTACATAGGCATGTTAAAGGTGACTGAAACATGCTGCAAAGGCAATCAAAAAATGCTTTTATGTGTCTTAAGGACATTTTAAGTCATTTCCCCATGTGCAGTGTTTTCAAATTATGAGTTGAAAATCGTTTTTGAGGTAAAGGAATGTTTTCAAAATTTATGTGCGCCATATGACCCCAAATTTTTTTTTCAGGGGTGCAGCAGGGTGTTCTTGAGACACCCCTGCACCGTCGGAAAAATTCGTAATTTGCGATGAGGTAATTGCTAATCGCAAATTGCACCTTCATTCCTATGGGCCTCCTGCTGCATGGAAATGAATGGGTAATCTTGCTGAAATGCAAAGTCGAATCTGTATTTAAAAGGGTCTGCAGCTCTGTACGGGTGTTCGCTATGTGAAGCACGAAAGTTTCACGGGCCGAACTCAAGGCCACCTCTCTCTGAGACAAAAGAGCTCTTATTCTTGCCATGCTGTTGAAATGTGCTCCCAAGGTTGGTATTTGTGGCCAGATTGAAAACTCCCTATGTTCATGTGTGGGAGGAAATAGAACATTTCTGCAGCAAATAACCCGTTCATTTACTGTTACGATAAAATGAATACTTTTAATTAACCCAGAACAATCTTCATTATTGAGCATCAAATAACTACCATTTTCCAAGAACTTGAACGTGGGGATGATAGCAGGAACTGGCGTGCCTTGCAACACGCAAGCCATATTTGGTCGGTGTTTGTTGCATGAACCGTGTAACTGTATGTGCCTACACATTAGTGAATGATCTGGCGTCTCAGTGCATTCCTCTCCATTCAGATAAAGGTCTTGATCATCTTTGAAAATCTGTATGTGTATGGAAGCGACCAGACCTCATGAAGAAAACCACTACCTAAAGGTTAATAACGACCTATTGGTATATATTTCATACAATTTGAAAACTTATATAAAGCAAAAGGCAGCGTTATTAAACCGTGGATAAGGCACGTTGCCAAAGCAGTGAACCTTTTGGATTTATACTGGAAATGTTAAAGGAAGAATTACGGAGTAGGGCCTGTAAATCTTTAATGGACAACGAGTAAAATTACTCCAACCATCATATTCCTCTAACTCTGGGATAGTAGGGGTGTTTAATTTTTTAGAAGTAGCCAATCCAAAGCATTTGGTCTGGGAAATTGTTTCATTCACAAACAACATATGATTTGGGATGAGACATGCACGGTGGAAAGCCTCAGTGCCTTGTACCTGCCAGGTTCGTGAACCCCAAACTGATGTAGATCCTGGATATTTTTACACTGTGTTACGTTAGCATGGGCTCATTACTGGTTTAAACGCCATTTTTCCTTTTTTATAACTTCTGCACACGATACTTAGTTGTTGCTTTAGCTTTCAGCCTACCTGCGTCAAGATCTATGCCTGCTTCAAGCAGGCGCAGGGTTTTGATGTAGCTTTGTCCTATCTGATTGTAAATGCGGCACACCGTGGGTGGCAGAGCAGCGGTGCACGTTAACTGGTGCATCCCTGGGGATGTGCTAGTTAATATAAATCTGCCCCTTTACATTTAATTATGTGCAGGGGACACAGAGTAGGTGAGGTTTATCCAAGGTTAAGAAGAGATGAGTCCTGTTCAGTGAAAAATTGGAGATAGGCTTCAGTATATTATATACTTAAGTAGTGTGTTAAGTTTTTGATGACTGTTATTAATTTACTGTTGGGTAATAGTGGTTAATAACATTTTTTATTATATTTTACCACAGATTCAACTGCAGATTATTTCAAGATTTTAGGATGCCTAGCAAAGAAAGAGTAAGAAAGGCTGCAAAACGTCAAAGACAGCAGGACCATGGAAGAATGCAGCAGTCCTCTAACAAAAAGATTTGTCAAGTCACCAAGAAAGCACCGGGTAAGAGTCGAAAAACAGTCATAAGAAATATGTGTAGTAAAAAAAATATTACTACAGAAAATGTTTCAGTCCAGAAAAGGAGACAGAATTCAAATGGTAAGGAAAGGCCAATGAGAAATGTTACTGCTAGAGTAAGAGATAACTCTATGCATGAAAGTAGAAGGAAACAAGAGTTTAGGGATATTCGTAAACGAATGTTCCACAACAGGATAATTGGGAATTTGTTAAAAAATATTAAGAAAGGTCAGCAGAAAGTGGTTTTTTATAAGAGAAAAAAAATTGTTGAGAAAGTTATTGATCAGGCATTTGAAATTAAACGTAAGTTATTTATTTTGACAATCAATAGAATTCGGAAGCTAAACAAGGTAATTTATGATTTCAAAAGAAATAGTAGATGGAAGAGAATAGTTAATCGTAGTAATTTTTGTGAAGTTTTTTCTGGAGAATGGATGCATAGTTCAAGCTCTGAGGCATTTTTTAATGAGGAGAGTTATTTCCAGGATAATGATTTGGTGCATGCAGTTGACACCAGTGGTCGAGCTTATGAAGTGAAAGATGGTTGTCCAGTTGAAAAAGAAAAACTTGTGACAACAGAGATAGAAGAGGTGTTAGGTAATGAGGTTTTAGGGAGACGTCCTAAGGGTCCTGTGTACACCTGGAAGTGTAGTAGTATTTGCAGTGTACGACAGGATTCCATCAATTTGCTTTGTGATTTTATACGGTCATTTAGTAAGAACAGTTTGAAGCAGAAAATGAAGTTGTTGCAAGAATTAGATCCTTGCAGAGTGAGAGAAGTGATAGGTTTGCATGGTCATTCACTGGCTTGTCTTTCCAGGAGAGTATGCCAGAGTGTTTTTCATCATTTCAGGATGCTAGCAGTGCATCATAATAAAGTGAGGAAATTAGTTAGAATGTTGTATTATGCTAAGAGTCCAGCAATTATGCTTAAACAATTATGCGCTGCTCTTTTGCATGGTTCTGAAATAGATGTGAAGAATATATGTGAAGAAATTGAGTTTTGTTACTTTGGAAGTAAAGAGGAGAATGTTGAAATTGACCAAGAAGAAGAGAGTAATGTGGAAGATAGTGTACAGGTTTCCAGTACAGATAATTTCCAGAGGGAAATTGCGACGTTTGAGGTGAAATCAAGTGAGAGGCCAAATTTCACTTGTGTGTGTTGTCGACGCACTTATTATAAGAATCAGACTAAGTTAGTGGATTTATATGGAAAAAGTGAAAGGGAAAATAATAGTGAATGGAAGGATTTTACAACATACTTGATGGTAGAAAATTGTTTTGATTTGGGATTGGATCAACGTGTGTGTACTTATTGTTGTAACAAATTAAATCAAAACCAGATGCCTGCTAGAGCAGTTCATAATAATCTGGAATTGGTTGAGATTCCTTCTGAATTGAAGGATTTAAATACTTATGAATCTATTTTGATTCAAAGTATCCATCCCTTTCAGGCTATTGTAAGAATGGAGCCAAAGACAGGGAAATTGCCTCCATCAGATTTACAGAGAGGATTAAAGGGAAGAGTTGTTTATTTGCCTCTAGATTTGAAGAAAAACATTAACACAATTGGAGTAGAAAAAGTGGAAGAGGAACCTCTTGTTATCTTAGTTAATGGGGTTCCGACAAAGAATAAGAAAATATGGCAAGATTTAGTAGATGTTAGGAAAGTCAAAAGGGCAACATTGTATTTGAAAAAATATAATAAGTACTATAAAAATGTATATGTTGCAGAAGAGGAAGTAAGTGAGGAAGAGGATAACGATTTGTGTGCTGGTCAAATTGAGAAAGTAGAACCCTGTACTAGTGAAGAAATATATGAACATTATAGTGTTCATCCTTTGCATTCCAAGGAAGTCATGGGGAATGCTATTGAGTTGTTTCAAATGAAACAAGCGAAAGGGAGTCCCATTAGTGTTTGGGAGGAAAGTTTGGAAGCTCGGTGTTTCCCACAGCTTTTTCCAACAGGTCAGGGAGGAAGATATGATGAGCGACCTCATCAAATTCCTGCTTCTGAATACCGGACTTTGCGATTGTATGCAGGAGATCCTAGGTTTCGACAATGCATTCCTTATTTGTTTCATCTCCTGTTTGAAAGCGATCTGTCTGGACTGTCATATGCAGTGAACCACATCTTGAAAAGTGGTATACACATGCAAAACATCTCGGCAAGTGACTTTATGGATAAAGTCAATGTCCAAGACAGTATTTTGGATTCTCACCTGATTAATCTCATGGCGTGTCAGCGTGGTACTAATGAGTACTGGTACCGTCGTCATGGTGATTTAAAATGTATGCTAAGGAACTTAGGAACTCCCACATGGTTCCTCACTTTGAGCTGTGCTGAGTATGGCTGGGAAGACTTACTTGAATTTCTACGAGAGGCAAATGCTAACGTAGAAAACATCGAATTCAAGACACCCGGAGAACTGTGCTCTTTGGATCCAGTCAATGTATGTAGGTACTTCAATCATAGATTTGAAGGTATGATGTCTTTCATCATGAATAAGAAGAATCCACCTCTTGGAGAGGTGTTGGATTTCTTCTGGAGGAAGGAGTACCAAGCAAGAGGTGCTCCTCATATACATATGTTGCTGTGGATCAAGGATGCACCTAAATTTGGAACGGATGCAGAAGACTCAGTGATGAGTTTCATAGAACAGTATTCTACGTGTGCTGTTCCAAACGCAAAGGAGAAAAAAAGCCTACGAGAAAAAGTTCTACGTTTCCAAAGCCATCGATGTGGAAAGTACTGTCGTCGTAAATTCCGGAACAAAGACAAGTTCTACACCAAATGTCGTTTCGGCTTTCCACGACCGTTGATTTCTAAAGGAAGAGTGAATAGTTTGATGTCTTCGCTGCGACATAATGTGATGAAGAAATCACCTAAAAACACATACAATTTGAAGAGGAACGAAGAGTCTAAGTACATTAACGACTACAACCCGGTGATTTTGTCCATGTGGAATGCTAACATGGATATACAGTTTGTGGCTGATAACTGTATGGCTGTGGCTCGGTATGTGACATCTTACATCACCAAAAAAGAGAAGACAGAATTGAAGGATATGTGGGAGGACATTTCCCATGAAAAGAGCCTCAGCAAGAAGTTGTACAGTTTCAGTCTGAAGATGTTGTCGCATCGAGAAATCGGAGCTTACGAATGTTCTGACCGGTTGTCTTCAGCAAGTCTCTATGCCAAGTCCAGGAGTATCGTTTGGGCGAGTGTTGGTCTTGCTGCAACGCGTAATCGAGTTCTGAAACCTGTGCGGGAAATTGAGTATTTGGCGGAAAAGGAGCCAAACAGTACCGACATTTTGAAGAGCAACATGTTGGATACATATTATCCAAATCGAAGCAGTCACCTCGAGAATGTTTGTCTGTATGAGGTTCTGCAAAATTACATATTCAAGAGGAACATCAAAGAAGATACTGAGAAAGGAGTGTATGCTGTAATAGGAAGTGAGTGATGTCTGGTCAAGCAAAGAAAATGCCACTTGATAAACCATCGAAAATTGAGTGGCGAATCTCCTGAAAAAAAGGAGTTTTTCTATTTAGCACTTTTGCAACTTTTTAAGCCTTGGCGTGCAGAAGAGGAACTGCTTGGAGATTTCCTTTGTTACGAAGACTCATTCAATGCTGCCAAGGAGACCATAGAATGTCCTGCTTTTCCCAAATATGTAGAAATGTTGAATGTGGAAATTGAGCAGGAAGCAACGATTGCAGCCGAGATTGCCAGAGACAGTTCTCAGGACAGTCAGAGTTCTGCTTCATTGAGTCAGGATCCACTAGGAGGACCTCTTTTCGAAAATGAAGCTGCCACTGCTATGAATGAAGTGGAAAGAGCCATGGCACATGCTCAGGAGGATGCGGTTAACTTAGAAGAGTTGGAAAGACAACTCAACGTTGAGCAGAGGAAAATATATGACGAACTTACCATGCAAATTGATCATGGATTAAGTCATGACAAGAAAGAGTGCTCATGTACGTCATTGAAGCCTGTCCGACTGTACGTGAGTGGAGAAGCGGGAACTGGAAAAAGTTTCCTTATTAAAGCAATTTCATGTTATTTGCAGGAAAGGACAGAGTCATCGCTGTCTTGTGTTGTCACCGCTCCAACTGGACTGGCAGCACATAACATTAAAGGGATTACTTTACATCGTTTACTGATGCTGCCAGTGGAGCATGACAACAAATTAGAATATCACAAGCTATCTGGAGATGCTTGTTTTGAAGTTTCAAGAGTCTTGAGGAAAATGAAACTTCTTATCATTGACGAAGTAAGCATGGTTTCCAATGTCATGCTTGCCTTTGTGCATTTGAGAATGCAAGAAGTTCTCAAAACAGAGTATGATGTGTTATTTGGTGGCAAACACATCATTGTTTTCGGAGATCTTCTGCAGCTGACACCAGTGAAAGGGCAACCTGTGTTCAAAATGCTCACGCATGAAGATACCAGGAAGTGCTTAGGGAGTATTGGCAACGTCAATATATGGTTAAACTTCAATTATGCTGAACTGCATGAAAATATGCGTCAGGCAAAGGATGAAGTTTACAAGACTATTCTACAAGATGTTAGAATTGGAAAAGTGACCGAGCATGGGAAAGAAGCTTTACATGCACGATTACTGACAAATTTATATCCAGACGAAGATGTTGTGCCTGAGAATATTTTTCAGAAAGTTACTGAGAAAAAATCTGGAATATGTTTGATGCCAACTCTTGCAGAATGTGCCAAATTCAACAACAAAATGTTGCATTTAGAAAAGCAAGAGATTGTGAAATTGGAAGCTATTGACAGAGTAGAGCATATGGGATCAACAATTATTTTGTCTGAGAATCTGAAAACAAAATTGGATTCATTAGAGAAGAGTATATCTAAAACTGCGGGTTTTGAAAAGACTCTGAATGTGTGCTTGAACTGCCGTATAATTTTAAGAAGGAATTTACATGTTGAAAGAGGTCTGGTAAATGGATCAATGGGTAATGTTGTTGATTTTGTGAAATACAGAAATAGAGATGGAATTGAATTTTAAAAAATTAAATTTGATGGCATTGAGGAAGTACAGCTAATTGCTCGTTGTTCTGCTAGATTTTTGCTTGTAAAAGACTTATATGTTCGTCGTAAGCAGTTTCCTGTTTGCTTGGCATATGCGGTGACAATTCATAAATCGCAAGGTTTAAGTGTAGACTGTGCATTGGTGAATATTGGCAGTTCTGTGTTCAAGGAGGGTATGGCATATGTGGCATTGTCACGAGTTAGGACTTTATCGGGATTGTACTTGATTGAGTGTGATGTCACAAACATTTGTGCGGATCTAGATTGTGTTAAGGAATACAATAGGTTGAGAAGAGAGTATGCGCCACATTTGCCTCAGTATCCTTTGTTTGAGAAACGTGTGGTAGGCCGGAAACGAAGAAATGTGACCAATACTGGGGAGGTTGTAGCAAAAAGACGAAAAGTCGATGAACCTGAAATTATAAGCAGAAACAAAAAGGATTCTGTTGAAGATGTTGTTGGTTTTCAATTTGAAAACAGTTCTGGTGTCAACTGCTATGCTAATGTAGTAGTTAATGTTTTGTTTTCTCTAGAAAATGTAAAAGAAGAGATTGTGGTCAATTCTGATCAAAGATTTTGCAGTTTGTTAAATTCTGTGTTAGAGAAATGTAGCACTGATAGAACAAACATAGAAAGTGTGTCTGAAATTCGAAATCTGTTAGACAGATGTTCAGGCCAAACACAATTCTCTCAAAATAGTCAGCAAGATTGTCAGGAGTTTTTAATGTACATGCTTGATGTATTGCATGATGAAGGTGTAGATGTAGATCACCTGTTTGGGCTTTCTTATCAATGGCAGCATGACTGCGAGAACTGTAGGGTATCAAGTACTACTAGTGTAGACTCAGAAAGATTTATATATTTAACTTTGCCAGACAGTAAATCAGTCTCTTTTAATAAGCTAGTAAAAGCAGCTGATCACAACATGGAGTGTAGCCAATGTAAATCTGAAATGATGTCCACATTATTTATACGAACATATGGCCAGTATGTCATTTTAATGTTCCAACGATGTAGGCCTGATGGAACAAAATTGACAACTTTAATTAAAAATTTTGTGGCTTCACAGTTGTCAATATCAGGAAGGACTTTTGTAACTGTAGCAATTATATATCATGATGGTCCTTCAATAACATCAGGACATTATACAGCTTATTTAAAGTGTAGAAATGGCTGGTCATTCTGCAATGATTCTGTTTTAATTTTCAAAAAAAAATTGCCGTTTGACCTTAAAAACTCTTACCTGGTGTTTTTAAAACCAAAATTTTAGGGAAAGAATCTCGGGATGTGCTCTGAGGAATTTCAAGAAGTTCTCATGGCTCCTACACGATTTGGCCTTGAGGATAAGTGTAGTACAGAGACATAACTTCTTACCATAACACTGGACTTTATGGAGAAATACGTGCACTTTGAATGAGTTCAGAAAAACTGTTTCTTTTTATAAGCTAATTGAAGCAGCCAATCAAAACATGGAGTAGAGGGAATGTAAGTCTGCAATGCTGTCTACTGTTTTACATTGCTTTGTGATTAAAAGTGATGTAGAGAATTAAATAATTGTACTAGTCATAAAGGTAGTGTAAGTCTGCTTCATAGTAAGCAGTATCAGTGTGATAGGAAATGTAGAACATGATTGAGCAAGAAGGGGAAGATATTACTAGTCCAGGATTGTGTAAATGATCTTCAACATTTTAATTCTGAAAGTTGCGGAAATGCGAAAAGACGGGATTGGCTAACAAGAAATCCAAGAGTTATACATGGCTCTGACAAGATTTGGCCTTGTGGAAAATTGTGGTAGAGAGCAAGAAGTCATTTATTGTATGTAACATGTTTTTGAAAACGATGGAGGTTTTCTTTCAGAAAGTGGCGGGTTGAAAGTAATAACAGCACAACAGAGTGTAAGCTGTTCATAGGACATCCTTGGCCGTCATGGAAAGTAAGTTAACTTTAAGGAGTTCTGAATTCTGATTTGTAATGTTTTTTGGGTTTTTTAAACACAATCATTTTGATTGTGTTTTTTTTTCCCCGCTGTTATATGATGAATACCTTCAAGTCACTGTTTTAGTGAAATTTGATACATTCTGAGAACAGCAAAAATAAACCATTTAACATGTATAATTAATTCTGTTCTGTTTGCATTTATGATGTACATGTAGAACTGTGTAGGAGGCATGGAGAAGGTGAGTCTTCTGTAAGTGTCAAAGTTGTTGCATACAGTGCTCATATTCTACGTAGTCTTTTATATTTCATTACTTTCACTGTTTCTGACTGATCTAAAAAATTTTTTTTTAAAAGAACAGTAAGTATAAGGGAAGGAAACAGACAGTTATGTTAAAAGAAACACAGCTATAGGGAATAAACTAGGGATACTGTTACCCGCAATCCTCTGCTGATGATGTCACTGAGCATGTCATGAATGATGTAATATGTGACATCATCAGCAGTGGATTACGGGTAATAGTATCTCTAGTTTACTCCCCTATAGCTGTCTTTCTTTTAACATAACTGTCTGTTTCCTTCCCTTATACTTACTGTTCTTTTTTAAAAAAAAGAAATTTTGGTTCGCTTCCGGTTCGCGTACCGGGGAGCGAACTGGGAAGCGAACTAAGAGAAATAGAGGTTGGCACAGTTGCAAATATTGTACCAATTTTTTAATAACGGGGAGGTAGTTCTGAAAAGAACTTTTTTTTTATTGTTTTTGTTGTTTTATATTTTTTCTATTATTTTTCGGAACATTTTTTTACTTTTTTTGAATTTTTCTGAACAGTTTTATATTTTTTTTGTTTTTTTTTCGGAGGGGGCAACGAAAACGATTCATTGTAAAGGGCTCAACAGGAGCAAGAAAACAAAAAAAAAGAATTTATTGTTTGGGGAGTTTCGGACAAACATGAGCATGATTGTCAATAGCTCTGTTGATCAGAGTGATGCTACTTTCTCCGTAGCAAATGAATCCACTGCAATGTACGCAGACTTGTTTTACTTCACGAAATCTCGTTTGTATATTTGGCACCATCTCCCTGCCCTCTGGTCCCGTTACTTCCGGTACAATAGATCTTCTGGCCATAATAGGGAGATTATCTAGGTCGTCCTGTTCCTCTTCTTCGTCTTCTTGCTGAATTATAACTTTAGCAGGTGGTCCACTCTTCCTTGGATGTGGTGGAGGTGGTGGGGAAGCACCAGCTGAAGCTAGTAAAGAAGCCATTGCTCACTGGTAACAAAGGGTCTTTCTCTCACAATGATGAAAGTCAGAGTGAGGAAAGAAGGAGGGATTTTCACCATTTGTGAAAAAAAATAGTTCTCAACCAATGAAAAGTGTTCATTTTAGATCATATGACCTAGTCTTACATCATTAGGAAACCGAAAGTGAAATGAACCAATGAAAAGTGTTATTACCAAGTCACATGACCTGCTGTGTGTATGTTACGCGCTTTGCAGGGCCTCCCGGTTTGCTTCCAGAAACCTGTGCTTTGCGACTCGGTAAGCGTACGAGTTCGCTAACGTAGCACGTCATATGACGTATCACACGACAACGCGAAACGTCATGCGGACGGGAGGCGTCACGATGTTGTTTTCTAACGCGGCAGTTGCGATAAAGAAACGTTTACCGGCTCGCGGTCTATTTCGCGGCATCAAGGTCAGCTAACGGGAAGCTTCCCGATTCGCGAAGCGGGAACGAAGAAAAAAAAATATTTAAAAAAAAAGTTATTAATAAACATATAAAATATATTTTTGGATTTAAAGAAGAATACATTTTACAGCTACAGATATTAGCTGTTAAAAAACCAATGAAATTCACTGAAAAAACCATAGGTTATAGACCATATATAGTTAGGAATTAGCATTTACAAAACCTTGAAAATTCACTGAAAAAACCGTAGGTTATAGACCATATATAGTTAGGAATTAGCATTTAAAAAACCTTATTTTACTCACACAAAACCATTGAAATTCCATATATAGTTAGTTGCACTAACTATATATCGCGCACCCGCAATCCACTGCTGATCATGTCACATATTACATCATTCATGACATGGTCAGTGACATCACTGATGACATCACTGATGACATCTCAAATGACATCACTGATGACATCACTGATGACATCATCCAGTGACTGTGTGTTTCTGTAAAGTTTAAATATGTTTTAGATATTGAAGAATGAGTAGATGTATAACTGTCTGGACGAAGGATTTAGTAGGTGCATGATTGAATGTATGAGTGAGTGATTAAATGTGTCTCACTGAGTGCATGGGTTAGTGACTAAACTGTCTTAATTTGTGCATCATTATGTCTGTTGTTCTGTAAACTACTGCATGTGTTGATCAGTAGCTATATGATTAACTATATGGGTTATTGATTGATTGTCCAAGTATTTGTATGGGAGACTGAGTGTGTGTGTGGCTGGCTGGGAGGTGTGTGACTCTGTGCAGATCAATGTGTACTTGTATCAATGATTGTATAAGAAAGTAAGTATGTGTTACTATATGTTTGAAAATGTAAGGTGCTCTATGTTTAACTGTATAGACAAGAAAATGGAAGTGTGATTGATTCTTTACAGGACTGACTAGGTGTGTGAGTAACTCCATGGATGAGTGGCAGAGTGTGAGTGTCTGTATAGGTGTATGAGTGCATATGATAGTGTTGTAAAGATGAGTGATTGTATGTATGAATGATTGTATGGGTGAATGAGTGAATGTGTGTGTAGACGTAGGAATCAGTGAGTACGTATGTAGTAACTAGTATTGGTGTGTCAATGGTTTAAAAAATTATACTCTGTATTTAACACTGGGTGAAACAGAGGTTATATTAAAATGTGAGGAGATGCATTGTATTGTCACATGAATGATATCATCAGTGATGTGGTCATTGATGTCAAATGAGATGTCATCAGTGATGTCATCAGTGATGTCATTTGAGATGTCATCAGTGATGTCATCAGTGATGTCACTGACCATGTCATGAATGATGTAATATGTGACATGATCAGCAGTGGATTGCGGGTGCGCAATATATAGTTAGTGCAACTAACTATATATGGAATTTCAATGGTTTTGTGTGAGTAAAATAAGGTTTTTTAAATGCTAATTCCTAACTATATATGGTCTATAACCTATGGTTTTTTCAGTGAATTTTCAAGGTTTTGTAAATGCTAATTCCTAACTATATATGGTCTATAACCTATGGTTTTTTAAGTGAATTTCAATGGTTTTTTAATAGCAAATATCATAAGCTGTCGAATGTCAAGTACGTGGTAAGTGAAAACATTTTCGTGTTTATGCACACTGATCTGCTTTGAATGGTGCCCCCCCCCCCTCATTTCTATTAGGAGTACTCTCTCTTTGCAGATAGTGAAAGGTAGTTAACGCAGGCCTTTGCCCCCGTTGTAATCCGTCGTGCCTGCTTCTCTCTCCATTTGATTGATTGTTATCCAAGTATTTACTGTTTTAGAATTAGTTCTCTTTGGTTCATTCTCTATTTACAAACAAACACAGAGTCGCAATACTCTGTTTAGTCTTTGCAGATAACGAAAAATCGTGTAAAAAAAAAGAAAAGGAATCGAGCAAAATCAGTAGGCCACTAATGGGATCTCTTTTTGACCTCGCTAAAATAGAAACATTAGGAACAACCCCTCATGACAAATACAAAACTAGTGAGATGAACTGAACTCCACACAATGATGGCTGCAAAACAGCTCGGCTCCGCCACCCACCCCGCCCAAAATAACGATAAAGAGCGGCTGCCATGATTGGTTGCGGAATGGCCACAACGGAGCTACGAAATGGTGCTGCTCTCATGCTAACCCCAGCTTCGGTCTGAAACATCCAGAAACACTGTAGACTACCAATTCGATCAGTTCCGGTAGCGCCCCAATGTAACCCGGTAGAGAAGAACTAGCCCTCCCCTCTTTGACTGATGGTTCTTGTTGCCTGTCCCTTCTGTTGTCATTTAACAGAACTATTTAGCCTGCTGAAAGGGGTTGTGTTTCGACCGCTGGTTGGTGGAGACATTTTGACTATATTCTGGACCTGCGTTGTCGCGTAATGCGTCATATGACGCGCCGCGTTAGCGCATCCGGAAGTCATCCGGGGCGCGCAGCGCGTAACGTAAGCATAACAAGTCATGTGACTTGTTAATAAAACTTTTCATTGGTTCATTTTACTTTTCTTATTCTAATGATGAAAGCCTTGGTCATATCACCTAAAAATTACGCTTTTAATTACTTCCGAACATTATTTTCTCTTAAATATATGTTATAATGTTCCAGGCTAATGTACTTTCCCGGAAATTTTACAACTGTCCTGCAAGTAAAATATATTCTTTTTTCGAGAAAAAGAGCGTTTCTTCGTCCCATGACGGAGCCGTTGAGCAAAAGAGGGTCGACCTGCTGTCTTAGTCGCCGATACGCCTGAATATGAGATTCTTATCGATCACTTTATGTTGCAGGAATAGAAAACACAACAGCCCTTGACCATTTATCTTTACTGCGTTCCTTCGTATTATACCTTTTACCCTTCATGTAATTAGTCTGCTTTATTTCACTTGCCTTTTACTGATTCTAAAACAGTGACTATTATTAAAAACTTTACCAATGTATACACTACTACCATGTTTTCTTTTAAAAACCTTTATTGTGAAAATTTCATTATACAAATACGAGCCTATAACCACGTGGGCCTGCCACGGAGCAAACTGTAATCGTATATGATGAATAGACATTTACACTGTAGAGGAACGTAACGGGCGGGCCATTAGGTTGCAAAAACTAAGGTGTCTAACAGCTACGGAATCGGTGGACGTACATTTTATAATTAAAATACGACAGGGCCAGTTACAATAAAATTATCTAGATATACATTTGCGGGCAAGTACCATGGGTGACGTTAATTCGAATTTTCAACAGTACAGTAATCAATAACACATCAGAACTTAATATCAATAGGGATGTCGAAATATTCAATCAATTCTCGTCCCCGCCCGCCATGTGCTTCAAAACTGCATACGTATCTCGTGATATCAAGGTTGTGCAACCAGTACACAACAAGGAGTTACGAGTCCCATTTATTCCGGCGCCATTTTGGGCGAGGACGGGCAGGTCCAGGATATAGTCAAAATGTCTCTACCAACCATCGACTATGATGATGTTCATATGCTGTATTTATTAGAGTAACACTCATCTGCCCACATGAAATTAATTTACCACAATCTAAACATGTCATTTTAATCTTTCCAAAGTTCTTCTAAATATTTGGGACCGTTTCCCTTGCCTCTGAAGCTCTCAGTGCCACTTCTTTAATGAATGTACTAGCAGGTCAGGGGTTCTCCTCCAAATCTCTCTTTTATGCAGCACTATAATTAATTGGTGCCACCTCTCCATATGACGATGCATGGTATAGTTACCACAACTATATATTTTTTCGGTTCCTCTGGAGAGTTCATCGTGGCAGATGAAGCGTGTAACATACCGGGCATTTACCTTTTTTTGCATGTACAGGAAAGGAAAAAAAAATCGAGCGTTCGAGTTCTTAGGTGTCCCAGGGCCATTTTAGTGGACCAGGCCCAAATCCAAAGAACAGCTATCTCACAGGCTAATGGGGCGACCCACGCCGAGTTTCAGCATTGTAGGATGACCACACAAGTACAGCAACTTGCTAGACATCACCTCGGTGCCATCCGGATCTCGGCGCCCCACTGCAGATGAAGTGCCTCTCAACTATGAAACCACCACGGTGACATCCGGATCTTGGCGCGTTGTGCTGCCTTCGGCCTATTCGCACATCGGTCCGCTACTGACGCCATCTCACAGGCTAATGGGGTGACCCACGCCGAGTTTCAGCATTGTAGGATGACCACACCAACTTGCTAGACATCACCTCGGTGCCATCCGAATCTTGGCATCTCAACGCCTAGTGGTATCTTCCATACAGAAAATATTGTTACGCTGCCTTTGGCCCCATTCGCACATCAGTCCGCAACTTAGACATCACCTCGATGCCATCCGGATCTTGGCATCTCAGCGCCTTGTGGTGTCAGTCAGAAAATATTGTTGCGCTGCCTTTGGCCCCATTCGCACATCAGTCCGCTACTGACACCATCTCACAGGCCAATAGGGCGCCCCACGCCGACTTTTACCATTGTACGATGGCCACACCAGTGACACAACTTGCTAGACATCACCTCGGTGCCATCCGAATCTTGGCATCTCAACGCCTAGTGGTATCTTCCATACAGAAAATCTTGTTACGCTACCTTTGGCCCCATTCGCACATCGGTCCGCAACTTAGACATCACCTCGGTGCCATCCGGATCTTGGCATCTCAGCGCCTTGTGGTGTATTCTCTTCAGAAAATTTTGTTGAGCTGCCTTTGGCCCCATTCGCACATCGGTCCGCAACTTACACATCACCTCGGTGCCATCCGGATCTTGGCATCTCAGCGCCTTGTGGTGTCTTCTACTCCGAAAATATAGTAGAAAATATTGTTGCGCTGCCTTTGGCCCCATTCACACATCAGTCCGCTACTGACACCATCTCACAGGCCAACAGGGCGCCCCACGCCGACTTTTACCATTGTACGATGGCCACACCAGTGCCACAACTTGCTAGACACCACCTCGGTGCCATCCGGATCTTGGCATCTCAGCGCCTTGTGGTGTCTTCTACTCCGGAAATATAGTAGAAAATATTGTTGCGCTGCCTTCGGCCCCATTCACACATCGGTCCGCTACTGACGCCATCTCACAGGCCAACGGGGCGCCCCACGCCGACTTTCAGCATTGTAGGATGGCCACACCAGTGCGGCAACTTACTAGACACCACCTCGGTGCCATCCGGATCTTGGCGCGTTGTGCTGCCTTCGGCCTATTCGCACATCGGTCCGCTACTGACGCAAACTCACAGGCCAACGGGGCGCCCCACGCCGACTTTCAGCATTGTAGGATGGCCACACCAGTGCTGCAACTTGCTGGACACCACCTCGGTGCCATCCGGATCTTGGCGCGTTGTGTTGCCTTCGGCCTATTCGCACATCGGTCCGCTACTGACGCCGCCTCACGTGCCAACGTATTTTCTCCGCATTTTATACCCTATGCCGCATAACAGGTCATGTGACTTGTTTATAAAACTTTTCATTGGTTCATTTTACTTTTGGTTTCCTAATGATGGAAGGCATGATCATGTGACCTAAAAACAACACTTTTCATAGGATGAAAACTTTTTTTTTTTCCCAAACGATGAAAGCCCCACCTTGTTTCTGGATGTTTCAGACTGAAACTGGCGTCAGCATGAGAGCACCACCATCTCGTAGCTCCGTCGTGGTCATTCCGCGAGCAATCATGGCAGCCGCTCCCCACCAGAAGCCTGCAGGAGTCGGAGCCCCCAAAACTTTTGATGAATTCTCAAGGCGGAGGGGACGCTTTCGAGAATGGGGTCCAAGACCTAGCAGACAAGCGTCCGATTTCCAAGGTGTCCCAGGGCCATTTCAGTGGACCAGGCCCAAAAAGGAAACAGCCTGCCGCCATTATGAGAGTCCTGTGACAGCCGCCTATCGCTGCACCGCAAGAGTGGGCGCAACTCAGCTGAATTGCGGCTTTTGACACAGTGGACCAAAAACGGACGGAATGGCAACTGAAACGGTAAAGGGGCGCCCCACTACAACAGATGACACTCCACCTGGAGAGGCCCGTTCACGCCGCCTCCCCCGGGGCGCTCCACGCCGTTATTCGGAGCAGCATTGTAGGATACCAAAACCAGTGCGGCAACTTACTGGACATCACCTTGGTGCCATCGTTCTGCTGCCTTGGAACTATTCGCTAAGCATGAGCGCAAAATCCGCTCCGATCGCGGATTTTGCGGATTTTCGGCAAATCCGCGATCCGCGAACTCTCGCGGATTTGCCGAAAATCCGCAATCCGCGATCGGAGCGGATTTTGCGGTCAAAAGTTCAAGCGCGCCTAATTAACGATGGCGCCGGCAAGCTGCCAGCGCCCATCCTGCAATAGTTACTTAATTAGCTTCAACAGGAAGCTCTAACAGATAAGATACAGCAGGGGCTCGAGCGCCTGCTTTATTTTAGCAGTTGGAGCTTCCTGTTGAAGCTAATTAAGTAACTTTTGCAGGATGGCGCTGGCAGCTTGCCGGCGCCATCGTAAATTATTTCAACAGTGGTGTCTTCTTGAATAAATATGAAGGGCAGGGTTCATTCGGGCACGACGGTCCTGGCACAAAAAAATAAACCTCAACAGGAAACACTTGCAAATATCAATAAAGCATGTGCCCTAGTTGAAGCTTAAATTCAGTGACTCATTCATCAGCCCAAAAATTAATCTGCTGCTCTGATCGGTCTCTGACCTTTTATACACACAAGAGGCATGCTCGCATGGACGCCCCGTCCGTTTGGCCCCGCCCACACACTCGAGGTGTGCACCGTCTTCCCGCCATTTACCCACTATGATGGACATTTCACTCAAGGGACCCCTGCGCACTTCGGCGCGATTGCATAGTGACACACACTTGGTCGCTGGAACTAGTTGAAGCGCAAATGCAGTGACTCATTCAGCATACGAGCGCAACCCCCGTGCTGTTCCTGTGACCAGGGGCTTCTGTCTCTTAATCTGCTGCTCTGATCGGTCTCTGACCTTTTAGACACACAAGAGGCATGTGCGCTCGCGTGGAAGCCCCGTCCGTTTGGCCCCGCCCACACGCTCGAGGAAGCCCCGCCCCCAAATCCGCAAATCCGCTGAATCCGCGGATTTTGCGGATCCACGATCCGTGAATCCGCTGAATCCGCGAATCGTGGATCCGCAAAATCCGCCCATGCTTACTATTCGCGCAACAGTTTGCTACTGATGACCCACCCCCCGCGACGCCCCATGCCGTTATTTGCTGGGTGGCAACTTACTAGACATCACTTTCGTGTCATCTAGATTTCGGCGCGTTCTGCTGCCTTGGAACTATTCGCACAACAGTTTGCTACTGATGACCCACCCCCCGCGACGCCCCACGCCGGAAATCTGGACGTTGTGCTGCGTTGGGACTATTCGCACAGCCGACCGCTACTTCGTTGTTTTTCCCTAAAAATGTTTATATGTTATTACTATTTTTGTTTTCTTGTATATATTTATAAATTATTAAAGTTTTATAATCTTACTACTTTGTCGGAGTGCTATATATTTTTAATGTGACACATAATTGTAAAAACTTTGATGTACAAACAGTCATCCCTGGAATCTTCCGCTTCAGGCTCGGTCCCCTCCCCAATCACAATACAGGATGGTTTTCAGATAATAGCAACGCTTCTGCTGTGACGGATCTCATCGAGTGTGGGCCTTGATCTACTATAACTCCTTTGAAGAGGGGTGATTCTTTACAGCTGTGGCCATAAACTACATCTGCAGGGCTAGCTGATAGCCTAGGACCGGCCTGGACAATCGGACACAGAGGAAAAGGAGTGTCAGAGGGTGCGGTAGTGAATAGGGCGAAAGGGAGGTGTCGGGCGGGCACAGGGTGTGATTCTCAGGGAACAGCAGCGCAGATGGGGGAGGTTTATTACCCATGCATAAGACAGAGAGCGGGGGTGACCACTGCCTGGGGGAGATGCTTGCGAGGGTGGGGAGCCATGCTAAGGATCGACAGCGTGCACAGAGTGGGTCTGGTCAAGGCATCTAAAATGGCTGCCGTGCACGACAAAAGTGTGGCATTTGAAAAAAGACAAGATGGCGCAGACAATGTTTTTCAACACTTCCTGATTTCCTTCGAATCGAACGTTAACAGACGTTGGGGCATATTACCAAAGTTAAGCGATATTTATCCCTAACGATGCTTAGCAACGATTTTTTTACCGTCAGAAATTATCGCAGATAAACCTTGCTATTATCAAGGTTTATCGGAAATACGATAAAAAACGACCGCAATGCATTAATATCGCTGAAAACTCAGCGATATTCATGCATTACCGAGCTAATGCTCTTAGCCATGTTATCCACCTCCCATTGGATAACATGGCTAAGAACTGCTCAGGGCAGGTGGTAGCTTTTGGAGATATTCGCCCTTATCTCGAATATTTCCAAAAGTTGATAATAGGAGATAGCGATGTTAGCGACTGTTTCCAGTCGCTAACATCTTGGCATGCCCACTTTGCATGTCATTAGTGATAAATATCACTCACATGCAAAGTGGGGCCCAAGATGGTCGCTATCTTCTACTAGCCGTCGCTAACTGGTGTTAGCAACAGCTAGGTAATACACATATAATTTTATCTCCGCGAAGCGGAGCGCTGTTACAGATATATATCTTGTTTCTGAACGTTAATTTCTCAAAATGCACTGAAGCACATATATTGAGACCTAGCAAAGGCACATCGGGCTACCAGTCCCTACAATTTTGCCAAGTTTCGTGCAAATCCATTCAGCTGTTCGATCCTACCGAGAGACAAGATGGCGGCCGCTACGGACTGTTTGGAATGTTTACAGACACCGGAGAGCCAATCAGCTTCGCTTCGCAAAGCTCCGTAACGCGAAAAGTACGCGAAGCGGTGCGCTGTTACAGATATATACCTTTTTTTGAATGTTAATTTCTCAAAATCCACTGGAGCACATATATTGAGATCTAGCAAAGGCACATCGGGCTACCAGTCCCTACAATTTTGCCAAGTTTCGTGCAAATCCATTCAGCTGTTCGATTATTATTATGTTTATTTTTTTTTGCCCCGCGGGGCCCTTTTAAAACCTCCACATCAAACCTAGGGGGTGAGCGACAATGTACTATGCCCCCTTATGGTCATTTGCCCCTTCGCTTTGGCCTCCTCTTGTCTCTCGATCCTACCGAGAGACAAGATGGCGGCCGCTACGGACTGTTTGGAATGTTGACAGACGCCGGAGAACCAATCAGCTTCGCTTCACAAAGCTCCGTTGCGCGAAAAGTACGCGTAGCGGAGCGCTGCCCAGTCCGCTGCTACAGATATATATCTTTTTTTGAACATTAATTTCTCAAAATCCACTGAAGCACATATATTGAGACCTACAAAAGGCACATCGGGCTACCAGTCCCTACAATTTTGCCAAGTTTCGTGCAAATCCATTCAGCCGTTCGGGCTAAAAGTGAGGCCAACCGCCCTATGGAAATTAACATGGGAAAAACGCGTTTTGGGACCCCCCTTTTTTCTCGGCCCCCCCCTTGACGAACCCCCCCAAAATTTTCAGGGGCTGCTCAGAAACAAAATGTGCCATTTTCCTGAAAATTTCAGCCAATTCCGTCCACAAACGCCAAAGTTATTAGACATAGAATTTTCAAAAAACCCATAGAGAAAAAATCCTAACTATATATACCTACTGGCGACCGCCAGTAGGTAATATATATATATATATATATATATATATATATATATATATATATATATATATATATATATATGAGTATGTGTGTGAGTAGCTCTATGAGTGACTGACTGTATGTGAGTGGCAGTATGGCTGTATGAGTGGATATATCAGTGACTGTATTAGTGAGTGAGTTGGTGCATAAGTGGTTGTATGGGTAACTGAGTGGAAGTGTGTGTGTGTGTGTGTGTGTAGACCTATGAATCAGTGAGTGGGTGTGTGAGTACTGGTATGGATGTGTCAATGGTTTTGAGAATGCTAGTGTAGAAGTTAGAGAGGCTGTATAAAAGGTTTTTTGGGATGTGAGTAGGTACGTCACGGATTCTGTGGATGATTTCCTCAGTGATGTCAT
Source organism: Lissotriton helveticus (assembly GCF_964261635.1). Taxonomy (NCBI): domain Eukaryota; kingdom Metazoa; phylum Chordata; class Amphibia; order Caudata; family Salamandridae; genus Lissotriton; species Lissotriton helveticus. The sequence continues at coordinate 1,185,422,097 of NC_136061.1, read as the reverse complement.
TTGAGATGTCATCAGTGATGTCACTGACCATCTCATGAGTGATGTATTATGTGAGGTCATAAACAGTGCATTGTGAGGGTGCGAGTTATAGTTAGCTCAGAAAACTACAACTGCTGAATTTCTCTGTTTTTGTGTGAGTGAAATGTCAGCCTAACATTAACGTCTCCGTAACCTTTGTTTTTTTCTGTAATTCCCTAAGGTTTTTTAAATGCTATTTACTAACTATAAAGTCCTTGTAATCTTTATTTTTTCAGTGAATATCTAAGGTTTTTTAAAGCAATTTCCAAACTATAATGTCCCTGTAACCTATGTTTCTTTCAGTGAATTTCTATGTTTTTGAAAACAGTTTTTACTTATGAAAAGATTCCTCTAATCATTCCTTTCTTAAATGTTTGAAATATTTTCTTAGTTTTTTTAAAGTATTAAAAGTTTTTTATAATAACTAATTTAAAATATATGCAATGTGAGCGAATTACATATGTTTACTCTTATTTATTCTAAAGTTTAGAATTTTTTGACATTTTATATGTTGTATTATTTATAATTTTGCAGAGTATGTTATTATATGTTAAAGTTAAGATTAGAAAGGGAAAATCTGTGTTCAGTGTTTTGAGATTATTTTATTTACTGTTTTCTATAAAATACAATATTATATGGTTACTGTTAGCATTGTAAATGATAGATTGTCGTGTCATTATAAAAATTATTTTGTGTCTATAAGTAGTTTATTTTTTGTTTAAAAATGGCGTAACACACCAGTTGGGGACCTACGCATGAATCTAATATATGAATGCAAGTGTAAAATACATATTTACATAGAAATAATATATATTTTTAAGTCATAAGGTTCATTACTGAAGTTAAAAAAATAGTATTAGTGTACTTGTAAAATAGTTTAAAGACATCTAGGACACATTTTTTTGGGACGTGTTGCCGTCGAGTACCAGATGTGCCGGGGTCACGACCTCTTGTATTTTTAACAATGTTGAAAACAGTTAAAATATTTTTTATACATTTAAATTGTGCTGAATTACAGCTGGAGTAGTGAAATTAAATTGAAGCTGTTTGAAAGTTAATTTAAAAGCAATTTTTAAGTATAATATAGAACCTTAAAACGCTGTCGCGCACCACACCTGCACGTATTTCCGTGATCGGGTGTGGGTCGTGACTTCGGCGGGATTTGAAACGTTTGAAATATGCTTGTGCATAATTTAAATATGTGTTTTAGTTAAAGACTTTTCATTAAAATATTTACAAAATTGATTTACTTAATAGTAATTTATACTTTTAAATTGGATTTACCACATTTTACTGTTGCGTGACATATATGCGATGGGAACGCGACCACGTTGCAATGTCATCTCACATGGAAAGAAACTTTAGATTGGTTAAAAAGCTTTCATTCTGTTAGAAGGAGGATTAAACACCCGTTTCTTTCTTCTTTTGAGTGTGTCTACAGCTGTTGACACCTTTTTGTGTTGTCTGCACTAATTTTTTTTATCTTTTTGGGTGTTTTGACCAACTGATTTTCAAAAAGGAAATGGCATCTCCACGACTGCAAAAAGAAGAAGAGGTTGAAGAGGTTGAAGAACTAGTGAAGAAAAGGAAAGAAACTATTGTTTAGACCTTTTTCAATATCCCTAGAGGTAGTAAAAAGGTGAATGCGATGAAGGTTACCTGCTCCCCATGCAGCAAGGTCTTGTCAAGAAGATCGGAGAAGAACTATTCCTGTGGGACATCATCAATGCAAAAACACCTGGAGACGATGCACCCAACTTGCCTTGCAAGGGAAGTTGTGGCTACAGAGAAGAGGGACCAAGCTGCACGAGGAGAATTAGATCAGCCTTCTACATCTGGTACAGCTGTACTCACAGCACCACAGCCACAGATCTTCCCTGAGTTGGCAGATGCTGGAGTGTACTGTAGAAAGTGCCAAGCCATTTTATGAGTTGGTGAGCAAATGTTAATTTTTTTGTTGGATTTCCAGCCTCGTGTTTCACAGTCTTTTGAAAGCACTATGTTACAAAGATTGAACTTTATGTTGTTATCCCAAAATTGTCAAAAACACCCCAAAGACTAAAAAGAGTTCGAAAAAAAAGCTCAAAATAGTTTAAAAAACGTTTTTACAGAACAACCTATTCTGGTTAAAAATTGAAAATGATATGTTGTGAAACTGATTGGTTGGATAAATGTGTGTGTGAGTACATAAATACTGTCTGTGTGATTGAATGAGTGTATAAGTGGTGTGTGAGTGATTGTAAGAGTGCATGAGTAGTGCCTGGATGATTTGGTGAATGTGTGAGTACTGCTTGGCTGATTTATAAATGTATGAGTACTGCTTCAGTGATTGGATGAGTTCATGAGTAGTTCATAAGTGATTGTAAGAGTGAATGAATGCTGCCTGGGAGGTTGTTTGTGTGCATGAGCAGTGCCTGGGTAATTGAATGAATGCATGAGTACTGCCTGGATGATTCGATGAGTGCACAGATAGGAAGTGGGTGACTGTAAGAGTGCATGACCACTGTCTGGGAGATTGGTTGTATGCATGAGTAGTGCCTGGGTAATTTTATGAGTGTGTGAGTACTGTCTAGGTGATGGAATGACTGCATGGACAGTGCCTAGGTGATTGGATAAGTGCCTAGGTGATTGGATAAGTGCAAGAGTACTGACTGGATGATTGGATGAGTGGAAGAGTCGCACCTGCATAATTGCATCACTGCATGAGTAATGTCTAGGTGATTAGATGAATGTATTGGTTGTGTCTAGGTGATTGGATGAGTGTATGGATACTGCCTGAGTGATTGCATGGCTCCTTGGATAGTCTCTTTTTTTTAATTAGTGAATGTGTAGTACCATGTTGATTGTAAGTCTGCAATTGTAGTTTTTTGGTGTTAGGATAGAAGCTACAATGGTTCTCGTCCTTCCTTCACCACAGATCTCAAAAAGTCAAGACAAATCACTCTCCCAGCCCTCTCCAGTTCTCAAGGGGGTTCCCCAAGGGTTTGCCCTATCTCCTATCTTCTTCAACCTGTTCTTGGAACCTTTCGCTAACTCATTAAACTCCACTAATATTCTCTTACACATGTATGAGGATGATATACAACTCTATTTCAAAATCTCTTTCCCAGAAAACATCATCTCCCTCAACACTACCCTAACGCCTACTCAAAACTGGTTAACTGAGGACGATCTCCTGCTCAACAACTCCACAATGGAATTCCTGCTCATCCCCCTCCCAACCACATCCCCAAGATAAACATGTGGTTGAGTCACCTCACTGCCTTCAACTGCACCCCTCTCATCACAGATTCAGCCAAATCGCTCGGAGTCACCATGGGCAAGCACCTAAATATGCAAAAATCATATCAGCAATGTGTGTAAGGGAACAAACCACTTGATGAGGACACTCAGAAATATCAAACTTTTCCTTCCACAAAATTATTTCAAGCAGGTGTTCCAAGTGCTTCTCTTGCCGAGGATTGACTATGGCAGCGCTATTCTCTGTGGCCTTCGCAAATACACCCTGACTGCACTGAGGGCCTCATTGAACACAGCGGCTAAGCTGGTTACAGGCACCAAACAAAATGAGCACATAACCCCAGTCCTAAAATCTCTTAAGTGGTTGCCCTAAGAAGCACAAATTCAGTTAAAGATTGCGGTTATGGTGCACAAAGTCCTTTACTTTAATACTCCCAGGTACCTTGCGCAAAAACTTGAGCTATTGTGTGGTGCAAGAGCCTCAAGAAGTGCCAATACATTCCTCTTGAAACCACTCATCCTCAGCAAAAAGAGAACTTGTCAAAGAGCTTTCTCCGGCGCTGCCCCAAAGATATGGAACTCTCTTCCAACGGAAGTACGCAGAATCTCCTCAACAACAGCGTTTAAATTGGAAGCCAAAAGATTCCTCATGAATAAAATCTTACCATAATTGGACTAGGCTTATCTGCTCAAAGACAATGTTTCGTACATCCAATGTACCATCATTTGTTACTGCTCCTCTTTACCGCAGACTGTGACACCCTTCATTGCCTGTTTATACCTGTTTTTTTTGTATTACCCTCCATGGTGCAATTGTCCTGGAATTCACGATTAATCCTGTTTTTGTCTTTTTTCCCCCCTATTTGTTGACAGTTATGCATTTATGTCCTTCCTTCGTCCTATTGTAAAGCGCTCTGATATCATTCAGGATCTTATTCGCACTGTTTGGGTGAATGTATGACTGTATAGATAGTGTTTGAATGATTGTAAGAGAGCTTAGGTCATGCCTGTTTGCTTATATGAGTGCATGGGTACAATCTGGGTGATTGCATTAGTGGACAGATAGTGTATGAGTGCATTAGTAATGCATTGGTCATTGGATGAGTGCATGAGTAGTGTTTGGGTTGAATGACCGCACAAGTAGTGATAGGGTGATTGTGAGTAGTGATTAGCCATTTCTATAACTGAATGACTAGTGCCTGTGTGATTGAAAGAGTGGATAGGTAGTAGCTGCACCACACGTCTTACATTACAAGTAGATGTTCAGTCATACCTAACTCATAGTAGTATTCAGACACTAAAACTTGACAGAATATATTTCCAGTTTCAAGCACAGGCATCGCTATCTATGGCCTATTTGCAGTCTACCTGGGCAAAGATTTATATATAGTAGGCTAGTGGTTAATACAGTTTCAACCTTATATGTTTTTACCAGTTTGATCAGAGATACTGAGCTCACAGTGCCGCGCCTTACCCAAACTGAAATGCTGTCTCCTTTATTGCCACTCTTATTAGCATCAGCATCTCTCCAGAGATCTCAATGAGTGTGTTAGTGCCTTTTAAGTGTGAGAAGACACATGTAAAGTAGTCTATTGGCACTAGACGATCCCTGTTTCAGACCACATGCTCTGTAAATTTGTATAGAAGAACCTGCATGGATGACATTGTACTTATTTGTGTTTAAGTGCTTTCACAAGGCCTGCTTAGAAAAGAGATGTGTGCTTCTGGGACTGAAAGTGAAGTAGCTTTGTCAATATTTGCCCATGGGTATGATAGACTGTTGAGTTTTCAGGTTAGGATAATCTGCTGCACCATACTTGTCAGACTAAATGCACTAGTCCAGACATGGGTAAGACACAGAAGAGGTCAGACATTGAAACGTGATGCAATAGGTTTTTTGTTTAAAGCACATATTTCACTATCTATGGCCTACATTTAATGTACCTTTGCAGAGAATTACATGAACTAGGATACTGGTTAATACACTTGGGAACATGTTTGAAACCTCACATTTGTCAACCAGTTTTATTAGTGACACAGAGCTGACAGTGGCAGGTGTAACCCTAATGAAAGGGCAACTTCTGTCATGCCACTCTTACTGTGAGCAACTTTCCAGAGATCTCAATGATCAATGAGTGTGTCATTGCCTTTTAGCGGTGAGATGGAACATGTAAAGTAGCCTATAGAAACTAGACTACCTCTGTTTCCGACCGCATGCTCTTGTGTTTAGAAGAGCCTGCATAAATCACTTTCTGCTTATTGTAACCAGGTAGGAAGCTGTGTATTCAAGTACTTTCATGAGAATTGTCTAGCTAAGGGATCTGTTCTTCTGGGACTGAATGCTGAAGTAGCTCTGACAATATTTGTCCATGGGAATGATAAACTGTACAGTTTTTAAGAAAGTGTCATGAGGTGTAGGACAAGTGTCAGAGTACACAGAGAAGTACAAACATACCTCAGATATGGAAGTAGTCACACATTGAAACTTGAAAGAATATGCTTTTAGTTTCAAGCAGACACATCTTTATATATGGCCCACTTGTAGTGTACCTTTGTGGAGAAATATACAGACTAGTTTAGAGGTAAATACACTTGCCAACATGATTTATACCTTGCATTTCTCTACCTGTTTCATTAGAGAGATGGAGCTCACAGTGCCAGACCTGACCCAAAACAAAAGGACGTCTCCTCTCATGCCACTCCTATTAGTGTCAGCATCTTTCTTGACACCTGAATCAGTGTGGCAGTGCCTTTTACAGGTGAGATAAAACATATAAAGTAGCCTATAGGTACTAGACTTCCTCCATTTCAGATTTTATCCTTAGTAAATATGTGTAGGAGAAGCTGCCTGGATCACCATTCTGATTATTAAACAGGGCAGCCAGAAATTAAGCTGTGTTTTCAAGTGCTTCCATGAGGCCTGCCTAGGAAAGAGACCAGTGCTTTTGGGACTGCTATTAAGAAGAAATATTAAATGAAATATATAAGCATGTTATGTTACAAAAAAACATTAATATTAACATGTTTTTTTAAAATTTCTGTCATTGTATTATAATTAGATACCAGTATCAGTTTCCCTTTTTTTTTTACTGTTCCCAGATTTCATATACCTTCACTATTTATGGTGGTTTGAACATGGCATCATCATTGAACAGTGGGGAAAAAACAACCAAATGGATTTTATAACAAAAGATGTGCATAGTACCTCATTATAAATATGTGTAACTATGCTTTATACTCACTACAATTTCCTAATCACTTGTTTCACCTATATTAACTCTACTACTTAAAATAAATAGATTTTAAAACATTCACTAGTACTATTATACCCAGTACAGTACTGAAAATAAAAATATATTCAACTTGCTTTTCAAAGTTAATCTTCAAAAAATGTTTCCATTAGGCAAAATAATAATGAAAACACTAATTATGAATGCTGGTAGAATCCAATCCATTGTGTTTTTTAATGACATCAACCCTAACAGGCCAAATGATGTCCTCAAAACTTTGGCTGCAGGAATGACATATATGAATTAGCTAGCTGAGAAGACAGTCTAGCTTTGAATTTCAGGTTGGTATCATTGCAATGTGTCCATCCACTGTTACATTTCAAAAACTCAGTATAGTGTCAAGATGTTATTGTAGCTCGTTCATCAAAATTAATAGCCAATGTCGTATAAGTTCTCTCTGAAATAGATATCTGACCTGCTTTGAAGTTTGTTTTTACTGCTTGTAATTTTATTCCATTTGATCTACAACGTTGTAGCATTAAAATTAGATATTGTCCAAATCTTTGTATGTGCAATGCAGACAACATGTCTTATTTACAATGTGAACACGTCATTTTTTAATTTGCTGTTTTAATCAATTTGTTAAAAGACACTGCTTTGCAGTCTGGTATTGTTAAGTATAGGAATCGGTCTGCAGGTATTTCAGTGATAGAATTAAATGAACAATCTTCTCACTTATGGTCCCATTTGTAACTTAGTCCATATAAGTTACCAATATTTATTCCTTCACTTTCTAATATTCCAAGTATGACCATTATGAATTATTGTGCATCTTATTGTAGGTTGAGAGTAAATGTCACTGACCAGTAAATGATGTAGTGCAGAACAGAATAATTTTTTTACGGTTTTCCATGATTTCATTAAGAAGACATGGTAAATTAAAGATTATAGTTAAAACTACATTAGAATAATAGTTTATACCGGAACTGTTCTCTAACTGGAATCCTACATTATCACCATCTGTTTCTACTTTTTTTCTTTATGCCTTCACCTTTCTCTTCAATGCTTTTCTTATCTTGAACTTTAGTTGAAAGTTTCATATATTTCCATTTTGGACATAGTGTATTTTTCTCATATATTGGGCATTCGTCTAAAAGAGGAGCATAAAGTCTTCTTAAGCATTTGTCCTCTCTTGCAAAATTTGCATCAGCACTATCCTTTTTCTCATAAAATTCTATTAAGTACAAACCGGACAATGGTCTTCCTCAAGACAATGCAACCTATGCCATTCTCTCTTTGAACAGAGTATTTCCAATATTTATAAAAGTTATTTATACTTAAACATTGAGATTTGTGAATAGTTACTGCATATGCTGGAGGCATAAGAAACTGTTGTCTTTGAACATACAAGTCCTTTACAAGCAAAAAAAGCATGACAATTCCTAATCTGTCTTATTTGTTTCATTAATATGGTCAGATTTTGCAATCCAAAATTCTATTCCATTTCTATTAAGAAATTTCACGAAATCAACAACTTTTCCCAACGCTCCATTTACTAATCCTGTAGTTGTAAACAGTTTTCTAATCCCGTAGTTTTAGATACAGAATTGTCCAAAGAATCAAATTTAGCTTGTAGTTTTTTAGTAAGTAGAATTGTCACTCCCTGGTGATCCATTTTGTCAACAGCTTTAATTTCTAAAATGTGTTGTTTTTCTACTTTCAGTAGTTGTTCATTAAAGGTAGAACACTCTTACAGTGTAGGCACTGGACAAATTATGGATTTGTTTTCTACAAGCATATTGTACGTTAGTTCTGCTGGTGTTTTTCCAGATATAAACACATTTCTTATTAGCCTACTTTCTGAAGCTTGTTTACCATGTTTTGTCAACGAGCCAATTCTTATGTCTTTAAGAATATTTCCATAATATTCATCAGCTGCTTGTCGCATATTTTAACAAGTTCTTTATATTCAAAGTTTAACCAAATATTTACATTTTCGATACTTCCCAAAGATTTTCTCTTTTCATCATGAAGTACTGTTTTAAAATTAGGTTGTCCTTTAACAGGAGTAAGTTGTAGTAGGCCCCCAAGTACAATTAAATGTTTTTCTTCAAACAGAACATCATACTCTGTTTTTAAAATCTGTTCCATTCCAGGCAAGTATTAAGTTTGAGCCCATCATCACCTCATCAATGATTAAAAGTTTCAGTTTCTTCTGTATTCCTGAGACTTCATAACATACTTCTCCAAATAAGTTCTGATATTCCAGTGTATTATCATGTTCAACAGGTTGCATAAGTATTCAAAATAAAGTAATACCACTAGTGTTGTGTGCTGCTAATCCACTTGGCGCTGTTACGATCAAGATACATGTGATTCTCTAGTCCTGTGTAGATAACTTGTCAGAACTTTAATTTATAAACTTTTTCCTGTCACAGCTTGACCATGAATGTATAAAAGAATAGGTTGAAATGATGAACACTGACATTCTTTTTTTCCATGGAGAAAGCTTTGTTCCATTTGTTGTTTCACTTACAGATATTTTTTGTTCAATGTTTAGTAGTTCTTCTAACTGTTCAAACTCAATAATATCCTGTTGTGGTTGTTGCATTGCAGTTTCTACCATATTCATGGCTATTGCTGCTTAATTATCAATAATTGGTTGTCCAAGTGGATCTTGAGTCAATGACCCAGCACTCTGACTGCTTTGTGAACTTTCTCTAGCTATTTCTGCTGCAATAGTTCCTTCTTGTGCAATCTCATTAATTATCATTTTTAAATAAGTAGGAAATATCGTACACTTAATTGTATCTTTTGTTGCATTAAAATAATCTTTGTAGCAGTCAAACTCTTCAAGTAATTCTGCTTTACTACGCCAAGGCTTGAACAATTGTAGAAGTGCAAAATAGAAGAATTATCTCTTATCTGGAATTTCGCAATTGACTTTTCTGTGGTTTGGCATGTTTCACTAAACATCGATCACATCCAATTACTGCAAATTATTTTCAAGATGTGGACTCATTTTTGGATAGTATTTATCCAACACATTAGTTTTGACAATATTAGTGCTTTCTGACTCATACTCTGCTAAGTATTGGATTTATGATAAAGATTTCAATACTCTGTTCCATGTGGAGGCTAGGCCCAGCCTTACCCAAATGATTCCTATTGACTTTGAATACAAATAAGCTGAATTCAAGAGATACGAGGACTCATAAGATCCAATTTCTCTATAGGAAAGCATATTCAAGCTAAAGCTGTACAATATTGTCTGAGACTCTTTTCTACAGAGATTTCTTCTCACATTTCTTTCATCTCTGACTTCTCAGATTTTGTAATATACGATGTGACATAACGAGCAACAGCAATTGAGTTGTCCGCAACAAACTGAATATCTATGTTTGCATTCCACATTTTCAAAATGACTGGATTATAGTCATTAATATAGTTTGAAGCTTCCATTCTTCTTAAGTTGTATGTATTCTTGGGAGATTTTCTAGTTATTGTATGTCACACAGCTGACAAAAAAGCTGTTTGCTCTTCCTTTACAAATTATAGGTCAATTTGAATCCAAAACAACATTTTGTATAACATTTTCCTTTACATTTGTACTTCCGTCTGCAGTATTTTCCACATCTATGACTTTGAAACTGTAAAACTTGTTGTCTCAAGATGTTTTCTCCTCCTTCTTTTGGAATGGCACATGCAACATACAGATCTAAGAAGGACAAAACAGCCTCATCACTATCTGTTCCAAATGTTGGTGTTTCCTTTATCCATAATAGCATGTGTATATGAAGAGCACCTCTGGCCTGGTACTCTTTTTGCGAAATAAGTCAGTTACCCCTCCAAGAGGTGGAATGCTTTTATTGTAGATCAATGGCCTCATAGCTTCAAACCTATGATTAAACTACCTGCAGACATTTGCGGGGTCCAAGGAACAGAGTTTTCCATCTGTCTTCAGTTCAATGTTTTTTATATTTGAATTTGTTTCTCGTAAGAATTAAAGTAAATCATTCCATGTATATTCAGTATAATTAAGTGTTATAAACCAAGTAGGTGAACCTAGGTTTCTTAACATGAATTTAAGTGCACCATGACGGTGATACCAATATTCATTGGTGCGATGTTGGCATGCCATTAAATTGATTAAGTGAGATTCCAAATTTTCAACGCTTTGTTTCAACTTTCTCCACGAACTCTTTTGCAGAAACATGTTAAAGATCAACTCCTGTTTTTAACATATGACTCACAGCATATGAATGTGCAGATAAATTAGTCTCAAATAGAAGATGAAATAAATATGGAATCCACTGCCGAAATCTTGGATCTTTAGAGTGCAATCTTGTTGATTGGTATTCTGAAGCTGAAATCCTTAGAGCTCAGTCATCAAATCGTCCACTTGCTCCAGTGGGGAATAGGTATGGAAAACAGCAAGCTTCTAAACATTTTTCCCATATACTTATAGGAGCTCCTTTTGCTTTTTTCATTTGAAATAATTCAAGAGTGTTTCCTATGATTTATTTCGAATGGAGAGGATGTGTGGTATAATGTTCATAAATCTCTTCACTTCTGGATTTTTCCAGATTTTTCAATCTTGTAGGCATCTTGCTTCTTCATCAACATTACATTCTTATAATAAATATTATTCTGTACCAGGTATAATGTTGCATTTCGAAGTTTATTTATATCTACAAACTCTTGACAGATTATTTTACTTTTTGTTGGTACACCATTTACTAGAATAACTACTCGCTAATTTTCCTCTATGTCTACAGCAACAGTTTTAATATTTTCCCTAATATCTAAAGGTAAGTACACAATTCTTCCTTTGAGACCTCTTTGTAAATCTGTTGGTGGCAGCTAACCTGTCGTAGACTCCATACAAACTATTGCTTCGAATGGGTGTACAGATGGTATAAAAATAGACTGATATACATTTAAATCTTCCAGTTCCTGAGGAATGGGTGCCAACTCTAAGTTGTTAAGTGCTATGCAAACAGATGATAGACGGAAGGCTGAATACATCATACATTCACCCCCAGTCAAGAGATCTGGGTTAAATCCATTGTTCTTTTGCTCACCATGCCACCCTTGTTTAGACCCAGCCATATGCAAATCAGGCTTGACCCTGTGCCTCATGGGAATAGTCCAGACCGAACTGCCAGGTCAAGTCCTTTCCTGGACCGGAAACAAGCATCCTGGGGCCAGTTTGGTATTCCCCTTCATCAGCTAGGCTAGCTTGAATCCAGCGGCACAGTGAGCAAGGGACCCACGTCTGCGCATACCCATCCCACTTAGGGTGAAAAGTGCTACACAAGCAAATGATGAACAGTTCTCATTGGGTGCAGGGTCAAGACTGATTTGCATATGGCTGGGTCCAAACTGGAATGGCATGGTGAACAAAAAAAACTATGGATTTAGGCCCAGATCTCTCTACTGAGGTGAATGTATGACATTGTTCTTCATTCTGTCCATCAATTGTTCTTTTTGCATTTGTCATACCGAGTGGGAAGGGTATGCCCAGATGTGGGTCCTGTGCTCTCCATGCCACTGGAGTCAAGCTACCCTGGTTGATGAGGGCTGAAAGCCCAAAACCGGTCCTAGGATGCTTGTTTGCAATCCAAGGAGGACCTGGCCTGCAAGTTCGGTGCTGGAATGTTCCTATTGGGTGCTGGGTCAAGACTAATTTGCATATGGCTGGGTCCAAACTGGAATGGCATGGTGAGCAAAAAACAATAGATTTAGGCCCTGATCTCTGTACTGGGGTGAATGTATGACATTGTTTTGCATTCAGAACATCAATTGTTCTTTTTGCATTTGTCACCCTGAGTGGGACAGGTATGCCGAGACGTGGGTCCCATGCTCTCCATGCCACTAGAGTCAAGCTATCCTAGCTGATGAGGACTGAAAGCCCAATACCAGTCCTAGGATGCTTGTTTCCAGTCCAGGGAGGACCTGCAAGGTCAATACTGATTTGCATAGGGCTAGGTACAAACTGGAATGGCATGGTGAGCAGAAAAATATGGATTTCGGCCCAGATCTCTGTACTGAGGTGCATGCATGACATTGTTCTGCATTCTGTCCATCAATTGTTCTTTTTGCATAACTCTAAGTTAAATAAACAGCTAATTGGTGCCACTTATAATTGTTTTCTTTTTCACTTTGTTAAATATAAATAAACATTCCTAATTTGACATTTGAAGTGAGTGTGTCGACAACAAATACAATTTTTTTTGATTTTTCAGTGGAAACAATGTTAAACTTTCTAAATCCTTCTGCACAATCATCAGTACTAATCTCTCTGTCCGGTTCTACCACACCTGCAGACACTTTCCCTACACTCCCCTTCAGAACCAAAAAAACTAAACTCTACATCATCACAAACTTTCTGTACATCTGCTACAGAACCATGCAAAAAAGCTGTATTCATTTCACTTAAATGTAATGCAGGAGTTTTTAAATAGTAATGGCTCCTTACTAATGTATGCATTTTAGAGTAGTGGACAGCTAACATTTTTAAATTATGAAAAGTACTTTGGATCACTTTCTTTGAAAGACAAGCCAGAGAATATTCCTCTAACTTTGTTTATTTTGTACTTTTACATGGGTCTAATCCTTGCAACAAGTTAATCTTCTCTTTAAGACTTTTATTTGCATATTCACGTAAAACAATTTGTAATATGTCAATAGACTCCTGTCGAATACTGCTACATTCCCACTTATATATAGGAGCTTGTGTACGCCGTCCTTGAACTTCTTCAGCTATTACTTCTTCTACATTCCTAGGAACCATTTCTCCTTTGCAATAGGAGATGCATGTTTCACCTCATAACATTGCCTGCATGTACTAATGTACTTTCTTGAAAATAGCTTTCTTCATTAAAGAAAGACTCAGTGCGGGAAGTGTGTTTCCATTCACTAGTGAAAAGTTTTACAAAAGTTAGTTTTATTTATCAGTCTTTTACCATTACTTTTTTCCTTCATGAACAACACTATTTTATCCACTGTTCTCAGTCTCTTCAATATTTATATAAATAATGTTTGTTCCAACTCAAAAGCGTTATCTACTACACTTTCTATCTGTTGCTTTTGCTGGTTAGCTGCAGATTTTCTCTAATACTGTTTTAAATTCTTTCAAAAATTTTGAATTACTCTACTTCTAACCATTATTCTTCTTATATCTTGATACGGTGTCTGGCTTTTTGGTAGATGAGTTGTTTTTTAATAAGTTGTTCCTCTTTCGTGTGTGACTTGTTAAAGTTTTGTTTGTCTTTTCAAAACTTTCCACAGTTTACAGTTTTCTTAATATTGTTTTAAGAAAACTGTTTAGGTCTCTTACCAGTAGATTTCTTTTCCTAATATTGTGTCCATCTCCCAATTTCTTCTTTTCAGTCATCTTAATGTAACACTGTTTTTTAAAATTCTTCTTTTTGTTGTTTTTTTGTTATCTTTAAGTCCTTTGCTTCAAGTAAACTATATATCTGAAAATAGCTAATAATGTTATTAGTATTGTATATAAATGAATCATCTTAAATTATGCATATAACATTATTCCTAATCTTTGTTCAGGGGTACAATAGACCATATAGTTAGGTTAGGGTTATCAGCTGCACTACATGTGTCAGACTTCAAGTAGAAATTAAGATATACCTGAGACATGGTATCAGTCAGACATTCAAACTAGACAGAATACGCTTTCAAAAGCACACACATCACTATTTTTGATTGTAGAGTACCTTTGCAGAGAGTTATAAGGATGAGGATAGATTTTAATACACTTGGGAACATGTTTCAAACCTCACATATCTCCACCGGTTTCATTACTGTGATATCTTCCAGTGCCAGGCCTAACCCTAAATGACCATCCCGAGGGGAGCTCATACGGTTACTGCTAATCTAGAGTTCTTCATTTCTCTAGCTAGGACTTTTCAGGTGAAACTCCTAAATATCTTTAACAATTTTAACAACGGTGGCTCATCAACTATATCCATAAACACACGCCCTAAGCCAGCCAGCCTTAGGTACTTTACTACCTCTTCTGCAGAGCAGATTGTTGAACTTATACCTAAGATGAAAGCAGGATCCCCCAACGACCATTCCCCCCAAGGTGGTTCACATGGTTTCCAGAAGTTATAGCACATCACCTTGCAGCTACCTTTTCCATCACGTTCCAAACTGGCACTTTCCCTGTTGGCTGGAAAGCTGGACCAGTGCTTCTTCTTTTAAAAAAACCCGCTCTCAATCCCCTCAATCCTAATTATTATCGACCAATTGCAGGATTAACCTTTCTGGATAAATTAGCAGAGGAAAAGTATAAACATCCAACTTTCCCCCTTCCTCGAGGCTAATCATCAGTTAGATGATACGCACGTCGGCTTCAGAGATAATCACAGCACCAAATCTGCTCTACTCACAGCCACTAAGGAAATTAGATCATCCCTTGATAAGGGAGGTAACTCAGTGTTTCTCCTGCTTGATCTCTCATCGACCTTCGATACGGTCAATCATGAATTACTAGTTGACCATCTGCAGGAACTAGGAATTAGAAATTCAGCATTGGTACTGCTCAAATCCTTTTTTTCAGGACACCAACAAGTCACGTCACTCAGTACTTTTAACATAGCTTTTTTCTGCATGCCTTGTGGGGTGCCTAAGGGATCTTCTCTGTCGCCAACTCTATTCAATCTTTATGGTAGACCACTTGCAGCTCTGATTAGATCTTTTGGTCTATCCTTGGCATCGTACACCGATGATACACAAATCATTGCATCATTGGCTAAAAGTGAAATTGGGGATGGCGATACGTTCAACAAACGTATGAGTGCAGTAAGTAGCTGGATGACCAGCAATTGCTTACAGCTTAACTCCTCTAAAACAGAGATCATTCAATTCAGCAACATTCCAGCACTCTGGTTCACCCACTGGTGGCCCTAAGCCTTGGGTATGGCACCTACATCCAAAGCAAAACACCTGGGAGTTATGCTGGACAGGGAACAAACATTTAAAGAACAAATCAACCTTATTACTTCCTCTTCCTTCTATTGGCTCAGAATTGTCAAGAAAATTAAAAATGTCTACTGGCTGTCTTACTGAAATCGGTGGCCATCGCCTTAGGTCTTTTGCGACTGGACTACTGCAATAGCCTTTACATCGGCCTCTTCAAAGGCTCACTTAAAAACCGTCAGACTATTCAAAATGCAGCAGCACGGTTTCTCTTTCGAATCCCCAAACATCAGTCAGCCAGGGCCTCTATCAGACAATTGCACTGGCTTCCATTCTGTCATCGTATTTCTTTTAAGGCTCTCTGGCTAGTGTACAAGACAATTTATGGAAAAGCACTTGCCTATTTGAAGACAAACCTGGTGCGCTATAACCCCAGCAGAAATCTTCGATCTAGCTCAGCTAACTTGCTGGGAGTTGTTCCCTTTAAACGTTCAAATGTGCTACCTTGGTAGGTAGAAGCTTCTTCAGAACCACAGCTCTACTCTGGAACTGTTTGGAATTGAAATTAGCACCCATGCTCCTGGCATTTAGGAAGAACCTCAAAACTTGGTTATTCAACCAATGATCCCCTAAGGCTTGGCCCTTGTCTGCTCTCTTACGATCTTTACAGCCCCAAAACGCCTCCGGGTATTTGTGCGCTTTATAAGATGTTCATTAATTTATTCATTCAAAGGACGACTCCTGTCATGCCTCTCTTATTAATGTCAGCATCATTCTAGAGACATCAATGACTGTGTCACTGCCTTTTAGTCATAAGATGACACATGTAAACTACTATTTGAGGCTGTATAGGCTGTAAATGTATGTAGGAGAAACTACAGGGATCACTTTCTGGCTATCGTACAGAGCAGAAGGGTATGAAGATGTGTGTTCAAGTGCTTCCATGAAGCCTGCTTATAAAATAGGTATGTGGTCTGGGACTGAAAGGTGGAGTAGCTCTGTCAATATTTGCCAAGGGTTATTCTAGACCATATAGTTTTCAAATTAGGATAAGCAGCTTCACCATAAATATAAACTACATCTACAAGTACAGACATGGCTAAATAAGGAAGAGGTCAGAAATCGAAAGCTGCCAGAATACATTTACAGTTTCGAGCACAAATATTGCTATCTATGGCCTACTTGCAGTGTACCTTTGGAGAGAGTTATATGTATTAGGATAGTGGCTAATACACTTGGGAACATGTTTTCAACCTCACATATCTCTACCAGTTTCATTACTGAGACAGAGCTTCCCATGCCACGCCTAACTCAAAAGGACGACTCCTATCATGCTACTATTATTAGTGTCAGCGTCTTTCTAGAGACCTCAATGACTGTGTCACTGCCTTTTAGTCATAATATGACTACCTTTGTTTGAGGCTGTATGAAAGTGGTCAAATCAGTTCTGTCCAAAGATTGACAAAGCCAGGAAGCATCTCAGAGACCATAACATGAGCTCTGTCTAAAACAACAACCTGTTTTATTTACATGGATAACATTTATAGAAATGGTGGAATTCACTTCACAGATGAAAGGAACAGGGTATTTCTCAGCAACCTCAAACTGTGCATCCAGACTTACATGTAGCTGCAACACAGTCATAATGAACAGAAAAGCTCTTCTCAGAGCCACCCTATAACACAACAGTGAAAAGTTTCTTTGAAGATTTTTTTTTTATTACCCATAAATGTTTTTGGGATTCACAAAACAAAATCAGAAATCCATTGACCAACAACAACAACAACAACAACACATTTTATATTTTTAACTTTCATTTCAACTCTATTCATATTAAAATGTTTTCAAACTGTGTATTAGTGTATTATTCACTCTGGGTAGCTCTATGATAAGCTTCACAAGTGTCTTAGTGGGTCTCTGACAGAATGCATCAGTCTCTGAGTGGGTCTGTGACTAGGTGTATCAGTGTCTAAATGGAATTGTAAATGAATGCAACACCATCTGACTGAGTCAGTGACTCACCATGTCTGTCACTGAATGGGTCTGTGAATGGCTGCGTCAGTGGGAATGTGTGTGGGTGCATCAGTGTCCAAGGGGCTTTGTGAGTTGACAAACCATTGTCTAAATGGGTCTCTCAGTGCATGATTCAGTGTCTCACTGACTCTGTAACTAAGTCACTTACTGTCTGACTAGATATCTAAGTGGATGCATCAGTGTGTGTCTGTGTAGGTCAGAGAATGACAATTTCAGTGTCTGACCAGTTATGTTAGAGATTGCATCAGTGTCTGCGTAGGTTTGTGACTGGGTGCGTCACTATGTAAGTGAATGTGTAAGTGCATGTGTCTGTGTCACTCAGAAACTAAGTATGTTAATCTCTAAGAGGGTCTGTGAGAGGGTACATTAGTGACCATCTGAGTCTCTGAGTGGGTGCATCAATGTAGATCTGTGAGTCGGTGCATTAATATCTAAGCAGGTTTGTCAGTGGGTGCTTTATAGTCGAAGTGGGTGTGTCAGTGTATAGGTGGGTATGTGGGTACATTGGTATCTGAGTGGGACTCAGACTCACAACATCAGTAACTGAGCGGGCCTGTGAAAGGATGCATCACGGTTTGTGTGGATCTATGAGTATGTGCATCAGTGTGTGAGTGGGTTTGTCAGTAGGTGTTTTAGTATCTGCGTGGATTGGTGAATCATCTGTCACTGTCTGTGTGGGTTAGTGAGTGCATGTGTCACTTACTCAATAACAGTCTAAAAGGATGAATCAGTGTGTGGAAATGGTTGCATCACTGACTGATTAGCTCTGTAAGTGGGTGTATCAGTGTCTCATTAGCTCTGTGAATGGGTACATAAATACATCAATTAGTCTGTAAGCACATCTGTAACTATTTGTATAACTCTATGACTCAATACATTATTGAGTACATTAATATTGGAATAATTTGTATTTATTTTTTGTAGATCCACGACTCCACATGCTGCAATGGGGTTGCAACTTCAACCATGTGAGAAAAAAATATTTGTATTTGTCCCCCCTTCTCCGGCCTGATTTTGGCCCTGAGGATCCCATCCCCTGGGCCAGGCCTTTTTTTTCTTTTCAAAAAGGGAGGGAGGCTATGCAGCCCCCCTGCCCTGGCGGCCAAGTTTTGACCTGGGGACCTCATCCTATGGTGTCAGAGCTTTATATGTTTGGGGTTTGTTTTCTTAAAGGGAGGATGGCCGATTTCGGCCTTGGGGACCCCATCCCCAGGGCCAGGCCTTCATTCTTCTTAACCCCTTCCATGCTCATGATGGAACGGTTCCGTCATGAGCGTCGGTTGGCCTGTGCTCATGAACGAACCGTTCCGTCATGAGCCCGTTGACTCATTAGAACGCTCAGCACAGCGCGAAAATTCACGCCGCGCTGAAGCGGTTAAAATACAAATGGGGAGGGGGCCGGCGCGGCCCTAGTCCCTGGCCCAACTTCAGCCCCAGAGACCTCATCCCCTGAGGCCTGGTCTCTCCATTGCAGACCACGTGCGGAGCTCCAAAGACCCCGTGGTCCCTGCCGGCTCACCGCCTCCTACAGAAGCCGGAATTGCTTTTGGACAGAGGCAGCCCCCTCTGTCCAAAAGCAATTCTACTCTGCTTTCTAGATTCCACAAACCAGACCCACTAAGCCACATCAAACTGCAGTGTCCCAGGGGTGGGCATCCCGGGACATTGCTGGAGCCAGCCTTAGGGGGTGGCAGTCCCCTGAGCCATCTAGGTCTTGTGTTGGGGGCCACATAACCCCCCTCCTTTGATCACATTTGCCCTGGAGGGATGGTGGTCCCTGGACCCGCAACAGACCCCCTTAGTGATTTTATTTGTGCCCTTGGGAGGTTGGGGTCCCTGGGGCAGCAGAGTGGCCACACACATTTCCTTTATCATCAGCCCTAGGGAGGTGTGGGTCGCTCAGGCAATGGGGGTCCCACGCAGACACCTCCGTCATTACTTTTAATTGCACCCAGGACCTGGCATTCTTAAACAAAGTCCAGGAGCTTTTTTGGTGGGATTCACGAAGCCACTGCGACTCCCATCGAGCATTAACAGGAAAACATATTTTTGGGGCCCTGGAGGACCCTGTGGGACACCCTGAAGAGGCCTAGGGGAACTGGTTATTTCTACCCTGCCCATATTTCTTTTTTTCATGTTTTTTCTTGTGACTCGGTTCAACAGAGTCACAAGATGGCTGCCAACACTTCCTGGTTTGAAGTGTTGCCAGACTATCAGATCTCAGGCATGAGATTGGCAGGGTCGCAGATCCACAGCGGCCACAATTGTATTTCGGAGAAATCTATAGATTTTTCAGCAACTAATGAGTATATTTACACCATTTAACAAAAAGATCGCTTTCTGGACTTTCTGCTAAATTTGGTGTAATTCCGTTGAGCAGTTTGGGCTGTATCCATGTTTAAAGCTGCATATGGAAATTAACATGGAGACCCCCATTTTTCTTGGCCCCCTCCTGACACATCACCCCACCAGACAGCAGCTGCAGTGACTGCCATAATAGTTCTGAAGATTTTGTGAGGATTTGTCAAACTCCGCCAAAGTTATTGGCTTATGAAAAAAAAGCTCTTCCTATGGAAACAAGGTCCTAACTATAACTAAATAGGTTATATATATATATATATATATATATATACATATATATATATATATATGTCTCTGTTTTGACCCAGTAGTCGGTGCCGGCGCTCAAGTGTAGCGTGGTGCGTTTTATATATATATCCACGAGTACTCCACAAAACCTCCGGCAAGCAACCCAACAACGCCAGAGAGAAAGAAGACGGACCACAGGTTCAGGTGCGATGATTTATTCAGCACAAACAGAAACAGCTACGCGTTTCAGGCTACACGAACCCTTGTTCACACTGCAAATCAGTAAAGTTTTTGTTGCTTTTTTTATATGCATAGAAGTGCTCACCCTCAACAGTGACATCATAAATCACATGATCATAAAAAGAGACAACATACTATATTTGGTGATCTCGCTTGTTAAAAAACATGTTCAAACAATTTTATATCTTCCTGCATAAATGCAAATAGTGTATAGCTAATTTAATCAGGTACGTTACAACGTTATATTGATTACCAAAACTTGTTAGCATTGTATTTCGCTCTCATTATATCTGTATAAATACGTACAGTAGAACCTGATAAAGTAGAAAAATATACATGTATATATTTATCTATATATACTCATTTGTATATATCTCTCCTAGCATCCCTAAGTATTTTATACAAAGATAATAGATATAATATCTATACATTATGTTGTATGATCAAGAAAAGTGCAAAACTTAGCAAAGCAGCAACTAATTTAAAGTGCAGAAAGCTGTGCAAATTTAGTGCAAAGAAGAAGTATGGATAAAGTGCTAGAAACTGTTTGATTCAAGAAGTGTATCAATATTCATAACAATAGTCCATATCAGAGCCCTGTAATGGATTTTCTAAAATCATATAAATAACCTTCTAAAATTAATCAAAACAGCAATATTAGTGCTAAAAGAAGAGGAGATCATAATATAAATAGGAATAATAAATATATACAAAAATGTTTTATGTAAAAAAGTGAAAAAAGTTAAATTTCATTTCATACTATATACAAGTTGGTATCAAAAAGACATTATGATTACACGAGCACAGTATATAAATATATATATATATATATATATAAATATATTTAACACTAGAAAAGTAGTAAAAATCAGACTGATAAATTATATTATATTACATTGTCCTACTGTTATAGTCTCTACATATTACTAATCCTCAATACTAGGGAACCTATTTATTGGAATTGTATATAGTTTTAAATTGTAGGACAAGTAGGGCAAGTATACAGATATATTAAGTGAATAAATGTTTGCGAAATAGCTTAGGATATTCCATTTGCATAGATTAAAATATAAAAAAGCTATGAATTTCCTCTGTATTATTCAATCCATTTGGCCATTTGCTATCAAACTCTAAAAGCATTTTGGTCTCAAGTTGTCTTAATAAGCGCTCACGATTACCTCCTCTTTTGGGTTTAGGAATAGCACCAACCACATAGTATTTTAGGCAAGTCACATCTTTGTTATGAAAATCTTTGAAGTGACGAGCCACCGGATAAGCCGGATCACTATGAAGTATGGCTCTTAGATGTTGTAATATTCTCACATGCACCTGTAGCTTCGTACTTCCGACATAATTTAAGCCACAGGTGCATGTGAGAACATATACAGCAAATTCTGTTTTGCAGTTGAAGTTGCCTCTAATAGGTACCTCACATGAATTAAATGGAGTAGAGTAGTGAGTTGCATATATAAATATATATATATATATATATATATATATATATATATATATATTCACTGAAAAAACCATAGGTTATAGACCATATATAGTTAAGAATTAGCATTTAAAAAACCTTATTTTACTCACACAAAACCATTGAAATTCCATATATAGTTAGTTGCACTAACTATATATCGCGCACCCGCAATCCACTGCTGATGATGTCACATATTACATCATTCATGACATGGTCAGTGACATCACTGATGACATCACTGATGACATCTCAAATGACATCACTGATGACACCATCCAGTGACTGTGTGTTTCTGTAAAGTTTAAATATGTTTTACATATTGAAGAATGAGTAGATGTAGAAGTGTCTGGATGAAGGATTTAGTAGGTGCGTGACTGACTGTATGAGTGAGTGATTAAATGTGTCTCACTGAGTGCATGGGTTAGTGACTAAACTGTCTTAATTTGTGCATCATTATGTCTGTTGTTCTGTAAACTGCTGCATGTGTTGGTCAGTAGCTATATGAGTAACTATATGGGTTATTGATTGATTGCCCAAGTATTTGTATGGGAGACTGAGTGTGTGTGTGGCTGGCTGGGAGGTGTGTGACTCTGTGCAGATCAATGTGTACTTGTATCAATGATTGTATAAGAGAGTAAGTATGTGTTAGTATATGTTTCAAAATGTAAGGTGCTCTATGTTTAACTGTATAGATTAGAAAATGGAAGTGTGATTGATTATTTACAGGACTGACTAGGTGTGTGAGTAACTCCATGGATGAGTGACAGAGTGTGAGAGTCTGTATAGGTGTATGAGTGCATATGATAGTGTTGTAAAGATGAGTGATTGTATGTATGAATGATTGTATGGGTAAATGAGTGAATGTGTGTGTAAACATAGGAATCACTGAGTGCGTATGTAGTAACTAGTATTGGTGTGTCAATGGTTTCAAAAATTATACTCTGTATTTAACACTGGGTGTAACAGAGGTTATATTAAAGTGTGAGGAGATGCATTGTATTGTCACATGAATGATATCAGTGATGTGGTCATTGATGTCAAATGAGATGTCATCAGTGATGTCATCAGTGATGTCATTTGAGATGTCATCAGTGATGTCATTTGAGATGTTATCAGTGATGTCATTTCAGATGTCATCAGTGATGTCATCAGTGATGTCATTTGAGATGTCATCAGTGATGTCATCAGTGATGTCACTGACCATGTCATGAATGATGTAATATGTGACATCATCAGCAGTGGATTGCGGGTGCGCGATATATAGTTAGTGCAACTAACTATATATGGAATTTCAATGGTTTTGTGTGAGTAAAATAAGGTTTTTTAAATGCTAATTCCTAACTATATATGGTCTATAACCTATGGTTTTTTCAGTGAATTTTCAAGGTTTTGTAAATGCTAATTCCTAACTATATATGATCTATAACCTATGGTTTTTTCAGTGAATTTCAATGGTTTTTTAATAGCAAATATCATAAGCTGTCGAATGTCAAGTACGTGGTAAGTGAAAACATTTTCGTGTTTATGCACACTGATCTGCTTTGAATGGTGCCCCCCCCTCATTTCTATTAGGAGTACTCTC
Source organism: Lissotriton helveticus (assembly GCF_964261635.1). NCBI lineage: Eukaryota > Metazoa > Chordata > Amphibia > Caudata > Salamandridae > Lissotriton > Lissotriton helveticus. The sequence goes on along the minus strand of NC_136061.1, from coordinate 1,185,398,741 downwards.
TCTTTGCACATAGTGAAGGGTAGTTAACGCAGGCCTTTGCCCCCGTTGTAATACGTCGTGCCTGCTTCTCTCTCCATTTGATTGATTGTTATCCAAGTATTTACTGTTTTACAATTGGTTCTCTTTGGTTCATTCTCTATTTACAAACAAACACAGAGTCGCAATACTCTGTTTAGTCTTCGCAGATAACGAAAAATCGTGTAAAAAAAAAAGAAAAGGAATCGAGCAAAATCAGTAGGCCACTAATGGGATCTCTTTTTGACCTCGCTAAAATAGAAATATTAGGAACAACCCCTCATGACAAATACAAAACTAGTGAGATGAACTGAACTCCACACAATGATGGCTGCAAAACAGCTTGGCTCCGCCACCCACCCCGCCCAAAATAATGATAAAGAGCGGCTGCCATGATTGGTTGCGGAATGGCCACGACGGAGGTACGAAATGGTGCTGCTCTCATGCTAACCCCAGCTTCAGTCTGAATATCCAGAAACACTGTAGACTACCAATTCGATCAGTTCCGGTAGCGCCCCAATGTAACCCGGTAGAGAAGAACTAGCCCTCCCCTCTTTGACTGATGGTTCTTGTTGCCTGTCCCTTCTGTTGTCATTTAACAGAACTATTTAGCCTGCTGAAAGGGGTTGTGTTCCAACCGCTGGTTGGTGGAGACATTTTGACTATATTCTGGACCTGCGTTGTCGCGTAATGCGTCATATGACGCGCCGCGTTAGCGCATGCGGAAGTCATCCGGGGCGCGCAGCGCGTAACGTAAGCATAACAGGTCATGTGACTTGTTAATAAAACTTTTCATTGGTTCATTTTACTTTTCTTATTCTAATGATGAAAGGCTTGGTCATATGACCTAAAAATTACGCTTTTTATTACTTCCGAACATTATTTTTTCTTAAATATATGTTATAATGTTCCAGGCTAATGTACTTTCCCGGAAAATTTACAACTGTCCTGCAAGTAAAATATATTCTTTTTTCGAGAAAAAGAGCGTTTCTTCGTCCCATGACGGAGCCGTTGAGCAAAAGAGGGTCGACCTGCTGTCTTAGTCGCCGATACGCCTGAATATGAGATTCTTATCGATCACTTTATGTTGCAGGAGTAGAAAACACAACAGCCCTTGACCATTTATCTTTACTGCGTTCCTTCGAATTATACCTCTTACCCTTCATGTAATTGGTCTGCTTTATTTCACTTGCCTTTTACTGATTCTAAAACAGTGACTATTATTAAAAACTTTACCAATGTATATACTACTACCATGTTTTCTTTTAAAAACCTTTATTGTGAAAATTTCATTATACAAATACGAGCCTATAACCACGTGGGCCGGCCACGGAGCAAACTGTAATCGTATATGATGAGTAGACATTTACACTGTAGAGGAACGTAACGGGCGGGCCATTAGGTTGCAAGAACTAAGGTGTCTAACAGTTACGGAATCGGTGGACGTACATTTTATAATTAAAATACGACAGGGCCAGTTACAATAAAATTATCTAGATATACATTTGCGGGCAAGTACCAGGGGTGACGTTAATTCGAACTTTCAATAGTACAGTAATCAATAACACATCAGAACTTAATATCAATAGGGATGTCGAAATATTCAATCAATTCTCGTCCCCGCCCGCCATGTGCTTCAAAACTGCATACGTATCTCGTGATTTCAAGGTTCTGCAACCAGTACACAACAAGGAGTTACGAGTCCCATTTATTCCGGCGCCATTTTGGGCGAGGACGGGCAGGTACAGGATATAGTCAAAATGTCTCTACCAACCATCGACTATGATGATGTTCATATGCTGTATTTATTAGAGTAACACTCATCTGTCCACATGAAATTAATTTGCCACAATCTAAACATGTCATTTTAATCTTTCCAAAGTTCTTCTAAATATTTGGGACCGTTTCCCTTGCCTCTGATGCTGTCAGTGCCACTTCTTTGATGAATGTACTAGCAGGTATGGGGTTCTCCTCCAAATCTCTCTTTTATGCAGCACTATAATTAATTGGTGCCACCTCTCCATATGACGATGCATGGTATAGTTACCATAACTATATATTTTTTCGGTTCCTCTGGAGAGTTCATCGTGGCAGATGAAGCGTGTAACGTACCGGGCATTTACCTTTTTTTGCATGTACAGGAAAGGAAAAAAAAAATCGAGCGTCCGAGTTCTAAGGTGTCCCAGGGCCATTTTAGTGGACCAGGCCCAAATCCAAAGAACAGGCCGCCATTTTGAGAGTCCTGTTGCAGCCGCCTGTTGCTGTAGCATCAAGAGCAGCCGAAACTCAGCTGAATGGCAACTGAAACGGTAAAGGGGCGCCCCACTACAGCAGACGAGCCTCCACCTAGGAAGGCCCGTTCACGCCGCCTCCCCCCCCCCCCCTTCGGGCACCCCACGCCGTTATTCGGAGCAGTATTGTAGGATGGCCACACCAGTGCGGCAACTTGCTAGACATCACCTCGGTGGTAACCGAATCTCAGCCCCTTGTGGTGTCTCCTCTTCAGAAAATATTCTTGCGCTACCTTTGCCCCATTCACACATCGGTCCGCTACTGACGCCATCTCACAGGCTAATGGGGCGCCCCACGCCGAGTTTCAGCATTGTAGGATGACCACACCAGTACAGCAACTTGCTAGACATCACCTCGGTGCCATCCGGATCTCGGCGCCCCACTGCAGATGAAGTACCTCTCAACTATGAAACCACCACGGTGACAGCCGGATCTTGGCGCCTTGTGCTGGTTCCGGCCTATTCACACATCGGTCCGCTACTGACGCCATCTCACAGGCTAATGGGGCGCCCCACGCCGAGTTTCAGCATTGTAGGATGACCACACCAGTACAGCAACTTGCTAGACATCACCTCGGTGCCATCCGGATCTTGGCATCTCAGCGCCTTGTGGTATCTTCCATACAGAAAATATTGTTGCGCTGCCTTTGGCCCCATTCGCACATCGGTCTGCAACTGACACCATCTCACAGGCCAACAGGGCGCCCCACGCCGACTTTTACCATTGTAGGATGGCCACACCAGTACAGCAACTTGCTAGACATCACCTCGGTGCCATCCGGATCTTGGCATCTCAGCGCCTTGTGGTGTCAGTCAGAAAATATTGTTGCGCTGCCTTTGGCCCCATTCGCACATCGGTCCGCTACTGACACCATCTCACAGGCCAACAGGGCGCCCCACGCCGACTTTTACCATTGTAGGATGGCCACACCAGTGCCACAACTTGCTAGACACCACCTCGGTGCCATCCGGATCTTGGCATCTCAGCGCCTTGTGGTGTCTTCTATTCCGAAAATATTGTTGCGCTGCCTTTGGCCCCATTCGCACATCGGTCCGCTACTGACGCCATCTCACAGGCCAACGGGGCGCCCCACGCCGACTTTTACCATTGTAGGATTGCCACACCAGTGCGGCAACTTACTAGACACCACCTCGGTGCCATCCGGATCTTGGCATCTCAGCGCCTTGTGGTGTCTTCTATTCAGGAAATATTGTTGCGCTGCCTTCGGCCTATTCGCACATCGGTCCGCTACTGACGCCGCCTCACGTGCCAACGTATTTTCTCCGCATTTTATACCCTATGCCGCATAACAGGTCATGTGACTTGTTTATAAAACTTTTCATTGGTTCATTTTACTTTTGGTTTCCTAATGATGGAAGGCTTGATCATATGACCTAAAAACAACACTTTTCATTGGATGAAAACTTTTTTTTTTCCCAAACGATGAAAGCCCCACCTTGTTTCTGGATGTTTCAGACTGAAGCTGGCGTCAGCATGAGAGCACCACCATCTCGTAGCTCCGTCGTGGTCATTCCGCGAGCAATCATGGCAGCCGCTCCCCACCAGAAGCGTACAGGAGTCGAGGGCCCCCAAAACTTTTGATGAATCCTCAAGGCGGAGGGGACGCTTTCGAGAATGGGGTCCAAGACCTAGCAGACAAGCGTCAGATTTCCAAGGTGTCCCAGGGCCATTTCAGTGGACCAGGCCCAAAAAGGAAACAGCCTGCCGCCATTTTGAGAGTCCTGTGACAGCCGCCTATCGCTGCACCGCAAGAGTGGGCGCAACTCAGCTGAATTGCGGCTTTTGACACAGTGGACCAAAAGCGGACGGAATGGCAACTGAAACGGTAAAGGGGCGCCCCACTACAACAGATGAGACTCCACCTGGAGAGGCCCGTTCACGCCGCCTCCCCCGGGGCGGCCCACGCCGTTATTCGGAGCAGCATTGTAGGATACCAAAACCAGTGCGGCAACTTACTGGACATCACCTTGGTGCCATCGTTCTGCTGCCTTGGAACTATTCGCACAACAGTTTGCTACTGATGACCCACCCCCCGCGACGCCCCACGCCAGAAATCTGGACGTTGTGCTGCGTTGGGACTATTCGCACAGCCGACCGCTACTTCGTTGTTTTTCCCTAAAAATGTTTATATGTTATTACTGTTTTTGTTTTCTTGTATATATTTATAAGTTATTAAAGTTTTATAATCTTACTACTTTGTTGGAGTGCTATATATTTTTAATGTGACACATAATTGTAAAAACTTTGATGTACAAAGAGTCATCCCTGGAATCTTCCGCTTCAGGCTCGGTCCCCTCCCCAATCACAATACAGGATGGTTTTCAGATAATAGGAACGCGTCTGCTGTGACGGATCTCATCGAGTGTGGGCCTTGATCTACTATAACTCCTTTGAAGAGGGGTGATTCTTTACAGCTGGGGCCATAAACTACATCTGCAGGGCTAGCTGATACCCTAGGACCGGCCTGGACAATCGGACACAGAGGAAAAGGAGTGTCAGAGGGTGCGGTAGTGAATAGGGCGAAAGGGAGGTGTCGGGCGGGCACAGGGTGTGATTCTCAGGGAAGAGCAGCGCAGATGGGGGGTGGTTTATTACCCATGCATAAGACAGAGAGCGGGGGTGACCACTGCCTGGGGGAGATGCTTGCGAGGGTGGGGAGTCATGCTAAGGATCGACAGCGTGCACAGAGTGGGTCTGGTCAAGGCATCTAAAATGACTGCCGTGCACGACAAAAGTGTGGCATTTGAAAAAAGGCAAGATGGCGCAGACAATGTTTTTCAACACTTCCTGATTTCCTTCGAATCGAACGTTAACAGACGTTGGGGCATATTACCAAAGTTAAGCGATATTTATCCCTAACGATGCTTAGCAACGATTTTTTTACCGCTAAGCATCGTCAGAAATTATCGCAGATAAACCTTGCTATTATCAAGGTTTATCGCAAATACGATAAAAAACGACCGCAATGCATTAATATCGCTGAAAACTCAGCGATATTCATGCATTACCGAGCTAATGCTCTTAGCCATGTTATCCACCTCCCATTGGATAACATGCCTTAGAACTGCTCAGGGCAGGTGCTAGCTTTTGGAGATATTCGCGCTTATCGCGAATATTTCCAAAAGTTGATAATAGGAGATAGCGATGTTAGCGACTGTTTCCAGTCGCTAACATCTTGGCATGCCCACTTTGCATGTCATTAGTGATAAATATCACTCACATGCAAAGTGGGGCCCAAGATGGTCGCTATCTCCTACTAGCCGTCGCTAACTGGTGTTAGCAACAGCTAGGTAATACAGATATAATTTTATCTCCGCGAAGCGGAGCGCTGTTACAGATATATATCTTTTTTTGAACGTTAATTTCTCAAAATCCACTGGAGCACATATATTGAGACCTAGCAAAGGCACATCGGACTACCAGTCCCTACAATTTTGCCAAGTTTCGTGCAAATCCATTCAGCCGTTCGATTATTATTATTTTTTTTTTTTTTGCCTCGCGGGGCCCTTTTAAAACCTCCACATCAAACCTAAGAGGTCAAGGAGGATCTACTATGCCCCCTTATGGTCATTTGCCCCTTCGCTTTGGCCTCCTCTTGTCTCTCGATCCTACTGAGAGACAAGATGGCGGCCGCTACGGACTGTTTGCAATGTTTACAGACGCCGGAGAACCAATCAGCTTCGCAAACCTCCGTTACGCGAAGCGGAGCGCTGTTACAGATATATATCTTTTTTTGAACGTTAATTTCTCAAAATCCACTGGAGCACATATATTGAGACCTAGCAAAGGCACATCGGGCTACCAGTCCCTAATATTTTACCAAGTTTCGTGCAAATCCATTCAGCCGTTCGATTATTATTATTTTTTTTTTTTTTTGCCCCGCGGGGCCCTTTTAAAACCTACACATCAAACCTAGGGGGTCAGCGAGGATCTACTATGCCCCCTTATGGTCATTTGCCCCTTCGCTTTGGCCTCCTCTTGTCTCTCGATCCTACCGAGAGACAAGATGGCGGCCGCTACGGACTGTTTGGAATGTTTACAGACGCCGGAGAACCAATCAGCTTCGCTTCACAAAGCTCCGTTGCGCGAAAAGTACGCGAACTGGAGCGCTGCCCGGTCCGCTGTTACAGATATATATCTTTTTTTGAACGTTAATTTCTCAAAATCCACTGAAGCACATATATTGAGACCTACAAAAGGCACATCGGGCTACCAGTCCCTACAATTTTGCCAAGTTTCGTGCAAATCCATTCAGCCGTTCGGGCTAAAAGTGAGGCCAACCGCCCTATGGAAAACTCAATGTTAAAAACACGTTTTGGGACCCCCCTTTTTTCTCGGCCCCCCCTTGACGAACCCCCCCCAAATTTTTAAGGGCTGCTCAGAAACAAAATGTGCCATTTTCCTGAAAATTTCAGCCAATTCCGTCCACAAACGCCAAAGTTATTAGACATAGAATTTTCAAAAATCCCATAGGGAAAAAATCCTAACTATATATACCTACTGGCGACCGCCAGTAGGTAATATATTCCATATATAGTTAGTTGCACTAACTATATATCGCGCACCCGCAATCCACTGCTGATCATGTCACATATTACATCATTCATGACATGGTCAGTGACATCACTGATGACATCACTGATGACATCTCAAATGACATCACTGATGACATCACTGATGACAACATCCAGTGACTGTATGTTTCTGTAAAGTTAAAATATGTCTTACATATTGAAGAATGAGTGGATGTATAAGTGTCTGGATGAAGGATTTAGTAGGTGCGTGACTGACTGTATGAGTGAGTGATTAAATGTGTCTCACTGAATGCATGGGTTAGTGACTAAACTGTCTTAATTTGTGCATCATTATGTCTGTTGTGATGTAAACTGCTGCATGTGTTGATCATTAACTATACGAGAGGCTATATGTGTTATTAATTGTTTGCCCAAGTATTTCTATGGGAGATTGAGTTTGTGTGGGGGTGGCTGGAAGGTGTGTGACTCTGTGCATAGATGTGTGAGCAGTTTATTCACTAGGTGTATGAGTTCAAGAGTGCATGTGGAAACAGCTACATGGGCAGTTGACTGTGTGCATGAGTGTATTGATGAGTGAATGGATATCTCAATGCTACATGTCATAGTAAGTACATATGTAAAACACAGTACATGTGAGAGTTGGCATATATAAATAACTGTGCATGAGAGCCACTGAATGAGTGAGTGGTTGTATCGATCATTGTGAACTTGTATCAGGGATTGTATAAGAGAGTAAATATGTGTTAGTATATGTTTCAATAAGTAAGGTGTGTATAACTGTATAGTTGAAGAAATGGAGGTGAGATTGTTTCTTTGCATGACTGAATGGGTGTGTGAGTAACTCCATGGATGAGTGGCAGTGTGTGAGTGTCTGTATACACTGAGTGTATCTAAGGTTATATTAGAGTCTGAAGAGGTTTATCGTATTAGCACAAGAATGATGTCAAATGAGACGTCATCAGTGATGTCATCAGTGATGTCATTTGAGATGTCATCAGTGATGTCATCAGTGATGTCACTGACCATGTCATGAATGATGTAATATGTGACATGATCAGCAGTGGATTGCGGGTGCGCGATATATAGTTAGTGCAACTAACTATATATGGAATTTCAATGGTTTTGTGTGAGTAAAATAAGGTTTTTTAAATGCTAATTCCTAACTATATATGGTCTATAACCTATGGTTTTTTCAGTGAATTTTCAAGGTTTTGTAAATGCTAATTCCTAACTATATATGGTCTATAACCTATGGTTTTTTCAGTGAATTTCAATGGTTTTTTAATAGCAAATATCATAAGCTGTCGAATGTCAAGTACGTGGTAAGTAAAAACATTTTCGTGTTTATGCACACTGATCTGCTTTGAATGCTGCCCCCCACCCCTCATTTCTATTAGGAGTACTCTCTCTTTGCAGATAGTGAAGGGTAGTTAACGCAGGCCTTTGCCCCCGTTGTAATCCGTCGTGCCTGCTTCTCTCTCCATTTGATTGATTGTTCTCTTTGGTTCATTCTCTATTTACAAACAAGCACAGAGTCGCAATACTCTGTTTAGTCTTTGCAGATAGCGAAAAATCGTGTAAAAAAACAAAAGGAATCGAGCAAAATCAGTAGGCCACTGATGGGATCTCTTTTTGACCTCCCTAAAATAGAAACATTAGGAACAACCTGTTGATAATACCAATGTGTATGTACATAAGCGGCGTTCATTTGTGTTCACAGTACCCCTTGTTGATTGTTTGAATCGAGCATTGAATTGTTCGAAGTTGGTTCTCTTAAGAATCTTCTCGGCCTGCAAACGAGGAAGAATAGGAATATTCTCTCTCCCTTTGCAGATAGTGAAGGGTAGGTAACGCAAACCTTTAACACGTCGTGCCTATTTCGTTCCTCATTGATTGATTGTTTCCCCAAACATTGACTGTTTGGGAATTGGTTCTTTTTGGAGGTATTCCCTGTTTGCAAATATACGTAGGAAAATCTTTGCAAATAGTGAAAGGGTACGTAATGCGGACCTTTCTCCCCCGTTGTAATCTGTCATGCCTATCTACTCCCCACTGATTGATGCACCTGTTTCACCCGGACCATTTACTAGAGATACGTCATCTGGCCCGACCAGAGAGCACCCCTAGTGAAAAGGACATATGCAATAATAACGAAGTGATCACTGTATCCTGTTAACAGAAACTTTAGCATGAAACAACCTGGAAAGAAAAGAATAGGAAAACGAAAATCAGTAGGCCACTGATGAACATGAACTTTTATTAAACAACGAACAAAGAAACGATAACATAACGTAATGATAAAACCTATTAATGTCCTAGAAACAAGAAAACGTTAGAAATATGCCAGTGGTGAGAGACCAGAAAAACAGTAAGAGAAACCAAATCACCCCTCGCTGTCCCACCGCCTGCCACGCCAAAAAAATCGATAGACTAGGGAAAATGCAAGTCAGTAGAACATCCGCCCCCACTCTGGAAACTTCCAAGGTGGGGCAGGGTTGCGGCTACGCCCAGCCGGGAGCAGCCCATATAAGGCGGGTCCTGCTGCCACGCCTCGGCCAGGAGATCCTAACGTAGGGTGTAGCCGGAGGAGAGGCCGAGGCCAGCGGGACCCGGCCAGGGGATTGCCTTTACAACGCTGAAGAGTTGCAGGGGGGGGAATGTCTCCTCGACCCTCCCCTCTCTCTCCCAGTCCGGCCGCGGTGGCCCTTGAGAGTTGCAGGTAGTCCCGCCACATGCTCCCCCGGTCCGGCCACCAACGGTCAGTGGCCGATGGGATCCGGCTGCAGCCGATAAACCAAGGAACCCGTTCATGGGGCCAGAGCCAGGGGCGTCCGGCCGACATCCACCGGAAGCCCGGCCCAAAGACGGACGGGACATTTTTTCTTTTCTCCTTCGTAATAGCAGCGACAACACGCCAGGCACCACTTCTTTCTTCAAAAATGGCTTTGACAACACTGGGGGGGATGTCTTGCACATGCATCCGACCCCCCCCCCGTCCTCATCGCCACCGGCCATAACAAATGTCAAGCGGGGCGCCGTGGGGTGCACTGGGAGGGAGAGACGGTGCGAACAGGCCTCTCCCGCCTCCTCAGGTGAAGGCTTCCCAGCTGCACCCTCAGCGCTCCAGGCGCCCCGAAAAGGGTTCGTCCACTGTGGCGATGCTGCAACGTCTCGCCCGGCAGGGTGGAGCCCGTCCGCTCATGTGACCCCGCGATCGCCGGTAGCTGCCGAACTCTCAAAATGGCGATCGACCTGGCAAGAGCGGGCCCAGCATGAAGAAATGGCCCGGTCACTGGTTGACTCCACCACCGTAGTCCTCCACGACCTTGAAGATTCTACAGGAGCCGCGGGAGTCTCCGACCCCCGATGGGGAATGACTGCCATGATCGCCCGTGGAGTGACGAAACTGTATCCGCGGGACGTCGGCGCTCCCATGCTGGCGCCAGCCTCACTTTGAATTACTAGAATCCTGCAGACCTCAGTTCCGGTGAAAGCACAGTGTGACCCGGTAGGAAAAATTGTTGCACCCCCTCCCCTTTTGAAGTGATAGTTCAAACCACCGATCCTTTCCTTTGCCCTTTTAACGGAACTTTGGACTGCCTCCCCCTCTTTTACATTTTCTCATCGGGTGTTGGCCTTGATCTACTATAACTCCTTTGAAGAGGGGTGATTCTTTACAGCTGGAGCCATAAACTACATCTGCAGGGCTAGCTGATAGCCTGGACAATCGGACACAGAGGAAGAGGAGTGTCAGAGGGTGCGGTAGTGAATAGGGCGAAAGGGAGGTGTCGGGCGGGCACAGAGTGTGATTCTCAGGGAAGAGCAGCGCAGATGGGGGGAGGTTTATTGCCCATGCATAAGACAGAGAGCGGGGGTGACCAGTGCCTGGGGAAGATGCTTGCGAGGGTGGGGAGCCATGCTACGAATCGACAGCGTGCAGAGAGTGGGTCTGGTCAAGGCATCTAAAATGGCTGCCGTGCACGACAAAAGTGTGGCATTTCAAAAAAGGCAAGATGGCGCAAACAATGTTTTTCAACACTTCCTCATTTCCTTCGAATCGAACGTTAACAGACGTTGGTGCATATTACCAAAGTTAAACAATATTTATCGCTAACGATGCTTACCAACGAATTTTTTACCGCTAAGCATCGTCAGAAATTATCGAAGATAAACCTTGCTATTATCAAGGTTTATCGCAAATGCGATAAAAAACGGCCGCAATGCATGAATATCGCTAAAAAGTCAGCGATATTCATGCATTACCGAGCTAATGCTCTTAGCCATGTTATCCACCTCCCATTGGATAACATGGCTAAGAACTGCTCAGGGCAGGTGTTACTTTTTGGAGATATTCGCGCTTAGCGCGAATATCTCCAAAAGTTGGTAATAGGAGATATATATCTTGCATGTTGTAATGCAAATTATTGTGGTATATGGAACTCATACCATAATCACTCAGGAAAGCAGAAACTGATCCTTTTGGGACCGCCTGAGAAGGCCTAGGGGGTGAGGGGTACTCTACTTTGCCCCCTTTTCACGTTCCGAACTATTTTATTTTACTCTCTTCTGTAATTACACAAAATAGCAGCGATAAGATGCATCAGAGACACACAGTGAGAGAAAGGAGGCCGGAGATGAAGAAGAGATGTCAAATACACATTGGAGATAATATAGTGGGAGAAGGGAAGTAAATATGAGTAAACTTACCATGTAACATAAAAATGTTGCACTCTATACTATAAGTCTCATTTTATACTACAATCACTTCGCTACAACCTCATAAATTAAAAATAAAAATGAATAATGTCTCAAACAATTTTTCATTTCTAAATATAAATTTATTCTTCAGAATTTTCTAAATTTGAAAGAACTAGTAACATGTCCTCATCAGCAATTTCCTCTTCAATCATCTCATCTGGAATCTCCTCATTAAAAGCCTTAAATGATGATTCTTGTAACTCTATGGTCTCCAAACATTCGATAAATTCGCCATCAACAGATTGATCAAAAAAATCATTCAAGTCATCTCCTCCTTGTGACAATATTTCATTATTGGTGCTGTCAATTTCAATCAATGTAGTGGAATCATTCAAGTCATCTCCTCCTTGTGACAATATTTCATTATTGGTGCTGTCAATTTCAATCAATGTAGTGGAATCATTCAAGTCATCTCCTCGTGACAATATTTCATTATTGGTGCTCTCAATTTCAATCAATGTAGTGGAATCATTCAAGTCATCTCCTCCTTGTGACAATATTTCATTATTGGTGCTGTCAATTTCAATCAATCTAATGAAATCATACAAGTCATTTCCTCCTTGTGACAATATTTCATTATTGGTGCTCTCATTTTCAATCAATGTAGTGGACAATGCAAAAGAAATTGCCACGGTCTCTTCATTGTGAGCCATTTTATTTTGAAATTGCTTGCTGTAAATTGCAGAAAAAAATAATCACTTTCATTTATCGTTTTTAGTAATACATAATATAAAACTAACTTTATCAAGTATTTAGTATAACAGAAGGACTGCAAATAAATAACAGAAAACATTTTTCAAATTATCTTCAAGTGTACAACATAGTTCCCCTTACAAATTAACAACTCACCTTTTTAAAAGTAGGAGAAGTGTTAGTACTGTGTAAATCAAACACCAGAAATTCACCACCAAAAATTCCTCACAAATGTACCTCAGACAGTAGTATCACAAAATGGCTGTGGTTTCCTCTCATTTGAGATATATACATAACCAATTAACTTTCATCACACACAAATACAAAACCAAAGTAACATTTTAATTGGTTCTAAATTTCAACACTTTCAAATGTGTTTTCCCCATGCAATTTTCCATAGGACATTTACATACGTCTACAGCCTGAATGGCTGAACGGAATTACACCAAACTTGGCAAAATGGTACATCAAACCTAAGAGGTCAGGAAGGATCTACTATGCCCCCTTATGGTCATTTGCCCCTTCGCTTTGGCCTCCTCTTGTCTCTCGATCCTACCGAGAGACAAGATGGCAGCCGCTACGGACTGTTTGTAATGTTGACAGACGCCGGAGAACCAATCAGCTTCGCAAAGCTCCGTAACGCGAAAAGTACGCGAAGCGGAGCGCTGTTACAGATATATATCTTTTTTTGAACGTTAATTTCTCAAAATCCACTGGAGCACATATATTGAGACCTAGCAAAGGCACATCGGGCTACCAGTCCCTAATATTTTGCCAAGTTTCGTGCAAATCCATTCAGCCGTTCGATTATTGACATTTAGATACGTCTACAGCCTGAATGGCTGAACGGAATTACACCAAACTTGGCAAAATGGTACATCAAACCTAAGAGGTCAGGGAGGATCTACTATGCCCCCTTATGGTCATTTGCCCCTTCGCTTTGGCCTCCTCTTGTCTCTCGATCCTACCGAGAGACAAGATGGCGGCCGCTACGGACTGTTTGGAATGTTTACAGACGCCGGAGAACCAATCAGCTTCGCTTCACAAAGCTCCGTTGCGCGAAAAGTACGCGAACTGGAGCGCTGCCCGGTCCGCTGTTACAGATATATATCTTTTTTTAAACGTTAATTTCTCAAAATCCACTGTAGCACATATATTGAGACCTACAAAAGGCACATCGGGCTACCAGTCCCTACAATTTTGCCAAGTTTCGTGCAAATCCATTCAGCCGTTCGGGCTAAAAGTGAGGCCAACCGCCCTATGGAAAACTCAATGTTAAAAACACGTTTTGGGACCCCCCTTTTTTCTCGACCCCCCCTGGACGGATCCCCCCCCAATTTTCAGGGGCTGCTCAGAAACAAAATGTGCCATTTTCCTGAAAATTTCAGCCAATTCCGTCCACAAACGCCAAAGTTATTAGACATAGAATTTTCAAAAATCCCATAGAGAAAAAATCCTAACTATATATACCTACTGGCGACCGCCAGTAGGTAATATATATATATATATATATATATATATATATATATATATATATATATATATATATATCCACAAAGGCTGTTCCTTTTTACCGGCTGTACGGCGCTGCCTTGGAAGGTGCGTCTCTTACGTGGTTGAACCAAACCGCCAACAATCCTCACAACGTCTCCAAAGAAACAAATTAATCCGCACTCCAGCAGTCTCCTTTTCAAAGTTAATTTATTCTTAAATCCATTGTAATAAAACTGCACAGGTTACAACCCACGCGTTCCGGTATCCTCATATACCTTGTTCACGGTTCCCTTGTTCCATTTTTTTTCTTTTTTTTATTAAATCTTTAACAGGAAGTTCTGCCATTCATCACTTCCTCTCTGTGAAGCATCCTCCCCAATGAATCATGGTTATGGTAGTTTATCACAAGGATATTTACAAAAACTATATACCAGATATATTTTTACTCATTTCTTATGTCTTGAAAAGACTCATTATTAACAAATAACCCTTTGCATGACAATCATTTTACACAATATTTAAACCTCACCATAATGGAACATAATTTTAATTAGTACCATTATTTTGCATTTTTCAAACAAATATTGTTCTTTTCTTTCGCATGTTATTTTCTATGCTCCAGTGAATCATTATTAATGATTTCATTGTTTATTGCAGAATTTGTTTGGGCTCTAAATTTTGTTTTTGCCAATATTTCATTCTCAAATGTGAATGAAATATTGGCAGGAACAGAGTTGTATACATTTTAATCTAGAGAAGGAGTCCCCAATCCTTAACCGCAACACCTCCCAGGGAAGAATACCCTCCGATGTTACCAGGTCTGACCAGACTGTTATTCCTGCTCTCCTAATAGAAATGGACAGGCTATCTTTAAGGCATATTGGCAGACCAGGAGATTCCCAGATTGGAGCAAGTTCAGAATAATATTTTATGCCCCATCTTGCCTTTACTCTACTCCAAACTAATAGAGCAAGTTTCAGAACCTTAAGGCGGACCTTCTTATAGTACTTCGGGGTCCTAAACTTATACAAAAAACCGGGCCCGCCCCCTCCTGATGAGCCATAATCCCCATAATCTTCCCCCAGTTGGATTCATCTGGGTTAGAGAGAAGGCTACGGATATTCTTTAGCTGGAAAGCAAGGGCATACCAAAGAACATCTGGAAGGGCAAGACCGCCCTTTAACAATCTTCTTTTCAGCTTTTTCCATGATAACCTTGAATTTTTATTGGCCCAGACAAAACTTCCGATTTTCCCCTGAATTCTTCCCAGCATTTTATCCGGAAAAGTCAGTGGTATCGTATTAAATAGATATGTTAATTTGGGCAAAATCACCATCTTGACTAGATTGACTCGGCCATAGATCAATAGAGGGAGATTCTGCCATCTCAGGAACAACTGGTCAATATCCTTGGCCACTCTCTTTATATTAATCTGGGGTATACTATTTAGATCTGAAGTTATTAATATACCCAGATATCTAAACTGAGTACTTTGTGCTCTTTCCCAGTTTTTAATCCCCCAACACATTGTTTCAGTTTTTAATGTGTTAATCTGATAGCCAGAGTACTGACCAAAGGCAGACATTATCTCCTCCACTCTTGGGAATACGTCGACCGGATTACTTGTATAAACCATCAGGTCGTCTGCGTATAACGCAAGTTTACAGCTATAGTCATCTACCTTAAACGGTGTTATCTCATCGTCGAACCTCAACATCTGCGCCAGGGGCTCAATATAGAGGTTGAACAGGAGGGGCGAGATGGAGCACCCTTGCCTGGTCCCCCTCCTAATGCTGAAACGAGATGTCAATATTCCGTTTAACAAAATGGCAGCTGAGGCACCCTCATAGCAACTTCTCAGTGCATGAGAGAAAATTGTCCCAAACCCCATGATACTCAGAACATCCCACAAAAATCCCCAGTTGACACGGTCGAAGGCCTTCGCAGCATCGTATGCCGCCACTGCCAAGGGCTCTGACCGTGCCACTGCCAAATCAATACTGCCAATCAGCTTTGAAGTCAGCTCATGGATATACCTACCAGGCATAAAGCCCTTCTGGTCAGAATTGATGAGCAAGGGAACCAGTTTAGCCAATCTCCCTGCCAAAATACTAGTGAAGATCTTATAGTCCGCATTTAGCAGGGAGATTGGCCTGAAGGAGTCTGCCTTCCCTGGCTTTAATATAAGGACAATTGTGGACTCCTTCCAAGATGGCGGGACCTTACCCTCCAAGCTATATACATAATTAAACAATTCACATAGTCTTGATGATAAGGCATCCTGGAGTACTTTATATACCTCGCCAGGGAGGGCATCAGGGCCGGCCGCTTTATTATTTTTAATCTTTTTTATGTGAAATCTGACTTCTTCATCCGTGAATGGTCTATTAAGGATATCACGACCTTCGTCAGTCAATCTAGGTAGGGCCTTACTCTCCAACCACCGAAGTGTATTTGTGGAGCTTGGAGATTGTTCTTCATTATATAATTCAGTAAACATAGTTAGAAGACATTTTTCCATGTCCTCCTGTTTACAAGACACAGTGCCCTGATCGTCAATAATTAATCTATCAATATTATTCTTCACCCGATCTGCTCTGATCTTACTGGCCAGGATCGTCCCTGCTCTTTCTCCGTACTCATAGTTCTCCATAGAGTATGTGGCCCACTGTGCCTTAACTTTCAGATCCAGCAACCCGCGATATTCTTTTTTAGGCCAAATAACCAAATTGCCGCCTTTGTCAGAATTCTTGACTACAATTTTGTTGTTTTCTGCAAGTTTTTTCATCACTTTGGCATATTCTCTCGTCATATGAAGATTTTTCTTTATCTTTTTGTTGTTAATTGATCAATACAACTTCTTGATGTCATTAGTTACGCACTCATGAAATACATTGATGGAATCTTTAGGCATCATTGGTATAAAGCTTGATTTCGTTTTGAAGGGACTCAAGCCAGCTCCTTTCTGATACATGTCAATTTTATTCAGTCTGGCTTGTGCAGCCAAGTCAATATCCAATTCAGATGGTTCTGTGGAATCTTTAAACCATGCATTGTTAATACGATTTGAGCATCTGAAGATTGAAAAGTTGCTTTACGTGGTTTCTCACTTTTATCTATGTCAGATTCCATCGTGAACTTAGCATCTTTTAAGGCAAAATATTTCTTTAATTTTAGTTTTCGAATGAAACAAAAGACATCAACTCGTGTCATGGCATAGTTGAGGCTTTGGATAGGACAGTAATTTAGTCCAAGAGACAGCAGTTGTTCTTCGGCTTTGCTGAGGGTCACTATAGATACATTTATTATAGTTTTATCCTCAATTGACTGTTGGCCCAAGTGCTTTTTTTCTTCGTTTTTGGCCGATTTTTGTTTACAATTGCGTCTCCTTTCTTTTAGTTTTTTGTTTCTTCTTTTTTTGTTTGTTGCCTTGTCAAAATCGGTCTTAATGTTTGGAGTCTCTCCTCCACTAAAAAAATCAAGCTCCTCTGCTAAATTCAATCTGGTTGTCGTTTGCTGGCTAGAAAGAATCGATTCACATCTTGATCCACTTGTAAGGGAAATTGAATCAACACTAGTCGGATCTTCATTGTCTTCATTTTCTTCGATTCTAGTATTGACGGTTTTGCTTGTGGATGCATTCTCTGGTGGTGCATTACTTTTGCTTTTTTGCTGCTGTATACTTGGCGTTTCGTCGCATTATATTTGCATGCAAAAGTAAATGTTTGACCATTATTATAGTCATCTTCGTCTCGTGGAAATGTATGCGCCTTTCTTAGTTTTATTTTTTCCTCATGTTTCTGTAATCTATCGTTCATGGCATCAGATAACCTTTTTATTTCATCACTGGCTCCTCTCTTATCAATTTCAGTTGTTAAAGCCTCAATTTCTTCCAGGATTTTGTCCTGATCAATGGCCACATACTTTATTAAAATGTGCACCAAGTTCATTGAAGCTGATAAATTGCTTTCACCCCACTCTTTTAACATAGCGGGTTTGGTTTGTCAAAGCTGGGATCCAAGAGAATACGTAACCCACAAGGTACTCTGCCTACTTTGGCGTATTTGCTTAACGATCTATGCTCCCACCATTTAGTAATTTCTATTTTTTTTATTCTTTTCCAGATTTTTAAATAAAGTCTTAATGTTTGTTATGCCTCCATCATTTGGGTTTTCATTCGGCATTTTACTTTTTTTAGAAATACTTGACATACTGCTAAACAGCTCCTCTGCTGCTTCTTCGCGCATTTTTACAGCTTCTGCTGACATTCTGTTGTGCAATTGTGCTGGTAAAGCCGGTGTTGATCATGCCGACTGTAAAATGTTTCCTGTCCGTTACCTCCCAACCTGATAGTATGCCTCTTTGTCACTCACCGCGTATCAGGAACAATTCAACCGTAGGTCCTGCGACCCGACTAGTCTTACGATTCCTTTCCTCGGCTTCAGTGATGTCTCAGCAGATCAGGGGGCAGCCGCTTTATTTTCCGCCACGGAAACGCAAGAAGAAAGGTTTGATGGCTGCTGCCGGCTTCTCGGCGAGGGGGTCCGTTTAGCGAAGCAAACCAACTTCCGCTGCAATATCCACGAGTACTCCACAAAACCTCCGGCAAGCAACCCAGCAACGCCGGCGAGAAAGGAGACGGACCTCAGGTTCAGGTGCGATGATTTATTCAGCACAAACAGAAACAGCTACGCATTTCAGGCTACACGAGCCCTTGTTCACACTGCAAATCAGT
Organism: Lissotriton helveticus; assembly: GCF_964261635.1. Taxonomy (NCBI): domain Eukaryota; kingdom Metazoa; phylum Chordata; class Amphibia; order Caudata; family Salamandridae; genus Lissotriton; species Lissotriton helveticus. The sequence continues at coordinate 1,185,380,198 of NC_136061.1, read as the reverse complement.
AACGTTTTTGTTGCTTTTTTTTATATGCATAGAAGTGCTCGCCCTCAACAGTTACATCACAAATCACATGATCATAAAAAGAGACAACATACTATGGGCCCGATTATGATGGCGGTTTTCCCGCATCCTCCGGGCCGGCGGAAGCCACCACCGGCCCGAAGGATGCTGGAAAACCGCAGCGGACTGAAAAAGACCCCCCACCAGATTAGGATGGCTGGGGGATCGTTTTTCAGTCCGCAGCTTTTCCGCCGCGGTCGCCTCCCGTCCGCGGCGGAAAAGCACTAACATGGCTGGCGGTGTCTATCAGACACCGCCAGCCATATTAGGATGGCGTAGGATGTATGCTTTTCCGCGGCGGCTTTTCCGTCGTGGAAAAGCATACGGACCTTCACTTCGGGGGCCCGTTGCGGGCCCCCTGGGTGAAGGGGGGGTGGGGGATGCACATGGGGGGTACCCATGGTACCACCCTGCATTTGCGTGCACAAAGCGGTGCCTGCCGCTCTGTGCATGCAAATGCACAACTTACATTTTTAACATTGCGGCGGGTGCTGCTTCAAGCAGCACCCGCCACAATGTTAAAAATACAGGATGTGACCGCCAGGGTGGCGGTCACATCCTAATTTGCACGGAGGGACCGCCGCTGCCCCTGCAGACGGTCCCTCCTACTGTATGGTGGCGGACGGACTCAGGTCCGTCCGCCATCATAATCGGCCCCTATATTTTGTGATCTGGCTTGTTAAAAAATATGTTCAAACAATTGTATATCTTCCTGCATAAATGCAAATAGTGTATAGCTAATTTAATCAGGTATGTTACAACGTTATATTGATTATCAAACCTTGTTAGCATTGTATTTCGCTCTCATTATATCTGTATAAATACGTACAGTAGAACCTGATAAAGTAGAAAAATATACATGTATATATTTATCTATATATACTCATTTGTATATATCTCGCCTAGCATCCCTAAGTATTTTATACAAAGATAATAGATATAATATCTATACATTATGTTGTATGATCAAGAAAAGTGCAAAACTTAGCAAAGCAGCAACCAATTTAAAGTGCAGAAAGCTGTTCAAATTTAGTGCAAAGAAGAAGTATGGATAAAGTGCAAGAAACTGTTTGATTCAAGAAGTGTATCAATATTCATAACAATAGTCCATATCAGAGCCTTGTAATGGATTTGCTAAAATCATATAAATAACCTTCTAAAATTCATCAAAACAGCAATATTAGCGCTAAAAGAAGAGGAGATCATAATATAAATAGGAATAATAAATATATACAAAAATGTTTTATGTAAAAAAGTGTAAAAAGTAAAATTTCATTTCATACTATATACAAGTTGGTATCAAAAAGACATTATGATTACACGAGCACAGTATATAAATATATATAAAAATATATTTAACACTAGAAAAGTAGTAAAAATCAGACTGATAAATTATAATATATTACATTGTCCTACTGTTATAGTCTCTACATATTACTAATCCTCAATACTAGGGAACCTATTTATTGGGATTTTATATAGTTTTAAATTGTAGGACAAGTAGGGCAAGTATACAGATATATTGAGTGAATAACTGTTTGCGAAATAGCTTAGGATATTCCATTTGCATAGATTAAAATATTATAAAAAAGCTATGAATTTCCTCTGTATTATTCAATCCATTTGGCCATTTGCTATCAAACTCTAAAATCATTTTGGTCTCAAGTTGTCTTAATAAGCGCTCACGATTACCTCCTCTTTTGGGTTTTGGAATAGCACCAACCACATAGTATTTTAGGCAAGTCACATCTTTGTTATGAAAATCTTTGAAGTGACGAGCCACCGGATAAGCCGGATCACTATGAAGTATGGCTCTTAGATGTTATAATATTCTCACATCCACCTGTAGCTTCGTACTTCCGACATAATTTAAGCCACAGGTGCATGTGAGAACATATACAGCAAATTCTGTTTTGCAGTTGAAGTTGCCTCTAATAGGTACCTCACATGAATTAAATGGAGTAGAGTAGTAAGTTGCATATATATATATATATATATATATATATATATATATATATATATATATATATATATATATATATATATATATATATATATATATATATAAAATATATATATATCAACAAAGGCGGTTCCTTTCTACCGGTTGTACGGCGCTGCCTTGGAAGGTGCGTCGCTTACGTGGTTGAACCAAACCGTCAACAATCCTCACAACGTCTCCAAAGAAACAAATTAATCCGCACTCCAGCAGTCTCCTTTTCAAAGTTAATTTATTCTTAAATCCATTGTAATAAAACTGCACAGGTTACAACCCAAGCGTTCCGGTATCCTCATATACCTTGTTCACGGTTCCCTTGTTCCATTTATTTTCTTTTTTTTATTAAATCTTTAACAGGAAGTTCTGCCATTCATCACTTCCTCTCTGTGAAACATCCCGCCCCATTGAATCATGGTTATGGTAGTTTATCACAAGGATATTTACAAAAACTATATACCAGATATATTTTTACTCATTTCTTATGTCTTGAAAAGACTCATTATTAACAAATAACCCTTTGCATGGCAATCATTTAACACATTATTTAAACCTCACCATAATGGAACATAATTTTAATTAGTACCATTATTTTGCATTTTTCAAACAAATATTGTTCTTTTCTTTCGCATGTGATTTTCTATGCTCCAGTGAATTATTATTAATGATTTCATTGTTTATTGCAGAATTTGTTTGGGCTCTAAATTTCGTTTTTGCCAATATTTCATTCTCAAATGTGAATGAAATATTGGCAGAAACGAAATTAATAATGCACTGGATTTAAGAATAAATTAACTTTGAAAAGGAGTCTGCTGGAGTGCGGCTTAATTTGTTTCTTTGGAGACGTTGGGAGGATATATATATATATATAGACTGATAATGACTTTCAGCAACCAACATAAAACCATTCGCAATATAGTGAAAAATAATTGGTTTCTCATCAGAAGTGACCCAGTGATTGGTAATTTGGTGACAGTCAGGCCCAACATTACCTACAGAAAAGCTAGGTCCATGGAGACGAGTTTGGTTTCCAGCAGCCCCGAGGTACCCACTGGCACATGGCTTGCAGGAAGCAGAGGGTTTTTGAAATGCGCAACTTGCAAGGCCTGTAAAAATGGCAGCAGCAGATCTGAGTACACAATACCTTTCTCTCCGGTCCCACTCAAGATTAGAGAGAAGCTCAACTGCAAAACAGAATTTGCTGTCTATGTTTTGCAATGTCCATGCGGGCTCAGGTATGTGGGCAGCACCAGGCCCCAGGTTCACAAAAGAATATTGCAACACCTGAGGGCCATTACCAATGCTGATCCCACATATCCTGTGGCAGGCATTTCGAAATGGTCCACGAAAAGAACCCACAGGGCCTTACCTATTTTGTTATTGATTGGGTGCCACCACAACGCAGGGGAGGCGACAGGGAAGGCCTGCTACGCAAACTTGAGACCCGCTACATCATCTTACTGGACAGTAAGATGCCAAATGGGCTCAACAAGAGTGAAGACTGGCATACATACCTCTAACTGTGTCACTTTATGGGGTCCTTGTTTCTAAGTCCTATACTGAACAAATACTTACCATCTATTTTACCATTAGATCAACTTAATTCCCTTATCCTCCACATTTTCCATCAGGTAGATCATTATGATCACATTTTTAATCACTTTTTACCTTAGGCACAATTGTTTTTTAATTCATGTTATTTGCACTTTAATGCGTGTAGATGCACAATTAACCAATTTGCACTGAAACCATTAGCAATTTTGCACAGAGGACGGTCTTGCCCACATGGGCATTATAAAACAAAACTATATATTTATATATTGCTTTTAATCATTGAACCAACTCATTTATATACAGTATATTGAATATATATATATATTTTTATACGTGTTTTAAAATCATATCTTATTGTTGTTTTATCCTAACAAACGGTTGATAATATTATGAGGTGTGCCCACAGTAGGCAAGAGTTATACCCTCATATGCAAAATGAGTTCAAGCTGGTCATTGATATAGATGTATGAACAACGTAAACTGGGGTATTAGCATGATATTGTACCTGGTGACCCCCTGCATGCAGACTAGTCGTTTTTGTGTCCAGCTATTTCACTAATGGTTCCTCTATAGCAAGAAATGAGGTTTATTTTATGTATTTATACAGTAATTATGAAGTTCACTACATTTTAACAACATGAGTACTGAATTTTATCTTCTTGTTACAGTGCTGCTAAATGCTTAAATTGTGTTAGTACTAGTTGTGCATTTACGCACACAGTATGTCTTCTATGTTCATTATGCACTCGTGCACTTTAAAAATGGTGATTTGGCCTGTGTACTGCGTCATGTGATCAAGGCTCTTCGAGAGCCGAAACGCGTCGTGGCAAACTGGTGTTGGGCAAAATAAATCTCTGAGAAAACACCAACAATTGGGTCTCGTCTCGTCTGTTACAGATATTGGCTGATGGCGCTACATACCGCATATATATATATATATATATATATATATATATATATATATATATATATATATATATAACACCTACTGGCGGTCGCCAGTAGGTAGTTATAGTTAGGACCTAGTTTCCATAGGAAATCTGCAACATTCTATTTGGAATAACTTTGGCGTCGGTGGACGAATCTTTGCGCAATTCTCCCAGAAGATGGCGTGCTCCGCACCGGTGCTTCCCTGAAAGTTTGGGGTTGATGGAGTAAGTGATAACACCATAATCAACCTGTCCACTATTGATTTAACCGTGGCTGAGAAACAACTGTTAAGTCTTGGACTTTCATTCTGTCCAACTACTGACTTTAACTATACCAAGACACGCGTGGATGTATATATGTATATCAGAAAACTGAAACTAAAAGAGTTTTTTGAGATCAAGGAGGGTCTGAGTAGCAAACCAATACAAGTAGTGGATAGCGCAATTAGCGCTATTCCAAATGCCCCCACACTTCCGGCAAGAGACACGAGAATGTTATTAACATTACATAATCTGGCATCTGATGATGTAGCAACCAGTGACTGTGCATCCACACAAGAGGAACTAAGAGCAGCATCCATTTCCCAGATAGGGGCCAAGATCAGCCCCTTTAAACCTAAGTCAAAATTTAATCCCACCATGCCCAGAGACTCTATTGACGTCTTCCAGGACGTGGTGGTGGAAGATTTGAAGCTTTTACATCATCAGACTGAAAATAAAAAACGGCACAAAAGCAAACAAGAAACCAATTACTACTCATTGGTCAAAAAACTTGGGACTGACCACAACATTATTGTAACCACTGCCGACAAAGGTGGCAATGTGGTCATTTGGCCCCAGGAGGCTTATATTAAGGAAGCAAAGAGACAATTGAGTGATAATACCTGCTACTCCATTGCCAATGCCAAACATTTTGAAACCTCCAAAGATGTTTTGAAAAAATTGCTGTTCAAGTACAAAAGGGAGGGCATGATTTCATTACAGGAATTCGAATTCCTCCATGTAGAATTCCCTGTGTTACCTAAATTGTATTTACTTCCTAAAATTCACAAGTTGACAAGACCGGTCCCGGGTCGACCAATTATTTCGGCTATCGCAGGGGTGGCTGAACACGTCACTGAGTACATAGACTATTTCCTGCAAGCCTTAGTCCAGGACCTGCCAACATATGTGAGAGACACAGGTGATTTTCTTGCTAAAATACAAGATACCACATGGAATAATGATATGCTCATGATTACACTTGACATTGAGTCGCTCTACACGAGCATAGAGCACAGCTCTGGGCTGAAGGCACTGGAGTTTTTCCTCGGCAAAAGGCCCATGAACTGTTATCAACACAACAAAGTCCTCATTGAACTAACATCTTGGTGTCTAAATAACAATTTCTTTTTATTTGGCAGTGATCTATATTTGCAGAAGCGTGGAGTTGCTATGGGGGCCTGCTTCTCTCCCAGCTACGCGTGTTTACACGTGGGCTGGTGGGAGGAGCAGGTCCTCAGGGGACAACACGCTGGAGTTTTTTCTGATCATGTTTTGCTTTGGTTGCGTTATATTGATGACGTTTTTGTGTTATGGCAGGGTGATCGTGACAGTGCAGAAATGTTCATTAATTTGATCAACATCAACAAGGAAAATCTTAAGTTCACGAGTTCTATTAGCAATAGCGAGGCAGACTTCTTAGATGTTAAAGTCTTCATTAATAATGGCCAGCTAGCTACTAAACTACATCGGAAAAGCACTGCTGGGAACAGTATTCTACATGCCAGCAGTGCACATCCGCGACATGTAGTTGACAACATTCCTTTGGGTGAGCTTTTAAGAATTAAGAGAATCTGCAGTACAGATTCTGATTTCAAAGTCTGCACTGATGAAGCACTACATAGGTTTCGAGACAGGGGTTATCGTGAATCTGTGTTAAAAGCAGCAGTGGATAAGACCAAATGTAGATCCCGTGTCTCTTTATTGGAGACAACCAACACTGGGAAACGTTCAGAAATATTGGACGACAATGCCACTACGCCCAGGTTCATAACCTCATACAGTAGGCAGGCCAGACAGATTAGATCTAGTGTAACCAAGAGATGGCCAGTCCTCAAAACTGATCCTGTTCTCAAACCTCAACTTGCAGATGTCCCTTTGGTGACCTTCAGGAAGGGCCCTTCACTGAAGTCCCATATTTGCCATGAATTTCCTGAACTTAGGAAAAAACAGGAATGGATGAAATTAAGATCAGGCTTTACACGTTGTACCTCCTGCAGGGCTTGCAAATTTGGCAAAAGTACACGGCAGTATTACACGCCTTTCAGTCCTGACCCAATTCAGATCAAGGGTCAATACAATTGTAAAACAGAATTTGCTATCTATGTTCTCACTTGTACATGCTCATTGAGATATGTCGGGAGTACACGGCAACCTGTACATGTGAGAATCCTCCAGCATTTACGAGCGATCGTAAATAATGACCCAGCCTACCCGGTGGCCAGGCACTTCAAGGCCGTTCATAACAACAATTTGGAGTGCCTGTTCTACTTTGTTATCTCTGCAATAGCGAAACCAAGAAGGGGCGGAGATAGGGATAAGATGTTGAGGAGGTTGGAATCCCAATATATTCTTGAGTTAGATAGCAGATCCCCCAATGGACTGAATAATACAGACGATCTACATGTGTTTCTGTAATTTAATTCTGTACTTTTTTCTGTCCGTATACATATTTTACATTGGAGCTGCATTGGGCTGCCGCCCACCCCCACACAGTATGTTAAATCTCCTTAGTTGGGTTCTGCACTTAAATCTTTTTTCATTTTTTAGTGTGTTTCATGGTGATTGATCATTATATAATTGTATTATTTTTTGCATTTTTATTTTTCTTTGGGATTAGCACTTTCCATTTTTGAGGACTTAGACAATAGGCTGTTTGGTTTATCCATAATATATTCTACATTTGCAATGATCATGAATTGTGACTTTCTATACTATGCAGTTCTTGCCCTATCATTATGCTGCTATGAGTCATATGTTTACATATTGCATTATTTGCACATACTATGACGGAATGCTATGAGTAATGTTTACAAAAATTGCGTATTTTGCACATGCATATTGTTGCACATATATCTGTTATTGTATTGTCTTTATATGGATATTTTAAATTATGCATCAAGCTCTCTATTGCGTAGTTTGCACATTGATATTTGCTAGGGCATTATCTGCTAGTATTGGTTATGATGGAATGTATGCATTTTAGGCTTTACATTTTTTTCCATCATTCCTCTGAATTGTATATATGTATATATTTATATATGTATATATCTTTTTAAATGTCACAATTTGTATGGATTTTATCCCTGTATTTTACCTTTAAATTAGGTTGAATAATTTGCAAATGTTTGGAAAACAGACCACACAAAGCAGTATTGATAGTTTGTCCTCTATGTCAGTTATCACGTGGTACTGAATAGAGAAAAAAATGCACTTTCACTGTGGGGCTAAGTATATTTAAATGTGGCCATTCCCAACACTGACTGTCTGTGAGCAAGGGCGGATGCCCGAAACGCGTCAGATTGTTTGGTTCAGCTCGTGAATAAACTTGTGCCTATTACAAAGCTGTTTGGAACTGCGTGATTTTCCTGGTCGCTACGGTTGGAGCCTGGGAGGTTGCACTGGTTTGGATATATATATATTACCTACTGGCGGTCGCCAGTAGGTATATATAGTTAGGATTTTTTCTCTATGGGTTTTTTGAAAATTCTATGTCTAATAACTTTGGCGTTTGTGGACGGAATTGGCTGAAACTTTCAGGAAAATGGAACATTTTGTTTCTGAGCAGCCCTTGAAAATTTGGGGGGGGTTCGTCAAGGGGGGGCTGAGAAAAAAGGGGGGTCCCAAAACGTGTTTTTAACATTGAGTTTTCCATAGGGCGGTTGGCCTCACTTTTAGCCCGAACGGCTGAATGGATTTGCACGAAACTTGGCAAAATTGTAGGGACTGGTAGCCCGATGTGCCTTTTGTAGGTCTCAATATATGTGCTACAGTGGATTTTGAGAAATTAACGTTTAAAAAAAGATATATATCTGTAACAGCGGACCGGGCAGCGCTCCAGGACGCGTACTTTTCGCGCAACGGAGCTTTGTGAAGCGAAGCTGATTGGTTCTCCGGCGTCTGTCAACATTCCAAACAGTCCGTAGCGGCCGCCATCTTGTCTCTCGGTAGGATCGAGAGACAAGAGGAGGCCAAAGCGAAGGGGCAAATGACCATAAGGGGGAATAGTAGATCCTCACTGACCCCCTACGTTTGATGTGGAGGTTTTAAAAGGGCTCCGCGGGGCAAAAAAAATAAAAAATAATGATAATCGAACGGCTGAATGGATTTGCACGAAACTTGGCAAAATATTAGGGACTGGTAGCCCGATGTGCCTTTGCTAGGTCTCAATATATGTGCTCCAGTGGATTTTGAGAAATTAACGTTCAAAAAAAGATATATATCTGTAACAGCGCTCCGCTTCGCGTACTTTTCGCGTTACGGAGCTTTGCGAAGCTGATTGGTTCTCGGGCGTCTGTCAACATTCCAAACAGTCCGTAGCGGCCGCCATCTTGTCTCTCGGTAGGATTGAGAGACAAGAGGAGGCCAAAGCGAAGGGGGAAATGACCATAAGGGGGCATAGTAGATCCTTCCTGACCTCTTAGGTTTGATGTACCATTTTGTCAAGTTTGGTGTAATTCCGTTCAGCCATTCAGGCTGTAGACGTATGTAAATGTCCTATGGAAAATTGCATGGGGAAAACACATTTGAAAGTGTTGAAATTTAGAACCAATTAAAATGTTACTTTGGTTTTGTATTTGTGTGTGATGAAAGTTAATTGGTTATGTATATATGTCAAATGAGAGGAAACCACAGCCATTTTGTGATACTACTGTCTGAGGTACATTTGTGAGGAATTTTTGGTGGTGAATTTCTGGTGTTTGATTTACACAGTACTAACACTTCTGCTACTTTTAAAAAGGTGAGTTGTTAATTTGTAAGGGGAACTATGTTGTACACTTGAAGATAATTTGAAAAATGTTTTCTGTTATTTATTTGCAGTCCTTCTGTTATACTAAATACTTGATAAAGTTAGTTTTATATTATGTATTACTAAAAACGATAAATGAAAGTGATTATTTTTTTCTGCAATTTACAGCAAGCAATTTCAAAATAAAATGGCTCACAATGAAGAGACCGTGGCAATTTCTTTTGAATTGTCCACTACATTGATTGAAATTGAGAGCACCAATAATGAAATATTGTCACAAGGAGGACATGACTTGTATGATTCCATTAGATTGATTGAAATGGACAGCACCAAGAATGAAATATTGTCACAAGGAGATGACTTGAATGATTCCACTACATAGATTGAAATTGAGAGCACCAATAATGAAATATTGTCACAAGGAGGAGATGACTTGTATGATTCCATTAGATTGATTGAAATGGACAGCACCAATAATGAAATATTGTCACAAGGAGGAGATGACTTGAATGATTCCACTACATTGATTGAAATTGAGAGCACCAATAATGAAATATTGTCACGAGGAGATGACTTGAATGATTCCACTACATTGATTGAAATTGACAGCACCAATAATGAAATATTGTCACAAGGAGGAGATGACTTGAATGATTTTTTTGATCAATCTCTTGATGGCGAATTTATCGAGTGTTTGGAGACCATAGAGTTACAAGAATCATCATTGGAGACTTTTAATGAGGACATTGCTGATGAGGACATGTTACTAGTTCTTTCAAATTTAGAAAATTCTGAAGAATAAATTTATATTTAGAAATCAAAAATTGTTTGAGACATTATTCATTTTTATTTTTAATTTATGAGGTTGTAGCGAAGTGATTGTAGTATAAAATGAGACTTATAGTATAGAGTGCAACATTTTTATGTTACATGGTAAGTTTACTCATATTTACTTCCCTTCTGCCACTATATTATCTCCAATGTGTATTTGACATCTCTTCTTCATCTCCGGCCTCCTTTCTCTCACTGTGTGTCTCCGATGCATCTTATCGCTGCCATTTTGTGTAATTACAGAAGAGAGTAAAATAAAATAGTTCGGAACGTGAAAAGGGGGCAAAGTAGAGTACTCCTCACCCCCTAGGCCTTTTTAGGCGGTCCCAAAAGGATCAGTTTCTGCTTTCCTGAGAGATTATGGTATGAGTTCCATATACCACAATAACTTGCATTACAACATGCAAGATATCTATCTCCTATTACCAACTTTTGGAGATATTCGCGCTAAGCGCGAATATCTCCAAAAAGTAACACCTGCCCTGAGCAGTTCTTAGCCATGTTATCCAATGGGAGGTGGATAACATGGCTAAGAGCATTAGCTCGGTAATGCATGAATATCGCTGAGTTTTTAGCGATATTCATGCATTGCGGCCGCTTATTATCGCATTTGCGATAAACCTTGATAATAGCAAGGTTTATCTTCGATAATTTCTGACGATGCTTAGTGGTAAAAAATTGGTTGGTAAGCATCGTTAGCGATAAATATCGCTTAACTTTGGTAATATGCCCCAACGTCTGTTAACGTTCGATTCGAAGGAAATGAGGAAGTGTTGAAAAACATTGTCTGCGCCATCTTGCCTTTTTTGAAATGCCACACTTTTGTCGTGCACGGCAGCCATTTTAGATGTCTTGACCAGACCCACTCTCTGCACGCTGTCGATTCGTAGCATGGCTCCTCACCCACGCAAGCATCTTCCCTAGGCACTGGTCACCACCGCTCTCTGTCTTATGCATGGGCAATAAACCTCCCCCCATCTGCGCTGCTCTTCCCTGAGAATCACACTCTGTGCCCGCCCGACACCTCCCTTTCGCCCTATTCACTACCGCACCCTCTGACACTCCTCTTTCTCTGTGTCCGATTGTCCAGGCTATCAGCTAGCCCTGCAGATGTAGTTTATGGCCCCAGCTGTAAAGAATCACCCCTCTTCAAAGGAGTTATAGTAGATCAAGGCCCACACCCGATGAGATCCGTCACACCACACGTGTTCCTACTATCTGAAAACCATCCTGTATTGTGATTGGGGAGGGGACCGAGCCTGAAGCGGAAGATTCCAGGAATGACTCTTTGTACATCAAAGTTTTTACAATTATGTGTCACATTAAAAATATATAGCACTCCAACAAAGTAGTAGGAATATAAAACTTTAATAACATATAAATATATACAAGAAAACAAAAACAGTAAAAACATTTAAACAACGAAGAGACCGTGGCAATTTCTTTTGAATTATCCAATAGATTTATTGAAATTGACAGCACCAATAATGAAATATTCTTGTCAGTAGCGGTCTGTTGTGCGAATAGTTCCAAGGCAGCAGAACGCGCTGAAATCTAGATGGCACGAAAGTGATGTCTAGTAAGTTGCCGCCCAGCAAAAAACGGCGTGGGGCGACGCGGGGGTGAGTGAGTCCAGTAGGCACCACAGCTATTCTTACCGGCATTGCAGAATTACTGCTGGGGACAATGCCTGTGCTGTAGCAGGGTCACAGCAGAAACAAAAAGGATTCTGTTGAAGATGTTGTTGGTTTTCAATTTGAAAACAGTTCTGGTGTCAACTGCTATGCTAATGTAGTGGTTAATGTTTTGTTTTCTCTAGAAAATGTAAAAGAGGGGGAGGCAGTCCAAAGTTCCGTTAAAAGGGCAAAGGAAAGGATCGGTGGTTTGAACTATCAGTCAAAAAGGGGAGGGGGTGCAATAATTTTTCCTACCGGGTCACACTGTGCTTTCACCGGAAGTGAGGTGTGCAGGATTCTAGTAATTCAAAGTGAGGCTGGCGCCAGCATGGGAGCGCCGACGTCCCGCGGATACAGTTTCGTCACTCCACGGGCGATCATGGCAGTCATTCCCCATCGGGGGTCGGAGACTCCCGCGGCTCCTCTAGAATCTTCAAGGTCGTGGAGGACTACGGTGGTGGAGTCAACCAGTGACCGGGCCATTTCTTTATGCTGGGCCCGCTCTTGCCAGGTCGACCGCCATTTTGAGAGTTCGGCAGCTACCGGCGATCGCGGGGTCACATGAGCGGACGGGCTCCACCCTGCCGGGCGAGACGTTGCAGCATGGCCACAGTGGAAGAACCCTTTTCCGGGCGCCTGGAGCGCTGAGGGTGCAGCTGGGAAGCCTCCACCTGGGGAGGCGGGAGAGGCCTGTTCGCACCGTCTCTCCCTCCCAGTGCACCCCACGGCGTCTCGCTTGAGATTTGTTATGGCCGGACCAGGCGATGAGGACGAGGGGGGGGGGGGTCGGAGGCATGTGCAAGACATCCCCCCCCAGTGTTGTCGCAGCCATTATAAAAGAAAGAAGTGTCCCGTCCGTCTTCGAGCCGGGCTTCCGGTGGATGTCGGCCGGACGCCCCTGGCTCTGGCCCCATGAACGGGTTTCTTGGTTTATCGGCTGCAGCCGGATCCCGTCGGCCTCGGCCCCCCGACCGTTGGTGGCCGGACCGGAAGAGCATGTGGCGGGACTACCTGCAACTCTCAAGGGCCACCGCGGCCGGACTGGGAGAGAGAGGGGAGGGTCGAGGAGACATTTCCCCCCCCCCTGCAACTGTTCAGCGTTGTAAAGGCAATCCCCTGGCCGGGTCCCGCTGGCCTCGGCCTCTCCTCCGGCTACACCCTACGTTAGGATCTCCTGGCCGAGGCGTGGCAGCAGGACCTGCCTTATATGGGCTGCTCCCGGCTGGGCGTAGCCGGAACCCTGCCCCACCTTGGAAGTTTCCAGAGTGGGGGCGGATGTTCTACTGACTTGCATTTTCCCTAGTCTATCGATTTTTTTGGCGTGGCAGGCGGTGGGACAGCGAGGGGTGATTTGGTTTCTCTTACTGTTTTTCTGGTCTCTCACCACTGGCATATTTTAACGTTTTCTTGTTTCTAGGACATTAATAGGTTTTATCATTACGTTATGTTATCGTTTCTTTGTTCGTTGTTTAATAAAAGTTCATGTTCATCAGTGGCCTACTGATTTTCGTTTTCCTATTTTTTTCTTTCCAGGTTGTTTCATGGTAAAGTTTCTGTTAACAGGATACAGTGATCACTTCGTTATTATTGCATATGTCCTTTTCACTAGGGGTGCTCTCTGGTCGGGCCAGATGACGTATCTCTAGTAAATGGTCCGGGTGAAAAAGGTGCATCAATCAGTGGGGAGTAGATAGGCATGACAGATTACAACGGGGGAGAAAGGTCCGCATTACGTACCCTTTCACTACTTGCAAAGATTTTCCTACGTTTATTTGCAAACAGGGAATACCTCCAAAAAGAACTAATTCCCAAACAGTCAATGTTCGGACAATCAATCAATCAATGAGGAATGAAATAGGTACGACGTGTTAAAGGCTTGCGTTACCTACCCTTCACTATCTGCAAAGGGAGAGAGAATATTCCTATTCTTCCTCGTTTGCAGGTAGAGAAGATCCTTAAGAGAATTAACTTCGAACAATTCAATGCTCGATTGAAACAATCAACAAGGGGTACTGTGAACACAAATGAACGCCGCTTATGTACATACGCATTGCTATTTTCAACAGGTTGTTCCTAATGTTTCTATTTTAGCGAGGTCAAAAAGAGATCCCATTAGTGGCCTACTGATTTTGCTCGATTCCTTTTGTTTTTTTACACGATTTTTCGCTATCTGCAAAGACTAAACAGAGTATTGCGACTCTGTGCTTGTTTGTAAATAGAGAATGAACCAAAGAGAACAATCAATCAAATGGAGAGAGAAGCAGGCACGACGGATTACAAAGGGGGCAAAGGGCTGCGTTAACTACCCTTCACTATCTGCAAAGAGAGAGTACTCCTAATAGAAATGAGGGGTGGGGGGCAGCATTCAAAGCAGATCAGTGTGCATAAACACGAAAATGTTTTTACTTACCACGTACTTGACATTCGACAGCTTATGATATTTGCTATTAAAAAACCATTGAAATTCACTGAAAAAACCATAGGTTATAGACCATATATAGTTAGGAATTAGCATTTACAAAACCTTGAAAATTCACTGAAAAAACCATAGGTTATACACCATATATAGTTAGGAATTAGCATTTAAAAAACCTTATTTTACTCACACAAAACCATTGAAATTCCATATATAGTTAGTTGCACTAACTATATATCGCGCACCCGCAATCCACTGCTGATCATGTCACATATTACATCATTCATGACATGGTCAGTGACATCACTGATGACATCACTGATGACATCTCAAATGACATCACTGATGAGATCACTGATGACATCATCCAGTGACTGTGTGTTTCTGTAAAGTTTAAATATGTTTTACATATTGAAGAATGAGTAGATGTATAAGTGTCTGGACGAAGGATTTAGTAGGTGCATGACTGAATGTATGAGTGAGTGATTAAATGTGTCTCACTGAGTGCATGGGTTAGTGACTAAACTGTCTTAATTTGTGCATCATTATGTCTGTTGTTCTGTAAACTGCTGCATGTGTTGATCAGTAGCTATATGATTAACTATATGGGTTATTGATTGATTGTCCAAGTATTTGTATAGGAGACTGAGTGTGTGTGTGGCTGGCTGGGAGGTGTGTGACTCTGTGCAGATCAATGTGTACTTGTATCAATGATTGTATAAGAAAGTAAGTATGTGTTAGTATATGTTTGAAAATGTAAGGTGCTCTATGTTTAACTGTATAGACAAGAAAATGGAAGTGTGATTGATTCTTTACAGGACTGACTAGGTGTGTGAGTAACTCCATGGATGAGTGGCAGAGTGTAAGTGTCTGTATAGGTGTATGAGTGCATATGATAGTGTTGTAAAGATGAGTGATTGTATGTATGAATGATTGTATGGGTGAATGAGTGAATGTGTGTGTAGACGTAGGAATCAGTGAGTACGTATGTAGTAACTAGTATTGGTGTGTCAATGGTTTCAAAAATTATACTCTGTATTTAACACTGGGTGAAACAGAGGTTATATTAAAACGTGAGGAGATGCATTGTATTGTCACATGAATGATATCATCAGTGATGTGGTCATTGATGTCAAATGAGATGTCATCAGTGATGTCATCAGTGATGTCACTGACCATGTCATGAATGATGTAATATGTGACATGATCAGCAGTGGATTGCGGGTGCGCGATATATAGTTAGTGCAACTAACTATATATGGAATTTCAATGGTTTTGTGTGAGTAAAATAAGGTTTTTTAAATGCTAATTCCTAACTATATATGGTGTATAACCTATGGTTTTTTCAGTGAATTTTCAAGGTTTTGTAAATGCTAATTCCTAACTATATATGGTCTATAACCTATGGTTTTTTCAGTGAATATATATATATATATATATATATATATATATATATATATATATATAACACCTACTGGCGGTCGCCAGTAGGTAGTTATAGTTAGGACCTAGTTTCCATAGGAAATCTGCAACATTCTATTTGGAATAACTTTGGCGCCGGTGGACGAATCTTTGCGCAATTCTCCCAGAAGATGGCGTGCTCCGCACCGGTGCTTCCCTGAAAGTTTGGGGTTGATCCGTCAAGTGGGGGCCGAGAAAAAAGGGGGTCACAAAACATGTTTTCCCCATGCAATTTTCCATAGGACCTTTAGCTGGGGCTACAGCCCGAACGGCTGAACGGAATTACACCAAATTTGGCAAAAAGGTAGAGTTCGGTTCGCAGATCACCCTTTTTGTTAAATGGTTTAAATCCGTTCAGTAGTTCCTGGGAAAATCAAAAGTAAAATCATAAGTATATCTTGAGGAGCCTACCATACGTTTACAGTACGCGTACCTTCCCGAGCACGAGCTGAATGCTAATTGACTGTCAACACTTCAAACCAGGAAGTGTTGGCAGCCATCTT
The DNA here is from genome assembly GCF_964261635.1 of Lissotriton helveticus. Classification (NCBI taxonomy): domain Eukaryota; kingdom Metazoa; phylum Chordata; class Amphibia; order Caudata; family Salamandridae; genus Lissotriton; species Lissotriton helveticus. The sequence goes on along the minus strand of NC_136061.1, from coordinate 1,185,363,764 downwards.
GTGCCTCGGTACAACCGAAGCACAAGAAAGCAGAAAAACAAACGTGCAGAACGCAAAAAGGGGGCAGGGTAGAAACACCCTGACCCCCTAGGCCTGCTCAGGGGGTCCCACAAGGTCCCCCAAGGCCCCAAAAATGTTTTATTGTTTTAAAAAAAATCATGGGGTACACCTAGGTACGCGTACCCCGGGATGTTAGCATGTTAGCTGCTCCCCAAGCAGAAAAGCAATACCGGCTCCCGCAGGATGCGGGGAGCCAGCAGGGACCGTGGGGGACTTAGGGACCCCCCCACCGTCCCCAACGGAGAGGGCAGGTCCTGGGGGATGGGGTCCCCAGGGCCATAAGTTGCTCAGGAGGGGGGCCATGCGACCCCCCACCAACATTTAAAAAAATTAAATAAATTAAAAGAAGGCAGGCCCCGGGGGATGGGGTCCCCGGGGCCTTAACGATTTAAGTATGCATAGGAGGGGGGCCCCCTCCACAAAAAAAATAATTGGCCATGCCCCGGGGGAAGGGGTCCCCGGGGCCGGAATTGGCCACGGAAAGGGGGGCCTCGAGGCACCTTCCCGTAAAAAAAGAAAAAAAAGAAAAAGAATTGAGGGCAGGCCCCGGGGGATGGGGTCCCCAGGGCCAAAAAAAAAAAGTAAAATAAGGGGGGCTACACAGCCCCTCTTCTTAAAAGTATTTTTTTTAAACGGGATCAGGAGGAGGCCACGCCCCCTCCCTGCACCTCTCTGCAAACGCGCCCCCTGACGCGTTTGCAGAGGTGGAACTAATTCCACTTGCATACTGGGGGGGCTGGGGGCCAACTAGCCCACCAGGAGCCTCCAGTGTGGGCCAGGGGGCTCCCTTGCAGAGAGGTGTAATGAGGCCGCCCCCCCCCTTTACACCTCTCTGCAACGTAGCCCCCTGGCGCATACTGGAGGTTGCTGATGGGCTAGTTGGCCCCCAGGGACCCCCAGTATGTAAGGGGAATTAGTTCCCCCTCTGAAAACACGCCAGGGGGCTGCGTTGCAGAGGGGTGTAAAAAGGGGCGTGGCCTCATAACACCTCTCTGCAATGCAGCCCCCTGGCGCATACTGGAGGTTTCTGGTGGACTAGTTGGCCCACAGGGACTCCCAGTATGGAAGGGGAATTAGTTCCCCCTCTGCAAATGCGCCAGGTGGCTGCGTTGCAGGGAGGTGTAAAATGGGGCGTGGCCTCATTACACCTCTCTGCAATGCAGCCCCTTGGCGCATACTGGAGGTTGCTGGTGGGCTAGTTGGCCCCCAGGGACCCCCAATATGCAAGGGGAATTAGTTCCCCCTCTGAAAAAGTGCCAGGGGGCTGCATTGCAGAGAGGTGTTCTGAGGCAACGCCCCTTTTTACACCTCTCAGCAACGCAGACCCTGGCGCATACTGGAGGTTCCTGGTGGGCTAGTTGGCCCCCAGGGACACCCATTATGCAAGGGGACTTAATCTCCCAACTTAGAACGCGTTACGGGGCATGTTTGCACAGTGGTGAAGGTAGGGGGCGGTGCTTGAGGTGACATGTGTGCAAACACGCCCTTTGGCGCGTTTTAGGTTGGGGAATATATTCCTCTTCAATCCAGAGGTCCCTTAGGGGCCAACTAGTCCAACAGGTACCACCAGTAAGCTTCACGGAGCTGCGCTGCAGAGTGTTGTAAAAAGGGGGCGTGCCCTCTGAACACCTCTGCAACGCAGCTCCCTGGCGCATACTGGAGGTACCTGGTGGGCTAGTTGACTCACAGGTGAACTCAGGATTGAAGAGGAACATATTCCCCAACCTAAAACGTGCTACAGGGCGTGTTTGCACACATGTCACCTCAGACCTCGCCCCCTTCCTTCACTATTGAGCGAAATATTCCTCTAAAATCAGCTGAAGTAGGAATTCCGATTTCCTCACCTGTAATCATGAGAGACGTCAGTGCTGCATCTTTGATCCCAGGACGGACCCTGAAAAGTAAATGTAACCATACTTACAGTAACTTGAATTTCCTTCTATAGGCTAACATTCACTGGTTTCATTTGGAAATTTTTGAAAGTGTGGAGTTTTTGAAGTTTAAAAAATTCCTCAAAAATCAGCCAAACTACGAATTACGATTTACTCACCTGTTATCAGGAGAGACCTCAGTAATGCATCTTTCAGCCCACTACTGAGCCTGAAAAGTAATTCTAGTCGTAGTTACAGTAACTTGAATATCCTTCCACTGGTTTCATTTGGAAAATTTTCTAAATGTGGAGTTTTGGAACTTTAAAAAATTCCTCAAAAATCAGCCGAACTACGATTTCCTCAACTGTTATCAGGCGAGACCTCAGTGCGGCATCTTTCACACCACTGCTGATCCTAAAAAGTAATTCTAATCATAGTTACAGTAACTTGAATTTCCTTCCATAGGCTAACATTGACTGGGTTCACTTGGAAAATGTTCTAAGTGTGGAGTTTTGAAACTTTAAAAAATTCCTCAAAAATCAGCCAAACTACGAATTCCGATTTACTCACCTGTTAGCAGGAGAGATCTCGGTGCTGCATTTTTCAGCCCACTACTGATCCTGAAAAGTAATTTTAATCGTAGTTACAGTAACTTGAATTTCCTTCTATAGGCTAACATTGACTGGTTTCACTTGGAAATTTTTCTAAGTGTGGAGTTTTGGAACTTTAAAAAATTCCTCAAAAATCAGCCGAACGACGAATTCCGATTTACTCACCTGTTATTAGGAGAGACCTCAGTGATGCATCTTTCAGCCCACTACTGATCCTGAAAAGTAATTCTATTCGTAGTAACAGTAACTTGAATTTCCTTCCATAGAATATCATTGCCTGCGATATAAAATATATATACATTAAAAAATATATATATATATATATATATTACAATTTCAATATTTTTAAAAACATTTATTTTTTAATTTATATAAAAATATGTAATGTAATTTAAAAAATAAAATATCTAAAAATACATTATTTAAGATAATGTAGTAAATCAGTATAAAAAAATATAACAATAAATACATTTAAAAATTATCATTTACAAAACCTTTGAAATTCACTGAAAAAACCCTAGGTTTCAGCCACGTTATAGTTAGGAATTATCATTTAAAAAACCTTAGAAATTCACTGAAAAAAACATAGGTTTCAGCCACGTTATAGTTAGGAATTAGCATTTAAAAAACCTTAGAAATTCACTGAAAAAACGATAGGTTTCACACACGTTATAGTTAGGAATTAGTATTTAAAAAACCTTAGAAATTCACAAAAAAAACATGTTATAGTTAGCTGGAAATTTCACTAATACAAAACCTTTGAAATACCCCGGTTATAGTTAGTTCAGCTAACTATAACTCGCGCGCCCGCAATTCACTGCTGATGACGACACATATTACAACACTCATGACATGGTCAGTGACATTACTCATGACATCACTGATGACATCTCAAATGACATCACTGATGACATCATCCTTGTGAAAGAGTGGCAGACCTCCTCTCAGCGTAGTATATAACCTTTGATACACACATTCAAAAATAGAAACTAAAATGTTCAAAAAAATAGACATACCAATACCAGTTACAACAACCTATTCAGTAATTCCAACATCTACATACACATCCACTCATACACCAACAGTTCTATATAGTCACTCAAACATGTACTCACTCATCATATGTACTCATACACCTATAAATCCTGTTACACACCGACACTCATCCATAAAGTTACTCACACATGCAAATACACTATCAAACACCCATTTATTTGCATACACGGCTATACACACGCCACTACACTTACTTTTACAGAAACGTACACATACTTACTCTCCTAAACAATCACTTATAGAAACACATACTTATTTAACAGGAACTCTTCAAATCTCTAACTCTCACATATTATCACTTATATACATCAACACCCACATATACTAGATTAAAACATATGTAGTTACTCATAAAGACACTATTGAGACAGTCATTCACTCACTAACACACCCATACACACACTCCTCCACCCATACAGTCCTGCACACATGCTGTCTTTAAAACACATACAAACAGTGAGTTACTTATTCATGCATCTATGCGCTAAGTAATACCCCTATACAGACACTCATACTGATACTCAAAAACCAACTAATAACCCATATAGACACTCATGTAGGTACTCACCAACCCATGCAGTCATTTATACACAAAGTGAGAGACTGATACAGATATTTATATATTTAAAAATTACTCGCTAACCCATGCATTCACTAAGATACACTTAATCAGTCAGCTAAACAATTAATTTTACAAAAACATGATCAATGTATACACTTATGTACCCATTTATTCTTCAAACATACTTAAGATATACATATATAAAACATATTTAATTTTCAGAAAAACACACATTCACTGGATGATGTCATCAGTGATGTCATTTGAGATGTCATGAGTGATGTCATCAGTGATATCAATGACCATGTCATGAGTGATGTAATATGTGACGTCATCAGCATTGCATTGCAGGCGCACAAGTTATAGTTAGCTGAACTACCTATAACGGGGGAAATTCAAAGGTTTCGTATGAGTGAAATGTCCAGCTAACTATAACATATGCGAAACCTATGTTTTTTTAGTGAATATATATATATATATATATATATATATATATATATATATATATATATCAATCACGTCTACACCAGCGTTTTCCTTCCCAATATTCGCGGAAAGAATTACACAGGAGCCGTGGCCTCAGTCAAAGTGCAGGTTTAATTTCCAGACACAACGTCCTACGCGTTTCGGAGTGAGACTACTCCTTCATCACAATATATATATATATACTCTGTATACTATGACACTCTACAACACTCAATTCTATTTCCACTCCACTCTTTGCTACTACGCTATATGCTATTCTACAGTATGCCATACACTCTCCAACATTCCACTGTACGCTAGTCTACTGCACGCCACTCCACTGTATGCCAATTCAATCTATTCCGCTCCACTGTACCTCACTCCACTATACAGTATTCCACTGTACACAAAAACACTCTACCCACTCAAATCTATGTAATTCAACTCTTCGCACTCCACTCTACGCCACTCCACTGTATGCCTCTCCACTGTACCTTACTCCATGTGCGCCACCCCACTGTACCCTATTCCAATCTCTGCCACTCTAGTGTATGCCACTCCACTGTACGCTACTCCGCTGTACATTATTTCAATATATGCTAGTCTACTGAATGCTATTTCACTGTATGCCACTTTAGTCTACGCCACTCCCCACTACACCACGCCAGGGTACGCTATTCTGCTGTATACACCACTGTATGCTAATCCATTGTATACCACTCCAGTCTATGACATGCCACTGTAAACCACTCAACTCTCTGCTAATCTCCGCTAAGATATTCCACTATTTGCAACTCCATTCTATACCGCTCCACTCTATGGTATTTCATTCTACCCTTCTCTACTGTATGCCATTACAGTGTACGCCACTCAATTGTACACTACTCCTCTGTACACTATTCTATGACAGTGCACTGTAAGTCACTCCAATCTATGCTATTCCAATATATGCCACTAAATGGAACACCACTCCACTGTACATTAATCCACCTTACCCAACTCCGCTGTATATTATTCCACTCTCTCCCACTTCACGGTACTCCAATTTATTCAATGACACTCCACTATATGTAACTCCACTGTACGCTACTCCACTTTATGACACTCCAGTGTACGTCACTCTACTGTTCACCACTCCTCTGCATGCTATTCCATTAAATGCCAGTCCACTCTACCACACTCATCTCTACACTTTTCCACTGTATTTCACTCCCCTCTATGCTACTCCCCTCTATGAAACAGTATTCCACTACACTCTAAAACACTATATACCACTCCACTGTAGCACACTACTACACTAGTCGATTTTACCTCACTCCACTGTACAACACTGTACTCCACTCTATACCATTACACCGTAATCCACTATACAGCAGTTTTACACACTCTGCAACATGGCATACCACTCCACTGTAGAACATGCCACTCCACTGTATAACACTTTACTGTATGCTATATCCCTACAGTGTACTACACTCCACGGCACTGTACTAGACGAGACACCACTCCACTATATGACACTTTAATCCACTCTATGCCGCTCTACTCATCTACACTGTATGACACTTTAGTCCACTGTATGCCACAATATGCTCCTGCACTGCACTATACAACACTATACCCCACTCCATACCACTTTATGACACTCTACTCAACTCAATGAAGCTTGACTACATTCACTCTTTTTCATGACAATCAGCTCCACATTATCACAGTTGATGATACACCACTGTATGACACTCAACTGTACTGCATTACATTGTGGAGGGAAGCAGCCAAGACTGACTTTAGCGACTCTGATGTTGCGTTACCATCAGGGCGGCTATGATGTCCCCAATTTCGAGCAATACTATTACTGCGCACAAGCACATTTTGCTGTGTACTGGCTGCACCCTCCTCCGTTCATGGCGCATCTGGCTGTGGAGGACAGTTGTATGGCCCCCACCCTCCGGAAGGATACTTATTCACGCTGGTAAAGGAACGAGGTCGGGACCCATCCACGGTAGACTGTACAGTGACGACATGGAGATGGATGGCGCGCAAGATGGAGACCTTCCTAATGTATTCCCCCTGATTGGCACTGTTGCGCAATCCGTTGCTACAAGTACCGTGTGAGGGACTGGGCTGCAGAATGCTACGAGCACTGAAGTACAGCACCTGAAGTGACCCATATACAGAGGGGCAATTCCGCACTGTTGAGCAGTTTTTCGGGTCCATACACCCACTAGTATGGACATGTTCCTGTACACCCGACTTAGGCAGAACATCAGAGCAGTTACCCAAGCATTCCCAACAGAACCCGATATATTTGCACCACTGCATACGCTACTGCAGACTGATGCACCCACACATGTTATCTCCCTGCTATACAGACAGGTCAGGAGTGGCCCCCCACAGGGGCCCTTGCGAGCCAGGGTGGAGTGGGACAGGGATTTGGAGGAACCGTTGACCGATGACCAGTGGGAAGGGAGCTGCATACAGACTGAGGCGGTCACTGGCAGCAGTCGCTTATGACTCATACACTACAAATTTCTGCACCGACTGTACCATACCCCTGTTAAACTACACCGTTTCCGACTAAGGGAGCATGATAGATTCGAGCGGTGCGGTAAGGAGGGTGCAGACTTCATACACTTGGCGTGGCAATGCCCTAGAGTGGAAGCTTACTGGACAGCGGTCTTTGAAGGGATGTCCGAGATGTTGGGTGTGCAGATTGCAGCATCCCCACTCATAGACCTCCTAGGTCTGACACACACGGTACAGACAGTACACAAGAAATTCCTTGCAATGGGACTTCTGATAGCCAAAGGGAGGGTGGCATGCAAATGTGGGCGAGGGCCGGCACCTAAATTTAAGGAGTGGATACGGGATTTATCCACTTGGCAGGAACAATTACATAACTACGCGGAACAGCTCCCCCTCAGATCCCGCCCCAAAGACATCTGGGGTCCCTTGGTGGCATACCTCCTTGCACGGAATACAGATAATGAAGGAGAACAGTGGGCAGCAGAGGAGGGGATGGACGGAACGGGCGCTTAAGGGAAAAGCTACTGTCATTAGGTGTTCTCACTGAATGGCCGAGGGATAGTATGGAGAGAAAAGAACCTAAGATGGTCTACACCTGTCCGCTATCATGATGCAGATACGGGTCATGCACATTCTCTTATGGCATTAGATATGGATCCCACCCTGAGGTGGGTGGGGTAGGTATATATGTCCATGGGACTACAGCGTTCCAAAATGTACAAGACTTGTCCGGTCACACACTTTGCACTTTTGCGGTGAGGGTGGATGGGAGGGGGGAGTTTGGGTTGTTATTTGGAGCGGTTTTGATCACCTTAATGCTGTACGATTGCACAATGTTGGTAACGAATTGTAACGAACATGAATCCTGTATACTAAGCTTTAATAAAGGTTTTTGAAAATAAAATAAAACGGTACTGCATTACGTGCCACCCCACTGTACAACATGCCGCTACACTCTACAATACTGCACTCCAACATACAACACAACATGCCACTCCACTGTATAACACTTTACTCCACTATACTCAATGACACTGCACTTAACCACACAAATGAAGTGATACTGAACACTATGATTTTAAATACATTCCATTAAAAAATAAAAACCATTTAAATTTAATGAAAAAAGCAAAAGTTAAAGCTAAGTTATACAAACCCAACTTAAACTATACAAACTGGAGGAATTGTAAAGTTCTAGTTATAATTGACATTGCTAATTTATGCACCACTATATAGAGCATACATTTATAATTTACGCATCTCCTTCAATTACGTATATGTCCCGTACCTCCATAGACATTCTTCTCTCATCGATCGCCACACTACATTAACTATAACTCAACACTCTATCATGCATTGTGTTCCACAAAATGATGTAATTTCATATGACATGTGTTATTATAACTGCTATGATTTTAAATGTATATAGCATGCAAGGGTATAACCAGTGCATTGAAACACTGGCCAGCAGCAGCACAACATACCATGAATGGCAGAAGGGAGGGGGCAGGTACATGCACACGGAGAACGGAGGGCAGAAGAAGCAGATTTACCACAGATAGCAGCCTGGATTGGCCAGGGGCAGCAACCTGACCACAAAGGGCAGGAGGAAGGGGCGCAAGCATGCACATGGAGAATGGAGGGCAGGGAGGAGGGAGCAGGTGCAAAGGAAGAGGCAATAAGCTGACCAGAGAGGGCAGGTGTTAGGGGTAGTGGCAACACAATGAACCATGATGCGGCATGGGCATGCATGCACAGAGAAAAAGGAGGGCAGTAGGAGGGGGCAGCGGCATGGGCAAAAAGCTTTCTAGGGAGGCCATTCACCAGTGACAGTGGCAGCACGATGGGCCACAGAGGACAGCAGAAAGTGGGTAGGGGTATATACATGAAAAACAGACAGCAGGGGCTAGTTTGGCAGGTGTAGCAATCTGACTAGGTTGGGCAGGGGCAGTAACAGCACAGCAAGCCAAGGAGGGCAGAAGGGAGGGTGCAGGGGAATGCAAATGGATAACAGCAGGCAGGGAGGACTAAACATAATTGTCTCTACACATTAACCATGGAAGGCAAATCACTGAGTGCAAGATGGAGGTGCTGGGGCCTGCACATGGAGAACGGAGGGAGGGCCGGGGCCTACTTTTCTCTACACAGAATTCATTTCACATGGGTTAGTAACAAACTATTCCACAAGCTTTATGAGACTTAAATTACTATTTCTACTTCTGAATATGTAGAAGTTTTACACCTTACTCAAATTGAGTGGATGAGTGAAGTGCAAAACAACTGTTCACTCTACTTTATAAAGCTGAATGCCACCACTTCGGTAGGCCTAGAAGCAACCCACTTTTGCACCCGGGCCGGCTTCCGAAGGGTGTTTACAAAGAGTTCCCTGTGATTTCAGCTCCAATTTCCTTCTCAGGACAAAAGAGAGGAAGACAAAGATGTCTGTAGATGGAATATTTAGCAGCTGCCAAATACCAAATTCCAAACCATGCTAACTCTCTACAATGCACACTTTCCCACAGTCAACCATGTGCTGATACGTCCTGTTTGATGAGGTTTTAGACACCTATGTTTGGAAGAATGAGCAAGCGATTTCAGTTTCAGTCAGGATTCTCCTTTCTTATTGATGGTGGTCATTCCAGAAACATCAAGAATTGAAAGCTCTACAGCTGTCTACGCATTATATAATTTTCACATGTTCTGACCTACTTTCAGACTTTAATTTACATAGTTTCATGGGTTAGCAAACGACTATTAAACATACCTTTCTCAGACTTGAGCTATTCTTTATACTTCTTCCAAGGTAGCAGTTTTGAACCTTACTCATGTTGAATGGACAAGGTACAAAGTATTTGTTCACTCCACTTTGTGAAGTTGAATCTCGCCACTTCAATACCCCTAGCAGTAGCCTACGTTTCTCACTCTTTGTGAGGGGTGTTTCCAAAGGCTTCCATATGGATTTAGCTCCAATTTCTTTCTCAGCATGTAAACTAGCAAATTAAAGCAGTCTCGCCCATGTCGAAACCATACTAACTTTATACAATGTGCACTTTCCAAAGGTGAATCCTGTGCTGATCTGCTCTGTTTCATAAAGTGATTTCAGACACCCATATTTGAAAGCAGTGGCATGTGGCTTCAGTTTAATTATGTATCCGCTTTTCTTATCTACTGTAGTCATCATGGAAGCCAAAAGAAGTTAGAGCTCTACAGCGGTCTACACATGAAATTATTTTTGTAGTTTTTGGGCATTCTTTCAGACTTTATTTTGCATCATGGGTTGCTAATGCAGCATTCCAAGTACTTTACCCCAAACTGTATTATTTCCCTTCATTCTGGGATTTATTTTACCATAAGATAATATCTTATTACCATACCCCACATTTAAGGATTTTTTTAAGTAAATGGTCAAGTTTTAATTTTTGGATTAGTACCAGCATTGTAGGATGACCTAGTACCAAGTTGCACAACCTTAATTTGTGTGCACAAACCTTAGTGGACAAGGTCAACATATCCAGTTGCTAACTGCAGGTAGGACAGGACCTGCAGAAAGCCTCTAATGCCCTCCTAATTTGAGGCCAATGAAAGTGGGTGACAAGCCTGTCGAAGGTCTTGTCCTGCCCCCAATTCCCTGCCATGGTTACATCATGGGCCCACTCCAATAGGAAGACCCTGCCCTGGCACTGGGAGACCACCAACACACATGTTGTGACAGGCTCAGGAACCTTAGGCTTGCTATATAGGAGACTATTCTCGCAGTAGATCTAGTGCTCACCAGAGGTGTCCCCAGCTGCCTGGGCCTGCTGCCAAAGGCCTTCAAGAGTAGGGTACTCTATCTAGATCTTGCAGTACTCCTCCCTTATGGGACACCCTTCCTGCTGCCAGTTGGCCAGCCCAGGTATGTTCCCCAGGGTGGGAACATCCTCACCTACTTGCTCTAGGACATCGCCCTCAGGGTTATCCTCCTACTGGACCGTTGGAGTCTCATGAGCGGGTTTCCTGCGCTCCTTGCCCGTCCTCTTTTTGACATGCACCTGGGCAGTTCTTGCAGGCTCCAGCTTCTCCTGACTACCCTCATGGGCAGCCATGGATCATGTGATCAGGCACACCCAGTCAATCAGCCCTAACATCTCCAAGGGTGACCTGGATAAAATTAAAAATTAAAGTGACAATGTTGATGCCACATTGGCCCTGTGAATGAAATGCAGCTATTAATCTACGAGGTGTTGTCAAGTTGAAGACAATAATGGTCTAGAAATAGTCTAGAGATGTAGTTTAGGGGTAACATGAAAACAGTGAAGCTGAGATAGGTCTTCATGGCAATGTCGGTGAAAAAACAGTCCGGGTGTGTGGTTTTAGAGGTAACACGAAAACTCCATATGGTCATTCATGCCAAAAGGCTTCATGGAATTTAAACGGTGAATCCAATAGTTTTCCCGTTGTAATAAAGAAATTATGATTGTCTCTTCCCTCGTGTTTGTGAATTATTTCCAAAGTGCACTATTTTTATTGACTGATGTTGTGTCCGGCTTCTGAAAAATGTTGAGCAACAGTGGATTTCATGTGTTTGGTTCTGATATTGGATTTGTGTTAATTCAACGTATTTTTATTTTTATTTCGGTTTGCCCGATGTAGATTTTCCTGTAGGGGCACTTAAACATGTAAATTACATTGGACGTGTCACATGTGGCAGTCACGTTTACTTTGTTCTTATAATCCCTTCACGGGATGAGTGATGTATGCTCCTTTAATTATACTGTTGCAGTTATTGCAATTCCAACATGGTATTGTGCCTTCAGATGTGATTTCCGTTGGTAATTGACTTTAGTGTTGTAGTCCGATTCAGATTCAAAAATGCTTTATTCGGTATATATACGTATATGACCATATAGCAACAGAACATCAAAACATAAAGTAGTACATATACGAAGTATATTCAGCCCATGAATCAACAACAATTCCTAAATCTTCGAATGCAAATACATGTTAAAAAGCAATTTTATCTTTATAAAGCATGTGCAAAATTTGCATTAAAGTGACACATGCTAGCGATTAATAGAAATATGTGCATAATTAGCATTTGGAAAGTGCATCTTTTAGTTTATGTGCAAAAACTAGCAATAATAAAATACATAGGAATTGGAACACAGGTTAAAAAGATTAAAATACAAAATCACTGTTACAATAATGTGCCCATAATGAAGTAAACTTAAAGCACAGATCTAAAGTTCATGGTGTCACTAGTGCAAATACATAATAAGGTGCAATTTTATCTTTATAAAGCATGTGCAAAATTTGCAATAAAGTGACACATGCTAACAATTAATAGTGTTGTAGTCTTTCGCCAATGTTTTTACTTCTGGTGTAAGCGAAGATAGGTTCTTGTTCAAAAATGAAATCCTGCTCCAGCCTGAGTATTTGCCAATGCTTTTTGATTATTCATTTATTCGATGCACTCATTAGGAAGAATTTGGAAACAACTGTGAATTGGTTCTTGGAGGGTCTTTTTTGAGTTCTAAGCAATTCTTTTCTACTTTTGATGAACAATGGTCCCTCGCTTGTAGTAGCACCTGGTCAGGATATCTTTCTAGATTTGAATGTCGGTGCCATCTCTTCAAGTTGTTCTGCCGCTTTCACTGGATTGGATACTATTTTTTTGACTCTTAATAACTGCGAGTATGGTAGGTGTTATTTGAGAGTTGTGGATGGAAACTTTGATAGTGGAGGGTATTGTTTCTGTCCGTGTCTTTCCCATATAAGTCGGTTTCAAAACCCGTGGGTGTCTTTCTTATATTTACGTCCAGAAATGTGATTGTTTGTTGCTGTATTTCAAAGGTGAATTGTATGCGTTTGTCGATTTGGTTAAGTTTGTGCAGTTGCTCTGATAGTAAACTAGCTGGGCCATTCCAAACGATGAAGATGTCATCTATGAATCTTACACATAATTTCAAGTGTGTAATCCATGGTTGTATCGTTAGGAAGTTGTCTTCCTCAAAGTGGTTCATGAAGATATTAGCGTATGCTGGAGCGGCACAATTTCCCATGGAAGTACCTGTTTTTTGTTGGAACCAATCCTCTTTCCACTTAAAATAACTATGTAGTAGGGTAAATTCCATAAGCTCCATGAGAAAAATCTTAGATCTTGTTCATAATCCGTGTGTAGTAAAGCAAGTTCACCCGCTTCTATTCCTTGTTGATGTGGGATAGATGTGTAGAATGAATTGACATCCACTGTGCACAGTACAATTTCTTCATCCTCTACTATGGTTGCTTGACTATGCTTATGTAGGAAATCAGTGGTCTCTTTTATGAATGATCTCATGGCTATGAAGCACAGTTGTAGATGGCGGTCTAGAAACTTCCCCACTGGTTCGTGTAGGCTCCCTTGAGTGGTAACTATTAGTCGGCATGGTGGTCTGACCGGATTTTTATGTATTTTCGGTACCATGAATAACGTTGGGCTCTTTGGATTGGGTTGTATTAGAAATTTCTTGACCTTATTATTAATCACACCTTCGTCAACAGGTTTTTGGACAATGGTTTGCAAAATTACCATAAATTGTTCCGTGGGGTTTGAATCCAGTTTCATGTAGGTATCAAGATCTTGTAAATATGTTGTCACTTGTTCATTTTAATAGCTGGTGTTTAAGATAACTAGCGCATCCGCTTTGTCTGCTTTTGTACACATTATGTCAGTCCTTGATAATATTGCCTTCAGTATACCCAATTCTTTGGCCGTGAGGTTATTGTGTTTGGACTTCTTTTGGCAGGTAAGATTGGCTGTATCATTTTTTACCAGAGATTCAAACATATCTAGCCTTTTATGGCTGATGGGCGCCATATATGTGCTTTTAAGTTGTAGTCCTTTTAACAAATCCTCCTCTTTGCTTGTGGGGGGTTCCATGATGTTTTCAAAAAAGTGACGTAATCTGAGTTTTCTCATTAATTTAAAGAAACTGATGTTAAGTTCCAGGGTGTTGGTACCGGTAGTGGGTACAAAAGAAGTTCCCTTTTGTAGTGTTTTGAATTCAATGTCATTGAACTGGTAGTCTGAGATGTTAATGACTAAGTTGTCTATTGATTCCCTTTCTTGCCTTTCTTCGCGGTTACTGTGCGTGTCTGAGGTTGATCCTTGTCTTTGTCCTTTCCTTTTTCTATTGTTCCTCCTGGGTCGTCCCGTTCTTCTGGGCCTCCCCCTAAAAAAGGCGGTCTTCCAGTAACTGAACTTGATCCTGATGTTGATGCGGCACGGGGTGGGCTTGATGTTGTTGTGAGGGTCGGAATTCTGTTGGTTCTTTCAGTTCTTCTTGACTGACCAGTGGCATCACTAACTGAAGAAGAGGTATCAGTATTAAGGGTGTACGGTTTGTTTTGCCTATGTTTGGCGTAAAGGTCCGCCTATGAGTAGACTTCCCCCATCTTATAATCAATAGTGTCCCTGCAGAGCTTGCATACCTTATGTTCATTGACTTCTGCAGTGTGTTTGGCAAGTTGATTATTGATCTCTTCCAATGTCTTGGTAGGCTCTTCTGCCATCATGGTTTTCTCGAGTTCGGTTTTAACGTAGTAAATTTCTTTGGCTAATTCTTCCAAAATGTTTGAAAGCTCCTCTATGATTAATAGGATTAAATCCAGCGAGCATTTGTTTAGAATAGCAAACCATTGGTCCTTAAATGTTTGTACGTTCTTGCATAAAGAAGGTTTTAATGGTATCCTTAATCCTCTTGGGATCCTTTGAGCCTTGTGGTTCCTGATCATAGTACTAGCGTGCAAGTGCTGGTTTATCTCTTTCTTGGATAAGTATGGGAGCTGTCGTGTGTAATGTTCTTTGGTGCGACTGGAGGCGAAATCAGTGACCTCCTCATGTATAAGCGCATAAATTCTGGAGGCTTCTTCATTCGCGAAGGCAAAGTTTTTTTATGTTTTCATGAAGTTACTACCTTCTTACTGTTTTAGGGAGTGGAGCTACAGAGCATTCAAACCCTATACACTGTGCTGAATAGTTTATGGTATTTGTCAACTTTGTTTTGACTGAAGCAATAACATAGGATCCACTGGCGTAACGAAAAATGGGGGGCCTCCCTCCACGGTACTTAGGGGGGCCCCCTCCGGGCTCAATCAGGAGCTCTCCCGGCCGGAGTTCAGTGCCGAGGGGGCCCCTTGGAGCTAGGGGCCCCCCTGCACCACATGGGCTGCGGGGGCCTGTGTTACGCCCCTGATAGGATCTCAAGAAGACAGCCAGAATAATAGTCCCAGAAAGAACAGCAACAAGCAGAAGGAGCCATAGACCGCACCACAGTCCATTGTTTGGGGCATTTTTACTATTTTGAAAAAAGACAAAAAGTCTTGGTCAAAGGATCACCTGCAGTGTGACTTTTCCAGAGGTACTGGAAAAAATATTCCTTCGGTACCGAAGGAATGCTAAAGCATCACACTACTTGGCATAGCAGAAAGCTGAATGCAGCCAAAGGGGACGTCAGGCAGATGAATGAGCCTCCATATCATCAGCTTTAGTGCACAGTGCTCAGCCTGTGGACACTGTTTCTCCTGATATTCTGCCGACCTGACCCGATATGTCAATCTGCTGCATCAAAACATCGTATTACACTGCTTAACATGCAGGAAATTTCTCTCTATTAGAGAGCAAAGTATTAAAGCCAGAGACTAGCTCTTAGCTGCTCACCAGCATGCCTGCAAAAAGTATTTTTTCTTGTTGGGTCCAAGTTTCTATGCCCTCCTTTACCGTTTCTAGTTCAATCCGAAAAACATGTAAAAATACAAAAAAGTCAAAACTTTAAAAACTTCAAAAATATTCTTTTTAGGACAAATTTAGTATTTAAAAAACTGAAAAAAGAACTAATGTTCGTTGTCATGTCTGTCTCATAATCTTAATATACCTTTAAAGCCTACTGTAGCTCGATATACTAACTATTAAAGTCCTACTCCCCTGTTACAGGCCCCATTGAACCGCAAAGGACTATAACTAGGGAGTAGGACTTTAACAGCCACAACAGCCACCTACTGCAGGCTTTAACATTATTAGTGTTAAATAATCGAGAGAGACCCCTTCACACACCAGGGGAATAGGATACTTGCAACAGTGAAAAAAACAGGGGAATCCCTTGGCGGACACAACTTGAACGTTAGCCCATATATTAGCACAGGTTTCTAACACATGTAGTGCACAAACAGAAAATTTGTTTCAAAGAAAGAGTTTTCACTTTTTATTTTTTTGTTAAAAACATGTCATAAGCAATACACTTTTTTTTAAAAAGATACCACAAAATTATAATTGGATTAAAACATATACAATGTTGTTACAACAATATTCATCTAAAATTCATAAATCTACTACTAGCAAACAATTTTACAGATACAAACTGGTTTTCATACTTATTGACTAGATAAAAAGAAAAGGGGGAAAGACAAACACAGACAGTACTATTTGTCATAAAGATCGCACATCTAGACAGACCAATATTGAAAACTATATCCTGGACCCGCTCAATTTATCTTTTGTCTGCAGGATAAGCTTGGTCACGTGATTGTGCCGGTGTAGGCGTCGACGCGTTTCGATGGCTTTTAACCATAATATACCATCTTTTTCGAGACTGATTGATGGGTCTCTCTTTATAAAGGGCACTGGTTGGTTACCACTTTAGTAAAAGTCCTGTAGATAAACATATTTGTATAAGTATCATACATGGAAGCAATATCTTTATAGTCTTACAAAACACCTAGGTTTTAACTAGAAAGTTGTGTCCATCTTATCCAAGTGCATGAATGGGAGATTCCTATTTCATTGTACATTTCATTTACATGTTCTAAAACAGGTAACTGGCCATAATGAACCTGCCTGAAGAATCTATAAAGGTTAGAAACTAGTCACATTTTTCATTTTATACAGTGCAAGCAGTGTTCAATTAATAACATCTCAGCATATCTGTAACCTTTTATTTATCCAGTTCTAATATATGGGCTTATTGGATCATGCTATGAGATCCTAACATGCTCCTTTCAAAATAGTCCCATCTATGAAAGCAAAAATAGGGTACCACCCCCACGAATTCACCGTGGTCTATTCACAATTTGTGCCTTATATTGTTAACTAGTGCCTCCAGAGGTATATACACAACAGATTCTTGGTTTTCAGATCCTGATTATAAAGAAATGTACGATGAGCCTTCATCTCTACCGTACATATACCTTTCTTTTTCATATGGTCTTGCTTTATAACGAGAGAGTGTTTTTTTTTAAAGTAGGTATGGCAATAGCATTATAAAGCAAGACCATATGAAAAAGATATGTACGATAGAGATGAAGGCTAATCGTACATTTCTTTGTAGATAAGAGTACAATATAATATGAGATCACATATGCAGAAGTGATTGGCAGATATAATCAGGATCTGACTTTAAGGTAAATACCTGATAAAGCCGTTAAAACAACACAATGAGTGTGGACATCATATAAAACAGATCATAGCAACAATTAAACCTTTTTTTGTTGCAGCTTGAATGCACACTAGGATGCCATCACATATAAAATACACAGAATCCAGAGATATGCAGAAAAGCAACATGAAATAATGTAAAAAACCAAGAATCTGTCGTGTATATACCTCTGGAGGCACTAGTTAACTATATATTGCGAAAATTGTGAATAGACCACGGTGAATTCGTGGGGGTGGTACCCTATTTTTGCTTTCATAGATGGGACTATTTTGAAAGGAGCATGTTAGGATCTCATAGCATGATCCAATAAGCCCATATATTAGAACTGGATGAATAAAAGGTTACAGATATGCTGAGATGTTATTAATTGAACACTGCTTGCACTGTATAAAATGAAAAATGTGACTAGTTTCTAACCTTTATAGATTCTTCAGGCATGTTCATTATGGCCAGTCACCTGTTTTAGAACATGTAAATGAAATGTACAATGAAATAAGAATCTCCCATTCATGCACTTGGATAAGATGGACACAACTTTCTAGTTAAAACCTAGGTGTTTTGTAAGACTATAAAGATATTGCTTCCATGTATGATACTTATACAGATATGTTTATCTACAGGACTTTTACTAAAGTGGTAACCAACCAGTGTCCTTTATAAAGAGAGACCCATCAATCAGTCTCGAAAAAGATGGTATATTATGGTTAAAAGCCATCGAAACGCGTCGACGCCTACACCCGCACAATCACGTGAACAAGCTTATCCTGCAGACAAGATAAATTGAGCGGGTCCAGGATATAGTTTTCAATATTGGTCTGTCTAGATGTGCGATCTTTATGACAAATAGTACTGTCTGTGTTTGTCTCTCCCCCTTTTCTTTATATCTAGTTGATAAGTATGAAAACCAGTTTGTATCTGTAAAATTGTTTGCTAGTAGTAGATTTATGAATTTTAGATGAATATTGTTGTGACAACATTGTATATGTTTTTAATCAAATTATAGTTTTGTGGTATCTTTTTTTAAAAAGTGTATTGCTTATGACATGTTTTTAACAAAAAAATAAAAAGTGAAAACTCTTTCTTTGAAACAAATTTTCTGTTTGTGTACTACATGTGTTAGAAACCTGTGCTAATATATGGGCTAACGTTCGAGTTGTGTCCGCCAAGGGATTCCACTGTTTTTTTCACTTTAACATTATTAGAACATTGTGGCCCACAGGAACATAATGCTTTAATATAAATTTATAGCCAGCCTGCCAGGCTATTCCAGCTAAGTAGGGGCATATGTATTAAGCCTTTTTCCCGTTCGCAAATGGGCGGATTCTCAGAATCGGCCCATTACATCCCAAAAGGCCTTTTGGGAAGTACCATCCCAAAAGGGCATCGCAAAATGCGATTCTCTATTTTGCAATGGCATTGAAGGAATCGCAAATTGCAATTCCTTAAATGCAATGTATGAAGCACAGAAAAAGTGCAATTTGGCCATAAGAAATTGCAAATTACCACCAACTTCAAGGTGGTTGTAATTTACGATTTCTTTGAAAAATGCACTTTTTTGCATTTTTCAAAGTGCCATGTGGCGCACCTACATGCCCTTAGGGCATGTAGGTGCGCCACATGTGTACACATACATATTTCAGGGGTGCAACAGGGTGTCTTTTTGACACCCTGGCACCTTTGAAATTGTATTCTCAATTTGCGGTAATCTAATTGCGAATTGCAAATTGAGAATGTCTTCCCATTCACATTCCTATGGGCCTCCTAGCCCATGGGAATGAATGGGAAGGTATTCCTTCATTGCGAATTGCGATTTGCAATTAAGGAATATTAAGAAATCGCATTTATTATTGCGATTCCTACATACATAGCATTTTGCGATTCCTTAATAGCCATTCGCTAAAAATCGCTATTAAGGAATCACAAAAGGGCTTGTTCGTATGTATATGCCCCCTAATGCCTTAAATATTAAATGCTATAGAACTGTGCTAAATTCAAAGATCTATAACAAGGGAGTGAACCTGTAACAGCTGTAATACCCACCTAAAACAGGCTAATGCGGCACAGATAGAAAAATAAAAAATGAGGTGAAACAAAAGTATTTCTCCTCGTTGCGCCAATCTAAGCCTGCTTTTGCATCGTGTTAGTTTTTGGTGCTGCCTTGGATTTATAGATCCTTGTAAATCTGGGGCAGTGTCAAAAAGCAACAGATACCTGCATGAAAGGATGCCATATTTACAAAGCAGTATTGAGCCACAGAAAGTGGCTTGATGCCACCTTGTAAATATGGACCAGGGCATTGCGCCACTGGAACGTCGTTAAGAGAGACGTTCCAGTGGCATATTCCCCTTGCACATATGCCATAGAGTGTTCTGATTAAGAGCAAAGGGTGCAATTTACCCTTTAGCTCACAGGGTACTCTTTTGTAAATGTACTACTGTGCACAGCCTTTGGTTGTTGGCCGCAGGGCCTGGTCTCTGGCCTGGTTCTGTGCCTAACCCCCAGCTAAATGTGGCTAACTTCCCCATTCAATCCACACTACACATACCCTTCGGAAATGAGCAGCAAAGGGGTTGGCCACAGGGCCTTGCCTCCGAACAGGCCCTGAGTCGAACCCCTTTGCAGATGCCAATCCCCTATAGACACCCGCCCCATGTTTTAATTATTTATTTGAATTGCTCACAGCACAGTGACACTTTTGCAGTACAGCCATGCAAGTGCCATCTCATAGTCCCGTGGCACATGGACATGAAGATCCGTGGTACGTGGGCTGAGGTAGGTCCCAAAGCCATATTGCAGTACTGGTGACTCAATTTAAAAAAAGAAATTGGGCCATGGGACGGTGGGCGGGGAGGTCCCTCAGTACATCCCCACACAGATGCTCGGGGTTAGTGTATCCCTACCCTTTCCCAATACCTTTTTATTTTACAGTCCCCAAGTCCTCTAATTGCGGCTGCAACAATTCTCTATGAGTTGCAGCCAGCCAATCAGATCTCTCAATACTACAGTACCGTAATCTTTTCTGTAATTTTGATTGGTCGACTGAGCTATTTAACCCATTTGGCTTTTTGGTACCACAGGATGGTACTGAAAAGGCCAATGGGAGAAGAAGCTCTAACAACCAATCTGAGGCCCCAATCTTTTTAATTACGCTACCACAGTACTCCTTTGCAACCAACCATCCAAAATACCAACCAGATATACCAATATTTTTAACCCTCTTCTAAGAACCTCTTTGAATGCGAATTTCTCAAAAAGAGCTGAATAGATTTACAGCAACCTAATAAACAGCACGATTCCTGAATCAAGTTCTAACTTTATGTCAAATTTGGAGCAATTCAGTTCAGCTGTTTTTTCTGTATCGCTTCCCAACATTTCCAGTGGGAATTAACATCAGAAATTTTGGAACTCTCCCTTTTTCTTGGATGTCGCTTGACGGATCACCCCAAAAATGTTCAGGAAGGAGCTGAGGTGGATGAACATTCATTTTGGAAAGTTTCATTCAGCTCCATCAATTGAAGCTAAAGATATAACCAAAAAATGCTCTTCTTATGAAAACTCTGACCTAATACAGTAGCAACTATTATGTATAGATAGTTGATCGAAATATGATGCATAAATGCTATCTACATCATGAAACCAGCAAGTACATACTAGAAAGAAGACCATACAAATGGTATTCTTAAATGACATGCATAAAGTATGAGAAAATTAAACAGATAACAAAAGTGCAGCGAATTTCATCCATCAGACAACCTAAAAGAAGGAAAAGGGGTACATTACCAGAGAGTATTAGGTCCTTTTACCTAATTCAGCATCACTATAAGGGTGTTTTGTTCTTTGCTGTACTCATCTGTTATGCTAAACAATTGTCTATCAGTGTGTCATAGTTAAAATTTCTGTAATTCCTCAATATTTTTCATGTTACTGTATCTTCTGATTCTTATAATTCAGTTTCTTTTCACTTCTGCTCCTGAGGAAACCTCCCATATTCTTTGTCATGCTCTACTTGAGGTGTCCTCACATGGTTGCTGTAACAAAGGAGTGGAGTTTTCTCTGCCCTGGCAAAACGTTTGGTCACATTGCTGGCACGTGGCCTTCCTTACATTCAGCTTCTTCTCTCCTGGTGGTTGTTTTTCGCGCTGGAGGGTCTTAGCAGAAACATTTTAAGACCACTGTCCTAGACAAAGTTCTTTGTTCTATCACCACCAAACCTTGCCCTCAAAACTGTTTAAATCTCACATGCACTAACTTTCTTATGTAGGAACTTGTGAAATAATCACACATGCATTTCCCCCAAAACTCATGGGGGTATTCAAAAAGGCAACTTACACGTTTGAGTAATTTACTTACCAGCCATTGGTACTCAGGGCCGGACGGGCCGTAGTGGGCACCGGGCAACCGCCCGGCGCGCCGCACAGGTGGGGGCCTGTTTTGGGCACCTGGGGGCCGTTTTTGTTACAGGGCCGTTTTTGCAGCATAGCTGCAAAATCGGCCCTGTAACAAACTCGGCCGAAAACCGTCCCTGCCCTGGCAAAGAGCTCGGCGGCAACCCCAACCCACCCGGGGGGTGGGGGGCTGAGCACTTTGCCAGGGCCGGTTTTGGTTCCCAGTCCGGCCCGGTTGGTACTGCAGCACCCACCCATTGAAACAAATGAAGGTTGGGACTTTAAATCAAACCCCCATTAGGAATAATATTGCATTACATTATTTTTTTTAAAATACATAAAATAATATATATAATTTAATGTTTACAGACATCTAAAAATAATACATTTGGTATTTAACTGGAACATATTTTAACAACTTTTATTGAATGTATAAACTAATGTAATATTCATTTTTATTGAAACATGGTTCAATAACGTTTAGTTACTTCTATACATCAAGTTCAATGATGATTAATACATAATATATAATTATTTGTTTTACTTTAGGTGGGAGTTTATTTTTAATTAAACTTCAGAAAATAGATTATATTTAACTGTATATATATCAATTATTTAAATACATTATTCCAAATTAGGTTAAAAGTGATGTACTATATCTTTAATTCAATATTAAGTTGATTGTTCTGTAGCATTTTTTTCTGCTTTGCTCTACATTTAAAATAAGTGTATGAAATTAATATACATGAATATTTA
The DNA here is from genome assembly GCF_964261635.1 of Lissotriton helveticus. NCBI lineage: Eukaryota > Metazoa > Chordata > Amphibia > Caudata > Salamandridae > Lissotriton > Lissotriton helveticus. The sequence continues at coordinate 1,185,341,021 of NC_136061.1, read as the reverse complement.
ACATAACAATATGTTTTCCAATTTATTATGAAGGTAAATCAACTTGTTCATATTTTATATTTTACCATAGGGAGCTTCCCACTTCGACTGTGAAGCCTTCCTATGGCAAAGTATAGGGAAAAGTAAAAAAAGATTTTTTTAACTCAAAAATAGATAGTCAAAATATTTGTATGCTAAAATACATGCACATGTACGTCATTTATTTTAAATTAGTGTGTAGCACTTCAGATTCTTATGACGCTGTACTGTGAGTCCTCTGATGCGAGGGAGGTTCCTTATCCAACTCTCTCCATTTTCAGCCATACAATGTCCCAGGAAGATGCTGACACGCTTCCCTATACTTCTTCCAAGTGGTGACATGGCAGCCATCCCTACCATAGTATAACTATTATTTCCTCTACATCACTCCAACTGCTCTCTGTACCTCACCTTAAGTGCCCTAATATTCCTCTCCCCTTCTTGTGAACGTCTCAATCTACATCACACGCCATGCTCTTTGGAGTCCTGGTGCACCGAGATCCGCCTACATCATATTCATAAGCTGCCCCTCCACTTGCCCGGCTCACATTACATTGCCAAATAAAACAGAAATCACATAACATTATCAAATCTCCATTTCAGGAGCCACAGAAAAGGAAATGGATTCCCTTGTGGTGGGCTACATTGATATGAAACACTGCTTGACATCAAGCACAAGACCGGCATGATGGTGATGATATGTCCTACAAGTCGCTGATGCACTACTAGTGCCCATAGGTTGAGAGAGAGACCGCTCACAAAAATCAGGCAATGAAGTTGTGTGTTTTAAGAAGAGAACTATTGTCTCCTACAGAATCAGATAAGAGGACTCCTTAAGTTTAGGATTCCTTTTCAGAGACTTCAGTTTTGTGACATGTATTATGGTGTATATTGAGACATAGATGAACTACCTAAATGCATAATTGTGGGATATCAAAAGTGTAAGCCTTAATGGGCCTACGCAAAATCGGTGTCCAGTCCGTCTCAACACTAGGATGACCAGTGACGCACTCTTATTAATTGATAGTGGTTAGCTGCTCGTTGATGGGTTTAGATTGGTTCTCACTGCTCAAAAATGGTCCATGGTCCAAAAGAAGAACAATTGCTTTGTTGCTCTTTGGAATATTCAGGCATTCTGTCATGTGTGCTATTAGAGTTGACGGTATTAAATATTTGCTTTATAAACTTTCAATGTGTTTTTAGAGTAAGGACAAACGGGTGGGGATTTACCAATGGTGTAGTAAGGAAAACAATCCCAGTTTCTACCACGACGTTTAGAAGTTGAACATTAGTCCCATAATTGTGGAGTCAATGTGCCAATAAGGTTTAACAGCTCAAAAAGTATTCTTCTATGTCATAGGGATGTAACAATTAGAGGTATATCGCCACCAAAAAATAAATCTGCTAATTTACCAATGTACATTTCTGCCAAATTTACTCTTGTAGAATGTTCCCTTACAGTGAGGATGAATGTAATGGAAGTACACATATAAAAAACTTTGATTATTATGCATGACCACCCCTGCAGATTATCGTAAATGGCCAAGAACCCAAAAATCTAGTCAAATCATGGGTGTAAATCCACGACAAGCACATTACTAGCTTTTTATAATACTTTTGTATTGACATAACAGTAATTAACTGCGCCTGGAACACTCAAGTCTATCGCAGAAGAGGTGAGGCATAGAATTAAATTAGACGACTGGTATATTTCTATCTTGCATAAAGAATCTTATTACAGTTGCTAACATTGTGTAAATATTTCCTATTACCTCAAGTTTCGACACTGATACAGTGAGTTTAAAATAATACAGGCTTGCAGTGTTCAAGAGATGTTATGAACATGTGTATTCAATAACACGGGTACTCGTGTTGTTTTATCCAAGTTGAGAGAGAAGAACATTACAGTGAGACTCTTGAGTCAAACTTGTGACTTGTACGTTGAATGATAACTCAGCCACAGCAGACCAGCCATCGAACTATCTTACCAGCTGGGAAGGATAACAGTGTGGCTGGGACACTTACTTTTCTTTTTTTTCTCTTACCTTCCGACTCACAGTGGCAAGTTCGCTTGATGCCTTCCAGCAGCAGCTGCACTCTGCACTGAATGTTGAAAAGCGCCTCTTCGTTATCTGTTCAAGAGAGAAAGACACACATAGGCAGCCTCGAAATATTACAGGTTATCAAGTTGATGTTGGGCCCCTACACTGACCTCCAGATGGGATGAAAAAGCTTGAAGATATCATTCTGTCATTTGGGACTGTCATATGCAGATGATAAACAATTGGTTTTTGCCCTCACTCATAAGCAGGATCCCTGCTCCCCGGCCTTAGGCCCCGGTTTAGAAGTTGTGGTCAGCCGCAGATTGGTAACGCGGGCACTCGGGCAATGCCGAGGGGGCGGTGTCTGAGTTCCTACTGTGGACTGCTTTTTTGAGCAGTCTGAGGTCGATTTGGGCGGTTTCTCTATTTTCGGAATACAGCCAGTGGGTGGCTGAGCGGCCTTTCTGCAGACAGATGGGCGCTCATTACCACCACCCCCCGCCACCAACACCGCCGGTACCCCACCCCCGGTTTAGCAACAGGCAGAGCTATCACTCCCTTTGTCTCGCTGGCCGGCCCATTAATGTATTCACATACTGAGCGGGGCAGGAGGCCTCAGTAGAAGTGGCCTCACTTGTTTTCAGGTGTGTTTCACTAGTGTAAACTAATGCATCCATTTTTTTAAGCCCCCCCCCCTTCTTTTTAATGCAATTACGCTGAAGCAGTGATTTGAGGAAAGGCATTATGCAAATAGGCGCCGATTTTTTTGTGTGTGCCCGGGCCGATTTTCAATCCCAATCCGACCCTGGTTGTGGTCAATTGGATGTACAATTCTGCCCAGAAATTAAATGGAGAGAAGACAGAACTTATGATTCTTAGAAATTCCCCGAACCTTCAGCTGGACCTGGGCTGGCTGAGCCTCCTGTGCACTCCTCTTTTTTCCAAGTGGGCCACAAAAATGTCTAGGTTTCTGGTTAGATAAGCCACTGACATAGAAACTCAGGCCACAAAACTAGCTGCAGCATGCTATGGCATCCTTAGGACTCTCAGGAAAATTCTTCATCTGCTCCCTCTATCTTCCAAAAGAATAGTAGTCCAGACTTTGATTCTATCTCACCTGGACTATGGATATTCCCTGTATTTAGAAGCCCCAAAGTCTGTAGTAAGGAAACTGGAGGTTTTGCAGAATTCGGTGGCTCGGTTGCTCTATAAAGTTCCCAGACATGAGCCAGCCCTAGAAGCTCTTTGGTCCCTTTTTGGCTCCCTGTGGCCCAAAGGGTCAAATTCAAATCCCTCTTAGCAGCTCACAGGGCATTTTTGGACAAATGCCCTTTAATTTCCCAACCCCTGATTTCTCCCTATGCCTCTACCAGAAATCTGTGGTTAACTAATTCCCAATTTGGACTCATCCCATCCATTAACCAAAGCCAGAAGTGGAGGTCAGGCCTTTTGATACAATGTTGCCAAGTTATGGAGCTCCTTGCCCCCCACCCTAGGGACAATCAACCAGGAAAGTCCTGAAAACATGGTTGCTTGACTGCTCCCACCACTAATGTTTTGATCAGCTCTTTGCGTACTTAGCGCTGGGACTCTTAGGGGTAGCCACGCTCTCTATAAGTGCTTCTAAGATAAGATAAGAAACCAGTCTGTCTTGGGATAGTGGATGCAGATGAGTTGGCCATTACTGAGTGCTCAATGGGGAATTTTTCACGCGGTTGTAGGCTCGTTTGTAGGTCTACTAAGGCAGCTGCGAAGACTTGTTTCCATTCTATCCACCTCGACTCTACAAACTATTGTGTCTGCCACAATCATCTCGAGGTAGGACTATGGAAATGCTCTTTATCTGGGGCTCCCTCGAAAGCTCCTGAAGAAATTACAGGTGGTCCAGAATGATGCGGCCAGGCTGATTTTCTCATTACCACGGAGCACACGAGCGACACCACTTCTCCAGAGGCTGCACTGGCTGCCCATTGAGCACAGAGTGCAATTCAAATGCCTCTGCATAGCCCATAAAGCTATCTATGGAGAGGCTCCAAATACATCAAAGATCGTCTGAGGAAGTACGTGCCTGGCAGAACCATGCGCTCTTCTGAAACCTGCAAACTAACCCCTTTGAGATTCAATCTTAAATCGAAGGGAGGGAGAGCTCTGTCGGTCCTTCTCCCTCAAATCTGGAACGACCTTCCAGCATCCCTGCAAGAGGAGGCAATGCTGCTACCCTTTAGAAAGGCGTTAAAAATGTACCTGTTTAAAAAGACGACATCCCCAACGTAAATGGCCAACTGGATGAGGGGGCGTTACCGATAGCTATGTGTTATGTTCCTTTCTTTTGGAAAAGCGCTTAGAGACCAGTGGTGATTTGCGCTATACAAAACTACAGTATCATAACATAACATAACATTTTCCACTGCAAGGAATATTGGAGCGGCGCTGTTTTGGCCACTAATGGATTTGAATCAATTGACATATGAAACCCAGTTTCAGAACTGAATAAGCTAGCAGGAACGCGACTGAGCTATAAATATGAGAATGAAACGAAGGTGTGTTCTCAGCCATCAGTCTTACACAGTTTGCATGGTGGCCTCCTACTGCTGTAAGAGATTTCTTGGGTGCTCTTTCGGTCTATTCACCTTTGTTTCCACATCCCCTGCTACCTCATGTTTTAATGGTGAGAAATTTGGCAGCCAGTTAAACAAAGAATCGCTTCGGATGGCCATCATGGTCGATAATCAGGGGAGACAGTGAGTATGCTGATGTGGGCCGAAGTTTCCTGCTACGAATCTGACAGAACCCAATCTGGGAGCACTTGATCCCTGTTCCTGAATATTTGAACATGGTTCTGCATAAGTCAGGTGGTGGTGGGGGCATAGTAACACTTCTGAGGTTGAGAGCCCAAGGTACCACACAGCCTCGTGACCACCATGTGGAAAATGGCTTTTGGACGAACATGCAACATAAACAACTTGATGACTCACCTCCATGAAGCACCCTCACAAACATTTCTGAGTCTGATCTGGAACAGAAAAAAAAGAAATCTCTGCTGATGCCAAACAGTTCCTCTGTATTCACAGGCACACAATGACAACCAGCATCAGGCGTTGCTCTGATTTACATGGCAAAGCTGTTATTCCAGCAAATCGGCAAAATTATCCGCCCCCAAAAACATATGAATACCCTGAAACAAATATTACACTGTTGAGAATTCCACATAAACACTTAAAAGGGCTTTCTAAAACATTAAAAAACAAGCATGGGCTAAGACAATAGGCCTGGCGTGCCTGAGAGTATTTTGGCCCCTCCAATACATGTTTTGTCATGGTTTTTGTAAACATTTGTCGTTGGTGAAGAGACCAGGTCCTTTTTAGAATTGTCTAAAGGCAAAACTACGTTGTTGTCTCAAAACGAAATATTACCCTTGTAGCCTCTGACATTAAGGGATCCGCTATGTGTGTGTGTGGGGGGGGGGGGGGGTTGTCCTTGTGAAACAGCAGAATACCCTCAGTCACAGTGAAGCTGGGTAATGGCGAAAGTGGACTGACCCTTTACCCCACCCAGGCTGTATGCAATAGTGGCCGCCGAAGACACCAACAACCAGCACCAGGGAACAACTTAAAAAAGAGTCGAGTTTTCATCGTAGCATTTATTCAAAAACATGTATGCCATCAACTGGAATCAGTGCAAGTCAATATCATCCAATCAACAGGGATTTCCAAAAGAAAAGATTACATTAATTAATTTGAGAGGGAGAGCTAATTATGAGTAGTTTACAGGGTGGCATTATGTTACTGATCCCTTCTACGACCCCAAGTTTTGTTTACTTACCAATGCCACCTTCAGTTACTGTGAAGATGAAAATCTGCTCCTTCTGCACAGGTGTTACCAAACCGATGATTCAACAGGTTTCAAAATGGCGACCAAGACTGTCAAATGAGGAGCACCCACGGGCACACCAGGTCACAATAATCGGCAGCAAGAAAGTGTATCGGAAGCAAAATAGTGTCCACGATTAATTTCTGTTCAAACTAAGAAAACTATTTCTGGGATTATCTGCACACCCAGCAATCGAACTTCGTACATCAATCTGTACTGCTCACTCCCTGGCGAAGCAAGCCCCAGAGAGGGGCAACGAATAGTTGTTGATGTCAATAGTTCCTTCGGACAAGGAGCCGTTCAGTGTTCATGCAGCAGGGCATGCTGAGTGATTGCTGGGTAAATAAGGCTCATTATTTATTGAAAATTCCTGCTTGTAACTCACTTTGTCGCTAAGGCGTTGCTAAGGATCTTACCTGCACTGTATGCAGAGCCAGGCGAGCACTTGAGCCGACAGGTGTGAAAGTCGCTCCTTGGAGACGGTTGATATCACATTCCACTGTGTTGCCACACCACAAGCACGTCTCGAGACGCTATGAAATGCCAGGCTCCCATAGGGCACTGCTTTAATATCCGGGCCCGAAAGGGCGAGCCTGGTCTCTCACTGCAGGGTAGATCTGAGTTAAAAGGGGCTACATGTGCACTGGGGTGCAGCAGGCTGAGTGCATGCAGCAGGCTGAATGCATGAAACAGGCAGATGATGAGAGCAGGCGCAGCCGCTTCTTTACATGCAAAGGCAATATCAGGGTGCAACGAGCTGGCTGCTTAGTCAGGTTTAAAGGGCAGGTAGAAAAAGTCAGTGGATCGAAAACAGTTCTGTCAGGCAAGAGAGAAGACAGCAAAATATGCTGCAAAGTAGGTCGTAAATACTCACCTGATGCTTTAAATAAGAGCACTGGTGCCGAAATTAGCCCGTACTGATAATGCAATAGGCCTGTGATTTATATAATGAATGAATATTACATTAAAAAACAACATACATCTCTGCACATTTTCAGAAAAGCATACCTGTGCACCCACAGACCGCTACGCTTACAGACACAGCTTCTCCTCTCCCGGACGCTGGAATAGAGAGCTACTGAATGACAGGAGTAGAAACGATGAAAACAGCAGGAAAAGCGCCACGATATTTAATGCCATACACACTCCTTGCATGCACCAAGATTGCAAAAACGAAATCTTTTTCTGTGTGAATCGTGAACATAAATTGTTGGTGAACTGTACCGGGTACCATTTTGGTGCTGTTATCATATGTGCGGGATGATGTACAGCCCCAGGAAGGGAAGGGCCACTGGAATTATGCTATTGGGTGGCAGCAGCGATGTACGCACACTTATAGATTTGTTTCATTTGCCACATAATCCATCCTCTGCTCCATATTCCGAAGATTTACACAAACAGAAAATAGTTTGCTGCTCAAACAGTTCAATAGTTACTAAAAATGCAGCAATGGGGGTTGCTGCACAGTGCAAGACCCTTTTCAAAGTATTATTGGCCACATCTCTGTTGTTTATTGCTCTATTTGGGTATTAAACTGGTTACTAATGAGGTGCACCCAATGTCCAGGCAATGTTAAGACGTGTAAAAAGTACAAAGCAATGAAGCAATAATACCCAAAGATGTGCTGCATTACGCCATATAATTTGTCTGTTCTTGCTGCATAATTTACTCGACCCTGCCGCATAATTTTGCCCTGCCCTGCCACATAATTCCAGTGGCCCTGCCTATATGGCTACGAGGTAGTGCCAGAGAGGCTGATCTGATCAGTGTGAGGGTCGGTTCTGTGGCAGCTTACGTCCGATGGCCCGATTTTCACCGAGACGATAAGAAAACAGGTAACATTTTAACATCAAAAGTTAGGATTAAGGAAAGTAAACATGACAATCAGTGCACAGCACATTCAACATCCTGCTAATGAGAATCATTAATAGTATCCTTTGATAGAGGAAAGCACGCAATTACCAAAATAATCAAATTAAAAGAAACACATTTTCAATAGTTTTCAAAAGAGAGCCTGCGATTGTAAAATAATTAATAATGAATCACGCGTGCATATTTTCTCCAAGGATTTGGACATTATTTGTAATTTGTTTGTGATTACCAGGCTTTTCGCTTATTGTCCAAAACATAAAATACCCGTGAACGTCCACACTAAATAGGGTGGATGGACTGAGGTACTTACACTGATGGCCAAAGGTTTGTCAGACCATCGGTGTAAGTCTACCTTGGCAAAGCCATCAACGCCGGCAAAACATGCCGGTCCACCTAATTCTAAAGAGAGTGAGCGGACCCCTCTGATGGCCCAGCACGCTTCCCACCAAGCTCTCAATGAGAAGCTCGGTCCTATCATGACTCTGCTTCCTGCAAACATACCTGTAAATCTGGTGTAGTCTTTATCACTCCTATTCTGTGTCCAGGCTCGAGTTTAGGCTCAATCTGAAGCAGTTTCTGTATTAGCATAGGGGCGTAAGGTATCCCTGTTCATCTATGAGATGAGCTTCCTATCCCCAGTGGCGTAGGAAGGGGGGTGCGGTGGATGCGGGCCACCCCGGGTGTCATCACTGAGGGGGTGACAAAATGGCAAAAGTATGTGTAACTATCTTTTTTTGCTTATTTTAATAATTTCAATATCGGCGCGGGGGGGGGGGGGGGTGACAAGAAATTTTCCGCACTGGGTACCACCTGACCTTGCTACACCACTGCCTATCCCAGAGACGGTTTAAGGCATGGGCAATGTGGGCTGTGGCCCAGGGGCCCCTTAACAGAGGCAGCTCTGTTCCGCAGTCTTGCCCTGATGCCCTTTAATAATTCCTAAACAGATTGTTTAAAATACTGTTTCCTTTAATTTATCTTCAATGTGGTGGATGTGTGAGAATCTATTACAGACATTTTGCATATCATTTTTTTAATCTTTCCTGTAATATTCATACAAAAGTTTCTTTTAGATCATAACAGGACTTCACATATGAGAAATGGGAGGGTGTCACTGAGATTATTTGCAGTAATATTAGTGATCTCCTGCTGAGTTACAATTTTGAAAACACACATCACTATCCGTGAATATTATATATAAATACATTACAAATTTGGACGTGTGTACATGTGCAGTGTCAGTGACCTGGCCAAAGAGGGCATGAAAGAGCTGAAACTAAATCATACATCAAAGTAACCCCGGGCGGAGAACTCTGCTCCGCCAGTGGAGTTTACAGAGTTTTGCCTACTCCATGCTCTGTTGAGAACGCGGAGTTCAGGCAAAACTCTGACTACTCCGTGGTGGAGCGTAGATAGCCAGCCTCTTCACCCTCCCTAATTTAATTATAAAAAAAAGGAACTTACCTGCTGTTGTGTCTCCGGGCTGTCTCCTCCTCGCCATGGTCTCTCTTTCCTCCTCGTCCTCGCCGTCCTCATCCATGGAAACACCTACGTTGTACGTCTTGAGTGCGTGCATGCGTGCGCACGCAAGACGTACAACATAGGGGTTTCCATGGACGAGGAAGAAAGAGAGACCATGGAGAGGAGGAGGCAGCCCAAAGACGCCACAGCTGGTAAGTGCCATTTTTTCAAAATTATTTTGATTAAATTAGGGAGGGTGGAGGTGAGCAGAGTTCCATGGAGTTTTTATCCAACTCCGTGGAACTCCGCATAGTGGCACTACGCCAGCTCCACCCAAGCTTAATTCAAAGCTCTTCTGAATAGGGGCTCCCAAAATGCATTTGGCTCATTTCCCCCAAAATCATTGAGACGTCTCTGTCCTAGCCTGTCCATTACTTAAAGATACGCTGAATTTAGAGCTTGAATCACCTTTGCATTGTCCCTTGGGTTATACTGCCATTGACCTATTAGAACACCTTTAGCTATCAACACATAACGATCTCTCTCTGACATCTGTGCAAATTCTGTTCTGATTTAGACATAAAGCGGCAACGCCTCTATTGCCCTTTATTTATTTATTTTTTACTTAAGTGCCTATATGTTTAATTCTTCCTTCATACATAACAATAGAGTAGAACAACCAAGAAGATACTGCCACAAGCAATGATCGTATGATCGATGAAGCTAAAATAAAGATACTGGAGTCTAATTTGAGTTAGGCACGTCTGCCTCTTGCATAATAATACAAATGTCTCACTTCAACATGGCCCGTGTGTGGCACCGAGGTTCTTTGTATCAAAGACACCAGGGAATCATGCACAGCATCTTGTTAAGCCTGGGTGTAGTTCGCAGAGTTTTGCTATGTGGAACTCTGCGAAGTTACAAAAAAACTCAGCGAAGTTCCACAAGTTGTGGAGTGTAGTGCGGATGCACTGGTCTTCCTGCCAATCGCGTAGAAATTCTACCCAAGCGGCAGGTCGTGCTGGCAAACTTATTGTTCGCCTGTGTGAGCTGGGGAAAAACTCTGCTGCAGTACGCGAAGCGGAGTTTTCTGCACCATGCGAGCTCCGCAAAGCGCAGAGTGCAGAAAACTCTGCAAACTCAGCAAATGGAGCAGAGTTCACTGCCCAGGCTTACATCTTGTAACAGTGCTGCATATGTGTGCTTGCAGTGTTATTGTTTCTTAGTTCCAATTATCCTCATAGGCAGAGGGGCAAACTAACATTTTGTGAAAAGGGCAGATGCACATTTGCTCACCCAGCACAGTTTGCACACATTTAAATCAGCTTTGTGAACTGGTAGTTATTAACCCTATGCAAAGTGCACTTCACACTATGCAGAGCTACGCGTAGCCAAGCGAATTACGTAGTGCACTGTGCAAAATGTTCTTCGCACTGATTGCACAGTGCCGGATGCTTCTCCTCACTGTGTAATTGTCAGAGCCCCTAAGCAAGCAAGGCATATTGTCTCTTCCATATCAAATAAAACCAACTGTTGGGACAAAGCTAACTGCTCCCAAAATAATGGTTGGCGGTTTTGGAGCCACGAGTGGACCTCCAAGATGGCCGCCAAAGCTAATGTTAATTGAGCGGTCTAGTTTTCAGGCAGTCCTCAGGTGCAGAGCGTTAGGTGAGGAGCGCGACCTAAACAAACTGCGCACTTCAATAACGGATTCTCCGGAGCCGGTCTTGTGCCTCAGTGGCTCCGTTGTTTGCAGTTTCTTAAGGTGGCAAATAGCGGAATTCTTACTGCATTTAAAAGATTAAGCGCGAGTGAGAGACTTACCAAGGTGAACACCGCGGACTGTAGCTGTCCGTGCCGCTTCTGTCGATCCTGTCATACCCTCGTTACCCTCAGCATCCAGAGGCCTCCAATGACTCCATGGTTCCTGTGAAGACAGAAAGAAGGAGAGATAAGTGATTTGGATATTTGAACTGTAGAGGAGAATTAATTTTTGAATGCATGATTTCAGAAGGAAATGTCAAGAGGAAAACAAGATTAACTATTGCTTACCAGAGATATTGATGTAAGGAGAACCTGAAAGGAAAAAAGATACATTAGAGTTTAGGACACATAGTTAGGTACATTTAAGTTTTCTAATACAGTGTAGGGATAGTTTTCAATAGGAATATCGTTTAGGTAGTGTAGTATAGATTAGAGGACAGAATAGCGTAGCGAATGTACTAGGAGAAATATTCAAGAGAAGTTTAAAGCAACAGAAGAAGCAGAGATGGTAAGGATCTATACAGTAACAAAATACATAAAATCCCATAGAAAGTAAATAGCAAAGTAATAACAGTCTTATTCAATAGGAATATATCATCAGAAGAGGTCAAATGGCAATAAAGGCTTAACAGAAGAAGAGGAGCAAGAAGACTGGAAATTTAGGTAAAAACAATGAGATAAGTAGAGATAGATTGCAGAGTAGTTAGGTGTTATGCTAATCTCTCCTTTTGGGTATGTTTAAGGTTTCTATGAAGTTGGGTCTACAAGACGGACTAAACAAGAGAAGCAGTAAGAACAGTTCCAGTGCAGTCTCTTCTGTTCTTTCTTATTTTATCCACGCCCCCTTTCCCCTGTGGGGTCACTGAGAGTCAAGTTCCTTAACGGGCTCTGAGGGATCCTGTGGAGGGAGTTGGGAACTACTCGACTTCTGTTCCTGTGCAAGTTTGGGCGGTAAGAGTACTTTTGCTTCTGACAGTAATCAGTGCAAACCGCCTCTTGCACAGTGCAAGCGGTCGTTTTCTGCCGCTCAAGTAGATTTCTGATCGTGCGGCAGCTGTCTCAACGCGGACTGGTAGTTTCTCATTGCAAGCGGTCGTGAGCATACGCGACCACTCGCAATGAGAGACCTGACCTCCCCGCGTTGAGAATCTCGCGGGGAGTTTTATTTTCCACGCTCGCGATCGCCAACTTGATGTTGCTGATCGCGAACGAGGAAAAAGTCTCGCCGGGATGTCATTTTGTTCGCTCGCAGTCGCCAACTTGACGTTGAGGACCGCGAGCAAGCAAAAAATTACCGCTGCACTATGCGTGTTTGTACTGTGCTACGTGCAATTCGCATAGTGCAAAGTAGCGCAAACTTCGCAAACTACGCGAGCGTAGCGTAGTACTTCGCCCAGGGTTAGTAGTTATGAAACGTCCATCAGTTTCAAAGACATTAGTTTAATTACTCAGAGTCGGAGGACCACTCTTTATGTTAATAATTCCGGTATTACGTTCATGAGTTCCTTTGTTTATCTCTCGAATTCTGTTCAGGTTCTACTTTCATGTAGAATAGTTATTTTAACATTGAACCAATCAGACAGTGCAAGCAAGTTGAAAATACTTATTGTGTTCTTACCAAGAACATTCAAGGGGTTAATTGATATGCAATGCTTACCATTGGGGGCCTTTATTGCCACTCCAATGTGCATGCTTCTTATTAAAATGGCTTCCTTGTCCAACATGTGCTTGTCCATCCCATACATCATACCGTTTTTACCATCCTCTTGTTTTATTTATATGTGTGAGAAGTTTTATATAGCGCTGGCTAGACCCGGAGGTATCAGAGCACTTTACATGAGAAAGAACATTGTTTCAGAACATAGTTACACAGTTACATCAGTTGCTGGAGCATAGTTACATGAGTTACAAAAGCATAGCATAGGCATAATGATAAACAAAGCAGGCAGGGGGAGAGAAATACAGGGGAGAGAGGAAAGGAATAGGGGAGGTAGACAAAGAATGAAGGAGGGAAGAGGTAGAGGAGGGGGAAGGAGACACTGCGTGGAGACGAGGAAGTAACAGTGTCTGACGTCCGGCTGGGTAGGTGACGGCTCCCAGCGGTAAAGGGATCATTCCCAATCCTCCGTTAAGTGTGATTCCCTTGTCGCGGTGGACTCTCTCAGCAGGGTCTCTGACACTCCAAGGCATACATGCTGGATCCCTCCCCAACAAGGGAAGAGGAGTGCTTTGGCCATGGGCACACTGAAGAATGAAGGAGGGAAGAGGTGGGGGAGGGGGTAGGAAACCCAGCGGAAACACAGTGTCCAACGTCCGGCTGGGAAGGAGACTGCTCCCAGCAGTAAGGGGATCTTTCCCAGACCCCAGCTATGTGTGACTCCCTTGTCGCTGTGGACTCTTGCAGAGGGGTTTCTGAGACTCCAGGGCATAAACGCTGGATCCATCCCCAATAAGGGGAGTAGAAGAGCTTTGGACAAGGGCACACTTATGGAGGCCATTTTAGGAACAGTCAGGCCAGTAGAGAAAGACCCTCACTGTAAAAGGGGAAATGCGAGTTAGGTCATTGGTTCAGTAGCCTTGAAGACTGCTGCCCTTATGAAGCCAATGATGATGGTAGTAGGTGAAGATCAGTAGATTAATATGTGTTGAGCACCATTTTGTTCTACACTGTAGAAGCTAAGGATTATATTATAGCCACAAAGGACCTAAACACCACTCATCGAAATCACACTGTTGGAAAGTGGTGCAAGGGCGTAGATCTCGGCTCCAAGGCTCTTTCGGTGATGTTTCAGTCAGGTAGCTGACTGCGATGGGCAACAGGCCAGAGGGGTAAACACCATTCACCGTGGTGTTACTGTGGTGTCCAGAGCGATCGCTGCCTCGGGGTTTGAGTTCCATAGGAGCGTTGCCATTTTGTGGAGAAGAAAACAGACTAATAAAAAGTGGCGCCACTGCGACGATCTTTCCCATCTCCTCACCTAGGCCTCGCCCATAGCCTTCGCTGCCATTCGAGCCTATATCTATTGCCATTATACATTTAATAGACTTGCTAATAGTCTCAGGATATGCCTCCCAATGATTACTTAGGCCCATTCCCCCTGCCCAGGGGACCCCAGACCAGTACTTAGGGCAGTCACTCTGGCGAGCGCCCTTCTTACCACGCTGGGATCTGATTCGCTGCCGGGCCAACACTCTCACCCAGTGTCCAAGCTGTGACCGTGTCTGGACAGTTGCCTGAAGCGATCCAACACGCCGCGTCCCGCTCCCATGCACCACTGTAGGCCGCTAATTACTTTCCCGCTGCGAGAGATGGGGAGAGGCCCGGTGCATCTCTGCGCTGATGGCACCCTCAAAGCCCCGCTTCCCTGGGACACACCAGATCACGGACGATGGTGGCGGCTTCCGCAGCGCCCACGGTAAGTGCACGGTGCATGGTTGCCACCCTTGTATTTCAGCTGTAAGATTTCTACCTCGGTCGAGTTCCTCCGGCTGCAGGTCTCCGAACTAGAGATTGGGCGGCGCTATCTTGTGCTCCAGCTACGCCGCAATCCTTCTCGTGCGCCTGGTTTCCTGAAGAGCCCTTGTAAGTGCGAGGAGTCCGGTCATCGCCTCTGTGTCCCGGTTGCAGGCTCAACCTCGGACTAGCCCCTCTGGCCGCAGGGCTCCAAGTCAGAGAGCGGGCACCACCATCTTGTGCTTCCGCTACGCAGTGTTCACCTTCATGCAGCCTGGTGCTATCTGCCGCTGTAATTAATTTCTTTTGCCCCCCCAAGGGTCTGGTCCGCCCTTCGATACTATCGGTAATGAGATCTCATGATTTGAGCAGATTTTGATGGATATTTTACGGGGCTTTAGGCCGGCAGCTCACGCAGCTCGCACAGCCAGCGACCATCCTCGCCACCTGCTTGTGTTCTTCCACTACTCACTTTTTCTGAACTATTTTTTTCTTTTTGGTTAAGCACTCCATCAGAGTGCATGTGTTTTGAGCTATCTCCTGCTTGTGTTTCTCTCCTCCGCTCCCTGCTTAATACCCTACCCGTGCTCTGTGTTTGATCTCTCCTTTGTGGCTTCTCACATTCTCTCCTGTGCACATTTCCCTCTGTCCTCCTCCCATTGCCCCTATGTTGCTGTCTCACTTGTGTGCTTCTCCTCTCACCCCCTGCTGCTCTCTCGCTCTCTCTCTCTCTCTCTCTCTCTCTCTCTCTCTATATAAATATAAATATATATATATATATATATATATATATGTCAAATCACTCCATCCACACCAACGAACTCCCAGTTGCTCAGAGTCTACCGGTAATGCAAGAAAGAGAAGCTGACCCAAATTGCAAGTGAGCAATTAGAATTTTATTCTTCATGAAGCTCGCCCTGCCAGCATAACGTTTCGGCCTGCCCAGAGGCTTTGATCACATGACGCCAGCCTGGGAGGGGTTACTTTTTAAAGTGCAAGTGCAACTATAACATGGTTTACGATTGGATGGTAAGCACAGGGTTTTGAGTAACACTAACAACAGACTATAAAAAAGGCATGCATAGATCACAAACATGTGATAAAACGATTTTTTCATAAAATCAATTTCACATGTGTCATGATTTAAAATAAAAATCAGTTCAATATTATATATATGCAAACAATAATTTTAACGAATATACATTAAAAAAACAACATGAGCATAACGTCGATAAAAAAGGTTCAGGTTATTTACAAATGTGCAAATGTGCATTATCAAATGTTAGAACCTTAATTCAAGAGTCTAATGAGGTAGTTAACTGCATAATGCAGAGCGACTAACATCAACGAGTCAAATGTATACGACTCCTAGCTCGTATCGATAGTTCATGCTATCCGCTGTTATTAAGTATTAGCCCCTGTTGTTGCGTCTGGAACCAATAACTGCTCAAGTGGGTGTTCTGTTTGACTTGGTGTTTTATTTATAAAAAACCTATATATATATATATATATATATATATATATATATACACCCCGAAGCCGACGTGATTTGGGGCATTAATATGTGCACAAGCGCCAGTTACTGAACGGACACGTGCAGGTGGGACTGTCAAGAGATCATGGGCAGCTAAATTTAAGACGACTTGTGGGGCCAGAAAGAAGGGACACTCTACCTTTTAGAAACGAGTGTGATGTGAAACACGCCCCAACAGGAGCCAACAATCGTAAACAGGCATTTATAAAGGCAATTAGCTGAAACGCATCTGCCGTGGTGTTTCAAAGACCACTCACAAACATTTTTGTACTTACATTGCTGGTGATGAATCAAACTCGCTGGAAGTGTACCTGAGCTGTGTAGACCCATTCTTGAACCAGAGTGGGACTGGGAGAAGATGTTTTACCAGTTTGTCGGCACCGGATTCGACATTCCCTTTCGGTCAGGAGCTGCGCGGCTGCCGCCAAGGGTGGAAATGCGTATGGAAGGATACACTGCAAAGCCCCCCATGCAGTGAGGTTTGCATTGCTGCATTGGGGAGAGAGAAGCAGTATTTACTGTGTAAGGAGACACTACCATTGCGAGGGATCACCAGATGGAAATTCGGCAATGAGTACGCACTTGCAGCCCTGAAGCTGACTTGAGTTGGAGCATTAATTCTGCATGAGCGCCAGGAACTGAATGGGCACTTGCAGATGGGACTGTCAAGAGGTACTGAGCAGCCAAATTTGAGACAAAGTGTGGGGCCAGAAAGAAGGGACCCTGTACCTTTTAGAAACGAGTGTGATGTGAAACACACTCCAATAGGAGCCAACACACGCTTACTTAAGTGCCTCCAGCTGATAAATCCTTCACATGAAACAGCCATTGATTAAGGCAATTAGCCGAAACGCGTCTTCCATAGCGTTTCAAAGACCGCACACAAACATCTTTGTATTTACATAACTGGTGATTAATTAAATTTGCAGGAAGTGTACCTGAGCTGTGTCGACCCATTCTTGAACCTGAGTGGGACTGGGAGAATGAAAAAAAATATATACATATATATGTTATGTTATTTTATTTTATATAGCGCACAGATGCCGCAGCCAAGTGGCGTCCCGGCGCTGTAGGAGATGGTAAAACACAACACAGCAGAAAACGACCCGGAGGAACTGGAACTAGACTGTGGAAAATAGGTGGGTTTTTAGTGCCTTCCTAAAAGGAAGCAGATCAGAGATGGAGCGAAGAGGAGCAGGCAAAGAGTTCCAGAGAGTTGCTGCCAACACTGAAAAAGAACGTCCACCCATTCTAGCTCTCTTAAAGCGTGGCACAATAGCGAGATGAAGCCCTGAAGATCGAAGGGCTCTAGAAGGGACATAGTGCAGGATTGTCTGCAAAAGGATAGGGGGGAGGCTAACTTAAGAATTTTAAAAGCTAAACAAAGAGCTTTAAATTTAATTCTTTGCCCCACAGGCAGCCAATGAAGATCTTGAATCGTTCGGCGGGCAGAGACAAACTTCGGAAGGCCGACCAGCATCCTGGCCGCCGCATTTTGCACCCTCTGAAGGCGAGCAAGTTCTGCCTGATTCACGCCCAAGAGCAGAGAGCTAGCATAGTCCAATCTGGTAAGAACCAGCGCTTGGACAATGATCTGTCTAGTGTCCGCATCAAAAAACTTAAAGATGGGTCGAAGGCACTTCAGAGCACCAAAACAAGTGCCAGCTACACGTTTAGTATGGGAGGTGAAGGAGAGTTTGTCATCAAGCCAGACCCCAAGGTATCTAACTTCGGCCACCGGGGTGGGAACATGGCCCAGTTCAGATGGCCACCATTGATCACCCCAGAGCCCGCTGTCCCTACCAAAAATAATGACCTCGGTCTTCGAGGCATTAAGCTGGAGTCGATTGTTCGCCATCCATCCCGCCACAGCCTTGAGAGCGGACTGAAAGGTAGGAGCGTCCATGTTGGAGTCACCATTAAGTGCCACCGCCAGCTGCGTGTCATCGGCGTATGACACCATGGTGAGACCAAAACTATGGGCAACCTCCGCCAGCGGCTGAACATACAAATTAAATAAGGTAGGGCTAAGGGCCGATCCCTGAGGGACACCCTGAGGAATGGAGCGGGGAGCAGAGACAAAGGGAGGTGTGGATACTTTGAAGGTTCGGTCTGCGAGAAAAGATCGAAACCACTCGAGTGCTAACTCTCCAACTCCAGCCACCTCAAGACGCTGCAGAAGGATCTGGTGGGAAACCGTATCGAAGGCGGCACTGAGATCCAATAGGATCAGTGCAGCCGTCTGACCCAGATCCAGCATCTTCCTGATGTGCTCCACCACAACCAAGAGGGCAGTCTCGGTACTGTGGCCCGCACGAAACCCATTCTGAGAGTCATCCAGTATATTAGCATCCTGCAGATGAGATGATAAAATATGGTTAGCATGAGATTCTGCTAATTTAGCTAGCCAAGGGAGCAGGGAGATAGGCCGATAGTGTTCTGATTTGGTGGGATCAAGGGCAGGCTTTTTAAGGATCGGAATGATGGTAGCCTGCTTCCATGCACTGGGCACACTGCCAGTGTTAAAGGACAGCTCAATAAGACTGTGCATGGCAGGGTAGCAGCACTCGGCAAGTTCCCGGAATTGAATGGGTCTCATGGGGTCATCAGGTGATCCGGATTTGACTTTCGTCGTCAAGGCTTTAAACTCCTCCAGAGTGGGACTGGGGATAATCAACAGAGGTGTAGAGACCGTTGATACAATAATATTCTCCCTGATGGATGATTGAGAGAATGACCTATAGATGGCCTCCACCTTTCCAACGAAAAACGAGGCCAAATCCTCACAATGAGCCAAGGAGGCTACAAGAGCAGTGGTGTCGTTCTTTTTACTTGTGAGGTCCTTGCATACCCTGAAAATCACCTTGGTAGGATTCGTACTGTTCTTTATCTCCTGAGAGTAAAAGGCAGCCCTAGCTGAACATATGGCCCGATGGTACACTCTAGTACAGGCCCTATAGGCCGCCTTGAGGTGAACATCGTAAGTTTTACGCCATACGCGTTCCGCTTTTTTACAGGAAGATTTGAGCGTTTTAAGAGAATCATCGTACCAAGGACTGGAGGGACTTGATCTGGTCTTACTCCACCTGGCCGGTATCAGAGTATCTAATGAGCGATTTAACCACTCACAAAAGCTATCATAGCCAAGAGAGACTTCAATGGGAGGTTGGGGATGGTGTTTCATCAAAAGCTGATGGAAATGTTCAAGATTCAAATTTCTCCAGGGACGTTTGAAAAGGTCCGGAGTGTTGTTTCTGAAGGAAGGAGTAGAAATAATGATATGAGTTTCGATCAAATGGTGATCGGTCCAGGCCATAGGTCTAGGTGGAAGTACTGAAATATTGGTGGCGAGATTCGTATATATATATACATATATATATATATATATATGTGTATATATATATATATATATATATATATAACGCTCCAAGGTTCCCACCTGTAGGAGACGCATTCTGACATCCACTGCAGCAACCTTCATGAGGTAAAAGCCGGATCGGCAAGCGGATCAAGTTTACAGCATGCCTGTCGATTCACGCCGGACGCGTTTCGTGCTCATTGCACTCTTCAGTGGCGCAACAGTCATTTTGGCATAGAAGCCACACCTCCCACTTAAAAATAGGAGCCCTCCAATGGGCAACTCGAATGAGTCCGCGTTGGTTTGTGGGACTTGTAGTGTGTGCTTCAGTTATGTGCCGCTGTCTGAGATGTTTCAAGCCCACCAATGGGCCTCCACTCACACATCCGGCTTGTCAATCCTCCATGGATGCCTCCACATTGAGACTCGGTGATTCAGGGCTCCGTGGCCCCAAATTTCCAGGTGGTGCATCTCCCGCGGCTGGGAGGCCGCGTATAAATCAAAGCTCCAAGGTTCCCACCTGTTGCTCACCCCTTGGTAGCTTGGCATGAGCAGTTAGGCTTATCTCAGAGGCAATGTGTAAAGTGTTTGCGCAACACACACACAGCAGCAACACACTAGGCGCACCACAAAAGCAACTCCACAAAGCAATATTTGCAGGGGATTATATAAAGGATCAGGCCAATTAGGCCATGGTCAGAACCATCAGAACAGGTTGAAGACAAATCAGGAGGCCCTGGCACGCTGGGGCCCCACTCAGGGGCTTCGTAAAACAAATTTCCCCCATCATTGCAGCTGCCCTCTATCAGGCGGGCAGCTGTAAAACGGGCCACACAGAAGAGGCACGGGCACTGTGCCTCAGTCTCACTGTCCACAGCCTTCCCCACTCACCAGACTCTCTGCTGGAGGAGGAGGGGAGTCTCCTCTGGACTCCTCTGGTCCTCTCTGGACTTCCTCGGTCGGCACAGCACACGCGGGGCTCTCCCTTCGCCATGAAAACCCCGCTGTTCCGCTGCAGCCCTTCTCCTCTTTCCCGGCGGGTTCCTGGCTGCCTGAGTAATACACGGAGCTCTCTCTTCACTATGAGAGCCCTGCTGACTAGCGCCAGCATTTCCTGCACGCGGGACTTACCTCTGCTCATGGAAGGCCTGCTTGACCACAGGCTCTCACTCGGCCACGCTGCCATTGGCGGCCTCGGCAGCCTCTTCCTGTTCTGGGCCCCGCCCAGAGTGACTCATCCTTCCCCTCCTAGATCCACACATACCACCCAGCCCGGTCACTCAAAAGCCAGACATGCAATTCACATCAGGCAGGCAGACACATAGCACACAGAAATGCCAACTTCTAAAAGTGGCATTTCTAAAATAGTTATAATAAATCTGCACACACCATTGAGTAGCATTTATTATTACTATTTCACACATACCAAACTTGACCACGTTGCTCCTCTCATATCAGGAATTACCACTGAAACACTTATCAGGGAATCCCCAATGCATTCCTATGGGAGGGCAGCCCCACAGTAGTGAGTATTGGCTTTGTTAATGTTTGTGATTTTAGGTTTTCGTTCAACAGATTGCTACTTTTAGTGGATGCCTTCTGTGTGCATTCTCAGTAAATTAGAGCATCTCTAGAAGTTAAGCACTGTCATTGCACATGGGCAAACGTTTGGCCCCAAAATATAGAGGTGTAGATTTTTTTTTATTGGACTGAAATTGTATTATGTATGAGCTGCCATATTTACATTTCCTCCGGTAGCTTCTATCTCTCTACATATATTTCTAGATGCAAAATTAAATTAAGGAGTGTAGTTGGAAATCCAAATGCTAGGTGTTTAGGGAAAGGTCACAGTCCTGATATGTGCATTCAGTGGAATCCCATCAAGCCTTACCAACCTGAGCCTGAACGTTCAAATGGGTTAATTAAGGAATATTTTGGGTTACTGTAGGTACTGTAGCTAAAGCAGCAAATCGTTTTTTAAAGTTATTTTTTCCAGATATACAGATTAAAACCTAATGACAAATAAAGTTCACCAAAGGAAACAATTACTACAGTTCAATTCATACAGGCTATCAAAAAGGAGAATGTACCCTGTACAACATCTCTTACAGCAAGAATTTCTTAACTCCATTAATGATCTAATACACATATGACACATTTATTCCTCTCCATAACACAACTGCACTGCATTATTTCACTCCCCAGAACAATAAACAATCATATAATTGTCCACATTAAACAAAGAAACCCTGCTCAGCCGAACCATAAACGTTCTATAAATTGGGCCATCATCTTAATAAACCTTGCAATGCCACCATATCGAATGGCATATAGTGACTTTCCTTGACTTTCTTCATTTTCCCCATCCATTCTCTAATAGGAGGGATTAATTGTGATTTCCATCTTTACAGCAATAAGGCTCTAGTCACTAACAATGAAAAATATATTCATTTGTGATATCTTGGGGACAACTATAATGTGAGGTCCTTTTTAAAAAAAAAATTTTTTTTATTCGTGCTTGATAAACATAGGCATAATACAGAAACATTTGGCCCGTGGCAAAAACATTACACAAAACAGGCATAGCACATGTAAACAAAAAAAGAAGGGGGAATAGACACAAACATAACCCTAGGAAGAGCGACAAGGAAAACGAGAAAGAAATTTATGAGTCAAAAGCAAAGGACGAAAGACCAAGTAGTTTAGCAAACCAACAGAATACCGGTAGTAGACAATTAAACAACCTAAGTCACTCCACCAGCTGAGCCCAGATCTTCTGACCCATCTCCCACCTCCTTCTACCCCACCTCTGCTATACTGCTGACTCTAGATTATGAAGAGCCAAAATCTTCGCTCTCCAATTAATAAAAGTAGGCGCATCTGGACTGATCCATTCTGAGGTAATACAGAGGCGGAGTTAGGACATAGCAATAAACGGAGGGCAGAGGCATGCCTCGATCTTCCTGGCGGTCCATTACTTTCACATCCAAATATCACCACCTCTGGTGAGAGGGTAACCGAAATACTAAGCCTAGAGTTTCTAAATCGCTCTACATCCAAAAGAAAGAGCCCCAATTTTGGGCAGCCCAAAAACATATGCACATCATTAGCAGATGAGAAGCCACATCTCGAACAACAATGGGCCCCACTACCCCCCATTTGGAAATTTTAGCTGGAGTAGATTATAAATCAAATAGGGCCATATAGCATTGAAACCTTAAGCTTCCAGAAATGTTCTATCCCTGTTACACCCAGCTTAGGCTCCCACTTAGCGTTCTGTAAAGAGAGATCATCCGGAAGGCCAGAAAGAAGGTGCTGATAGACTGCGCCAATTCTTGATCTCCTCAAAATCAATTCAAATAATGTGATCCTATTGAACACAGTGGTTTCTTGGCCCTTCATTCTATCAACAAAGCTACGGATCTGCAAATATTAAAAAAACTTGTGCGTATTGAGATGGAATTTATCCTTTAAAAATTAAAAGGAGGGGGGCGTGGCCAGGATGGCGGAGTGAGCAGACGTGTCTTTCCTCTACTCCACTCCCACCGGGCCCAAAGCATTTGCTTACTGCACACCCGGACTCGGTCTTACCGGCGGCGGTCCCGGGTACTGCTCAAAAGGCGTGGCAGCAAGTCCTGGGTTGTGTTGTTCACCCGCGACGGGCCTCTCCGGGGGTTCTTTGTGCGGCCTGCAGCCTCGGCCGTTCATGGAGAGTCGGCCGGCGCTGCTGAAGCGCGCCGGAGCTGTGGTGCGGCTGTGCGGCCCCCCCTTTCCATCGCCGGACACGAGCCTTGGACTGCACCTTGTACCACAGGGGTGCTTGTGGGCTGCTTTTTCGTCCTTGCTCTGGTTTTGCGAGGTGACACGGTACGGAGCGGGAGTGAGGAGGTGCCCCCCTCTGGACCACGGCGGGGTGGTGCCAGGCAGAATCTGCGCGATCCTGTGGGCCTGCTGGATGTGGCACCCCGGGCCTGCAGCGGTGGTTGGCACTTTCCAGGACCTCGGGGAATCAGGCAAGTGTCCCGTTATGGCCCCCATTTTATACCCCTGTGCCCACGTGGAGCGGCACCTCTTTGTTCCCATCTCTGGCGGCCTGAGTGAGGCCTAGCTAGGGTCTGTACGTGTTGGGGCGCTTCCAGGCCCTGAGGAGGCCTTCACCCTTGGCGGAATCCGGTCCACGTTGAGTCTGGAAGAGGATCCCTGTAGATCTGGCGGGAGGGGGCGTTGGCTGGCCCCCCTTGTGAGGTAATTTGGCCCCTGCTGACTTCCTGGGAAAGGTATAAAGGACAGGTCGGTGCGAGACCTTCTATTGAAAGTGTGGGTGACGCATCGGTTGCTGGATCAGTGCCGGTGAGGGCAGCACTGACAGCGCTGTCACCCGGGAATTTCTGGAGTCTGTCTTCGCCTCGCAGATGGAGGACATTCTAGCTGTCAAGACCGACTTGCAGGCGGATCTCCGAGAGGTCAGGCGCGATGTGGATGTGGTGAGAGAGCGTGTGGCCGCCCTGGAAGACTCCACCATGGCTAGGGATGAGGCTTGAAGGGAAGCTTATACAGGTCTTTTCTATTTCTGAAGTCTGCAGAGTGTTGAAGTTGTCCCCCGACGACCTGCCCTTCTCTCCGGATTCTGCGGTGCAGGGCTCACAAAGATCATGACGTCGCAGTCCCAGGGACGCCCGGACCACTGACCATCTTCGCCCTGACCCGGTCACTATCCTCAAGGAACGCTCTGCTGTCATTCAAACCCTGACGGGCACATATGGGGATTCGCCGGACACTAATGACTGAGGGTAATGTGTCTGGAAGTTTATACCATTTTTTGGGCCTGGTGGGGGCGGACGGGATGTTTTTGTTCCTCGGGTGGAGATGATCCTTACTTCCTTGGCAGTCTCCTTGGAATACTGCCCAACATCCTCGTTGGACTCTTTGTTGTTTAGTTGTTTGGGGGTTTGTTTGTTTTGGGGGTGGGTGGGTCCTCCCTATGGTGAGCTTTTTAATCATGTACGCTGTGACTTGTCTTACCTGCATTTATTCACTCTGTTCTTGCAGTCCTCCTCTCTTTATTGGGTCTCCTGGGTCTTGTCTGTAACGCCTACCGGTCCTTTCCCTGTTGATGGCAGTCCAGATTGTTATTTATAATGTCAAAGGCCTTAATAATCCCACTAAAAGGAGGGCTGTGCTGTCTTTACTTGAGAACACGCAGGGAGATGTGTGCCTCCTCCAAAAAACACACCTCATTCATTGTGACACACATCGCATGTAACTCAGGGCGTTCCCGGTGCAATTATGGTCCTCTGGGAAACGGAAGACGGGAGGGGTGGCCATCTTGCTCTCCAAGCATTTTAGAGGCTCGGTCGTGGGTACAGTTGCAGAGATACCGGGGCGCTTGCCTGCGGTACACCTCCATGTAGGGTGCACCAATATTACTCTATCTTCCCTTTATTCTCCCAATGAACACCAGGAAGAATTCATGCTTAACCCACTGGCTGAAGTGTTGCGTACTCCTGACTCTCTGGTGGTGATAGGAGGGGACCTGAATTTGGTTATTGATGCGCAGTTGGATCGTTCTTGCTTGGTTGGCTGAATGTGGGCTTGGAGATGCTTGGCGATGTCTGCACCCTGATTAAAGGGACTACATGTTCTACTCCGCAGCTCATAGGACATATGCTAGGCTGGATCACTTTCTTGTCATTCGAGCGGTATGGAATTGCATTCAGGCCTGTTCTATAGAAGCTTGTTCCCTTTCAGATCATGCTCTCATCTCCCTCACACTTCGCCTTCCGCACTCACAGTCGTCCTCCCCTCGTTGGCGTTTACGGGACTCACTTCTGAGATCCCTGTATGTGGCGGAGGGTCTTCGTAGTACTCTGACAGATTATCTGCAGCTCAACGACAATGGCTCCTCTCCTCTGGCATCTGTTTGGGAGGCGCTTAAGCTAGTTGCACGGGGGGCTCTTATCTCTAGGGCGGCCTACGATAACAGCATTAGACATGAGAACGTCAAGAACTCGAGGGCCGGGTAAGGGAACTTGAAGCCATCCACAAGCGCACAGGTGCCCCTCGTATCTGGTGCCAGTTAGAGAGGGAGCGACACCAACTGCGGCGCTTGGACCTGGATAGGGCCGAATACGCGGTACTACGACTGAAACATAAGTACTATGTTGATTCTAATAGGGGAGGCCGCATGCTGGCACACTGTCTCCATTGTCAGCTGCAGACTCAGGCAGTGAAGGTGATCCAAGACGTCCATGGGTCGGAGGTGACGGAGGATCGTGCTATAGCGGATGCCTTTCGTGCGTTCTATGCAGGGCTATACTCCACCGAGTCCCCGGGCCTTCTTGATCCTCTTGAGTACTTACAGGGTGCAGCGGTCTCCCTCCTCCCGGACCAGGATGCGGAGGGGCTGGAGGCTCCCATTCGAATTAAAGAGGTGGTATCAGCCATAGCTCGGTTGGAACCTCTGAAAGTGTCGGGCCCGGATGGGTTTAGTGCCCTTTTTTCTAAAACATTTTGTAAGGAATTGGCCCCAGTTCTTACCCGCTTGTTAAACTCCTTTTTGGATACAGGCACTCTATCGACCTCTATGCCACAGGCCACGATCTCTGTTATCCCCAAATCAGGGAAAGATCCACCGCTTTGCAGTTCCTACCGCCCTATTTCCTTGCTAAATATTGACGCAAAATTATTTTCCAGCATCTTAGCTCATAGGCTTAACCCTCTTATGCCAGTCGGGCTTCATTCCCGGGCGGAAATGTGGGGATAACGTAAAGAGGATCTGCCATTTAATTGATAAGGTGCACCGGTCGAGGGGAGAGGCGCTACTGCTGGTGGTAGATGCCGAGAAAGCCTTCGATCGTGTGCATTGGCCATACCTATTTGCCACGCTAGAACGTTTTGGCGTAGGCCCCAAATTCCGTAAGTGGGTGGCTAGTATTTATAATGCCCCTTCCGCGCAAGTCAGGGTCAATGGCATACTATCTGAAAGCTTTAGGGTGGAGAGGGGCACCAGACAGGGTTGTCCGCTCTCCCCCTTGCTTTTTGCTTTATATATGGAGCCCTTTGCTCAGCGGCTTCGGTACAATCCACAGGCGCAGGGGATTCCATTTGGTGCCGAGCGCCACCTTATCAGCTTCTATGCTGATCTTATTTTTTCATTGGCACATGCCCAGACTTCCTGGCCGGCAGTCGTCTCAGCCCTACAGGCCTTCAGCCAGGTCTCTGGGTTCAAAATGAACTTCCGGATTCGCAGGTCCTAAATCTCACCATGGGGTCCTCTGTGGTAGCGGACTTGCAAGCCCACTTTGATTTTGACTGGGTGACGGGAGGCCTTACATATCTTGGATTGACTCTGCACTCTAACTTGAATAGGACAGCGGAAGCAAATTACTCCTCCCTAGTCTCTCGCATTAAGAAAGACCTTGCTCACTGGAAACGGCTACCCCTGTCTTGGCTCGGCAGATCAGCCGCGATAAAAATGAATGTCTTACCCCGAGTCCTCTATGATTTTTAGACTCTTCCCTTACAGCCCCCGCCGCATGCACTCACGCGTATCCAGAAGGAGATTGAGCGCTTTATCTGGGGTCCTCTTTCACCCAGGCTGCAGAAAACCTTACTTTGATCCCCTAAGAAAGACGGGGGGTTGGCCCTACCTAATCTCATTCATTATTACCAAGCTTCAAGTTTGCGATACCTTGTCGAGTGGATCTCTCCCTTGACGGAGAAACACTGGGTATTTATGGAGCAGTCAGTGGCGGGTAGGCATATCTGGAGGGAATGTTGGTTACCCAGGTTAGCGTGAGCATGGGGTCTTTACTTCTCACCTGTCACTCGCCCTACCATGTTGGCATGGGATGCGGTGTCTAAGCGTGCAAATCTTACCACTTTCCCCTCCCCCATGTCTCCCATCTTTTCGAATCCCGATTTTCCTCCGGGCATGGGCAAGGGCGTTGGCTTGCGGTGGGTAGAGGGAGGATGTAAGTGAGGGGGGCAGCTGTTTGATTTGGAAGGTCTTATCCCTTTTAAGGAACTCCGAGAGAACTATCACTAAACTGTCTCAGATGCTTTCCTCTATGCTCAAATGTGCCACTGATTCAGAAAAGGGGGTGGTGATGAACAGAGTGTCTGAATTAAGCAGACCACTCTTACCCAGTCCAAAGATCAGGGCTTGATCCATCACCGTTATTTAGCTCACTGCCCCATCCCAGCTCAGAACCTGGCTATATGCAAATTAGTCTGTCCCTGGCCCAGTGCATCATAGGAACAGGGCAGACCAAACTACCAAGCCAATTCTTCACCATAAAGGAGACAAGCTACCGGGGACCGGTTTCTGGCATTTCAGCCTCGTCGGCCCGGCTTGCTTGAATCCTGATGGAGCAGTGAGCAAGGGACTCATGTCTGAGTATACCCTGCCACACCTATAGTGGCCAAAAACGATTCAGAAAAGGGGGTGGTGATGAACAGAGTGTCTGAATTAAGCAGACCACTCTTACCCAGTCCAAAGATCAGGGCTTGATCCATCACCGTTATTTAGCTCACTGCCCCATCCCAGCTCAGAACCTGGCTATATGCAAATTAGTCTGTCCCTGGCCCAGTGCATCATGGGAACAGGGCAGACCAAACTACCAAGCCAATTCTTCACCAGAAAGGAGACAAGCTACCGGGGACCGGTTTCTGGCATTTCAGCCTCGTCGGCCCGGCTTGCTTGAATCCTGATGGAGCAGTGAGCAAGGGACTCATGTCTGAGTATACCCTGCCACACCTATAGTGGCCAAAAACGATTCAGAAAAGGGGGTGGTGATGAACAGAGTGTCTGAATTAAGCAGACCACTCTTACCCAGTCCAAAGATCAGGGCTTTATCCATCACCGTTATTTAGCTCACTGCCCCATCCCAGCTCAGAACCTGGCTATATGCAAATTAGTCTGTCCCTAGCCCAGTGCATCATGGGAACAGGGCAGACCAAACTACCAAGCCAATTCTTCACCAGAAAGGAGACAAGCTACCGGGGACCGGTTTCTGGCATTTCAGCCTCGTCGGCCCGGCTTGCTTGAATCCTGATGGAGCAGTGAGCAAGGGACTCATGTCTGAGTATACCCTGCCACACCTATAGTGGCCAAAAACGATTCAGAAAAGGGGGTGGTGATGAACAGAGTGTCTGAATTAAGCAGACCACTCTTACCCAGTCCAAAGATCAGGGCTTGATCCATCACCGTTATTTAGCTCACTGCCCCATCCCAGCTCAGAACCTGGCTATATGCAAATTAGTCTGTCCCTGGCCCAGTGCATCATGGGAACAGGGCAGACCAAACTACCAAGCCAATTCTTCACCAGAAAGGAGACAAGCTACCGGGGACCGGTTTCTGGCATTTCAGCCTCGTCGGCCCGGCTTGCTTGAATCCTGATGGAGCAGTGAGCAAGGGACTCATGTCTGAGTATACCCTGCCACACCTATAGTGCCACTGGGCATCTGGCCCCCTGGTGCGGCCTATGGTCAGCAGGCCGTTGTTTCCATTTGAGAAGTGGCTCTTCCTGAAGTAGGATGACCGCAGGCTTTTCAGAATTCTACGCCTTTCTCACGCCTGGGTCACAGGGATTCCGTTCTGCTGGACAGAAGCGGTGGGAGGTAGAGCTTGGCCACCCCTTGACAGATAAGGCGTGGGGGGACATTTTCTATAGATCACATCATTTTTCACACTCAATGGGGCACACAGAAACTGCATACAAAATAGTTTCCTATTGGTATAACACCCCGGCCCGGCTTGCTAAGTGGAACTCCCAGACTGATGGCCTCTGCTGGCGTGGCTGTGGGAGTCCTGGGACCCTTCTTCACTTGCTATGGCACTGCCCCAAACTAACACGATATTGGGACACCATCCTTGATGAGATTGATAAAGCCTTTGAAACTACTATTCTGAGGTTTCCTGCTTACACCATATTAGGCCTTCCCAATGCTCTGTCTTTCCCCTTGCGTTCACTTAAAGCCAAGCAGATCTCCTTGGCTTTAAATGCTGCTCAACGGGTTATCCTGTAGGCCTGGAAGACTGACAGGATCCCTGACCGTTCCCATTGGCTGCTCCAGTTGTGGTCCCTTTTAGGTATGGAGCGCTTATGGCCCTTTTAGGGGACACATCTGAATATTCTAAAATCTGGTCTCCTTTCATAACTATTTTGTCTTTAGAATTTCGGGAACTAACTTGCCCCACCTATTTACGCTTGCTGAAATTGATTCCTGAGGATGGGGTAGTGGAGCAGGATGGCCGGCCCTAACATAACTGTCCTTTGGTTGGGGGGTTTGTTCTTCTCTTTACCGGCACATGTGGGTAGCCTTTAGCTTGCGGGTGGCTCACCATGGGAGAGGAAGGGTAGGGTGGGGGGGCCTAGGTTTGGATGTTTCTCTTTTTCCCCTTTGGTTGTATTTCACCCTTAAAGGTAGTCATACTCGCTTTACAAGTGCTACGGAGTGTTTTCTTGGCACCTTTAGATAGGCAAGGGTGGTGCCCTGGGCTGGGCATTGTTTTTAGCTTTACGATGTTCTGCTTGTCATTTTTCCAAGTTGTCTTACCCAGCCGGCCCAAGTTGGGTTGTAGGCGACATGCTGTGTTATATGAAGGTATGATTGTTGGATGGACCGGGTACTATGTCCTCTTTGGCATGTTTGCTACTTTGCCGGCCCACAGGGTTGTAGGCGCTAACGCTTTGTATGATATTTGACATGTATACTGCCAATAAAAAACAATTTAATTCTAAAAATGAAAAGAAGGCCATTCTCCCATCCGATCCTAAATCAGCCAGCGCTCCCAACCCTTAATTCTAAAAATGAAAAGAAGGCCATTCTCCCATCCGATCTTAAATTACCCAGCGCTCCCAACCCTAACGACATCCACCTAAAGGTGGTCTGGTCATGAAAAATTGAAGGCAGTATTCTAGCAGCAGTGAAACGTGTATAACAATTGATGTTAGAAATCGACCATTTGCGATGTATCTTACGCCAGACTGAAAACATTGCCCCAATGACCTTGAACTTAGTCTTCTTATAATACCTAGGTTCAAGAATCTGCAATAAGAACCCCTTAGCATCCTCTCCTAGCCCTATTTCATAGATTGAAGACCTACAGAACAGCGGCGGCACCACCGCCCTATCTCCAAGAAATGGCAGAGCAAAATGTTGGATCAGTGAGGACCAGAAATAGAGCAAAAGGTTCGGAACTGACCAGCCACCCCGTTCTCTCGGGATGCATATCCACATAGCTGCCCTACGAGGGCGATGATATCCCCAGAGAAATCTATTTCAGGTCCTTTCTGCTCTAGTCAGGCTAGATTGAGAGAACTCCAGAGGAACAGTCCTAAATGAAGATAAGAACGTTGGTAAAACCAGCATTTTGAGGACGTTGCACCTACCATACAAAGAAAGATGAAGATTGTCCAGTCTTACCAAGGTAGAGTTGATTGATTCAATCACTGGCAAAATGTTTAAATCTGGAATATTGCCTACTAGAGCAGTGATTTTAACCCCTAGGTATGTTGCAGATTGAACCAATGGAGCTCGGGAAGGGCCCATGGCGGAAGTTTGAATAACCTGGGTTTTAGTTACATAAAGCTTGTAACCAGAGAGCTGACCATTCTGTTCTACTAAGATCTTGAGGGCGGGAAAGGCAAATGCAACATCGCTGGTCAAAACAACAATGTCGTCAGCGTAAGCCAACGTCCTGTACTCTGTAGCATTGACCCTAACCGGCGAAATATCTAAGGAGCACTCAATTTTGTTAAGAAAGGGGTCGATGTACAGGACAAAAAGCAGGGGCAACCCTGCCTAGTGCCCCTGCTAATGCTGAATGGAGTTGACACTAGCCCAGAAACACATAAAGTGGCCACTGGAGCAGTATAAAGCGATTGAATCGCCTGGATGAACTTAAGGCTAAAACCCTTCCATCGGAGAACTGCCCATAAAAACCCCCAAGCAACCCTGTCGAACGACTTCTCGGCATCCAACAGGATCGCTCCAAGGGGAGATCCAGTAGCCTGAGCCCAATCCAGAAGTGCGATAACCCGGCGGACGTGATCGGCCATATCCCCGGGATAAAGCCATTCAGGCGTAGTGATACCAAAGGAGAGATCACCAAGGCTAATCTGGAAGACAGAATTATGGAATACATTTTACTGTCAGTGTTTATAAGAGATATAGGGCGAAACGAGGAAGGGTCAAGCTCTGGTTTGTCTTTCTTCTTAAAAAGAATAATATTGGTTTGGCACCAAGAGTTTGGTATGCAGCCATCCTGTGCAGCTCTATGAACTGAAAGAAGATCCACCCGGACCTCCGAGCGGAACGCTTTATAAAATTCCAGAGGAATTGTGTCTGGGCCGGCAGCTTTTCCGTTGGCTAATGAATTAATCGCTAGCTCAACCTCTTCCCATTCTATTGGAGCAGAGAGAGCTTCATTCTGTTGAGTCGTAACATGGAGAGTATTAATGTCCTGAACAAAAGCCCCAGCTTCTGACTCTATATCCAGACCAACACTCCCATCAGTATACAATGTATGATAGAACTGTCGAAAAACTCACATAACTCCCTCCGGTGTATCGTGAACCTGGCCTTGATAATCTTGAATCTTAGTGATGCGATTGGCCAGACTCCTCTGCTGGAGTGGTTTGGCCAAGACCCTACCAGATTTTTCACCAAACTCAAACATCACTGTACGAAACTGTAAAAACTTTGCAGCCAGGTCTTGGCCAAAAAACTCCAGCAGGCCAGCCTTGACTTTGGCAACCAATAACTGGCTTTGGGCTATGTCCCGGCCCTCCTTGACAGCATCTATTAGCTGGACCTCTGCAGTCCTCAGCTCATCCATACGCCTTGTAGTTTGTTCTCGGGTTGTCCTCCATCGAAAGGACGAAAAGCTCTTCTTCTCCCCCCGGACAGCAGCCTTAAGTGTATCCCAGACCGTGGTAGCAGGGGCTGTCCCCCTATTGATATTTAAAAATTCAGATAGCCAATTCCTCATGTGATCTAAGTAAGACCGTTCCATTAAAGTTTTCTTTTAAATGTCTAAATCCTTGGGACACCAGGATCATGAGGAAGAGGACATTCAACAATCAAGGGATTGTGATCTGACAAAATTCTTGGGGGGCTGAAATAGAATAAGCCTCGGCTAATTGATCTGACATAAAAAAATAGTCCAGCCAGACCATTTTATGATGAGGGGCAGAGTGATATGTAAAGCCATCTTGGTTTTTTAATTATGGCGAAACCAAAGGTCGATCAAACAGTGCTTTTGAACTAAGGCTTGGAGCGCCCTAAAGACCTTAGGCTTCTTGCCCACGTAAATTCGACCACCTGCTATATTAAAATCAGCAAGCAGATTAATATTCATGTCCCCATAAAAACAAATAGGGTGGGGCCATAATACCAGCTCTACGTTCAGGTGATGAAATACTGCTGGGTCCTCTAAATTGGAGCCGTCCACCGTGCAGACGGTTAAGGGCCTGCCATTCATTGTCAGCTCAGTGATTACCCATCTCCCTGCACTGTCTTGGGAAGTTTTCCTGCATGATCCAGTCCCCCGTCTCAATAAAATTGCAACCCCTCTGATCATAGATGTCTGGCGGGAGCATCCGATTAAGTCAAACCCTGGAATTCTCAAATAATCCCGATTACTCCATGGGACATGCAATTCTAGCAAACAGAGTAGGTCGATTCGCAGAGCCTGAACAATTCTCGAGAACAGGGCCCTTTTCTTACCATCATTCAACCCACATATGTTCCAAGAGCCTAGATGAATTTTACCCTGTGCCATCTACTTTCAATGGGGAGCTAAGCCCTGCAAGTACATAAAAAGCAAATTTAATCCACCCTTCTAACCATGAAAATCCCCTAATAATGCCAATACCAACAAAAGTGCCACGATTATGATGTATATTCAAGTAATTTTTAATTTTTGACCGCCAACCCCAGCCCCCCCCCCCACTCCCCCCAGACCACCCTCCCAGCCCTTGCCCACCCTGACCCCACCCACCTGGAGCCCCGCTACCCCACCACGCTCCGTATAAGGCAACAGGACCTAGGTCCTTGTGATGGAAGAGCTGATTTAGCGCGGTTTCCCCCGGTATCATCACCAAGCTATTAATAACAATGGGAGATACGGCCGTGGAGAGAGAAGAGGAAGAAAAAAAGAGAAAAAGGAATAAAAAAACAGGGCCTACACTTTTCCCCACCACACAGTCAATACACCCCAGAAAGACCGTTAGGTACCTGAAGAAAAAAGAACATGAAACAGCATAGCATTACTACCTAAAGTGAGTTCAAATACTCTTTAGCCTGAACTTTAGAGACAAAGAATCTGGTCTGACCCTGGTAAATAATTTTCAGTTTAGAAGGAAAAAGCAGAAAAGCTTGAGCTCCTTTTGACTGAAAGGGTGTTATTAACTGATGGAGCTGCCACCTCTGCTTGACAGTAGCTGGACAAAAATCATGCCTGACAAAGAACTCACACCCCTTGCCAGCCCGCCTCCTATCCGGCCTAGCCACATCATAGATCTTTTCCCTGGCTAGAAAATTACTCAAGCATATTACAATAGCCCGAGGCTTGTCCTTGGTTTGGCCAGTCCGTTTCTTCTGCTTAAATGGAAAACGATGAGCCCGCTGGATCTCGAGTTGCCAGTCCCATTGTTTGACCTCAGGGAATGCTTCAGTAAACAGTTCGACCACAAACTGCCTGGTGTCCGACCCTTCAATCCCTTCTGGAACTCCCAAGACTCTCAGGTTGTTTCTCCATGCTGTGTTTTCAAGATCTGTGTGTTTCCACACAATGTCATCCCTTTGAGTCTTGATAAGGTCTGTGATACCTTGTCATCTTCTAGGGTGGAAATCCTCTTTTCCGCCTCCACAATTCTGGAGGCAATATCCGAACACGTTTTCGCTATTCTACGGATAGAGTTTTTCACCCTACAGCACGAACCCAGAGTACGAACACTTTCTTGCCGGGTCTCTTTGTGGTGGGCCATGATGGTCTGGTAGATTACCGACAATGTCATCTCGCCTCGAGGTGGATGGGAGAGATTGACCCCATTCTCACTCACTACATCAGTGGTATTACCCTCCAGACCAGACTGTATAGAAAATTAATAGTCCCAGGCTAGTGATCCTGTATTAGGGCAAGATGCTGAAAGCCCCTGAACTCTAGTTGCTTTTCGAACTGTACGAGACCCAGAGGGTGAATTCAATACTTCGCTGGTTCGCCAGTCACCCAGATCGCTGTTGTCATCAGTCCAGTCTTTATCCTCCCCGACATCTTCCTCGGATGACCCAGTGTGGTCGGTTAAAGAATAACATGTATCACCACTTTCTGTGTCCCCGTTTAGATTTGACAGAGCTTTCTGCGAGATCGCTTGGGATGCTTGCCTAGAATAGGCTTATTTTGCTGTGGCAGCTCTGCAACCCCTTAGTCCGGGGGGGGTTCCTGTAGTTCCTATAGAGAACGCTGAGACTACAACTCCCAGAGTTCCACTGAATTGTGCCAAATAGTCTGCACTGTTAGAGGGAGTTCCGGATTCAGCAACCATGCTCTTCCCTCCTACCTCCGGCTCCCCAGCCTTACTTGAAAAACCCCCTTTACTGCCAGATGATACCAATGATCCCAAAGGAGACAAAGAGAGAGCAGCATCCATTTTACCTAAGCTTGAAACTGTCAAAGGTTTTGGCGATGCAATTGGAGGTTTGCCTCGTTTATTCTTGATAGGCTCCTTCGGCGTCTTATTCTTGTTTACCTGCGTTTTAAACATTGATGGGAAGGTCTGTTTGGATTTCACCATCGCTGGGGCCAGTGCTTCTACCGGAGACTGCCGGCTGCCCACCACAACCCCGCAAGTTCCTGCTCCCAAGGGGGGCTTGGGGGGGGGCAGCCGCCCTTAGGGAGGTCCCCCCCGGGCAGTTTGGGAGGGTCAGGCGGGGGGGGTAGGTGTTTGCAGTCTCCCGGGCATTTTTCAATTTTGGGCTTTCTTTTCCTACTAGAGGTAGCCCAAGCATAAATGCTGTCGGCTCCTCCCCCCGGTCACCATTTTAGGTTTGGTGACCTGGTGGCCGGGAGGTAGCTTTGAGAATTTTTTGTCCTGAGGTAATTTAGTGTTGGGTTTAATTAGTCTTTTCGACGTAATTATTTAGAATTATGGCGGCTGAAGACTATAGAGTTCTAGAAGCCATTCGGCTTCTCAGTGAGGCTGGGAGGCTGGATTTAGTTATCGGTAATACTGAGGGCCCGTCGCGGCCCCACCGTCAAGCTTCCGACGGTGTTGCTGCTGTGGTGCCGGCCTGTGTCACCCCCAAGCGATCCCGCTCGGGGGGTCTGAGCGAGCGCGGCCGCTCTCGTACGAGGAAGTCGGCCCAGCGGAGGATGGAGGAGGCAGCGAACGTTGAAGCCCAGCGGTCTTTGGTGCCGGTAAGACCCGCGTTGGTGGGGGCTTTGACTGCCGGGGGCCGCAGGAGCTGTCTCTTGCTCCTGCGACTTCAGTAAGGGCGGGCTCTCTGTCAGCGCAGCGGGGGAGGAGAGGTGCTCAGCGCGGCAGCCAGAAGCGTTCTGCTTCGGCCTCCGCGTTGGTTTCTGAGGCAGTTGCTCAGGGAGGGGGGAGGAGCGGGTGCGCGTTGCGTGCTCCCCGTCTCTCCCTCAGTTACATTCTTTGCCGATTGAAGGAGAGGGTCAGGCCTTTGCTGAGGTCCCGGTGCCTGACTCGGTGCCAAGTTTTAGTGTGTTGGGGAAGGAAGTGAGCTCTTTTCCGCATGTTCGTTCGCCTTTAAGCGGGCAGGAGGTTATGGTGCAGCGAAAACAGTTACCAGTGCAAGCAGATGAAGAAGTTTTCGATCAGGGTGCGACAGGGCAATTCAGCCCCTTGTTGTTTTCCCCTGCAGTTTCCATTAGGGATGAAGTACTTTCTGTCCGTAGTGGGTCGGTAGGGGAAGGAGAGTGGGCTCAGACAGGGGGCTGGGCAGATATGTCTTTTGGGGCGTATGGACAGGAAACAGGCAGGTTAACTTCTTCAGTTTATTCCTTAGGATCTAGCAGGGTGGTTCCTATGAATTTGTCGCAGGCAGGCTCTCTTTCTTCGTCGGGGGTGGGGAAAAAAGGGCTTGGTGTGGGAGCAGGGTCTTGGGAAGGTTTGGATGTTTTTCCTTCGTGGTCTGAGGGTATTCGTGAATCTGCTAAGGGCAGGAGTGAAGTGAGTTTTGGTTTTCAGGAGGAGTCAGGCGGGTTATTAAATTGCATAATCCTAATTTGGGGAGTCAAATGATGGAGGCTCGTGAGGTACTGGTTCGGAAACAGGTGGCGTCTGGAAGCCAAGCTCTAGGTCCTGCGTCGGCTGTATTACAGGCTATGCTGGATTGGAGTAGTGGGGAGGAGGTGGTGGAGCCTTCCCCTCCTACTCGTAGGGTTTGTTTTCCGTCAGGTGATGTGGTACTGCAAGACAAAGGGATCATGCAGGGAGATCGGTTGAAAGGGTCAGTTGGTCCCGGTGTGGTTAGTAGTCAGGGTCCCGGCACATCAGTCCAGCCTTTTTCTTTT
Organism: Lissotriton helveticus; assembly: GCF_964261635.1. Taxonomy (NCBI): domain Eukaryota; kingdom Metazoa; phylum Chordata; class Amphibia; order Caudata; family Salamandridae; genus Lissotriton; species Lissotriton helveticus. Next base: position 1,185,304,103 of record NC_136061.1, on the reverse strand, counting down.
CAGCTTAGGGACCGGCGTGGGACAGTAGACTCGGTAGGGTGGAGTCCAGCCCATTTTCACCGAGGAGAAGGGAGGGTGGAGCCCAGCGCGGCACATTCCGTACCGTCGGGGGATCCCGGCGCGGTCAGCAGATGCAGGTCCGGTGCGACCTCGCTGGCCCCTACATATCTTCACACACGGAGGATGGATTGGTCTTCTGTAAATCTTTACAGGAATAGTAATATGTCACGGGAGTACCGGCGTGTACAGTCGGCTCCCCCTTTGAGTGTGCAACAAAGGGTTGGTAAGGCCCAATCTAGTGTGGTGGAGCCTGGTAACGCTCATAAGAGATTGTTGGTGTCAAGCCCTCCCCGGTTGGAGGAGTCTTTGCTCTTGGACTATGATGAGGATAGCCCTGAGGAAGGGGAATTGCATGACACTGTGTCTGGGGGGGGGGGCATTCTCACGCTTCTCATAGTGTTTTTCAGGCACCGGTGGCGGTGCAACCAAAGAAAGTGGTGGTGTCCGGACCAACTCGAGAGCGTGGCCCTGCAGTAAGGGTTCCTCGAAGGGTGGACAACACGGACCAAAGGGCATGGAGGTCAGGGCCAGGGCAAGCCCCCGTGTTAAACCCAGGTGAGCTTTGTGAACCACGGGCCAAACCAAAAATGGTGTCGATGGGGATCGGGGGTGACTCATTAGAGGGTGAGACGGGAGGTAAATTGTTTAAGGGGCGCTATGTTACAGATCAAGGGGTAGGTACAAGTGATGGGGAGAGTGCGGCTGCTAAGGTAGAGAGTGGCACAAATACTGAGTCCATAGGGGAGGGGAAGGATCCTTTACATAGCAAGGAATTGAAAATTAAGAAATTACCCTATATGGGTGTGACTAAGCCTTTAGGGGCCCATTTGATGCTTTCCACTAAAGAAAGGATCTGGAAAGGTGAGTATGTGGAGCTTTTGAAGCTGCTACATAGGGAGGTGCGATCTAAGGAAGGGTCAAAGGAGGAAGAGTATGAGCTGGCTAAGCGCCCAAAGGTACCACTGACTATTGAGAACTGGACGTCAGCATTTTTAATTTTTAGTGTGTATTTCGAAAAGTTTCCAGAGCGTTGCGTTGCTTTATTTAAATACATGGATGTTATCAGAAAAGCGCAGATTACTGGTAGTGGTTTTGCTTGGGCACAATATGATGAGGAGTTCAGGGCCTGTATGGCTTGGGACCCTGATGCCAAGTGGGGCGAATTAGACACTGATCCTTGGCAACATACGATAGGTGTTTCAGTGGGTGGTAAGACTATTTTCACGGCTAGTGGCTTACCGTTAGTTTATCGGCCCTTTCAAGGAAAGCCGACCATGGGAGGGGTGGGAAGCACATCAGTCACACAGTCAGGAGGGGGGGCTTGTTGGGATTTCAACAAAGGGTTGTGTTCAAGGGATTTCTGCAGATTTCGTCATGAATGCTCCCAATGTGGTAGGAAACACCCATCAGTTAAGTGCTTTGGGCCTAGACCAACAGGCAGGCAACAGTGGTCGCAGCAGGGCGCTGGCACGTCAGGCCCCTCACAACAATCCCAGGCAAACAGGGGAGGGAAGAATGCTCCTGGTGTTGGGCCCAAAGGCTCATACTCCGGTTAAGTGGGTCCAGTTGGCTGAAAGTCCTACGGGGTATTGTGATGTGAGAGCTCAAGAAATTTTGTTAACAGGTTTTCGAGAAGGTTTCAGATTGGGATATTCAGGTCCTCGTGTGCGGCGTTGGTCCAAGAATTTGAAATCGGCTGATGAGTTTCAAACAGTGGTGCAGGACAAATTAGATAAGGAAGTGCTTGAAGGAAAAATGGCGGGCCCCTTTGATGATTGGCCTTTGGAGCACTTGATCATTTCACCCATAGGAGCCGTCCCTAAAAAGGAGCCTGGACAATATAGGTTAATCCAACACTTATCTTGGCCAGAAGGGGCATCGGTGAATGATTTCATCGATGAAGAAACAGCTTCAGTGTCCTATTCCTCTGTGGATGTAGCCATGTCTTTGGTGGTGGCAGCGGGTCCTTTGGCAGAAATGGCAAAATGCGACATCAAATCTGCATTTAGGCTGCTTCCAGTCCATCCTGAAGACTGGTGTCTTCTGGGTATCCATTTCCATGGAAAATGGTACGTGGACAAAGCACTGCCAATGGGTTGCTCGATGTCTTGTGCTCTTTTCGAAACTTTTAGCACTTTTCTGCAGTGGTTTTTCACACACCGATCTGGCCATGAGCTTGTCACACACTATCTAGACGATTTCTTTTTTGTAGGGCCCCAGGGATCCTCTGAATGTAAGACAGCATTGGACATATTCCAAGAACTTATGGATTATTTGGGTGTGCTTTTGGCACCGGAAAAGACCATGGGTCCTTGCGCGACCATGTCTTTTTTAGGAATTGAGCTTGATTCAAGAGCTATGCAGGCTCGTTTGCCACAGGACAAGAAAGTGAAAATGCTGGTTCTTTTACAGTCAATGTTGGCAAAACCAAAGGTTACAGTGAAAGAGGTACAGGTTCTGTTGGGACATCTGAATTTTGCATTCAGAGTGGTGAGAGCGGGCAGAACTTTCTGCAGGCGGTTGGGCAGGGCACTGTCGGGACATCATTTACTTTATCACCGTGTGAGATTGACTGCTGGGGTGAAAGAGGATTTGCGGATGTGCTCCTCCTTTTTGCATTCCTTTAATGGAGTTCCTTTGGCTCGTGAGGAGGACTGGCTGTGGGAGGTTAAAATTTTTTCAGACGCAGCAGGCAGTGATGGTTTCCGTTTGTATTGGCGAGGCAGGTGGTGTGCAGAGGAGTGGCCGGAACTGGGGAAGAATAGGGGCAGAAGTATTGCTTTTTTGGAACTGTTTCCAGTGGTGGTTGCTTTGACGCTGTGGGGGCAGGAGTTAGCCCACAAGAAGGTTTTGTTCTGAATTGATAATCGAGCTGTGGTCGATGTCATCAACAAGCAGTCTGCCAGGGATCCACAGATTCTGAAATTGCTGCGTGTTTTTGTGTTGGGGTGCCTTAGATATGACATCAGTTTTAGGGCTCTGCACATTCCTGGTGTGGACAATGACATAGCAGATGCTTTGTCTCGTTCACAGTGGGAGAGGTTCCATGGGCTTGCCTCGGAGCCGGACAGGACACCGACACGCATGCCGGAGCACCTTTGGGAGGTCGGCAACACAGGGTCCTACAGTTGGTGGTAGGTTCGTTGTCTTCTTCTACTCAAGCCGCTTATGACCTGGCTTGGAGGGACTTTTTGGCGTCTGGAGCTCGCAGGCGGGAACCTGGCTGGAGGCGTCTGGATGATGTAGTTCAATTTATTCTGTACTTAATAGATAAAGGGTTATACAGAGTTACTATTGCTGGGAAGTTAGCGGGCATATCCTTTATGGGTAAACTCCTTTGGGGTTACTCTCCTTCAGCCGGTGAAGTAGGGAGGAGATTGTTGGAGGGGTGGGCTCGAGAACACAGTGTGCAGCAGTCAGTTCGGAATCCCTTGTCTTGGCAGACTCTGGCCAGGGTGGTGGAGGCACTTCCTTTTATTTGTACTGATGATTTTGAGGTTTGCCTGTTTTCTACACTCATGGTGTGGATGTTTTTTGGAGCATTCAGGTTTTCGGAGTTGTTGGGTTCTAGGTTTAATAGGGGTGTGGGGTGGGGGGATGTTCATTTGTCAGAGAAAGGTGTTCATGTATGGCTGCATCGTTCGAAAACGGATCAAAGAGGTAAAGGCAAAGGGGTCTGGTTGGAAGCATCCTCACCTTTTGTAACGTGTCCCTTGCAGTGGGCCAGAAGATGGTGTACTGTTTCTGGTGGGGCTATGGAAGTTTGCGTTTTTCAGCACGCAGATGGCGCCAGGGTCACTGATTATCAATTGCGCATGGTACTACGCAAAGCGTTGAAGAACATTGGTCTGGATGAAAAGAAGTATGGCACTCATTCTTTTCGAATAGGGGCAGCGACTGAGGCGCATAATCGGGGGTTGGTCTGGGCAAGATATCATGCGCTTAGGGCGTTGGTCTTCTGGGTGTTTTCAGCGCTATGTACGACCAGAAGTGGGCGAGGCGCTTGCGTCATCCTCTTTGTCTTAAACTTTTATGCTGCTTTTCTCATTCCAGGTTCGGTGGCTGGTCCCCGGTCTACGGCTATGACCATTTGGATTGTAGGTCATTCATTCGTGAAGTGGGCACAGATTCAAGCACGGAATAGCTATTTTGGATCACTGCTTGGTTTTAATGAACGTTTTTTCAATGTTATTTGGAGAGGCAGAGGGGGCATGTGCTGGAAGGAATTGATTCCTGCACTTAATTCCTGGTTGGGCGGGGGCCACTGTCCTAATGTTTTAGTTATCCACCTGGGAGAAAATTATCTGTGCAGGGTGAAGGGAGTGGTTCTCTTACGTGCAATTAAGAAGGCTCTTTCTCTATTGAGGCAACAGTGGGCAGGTTGTCATGTTTTTTGGACAGAATTGGTCCCGAGGAGATCTTGGAGAGGTGCTAACAAGCCCAAGGCAATTGATAAGGCGCGGAAAAAGATCAACTCAGAGGTTTCCAAGTTTTGCAGGGATTTAGGTTTTGGTCGTGTGTCGCATGGTGACATACGGTATGATGCGGTGGAGTTCTTTCGGGATGATGGTGTTCACCTTTCTCAGTTGGGTATGGATTTATATCTTTTGGAGTTGCGTGAAGTTTTGTCTCGCTGTTTGAAGATTCAGGAGTTTGCTGGTTAATTCCCCCCCCCCTTTTTCGTTCTTTAGTGTATTTGCACCGTTTTGGGTGGGGGGCAGAAAGGGGGGTGTATTTCTCCCCCCCCCCCGCTTTCTGGGTGGCGGGGTTTGGTTGTTTTTGTCAGGCTTGGTAAGTTTGTGGTTGGTTTTTACTTGGTTGGCACATTCGGCAGGGGGAATTGGGCATGATGACTGTTTGGGATGGTTGCATAGGTTGGGGGACCAAGAGGGGTTTGATGGCAAACTGTGGAGTTTGTTTTATGGTTTGGAGGGTTTTAATAAGTTGAAATGTTTATGCGGGGTGTTTGCATTGTTGGATTTGTAATGATGTAACGTTTGGGTGGGGGCGGGGTCAATGACGTTTTAGGGGTGGGTCGGTGGAAATTAAGGAAGTTATTATTTAGTGAGGTTTAGTTTTGTAAGGCATTGGCTGAGGTTTAATTTGTTAATGTGCACCTGTTTCAATAAAGTGGCCTTTTTCACACACATATACTTGTCAGTGGTCTGCTCACCCCCCCCTCGCCCCTCCCTCCCAATATCGGCGCTGCGAGGGACTATTCTGCCTCACCAGCTAACCTCGAAGAGCCACCTGCCGGGCTAACGAGGTGCGTCCTGCGATGCCGGTGACAGGATTCTTCCACTGAGCCTTGGGTGGCATACCTTCACACGTAGAGCCAGGGAGCTGACATACGAAGCCACAGCCGGAGCAACAAGCGGAGGAGCCCGTCCACAGCGAGAGAATCCAGCAGGTCAGTCGATTCCGAGAAACCAGGGATCGCCAGAGCATAGCGTTGCTTTTATTCTTTTACGTTGCTGAAGTATATACTTATAATTACTAAAGTCCGGCTTCATTCAATCTTCAGGGACCATAGTATGCCGTAGGTCAGCGAGTTAACCGGGAGAGCGTGTTTCAACCAGCTCGCCCGGCCAAGTGACCGGCCGCCATCTTGCCTATAATATGAGGTCCTATCCTAATAGCACCAACAAAGCACTAGGGGCCAACTGTATTTGCAGAGCCTGCTACAGATACTGAAACAATGCCTCTCAAAAATCTTGTAGAGCGGTGCAGTGCCACATTACATGAGACCAAGTTGCTACTTTAGTAGATTCCGAAGCAATGGCCCGACAATCACGGATTAATCTCCTGTAAGAATTGTGTCATTCGATAAATCAACCACTTTGCATAAAAATATCTTCTCAGCCAGTTAGCACCTCTAAGTACTGTACAATTCAATTTATAGACTTTACCCCAATCTTCCCTTGACAGCACAAACCCTTCTAGGTTTTCCCACTTACTTACAGCTTTCTGATAAATATCCATCTTGCTACTTTGTGCAAGGAGGTTTTTTTTGGGGTTGAAGTTTTCGATTAGATAAATTACCACATTTTTACTCTTTAGCATAGAGTTTCTATTGATTGTTCTTAATTTTATAAGAATTATACTATAACAGCACTCAATCAATAGTTATCCCCTATCTGTAGTTTTATTTCCTGCCAAGTTTTCCACTTGTCCGCTATGGTAAAATCTATTGGTTTAGAAAACCCTTTGCCCTCTATTTAGATAGAGTTCCATGGTCCTGCTTGTCCCCTTGGCCCCACACCAAATCGGACAGGCATGTTGGAGCATAGGGAATATAGTGAATTTGATCATCCTTTTAAATGTGCATCTGCTTTTCAAAAAAACAATTTAGAATCTTCTATCAAATATTCTTGGGGGATTTTGTCAATCGAAAATATCAATTATATTATGTTCTATTAAAAAAAAATATTCAAGTTGTTTCCTAAACAGCACATAGAATCCAGATGTCATGAGAAATCTAAACCTATATCGTGCAAAATAAACATAATAGCATTTTCTCTCAAATTGGCGCGGTCTAATCCACCCTCCTCCACACTTCTATACATATCGCTAAATCGCTGTTGCTTTTATCCTGCCAAACAAAAGATAGCATTTATTTCCTTTAAAAAATCTACATTCAACACACAAAGCAGTGTGCCTGAGAAAAGGGAATTAAACAAGGTAAGAATCGGCATTTTTATCGAAGCCACCCTCCCCTATAGGTAAAGAGGAAGCAGTTTTCACATTGCTAACATCACTTTCACCTTGAATAGTAAGAGACAGACATTTATTTAATATAAATCTTCAACCTGGTTTGTATATCCGACACCCAGATAGCACTTATTCTAATTATGGACACAAACTGAAGCTCTGGAAGTAAAATATCTTTCCCAATAGTGAAGAAAATAATTAACATTTTAGCTGGTTAATTCTATAGCCCCCTAACATTTGATGCATGTCAAAAATCTCAAAATCTCTTTTTTTCCCCCCAGTGTCCAGAATTAGCATTATACCATCCACATAAAGCTTTATCTTATCCATCTGTGGCGTAGGTGGCCTAATCTCCCGATCCTTTCTTATGCGATTGCTAATGGGTCTATAAAAAGGCTATGAGTACCGGGGACAGGGGACAGCCCTGTCTGGTCTCTCGTCGAACATATAACATCCTGGCATCTGTTGCATTTTTTTCCTATGCATTCTAATACATTTTATGTATGAACTTTGTGACCTGGGAGAGTATTCCAAATCTCTCTCGAATATGGAGTCCATGAGGTCAAAGGCCTTCTAAACATCCCATAAAAAATAGGAGCTGGTATTTGGTTTACAAATAAGTAATCAAGCGCCTCATGTAATTAAAGGGGAGTTGTTGCTAACTGACAGCCACATATTAAACCATTCTCATCAATGTGTATCAGTTTAGAGGCTATCTTCTTGACTCCATTCGCCAGTGTTTTCATTACTATTTTATAATCCGAATTTAACAACGTTATAGCGTGATATAAATTTGGGTCTGCCGCTTTCTTCCCTTTTTAAAGAAAAACTAACCACATTACCTAAGCTAAAGGAGAAGGGGTTAGGCTCATCACCAACAATAAAATTGGCTTGCAAAAGCAGATATTCAGTTAAAACATCGAGAAACTCTTCATAAAACTCCAAAAGGAAAATATTGAAACCACTAATCTTCAATTTGGTTAACTGCGAAACACCTCTTCCAGCTAATCATCTTCTACTATTTTCTTTCAAGAAAATTTGGCATGCCTAGCCCTCCTAAAGACACCTCCACGGCCTCTTTATCAACTGTCTGACTATTAGAAATGCGACCATAATGTTCAAGAAAAATCTGGTTTATTTCCCCCTCTTCCTTACAACGAAGCCCTGTATCAGGGCACTTTTTGGTGCGTAAAGTGCTTTTTGCTGTTTTTTCCCCCGAGTTGCCAGGTCATGAACTTCCCAGCAAAAATCCTTTCTTCATAAATCTTTTAGATATCAGCAATGGCACGTGTACCTCTCTTGGGGCCAGATGTAGGTAATCTGAATTTACGATTCTTAAATACCGAATTTTACCGATTCGGTATTCAAAAATCGGTAAATGAGATGTAGGGGAAAATTTGGTATTTTTTACCGAATCGGTAAAATTCGGTATCGGACTTTCGGAAATTACCGAATCGTTAATTTCCGAATCGGTATTTACCGAATCGGTATTTCCCATTCATCCCTATGGGCCAAAAGGCCCATAGGAATGCATTGGAAATACCGATTCGGTAAATACCGATTCGGTAAATACCGAATCGGACAGCAAGCAAAAGTGAAACTTAACACAACAGCCAAAAAGGTGCAACCACCCTCCCCCTTCCTACCAGGAAGTGGCCACACAGGCAGCTGCAACTAATTAGAAGGTTCTGGAGAGGCAGTTGGAGCAGAGAGACTGGGAGCAGCAGCAGACAGAGTTTGTGCTCTTTGAAAATTAAAACATGGCAAGCAGCAAGGACACAGAGCAGCATGAAAGAAAAACTACACTCAAATTCAGCAGCATGAAGCTCCAGGTCCTTGTGGAGGAGGTGGTAAAGGTGCACCACAGACTGTTTGGAAGGCATTCCCTTTCTGTGCCTGAATCAGCAAAAAGGAAGCTATGGCTTGAAATCTTAGAGAAAGTCAATGCAGTGGGAGTGACCACCAGAGTCACTGACGATTTAAAAAAGAGGTTTTATGACCTAAGGAGCCTCACAAAAAAGAAAATAGCTGACCATCACAAACAGGCTTCGCAAACAGGTGGAGGAAAGAACACAGCACCCCCCCTCACCGACCTGGAGGAGATGGTAGCCACAACCTTGGAGCCTGAAAGCGTCCATGGACTGGGAGAAGTGGACAGCTCGGCGAAAGCTTCATCTAGAAAAGGTAAGATGCATGCACAGCAATCCCCCTCACACCCTCATCCATCTCTCACCCCTTGCAGCTAAGTTACCCCAGTCCCAGTGTGTCTGTGCAAAACAGTAGCAATGCATCATGGTACATGTAGTCAGTTAATGAAAGAGCATGTCACACAGCACTGTAACCACCAAGTTAGGCAAATGAATGCAGACATAATGAAGGGCAGGCTGCATGTAAGAAGTGCAATTTCATATGTTTAATTGTAGTGGCTGTGAGACATTTGCACCTAGCTGATATGTGCTCATATGTCCACAGGTCACACATCCAGAAGGCAGTCTCAGGAGGCAGAAGGCACGGCACCCGAGAGGGATGACAGTCATGAGCCAGGTCCCAGCGCATCACAGGACACAGGTGTTCCGAGTGGGCAGACACCTTCCCAAGAACCTGACATCAGTGAAGAAATGCAGGCCTCCCCAAGACCTTCACAATCCCCACTATTGGTTTCGTCACCCAAAATGCCAGCATCCTTAGAAATTGAAACACCTGCAGCACACCCTAGCAGGAGGCATGTCGTTTCCCCACTGATGGTAATGGAGACAGCTGCTGGTGAAATGGTGGGTGAAGACTCACACAACTTGCCTGAAGCTGGCATCTCTGCCACAATGCAGCCCAGCACAGAGCCTGTACCAAGTACCGGTAGACGCCGCACAGTACAAGGAAGGAGTGTAGGTGCACGTGGGGAGGGGTCCAGTGTCTTCCAAGGGCTAGAGGGATCCATGGTCAGGATTCAGAGGATGCAGGGCAAGGGCATCATGGCCTGTCAAAGACAAATGCGCAACCTCAATATAAACATGCAGGAAATTGGTAAGGGCATCAGGGAACTGGTGGAAGTTAACAAGAGCATGGCAACAGGCATACATGACATGACCCAATCCATGCAGCAACTGTGCACAAAACTGGACTCTGAAATTACATCAAGGCGCAGGGAGAAACAGCGTGCAAAGAGAACTGAGAAATCTATACACCGCCTGGCAACAGCCACATCCCTGCTATGCAGGCGTAGCATGAATAGTCAGGAAGTCCTGACTCAAAACAGCAATCAGCTGACAAGGGGCACAGCCGGAATGACCGGTGCGCTGGAGGCTCTACTTAATGCTCAAAGTGCACAAACTGCTGCCATTGACGTGCCGGACACTGAAGGTAGCACCAGTAGGAGCAGCACGGCAAGCCCCCATGTCGTAGAGACAAGGAGGAGCAGCAGGCGACAGGGTGAGGCTACAGGCCACACGCCCGGTGAACAGGGTGAGCCACAAACACCTGCCAGTGCAAAGCGTGGCCGCAAATGAACACTTAATACTATGGCCTACTGCCAATGGACATTCAATTTATAGATATTACTGTTTTTGTTGCACATTTGTGCCATTTATACCTGCCTAGTGACAATATACAACTACGGTGGCTGGATTCCACACCTGTCTGTGTGTGTTTGCTCACTGTGAGCATTGCTGTGAAATGCTTACTGTTGCACTTTTGTTCTTTAACATACCTAGAAATATACTAAATAAAACACATTCTCGTGCTTTCAAGATAGGTCTCAGTCTCATCACTTACTCAGAAATAGTTCTGTGTTATTTCCTCACGTCTGTATCTGCCATCACTTGGTGTTGACACTCCAGCAGGTTGTGTTTCAGGCACAGCAATGTCGTCGTCATGATCCTCATAGTCTGACAACTCCTCCTCAGTACCCCTCTTCACAGCTAGATTGTGCAACATAGCACAGGCAGCAATGATCTTACAGCAGGTGATGGGGGTATACTGCCTTGCACCTCCGCTCTTGTGCAAGCATCTGAACCTGCTTTTCCAGATACCAAATGTTCGCTCCACTACATTGCGTGTGCTCTTGTGTGCCCGGTTATATCTCCTTTGGCTGGGTGTTGAGGGGTTGAGGTAGGGGGTGAGTATGAAGGAGTGGAGGGCATATGCACGGTCTCCTAAAAGGTAATGGCAATACATCACTCACATGCATACAGGTTCTTCTTAATGCAATAGGTGTTATGTGGGTCGCACACTGTGTCTTACCTAGGAGGTATCCTTCACCAAATTCCCCTGCAGTCAGCCGTGCATAGATGCCACTGTTTTGAAATATATAGGAGTCGTGGGTACTCCCAGGGAATTTTGCCACAATGTCAGTAATGGCGAACATTGCATTGCAGATCACCTGCACATTGATGGTGTGGGTGGACTTCCTATTCCTGTAGATGTATTCTGTGGCAGCAGGGGGACAAATGGGAATGTACGTGCCATCAATGCAGCCAATTATATTGGGAAATCGAGCCATCTGGTAAAAGTCAGATTTTGTTTGCACCAGTTCAGCATGGGTAGCTGGAAAAGATATGTAATGCTCCATCCTGTGTAACATGGCGTCAAGGAATTTGTGGAAAAACCTTGACAGGCTGCTCTGTGTCATCCCACCTACCACAGCAACCACGCACTGGTAGCTCCCAGACGCAAGCAGGTGGAAGCTGCACAGCACCTGCACATGGGGTGGAATTGCATGTGCACTTGGGGTAGTGTGCTGCAACAGTGGTTGGAGGTCCCTGATGAGCTCCAAGATGGTGTCTGGGGCCAACCTGTACCTCTGCAGTATCTCTGCCTCTGTGAGCATGAACAAGGTGACCCTCTGCCTGTAGACCTGCTCCTCTCTCTGCCATTCCCTCTCTCCTTCCTCCTGTAGCCGTAGCCGTCTTGCAATGACATAAAATGCCGCCATTGTGCAAACAGAATTGCATTTTGGGTCCATTTTTATAGGTTTCACCTGGTTACCACCTGATTCCAATCCATGGTAAATACCAACTCTTAAATACCGAATTTCAAGCAAATTCGGTATTTCAGAGCTTCCCTACATCTCAATATCCATTTTTACCACTTCTTATTTACCGAATCGGTATTTTACCGAATCGGTAAGTTTACCGAATAGGTAAATTTACCGATTCGGTAAATTTACCGATTCGCAAATCGTTGCGAATCGGTAAATTTACCGATTCGGTAATATTTCTGATTCTGTATTTTACCGATTCGGTAACTTTACCGATTCAGTAAATTTACTGATTCGGACTATTTTCGCTCTCCTACATCCCGAAGGCTCAATACCGGTCGGTAACGGCCAAAAATACGGATTTTCGGCCGTTACCGACCGGTAAAGGGCTTCCTACATCTGGCCCTTGGTGTGAAAATATTCAGTTAACGCATGCTTAGCTTCTTCTTGGCCTTTTCTGTTCTCCTCAGTGTACTGCTGGGAGAGTACATCATATGCTTCCCTACTTGCTTTTCAAGCAGCAAATCCCTGCCAAAAGGGAAGGTATGAGGCATGAGGGCAACAGCCAAGCAAACAACAATACTGCTAAGATCAACAGAGGTAAAGTTTTCAAACCAAGGGCCAGATGTAGGAAGGCCATTACCTGTCGGTAACGGCCGAAATCGGCCGTTACCGACCAGTAATGGACTTTTCCTATGTAGGAGGCACATTTACTGATTCGGTAAATAACGGATCGGTATTTACCAATTCGGTACTTACCGAATCATCATTTACCGATGCGGTATTTACCGAATCGGTAAATGAAATGTAGGAAGCACTTCAAAGAGTGCTTCTGGGCATTAAGGATTCATTATTTACCACCAACTATTAGTTGGTGGTAAATAACAAATTCCTATGTAAATGGAAATCTGTGCATTTACATCTGTGCCATGTGACAGACATACATGCCCTTATGGCATGTATGTGTGCCACATGTGCACACAAGCACTAATCAGGGGTGCAACAGGGTGTCAAAGTGACACCCTTCAACCCTTGACTTTTTCCCAATTTTACCGAATCAGTAATTACCGATTCAGTAATTGACATTTATTCCTATGGGCCTCCAGGTATTTTTTTCCGATTTTTTACCCACATAGCATTTACCGATTCGAAAATACTGAATCGGTAAAATTCGGTATTTTCGAATCGGTAAATTTAAATTACCTACATCTAGCCCCTAGTTACTAAAATATAGGAATTCAATTAAATAAGAAATGTCCCAAACTCGCGGAAAAAAAATAAAAAACAGTAAGGGACAAGAATACTAAAAATTATCAAAAGATGTAATTGGGTAAAGAGAGTACAACATTATTCGAGGGAATTTTTAAATTCAGTTAACACCAGTTTCAGCTTGCAAAACCAATGCTATTCTCATTTATCAAAGAGGTTTCAAATTGTAGAGCCGGTTCAGAAAGGAAGGCTACGGCCATTGAAGCTTTAGCTTCCAATGTTAAATTGATGAATCATAGGTGTCTAGTTAAAAACACAAAGCGGCCAGGTTAAAAATAGGCACTGGCAAAGCTAACGGGTCTCGCCTATGCTGGTTCCATTGGCCTTGTCAATGTTTTTTGCCATGTTGTACAACAGCATTGTTGAAAGTAAAACAAAAAAAGCCCTAAAGTAAAACAAAAAAGCCCTGGCTGCCTTATAACATTGTTTTTAAACTTTCAGCCATGTTGCACAGCAGCCCACAAGTGTACAACATGGTTAAAAAAACACACTGACCAAGTCAGTAGATCTTGCATAAGTGAGATTTATTTACTTTGCCAGTGCTTGTTTTTAATTATTACTGCTGTGTGTTTGTATGTGTGTGTGTGCACAGAGTGTGGGTGAGAAAGGAGGCAGGCTCAGGGGGCAGCGACTAATTCAGTCTCTGCTGCCTGTTGAAATTAGAAACCCTGCTCTCTCCTTCTCCCTTCATGGGCCTTTCAGTAAAGTGCTGACAGTGCTCACACGATGCAGGCGAGCCACAGACACACCGAGGCGTGAGCAGAGAGTTCCCTCTGCTTTCACCTAAGCTAAGTAGGGAACTGAGTCCAAGCACACTTCAGGGCATTTCCTCCTGCACCTTTCCGACCATGGAGATAGGCTACGTCTGTAGCAGCACACTCTTTGAAGACTGAACAGCACCAGGCTGTAGCGCAGTGAGCTAGAACATAGCGGCCAAGGATATCACTCTCCTCCATCCGAGGTTGGTATCCATGCCTGTATATTTACCTCTGCTTTAGGCTGTTGGCCTTGAAAACCCTGGAGCAGTGTATGCTGACTGCAGAGATTACACTCTAGTGCCAGAGTATTAGCACTCTGTAGCTGTCGACTGGTCTGCTTTGGACCTGCACAACCCAGCCCCATCCTATTTCAAGAGATGAATTTTCTGCGGTGCCTATTTCTTGGGTGTTGATGGGGAAGGTTTATTTTGTTTTTGCAATTTTATATAGCAGGAATTCAACCCGAAGGTATTGGAGCACTTTACGTAAGCATCAGGTACATTACACAAGGTCATATTCAATTTTTGGGCGCGGGGAGATAAGTAATTTGCTCAGAATCACAGGATGTTGAGACAATGTGAAGAAGGGTTCCCCAGTTCCAAAGTCGACAGCTCTGGTTTTAATGCCACATCCTCTTCCAAGGCCATTCTGCATCAACCCCCAAACAACCCCCACCTTTGGCATTTAGTAAGCATTTACACCTAGCAGTCAATGGTTGGAGTTGAAAATTGGCTGCAGTTTATTTACATTGGTTAACACATGCTCGTGAGAAACAAGGGAGGCCAGATAAAGGTGGCCTGTCCTTGCCCTTCACCCATGGGTTCAGCAGCTGAAGGAAGAGCTGTGAAAGAGAGAAGTGCTTGAGCTTCCATTCCTCTCACAAACTAGTTTGGGAAATAATCCCAACAGAAGGAAGATCTGTCTCAGCCTCATTTACTTATGCTTGGTTTTTTTGTTAATCATGAGCCAGGCCAATTGATATGTTATATATAATCAAATCAAGAAGTCACAGAATCCCTGAGAACCAAGACACTATGGATGTTTTAGGTATCCAGTTACTTACTCTCCACTAAATACCTCTCTCCTCACACCTCACTTTCCAAAGCTGGGTCTAGGAATGCAGCCAGGAAGCTTTTGCTGAGAGAAAAACCAGAAGATCAAAGAACCGCAGTGGGGGGCGTGGCTTGAGCTGTAGCAAGATGGCCGCGATTCCTTGAGGCTCAATGCATCTGCCAGGACCTTTTTCGTTGCGGAGTGGCAGTGTCTCTTCTCCGACTCTATGGACAGGCACATTTATTAGTTTTGACACGGGAGAGCAGGTTGCTGTCATTTTTTCTTTTCTATGTGCCGTTTTTCTCCTGTGTCGCGTTCACCTCAGGGGAAACAGTTGCAGCCACAATTTTGTCTGCCGCAGCGGTAACTGGTTGCCGTTCTTTAGTGTCATGCCACTATTTCTGCAACTGATAAAGGAATGGTGATTTAAAAAATTTTGGGAAGTGGTGTACTGATTAATTTGTCCCTCATTTCGCCGTTATTAAACCTTATTTGCTTTGAGGCTTACCAGTGGCTTATCTGCAGGCTTTCTCCATTCTTCTGTGTTCTACATTAGCTGCCTGCAAAGGTGGGAGAAAAGAGAATAAGTAGCGAATTGTATATGTTTCCTTCCAAGCTAGGCTGTTTTGCTGCACGTCATCAGCTCTGCTAATTTACCAACATTAGTGACATCTCTTCCTTCATATGTATATGGAACCTCCTTCTTCCTTCAGTCAAAATGTTGCCTCTGCCACTATGTCTTCCATACCCACCACTGCTGCATCAAAACGCCAAAAGAAAGAGCCGGGTTCTCCCACAAAATTGCCATTTCCTATAACACTGGACAATCTCATGGAGGAGATAAAGCATTTAAAACCATTTGTATTTGATACCAATGCTACCCTTCAGAGACTAGAGGAGAAATGGTCCAATTTAGAGTCAAGGGTTACGGTGGTGGAGCAGAAGATTAGCGACACTCAGGATGTGATCCCTAAGGTGGAAGCTATGTCCAGAGAAATAGCTCTTCTCAAACAGCAAATGGAGGACTTGGAAAATCGCAATAGGTGCAACAATCTTAGACTTTATGGTATTCCTGAGGGAGAGGAGGGTTCTGACATGATCGCCTTTCTTAAACTCCATATTCCTAAGCTAGTTGGACTTAAGGAAGGTACTACTCTCAACTTGCAACATGCGCATCGTATTGGTCCTAAACCTAGGGGCTCCCCCTCCACATCGTCAGTCAGTCGCCCCAGAGGGATAATTGTTCTATTCTTGGAATATACTGAATTGTTCATGGTTTTGTCTGCAGCAAAACAAAGGAAGCAGATGCTATTGTTTGGTCACAGAGTTTTTCTCTCCCAGGATGTGGCCCGTGCCACTGCCGCTCGTCATAAGTGATTCCTTTCCTTTCGCCCTGCTCTCCGTTCCATGAACGCCAGACATGGTCTTGTTCATCCTTGGTTTTTTAAAGTCACCTTCAAGGAATGGACCCACTCTTTTGAAAGCCCTGAGCATTTAAGACAATCAATTGTTCATCACAAAGGAGAAGAAATGGAACTTGGGAAACCTGAACACTGACTTTTCTAGCATGTTTTTGTTTCCCATTTGCTTAAATATTTACAATTTACTGGTTTAGATGTTTTTTGTCTTTTCTCATTTGTTTATTTTGTGATTGTTATATGTTTACCCTCTCAAAGTACCACCTTCTAATGACCTTGTGGTTTTTCCTTCACAGATATACCCTGTCTAGTACGGACACCCCTCCTTGTTGTTCTCTCCTGATTGTGCCTCCCCTCCTACTCCTATTGATTATAGTTCTTCAGATACTGGTAAGTGGTTCTTCCTCCTTAAAGTATGCACTTTTCCTATATTTGTTCTCATTATGTTTCTCTCTTTGAGTTATTCTGGCTTATCATGTTTCTCCGGCTGCTGCTCCCTATTATATTATATTCTTTTTCCTTTACTTATCTATTGGTTTTTTTCATTTCTCTCTGACTTCGTTGATTCTCGTCTGTCCTCCCTTCGCGGTTCCCCGCCTCATCATGTTAATCTTCTCGTTATGGCAATATGTTCTTGTCATTTCGACTGAAGTCTCTCGGCTTCCTATCAACTTCTCTTTCTCTATCATTTCTTTCTTCTGTTTTCTCTCTCTCTCTTCTTCTTTCCTTTTTTTCTTCTGTTTTCCTCTATATTATCCAAATTTTTCCAATATATCATCTTTGATCACTTTCATTTCTTCCCTTTTTCTTGTTCTTTACTCTTTTACCATCTCTTTTATTTATTTGATTTTATTGCTTATTATCCTGCCTGTTAGTTTAAAAATGGCTGCATGTTCAATTCTCAGTTTTAACAATTTTTTGAATGCTCGTGGTGTTGCTTAATATTTCTCCCCTCTCATTATGACTGACAATGTTCGCATAGTATCCTGGAATGTGAAGGGTTTGCGTAATCCCGTCAAGAAACAAAGTGTACTTACCAATTTTTCCAGATTACACAGTAAAATTGTGATGCTTCAAGAGACTCATCTTAATGAAAACAATATTAGTTCTCACAAAAAGCAATGGGTAGGCTATGGGTATTGTTCCCCAGCTAAAGACAGAAAGAATGGAGTGGTGACATTATTTCGTAAGTACTTTTATCTTACTATAGAGAAGGAAGAGAAGGATACTGATGGCAGATGGTTTCTTTCACATCTCATTATAAATGGTTATTCTTAACATTTATGGTCCCACTGGCATTGACTGTTTTTAGAGTTTTTATCTATATGTGCAAAGCAATTAGATTGTAACCCATATTGGGAGGAACGTGAATAGATTAATTGAATGAATATGCGATAAATCATTTTTAATAAATTCTTTTTTAATATATTTTGTAATCTAAGTTGAAAAATTCTTGTGTGGTACAATGTTTATATTATATTGCATATGGGTGTAAATGGATATTTCATTTTCAGTGAGGCATAGTCTGCCCTAAGATAATATCTTTATCTATGCTAGAATAGTTATACATCAAAATAGATACTTGGTCCAGGGTGAGGCATTTATCCTCTTTTACATTAGAATATAGGGACTTCTGTGTCTTTGTTTTGTTCCCACTGGTATTGAGTCACAGTTTTGGCCGTCTATGTCCCATATCTTCATTCCTGCCCTGATTCTAACCTCTTGGTGTGTGGGAACTGCAATCAGGTCATGGATCCCTTAACTGACAGGAAATCCACTGCAAGATATATTCCTATTGAAATGCAAAAAACCTTTACTAATATTAATCGTTTGAGAGGTCTGTTGGATGCCTGGAAGGTATAAAAATCGGACAGCTTGGAATTCACTTTTTATTCGCCCTCTCATAATTCTACATCTAGAATTGATTACATTTTTTTTTGAGTCCTCATCTCATTCCCAATATCATTCACGCTGAAATTGGGCCCATACGTATTTCTGATCATGCTCCTGTTTAATTAATTTATATCTCCCTTCGGAGCCTTCCAAACCCCGTAGATGGCACTTCAATAATTACTTACTCATAGATCCCACTTTTATTGGGCGCTTCAAAGATTTTCTGTCAGAATTTTTTCTCATTAATGCTAGTCCTGACATCCCCTTCCACACTATCTGGGATGCTTTTAAGGCAACAGCCAGAGGTTTTATGGTTGATTATGTTGCTGTCAAAAATAAATAACTTCTCAAGGAATCAGCTTCCTTATTATCCTCCATTAAGCAGCTTGAGCATATCTATTTCTCTTCTAATAACGACGGTACTCCTAAAAAATTATTCCAAGCAAAATTAAATTTTAACAGGAAATTGACTGAGGAAGCTCCTGGGGTGTTACTTAAAATTAATTTTAAATTTTACGGTGGCCATAATAGAGCCGGTAAATTGCTCGCCATTTATTTGAAGGTCTAATCCCAAAGATCCAAAATAATCAATATTACTGATGATAAAGGTGTTAATCACTTCAAAGATGAGGAGATAATAAAATGTTTTATACATTTTTATGAGACCTTATATACTCCAGAATCTTCTCCTTCTGACACTGCTTTGGAGTAATTTTTTGAATTGTTACCTCCTCGCTCCTCCTCATCCCCTGGTTGCTCTTTATTAGAGAAGGATTTGTCCCTTACTGAACGTAAGACAGCCTTAGCTCTGTTATCTAAAGATAAGGCTCCCGGCCCAGATGGTTTTACCACTGAATTCTATTCCTGCTTCTCACAGACCCTTCTCCCTTATCTTCTATCTCTCTTTCATCATTTTATTTCTCACAATGAGGCTCGGGGCTCCTTTCTTGAAGCCATGATCTGCCTAATTCTGAAGAAGGATAAAGATCCCTCCTCCTGTGCCAATTATGGCCCTTTCTCTTTAATCAACTTGAATTGCAAAATTTTGCTATGGTGCTGGCCCTCCGTAGTAATAAGGCTATTCCTGATTTGATTGGCTACGAGCAGACTGGGTTTGTCAAAGGCAGAATGCTGGCAGATAATAAAAAAACTTTTTAAAATATCATTCATCTTGCATCCAAGAGCTCATTCCTTTTGCAGCCATCACCTTGGATAAGGAGAAAGCTTTTGATCGCATTCACTGGCTTTTTATGATGCGCGCAGTCAAGTGGCATGGTTTTGGTCCCGTTATTTTATCTTTCATAAGTTTGTTATATTCCTCTCCTACCACTTCAGTTTTTGATAATGAATTTCAATCTCCTTATTTTACCCTCCAGCGAGGCACTCTTCTGGGCTGCCCTCTTTTACCTTTGCTCTTTATCTTATCACTTGAATCCTTTCTTCATTCTTTGCGACATTCTTCTGCATTTCACATAGGTCAATTGAAAAAAGTTTACTGCTTACACAATGACATTTTGCTATATCTCTCCGATCCTTCTATCTCTTTGCCCACTTTCACGGATCTTTTATCTTCTTATACCGCTCTGTCCGGATATAAATTAAATTTTTCTAAATTTGAAGTGCTTCCATTAAATAAGTATTGCTTAAGAAGTATGTTCGAAGGGACTGATTTTAAATGGAACACTAATTACATTACATGTTTGGGAATAAAATACGCCTCTTTAATTGTTAGAACGGTTCAGCTTAATTTGGAGGGTGTTTTATTAAAGACTAGCAGCCCGTACCGACGTTGTCCGGGTATGAATTGCTGCCGGCCAGTAGTATATTGTTTTGTAGGATTTCGTTTTGATAGCATTTCTTATCTGTGACAGGCCTGTGAAACGCTCCGATTCACAGTGCACTGCTGATGCACTGATGCACTTAAGAGTGCGCGTTCAGTAGTGTGTGAACTTGAGTTTCCCTACTTTTTTTTTCCTTGCAATATTATATAGCGCGAACTCGACAACATGGCATGAGCACAATTTACATTACAGAAGAACACATTCATTTGTGGTAGGCACGGGGAGACAAAGCGATTTGCCTGGAATCACAGGATGTTGAGCTGATGCCGAGATTCGAACGTAGCTCCCCAGCTCTAAAGTTCGCAATTCTAGAACTTGTGGCGGGAGGTGTGTCTAAAAGTGTATGTCGGTGCTGGCCATCAATGAGAGAGACCTGTGCATTTTTCAAATGGGTGGTGAAAAAATATGAGTATGTTGCTGGAGATGTGGGCCGCCGTGCCACCAATGTACTTACCGGGGGAGGGTAAACACCCATTATACCGCAACTTTCTTTCCGCATACCATCACTCCGCATACTTTCATTACGAAAGTACCATGACTCCGCAATGCCATTATAACGCATGGCATTACATTTTATATGCTTTTGCCACGCATACATTTACAACAAAATTGTTTGTAAATGCATGAATGGTAAAATCATGTTTTTTTAAAATGTTTGGATAAGGTATGTATGGGTATAGGGGTATATGTTTTGGGGTACTGAGGTATATGTTTTGGGGTGTTTGGGTATTTTAAGGGTTCAGATATAGTTTTGGGTTATGGGGTACAGGGGTAGTTTTAGGGTTCAGGGCTAGGTTTGGGTTTTGGGGTATCGGGGTATTTTTAGGGTTCAGGAGTAGGTTTGGGTTTTGGGGTACAGGGGTATTTAAAGGGTGCAGGGCTAGGTTTGGGTTTTGGGGTACAGGGGTATTTTTAGGGTTCAGGGCTAGGTTTGGGTTTTGGGGTACAGGGGTATTTTAGGGATCAGGGGTAGGTTTGGGTTTTGGGGTACAGGGTTCTTTTTAGGGTTCAGGGCTGGGTTTGGGTTTTGGGGTACAGGGGTATTTTTAGGGTTCAGGGCTAGGTTTGGGTTTTGGGGTACAGGGGTATTTTGGGGTTCAGGTGTGGTGTTGGGGTACAGTGGTATTTTTAGGGTTCAGGGCTAGGTTTGGGTTTTGGGGTACAGGGGTATTTTTAGGGTTCAGGGGTATGTTTGGGTTTTGAGGTACAGGGGTATTTATAGGGTTCAGGGCTAGGTTTGGGTTTTGGGGTACAGGGGTATTTTTAGGGTTTAGAGATAGGTTTGGGGTACAGGGTATATTTATAGGGTTAAGATGGGTTAGTGTTTAAGGGTGTTGGGGTATTTTAAGGAGTAAGGGTGGGTTATGATTATGGGGTGCAGGGATATTTAAAGGGAGCAGGGTGGGATTAGCACACAATATGAGACATGGCATGAAGGGCAGAACGTACCACACGCCCCCAGCGTTTGTCACGCTCCCAGCACACGCCCACAGCACAACACAGACACGCCCACAAGGAACTACTTTGCTGGCACGGTTCTTTTACCTTTTAAATGTATATGGTGGGCGTCTGCATAGCCTATGTCCTTCTGCTGCAACTGCCCTTTCCAACGCTGTATTGGGTGTTGTGATTGGTGCTGTGGTTCCTGAGATTACCCGCCTCAAATGTTTGGGCTATCTCTTTATTATATTAGTATAGATAACTGGTATAGCAGAGAAAAGGTCTCTCCTATTCTTGTCATGGTGGGGCAGGTTGGGCACTTCCAAAATGATGATGCTCCCTGTTATTAACTTCTATTTGTCCATGCTACCACTGAGGCTTCCCTTAAAAAAATATAGATCTCTTAATGGTGTTTTAAGTAAATTTCTCTGGAATAGCCATAAAGCCCATATATCTTTATCTTCCTTGTCTGCTCCTAAGGATAGGGGAGGTGTCAATTTTCCCAACTTTCGTCACTACCACTTCTCCTTCCTAATCCATCAGGTTTTACCTTATCTGTCTTCTTCAGATGAACCCTCCGTATTGGTATGGTATAGATTGGAGGAATCTGTGGTTCACCCGCTTCCCTTTTCCTCGTTAGCCAATTTTACTCATTCTCCTTGTTCATTTAAGTCCCCAACCATTTTGACAATTTATATTGACCTTTAACCCGATCCTTATAAACTCCCTTGCTCCTTTGCAAATATTCCTGGATTCCCCTATATGGCATAACAAGTCCATTAAACTTTCCAATCGTATCATTTTTTGGAAAGATTGGGCAGCTAAAGGGGTCATCCAGGTTAAACGCTTAGTACAGGATATGCATTTTCTATCCTATCAGGAAGTGCAATCTAAATTTCGTTTGCCTGCCACTTCCCTTCTTAAATACAATTCTTTAAGATTGCTCTTAACTCAAAAGCTGTCTTTTATCTCTGGAACACCCTCCTATCCGTCTGACCCCCCCCCCCCCCATTAGAACCACTACCTACTTCTCTTTCTGTTCCGGCCTCCCATATATATAAATGTATATTAATTTCTCTCTCCCACTCGACCCAAGAGTAAAACTGAAATTTTATGGGAATCTGATTTGCAGCGAACCCTTCCTATACACACATGGATTTCTATCTGCACACGAATAGACTACACATCCTGTAATGCTAACACCACTCAAACCCTTTATTATTTTTATCAGAGGTTGTTTTTAACCCCATTATCTATCTCTAAATTCAGTTCTGACCTATCCCCCAACTGTTAGCCCTGTAAAAACACTCCTGGCACATACTTACACTCCTTTTTCGTATGCCCCAACAAAGGTATGTAAATTAAATTCCTCCATTTGCTTCATCAATTTTCCTTTTGATAGTAATCCTATTCACTGGTTTGGTGCTCGTAGGACATGCTCCTTTGTGGATTTGCTACTTGCCATTGCCTTTCAGGTTATCACTTCCAAATGGAATGATGCTACCAAGGTCATTTTTTCTGCTTGGTGGAATCTACTCTGTTATCATCATCGGCTAGATAGAGCCTCTGCAACTACCTCCCAGCAACTTCTTCAAAAAGAAGCCTTCTGGTCTCCACTCACTAACTATTTATCCTCTTCTGCATTACGTAACAATGACAGTTCCTTTGTATTCAGCCTCCATGAGTATAGTGTTAAATCTTTCTCACAATGTTCATATATGATTGCTCCTACTTTGCTATCTGAGATTGTATAATGTTCATTATTAGATATTTCTATTAAATATATTTGGTAAGGATGTTGACTTTCTGTTTTATTATTCTTTTTCTTTCTTTTTCTCTCTTTCTTTTCTTTCTTTCCTATAAAACCTAAAATGCTAATTTGTTAAGGTACATAACTCTTTAATTGTTCTAAACTTTGGCTTTATTTTTTTATAAAGTACGCTACCTTAAGTTTTCACCTTTCCTTTACCATATAC
Source organism: Lissotriton helveticus (assembly GCF_964261635.1). NCBI lineage: Eukaryota > Metazoa > Chordata > Amphibia > Caudata > Salamandridae > Lissotriton > Lissotriton helveticus. The sequence goes on along the minus strand of NC_136061.1, from coordinate 1,185,280,712 downwards.
ATTTTATGATATCTATTGTAATTCTTTTATGACCGTTGATATATTATTGTACCTTGTTCTTTATTTGCTTCAATAAAGCTCTCTGAACTAAAAACAAAAGGACCGCAGTGGCACCAGATACTGTATTTATGAGTGGTTCTCATAGAACACTCCTGGGGTAGTAAATGATCTATCCAATGTGGCAAAGGTAGGAACTGAATGACCGAAAGACTGGACTGTGATCCTGCAAACTCGCCTGAAAGATGTGTGCATGGATTGAGCCTGTGGATGTATTTCCCCGAAGCGTGATATCAAATAAGGTGTATATTCTGTAGAGGCCTATTCTGCTATACCCAACTCCAGTGTACCTTTAGAGAGATTTCTAGCACAAGTGCAGTTAGGAGGGACTACCTCAAGGAAGGTGCAGCACCTTGTTTGCAGGTGAGGCTAACACCCAGAACCTGCGGCACCCACTCAGGCCCTGCTCATGTTACCAACATATGTAATGCTTACATCAAGTTTTAAGCCGGTTTGTAAGCACTCTCAGTATCTACATTTAAAACAAGTGATGGCCACACAATAATTTCATCATGCGGGAGGTGGGCGAAAGCGAAGGGGTGTGCAACAATGCTGGAGGGGAGGAGCAGGTGGGAGGATGGTGGGATGGAGCAGGCAGCACGGCGGGCTAAGGGTGGGAAGGGGACTGGAAACCCATGTACTTCTATGGAGTGCAACAAGTCAAATTAAAAATGACTGCCAGAAGCGTGCAATAATGGAAGGACACTGGCCACCGACAGGAAGCTGTACTTGGTCCTTGCTCCATGGAATGGACTGACGCACACAGGGAAAGTGTAACCAGAAGTTTCTAGCTAATGAGAAGCAAAGAAACGAGAGTGATATTGAAATCAACCAATGGGAAGTAACAGGTGGGCTCTAGCTTTTTTAAAAGTTTTTTTATAGTTTACTCACAAGAAACAGCCCATGCACTGTCTCAGGCGAGACAGATAAAGAAAACATGCCAGATATCTGGAATTCCTTACAAACGCCATAACATTTTCCGTCTGCAAAGAGTTGTAGTAGTACATTTAAGATCTGGATAGTCTGCTAATTTATAGGCAACCCTCAGATGATCCTACTGGAAAATGTATAAGATGAGCTACAAATGCCAGGATGTATAGCGTAAGGCTGGTCAATGGTTATTATAATGAAGACCATCGGGTGGCTCCATGGTTCCAAGATGCAAGTGGGATGCTTGCCTCTGGGGGCTTCAGAATATGAGCTTTTTGGCTTTCTAAAGGTGCAAATTAATGCTAAGTCTAGATAGAGCTGTCCACATTTTGTTGTACAATCTCGGTGCTCAATTGGGTTCATTACTTGCATCCCCATTCACATTCCTTTGAGTTTATTAATATTCATATCATATTTTTGATTCAAAATAATTTTCTTTCTCCTTGATTTGCTCATTTGCCTGACGAGAGCGCACACATTCACACACATGCACAGAGATCTCTACATAATGGATTTGCCCTTTCTCTGTCAGATATTCAGGAGTACAGATACCGAATTAGAGCCGGCTATAACAAAAGAGGGCTAACTGTTCAAAGCTATGTAAAATCTAATTCACACTTCAATGTTTTTCGACTAATATTCAGCTGTCATGTAATGAAAAATCATTACTGAATAGTAACAACTTTTTTGTTACACACATTGTGGTGAGGAATTAAATATGTATCAGTGCCTCAATATGTAATCTGTGGGTAAATAGTACAGCAGATAGGACAGCTAGTCAATGTCCATTTATAGAAGGCATCTGATGCCCTATTTGTGGTGAAAGAAACAACAATGTTTATGACTGGGTCATACCTAGTTCTGGTTTGCAACACTCATTTGTTCTTGATGTTACTGCCTAAACTAGTGTTACAACCTCATCTCTTCTACATTGATTCATAAGTAAAACGCAGATTTATGTGCTTGCTGAAACATACAATGTGTGATTTTGAGCTGATCGTGGTTACAATAGATGTTATTTATTGGTTGGCACATTGTGCTAGCTGTGTCTTAGTTGAATGGAGGATGATTCTTGCTTATTTTCGATAGATCTCTTTAAATTAAGCAAATGTGTGACACGTGCACACAGCATGTACTGTGGCTTTCCGCAGAATCATACACAATTACAGTTATTCGATTATTTGCTTTTATTAACGTATTGTTCAGTCAACTAGAGTGGTTGAATATTTCTGTACTTTAAGTGGGCAGAAAAAACTGATATGACATGACATTATGCTCTGACGTGACAAGACAAGACTGGGTGCTAGTTAAAAGGTAAAGGGCAAGATATATTTATTCATAAACTAAAGGTGAGCTAGGACACTCAGATAAAATGTGATGCCATGGTCCAAGAGTTGCAGGTAAGGTAGAACCAGAGTTTTCAGGGAAAACAACCTTGATTGGTAAAAGCTTGAGCATGGCAGGGTGTTTGGTTTCAAAAACTGTGCTCTTCAATAGCACAAATGGGTAGGATATATATTTTTAGTGCCCCAGATTTCATGGCAAGAAATGAGCCTCGTTTTTGGGTTCATAGTTAACGAAAAGTTCAAATTCGGCTGGTGTGTGTCGTTCTCTTAGCTCTTCAGTGACTCCATACGAAGACCTTTGATTTGCCTCTTGGTTCAGGCTTCCAGCTACTGCTTCAGCATCATGGGTCTTTCATCAGAGAGAGTTTCTGCCACAAAGTAAAAGAGCCTTAGTTAGTATAGTACAGAAATGTTTGACCATATTCTAAATAAATAAAACGAGTGGCTAGGCAGTAGTATCTTTATTCCTAACCTGTAGTTGGGTAAGTAGTTGTGGTTACATATTCATCAAGAAACACGGTCAAACCTTTTTACTCCAATTACCAATCAGGCAATTGAGTGAAAGATTCCTTTGTGCAGGACTACAATGATTTTAGATAGCTTCCATTTATATCTGAGAGGACTGGGTTTGGATGATGTTGAGCAAGTCAGCAGTTGAGACTGCTGTTTTGCCTAGAATGTGCCAATGCAACATGGCCCCTCCGAGCAAATTTAGGTAAATTTCTTACATAATCAGCTTAGCGTCAATGCTGAAGCCTAAGCGCCGGGCAAAGACGACTAAGGTGAAGAAATCTTCCAGCCATACTAGAATATTTGAGGATGATCCCCTATACCCACACTATCCCCCACGTACAGGAGAAATAATGAACAAGTTACTTACCTTCAGTAACTATTTATCTGTAAGAGACATATATTAGTTATAGATTCTGTACCATAGAATTACCCCCAGGCGTCAGACTGGATCTGGAGATTTTTTTTTTCTCAGCAGTACCGTTGCACGTTGGTAGGTGGTGTCAGTTGACTCTGCGTTTGCCGTTGTGATCGCCGGAATGACGTCGCAGTATCTACATAGATGCCACCCCTGTGCGAGGATGTCAGTTCATTTACACAACATTTCACGCCAGAACCGCAGAGTCATGCAAGACACTGACCACTGGTGCACACAACTTGGGCACTGAAAGGGATCCCCTTACTGTAGAAGTCAGTTCGCATAAGGGGGATGATGGGTGGGGCTGTAGGGAGTCTAGAACTAATATACATCTCTTACAGATATACTGTTACCGAAGGTAAGTAACTTGTTCATCTGAAAGAGACTAATATGTATAGATTCCTCACCTCAGAATGCATACCCCAGAAATACCAACAACGGAGGGGGGTCTGTGAAATAAGTTCTCACCAGAATGTCCTGGAGAACTGAACGGCCAAAGAAGCAGACTCTCTGGACTTGACTATCCAGGCAGTAATGTTTAATGAATGTGTGAACGTGGCTGCTTGGCAGATGTCACCGAGTGGGACTCCATGTCCCAAAGCAGCAGTGGCTGCCATCGCCCTGGTGGAATGGGCGTGCAGTCCTATCGGACTATTTTTCGACATGGTATAACAGATCTTAATGCAAAGGACGTGCTATCGAGAGATGGTCCGTTTTTGCACAGCCTGACCTTTCTTGGTGCCCGGAAAGCCAACAAAGAGTTGATCATCCACCCAGAATTGTTTTGTGAGATCCAGATAAAATGATAACGTACGTTTTGATCCAGACTGTGGAGTCTTCCTCCTCCTTAGAAGGATGCGGGGGTGGGAAGAAGGTGGGCAAAGGAGGTGTCCAAGATAAAGCCTGCAGCTCACTCAACCTGCGAGCAGAGGTGATTGCAACCAGAAAAGCAGTTTTTAAAGTCTAGAGTCTGAGAGGACAATTATGTAGTTGCTCAAAGGGAGCACACATAAGGTAAGTTAAGACCAGATTCAAGTCCCACTGGGGCATTATGAAAGGAATAGGAGGAAAGAGCTGAGTAATGCCCTTAAGAAACATATTTACAATAGGGGACTTGAAAAGAGAAGGCTGCTCAGGAAGGAGAAGAAAGGCTGAAATGGCCAAAAGATAGCCCTAAAGAGTGCCCAGAGCAGCAGAGACCTGCTGGGCCAAAGAAAGTAGACATGGGAAAACCTCAGAAAGAGGGGCAGAGATCCACAGCCTTAGCTGCACACCATGCTACAAATTTGTTCCATCTGCAGGCGTATACTGTCTTAGTAGAGGGACGCCTGGCTGCCAAGATAACATTACAGACTTCGTGGGAAGGTCAAAAGCTGTCAACTGTCACCGCTCAATCTCCATGCAAGGAGGTGGAGGGTGGACAGGTTCGGGTGGAGGACTGTCCCATGATCCTGCGACAGAAGATCCTCCCAAAGAGGAAGTCTGATCAGAGGATCAATGGCCATGTTCAAGAGCTTGGTATATCGGACTCTTCATGCCCAGGCTTGGGCCCAGTCGCACTTGATCTTCTGCAGCACTCTGAGCAGAAGTGGTATAGGCGGAAAGACATACAGAAGACCGCAATTGCACTCATGGCAAAAAGCATCGCAGAGAGAGTGCCGTCTTGGAAATTCCAATGTGCTGAACTACTGACATTGCGCATTCTTTTCGGTGGCGAACAGATCTAACCAAGGCGTTCCCCACTGCTGAAAAAGACCTTGCATCACCTCAGAGTGAAGACACCATTCGTGATCCATCATGCACCGGCCACTGAGTTCATCCGCCCTAGTGTTCAGAGAACCTGTCAGGTGTTGAACCACCAGCAACATGCCCTGATGTTCAAGCCATGTTCAAAGGTGAAGAGCCTCTTGACATAGGGTCCATGACCCCACCCTACCCTGGTTGTTGCAGTACCACATGGCAGTGGTGTTGTCTGTGAACACCTGCACTACCCTTCCTCTGACAGAAGGAAGGAATGCCTTAGGTGCAAGACGAATCACCCAGAGCTCCACAAGGTTGATGTGGAGCCCGGACTCAGCCGGAGACCAGAGGCCTCTGATCTCTACCTCTCCCATGTAGCCACCCCATCCTAGGTGTAACACATCTGTCACCACTGTGAACTCTGGTTGGGGAAGGGAGAGGGATATGCAGATGACCCAATCCTGGTCCATTAGCCACCACTGCAATTGGTGTGCAGTGCCCTCCGAGATCTGGACGCAATCGGAAAGATTCCCCTGATGCTGCACTCACTGGAACCTCAGGTCCCACTGCAGAGCCAGCATATGCCACCTGGCATGATCCACCAGCAGGATGCAGGAGGCCATGAGGCCCAGCAGCCTCAGGGTCATTCTCACTGAAATCCCGGATAGAGGCTGAAACATCGGTATCATAGCCCGAATATCCCCGACTCGCTGCTCAGGAGGATAAGCCTGAAACTGCGCTGTATCCAGAAATGTTCCGATGAAAAGCAGCTTTTGAGAAGAAATCAGGTGTGACTCTGGCATGTTGGTAGTGAACCACAGCGAGAGCGGGAGGTTCGCCGTAGTCTGGAGGTGGAAGAAGACAGCCTGGGGCGAGCTCGCTTTCAACAGTAGTCATCCAGATAGGGGAAGACTGGAACCCCTGTTTGGCGCAGATGAGCTGCGACCATGTCATCACCTTCATGAACACACAAGGTGCACTGGTAAGGCCAAAGGGGAGCACTGTAAACAGAAAATGCTCGTGTCCTACCGTGAACCGTAGGTAACGCCTGTGGGCTGGCAGGACTGAGATGTGGAAATAAGCATCCTGCAAGTCCAACGCTATGATCCAGTCTCCAGGGTCGAGGGCAGACAAGACCTGAGCTAAAGTCAACATTTTGAACTTCTCCTTCCGGAGGAAGTAGTTGGTGTCCCTGAGATCCAAGACAGGACACAGGCCTCTGTTCTTTTTGGGTACCAGGAAGTAGTGAGAATAACAACCATGACCTAGTTCTGGCACTGGGACTCGCTCAATAGCTCCCTTGGCCAAGAGAGCCATAATTTCCTGACAGAGAAGGGTCAAGTGATCATCCAACATGCGATGGAGTGTTGTTGGCATGGAGGGAAGGGTAGTCTCAAAGGGGAGGTAGTAGCCCCTTTGGACTATCTGCAAAACCCACCTGTTCGATGTGATGTTGTGCTAGTGGGGGAGATGATGGTGGATCCTGCCACCCACTGGCAACTGGTGGCCCTGAAAAGTCAGACTAGAAAGGTTTGGGGGAAGCTTCAGGGGGGGGCATTGGTGGACTGACCCATCCTCTAGCCCCCGGACCCACGGCACTGGGTCCCACGTCCCCGGCCACATAGAGGTTGGGTGGCTTGTGTGGCCCTTGGCAGAAAATGGTGGGGCACCCCTTCCGTGGCCATGAAAGGGGCAAAAGGCAGACTGCATGGACTGAGAAGTTGCTGCAAGACCCAAGGACCTGGCCGTAGCCCTAGACTCCTTGAAGTGCTCGAGTGGGTTGTCCGCCTTGTCGCCAAACAGGCAACAGCTATCAAAAGGCTTGGCCAAAAGGGTAGATTCGACATTCCCAGAGAAGCCAGAGGCTCTCATCCAGGAGTAGCGCCTCAGTGCTACCGACGTGGAAATTGTCCTACCCAGCGAGTCTGCAGTATCCAGCCCACACCAGATGGTGAACTTAGCTGCATCTCGACCCTCATCAACAGCGCGGGCGAGCACGGCCCGGGCCTCCTCCGGGCACTGTGGCAGCACTTGTGCAACCGTGTCCCACAACAAATGTGTGTAACAGCCCAAAAGACATGCGGTGTTCACTGACCACAGTACTAAGCTGCCGGAAGAAAACTTCTTCTCAAGATGGTCCATCTTCTTGGATTACCTACCTTGAGGAGCTGTAGGGAAAGTGCTTCCTTTCGAGGATGAGGCTTTGACCACCAAGCTCTCAGGGCCAGCGTGTTGGGAGAGGAGAGGTGGGTCACCCGGTGCCGGGCGGTGGCATTGGGCAATCATCCTATCCTCAGGAGCCCCTGTGCTGGGCTTGGTCCAGGAGCCCAGAAGAATGTCAGTAAGGGGCTCACTGAAAGGCAGCAAGGGCTCAGAAGAGGCTGCTGCCGGCTGAAACACCTCAGTCAGGAGGTTAGTCCTGACCACCAGCGTAGGAAGCTCAAGGCCCAAGGCATCAGCCGCCCTACTCAACACCACAGTTCCCTCCTCCGTAGCCACCATAGTGGGAGAAAGCATTTTGGGGTCTGTGTAGGTATCCAGACCACTGACATCACCAAAATGTTCTCCAGTCCGGCTCTTCAAGCTGGTCTGCCTGAGGGTCAACAGATCCCTCCCAGTCCTCCTCACCTACCTATGGCTGCCACTCAGGGAGATAAGGAACGCCAGGGAAGAACAACAGTAAAAAAGTAGCCTCCGGTGCCAGTACCATCATCGGTCGATGCCGGTCCGCCTCGGTGTCCAAGTCGAGGGGGAGCCTGGAGGCGCAACCGGCATTGGAGGTGGCAGATGCATCGTCAAAGGAATCAGCACCGGGTAAGGTACCCGGCGCCAGTCGACCGTGAGGTCGACTGGCGCCGATCCGGATCCAGGCCTGGATCCTTGGGGGTCCTGCGTGCCGAGGCCGGAGCCGACAGCATAGAAGACCTAGAGTCCCCAGCCGTGTCCGTGGGGCCCGATGGCGCGCCAGCGAAGTCGGACTGACTAAAGATGGAATGGAGGGGTCAGTAAAATGCACAATGCTGGGCAGGGGGCACTCCGGCTCCCTGAATGGGAGGGAAGCATGGAGCCATCCCAGCAGGCTCTAAGGGCAGAGCTGGAGAACGATGACCCTCCGTGTCCCGCGTCCCGTCGGCCGACAGACGGGGAGAAGGCAATGAGCGATGATGCTTCTTCGCCTTCTTCTTGTGCTTCGACTTACCCGATGACAAAGGCTTTGATGACGAATGGTGGAGGTGGCTCCACGACCGTTCCTGTGACCTTCTCCTCGACCGGACCTCGAACGGCATGGTGCCGACAGCCAGGCAACCAAAAGCTATATGGTCCGCTTCCGCAAAGACTTAGGATTCAGAGCCCGGCAGCAGGCGCACGACTTCGGGTTGTGGTCGCACTCCAGGCACCAAAGGCACACCAGGTGCGTATGGTGACTGACATCAGCTTGTGACAGGAGTCACAACGCTTGAAGCCGGTACAATGACTTGACATCCCTTGTGCACCAGGAGTCGTAAAGACTTCAAAAAAGATATCGACAAAAGTCAAAAAAGCTTGGTCAAGAAACAACTAAGGATACCGCTCTCTCCGGCTCTGCACTGGCTGGCGCGGAAAATGAAAGAACTGGCGTCAGCACGCAGGGGTCGGGCCTAAGTAGATACAGCGACGTCATCCCGGCGATTACGATGCCGTCGATGAACGCAGAGTCCACCAACGCCACCTACCAACGCACAGGGGTACTGCTGAGAAAAAAACAATTCTCAGGATCTAGTCTGACACCTAGGGGTAATTCTAAGGTAAGAATCTATAACTAATAATCTCTTTCAGATTATATTTTACTGCGGTTGTGTTTCAGGAAACAGATGCCATACATTCATAGTTTGTGAGGAAGAATGTTTCTCCATGCTATTTCGCGATGAAACTTGAGGTATCCCTGGGTATCAAACACAGGAAACATCCTTTACAACGCACGTGTTACAATGCGTGTCATTACAACAAATGTTTTACAACGCGAAATCCATTACAACGCATGTCATTACATCGCATACTCCATTACAACGCATTCCCCAAAGTAATGCCCCGGCGGAGTTAGAATAGTAATTGCGTTGTAATGGATTATGCGTTGTAATGACATGCATTGTAATGGATTTTGCGATATAAAAATGTGTTGTAATGACACGCGTTGTAATGCATGCATTGTAAAGCGTCATATTCTTCAAACACATATTGACCTATGGATCACTTGAAGTTGTCTGACAGAATTGTACATTGTATTTCCAAAGAAAGCTTGAAGATTGAGGGAGGCAGTGAAGAGCATTGATGATATCCATAGGTAACAGACTATGCTGGGGACCTGATCAAAGCGAGCTCTGCTTTACAAGTAGATTACCATTCCAAAATACATTCATCCATACGTATGCATTAAGTCAATGTATGCAGAATGGGTTCTCGTTTTGCGGGATCAAAATTAATGCAGATGCCCCACAGCACAAGAAATGATCCATTCCTACAGTCAAGAATGTACAGTGTAGTATCAAGAATCTGCAATCTGCAGGGCTGCAGTTTCAGTATTGCATTTTGTCTGAAATGCAGATTGATGGCGACATAGGCAGCTACAGGCCACAGATTTGAAAACTCTTAAAACCGAAGTGACATTTTTTAAGTGCTTTGGAAAATGGCACAAGTTGCGAGGAGGAAACCTTGAGACAAGGAAATACTGATGTTTTAGGATGAGTTGTCATGTGGCTAGAGCACATTGCTTCGTTGTTTTGGCGAGTGTGGTATTCTCATCCAATGAAGAAAGACAGCAGAGTACAGTGGGGGCCTGGCTTGGCGCCCGGGGAGTATGGCGGCGCTCGGGTAGAGCTCTCCGGTGCACTCGGTGGACTCCCCGATTCTGGGCAGCCCTTCTTTATGCAGGAGATGGATTCCGATGTCTGAGGGTCCTGTGCTCGATTTGAGGCCTTCAATGTTCATTTAACCACTGTTTGAGGAGACTTTTTCGCCAAAGTAAGTCCGGTCGCGGCTCCGTTTTTGCCACAAACGCCATTTTGTTTTTTACTGCGACGCACGTCTCCTCATAAAGCTGCAACAAGGATGCTTTTTTTTTACATTCTTTGCCTAATTGCTCCTTGGAAGTGCCCAGAAGTGAGCCTCTGACTTTCCTCATGTTGGAAATGACTTTTCTTGCGGAAGTCTCACACTAATTGACGTTTACTGTGGCACACGCATCGTATTATGAGGGGCAGCCTTTTTATGTTTCTTGAATGTCGTGGCACTATTTTCTCATGTTGCTGCTTTGTTGTCATCAGCAGTGTATCTCCTGCTTTGTATGCCTCAATATCTCCAGGATTGGTTAACTCATGTGCTTTTTGAGGGAGCTTCATTGTGCAATGCTGCATTTTAGTTGTTGGCTCCTATTTTCACATGCTTTCTTCAGTATACAGCATGTACAACACACTTTTGCTGTTCAACCCTTTCAGTATGCAGCCTTGATTTGATCCGTAGTTTTGCCTCTGAGGGCGTCCTCCACATGCTTTAATATTTGCATTGCCCAAGGGACTACTTGTATTTGCGCTCTCAGAAATAGAGATCTCACTCATCTGTTGTTGGTTTGGCTTTCTTTTGCAAGGCTGCTCAGTTTCTTACATAATTTTTGATCTCACAAGAACTGTACTTTCTGTGTATTCATTGGAAGCAGATGTTTTGAAGGCGACTTATGGGCAGAATCAAAACAGCGTACTCTGCATCCCCTAAACCAAAGCGTATATTTATTAAAAATTAAAAGTTATTCTCTGAGTTCTCTAGATTAGAAGACTGTCAGACATCTTCCCTTCAAAGTTCGTAGTCAACAATGGATACCTCTTCTGCGACCCCAGGGAAATCCAACACCAAGTGACTCAAGAAAAACCCTCCCCCTCCACCTAAATCAACCTCATCTGTCTCTATGGAACTTTTGCTGTAGGAAATCAGAGCTCTGCCACCCTTCATGGAAGAGACCAATGCTAAATTACAAATTTTAACGGATACTAGTCTCAACTTGAAGCAAGGGTCTCCTTAGTGGAACAAAATGTCTCTTCCTTAAAAGAAACTTGGGTCAGTGTTTCTCATTTACATTCACATGTTTCTTTGCTCCAAAGGCAAGTAGAGGACCTTTAGAACCACAACAGATGGAATAATCTTCGCATTTACGGCCTGGGGGAGGGGATTGAAGGGGCTGATCCCCTCGCTTTTTTCAAGTCCTTTCTTTCCAAGTTACTACATATGCCGGAAGATACGTCACTCAATATTCAACGTGTGCATCGATTAGGCCGAGTCCCTTCTCAACCCTCGACTTCACAACGGCCAAGAGGTATGATCCTATACTTTTTAGAATACACAGACTTACTGAAGGTTTTGTCAGCGGTCAAAGCTTCTTCACGGATAACATGGTCAGGCTCATCCCTTTTTTTTGCACAAGATTATGCCAAGGCCACTGCAAACCGACGTAAAGCTTTTCTAAATATGAGAGCTGATCTATGCTCAATAGGGGCTCGTTATGGCCGTTTCCATCCATGCCTCTTCAAAGTTACCTACAACAATAGAACAAAGACGTATGACGATCCTTTACGCCTCCAAAGCTTCATAAACGCTTGTAACATGACTACTATGGACTCTTCGGATCCTTCCTCTTCATCCAACACTTGAAATTGCATTATCCTTTAACCACATTTTTCTAGGCCTTGTTCTTTCTCCTAATGGATGTTGTTCCATGTTATGAAGTTCCTAGTCTTTCAAATAGTTAACACTTGTATTGATATCAGTCAAAGATTTTGTTGCATACATGTTTGTTATAATTGTTTATTGCTCATGTTAGTATTTTCTCTAGCAATCCTCTTAATCTCACTGCTTTTCTCTCTGCAGATTATGTACCCCTGTATTGTAGTGTCCTCCGGGTTCCCCCTTTTGCTGGCCCTGGATCTGTCGCCTATTCCATGTGGTTCCTTCCCCCTTCTCGTGTTTTTCCTGATTGTATTTCCTTGATCTTCCCTTTGTAGGTATGTTTTCTTTTTGTTTGTTTATCTTATTTATGCTCCTAAATGCTATCCTACTTCCCATCCTTTGTTTTTCTCTTACTTCATCTTAGGGTGTCGTTTTCTTCTTACCTTTTTATAGTCTTTTTTCCTTCGATATTTTCTCTGGTTATTATACTCTTCTTTACTACCTCATTCATTTAACTATTACTTGTCTTTTCCCCTACCTTGGATCTTTCACTATCGCTTTAATGTTTTGGCCTTTCTTTCTTCTTTTCCTCTCATTTTTTCAGAACAATGTGTTTCTAATATTATATGTCATTAAACGTTATTACTTGGAACGTTAAGGGTTCGAATTCCCCTATTAAGAGATAAATGATTCTATCTCACTTAGCCAAATTAAATGTTGATATTGCATTTTTACAAGAAACTCACCTGTGAGAATTTGAGTCTTTAAAATTGAAAAGAAGTTGGGTAGGTGAAGTTTTCTACTCTCCAGGAGATGGCAAACATAATGGAGTAATGATATTGTGTGGTAAATCCCTCACATACTCTTTGTTATCCCAAGAATCAGATACTAATGGTAGATGGTTAAACGTTAAACTATCTTTCAAGGGTGTTCCAGTCTCTTTTTTAAATATATATGCCCCTACATGCGGTGAACCTTCCTTCTGGCCCACGTTGACCAAATATATCACTCATATGTATGGATGATAATTTTATCTTAGCGGGAGATTGTACTCAACCTTTTGATCCATTCATCGATAGGAGCTCTTAAGTTACTTTCATTCCTAATAAACCTCATAAGTCCTTTGTTCAAGCTATCACGCAACACAAGCTCCTTGACGCTTGGCATCTATGTAACCCTACCATCAGAGAATTTACCTTTTTTTCCCCATCTCATCACTCTCAATCAAGGATTGATTACATTTTTGTCTCTCATAATATTGCACAAAGCCTTACTAATGCAGAGATTGGCCCCATCCTACTGTCAGATCACGCACCTGCCTCAATTAGCATTGATATCTTACCTAAAGCTACTGGTCCTAAAAGATGGCGTTTTAACAACGCTCTTCTTTTGGATCCAAAGTTTAATGTTTCTTTTACTAATTTTTTTGATTAGTTCTTTGAGATAAATCATTCTCAATTCATACCCTCTTCCACCCTATGGGACGCATTCAAGGCGGCTGCAAGAGATTTCATAATTGGCTTTGTTGCAAAAAAACGAAAAACTGCTCGCAAATTTCCTGGGGATCACCTCCAAAAGATTAAGAGACTGGAGCACTCTTATTATACCTCACATTCCAAAGATTGCCTAACAGCCCTCATTAATGCTAGAAATTTACCAAGAAATCTAAAGAAGCTGCTTTATACATTTGTTAAAAGCTAGTGCAACATTCTATGGGGGTAAAAATAAAGCTGGAAAACTTTTGGCTAACTATTTAAAAGTTAGACATAGCAAACTAAATATTGAATCTGTTTACGATGCTAATTCTGATTGAATATATAAGGATGCTAATATTTTGAATTAATTTTCACTCTTCTATAAAACTTTATATACTTCTGAAACACAACCCGCTGCTCAATCCCTATCGTATTTCTTCTCTAGCATTCACAAACCCCAACATTTCCCTCTAGACCGCTCTTCCCGGGAATCAGACTTGAAACAACAAGAATTATCCAAAGCTCTCCAACATCTTAAACTGGACAAAGCACCAGGACCAGATGGTTTCACGGTCGAATTTTATTCTCATTTTTCTAAACTTGTATTACCCAAACTACATTCTTTCATAGATTATTTTCCCACATTAGGCAGCTCCTCAGGCTCTTTCTGCGACACACACATGTCTTATACCCAAAGAAGGTAAGGACTCTAAGCATTGAGAAAATTATAGGCCTATATCCTTGGTTAATATTGATTACAAGATTTTTGCTAAAGCATTAGCGACACGACTAGATTCCTATTTACCAGACTTGATGGGCAAAGAACAATCCAGGTTTGTTAAAGGGCGATTCATAACTGACAATATAAGACTCCTCTTTAATGTTTTATCTAAATCCTCACATTTAAAACAAACTCTTGCAGCGATTGCATTGGATGCTGAAAAGGCGTTTGATAGAGTCGAATGGACTTATTTGTTCTATGCCCTCAAATGGTTTGGTTTTGGCCCTAAATTTACTTCTTCAATCTCCCTTCTTTACTCTAACCCCCGTCCGGCGGTCTGTGCCAACGATCTAGCATCCCCATTCTTTGATTTATGAAGAGGTGTACGTCAAGGATGTCCTCTGTCCCCATTCCTTTTTAATTTGACTTTGGAACCTTTTCTTTTTAAACTGCGTCAGAACCCTAATATACATGGCTTTCAAACATCACACTCCCACGTCAAACTTGCAGCATACGCCAATGATATCTTACTTTTCTTTTCCAAAACAAGTGACTCAGTCCCTGCCTTTCTAGTAGAGGTACGTGAATACTCCAATATCTCTGGATATAAATTGAACAATGACAAATGTGAGATTCTACCTTTAACAAAATACACTTTTAAATCAGATTTTAGTGCCTCTGGTTTAACTTGGAGTCCTAACCACATTGAGGGGCTTATTAGGATGATGGGCGGTCTTTGTCCGGCCGCCATCCTGTCGTGGGAAGGGACCGCCCGCCATAGGGCGGGGGTCCCGTGCGTGGAATTAGGATGCACCCGCCACAGTGGCGGGTGCATCCCGCATTTTTAACATTGCGGCAGGCGGTGCTGAAAGCACCGTCCGCCGCAATGCTAAAAATGCATGTTGTGTGTTTCAAAGCACAACTAGACAGGCACCGCGCGATGCCTGCCATGTTGTACTTTGAAATGCAGGGGGGTATCCCCCATGTGCACCCCAACCCCCCTTCACCCTGGGGGCCCGCAACGGGCCCACAAAGCAAAGACCGTATGCCTTTCCACGGGGGCAAAGGCATAGGACCGCAGGCATTGTAATATGGTTGGCGTTGTCTCGCAGACACCGCCACCATATGTACGCACTTTTTCCGCAGGTCGCAAAGGCGTCTGGCGGAAAAGCGGCGGACGGTCTTCCTGTCTGCCGCGGACCCCCAGCCATCCTAATGTTGGGGTCGGTCATTTCAGTGAGGATGGCGGCCGGATTGCCCCCGCCGGGCCGGCGGTGGCTACCGCCAGCCCGGCGGGGGCAATCCGCCCGCCATCCTAATGGGGCCCTAAGTATTTGGGATTACATGTTACCTCTTCAATTTCAGACACAGTATCGCTTTGTATGAATAAATGTATTCAAAAGATTTCCGATCTAACCGCCAAGTGGCACCCTCTTTACCTTTCTTGGTGGGGTAGCCTTGACACCATAAAGATGATGTTTTCCTCAATAATCATATATACTATCTCTAATATTCATACTAAATGTTTTAAGAGAATTAATTCCACTCTTTCTTCCTCTCTATGGAATAATAAAACATCTTGAATATCTCTTCTTAAATTATTTCATCCCAAGTCAGAAGGCGGTGTTAACTTCCCTGATTTTCAAGCATATCAGAAAGCATTTCTTTTATGTCAAGCCTCCCTTTAGTTACATGATCCCAAAGATGATTGCCCCTTATGGGCTACAATTGAACGCCTTTTTTTGTCCCCCTTTTCCTTCGATGAATACCTTGCCTTTTCACTCAAACCACAAGCATTATCCACTCCTATAATCAAATTAACATCTAATTTACTATTATCTTCCTCCCCTTCTCCCCATAGCACTGTAGATTCTTTTCTTAATTCCGCTATTTGGCACAACAAAAACGTACTCATTAAGAATAAACCATTTTATTGGAAGATTTGGCATCTGAAAGGATTAATTTGGATACATCAGTTATTCTCACAGTCGAATTTCATGCCTTTCTCATTACTCAGTCAATTGTTTAATTTACCTACCTCATTCACTCACAAATACCTTTTACTTAAGGAATCTGTGATGGATACATTTACCCAGTTGTCAAATACACACGCCCCCCTCAATACTCCTAATCCTACCTCACAACTTCCTAACTTTTTAAAAACCACTTCCAAGGCTTCCACTATATACAGGTATCACCATAGCATTGACACTACCAGGCCGAAATCCAAAGTAGAAGAGGCATGGGAACGTGATTTTGTTCTATCTTGGCTAGTGTCTGTATGCAATAATATATGGATTAAAATTCGTAAATCTTCCAGGGCAGCTAATCTAACCAGACACTATTTTTTATATATAACAGACTTGTTTTTACACCGCATGATTTAAGCAAGAAATTTGCTGCGACACCTGATGTCTGTTGGACGTGCTCTGCCCCACATGCGGATTTATTCCACATGGTATTTGTCTGCCCTTTAATACATAACTTTTGGAAACAAGTATGGTCCCAAATCAACTCGATCTTTGGTACTAAAATTTCTTTCTCTTTTACACGTTTTCCTGGGAAGTCTTTCACCCGGTTGGGAAAATGTTCCGCTTAATGTTAAAATTGTTGATTTGTTAATAGCAGCTGTGTTTCAGCAAATCACAGCTAATTGGAAAGACTTTTTAAAAATATCTTTCAGAGCATGGTGTTATAATGTTTGCCATAATCACGCGTTAGATACCTCATTTGTATACCCCATACACATGGCAACAAAGTGTCTAGACCTATGGTTACCTGTTACGATGTATCTTGATGCAAGTGCTAGCCGATCCTTCCACTTGCAACCCAAACAACAGGAAGTTTCAAAGCCTCCCTAAATACACTAAACGTTCTTAATTTCTTTAATATTCTTCTGTTTCTCATGATTGTTATATATAATTGTACCCGTTTTATTTGCGAGCCCAATCCATATAATGTTTTTGAAGTAGTTCTTCAGTGATTTCTTTTGTATGACATGTATTAATGCTGTGAATTTTGTATTGACACCCTTATCTTTATCAATAAAAACTTTCTTTTGAACTAAAAAAAAAAAAAAAGAATGACTGCAGCCTGTTAGGGCATTTCCAAGGAAATGTGTGCCAGCCCATTATGAAGAGAAGAGAAATGAGGGTGCAGCCCCCCCCCCAACGTTTTCTATACAAAATTACTTTAATTTAAAAATAAGCCCACAAAAACAATCTTTTGGAAAACTCTCCAGCTTAACGTATGTGATGCTATGTTTTTCTCCAGCTAAAATTTATTTTAGTGAATGTTGTATTTCATCAAATGTTTCAAATAAGCAAAGCTATTAATTTCCTTTTAACCTAGTTGAAGGGTGCTCAAAGTTTTGCAACTATGCCCCTCCACTGCCTTGCTGGTAGGTTTGTGAAATAGAAATACTAAATACATACATATACCCACCTGTGAATTTCACAACACGAGATAACATGAAACTCAGGGCCAGATGTAGGAAGCCTAATTCCGGTCGGTAACGGACGAAATTACCAAATTTCAGCCGTTACCGACCGGAATTAGGCTTTTCAGATGTAGGTGGCCAAATTGTAGGATTCGGTAATTTACCGAATCGGTAACTTAAGGTATCGGTAAATTACAGAATTCTTAACATACCGATTCGGTAAATTACCGAATCCTTAATGTAGAGAGCACTCAAGTGAGTGCTTTTTACATTTAAGGATTCGTTATTTACCACCAACTATTAGATGGTGGTAAATTCCGAATACCTTTTAAAAAGCAATTTTGCGCTTTTTATTCAGTGCCATGTCTGCCACATGTGCACCCATGCACTATGTAGGGGTGCAACAGGGTGTCAATGTGACACCCTGCCATCCTTGTAGGTCTACCCCCTATTGCCGATTCGGTATTTACCGAATCGGTAATTCTCATTCATTCCTATGGGCCTCCAGGCCCATAGGAATGAATGGGGAATATCGATTCGGTAAATACCGAATCGATATTTACAGAATTTGAACAATTCAGTGAAATTTACCAAATCATTAGCTACATATCATTTATTGATTCTAAAATACCGAATCAGTAAAATTCGGTATTTTAGAATCGGTAAATGACATTTACCTACACCTGGCCCTCAGTGTTTTACTCAATTAAATCATCTTTTCCCCCATTTCTTGTTTATTGAAACTAAGGTGGGTGAAATATGCACTTTAGCTCCGCAATGCTCTGCACAACTTTATATGGTGTATGATGTTTACATTGCTTTTTAACTAAATTCATTTAATTTAGATAAAGGAATAAACAAAAGCGTGTTTTGGCATTCTTCGAACATTGGTCATTTACCTTGTGTACTGGCATTTTTTTAAATGTTGTTGAGGAGGAAACAGATAATGATCCAGGAGGTCAAAGGCCGATGGACACCTGAAGTGTGGTGGAATTTCCTGTTTCTTTAAACACTGAAAAACACGAAACAGAATTGGTAAATCTGTGAACTCGGCAAAATGCCAGAATAAACACAATTATTCCATGGATTAGATTACACTAACCAATAGTGCTCATAACGCTAATCTGAAAACAGACTGCTCTACTTCCTAAATGCACTTAATAAGTGTAATGCTTCTTCTATTTGCCTCCTATCAAAGCTTCAAAGTAGAAACTGCAGTTTTGCCTTCCCCAGGTGCGTTACCTTGGTCACAATATTTCTGCAGGAAGGCAGCACATATCCTCAGAATGGACTGAAGCTATCCCGAGCTGCTCCGTCCAGTGACTGTCTCCCAAGGACGAAGGTTCTTGGGTGTGGCTGGATACTATAGGCAATGGATACTTGGGTACACCACTATAGCAAACCCCTGAAGAATTGTTATAAAAAAATATGTCACCAATGAGCCTTTGCAATGGTCTCTAGTGGCTGAGTGTGCTTTTGTACAAATAAAACAAGCTTTCTCAGTGCCTGTTCACAGGCTCCCTGAATATGTAAAACCATTTACTCAGCATTGTCATGAACATGATGTATTTGCCCTGGGGTACTGATACAAGGTCATGGGCATCAGAAAAAGCCCATTGCAGACTATTCCTCTGCTCGAGACCCCATAGAAGCAGGGCTTCCTCCATGTCTCCTCTCTGTAGTCGCTGCTGCTCAGATTGTTGAAGCATCAGGAAATACTGTACAGAGTGCCACCCTGAATATTGCTGTTCCGCACTCTGTTGTCGATCTTCTCCTTACCACCAAGACTCAGCACATTTCCACTGCCAGGATGGTCCGATATGAACTTCTGCTGTTCTCTTGCTCACACAACACCCTAGTTCAATGCTGCACCCTAAAACGGGCATCTCTAATGCCCACCAGTGAGGAGGGATACCCTCATGATGTTACTAAGCATGTAAGAAAGTTCCACAGTGATCTTGCAGAAGCACCCTTGCCAAACTGTGAACTAATGTATTCTGTCAATGGATCATGCTTTACATAAGATGAAGAGAATCTGGTTGTAGTACACTGTGTGTACTGTATGTCAAATTGTAGAAAGCTACTGCTTGCCCTGTGGTGCTGGAACAATCAGAGTTGGGGTGATGCTATCAGTGTTAAATCACTTAAGTCCTAGCAATGATGAAAAACAAATGTAGCAATTGAGGAATGCTTATTCAGCAGAAGAGTGGTATGGGTAAGGCATATAGCTGGGGGTGCATTTTGGAGCACACCGTTGAAAATATATTACTAAATCATGGTGGGTTAGTGCACTGTCTTTTACAAATAGCATATGTTCCATTGAAATGGCCACTAACTGTGCGCATACATGTAGTACTTCTGATAATACTATGCAGCGCGCAATAAATTATGTATGGAAATCGGTTTCAGTAAATATTTATTGTTAAACCTGTCAGTCTTAGGGTAGTCCTCCCCCAAACACTTTTTTGCCTGTTTGTCTCACATTCTGCTGATCAGTTTCTGTTGGCCTTAGGACTCTGCACACTTTACCACTGCTAACCAATGCAAAAGTTCATGTGCTTTCTCCCTAAACATGGCAACATTGGTTTATCCACAATTGGCATATTTAATTACTTATAAGTCCCCAGTAAAGTGCCCTAAATGCTTCTAGTGGGCCTGCAGCACTGATTGTCCCAAATACTCAAGTTGCTCTTCAAAACATGTTTTAGGCCTGCCACTGCAGAGCCTGTGTATGCACTTTACACTGCCATGTTGACTCGACATTTACAACTTCTTGCCAAGCCTTAAACTCCACTTTTATTACATATAAGTCACCCCTATGGTAGGCCCTCAGTAATGCATAGGGCAGGGTGCTATGTCATTAAAAGGTAGGACATGTACTTTTATTTACATGTCCTGGTAGTGAAAAACTCCCAAATTCGTTTTTTTTCTACTGTGAGACCTACCCCTCTCATAGGTTAACATTGGGGATTCCTTGTTACATCTAATAGGTGTAAATCCCAATTGGAAGTAGGTGAGGCTGTCAAGTTTTATTACCTTGGAATTGAAACGATTAATCATCTTTAATGGTAATGTCAAATCTATCATTTCAATTTTAAAAATGCAATTTTTCTGCTCTTAGCTCTGTGTGCCTGCTGCCTGTCTCCCACACAGGTCAGGGGTGGGTGACATCTAGGCCTGGTGCATTCCTTCTAGACAGCCACACACAAAGGGAGCTTAGGTGTCACTGATGGGCCATCCACATCCTGATGGCCATTCCTGGGAAGGATAGAAGGGAGGAGCTGGACACAGCCTTACACTTACACCTGAATAGGTTGTGCTCTGTCCCCCACACAAACCCCCTGTAGTGAGTCTGGAGCCAGGGTAGGAATAGTATATCTGTGCACTTCAATGCCCCTCTTTGAAGTCTCCCTCACTTCAAAGGCACCACTGGGTATAGAAACTTGACTTCTGACCCTAGCCAACTCAGTACTCTCTGGACCTGAGGATACTCTGCCAGGAAGAACTGATGTGCTGCTGAAGGACTGCTACTCTGCTAGACTGCTGCTCTAGAAGAACTTTTTTATTCTGTGCTGACATACCTGCTGCACTCCTTGCCTGGGTGAGGAGGACTGGACCTTCCCCACTTGGACCCTGAGTGACTCCAAGGGGTTGTCTGCTTGCCTCCTGTTTGAAGTCTCACAGACACACAATACTTCCAACCACTTCACAACCACCATCTGGACTCTGCCACCTGTGAGTCTTGCTCAGCCAAGTGGTGCCGATCCAGTCCTGGACCTTTGGAAGTGGGCCGAAAGTGCTGCATCTGCCAAAACTCACTCGTCAAGGTTGTTGTGCTGATCACAATCAACGCATTTCATAAATGCCAATGCATCTGCGAGGATCCTGTACATTGCTTTGATGACTGTGCGGTGCAGCACCTCCCTTTTGGATGCATCTTTGAGGATCCAGTACATCGCTTTCCAACTGCACGACTGATCACATTCAGCTGCAAGCTTGATGACGACGGTGTCTCGACACTTTGCAACTCGTATCTCGGAACTGACGAGGACTCAACAAGGTACTTCGCAGCAGACCAATGCTTGTCCCTGTATCCGATCCATGCTCCTTCTCGGTCAGCCTAAACCTTTGTCTTTGTGCTGGTCAAGCACGACCAGATAGGCACTGTTGGATCTTTAGGCTTTTAAGCATTATATTTCAAGATATTCTTTACAAATTCATAACTCCAGTTCCACTTATTGGATATTTATCGTTTTGGTCTTGTTTTGTTAATTAAATTAAGCTCTACTGTCCAATCCAGGGGTGGTATCTTTTTGTGTGGTGTTTTCACTGCTTTAGTGTTTGAAGGGTTGCACAAATATTTGACCCATTGCCTCTTGAGATAAGCCTGCCTGCTCTGTGCTAAGCTACCAGAGGGCGAACACAGGTTAATTTATGGTGTGTATCTAACTTACCCGTACTAGGATTGTGGTTCCTGCTTGGACAGGGTGCATATTCTGAAAACCAGAAACCCAATTTCTAACATTGGTGATCAGCGATGAAGATAAGACTTGTGTTTGTGCAGTGTCATTCGGTGTTGGTGTACACTACTGTGCCACATCTAAAGACCATTACAACTTTCTTTGAATGTTTCCTTAGTTTTTAATTGGCTTTTCCCCCCTTTTAGAAATGTAGGTGCCCTAAACCTTTACTTCTGTGCAATGGATACCCGCAATTTGGCACCCTAACAGGTATGACCTGCTGAATCTTTGCATCCAGAAGGGGCTGACAGCAGAAAAGAATGCTACCAAGTTGGACCTGCAGGCAGTTCCCATGGCTTTGAGGAGGTACAATGATGGCAGGCCACCTCAGGAGAGGATGAGGTGGGAGACAATGAGGATGAGGGAGCACTTTCAAAGGAGGATGGTGACCCATACCAGAGTCTTGTGCTCCAATGAGAGCACAACCCATCCCCAGCAGATGACATGGATGCACCTGATGCTCAGGATAGAGTAGGGAGCAGTGAATCTGCCAGAGGCCTCTCCCCACAGGAGCTGGAGGACAGGAGAGAGAAGAGGAGGCTCAAAAGGGAGCTGGAACTAGCAAAATTAAAGCTGGAAGAGAAAAGGAGCCCAGCAGCAGTGGTGGCAGCATACCTGATGTGTCTCATGGAGAGGGAAGGCTCTGCTACCATACGACTTGGTGCCCAAATATGTGGTAGGAGACAACATTGACTAATGTTTCTCTGCTTATCAGGTGGCTCTAAGGGTGCACTGGGGTCCTGAGAAGTAGTGGGGGTAGCTTGAGAAGGTAGATGCCCACAGTGGTAAAATACAAACTCCTAACACTAGAGGTAGAGGGCCAAATCCAGTACACCCCTATGAAGGCCACTTTAGTCAATACATTTGCGTTGACCCCTGAAATGTATAGGCAAAAGTTCAGGGGTAGCCACAAACTCCATACACAGACCTGGGTGGATTTCCTGTACTACTTTAGTAAGGCGCTGAAAGGCTGGACGAGGGGCAGCAAAGTAGATTATTTCACTGGGCTTTCCAATCCCATGTTGGTTATTTGTTTTCCAGAGCTGCACCAGTACCTATTGGATAGCAAGCTGACTAGCAAGCTGACCAGGTAGCTTGTGAAGAGACTGACCTCTGGGTTAGCACCAGAGTGTCTAAGAAGGTATTTGGAGGGGAGGTCCAAAAGGGTGGTCAGGGTTCCCACCATTAGAAGGAGCGAGGAGATAAAAATTAGTTCTCTCAAGGCCCCCATCACAGTTCTCAGGGGAAAGGGTCCCATTCCCAATCTGGCCACCAGAAAAAGAGCTTCCCTGACATAAGTCAGAACAAACCCCATAACGCTATGTGTGCTATGAATATGGGCACTACAAGAGGCATCCCAAGATACTCAAGAGGGTACAGCCTCCCACTGGAGGTAAGACACCAGGGGTGGCAGGTTATGGTGCTTGAGGAGGAGTCTGTCCCAGTCAGTGGGGGAGTTAGTGTGGTTGCCCTAGTGTCCTTGGGTGATGCGGAGATGGTGCCTAAAGCCAGCATGCCTTCCAACACTGCAAAGTATAGGCAGTGGGTCACCATTGCTAGGCAAGATGTTGAGGATCAGAGGGACACAAGAGCCAGTATGAATATGGTGTCCACTGGTGGCCCCAGAGCAGATTTTACACAATACAGTCCATCAGGTTGTAGTTGCTGACAACCGTAAGAGTCACTATTCAGTGGCCCTTGTATTATTTGAATGGGGGGAGTCTCACAGCTTTGTAAAGTTGCATTGAACCCGGCCATGCCTGTGGATTGCTTGTTAGGCAATGACCTGGAGCACACTACCTGGAAGTAAGTGGCGTTCAGGTCTCACTTAAAAATGTTGGGTTCCCTGAGTAAATGTGTGCAACCACCAGGTTTATGACTACCCAGGTAGGAGGTCAAGAAAGTCTGGAGCCTGGAAAATGGCCCAGACAGCTGCTGACAGTTGGAAGGGAAAGGGGCGTGGGAAACCAACCCCCTGAATGTGTCCCAGATTAGGTGGTTGGGGCACCAGAGGTTGCCCCAGAGCACAATTAGGAGGACATTGCCTCCCTTAATGTACTACCTGAACTTCCTGGATGGCAAGGAGAGGGGAGGGCACCAAGGAGGAGTGCTGCAAGGCACGAAAATGTTGGCCAACCCTGGTGGGAATGAGGCAACATACCGAAGCCCAGGCACCCTGTGATGCCTCTGGTACGCACCACATTTACTTGGAGGATGGCCTCCTCTATAGTGAACCTAAGGCACCTGTGGATGGGGCAACAAGGACACTGGTAGTTCCCGAATGTTACAGCGCCTTCCTACTGGGGCTGGCTCATGGGATACCTCTGGCAGGACATCTGGGGATTGAATGGAACTTTGTCTCCCACTTCTACTGGCCCCGGATGAAGATTTCTCAGACTGGTTCTGTAGGACTAGCTTGCCCTTCCAGGCAAGTGGGAATACAGGGCAGAAGCTGAAAGCTTCCCCGAATCCCTTGTCTGTCAATGGCACCTTCTTATGGAGGGTGGGCATCAACATTGTAGGGCCCATTGATCCCCAGACCATCTCTAGTCACAGGTTTATCCTCATTCTGGTGGACCATGCGACAAGATACCCAGCGAATTAAAGTTGGTACACAAGGGCAAAAAACCTGAAAGAAATGTCTCATAAGACGTGTACCAAAGGGTCACAGAAAGCGGGAACATTCAAATGCTGGAACTGCATACATTGCAATAACGCAATATTAGGGGAGACGCTTTCGCATCCACAATCAGGTGAAAAAATGTAATTAAAGAACCACACAACCTGTGACTCAGAACATGTAGTATACATAATAAAATGCCCATGCGGGCTTTTATATGTGGGAAAGACGGAAAGAAAAATGAAAATACGTCTTTCAGAGCATAAAAGCAGAATAAGAACAGGGAATTTGACATCCCCATTAGCCACACATTGGAAGGAGTGCAGGCATACTATTGCACAGTTAAAATGTCAGATCATAGAACAGGTTCCTAAACAACCTGGGGCTAATAACTGAAACAAACTTCTCCAACGAGAAGTGTTCTGGATAAAAAAATTGAGAACAATACATCCGGCAGGTTTAAATGATAAATTAGAGATGTCGTGTTTTCTCTAGGTATGCCCTTTCTTAAAAAACTCACTGACTCTGACCAGAAACACATTTTTTATAATGAACACACCATTGTTGAGGTTATTTACAGTATCACACATCAGTTTGTCATGTATATTATATTTTTGTTTTTGTAAATTAGGATGCATATGATTTCAATAATTTTTGTGTACATTCTGAATATGTCATACATTGTGATTAATGTGCATCGTTCAACCTGAATTTCTAGCATTAATAAGGTGGTTATGTGAGGAGATTAGAGAGTGGACTTGGCAAATGAAGAGTTATTGTAAGGATCCTTTGGAAATAGAGAGTTCGTGATTTAGTACCTTGTTACTTTTTGTGGAGGTCTATCGTCTTACACTGCTGATTCGGTTCGGCTCAGTTCTTATTAAAGAGTAAGTTCTTTCTTTTAAGAAGGCTGCTTAAGCAAGTTAAATAATGTAGATTTGTTAATAAAGTTTTTAGATCGAGGACAAAAATGCAATCGGGTCGCGACTAGTCTGTCGTTGGTGACAATCGCTACGCGATCACATGATGCGTTGAAGAGAAGCGGAAGTCTTACTGGCAATTTAAAACGCCGTGTTTTCAGGGCGAGGGTAACACAGGATTGCGGTTTGTGCGGAGCAGATATCGGAGTGGACAGAAGAAACAGTTGGTGAGCAGAATGTTAGAGTTCGGATATGTTGGAGTATAAGCAGGCATTTTATGGATGCGGTATGGTGTCAGAGAGTCTTAGACGTTTTTCTTTATGGTTTTAGAGATCAAACGCAGAGTATGACAGCTTTGAATGTTTCAGCCACAGACTGAGCACATAACCAGAGAGAGTATCTGTTTTACGATCACGCAGAGAGTTATTAAGGTGAGATTTGTGTTTTGCACGTTAAGTATATAGCGAGCATGAGTGGATCAGATTTCTCAAAATGGATTATTCATATTTCAGCTTGTTATTCGTTTCACGGACGACATTGAGTGATACAGCTGCAGTCCTATTGACATTGAGGCAACTTTGACTTTTCAAAGGTACTAATAAGAAAGGAGTGATGTTTCTAAATATGTTTTGGCAGTGTTACAATGAATTTGATTGAGGATTTAATTCTTTAGTTACAGTTGTTTTATTCATGTGCCATCGTGGATTCCGTGTAAGTTGATTTTCTTGGTGTGTTTCACGCATTGGTGCTGGTGATTGGGTCACATTAGTGTAGGTTGGAGCAGGTGTTATTAATACTAACATTGAGTTGCGCATCAAATGAAATGGTTACATTTTGATAGTTTTTCTACAGATATACCCCTGAAGAAGAGACTCATGTCTCGAAATGCATTGGGTTGGAATCTAGAATTATCTAAATCATGTGTTGAAATTCATGCAACAGATTGTTACAAAATTCATTGCATATGATTTTGATGATTTGAGTTCATGTTGATGTAAAGACCACATAAATAATGTGACAAATAGACTGATTAAGCTGTATTAAAAATTTTGGAATATCACACCAATAGTTGTATTTACGTTGTTGCATGTTGGAGTCCTAGTCGCCTCACCAAGGGCTGGGCCACTTCATTTGACAAGATACCCAGCGGCCATACCACAGAGGTCTACAACTGCACCTGGGGTGACTAGGGCTTTGATGGGGATGTTTACCAGAGTGTTTTTCCCCAAGAAAGTGGTGTCTGACAGGGGCACTAATTTCATCTCTGCTTATATGTAGTCAATGTGGAAGGAGTGTGGGGGTAACTCTATGTTCTCTACCCCTACAATCCACAAACGGAATGGGCTTGGTAAAAGGTTCAACAAGACCCTCAAAGGCATGATCAGAGGCCTATATGAGACCTTGAGTCGCAAGTGGGACATCCTCTTGCCGTGCCTACTCTTTGCTTACAGAAAGGGCCAAAGAAGGGGCTTGGCTTTATCCTCTTTGAGCTTTTGTTTGAACATTCTATAAGGGGACCTCTCTGACTTATGAAAGAGGGGTGAGGGCAAGCTAATAAGAAATCTCCACAGGATGCAGTTAGCTACATGCTAAACCTCAGGCACCAGATTGCTACGTTTTGGAAGCAAGCTTCTGAAAACTTGGAAGCCAGCCAGGAGGTAATGAAGCAGTGGTACGAACAAAAGGCTAACACTGGAATTTCAGCCTGGACAGAAAGTGTGGGTTATGGACAATGTGAAGCCCAGGGCTCCTTAAGACTGTTGACTGGGCCTATGAGATTGCTGAAAGGAAGGTGTAGGCCACCTACTTAGCAGACCTCAAGACCCCCAGGCACTCCCTAAGTCTTCTCTATCTCAACCGGCTCAAACTCCATTTTGCAGGGTTTGATGTCACAATGGTGCTAGTGATGGATGGTGGGGAAGAAATGGAGAGACTACCTCTCTCTGACATCTGAGCCTCTAAAGAGAAGGATGGGTCAGTGAAATGTGTAAACGTTTCCCCTACACTGACTTCAGAACAGCAGAGGGGGTCTTTTGCCAGTTCCTGGGACAATTATCCTCTCGGTTTCCCCTCACTCCTGGGATTAGCCACCCATGTACCCATGATTTCAACACAGGAGGCAGTCCCCCTTGTCAAGAATACAAACTAAAGGCTGTCAGACTAATTGAGGGCCAGCATTAAGGATGAGGATTCCAAAATGCTGGAGTTGGGGGTGATTGAACCCTCCAGTAGCCCCTGGTCCAGTGCTGTGGTGCTGGTACCAAACGCTGCCCCAATGGACACTACACCAGAACTCAGGTTCTGTGTAGATGACAGGGGGCTCAATTCAGTCACCAAGACTGATGCTCATCTCATTTCCAGGGCTGATAAGCTGATTGACAGAGTAGGGGTGACACAGTTCCTGCTTACCTTTGACCTTACTTCACAATACTGCCAGATTTCCCTAACTAAAAGAGCCAAGGAGAACGCAGCATTCTCCACTCCAGAGGTCCACTACCAATTTAGGGTGATGCCCATTAGATTCCAGAGCACCCCTGCCACCTTGTAGAAGATGGTGAACCAGGTTTTGGCTGGTATGGAGGCATATACTGCTGCTTACTTAGATGACAAAGCTAGCTTCAGTAACAGCTGAAAGGACCACCTCTTTCACCTCCAATAAGTGATTCAGGCCCTATGAACTGCAGGCCTGACTATAAATGCCAGTAACTGCCAGGTCTGTGGTATACTTGAGACACCTAGTGGGCGGGGGTAAGGTGCAGTCCCTCCAGGCCAAAATAGAAACCATCATGGCCTGGGATCTCCGAAGACTCAAAAAGAGGTGAGACCCTTCGTAGGACTCACAGGATATTACAGGAGGCTTGGCAAGGGATATGACACCCTTCTTGCCCTCTTGCGTGAGCTGATCTCAATAAAACAACCCAGAAATGTGATCTGGGCAGAGGCATGTCAAAAAGCATTTGACTCCCTAAAACAGGCCACATGCAAAGCCCCTTTGCTCAAGGCACCTGAATTGTTCAGGGACTTCATTGTTAAAACTGATGCCTCAGAGCTTGGCATAGGGGCAATACTTTCATAACCTAATGAAGAAGGACTGTACCATCCTGTAACTTTCATCTCTAGGAGGTTACTTCCCAGGGAACAGAGGTGGAGTGCTATTGAAAGGGAAGCCTATGCTGTGATCTGGGCACGCAAGATGTTGTGACCATCCATATTTGGGACTCACTTCCAGATTCAGACAGACCACAGGCCCCTCAGGTGGCTAATGCAAATGAGGGGTGAGAATCCAAAATCTACCTCCAGGTAATGGACTTTACAGTGGAACAAAGGCCCAGAACAGACCACGCCAATGCTGATGTTCCCTCTATGTTCTCCCACCTTAGTGATTAGAACCCCCAAGAGGTTGGGTAGTTCTCCCCACTTTCAGCTGTGGGGTACACATCTTAGACCTGTCAGTCTTAGGGTGGCCTTCTCCCAAACGTTTTGTTTGTTTGCCTCACTTTCTGCTGATCAGTTTTTGTTGGCCTTTGGACTCTGGGCACTTTACCACTGCTAACTAGTGCTAACGTGCATGTGCTTTCTTCTTTAACATGATAACATTTGTTTATCCATAATTGGCATATTTAACTTAGTTAGGAGTCCCAAGCAAAGTGCACTACATGGGCCCAGGCCTGTAGTTAAATGCCACAAGTGGGCCTGCAGCAATGATTGTGACACCCATTCAAGTAGCCCCTTAAAACATGGCTCAGGCCTGCCACGGCAGAGCCTGAGTGTGCAGTTTATACTGCCTTGTTCACTTGGCATTTAAAACCCTATGTCAAACCTTAAACTCTCCTTTCATTACATATAAGTCACTCCTAAGGTATAGCCTAGGTAGCCCATAGGCCAGGGTGCTATGTGATTGAAAGGTAGGACATGTAAATTTCAGTCTTACATGTCCTGGTAGTGGAAAACTCACAAATGTGTTTTTACTACGGTGAGGCATACCCCACCATAGGTTAACATTGGGATTCCTTCTTATATCTAATGCGTGTAATACCCAATTGGAAGGAGGTAGAACTGTGCCTATAGAATTGCAATAATAAATCCTCTTTAACAGTAAAGTCACATTTATCATAACAATTTTAAAAACTGCCACTTTTAGAAAATTGCCATTTTTCTTCTCTTAGCCCTGTCTGCCTGCTGCCTTTCTCAAATACACGTCTTAGACCTGCGGGGCCTTGTGCATTCCCTCTAGACAGCCACACACAAAGGGAGCTCAGATGTGACGGATTGGCCAGCCATGCCCTGGTGCGCCATTCTGGGAAGGATTGGAGGGAGGAGCTGAACACAACCTTACACTTACACCTGAATGGGCTGTGTCCTGTCCCCATACAAAGACTGCGTGATCCCCTATGTTAAGTCTGGTGTCACGGCAGGAAGGGAGGATCTCTGTGCACTTCGACGCCCCTCTTTGAAGTCTCACCACTTCAAAGGCACCACTGGGTATAAAAACTGGACTTATGACCCTACCAGCTTAGAACACTTCTGGACTTGTGGAAACTCTGCCAGGAAGAAGGACTACTGTGCTAATGAAGGACTGCCACTCTGCTGGACTACTGCTCTGGAAGAACTGCTTTTTTGCTGTGCTGACCTGCCTGCTGCCCTCCTTGCCTGGGTGAAAGGGATTGAACCTACACCACTTGAACCCAGAGTGACTCCAAGGACCTGTCTGCTTGCGTCCTGTTTGAAGTCTCAGCGAATCATAAGATTTCCAACCACTCTACAACTATCACCTTGACTCTGCCATCTGTGAGTCCAACCCTGCCAAGTGGTGCAAAGTGAGTCCTGAACCCTCGGAAGTGAGCCTAGAGTGCTGCATCTGCTAGAACTCACACATCAACAACGTTGCGTAGGTCGGAACCGGCGCATGGCCTTCTACGTCGATGCATCTGCAAGGATCCCTTACATTGCCTGCTTACTGCGCAGTGTACCACGTTCCTTACAGGCGCATCTGCAAGGGATCAGTACATCGCTTGCTGACTGCGTGGCACATCGCTTTCAGCTGGAAACTCAATGACAATGCACCACCCCTTTGCTGCTCCTTTCTCAGACCCATTGACGACATTAGAAGATACTTTGCAGTGGACCAAGACTGGCCCCTGTATCCCACCATGCTTCGTTGCAGTCAGCCTGAACTTCTGTCTTTGTCCCTGTCAAGCGAGACCAGACAGTGTTGTGTAGTTACCACTAATCCATAGGACCTGCACGTTTGTGGACAACATAAACTTTGGGTGAGGTGCTTAGACTGATTCAAAGCACCCCCACAGGATATGTTAGCCTAGAGACCAGCTAGCTCACAGTGTCACAATAAGCCCTCTAACCTAAACAGGGTGCAAATGGTTTCTGGCAACCACCGAACATGACAGCCCTGACTGCTCAGGGATCATTGTAACAGATCTAAAACCCTTTTGCTCAGTCACTCGAGCACTCTTGTTTTCATAGAAATATACAGAGAATACACAATGGGACATTTTCAATAAATGTATTGAACAAACTTTATTTTTGTATAGAATAAATGTGCTGTGATAATCAGTAGACAGAAGCAGATGAAAAAGATTACAAGCACCAAAAGTGTAAATAGCAGATACAGTTCCACCATGGTGCTAAGACAGTGTATAAATGCAGGCATATAATACAAGGTAGTAATTAGGCGTACTCCTACTATGTAATCACTATTCTAAGGGGCTCATTACAATATCGGGTGGAAAGCCTCCACCCAACACCATCCCAGATTCGGGACCGACCGCCGCATCACGATGCAAACGAACACTGTTCAGTCCAATTCCCATTGTTTTCTATGGGAGCTCGTGTTACACCCGAGGACCGTCTGTACCACAGGCTCCTATGGAGAAATGAGGTGTGTGTGGAAAACTCTGCACCCAGTTGCAGGCATCCCATGGTGCCTGCCACACAGTGGAGGGTTTCACAGGGGGGTAACTTAGGTACCCCCTCGGCCATCAAACATAGCCTGCGGGGCTAGGGGGCCCTGCCAGGGGCCCTCAAAGTCACTTTCTGACAGCCTTTCTGTGTTGGACAGGCTGACATGGAAAGGCTGTTGGAAATCAATATCATAATCCTGAGGGTGGAAACACCGTCCACAGGGGGTTACAGTGCGTTTCTGACTGACATGAATACTCCGCAAGTCGTTCGGAACCAAGTCGAATGACCGGCCAGTTTACGTTACGACCGTTATCATCGCAATCGGGCGGTCGGACTATAAACCGACCCAGTCAGTCGGAAGGGCTCCGATGCTTACATCCCGACATCGTACTGAGCCCCTAAGTGCATCTAGAGTATATGTAGGTGTATAGCCAAGAATCCCCCCACGGGATGATCCAGCCCCATTACCTTGCAGGAAAGAATGTAGGGCCCCATCTTGGTCAGAAATTGCACACCCCTTGCGGAAATGTCAGACAGCTGCTTGGCGAAACCTCAGCATGCAGGGACCCTCCTTGTGAGTTGAAATGTCTCATGTGCTAAACCCCGGACATGCTTCTTTATTTATAATAAAAAGCTCTTTTGCCATGCACACCCAGATTAGCATTGTTGTGGAAAAGTAGATAGCTCTGTGGTCCCGTGGATGAAAATAGAATGACATTTGTATATCATGCATAAAGGCCCTTATACTATATCGTGTTAATGTTGCGCGAAGCCAGATGTGTAAACAAAAGTAGGTATAGAAAAATGAGTCCAACATTGACATGCCCACAAATATGTGCACAGGTCACGGCAAACAATGTTACTGTGCAGGAAAGAGGACAATGGAAGAAAAAAGGCCATGTTGTTACTTGGGCCTAACCCGGGCTCATAACAGTAGCCCTAGTTGGGGCTTTATGCTTATAAGCACTATAATTCAATATATTCTTTCAAAACTCATAACTCTGGTACTACAAATTGAATTTTTGTAGTTCTGATCTTGTTCTTTCCATTAGATTGAGCTCTACTTTTCTAACTAGGTGTGATATGTTTTTGTGTGGTGTTTCACTGCTTTAGTGTTTGAAGTGTTGCACAAATACTTTACACATTGCCTCTTAAGTTAAGCCTGCTTGCTCTGCGCCAAGCCACCTGAGGGTGAGGAAGGGTTAATTTATGGTGAGCATCTGACTAACCCTGTTTAGGATTGGAGTTTCTGCTTGGACAAGGTGCATACCTATGCCAACCAGAAACCCAATTTTTAACATTTATCACTTTTTACTTTATATGATGTTACAACGCATACCATTACACCGCATACTTTTACAACATGGATTTTAGACAACGACTACCGTTGCAACGCATATTTTTACAATGCAAGCCATTACAACTCATGTTAGTAGAGATACATAAAAAGTGCCATTACACCACCAACTATTAAAACAGATACCAATGCAAAGAATACCATTACACAGCATAATAATTATAGTATGTTAAGAGTGCACAGAAATTATGTGCGAAAATGCTAAAATAATATTAAAACAATAATACTTCCCAAATTAATTTTTTGTATTGAAATATTTCGACATATACATCCAATGTTATATTTTTAAAAAAAAGTGTGCATTCATTAGCAAAACCAGCATATACATAGAAAGCATAAAAACGTGTGGTCCTTCCACTATTTCCCCTACAATATCCTAGCCATCATCTACTCTAAAAAAAATGGTGTCCTTACACCATTTCCACTACATCAACCTAACCACCATCTACACAAAATAGCTGCCATTCTGAAAGGAAACAATAAAAACAACATTTTACACAGCATAAAAAAGACACATTCTGCCATGTTCTGCAGCACGCTGAAAATTAGGGGCTGATTCACAGAATTAACTTAAGACAAAATTCTAAACTTACTACCATTTCGATATTTACAGAAGGCACTTACTCATTTTGGTATTCACAGAAGGCACTTACCCATTGACCTAACAACAAGGCTAAATCTCTCAGGCCGCAACCAGAGAGAAAGCACAGTAAAAACCGACCAACCCAAAAAACTGTACCAAAGGCAACCCCCATTCAAGGGGAAACCAAACCAGCTGACAAAGAAAACACTAAGTCAAGAGAGAGAGGGCCAGACGGTTCAACAACGACCCTAATATTCCACCCTGAATACCACTCTAGAGGTTCAATGGACTTTTTAAACAGCGGAAACATCTTGCGGCTATTAAAAACAGTAGAGAGCCTTAAAACTATTACATCGGCAGACCTGGAATCCGTCGAATTTATTGAATCTCGGAGCCACCCCGGGGTAGAGTCGACAAAAACCATATGGACCACAGGAGAATTCCCGGAGAAAATACTAAAAGAAAAGGAAAGATTTGACTCTTGGGGGATAGAACTTAAAACTCTCTCGCCCATAAGATATCCGGAGCCCCTCTTACATGACAGTCCCCAAAAGAAGCTCAAGGAGACGACTCTCAAAAGAACTGTCTTAAGAGGAGCTCGAAGCAAAACGCCAGAGAGACAATCGCACTTGAGTCTGGAAGCAACAAGATCACTGACTAACGACAAGAGGGCTTCACCCAATTGGAGCTGGCTCGCAAAGACCCTTAATGCGAAAGAGACAAGCCAATGACAAACAAAAACAAAAATAGTCAACAAACTTAACACCCTAAGTATATGTTCATGGAACATCAACGGCACTGGCGATAAGTTTTCAGACACTGACCTAGGCAATCACCTGACAAAATTCGACATCATCGCCTTACAAGAAACTTGGACAGAATCACCTCCAATTCTGTCAGGGTACACACTGATCTTCCAACTGCCTACCCAGAGCTCACTTTTCGGCCACAAGAAAGGAGGCCTTGCCACTTATAGCTCATTAAAAGCGATACTAAAAGTAGAACAGCTAGACTACAATTTATCTGCACCAAACGCAATGCTAGCACTACGACTGTCACCCCGTGTGCAAGATCCAAATGAGGATATAATCTTTATAAACATCTACCTGCACCCCAGGGAGAAAAAGAAGGGAGCCCGACAACTGAAGGAAGAACTTGTGAAACTGGTGAAGGCCGAGCTCACGAATAACATCATTATCTCAGGGGATTTCAATCTAAATTTGCTGAGCGATGCAGTCACGGGTACCAAATACGACGAGGACCCATTCGCCTGGGATCCCAACCGCCAAGACCGCACCTCGGGGGGCAGAAGCACAAAAACCACAAGGACCCTGCTGGCTACACTAGAGGAGCTAGGACTCAGGGCACTTAACGGAAGATTTCCAGGGGATCAACCGCAGTCAGCAACATTTCACAGTACCCAGGCAAGTTCTACCATTGACTTTACCTTTGTATCTCGCAGTCTATACCATAGAGTGGTAGACTTTAGAATCGGTCTCACTGACGGTAGTGATCACCTGCCTCAGGAAACAGTAATGAACACAACAGCGATACTAAAGCCTCCCAGCTCGAACAACGTAGGCACAGACTTTACATCAAATGAAAGACGGGTACAATGCAAAGTCTGGGAAGCGTTTGCAAAACAAATGAGAGACATCGCGCAGAGAAAAGAGCTTGTAACACGAACAAGAAACAGCTGCAACACGAAACAGAAAAGATGTAACTACTCCCGAAATACCAGTAGGCTAAAAACACTGAAGACAATGATTAACCGGACTCTATGAAGAGTAAAAACAGATCCGTCCCTCCTCCAAGAGCTCAGACAGCTAAAAGGAGAGCGCAAGAAATTAATATGGCAACAAAAAAGGGAAGAGGAAGAGGCATTTTGGGGAAAACTCCTATATGACGCTAAAACAAATCGCAGTGCTCAGTTCTGGCAAAAGATCAATGCTCAGATCAATGGGAAAAACCGAGGGATTGATTCCCAGGTGACAGAAGACGACTGGATAATCCACTTCAGTACCCACTTTAGTGAGACTAAAGAACGGGGGAAAGAAACAGGCACCGATAATGGAAAGATGGACTAACATCCGTCCCTACATCAAGAATACTTGAGAACGAACGAAGCTGTAATAATCACGATGGAACAAATAATTAAAAGGATTGCAAAAGGTAGAAGAGACGGAGCCCCTGGTCCAAACGGAATACCATCAATATTATTTAAGCAGGACCCAAAATACTGGGCAACTAATCTCAAACCAATGTTCGAAAAAATCTGGCAATCATCTACAATCCCACAATCATGGAGGGGGGCAATAATATCCCCAATCTACAAAAAAGGAGATAGAAAAGACCCCAAAAGTTATCGGCTAATAGCCCTTCTAGATAACGAGGCAAAGTACTATGCAGGCCTCCTACTTCAGGAACTAACACAATGGGTAGAAGAAACTTCAACAATCCCGTTTAACCAAACCGGCTTCAGGAAAAACATGGGGACATCTACCAACATCCTAGCCCTGTCACTACTGATCGATTCAGCCCAAGAGGGAAACTACCCCTTGTATCTGTGCTTCATAGACTATAGTGCTGCATTCGACCGGGTAGACAGAAACCTGTTATGGAAAAAACTGAAAAGAATGAACATCCCAGACGATCTACTGAATCAGCTAATTCTCCTGCACAGCGACACGTGGGTCCAGGTCAAACTAGGCTCTGGGGAGTACCTAACTAAGAAAATTCAAACCTACACAGGAGTAAAACAAGGCTGTGTGTTAGCGCCAACCCTATTCAACCTCTTTATGGCCGACCTTTCCACAAAACTTAACGCCAACAACTCGCATGCTCCAAAACTAGGGGGCAAACAGCTTTCCTGCCTATTCTACGCCGACGACCTGGTGCTGATCAGTCGGACCCAGATTGGGCTACAGCGGCTCCTCAACATCACTGCGGAATACTCCAAAGCTAATAAACTCTGCATCAACTACAGTAAAACAAAAATCATGCCCCTTAATTATCGCAAGCAAAAACTACCTTTTAGATGGTACTTGGAATCGAACAAACTGGAAACCACAAACAAATATTGTTACCTGGGAGTGATTATAGACGAAAGGGGCAGCTTTAAACCACAACTGGAGGAGATCAAGAGGAGAGGCCTAATGATAGCAGCATCACTTAGGAACCTCAAAAACAAAATTGTTGGCCTAAACCTTGCTCCGCTCCTACAAGTGATCCAAGCCAAGCTGATTCCATCTATCACATACGGAAGTGAAGCAATGAGAGGGAGGGACACGGGAACCCTGAATAGAGTAGTCTCAAAAGCTATGCGGATCATGTTCGGTCTTCCGAAATACATCTCACCGGCGCAGATCCGCCTAGAATTTGGGTTGGCCACAGAAGAACTTGCACGAAAGGGAACTTACCTTAAGACCTGGCATAAAATAAGCAGAGGAGAAGAAAATACCCTTAATGCACTCCTCTGGAAAGATCTACAAAGTAAAAGTGACTGTCCAGCAAGACATTTCCTGGAGGATGCCCTCAATCACCTTGGGGCAAGGCAGTTATGGGATCTCCAAGGGAGCCCGTCAGGTTTAAAAAAAACTATAAACAAAATCGTCAAGAAAGAATCCCTCCTGCAAGACAAAGCCTCATTAGCCAAGAGAGCTCATGGCTGGCTGACGGTGCAAACATATAACAAACTTACTCCACAGGCGTACCTGGTGAACAGTTTCTCCAAAACAACAAAAGAATCGTTTTTAAAACTACGACTTGGAGTGCTACCAGCAGCGGGCCACACGGCCCCGTGGCTGCGACCATCAAAACCAGCAAAATGCCGCCTGTGCGGAATTCACGAGGAAAATATTACACACCTCATAACCATCTGCAAAGAGCTGCAGCAAGACCGGAAGAACCTACGGAGACCCTTATTTTTAAACAAAGGAATCAGGTCCTGCAGAGAAGCAGTTTTGAGCTGCTTTAGAGGAGACGACGTGCAAATGGCCTGCCGACTGGTAAAATATCTTGGGTTGGCAGAAACCAGGCTCAAAACGACGAGAGCACAAGCGGACACTGACATCACCTATACAACATCATCCGCCTCCAGCCCTCAGATCGGGCAAGAGACCCATACTGACCAAGAACACTAAAGTACTTTCCCCAAGAAGCACTAACACTCTGGGAGATGCCGGTCCGAAGGGGAGCGGAGGGGATAGAACAACTCACTTGCCGAAAGCAAGCGCTCGGACATATAAACAATTTTTAATCTAAAACAGAAATGTACCTGTACTTAATGCTGGACGATTATTGTCCCATTTTTAAAGGTCTCAGACCGACCTTTTTAACCGTTTTCCTTTAACCGACCACTTTCTTTTACTACTAATAGCTATTTGTAATGGTTTTTATTAACTGTACAATCAAGCATTTACTTACTTACATTGATGAGTAAGTACCTTCTGTGAATACCAAAATGAGTAAGTTACTCAAAATGAGTAAGTTACTCAAAATGAGTAAGTTACTCATTTTGGTACTCACAGAAGGCACTTACTCATGAATGAGTAAGTGCCTTCTGTGAATACCAAAATGAGTAAGTGCCGTTTGTGAATACCAAAATGAGTAAGTGCCTTCTGTGAATACCAAAATGGTAGTAAGTTTGGTATTTTGTCTTAAGTTAGTTCTGTGAATCAGGACCTAGATTCCAAAACATATTTTCTTTTACATTTTTGTTAGCACCAAACAAAGATATAAATTGAGCCAACCACCATTTTGGGGTCGATTAGAATGTCACATGGCGGTGGCGATCCGCCCAACATTTACATCCGCCCGCATCCCATTTCACCCGCCACATTAGTATCGCAGGGGGACCCCGGCAGACGGGAAGACTGTCCGCCAGTTTTCCGAAGGTCGATGAGTCGACCCGGCGGAAAAGGGGCTGTATATGGTGGCAGTGTCTGCAAGACACCGCCATCCATATTACAATACATGCGGTGATGTGCTGCCATGGAAAGGCATGCGGTTACTGCATGCAAGGGCCCGTAGAGGGCCCCCAGGGTATTGGTGGGGTGCACATGGGGGGTACCTATGGTACCCCCCAGCATTTGTATGCACAACTTGGCAGGCACCACGTGGTGCCTGCCACGTTGTGTCTGCAAATGGACACAGTGCAGCCACAGCATTATGGCGGGCGGTATTGTGAGCACTGCCCGCCACAATGTTGTGGATGGGGGACGCCACCACCACCGTGGTAGTGGTGGCATCCTAATTGCCGGTGCGGGACTGCCGCACCACTGGCGGCCGGACGAAAGTCCGCCCGCCATCCTAATAGGCCCCTTTCTGTTCAGTGGTAAACTGACTTCCTGAGTAACGATGAGCATCTACAGTAGGAGAAAAATTGTGAGAGCTTCAGGGTGACACACTGCCATCTACTGGCTTAAGTAAGTACAAGTTTAAGTTGTAAACCAAACACATTTACATCCAAAATAATTAATTGGAAACATAAAGAAACATTTTCTAATTTATTAAATTAACAAATCTTTGACATACAGATAGAGCAAAACAGCAAAACAATACTCATCTACTATCAAAAGTAAGTGAATGCTTTACATAAATCAGATTAATATAAAGGTTAAAAAAACTCCCCAAAAACATTTAAAAATAATTTTTTTAGGACATTCACAGACTTTAAACAGAGACATACAACTATTAATTTTGAAATGAATCTCAAAATTCATTATATCTTGTGGAAGATACTAATAAGTAGTAAAAGGCACAATAACAACTCTAACTGTGGGGTGTTTCCCCCAGCAAAGGAGTTGGTCAGTGGTGGGAGGCAAAAGTACTATTCAAAATACGCCATGTTTTTACCTCAGTGAAGGTGCTGGTCAGTGGTGGTGGAGCAAAAATTCTATTGTAACTCCGCAAAATGCTTGCCTCAGCGAAGGTGCTGGTCAGTGGTGAGGAGCAAAATCACTATTTTAACTTCACAGTGTGCTTGCCTCAGGAAAGGTGCTGATCAGTGTTGGTGGCAAAATCACTATTCTAACTCCACTGAGTGCTTGCCTCAGGAAAGATACTGGTCAGTGGTGGGGGGGCATAATTAATATTCTAACTCCACATGGTGCTTGCCTCAGCAAAGGTGCTGGTCAGTGGGGAGGGGCAAACTTACTATCCTAACTCCACAGCGTGCTTGACTCAAAAAATGTGCGGGACACGTCTTGCTTTATTAAATATAAACACGAAAAAACTGAATAGATACAGTTATTATCCTTTTTTTACACAGTTTCAATAAACTCCATCTAAAATCAATACAATCAAATTCATCAACTTGACTACAAAACATCTTCTCAAACACTTGTTTAACAAGCAGAAGGCCTTTCACATTTAAAATATTTGAAAAACCTGGGGCCTGATTATGATGCCCTTTGGACTCTTGGCCGACTGGCACCGTAGCGGAAGCAGGACCGTCCGACTAGAAGTTGGCGGTCCTGCTCCCCTAATTACAATGCGACTGCTTTCATGGTGGTCACAATGTGCATATTTTCTATTGCTGCCTGTGCTGCGGACTGCAGCACACGCCCCAGAAGTAAATAAACACTTTAGAAACATCCCTGTACCATGTGGCAGGGATGGTCGGGGGGCACCCCAGGCCCCATAGCAGTGGGCCAGG
Source organism: Lissotriton helveticus (assembly GCF_964261635.1). Taxonomy (NCBI): domain Eukaryota; kingdom Metazoa; phylum Chordata; class Amphibia; order Caudata; family Salamandridae; genus Lissotriton; species Lissotriton helveticus. The sequence goes on along the minus strand of NC_136061.1, from coordinate 1,185,240,809 downwards.
TCAGAAGGGGGACCTGCTAGGGCCCCCAAAATTCTCTGCGCCAGGACATCTTAGGGTAACAGTCGCGCTCTGGAAATTTTATTAACATAACTTTCCACCTGACTTTTTATGTCAGTTGACCCGCAATGAAAGGGCAGGAGGAAAGGGACATTGTAATCTCTATGGCGGTGCCTGAGCAGGCACCGCCCTTATTGTATGATTACTGACCCTCCAACGGACTGATGGGCTCCTTGAATCCGTGGGAAGTGCCGCTGATGATACCTCTGCCTACCGCATCTTATTATGGCAGGCAGCCTGCAGGGGCAGATGTTAGTGGGTTCAACACCAAAGAGCAGTCGGTCCCACCGACATTGTAATGAGCCCCTTTATGTTGCAACCAAAATGAACAAAAACATTTCTTTACAGAAAACTAAAAGCCAAGTAAACATAAATCATTAAAAATATACATTTCCTTTTTGACCTACCCATCATCACCCAGAAGGGAGAAAACAAAATCAGCAAAAACAGCTGAAGTTACCAAAATGTACCAGCAAAGGACGAACATGCAAATAAAGCAACCTTCCTAAGGTGAGGCCTACTCCCTTAGTATATGAAATGACTCTTTTAACAGGAATCAACAACAAACCATATTAGAAAATCAAGGCTGGCAAAAATCTAAACCCAAAAATGTAATAAAGAAGATGTTCTTCGAAGCTCAATAAACAACCAATAAACTAGTAACCATTTATTTGCAGGTTGTAATCAATAAACAATTTCAAGTTACAAAAGCACATAATAACAGAAAAACATTGTAAAACATGCATTCTTAAATATAGATAATCAAACATGTAAAACTAACATTTTCTTTGCAGATTAAATGTTCATGTTATAAAAATACATCAGAAAAACACTTTCTCTCCTCTTTTACAGACATATGCATAATGGCATTAGGAAGACAAGCCACCCACGTGAAATCTCAAAGAGGAAATCAACTCCTAAAGCATGGTGGCTAAATTTATTTCGAGAGATTAACGGAGCCCAAGAGTTATTGGAGGTGTGTGCATTATTTCTCATCCCATTGCACAGGCAGAGCGGTTACTCTTGATGATGCTGTTGAAAGGACGAGAGAGCACAACCATTCTGCCTCTGCAATAGAGATAGAGGTTTGAGAAACCAAATGAAAGAACTTACATCCACCTCTAATGAACCCTGTCATGCAGTTTTGAGGGAGGTATCCCAGAACATTCCTAGCGAGTTCTATGCCCAGAATTCAAAATTTACACAGAATTGTACAGAGAAAAAACAGGAAAGTAACCCCTGTGTAATATCCCATACATACTCAGATATTAACATTCCTCCTGAACTAACTGTTACTCTTACTAATGAAACCTTTCTTTTGCATGACAACAAAAACCTCAGAATAGAATACTAATCTTAAGCACTCCTCATAACGTTGTAAAATTGGAGATTAGTGATATTTGGGTGATGGATAGGACGTTTAAATCCACACCCCATCCATTCAACCAAATATAGACTATTAACGCCTACATTGATAACACTGTAGTTTTCTTAGTGTACAGTTTACTCCTTGAAAAGCAAACCTCAACTTACACTGAATTTTTAACAGTGCTAAAATCTAAAACACTAAATAAAAGTCCATGAAAAGTAATAATTGATTTCGAATTATCAGTGATGAACACCATAATCAAAATATATCCCTTTTCAGTCATATTGGCAAAACATTCACAAAACATCCTTAGTTGAGGATTATATATCAGAAAGTTAACTGCAACTTGAGTTTAAAAAAAGAACTGCCTTGTGCTTTGTTCCTCCTAACTGTGTGGATGAATACTACACATCAATTACTCAATCTGACTATTTTAATACAAATGATGAGAAATTGGGTGCCCTATTAAATTACTTTGTGGAAAAATGGATTGGATATCTAAGCAGGTTCGGGTTGCAGCAGGAATCCAAGGTTTCCTGTGAAGTGGTGGTACTGTTACACAACCTGCTTAGAGGGAAGAACAAAAACCAATAATGCAAAGAGGGATGGCACAACTCCTTTCCTAAATCAATCGGAAACCCTCACCCAAATTTTTATAATTTCTTGGAAATTTTGAGGAAGGAGAAAGGTTTCCAAAGAAATGAGAATAGAGCAATCATTGACTGCTAGTCTGAACCCACAAACTTCCAAAAGAGCAAAGGAAATATCCGAGAGACTATTGGGATAAATTCAACAGTTTTCGTTGATTGTGGCTTCAGACTACCTAGACAATATTGCTCACATACTACATTTCTAACTTTTATCTAACACCTATTCTATCTTACATGCCTGTTTTGCAGAAAATGTTTTAAATTAATTTGCCATTTCTAAAAAAAAATCCAAATCATTTAAAAAAGTCAGGCTTCCTATCTTCAGTTATCTTCCCTCTTCAACTCTTCTTTTGTAAAATTCCAAATTTCAGCAAGAGTCTGCAGCTCATCAAATATCCAAAGTATCAAATCCATAATCCACTGTCCAATCCAAAGCCTGTGCAAAACTATCAAAAGCCATATTTTACAGCAAACACACTGCTGCAAAATTTACTTTGTAAACTAAAAATAAGGCATCCCAAAAAAAATAAAAAAGTTTGGTCAAAAATGCAACAAGAAATCCATTGTTACAATCCTCTCCGTCGATTTTCTGATCACAGTTTTACAAAAGTCAAAAATCCAAACTTTAACACCCAGCAAAAATCTTGCAGTAAGGTAAAATCCATTAGAAAAAATTCCAAATTGTACAAAACATCTGTTCGGCCTTCCATGCCATCTGTTTTCTCCAAAATTCCACGTGCTTGAACATCCATACATATGCTATGCTTCTTTTTAAAAACTCCAGCATGTTTATTTTGGCAGTGCTGCAGCATCCCCACTTACCTCTACTTCCAGCACCTATGTGCTTGCCTAGTGTGAGGTCTGCCAAGGTTGCTCAACTTGATGTTGTGACTTGAAGTCTGCATTCATGTGGTTGAATGAGAAAAAGATTGTAAATATATTCACAGCCTAAAGCAGGGTTCTCCAAAGTCGGTCCTGGAGGGCCAGATCCATGCCAGACTTTTAAGGTAACTACATTTATCTAAATGGGGATATGCCAAAAATCTGGTATGGATCCGGCCCTCCAGGACAGACTTTGGAGAACCCTGGCCTAAAGGTATGTTTTTGGAGTCACTTATTACTTTCAGCTTCTCTGGATGAAGAGTGGTTCCTTGACTTCTGCGGGTACTCCCATAGTGAATAGCTTGTATGTGCAGAATCTATTGAATGATTTGCTATTACCCCTGAAATTAGCAGTAGTAAAATGGCCTGCCCACCAACACCCTCATGATTAAGGGGCAGATTTTTATTTTCGGGCGGAATAGCGTCTGCCAGACACTGGCTCGGTCCTGGGACGGACCCACACCTGGTCAGTGGTCCTGACTGCCTAATTAGGATGCAACCGAACACTGTTTGGACGCATTTCTACATTTCCCTATAGAGCAGTAATGCACCATATTTCCAAGAATGGTGCATTCCTGTTCTTTTATCCGATGGGCAATTAGTAGCCATGATTGAACGCAGGTACCATGGTGCAAGGTTTGTGTCTGTGTTGTTGGCAGGATCACTTGTGTGCAGTAAGGGACATCCTACTGCACATAAACAATAATTGGAGGTGTTTTCCTCGTTCAATTCTCAGTACACATGGAAAGAGGAAAAAATATTTCTCCTCATTGCACCTGATCTAGGGAGGCGTAAAGTTTTGGCGCTGTCGCAGGTATACAGGATATTGTAAATCTGCGCAGAGGCAAAGTCCATGGATGTTGCATGCGAACACACTCAGAAACAACATCAAATGCCTCTTTGCCTCGACTTGCGCTGCTTTGCCTTACTCGATATCTACAAGGCCTAGAAAAGTCATGCAGGGTGGCTTTATGTGGCCTTGTAGATATGGCTATGCCCTGTGCAACACCGGAACGTCACAAAATGTGACGATCCGGCAGTTCACTGGGCTTGTAGATATGCCCCTTTGTGTGGCTATGTAAACACTGTTTTCGAGTTAGCTGACGGATTGACATGACATTGCGGTGAATTGAGGCAGCGTGTCCTTTATAAGATTCATAAGTAATTCCCAGCTCCTAACTGAGGCAAATTGGAGTTTCCAGTGTTTTGATGTAACTTACTAATTTATCACTGAGTTTTACAGGAGCTGGAGTTGTTTTTTCGGCTGAATTCTGACATTTATTTGTAGTGATAAGGTCAGTTTCATTACACATGCATGAGTGCGCTTTTCCGCACGGGTGCTGTGCATTGCAGGAGAGCACACTACTACATGGATCCTTATCTAATCCTCCCTATTCACTGTACATTATGGGAAATGTATTTGTTCAGCACAAGGGATCATATATATATAAAGTTTTATGCTATAGCCTGTGGTGGAATTGTAGCTATCTTCTACCCCAGCGAATCATGGATTGGCAGGCATGTTGGTATCACTGTGCATGGGAGAGCCAGTACTATCACAGATATACAGCATGGATATGTATCTGACTTAGTAGATTCACCCATATAGTTGCTCTTTTCACACTGGGCTGTGAATTGATTGATCATATGAGGATGACGACTTGGAAGTCTTGTTTTGTGTTGATGCTACGCATAGTGTGTGCACAGATCTATAGGCTGTTATCTAGACAATTTTTTAAGATTTAGTTTTTTCCTCGTTCATTTAGAGTTAGATTTGTAATTTTGAATAATTATGCTGTGAAATCAGTAACCCGTTGGTGAGTATCAAACTTAGTCGGTGGTGGAACTCTGTAGAATATTCACCTGTACTTAAGGTCTTCTTTCTCTCTTTTTGTGGGTCCTATGATAGTCAGATGACTTGTCCTGATGGTAGCCTATAAGTAGATTGGGGTTTAAACATCAACAGCAAATCCCTTGGTTTATAAGGAATTTGTTTTATGAAGAATACCTGTGAAAATATGAACAGGTATTTGTATAGATTGTTACAGTGACCAGGGATTGTCAACAGATTTGTTTTTTACATGTACATAAGTCACTTATTGACACACTGCGTCATTTGGACCGTTGTCACAAAATCAGTTCACTATGCTATAAACCTACATTAAATTGTAAAAGAGAAATTAGATATTACCAAACACTTAGAAACAAGCATGTTGTAATCATTGCAATTGCATGATGGACAGCTTCACTGAATGATTTGCAATACATTTTGATTGGTTGTGGGTCACAGTAGAATCGTACTGAACAGTTACTCTACCAAAAGAGTCTCACAGGACAACTGCTCTTTGTAAAATGATGCTGGTGAATAACATGAAGTAGGCATTTTCATTGTAGAAAATCTGCCTCAAGTAAGACAGGGCTCAAAGCATGCAGAATGTTTAGACTGAAAAAGGGACTATATACCCCAGTTAGGGCCAGATGTAGGTAATTCCGATTTACCTACTCTTAAATACCGACTCATACCGAATCGGTATTTAAGAGTAGGTAAATTGGAAGGTGGCAGATGTAGGTAATTTTAATTTTACAATTACCGATTCTGTAAGAGTCGGTAATTAACCGATTCTGTAAATACCGAATCGGTATTTCCCATTGATTCCTATGGGCCTTCAAGCCCATTGGAATCAATGGGAAATACCGATTCGGTATTTACAGAATCGGTAAATACCAAATCCTGCAAAGGTGCAGGGGGTGTTACTTTGACACCCTCTAGCACCCCAAGTACAGGCTTGTGTGACATGTGGCACACATACATGCCCTAAGGGCATGTCTGTGTGTCACATGGCACAGGTGTGCATGCACAGATGTGCATGCACGCATGAATTCGGTATTTTACCGCACAATAGGATTGTGTGGTAAAATACCGACTCTTAAGGGCCTGTGGCACTCTTAGGAGTGTCAGATACATATGGATTTACCGATTCGGTAAATATACCGATTCGGTATTTTACTGAATCGGTATATTTACCGAATCGGTAAAATTACAGATTCTTAAAATAACATGCACCTACATCTGAAAACCCTAATACCGGTATTAGGGCTCCTACATCTGGCCCTTAATGTTGAAAGAAAATGAGCCACACAAAGCCCTGTTAAAAAAGAATCCCTGTTTCTAATTGGGATAGCTTAAAAGACATGTATAAAACTAGACTGTGTAAAGTGTAAGTATTTCTGTACAAGTGAATTGTAAGATAAATCTAATCATTGAGAAGAGTCTTCTTCACCATTGCTATGCCATTACACCTAACGGGTAAATCATAGCTAACTTGGAGAAAACCTGTGGAATTTATGCAGTATTTGTGCTAGATAAACATTTGTGAATGAAGCCTTGTTTCAACTCTTCATTGCTTTGCTAAGATGTAGGAATTTTAGGTAATTCCAAGAAAAGTAGCATAGCTCTATTGGGAAGTCAATACATGCACTTTCTAGACCCCAGTGACGGAGGCTTGCCTTTTCCGCTTCTGTGCTCATAAATTGATACATAAAAAAAGTAGTACTGGATTTAAAATAATTCACATACATCTTGCAGGTTGGGACAATGACATAATTGAATAAAGCAAAGTTGACAATTGTGGCAATATAAATCAATGGGAGCAATTACAAATGAGAAAATTGATATTCCTGGATATTAAACCGAGTAAGATGACCAGGTCATGTATAAAGGCGGAGGAGATAACAAAGGGAATGCTGATATGTTTTTGAAGAGGTAGATCAGCTGGAAATTGTAAAATAATTCATGCTTTGCAAAAACTTTCTGAGGTGTTTGGTGACCAAATTTGTGTGTGTGTCTCGGGGGGAGAATGTTGTAAATGAAGAATGAGGACTTCTGGTGTGATGGCATGAAGAAGGTTACATTGGAGAATAAACATGTGCAGCATCAACCAAATAAAAGCTGAGACATCTCAGTAGTATCTTCTCTACAATAGAAGGAAAGTGAAACAGTTAAATGGTATGGAGTAGAGATATTGACGACTAACGGGGGGACATGTAGAACACTGAGGCAAGCATGCATGATGAAGAAGTCATGTTGTACAATGCAGGTAAGACAAATGTATGTATGTAGGAATACCACTCTGAAGAAACTCCAGAATTACCTTTTCTGTCCCATATTCTGCTCCAAGATCCTCTGCTGATACCTTGGAGGAGTTGAACAGTTGTAGTGCCAGGACCCGGATAGCCTCATTGAGCTTCTTTATGAAGTCAGGGTGGTCAGAAGTTGCAATCGATTCTAAAGGAAGAATAGACAAGGCTGCTGTGAGATATAACACACATGTGAGTTCAGTTATTGTAATCTGAATCAAAATGTAGAGTTCCTCCAAATATGTCTGAACTAAATAAACTTGTGAAACATCCACTTAATGTGGAGATATGGCAAATCATACCATCCTGATCAAGACACCTTAACGCTGTAGATAAAACTAAAAACATAGATTTTTGGCACTCTAACAGCCTTTTGTGACTTCCCACTTGAAGCGCACCTCACTTAACATGACTCAGACGTCTGCAAATGAATATTTACTTTCACTACTGAGTAAAAGGCATGAAAATATGAGATGAGATCTACCTCTGAAGGAACAAAGTTTTAGGTTCTGGGTATGCGATTGGAACCCAGTTATGGAGAAAGCTTTGCTTTCTTTTCAGGGGTATAATAAGACTTCGACCTAACTATAGGAGTGTATTCCCCTGCACAGCCGGCACCCCAAATACTCTTTTGATGGGTATGACAAGACTTTCACCTAACTAAAGAATGATATTCCCTTGCAGAGCTTTCACCCCAAATACTCTAATTTACAAAGTGACCCTAGACCCAAAGCCAACAGGCACCTATGAATTTAGAATTATAGTAAGTGGGCAGGATCCATATTTAAGACCCTTTGCATCTCAAACATCCTGGAGGTGGTGTGATGGATAGTAACATAAACGTCAATCCTTACTGCAGGTCATATGACATTGCTGTTTACTTTAGCCTAGGACATGGTGGTGGACCAGCCAATGGATGGTGCCAGGAAATGCTGTCAGCCAGGGAGCCCAACAAGAGTAATACAGAGGGAAATCAAGTGTTGTACTCATCATACTACTTTAAACGTTTATGTATTAGATACAATAATGCTTTGACTGTGTATGCAGTAAGACTACAGACCAGATCCGGAAGTTCTGGGCTGGGCTTGGTCCTGAAAAAAGTATCTACTCCACGTTCCCTCTTTCTCTGAGAGCAAAATCAGCATTCACACAACACAACCTCCCAATAAAGGAACTGTAACACAGAAATATGTCTGTGTCCTTTTAAGAGGGAGAAGGCATTCAATGAAGCTTCCAAACCATCATGAGACGAGTTGAAGGCACCACAATAGCATATTATTTTTCTAGGGAGGGAGGACATTACACAGCTAGCATCCTATACTGCATGCTCCAATCTGCAGGTTCAGAATCCCCCTATTGTTCTACACCCTAGGTTGCACTATCTTCAGCTCTCCCAAGATGGACAAGAGACTATGTCCTGGCTTGTGCAATTCAGTCTATTCAGGAGCAAAGAAAGTAAAAAGGGCCTGTAAGAAAATGGTTAGATGTTGGGTAGGATATGAGTCCTTCTCAAGAAATAAGTTTGAAATCTTGTGGAGCCCAACACAGAAGTTCAATAAATAAACCTAGGATCAAACCCTTATAGAATTTGGTCGGTCAGGCATGCAAGGTGATAAAGTGCAATTGAACACTCTGCAGTCCACTTGTTTACAGCACAATACACTTTACCTCGGAGAAATAACAGGAAATCATCAACGGTATCAGCACCTCATGTCAGATCATCATGTTGAACTTATTTTTAGCCACAGCAGTTCATAAAAGAAATATAAATACAAAGACCTCGTCTTCTAGAACCATATATTTTTAATGAAATGAATACTGTCAACTATATTCGCCTATCGCCCTAGGGCTTCTCTGAGAGATCACGTACCTTGCCTGGCCTTGCATAGCTTAAGAAAAACCTCACAAGAAGCATGCTTTTTATAGCATGCCTGGCTACCAACAAGACTGTAGGAAACCACTGTATATTGTCTTAACTTGTTTTGATTGTAAATTTTAAATGAGATTCAAACCAACCAACAAACCCGCATATTTGCTTGTGAATTTTATGTGCATTGGTGGTCGTGACAGCCTTTTGTGATATAAATCAAATCAAATAAAAGTAATTTTTTCGTTCATTCATTCACTCAGATAAGATTAACTTAAGGCAAATGGGCTAAGTATTTAGAAATAACATAATTAAAAAGTCAAAACCCTACATAATAAGAATCTCACAAACAATTTCTAAAAATTGTTCACATTTTAAGTAGAATTTTTTTTTATTGAAATCCAAAAAGCGGACTCAGAGATATGAACATTTTAGGGCAAGAAGCACTAAGAAAAAGCGAAGCATCAATCAGAAATCACTGTTTACGATTGACCAGGACATAAGTGCATTTTCAGACTGACTGCAATTGGAGCAGAGGTCGGATACACCAAGTGGGTTTTCTTGGTCAAAGTGTTTACCTTCTGAGTAATCTCTGAATTGGAAGTTACAATCCTCTAGTGGGGCAAGGTTGCAGGCTGTATCTGTAGAAGCCCTATCGAAGTTGAATTGCTACTGGACATGGTCCCACTGACGCCATTGGTTTTGATGGACACAACTCTGAATGTAAATAAAATAAAATTTAGCACCCGTCAATATCCTCTCATTGGGTGGATAGTTTTTGCAACTTCGCCTATCAAGATATTTACCTTCTGACTCTTTTTCTTAGCTCAAAATCCTCCAGTTGGGTTAGCCTGGGAGCTGGTTCAGATGAAATCCTTTTCAAATCGAATACCTTTTACGCGATGCCCTGCTGAAATTCTGGAGGTTCCATCTTTGAGACTTTCTTAAACAGTTCCTCTTGGTCCCTTCTAAGGCTCTTAGAACATATGGACCAGCAATTAGTGGCCAATGCTCACTCCAGCAGAGGCTACAAACAGCGTACAGTCCAGGTCCAGTTGTTATGGGTCAGCTGATCACTTCAGGAAAAAGACATTTTTCTGCTTGTTTTGTCCCTGAAGCCATACAGGAGGTCAGGCAATTGACCCTTAGAGACAACTTCTCACTCCTGGATACGATTGACAGCAGGTCCAGTCTCATGTTTTTCCACAGGTACTGTAAGTGTTCTGATGAGCTGGGTGCCACTTTGTGGGATCTACTAGTCAGTGACTGGGGTGTCTCTTGGACCCCCCCTGAACAATGAGAAGAAAAGTGCCCAAAGTTGGGCACATCCTGCTGCCTAACTGCAAACTATCTCAAAATGCACTGTACTGAGTTAAATCCAAAATGGCAGAACACTTCTGCCCTGGGAGAAAGCTGGTGTTCCAGGCAGGGGGGTTTCTAGGAAACCAAGCAGCCCCCTCCTCCTCAAACACAACAAACTGATACGGGCACCAGCTCCTCCTCCCATTAGATTTGGGCTAAACTGTCGTGGGATAAAAGGGCTGTTCCATTAACTAAGAATGAGCAGGAATCAACCTGATACTTTTCAAGGTAATGAAGTTCCTGAACCCTCCAACTGCCCTTCCTCAGCTGTGAGGGGTCAACTACCTCACACCCAGTCTTCCTGACTTAAGGCCTAAACCAGTGGGTTTTAACCCTTTGACTTCTGTGATCCCACTAAATCACAATTGGACAACTAGGTAATTTCTACGAAATGTACTGCAACAATAATCCACACGAAATACACAAGTATACTCTACATAAACTCAGCACACATTTGTTCCTCTGCCACTGCACACATAAACATTAGACCAATTACACACTGTTTCAGGGACACAGGTATTATTCACAAATCAAGAGACAATAAAATGAAATCAGAGCTCACAGCAGAAGTAGTGGGACATTAATTAGTAGCTGGATTGAAACTGGCTGGGGGTATTTGCGTCGGCCGGGCTTAGCTCCGCTGAGGCGTATCAAGGTTTCCTCTCCTTGTCTTCTGTGCTGGCCGGGCTACGCTCCGCCGAGGTGCTGTGACCTTTGCTCCCACTGCTTTCTCTGCTGGCCGAGCTCCGCACTGCTGGTCAAGAACTACGTCTCCCAGCTGCCCCGCAGCCTCAATCCAGCCTCAACCCAGCCTCAACCAAGGACGTCGCCCCCCTCATCAACCCGCGTCAGGAGGTGCATAAAGCTGTGTTTGAGGCCGAGGACTTGGTGGTTTCTTGCTAGGGGTATTTGCGTCGGCCGGGCTTAGCTCCGCTGAGGCGCATCAAGGTTTCCTCTCCTTGCCTTCTGTGCTGGCCGGGCTTCGCTCCACTGAGGTGCTGTGACCTTTGCCCACACTGCTTTCTCTGCTGGTTGGGCTCCGCACTGCTGGTCAAGAACTATGTCTCCCAGCTGCCCTGCAGCCTCAATCCAGCCTCAACCCAGGACGACGCCCCCCTCATCAACCCGCGCCAGGAGGCCAATAAAGCTGCGTTTGATCCCTCTTCCCGCGGGGACGCGCGCAGGACGCGCCGGGAGAAGCCCAGGACAAGGGCGGGACCGTCTGTGGCCGTCCAGGGCCGCTGGCGGCCGGGCTGGGCCACCCTCTCTTTGCTGCTAAGCCGAGTAGGTTAGACTTTGGGCATTTGTTTCCTGGGACATTTGAACTGGGTATTATATATTTATAATACTGCATTTTTTTCTTTGGAAAAAGTATTAAACATATATTTTAAATTGTATTCTTCTTATTTCGTAAGCTTAATTCAACTATATTTCATATGTTAAATATTGTATTAGGATTTCATTGATAAGTACATTTCTCTTTAATATTGATTTGAGCACATTGGTATAACAAGGCCACTGTTGCACCTACTAACCATGTCCAAACGCAAGCTAAATAAGGGGATCACTGATGTTTCGGAGACACCCGGAAATACAATAGACTGCTACCTGGTGAAAGCAGTTAGTGCTATTAACCAGGAGATTGATAAGGCAGAACGCAGACTCTCTCTGGGTCTAGGTACTTTACCTGACCCTTTATCCATTACTGCCACTCAAGTTGAGTCTGACGCTACGAATATTATGCCCATTATTACCATATCAAATGTTAACTTACTACCTCTAGATAATACTAGTAATCCTGAGCTAGATGGATTACTTTGTACTCTCCTAAACAACGGTTCTCCACCCCCAAAAAGAAAGCAAAATTGTAGGAAGGCCCAGCCAAAACCACCTAAGCAGGGACCTGCTAAAAAGGGTTTAAATGCACCTATGCATACACCCCCAGTGGAAGTACAATGACATCAGGTACTATTACCAGTGACCAGTTTAATATGATCATTGATAAAGTAACAAGTTCCCTGGTATCACATATTAAGCCTCTTGAGGACAAAATAGAGGCACTTCAAATAGATGTATGCAGATTACAGGATGTAATCACGATGCTGGGAAAAAGCAGGCTAGCGGTTAGTACGGAGAACCCTCTCTGTTTACAAAGACATATAGCTGCCCAAGGTAATGAAGGCCCCGGTATATCTACACAAGGGGTGGGACTATCTAATAATCCGATACAAGACCTACAAATTATTAGGAATACCCAAAATACTAGGGAACAGCGCAAGGCAGCTACAGGAAATAGCCCTCCGGGCACAAATAGAGCGAAAAAACAGGAAGATACAAATAAACTAGGTAAAGACCCGCTGAGGGTGATAAGATCTAGGACAATTGACCTCCCTCCAGCATGTTGTCCATATGTAACTGTACTGGCAAATGTCCCCCCTCTTACCCCAGGTGCCACAGAATCGCACGAGTCACTTAAAAACAAGGTTGTTGATTGGGTCCATCGCAACTGTGAATTTCCAATAGCCTGCGTGGATCAACTCCTTACAACCAGGAGAGTAAATTGGATTGGTCCATCAAATAAATCCTTTAAAGGGGACTGCGTAATTATTAATTTTAAAAATCCTTATTACGCACGTACAGTTCTAGAGAAATGTCCAATCCGGCCCCCTACTGATGGAAATGTCTCTTTGCTACCCCTGGGTTACTTTTATGGACATCTAAAAGTAGATAGTTCTATGGTACAAGAGTGGAACCGGAAGACATTAAACTCTGAAATCCCGGTACTACACTATCCCGTTATCCCGACGTCCAATAGATATCTCCCTTTGACATCACTAGAGGAGATAGATTGACATTACCCCGACCGCCATAGCATATGTATGGTGGAGCAAGTTAGCTCGACTTCCCTAGGGGATGCTAAACAACCGGACAATTCTACCCAGGTTGACTCCAGTGTTGGGGATATTAGGCCAATAATGGAGTCTACCCAAAGCAATCCACTAGACTTAGATCCTGACAGCCCATCGAATTGTCTTCTTAAAGAAGTGACTGTCACCCCAAAGGAAATTGGGGCTGTAAAACACCGGGTGTCCAAAGTAGCTGACACTAGGGTAGGACCACCTAGTAATGGTTCCCCACTCCCTGTCCCCAAAGTTAAAACCCTTGGGATTCTTCTCAACTCACAACTTTCGGTTCACTCCCAAGTTAGTTCAGTTGTGTCCTCCTGTTTCTTTTCCCTCAGGACAATCAGGAAGATCTCCCGCTTCTTCTCCCTCCCGGCATTAAAAGTCATCGTGATGGCAATGGTGCTCTCGCGCCTCGATTATGGTAATATAATCTACAATGGCGCGCCTGCCTACGCCATCCACCGTCTGCAACTAGTGCAGAATCAGGCTGCTCGCCTGATCCATGGCCTGCCCAAATTTCATCGTGCCACTCCTTTGCTGCAGTCATTACACTGGCTACCTGTGAGAGAGCGAGCCTTATTCAAACTCGGCTGCCTCACCTTTCAGGCCAGGATGGGCACCGCTCCCGAGTTTATATGCTCAGCCATCAAACCTTACCTGCCGGCTAGAGAACTCCGCTCCACCCACTTGGCACTCCTGACCATTCCCCGTTTCAAAAAGAAGAAGGCGGGAGGAGCAAAATTCGCGGTTCTTGCCCCAACTTTTTGGAACTCTCTCCCTGTGGGTCTCCGCACTTCACCCTCCTACATCGAGTTCCGTAAGAACCTCAAAACCTTCCTTTTCTCCCGAGCTTTCGCTGCCTAGCCCCTCTCGCTGCTATTGCTGGTTATAATCCGAAAAGCGCCAAGAAACCGCTAGGTAAAAGTGCGCTCAACAAATGTTTTTAAATTCAAATTCAAATTTAATGGTAACAGGTTTAGTATTATTACCTGGAATATTGCCGGGTGGCGAAGGAATATAGATTCTTTAGGATGGAAGGATTTTGTCACTAGACATGATATCTTATGTTACCAGGAGACATGGTGTGTGGAGAACATCATCTTTGATGGGTATTTTGTATTTAATCTACCTGCCCTGGAATCTGCCGCTGGCAGAGCAAAAGGAGGACTTTTAATTCTCCTGTCTGTTAAACTGCCGGTGGAAGTTAAATTGTATAAAATGGTTGGATGTCACTCTCAGGTTCTGTGGCTACAACATAAAAATTGTCGTAATGTCCTGTTAATTAATTTTTATGATACTGTGTTTGACTCTACGCGATATAAAGTGGTTAGTGAACTAGAGAATGTACTAGATAAATTGTGCTCTGATAATCATGTTAATTTTGATTTTATTTGGGGGGGTGATTTTAATATATCTACGTGTCCCTTCTCCATAATGAAAGTTTGTGGGTTTAATAATGACCTAGACGAGGAATGTGTTCATTTTCCGCATACCACCTATGGTGAGGTGTTGAATTCAGCTATGGCCAAATTTGATATGGAAGTGTTGCAGTGTGCCAATGATAAGGATGGTAACCCTTTACCGACATTTACAGGCAGGAATGCATGCACTATTATCGATCACTTGTTGATCTCTGCAAACATTAGTGCAAACTGTACCACCCCAGAGATAGTAGACTTAGCTATCAGTGACCATAACTGTATTGTTCTAACACTTTATATTTGGGGCCCTAGAAGTCAGATACCCCAAACAACCGTAGATGACATTACTCCATGCAGATCGAATGGCCCAAGGATAAAGTGGAAAGGGAAAAACTCTGACAAGCTTTCAAAAAGTATTGTCACGGCATGTCAGGCAGAGTTATTTGACTGCTTGGAACCCAATGCTGGAGTGGAGTGGTGTGGCTCACTGGAGTGGTGTGTTGTGGCTCACTGGTTAGAGGCGGCAGACCCGGAAGCAGAGGACGGCCCGGGACCAGGGTTCTATCCCCGACGCGGCAGGGTCGTGGACCAGGGTCAGCGGACTCGATAATTCTCGGCTCGGTGCCTACTCTAACCAGGGATCACACTCGGCAACTCTGGGCATTAGCTTGCCTCATCTCCACAACGGCCCCCCACATACACCGGGGATGCCTGGTTTCACCTTGGAGATACCCAGTAGGGACCATCTCACAGGGAAAGCCAGGACGGGTTCCCCAGCGGTCTACAGCGCAGAGATACTCCTTCGGGAGTCGATTACAGCGCTTTAGAAACCCACAATCAATGCTGATTCCATGTATACTATAAGCTGCTTTAGCAAGATCAATGTTAAAATTTCTAACATCTTAACTGTAACTAAGGTGAATAAGTCAGCCCAGATTAAAGGCTGGTTCGATCATGCCTGTACGCAATCTCTCTTTCTATTAAAGCAAGCCCTGTCAAGTACAGCAAGGGACAGGACAATTGTCACCAACCTGAGATCCGTATACAAAGTACAGCTAAAGCGAAGGAAGAAGGAGTTACAGGAAGAAGCCTGGGACAAACTGACTATGGCAGTTGCGATATCCAATACCAAGCTGTTTAGGGACACAGTTAATTCTCCCTTTTTAAAAAATGAGGACGCTCCTGATATAACATCCCATGTTAGTGAGGAAGCATGGGTTGCACATTTTTCCTGCATCTTTGACTCGGGGGAAACTATTGGGGATGTAGACATTTGGCCAACCCTCCCACTTAACATCACACTCCCAGAGGTAGAATATGGTATTAACAGCAGCAAGGGGGGAAAGCACCGGGCCCGGACGGTGTACCAGTCGACTTGTATAAAGCCGATTTGGTACTGTGGGGACCGGTGCTGACCAGAGTTTTTAATGCTGCTGTAATGGAAAATCCGCCGTTAACCTGGGGTGAGTCCACTATTATCCCCATATTTAAAAAGGGAAGCAGATCTGTAGCCAAAAATTACCGCCCTGTTTCCCTTCTAGACTCATCAGTGAAGATCATGAGCAGGGTCTTGCTGGTGAGGCTGAAAGAGTGGGCAGAGGATAATAAGATTCTGGCTCAGTCACAATATGGGTTCAGGAAAGGGCGAGGGACCCTGGAACAATGCATTAACTTGGATCTTTTAATAGGGACATATGCACAAGCAAAGCAAGGATCCCTCTACCTTTGCTTTGGAGATCTAAGTAGTGCATTCGACCTAGTAGACCTCGGCCTATTATGGCCAATTTTATATGGTCTAGGTGCCCCAGAGCCAATTATTTTCTTTTTGGCTAGACTATATACCAAATTATCTGCCCGTGTGCGCTATGGACAAGCCGGAGAATGTTCCGCTAAATTTAAGGTCAATCTAGGCATTAGACAAGGCTGTGTCCTTGCGCCTCTCGTTTTTACCCTTTTTATTAATGCCATCGATGCTGAACTTAAAATGGTCAAATGTGACGCACCACAAGTGGAGGGCCTCGAAGTACCGGTACTGCTATACGCCGATGACGCGATACTTCTCTCTAGGACACCTCTAGCCTCCAAAGACTTATGGACAAGTTCTCTAATTTTATCAAGGGCAGAAAGCTGCAGATCAATAAAACAAAAACGTATGCTATCATCTGTGGAATAAGAGCAGGAAAAGCAAAATCCTTTTATTTAGACCACCAGAAAATCTCACTAGTAGAGAAGTTCTGTTACCTAGGCATAACCTTTAGTGGTAACGGAATGTGGACACAGGAGGTGACTAATGTTAGGGCTAAAATGGCCAAAAGTGCTTTCGGGCTTTTTTAATTTGCGGCTAAATTCGGGGATCGCCGTATTTGTGTTATGCTACATATATATCAATCTAGATGCGTGTCTATAGCGCTCTATGGAGCCGGGGTCTGGGGTTACTGTCACCATGCAGATCTACAAATTGAGGAAAATAGGATTTTGAAAAAATTACTCTGTTTACCTATGTCGGCATCCACCGAACTTATACATACCGAAGTGGGGGCGGAACACTTGACAGATTTAATTGGGCTAAGACCCCTGATGGCCTGGAGATCTATATGGTTGAAGGATGAAACCATTTTCACTAGAAGCATTATTAATGATTGCCTCCGCTTGGACAAATGCTTACAGATCCCATGGCTCAAACATGTAGTAACAACATTTAAGGACATATTTAATATAAATATTATGGATGACCCCAGTAGGGCTACTGATATATCGAAGTGTGAAATCAAACATATTTATTTGAGGAAGAAAGCTTTTGACCGTAAACGTACAAGTGGGCAGTTAATAACCTCTAAGCTCTATACTTTACATGTGGATACCGTTGGTTTTCAACAATATCTAACCACGGTTACTAGACAATCACACCGGTTTGTACTCACCAGAATGAGATTAAGTATTGTACACTACCTGGTGGCATTCCCATGTTTAAAAAGTATCCCACGGTCCCATGTCCATTTGACGGAATAACAAAACAAAGCACTATGCACTTGCTCCTCATTTGTGATTTATATTTACACCTCCGTATTGCTTTTTTAAAACCACTTTTTAAAAAGTACGGCATTTTATCTGTAAATACTGCTATGAATTTCCTGTTTTTATTATATGAGCCGGATATTTGTTTTTTCACTGCAACTTACATCCAAAAATCAATTGCCCTTAGGAAGAGTATGCTACTTTAAAATGTTGTTGTCCTGACTGCTGCAATTTTCTAAAAGTGTACTGTATATGTCTTAAATGTTTTGTGCTTTTTTGATTGTTTTTTATAATCGAATAAAGCTTACTGAACTGAACTGAACTGAAACTGGCCTCTAACAAACACGGTGCAGCAATTGGTATGGAGTATGTTAGTGGTCATGCAGGGTCTCTGTAGCAAAAGGTGACAAAGACATTGATTGCAAAAAAAGTAGTAGGCGTGGGGCCGCCTTCTACATTGTGCCCCAGTGACCTAAAAGGCATGTGTGCATGCTTTGTGTGCCCCCGTGGCACAATGGTATTAACAAAGGTGTTGCAGACCTTTGTATGTCTAATTCTGTGATACTGATAGTGCTGGTGCACATGTAGCTATTACAAGAGGGTGTTCCATCATTTGCAGAGGCAACCGTGCCTATAGGAGGTACACTGCGGTACACAAGGGCGTGGTGATGGACGGAGCATCTGAACCAATCAAACACTCACACCCAGTCAACAGATCTGGGTTTAATCCATCACCGTTCTTTAGCCCACTCTGCCACCCCAGTTCAGACATGGCCATATGCAAATCAGTCTGACCCTGTGCCTCATGGGAACAGTCCAGCCCGAACTGCCAAGCCATGTCTTTCCTGGACCGGAATCAAGTATCCTAGGACCGGTTTCTGGCTATCAGCCGTCTTCGGCCAGGATAGCTTGACTCCAGTGGTGTGGAGTGCATGGGACTCACGTCTGAGCATACCCATCCTACTCGGAGTGACAAATGCAAAAACAACAGTTGATGGACAGAATGCAGAACAATGTCATACATTCACCCCAGTACAGAGATCTGGGGTGAATGTATGACAAAAAAACGATGGATTTAGGCCCAGATCTCTGTACTGGGTTGAATGTATGACATTGTTCTGCATTCTGTCCATCACCTGTTGTTTTTGCAGGGTTCCGCAGCAACCACAGCACCGAGACTGCCCTCATCGCCGCCACCGACGACATCAGGACCCTGCTGGACAACGGCGAGACCGCAGCACTCATCCTCCTAGACCTCTCTGCCGCCTTCGACACCCTCTGCCACCGCACACTACGCGCATGCCTCCACGCCGCAGGGATCCGAGACACGGCTCTGGATTGGACCACCTCCTTCCTCTCCGGCAGAACCCAGAGCGCCCGCCTCCCCCCATTCCGTTCCAAAGCTTCCGAGATTATCTGCGGCGTACCCCAGGGATCCTCCCTCAGCCTGACGCTGTTCAACATTTACATGGCCCCGCTCGCTCACGTAGCCCGACAGCATGAACTCAACATAATCTCCTATGCCGATGGCACTCAGATTATCCTCTCCCTTACCAAGGACCCCCATCACGGCTAAAGCCAGCCTCCACAAAGGAATGAAGGCCATCGTCGACTGGATGAAGACCAGCCGTCTGAGCTGAACTCGGACAAGATGGAGGTTCTCATCCTCGGCTCCAACCCTTCAGTCTGGGACGACTCCTGGTGGCCGACGGCACTGGGGGCAGCCCGACACCCACCGACCACGCACGCAACCTGGGAATCATTATCGACTCAACGCTCTCAATGACCAAGCAAGTCAACGCCGTCTCCTCCTCCTGCTTCCACACCCTCCGCATGCTCCGCAAGATCTACAGATGGATCCCGACAGATACAAGAAAGACAGTCACCCAGGCCCTCGTCAGCAGCAGGCTCGACTACGGAAACGCCCTCTACGGGGGAGCCCCGACCAAGCTCATCAATTGAATACAACGCATCCAAAACGCCTCGGTACGACTGATCCTCGACGTAACCCGCCACGGCTTCATCACCCCCACCTGAGAAACCTGCACTGGTTCCCCATCAACAAGAGGATATCCTTCAAGCTCCTCACTCACGCACACAAGCCACTCCACAAGACCGGCCCAGCCTACCTCAACAGATGGCTCTCCTTCTACATCCCAAATGGCCAGCTACGCTCTGCGACCTCTCACTCGCAACCGTCCCACGCATCCAAAGAACAAACACTGGTGGGAGATCCTTCTCCCACCTCGCCGCAAAGACATGGAACACCCTCCCACTGAGCCTACGACAGACCCAAGACCTGCTGACCTTCAGGAGGATACTCAAGACCTGGCTGTTCGATCAGTAGAGCCCCCCCCCCCCCAAGAGCCTTGAGACCCTCGCGGGTATGTAGTGCGCTTTACAAATGATTGATTGATATACAATTGGGAACTCATTCTTCCTTTCTCTGTGACGCCATCATGTCACGTGAATGCAAAGGTAAGCAGAGAGGCAATGAGCACAGCTTCCCCTGTATCCCGCCCTTGAAGGTTCCTGCTTTCTCTGTGCTACAATTCCAATGCTCCAAAGCACCATGCCAGTTAAAAAAAAAGCTGAATCCCCCTTAAAAGGAAGCCCAAAATCAAACTGATTCCCACTAAAAGAAGCCCAAATGCCGATCTGCATTGAAATTTGCAAAAACACTAAGGGGCATATTATCAAGATATTTCGGCACATAACGCAGAAAAAGCAGCAATTTTTTAACCTTAATATTATCAAGGCCTCGCTAATATCCATTAGCGCATGTTAGCAGCCAATTTTGGAACGCATCTGATGACAGCGATAGCTATCGCTATTGAGATGCAAAGTAGGCATTCCCTCCTTACACAACATAAGAAATGATCGCAAAACAAACATAGCGTTATTAACAACGCGGCCCGTGAACAGCGAAGCATGATTCTAACACCTGCAAAAAACCTAACTTAGCCTTATTGCCAATGGGATGTGGATTATATGGTTAAGTACACTCTATCGTATCAGCGAGCTTTTCTATTATCGCTGCTCAGTTATCTCTGGATTTCTCACGATAATGGGTGTTTTCATTGCTGTCGTATCGTGACTGCCTGATCTCTGTCTGCGACAGGACGGCAGTACAGGAAGGGGTGTGGGCAGGAAGAGGAAGGGAGGAGGAAAGGAAGTTAGTTAGGGAGTAGACACGAAAGAATAAAGACATGTTTAACTAGCTCCATGGCTCCTGTCATCATTGGGGGTAAGGCACGACATTTGCGACGAGGGTGGGATGTGAATCGAAATCCCCACGTTGTCTAGACCCCTGCCGTCCATGAACGGCCAAAGACTGAGAGCCGGCAGCCCGTGTCAGAGCGGCGTGAGCAGAGCGCGAAAAGAGAAAAAAACGCTCGCACGCTGCGCCTGAATGCTGCCCTGCACACCGATCGGCAGATCTGCAAGTTATCTGCCCGGCGGGAGAAACGCCTAGCGTGCGGCACCGAAAGCGGCCGAGAACACTGAAAGAAAACGAAAACGGCGCGAAAACGGCTCGGCAGCCGAGAAACGCCTGGCGACTGACGGACACGATCAGAAGCGCAAGGGTGAGTCCTGAAAGCCCTTTTGCCAGATTGCACACCTCGGCAGGCACAGGGAATGATCCTATGAGGCAGTGGAAGCTACGAGGACATACCTGCCTGAGGTTACGTGTCTTAGGCGGCGGCCATCTTGAGGTCAGGCTTCACCCATAGACATTCACTAATAATTTTGGTGTCGGCCATTTTGAGGTCAGGCGTCACCACAAACCAAATACATATTCACGCTGTGAACCCTGAAGAAGCTAAAAATTAAGTGATTAGAAGCCTGCAGAGCAACCAACTATCAGAGATGTCGGTTACCACCTCCACAGGCGCCTCTGGAGGTGCACCGGCGGGCCCAAGCAATCCACCACTTCCGGTGCCAGCGCAACCAACTCTCATGGGAGTGCCATACTTGAGACCGCCGGAACCCCTGGAACTGACATCCGGTAACAGTATGGGAACCAAGTGAAAGAGCTGGGCTGAGGATTTCGAAGATTACATGACTGGGTCCCAAGTGCAGGACCCCAAGCAGAAGTTGATAGCCCTGCGGAACCTGGTAGGGAAAGACATTGCGCAGATCATCAAAGAACTGCCTAATGCGGCCACCGCCTCGTATGACGACATCAAAGAAGCCCTCGATTGAAGATTCCTACACAAACGCAACCTAGACTAAGAACGTTATACATTCAATCTAGCCACGCAAGAGAGAGACGAGCACATGTGTGACTTCATCGTGTGCATCAGACGACTTGCTCGCCATTGTGATTTTGATAACTTCAATACCGAGGATGCACTGCGACTCCGCATAATTGAAGGCTGCCACTCCGAGTCACTGCGTCGGCGCCTACTGAAGAAGCACTATAGCCTTGAAGACATTGAAGAATTAACTCGCATCAACGAACAGGCGGAAGACCATGCAAAGAAAATGGAAATAAACAAATCCGATAGAAAGGAGCAAGCATTCAGAATGCAAGCACACAAGGACAAGAAACACCGGATCGACCAACACACAACGAACAAACCAACGCACTTCAAATCCTCTCGGAGAACATCGTCAAAATATGAATCACGACACACTAAATCTAACAAGTCTGCACCCGCGTGCTACCGATGTGGCCAGGATTATCCTCATTCAGGACAATGCCCAGCCATGGGCTAAAGATGTCACCGCTGTGGCAGAGACAATCACTTCGAAAGTGTCTGGCAGGCCCAACGTTCAGGGCGAAAGTCATCAAAATCTCGACCAACCACCCAACATCATGCCCGTGCGGTGAAAGGGAGAGGAGAACGATCTTCCAGCTCCTCTCGATCGAGTGGTCGATCTGTGAGCTCACATCGCTCACGAAGGTCAACATCCAGTGAGTCATCCCGCACGCCTGTGTCGCAGGATAGTGATGAGTACATCTGTATGGTATCGGACCCAGATCGATTAAAAAGATACCCGAAGCTAGATATTCGGGAGCATCACTCAACTACATCTCTGCACTAGAATATCAGAGCATGAAGCCACGACCCAAACTAGAACCTGCAGCTGTCCGGATATTCACGTGGATGTCCAGGAAACGCTTGCCATGCCTAGGCAATTTTCACACGACACTGTCATACAAAGATCGACAGATCCCAGCTTACATCCACGTTGTCGAAGGCCCAGACGTGGCTGACTGTCTGCTCAGCCTACCAACAGCTGAACAATTGAAGCTTGTAGAACTGCTCTACATGACGGAAGATGCCCCGGATATTGTCGCAAAGTTTCCTAATCTATTCAAGGGGCTGGGAAAACTGAACCAGTTCAAGGTGAAACTACACATTGATGAACGAGTGACTCTAGTGGCACAACACCACAGAAAAGTACCCTTCCACCTTCAGCAGGCTGTCGATGATGAACTCCAGGACCTGCTGCAGTCCAACATCATTGAGCGCACCTCGGGACCGACTCCATGGGTGTCGCCCGTGGTGGTTGTACCGAAGAAAGGATAGGAAAACAAGGTGCGCCTATGCGTAGACATGCGGGCACCTAATGTAGCCATTGAGAGAGAACGACACCCTGGGCCACACATCAGCGATATGATCGCTCGCCTCAACGGTGCCACGGTATTCTCGAAACTCAACCTCAACAAGGGGTATCACCAGCTGGAGCTGCACGACAGGTCACGCTACATTACCACCTTTACGACACATCAAGGGCTCTTCCGTTACAAGCGCCTGAACTTTGGCATCTCGTCAGCTGCTGAAATATTTCAGGAGGCCATCAGGCGCGTGATCCAAGGAATCCCCAACGCATTTAATTACAGCGATGATTTGTTGGTGTTCGAGAAAGACCAGACCGAACATGACACGGCTCTGGACAGAGTATGCCACGCATTACTGAATGCAAATTTGACTCTGAATGCTGCAAAATGCGAGTTTCACAGGTCCACCCTGAAATTCTATGGACATATCTTCTCCAAAGACGGCATGAAGCCAGACCCGGACAAACTATCTGCCCTTGAGGACACACCAACGCCACGCGATGTCAGTGACCTCCGCTCTTTCCTCGGAATGGCGAGTTACTGTGCACGCTCTATTAAGGACTTCGCCACCATCAGCCACCCCTTAAGAGAGCTCACCCGTCAAGGTCAACCGTTTACATGGACAGCTGCGTGTGACCATTATTTCACAAAATCAAACATGCTGTTGGCTCTGCCATCAACCTAGCCTACTTTGATGCGAAGAAACGAACTAAAGTCACTGTCGACGCCAGACCGGTAGGTCTTGGCGCCATCCTGGCGCAGTATCAGGAGGACTCGGAACAACGCCACATCATCGCTTACGCCAGCCGCAGTCTCACTGACACTGAGAAACGATACTCTCAACCGGAGAAGGAGAGTCTAGCGATGGTCTGGGCCTGCGAACATTTCCACCTTTTCGTCTACGGCAAACATTTTACCATCATCACGGACCACCAGGCTCTCGTCACCATATTTGGCAATCCGAACACAAAGATGCCTCCACGCATCGAACGATGGGGCCTGCGACTCCAAGACTACATATATACCATTTTCCACAAGCCAGGGAAGTCAGAGAATCCGGCGGAATATATGTCCCGCCACCCCAGGTCATCGACCAGTGAAAAGCACTCCTCTTTGGCCCTCTGAAATCCAGCCAATACATCATCGTCATCATGGACGAATACTCCCGGTTTCCGTTTGCACATCTAATATCATCTACCAAAGCATCCGCAGTAATCCCAGTCCTCGACGACATATTCGCAGCATGGGGCATCCCACTGCGAGTCAAATCGGACAACAGGCCACCTTTCAATGGACACGAGTTCGCAGAGTTCGTAACACTCCTTAACTTCAAGCATCAAAAGATCACACCCCTCTGGCCCCAGGCCAACGGCATGGTGGAACACTAAACATCTCACACTTTAAGAAATGCACTCATCCAGGACAATATGAAGTTCAACGCTCGGAGTCCACCACTGACTCAGAAAGCCAAAGCAGGAGCAGTGATCGCAGCCACTCCAGCCCGGCAAGACAAGATAACATAGAGCGCCGCCGGACCAGGACACCAGAACAGGCTGACCGCCCCAGGCGACAGACCAGACAGCCGGAGCGTCGCATCGAAGTGATCTAAGAAGCAGTAAGACTCTGTACAAAAGGAGATGTCGTATCGTGACTGCCTGATCTCTGTCTGCGACAGGACAGGCAGCACAGGAAGGAGCGTGGGCAGGAAGAGGAAGGGAGGAGGAAAGGAAGTTAGTTAGGGAGTAGACACGAAAGAATAAAGACGTGTTTAACTAGCTCCACAGCTCCTGTCATCATTGGGGGTAAGGCACGACAATTGCTATCGCTGGATTTCTTGTCGCCTTTGAGATGAGAGTTGATAATAATGCACTCTCACGGCGACGTAATCAAGAGATAGCCGGCGATAAGAAAAACAGCGCTAAGCGCGCTTTGCAATAATTATCGCAACTCGTTAGTAATATACCCCAAGAATAATAAGAAAATAGTCAATGGAGCAGGACACACACTGCAGGAGGTAGCACTAAGACAACTGTGTCACTAGGAGGAGGTGAGAGGGAGGAATGCAACATTAAAATGTAAGCAGGTATGGCGCCAAAGCTGAACACAAGCAAGCCGTAACAGAGCAGGAAACCAAAAAATAAATAGTCCCCTAAAGAACATATGAAGAATCAAACACAGTACTTAGGCCCTGCTGCGTGAGAGGAACGACAGAGAAAAAGGAGGGACAAAGAGGCAGCACTGGCCATTAGCAAGCACCGATTTTTAAAGGACACAGAAACAACAAATCGAAAGTAGGAAAGTAGGGGGATGGCTTTAAGCTCACAAGAGTAATTACAACAGGTCTCGAATGCTCGACCTAAAAAAAATCACCATTCAGAAGGAAGAGAAAGGGCAGGTGCGGAGGGAAGCTCGGGCACGGTTTGCACAGAATGGCACAAAACAGAGGGCAACAATCGACCACAGTTTTCCAGAGCAGTGCATTGCAGCATGGCAAAACTTTAGTGGTGAGCACTGCATTTCATTTTCTACACCTGACCTGGAATTCTCCAGTCTTTTCATGGTAGGCTGGCAGCTGCAGAAGACTCAGGCTAGTCCACATAGGACTCTGACTATCTGCTGCTCACCTCATTACAAAGAAGTCTGAATGTGAGCTGCAAAAGGAGTCTCATTCGCTGCTCAAAAGCATGTGAATTGATATTATCTGCAAAAGCTCACTACCCCACATACACTCTGTGATGTAGTTCTCCGCTACTCCCCACAGGGGCAGAGCTTGACAGGACTACACAAATCAACGAGAAGAGACCCCTGGCATGAGTGGCATGAAGCCAAATGCAGTGCTTCTTCCTACAGTGCCCAAATCAACATCTATCATGTAAAAAGTTATTATTAGAAACTCTTTTTTGTTTATATGTTCATTTCCGGGATAAAACCCCATAAAACATACATATAAATACAGCTTTCAACACCTGGTGGATGTCATCATCATCATGGTGAGGCGACCCAAATTGTATCTTGAAGACTGTGTGGTTAATTTCCGGATGGCCTCTTATGCAGGACAAGCACTGTCATCATCAGCATTTCATGTTTATTTTGGTCACAAAAGACAATAAAAGATATAGAACATAAAAACATATTGCATAAATATATACAAATGTGAAATAAGATTATTTAAAAGACTAACATTTTAGCGATTCCTAGCAGCAAGTATTCAGTCTGACACAAAATAATTCAGAAGCAGGGTTAATGCAAAAGGGTATTAAAGTGCACTTTTTTTTTTATATAGCAGGAAGACTTCCTGACGATAGAATATCTTGCTTAGGGTTGCACATCTAGCTGCCAGTAAACAAACTCATGTAAAACAGAGGTACTATAGGGGAAACATGGCGACCGCAGGCTAGGTGCGGATCGCACGCCCAGAGCTGACTCCTGAGTCCCTCGCTGCAGCTTTGATCTGTAATGCCGTATGCTACTCTGTGATCATCTAATGAAACGGTACCTGTAGCGGAGCCTTTGGGGGAAAAGTTGAAGTTTTTTTTTGGCAATATTCGTGAAATCCTCGTGAAGGCAGTTTCGGATGTGCCTGCCACTCGTTTCTCCCGTTACCGCCTCCAACTCTCCTCTGCTGGGGGCGGGCAGCCGTGGAGATCAGACGCGGCCGTGCGGCCGCTGCAAGGAACATACATACTGCGGCCGTAGTCGGAGGTGGGAAAGGGGGAGAGTCACTGAGAGCTACCACTTCGACCGTTTGGGGGGCAGAGGAAACAAACGACACGACGGAAGCTGTGGAGACTGGTTTGTGTAATTGCAAGGATCAAAGCGTCTCTGCTCAAGACTCAAGTAAGATCTATTGCTTGTTTGGGGAGGCACCCAGCACAGTCTGTGGTTTAAATAAAGAAGTGCAAGATTTACAAGTAAGGGTTACTAGAAGTAAAACAAAGGGCAGAGAAAAGGGGACTGAGCTGGGGGAAAACGGACTTCAGCTCCCAGAGTGCACCTTGGAGGGAGCAAAAAAGAGAGGTCAGGCCCCCCAAAAAAAACCAGAGCCAATCAAAGATAAACATACTACTTTAAAACAACCTAAAACTAAGAATAGAAGTAAAAAATCAAAGGCTCCAGGGGATATATTGACATATGCTCTCAAAGAAAAAATTCTAAATCTTGCTCTAAAAGCTGGCTCAATAAAGTGTCCTGATTTCAGCTTTGAGATGCGTTCAGACCTCTCAAAGACTACACTGGAGAGGCAATGGGAGCTGGGGCAATGTATGGACAAATTTAGATCATTTGATGCAACGGTACAGATGCGATTTCCTGCGTTCCTCCGAATTATGTATAACAATAAGATGCATAATGTCCGCTCTATTCATGATGCTAATGAACTACTTGATTCCATTAGAGATCACGCCCAAGCTCAAGCGCATAAATCAAACTAAGCTAGATAGATATCTACAGATATCTATTGACATAACGATACTTATATAGATCAATAAAAAACAAAGAAGAAGAAAGGGAAAATTTTATAAGGGGGAAAAAAAACACACACACACATATATAGGAGGAAAAATATAGATACAAAGATTAAAAAAACAAAGAGAAGAGCACAAATAATCACTTAGGATAAGAAATTCATACGCACCTAAACTCAACATATCAAACTCCCCTCTTGCTATGTTATACAATGGTGGCTCCTTACATTTAATGGCTCAGATGCGGCTACTTCTTTCCTTGTTTTTTATGGAAAAAAGGCAGCAGTGTGGGGGACAAAGGATAGGCTCCTGACGGGCGGAATCTGGCTCAACACCAAGTCAGAATAAGTAAGGGGGGGGTTTCCTAGGGGGTGGGTGAAGGGGTGGGGGGGCAAGAAAGTAAAAAAGCCTCATTTGTCGGCTCAACTTAAGGCTCTCAACTCTCTAACTCAACTTTTCTCAAAATTCAACTTTTAACATGCTAATCATCAGAAAACTATCAAATCTCAACAAAAAAAAGAAGGGTGATGTTAGGGAAGGAAGCTAAAAATTATGACAAATATTAATTATATGTCCTGGAACATCAATGGGCTGCGAGTGCGAGGAAGAAGAGATCGGATTCTACAATACCTGAGAGACTCGCAGGTGCAGATCATAGTGTTGCAGGAAACTCACCTTCTTAAATCAGAGGCCATTAACGTATTAAAGAAACAAAGGTGGATAGATAAATTCTGCTCAACTGATCACAATGCGAATGTAAGAGGGGTAATATTCATCTTTAAAAAATCTGTGAGAGCGCAGATATTAGACTGTAAGGAAGATAACACAGGAAGATGGTTGATAGTTAAAGTTTATCTTGTGGGTCATATCAGGACATTGATTGGCTACTATGGTCCTAATTCAGATGACCCATCGCATCTGGACGCTGTTAGGAACCAATTAATTTCAGCTCAAGAGCCAATAATCTGGATGGGAGATTTTAACATTGTCGTTGACCCAAAATTAGATAAGTCAACAAAATCTAGAATCTCTAGCTCCATAAAATCAAGAGAAACCCTTAAATCAATCATGTAACATCTAGGATTGGCGGACTTTTGGAGGGAAAGAGAGGGCAATAAGCCAGGAGTGTCCTTTAGAAATAGTCGTTTCAAACATAAGTCCAGAATCGACTATGCTTTTTTTAGTTATTGTCTAAAGGATACCCTAATATCAATAAACTATCTGCCATCACACCTATCAGACCATTCCGTGTTAGAATTTACTCTAAAAACAGTTAACTTAGTTAAACACCCATCCTGGTCTTTTGATCGGACACTTTTGCTGGAGGAGGAAGAGGTGAAATTCCTCTCAGATGAGACCCTAACCTTTTTTGATATTAATAAAAACTCTGCTACTCCTACAGTAGTCTGGGAGACTTTTAAGGCCTTCCTAAGAGGGCAGATTACTAACAGAGCCTCTTACAGGCGGAAAATATACAATGAAAAAATTAGAGCATTAGAAAGGGATATGAAACTTCTAGAACTAAGGTTGGACCCGAATTTAGAAATATCTGTAGAGCAGGAAAAACTGGCCGAATTGAAAAAACAAATGGAAAATACTCTACAAGAAATAATAAATAAAAGGTGGGAAGTGAGTAAAACCTCCCATTTTGAGTTCGGGGAAGCAGCAGGAAAAATATTGGCATGGAAAATAAAAGCTGATAAAACATTAAATTATATTAGAGAAATTAAGATAGCAGGTGAGATAGAGACAAGATCAACCAATCAAGAAATAGGGAATGCCTTCTTTGAATTTTTTGAGAAGATTTACAAAGAAGATCTCCCCAATGACCAACAAGCAAGAGATAGGTGGTTAGGTGCTATTACACTCCCTACCTTATCAACGAATCAGAGTAAAATGTTAGAGGAAGAGATCTCTGTGGACGAAGTAATAAAAGCAATTCGTCACTCAAAAAAAGGAAAAGCGGCAGGGCCGGATAGTCTGCCTGGAGAAATTTACAGATCCCTTGAACATATTATAGCTCCAGAGCTCGCGGTACTTTTCAATGGTATCTTAATAGAGGGAGATCTGCCACCTAATTCTTGGGGAGAGGCTACAATCGTACTTATTCCTAAACCTGGAAAATCTTTATTAGAGTGTGGGTCATATAGACCAATATCACTTCTTAATAGTGATTATAAAATATTTTCAACTATTATCTCCACAAGACTGGCTAGTGTCATTAGTAATATTATCCACCCAGAACAAAAGTGATTTATTAAAGGCAGACAACTAGCGGAGTTAACTCATGAACTTGTGGGGGCTATAGATATCGCTACTGCCGTCTCTGCACCCCTGGCTACATTGACCCTAGAAGCAACGAAAGCGTTTGATAGAGTCAATTGGCTCTATCTAAACGACGTATTAAAAAAATTCAATTGTGGGGAAGGATTCTGTAGAACAATCAAACTATTATTCAACACACCCTCGGCTAGGTTAATTATTAATGGGGGTTTGACTGACGCCTTTAACATATCTAGAGGTACAAGACAGGGCTGCCCGCTTTCCCCTCTCCTTTTAAACTTGTACATCGAACCGTTCGCCCAACTCTTAAGGGACGAGGCTAATATTCCATCTTTTAGCTATGGAGAGTGGGAAAGGCGGGTAGCACTATATGCAGACAATATTTTGGTCTTTACATCTGACCCAGTTAAAGCATTTCCAGTTATTATTGCACGTGCAGAAGATTTCGGCAATATTTCGGGCTATGATATTAACTCCAGCAAAACGGAGATAATGGTATGGAACCTTAAAATATTCAGTTAGGGGCAAATATTTCAACATCTATGCGCTACCTAGGAATAAGAATAACCCAGGAAGTGAGAAATATCGGACAAAGCAATCTAGAAAGAATACATTTGGAAAGTAAAAAACTCTTAAAGTCCTGGTCACATCTACCGCTCTCCATAATGGGTAGAGTAAATTTAGTTAAAATGTGTATCCTCCCGAAGTTCACTTTTATTTTTAATACAATCCCAATCGCATTTGAGCCGAAACAAATCGAAAAATCTCAAAGAGAAATAAACTCCTTTATATGGAATTATAAAACAACAAAAATAGCATGGAAAAAATTAAGAAGAAGAAGAGAAAAGGGGTGCCTTGCACTTCCAGACTTGTTGTACTACTCATGGGCATTCCAGATGTCACACTCAAGAATGTTATTAAAAATACCATCCACTCTTACTTCTAACTCAATGTACAAAACAATACCATTGGGGGCAAATTTAACACCAGAGGGCTTTATGTTTAAATTTGGAAGCCAAAAATTTTTCAAAAAAATTAAACTCAAAATAGCACAATCATGGGCTAAAAATTGGACTAACATAAGGAAAAAAAATAGGCCTGTCATATTACTCTACTTATTCCCCAATTTGGGACTCACCCGGCTTACCACCATGTCTGAAAGACAGCCTCTCTAATATCATAAAGCAAGCAGGTTTTACAAGATGGGGTCAATTCTTTAAAGAGGGGAAACTAATAGCTTGGAACGAATTATATGAGCTTGTAGGATTTGGACTGTCTAGATTCAAATACATTCAATTAGACAGCTGGGCAAGATCACAGAGCCATATAGATACCAACATTGGGAAAATTAGTACACTAGAACAAATGCTGGTAGAATGACCCATCGGAGGGAAAGAAGTAGCCACATGGTATTGGCAGATGCTGAAAGAAAGAGATGGGGAGTTCAAACTCCCCGATGAGTTATGGGGATCAGAGATCAGCACTCCATGCGATGATATATGGCAAAAATCGTGCGAACTACTGTATAAAACTGTAAAACCTGCATGGTTGAGACGTAACCATCTCTTTTCAATTCATCGTGCTTATATAACACCATTAAAACTGTCCAAATCCCTACCAGACAAAAAATGCAACAAATGTAATATGGTAGGTGCCAGTGACATACATATGTTCATAGAATGTCCTGATATTTCAAACTTTTGGGAAGAGGTGAAGAACACTCTTAACTCTATTCTACATACATCTTTGTCAATAACTCTACCACTTGTCATTTTTGGGCTAGAAGAAAATATTAAGGGCAAGGCAAAATCTTTTCTCTTCTATGCGATGTTATTGGCGAGAAGACAAATTTGTATACAGTGGATAGAAAAAACACCTCCACTACATTCTCGGTGGCATTCATCCCTATATGAAATTTCTAAAATGGACCTTAAGAGAACATCTAGTAAGCGCAACTTGGCCTTCTGGGACCTTTTAATCAACTGGAGGTGAACCCGGGTTTTTTTTTTTTCCCCCCGGGTCCGATGATTATGCCATCAACGCTCCTGGACCAGGGCCGGTCTAGAATCGATTTTGGTCCTACAGGTTGAAAACTACCTAGATGGAGTTAAAAGATACCCTCTTTCCTCTTTGGGACATCTCTACCACCAGAAAAACAAATCACGTTTTAAAAACGTGCAAGGTGGTTGGTATTATCCTTGTCGGGAAGGGAAGGCAAATGAGGACAAAAAAAAAAAACCAGAGGTACTATAATGCACCATAAAATTACGACAAATAAACCACATAGTTTTAAGAGTTTCATCACTGCACCCTCTGTAACAGGCCTGCAGGAGCTCAGCTAAGTACTGTCACTTTTGTCCTCAATCACCCCACGCTAAGGGAATTGTGGTAATTCGCCTAGGCTACTTTTATTTCCCTAGCTTAGAGTGGGAGGTGGAACACTTCATTTGGCAGGAGACCGAGGGGATGGTGGACGGACAGATGCAGCATGAAGCTCACTTGGCGAATAGTGCCATCTTAATTTCTCTCCCCCCTGAGAGCACACACAATCGGTTTGCCCCTTTGAGTGCCCTGCAGAACCAGGATTGACCGATATTGAGAACTAAAGGGGCACAGGAAGGGGATATCTTTATTGCAAATTTGCATGAGGATGTAAGACAGGAAATTAGCATGGAGGATTGCCCATCGCTCGGCAACTGAGAGTTAGGGGGGCTTGGCGGTTTTAAGTGCAGTTACTGTTTAAGGGAATGTTTTTGATGTTCCGTTTTATTAATGCTTAGATATGATTTAAAGGGTATTTTTGTGTTAATTATTATTAAAACAAATTCCTCCTCTGCAAGTGTCCTTTTGAAGCTTGAGAAAGACCAGAAAGGCTTCCTTGAGATAAGGGATACAGAGGTTATTGTAATTTGGGCGGGAGACTTCAATATTACTACACATATTTTAGTTCGTAAAGAGGTTTGTGGTATGATCAATAATGAAGGGGAGATTGAACCACCTTTTTGACAGGGCTTATGGGGAGACATTGAACGTGCTCTTCTGGAAAGAAAGTCTTATTTTTTCTTTATGAAGTCCCCTCCTTACCGAATTAGCACACATGCTAATTGCGTAGCTATTTACCTGGATGAAACAGCAGAACGGAAGGCTGTTCTAGCTGCATTTGGATGGCTAGCCAATTATTTTCAAAAAGCAGTGATACGACTCCCAGACAAACAGCAGTCAAAAATTAAAGGATGGTTTAATGCAACTTGAAGTAACGCTCATAAAGGCTTAAAATGGGCTTTGAGGAGTAGGCCCAGGGATAGAGTGCCGGTTAAGAAATGAAGGGATGAATACAAATGAACGTTGGACAAGAGGAAAAATAGTATTAAAGATAATGCTTGGGAAGCTCTTTGGGAAGTAAGTGCACAGTAAGACAGCACAGTTTTTTAGAAAATGATCAATGCTCCTTATTTTAATGATGTAGCTACCCAACCATGGATGCTGCAATCACAGCTGAGGAAAGTGTTAGGCACTTTAATTCAATTTATTCCATTGAAGTAGAGGAAATGGGGAAGGAGAGTATTGACACTCTGCATAAGTCAAAGGTATTTACAGAGATTCCCATTGAGTTCTGCTTAACTGAAGTGACAGTGTGATAAGAGAGTCAGTAAGAGAATGAAAACCTCAGGTCCTTACGCATTCCGTTGAATGCTTTCATCAAAAACATTGATTTTTTAGCTCCACATGTGTACAAATGTTCTTATTGCAGTAAATGTATGTGGCTCCCTACCGACATGGTAGCAGTTTATTATAGTGTCAATCTTTAACAAGCATTTGCAAAGCAATAGGGCTCACATTAGTTACAATTTGAGGTACTTGTGTTGCAAACAGTAATGCTTCTTTATGTATAGGTTGCTATTAACCAGTGGCGGGGATCCAGGGGAAAAATAAACCAAGCAAATACATGCCAGACAAAGTAAACGGCAGCATTTTATGGGTTTTTAAGAGAGAAGGGGGAGGGGATGACAGAGTGGAAGGGAAAGTGAGGAAGAATGAAGGGGGTGAGTGCTGAGACAGTGAAGGGGCAGGTAGACGGGAAATATAGATAACAAAGAGTGCTAAACTAAAAACTGTCGAGAGGCATATTAAAATTAATTGTGCTACAGTGTTTTTATAAAACAGCATGGATGACGCACAACTCGTGAGTGCTAAGGTGCAGACAGGTGGGATGATGCTGCAGTCCTGTGATGTTGAAAAGCACACTGACAGTATATGGTTGTAGATGGGGTCCTGGTTCAGTGGGGGAGTTAGGGAAATATGGATTCTATGCTACGCTCGTCAGTAGTGTTTAGGTCTTAATGGAAGTTATGGTGATGTCTCCCAGAGGAGTAGTGGTGCTGAAGTACATAAGGCAGAAACAGCATCCTGGGTAGAGAAAATGGGCTGGGAGTGAGATATGCCTGAGGATGGATGTATTTTGTTACACATACCTCGTTGCACTACATACTGAGATAATAAAACACAGACAAGAGTTCTAGTTTTACTTTAGGTGCTCTCCAGCCTTGTGTGCTCTTTTTGAGCAGTGACGTCAGATGCCACACTGCTAAAGGCCCGAACCAGCTCATAAAACATGCCAATATGTGCTTGAACCTCCATCTTTTAGGTGCTATTGGGGTCAAGTATAAAGAGATCTTCTGCCCTGTAGAAAGTGAGTGAGTGGCAGTGCAGGTTAAATATTTTATTTTTACTTGTAGTTCTCTCTTCTAAGCCAGCGTTATGAACTTCGACCAGAAACTGTAGTTAACCTGCAAATCAATCTTGTGTTTCCAAATCTATGTGAAGCACTCTGATAACCAAGGGTCTTGTCCATGCTATATGTAAAACTGCAAAATAAAAATCAATATCAATGGATTATCTAGAACACAGTTCATGGGTGGATGTACCCTAGTTGAATAGGCAGTGTGGCATATTCCTATTTGTAATGGGTTTGGCTGGGTGTGCCAAGTTCAGGCTCCACTTCCTATTTCTTTCTCTTTGATTTTGACAGAGCACTACACTTTCTGTTTAAGTGCTCATGTCTCCTCCTACTGCATCACATCTAGGGTCATCGATCTGTCAAGGAGCTGGGGGAGAGGTGCCACCCACTGGGTGTGAAGTTGGTGACCAGAGTTGGTCCCTTTAAGAACAATGCAATGCATTGTGGGAAAGTTAGCGCCTAGAGGGGCGTACTTGGGTGTAACATTCTGTTTAGAATATTCCCAGGAAGATTAACTAACATTTAGATGGAGTCAGTCAGAGCATCCCTTCGCAAGGAAATGTAGCTTATTGTGGGTGACTAAACATCTCTGCTAAAACTATACCAGGACCAGGACCTCCCGAAAATTAAATTCCATTTATAAACATTTCTCTGCAGGCCGACTTTAAAGGTTAGTGAAGTGATTTCAGTGTTCTGTCCTTTATATGCATTGAAATTCTTTCTCCATGAGTACAAATGCTAGGGCGGGTTTGTGGAAGCTAGCCTGTCGTGCTGGGCTATGTTTCTGTTACTGGTGCAGCAGTACTGAGGAGCAAACTTCATCCATTAACCCAGGATAAATGGAGGGCTGGCGCAAAAAAGGCATCCAGGGCTACAACATGACGGTAGAGAAAGGCCAAAAGTGTAAAAAGTGTGCATTTGGAAGGCATGCACATTAACAGTTTTTGATGTATTCTTGACAACATTGGTGCCTCTAGTATCATTACAGTTATAGTTGGGTGCTGAGGTCATTGGAGCGAGAGCGTGATGTTTATTTTAGACTGCCTTTGATGTGGAACATGTATTGTGCCAATGTTGTCATGATTTTCAGTGTCTGGAGTGAGCTTTATATAGCACTTTCTGACAAAGTGTTAGTGTCAAACACAAATCTAGTGATGTAGACGTGGTGGCCAGTAACGTTGCGATCAGGTTTCGCCCTAGTGCAAGTGCCAAAAAGAACAACGCTGATCCTTTATTTTACCTCGAAAATATTTTGAGGAGACACGGAAAACCCAAACTATTTTCCCTCCCTTTTCCAATAAGGGGCATTGATCACTGCATCAAGGAAGAGGGCAGGAGTGAAATAAAACTCTCCCTGTAGGAATCGTTTAATCAGCGGTGGCAGGGGCTGTTCTCCATGACAGGAACCTCCCCTGTCCCCCTGGCAATAGTAATGTGTATTAAACCAAAAGTGAAAATCAAAAGCATTTTCCAAAACGCTGCCAACACATAGGGGTCGATTCCGATCCGGTAAAAAGCGCTCTGATTCGTCGTACGGAGCGTTTTTTCTCCGTACGAATCGTACCTGTAAACGTCCCATACGTACGACGAAGTACGATTCGTACCAGGAGCCGTACTCCGTACGAATCGTACAGAGACCATACGAATCGTATCCCCGTACGATTCGTCCTCGGAACCCGCTGTACGCGATGTCTGTACGGTTCGCGACTGCTTTTCCCGACCTGGCAAGTACGATTCGTGTTGGGTACACTCCGTACGACCCTTTTTCTACGGGAGCTGAAAACTCCCGTAGAAGCAGAGTTCGCCCCGAAACAGGTACGGAACGGCTCCCCCGGGTACGGTGCGTACACCCCCTGATCATAGGGGTACGGCTCGTACACCTAAAATCATGGGGTACGGCTCTTACACCCCATGATCGTAGGGGTACGGCTCATACACACCATGGACGTAGGTGTACGGGCCATACCCCAACGATCATGGGTTGTACGAGCCGTACCCCTATGATCATGGGGTGTACGAGCCGTACCCCTACGATCATGGGGTGTATGAGCTGTACAGTGTGTATGTGAATGTGCGCTTTTCTGTACGAATTGCCCTTACCTGACGTGGCCCGTACAAATCGCGTCCTGATCACCCGGTATGGATCGTACTCGTCGAGTCGTATGGTGCGTGTACGAGTCGTACGGAAACGGCTCCGGATACGAATCGTTATGGACGGTGATTTTACCGGATCGGAATCAACGCCATAGAAGTGGGAAAGGCATGAACATGATTAAAAATGGTAAATAAATGAACCTTCTGATGCATTACCTGAGCAGGACAAAGCGACGCCGCACGATGCCTGGGACGATATGTTCCCACCCAGACCCTCTTCCCACAGGGCTTATCGGCAAACTTCAAGCACTGAACCCCGCCCTCTTAACCCCATGATTAAAAGTCATTAGCAGCAGATCTCACAACCACCTTTTAACCCTGTGCTGGTGATGGAGCAAGGATTCAAGAAAATGAAACGTGCTCGCACCAATCTCTCATTAACAAGTACTAACCACTAGAATAGAAAATAAATTAAAAATAACATGCACATGACATTCAAATAAGGGGAAAAGAGCTTTAAGCATGCTTAAATAACGAAGAATAATTTGCAACGTGACCGAATCCCGCATGATACCGAAAAACGCTTTTGCGCATGTGCAAACCAGAACTACATAACTAACCATGTGACTAACCCGTTTGAGAGGGAAAACTCTCATGCATGCGTAAGAGTTACTAACTGTAATTCTTGAGGCACCGCATGCCTGGCATATGCTTACCTGAAATTCAACAGAAGCTGTTGCTGCTAATGCTCTTGCTTAAGGAAAGAAAATTTAACATGGGATAGAGTAGAAGTGGGTTAAACATTGACAATCACATATTTGAGAAATTAACATCTGTTTATGTTTCCTTTATTAATAGTGTATGTTTCACCCTAATGTGCTAAGCCAATGAAAAATATGGTGGTGGAAAACGTAAACAAGCTGAGTCTGTGCACTAGAATTATGATGTGACCCGCTGACCGGACCATTGACAGGCTGCCAAGAGCCAAGGACAAGCTACTGTGTGAACGCTATCCTTGACTGTAGAATCCTATTGAAGAGTTGTTTATATTGATACAATTAATGCATGGGAAAATAATAAGGCAGAATAATAAATGAGCTAAAGGGGAAGGGTTTTATCTAAACCAAGAAATTAGTTAAGAAATTGAGTGTGACAGCATGAGGTGATGACAACTCCCCTGCCCTGGACCCTGGTGAATGAACATATACCTATCCTCATGTTTGCAGACGACACATTAATCATTTCTAAGACTCCCAGTGGTCTGCAGAAAGCCTTAAGTAGGTTTGAGGGTTTTTGTTCCATGCGGGGCCTTACCATTAACACGGAAAAAACAAAGTTAATGACCTTTAGTGAACATAGGTCATTCCGGGGTAAGGTATATATGAATAATGTCCCCCTTGAAAAAGTTGATGCCTTTACGTACCTAGGAGTGACGATCCAGGCAAACATGGGGTGGTCAAAGCAAATCGATATTGCCACACTTAAGCATAAGCAACAGGCCGGGATTCTTGCAACTAAGTTTAAACCTCATTGTCTAAACCTATTAGTCCATTGATGGAAATCTATGGTTTGAAGGTCCTAAGCTCAACGCTCTACGGGGCCGAGCTCTGGGGGTTTGCAAATCTATCAACCTTGTCAGTAGCTGAAAATTCTTTTCTTCGAAGGGTCACTAGTGTCCCAAAAAGCACGCCAATGTATCCACTGTTGCTAGATCTGGGCAGAAAAACAGTAACAGATCTGGCGAAACTTCGACCACTCTTGTATTGGCGAAGACTGTGGTGCACGGCTGAGCTTACTCACTATGCCTCGGGACTTAAAGATGTAATGGTCACCGATCGATTTCATAAAATTAAATGGCTGAATGATATCACAGCGTTGCTGGAACACCTAGGTTTGAGTGACTTGTGGGCTGATCCACTCAATGCATCATTCCCTTCTAAGAAGATCCAGAAGGAGATGTATTGGGATAGTATCACGACTGCAGCATGTACAAATGGGTCAACAAGGCATCTGACTGGCCGATTCCTGGAATTTAAGATCAGGCCAGTATTAGAACAATATTGGGATGCTATTGAAAAACCTTTTGACAGAAAGCTGTATTTCCAATTGAGGGTCGGTACACTACCTGTCAGGTCATTCACTAGTAATTGGATAGGGGAGACTGAGAAGGTCTGTCTAAAATGTCATGAAGAGCTGGAAACAATTAGTCATCTGTTGTTTTTCTGCCCTTTGTATAAGAAATCCCGTGCTATGTGGATAAAACCTATTTGCAAACTACTTGGTTTTAGTAGCCATGGAGAAGCGAATCTATGACAAAATATCGACTACAAAAATATCTACCTACCAAAATATCGCAACAAAAATATCGATGACAATAATATCGAGATCCTATCTCCAACAAGGTAAGTACAAAAATATCGAAAAAATATATATCGATGTCAAAAATATCGTTTTTTACAAAATATCGTTTTATTTTAATAAAAAAACTATGTAATATTAAAAAAATAATACTTATAAATGTAATAAACATAGTTAAAATATATTATAATATTTAAAATTAATAAATAATGTAATAAAAACTAATAATAATAAAGATATAATACATAGTATATACTTCATTAATAATAACTCTAAAATAGTTATTTTAATAACTTATAAATAAATGACAATATAATATATTACAAATACATTTATATACATAAAATAATAATATAAATACCAATTAATAACAATGTAAAACTAATTAAAAAAATTAAATACATTTTGGATAGCGTACGGGTAAAAATTACTATTCCCACTCCAGAGAGTGCAACAGTAGGGAAAGTGTTGGATAGCGTAGGGGTAACAATTACTATTCCCACTCCAGAGAGTGCAACAGTAGGGAACGTGTTGGATAGCGTAGGGGTAAAAATTACTATTCCCACTCCAGAGAGTGCAACAGTAGGGAAAGTGTTGGATAGCGTAGGGGTAAAAATTACTATTCCCACTCCAGAGAGTGCAACAGTAGGGAAAGTGTTGGATAGCATAGGGGTAAAAATTACTATTCCCACTCCAGAGAGTGCAACAGTAGGGAAAGTGTTGGATAGCGTAGAGGTAAAAATTACTATTCCCACTCCAGAGAGTGCAACAGTAAGGAAAGTGTTGGATAGCGTAGGTATAACAATTACTATTCCCACTCCAGAGAGTGCAACAGTAGGGAAAGTGTTGGATAGCGTAGGGGTAAAAATTACTATTCCCACTCCAGAGAGTGCAACAGTAGGGAAAGTGTTGGATAGCTTAGGGGTAAAAATTACTATTCCCACTCCAGAGAGTGCAACAGTAGGGAAAGTGTTGGATAGCGTAGGGGTAAAAATTACTATTCCCACTCCAGAGAGTGCAACAGTAGGGAAAGTGTTGGATAGCGTAGAGGTAAAAATTACTATTCCCACTCTGGAGAGTGCAACAGTAGGGAAAGTGTTGGATAGCGTAGGGGTAAAAATTACTATTCCCACTCCAGAGAGTGCAACAGTAGGGAAAGTGTTGGATAGCATAGGGGTAAAAATTACTATTCCCACTCCAGAGAGTGCAACAGTAGGGAAAGTGTTGGATAGCGTAGGGGTAAAAACTACTATTCCCACTCTAGAGAGTGCAACAGTAGAGAAAGTGTTGGATAGCGTAGAGGTAAAAATTACTATTCCCACTCTGGAGAGTGCAACAGTAGGGAAAGTGTTGGATAGCGTAGGAGTAACAATTACTATTCCAACTCCAGAGAGTGCAACAGTAGGGAAAGTGTTGGATAGCGTAGGGGTAAAAATAACAAACTTATAAATAAATGTATTTTTTTAAATAATAAAAATATTAACTATTAAATAAATATAAACCATTTACAAATACCAACACATAATTATTAAAAACATGATTAGCAAAATATTTTTAACCAAACCAATTAATAAAAAATACCATATATAATATTTAATTACCAATTAATAATTAATTAACAATTATATAATTAACAAAACAATTAATTAAAGAACATTATTACTTAATTACATTTAAATTACTTCCCACCCAATTCCCCTATAAACCCACAACCCGCTACAGAACATAATTATCAATTAATCAAAATTAATTACCAATTAATTAAAAATAATTATCAATTAATTAAAATTAATTGATAATTCTTACTAATTAATAATTAATTTAACATAATTAAATTACTGCCCACCCTATCCCCCTATAAACCTACAACCCGCTACAGAACATATTTATCAATTAATCAATTAATTAAAATAATTACCAATTAATTAAAAATATTAACCAATTAATTAAAATTAATTTATAATTCCTACTAATTAATTAATTTTACATAATTAAAGTACTTCCCACCCTATTCCCCTATAAACCCACAACCCGCTACAGAACATATTTATCAACTAATAAATTAATTAAAATTAATTACCAATTAATTAAAATTAATTTATAATTCCTACTAATTAATAATTATTTTAACATAATTAAATTACTTCCCACCCTATTCCCCTATAAACCCACAACCCGCTACAGTACTAAAATACAAATTTTAATTAAATTACATAAAAATAAATTAAAAACATAATAAATACATAATAATATACACAAAAATAATTTAAAAATCGATATTAGTAACATCGAAATTATTAACATCGATATTACTGACATTGATATTTCAAACTTCGATATTACTAATATCGATATTAAATCTATCGATATTACTTACCTTCTATATTATGTCCCTTCGATAATTAAACTTCGATATAACTGTATATCGATATTTAAATATCGATATTTTGTCTGCATACCATGGAGAAGCAATGAGAGTATTAACAACGGATTCATCTCCATTAATAGCAACTGCGTTGGCCAAATTTCTGGGATGGGCCTGGTCTATCCTGGCAAAGGCACTTTCCTAGGACTATTCATGGACTTAATTATTTTAATGTCAATCTTGTATCTTATCTTTTAACAATGAACAGGGTAGGAAATATTTGAAGAATATTGTAGATATATGTACCTATCTTATCATTTTCAACTCAAGCATTATCCGGCAGTTATGTGAGGTTTAATACTTTCTTAAATTGTTCTTAAAATTTGTAATATTTATTATTTTAAATTGTCTGTATATGTATGTTGTGCTTTTATGACAAAACTGTCGAATAAAGCTATTTTGACTTTGACAACTCCCCTGCCCCTGCCCAATCACAGTCCATGATCCACCGATATTCGCAACTAGGGAGGGTGGGACATGCAGAATTAAAGAGTATAACTAGAGTGGCAAAAGATTAGTAAGGAGTTTGATCGATACTGAGAGAGAGAGAGAAGCGAGAGCTGCTGCTGGAAGTAAAGAACAGACTGGGAAGATCAATTCCTGAAAGACAACCTGATTAGATTGAAAATTGGGGAAGAATATCGAGGAGGGAGAGAGAGAGAATAAGAGGAGAGGGATGCGTTCCGGTGCGTCGGGGTTTCTAGAGAAGTTTTAGTAAGTATTATCCTACCCTGACCTATAGTCGTTGTCTCCCGACTCTTAATCAGGAGACCTTCACCAGTCCTTTGGCCAGAGGATTGGGTTTCCCGTTCCACCATTGGGAAATTATTATTCTGTCTTAAATTTGCATATCTTTTGCAAATGTATGATTTATTAGGTCTTTTGTCTCGTCATCTATCCACTCTCAATGCATTAAATTGTTGAATGAGTCTGTGAATTGAATGTATTTGATAAATACATTTTTCTCTCCCCTGAAAATTGATGGAGTCTGCCCTGTGAATCTGTACAAATGAGCGTTCATTTTGACTGAGTTATTAGATAAAATTCATTGAGTCTGTGGTTATTTCATTGAGAGTTATAAGTAAAATTAGTTAATTTGTTAATATCACCATCAACTACTCGACTAATGGTCCATTGACCAAAGGAAGAGTGTTGATCAGTGAAAATTAGTTAGGCATTGTCTAATCAAGGTCAAAGTGAATATAAAACTTAACCACCAGCGGAAAAGGTTAGGAAACTCAAATGTGTATGTGGACCCATTTGCTAAAAGTTAGTTGACTGTGAAATTTTCATTTTGGCGTTTCCACTGGATCACTGGTATCAGGTCGATATTCTATCTCATGACTGGCCCCCCAAAAAAAGAAAGGAAGGCGCGCAGCCGCTGTAAAGTGTGCCGTCCGTCCAAAAAAATTAATAAATCATAAACACAATTGGATCCTCCAGCAGTAATAATGCACCAGACTGCACATAGGGACTGCATGCGCATCCCTGCTCGTACCCACGGCAATACTCCATGGGAGTGAACTTCTCAGAAAATGTGGGACATGCACCCTCAAAAGCCATTTGCAGGCTTCGATTTTTTAATGAAACACAAAACAGCCAATCTAAAGTGCGGGAGGAGTCAGTCCCAACAAAGTACAGACAACAGATCACCTAACAATGCAAGCACTGTATATGCTCGACCTAAAAAGGGGAATAGATCTAATTCAGCTTGTTACAGACTTATCTCACTCCTGGATCCACCCTTTAAAGTTGTTGGAAGGATTGCTTTTGCCAGGTTGGAGGTAGGGACAGAGGAAAATTATATTATCAGCATCATACAGTACAGTTTCTGTAAAAAACAAGGCACGGTGGAGCAGTGTTTGAACTATAATATAGTTTAGTTAAAAAGGGGTCTCAGTATAGGGCCTTTATGGACCTATCTTCAACATTTAATACTGTAAACTGTTCACTTTTGTGGGAATTCAACTCCGCTATGGGTGCAGATAGGCCACTAATTTACTTTTTACGCCAATTATATGGTGACACTAAAGAAGTGTAATCTTGAGCCCATCTGAAGATAATGTAGAAGTGCATCATATTCATGCATTGTCAGCACTCTAGTATACTCTGTCGTCACTAATGTACTAAAGGGAGTGGAGCAGTTCATACTAAAGGGTGTTTTATTCGAAAAATATTTATTTAGAATGTGATTAACAACATTTTATGACAATGTATGTATTACCGTGACAGGGATAGAGTAACCTAAAATGTCATATTGGAAAATACTTAGTTAAGATGTATACGGATAATGTTTGACCTTTATATATAATTTGAATTAATCCTGTGCAAATGCATTTACACTGAGACATTTGTGATTCATTGCATTTATTCACACCTTACGCAGATGCATTTATTTTGTGTGTAGAATAGTGCTCATATTTTGTAACCCT
This sequence comes from Lissotriton helveticus, assembly GCF_964261635.1. NCBI lineage: Eukaryota > Metazoa > Chordata > Amphibia > Caudata > Salamandridae > Lissotriton > Lissotriton helveticus. Next base: position 1,185,196,778 of record NC_136061.1, on the reverse strand, counting down.
GTGCACATGTTAACTTAGCAAAACTAGGCCTCGAGAAGAAATTAGTTTACTTGCTGCTCACATTAAGATTTGTGATTAAATTCATGTATAACCTTCAAGTATGGAATGTATGCTGCTGAGTTGTTTCTACTGCAGGTGTGGACAAGCCTCATTATTTAGAATAAAGGTGTTTTTGTGCAAGTAGATAGCAGAGCATTGGAAGGAGTAGTCGTCCAAGAGAATCACGGTAACATGTGTGGAGAGGAGTTCTTATGGGAAAGGGATGGCCAAGGATGACATGAGATAATGTGTTATCCGGCTGAGAAAAGGTTTTGAAGTATCCAGTTGTACCAGAGCTATGGAAATTTCCCAAGGAGGAGCCACATGAGAATGTCACGTCGACGGCAGATGATATTATTTGCTGTGTCTAGTTAGAGGGAGAGTCCATCTTGGGTTTCCCTAGAGAGCAGATTTATGCTGCTGCTTGTGTGGCTTTAAGAAACTTGATCCATCCTCAGAGTGTTTCTACTGAAGACTCTGATGGCTGGCACCTTTTTTTCCCTCAATTAAGTCTTTACTTAATTCTCTAATGTAGGGTTGTCCTTATTAAAGTAGTGTAGGGAAAGGTAGTTTACTCATGCTTGTTAAAAAGAATCATCTGACGCAATTTAACCTTCATTTTTTCTTCCTAATTGCATGTGTCATTTTCCTAGAGTTAGTCATTTCCTTTGTACTATATAAGGTACATCTCTTAGGAAGATTTGCACTTACTCTGATCTTTTAGTACTTTTACGATTTTATTGAGAATGATCTATATTGACTTGTTTCTGAATGTATAATTAAACCTACTAAACTCAAATCAAAGAGTTGAGTGGACTAATGTGTAGCCACATTGGTTGCACTGTACTGAAATGATAACCAGTGATTTGAGTCCTTTCACTGTTCACTCTAGTAGAAAGATCTATCTTCTCTGGAGAGAAAATTTGTAAATGGGCTTAGAGTTTAACAACATCGAGGCCAGAGTAAGTTATGGTGGACAGGAAGAATGTATGGATCTGTTTGAGGGTAGGAGAGGAGTAAAGGAAGGTATTATTTTAGAGTCTTTTTGTTTACATTGTATATTCATAATTTTGAAAGATTTTTATTGTAAAAAGTACAGGAAATGCCACAAGTAGGATTTTGCCTACTACTGATACTGCTGTATGCAGATCCCACTTTCCTGATGGCATGGAAAATGTCCCCCAGTGTTTAATCAAGTCTTTTTCTCTTTTTATGGATAATTTGGGTATGACAGTGAATTGCAGGAAATCATTTACAATGTGCATTGGAGCAGGAAAGAAGAAGCAGGTGCCCATTTCTTGGAGGATAACAAGTTGTCATCTACAAATATATATATATTTGTTAATCCAGGCCTGTTATTTAGTGCTCAAAACTCCACAATACCTCTACTGAAGAATAGAAGTTTGTAGTTTGATGAAGCTATTTCTGTAGTGTTTAGATTTGCTGTAAGATTGGGCATTGAGCCTCTAAGAGAAATTATGACTATATATAAACGTAAATGTGTGGTGGGGATAATCTATGGGGAAGGCATCTTGGGGTTCCTAATGCTGATATGAATCAAGCAAGTTGAAAATAGGGGCCTGAAAAGGATGCTCTCAGTCCTCTCTTGTCACTCCATTTATAGCTGTCACCCATGCTTCCCCCTCTTACTGTGGAAAGCAGTAAGGACAAAGGAGGCTGCTTCTCTACAGGAAGATAATAGGTGAATGTTTGGCCTTGGATGATGTGATTCATATCCCTTTTCTAAATGATATTAAGATTTCATGTGAAAGCATTGGCTCACCTACCTTCTTCGAGCATCCAGAATCGATGAGGGGAATAAATAGAAGAGATCTCTCCTCTAGGAATATTAAGGTGGGAACTGAAGAGAGGGAAGCCAGAGAATTTAGCAAATTGTCAGTTGTACCACATAGCCCTTTGATAATAGTGCCTGAACTACCGTCTTACCGTATTATGATACAGAATGTGTAACACTGGTTTCTAACGGCCAGATTTAGGCTGGGCACTGTTCACTATTTATATGCTTTTCTGGAGGGAAATGGCAATGGTAGCCAATTACCACAATGTCCGTAGGATAATTACTCAGAGCAAACTATTCTCCATCTAACTCTTTTTGTGATTTGTATGTACCACCGAGGAAAAGATACCTTCTACTGATAACATTTTAAAATTGTGTACAATGTATACAAGACTTGATGGACCTCCAGTAACTACATTCCTGCTTTACTTGCTCTTCGATCGTGAATTTCTTTTGTGCAAGTTATAGAAAACTAGAAAGAGGGCATTGTATTTTAGGGTGGATATTTGTATTGTTTTTATACGCATGTTTTTTTTACATTTTAGGAAACAATGTGAATTTATGGTGTAATTTATGGTGTAATATTTATGAACTTAGTTGGGTATGTGTTCCCTGAAATGTATTTAGATTAATTTGATTGGACTCAGGACTGTTGTATATAGATTTTGTGTACGGGGAAATAGGATCAGTTTTATGTCATTGTTATGCTGATTTTAATGTTGTATGAAAATATGATGTGGTATATGGCTAAGTTAGCCGAATAACGTTTATGTGATTTGATTTGAGAACTGCACATTGATGGAAACATATTCATTATCGACCTGAATACAACTGACACGGATTGCAAATGCTATTGGTGTGAAGTTTATTGTAATTAGTCATTACCAGGTGTGATAAAGGCTGCACTCTTCGTTAAATTTTGGCACACCAAACCTGCATGAACTTCACAAGAGCTAAAGGCACGGTATTTACTGGAACATGTGGAGCTTGATAGAGCAAGCACAAATATGTGCAATTTAGTCAGCAAAATGTAAGAATTTGGGTAATTATAAAACATACAATATATTCTGATCACTTCACAGTCTAATTTCATTAGATGCAATTACTATTGCTTTCAACATGGGCCATTTGTAGTCAGGTCCACAAGTGGTGAAGTGTGACGGACAGATAGATAGATCCTGGCAGCAAGTGTTTTCACCAACACAGAAGTCAGCATTCCCCAAAAGAATAGAGAGGTGGCTTCCTACCTGCTTGTATTCTTGCCAAAGAATGCACGATGATCTGTGCAAATTTACCAACATTCTCCAGATGTGCTCTTTGTATATAAAGGATTCTGCTGTTGGCATCATAATGGGACTCTGCAACATTCATGTACTCATAGGGGATCCTTTCAGGTAGCAGGAGCACAGGGGGGCTCTGGCAGTAGGACCTGCATAAGAAACGTATGATTTCACAGCCAAATCGGTAGACCACAAACTCTTGGGGTGTGAGCGTGTCGAGATCCACTGGGTTTAGATCATCTGACTCCAGGGAGGTAACATGTTCATCTCTCCACCGAGGCTCTGAGGCCTGTGCATTTATCTCAGAATCTGAAATACAGGCATTTCCCACTGGATCAGCTCTTGCAGTCACAGGTTCCCCTAGGAAAAAATATATGTATTTTCATTAATTGCATTGAAATATTTCTTATGGGTCTTTCCATTTATTCAGATACACTGGAACTTTGTGTGTGCCATGCTTTCCATAATGATGAATTTTCCATATTTAATGTTCACTATAATCTATATCTTCTGCATAATTTGCAGATTTCTAAAGAAATGTGATTCTAACTCAAACTATAATAATGACTTATAACAGTACACCCTAATGAAATGTAATGCAGTAACTGACACATTTTAAAAGTTGACTGCTATGAATTCACCAGCTGATTTGTATTTTGATGTATTAAACGAATAGGACACTTTACCCTGCACACTTTTACTCCCCATGCCATTACCCCGCAAAATCTTTTACAATGAAGGACTTTACAACGCAATCTGTTACAATGCATTCCCCATTACAACGCAATTTAGTATTCTAACTGCACGGGGCGTTACTTTGGGGAATGCATTGTAATAGTTTGCATTGTAAAGCCCTACGTTGTAAAAGATTTTGCGGTGTAAGAAATGCGGGGTATTGGCATGTGAAGTAATGCATGCGGGGTAAAGGATGTTTCCCGTATTAAACAGTGGAGAATTTAACTCCGGTGGCGTACAAACCTCTGTGTATACAATACCAGATTACTTTATGAAGAAAATGCTTTTCTTTTGGAAACGAAGACACTGCATGTTTAGGTGTGGAGAGAATTTAGAATATTTCCAAACATTGTCCATCTGTTTTTTAGAGCTCACGTATGTTAAATCTTAAAGTGCTTAAAAGTGAGACACTTTCGCTCTAGATAAGTAAAGTTCAGTGCTGTTGTACAGGACTGCTTCTGGGTGCAAAGGATATGTATTAAACTGTAGTACAATGAGAACACACAATGCACCCACAACTGAGCTCCAAGAGAAAATAACATGTTAGTGTACTAAGAATGCACCTGTAAGGTTTGTGTCCTGTGAATGAAACATCGTACTAGAATTACATAAAGCAAGAAAGAGATGACAATCGCACTCAGGATTCAGTACTTGGTATCTTTGTAAACACACACACACACACACACACACGCACGCACACACACACACACACGTTTACCATACTAAGGTAAAAATAGAGTGGTGTTCTTGTGGTTTTAGGCAATGAAAACCATTCCTTATTGAACAAAACTATCCAAGAGAGATGCCAGTCCCATGTAGTTATTGACAGGGGTATAGGATGGCCCTGGACTTTACCTTGGGCCCTCTGACTCCACTGTGGCCAATAACTACCTGGGGGTGCCCTCCTACTTGGATAATAATGTGTAAATAACATTTCTATTGTTTTCTTCTGAATGTGTAACATTCATTCCTTAGAAACCATTACCTATTCTAAAAGAAGTGAATCCACTTCTCCCACTGTGTAGTAAAATATCCTACCGCCTGATTCTCAAACAATTCTTCACCAAAGACCTTAGCTACACATATGCCTTTATTTACAAGTATACAATCATAGTTGGTATTCGCAAAACACACACTTACACTCGCAAATTGATTTCCTCACATGCAAATGTAGCTGAAAACTATGTTTTTTTGTGTTTGAAAATCTGCCAGTGGTGGGGAGAAGTAGTTCCTGAGCAATGTGGCCTTGAAAACTCATTGTACATATACAACTTGGCGAATCTGTGTGTCTTTCTCCATATATTGCAAAGCACATTATCATCCAACATACAGTTGGAGATGTATTTCTATGGAGTTCAGGTTTATATCCATAACCACGTGGGAATTAGGTAAGAACAACCCCAAGATAAGAGGGGATTAGTGGATCGTCTTATCCATTGGGAAATATGTGTCTTGTGCAGACAATGTAAGTTTTAAAGTTGAAAGGTTGGGATGCATGCATAAATGTACACTTACAATTTGTGAATTTTAGTACACCAGGAAAGCTGTGACTTTTGACAGCTACCAAAGAGTATTAATGAAATTCTTTGTGAATTTCAAAATATTTTTAAATGTACTCCAAATCTAGACATAAGCCTGTGAGTAAATATCTCGCAGTCATTTGGGGATCAGAGCTACAATAACTAGATAATTATGTCTAATATGAATGTACTTCCCATTTTGTATTCACTCACGCTGTTTGGCATAATATGCTACCTTTGACTTTTGTTCTTCCTGCTATAGTGTTTGCATATCATTAGGTTTAAAGGTCTAGTAGCAAAACAAAGGTATCTTCAGAGCCTGATTTAGAGTTGGGAGGATGTAGGACATCCTCCAAAAAGCAACAGATGTCCTTTTTGCCCTATTCTGAGTGCACAAACATGAATACACATATGGTGGACGTGACATGACATCTGTCGCTTTTTGGCGATGCCCCACATCTGTCAAACCCTAAACCAAGTCCTTTATCTTTATAACAGTGTTCACTGATGTTGCTTTCTTTTAGTGCAAGAGTAGTAATGTATTTTGGGATAAACTTTACTACACTTTCAGAAATGTAATGCAGAAATTAGAGTTGGCTACTAAGTCCTGGTGTAATAACTTAATATAGAAATGTTGATACTCAGTGTAAGAAGTTTAGTATTACCTTTTGTTTAATGAACCCACACAAAATAATGTGGTAAAACGTGCGGTATAATCTGAACAAAGTGCCACACCGCTGCCTTATTTTGCATTTGGGTACCACGTTCTTTTGCTGGCTGTTACTTCTGTGTGCATGGACATTTGTTGGAAAAGGAGAAATGTGTTTTAATCTAATTCATAAACATTACCTCTGCTTATACATAATTCTTTGTGGTGCTGTAGCAATACCGGGCAGTAATATGCCATTTCTAAGTGTCCTTACCTGTATTATATGGTAGGGCTTCCAGTGCTCGTTTTATATCCATTAGAGTTCTCGATAAAGGGCTACAAGCTATCCACCTCTCAAGCTCCGTCTCTGTAGCAAGGGTCATCATGGCGCATGGTGTCCGAAGGTTACGACCTAGAAATCAGAGGAGTCCCACATACATACATTTACACTCGCAACGTCATTAACAGCTATGCATTTAAACGTTCCTAATATGTGAATTACTTGATAACCCACCATTTATGTTTGAAACAATGGGGAACATACTCACTGACAAAAGAGATAGGATTCTTGTAAAAAAACAAACTGAAAAATGATGGACCTTTGCTCAGTATTATCCTTCTACCTCTGGCCGTTCTCTTACACTCTGAGTTGCTTTCCCAAAGATGAGCATACTCGTATTAACCATCTAGCATAATAAAATATTCATCCATCATCAATATGGTGATGCTTTCCTTCATTGACTAAATTTGCCAGTTCCCAAGTGGTTTGAGAATTAAAGTTCGAACTAAAAAGACATTCACTGAAAGCTACTTACATGCACATGTTGCAGGAGGGTACTCTTCTCCAGAAAAGTCAATCAGCTGATAAAGCCTGGAGTCCTGAAATACAAAAAGAAGGCTGGGGGTCACCAACAGGCCGTGAACCTGAATGACAGGAAGACAATTCATTAAGAGGTCATTAGAGCACCAGCACAACTCTCTCTCGCCTGGAGAATATGATAATGCACATGTTCTAATCTTAGGGCCTGATTAATAGACCGGCCGTCATAAGACCGCTGCACTAGCACTGACGAGGGGCTGTCCGCCGAATTATAAAATCTAAAAGTCATCGCGGCAGAGGACCACCAGCTGCTCTAGATAACAGTCGTTCCCTGGTGGAGCTGCGCCACAATGGGACATGCCTCCCGGGACTTCGCTGTCCCGCTGAGCATATTAAGAGTTCATGCACCATCAGCCATTTTATGGATGGAGCCCCGCCATGAAAGGCTGGTGGTGCAGGAACAAATGGGGCACTTCAGATGCTTTATGTTCTACATATTGAGAACCATGCCAAACTACACACTCACTGTTAAAAAGGGATCCCTTTTTGGGTGGTCACCCCCCCTAAATTCTTTTACTGAGTCACCTGCTGGTAATCTTGAACTCTGTCCCTGGGACACTGCTATCCAGTGCCTAGTGCATGCGCTCTGCCCCATAAACATGTAAAAACTGACAAATTCAAATTTTCACATTTAACTTTGATATAAAGCTATAGCATAGAGAGCAGAAATACACCCATAGCATAGAATGAGACATGCCCCTTGTGGACTGCAGCACATTTTGTGCCATCCACTACAGTGGTAGTGAAAACATTGTTTCTGGCCTACCCCGTGTTCTCTGACAGTTGCAGCTTGAACCTTGCTCTCAATAACCTGTCAAAATCACCCTTGTGACAGGTAGGAAAACCTGATTTAAAATATTAATTACATAAACACCTTGGCACAGCTTGGTGTCCCGAGAACGGCTGCATAACATTTAGCAGTCACATATTATATGTGGCATTAGAATTGGCATGTTCTCCTCAGCGACTATGCACAAAACCAAATTGTCAGTGGTCAGGCAGTAACTAAGGCATAGGGAAAGTGAAATTATAGATTATAAACTTATATATATAACTTTTAACCTGTAACATCGACAGACTCCAATTATAGACTTATTTTTATATTTTATAATAATCTACTCTAATGGTGAATTTATATTCTTAATAATTATATTGAAAATTTAACTTTTAGAAAGTTAAACTTACCCTGCCTGAGGGTGCTGGAGGCTTTTGCATTTGCATTCCTGGAGCAGAGACACTATCTGGGAGTTGGGAGGTGTTTTCTTTCCCTGGCAGGAAGATCGACTAGCTTCTTCCTAGGAACTTAATTAACTTCAAAGAGGCTGCGGTTCGAAATTACCATCTTTTGTGTGGTATTCCCACAGATTTATGCATTCGCCCCCATATTTTTTGCTGAACTTGCTTTTGTTTGTATTGGGACCCAGTGCACTTTAGCTGTGATAATCGGAGGCAAAGTGTTAGTACTCACCCATCAAAACATTGTAAAACTGGTATACCTCTGATTAGTGCATTTAATTTACTTATATCACACTAGTATATGCTGCTGTATGTACCCAGGGTTTGTAAATTAAATCCTACTAGTGGGCTGCGTGAAACATCCTTTACGACGCAACTTTTACCACGCAGTGCCTTTACAACGCAGGTTTTTCAACGCAAGTCATTACAACGAATTGCGCTGGGGGGCACTCTAGGATAGGTAATGGTTTAATTTACTATCCAACACCTTCCCTACTATCCACGGGGACTGGAGTTGGAATAGTAAATTAAACTATTCACTATCCAGCACCCCCCGATGCAAGTCGTTGTAACGGCTTGCGTTGAAAAACCTGCGTTGTAAAGGCATGCGTAGTAAAAGCATGCGTTGTAACAACGTACATCCGTGGGCTGCAGCATTCATTGTGCTGCCCACTAAAGTAGCACTGCTAAATATGTCTCAGACCTGATACTGTAGCCAATGTGCGCAGTTGTAAATCTCCTTTTTTTAACCAGGCCAAATAAGCCTTGTTCCAGGTCTAAACCTTCCCTTTTAATATTTATAAGGGAGTGTTAGTACTCACCCATCAAAACATGGTAAAATTGGTATACCTCCGATCAGTGCATTTAATTTACTTATATCTCCGTAGTATATGCTGCTGTATTTACCCAGGGTTTGTAAATTAAATACTACTAGTGGGCTGCAGCATTCATTGTGCTACCTACTAAAGTAGTACTGCAATATGTGTCTCAGGCCTGATACTGTTGCCTATGTGTGCTGTTGTAAATCTCCCATTTTAACCTGACAAATAAGCCTGTTTCAGGTCTAAACCTTGCCTTTTAATATTTTAAAGTCATTCCTAAGATAGGCCCTAAAGGTTCTTAGGGCATGGTATATTAAAAAGTAAGACATGTGTACTTAAGTTTTACCCATCCTGGCAGGAAAACACTACAAAAGATGCTTTTCACTGCAGCAAGGCTACCTCTCTTAAAGATTAACACTGGGTTAACTCATTACACTTAATACGTGATAGTTTATAACAAGAGGGAGAATTATTTAGACAAGGGCAATCACCACTCCTAATGAGTGGTAGGTCCAGCCTCAGCTTACGCCCTAAAGTGAAGAGTAAGTACAAAAAAGGCTGGGCTGTTCCTTAGGTTAAAGGAATGTACATATCACAATAGTGTGCAGGATGTTGTAGGGCCTCGTTGAGTCCTACGATTGGGCATCCATTTTGTTGGATGTAATGCCCTCACACACCCTTTCAGGTGTCATGCTTCATCATCTGGGCTGCTCCTCGTTGGGTCGGCGGTGCAATACCCAACGGGCGACACCCCAAAGAGGGGCTCTTTGGCGGAGATCTTTTATCCAACTGCTGTTTAGATGACGTGCGGGTGTGGGGCCAGAGAGGCGTAGACCTGTTAGTGTGGGTTAAAATAAAGCTAGGAGTACCAGGAATGACTTTATTCTAGAAGTCCCCTGCTCTAATTAAAAACAGAACTAACCGGTACTCGCTGGAATATTATGCTTCCAATTACGAATCACAATTTAGTGTGTGCTATAGTCGGTCGACATGTTTCTCGCTCTTGTGCAGTGGCTAGCGATTCTTCAAGACCTACAAATAAAGAATATATCTAAGGTTTCAACTGTCTACGTCAGTATGATTACTCTAGTATTTAATGTTAAGAATACATTCAAGTTAATGAGCTAACAGAACAATTGTGTTTCCTGTATAATACCTGTGTTAAGCTGCATCTACCTAATTGGTTAAGTATACAGACAACAACAGTATCCGGCGGGTTATACAGCGGGTTTTGTCATCCCACATTAGATTACTCCTGTGTAAACTCCTATGGCACCTACCCCTCGCCGCCGGAACCGGGTCACCCGGTTCTGGCGGCGAGGGGTAGGTGCCATAGGAGTTTACACGGGAGTAATCCAATGTCGGATGACAAAACCCGGGTATGACAAAAAACAGGTATTATACAGGAAACACAATTTTTCTGTTAGCTCATTAACTTGAATGTATTTTAACATTAAATACTAGAGTAATCATACTGACGTAGACAGTTGAAACCTTACATATATTCTTTATTTGTAGGTCCTGAAGAATCGCTAGCCTCTGCACAAGAGGGAGAAACATGTCCACCGACTATAGCACACACTAAATCGTGATTCGTAATTGGAAGCATAATATTCCAGCGACTACCGGTTAGTTCTGTTTTTAATTAGAGCAGGGGACCTCTAGAATAAAGTCATTCCTGGTACTCCTAGCTTTATTTTAACCCACACTAACACGTCTACGCCTCTCTGGCCCCACACCGGCCCTTCATCTAAACGGCAGTTGGATAAAAGATCTCTGCCAAAGAGCCCCTCTTTGAGATGTCGCCCGTTGGGTATTGCACCGCCGACCCAATGAGGAGCAGCCCAGATGATGAAGCATGACACCTGAAAGGGTGTGTGAGGGCATTACATCCAACCAAATGGATGCCCAATCGTAGGACTCAACGAGGCCCTACAACATCCTGCACACTTTATACGTGATAACTTCAGTTTGGGAGCAGTTACATCACTATTCTAAAATTGCTACTTTTAGAAAGTTGTCATTTTTCTGCCAGAACCAAATGTACCTGTCTGCCAGGGTCATATGAGTGATAATGGCTCTCCTGTGGTATGAAGTGTCTTCCTTTCAGAAAGGGGACAAATGAGTCTTGGGTGTGGAGAAGAATGTTCCTCTCTTTAGCAGGATGGCCTGGGGGGATGTACTTTCTGGGCTCAAAAGATAACCTGAGGGCTCTGCCCACCCACCTCCTGACTTCTGAAACTCCCTGCCCTATCACTGGCAAATGAGCACACCTCTGGATCTACATGCCCTTTGTTACTGTAGACAGGTTGGAGGTAGACCTAGGGAAAGAACTGACCAGAACTAGTTGAGGTTAGACAAAGGGGATGGCTGTGACATACAGTTGGCACTGGGCATACAAGTAGCACCCACAGATTCTCTCTTCAGAACTTTGCTGTGCCTGTGGAGACTGCCTCCAGTCCAAAGTCTGAAGCAAGACTGGACCTGGTTGCCTTGAAACCAGTACCCCAGCTGTGACTCCAATGTCAATTGTCTGACTTCCTGTTTGAGCTAGAGGGGCACAATGAGCTTTCAAAGGCCACCCCTGCCACTGCCCAATGAATTAGAACTACCTGGACCAGCCTGGAACCTGATGCTGGCCTCGGCTAGAGTGAGTCCTGAACCCCAGGAGGTGCCACTCCAGGTCCTGGACCCTCAGCTGGTGTCAGTGTGTACTCATCCAACCTCAAAACAGCAAGAACTGGTCTCCATGTGAAAATCCAGAGTAACTATCCCCCTCAGTCTCCTCGCAACAGAGACCGGGCGTCACTGAGAAAAATGCATGAACTTCATCTGACTGCTGATGCACCTTCCTAGGCTACCAACTCCGGGCTTCCACAGTGTTATTCATGTCAACCATGACCAACCAGCATTTCCTGCCAACACAAGTTTCTGACTGAGGCTCTGTGAATGGACCAGGACTAAGTTAAAAGGTCAACTTAAACTGGGACGAACCTTGTCCCTTTATCCAACTCGCGCTGCATCGGGGTTGGCCTGAACTTCTGACTTTGACATGGTCTAGCCTGACCAGGTAATCGCGATTGCTGCTTTGTGCTTCTTGGCGCTATTTCTATCTAAATATTTAAACATGTATAACTCTGGCTCTACTCCTTGGATTTTTTTCATTTTGGCATCAGTGTATTTATTAAAATATACTATATTTTCCAATATTGGTTTTGGATTTTGATTGTGTTGTATTTTCATTTTATTAAGTTTGAGAGCTGCATAAATACTCGACATATTGCCTCTAAGTTAAGCCTGGCTGCTTTTGTGCCAAAGTACCAGAGGGTTAAGCACAGGTTTATTTAGTGATTTTTGTGGTTCACCCTAAAAAGGGTTCTGTTTATCAGTTGAGTGTGGCTCTCACCCTCTCAACTAATAATAGACTTTCTTACACCTGCCATATCACAATTAAATGTTAGGAGACATTTGGAAATCCCCAACCTTTGTCCCCGCGCTCATCTGGCACTAAATTCAGTGAGAGGAAAGCTAACCCCTGTACTGATTTTGAGTGACACAACTCTGGTTGGGCTACCAGGCTCTGCGAAGGAGGAGAAGAGTTTCCTCAGGTTGTACTTTGAGTGTTCAGAGGCACTGTGAGATTGTTTCCAGTAGGGCAAACAGAAACTGCTGAATGAATGGTCAGTTTTGACCCAGGGAACCTTTATCCCATTGCGTAGGGAGTACCCAAGAGTCACATCCACCCATTAGATGGTGCAAGAAATTATTGTGGCATCCCAAGACACCTTCTTTAGAACGCTTATTGGACCTGCAAATGATCAGAAGATGGCTGGACCTGCTGCTTGTGACCTGAGAGGAGCCCTAAAGAACTGTACCTGTTCCCTCTTGTACTCAGGACAAAGAAGTGGATGCTAAGGGTATCCACTTCCCAGGGAGAGGATGTAGCCTTACGGCTATAGCAGTCGGCTTCGAAGCTGGGGAACCAGGTTTGAGTCTCGGCAATGATGCTCAACATCCTGTGATTCTGGGCAAATCACTTAATCTCCTTGTGCCTAACATAAATGAATGTGTATTTGTGTAACAAAACTGGTGCTATGTAAAGCGCTCTGATACCCGATATCTTTGGGTCTAGTTTGCGCTATATAAAACTCTCTAAAATATGTTTTTGCAAAGGGTTAGTTGGCTAAAGTCCTATGTACCTACAAGGATACAACAATGTGCAAGAGCCCTATTCAACTGGATCTGGACTAATCTGTGTTGCTTGCCTATGCCTGACACCCTGAAAGCCCCTAAGTTCCCACTCCTGTGTCCTTGGGAACCTTGTAAGTCTAACCCTATCACTGTTTAATCACCAGAGGAAAATTTGAAATCCTCTGAAAACTTTCCCTACAGAGCTTCAGAGGACGCTTGGGAAAAAGTATTCAAATGGCAGGTCCACACTTCCATCAACTCTGAAAAAATACCAAGTCCTATATTCCTTTGGGAGACAGAAAGTTTTCAATGAGAAATCTCCAAGAGCTCCAGCAGGACAAACCTGCTTCAGGCTTAGCAAGGGCTACAATTTCAGTGGTGGCCCAGTAATAAAGTCCCTTTCTGCATTGAAACCTAAAAGAAATGTAAAGCTTTCCCTTAAAAAGTGACATAGTCTCTTTCTGAAGTGGCCTTAGAAACTTTTTTGAATATATTGACCTCCATAATTTTCACTGGGACCACTTGCTGTATCTGACCACGCTTAAATCGTGCCTAGGTCCTGGGCTACCACTACCATAGACTTCCATGGTGCTTTCTGCCTTTTGGCTCTATTTTCACTTAAATCCAAAAAAAATCATATCTCTGGTTCTCCTTATTGGATTTTTTAGTTATTTGGGGCTTATTTTTCTGAAAAAACCTTTCCGTTTTTAAAAATAAATTGGTTGTGAAGTTTATTGCATTTTTTAATGATTTGTCCAACTGTCTATGCAATGCTTAAATACTTTACGCATTGACTTTGATCTGAGCCTGACTGTCTTGTGGTACATTACCAGTGAATTAGCTCAGGTTTATTTTAATTAATTTGCAAGCCATCTAGCAGGCGGTGACTTTACCATTTGAGACAGACACTTGTCCTCCAAAATAATAATCTGATTTCCTACACTCAATATTCCATCTCTAGTAAACCGTGAAATATCAAAGGAAATGTACAATTACAGAGCAGTGGCACATCACTCAATACTGCTTTCTGGGAACAGGAAGATGGGCCTGGATGGAAGTCTACAGAAGGGTTACGGACAACCACAAAGCACTGTGTTGTGCTCAAGTGACATTGGAGAAGCTTGCTGTGCGAATAAGTGAAATAGTTTTCTGATGGAGGAAAAGGGAATGGTTATAGCACTAATGAGTGTGATTTTCCAAAGAAAATATTACTTAACGTTGGTACAATAATTCTTGCTGAGAGAAACTGATTGAACGTCAAGGACAGCGACAAATACAAATCCCTATATGTTTGCAGACACTGGAATCTTATTAATAGCTGCAACACTCACTATGGAGGAGCGAGAATAAAAAGGAATCTACATGAAAATTGTGAATACACAGCAAGGAAAATATTACTTACCCTTTAAGCATCCATTCGTGGCTTGCAGTGCTGCAGATTCACATGCTCTGCATACTCCTGCTATCTAGTGTTGGCAGACTGATTTACTTATATCTGGATCCAATGTGAGGTTGCATGGTGTGCAAAATAATGATGGACTGGTATGAAGCCTGAGTAATTACCATCCATCACTTTTGTATACTTTATTATGTCACCCTAAGTGGGACGGGTATGCCCAGACATGAGTCAGGTGCAAACTGTCTCACTAGAAACAAAGCTATACCTGGCTGATAAGCCAATATTAAGGGTGAAACTAGTGCTGGGTTGCTTGTCTTCTGGCTCAAAGAGGACATGGCTTGACAGTTCAGGCTGACCTGTTCGCATTGGAGCGGGGTTGAGGCTCATCTGCATTTGCCTTGGTCCAAACTGACGTGTCATGGTGGATGAAAAATGAAGGATTGGGTTACAGCCACAAGAGATCGCCAGTGGCTGAGATGACTTTAAGCATCATCCTTCACTTTTTTTTATGCCTGCATAGAATGAAAAGCAGTTCTTCCCAAAGTGTTGGCTAGCCAGAGGTTGTTGCAGAAGATTAAAAAAGTGTGCGTAGTACATATTAGCCCACTTGAGCTTGTTGTTGTGCTAGGATATTCACACACTAGTGCCTAGTGAATGTCTGTGGTGTGGACCAAGCATCTGCCTTGCAGATATCAGCTATTGGTATATTACCTAGAAACACTATAGAGGCTGCTTTTTTGTGTTTCCCGGTGACTCAGTTCAGAATTGGTCCTTGGAAGGGATGTATTTAGAGGGTTTGGAGGTGGCTTTTGCTCAGGTTGATGGTGAAACCTAGATCGTGGGGAAGATCTAAGGTGGTCTGTGTGCCAGCCAAATATTGCTGTTTGCTTGCACTCTTTATTAGCCACTCATCAAGATAAGGGAAGATGTGCACGCTGCTCTTCTAGAGATGAGTACTACCACTGAAAAGCATTTGGTGAAGACTCTGGGGATAGTGGTTACTCCGAAGGGCTGAGCTTTTAATTGAAACTGCTGTTTAGTTACCAAAAACATGAGGTAGCAGCGATGTGCAGGGTGAATCGGGATATGAAAATAGACATCCTTCAATTCAGGACGGTCATGAAGTCAAGTCACCTTGTTTCAATAGTGGGATGACCTCCTGGAGTATGACCATGTGGAAATGCTCCAAAAGGATGTACTTTTTGAAGGGCCAGAGGTCCTGTATAAGCCTGAGGGACCCGACTTTTTGGGGAATTAGAAAGTACAGGGAGTACATTCCTTTGCCATGTATGTTCCAGCAGCACAGGCTCTATGGCCCCCTCGAGTAAGAGCGCATTAACATCTTCCTGGAGGATGCGCTGGTGCTCTGGTGAGAGAGAGTGTTTGCAGGTGGTTTTGTGGTGGGCAGTGAGTTCCAGGCTCTAACCCTGCTGTACAATAGACAGAACCCATTCGTCTGAAGTGATGCTTTTCCATTGCAGCAGGAACGCCTGCAGGCTTGCCCCGACAGGTGTTGTGTGATCAATGGGAAATTAGAGGAAGTCACCACTTGATGAGTGCGGATCCCTGAGACGCACCACCTCAGCCCTTGCCCTTGGAATGTTTCCCCTATAGGCACCACTAGAATAACATAGGGAGGCTTGTAACTGGTGCTGTTGTTTCTGCACAGAGTTGGAGGCCTCTAGAGAGGTGGCTTTGGTACCACCATGAAATTGTGAAAAGTTGCACCTGGCGATGGAGACTGGACAGCTCCCATTGTTCTGGCTGTGTCTATATCTTTTTTTATTTTTTCAAGCATCTGATCAGCTTGAGGCTCAAAGAGGTATTCTTCATCAAACGGCATGTTGATCAAATGCTGCTAGACTTCTGTCTTCAAGTTAAAGACATGGAGCAAAGCATGCCTGTGAATCAAGACGACTGAGCTAAAGTCTCTGGCGGCAGTGTCATCTATGTCGAGAGCACACCTGATGGTAGTATTGGAGATTGTTTGCCCCTTCCCTAATATCTCCTGTGCCCATTGTTTGTATTGTTCTGTAAGAAGCTTGAACAGGTATCTGATTTTATCCCATTGGACATGGTCATATCGGGACAACAACCGCACAAAGTTGGAAATCTGCCAATGAGTTGCAGGCTGTGTGGCAACCGGTTTCCCTGCTGCATCAATTTTCTTACTCTTTCTGGCAACAGGGCATCCCCGGTGACCTGTGCATTTGCCCATTTACGGGTGGTGTGCACTACCAACGAGTTTGGTGGGAGCTGACCTTTGCTGTAGGGCGGGTCACAGGGGGAGGGCTTGTATGTATTTTGTTAACCAATGGAGTAACTATCCTAGCCTTGACTGAGTCTTTGAAAACATCCTGTGTAGGCTTAAGCATCCCTTTAAGCATGGGCATAAACTGTGTGGAACACGAAGTGCATGAGAGTGTTTCCATCAGGAAGTTATGCTCCTTTGCAAGGTCTACCTTGTGAAAGGTGGCTGTCCTGTGAATTACCTCGTGGCAAGAGGTGATATAATCACAAAGAAATGATTTGGCACGATAGAGGTTGAAGTCATTGTCACCTGTCAGGACAACACCATAATTGCCCCACAGATTATCCTGGGTCTCTGGGTCTTAGGGAGTATAGTAAAGGTCTATGTGCGGAGGACTCCACTCCCAATAAGAAGAATGTGCAGAGCCCTCTGGGGAAGGAGGCAGAGGTCCCTGACTGATTAGTTGTTATACATACAGCCTAGGGGCTACGTACTTTTCTTTTACACTCACCGGCTGTCAGGGCTAGTCGCTTGCCTCCATTCCTCCCCGGTCCACCTCAGCACTTGTGCTGATTGAGTGGAGGGAGGTCTGGTCAGCGTACTTGCTTCCGGTGTGCCATTCCTCCGATGCAATCTTGGGAGAGAGACTGCCTAGTTTCCCTCCCAGGCTCATTTCCTTCCTACATAGAAATTGAGGACGCGCAGCAGACGCGTACAGCGGGGTATAGGTATTACTCACAGCATGGTGCAGGTATTATTCACAGCAGTGCACAGGTATTATTCACATCAGGGTTCAGATATTACTAACAGCAGGGTTCCGGTATTATTCACAGCAAGGTTCAGGTATTATTCACAGCAAGGTTCAGGTATTACTCACAGTAGGGTAAGGGTCTTACTCACAGCAAGGTACAGATATTACTCACAGCAGAGTTCAGGTATTATTCACAGCAGGGTACAGGTATTATTCACAGCAGGGTACAGGTATTATTCACAGCAGAGTTTAGGTATTATTCACAGTAGGGTTTAGGTATTACTCACATCAGGGTTCAGGTATTACTCACAGCAGAGTTGAGTTATTATTCACAGCAGGGTACAGGTATTATTCACAGCAGGGTGCAGGTATTATTCACAGTAGGGTTTAGGTATTACTCACAGCAGGGTTCAGGTATTACTCACAGGAGGGTACAGGTATTATGCACAGCAGGGTTCAGGTACTATTCACAGCAGTGTACAGGTATTACTCACAGTAGGGTTAAGATATTACTAACAGCAGGGTACAGGTATTACTCATAGCAGTGTTCGGGTATTACTCACTGCAGGGTTTGGGCATTACTTACAGCTGGGTACATGTAATGCTCAGAGCAGGGTTTGAATATTATTCACAGCAGGGTACATGTATTACTTACAAGGGCTCCCTCTGATCGCTGTCCAGCGTCTCTTTTGAAGCAAATTTCAGAGGTCATCGGGACAGCACATACACCGCTGTTGAATGCCATATTCTGCTCAGGCATTTTTCCCAGCATGTGGAAGAAGCCCTCCATACTTACCTTACTGAAGAAACAGACCCTTAACCCAAAAGACCCTAATAATTATAGGCCTATATATCGCGGCTTCCGCTTCCCGCCAAGGCCACGGAAAAAGCCATGAACTTCCAACTCAGTGCATTCCTCCAATATAACAAAATACTGTATCCATCCCAATATGGGTTTAAAGTAGAGCACAGCACTGAGCTAGCCCTAATTAAATCGACAGAAGAATTCAGGCAGGCCCTGGATAGGGGAGGCAATGATATACTAATTCTGCTAGACCTGTCCGCGGCCTTTGACACGGTCCATCATAAAGTTTTGATGGACCGGCTGTCTGAGGTGGGGATAAAAGGACTAGCTTGGAAACTACTGCAGTCGTTTCTCTCTGACAGAATGCAAACCGTGGATTTGGATAGTTGCAGCTCAAAGCCTTTCCCCCTTTCATGTGGGGTGCCACAGGGCTCGTCTCTTAGCCCGACACTTTTTAATGTGTATGTGGACCCCCTAGCCGGAGTGATTAGATCCTTTGGTTTCCAACTAACTTCCTATGCAGACGACACTCAACTAGTGTTGTCATTAAGAAAAGGGTCTGAAAAACTGGGGCACGTTTTCACGACTGTATGGTGGCCATCTCAGGATGGATGTCCGCTAACTGTTTAAAACTGAACTCGAGCAAAACCGAGGTCATTAAGTTCGGGAACAATCCATATGTGTGAACATCGAACTGGCGGCCTGAAGGGTTGGGAATTTGCCCTACACCCACTAAGAAAGCAAAGAATTTAGGGGTAATAGTGGCAACCAGCTTGCGCTGGGTGACCAAATAAGTATGGTAATTTTAGCCTGCTGCCTGGCATTCAAAATAATTAGGAAAATTATGTTTTTTCTCACTGAAAACGGCCTCATGACTGTGATCACGGCCCGTATCATGTTACGCCTTGATTACTGCAATGGCCTATATTTGAATGCCCAAAAGCAGCATATCAACAGACTTCAAATCGCTCAGATTGCTGCGGCTAGAATGTTGTCAGGGACTCCGAAATTTGTTTCCGTCAAGGAAGATTTTAAACAACTCCACTAGCTCCCCGTGAAAGAAAGAGTACGCTTCAAAGCACTGTGCACCATTTTTAAGGCGCTCAATGGAGTTGGACCCGACTTCCTGAGGCGAAAAATACAATGGTTGAATTTCCAGAAGAACGCTACGCTCAATTGGAGTTAAACAAGTGCTAGTCCCCTCATTTACAAAACTCAACTAGGGAGGCAGGAGTTTTTTCACTTGTGCGTCAAAGGCATGGAATTATTTCCCTTTCTATCTGAGAAACTCCACAGATCTCATTTCATTCATTAAGGGGTTGAAAACATGGCTCTTTAAC
Source organism: Lissotriton helveticus (assembly GCF_964261635.1). Lineage (NCBI taxonomy): Eukaryota > Metazoa > Chordata > Amphibia > Caudata > Salamandridae > Lissotriton > Lissotriton helveticus. Next base: position 1,185,177,083 of record NC_136061.1, on the reverse strand, counting down.
CTGTAAAATACGTATTACTCTTTCCAGAAGGCAGTGCTCAGCGCCAGGACACCCGAGGGTAACGGTGCGCTCTAAAAATGCAAATAACATAACATAACACGCACCTGGTTTCTAGTATTACTCACAGCAGGGTACAGGTTTTCTTACAGCAGGGTGCCGATATTTCACATAGTAGGCTAAATGTTACACTATATGGGAAGGGCTGGAGCCTGCTCGTCTAAATGCACTCCTGCTGAGATCTCTATTGTGTGTTTAAAGGCTTGTGGTAGTTGCAGAAGCAATCCCTATGGTGTCACTAAGGTCAAAGTTCACGTGACATCACTCCCTGTGATATCATCAAATAAGCTAGTCAGTTCTCACTCCTCAGCATTTTGAACACTTGCCAGCTCAGTAGTAAGAGGCTTGGACTCCAGTCGAGGATCTGGAATATTTTTTTCATTCATTGTTGTTGCATTCACAGTAGAAAGCGTTAATTCTGTGCGTTCAATGAAACATCTGTTGTGTACAGTCTAATGACGAAACCCTGTTTGCTGTTTTATGGTATTTGGTTTACAAGTAATTGTTAATGTTTATTTTAGTGTATTATTTAAGACTGTATTGCACATGGCTTTGCAATGTTTTACCATTTGTCTGATGTAGTTTTAGTCTGTTCATTTAAGGTCTGACTTGAGAAAAGGTCATATGATCAAAATGAAAGTTCGTTAGGCCACCTGGATATGAGAATACTAATAATGCTTCATAGAAGTTTATATGCACTGAGTGGTTTTCTGGGTCTCCTTGATGTATCGCAAATATTGGAACTGAATAATCTAGTGCTTAGAAAACAGTGGAGGGAGTGCTTCCTTAATCTAATGTGCTTCATGCTGCTTTTACCGTTACCCACTTATTGTGAGGGAATGATTCCATGCAGTGTTTGCGTGTCGGGAGGCTCACTGCATACTCTGTATATCGGTGGCTCATTGTTTAGTACTTGAGTGCTGTTTCTTCTTTCTGTGCAGGGGTTTGGTAGTTTAGCATGTCATGTATATGTCTAAACCCTAGTATGAGCAGTGTACTTTACCAATGGATTCCCTGATTACAAGAAGGCTACCTTGCACCCAGTTATTGAGTAGCTGCCAGACGTCCAAGATTTTTGAGGGATGCAAGATGCCCCAGTCAGTAGTGTAGCGAAACTTGAGGGGGGCCCCCTGCAAGGTACATGGTGGTCCCCCCTTAGACTGAATCAGTAGCTCTCAGGCCAGGGTACTGTGCTGAGGAGGCCTCCAGTAGCCCCCCCCAGGGGATGCTGGGACTATGTTACGCTACTGGATTCAGTGTAATTTCAGGAGAATGAGCTCGGTTTACAAGATTCAGTATTGCTATCAGTAGCGACACTGGGGATGTAGGCCTGTGATAGGGTTGTCCTTTTCAGGGTTTAGGATCTGATATATAATGGGTCATCCAGGACTGTGTTTGAATGCAATTATGGTCTAAGCATCTGTCTACTTTGTAGGGCATTTTGTAAAGCAGAACATTTACCCGCAGATTATATCCTCAATATGTCTCAACCTGCAAGGACAAAAAGGAGTTGCTGCTCAGTCAGGTTTTTAGGATTTTCGCATAGAGACGCTTCTTCTCTGCCTAAATGTGGGTGGAGGATGAGAGTTTCAGAGCTTGGTGCCCTGCACATTAAAACATCTGCAACCTCTTCTTAAAGCCTGAATTTTATCACAGAAAAAAAGATTACGCCCTAAAGGCATTGCGAACAGACACAACGCATGATACAAGTTGATTTAAATTGAACCCTGTTCCCAACAGGCTACCAATACAATGGAATAATAACAGTGGTGGCTGCTGGTGACCAGAAGTGGAGGGCAGCAGGCGTTAGGGGAGGTGGGTTGAAATAAAAGATCACTTACCTGTGCCTGTTCCTGACTCAACCAGCACACAGGCTCCCAGACTCCCCTGCGCCAATCACAATGCTGCTGTCCTGCTACTACCGGCATGACAGCAGCGGCGTGATTGGTCTGAGTGACATGGTTTGCTACTCAGACAGTGCCTGCGACAGTTCTCCACCCGGCTGAGCAACACAGCCATTTGGAGAAAAGCTAAGTGCGCATGACAGTTTGGCTATCCTAAAACAAAACTGTCATGGCCACTTATGGTGCCAGTCACTCCTCCTTCCTGCTGGCTGCTGCTGTCCATCAGGATTGCAAAAACACAGTTGATGGACAGAATGTAGAACAATGTCATACATTCACCGCAGTACAAGGATCTGGGCCTAAATCCATCGTTTTTTGCACTCCACACCACCCTGGGTTAGACACTGGCTATATGCAAATCAGCTCTGACCCTGTGCCTCATGGGAACAGTCCAGTCCGAACTACCAAGCCATGTCTTTCCCAGACCGGAATCAAGCATCCAAGGACCGGTTTCTGGCTATCAGCCTTCATCAGCCTGGATAGCTTGACTCCAGTGGTGTGGAGAGCCTGGGACTCACGTCTGAGCATACCCAGCCCACTCGGGTGAAAATTGCGAAAAACACAGTTGATGGACAGAATGTAGAACAATGTCATACATTCACCCCAGTACAAGGATCTGGGCCTAAATCCATCGTTTTTTGCACTCCACACCACCCTGGGTTAGACACTGGCTATATGCAAATCAGCTCTGACCCTGTGCCTCATGGGAACAGTCCCGTCCGAACTACCAAGCCATGTCTTTCCCAGACCGGAATCAAGCATCCAAGGACCGGTTTCTGGCTATCAGCCTTCATCAGCCTGGATAGCTTGACTCCAGTGGTGTGGAGAGCCTGGGACTCACGTCTGAGCATACCCAGCCCACTCGGGGTGAAAATTGCAAAAAACACAGTTGATGGACAGAATGTAGAACAATGTCATACATTCACCCCAGTACAAGGATCTGGGCCTAAATCCATCGTTTTTTGCACTCCACACCACCCTGGGTTAGACACTGGCTATATGCAAATCAGCTCTGACCCTGTGCCTCATGGGAACAGTCCAGTCCGAACTACCAAGCCATGTCTTTCCCAGACCGGAATCAAGCATCCAAGGACCGGTTTCTGGCTATCAGCCTTCATCAGCCTGGATAGCTTGACTCCAGTGGTGTGGAGAGCCTGGGACTCACGTCTGAGCATACCCAGCCCCGGCTCAGCACTGGAAAAAAAATGATAATAACATTGCGTGATTCTCATTGTATTTTTCTTTTTTGCACTGTTCAGAGAGCAGTGGGGTGATGCTCCTCCGCCTCAAAGGAGAAGCCGCCACTGACTAATGGAGTGAGACAAAGCCGTGATTTTCCTTCCAATGAAACAAGTATGAACTACTGTAATCTGGTTAAATTGTGGCCTATCTAGAATAGGTAAACCCAAATAAACAGTATTAAAGAAATCTACCCATGAATGCGCACAGCCTTTCAGTACCAAGATTCTTTGGTTTCAGGTCAGTAAAGGTAAGAATACGCTTAGGTCTTAGGCAGAAAATGTAGTTTTCAGACATAGCAGATACCTAGTTTCCTAAAGAATGATTAGAGTGAACCAGGATGCCTAGGTTTCTTACCTACTTAGAAGGGGAAGCAAGCATGTTCCCAAAGCATGGCCTTAAGCTGTCGCTCCCACTATTAAATGTATTCTGTATAAGCAGAATTTCAGTATTGCAGTGATTCAGTTCAAGACAGTTAGAATTCCTCCACAGAATCACACAGTCTAGGCCAGTCTAGAAGATGTTCAGGGTGAGGAATATGTACTGTGTTGCAAATTAGCAATGACCGAATCCTTTTGGCTCCTGAAGGACTCCGTAGAGCTGTGATGTAAGTATCACAGAAGAATGCATTGAGGGTTGATTTAGAATGTTGGGTTTGCAGTTAAACGCAGATGAATAAAGACATGTAATACTAAGCTCCATGTGGGGTGTTCATTGGCGTGTACCCAGGCTAGGTAGGATGCTACAATTTTCGACGAGATAGTGAATCAGTAACTCAAAGACTGACAGCCCTCTCCCAGAGCGTTTGCAGTGGTCAAGCAAACTGCTTGTGCATGCCACATATGCTGTTGTCAAAGTAACATTTACAGCTATCATTAAATATGATCGAGAGGCCAGCACATTGCAAGGCCTCGAAAATTAGCTGCATAAACCAAATCACAGTGATCTACAAGCAGTGTAATTATGTTCCACACTGGGTCACAAAATTGCTGCATTCCTGAAGCCACCAACCATTCGATACCGCCAAAAAGTGAAATATTGGCAATAGAGTGATTGTTTGGCTAGAGACATTTGAAGATTTAATTTATGGACTTGAAGAGACTGATAACAAAAAGATTATCAAATATCTCAAAAATCTTTTTGGTGATGGTGTAAAAGAAGTCATAAAGAAGATGACGCGAACTGACGAAGAAATCACAAACCATCAATTTAAAGAAACTTTGAATCTCAAGTTTAATCCACTGCCCAATGTGGATAACGCAAGATACATTTTCAGTCAAGAGCAATAGAAAGTTTGTGAAAGCATTGAGGAATTTGTGGAGAGACTCAACACACTCATCAAACACTATAAATTCAATTAATTTAATGACAAAGAAGCTATACATCTTAGGGTTATCGATGGATGCTTTTCCGATTCATTCAGGTGACGAATTCTGAGAAAAACACTTAGGGGCCCATTAGGATGTCGGGCGGATTGCCTCCACCAGGCTGGCGGAGGCAATCCGCTCAACATCCACACTAGTTTTCCCCCCCGCCATAGTAGTATGGCAGGGGCACCGTGGTGGACGGAAAGACCGTCTGCCGCTTTTCCGCCCCGGTCGCCTTGCGGCCGGGGCGGAAAATGTTTAATATGGTGGAGGTGTCTCATAGACACCGCCAGCCATATTACAATGGGCTTTCAGACATGCCTTTCCATGGCGGCAATGCTGCCACGGAAAGGCATGCGGTCTTCACTCTGGGGGCCCCCTGCGGGCCCCCAGAGTGAAGGAGGGGTGGGGGCTGCACACGGGGGGTACCTGTGGTACCCCCCCACATTTGCATAAACAAAACGGCAGGCACCGCGCGGTGCCTGCCGCTTTGTTTATGCAAATGCTGTAATGCATTTCTAGCATTGTGCACCGCCCGCCACAATGCTAGAAATGCAGGATGTGCCCGCCACTGTGGCGGGCTCATCCTAATGCACCCCACGGGACCGCCGACCTTATGGCGGGCGGTCCCAACCCCCTAGTCTGGACAGAAAGTGTTAATCGCTGCCAGTGCTGAAGAGCATGACGATAGACAAGCTGCTGAAATGGAAGCCGGAGGTACCCAGGGAGAATCAGTCATGAGTGTGAAACTTTAGCCAAAGTAAAAGACTGAAGGACAGAAGGTGATGTCTACAAGTGAAATGAGGTTGTGTTTTAGATGTGTATTTTACTTTCCACACGAAGGTAAATGTCTAGCCATTGGATAAATATGTAAAGGCTGTGAAGAGGAAAACCATTTTGTGACAGTTTGCAAAACAAATGAAAAAAGCAAGTGCGTCACGGTGCAAAGACAAAATTGCCAAAGGATGTTCCAGAAGCAACGGTTGACGTGCACCCACAAGGCCAAGCAGCGATATCAGTTAAGACAAATCAACACTGAATGAAGTCGATTGTCATCTAAATGATCATCAAACAGTTTCAGAATCTAGTGAAAGTGAAGAAGATGGTTGTGCCATGGCGATGTTTACCTCAGAAAAGTGTGCGCATGTTGGATTGGCCACATGTGAAGAAAAATGTCCGTCAAAGAAAAGTCGACATGTCAAAGCACCAAAGTCATTCAAACATTGTCCAAACATTACACTTAAAGTAAATGGTTGTTCGATACCTTTCATCGTCGATAGTGGTGCTTTGATAAACATTATGCCTGAGGATAAATGTAATGAATTGTCTCCCTTACTGAAACGTACGCCATCGTAAACCAAAGTGTATTCATGGGCTGCACTGACACCCTTAAAAAGTCAAGGTTCATTTGTAGCAACAATAAAACACAAGAAAACAAAGGGGCAAGTACCCATCCATGTGCTTCAAGGTACAGCGTCAAGTGCCTGTCTAATCAGTTTCAGCACAGCTGCTGGAATGGGACTGATTTCCATGAACTACAAATTGAATGCTCATGACAAAATAGTAAGTTATTTCCCTTCATTGTTTCATGATTTAGGAAAGCTTAACACTATGAAAGTAAAGCTGCATATTAGTGAGGACGTCTGTCCTGTTGCTCAAAGACATAGACAAATTGCTTTTCATTTACAACACTCTGTTAAAAAAGAACTTGAATCGTTACTTAAGTATGATATTATTGAGGGATATACTGGTTTCTATGCCATGGGTCTCTCCGATAGTGGGAGGGCCCCAAAAGGACAGTGAAGGAGCTGTACGCGTATATGTTTACATGCCTCAGGCAAACAAGGCAATTGAACAATAATTGCATTCAGGTCCACACATTGCTGACATGATAATGCAATTACATGGTGGTCTTCTCTCGCCATGATTTGAATAAAAGTTATCATCAGTTGGAGCAGGAAGAAAATTGCAAGTAGGTTACAATCTTTTCCTACACATGTTCATCTGTTTTGATACAAAAGACTATGTTTTGGTGTGTCATTATATGCAGAGATTTTCAAAACATTGTTTGTCATACCATACAGCCTGTCATGAATGCGTTCAATTATAGCGATGACATATTGGTTTATTGGAGCTACAAAAAGGAGCATGATAAAGCTCTCAAACAAATTTGTAATTGACTTGCTGCTGCAGGTTTGACTTTGAATGCAGATAAATGTGAGTCCCACAAGAAAAAGTAAAAATTGTTTAGTTAAACCTTTTCTGATTGGGGTGACACACCCAATCCTGCTAAACTACAAGAGCTGTCAGATGCTGGTACCCCACAAGATGTTTCTATGGTGTGTTAATTTCTTGGCACGGCTAACTACTGTTCTAGATATATACAAGACGTTGCCACTTTAAGTGCTCCATTGAGAGATTTGACGAATAAGAATGTTTAATTTCTTTGGTCACATGAATGTGAAAAAAGTTTTAAGAAAATCAAACAAGCCATTGAGAATGCTACTGAAACGGCTTATTTCAATCCAAAGCTTCATACACAGGTTGTTGTTGATGCTAGCCCAGTTGGGTTAGGCAATATCCTTGCACAGCACAGCGGAAACTCAAATGCTCGAAGGCATATTGTGCCAAATGAAAGAAGGAGTTTGTCGTAACAAAACATGCTTATTGAAATCCTAAAAAAGAAAGTTTAGCAATGGTAAGGGAATGTGAAAATGTCCTTGTATAACTGTATGGAAGTAAGCCTGGGCGGTGAATTCGGTTCCGCTTGTGGAATTTGGGTAATTTGGGTAATTTCGCGTTCCGCGGAGAATGCGAAATTGGGCAAAAATCTGCGTTTCGCGGATTCGCAAAATTTTTTGCTTGTTCTCGTTTTCAAAATGGATGTTCACAAGATATTTCCCGCCGGGCACGCAAACAGCAATTGCGAACAGGAAAAAAGCATAGCGAACAAGCAATTCCGCGTGTTTGTGGAATTTCTGCGTGTTCGCAGAGATTTTTTACCATTTCGCGGAGCTTTGCGTAACGCGATTGCGCAAATTCCGCCCACCACTAATGGAAAGCCTTTAACACTAGTAACTGATCATCAAGCTTTACTAACTATATTTGGCAATCCAAAGGCCAAGATGCCTCCTCTCATTGAACAATGGGGACTGAGGTTTCATGAGTAGAATTATAACATTGTTCGTGATCCAGGGAAGGATCAGAACCCTGCTGACTACTTTTCTAGAATGCCTATACAAGTTCATGATACTCCGTCCAAGACACCTGAAGCCTATGTCAATTTCTTTGTACAATCAAACACACCTTTTGTTCGCCAAGAGTATCTCTGCCACAAGCCATGATAATGACATTCCAAAGTTGAAAAATATAACCACACATCAGTCATGGAACCAATACCCTTGACCTCTCACCAGTGTTAGTGAATATCAAAAGTAGAAAAATGTCAAAGATGAACTGTCCATAGCTCAGGAAGGAGTTAAAGTGTGAGGGCCAAGAATCCTGATTCCGGAGAATCTGGGGCAGAAAATGATTTAAGTAGCCCCTGAGAGACGTTGTGGCATCGTTGCCACAAAATGAGCTCTCCGAGTCCGAGTCTGGTTTCTGTATCTCGATGAGAAGGTTGAAAAGGAATTAAAGGCCTGTCATCTATGCAGCTGCCTTTCTGCAAAAGTTACTCAACACACCTTAAACATGTCAGAACTCCTGAAGCATGCCTGGGAGAGAGTAGTCAATGACTTTTTTTGTCCACTTGACAATGGACATCACCTGATGGTGATTGTGGACGTATACTCATGATTTCCATTAACTGAGGATCTCTCATCTACCACTCAAGACCGAGTCATTGAGAGACTAGATGGCACCTTTGCGACATGGGGTGTTCCAGTCATATTGAAATCTGACAATGGCCCGCCTTTCAAATCGAGAGGTCAAAGATTTCTTAGAGCATCTGAACATAAAGCATCGGAGGAGCACACCTCTGTGGCTGCAGGCCAACAGACATGTTGAGCGTCTTTTGAGCGCGCTAAAAAAAGCAGTGCAGCGTGCTACTCTTGAGAAGCTTGATCTTAAATATGTGTTAAATTCTACCCTAGGAGCTTATCGTTCAACACTTCACTTGACCACAGGTGAAAGTCCTGCAAATGATGAAAGCATATATTGACAACAGACGAAATGCGAAGAACATCACTGTTAAGAAAGGAGTGCTCACACGCCAGATGCAGAAAAGAAACTCTGATGCTCCATTTGATGCAGAACCTTTTCAAGTAGTGTCTACCAAGGGGCACATTGTGATTGCCCAGCACCCAGGGAAGTCTATTAGCAGAGACTCTTCTCACTTTCTGCATTTAACTCATTGTTCATCAGATCTACGCGTTCAAGGAGAGACTGGTTCTGAAGCACCAGTGACTGTTGTTGCCTCTCCACCATCAACACAGATACTGGACATTGATGGTGATTAGTTTCCAATGACAAGATAAGGTCAAACAAATAAAGTGCCAAAAAGATTGTAAGAACAGTCCATGTATTATCGTCGCAAATTGAAAATACTACAAAGACGCTGAAAAAAGGTTTGAAATATATACAAATAAAAAAAAAATGATCAAGTAATTCTCTTTTTCTTTTAGAGTGAAAATGGGTTTATCAGTATGTATATTGTGTAGTATTGTGAACTATTTTCACTCATGAAGAACTGGAGGTTTATCGTTGCAAGCAGTAAACATGTAAAAAAATATTAATGTCAATGTTTTCATAGAGAGCAATTGAAAAGAAATGTACAGAAAACAAAAAAGAAAGATGAAGTAGTGAGGGAGTGATTGTAGTTGCACTTCTATTCTACTTCATCTGAAAGTAAATCATGCCCTCTTATATTAATAAGAATTTGGGGCAACACTTTAAAAAAGATTTTAATAGAAAATAGTGTTTGCGGAGAAAAAAGGGAGTGTATGCATATTTATATAGCGTGAAGTCGACCTAAAATTATATCAGCAATTAACATGAGCACTGTATTTACAGTACATTTCCAGGCAGGCATAGATTACGTAATTTATCTTCAGTAACAGGATGTGGACGCAACTCAGAGGCTCGAACACTGATTTCCAGCACCAAGTTCAACAGTGTACCTGAATGACCACATACGTATATATATTAGCTGCCCTTCATGTGCCAAAAACTACATCCTAAAGCTTTCATAACCCTGTATTACTACAGCTACAACACTCCACTGAATGTACAACAAACATTCGTATTCGCAGAAATATGTCATGTCCACCATCTTTTATGTGTGCAACTATGAATGAATATAGGTTCAGTGATACCCCGTACCTTCCATGTTGGCCATGCTGTGGTACTGTACAGATATAATGACACATTTGCGGTTAATAACCGGGTGACGTCAGCACTACAACACGGACACCCAAATCAGTTGCTTCCTCATATAGCTCACGACGGAACCAAGCCCATAGTTCCGGAATCATGGTTCACAGCTTTGCATTGTACTGGCATACGTTAGTCCAGCCCACTCCGCTTAAGCGTTCCAGGAAACCACAACAAATTTAACGACACTTTCCTAACGCTAAAGCGACGATAAATTTAACGCTGTCCTTGTACATATGCCCACAATATCGCAAGAAATACAGCCAAAATTCATGTTCACAAGTGAAAACCTTGTTAATATAAGACTGTGCACTTAACAAATCAATCCACCTTGCATATTAAACATGTCTACTTCAGAACACATGTTAGGATCCGACATAAACCACAATTAGCGAGAGTTTTGCTATCGGTCCGCAAATCCAGGGACGCCTTGTAAATAAACGCTGTTGTCATACCTCCCTCTTCCTTTTTATATTCTCATAGAAACACCTACCTTCCCACTGAGAACACCTACATTGCAACTCATTGGAGATACGAGGCGACCCCTTAGCAAACCGCCTGCTAACATGCATTAATGTATCTTTGTGTCACCTACTAAATAGGGCGATATAATTTTCACCGCATTTTTGGCTTTTTTTTAAAAATTGCGGCAAAATGGCACTTGTTAATATGCCCTAAAGTTTGCTATGACACAGCAAGAACCTGGACTGCCGCCCTGCCATAGCAAACAGCAGTGTCCCGCTCCTGTGGGTTGGTGTTCCCCAAGGCTTTCCACTGCTCCAGAATGGAGACCACGTAGCCCCCCCTTCCAAAATATAAAAAGCCCGAAGGTTGGTAATCCCCGGGGCTTAGACGGACCTCTGAGCTCCCTCACCCAGTTATTTTGTAGCACCGAGGAATGGCGGTCCCCCGGCTACAGGGCCCCTGTAGTATTCAACATTCTAGACTACACACATCCTGGCTGAGCAGCATACTACAGCCCCTCTGGACCACCATCAAATGTAATATTTTAGACCCCGATATTTGACCATCCCAGGTAGCTAATTTTTAAACAAGCACAAGAGCCCGCACTTCTTTTTTTTTTTTTTTTACGGCGGATCCATGCACCCAGCGCACATTTCTCAGTTTTTTCAACAACAAAAAAAAAACCTTTTTGGGGGTGCCCTAGGTATCCCTGTGGGACCCCTTGAGCAGGTCTGGAGGGTCAAAATATTTCTTACCTGCCCCCTTTATACATTTTGAACACTTGCTCCTCTAATTTCTAGACCCTCGCTTCTACCGAGGCACAAAATGGCTGCCAACACTTCGTGGTTTCGAATGTTGACAACCACTTGACAGCCAATTAGCATTCAGCACGTGAATGGGACGGTGCGCTTAGTGTGCACGCAAGATACGTGCATCCAGCGAAGCCATAAATATATATGTACTTTTACTTGTAATATTCTCTGAAACTACTGAACGTATTTATACCATTTAAGCAAAATGCACGAATCTGAACCGAGGACTACCTCTTTGCCCAATTTGGTATACTTCTGTTCAACCGTTCGGGCTGTAGCCGCAATGAACGGTTCCTCTGGAAAACTGCATGGGGAAAACACGTTTTGGGACCCCTCTTTTTTCTCTGCCCCCACTTCAAATGTGATATTTTAGACTACGGGGTTGGTCCTTCCCAGGTAGCTAATTGTTAAACAAGCACAGGAGCCCGCGCTTTGTTTTTAATTTTTTTTACGGAGGATCCATGCACCCAGCGCACATTTCTCAGTTTTTTCAACAACAAAAAAAAAATCTTTTTGGGACCCTAGGGGTTCTTGTGGGACCCCCTAAACAGGTCTAGAGGGTCAAAATATTTCTTACCTGCCCCCTTTATATGTTTTAAACACTTGTTCCACTAATTTCTAGATCCTCGCTTCTACTGAGGCACAAAAGGGCTGCCAACACTTCCTGGTTTCGAATGTTGACAACCACTTGACAGCCAATCAGCATTCTACGCATGATCGGGATGGTGCGCTTATAATCTGCGCATCCACCGAGGGCATAGATATATATGTACTTTTAATTGTAATTGTCTCAGGAACTACCGAACAGAGATTTACACCGCATAAGCAAAAGGCACGAGTCTGAACCAAGGACTACAACTTTGCCAAATTTGGTGTAATTCCGTTCAGCTGCTCGGGCTGTAGCCGCGATAAACAGTACCTATGTAAAATTGCATGGAGAAAACACATTATGGGACCCCCCTTTTTTCTCAGCACCCGCTTCACAAATCACCCCAAGACTTTCAGGACAGGAGCGGACCGGAGCTCCCCACCAGTTTTGAACATTTTGCAAATATTCGTCAACAGGCGCCAAAGTTATTCCAAATAGAATGTTGCGGATTTCCTCTGGAAAATAGGTCCTACCTATAACTACCGACTGGCGACCACCAGGAGGTAATATATATATATATATATATATATATATATATATATATATATATATATATATATATATATATATTACCTCCTGGCGGTCACCAGTAGGTATATATAGTTAGGATTTTTTCTCTATGGGATTTTTGAAAATTCTATGTCGAATAACTTTGGCGTTTGAGGACGGAATTGGCTGAACTTTTCAGGAAAATGACACATTGTGTTTCTGAGCAGCCCCTGAAAATTTGGGGGGGTTTCGTCAAGGGGGGGCCGAGAAAAAAGGGGGGTCCCAAAACGTGTTTTTCCCATGCAATTTTCCATAGGGCGGTTGGCCTCACTTTTAGCTCGAACGGCTGAATGGATTTTCACGAAACTTGGCAAAATTGTAGGGACTGGTAGCCCGATGTGCCTTTGCTAGGTCTCAATATATGTGCGCCAGTGGATTTTGAGAAATTAACGTTCAAAAAAATATATATATCTGTAAGCGCGCTCCGGGCAGCGCCCCGGTTCGCGTACCTGACGCGTAACGGAACTTCGCGAAGCGAAGTTGATTGGCTCTCCGGTGTCTGTCAACATTCTAAACAGTCTGGAGCGGCCGCCATCTTGTCTCTCGGTAGGATCGAGAGACAAGAGGAGGCCAAAACAAAGGGGGAAATGACCATAAGGGGGCATAGTAGATCCTCCCTGACCCCCTAGGTTTGATGTGGAGGCTTTAAAAGGGCCCCGCGGGGCAAAAAAATAAATAAAAAAAAAATTCGTTTTTTTTGCGTGGGGAGCGCCCGGTACGCGCACCGGGAAGCGGTCTGGGGAGCGTACTATAAGGAAAAAAGAATGATAGACTATGATATTTTGAAATATTGTATGTTTATTGATTGTTCTTTTTGTTGGTTTTTTTTGTTTTTTATATTTAAGTAGCAGTATTTATGATTATTAAATATAAATTTATTTTTGTGATTGTGCACAGTATACTATAAGTCTGACTTTACATTATAATCAATTTGGTACTAGTTTATGAATTACATATAAAAATGATTAAAGACTCAAACAATTTTTGATTATTAAATATAAATTTATTTTTCTGATTCTTTTTCAAAATGTAATAGAACGTCTAACATTTGACTGTCTGATATGTCTTCTTTTTGACTGAACATAACTTCCCACATTTGACCGTCCTGATAATGAAGTAAGAAATCCACAGATTCTACACATTGTAGAAGTTCATGGTCCCGTGATTCATCCATGAATTCCAAGTCAATGGGTTCAATGATTTCCTCATTGTTCATCTCTAGGACAATTTCAAAGGAAACGTTCTGTTCTCCTTCCATTTTTGTGCTGAAATTTGCATAAAAAATAAATATATCAGTAGAGATAGGGCACTGTTGGGTTTAAGTTCAGACAGGTACTTTTCAGGCGTGAAGTAGTACTATTAAAAAGTGCCTGTGAAAAAGCCTAAGTAAATTCATAATTATACCACAGAAACCTAAATCAATCCATAATTATAATAAACAAGCCTTTCTCAATGTCTAACTGTTACAGAGAGATAGTATATAACTATCTGAAAATGTTTTCAAATTTATAAAATAACATCTTACCTTTTAAAAACAAGTTTAAGTTGTCAGTGAAAATGATTTTGCAATGTAGTTCAGGAAGTAGTAGTCAAAATGGCTGTGTTTCTCTCTCGTTCTTTATATATATTCAGGTACATAACCAATCAAATGTCAGGTAAAAAAAGTAGAAAATGAAAGTAACATTTTAATTGGCTGTCAATTCCAACACTTCAGATGTGTTTTGTGACGTAATTTACCTCAGGGTATTTAGAGAGGTCTACAGGCTAAATGGCTAAATGGAATTCCAATCAAATTTGTGAAAATGGTAGGGATTGTTATGTAGTATGAGCTAATCTATATTTGGTGAAAGTCTCTCCAGTGGTTTTTCTGTATATTACTTTCCCACCTTTTTTGAGCGAGCGCTTCCCGGTGCGCGCCCTGGTACGCGAACCGGCAGCGTTACGGGAGTCCTCCATTTTGTGTTTCGGTAGAATTGAGATACAAGATGGAGGGCAAATAATGTTGAGAATGGGTAGAAGGGGGCACGGTAGACGTATCCTGACCCCCTAGGTTTTCTGAGGGTGGCTGAGGAGGCCCATATGTGCGAAAAAAAAAACATTTTTTTCAAATTTTCGCGCGGTTAGCGTCCGGTGCGCATACCGGGTAGCGCTCCGGGGAGCGTACTTTGGTGAAAATTAGTGAAAAAAGTTAGAGTAAAATAATAATTGTGAGTGATCAGATGTAGGGTAGCTCTGAAAAGAGCTTTTGGGTCCTGTGGCTGATGTAGGTACCTACAAGTAGGTACCAATGCACTGTCTTAAATTGAGGATGAAAATTCTGTTCCCCTCATCTGAGAAGTGAACTCCATCTGCTCTGTAGATATCTTGCATGTAGTAACGCAAGTTATTGTTGTAGATGGAGCCCATTCCATGGTCTCTCATGTAAGCTGAAACAGACTTATTTACATGCTTCCTCGATTTCTCAATTTGTGGACAAAATTGGTTGGACCACTTCCATTTCTGTCTTTGGCATATATTTGAATATACCAAGGCAGTTTGAGGAAAAAGTGCCATCAATTGGTCAAAGGTGTCTTTTAAAAGCATTTCCAGACCTACCCCAGTCAAAGTGCCCAAGTCATTTCCTCCACAGCACAATTAACAGGTCAGGTTTTGGCAAATGCAAAAATCTTTTCACCAATGGTATCAATTAGTGACATCTTAATCCTCTGTGGCCAATCCAGTTGATTTCCACATTTTGTAAATTGAGGTTGTGTAAATTTCTGTTATCAGTATACCTTTGAGCCCAGTGGATATAACTATGTCCAACAATCCAGACAGAAAACATGGTGAGAGGAGGTTCTGCTGCAGTCAGAAGTGTGGTAATGAAATGGCAGTTAAAACAGTAGAAGTATGTAATGAAAAAAACTGTGGAGTGTCTGTAGTAATTAATCAGTAGCAGTTGTTGGTGGATTTTGATTGCTGAAAACAGAAAGTTAGGGTGCATGGATGAGTTCTTTGAAAGATGTAATTTGAATGGTCAAGAAAAAATCATTTTATGAAAGATTGCACTGGATACGCAGGTGTACTGAGAGTTCAGAGTTCAATTGAAACATTGCTGTGTGAACTTGCAAACATGAGAGGTCTTTCAGGAGGTGGTTGCTATGGAAAAAAGGCAGAAAGGGCAGAGGGGGGAAGGGTGTTGATTTGAAAAAAGTGAGGGAAGAGTTTTGATTGGGTGACATGAGAGATATGTGTGATGAATTACAGCATTTCTGTGCCATTGATGGTTGCAGCCTCTGGAGTGCATACCTTTTGCTCTGCTGAAGACAAATTGGTGTGTGTCTGAGACTGTTTTGAAACTCAAAAAGTATTTGCTAAGGTGAGAAAAGATTCATTTAATTTAAATAGAGAATAGTATGCTTTAAGGAGAAAGTTATGAAGAAAGTTGTGTATTTAAAATGTTGCTTTGTGTCAAGTGTTTTACAAATAGATTTTGTTTCTTTGAGTTACATAGCCATGTTACATAGGCATGTTAAAAGTGACGCAAAAATGGTGCAAGGGCCTTAAAAAAATGCTTTCATGTGTCCTAGGGCATTTTAAGTCACTTCCCCATGAATGTAGGTATATAATTAGTTTACATGATGTGTTTAAAAACGTTTTTTGAAATCAATTAGGTTTCTTGATATGTACTGCTAGAGTTTCATAGGTTGCTTGGGGCATATTTACAAGGCCTTTGAGTTCCTTTGATGTTATTTTTCCCATTTTAATTTAAGACATTTCCTTGTGGTGCAAGGTCCTTGTAAATACGCACCAATGTGTGCTTGGCAAATTTAGATTTTGATTCTTTGAGTTACATAGCCATGTTAAAAGTGACGCAAAAATGGTGCAAGGGCCTTAAAAAAACGCTTTCATGTGTCTTAGGGCATTTTAAGTCACTTCCCCATGAATGTAGGTATATAATTGCTTTACATGATGTGTTTAAAAACGTTTTTTGAAATCAATTAGGGTTCTTGATATGTACTGCTAGAGTTTCATAGGTTGCTTGGGGCATATTTACAAGGCCTTTGAGTCTCTCTGATGTTATTTTTCCCATTTTAATTTAAGACATTTCCCCGTGGTGCAAGGTCCTTGTAAATACGCCCCCATCTGTGCTTGGCAAATTTAGATTTTGATTCTTTAAGTTACATAGCCATGTTAAAAGTGACGCAAAAATGGTGCAAGGGCCTTAAAAATACGCTTTCATGTGTCTTAGGGCATTTTAAGTCACTTCCCCTTGAATGTAGGTATATAATTGATTTACATGATGTGTTTAAAAACGTTTTTTGAAATCAATTAGGTTTCTTGATATGTACTGCTAGAGTTTCATAGGTTGCTTGGGTTATATTTAAAAGGTATTTGAGTCCCTTTGATGTTATTTTTCCCATTTTAATTTAAGACATTTCCCCGTGGTAGAAGGTCCTTGTAAATACGCCCCCATGTGTGCTTGGCAAATTTAGATTTTGATTCTTTGAGTTACATAGCCATGTTAAAAGAGACGCAAAAATGGTGCAAGGGCCTTAAAAAAACGCTTTCATGTGTCTTAGAGCATTTTAAGTCACTTCCCCATGAATGTAGGTATATAATTGGTTTACATGATGTGTTTAAAAACGTTTTTTGAAATCAATTAGGTTTCTTGATATGTACTGCTAGAGTTTCATAGGTTGCTTGGGGCATATTTACAAGGCCTTTGAGTCCCTTTCATGTTATTTTTCCCATTTTAATTTAAGACATTTCCCCGTGGTGCAAGGTCCTTGTAAATACGCCCCCATGTGTGCTTGGCAAATTTAGATTTTGATTCTTTGAGTTACATAGCCATGTTCCATACAGTGCTCACCTTCTGCGTAGTCTTTGATATGCTAGACTCCATCTGCACAATGAGATATCTAAGCAAAGGAAACACAGGTGATGTGATTGTGAAATGAGCAAAAGAAATTCCACATTTTTCAATTACATCACCTGTGTTTTCTAACAATACGAATCACATTGTGCAGATGAGGTTTAGGCCTGTCCAGGGACACAGAAGAGGTCTGGCCTTTGTTCAAGAGTGTAGTGGACATGACTCTCTTCATTGGTAGCCCTGCACATGTATTATCTCCTCTGTACTCTTCAATAAGCCTAAATTTCATCTGCAACCCTGAGTAGGCCTCACCTCAAACAAATCTCTGGATAGGCCTCACCTTATCGTCATCCTGAATCAATCATTTAAAATGTTAGGGGCAGATTTATGATGGCCGTGCGCCTCTTTTGCGCCGCTGTTGCGTCACTTTTGTGATGTAGAAGTGATGCAAAAGATGCACCATGTTGCAAGACAGGCCTCACTTCATCTCCAACAAGATACCGTCCGTTTAAACTGTAAACATTTAGGACTGTGTAGGGGGCATGGAGAAGCTAAATCTTCTGTAAATGTCAAAATTGTTGTATACAGTGCTCAACTTCTGTGTACTCTTTGATATGCTAGACTCCATCTGCACAATGAGATACCTAAGCAAAGGAAACACAGGTGATGTGATTGTGAAATGAGGAAAAGAAATTCCACATTTTTCAATTACATCACCTGTCTTTCCTAACTTTACGAATCACATTGTGCAGATGAGGTTTAGGCCTGTCCACGGACACAGAAGAGGTCTGGCCTTTGTTCAAGAGTGAAGTGGACATGACTCACTTCATTGGTAGGCCTGCACATGTATTATCTCCTCTGTACTCTTAAACAAGCCTAAATTTCATCTGCAACCCTGAGTAGGCCTCACCTCAAACAAACCTCTGGATAGGCCACACCTTATTGTCATCCTGAATCAATCATTTAAAATGTTAGGGACAGATTTATGATAGCCGTGTGCCTCTTTTGCGCCGCTGTGCGTCACTTTTGTTACGCAGCAGCGGTGCAAAAGATTTGCTATGTTGCGACATATTTACAACTTGATGCATGTAGGCAGATGTGTCATGCTGTAAAGTCCTGTGCCACATGAAACCGATGCAGCAGTGATGCAAAAGATGCACCATGTTGCAAGACAGGCCTCACTTCATCTCCAACAAGATACCGTCCGTTTAAACTGTAAACATTTAGGACTGTGTAGGGGGCATGGAGAAGCTAAATCTTCTGTAAATGTCAAAATTGTTGTATACAGTGCTCAACTTCTGTGTACTCTTTGATATGCTAGACTCCATCTGCACAATGAGATACCTAAGCAAAGGAAACACAGGTGATGTGATTGTGAAATGAGGAAAAGAAATTCCACATTTTTTTAATTACATCACCTGTGTTTCCTAACTTTACGAATCACATTGTGCAGATGAGGTTTAGGCCTGTCCACGGACACAGAAGAGGTCTGGCCTTTGTTCAAGAGTGAAGTGGACATGACTCACTTCATTGGTAGGCCTGCACATGTATTATGTCCTCTGTACTCTTCAACAAGCCTAAATTTCATCTGCAACCCTGAGTAGGCCTCACCTCAAACAGACCTCTGGATAGGCCACACCTTATCGTCATCCTGAATCAATCATTTAAAATGTTAGGGACAGATTTATGATAGCCGTGTGCCTCTTTTGCGCCGCTGTGCGTCACTTTTGTGACGCAGCGGCGGTGCAAAAGATTTGCTATGTTGCGACATATTTACAACTTGATGCATCTAGGCAGATGTGTCATGCTGTAAAGTCCTGTGCCACATGAAACCGATGCAGCAGTGATGCAAAAGATGCACCATGTTGCAAGACAGGCCTCACTTCATCTCCAACAAGATACCGTCCGTTTAAACTGTAAACATTTAGGACTGTGTAGGGGGCATGGAGAAGCTAAATCTTCTGTAAATGTCAAAATTGTTGTATACAGTGCTCAACTTCTGTGTACTCTTTGATATGCTAGACTCCATCTGCACAATGAGATACCTAAGCAAAGGAAACACAGGTGATGTGATTGTGAAATGAGGAAAAGAAATTCCACATTTTTCAATTACATCACCTGTCTTTCCTAACTTTACGAATCACATTGTGCAGATGAGGTTTAGGCCTGTCCACGGACACAGAAGAGGTCTGGCCTTTGTTCAAGAGTGAAGTGGACATGACTCACTTCATTGGTAGGCCTGCACATGTATTATCTCCTCTGTACTCTTAAACAAGACTAAATTTCATCTGCAACCCTGAGTAGGCCTCACCTCAAACAAACCTCTGGATAGGCCACACCTTATCGTCATCCTGAATCAATCATTTAAAATGTTAGGGACAGATTTATGATAGCCGTGTGCCTCTTTTGCGCCGCTGTGCGTCACTTTTGTTACGCAGCAGCGGTGCAAAAGATTTGCTATGTTGCGACATATTTACAACTTGATGCATGTAGGCAGATGTGTCATGCTGTAAAGTCCTGTGCCACATGAAACCGATGCAGCAGTGATGCAAAAGATGCACCATGTTGCAAGACAGGCCTCACTTCATCTCCAGCAAGATACCGTCCGTTTAAACTGTAAACATTTAGGACTGTGTAGGGGGCATGGAGAAGCTAAATCTTCTGTAAATGTCAAAATTGTTGTATACAGTGCTCAACTTCTGTGTACTCTTTGATATGCTAGACTCCATCTGCACAATGAGATACCTAAGCAAAGGAAACACAGGTGATGTGATTGTGAAATGAGGAAAAGAAATTCCACATTTTTTTAATTACATCACCTGTGTTTCCTAACTTTACGAATCACATTGTGGAGATGAGGTTTAGGCCTGTCCACGGACACAGAAGAGGTCTGGCCTTTGTTCAAGAGTGAAGTGGACATGACTCACTTCATTGGTAGGCCTGCACATGTATTATCTCCTCTGTACTCTTCAACAAGCCTAAATTTCATCTGCAACCCTGAGTAGGCCTCACCTCAAACAGACCTCTGGATAGGCCACACCTTATCGTCATCCTGAATCAATCATTTAAAATGTTAGGGACAGATTTATGATAGCCGTGTGCCTCTTTTGCGCCGCTGTGCGTCACTTTTGTGACGCAGCGGCGGTGCAAAAGATTTGCTATGTTGCGACATATTTACAACTTGATGCATCTAGGCAGATGTGTCATGCTGTAAAGTCCTGTGCCACATGAAACCGATGCAGCAGTGATGCAAAAGATGCACCATGTTGCAAGACAGGCCTCACTTCATCTCCAACAAGATACCGTCCGTTTAAACTGTAAACATTTAGGACTGTGTAGGGGGCATGGAGAAGCTAAATCTTCTGTAAATGTCAAAATTGTTGTATACAGTGCTCAACTTCTGTGTACTCTTTGATATGCTAGACTCCATCTGCACAATGAGATACCTAAGCAAAGGAAACACAGGTGATGTGATTGTCAAATGAGGAAAAGAAATTCCACATTTTTCAATTACATCACCTGTGTTTCCTAACTTTACGAATCACATTGTGCAGATGAGGTTTAGGCCTGTCCACGGACACAGAAGAGGTCTGGCCTTTGTTCAAGAGTGAAGTGGACATGACTCACTTCATTGGTAGGCCTGCACATGTATTATCTCCTCTGTACTCTTCAACAAGCCTAAATTTCACCTGCAACCCTGAGTAGGCCTCACCTCAAACAAACCTCTGGATAGGCCACACCTTATCGTCATCCTGAATCAATCATTTAAAATGTTAGGGACAGATTTATGATAGCCGTGTGCCTCTTTTGCGCCGCTGTGCGTCACTTTTGTTATGCAGCGGCGGTGCAAAAGATTTGCTATGTTGCGACATATTTACAACTTGATGCATGTAGGCAGATGTGTCATGCTGTAAAGTCCTGTGCCACATGAAACCGATGCAGCAGTGATGCAAAAGATGCACCATGTTGCAAGACAGGCCTCACTTCATCTCCAACAAGATACCGTCCGTTTAAACTGTAAACATTTAGGACTGTGTAGGGGGCATGGAGAAGCTAAATCTTCTGTAAATGTCAAAATTGTTGTATACAGTGCTCAACTTCTGTGTACTCTTTGATATGCTAGACTCCATCTGCACAATGAGATACCTAAGCAAAGGAAACACAGGTGATGTGATTGTGAAATGAGGAAAAGAAATTCCACATTTTTCAATTACATCACCTGTGTTTCCTAACTTTACGAATCACATTGTGCAGATGAGGTTTAGGCCTGTCCACGGACACAGAAGAGGTCTGGCCATTGTTCAAGAGTGAAGTGGACATGACTCACTTCATTGGTAGGCCTGCACATGTATTATCTCCTCTGTACTCTTCAACAAGCCTAAATTTCATCTGCAACCCTGATTAGGCCTCACCTCAAACAGACCTCTGGATAGGCCACACCTTATCGTCATCCTGAATCAATCATTTAAAATGTTAGGGACAGATTTATGATAGCCGTGTGCCTCTTTTGCGCCGCTGTGCGTCACTTTTGTGACGCAGCGGCGGTGCAAAAGATTTGCTATGTTGCGACATATTTACAACTTGATGCATCTAGGCAGATGTGTCATGCTGTAAAGTCCTGTGCCACATGAAACCGATGCAGCAGTGATGCAAAAGATGCACCATGTTGCAAGACAGGCCTCACTTCATCTCCAACAAGATACCGTCCGTTTAAACTGTAAACATTTAGGACTGTGTAGGGGGCATGGAGAAGCTAAATCTTCTGTAAATGTCAAAATTGTTGTATACAGTGCTCAACTTCTGTGTACTCTTTGATATGCTAGACTCCATCTGCACAATGAGATACCTAAGCAAAGGAAACACAGGTGATGTGATTGTGAAATGAGGAAAAGAAATTCCACATTTTTCAATTACATCACCTGTCTTTCCTAACTTTACGAATCACATTGTGCAGATGAGGTTTAGGCCTGTCCACGGACACAGAAGAGGTCTGGCCTTTGTTCAAGAGTGAAGTGGACATGACTCACTTCATTGGTAGGCCTGCACATGTATTATCTCCTCTGTACTCTTAAATAAGCCTAAATTTCATCTGCAACCCTGAGTAGGCCTCACCTCAAACAAACCTCTGGATAGGCCACACCTTATCGTCATCCTGAATCAATCATTTAAAATGTTAGGGACAGATTTATGATAGCCGTGTGCCTCTTTTGCGCCGCTGTGCGTCACTTTTGTTACGCAGCAGCGGTGCAAAAGATTTGCTATGTTGCGACATATTTACAACTTGATGCATGTAGGCAGATGTGTCATGCTGTAAAGTCCTGTGCCACATGAAACCGATGCAGCAGTGATGCAAAAGATGCACCATGTTGCAAGACAGGCCTCACTTCATCTCCAACAAGATACCGTCCGTTTAAACTGTAAACATTTAGGACTGTGTAGGGGGCATGGAGAAGCTAAATCTTCTGTAAATGTCAAAATTGTTGTATACAGTGCTCAACTTCTGTGTACTCTTTGATATGCTAGACTCCATCTGCACAATGAGATACCTAAGCAAAGGAAACACAGGTGATGTGATTGTGAAATGAGGAAAAGAAATTCCACATTTTTTTAATTACATCACCTGTGTTTCCTAACTTTACGAATCACATTGTGGAGATGAGGTTTAGGCCTGTCCACGGACACAGAAGAGGTCTGGCCTTTGTTCAAGAGTGAAGTGGACATGACTCACTTCATTGGTAGGCCTGCACATGTATTATCTCCTCTGTACTCTTCAACAAGCCTAAATTTCATCTGCAACCCTGAGTAGGCCTCACCTCAAACAGACCTCTGGATAGGCCACACCTTATCGTCATCCTGAATCAATCATTTAAAATGTTAGGGACAGATTTATGATAGCCGTGTGCCTCTTTTGCGCCGCTGTGCGTCACTTTTGTGACGCAGGGGCGGTGCAAAAGATTTGCTATGTTGCGACATATTTACAACTTGATGCATCTAGGCAGATGTGTCATGCTGTAAAGTCCTGTGCCACATGAAACCGATGCAGCAGTGATGCAAAAGATGCACCATGTTGCAAGACAGGCCTCACTTCATCTCCAACAAGATACCGTCCGTTTAAACTGTAAACATTTAGGACTGTGTAGGGGGCATGGAGAAGCTAAATCTTCTGTAAATGTCAAAATTGTTGTATACAGTGCTCAACTTCTGTGTACTCTTTGATATGCTAGACTCCATCTGCACAATGAGATACCTAAGCAAAGGAAACACAGGTGATGTGATTGTGAAATGAGGAAAAGAAATTCCACATTTTTCAATTACATCACCTGTCTTTCCTAACTTTACGAATCACATTGTGCAGATGAGGTTTAGGCCTGTCCACGGACACAGAAGAGGTCTGGCCTTTGTTCAAGAGTGAAGTGGACATGACTCACTTCATTGGTAGGCCTGCACATGTATTATCTCCTCTGTACTCTTAAACAAGCCTAAATTTCATCTGCAACCCTGAGTAGGCCTCACCTCAAACAAACCTCTGGATAGGCCACACCTTATTGTCATCCTGAATCAATCATTTAAAATGTTAGGGACAGATTTATGATAGCCGTGTGCCTCTTTTGCGCCGCTGTGCGTCACTTTTGTTACGCAGCAGCGGTGCAAAAGATTTGCTATGTTGCGACATATTTACAACTTGATGCATGTAGGCAGATGTGTCATGCTGTAAAGTCCTGTGCCACATGAAACCGATGCAGCAGTGATGCAAAAGATGCACCATGTTGCAAGACAGGCCTCACTTCATCTCCAACAAGATACCGTCCGTTTAAACTGTAAACATTTAGGACTGTGTAGGGGGCATGGAGAAGCTAAATCTTCTGTAAATGTCAAAATTGTTGTATACAGTGCTCAACTTCTGTGTACTCTTTGATATGCTAGACTCCATCTGCACAATGAGATACCTAAGCAAAGGAAACACAGGTGATGTGATTGTGAAATGAGGAAAAGAAATTCCACATTTTTTTAATTACATCACCTGTGTTTCCTAACTTTACGAATCACATTGTGCAGATGAGGTTTAGGCCTGTCCACGGACACAGAAGAGGTCTGGCCTTTGTTCAAGAGTGAAGTGGACATGACTCACTTCATTGGTAGGCCTGCACATGTATTATGTCCTCTGTACTCTTCAACAAGCCTAAATTTCATCTGCAACCCTGAGTAGGCCTCACCTCAAACAGACCTCTGGATAGGCCACACCTTATCGTCATCCTGAATCAATCATTTAAAATGTTAGGGACAGATTTATGATAGCCGTGTGCCTCTTTTGCGCCGCTGTGCGTCACTTTTGTGACGCAGCGGCGGTGCAAAAGATTTGCTATGTTGCGACATATTTACAACTTGATGCATCTAGGCAGATGTGTCATGCTGTAAAGTCCTGTGCCACATGAAACCGATGCAGCAGTGATGCAAAAGATGCACCATGTTGCAAGACAGGCCTCACTTCATCTCCAACAAGATACCGTCCGTTTAAACTGTAAACATTTAGGACTGTGTAGGGGGCATGGAGAAGCTAAATCTTCTGTAAATGTCAAAATTGTTGTATACAGTGCTCAACTTCTGTGTACTCTTTGATATGCTAGACTCCATCTGCACAATGAGATACCTAAGCAAAGGAAACACAGGTGATGTGATTGTGAAATGAGGAAAAGAAATTCCACATTTTTCAATTACATCACCTGTCTTTCCTAACTTTACGAATCACATTGTGCAGATGAGGTTTAGGCCTGTCCACGGACACAGAAGAGGTCTGGCCTTTGTTCAAGAGTGAAGTGGACATGACTCACTTCATTGGTAGGCCTGCACATGTATTATCTCCTCTGTACTCTTAAACAAGCCTAAATTTCATCTGCAACCCTGAGTAGGCCTCACCTCAAACAAACCTCTGGATAGGCCACACCTTATCGTCATCCTGAATCAATCATTTAAAATGTTAGGGACAGATTTATGATAGCCGTGTGCCTCTTTTGCGCCGCTGTGCGTCACTTTTGTTACGCAGCAGCGGTGCAAAAGATTTGCTATGTTGCGACATATTTACAACTTGATGCATGTAGGCAGATGTGTCATGCTGTAAAGTCCTGTGCCACATGAAACCGATGCAGCAGTGATGCAAAAGATGCACCATGTTGCAAGACAGGCCTCACTTCATCTCCAACAAGATACCGTCCGTTTAAACTGTAAACATTTAGGACTGTGTAGGGGGCATGGAGAAGCTAAATCTTCTGTAAATGTCAAAATTGTTGTATACAGTGCTCAACTTCTGTGTACTCTTTGATATGCTAGACTCCATCTGCACAATGAGATACCTAAGCAAAGGAAACACAGGTGATGTGATTGTGAAATGAGGAAAAGAAATTCCACATTTTTTTAATTACATCACCTGTGTTTCCTAACTTTACGAATCACATTGTGGAGATGAGGTTTAGGCCTGTCCACGGACACAGAAGAGGTCTGGCCTTTGTTCAAGAGTGAAGTGGACATGACTCACTTCATTGGTAGGCCTGCACATGTATTATCTCCTCTGTACTCTTCAACAAGCCTAAATTTCATCTGCAACCCTGAGTAGGCCTCACCTCAAACAGACCTCTGGATAGGCCACACCTTATCGTCATCCTGAATCAATCATTTAAAATGTTAGGGACAGATTTATGATAGCCGTGTGCCTCTTTTGCGCCGCTGTGCGTCACTTTTGTGACGCAGCGGCGGTGCAAAAGATTTGCTATGTTGCGACATATTTACAACTTGATGCATCTAGGCAGATGTGTCATGCTGTAAAGTCCTGTGCCACATGAAACCGATGCAGCAGTGATGCAAAAGATGCACCATGTTGCAAGACAGGCCTCACTTCATCTCCAACAAGATACCGTCCGTTTAAACTGTAAACATTTAGGACTGTGTAGGGGGCATGGAGAAGCTAAATCTTCTGTAAATGTCAAAATTGTTGTATACAGTGCTCAACTTCTGTGTACTCTTTGATATGCTAGACTCCATCTGCACAATGAGATACCTAAGCAAAGGAAACACAGGTGATGTGATTGTCAAATGAGGAAAAGAAATTCCACATTTTTCAATTACATCACCTGTGTTTCCTAACTTTACGAATCACATTGTGCAGATGAGGTTTAGGCCTGTCCACGGACACAGAAGAGGTCTGGCCTTTGTTCAAGAGTGAAGTGGACATGACTCACTTCATTGGTAGGCCTGCACATGTATTATCTCCTCTGTACTCTTCAACAAGCCTAAATTTCACCTGCAACCCTGAGTAGGCCTCACCTCAAACAAACCTCTGGATAGGCCACACCTTATCGTCATCCTGAATCAATCATTTAAAATGTTAGGGACAGATTTATGATAGCCGTGTGCCTCTTTTGCGCCGCTGTGCGTCACTTTTGTTATGCAGCGGCGGTGCAAAAGATTTGCTATGTTGCGACATATTTACAACTTGATGCATGTAGGCAGATGTGTCATGCTGTAAAGTCCTGTGCCACATGAAACCGATGCAGCAGTGATGCAAAAGATGCACCATGTTGCAAGACAGGCCTCACTTCATCTCCAACAAGATACCGTCCGTTTAAACTGTAAACATTTAGGACTGTGTAGGGGGCATGGAGAAGCTAAATCTTCTGTAAATGTCAAAATTGTTGTATACAGTGCTCAACTTCTGTGTACTCTTTGATATGCTAGACTCCATCTGCACAATGAGATACCTAAGCAAAGGAAACACAGGTGATGTGATTGTGAAATGAGGAAAAGAAATTCCACATTTTTCAATTACATCACCTGTGTTTCCTAACTTTACGAATCACATTGTGCAGATGAGGTTTAGGCCTGTCCACGGACACAGAAGAGGTCTGGCCATTGTTCAAGAGTGAAGTGGACATGACTCACTTCATTGGTAGGCCTGCACATGTATTATCTCCTCTGTACTCTTCAACAAGCCTAAATTTCATCTGCAACCCTGATTAGGCCTCACCTCAAACAGACCTCTGGATAGGCCACACCTTATCGTCATCCTGAATCAATCATTTAAAATGTTAGGGACAGATTTATGATAGCCGTGTGCCTCTTTTGCGCCGCTGTGCGTCACTTTTGTGACGCAGCGGCGGTGCAAAAGATTTGCTATGTTGCGACATATTTACAACTTGATGCATCTAGGCAGATGTGTCATGCTGTAAAGTCCTGTGCCACATGAAACCGATGCAGCAGTGATGCAAAAGATGCACCATGTTGCAAGACAGGCCTCACTTCATCTCCAACAAGATACCGTCCGTTTAAACTGTAAACATTTAGGACTGTGTAGGGGGCATGGAGAAGCTAAATCTTCTGTAAATGTCAAAATTGTTGTATACAGTGCTCAACTTCTGTGTACTCTTTGATATGCTAGACTCCATCTGCACAATGAGATACCTAAGCAAAGGAAACACAGGTGATGTGATTGTGAAATGAGGAAAAGAAATTCCACATTTTTCAATTACATCACCTGTCTTTCCTAACTTTACGAATCACATTGTGCAGATGAGGTTTAGGCCTGTCCACGGACACAGAAGAGGTCTGGCCTTTGTTCAAGAGTGAAGTGGACATGACTCACTTCATTGGTAGGCCTGCACATGTATTATCTCCTCTGTACTCTTAAATAAGCCTAAATTTCATCTGCAACCCTGAGTAGGCCTCACCTCAAACAAACCTCTGGATAGGCCACACCTTATCGTCATCCTGAATCAATCATTTAAAATGTTAGGGACAGATTTATGATAGCCGTGTGCCTCTTTTGCGCCGCTGTGCGTCACTTTTGTTACGCAGCAGCGGTGCAAAAGATTTGCTATGTTGCGACATATTTACAACTTGATGCATGTAGGCAGATGTGTCATGCTGTAAAGTCCTGTGCCACATGAAACCGATGCAGCAGTGATGCAAAAGATGCACCATGTTGCAAGACAGGCCTCACTTCATCTCCAACAAGATACCGTCCGTTTAAACTGTAAACATTTAGGACTGTGTAGGGGGCATGGAGAAGCTAAATCTTCTGTAAATGTCAAAATTGTTGTATACAGTGCTCAACTTCTGTGTACTCTTTGATATGCTAGACTCCATCTGCACAATGAGATACCTAAGCAAAGGAAACACAGGTGATGTGATTGTGAAATGAGGAAAAGAAATTCCACTTTTTTTTTAATTACATCACCTGTGTTTCCTAACTTTACGAATCACATTGTGGAGATGAGGTTTAGGCCTGTCCACGGACACAGAAGAGGTCTGGCCTTTGTTCAAGAGTGAAGTGGACATGACTCACTTCATTGGTAGGCCTGCACATGTATTATCTCCTCTGTACTCTTCAACAAGCCTAAATTTCATCTGCAACCCTGAGTAGGCCTCACCTCAAACAGACCTCTGGATAGGCCACACCTTATCGTCATCCTGAATCAATCATTTAAAATGTTAGGGACAGATTTATGATAGCCGTGTGCCTCTTTTGCGCCGCTGTGCATCACTTTTGTGACGCAGGGGCGGTGCAAAAGATTTGCTATGTTGCGACATATTTACAACTTGATGCATCTAGGCAGATGTGTCATGCTGTAAAGTCCTGTGCCACATGAAACCGATGCAGCGGTGATGCAAAAGATGCACCATGTTGCAAGACAGGCCTCACTTCATCTCCAACAAGATACCGTCCGTTTAAACTGTAAACATTTAGGACTGTGTAGGGGGCATGGAGAAGCTAAATCTTCTGTAAATGTCAAAATTGTTGTATACAGTGCTCAACTTCTGTGTACTCTTTGATATGCTAGACTCCATCTGCACAATGAGATACCTAAGCAAAGGAAACACAGGTGATGTGATTGTCAAATGAGGAAAAGAAATTCCACATTTTTCAATTACATCACCTGTGTTTCCTAACTTTACGAATCACATTGTGCAGATGAGGTTTAGGCCTGTCCACGGACACAGAAGAGGTCTGGCCTTTGTTCAAGAGTGAAGTGGACATGACTCACTTCATTGGTAGGCCTGCACATGTATTATCTCCTCTGTACTCTTCAACAAGCCTAAATTTCATCTGCAACCCTGAGTAGGCCTCACCTCAAACAAACCTCTGGATAGGCCACACCTTATCGTCATCCTGAATCAATCATTTAAAATGTTAGGGACAGATTTATGATAGCCGTGTGCCTCTTTTGCGCCGCTGTGCGTCACTTTTGTTATGCAGCGGCGGTGCAAAAGATTTGCTATGTTGCGACATATTTACAACTTGATGCATGTAGGCAGATGTGTCATGCTGTAAAGTCCTGTGCCACATGAAACCGATGCAGCAGTGATGCAAAAGATGCACCATGTTGCAAGACAGGCCTCACTTCATCTCCAACAAGATACCGTCCGTTTAAACTGTAAACATTTAGGACTGTGTAGGGGGCATGGAGAAGCTAAATCTTCTGTAAATGTCAAAATTGTTGTATACAGTGCTCAACTTCTGTGTACTCTTTGATATGCTAGACTCCATCTGCACAATGAGATACCTAAGCAAAGGAAACACAGGTGATGTGATTGTGAAATGAGGAAAAGAAATTCCACATTTTTCAATTACATCACCTGTGTTTCCTAACTTTACGAATCACATTGTGCAGATGAGGTTTAGGCCTGTCCACGGACACAGAAGAGGTCTGGCCATTGTTCAAGAGTGAAGTGGACATGACTCACTTCATTGGTAGGCCTGCACATGTATTATCTCCTCTGTACTCTTCAACAAGCCTAAATTTCATCTGCAACCCTGAGTAGGCCTCACCTCAAACAAACCTCTGGATAGGCCACACCTTATCGTCATCCTGAATCAATCATTTAAAATGTTAGGGACAGATTTATGATAGCCGTGTGCCTCTTTTGCGCCGCTGTGCGTCACTTTTGTGACGCAGCGGCGGTGCAAAAGATTTGCTATGTTGCGACATATTTACAACTTGATGCATCTAGGCAGATGTGTCATGCTGTAAAGTCCTGTGCCACATGAAACCTGCGTCAGATTTTATGTGAGCGTTTTGTTGTAGGGTGGCCAGTCATTTGCATGAAAGCCCTGTAAAACTAACACAGTAAAATTAAGAAGATTTCACTGAGTCACATTTATGGCATTGCTGAATCAAATCCTTACGCCTGTTTGAAGCAGCATCGCTGGACATGGTTAAATAATATCTGCAAAATGTTACTCTTGTTAAACAATTTTACAATTATAGTCTCTGAGATTTGTCTCTTACTCTGCAACATCTCATTGTTGTTCTCTTTCTTTAAAGATAACGACAACATCAAGCATGAGTGATAATGATCAATCTGTTGATCTCGATATTATCATTGAAATTGTGATTGAAACATCAGTGGAAGTAGATCCCTTGGATGATTTAAATCCTGAGGATGATGAAGAACATGATGAGGATGCCGATTTGTCAGAATTGTATGACATAGGGTGGGAAGCTGACCTGCTTGAGCCTATGGAACTATAAACATTTATTTTTAAAATTTACTGGAAATGAAAAGTAAACATGTAAACCGTTTCATTTAAAATTAAACACAACTTCAAAAACAGCTTGTGTGTAGTGTCTTTAATAAAATAGTCAAATATGCTCATAAAATTAGTTCAGATTCACATATAAAACAGCACAGGTCAAATGTAGAAGCATTCCATTTCTTTGCTACTATTTGTGACTACTAAATTTGCCAATGCACTAAAAATTATTGTATGTAAAAATGACAAGTAGTGTGTTACATTTTTGACGACTGTTATTGATTTACTGTTTGGTAATAGTGGTTAATAATATTTTTAATTATATTTTACCACAGATTCAACTGCAGATAATTTCAAAACTACATAATGCCATCTAAACAACGAAACCGAAAGGCTACAAAACGTCAAAGACAGCAGCTTACTAAATGCTTGCAGCAGTCCTCTACAATAAAAACTCGTCAAGTCACCAAGAAAGCTCCGGGTAAGACAACGAAATCAGTCCTAAGAAACATATGTAGAAAAAAAAGTAGTACTACAGAAAATGTTTTAGTCCAGAAAAAGAGAACCAATTTAAACGGAAAGGAAAGGCCAATCAAAAATGTTACTGCTAGAGCAGAAGATAACTCTGTGCATGGTAGTAGAAGGAAAAATCAGTTTAGGGACATTCGTAGACGAATGTTCCGCAACAGGATAATTGGCAATTTGTTAAAAAATATTAAGAAAGGTCAACAGAAAGTGGTTTTTTATAAGAGAAAAAAAAAGTTGAGAAAATTATTGATCAGGCATTTGAAATTAAGCGGAAGTTATTTATTTTGATAATCAATAGAATTAGGAAGCTAAACAAGGCAATTTATGATTTCAAAAGAAATAGTAGATGGAAGAGAACAGTTAATCGTAGTAATTTTTGTGAAGTTTTTTCAGGAGAATGGATGCATAGTTCAAGTTGTGAGGCATTTTTTAATGAGGAGAGTTATTTCCAGGATAATGATTTGGTGCATGCAGTTGACACCAGTGGTCGAGCTTATGAGGTGAAAGATGGTTGTCCAGTTGAAAAAGAAAAACTTGTGGCAACAGAGGCAGAAGAGGCGTTAGGTAATGAGGTTTTAGGAAGACGTCCTAAGGGACCAGTGTATATCTGGAAGTGTAGTAGTATTTGCAGTGTGCGACAGGATTCCATCAATTTGCTTTGTGATTTTGTACGGACATTTAATAAGAAAACTTTAAAACAGAAAATGAAGTTGTTGCAAGAATTAGATCCTTGCAGAGTGAGAGAAGTGACAGGTTTGCATGGTCATTCACTGGCTTGTCTTTCCAGGAGAGTATGCCAGAGTGTTTTCATCATTTCAGGATGCTAGCAGTGCATCATAATAAAGTGAGGAAATTAGTTAGAATGTTGTATTATGCTAAGAGTCCAGCAATTATGCTTAAACAATTATGCACTGCTCTTTTGCATGGTTCTGAAGTAGATGTGAAGAATATTTGTGAAGAAATTGAGTTTTGTTACTTTGCAAGTAAAGAGGAGAATGTTGAAATTGACCCATAAGAAGAAGGTAATGTGGAAGATAGTGTACAGGTTTCCAGTACAGATAATTTTCAGAAAGAAATTGCCACGTTTCAGGTGAAATCAAGTGAGAGGCCTAATTTTACTTGTGTGTGTTGTCGACGCACTTATTATAAGACTCAGACTAAGTTAGTGGATTTATATGCGAAAAGTGAAAGTGAAAATAATAGTGAATGGAAGGAATTTGCAACATACTTGATGGTAGAAAATTGTTTTGATTTGGGATTGGATCAACGTGTGTGTACTTATTGTTGTAACAAATTAAATCAAAACCGGATGCCTGCTAGAGCGGTTCATAATAATCTGGAATTGGTTGAGATTCCTTCTGAATTGAAGGATTTAAATACTTATGAATCTATTTTGATTCAAAGTATCCATCCCTTTCAGGCTATTGTACGAATGGAGCCAAAGACAGGGAAATTGCCTCCATCAGATTTACAGAGAGGATTAAAGGGAAGAGTTGTTTATTTGCCTCTAGATTTGAAGAAAAACATTAATACAATTGGAGTAGAGAAAGTGGAAGAGGAACCTCTGGTTATCTTAGTTAATGGGGTTCCGACAAAGAGTAAGAAAATCTGGCAAGATTTAGTGGATGTTAGGAAAGTCAAAAAGGCAACATTGTATTTGAAGAAAAACAATAAGTACTACAAGAATGTATATGTTGCAGAAGAGGAAGTAAGTGAAGAAGAGGATAGCGATTTGTGTGCTGGTCAAATTGAGAAAGTAGAAGCCTCTAAAAATGAAGAAATATATGAACATTATAGTGTTCATCCTTTGCATTCCAAGGAAGTCATGGGGAATGCTATTGAGTTGTTTCAAATGAAACAAGCCAAAGGAAGTCCCATTAGTGTTTGGGAGGAAAGTTTGGAAGCTCGGTGTTTCCCACAGCTATTTCCAACAGGTCAAGGAGGAAGATATGATGAGCGACCTGATCAAATTCCTGCTTCTGAATATCGGACTTTACGATTGTATGCAGAAGATCCTAGGTTTCGTCAATGCCTTCCCTATTTGTTTCATCTACTGTTTGAAAGCGATCTGTCTGGACTGTCATATGCAGTGAACCACATCTTGAAAAGTGGTGTACACATGCAAAATATCTCGGCAAGTCACTTTATGGATAAAGTCAATGTGCTAGACAGTATTTTGGATTCTCACTTGATTAATCTCATGGCGTGTCAGCGTGGTCCTAATGAGTACTGGTACCGTCGTCATGGTGATTTAAAATGTATGCTGAGGAACTTAGGAACTCCCACATGGTTCCTCACTCTCAGCTGTGCCGAGTATGGCTGGGAAGACTTACTTGAATTTCTACGAGAGGCAAATGGAAACATTGAAAATATCGAATTCAAGACACCCGGAGAACTGTGCTCCTTGGATCCAGTGAATGTATGCAGGTACTTCAATCATAGATTTGAAGCTATGATGTCTTTCATCATGAACAAGAAAAATCCACCTCTTGGAGAGGTGTTGGATTTCTTCTGGAGAAAGGAGTACCAAGCAAGAGGTGCTCCTCATATACATATGCTGCTGTGGATCAAAGATGCACCCAATTTTGGAACAGATCCGGATGACTTAGTGATGAGTTTCATAGAACAGTATTCTACATGTGCTGTTCCAAAGGCAAAGGAAGACAAAAGCCTAAGAGAACAAGTTTTACGCTTCCAAAGCCATCGTTGTGGAAAGTACTGTCGTCGTAAATTCAGAAACAAGGACAAGTTCTACACAAAATGTCGTTTCGCCTTTCCACGACCGGTGATTTCTAAAGGAAGAGTGAACAGTTTGATGTCTTCGCTGCGACATAATGTGATGAAGAAATCACCCAAAAATACGTACAATTTGAAAAGGAACGAAGAGTCCAAGTACATCAACGACTACAACCCAGTGATTTTGTCCATGTGGAATGCTAACATGGATATACAGTTTGTGGCTGATAACTGTATGGCTGTGGCTCGGTATGTGACATCTTACATCACCACAAAAGAAAAGACAGAATTGAAGGATATGTGGGAGGACATTTCCCATGAAAAGAGCCTCAGTAAGAAGTTGTACAGTTTCAGTCTGAAGATGTTGTCGCATCGAGAAATCGGAGCTTACGAATGTTCTGACCGGTTGTCTTCAGCAAGTCTCTATGCCAAATCTAGGAGTATCATTTGGGCGAGTCTTGGTCTTGCTGCAATGCGTAATCGAGTTCTGAAACCTGTACGAGAAATTGAGTATTTGGCGGAAAAGGAGCCAAACAGTACAGATATTTTGAAGACCAACATGTTGGATACATATTATCCAAATAGAAGCAGTCACCTCGAGAATGTTTGTCTGTATGAGGTTCTACAAAATTACATATTCAAGAGGAACATCAAAGAAGATATTGATAAAGGAGTGTATGCTGTAATTGGAAGTGAGGGATGTCTGGTCAAGCAAAGAAAATGCCACTTGGTAAACCATCGAAAATTGAGTGGCGAATCTCCTGAAAGAAAAGAGTTTTTCTATTTAGCACTTTTGCAACTTTTCAAGCCTTTGCGTGCAGAAGAGGAACTGCTTGGAGATTTCCTCTGTTACGAAGACTCTTTCAATGCCGCCAAGGAGACCATAGAATGTCCTGTTTTTCCCAAATATCTAGAAATGTTGAATGCGGAAATCGAGCAGGAAGCAACGATTGCAGCCGAGATTGCTAGAGACAGTTCTCAGGACAGTCAGAGTTCTGTTTCATTGAGTCAGGATCCACTAGGAGGACCAGTTATCAAAAATTAAGCTGCCACTGCCATGATTGAAGTGGAAAGAGCCATGGCACATGCTCAGGAGGAGGCGGTTAACTTAGAAGACTTGGAAAGACAACTCAACGTTGAGCAGAGGAAAATCTATGACGAAGTTACCAACCAAATAGATCATGGATTAAGTCATGAGAAGAAAGAGTGCTCATGTACATCGTTGAAGCCTGTCCGACTGTACGGGAGTGGAGAAGCGGGAACTGGAAAAAGTTTCCTCATTAAAGCAATTTCATGTTATTTGCAGAAAAGGACTGAGTCATCGCTGTCTTGTGTTGTCACCGCTCCAACTGGACTGGCAGCACATAACATTAAAGGTATTACTTTGCATCGTCTACTGATGCTGCCAGTGGAGCATGATAACAAATTACAATACCACAAGTTATCTGGAGATGCTTGTTGTGAAGTTTCAAGAGTCTTGAGGAAAATGAAACTTCTTATCATTGACGAAGTAAGCATGGTTTCCAATGTCATGCTTGCCTTTGTGCATTTGAGAATGCAAGAAGTTCTCAAAACAGAGTATGATGTGTTATTTGGTGGCAAACACATCATTGTTTTCGGTGATCTTCTGCAGCTGACACCAGTGAAAGGACAACCTGTGTGCAAAATGCTCACGCATGAAGATACCAGGAAGTGCCTAGGGAGTATTGGCAACGTCAATATATGGTTAAACTTCAATTATGCTGAACTGCGTGAAAATATGCGTCAAGCTAAGGATGAAGATTATAAGAATATTCTACAAGATGTTAGAATCGGAAAAGTGACCGAGCATGGGAAAGAAGCTTTACATGCACGATTACTGTCAAATTTGTATCCAGAACAAGACGTTGTGCCTGAGAATATTTTTCAGAAAATTACTGAGAAGAAATCGGGAATATGTTTGATGCCAACTCTTGCAGAATGTCCCATCTTCAACAACAAAATGTTGCATTTAGAAAACCAAGAGATTGTGAAACTGGAAGCTATTGACAGAGTAGAGCATATGGGAGCAACAATTATTTTGTCTGAGAATTTGAAATCAAAATTGGATTCATTGGAGAAGACTAAATCTAAAACTGCTGGTTTTGAAAAGACTCTGAATGTGTGCTTAAATTGCCGTATAATTTTAAGAAGGAATTTACATGTTGAAAGAGGTCTGGTAAATGGATCAATGGGTAATGTTGTTGATTTTGAGAAATACAGAAATAGAGATGGAATTGAATTTTTAAAAATTAAATTTGATGGCATTGAGGAAGTACAGCTAATTGGTCGTTGCTCTGCTAGGTTTTGCTTGTAAAAGACTTATATGTTCGGCGTAAGCAGTTTCCTGTTTGCTTGGCATTTGCGGTGACAATCCATAAATCGCAAGGTTTAAGTGTAGACAGTGCATTGGTGGATATTGGCAGTTCTGTGTTCAAGGAGGGTATGGCATATGTCGCATTGTCACGAGTCAGATCTTTATCGGGATTGTACTTGATTGAGTGTGATGTCACAAACATTTGTGCGGATCTAGATTGTGTTAAGGAATACAATAGGTTAAGAAGAGAGTATGCGCCACATTTGCCTCAATATCCTTTGTTTGAGAAACGTGTGGTAGGCCGGAAACGAAGAAATGTGACCAATAGTAGAGAGGTTGTAGCAAAAAGACAAAAAGTCGATGAACCAGAAATTATAAGCAGAAAGAAAAAGGATTTTGTTGAAGATGTTGTTGGTTTTCAATTTGAAAACAGTTCTGGTGTCAACTGCTATGCTAATGTAGTGGTTAATGTTTTGTTTTCTCTAGAAAATTTAAAAGAAGAGATTGTGGTCAATTCGGATCAAAGATTTTGCAGTTTGTTGAATTCTGTGTTAGAGAAATGTAGCACTGATAGAACAAAAATAGAAAGTGTGTCTGAAATTCGAAATCTGTTAGACAAATGTTCAGGTCAAACACAAGTCTCTCAAAATATTCAGCAAGATTGTCAGGAGTTTTTAATGTATATGCTTGATGTATTGCAAGATGAAGGTGTAGATGTAGATCACCTGTTTGGCCTTTCTTATCAATGGCAACATGACTGCGAGAACTGTAGGGTATCAAGTACTACTAGTGTAGACTCAGAAAAATTTATATATTTAACTTTGCCAGACAGTAAATCAGTGTCCTTTAATAAGCTAGTAAAAGCAGCTGATCACAACATGGAGTGTAGCCAATGTAAGTCTGAAATGTTGTCCACATTATTTATACGAGCATATGGCCAGTATGTCATTTTAATGTTCCAACGATGTAGGCCTGATGGAACAAAATTGACAACTTTAATTAAAAATGTTGTGGCTTCGCAGTTGTCAATATCAGGAAGGACTTTTGTAACTGCAGCAATTATATATCATGACGGTCCTTCAACAACATCAGGACATTACACAGCTTATTTGAAGTCTAGAAACGGCTGGTCATTCTGCAATGATTCTGTTTTAACTTTAAAAATAAAATTGCCTTTTGACCTTAAAAATTCTTACCTGGTGTTTTTAAAACCAACATTTTAGGGAAAGAATCTCGGTATCTGCTCTGAGGAATTTCAAGAGGTTCTAATGGCTCCTAC
This sequence comes from Lissotriton helveticus, assembly GCF_964261635.1. Lineage (NCBI taxonomy): Eukaryota > Metazoa > Chordata > Amphibia > Caudata > Salamandridae > Lissotriton > Lissotriton helveticus. Next base: position 1,185,139,413 of record NC_136061.1, on the reverse strand, counting down.
ACTATTTGGCCTTGAGGATAAGTGTAGTACAGAGTAAAAAGTTAAATGTGGAAATGTGGAACATGAGTGAGCAAGAAGGATGAGATATTACTAGTACAGGATTGTGAAAGTGATCTTGAACGTTTTCTTTCTAAAAGTTGCGGAAAAAGAAAATGACAGGATTTGCTTAGAAGAATTCCAAGAGTTATAAATGGCTCTTACACGATTTGGCCTTGAGGAAATGTGCGGTAGAGAGCGAGAACTCATTTATTGTATGTAACATATTTGTCAAAACGATGGAGCTTTTCTTTCAGAAAGTGGCGGGCTGAAAATAATAGCAGCACAACAGAGTATAAGCTGTTCATATGACATCCTTTGACGTCATGGAAAGTAAGTTACTTTTAAGGAGTTCTGATTTCTGATTGGTTATGTTATATGAGTTTTTTAAACACAATCATTTTGATTGTGTTTTTTTTTCCCCGCTGTTATATGATGAATACCTTCAACTCACTGTTTTTAGTGAAATTTGATACATTCTGAGAACAGCAAAAATAAACCATTTAACATGTATAATTAATTCTGTACTTTTTGTATTTATGATATACATTGAGAACTGTGCAGGAGGCATGGAGAAACTGAGGCTTCTGTAAGTGTCAAGAGAGGTGAGTAATGTACATTGCTCTGTTGCATACAGTCCTCACCTTCTCCGTACTCTTGGATATGCTAGACTACATCTGCACAATGAGATACCTAAGCTGAGGGAATACAGATGATGTGATTGTGGAATGAGCAAAAAAAATTGCACGTTTTTCAATTACATTACCTGTGTTTCCTAACATTACGAATCACATTGTGCAGATGAGGTTTAGGCTTGTCCAGGGACACAGAAGAGGTCTGGCCTTTGTTCAAGAGTGCAGTGGACATGACTCACTTCATTGGTAGGCCAGCACATGTATTATCTCCTGTGTACTCTTCAACAAGCCTAAATTTCATCTGCAACCCTGAGTAGGCCTCACCTCAAACAAACCTCTGGATAGTCCACACCTTATCGTCATCCTGAATCAATCATTTAAAATGTTAGGGGCAGATTTATGATGGCCGTGCGCCTCTTTTGTGCCGCTGTTGCATCACTTTTGTGATGCAGCAGTGATGCAAAAGATGCACCATGTTGCAAGATAGGCCTCACTTCATCTCCAACAAGATACTGTCAGTTTAAACTGTAAACATTTAGGACTGTGTAGGGGGCATGGAGAAGCTGAATCTTCTGTAAATGTCAAAATTGTTCCATACAGTGCTCACCTTCTGCGTAGTCTTTGATATGCTAGACTCCATCTGCACAATGAGATACCTAAGCAAAGGAAACACAGGTGATGTGATTGTGAAATGAGGAAAAGAATTCCACATTTTTCAATTACATCACCTGTGTTTCCTAACATTATGAATCACATTGTGCAGATGAGGTTTAGGCCTGTCCAGGGACACAGAAGAGGTCTGCCCATTGTTCAAGAGTGCAGTGGACATGACTCACTTCATTGGTAGGCCTGCACATGTATTATCTCCTCTGTACTCTTCAACAAGCCTAAATTTCATCTGTAACCCTGAGTAGGCCTCACCTCGAACAAACCCCTGGATAGGCCACACCTTATCGGCATCCTGAATCAATCATTTAAAATGTTAGGGGCAGATTTATGATGGCCGTGTGCCTCTTTTGTGCCGCTGTTGCGTCAATTATGTGATGCAGCAGTGATGCAAAAGATGCACCATGTTGCAAGATAGGCCTCACTTCATCTGCAACAAGATACTGTTAGTTTAAAATGTATATATGTAGGACTGTGTAGGGGGCATGGAGAAGCAGAGGCTTCTGTAAGTGTCAAAGTTGTTGAAAAATTGTTTGTCCTTCAATCTTTTCCCTTGTCTTTTCTAATTTTTAAATACATGTTTTAATATTTTTCAAATTTTTGTTCTTTCTTTCACAGATTGAAAGTATAAAAATAAGAAGTGACTAAGTTAACGACAATTATAAGGTAAATGTTTTGTACTCTTTTCGTTACATTTCTATCACATTTAACTTCAATTAGTTCCACTGCTTCATTTCTTTAACCCTTAGTTTCCTGCCTTTGCTATTTCCCTAATTCCTTTCTCTATTACTTACTTACTCTACTCCTTCTACTCCTTTTCTCAGTCCCTCTGTTCTCATAGTTCCTCACTGCTGTTCTATTACTCTGACTGTCTCTGACTGATCACTCTTTCACTACTTGTTCATTATGCTTTCTCCCTGTAGTTCAAGCACACTAAGGGGCATATTATCAACACAGGCAATACAATGATCGCTGCTTTTATTGGCAGAAAACTGCTGCAAAAGCGGCTTTAGCGGCAGTTTTCTGCCGCAAAAGCGGCTTTAGCGGCAGTTTTCTGCCGATAAAAGCAGCGAACATTTTATCGTCTGTGTTGATAATATGCCCCTATGTTATTTACATTTCTTTGCTGTTTCAATCATTCCTTTTCTGTCACTTCTTCTTTTCTGCTTTCTGTTTTTTCTCTCTGTTATTCCACATGTTTTAACCTTAGTCACTATCATACATCTTGTTTTATTCCTATTTACTTTTGCTCAGTGTTTTCTTAACACTTTCCCTCAGGATTGTTCTTTTAGTCCGGTTCTATCCCTACCTCTCATTCCACATCCTTTACTATTTTTCTTCTTATTTTGCTCTCCTTCTCTTGTTTTTTTTTTTGTTTTTTTTTATTGCGCTAACGGGGCGCTCTCCGGTGCGCGCACCGGGAAGCGCACCAATGAGAAAAATGAAGTCAAGAGTGCTTAAAATGTTAGTAATTTTTTTAAAATGGGAGGTAGTTCTGAAAAGAACTTTTTGTATGTTTTTGTTGTTTTATATATTTTTTTTTCTGAACATTTTTTGTTTTTTTTGTATTTTTTGAACAATTTTATGTTTTTTTGGGGGGAAACAACGAAAAACAGCCATTATAAAGGGCTCAACAAAAAACAAGAAACAAAAAACTGGGAATTAACAGTGGCTTGAGAGGAGAAAAAATAAAAACTACTGCTTTCTTCTCTTGCTGCAGTTGTGGTTGTCGATGGAAGCATTAATAAGGTGAATGCTTAGTTCCCCGTAGCAGAGGGTCTTTCCGCAAAAAATGCAGACCATTTTTATTACACCAAATTTTTCTTGTATATTTGGTACTGTTTCGCGCCCTTCTGGTGCTGCAAATGAAGATTCACCTGATGAGGTGCTGGCCTGATGGTCTCTTTTTTTCTGAGCCAGATCCCGTACCTCAGCTTGTGCCAGATTGTTAGGGTGCCACCTCTGCATGTGGCGGATCATTGTGTAGTTCCCAAATGAATATTTTTTATTTGGGTTGCCCCTGGACATGACCTCTTTGCAAATTAAGCATGTCACCTTCGGGGCATTCACTTTTTTTTGCCCAGCAGGAATGGAAAAATACTGCCATATATAATGAACTTTGACATGGCTTTGTCTTGGTTCTTCAGGCAAGTATGTTATGGTTTGTTGGTCCTCATCATCTTCTTCCTCCTCTTCTTCAACTCCTGGAAGGATCTGTGGTGGTGGACCTTCCTTTCTGGGTGGTGGTGGTGGGGGTGCACTAGCTGCAGCTACTACTGCAGCCATGTCTCACAGATAGCTCTTGCTTTCTCAAAGAAAAAAGTAAGAATGAGGAAAAAAGGAGGGGGCTTTCATCATTTGTAGAAAAAAAAAGTTGAGAACCAATGAAAAGTGTTATTTTCAGGTCACATGTCCCGACGCGCTTACGCTACGCGCCCCGGCGCGCTTACGTTTCGCGCTCCAGGTCGCGCCACGGAGCGCTTCCGGGTACGTTTACGGAGCGCGCCGAAGAAACGCATCACGCGGTTACGCGATGCGTCACGTTTACGCGGCGCATCACGCAACTACGCGAAACGTCATCATGTTGTTTTCGTTTGTGGGAGCAGCGCTCACGGAACGCTCCCCGGTACGTTCACCGGTACGTGCCCCGGGAGCGCCCCGGGGCTCGTACCGGGGCACATAATAAAAAAAATATATATTTACACATTTTAAAATTTCTAATAAAAATTATTACTTTCATACAGATAGATATTTGCTATTAAAAAAACCTATGAAATTCAGTGAAAAAACCATAGGTTATAGACCATATATAGTTAGGAATTAGCATTTACAAAACCTTGAAAATTCACTGAAAAAACCATAGGTTATAGACCATATATAGTTAGGAATTAGCATTTACAAAACCATTGAAATTCACAGAAAAAAACATAGGTTATAGACCATATATAGTTAGGAATTAGCATTTACAAAACCATTGAAATTCACTGAAAAAACCATAGGTTATAGACCATATATAGTTAGGAATTAGCATTTACAAAACCTTATTTTACTCACACAAAACCATTGAAATTCCATATATAGTTAGTTGCACTAACTATATATCGCGCACCCGCAATCCACTGCTGATCATGTCACATATTACATCATTCATGACATGGTCAGTGACATCACTGATGACATCACTGATGACATCTCAAATGACATCACTGATGACATCACTGATGACATCTCAAATGACATCACTGATGACATCACTGATGACATCTCAATTGACATTACTGATCACATCACTGATGATATCATTCATGTGATAATATGATGAACCTCTTCAGACTCTAATATAACCTTAGATAAACTCAGTGTAAACAGACACTCACAGACTGTCACTCATCCATGGAGTTACTCACACACCTACTCAGTCATGCAAAGAACCAATCACACCTCCATTTTCTCAACTATACAGTTATACACACCTTACTTATTCAAACATATACTAACACATATTTACTCTCTTATACAATCCCTGATACAAGTTCACAATGATCCATACAGCCACTCACACATTCACTAGCTCTTATGCACAGTTATTTATATATGTCAACTCTCACATGTACTGTGTTTTACATATGTACTTACTTTGACATGTAGCACTGAGATATCCATTCACTCACCAATACACTCATGCACACAGTCAACCGCCCCTACAGCTGTTTCCACATGCACTTTTGAACCCATACATCTAGTGAATCAACTGCTCACACATCTATGCACAAAGCCATACACCTCACAGCCACCCACACACACACTCAGTCTCCCATACAAATACTTGGGCAACCAATCAATAACCCATATAGTTACTCAAATAGCTACTGATCAACACATGCAGCAGTTTACAGAACAACAGACATAAGGATGCACAAATTAAGACACTTTAGTCACTTACCCATGCACTCAGTGAGACACGTTTAATCACTCACTCATACAGTCAGTCATGCACATACTAAATCCTTCATCCAGACACTTATACATCCACTCATTCTTCAATATGTAAGACATATTTTAACTTTACAGAAATACACAGTCATTGGATGTTGTCATCAGTGATGTCATCAGTGATGTCATTTGAGATGTCATCAGTGATGTCATCAGTGATGTCACTGACCATGTCATGAATGATGTAATATGTGACATGATCAGCAGTGGATTGTGGGTGCGCGATATATAGTTAGTGCAACTAACTATATATGGAATTTCAATCGTTTTGTGTGAGTAAAATAAGGTTTTGTAAATGCTAATTCCTAACTATATATGGTCTATAACCTATGTTTTTTTCAGTGAATATATATATATATATATATATATATATATATATATATATATGTATTACCTACTGGCGGTCGCCAGTAGGTATATATAGTTAGGATTTTTTCTCTATGGGATTTTTGAAAATTCTATGTCTAATAACTTTGGCGTTTGAGGACAGAATTGGCTGAAATTTTCAGGAAAATGGAACATTTTGTTTCTGAGCAGCCACTGAAAATTTGGGGGGGGTTCGTCAAGGGGGGGCCGAGAAAAAAGGGGGGTCCCAAAACGCGTTTTTCCATGTTAATTTCCATAGGGCGGTTGGCCTCACTTTTAGCCCGAATGGCTGAATGGACTTGCACGAAACTTGGCAAAATTGTAGGGACTGTTAGCCCGATGTGCCTTTGCTAGGTCTCAAGATATGTGCTCCAGTGGATTTTGAGAAATTAACGTTCAAAAAAATATATATATCTGTAAGCGCGCTCCGGGCAGCGCCCCGGTTCGCGTACTTGACGCGTAACGGAACTTCGCGAAGCGAAGCTGATTGGCTCTCCGGTGTCTGTCAACATTCTAAACAGTCCGGAGCGGCCGCCATCTTGTCTCTCGGTAGGATCGAGAGACAAGAGGAGGCCAAAACAAAGGGGGAAATGACCATAAGGGGGCATAGTAGATCCTCCCTGACCCCCTAGGTTTGATGTGGAGGCTTTAAAAGGGCCCCGCGGGGCAAAAAAAATAATATTTTTTTTTGGTTTTTTTGCGTGGGGAGCGCCCGGTATGCGCACCGGGAAGCGGTCTGGGGAGCGTACTATAAGGAAAAAAGAATGATAGACTATGATATTTTGAAATATTGTATGTTTATTGATTGTTCTTTTTGTTGTTTTTTTTTGTTTGTTTTTTATTTAAGTGGCAGTATTAATGATTATTAAATATAAATTTATTTTTGGAATTGTGCACAGTATACTATAAGTCTGACTTTACATTATAATCAATTTGGTACTAGTTTATGAATTACATATAAAAATGATTAAAGACTCAAACAATTTTTGAATATTAAATATCATTTTATTTTTCTGATTCTTTTTCAAAATTTAATAGAACGTCTAACATTTGACTGTCCGATATGTCCTCTTGTTGAGTGAACATAACTTCCCACATTTGACCGTCATCATAATGAAGTAACAAATCCACAGATTCTACACATTGTAGAAGTTCATGGTCTCGTGATTCATCCATGAATTCCAAGTCAATGGGTTCAATGATTTCCTCATTGTTCATGTCTAGGACAATTTCAAAGGAAACGTTCTGTTCTCCTTGCATTTTTGTGCTGAAATTTGAATAAAAAATAAATATATCAGTAGAGATAGGGCACTGTTGGGTTTAAGCTCAGACAGGTACTTTTGAGCCATGAAGTAGTTCAACAGGTGTATGCCTCTTTTGCGTCACTGTGCGTCACTTTTGTGACGCAGCGGCGGTGCAAAAGATTTTCGATGTGGCGACATATTTACAACTTGATGCATCTAGGCAGATGTGTCATGCTGTAAAGTCCCGTGCCACATGAAACCGATGCAGCAGTGATGCAAAAGATGCACTATGTTGCAAGACAGGCCTCACTTCATCTCCAACAAGATAAGAAGCTGAATCTTCTGTAAATGTCAAAATTGTTGTATACAGTGCTCAACTTCTGTGTACTCTTTGATATGCTAGACTCCATCTGCACTATGAGATACCTAAGCAAAGGAAACACAGGTGATGTGATTGTGAAATGAGGAAAAGAAACTCCACATTTTTCAATTACATCACCTGTGTTTCCTAACTTTACGAATGACATTGTGCAGATGAGCTTTAGGCCTGTCCACGGACACAGAAGAGGTCTGGCCTTTGTTCAAGAGTGAAGTGGACATGACTCACTTCATTGGTAGGCATGCACATGTATTATCTCCTCTGTATTCTTCAACAAGCCTAAATTTCATCTGCAACCCTGAGTAGGCCTCACCTCAAACAAACCTCTGGATAGGCCACACCTTATCGTCATCCTGAATCAATCATTTAAAATGTTAGGGACAGATTTATGATAGGTGTGTGCCTCTTTTGCGCCACTGTGCGTCACTTTTGTGACGCAGCGGTGGTATAAAAGATTTGCTATGTTGTCACATATTTACAACTTGATGCATCTAGGCAGATGTGTCATGCTGTAAAGTCCTGTGCCACACGAAACCAATGCATCAGTGATGCAAAAGATGCACCATGTTGCAAGACAGGCCTCACTTCATCTCCAACAACATACCGTCCGTTTAAACTGTAAACATTTAGGAATGTGTAGGGGGGATGGAGAAGCTGAATCTTCTGTAAATGTCAAAATTATTGTATACAGTGCTCAACTTCTGTGTACTCTTTGATATGCTAGACTCCATCTGCACAATGAGATATCTAAGCAAAGGAAACACAGGTGATGTGATTGTGAAATGAGGAAAAGAAATTCCACATTTTTCAATTACATCACCTGTGTTTGCTAACTTTACGAATCACATTGTGCAGATGAGGTTTAGGCCTGTCCACGGACACAGAAGAGGTCTGGCCTTTGTTCAAGAGTGAAGTGGACATGACTCACTTCATTGGTAGGCCTGCACATGTATTATCTCCTCTGTATTCTTCAACAAGCCTAAATTTCATCTGCAACCCTGAGTAGGCCTCACCTCAAACAAACCTCTGGATAGGCCACACCTTATCGTCATCCTGAATCAATCATTTAAAATGTTAGGGGCAGATTTATGATAGCCGTGTGCCTCTTTTGCGCCGCTGTGCGTCACTTTTGTGACATAGCGGCGGCGCAAAAGATGCGCTATGTTGCGACATATTTACAACTTGATGCCTCTAGGCAGATGTGTCATGCTGTAAAGTCCTGTGCCACATGAAACCTGCGTCAGGTTTCATATAGGCGTTTTGTTGCAGGGTGGGCATTCATTTGCATGAAAGCCCTGTAAAACTAACACAGTGAAATTTAGAAGATTTCACTGAGTCAGCTTTATAGCAGTGCTGAATCAAATCCTTACGCCTGTTTGAAACAGGCATAAGGAGTGATGCACCATGCAATGTGTGGCTTCCTCCTGTGCATTGCAGTAGACATGTCGCGCTTACGACGTGATTCCTGCAATGTGCTGCTTTTGCGGCACAGATGCGTGACGCATCTGTGCTGTTTTTGCTCAATGGTGCTCCACATTGTAAATGCGGCACATCATGGGTGGCAGAGCAGCGGTGCACGTTAACTGGTGCATCCCCGGGGATGCGCCAGTTAACATAAATCTGCCCCTTTACATTTAAGTATGAGCAGGGTAAAAAGAGTTGGTGAGGCTTATCGAAGGTTAAGAAGAGATGAGTCCTGTTCACTGAAAACTTGGACATAGGCCTCACCTCCTCAGCATCGCTGGACATGGCTAAATAATAATTGCAAAATGTTACTCTTGTTAAACAATTTTAATATTATAGTCTCTGAGATTTATCTCTTACTCTGCAACATCTTATTGTTGTTCTCTTTCTTTAAAGATAACGACAACATCAACCATGAGTGATAATGAGCAATCAGTTGATCTCGATCTTATCATTGAACTTGTCATTGAAACGTCAGTGGAAGTAGATCCCTTGGATGATTTAAATCCTGAGAATGATGAAGAACATGATGAGGATGCCGATTTGTCAGAATTGTATGACATAGGGTGGGAAGCTGACCTGCTTGAGCCTATGGAACTATAAACATTTATTTTTAAAAGTTACTGGAAATGAAAAGTAAACATGTAAACCGTTTCATTTAAAATTAAACACAACTTCAAAAACAGGTTGTCTGTAGTGTCTTTAATAAAATAGTCAAATATGCTCATAAAATTAGTTCAGATTCACATATAAAACAGCACAGGTCAAATGTAGAAGCATTCCATTTCTTTGCTACTATTTGTGACTACTAGATTTGCCAATGCACTAAAAATTATTCTATGTAAAAATGAGAAGTAGTGTGTTAAATTTTTGATGACTGTTATTGATTTACTGTTTGCTAATAGTGGTTAATAACTTTTTTTATTATATTTTACCACAGATTCAACTGCAGATCATTTCAAAATTAAAGAATGCCTTCGAAGGACAGAAGGCGAAAGGCTACCAAACATCAAAGACAGCAGCTTAATAAATTGTTGCAGCAGACCTCTACAATAAAAACTCGTCAAGTCACCAAGAAAGGTCCGGGTAAGATAAAGAAATCATTCATAAGAAACATTTGTAGAAAAAAAAGTAGTACTACAGAAAATGTTTTAGTCCAGAAAAAGAGAAGCAATTTAAACAGAAAGGGAAGGCCAATCAAAAATGTTACTGCTAGAGCAGGAGATAACTCTGTGCATGGTAGTAGAAGGAAAAATAAGTTTAGGGACATTCGTAGACGAATGTTCAGCAACAGGATAATTGGCAATTTGTTAAAAAATATTAAGAAAGGTCAGCAGAAAGTGGTTTTTTATAAGAGAAAAAAAAAATTGAGAAAGTTATTGATCAGGCATTTGAAATTAAGCGAAAGTTATTTATTTTGATAATCAATAGAATTAGGAAGCTAAACAAGGCAATTTATGATTTCAAAAGAAATAGTAGATGGAAGAGAACAGTTAATCGTAGTAATTTTTGTGAAGTTTTTTCAGGAGAATGGATGCATAGTTCAAGTGTGAGGCATTTTTTAATGAGGAGAGTTATTTCCAGGATAATGATTTGGTGCATGCAGTTGACACCAGTGGTCGAGCTTATGAGGTGAAAGATGGTTGTCCAGTTGAAAAAGAAAAACTTGTGACAACAGAGGTAGAAGAGGTGTTAGGTAATGAGGTTTTAGGAAGACGTCCTAAGGGACCTGTGTACACCTGGAAGTGTAGTAGTATTTGCAGTGTGCGACAGGATTCCATCAATTTGCTTTGTGATTTTGTACGGACATTTAATAAGAAAACTTTAAAACAGAAAATGATGTTGTTGCAAGAATTAGATCCTTGCAGAGTGAGAGAAGTGACAGGTTTGCATGGTCATTCACTGGCTTGTCTTTCCAGGAGAGTATGCCAGAGTGTTTTTCATCATTTCAGGATGCTAGCAGTGCATCATAATAAAGTGGGGAAATTAGTTAGAATGTTGTATTATGCTAAGAGTCCAGCAGTTATGCTTAAACAATTATGCACTGCTCTTTTGCATGGTTCTGAAATAGATGTGAAAAATATTTGTGAAGAAATTGAGTTTTGTTACTTTGGAAGTAAAGAGGAGAATGTTGAAATTGACCCAGAAGAAGAGGGTAATGTGGAAGATAGTGTACAGGTTTCCAGTACAGATAATTTTCAGAAGGAAATTGCCATGTTTCAGGTGAAATCAAGTGAGATGCCTAATTTCACTTGTGTGTGTTGTCGACGCACTTATTATAAGATTCAGACTAAGTTAGTGGATTTATATGCGAAAAGTGAAAGGCAAAATAATAGTGAATGGAAGGATTTGGCAACATACTTGATGGTAGAAAATTGTTTTGATTTGGGATTGGATCAACGTGTGTGTACTTATTGTTGTAACAAATTAAATCAAAACCAGATGCCTGCTAGAGCGGTTCATAATAATCTGGAATTGGTTGAGATTCCTTCTGAATTGAAGGATTTAAATACTTATGAATCTATTTTGATTCAAAGTATCCATCCCTTTCAGGCTATTGTAAGAATGGAGCCAAAGACAGGGAAATTGCCTCCATCAGATTTACAGAGAGGATTAAAGGGAAGAGTTGTTTATTTGCCTCTAGATTTGAAGAAAAACATTAATACAATTGGAGTAGAAAAAGTGGAAGAGGAACCTCTGGTTATCTTAGTTAATGGGGTTCCGACAAAGAGTAAGAAAATATGGCAAGATTTAGTGGATGTTAGGAAAGTCAAAAAGGCAACATTGTATTTGAAAAAAAACAATAAGTACTATAAGAATGTATATGTTGCAGAAGAGGAAGTAAGTGAAGAAGAGGATAGCGATTTGTGTGCTGGTCAAATTGAGAAAGTAGAACCCTCTAAAAGTGAAGAAATATATGAACATTATAGTGTTCATCCTTTGCATTCCAAGGAAGTCATGGGGAATGCTATTGAGTTGTTTCAAATGAAACAAGCCAAAGGGAGTCCCATTAGTGTTTGGGAGGAAAGTTTGGAAGCTCGGTGTTTCCCACAGCTATTTCCAAAAGGTCAAGGAGGAAGATATGATGAGCGAACTCATCAAATTCCTGCTTCTGAATACCGGACTTTACGATTGTATGCAGAAGATCTTAGGTTTCGACAATGCATTCCCTATTTGTTTCATCTCCTGTTTGAAAGCGATCTGTCTGGACTGTCATATGCAGTGAACCACATCTTGAAAAGTGGTATACAGATGCAAAACATCTCGGCAAGTGACTTTATGGATAAAGTCAATGTGCAAGACAGTATTTTGGATTCTCACCTGATTAATCTCATGGCGTGTCAGCGTGGTACTAATGAGTACTGGTACCGTCGTCATGGTGATTTAAAATGTATGCTGAGGAACTTAGGAACTCCCACATGGTTCCTCACTCTCAGCTGTGCCGAGTATGGCTGGGAAGACTTACTTGAATTTCTACGAGAGGCAAATGGAAACATTGAAAATATCGAATTCAAGACACCCGGAGAACTGTGCTCTTTGGATCCAGTGAATGTATGCAGGTACTTCAATCATAGATTTGAAGCTATGATGTCTTTCATCATGAACAAGAAAAATCCACCTCTTGGAGAGGTGTTGGATTTCTTCTGGAGAAAGGAGTACCAAGCAAGAGGTGCTCCTCATATACATATGCTGCTGTGGATCAAGGATGCACCTAAATTTGGAACAGATTCAGAAGACTTAGTGATGAGTTTCATAGAACAGTATTCTACATGTGCTGTTCCAAACGCAAAGGAGGACACAAGCCTAAGAGAACAAGTTCTACGCTTCCAAAGCCATCGTTGTGGAAAGTACTGTCGTCGTAAATTCAGAAACAAGGACAAGTTCTACACCAAATGTCGTTTCGCCTTTCCACGACCAGTGATTTCTAAAGGAAGAGTGAACAGTTTGATGTCTTCGCTGCGACATAATGTGATGAAGAAATCACCTAAAAACACATACAATTTGAAAAGGAACGAAGAGTCCAAGTACATCAATGACTACAACCCAGTGATTTTGTCCATGTGGAATGCTAACTTGGATATACAGTTCGTGGCTGATAACTGTATGGCTGTGGCTCGGTATGTGACATCTTACATCACCAAAAAAGAAAAGACAGAATTGAAGGATATGTGGGAGGACATTTCCCATGAAAAGAGCCTCAGTAAGAAGTTGTACAGTTTCAGTCTGAAGATGTTGTCACATCGAGAAATCGGAGCTTACGAATGTTCTGACCGGTTGTCTTCAGCAAGTCTCTATGCCAAATCCAGGAGTATCGTTTGGGCGAGTCTTGGTCTTGCTGCAACGCGTAATCGAGTTCTGAAACCTGTGCGGGAAATTGATTATTTGGCGGAAAAGGAGCCAAACAGTACCGATATTTTGAAGACCAACATGTTGGATACATATTATCATAATAGAAGCAGTCACCTCGAGAATGTTTGTCTGTATGAGGTTCTACAAAATTACATATTCATGAGGAACATCAAAGAAGATATTGATAAAGGAGTGTATGCTGTAATTGGAAGTGAGGGATGTCTCGTCAAGCAAAGAAAATGCCACTTGGTAAACCATCGAAAATTGAGTGGCGAATCTCCTGAAAAAAAGAGTTTTTCTATTTAGCACTTTTGCAACTTTTCAAGCCTTGGCGTGCAGAAGAGGAACTGCTTGGAGATTTCCTCTGTTACGAAGACTCTTTCAATGCCGCCAAGGAGACCATAGAATGTCCTGTTTTTCTCAAATATCTAGAAATGTTGAATGCGGAAATCGAGCAGGAAGCAACGATTGCAGCCGAGATTGCTAGAGACAGTTCTCAAGACAGTCAGAGTTCTGTTTCATTGAGTCAGGATCCACTAGGAAAACCAGTTATCGAAAATGAAGCTGCCACTGCCATGATTGAAGTGGAAAGAGCCATGGCACATGCTCAGGAGGATGCGGTTAACTTAGAAGACTTGGAAAGACAACTCAACGTTGAGCAGAGGAAAATATATGACGAAGTTACCAACCAAATTGATCATGGATTAAGTCATGAGAAGAAAGAGTGCTCATGTACGTCGTTGAAGCCTGTCCGACTGTACGTGAGTGGAGAAGCGGGAACTGGAAAAAGTTTCCGCATTAAAGCAATTTCATGTTATTTGCAGAAAAGGACTGAGTCATCGCTGTCTTGTGTTGTCACCGCTCCAACTGGACTGGCAGCACATAACATTAAAGGTATTACTATGCATCGTCTACTGATGCTGCCAATGGAGCATGATAACAAATTACAATACCACAAGTTATCTGGAGATGCTTGTTGTGAAGTTTCAAGAGTCTTGAAGAAAATGAAACTTCTTATCATTGACGAAGTAAGCATGGTTTCCAATGTCATGCTTGCCTTTGTGCATTTGAGAATGCAAGAAGTTCTCAAAACAGAGTATGATGTGTTATTTGGTGGCAAACACATCATTGTTTTCGGTGATCTTCTGCAGCTGACACCAGTGAAAGGACAACCTGTGTTCAAAATGCTCACGCATGAAGATACCAGGAAGTGCCTAGGGAGCATTGGCAACCTTAATATATGGTTAAACTTCAATTATGCTGAACTGCGTGAAAATATGCGTCAGGCGAAGGATGAAGATTACAAGAATATTCTACAAGATGTTAGAATCGGAAAAGTGACTGAGCATGGGAAAGAAGCTTTACATGCACGATTACTGTCAAATTTGTATCCAGAACAAGACGTTGTGCCTGAGAATATTTTTCAGAAAATTACTGAGAAGAAATCTGGAATATGTTTGATGCCAACTCTTGCAGAATGTGCCATCTTCAACAACAAAATGTTGTATTTAGAAAACCAAGAGATTGTGAAACTGGAAGCTATTGACAGAGTAGAGCATATGGGATCAACAATTATTTTGTCTGAGAATTTGAAATCAAAATTGGATTCATTAGAGAAGAGTATATCTAAAACTGCAGGTTTTGAAAAGACTCTGAATGTGTGCTTAAATTGCCGTATAATTTTAAGAAGGAATTTACAAGTTGAAAGAGGTCTGGTAAATGGATCAATGGGTAATGTTGTTGATTTTGTGAAATACAGAAATAGGGATGGAATTGAATTTTTAAAAATTAAATTTGATGGTATTGAGGAAGTACAGCTAATTGGTCGTTGCTCTGCTAGGTTTTTGCTTGTGAAAGACTTATATGTTCGCCGTAAGCAGTTTCCTGTTTGCTTGGCATATGCGGTGACAATCCATAAATTGCAAGGTTTAAGTGTAGACAGTGCATTGGTGAATATTGGCAGTTCTGTGTTGAAGGAGGGTATGGCATATGTGGCATTGTCACGAGTCAGAACTTTATCGGGATTGTACTTGATTGAGTGTGATGTCACAAACATTTGTGCGGATCTAGATTGTGTTAAGGAATACAAGAGGTTAAGAAGAGAGTATGCGCCACATTTGCCTCAATATCCTTTGTTTGAGAAACGTGTGGTAGGCCGGAAACGAAGAAATGTGACCAATAGTAGGGAGGTTGTAGCAAAAAGACGAAAAGTCGATGAACCAGAAATTATAAGCAGAAAGAAAAAGGATTTTGTTGAAGATGTTGTTGGTTTTCAATTTGAAAACAGTTCTGGTGTCAACTGCTATGCTAATGTAGTGGTTAATGTTTTGTTTTCTCTAGAAACTTTAAAACAAGAGATTGTGGTCAATTCGGATCAGAGATTTTGCAGTTTGTTGAATTCTGTGTTAGAGAAATGTAGCACTGATAGAACAAAAATAGAAAGTGTGTCTGAAATTCGAAATCTGTTAGACAGATGTTCAGGTCAAACACAATTCTCTCAAAATATTCAGCAAGATTGTCAGGAGTTTTTAATGTATATGCTTGATGTATTGCATGATGACGGTGTAGATGTAGATCACCTGTTTGGGCTTTCTTATCAATGGCAGCATGACTGCGAGAACTGTAGGGTATCAAGTACTACTAGTGTAGACTCAGAAAAATTGATATATTTAACTTTGCCAGACAGTAAATCAGTGTCCTTTAATAAGCTAGTAAAAGCAGCTGATCACAACATGGAGTGTAGCCAATGTAAGTCTGAAATGTTGTCAACATTATTTATACGAACATATGGCCAGTATGTCATTTTAATGTTCCAACGATGTAGGCCTGATGGAACAAAATTGACAACTTTAATTAAAAATTTTGTGGCTTCGCAGTTGTCAATATCAGGAAGGACTTTTGTAACTGCAGCAATTATATATCATGACGGTCCTTCAATAACATCAGGACATTACACAGCTTATTTAAAGTCTAGAAATGGCTGGTCATTCTGCAATGATTCTGTTTTAACTTTAAAAAAAAATTGCCTTTTGACCTTAAAAATTCTTACCTGGTGTTTTTAAAACCAAAATTTTAGGGAAGGAATCTCAGGATTTGCTCTGAGGAATTTCAAGAGGTTCTAATGGCTCCTACACAATTTGGCCTTGAGGATAAGTGTAGTACAGAGTCAAAAGTTATTTTTGAGTTTTAAATAGTTCCTGGAAAAAAAGAAGGTTTTCTTACAGAAAGTGGTGGGCACGGATTAGTTAAAGGACAACAGAGTATTTCCCAAAGCAAACGGTGTTCTTACCATAACACTTGACGTCATGGAAAAATAACTGCACTTTGAATGAGTTCAGAAAAACTGTTTCTTTTTATAAGCTTACTCAAGCAGCCAATCAAAACATGGAGTAGAGGTAATGTAAGTCTGCAATGCTGTCTAGATTATTTGACCAAACTTTTGGTTATAATGTCATTTTAAAATTCCAACTATATGAACCTGATGAAAGTAAGTCTTCAACTTTAATTACAAATGTTGTGGCTACACAGTCGTTTATTTTAGGAAGAACATTTTTAACTGCAGCTATTATATGATATGATGGTCCTTTGACAAGATCCGCTTATTACACAGCTTATTGAAAATGTAAAAAAAGCTGCTGTTTCGTAAATGATTCCTATTTGACTACGATACAATGTTGCCTTTTTACTTAAAAATATTCTTACTTTCTGTTTTCAGAAAAGAGAATTTAGGGTAGGTAACTGGCCTATAATGATTCTAGGGGTTGATATAATTTTATCTACTGTTTTAAATTGCTTTGTGATTAAAAGTGATGTAGAGAATTAAATAATTGTAGTAGTCATAGAGGTAGTGTAAGTCTGATTCATAGTAAGCAGTATCAGTGTCATAGAAAATGTGGAACATGAGTGAGCAAGAAGAGTGAGATATTACTAGTACAGGATTGTGAAAGTGATCTTGAACGTTTTCTTTCTGAAAGTTGCGGAAATACAAAATGACGGGATTTGCTTAGAAGAATTCCAAGAGTTATAAATGGCTCTTACACGATTTGGCCTTGTGGAAAAGTGCGGTAGAGAGCGAGAAGTCATTTATTGTATGTAACATATTTGTCAAAACGATGGAGCTTTTCTTTCAGAAAGTGGCGGGCTGAAAATAATAACAGCACAACAGAGTGTAAGCTGTTCATAGGATATCCTTCGACATCATGGAAAGTAAGTTACTTTTCAGGAGTTCTGATTTCTGATTGGTTATGTTATATGGGTTTTTTAAACACAATCATTTTGATTGTGTTTTTTTTCCCCGCTGTTATATGATGAATACCTTCAAGTCACTGTTTTTAGTGAAATTTGATAAATTCTGAGAACAGCAAAAATAAACCATTTAACATGTATAATTAATTGTGTACTTTTTGTATTTATGATATACATTTAGAACTGTGTAGTAGGCATGGAGAAGCTGAGGCTTCTGTAAGTGTCAAAGTTGTTGCATACAGTACTCACATTCTACGTAGTCTTTCATATGATAGACTACATCTGCACAATGAGATACCTAAGCAAAGGAAACACAGGTGATGTGATTGTGGAATGAGCAAAAAAAATTGCACGTTTTTCAATTAAATTACCTGTGTTTCCTAACATTACACATCACATTGTGTAGATGAGGTTTAGGCCTGTTCCAGGAGACAGAGGAGGTCTGACATTTGTTCAAGAGTGCAGTGGACATGACTCACTTCGTTGGTAGGCCTGCACATGTATTATCTCCTCTATACTCTTCAACAAGCCTAAATTTCATCTGCAACCCTGAGTAGGACTTACCTGAAACAAATCTCTGGATAGGCCACACCTTATCAGCATCTAGAAACAATCATTTAAAATGTTAAGTGCAGATTTATGATGGCCGTGCGCCTCTTTTGCGCCGCTGTTCCGTCACTTTTGTGACGCAGCAGCAGTGTAAAAGATGCACCATGTTGCAAGATAGGCCTCAGTTCATCTCCAGCAAGATACCGTCAGTTTAAAATGTATATAATTAGGACTGTGTAGGGGGCATGCAGAAGCTGAGGCTTCAGTAAGTGTCAAAGTTGTTGCATGCAGTGCTGCACTTCTGGATACTCTTTCATATGCTGGACTACATCTGCACAATGAGATACCTAAGCAAAGGAAACACAGGTGATGTGATTGTGAAATGAGCAAAAGAAATTGCACGTTTTTCAATTACATCACCTGTGTTTCCTAACATTACACATCACATTGTGCAGATCAAGTTTAGGCCTGTCCAGGGAAACAGAGGAGGTCTGGCCTTTGTTCAAGAGTGCAGTGGACATGACTCACTTCATTGGTAGGCCTGCAAATGTATTATCTCCTCTGTACTCTTCAACAACTCTAAATTTCATCTGCAACCCTGAGTAGGCTTCACCTCAAACAAACCTCTGGATAGGACACACCTTATTGGCATCCTGAAACAATCATTTAAAATGTTAGGGACAGTTTTATGATGGCTGTGCACCTCTTTTGCGCTGCCGTTGCATCACTTTTGTGAGACAGCAGCAGTGCAAAAGATGCACCATGTTGCAAGATAGGCCTCAATTCATCTGCATCAAGATACTGTTAGTTTAAAATGTATATTTTTAGGACTGTGTAGGGGCATGGAGAAGCAGAGGCTTCTGTAAGTGTCAAAGTTGTTGAAAAACTGTTTGTCCTTCAATCTTTTCCCTTGTCTTTTCTAATTTTTAAATACATGTTTTAATATTTTTCAAATGTTTGTTCTCTCTTTCACAGATTGAAAGTATAAAAATAACAAGTGACTAAGTTAACGACAATTATAAGGTAAATGTTTTGTACTCTTTTCGTTACATTTCTATCACATTTAACTTCTATTAGTTTCACTAATTCATTTCTTTAACCCTCACTTTCCTGCCTTTGCTACTTCCCTCATTCCTTTCTCTATTACTTACTTACTCTACTCCTTCCACTATTTTTCTCAGTCCCTCTCTTCTCATACTTCCTCACTCTTGTTCACTCACTCCGTCTCTATTACTCTCACTGTCTCTGACTGATCACTATACAATTATCGCTGCTTTTATCGGCAGAAAACTGCCGCAAAAGTGGCTTTAGCGGCAGTTCTCTTCCGCAAAAGCGGCTTTAGCAGCAGTTTTCTGCCGATAAAAGCAGTCATTATCGGCAGAAAACTGCCGCAACAGCGGCTTTAGCGTCAGATTTCTGCCGATAAAAGCAGCTAAACTTTTATCGCCTATGTTGATAATATGCCCCTATGTTATTTACATTTCTTTGCTGTTTCAATCATTCCTTTTCTGTTACTTCTTCTTTTCTGCATTCTGTTTTTTCTCTCTGTTATTCCAATGTTTTAATCTTAATTTGATCATTCAGTCACATTCTCTAAGAAACTCTTGTTTGTTATTCTTCTACTCTCCTTTTTTTCTTTCACTTCCTTATCTGTTTTGTTTTTCACAATTATACCCTCTTCCATCTTTTCTTCGGTAAATAGATCTATTAAACAGTATCTTTGGTTTAGTCCTTATAGCTGTCTTTCTTTTAACATTACTCTCTGTTTCCTTCCCTTATACTTACTCTTCTTTTTTTGAAATTTTTTTTTTTTTGGTTCGCTCCCGGTTCGCGTACCGGCAAGCGAACCGGGAAGCGAACTAAAAAAAATAGAGGTTGGCAGAGTGTTAAACATTCTAGCAATTTTTTTATAAAGGGGAGGTAGTTCTGAAAAGAACTTTTTTTTAATTATTTTTGTTGTTTTATATTTTTTTATTATTTTTCTGAACTTTTTTTACTTTTTTTATATTTTTTGAACGGTTTTATATTTTTTTTGCTTTTTTGGGGGGGAACGAAAACGATTCATTGTAAAGGGCTCAACAGGAGCAACAAAAAAAAAGATAATTTATTTTCTGGGGCGTTTTGGACAATCATGTTTTTCGATAGCTCTGTTGATTAAATTGATGCTACTTTCTCTGTAGCAAATCAACTGACCGCAATGCACGCACACTTGTTTGACTTCCCCGAACCTCATCTGTATATTTGGGACCGTCTCCCTCGCCTCTGGTCCCGTCACTTCCTGTACAACTGATCTTCTGGCCATAGAAGGGGGATTATCTTGCTGGTCACGTAACTGCGCAGCACTGTAGTTGATAGGGTGCCACCTCTCCATATGGCGATGCATTGTATAATTGCCGTAACTGTACTTCTTATCTGTCCCTCTGGACAAATCCTTCTTACAGATAAGGCAAGTTACGTACCGGGCATTGACTTTTTTTTGGCCCCGGGGATATTTAAAAAATTGCCAAATAAAGTTTTCTTTGACGTCAGACCTCCTGGGCTCCTCAGGCAAAAACTGCCTCCTCTTTTGCTCCTCTTCCTCTTCTTCCTCTTCTTGCTGAATGATAACTTCAGCAGGTGGTCCTCTCTTCCTTGGAGGTGGTGGAGGTGGTGGGGAAGCACCAGCTGAAGCTACTAATGAAGCCATTGCTCAGTGATCACAAAAGGTCTTCCTCTCACAAAGATGAAAGTCAGAGTGAGGAAAGAAGGAGGGGTTTTCATCATTTGGGAAAAACAATAGTTCTAAACCAATGAAAAGTGTTACTTTTAGGTCACATGACCTAGTCTTACATCATTAGGAAACCAAAAGTGAAATGAACCAATGAAAAGTGTTATTAACAAGTCACATGACCTGTTGTGTTTACGTTACGCGCTTTGCGCCGCGTCCCGGATCGCTTCCGGGAAGCTGCGCTTCGCGCCTCGCTTCGCGTACCGGTTCACTTCCGGGTACGCAAACGCGGCGCGTCATATGACGTATCACGCGACAACACGATACGTCACGCTGACGCGACGCGTCACGATGTTGTTTTCTAACGCGGCAGTTGCAGAAAGGGAACGTTTACCGGTTCGCGGACCGGGTCGCGGCACCAAATTGAGCTAACGGGAAGCTAACCGGTTCGACATCACTGATGACATCTCAAATGACATCACTGATGACATCACTGATGACATCTCAAATGACATCACTGATGACATCACTGATGACAACATCCAGTGACTGTATGTTTCTGTAAAGTTAAAATATGTCTTACATATTGAAGAATGAGTGGATTTATAAGTGTCTGGATGAAGGATTTATTAGGTGCATGACTGACTGTATGAGTGACTGATTAAATGTGTCTCGCTGAGTGCATGGGTTAGTGACTAAACTGTCTTAATTTGTGCATCATTATGTCTGTTGTTCTGTAAACTGCTGCATGTGTTGATCAGTAGCTATATGAGTAACTCTATGGGTTATTGATTGGTTGCCTAAGTATTTGTATGGGAGACTGAGTGTGTGTGTGGGTGGCTGGGAGGTGTATGACTCTGTGCATAGATGTGTGAGCAGTTGATTCACTAGATGTATGGGTTCAAAAGTGCATGTGGAAACAGCTGTATGGGCGGTTGACTGTGTGCATGAGTGTATTGGTGAGTGAATGGATATCTAAGTGCTACATGTCAAAGTAAGTACATATGTAAAACACAGTACATGTGAGAGTTGACATATATAAATAACTATGCATAAGAGCCAGTGAATGTGTGAGTGGCTGTATGGATCATTGTGAACTTGTATCAGGGATTGTATAAGAGAGTAAATATGTGTTAGTATATGTTTCAATAAGTAAGGTGTGTATAACTGTATAGTTGAGGAAATGGAGGTGTGATTGATTCTTTGCATGACTGACTAGGTGTGTGAGTAACTCCATGGATGAGTGACAGTCTGTGAGTGTCTGTTTACACTGAGTGTATCTAAGTTTTTATTAGAGTCTGAAGAGATTCATCGTATTATCACATGAATAATGTCATCAGTGATCTCATCAGTGATGTCTTTTGAGATGTGATCAGTGATGTCATCAGTGATGTCATCGGTGATGTCATTTGAGATGTCATCAATGATGTCATCAGTGATATCATCAATGATGTCATTTGAGATGTCATCAGTGATGTCATCAGTGATGTCATTTGAGATGTCATCAGAGATGTCATCAGTGATGTCATTTGAGATGTCATCAGTGATGTCATCAGTGATGTCACTGACCATGTCATGAATGATGTAATATGTGACATGATCAGCAGTGGATTGCGGGTGCGCGATATATAGTTAGTACAACTAACTATATATGGAATTTCAATGGTTTTGTGTGAGTAAAATAAGGTTTTGTAAATGCTAATTCCTAACTATATATGGTCTATAACCTATGGTTTTTTCAGTGAATATATATATATATATATATATATATATATACATATATATATATATATATATATATATATATATATATATATATATATATATATATATATATATATATATATATATATATATATATATATATATATATATATATACATATATATATATACATATTACCTACTGGCGATAGCCAGTAGGTATATATAGTTAGGATTGTTTTCCATAGGGAAATCTCTACATTCTATTGGGAATAACTTTGGCGCCGGTTGAGGAATCTTCCTGAAATTTCCCTTAACTTTGCCTCGCGACGCTCCGCTGCTTCCCTGAAAGTTTGAGGGGGATTCGTCAAGCGGGGGCCGAGATAAAAGGGGGGTCCCAAAACGTGATTTCCCCATGTTAATTTCCAAAGGGCGGTTGGACTCACTTTTAGCCCGAACGGCTGAATGGTTTTCCACCAAACTTGGCAAAATTGTAGGGACTGGTAGCCCGATGTGCCTTTGCTATGTCTCAAGATATGTGCTCCAGTGGTTTTTACAAAAATTAACTTTGAAAAAATATATATTGGGCTACATTGGGCTATATATATGTTAGAGCCCAAATGTAGCCCAATGTAGCCCAATGTAGCCCAAAGATGGCCACCAGAGACAAAAAAAACAAATGTAGCCCAAATATCAGCCAGATGTAGCCCAACTATAGCCCAATGACAGAATGTCCCAGAGTGTTCTAAAGAACAACTAGAGCGCTAACAGTCTTACTTATGACAAAAGTATGGCACACCTGAAGTCATCTTGATTGGAATAAAGTGTTAACACTTAAAACATTTAATTTGCAAAGGAACAAAATGAGGGGGTTCATTTTGCCATAGAAATTATGATTAGTGCTGAAGAAAGAAAAATTAGGGCACATTTTGAGTGACTTCTCAAATCCTCTTATATTTCATTAAAAAAATTCTGGTATGCAGTCTCCCAAGATGGCCACCAGAGACAAAAGAGCCCAAATGTAGCCCAAATATCAGCCAGATGTAGCCCAACTATAGCCCAATGACAGAATGTCCCAGAGTGTTCTAAAGAACAACTAGAACGCTAATAGTCTTACTTATGACAAAAGTATGGGACACCTGAAGTCATCTTGATTGGAATAAAGTGGTAACACTTAATACATTTAATTTGAAAAGGAACAAAACGAGGGGTTTCATTTTGCCATAGAAATTTTATATATATATATATTCACTGAAAAAACCATAGGTTACACACCAGTTATAGTTAGGAATTAGCATTTAAAAAACCTTTGAAATTCACTGAAGCCCAACTATAGCCCAATGACAGAATGTCCCAGAGTGTTCTAAAGAACAACTAGAGCGCTAACAGTCTTACTTATGACAAAAGTATGGCACACCTGAAGTCATCTTGATTGGAATAAAGTGTTAACACTTAAAACATTTAATTTGCAAAGGAACAAAATGAGGGGGTTAATTTTGCCATAGAAATTATGATTAGTCCTGAAGAAAGAAAAATTAGGGCACAATTTGAGTGACTTCTCAAATCCTCTTATATTTCATTAAAAAAATTCTGATATGCAGTCTCCCAAGATGGCCACCAGAGACAAAAGAGCAAAAATGTAGCCCAACTATAGCCCAATGACAGAATGTCCCAGAGTGTTCTAAAGAACAACTAGAACGCTAATAGTCTTACTTATGACAAAAGTATGGGACACCTGAAGTCATCTTGATTGGAATAAAGTGGTAACACCTAATACATTTAATTTGAAAAGGAACAAAATGAGGGGTTTCATTTTGCCATAGAAATTTTATATATATATATATATATTCACTGAAAAAACCCATAGGTTACACACCAGTTATAGTTAGGAATTAGCATTTAAAAAACCTTTGAAATTCACTGAAGCCCAACTATAGCCCAATGACAGAATGTCCCAGAGTGTTCTAAAGAACAACTAGGGCGCTAACAGTCTTACTTATGACAAAAGTATAGCACACCTGAAGTCATCTTGATTGGAATAAAGTGTTAACACCTAAAACATTTAATTTGCAAAGGAACAAAATGAGGGGGTTCATTTTGCCATAGAAATTATGATTAGTGCTGAAGAAAGAAAAATTAGGGTACATTTTGAGTGACTTCTCAAATCCTCTTATATTTCATTAAACAAATTCTGATATGCAGTCTCCCAAGATGGCCACCAGAGACAAAAGAGCCCAAATGTAGCCCAAATATCAGCCAGATGTAGCCCAACTATAGCCCAATGACAGAATGTCCCAGAGTGTTCTAAAGAACAACTAGAACGCTAACAGTCTTACTTATGACAAAAGTATGGCACACCTGAAGTCATCTTGATTGGAATAAAGTGGTAACACCTAATACATTTAATTTGAAAAGGAACAAAATGAGGGGTTTCATTTTGCTATAGAAATGTTATATATATATATATATTCACTGAAAAAACCCATAGGTTACACACCAGTTATAGTTAGGAATTAGCATTTAAAAAACCTTTGAAATTCACTGAAGCCCAACTATAGCCCAATGACAGAATGTCCCAGAGTGTTCTAAAGAACAACTAGAACGCTAACAGTCTTATTTATGACAAAAGTATGGCACACCTGAAGTCATCTTGATTGGAATAAAGTGGTAACACTTAATACATTTAATTTGAAAAGGAACAAAATGAGGGGTTTCATTTTGCCATAGAAATTTTATATACATATATATATATACTCACTGAAAAAACCATAGGTTAGACACCAGTTATAGTTAGGAATTAGCATTTAAAAAACCTTTGAAATTCACTGAAGCCCAACTATAGCCCAATGTCAGAATGTCCCAGAGTGTTCTAAAGAACAACTAGAGCGCTAACAGTCTTACTCATGACAAAAGTATGGCACACCAGAAGTCATCTTGATTGGAATAAAGTGTTAACACTTAAAACATTTAATTTGCAAAGGAACAAAATGAGGGGGTTCATTTTGCCATAGAAATTATGATTAGTGCTGAAGAAAGAAAAATTAGGGCACATTTTGAGTGACTTCTCAAATCCCCTTATATTTCATTAAAAAAATTCTGATATGCAGTCTCCCAAGATGGCCACCAGAGACAAAAGAGCCCAAATGTAGCCCAAATATCAGCCAGATGTAGCCCAACTATAGCCCAATGACAGAATGTCCCAGAGTGTTCTAAAGAACAACTAGAACGGTAACAGTCTTACTTATGACAAAAGTATGGCACACCTGAAGTCATCTTGATTGGAATAAAGTGGTAACACTTAATACATTTAATTTGAAAAGCAACAAAATGAGGGGTTTCATTTTGCCATAGAAATCCAGTAGGTATATATAATTAGGATTGTTTTCCATAGGGAAATCGCAACATTCTATTGGGAATAACTTTGGCGCCGGTTGAGGAATCTTCCTGAAATTTTCCTTAACTTTGCCTCGCGCCGCTCCGCTCCTTCCCGGAAAGGTTGGGGGGGATTCGTCAAGCGGTGGCCGAGATAAAAGGGGGTCCCAAAACGTGTTTTCCCCATGGTAATTTCCATAGGGCGGTTGGACTCACTTTCAGCCCGAACGGCTGAATGGTTTTCCACCAAACTTGGCAAAATTGTAGGGACTGGTAGGCCAATGTGCCTTTGCTATGTCTCAAGATATGTGCTCCAGTGGTTTTTACGAAAATTAACTTTGAAAAAATATATATTGGGGTACCTTGGGCTATATATATGTTAGAGCCTAAATGTAGCCCAATGTACCCCAATGTAGCCCAATGTAGCCCAAAGATGGCCACCAGAGACAAAAAAAAAATGTAGCCCAAATATCAGCCAGATGTAGCCCAACTATAGCCCAATGACAGAATGTCCCAGAGTGTTCTAAAGAACAACTAGAGCGCTAACAGTCTTACTTATGACAAAAGTATGGCACACCTGAAGTCATCTTGATTGGAATAAAGTGTTAACACTTAAAACATTTAATTTGCAAAGGAACAAAATGAGGGGGTTCATTTTGCCATAGAAATTATGATTAGTGCTGAAGAAAGAAAAATTAGGGCACATTTTGAGTGACTTCTCAAATCCTCTTATATTTCATTAAAAAAATTCTGATATGCAGTCTCCCAAGATGGCCACCAGAGACAAAAGAGCCCAAATGTAGCCCAAATATCAGCCAGATGTAGCCCAACTATAGCCCAATGACAGAATGTCCCAGAGTGTTCTAAAAAACAACTAGAACGCTAATAGTCTTACTTATGACAAAAGTATGGGACACCTGAAGTCATCTTGATTGGAATAAAGTGGTAACACTTAATACATTTAATTTGAAAAGGAACAAAATGAGGGGTTTCATTTTGCCATAGAAATTTTATATATATATATATATTCACTGAAAAAACCATAGGTTACACACCAGTTATAGTTAGGAATTAGCATTTAAAAAACCTTTGAAATTCACTGAAGCCCAACTATAGCCCAATGTCAGAATGTCCCAGAGTGTTCTAAAGAACAACTAGAGCGCTAACAGTCTTACTCATGACAAAAGTATGGCACACCAGAAGTCATCTTGATTGGAATAAAGTGTTAACACTTAAAACATTTAATTTGCAAAGGAACAAAATGAGGGGGTTCATTTTGCCATAGAAATTATGATTAGTGCTGAAGAAAGAAAAATTAGGGCACATTTTGAGTGACTTCTCAAATCCTCTTATATTTCATTAAAAAAATGCTGATATGCAGTCTCCCAAGATGGCCACCAGAGACAAAAGAGCCCAAATGTAGCCCAAATATCAGCCAGATGTAGCCCAACTATAGCCCAATGACAGAATGTCCCAGAGTGTTCTATAGAATAACTAGAACGCTAACAGTCTTACTTATGACAAAAGTATGGCACACCTGAAGTCATCTTGATTGGAATAAAGTGGTAACACTTAGAACATTTAATTTGAAAAGGAACAAAATGAGGGGTTTCATTTTGCCATAGAAATTTTATATATATATATATTCACTGAAAAAACCATAGGTTACACACCAGTTATAGTTAGGAATTAGCATTTAAAAAACCTTTGAAATTCACTGTAAAAACCATAGGTTTCACACCAGTTATAGTTAGCTGGAAATTTTACTCGCATAAAACCATTGAAATTCCCACGTTACAGTTAGTTGGACTCACTATAACTTGCACGTCTGCAATGCACTGCTGATGACGTCACATATTACATCACTCATGCATATATTTAAATATTTAAACATTACTCGCTAATATATGTATTCACTAAGATACACTTAATAAGCCAGTTAACCAATCAATTTTTTTTTAATAAACACTGAAAAAACCATAGGTTTCAGGCCTTATATAGTTAGGAATTAGCATTTAAAAAACCTTTGAAATTCACTGAAAAAAACATAGGTTTCAGGCCTTATATAGTTAGGAATTAGCATTAAAAAAACCTTTGAAATTCACTGAAAAAACCATAGGTTTCAGGCCTTATATAGTTAGGAATCAGCATTTAAAAAACCTTTGAAATTCACTGAAAAAACCATAGGTTTCAGGCCTTATATAGTTAGGAATTAGCTTTTAAAAAAACCTTTGAAATTCACTGAAAAAACCATAGGTTTCAGGAGTTATATAGTTAGGAATTAGTTTTTAAAAAACCTTTGAAATTCAATCAAAAAACTATATGTTTTAGTGGTGTTATAGTTAGCTGGACATTTTACTCATACAAAACCAATGAAATTGCTCCTATATAGTTAGTTGTACTAACTATATTTCGCGCAACCGCAATCCACTGCTGATGATGTCACATATTAGATCATTCATGACATGGTCAGTGACATCACTGATGACATCTCAAATGACATCACTGATGATATCACTGATGACATCATCCACGTGACAATCACATACACCTTTTCATACACTATTACAATTTTTCATCACTGTTTGTAAAATACAGAGTATCATATTTAAATCCATTGTCACAGCAATACAAGTATCTAAAAATCCACTCAGTGATTCATAGATGTATACACACATCTAATCACTTACCTATGGATAAACTCATACATGCTGTCAATGAACAATAGAACACTATCAAAAATACTTATACATCTATTTCGACATTAAACAACAGCACACATCCTATTCACATATGAAGTCATCCTACTCACTTATGCAAACAATGGATCATACTTACATATTTACTTAGGAAAACACTTACACAAACACTACTTCTTCTATTCATTTAGATAGTAAGTCATACTTAGTGAATTATAAAATCATTATTACAAGTATACAGTTATCCATACAGTCACTCACACAATCATTGTGTCTTATGTATACTTATTTATATACAACAACTGACACATACACTGCCTTTTATTTTTCTAGTTTGTTGGACCTGTACCTTTGAGAAATATATTTGCTCATCACCACAACCATAAAGAGATTCCCTCACCCAAACTGTTAGAACATGTAGTTTTAACTTCATATATCTACTGAATCAACTATTCACACATCTTTGGACAGTCACACACCCCCCACCGAACCACACACACTTTCACACTCCCATACAAATACTCAGTTAACTAATCAATAACTAATATAGACTTTCACATAGCTAGTAACCAACTGTAGAATCAGTTTACACAACAACTGACAAAGTGATACAGATATTCACACAGTTTAGTCACTATCCACTATATTTAGTGAGACATTATAAATTGGTCAAGTAAACAGTCAATTACACTGCTACTAAATCATCCATCCAAATATTTATTTATATATATCCACTCATTCTTCAATGTAAATTGCTATATATATAATGCATATTTAATAACGTAGCAAACCACATTCACTGGATGATGTCATTTGAGATGTCATCAGTGATGTCACTGACCATGTCATGAATGATCTAATATGTGACATCATCAGCAGTGGATTGCGGGTGCGCGAAATATAGTTAGTACAACTAACTATATAGGAGCAATTTCATTGGTTTTGTATGAGTAAAATGTCCAGCTAACTATAACACCACTAAAACTTATATTTTTTTGAGTGAATTTCAAAGGTTTTTTAAAAACTAATTCCTAACTATATAACTCCTGAAACCTATGGTTTTTTCAGTGAATTTCAAAGGTTTTTTTAAATGCTAATTCCTAACTATATAAGGCCTGAAACCTATGTTTTTTTCAGTGAATTTCAAAGGTTTTTTAAATGCTGATTCCTAACTATATAAGGCCTGAAACCTATGGTTTTCCAGTGAATATATATATATATATATATATATATATATATATATATATATATATATATATATATATATATATATATATATATATATATATATATATAAACCTCCAACTTTCCACTTAGTGCCTCCTGCACGGAAAAGTTCGCAGACAACCCAATTCAGCACTCGAGGCAAAGATGTAAAGTACGCTTCTTTTTATTTCATAAGGTGGGTAAAAGTCATCAGACGCGTTTCGGGCACGTCCGTGCCCTTGCTCACTGATAAATTACAGAGCAAACAACAATCATTTAAATTAGGCAGGTTGGCGCCAAAATTTCAAACCAACTAAACATGACAGTAGGACTAACGCGATTCATGAGTCACTTCACCCATACAATTTTGAGCGCCATTTTGTAGTGGTAAAAACATATAGACGAATCAATTGAAGTCATATAACCAAACTGTCGACATAAATGCCACATTATACATTATATATGGAAAGTATATTTTGACTATTATTGTACATATTTACAAAGCTCAAATGCCTTAAAACATATATACGCTTACCAGCATGTCGACATTAATACATCACTATACATTCATTTTTGGAAAGTATATTTTTACTGTTGTTAACCATATTTACAAGGCACAAATGCCATAAATCATCTATACGTTTAATGTCTCTTCCCCTTGTTGCTTATTGTGTATGTGAGTGGGCTTCAAAATTGCCAATCTAGGGCATGTGTTGTAATCTATGCCTTAGGGTTGCCAGCAAAACATACATTCATATAGATTTTCTATCAAAAACCCCTTTATAGTTCGAAATAAATGTTCGCAAAAAAACGGGCATGACATAAAGCATAGTGGCTAGTTATCAGTTATATATTAAACATTTCTATGATTCTCTTTTGATCATAAAACCGGATGTCTAAAGCCCCCTATGCATACAAATGCATTTAGACCACTGTACAACACACCTAGAAAAACAGTTTTGCCTCATTAACTCGCTAGTTAGTCCTATATTCTGTACATAGCCCATTCACAATAAATATGATTAAGTTGCTCGGGTGCTTAGGAAGTGAATAAATCATAATAATAGTGCTTTTACTTAATTAGTAACAAAAGACTAGAAAAAGATGTGGTAAGTGCAAAATGTGCTAAAGTGCTAACCTCCTCTCTTTTTGTATCTACAACTGAAAGTAGGGTTTCTATATTAGGCCAACTCATAGTTTGATACAGAACAGAAACACTCAGATGGTTTCGATACTCAAATCTTAGTGCTTTACACGGCTCATATATACTGTATATCTGGAACAGGAGATAAACTTTAACTACAAATTCAGAAAATTGAAATTGAATTCGTTACCCCACTTTGTAAGCATATCATAAGAAATTGCTGATGTCCTCCCCCATGTTAAGCCCTCCCGGACTTTTGCTGTTAAGTAACACTATGTAGCGTGATTCAAGCTGACG
Source organism: Lissotriton helveticus (assembly GCF_964261635.1). Classification (NCBI taxonomy): domain Eukaryota; kingdom Metazoa; phylum Chordata; class Amphibia; order Caudata; family Salamandridae; genus Lissotriton; species Lissotriton helveticus. Next base: position 1,185,108,358 of record NC_136061.1, on the reverse strand, counting down.
CAGTTTTTTCTCAAAATCCCCTCCCCTCTTATTGGGGATTACAGCGTCTATGACAAAATATGTCAAATCTGCCAAGTTCTTGTTATGAACAGCTTGAAAATGCCGAGCTACTGGATAGCTTTGGTCGGCATGGACTATAGCACGTAAGTGCTGCAGGATGCGCTGATGTACTGGCAACTTCGTGCTGCCCACATATTGTAACTTGCAGCTACATGTGAGTACGTACACTGCTAATTCTGTGCGGCATGTATAGTGGCCTTTAATAAATATGGGGTTGACCTCAAAAGGGGTTATGTAACTTCTGGTGTTCACACCAAATTTGCATGCTCTACACGAGCTGCAGCGGAAAAACCCCTTGCGGGGACAGAGCCAATCTTTAGCTTTGCTGGTCTCAGGGTTGTTACTAACTAAGTCATTTCTCATGGTGTAAGCTCTCCTGAAGGTAACAGTGGGGATTTTTGGCATAATGTCTCTCAAAACCTGATCTGTCAGGATAATAGGCCACTGTTGCTTCACAATTTTAGTTATCTGCTTCGCTTGGCGGCTATAGCTGGTGATGAGCCTGACAGTTTTGTCTTGCTCTGTTGGTGTCTTGACATGCCTGTTTGGATCAAGCAGATCTTCCCTAAACATTGCATTTGCTTTCTTTAGCGCTGTATCTAACAATGTGGGTTTGAATCCGCGTTTGATCAGTCTGATTTTGGCTTCCATTTGGCATCTGTCTCTACTCTCAGCACTACTGCATGTTCTATGTATTCTTAAAAACTCTCCATAAGGGATGCTTCTAATGGTGTGCTGAGGGTGGAAACTCGTGGCATGCAGGATAGAGTTGCCTGCTGTCTCTTTTCTATACAGGCTTGTGGATATGTTGTTGTCATTAATCTCTATCTTGACATCAAGAAAGCTCACTTCAGATTGACTGATATCAGCTGTAAACATAAGATTCAGGTCATTAGCATTGATCGCCTGGACAAACCTAGTAGCTGTTTCTTTTGTCCCTTTCCAGATAATACATATGTCATCTATATACCTCCAGTATTTTTGTACATTGTTGTTCCAAAATTCCTTGTGTTCAACCATGAGGACGTGTTCCTCCCACCAGCCCACGTGGAGCCCCGCGTAGCTGGGGGAAAAACACGACCCCATGGCGACACCTCGTTCTTGTTTGTAGACCTCATTATTAAACATGAAAGTATTATTCCTTAAGCATCTCTCAGTCATTTCTAATAGCATTTTGCTATGAGCATGTAATTCAATCGGACGCTTGTCAAGGTAAAACTTCATTGCTCTGAGACCAACCTCATGAGAAATGCTCGTATATAATGTAGCTATGTCCATAGTGATCAATAACAAATCATCTGACCACTTACATTGGCTCAATTGGTACAGGAAATCAGTCGTATCCTTCACATATGCTGGTAATGCAACAACAAAGTCCTGCAGAAAGAAATCGATATATCTCGATGTATTTTCAAACATGCTGTTGATAGCGGACACTATCGGTCGGCCAGGTACTGGTGTTTGTTGCTTGTGCACCTTGGGAATTAGGTACATGTTAGGCATCACAGGGGAATCCTTTTGTAAGAATCTGAGTTCATCTCTGCTCAGAAGCCCTTCCCGTTTCCATTTGTGTAGTTCTGCGCGATAGGATTCATTGGTTTTTCTGGCTGTGTTTGCATCAATCTTGGAGTAACACATTGTGTCCCCCAATTGTCTGGGCGCCTCTTCTATGTATTCTTTCTTCCCCCACAAAACAACATTCCCCCCTTTATCTGATTTGTTAATTATGATGTTTTTATTGTTCTTAAGTTTTTTCATTAACAGAGCGTAGGGGCGTGCTTTTACGTTTGGTTTGAGACGTGATTTCATGGTTCGGTGCTGAAGAGTTTTAATTTCATCGATTACCCGGTCTGAAAACACATCAATTGCATCTCTGGGCATGCTTGGATTAAAGGTGGATGCGGGCTTAAAAGGACTTCCTGCTGGTTGGTTGATGTTGATTTCATCCTCTCCTACAACCTCTTGGGTACTGCGTTCATGGTCATCTTCATTTTCAAGGTTTTGTAAATTACGCAATATATATATATATTCAAGAAAAAGTTCCCCGCAGAGGGAGCCTCCAACCCTTCAGGGCGGCCTCAGGACGGGCACGGAGGAGCCCGTTAATTCCGAACCTCGAAAGCAGCAACAACAGAGGCCCGTTACTTGAGGAAAGCTTTTAATTCTTAGGCAATGCCGCATACATGCTTCCCTAGCCCAACATGTTTCGGCGTCTTCATCAGCCTTGATCACGGACAGGAAGCTATGGCAAAGTGCTTCCGTGCTGGCATTTAAATGTTTGGGACACGTGGCTGTTCAGTGCCTTCAATTCCCACAATGCACCATCATGTATAACTGAGATCGTTTTTTTTCCAAAAGACAGTGCTTTATATTATCACAAGTTTTTCTTTATCTTCCTTTAAGTTGCGGTGCATACATTCATGGTATCCCATTAGGAACAGTCACGGATAAGTTATTTTCTTGTACTAGTGATGTTATAATGGTACCTTGAATTTTTGGCTTTCCTCAGGCACGATCGTTAGGGTAGTGTCACCCCAACAGAATCCCTTCCAACACTGCTAGCAATTTTCGCTGGGTTGCATATCCTTGTAGGTATTGCTGCAGCGCGTGGGTCATGCACCCATATTCAATTCAAGAAAAAGTTCCCCGCAGAGGGAGCCTCCAACCCTTCAGGGCGGCCTCAGGACGGGCACGGAGGAGCCCGTTAATTCCGAACCTCGAAAGCAGCAACAACAGAGGCCCGTTACTTGAGGAAAGCTTTTAATTCTTAGGCAATGCCGCATACATGCTTCCCTAGCCCAACATGTTTCGGCGTCTTCATCAGCCTTGATCACGGACAGGAAGCTATGGCAAAGTGCTTCCGTGCTGGCATTTAAATGTTTGGGACACGTGGCTGTTCAGTGCCTTCAATTCCCACAATGCACCATCATGTATAACTGAGATCGTTTTTTTTCCAAAAGACAGTGCTTTATATTATCACAAGTTTTTCTTTATCTTCCTTTAAGTTGCGGTGCATACATTCATGGTATCCCATTAGGAACAGTCACGGATAAGTTATTTTCTTGTACTAGTGATGTTATAATGGTACCTTGAATTTTTGGCTTTCCTCAGGCACGATCGTTAGGGTAGTGTCACCCCAACAGAATCCCTTCCAACACTGCTAGCAATTTTCGCTGGGTTGCATATCCTTGTAGGTATTGCTGCAGCGCGTGGGTCATGCTCCCATATTCAATTCAAGAAAAAGTTCCCCGCAGAGGGAGCCTCCAACCCTTCAGGGCGGCCTCAGGACGGGCACGGAGGAGCCCGTTAATTCCGAACCTCGAAAGCAGCAACAACAGAGGCCCGTTACTTGAGGAAAGCTTTTAATTCTTAGGCAATGCCGCATACATGCTTCCCTAGCCCAACATGTTTCGGCGTCTTCATCAGCCTTGATCACGGACAGGAAGCTATGGCAAAGTGCTTCCGTGCTGGCATTTAAATGTTTGGGACACGTGGCTGTTCAGTGCCTTCAATTCCCACAATGCACCATCATGTATAACTGAGATCGTTTTTTTTCTTCCAAAAGACAGTGCTTTATATTATCACAAGTTTTTCTTTATCTTCCTTTAAGTTGCGGTGCATACATTCATGGTATCCCATTAGGAACAGTCACGGATAAGTTATTTTCTTGTACTAGTGATGTTATAATGGTACCTTGAATTTTTGGCTTTCCTCAGGCACGATCGTTGCAGAATCTGTTGCTTTTTCGGCGATTTCCACACCACACAGAAAGAAGGACCTCCAAAAGCAGGCAAATTACTGGTGAAAAGTTTTAATAGCTCGCATGGAGTAGTATTTTCGGCATGACGCGTTTCGGTTCACAGGTAACCTTGATCATATATATATATATATATATATATATATTCACTGAAAAAACCATAGGTTTCACACCAGTTATAGTTATGAATTAGCATTTAAAAAACCTATTAAATTCACTGAAAAAACCATAGGTTTGACACCAGTTATAGTTAGCTGGAAATTTTACTGACATAAAACCATTGACATTCCCACGTTATAGTTAGTTGGACTCACTATAACTTGCACGCCTGCAATGCACTGCTGATGACGTCACATATTACATCACTCATGACATGGTCAGTGACATCACTCATGACATCACTGATGACACCATCCAGTGAATGTGTGTCTTTCTGAAAAATAAATATGTTTTATATATGTATATGTAAAGGTCGATGGAAGAATAAATGTTTAAATAAGTGTCTAAATGGATGTTTTTGTTTTTTTAAATTGAGTGTTTAACTGGCTTATTAAGTGTACCTTAGTGAATACATATATTAGCGAGTAATGTTTAAATATTTAAATATATGTATCAGTGTTTCACTTTGTGTATAAGTGGCTGCATGGGTTGGTGAGTAGCTACATGTGTGTGTATATGGGTTATTATATGTTTTTTTAGTATCAGTATGAGTGTCTGTATGGTTTGGTGGGGGTATCACTTAGCACATAGATGCATCAATGACTGACTCACTGTTTGTATGTGTTTTGAAGACAGCATATGTGCAGGACTGTATGGGTGGATGAGTGTGTGTATTTGTGTGTTAGTGAGTGAATGACTGTCTCACTAGTGTCTTTATCAGTAACTACATATGTTTTAATCTAGTATATGTGAGTATTGATGTATATAAGTGAGTATATGTTTGAGTGAGAGATTATAAGAATTTCTGTTTAAATAAGTATGTGTTTCTATAAGTGATTGTTTAAGAGAGTAAGTATGTGTAAGTTTCCTTAGAAGTAAGGTGGTAGTGTGTGTATAGCTGTATATGCAAATAAATGGATGTTCAATAGTTTATTTGCATGTGTAAGTATGTGTGTGAGTAACTTTTGGATGACTGTCGGTGTGTAACAGGATGTATAGGTGTATCACTGCATATGATGAGTGAGTATATGTATGAGTGACTATATAGAACTGTTGGTGAATGAGTGGATGTGTATATAGATGGTGGAATTACTGAATTGGTTGTTGTAACTGGTATGGGTATCTCCATTTTTTTGAAAATTGTAGTTTCTATTTTTGAATATGTGTTTCAAGGGTTACATTACACTAAAAGGAGGTCTGTCACTCTGTCACAAGGATGGTGTCATGAGTGATGTCACTGACCATGTCATGAGTGATGTAATATGTGACGTCATCAGCAGTGCATTGCAGGCGCGCAAGTTATAGTGAGTCCAACTAACTATAACGTGGGAATTTCAATGGTTTTATGTCAGTAAAATTTCCAGCTAACTATAACTGGTGTCAAACCTATGGTTTTTTCAGTGAATTTAATAGGTTTTTTAAATGCTAATTCCTAACTATAACTGGGGTGAAACTTACGGTTTTTTCAGTGAATTTCATAGGTTTTGTAAATGCTAATTCCTAATTATATATAGGGCCTCAAACCTATGTTTTTTTCAGTGAATTTCAAAGGTTTTTTAATAGCAAATTTCTATAGCTATGAAATATAATATTTTTTATAATGAATCCTATATTGTATATTTATGTAATACTATTTTTTTATGTATATTGTTCATGTTTATTTAAAAAAAAAAATGTTTTGCCCTGGAGCGCTCCCGGTGTGCGTACCGGTGAGCGCACCGGTAAGCGCAGTCTTGCGGCGCGCCCCGGTGCGCGTACCGGTGAGCGTCCTGTTAGCGCTATTGCCGCGAACGAAAACATCATCGTGACGTATTGCGTAGCCGCGTGATGCGTCTTATGACGCACGGCATAAGGGCACCCGGAAGCGCCCGAGCGCACACGATCGCGATACGTACGCGCCCCCGGGCGCGCCCCGGGGCGCGTAGCGTAAGCGCGTCGGGTCATGTGACCTGAAAATAACACTTTTCATTGGTACAGAACAGTTTTTTTTCCAAATGATGAAAGCCCCCACCTTTTTTCCTCATTCTCACTTTGTACTTTGACTGAGGAAGACCTGTTTCTAGGAAGTGAGAAATGGCTACAGTAGCAGCAGCAGCAGGAGCATCTCAACCACCACCACCACCACCACCACAAGGGCCACCACAACACCACAGTGGTGGTGAAGAAGAAGAGGAGGAGGAGGAGGAGGAGGAGGAGGAGGAGAGGCAGTTCCTGCCTGAAGATAATACCCCCTATAAATCCAAGTAGCACTTTGTGTGGGAGTTTTTTAAAATCCCAAGGGGACTAAATAAAGTAAATGCTCCAAAAGTGACATGTCTCATATGTGGCACTGTACTTTCCAAGGGGAACCCTGCAAAAAAATATTCATTTGGCAACCACACAATGATTCGCCATATGGAACGCAAGCACCCAAACAACTATGCTGCGGCAGAGGTCAGAGAACTGACAATAAACCCTCCCCAATCTTCTCTCTGCACCTCCAAAAGAAAACAACCCACTCCATTGGGTCCAGAGACAAGGGAGATGGTCCCAAATATCCAACCCCAGTTTGGAGATTATAAAATAGTTTGTAAATTTTGCGGGACTACAATTAGCTATCGAGAGCAAAATATCAAACTAATCAACCGTGCTGGAGACAACCACAAATGCATTCATTTTTCCTGATTATTTTTGCTCCAGTTGAGCCGTTTACAATTCCCTGTTTTTTGTTTGTCCCCATAAAAATTACAAAAAAATATAAAATTGTTCATAAAAGCCAAACAAAGTAAAAAATGTTCAAAAAAACAATTAAAAAAATATAAAACAAAAAGAATAAAAAAACAGTTCTTTTTAGAACTACCTCCAATTTATAAAAAAATGCTAAATTTTTTTAAAACTCTGTCATTCTGTTTTTCTCCAGGGTACGCTCCCCGGTGCGCGTACCGGGCGCTCCCCCCGTGAAAATCGAAAAAATAACAATTTTTTTTGCCGCTCCGGACTGTTTGGAATGTGTACAGACACCCGAGAGCCAATCAGCTTTCCGCTCGCGAACTCACGTAGCGCGCTGGAGGGCGCCCCGGTGCACGTACCGGGGCGCGCATATAGATATATATATTTTTTGGAACCTAAATTGCTCAAAATCCACTGCAGCACATATCTTGAGACATAGCAAAGGCACATCGGGCTACCAGTCCCTACAATTTTGCCAAGTTTGGTGGAAATCCATTCAGCCGTTCGGGCTAAAAGTGAGTCCAACCGCCCTATGGAAATTAACATGGGGAAAACACGTTTTGGTACCCCCCTTTTATCTCGGCCCCCGCTTGACGAATCCCCCCCAAACTTTCGGGGAAGGAGAGGAGCGGAGCTGGCCATTTTCTTGGAGAAATTCAGCCAATTCCATGCATCAACGCCAAAGTTATTCCTAATAGAATGTTGCGGATTTCCTATGGAAAACGATCCTAACTATAACTACCTACTGGCGACCGCCAGTAGGTATATATATATATATATATATATATATATATATATATATATATATATATATATATATATATATATATATATATATATATATATATATATATATTCACTGAAAAAAACAAATGTTTTAGGGGTGTTATAGTTATCTGGACATTTCACTCTTACAAAACCGTTGAAATTCCATCGTTATAGTTAGTTGTACTAACTACAACTCGCACGCCCCCAATCCACTGCTGATGATGTCACATATTACATCATTCATGACATGGTCAGTGACATCACTGATGACATCACTGATAACATCTCAAATGACAACACTGAAGACATCACTGATGACATCATCCAGTGAATGTGGTTTGGTTCGTTATTTAAATATGTATTATATATATAGCAATCGGCATTGAAGAATAAGTGGATATATAAATATCTGGATGGAGGATTTAGTAGCAGTGTGATTAACTGTTTACTTGACTAATTTATAGTGTCTCACTAAATATATTGGATAGTGATTAAACTGTGTGAATATCTGTATCACTTTGTCAGTTGTTGTGTACACTGCTGCAACAGTTGGGTACTAGCTATGTGAAAGTCTATATTAGTTATTGATTAGTTACCTTAGTATTTGTATGGGAGAGTGAATCTGTATGTGGTTCGGTGGGGGTTTGTGACTGTCAAAAGATGTGTGTAGTTGATTTAGTAGATATATGAGGTTAAGACTATATATTGTAACAGTTGTTTGGGTGATTGAATATCTTTATGGGTGTGGCGATGAGCAAATATATCTCTCAATGGTACATGTCCAACAAACTAGAAAAATAAAATGCAGTGTATGTGACAGTTGTTGTATATAAAAAAGTATACATAAGACTCAGAGATTGTATGAGTGACTGTATGGATAACTGTATACTTGTAATAGTGATTTTATAACACACTAAGTATGAGTTACTATCTATATGAATAAATGATATGGTGTTTGTATAAGTGCGTAGCTGACTAAATGGAAGTATGATCCATTGTTTGCATAAGTGTGTAGGATGACTGCATAACTGAATAGGATGTGTGCTGGTGTGTAATGTCGAAATAGGTGTATAAATATATTTCATAGTGTTCTATTGATCATTGACAACATGTATGAGTTAATCTATAGGTAATTATTTAGATGTGTGTGTAGATCTAGGAATCACTGAGTGGATTTTTAGATACTTGTATTGCTGTGTCAATGGATTCAAATATGGTACTCCGTATTTTACAGTGAATGATGAAAGGTTATACTAGTGTATGATAAGGTGTATGTCATTGTCACGCGGATGATGTCATCAGTGAGGTCATTAGAGATGTCATTTGAGATGTCATCAATGATGTCATCAGTGATGTCACTGACCATGTCATGAATGATGTAATATGTGACCTCATCAGCAGTGGGTTGCGGGCGCGTGAGTTATAGTTTGTACAACTAACTATAACAGAGGAATTTCAATGGTTTTGTACGAGTGAAATGTCCAGCTAACTATAACACCCCTAAAACCTATGGTTTTTTTCAGTGAATTTCTAAGTTTTTTAAATTCTACTCCTTAACTATAACATGTGTGAAACCTATGTTTTTTCAGTGAATTTCTAATGTGTTTTAAATGCTATTTCCTAACAATAACATGATTCATATTTTGTTTAGTGATTTTCAAAGGTTTTTTCAATGATAATTTTTAAATTTATTAATTGTAAAAAAAATCATATTGTTTTACTAAATTGTTTAAATCTATATTTTTAGAGATCTTATTTTTTGAATTACATTAGACATATTTAATAAAAAATATTTTTTTTTATAATTTTATGTTCTTTTAAATATATTTATATTATTTTCTTTATTATCTTTTTACAATTTCTTTTGGAGTCACGCACCCAAAGCGCACCCTTCTCGTTCACTGTGCGGAACGTGTCCGCCATTTTAAGATTGCTGTGTAGGATCCGCGTACGGGGTGCGAAGAGTACGACTTTCCCAACGCGGACGCTATGCGACTGGTACGCGACTTATAGCGCATACACGACATGTATGTATTACGCGACGGTCGCGCGGTTGCAAGTGACGTCATACGCGCATCAGACGCGGTGGGTGCGTGACCCACGCGAAATGTTTTAATGTTCAAAAACTTATATATATATATTTAATATAAATATTAAGACAAGACATTATCTGAGCTAATCATAAAAATAATATTCTTTAACTTTCAATAAAGTTATATTACTTTTAAATGCAATTTCACGAAGTCGTGCTGGGTGCGAGCTGCGTGCGCGCAACCTACGAAGACCCCATGTGACCAGAAAAAAAGAGATTTGATTGGTTCATTATACTTCCTATTGTAAGTATTGAAGGACCCCACCCATTTCAATCACGCTTGTTAGACCTTTCTTAGGAGAAGAACTTAGCTAGCATGACCCGCTCTTTTTGGTGATTCCAAACCTGTTTGCCCTTAATATTGGAAAATGGCTTCAAATCAACCTTCTTCTGATTAGAGCACTCAAATGAGGAGGGGTTTGTTCCTGAACCACCACGCCCCAAGAGATATGAATCAATTGTTTGGAAATGTTTCACATACCCCGAAGGTTTGAAGAAAGAATGCCACTAAGGTAATGTGTAAAATATACAAAGCTGTTCTTTCAAGAGGAAATCCGCCCCAAAAATATTCATGTGGAACTGCAAGTATGTTCAAACATCTACATAGTTTGCATCCTGTGAATCTGGCAAGAGAGGAGTGCAAGAGACTGCAACAGAGTGGACCACCAGCATCGCAAGTTGCAACTACTTCTGGGGCATCCACTTCAACATCGGTTTGGACGTCCGTCCCCAAACATATTCATTTTTATACAGAAGTAAAGCAGAAAATAGAATGCAATTCTGAAGTGTCAACATAATCCTATCTAATTTGTAGAACACATTATTTAAGGAAGATGAAGGAATGACAAGTACATTCTATAATGGAATAAACGAAAAAAATGCAAATCCCCTACTCTAAAACAACACCTGTTTTTGTTACAGATTTTGAGATTCAACAGCCCTTCCAATACTTCAAATAGATTTCCCGTATTGCAATATGCCACGTATCGAGAATTTCCTGGGCTTGAATTCTATAAAGCAAAAAGCGTTGACGCGTTTCGGTGTATCCGCCCTTGGATATTGGCACACCTTCCTCAGGACAGTTCCGAATCGTTTGGGGTTAAAAACATATATCCTTCCGTTAGGGGTATTCACTCGCCCTTACGTCTCGAAAATTGTCCTCCGGATATGGGACTTCTAATTGTTATCTTGATCAATTGTGTACAAGGGATCCCTCAAAATATATGGGGTCTTCCCTTCCCAGTGGTTGTCTTTCTTTTGTATAGCTTCCACTCGCCTCTGGATAACGGGTAGTGGGTTACAGATGCTCCGATAGATCTTAGCTATCTTCCAGTCACGGGCAGCCACGGGTACACCCAGTAATGTGTTCTTCTCTGCTAGCATATATGTTTTTAACCCCAAACGATTCCGAACTGTCCTGAGGAAGGTGTGCCAATATCCAAGGGCGGATACACCGAAACGCGTCGACGCTTTTTGCTTTATAGAATTCAAGCCCAGGAAATTCTCGATAGGTGGCATATTGCAATACGAGAAATCTATTTGAAGTATTGGAAGGGCTGTTGAATCTCAAAATCTGTAACAAAAACAGGTGTTGTTTTAGAGTAGGGGTTTTGCATTTTTTTCGTTTATTCCATTATAGAATGTACTTGTCATTCCTTCATCTTTCTTAAATAATGTGTTCTACAAATTAGATAGGATTATGTTGACACTTCAGAATTGCATTCTATTTCTCTGCTTTACTTCTGTATAAAAATGAATATGTTTTAATATTGTTTTTAATTTATTGCACAATATGATATGTATTTAATTTTATATGTATTATGGAATTGATTTTGTAATGACATTTTTTTTATTTATATGTTTTTAATAAAAAGACTGTGAACGGTATAAATTAGTTTGTGACCAGTGACTTAGATATTACCTGTAACACTAAGGGTGAGTGAGTGAGATAACTTCCCGTTAAATCATCTTCTCCAGGGACAGTTCTTTGACTTTTCATTGTCTGCAGTACCCTGTTCCCTGGAACATGTGGGGTCTTCTCTCTATTTGTTGACTAAAAAAAGAGCTAAACTTGGATGCTAGTGGGTAAAGGTTTACATGAATGTATGTCTCGTGGATAATTGACTGAAAGAAAGCATTTGTGGTGTATGGTGAATGGATAAGTGCAGAACTATAAGGAAGGGCTGCAGCATGACACTGTAAAGTGTTTAGCTACATCGTGCTGTGGTGCTTCCGAAGCACAGGGATGTAACATATGTACATAAATATGTTGCAAGTCTGTGCTTCCCTCTGCACTGTTGCTTAAACCGCAGCCATGTGGTGACACAGGCACCTGCAAGGATGTCTGTGTCGTGCGGACATTGTCTTTGTGCAGGAAGGCACACCTTCCTACACAAAAACAATCAGTAAAGGCATTTTTCTCCTTCAATATATGCTGTGCATTGTAGCATATATTGAAAGAGAAAAAATGAGGAGAAGTGAAAACAATTCTCCTTGTTGTGCCTTGCTACACCAATTGGAGGATGGTGCAGCATTCCCACACTTGTCCAGATTTATGATTTTTTATAAAACTGGAGAGGTGTCTTGTTCTAGGAGTGTTCTGTGCAAACACGCACAGCAACACCTATAGAAAGCCTTTTCAACATAAAGTGGTGTGTATGATGTGATTGTATTTACATGGAAAACAAAAGGTATACAGAGTGCCTTTTCCTCTCCTTGTAAATATGAAAGAGAGTTAATGGCTAGGCCAATTCTTATTATATAGAGAACAAGATACATTTATAAGTACTTAAGTTTTAGGAAACGGATAGGACATGTTTATATATTACTGAAGAGTAGAGATGGGGCCTAATGTGAAATGTGCAAAAATACTCAGTGATGTGCTTTAAGTTTAAGAGTTTTATTTCTTTTAATTCTGAAATTACCAGGCCCTACAAGTCCACCATATCTCTCTATTGTATACTATACCATGTGTCTTGCAAACAGGTGCTCTGAAGCTGTGTCCTATTGGATACCTGTCCACAATGGAATTCTCTGGCAAAAATCTACTCCATCCATCTTCCCTTTTTTCAACTGTGTGCAAACACACGCAATTGTGCATTTTAAGACTTACTTAAACTTACCTCAGCAGTAATACATCTAAAAAACGCTACACATTTTATTCAGTTGTTTTTTATAATATAAATTGCGGTAAACTGCCTATTTTAGAAATAGGATCTGTGAAAGAAAATAAAGAATAGTTATAAAATGTAATAATATATTTTAACAACAGCATAATTTAAACATTTTACAAAATAATTTCTTTGCCTTTTTTGCCGTTCTCAGAATATGTTGAATTTCACTAGAAACAGTGATTTTAATCGTACTCATCACATAACGGCGGGCAAAAAAAACCCAATAAGATTGTTTAAAAAAAACAAGAATCTATCCTCAAAAATATACCGTATAATAGAAACTACACATATATAAAATCCTTACTGCTAAGAAAATGTTATAACTTAAATTTATAAACACTGTAAATGTTGTCGCTTAAAAGTATACACCGAGACAATATGCGAGAAAAAGTCCATAATTCATGCATATAACTTTCCATGAGGCCAAATGGTATTTTTGCACCACCTTTTTATGTAAATTGTCCAATGGTAATCCTATTAAATCATAATAATAAATTCCTCAGAGGCTGAATTATCTTCGTAAAACTTTGGCTTTAAAAATATTAGGTAGGAATTTGGTAATTAGCTAGGCAAACATTGTTTGAAAACCAACTGAGCATCATTACAAAGTGTCCAGCCTTTTCCACATTTTAGATAGGCAGTGTAATGTCCAGATGTTGTGAAAGGACCATCATGGAAAATGATTGCTACTGCTAAAAAAAGTCCTTCCTGATATTGATAGTTGAGTTGCTACAAAATGTTTTATTAAAGTGTACAATTTTCTCCCCTCAATTGTACAACGTTGCATCATTAAAATTATATATTGTCCATATCTTTGTATAGATAATGATGATAACATTTCTAATTTGTATTGGCTACACTCCATGTTTTGATTTGCTGCTTTAACTAATTTATTGAAAGACACTGATTTACAGTCCGGTAATGTCAAATCTAGAAATCTTTCAATTTCTACATTAGTGCTACATGTATACATACAATTGTCACAATGATGTTCCCATTTATAACAAAGGCCAAGAATATTCTCTATGTCTACACCTTCATTTTCCAATACAGTAAGCATATACATTAGAAATTCCTGAGCATCTTGTTGGATATTTTGCGTAAATTGTGTAGAACCAGAACATACATCCAAAAGATTACGAACATCACAAACACTTTGCATTTCACTTGTATCAGTTCTCAATTTTTCATAAATGGAATGCAACAAGGAACAAAATCTTTTTTCACGATTCTCCATAATTTGCTGTTGCAAACCTTCAAGATAGAAAACAACATTGACCACTACATTAGCATAGCAGTTGATACCTGAACTATTTTCAAACTGATAGCCAACAATCTCTTCAACAGTGTCATTTTTCTTTTTGCTTCAGTGACATTATCTTGTTTTTGTCCTTCTCCATACCTTCACTACAGATATTTTCATACCTTCTTTTTCGACCTACTACATGCGTTTCAAATACAGGATATTGACCTAAATTAGGAGCATATTTTCTTCTTAACCTATTTTACTCTTGTACACAGTTTGCATCTGCAGTAACCTTTGTGTCCTCAAAATCAATCAAAAACAAACCAGATAATGTTCTGACTCGCGGCAAAGCAACATATGCCATACCCTATTTAAACACAGTATTTCCAATGTTCACCAAAGCACTGTCAACATTTAATCCTTGAGATTTATGAATAGTCACGGCATATGCCAGAGAAAAAAATAACTGTTTTCTACGGACATATAAATCTTTAACAAGCAAAAAACGAACTGAACAACGACCAATTTGTTTAACTTCTTCAATCTGATCAAATTTAATTTTTAAGAATTCAATACCATCTTTATTCTGATAATTAACAAAATCCACAACTTTACCCATTGCTCCATTAACTAAACCTTTTCTACGTCCAAATTACGCCTTAAAATGACTCGACAGTTTCTTCATGCATATAGATTCTTTTCTAAACCAGCAGTTTTCGATATCGATTTTTCTAAAGAATCCAATTTTGTCTTCAATTTTTCTGTCAAAATAATCGTGATTCTTTCATGCTCTATTTTATCAATGGTTTCCATTTTTATTATTTCTTCATTTTCCAGTTTCAAAAGTTGCTAGTTGAATATACAACACTCGCGCAGTGTTGGCATTAACTAGATTACAGATTTGTATTCTGCAACTTTTATGTATATTTTCTCAGGATCTTTATCTTCATTTGGAAACAAATTGGAAAAAAATCGACTCTTCAAAGCTTCTTTCCCATGTTCTGTCAGTAGTCCAATTCTTATATCTTGAAGAATAGTTCCGTAATCAACATCATTTGCCAGCGCATATTTGTAATGAGTTCTTTGTATTTAAAATGTGACAAATGTTCACGTTTCTGACACTACCCAGAGACTTTCTAGTGTCTTCATGTGCAAGTGTTTTAAATACTGGTTGTCCTTTTACGTGAGTAAGTTGCAGAAGATCTCCGAAAACTATGACATGTTTTCCTCCAAATAACACTTCATACATGTTTTAGAAATTTGCTGCATTCTTAAATGCACAAGAGCAAACATTAAGTTTGAACCCATGCTAACCTCGTCAATAATCAGAAGTCTCATTTTCTTCAGCACTCTTGAAACTTCCCAACAAGCTTTTCCAGATAGCTTGTGATATTCCAATTGGTTTTCATGCACCACAGGTAGCATTAATAAACGATGTAATGTAATTCCTTTAATGTTGTGTGCTGCCAACCCAGTTGGAGCAGTTACAACACAAGACAAATGTGACCCAGTTGTTTTCTGTAGATAACTGGTGATTACTTTAATTAAGAAACGTTTTCCTGTTCCAGTTTGTCCACTCACATACATTCGGATAGGTTGAAATTATGTACATGTGCATTCTTTCTTTTCATGAAGAAATCCATGGACAATCTGTTGTCTCACTTGCTGATATATTTCTTTCTGTTAAACGTTTAATTGTTCTTCCAAGTTTACTAAGTCTGTTACATCTTCTTGAGCTTGATGCATTGCTGTTTCCACCTCATTCATGGCGATGGCTGCTTCATTTTCAACAATTGGTTGTCCTAGTTAGGTCTGGGCAGCAAATTCCGTTCCGCTTGCAGAATTTGCTGAATTTGGGTAATTTCGTGTTACGCGGAGAACGCGAAATTTTTCCTTTCCTATTGTTTGCAGTTTTTTTGTGCTTGGAACACTTTCAGTGCTTTGAACATTTTCAGTATTCTTTCTGAGTCTAGTAATATTTTTAATAAAGTCCTTTGTGGTCTTACCAGAATTTTTTCTCTTTTTAGCCACATTATGCTGGTCATCCAATACTTGTGGTTGAGTTTTCTTTAAGTAAATATCCTTTTTCTGAATTTTTCTTTTTCTTACTTTGTCTGGCATGATAACTTTATTTTAATGATGATAAACAGTATCTGTAAAAAATAATCATAAATAAACGTATATTAATACCTTTGTAACGGCTAGGGCGCTTGACCTTGGACCTGGGGATCTGGGTTCGAGTCTCGGAAACGACGCCAAAACCTCCTGCGATTCAGGACAAATCACTTAATCTCCCCGTGCCTAAAATGAATGTGTGTAACGTAACTGGTGCTATGTAAAGCGTTCTGATACCCGATTCAGTTCGGGTCTAATTCGTGCTATATAAAACTCTGCAAAAAAATAAAAATGATACTTTTCTATTACTATACAAACACATTTTATATAAATATTGACTAAGAAATTGTAGATTTTAAATACAAGTGTGAAGGTGGTTACAGCACTACATGTATATTGCATAGGAGTTTGAAGAATTCCATACCCTAAAGCCTCACTTGATTCAGTTTTACTTTACTAAAAGAATTACTACATGGTACTCATAGAGTCACTATGGGATTGCAACAGTACTCACAGAGTGTTACCTGGACTGTATGGATAGTAACTGGGGAATTGTAGGCCTGAAATACAAGTGTTTAGGTGCTTAGATCACTACATGCACAGTCCTTAGGAGTTTGAAGCACTGCATGTCCTAAAGCCTGGCTCACTGCATGAGTACATGTACTTATGTGTCTGCAAACACATCAAGCAATCAAATCATTCTCTCTCAATTTTCCCAGATACAAGTGTGAAGGTGGTTAGATCACTACATGAATAGTCCCTAGGAGTTTCAAGCACTGCGTGTTCTAAAGCGTGGCTCACTACATGAGTACATGTACTTATGTGTCTGCAAACACATCAAGCAAGCAAATGATTCTCTCTCAATTTTCCTAAATGCACACTGACTCAGAGTGTGATTCTAGACAATTAACAGTATCCCTGGTACTTTACTGAAAAGATTACTACATGCTACTGAAAGAGTCACTATAGGTTTGCAAGAGCAGTCACAGGGTGTTTCCTAGAGTGTAAGGATACTAACTGGGGAATTGTAGGCCTGAAATACAAGTGTGAAGGTGGTTAGATCACTAAATGCACAGTCCTTAGGAGTTTGAAGCACTGCATGTCCTAAAGCCGGGCTCACTGCATGAGTACATGTACTTATGTGTCTGCAAACACATCAAACAAGCACATGATTCTCTCTCAATTTTCCCAAATGCACACTGACTCACAGTGTGATTCTAGACAAATAACAGTATCCCTTGCACTTTACTGAAAGGATTACTACATCATATTGAAACAGTCACTATGGGTTTGCAAGCGCAGTCCCATGGTGTTTCCTGGAGTGAATGGATACTAACTGGTGAATTGTAGGCCTGAAATACAAGTGTGAAGGTGCTTAGATCACTACATGCATAGTCCTTAGGAGTTTGAAGCACTGCGTCTCCTAAAGCCTGGCTCACTGCATGAGTACATATACTTATGTGTCTGCAAACACATCAAGCAAGCAAACGATTCTCTATCAACTTTCCCAAATGCACACTGACTCAGTGTGATTCTAGACAAATAACAGTATCTCTTGCACTTTACTGAAAGGATTACTACAACCACACATACCAAATGATTTTCTCACAATGCATTATAAATGAACACACACCCACAGTGTGATTCTACAGAAGCAACACTATTCACTAGTCTACAAGAGTTAAGATGACTGCACACATTTCAAATATTTCAGTACTACATTTGATAGTACAAGCCTGACACATATTAAAATACATAAGCAATGACTGCTTTAAATTCTACCAAAACGTAGCAACAGCATAAGTTTTTAACCAGTACTAGAACTGCAAGTACCTGAAATACGCACAGGATTCTCTCACAACAGTTCCTAAACTTAACATAGAAACACAGTGTGATACAAGACAACCAAGACTATCTCTTAGACTTTATCAAAACACATTTACTGATCTACAAAAACAAAAATGTCAACACACATTTCACATATTTCATTACTGCATTTCAATGTTAAAACCTAACTCTTTTTCCAAATACATAAGCAATGTCTATTTTCTAATTCTATCAAAACTTCACATCAAAAAAAGTTTTCAGAATGGATGTGAAGTTAAAACATTGGCATATGCGGATGACGTGGCTATCCTAACCCCTTATCCGGAGGAGGCGATGGTGGAAGTGGAGAGGGAGGCCGAACTCTTTGGACGAGTCTCCGGCTATAGCTTAAACAAAGCAAAGACTCAAATAGTATGCAATCGGTATGTACAATATGGAGTAGACACAAGAGTGGTAAAATCTGCAGTTTATTTGGGGGTGGAAATATCTGCGGAATTGGAAGTAGTAGTGCAGAATAATGTGGCTCCCCTATTGGTGAAGGTAAAATTGGATTTGGAACGGCTTAATAATTTACATTTGTCCTTGGTTGGGTGTACAAATGTAATAAAAATGCTTATACTCCCAAAATTTTTGTATTATTTTAGGGCAATTCCGCTATTCTTTGAAGCAAAATGGTTTTCGGCATTGGAAGGAATCCTTAATAAATTTATTTGGGCCCACGGCAAAACACGTAGGGCATACCGGTACATGACAATTCCCGGAGAAAGAGGTGGTTGGGGGGCACCTGATTTTAAATTGTATTATTGGGCTGCTGTTATTCAATATATGCAAGGCTTACTAGGGGGGGAGAAGATCCAAGGGTAAGGGATTGCTCTTCTAGAATTTTTAAGGCCGTACTTGGTGAAGAGGTGGTAAACTGCTTTATAGCTTGTGTAGAATATGGGTGTCCTAAAAGGACTAGATATAAGACGGTGGAGGCAGGAGTTAAGATATGGACGGCATTTATGAAAAAAGCAGGATTAGGAAGATTTAATCGATACACCAGGTTGTTTAAAAACAGGTAATTCCCAGACGAGGTGTTTGGTGACATAACAATGGAGAGATGGATGCAAAAGGGGGTAGTAAGTATTGGAGATCTTCGGGGGCTGGAGGGCTTAGCCACTTTTTTGGAATTGAGTACTAAGTTTGGGTTGAATAATAAGGACTTCTTTAAGTATCTGCAAATTAGGAGTTTTTTGGGAAATAAGCAAGGTGGGTTGGTTGGGTATAATAAAGTTGAGATTATGGAAAAGATAAGAGTAGGGGGGATTGCTCTATAAGAAGTTTATATGCCAGTTTTGTGTGCGGTATGCAGGATGATATGGATAAATATAGTGAGAAGTGGGTAGAAAAGTTAGAAGGGGATTTAGGGTGGTTTCAGGACTCATTGGACTTAGGGCGCACTGTTCTCTGCTCAGCGTCTTTACAGTCGCAGCACTACAAAACTATATATTCCCTCTACTACACACCAGCAAGGATAGCAAAATGGGGAGGGACGGAAGGTACAACCTGCCCGCGTTGTAATTCAGGAGATGCGGATATAATACACATGTTTGCGCTATGTCCACAGTTACATACATTGCTACGAAAACTGGAACATTTCTTAGAGTTTTCATTAAAGATTAAGCTGAAACTTAAGCCAGTACATATACTTTTAAGAATAGCACCAGAAGAAGGGGAAGGGTATCAAGAGTTTGTTTTCCTGGCTATGGCGGTATATAGATTGTGTATCGCTAGGGCATGGCTAGACCCTAATCCTCCTACACTACAAGTTTGGCTGGCTAGTTTGTTGTCCTCATATAATTTGGAAAAAGCCAATATATGCAAGGAAAGGCAGGAGGGGAAGGGAAAGAGGGTTGCGTATTTGGAAGCCAATAGCAGATTGGCGTAGTGGGTTAGGATAGGGTACATTTGGAGAATAAAAAACTGGATGGAAATCGGGGAACTGCTCTATGTTCACTGTTATCTGATATAATGTATACTGTCGCTTGCCCCATTTTTGCAAAATTTTCTAAAAACTCTTTTTCTTTATGTATTGATATGTTAACTGCTTTGAAGTATGAATTACATAGGCTGTGTATGTACTATTTTTCTTTCTCCTTTGCAATGAACAGATTGTATATTACTGTGTACTGCGCTCTGTCAAAATAATGTGCTGGGTTGTAATAAAAAAATAAAAAAGGAAGAATTAAAAAAAAAAAAAAAAAATTTCAAGCACTTGTGTCTGCAAACACATCAAGCAACCAAATGCTTCTTTCACAATTTTCCCAGATGCACACTGACTCACAATGTGATTCTAGTGAAATAACAGTACCCCTTGCACTTTACCAAAAAACATTTAGTAGTCTGGAACAGGAAACATGACTGCACACATTCTATATATTTTAATACACAATCTCACAAACTGAATGTAGACATGCAACACTATTCTCTGCAGTTTACCAAGAGAAAAACATTAATCTTATTAAAAAACAAATATACCAAATACAACCTCTCACAAAAGAATAAGTTACCTTTGAAATTGATTTGTAGATTAAGAAGTATGTCAGTCACACACCAGATGTTCTTATACAGAATCTCTGCTCTGTGCATCTGTTAGCAAAACCAAAAGAATGTTGCAACTCCAAACAGCAAGTGTGCTTGACTATTCAAAATATCAGCGTATGCAATGTAATGTTCCTTTGAAATACTTTTTCTAAACTAATAAAAAACATGCTTTCAAAAAACAGAAACATGCACCCTACTTTTGAGACTAAAATGATCTCAAACACCCAATCATTTCTTTTCTTTTTTCAAAACTGCATGTTATCCACCATTTTAGAAAAATCTCACTTCTCAAACTGCCATTTCACATACAGAGACCATCTGAGTGCACCCAGACCTCCCTTCAAGATGCTTAGAGTATGGATTGTGGGACACAGCTATATTTTCTGGAGCCAAAGGTATGCAGAAAACAGAAACATGGACAAAGACCTAGCTTTACCAAATGTAGATATTAAATGGATTGGAGAGAGAGGGTTAAAGTGGCTCTAATTGATGCCGTTGGTTCAATCCTTTTTGCATCTCCAACATACTGACCTCATAATTGTGCACTGTGGTGGCAATGACCTAGGCACTTTCACTGGGGTAGGTCGGGAAATGCTTATAAAGGAAACCTTTACAGAATTTATGTCACTTTTCCCCCAAACTGCCTTTGTCTATTCTAACATATGCCAAAGGCAGAAAATGAACTTGTCCAATCAATTATATCCACAAATTAACAAAAGCTAGGAAACTTGTTAATAAATCTGTTTCTGCTTTTCTCCGAGATTATAGAACAGGGTCCATTTACCACAACAATCTGCGTTTCAATATGGATGGCATTTATAGGAGAGATGGTGTACATTTTACAGATGAGGATAACAGAGTCTTCCTCTTGAACTTTAGACTCTGCATGGTAGGTACCAAAATATCTCAATAAACAAAAGGGCTCTTTTTAGATCCACCTAAGAATTAAACACAAAAGCTTGATGTATATCTAAAAAAATGTAGGGGATTTTTTGCTTGGAGTCGTGCACCGAATGCTTAGAAGTTGTGCACCAAATGCGTAGGAGTCGCGCAATCAACAGCTTATGAGTCGTGCATCCAACGCGTGCACACCAGGGGGCTGCACTGAGCGCCGCTCTGGGTGCGTGACTCCTAATTTTACCATAATAAAAAATAGCTGCTATCATTAATTTCTAATATCCCCGGGGACCCCATCCCCTAGGGCATATATAAAACATTGGGGACCATGGGGGGAGCCTCAATGCCCCCATGGTCCCGTCGGCTCCCCGTATCCTTTGGGAGCTGGCATTGCTTTTCCACATGGGGAGCTGCTAACATGCAACTCCCCGTGTGGAAAAGCAATTTGGTTTGGATTTTGAAAGAGAGAGCAGGTTTTCCTGCTCTCTCTTTCAAACTCCAAACCAAGTTTGCTACGGGAGGGCGGGAGCCGCGAGACCCCCGCCCTCTCATAGCAAACAGCAGTGTCCCGGGGGTGGGCACCCCGGGACACTGTGGGAGCCGGCCCTGGGGGGTGGCGATCCCCAGGGCCCTCGAGGGCTCCAGGAGGGGGCAACGCAGCCCTCATCCCACAATACAGAAAGCCCCGGGGTGGTGGTCCCCGGGGCGGGGCATTAAGGCCCCCCACCACTAATTTTTCAGGTGGGACTTAGAGCCACTCAATCATTTATTTTATTACCCCGGGGATGGCGGTCCTCGGGGCTTTGCCCCCGGGTTTTGGCCCCCCTGCGGCTAAAGGTCCCTACGGAAAATTACATGGGGAAAACAAGTTTTGGGACCCCCCTTTTTTCTCGGCCTCTACTACACGAATCATCCCGAGACTTTGAGGATAGGAGTGGACCCTAGCTGGCCATTAGTTTTAAAAATGTTGCTAAGATACGTCATACGGCGCCAAAGTTATTCTAAATAGAATGTTGCAGATTTTCTATGAAAATAGGTCCTAACTATAACCTACTGGCGACCACCAGTAGGATATATATATTGTTAGTAGGATTTTAAAATGCAGGGATTGAGAGGGGAGCTAGTGTCTTTGGTTCATTGTATAAGCTTCATGTATTCTCATACTAAAACATTTCTAAATGCCTCAAAAATAGTTTGGCTTTCATCACCACGTCCCATCCCTTGGAAGAGTAGCTGGTCAGCCAACTCCTTCCTCTAGGTTTTTAGAAAGGTCGGATCATATAGACTACGGGAGAAAATATTCCGACAAACACTCGACCAACTCTTGGGAAGCAATAGGATTTAAAACACAGTGAAATATTTCCGAAGGAGATTTCCTGGGATGAAGGTCTGCGTATAATAGATTTTCTTCTTTTCAGATCTTTGGAGGGTTGTACCTCTTACCGTATATAGGTAAAAAGAAATGTATTCCCATGATCATAAATTTTTCTCCTGCTCATTCCCGCTTTACGTGTTAAAACTTTCCCCTGATTTAGTTGTGGAGTAAGCCATTTTTGTGTTTTGGTTTTCCCCTAGGCGGAATTGCCTTGTGAAGAGCAGTGATAATAGGCTATTTGACTGATATTAAAGGTGAAGCAGGAACAAAGACAGTGACAGCTTCAGATGCTGCATCAAAGGTTTTCTTGAGACAAATAAGAAAATCAGAATGGATAATCTTATTCTAAAGATGAATTTATGTAGACAGAGATACATTGATTTCCTTGCTATGTATGCCAAGACAATTAATTTGACAAATAATGGTCTGACCAGAGAACTTGAGGTGGCGCAACCAATGGAAACCCGGCACATATACTAACATTAAATCCAGATTGTGCCAGGCCTTGTGTGAAGGGTCACAAACACAGCTTGGTGCACACTGAATGCCTCCATATTGTTTAACAGAGCAGCAAAATGCAGCCATGTGCTTCCAACGCTTATTCTTCTTTCTATGGTGGCGTTGGTGCTCAGAGAGAAAGGTTGGTGTGGAGCATTCTGTGCTGTTCTCTCTTGCGCCCTATTCGGATTCGCAGGTTGATAGGTACTGTGCTCATGCTAATCGTAGAGGGAGATGTGTTGTATAATATGTTGTCTGTCTTTTGTACGCCTGAGTGCTTGCTCGGTGTCGGTGAGTTTTCCTGCACTAGGAGTTCTATCTCATAGGAAATTCAGACACGAACAGTTTAATGAAATGTTTACCAGGTTGGAGTTAGAAAACTACATCAGTTCTGTGGGTATTGCACATACCGCTGTTGTTAACTAGTTCTTATTTTAAATACTAAAGAAGCTTATTTTGTGCTGGTTTCAGTCCTAAACACAGTTTATTAAAGATACCTAACAACATTATGAAATTCGCTCTCCCTGCTAGATTCACTTTGCAGCGCTGAACAGTAACCATTCCGTGCCAGTTTGCCCCTGCTGCACTTTGCATTAATTTCCCTTTCCCCTTTAGGCAATACAGTTTAGATTTCTTTTCCATATCTAGGCTTACAGCACCCAACTCATCTTGGCCCCTTGGTATCTCTCAAATGCAGCTTTACCTCACAGCACACACAGACTTACCCCTCTGTGCTCATCCGGTGCTCCCATGTGCTTGTCCATTTTTACATATCTGTGGTTGACTTTCATTTCCTTTTCTCTGCTTGTACAGACTTCTTCCATCCCATCTGGTGCACGTCGAGTTTTTTCCCTTTTTGAGGTAATGAGCTCTGATGACATTTTTAACAACAGACTTCTGAGAACTTTCATCAGTGTTGTGGCTTCCTGCCAGAAAGAATCTGAGAAGGAAAAAAAGTGACTGTTATCCCCAAAATCGAAAATAGTTCTTCGCTTCCATCGGTTATCTGGATAAGTCCAGGATCAGTTTTAAATACTTCCTTGATCTCTCATGTCAAGATACATCAAACATCATACCTGGGCTCTTTTGGGTTTGTTCAGGAACACCTGAATGGTCGCCGCTGGTTGATTCACCACTCGTCCCAGATGACAAGGGGGTTTGTTCGCTTCTCTGTGCTCCAATCACAGACACATGATTTCGATCAAGGTGTATCCCTTGGTGGATATCCAGGCCATGAAGTAGTTCCTGATGGAGAAAATACAGACTACATTTTCAATTCCAACCTACAAATATCTTGAAAAAAGTCAGTGCTACACAATGTAAGGACTGAAGTACCTAACCATCCGTGCAGCAAGATTATCCCAGCCATTTCCCTTTTTCCTGGGTTTCCCCTGTATTTTTCTGTTTTTAGCATATTTTGTTGAGCCCTTCATTCCATGAGAGCTCTTTCACTACTGATAAGGGGCTTGCCAGGGATACCTTTGGAGCTTTCCAAGATGTGCCAGCCAGATTACCCTCAACTCCAGAAAGTGTATGTTATATGTTATATGTGGATTTATAACGCACTCCGATAGTCAAGACTGTCCTGGCGCGGGGACGAAACTAAATCAGAGTGATAGGAGGAGTCAGCTATTCATGAGTTTGAAAGAGGTGAGTTTTAAGCAGTTTTTTAAAATTGGTCAAATTGGGAGCGTGCCCAAGAGCGTCTGGTAGAGCGTTCCACATTTGAGCTCCCTTTACCGTCAGAGATTGTCCACCCAGGCGAACTCTTTTAAATCTGGGGACGACCACCTGCCTTCTGGAGGTAGATCGCAACTGACGGGTCGGGAGGTAGAGAGTGAATCTTTTGGCTGGATAGAAAGGGCACGGTCCATTGAGGGCTTTATAGACGAGGACCAAGGTTTTAAAACACACTCTTTGGGCCACAGGAAGCCAGTGAAGCTCCTTCAACTGTTTGCGAACGCTGAGTCTCCTTGGGATGTTAAAAATGAGTCTCACCGTAGCATTCTGGACTACCTGTAGTTTTCTGATCAGATAGTCAGGTGCCCCTATATAAAGGGCGTTTGAGTAGTCCAGACGAGAGAGCACCAGAGCTCTGGCTACCGTTTCTTTGGCCGTTTGTGGAAGAAGGGGAAAGAATTTGCGAAGAGTGGTCAAGGTTCCGAAACACGTCCCCGCCAGTCGCGAGATCTGGTCGCGGAAACATAAGTCGGCTCCGAACCAGATACCCAGGTTCTTGGCTATCCCACTCTCTCCCGAAGGGCATGTTGATTCACTGGGCCAGATAGACTCCTTAAAGTCAGTGGGAAATTGGCCGTAGAGCAGAATTTCAGTTTTATCCTCATTGCATTTGAGGCATGATCTAGCTAGCCAGGTAAATACAGAGGATAGGCATTGGCGTACTCCAGAGGTGCATAAGTTCTCCTTTTTCCAGGTGAAGAGAAGCTGGGTGTCGTCGGCGTAGGCCATAATCTTAGCACCCCAGTTCTCTGCCAGCCGGATCAGAGGAGTTAGATAGATGTTAAATAAAAGGGGACTTAAGGTCGACCCTTGGGGTACTCCAGTTTCTACCCTTCGATTAGAGGAGTGGTAGGGGGGTAGCCAAGGTATGACCAGATTTCTCTTCTGCTGCAACAACAATGCAATGAACTTCTGGTCTTGAAGACGAGCATTCCAAACCTGAAGGTAAGCATGTGAAGGGAGGGAAAAAGTAGTCCAATATTGATAACTTTATGAAGGCGTGGATAATAAATGAATATTTAATATCATCACAACCCAATTTGATATGTAGTGGGACACATGGATCGATATTCACCCTGTGCTACATTGCTCATATATTGTCTTGGGCTGAAGAGACTTTATCCATCCAACAGGCACATCAAGAAGTCATTTGGATAAAGGGTTTTCATCAAAAAGGGTGTACAAGTGAAAGTGATCTGGGTCTTGAATCTCTGGTTCTCTTTTTGGTCCTAGCGGTTTCCTTATGAAATAAGGATGGCCCTAAATTCAATCATGCATTTTGTGACATTGGAGAGTCTCCCCAGACCCTAGTGTTTCTGGTGACTATGATCTTACCTACAGTGACAGAAAATACATCACCCAGAATTAGTATATCCTTTTGGTGTTCAGCGCTTGAAATGTGTATGCAAGTGTACAGGTGGGTCAACCACAGAGAGAGGGGGGAAAGGTCTGTCTCTGTGTGTGTGTGTGTGTGTGTGTTGGGGTGTGTTTGGGTGTGTGTTTTCATCCATTGTCCTGTAAGGCAGTCATAGAGGCCCCTCTCTTTGTGCAAAAGCGCTACCCTCTGACCACTGAGGTACAACCACAAGTGGTCAAGCGGACCTCCGCGTGTACACACAAAAAGCAAAATAAATTACTTCAATGAAAAAAATATAACCGCAGAAATTATATAAAAACACACATGAGCTATCCCTAATATAATACAGCATTGCAAGGAGATCCACGTGCTGCAGCTGCCATGTGTGTCCTCTCAGGTGAAGGTGACAGTAGGTGGTAGATCTAGAGGGTCAAGAATACTACAAAGCAACTATCTACATACAAATTGTATTCAATTGCCTGATAGAGTCTGCTTTGTTTGTGAGTTTATCCTTGTAATGCCAACTGTATAAGAGTATCTACAGGTAGCAGCAGGCCATACACCTCTTTCTTTGTAGCAATGACAGATGACAAACCTCCACAGAAATATCAGCCTATGAAATGCCTCCTTTAAGCAGCCATCCTGGAAGGTAAGATCCGGTATGAGGACGATTAGGGATGATATTACTACAAACAGACTGATTATTAGGAAGCAGTAGGTGGACAACAAAGTCTTCTGAATGCCAGGGTACTCCTATACTCACTTTGATGACTTGAATCCGCTGACTGACTCCTCTGTAGAAGGACAGGGTATCACTGCGGTGTCGCCCGAGTTGGGATGTCAGATGCAGGCTCTGATCCTCTAGTTTATCATACAATGTCCGAACATTAAAGTCCTCCAGAAGCCGCAGTGAGGAAGTCCCCCCTAAAATATCAAAAGAGAATTTAGGATGGTATTAAACCACTGGTAGGTCCTGTTACCAGTTTCTCTGCTGGCTTCAACTTTGATATCCACATAGCAAATGTCTTCATCTAGTTATGATACGATACAGCTATCATCTTCCATTCACTGTCCTTCCATTGATATTTATACTTATGTACCACCTGGTCTGTGCATGGCCCATTATGTTTGTGGCAGCAGAATAACTCACAGAATGCTAATCTCAGCATAATACTGAAGTAATACCCCATTGTCAATGGTATCAAAGGTAAAAGAGTGATTTTAGAGTAACACTGCTGCCCTCTTACAACATAAAGTACAGGCTGAATCTCATCCTTGGCAAAGAGCAACACCGCATCAGTATTGTTCCCTGAGAGAAAATGTATTTCGGCACATCTGGGGTGATGTACAGTTGCATTATAGAACAAGTTGTGGCAAATGTCATAATTTTTTTTTAGCTCTTATTTCATAACCATAAAGTAATTTCATTATATTTTCTTTCAGAAAATGGCAGAGGATATTAAACAAATGTTTAAGTCTCAAAAAAACTCTAACTTGAACCTCATGTTTTTTTCAGAGAATATTTTTAGTTATATGCTACATCCTAAATTCCATGTTTATATACGTCACATTTCCCATTCATTTGCGCAACCTACTGATGGTGCGCATAGCCTGAAGTTAGGTTGCGCACTCAACCACAACTTCAAGGATCAATGTACCACAATATAGATAAAAAGAAAAAATGTTCCCTTGTTTAATCTGGTTTATTTATTTTTCAAATGCGGGATTTGTTGCACAACCCTTGTAACCTCCTTTCCCTAAATACCCATTTTATTTGTATGTCATTTGAACATTGTAACAGTAACTGCTCGAGAAGCTGAACAATGTTCATGGGTGGTAAATGTAGAACATTATTTATGCACCACTTCCATTGTTTTAAAATCCAAAGGGGCCTTGTTTAAATTTCTGAATAAACCTACCTATGTGTTTCAGGTCATACTGTAACTTTTTTAATAGAACTTTGTGCAGATTTCTTCAAAAGTCCCAAATTCGGGTAAAAAGTAATTTTTTTAAATCCTTTCTTTTTCTGGGTATAACCAAAGAGACTGAACCACAAAGGCAAGTTTACATTTGTAGATTTAATCACATCTTGTATATCTACTCCTCCAACTGGATATGAATGCACAAAGTATTGTAATTCACTATTTTTGATTGTAGGTTTACACCAAGGTGTCTTCTTACATGTTTCCATCCCTTAAAATCAGGGGGCAGAGCATCCTACCACAGTGAGTTGAGTGTAAAGTTGCTATTAGTACCTTTTCATATATAAGCAGAGATCGTCATCATCAAGGTGGAGGTCTCTCTATTACAAAATACAGGGAAAACTATTAAAGTTTACTATTTTTCAATAAAATAAACAAAATATTGTAAACTAGAATATAAATGCAAATAATTTTTTTTAATTTGCTATTAATATAGAACTAATAAAATATATTACGGGAGCCATGTCACAGATGGCAATAGCATAGGAGCTTCCTACACCTGCTCCGTGCTGAGCCCGAGGAAACTGCCCCACACCCAAACGGTCAGACACTCGAAATAGCCCTGACAGCACCAACGGATACCTGGGGGCCCAGGTAGTGAGGCTGATGCACGGAGAAGGGCATACCCATGGC
Source organism: Lissotriton helveticus (assembly GCF_964261635.1). Classification (NCBI taxonomy): domain Eukaryota; kingdom Metazoa; phylum Chordata; class Amphibia; order Caudata; family Salamandridae; genus Lissotriton; species Lissotriton helveticus. The sequence continues at coordinate 1,185,079,384 of NC_136061.1, read as the reverse complement.
CCGCATCATCATTACTGCTGCACCATTGGGAGGAAGGAGGCAGATTCAGTGAACGGCGGCAGTAGACGGGCAGAACCTGGGGCTGTGGCTGTAGACGGGGGAGCGGGACTAAGAGGGCTGACATTGCAGCGCTGAGTGACAGTGAAGGGAGGAGGTTGGATCTGGGGCTGGTGGTGGTGGGGGGGCGAGCCTGCAAATTGGGGACTGACTAACACTGGAGAGGCCTAGTGGGGCCCAGACACCCTGAGGGATTGGGCCTGGGGCCTCGCTCAGTGCTGCCTTCGAGGAAGTGGTCCAGCACCCGACCTTCCATGGCCTCGGTGTGATCCTGGCAACCCAAATGGATGCCCATGGCCTTTGGACGTGAAACCGAAGTGTGGAGGAGAAGAGCATTTGCGTCCTACTGCACCATCAGCGGCCCGCAGCAGCGAGGCCTTGGGCAGGTCTGAGGATGACCGGAGGGCTGGGACGCTGCTTCCTGCTTGTGGGATGTCCCCTTAGGCATGACCCAGATGTGGTGTTCATTGGCGGGGTGAGAGCCTGGCTGTACTGAGCTTGGGCCAAGCGGGGTCGAGGTGAAGTCCCACAGTTTGCCCGCCCCATCTACACCTTCTAGCTTGGCGAGGGGCCTGAGGAGTAACCAAGCAGCGGACTGGGCCACCCATATCGACTGGCTCCTGACACCCCTGGGTGCTACACCTACTGGAGGATTGGGCTAGTGCCCCCTTCTGGGCAACTGGAGGGTGCTGGTGCCAGGCAAACAGATTCAGACTTCAACTGTACACGCACTGATGTTAACTGCTGATTGGTATGCTGCACACCTTGCTATAGTCTTGGAATATTCTTTGGGTAGTGGAGCTGTGAGGTGGGATGCCCCTGAGGAGTGGAGGAATCACTGGGCTAAGTATGTTTGCACCCAGAGACAGTGGTATCACCAGAAGCATCTGATGGACTTGGGCGGGATCAGTGACACAAGAGTTAGCTAACTAAAGATGGCCTCCTACAAACACAAGAAGGAAGCAAAATTGAAGGACATGCTCCCTTAAGGTGGCAGCAAAGAAATCATCAGAGAGTTTGAGATATCAAGTGTGGCGGAAACCTTTGAGAACCTTCATCTAATAGACTGCCACAAATCGCAGGGATGCACCCTTTACCCTCACCTTTATAGATGAAATTGCCCAATGACATAGCTGCGCTGCAACAGGGCTTCTCTTAAGACCTAAATTAAATGAAACGTGAACTGTTGGACCTGGGAAATGAGTCTGCATGTTAGAAACCTCGGGGTACTCCCAGGGGCAGAAACTCAAGATGCTCAACTCAGTGATCAGAATATTGATCTTCAATGTCATCTGGGTGATCTGGAAAACAGGTCCTGCAGATCCAAAGCCCCTATACGGGGCATCCCCAGAAAGATACAAATGGGCGCACTTAAGGAGTATTTGAAGAGACAGTTTCATCACGTCCTTCCAGGACATACAGCTCAACCTTACATATAGGTTTGGCGGGCCATCAGACTCCAGGAGGACCTCCCTAGGCGTACTTACTTGTGTCCATCATTTTAATCAGAAAGTGGCGAACGTGGTTGCGACCCAGGCAGTTGGAACAATCTCCTTTGAGGAGGCCATGATACATCTTTATTATTACCTCTCTCTCAACACCCTCCAGCGCAGGTGACAGCTCAGCCAAGTGATAGCGTACTTCAGGGAGAAAGGAGTGAGGTATCACTGGGGATCCTCATTCAGGCTCTCGTTCATCATCCCTGGCATGACACACTCAATACGCACACTGGCTGAGGTGCACTCGGTCCAGAACCTGCAGGACTCATCAGAAGGCCCCCCCCATCTGATGTTCGCGACCGACTGAAGGGTGCATTGGAATGACAGAAAAGGGGAGAATGGCACACGGCACTGAACAAGGCATCCCCGTATCACCCCTCCCACATGAAAAAAAAAGTAGAGAGAGGTAGTCCTAAGTACATTGTAGACCAAAAATGCAATGGAGATAGAGGTGGAATGATAGATGTTATTTTCTATCATATTCAGCAATGGCAACATGATACTCTGGACAAGTTATAATCGTAATGAACGGGGGCTGGATTGGGCGGGGTGCTGACATTGTTAAAATGACTAAAGAGACTGGCAAACAGAAGCAGTGGGGCATGTGGGTGATGGATGGAAAACAAGTTTGGACATAGACCCTTTGAGTGCCTTTAGTGAGCCATCTAGGTGGATTTAGGCTCCATGGAGGGGGGAGTGAATGAAGTTTATTATTACTATATTATTGAGCGGGGAATGTTGGTCCATGACTATCAACATGAGGCCCTTTTACCATTTACACACCTACACCTGCACACAAGAACACGTGGCAGCTTAGGTCCGTTAGGGGATACCAACATACCTATCTTATCTTACAATGGTAAAAATCTTAAATTTTAATGTGAGAGGCCTCAATTCTCTGGCTAAGCACATGGCCGTACTCTCTTTTTTTGTGAGACACAAATTTGTGACATATATATGTTACAGGAAACACTTCTTATCAAACGCGACTGGTAAAGAATACGATCTTGCTGGTTCTCCCAGCAGTTTTTCTGCTCAGGGACCACAAAGTTAGGGGTGTAGTAATCTTACTGGATAACAAATTCAAGGGCAAATGTATAGACACACCCCTGGAAGTGGTGGCTCGCATCCTGGTTGGGTCCCCCACCCTTTCATTGGGCACCATAAATGCTTTTAATGAGAATCAGGTGACGTTTCTTGAATCTGCTCTCACAGAAGTTCTGACATCTGTAGATAGGGATGTACTGATTGGAGGGGGCTTTAACAAAGTTATGGATACAGTCCTGAGCAGATCCACACGAAGGGGGGAACCAATTGGAGCACTAAGGAAGGAGAGTCTCATATGTATGAAGGATATGGAGCTGGTGAATATATGGCAAGACTTTCGCCCCAAGCAACACGATTGAACCTTTTATTCCATCTCCCCGCAAACGTATGCTAGGCTGTACTAATATTTGTGTACTACGCACATACTTGCAAAGACTATATGCACAACATTGAAACGTCAGCCCTTTCTGATCATTTGTCCATCACAATAGAGCTGCAAATTCCCCATACAGACACTCTCACACTGTCGTGAAGGCTTCACTATAACTTACTGAAACACAACACGGTGACCGATAAGGTTAAATGCAGCCTAACAGATTTCCTCAGTATCAATAATACCCCAGACGCGATTATCTAGACATTGTGGGATACACTGCAAGCGGTCGTCCCGGGGGAATTTATCTTTCATGCAGCAGATTTCAATTGGTTGAGAATTGATAACAGGAGAGAGTTGGAAAGGAAAGTGGCAGAGCTAGAAAGGGCTCTAAAGCAAATGATATCTAAATGCAAATGGTACCAACTCACATTAGTTAGACAACAACTCAAAGCCCTAAATACTGATAAAGCAGATTTGGAACTTTTAAGGCTCAAACAAAATACTATACAGGGGGAAATAAGGTGGGCCAATCACTGGCTCCAAAACTCAGAGCCAAACGACAGGACAGTATCAGTGATTTGCTGACCACATAAACTGGGAAGAAAGTGCGCGATATTACTGATATAGGGGACATGTTCCTCAATTTTGATGTGGTTCTCTACACGGCTGACTCTCTGCTCTCCTCTAGCATCCCAGATAGTGGGACTTGGTAGGTGGTCCCACTATCAACCCTAACACCCAAGCAAGCACAATTGCTAGACGAGGATATCTCCACAGAGTAAGTTGTGTTGGCGATCGCCAGAATTTAACTAGGGAAAGCTCCCAACCCGATGGTTTCAGGACGGCTTTTTATAGGGTATACTGATCCATGATTGCTCTAATACTAACACGCCTATTTAATGACTTGACTAGGTCTGCCACCATGCCCCCCTCTATGAGGAAAGTAGTAGTGATGTCATACCAAAGCCCGGGAAGGATGCCACGCAATGTTTCTCACACAGGCTAAATGTTGACTTGAAGATCTCCACGGGAATAGTGGCCAAACAATTGAGGCCCTTTATGCAGGGACTGATAGACTTTGACCAGACAGGCTTTACTTCTGTGCAGGGATGTAGTGACAACACCCAATAATTGCTCTAGATCCTGGACATAGTGAAACGAACAGGGCACACCACCTTCCTGTTGTCCATAGAAAAGGCATTTAATCGCAGATAGAATGCACTGGCCATACTTGGTGAAGACACTGGAGATGGTTGGCTTGGGTCACCGATTTAGGAAGTGGATATTTAGCGGCTATGTGGCTCCTGTTAAGGTTAATGATCAGCTCTCGCATCCTTTTGCGGTGGGCATGGGGACGAAACAAGGTTATTTCGCCTCCACTTCTGTTTGCACTATACATGGAGCCACTGGAGGAGAGGATACAGCTTAACTAAGTCGTGAATGGAGTGCAGTTTGGAGGTCACCAACACAAAATAGTGCTGTATGGGGATGATGTAATGGTGATGTTGACAAACCCTCTGACATGCATTCCGGCAGTAATCACTGAATTAAATATATTTAGTAATGCGTATAATTTCAAAATCACCCCTATCAAATCCCTAACCATGAATATTAACACAACTCAAGACCTTAAAACACTCTCACACAGAAGTTCCCACTGCTGTGGACACACACACACATCGGTGCACAGTCAAAATATCGACTGCAAAATATCGACTGGACACAATATCGAGTTTTAAATATCGAATGGACAAAATATCGACAGGACAGAATATAGACATCAAAAATATCGTTATTAAGGTAAGTAATGTAATATCGATTGTTAAAAATATAGACATTTAAAATATCGAAGTATATAATATAGTTAAATAAAATATCGATTATTTGATAATATTGATTTTTTTATAGTGATATTTATGTTATTATGTGTGTTAAAAGTGTGTATTTATGTTATAAATAATTTAAATTAATGACATTTTTATTTGTTAATTTTTGCGTAATTTAATTCTGTAGCGGGTTGTGGGTTTATAGGGGAATAGGGTGGGAAGTAATTTAATTATAATTAATTAAATATGTAAATTAATTTATTGTTATTCATTTTTAATTATTGTTAATAAATTTATATTTGGTAATTAATTAACTTTTAATTGGCAATTAATTTTAATTAATTGATTAATTGCTAATTATGTTAATTTTACTAATTTATTTTCTGTAGCGGGTTGTGGGTTTATAGGGGAATAGGGTGGGAAGTAATTTAATTTTAATTAATTAAATATGTAAATTTATTTATTGTTATTCATTTTTAATTATTAGTAAATTAATTTATATTTGGTAATTGATTAACTTTTAATTGCCAATTAATTTTAATTAATTGATTAATTGCTAATAATGTTAATTTTACTAATTTATTTTCTGTAGCGGGTTTCGGGTTTATAGGGGAATTGGGTGGCAAGTAATTTATTTATAATTAATTAAATATGCTAACATATTTATTGGTATTGTTATAGAATTAATTGTTAATTAATTTTTTATGGCTAAATAATTAAATTAGATTTGCTAATTAATTTTATTTAATTGAATATTTGCTAATTATGTAAATTTAATAACAAATTTTAATTGTATTTAATTAGAATTTATTTTAAATGAATTTTTAAATGTGAAATTATTAATTGTTAATTTGTAATTAATTTGTATTATTAGTTAAATAATTGTAATAATTAATTTTAATTAGTAATTTTAATTGATTAATTATTATAATATATTAAATTCGTAATTACTTTTAAATAATATTTGATAGATATTAATTTATATTTATTGAAATAATATATGAAGTATTTAATTTCCCTACTGTTGCACCTACTGGGGTGGGAATAGTAATTTTAACCCCTACGCTATCCAACGCTTTCCCTACTGTTGCACCCACTGGAGTGGGAATAGTAAATTTTATCTCTACGCTATCCAACGCTTTCTCTACAGTTGCGCTCTTTGGAGTGGGAATAGTAATTTAAACCCCTACGCTATCCAACGCTTTCCGTACTGTTGCACTCTTTGGAGTGGGAATAGTAATTTTTACCCCTACGCTATACAACGCTTTCCCTACTGTTGCACCCACTGGAGTGGGAATAGTATTTTTTACCCCTACGCTATCCAACAATTTCCTTACTGTTGCACCCACTGGAGAGGGAATAGTAATTTTTACCCCTACGCTATCCAACACTTTCCCTACTGTTGCACTCACTAGAGTGGGAATACTAATTTAAACCCCTACGCTATCCAACGCTTTCCCTACTGTTGCACTCTTTGGAGTGGGAACAGTAATGTTTACCCCTACGCTATCTAATGCTTTCACTACTGTTGCACTCTTTGGAGTGGGAATAGTCATTTTTACCCCTACGCTATCCAACGCTTTCCCTACTGTTGCACCCACTGGAGTGGGAATAGTATTTTTTACCCCTACGCTATCCAACACTTTCCTTACTGTTGCACCCAGTGGAGTGGGAATAGTAATTTTTACCCCTACGCTATCCAACACTTTCCCTACTGTTGCACTCACTGGAGTGGGAATAGTAATTTTAACCCCTACGCTATCCAACGCTTTCCCTACTGTTGCACCCACTGGAGTGGGAATAGTATTTTTTACCCCTACGCTATCCAACAATTTCCTTACTGTTGCACCCACTGGAGTGGGAATAGTAATTTTTACCCCTACGCTATCCAACACTTTCCCTACTGTTGCACTCACTGGAGTGGGAATAGAAATTTAAACCCCTACGCTATCCAACGCTTTCCCTACTGTTGCACTCTTTGGAGTGGGAATAGTAATGTTTACCCCTACGCTATCCAACGCTTTCCCTACTGTTGCACCCACTCGAGTGGGAATAGTAATTTTTACCCCTACGCTATCCAACGCTTTCCTCACTGTTGCACCCACTGGAGTGGGAATAGTAATTTTTACCCCTACGCTATCCAACGCTTTCCCTACAGTTGCACTCTGTGGATTGGGAATAGTATTTTTTAGACTTATGCTATAGTACGGTAATAATATTGGATATTATTTAATTATATTATGTTAATATATATATGTTTTAACAAATATGATTGTAAAATTTTTTTTTTTAACTTTCATTAATTATTTAATTATTATAAGTTAATTTAAGTATTTTTAAGTATATTTTAGTAATTAATTTTTAATTTAACCTGTTTTCAATAAAGTCGATATTTTTTACAACTATATTTTTGTAAACGATATTTTATACTCGATATTTTTGTACTTAACTGTTTGCAGATACAAACTCGATATTTTGTCTGTAGATATTTTTTCCTCGATATTTTTGCAAGTCGATATTCTGGCAGTCGATATTATTTCAGTGATCCACACACATCCCATACCTAGGAATCAAATCGGTTCTCTCCAAATTACAATGACATACTCTCGACTGTCGGGTCTGCTGCCCCAAACTGGAGAAATGGGGGAGTGACATGGTTGGGGCGCAGAGAGGTAGATAAGATGACTCTACTCCCGAAAATATTACATGTAATGCAGATAATACTGATCTCTACACTGAAGGGGAACAGTAGAGAAATTGAAAGGATGCCTGGACCAATTTATATGGGGGGCAAGGAACTCTGCAAGGCTAAATGTAGGACTTATCCGGCAATCGAGGTGGGAGGTTTGGGAGTTCCATGCTTATCTCATTACCATGCTGAAGCACAGCTCCGCTATATGATGGAATGGCATCACTCCACCACTGAGAAGCATTGGTGCTTTATGGACCTAGCAGTTGCCGGTGTTCACATTTGGAAAATCCCATGGTTATCCAAAAAACATAGACTAGAAAGTGTCTACATTTCCCCAATGGTACAGGTCACAGTAAAAGTATGGGACAGGGTAAGGTTGGTAAAGGGACTTACGATATTGTCGGCACTTAGGACTTCAATATTGAGCGATCCAGACTCCACCTCAGCAGCAACGAGGACCGCCTACCTGGCCTGGCAACAAGCTAACTGCAAAATGGTGGGAGACTTATTCCAAGAATATGGGATTACACCCTTTGAACAATTAAACAATGACTATGGCTTCCCCGAGACAGAATGACTACACTATTCCAAATCCGTCCCTATGTTATTGCAACCCGCCATTAAAAGCTCAGCAAGTAGGACCTTAACTCCATTTGAGAAATGACTCGTCAGAAAGCTAGATGACAAACACGTTCTCTCTGACATATATACATTTTTGCGAGGGCAAATCGTGGCTAACCGTTCACCAGTGCAAACACAGTGGGAAGCTGAATTAGGGCGACAACTGACAAAGAGGTAATGAGGGACATCTACGCCGCAATACGGATCTCAGCTACCAGTAGTTCAGACAAGGACATGCCGGGCAAGATGGAGCCCTACTGGTATTATATGCCAGTCCTATACATATTTGGCATCTAGCTACATCCACCCGCCCCCCATAACAGGAATAATAATACATACTAATATGGAGCAGCACTAGAGTGACTAAATTCTTAAGGGCATCAACACTATATTCAACACCGAATTACCATGATTCCCAATCTACGTCCGGCTCAGGGAGGGGGGTCTGCTTGGCACTTCTCTTTTATTTTAAGAAGTGGCCATGGGGGATAGGGAGACTACACTGCACCTTCCCCGTTAAATGTACATGGCTCTGAAGGATGGGGTAAGTAGGGCCATAATAGGTTACGGAGAGGTGCAGCATGGCCCCCCTCACATTTTGTTTAAGTGTTGCAGCCCATTTTGTTAACTGGTGTGAAGCCCGGTCCCAGGGAGCCCATCCCCGAGGACCAAATGCAATAAAAAAGGAAAGGGGGCAATGCAGCACCCTCCGTGAGTCTTGTTAAGCCCTTCAGGTCACATCTCTCTGTCCCAACCAGGTACAGTTTTCTCATTGTTAATTTAATTACAAATGTTTCAGTGATATTATCAATGATGTCTTAGAAGATGTCATGAGTGATGTAATAAGTGGAGTAATTAGCAGCGCATGATGATGGCCCAAGGTATAGATAGACTTAGGGCACGAGTGATAGTTACTTGAGATAACTATAACTACAATTGGTGGATTTCTGTATTTTTTTAAGCTAAAACGTTATGTTGTTACTGAACATTTAACTTAACTCTAATGTTACTTCAACCTTTGTTTTTTTCAGTGTATTTCTAGGGTTTTTTCATGTAAATTAATATTTTATTACCATATGTTAAGCACACACCTCCGCCGTGAACCGCCCTGCAGCAAACGTCCAACAGGCAGCCAGCTTCCCTGCAGGCAGCCATCCCTGCGCTGCGCACAGCTTTTCGTCATGTATGGCATGGAGTTGGTTGCAAGGCTGTCTTTCAGCCAGGCCCTGCGTCCAACTTCCCACAGGCATCTAACCCCATGCTGCGCACAAACCTTTGTCGCGGGTGGCATGGGGTTAGCCACAGGGCCTGACTTACAGCCAAACCCTGCGTCCAACTCCCAGCAGGTAGTCAACCACCGGCTGCTCACAACCTTTGGTCATACCCAGCAGGGGATGGACCAGAGGGCTTGCCTGCCACCAGGCCCTGTGGCCAAACCTCCAGCAGATTGCCAAACCCCACACTGTGCACAGCCTTTGACATACGCATTGTAGGGTTGGCCTTTCGGTCCCGGGTACAACATCCCACGGGATCAAACCATTAATATTAAGGGGAGGGGGAATGCAACCCCTCTCGGATTCTTAATTGTCCGCAGGGACCCCATCTCCCAGGGTCAGTTCCAATAAAATGGGGAGGGGGTGTGTAGCCCTCTCATTGAGCCTTCTTGGTTCCTGGGGACCCCATCTCCAGAGCCAAATTCTAAGGGGAGGCAGGCATGCAGCCTCTCTCCCTGAACCTTATTAGGCCCCAAGAATCCCATCTCCCAGAGCTGCATGTGATTATAAAATGGAGGGGAGCCATGTAACCCTCTCTCTACCTATTTTTACCCCGGGGACCCCATTCTCTGGGATATTTCTAAAATATATGTGGGTGCCCCGGTGCCCACCCAGAGTACACTCTGACCACCATACTGGGGGCTGTAGAGGGACCTCCCAGAGCCCCCGTGGCCTCAGCCTGCTCCCCGTATAGTGCAAGAGCTAGCATTACTCCCGACTCTAGGGGGGCAGCTATTTATGCTTGATCCCTTCGGGGAAGAGCAATATGTCTTCTGTTTCCCTGCCCGCAATCTTGCAGGCTGGTAAGCAGAACTGAAGTCTGCACCGAAATGGCGAGAGCATGTTTAAATCTCCTGCCAGGTGGAAGCAGACTTGCATGTTTGCTCCCATCTGGCGGGAGATTTAAAAATAATCCAACCATACCAGAGAAAACATTTGTTTCTCAGTCCAAACTGCCAGGGAAACTATGTTGTATTGAGGGTGCAATCCCCGGGACACAGTCACTGAGCTGACCCCAGGGTATGGGGTCTCTAGGGCCTTTAAAGGCACAGGTTGGGCGCCGTGCATGCCCCTCCCTTAATTTAATTACTTGGCTCGGGGGGGGGGGTGAAGTCCCCTGTCCCTCTCTTGGCTCGGTGGCAAACGACCCTCCTCCCCTTTTAAATGCCCTCAGGCTCATGGGCTGGGGTACCCAGGGCTTAATTAAGCTGTAATTAGGCTCCAGGGGGAGGGTTAACCACCCTCTCCCTTTTATTACCTGAGCCCAGGGGAAAGGGGTCTCCAATGCCTCTCAGAGGCTCAGAGAGGGGGGATATGTGCCCCTTCCCCAAACTAAATATATTTGTCACCCCTTGGGTCCTGGTCCACCCCGGGGCTGGAGGGGGGTTTGAACAAGCACAGAGGCTGCACTTGTTTTTATTTTATTTTTGGTCACATTCGCGACAAAATTGGGAAAACATTTTTTTGGCCCAAGGTGTAGGTAGTCAGTGTATCCCTATCATGCCCCTATGTATTTCTTTTGTATTTTTTTAGTCCCAAATTCTAAAATGGTTGCCACCACTTCCTGGTTGACGTGGTTGTAGCCAATCAAATGTCAGCTTGAGGTATGTTGGATTCCCGGAGTCTCTATATAACTAGATATACCATTTTTGGCATTATTTGTTCAAAAACTATTGAATGCATTTCCACAAAATAACAAAAAGCACTCTTTCTGGACCAAGATCAGGTTTTCGATCAAATATGGAGTAAATCTGTTCAGTAGTTTAGGCTGTTTCTGTGTCTAAAGTTTCTCCGAAAAAATGAATGGGTAAAACACACTATGGGACCCCCCTTTTTCTAAGCCACCGCTTGATGGTCTATAACAAACCTTTACATGCGCAAAGTAGTCAAAAAGTAGCACATTTTTGGAACGATTTAAGGAGATTTGTCAAAGATATTTCCTATGGAAACACTATCCTAAGTATAACTACCTATTTGCGACTGTGGTTTATCAAGTGGGGACCAGGAAAAACAGTGGGGGCCCCAAGATGTGTTTTCCCCTTGCAATTTTCCATAGGGATTTTAGACATGACTACGGCCCAAACGGCGAGCTGTAATTACACCATATTTTGCAGAAAGCTAGATCTTGGTCTTGAAAGTGCACCTCTTGTAATTGTATATACATCTGTTCAGTAGCTTTGGAGTTATTAAAGAAAAAAGATTTACGTATCTCTAGAGACACAGATCTACTCGGTCCTGGGGGAAAAAATAACTGATTAAATTCAAGGCAGAGATAAACTGACCCCATGGGTCTCATAGAGGGGTCTGTCAGGGACCCTTCATGGGAAAAAAGTGCCAAAAAGCTTTTTTTGGGGGGGGCACCCATGGATCCGCAGATCCAACACGGTGCTCAGTGCGGCACTGTGTGAATCAATGTAGGATCCGTGGATCCAGGGCCCAATTAAAAAAAACTATACACCCACTCTCAGGCCCTGTCACACACACATACACACAGAGACTCACCACTAATGTAAATATCCATACAACCACTAAAACACCCAATCACCACCCATACAGTCACTGATACATTCACTTAGAGACCCGGAAAATCACTCACAGACCCACTCACTGACCCACACAGCCCCTTACACACCCAATCACACACCCATTCACATACTTATGCAACCTCTCACACCCCATTTACACACCTACACAGCCACTCATACACACTCTCACACCCCCTCACTACCACTCACACACCCATTCACACATCCACACACCCACTCACACACCGATAAGGTTACTAATACATCCACTCAAGAGACCAGAGAACCACTCACACACCTGTGTGGGGTTGGCTGCATGCATGGATTGGGCAGGCCAGGCCCTGCAGTCAAACCCCTGTCAGTTTGTTTGACATATGATAATTAAATATCACTTTACGCTAAACTAAACCTAGAAATTCACTGAAAAACAAAGGTTACAGGCACGTTATCATTAGGTTCAGCGTTTTTACTCACTCAAAACCATAGAAATTTGGCAGTTATACTTATCTCAAGTAGCTCTAACTCGTGCCCTAAGGTGAGCATAACTCACGTGCTTGCTATCCACTGCTAATTACCCTACAATTTACATCACTCATGACACTTTCTATGACATTACTGATAATATCACTGCAACACTTGCCCGGAAATTATTGATAAGAAAACTGTGAATAGCTGGGATGTGAGTCATAGTTACCTTGGGGCACGAGTTATAGTTACTTGAGATAACTATAACTGGCAAATATCCATGGTTTTGTGTGTGTAAAATCTGAACCCAACTATAATGTCCCTGTAACCTTTGTTTTTTAATGAATTTCTATGGTTCCCAAATGCTATTTCCTAACTATAATGTCCTTGGTTTGTTCCTCTGTTTTTTGTAGTGAATATATATATAGATATCGTCTTTTGAGACCAATAAAGAATTGGTTTGTGTAACCCCCATGAGTGTTGGATTGTTGTTTTGAAGCCGCAAGATATATATATTTATATATATCTGCAACAGCTCGCAACGAACACCGCTTAGACGCGGAATCACGGGCGCAGACCAACTTTTTGTGCCAGCATTATTTTATTTTCTTAACAAGTCAAGACGCGCTTCGGCCGTCCAAGTGGCCTTGAGCACCTTTGATATATTAAATGTCACTAAATGTAATCACTCTAACGTCGGTTCCTAATAGGTATATGAGGTGCTATTTTATTTCCCTGCTTCAAATTTTTTCCATGGGAGTGTGTGTTGCAATACTAGTGGTTGGCCATCTGTGGAGATTGGCTGGAGTACATTTTAGACTGTTTGACAGTTTTAGGGCTGTAGTAACTTTCAAAGTGTACGTTTCGAATAGACACGGTCTTAATCTTTTGTTGGTGTGTATTTGTATTACCATGTCTCTCCCTAAACCCCTGCTTATATTTCCCTAAACCACTCTCAATTCGCGTTGGATGTTCCCAATTTTCCTAACACTCATAGATCCTCTAACAATTACTACTAAGTATTAGTATTAAATTTACTCATGCAGAGATTTTTACTTAAAAAAATAGGAGAGACAGAAGTAGAGATCTCCACCCATAGGTTTGTAAATTGCATTTTGTAGCAAGCAGTACTTCAGTAGTATTATTTTTCGTACTACAAAAAGCAATGTGTGAACAGTCTCTATTTCCAGGCCAAAAATCTGTATAAGAATTAGAACCTCTATCAAAAAATACTGCCAAACACTACTCTTCTGTTTGATTGCCTTTGTTTGTCTGACATCTGTGCAACGCTCCAGAATTTCTGCCCCCTAAAATTATGGATTGCTTTGCATGCCAAAAATTTTAGCTGACAATTACAGTAATGAAATTCGTAAGTACAAATAGCAATTCAAGCTAATTCCCCCTTGAATTTTGCTCTGGATATATTGGCAATCTTGTGACTATGAATCCATGGTAGAATTAACCTATCCAAGGCATAACCAAATACTTGACAAACCTTCACCGACATCTTAATGAGTAAATATGTAGTTCTTGAAATTTGCACTCAATACAAACCACTAAACTGGAAATAAATGAGCAAACCCATGATGACAGATAAAACCAAAAGTGGGAAAAGATGTTGGAATGATAAAATGTTGAAAAGAGATTTGTGGAAGCGAAAGGGTGATTGAAAGAATTAAGACAACGGTAGATAAACAACATTCTGGAAATAGCAAGGGAGCTTTGGAAACTACAGTGAGTATAAATGTATATTGGAGCCAGGCAACAGTAATTAAAGAAACTTGACAAAACTGGTAAACTGAATTCCAGGTAAGTATTTATTACAAAAGGGCCATTTCCTCCAAACTTGATTAAAAGATTTCGGCCAGATGTAGGTAATTTCATTTTACCACTTCTTAAATACCGAATTTTACCGATTCTGTATTTAAGAAGTGGTAAAATAGAGGGGGGGGATGTAGGTATTACCGAATCGGTAAATACCGAATCGTTATTATTCGGTATTTACCGATTCTGTAAATTCCGATTCGGTAATACCCATTGATTCCTATGGGCATTGAAGCCCATAGCAATCAATGGGCATTACCGAATTGGTATTTACCGATTCGGTAAATACCGATTCCAGCAAGGGTGCAGGGGGTGTCACTTTGACACCCTGTAGCACCCCAAATACAGGCATGTGTGCCATGTGGCACACAGACATGCCCTAAGGGCATGTCTGTCTGTCACATGGCATAGGTGTGCATGCACACATGTGCATGCACACCTGGATTCGGTATTTTACCACCCAATTAGATTGGGTGGTAAAATACCGAATCTGAAAGGCCTTTGGGACTCAGTAGAGTCCCACCTACATCTAGAAGTTACCGATTCGGTAAAAATACCGATTCGGTATTTTACTGAATCGGTAAATTTACCGATTCGATAAATTTACCGATTCGGTAAAATTGGCCCCCTACATCCCAATAACCCATTTACCGGTCGGTAACGGCCGAACTTGGCCGTTACCGGCCGGTAAATGGCCACCTACATCTGTCCCTTCATTCTTACCATATATGCTTGCTTTCATTTCCTCCAGTGCTCCCTCCTGGCTCATTACCTCTTCAACTCTTCATTGTCCCAGTAAGTCCTTACTGTCAGAGGTTTGTTCATTTCAGAATACGTACCATGTGACCCAGTCCTCCACCGTAGGTCTGCCCTATCGCAAGGGTCCATAGTGGGAGCGCAGCCCCAGAGCAACATCCTATTTTCTGTCTCTCTTTCTCCTATTGCATCTTTTGTTGCTTTAACGCCAATGGGCTCAGTTGGGATTGGGTCTTGGTCGTTTTGTTTTTGTATATCCTCCCATAGTTAGGGCTGGGATGAGGAAGGGTTGAGGAGGTAATGTGCCAAATACTTACTCCAATTAAGCTTCTTACTCCACATACCTCCTCCGTGGTGGCTGCCTCTGAACCTGGTGGTGAGGCGGGTGGGCGGTGGAGGGATGAAAAGATGGAGAAAAAAACTGTACCTGCTTTGCTGCTGCCTCTGCCACACGCCTCTCCTCCGTGTTCTTGTCTTATTCCCGGCTGCTGTCTCCAGCCTCCACAGGAAGCACCCAGGCTTCCGGACTCTGCAGCAGCAGCAGCGTGATTGGTCTGAGCGGCCTGTTTGGCCGCTCAGGCAGTGCTTGGGAAGGCTGAGCATGTTCTCCATGGGACTGTGCAACACAGCCCAAAAGGGTACATGCCAACTACGCATTACTGTTTGGCTAGCCCTAGAGGGCCGGATAACGCATCATGCGTATGTAGGGAGTGAGTACAAACCGCTCCTGCTCCCTCGGTGGCGAGCCAGCCCTACCCCGAGTCTCAAAGGAAAATAAAATGATAATAACTAATTGTTATCATTTTATTTTTATTTTCCACTGCTCATCGAGCAGTGGGGTGACGCTCCTCTGCCTTACAGGAGGAGCTGCCACTGTTATCCTCCATCCTTTCCTTCCTGCCTCTTGACAACACCTCAATACCTTGTGCCTCGGGAAGTCAGGATGTGCTTCTGAACTGCTCCCTATTTATGGTTCCCAGTGATGGGAAGGGGCTCAGAGACCGAGTTCTGGGAAAGAGGTGGCAAGATTTTAATAGATTTCATCTAGCTTACTTGGTGCCTCAGGGCTGGAGGACACACCTCAGATAGTAAGGACAAGGAAACGTAATCGACAGAATGAAGATAACCTCCTCCAGCGTTCCTCGCCCCAGTTCTTACTGAGGGCGATGCGGAGGAGCTGACTCCCTATGACCATCCTTTCAAAAGCGTCCTTCTTTTATTTTAAGCACCTCTAAATAGACTACTCCGTTTACTATGTAAAGGGATATGGTACCTCTGGACCTTCTTGTTTTTGGTGCACCCTTTGGAAGCACTTTCTTTTACACAGTGCGGCGGGAGTGTGTGAAGTGGTTATTTATTAGTTTTAGAGTTTATGCAGTGCGGAGGCCTGTATTTAGTCAATACATGTGCAAGAACCCGCAAGTATTGTTACAAAGATTCAAACGAGGCAATGCCCTCTTTCTGGAGGACTGTGTGATGATAGATTGGTTTTGACAATAGGTTTGAGTTTTTAATTAATTTCTCGGTACAGGTTCGCTTCACAGGAGGAATGGCAGCCTCACTTACAAGATGGAGTAGCACATATATTTTTGGACATTTGTGTTGCTACAACAGGCAACATTTGTTAATCATTTGGGGCCAGATGTAGGCAAGTTCCATTTATCGATTCTAAAATACTGAATTTTACAGATTCGGTATTTCAGAATCAGTAAATGGTATGTAGGTAAGTATTCGGTAAAGTTTACCGAATCGGTAATATTCGGTAATTACGGATTCGCCATTCATTCCTATGGGCCTGGAGGCCCATGGGAATTAATGGGAATTAGCGAATCGGCAATTACCGATTCGGTAATGGGGGAACACATTCAAGGGTGACAGGGTGTCTCATGGACACCCTGTTGCACCCCTGAATAGTGTATGGGTGCACATGTGGCACGCATACATGCCCTAAGGGCATGTATGCCTGCCACATGGCACTTTTGAAAAAGCACAAATGTGCTTTTTCAAAGGTTTTCAATATTTAGCACCAACTTTTATTTGGTGGTAAATACTGAATCCTTAACCATGCAATGCACTAATTTGAGTGCTTCCTACATTTCAGATTCGGTTATTTACCGATTGGGTATTTCAAGGAATCGGTAGTTTGCATATTCCTTAAATTACCGATTCAGTAAATTACCGAATCTGAAATGTAGCCACCTGCATCTCAATAGCCTAATACCGGTCGGTAATGGCCGAAATTCGGTAATTTCGGCCATTACCGACCGGTATTGGGCTACCTACATCTGGCCCTACATGTTGAACCTGAATTGAAATGAGGAATTTGATTTTGGCTACGAAAGTTTGAGTCAAATAAAGAAACTCAACATTTTTTACTTGTTTCATCAGAAGAATGATTATGAGTAATTTAATTTTTCTTTTTATAGAGCCACCAACTGGATTATGAATATTTGCGATTAAGTGCAAAGAAGACATTTGTGCTTAGGAATGCCAGAATTTAGTAAGTATTGGGACGAGGCATGCTGGATGAGGAGGTAATGTGCGTTAAAATACCAGGAAGATCCAGGGATCCTACAAGTAGTAAGGGGGGGGGGGGTAATGAGGAGTGCTAAAAATCAAATAAAAACAAGCATTTACAATGCAACAGTCTCGCCTTTGCCAAAGTTAGAGCTATTGGCATTGTAAATGACAACATTTTTATTTATGTGTTGGTTTTGAAAACAGATAAATAAATGGCATTGTCATTTACAATGTCAATAGCCATACAACTTGTAATTACATTACACACACAGAGTGTCACACGCACACATACAATCTTACTACCACACACAATTTCTCCCTCACACACAGTCTCTCTCTCTCCCACACAATCTGTCTGTCTCTATCGTGCACACAAACTTACAATCTCACTCAAACGCTCACACATGCAGTAAAGCGCAGTGGGCGGGGGGGCAATGAAAGTGACAAACGACAGGATAGAGAATGTAAAATAAATAAGTGAAACGACTTACCTTGCGCTCGCCTGTAAGTGGTTTTATTTATTTAGTTTACATTCCATATCCCGTCGTGTCTCACTTTCACCCCCTGCCTCTCCCCATCACGCTTACCTGCACGGGCCGCCACTGATTCCAGTCCACCTTCTGCCTCTCTTCCCATTCTTCCCCACGAAGCAAACAGCCATGAGACAGACTTTAGGTGTTGAAAAGCTTGATATTGTGAAGATGTGCCTTGATCAGGAGGAAGTGAGTCTGTATCTTAATGAAACTAAAGAAGGCCTGCCAACAGAACGCTGATTTTATGTCTATGACATTGGATGTCTTCAAAGTGACATAACACGGGTTGCAATTCCACTCCTATCAGCAGGGCCTTAAAGATCTGAGGTCGTCACAGACCTCTGCAGCTCCCACAGACGCAGTCATAGAGCATCACCCCACATATACTGATACAAGATGCGACGAATCTGGTCAACTTTGCGCTGAATTTGCTCTGAGTGCAGAAACTTACACGGATACAAGGTACAGTATCATGTATGCATCCTAGAATGTGCGCTATACCATGGCACTAATCTGTACATCCTTGTAAAGATGTCTGAGAGAGAAGTACACCCTCCTCACAGCCCTGCTGGCAGCGTTGACGGAGACCTCTTTATCAGTGGTGTGGATTTAATTCCCAGACCCAATAAAATGTTTGAATGTCCCACCCCCGGGGACAGTGTGGCGCAGCGTGCGTATGTGCAAATCACCGCCGCATAATAGTGTGAATACCACCCCCTCCTCAACCCGGCAGGGAAGTAAGTGTAGATGCTGGCTTCACAGGTGCATTGTGTGAAATACATTTAGGAATGGCTCAGTGCCCCCACGCCGAGTCTGTCGATGTCCCCTCAGTAGTGCAACGCTACCCCACCTCTGACAGTGCTGCGGGCCCACACCCGCTTCCCCCAGTGGTGCAGTACAACAGAATCCTCAAACCGGGTCTGTGAATGACCTAGTATAATGCCCCGCCACCCGGATTGTCCTCTGAGCCCACTTCCGCTCCACCTGCAGCCCCTCAGCGCCCTCACACTGGGTCTGCGGACGCCCCGGTCGCGCTGCACTGTACGGACACCAGACAACGGAGCCGGCAGGAGTGAAGGCGGAGAGACGCCCCCGGCCGGGCGCCAGCCCCCGCCCCTTTACGTAGATCATGGCCAGGCCGGTCTCGTGCAGGAAGTGCGCGCGGCGGTGCTTGAAGAGCCAAATGGTGAGGATGGTGAGGGTGAGCAGCAGGGTGAAGGTCAGCAGGCTGACGCTGTCCTGCCGGTGGCTCTCCTCCGCCTCCTTCTCCGTGGCGATCTCCTCCAGGGCGCTGCTGCTTTCCTCCTGCCCCAGCAGCCCGGGCACTCCGAGGGCCAGGGCAAGCAGAAGCCACCGCCGATAATAACTGCAGCGTCCGAGTCCCCTATCCCGGGAGCCTACCAGGGACAGCGCCAGCACGGCCAGCCCCCTCTCCCTCCCGGCCTCTCAGAACACCCGAGCCTGGGGCTTCCTCCGCCTCACTGGGCCGCCCCTTCGCGGCGCTCGACACCGCCCCCTGCTCGCCGCCCGCCCCTCGCAGGGCTCTCTCTTAAATCTCACACTAAAGACATCCCGAGCCGCAAACGCAGCAGCCATTCCAGAGGGACACCCTAGCCAAATAAGCACGTAAAAAATGTTGCTTTCTAATAAGTCTCCTCAGAGACTCAGTTCGTTGAGAGCAATGTAATAGTCAATATTTATAAAGCCTAAATGAGCTGTCTCTAGGCTCTTAGATAAAATGTGCGATTACTCAGCTTAATGGTGCTCACTTTATTGGCATAAATATATGAACCATGCTGGAGTTCAAATCTGTCATTTAGACGCACTTTCAACGAACCATGTTAACAAGTCAGGTCCCGGGCCGGCAGCCAATCACAGCGCTGCCCGGGGAATGACATCACGGGGGTGTCCCGGGCCGGCAGCCAATCACAGCGCGGCCCAGGACACACGGCAACAAGGGGCGGGACTTAAAAAAAGAGTCACAAACGCCCACGATTCGCGTTCTGACCGGGAAAAAGTGATTGACAACGATGTCTTCCAATGGCTAGCCTCCATTTATGGAGCTAGCCAATGGAAGAAGGGGCGGGAACAAGTCCCCCATACTGTTCTAACATTAGATTTCGCCTGCGCGAAACGCTGCTTGCGCAGCTTTCGACAGGCGAAACCTAAAAAGGTTGATTTTGAAAGGGTGGTCATCGGGAGGCAGAGCCTTCGCACTTGACTTAGTAAGTACTGGGAGGGGGAATGTGGAATCGAAGTAATGCCTCACTCCCCATGCTGTTAGTGCCAGTCCGGAGGTTGGATAATCACTGCCGAAGGGCCAGCTTCATTGAGGCGAGAGGAGACAACATACACTATCACGCTGGTGAGGACAAAAGCGTTTTTTTCTTTCAGGGAGTTATATTTGCAGTGCAAAAGTTATTGATTCAATGAAAACTACTGTTAGCAAATCCAATATTTGGGCAGGCAGTCTCCTGATTTGAAAGATGGATTTGTTACCCTCTGCTCGGGTGGTTTGCTCTGGCTCCGTACGTCCACCTCAGGTACGTACATCTCTAAATCTTGATATCAGCTCACACCCTGCCAATTAAATTGGGACGCCTGTGGGCAGGTAGCCCTTAGTCAAAGGCTCCCCAGCCCCCAATGATGAAATGAGGACTCGGACAGTGGTGTATTCAACTAACCACGAGGTTAGAGACCCACGGGCCGCTTTCTTAACATCACTGTGGCACAGCACAGCTACAACCACTCGTCCCCAAACATGGATCTTCCCTGACAAACACACCTCCCACATTATACGTGTTGGGATCGTCTATATCGCAACATAACATTCCTCCTTAACCCCAACAAAGAAAACGATACATAAAAAGACAAAACATAGCTCAGACAAAAACAAAGAACACACACATTTACCTTAAAACTAATGCACGCCCACAATAGCAAACAACGTTAAAATTTGGCTCATCTCCATCTTCCTGAGTGAACCTTTTTTATTTCAGCACAAACTCTTTCAGTTTTGCAGAGTCAACTGGATTGGGCCTGAGATGGTACTTTGTAGTCCCTGTTCGTCGACTCACAGTCACCGGCTTCTGGTACCAAGTCCTTGGGTAAACTAATTGTAAGAATCCTGTGTTTTTCTACGGGATTTGAATTAGGAAAAACTGCCTCCAGCTGGTCAAATTACTCGGCAAGCAAAAAAAAGGCATTTTATCCTTATCTTGGGGACGCTTGACCATTACTGCATTGACCATCACGGGACTAAGCTTCAATCCGCTCAGTCCCGCTGTAAGGGCCGCAACACCAGGTGCCCGCCCTGGAAATTGCGGGTAATATATTGAACTAGGGCCCGAATAACACTAATAGACGTGTTATACAGGATCCGTAATTCAGCAACGGCAACTTGCCCCAAACGAGGATACGGGGTGAATCCAGCAAAAACCGGCCAAGAAGCGCCTACAATGGACAAAGGACCCAATCTAGCCGCCGTTACAGTGTGGGGCAGGGCGCCATCAAACCAAACACGGTGCTGCCATGCAGAAATCGGAATCTCCTGTGTCCTATAAGGAACATATTCCGCGGGCACGGCTGAGTGAGTGCAAGTGTGAAAAACCTGCGTAGCCGCCTCCACTGCAGGAAACGTCACCCAAGAGTAGAATATCTCAAACGGGTAAGCAACCTCAGCACTTACGACCAAAATCACTGCCATGCCCTCCAAACCAACATTATATGCTTGCAAATGATTGCGAACCGCAATGCAACTATGTTGCGGTATAACAATGTCAGCCATAGTGACACAGAGAAGAAAAAGCTACAATGTAAAACTTAGTAGCACAACTGG
This sequence comes from Lissotriton helveticus, assembly GCF_964261635.1. NCBI lineage: Eukaryota > Metazoa > Chordata > Amphibia > Caudata > Salamandridae > Lissotriton > Lissotriton helveticus. The sequence goes on along the minus strand of NC_136061.1, from coordinate 1,185,057,531 downwards.
GTAGTAATTCAAAAGGAAACCGTTTGAAAAGATTCAAGCTTGAAAAGATCTATGTAACTATAGGTAGGTTTGTCCGACGCTACTATTATCCGGAAACAATAGCGGAGGGGTTAAGGACTGAATGAAGTACTACTCAAGCGTCATGTAATAAGACCACCAACATTGGGCGCCATGTAGCAGGGATTCTGCTCATAAACAGAACTGTGCATAGAGACTTGGAACCTCAGTGAATTAGGGTGTACCAAAACTCACCTTAGTAGCCAAAATCCTCTACCAGACTAGCAATCAGAGTCTCATTGGTTCTTCCATAACCCCAATGATTAGACAACCCAGAACATGGAACTTAGAACACCTCAGGCAATGTGGAACACATGAACACTCTTTCGTTATAGTCTCATACCAGTCCAAAACCTGGAGTAAATGAAGACACGTGCAAGTTTGAAATATTTATTTCTAATGCCGTGTTCTCAGGCGCAGTATCTTAGCTAATACAAGCAGACATATTAAAAGCAACAAGATTATCAGCATAGTTATTATTCCGTAAAATACAAAAGGAGAAAGCATGTTAGAATGCTAAATGGAATTAGGTTAGATTACACCTAGATTACACCCTCCCTTGCTAGCAGGTTATTTTATATCTACAGAAGGTCTCTTTGGTTTACAAGGGTGGCCCCATACCTCTGGTCCTTTGAGAAATGGATCACATCATTTTCTACACCAGCTCTCTGCATGCAAATGTTCACCAAGTGTGTTAGCATGCCTGCGCAGTGCATTATTAAACGCGCCAAAATCAGAGGTGGCCACAGCTGCATAAATGTTATGTCTAGAACATGCTCTGATCAGACCGAACAACATCCATTGTGTTGAAATAACCTTGAAGGCCTCGGCACTCACTGTTCAGACAAAGCTTACCAAGCAAAGCTGCTACTATAGGAAAACATATTATTCTCGTGTGAAGCAAAATAGTCTGCTAGACTCTAAACATTTATAATAATGTGTGCCGTGTGCAAAGGCAGCAGAAAGGAAAAATGGCGTTTAAACTTCTAATAAGCTCATGCTAACTTAACACAGTATAAATGCAAGGCTCATCCCCATGACACCCCCAACAAAGAAATGAGGACTTGGAACAGTGAAACTGCCTTTACAATGCAGAGCCAAGCATGCCGTTTTCCCACAAGCGCAATGGCGCTTGCAGAAACCACGAATATGTGTGGTTAAGGCAATGCATGGTCTGGATGTCCAGAACAGGAACAGTGAGCGTTGGGACAGAAAGCTCAACGCGGACAGGTAAGAGGTGCTGGGGTAGTGTGTGTGGGGCAGCTTGGGGTAGTTGTCGCCCTTGTCTACACTAGCCACGCCCCTTCAAGAGCCCCCCCCCCTCGCTTTTTCATCCCACTTAAAGCTCTGGGCCAGGGATTTAGGGTTCAGGGCACAGGGGCTGTTGTGTGAGATTTGCCCCACACCCCTTTACCAATCATGCCTTTATCACAAAATTACATGGCAAAAACATGTGTAGTAAAGGCAATCGTGGTAAAGGAATGCACTGTTCAGACATGTTCGTTGTTAGGGCTGCACTGTAGAGACATGCGTGGTCTAGCCATATGTGCCTCTGTCATACAATCCTCTGGACACAGTGCCAGGGGCGTAGAAGACACTAAAATTATGGGGGGGGGGGACAGGGACAACCTTGTGGACTTTCCATTGACCCTATACAAATCACCGCCCGTTAAACAAATACAGTTGCATAGTTTTGAAGTGAAATATTGAGAAAAGCAGGCATGTAGTCACAGTTTGCATGTATGCTTTATTGTTATTTACATTCACATAGTAATCAGACCAAATGTTAAAAAAACATGTATATGAATCTTGCATCTTCATGCACCAAGCAAAAAAGGTTGCTGACTTCAGGTGAGGGCGTCATGTTTGTAAGTGTATTACCGTTTGAAAAGTACCTGCTGCTGCATCTGGTCTCCAGCAATTTTCAGGCAACAGTAAAAATGTGAAGCTAACTTTGGTGATTAATGATCTTTATTGAGAGAGATCAGAGGTCTGACTACTGGAAGTTTTGACTCATGGTAAGGTAGCCACAATGTGTTAATATGCCTGCTGCAAAGAACTTGTACCAGGCAGATAACAAAATGCATATAATGTAAATAGGTCAGTGAGTTACTGCTTTTGTCTGAGAGATTATTTTGCTATTTGCAGTTTATAAGTTAAAATCCTAACATTGAACAGTGAGCTATTAACCGTCATCAAAGAGCTGCATGAAAACTGCAAGGTATAGATTAGAACGTTATGATTTTTACACAGTCCTTCATTATCTTAAGGTTGGAAAATGGGTTCATTAGGATGGAAATCAATTCTGATAATTAAAGAGAACCCCCAACCATGGTGTTATGTTTTAAATTCTGGGTTTGTGCTTCTCTAGTGTTGCAAAGCCATCTGTGCCCTGGGCACTCCCCAACTTTTTGCTGACTTGTACTGGGGTTCCTCACTCTAATTGACCCCGGCCTCTGACTAACCAGGCCAAGGGCCAGTACTATGTTGAAAGTGACACTTACAAATACAGTAAAACACCTACATACAATAGGGTGCACTATGGGTTAGAGTACCTCCATGATTGACATGACCTCTCCTATACGGCCCTAGTACATAATAGGGCATTGGGATTGAAAGTCCCCAGTATATATTAGGGCGTAGTGGTTAAGAGGCCAGCAGCCCTTCCTGCACTTGCATGTGTGCACTGCTGTAGCCTGAGGTCAGTTTAAAAGCAGGCCCGTGTTGGAGGACTACTTTTAAAATGCAAATTGTGCCAAATCTTGACTTTTGGGTTTGGGACACTTACAAATTGATAAACTACAATGTTGGGGCATATTAGGTATCCCCAGGGGTTCCCCTAGGTGTCCCAGGGGTTAAAAGCCAGGTATCTACAAGGTGGACCCTTATAAAATGAGTGTTATATGCCCTGGGTTAAGTGAAATTGCACAATTCACTGCCTACATTGTAGTATAGTGCTTCCCAAAATCGGCTTTTGTGCTAGGAGCACTGTGACGTGAGGATCTGCAATATTTTGATATAATCAGAACCCCTAAAGTCTTTCCTATGTATTCTAGGGGTGGGGGGTCCTGTAGGTATAAGGAGGATCCTTATGTAGGCCGTGGTATTAGAGAAATTGGCCAGTTAATTTTTCTATTGCAGATCCCCAGCCCATAGGTTAACATTGCAAGAGGTTATTAATTAATAACTGGAGAAAGGAAAGCCATATAACTAGGATTAAAGGACTCAGAAGAATGTTAATGATAAATGCAACAATGTGGTATTGTTGAATTTATTCTAAAATGTACAGACAAGAAGTTCTAAGACGTTCTTGTCTGCAAGCCACAATTCAGCCCCCTAGTGCCCTGCCTTGATTTGTCAGAGGTAAGTGGATTGGACTGCCTGTTTGAAGAGGTGATAAATGACCCCTAAAGTTAGGAGGCCTGTCTGGGAGTAGAGGTTGCTGGGCATAGGAATGACAGAGCCAGGGGGAGGGGTAGTAAACAATGCTCTTCAAGAAAAGGAGACAAGCTGGAAAAATCACTTTAATTTACACCTCTCCCACAGCCAGATGGGGAGATAAATGAGGAATTCCCAGATGTAAGGGGAGTGGACCTAGGTAGATGAAGCCATCCTGTAGGCTGGTTTAGTTAGTTCTGCTCCCTCTGCTGGAAAATCAGCCATGATGAATTTTGGAGAAATCTGGCTCTCTTTGGGAAAATAATGCCACACTTTAGAGGATGTGGTCATACCCTGGAGCATTGCCCTGCACCTCATTGGACAGGAGTGTCCTCCTTCTTGACCCAGAGAACTTGGAATAAGTATCTGAAAGGGACAAAGCCTCTCAGATGATGCTGCTTCAAACTTGGGAGAAGAAAGGTCCCTGCTGAGGAGATACAGCGCTGTGGACTACCTTGCTTCAAAAGGACTAAAGAGTGGACTCCCTGCAAGCTGAAGGTTAACAGAGCACTCCTGGACCACCAAGAATCCCCAGCCTGGAGAACTACCAGTGAATGTGAAAGGGTTTTGTCCAAGTGGATTGTGGTAACTGAAGTCCATTTCAAGGACCATCTTGGAGATTCCAGACCCTTGGAGTAAGTTTTGGACACTTTGAGACCCTTTGGAAAACTTCAGGAAGAAGTTCCAGAGGTTTGGAGAAGTTTGGAGTAACTTTGGTAAAACGCTCCTTAAGTGGACCGACTCACTCTGGCCAGCCAAGCCGACAACCATCAACCATGAGTTGGCCTGCCATCCAGGTTCCTCTCGCTGAAAAGTTCCAGGGGTCAGACTTCCAGAGTTCGATTGGGCGTAGGGGGAAACCCAAGCTGGCGAACCCTCACCGAATCCGGCCTAGTGAAAAGCATTTAGGGACCCTGCAAGAAAAAGCTCTGCAAACATTTCCAATTCCGAACTTAGAAAAGGTGACCGGGGCCAACCATGAGAGCCAAGCCACCCACCATCAACTGTGTGCCAGCCTGCATCCCTAGCTCGTACCACTGGAAAGCTCCGGAGGTTGGACTTCCAAAAGTTTGACCAGGATTTCGTTGCAAGGAAAGCCGGCGAACCCTCACTGAATCAGGGCTGGCTGAGAGCTTCGACGGACCCCATGAAGAAAAGCTCCAGAAAAGTTTCTAAGTCAGAAGGTAAAAACTTTGACCGAGACATACCGCAAGGAGTAACTCCGCATGCTTTCATTGTGGTCGGCCTGAAACTTTGACTTTGAGCAGGTCCAGCGTGACCAGATGTACCAAAAGGGAATATAAGTTTCTATGTGCTATATGGTGCTAAATTTTTTAAAAGTCATATTCCCGGTTCCCTACATTGGATTTTTTTCATTTTAAAGAGAAAAATATTTTGTATTTTTATAAATTGGTTTTGGATTTTTATTGTGTGTTGTGTCTTAACTATTTACTGAATTGGTGTTTTTAAATGCTTCACATACCTGCTCACAGCCAAACTACTAAGGGTTGAGCATGAGAATAATTTTGGAAGACCGGTACAGAGCTATATATTGAGGTAGTCTCCTTATTGCCGGGGACAGATATACATTTGCCCCCAATTATTAACCCACTTTCCAACATCCAGACCAAGCACTCTTAAACAATACTGTCTACAAGTATGGATGACATGTGACTTCTACACCCTGTAGTTTTATTTAACATTTCCTATACACAGATTTACACACCTATGATTGACTGCCTCTGTGTAGTGTGAATGATGTAAAGTGCTGACACCCTGCACTGGTATGAGTGGCGCTATATAACTAATTAAATGCATCTGAGAGAATGGTTATGGAGACTTGAGCAGCACTATTAAAGGGTGGTAGTGAGGGAATCTGTGGTGGAGCTGGGTTGTTGAATACCAAGGCTGTCTATCTGATTTCATCTCCTGCCTCCTTTATCCACCAACATACTCTCCCTCCACATTATCTCACTCTACTCTTCCAGGTTCTTTCTCATCTTTGCTTTCTCCTTTTTCTCTGTTTTCCATATTTCCCTTCCTTCTTCTGCCAACAACTCTTGATGCCTTTCTCTTGTTTGGTTTTACAGTCTGATGGTTTAAATAATGTACCCGTCTCTAACAACGAATACAGTTATGCCTCACCTGCAGACACCAACTTAAATTAAGCATCATTAGCTTGCAGCCCACAAAGGAAATGCCAGTGTGGCTATTCTGGCAATTTCTGCATTCCTGAAGAGTAGATACACCTTTTTCTCTCCTTTCTGCAAGACACAAGGATCCCAGCCATCTCCATTCTCTATGGAAGGGAGAAGTGTACGTGGCGATTGGTCTTTCCGACTGCCAGGGAACCGCCCACCATTGTAATATGGCGGGCAGTAATGCAGTCATCGATGGCGGTGGGTCAACGACGTGGTGATGTGGCAGTCCCACCATCATTATAATCACCCCCTAAGTTTAATGTGCATGCAAATCCAACATTACCAACCCCTGATAAGTTGCACTACTAGTGCTGAAAAAGCCCAATGGAGGTACCAATGTGTGGTAAATAAATAAATAATACCCTATTTTTGACTAGGCATATATCATAACAGATAGCTCAATAAATAAGAGTCAAGATTCGAGGTAGTAGGAGTTTCTGCAGGTTTATTACAGCATAAGGACAGGAACAGGACAACCTGCATAGACAGGGGCCCGGCAGCTGCCGGGGCTAGATCTGGGATGAGCGCGCTAACTTTTAATAACAATACACGGGCATATATACATAGCGCGAACACATAGCATTACATTGCAGTAGGCGTAGCAGTGGGTGGAGCAGAAGGTGTGACGCGTAGCAGTCGCGAAAGATAACAGTAAAAGTAGGTGTAACTGGGCGTATACATAGACATGTGGTGCAGACGTAACAGAATATGTCATGAATGGGGCGGAAACATTGGAGGGGGCTACCTAAGGAGCCGGGACCTCTAACCTGGTGGTGCGCGTAAACTGGCAATGACGTATCACTAGGAGAAGCTGGGGGCTATGAACTCTGTGCTAGGAGCAGAGACTAAAGTCTGGAGGGTCGGAGCGACATGTACCTAAACCCTATCTAGTATCTGATGTTTAGGGAACATGTTGATATAAACTAGAAGTCATGAGGGGAAAAGCTAACTTGACTCTAAGACTGGACCATGCATTATTCTACATGTAGTGCGTGATGAAGAATATTAAATGACCAGTAAATACAGTATTTCTCTAACATGGAGACGTGAAGGCTAGACAATGACGGAAACTATTGATGCAGTTCAGTAGCTTAGGAATGCAGAGAAGGAGGACTGAACTGATAACTGGACTTTTGGCAGACTCAGAGGCAGAGCCAAGCTGCACCGGGCACTGCGAGGCAGGAAGTAAGTGAAAGGTCGAGGATACAGGTGGGGGCTGTATCGCTCCTCAGCGAGGCTTCAGGAGACAGGAGCTGAATCTAGTGTCCGGGCCCTGTTGAGGCCTGGAAACGGGGACTTTATAATGAAATAACGTGCACACTGGGGAACGTGGCAACGTAGCTTTACATAGGCCTGATATTCGTAGTATTCACGAGAACTGGAAACTGGCATACTAGAGGTGGACACAACTATAATTGCGTCATTAATCGGACATGGGGAATAACATATGCATATTGGTCATGCACACATAACATATGAGGGATGACACGTAGGGACACAGAACATGGCAAAATTTACTTTTCCACATTCCCTCCTTGTCACTACGTTTCCATCAGGAAACATCAATATTCATGATACCATCTATCATTTCATATAGTATCATTTGCTCGTCTCGAATTGTCTTGGAACGGGATTTAGAACGGGGCTTGGGACTAGGAATACAAGAGGTAGCACAAATGCCGCAAATCGCAGGGCCACATTGTATACAGAGGCAGCAGCTGAATATGATCGCTACTGCAATACCTAGAAAGGACAGGACTTTCCATCCCCAGGCGGAAATTATATTCCAGAACCAACTGGACCATGTCCAGGTGCCTGGATCTTGGTGTAACAGATGGGCAATTTTATGAAGTCTGGTTATAGCTGAATAAACAGACGGCGCGTTATTTGGAATGAAAATGCAGCAACTAGATCCGAGGACTCTACAGGCCCCGCCCCTATCGGCCAGTATGACGTCAAGGACGAGACGATTCTGGAGCACGGCAATTCTCATAAAGGATTGCTCTTCGGTTAAGTTACCTAGAGCGGAGGCAGTCTCATCTACTACTGCTTCAAGGGTTCTTGTTAACCTACGGATTAGCTTACTGTTTACAACTGTACCTAAATAAGGGAACACACCTTTATCTATATCAATGAATTGCTCTGCGGCAGTTTCAGTATAATCGACAATCGGGAGGTTTCTCTTGTGTCTAGTATGTACTAGATGTGTGTTTCTATGATAGTCAGGTGGGGCTAAAAAAACAGGTGGCAGTAGGAAGGCAATGTAACAGGTTCCTTCCCAATCGAGGGGCAGACGAACATATGCAGTTTGACCACAAACAAAATAAGAATGACGTGAAGCTTTAAAAATAGATTTCCCACTGTCACTATACTTGACAATAGTAGTACAATCACTATGTCCTACGTGTACAGAACCATGACTACGGACACATAATTCGCCTTTGACTGGTAATACTGAAATAGCAGGTGAGTCTGGAGTAGTATCAGACTGGACATTCAGGACCATGAAATTCGACGAATAATTACCTAAATTATACACTTCATTTTCTAGATCTAAACCTGTTCTGTGGGGGAAACCTTGCTTGTCTGGGAAACATGTACTGTTAAGAAAAAACATATCTGTTGAGGAGGACGTTAACGTGGACCATGCTCCACACGAACCATTATGTGAAAATGGATAAGGAAAAAGTGGCAGAACTCCCTTCGGTGTCTGAAAAGGGGGGAGTCGACCACACACCCAACAATTAGTGGCATTGCTGGTCTGGTGTGAGTAATGTAACATACGGATAAATGAATTGTTACGCATAGCGAGGCGGTAAGCATATTCGTGAGGAGGCAGATCACTAAACGTGTGCTCTACTGTAACATTAGCAGACTTATTCACATGAGGAACTGAAAAATACAGGAAAAATGCATAGCTGATGCAAGAAATCATAATGCTGATGAATAATATGAAGCTTAGAAAAATGATACATTGAATTGAGCTTTGACTGACTCTCTCACTATGGGGGTCTATTTTATACATGTCAGAAACAGCCTAACCGTTTCACCTAGGGGAGGACTTAGACAATCAAACTGACTGACTTATTTTACTAGACCGGAGCTTTAACTTATACTCCTGCTGCGGAGTTTTCTCTAACAGGGAAGGGGTTGTGTCAATGTCTTTTGCGGGACAGTCCTTAGGAACAATATTTCGGCAGTCTTTAAAATCCTGGGAATCCTTGGAAATGTTTTTAGAAACGGGTTTCAATCCATTGAAAAGTTTTACATGAGAAAGATGTATCCATCCTTTTCGGCCTTCCAACTTCACGGCTGTACGGGTGGTGAGGAGGACCTGACGGGGCTCCTTCCAACGAGGTTCCAGCGGACTTGATCTGTCAAAATTTCGGATCATCACCAGCGAACCTGGAACGATTTCATGCGGTGCCACCTCGGTATTGTCTGGAAATGCGGCAGCAACCTGTGAACGACATGAGTTGAGGGCAGACATCAAGGAAGCTAGGTAATCTGTCAGCATATTACATGAAACATCGGTAATACTTCGGGGTCTAGGAGTACCCCACATGTTAGGGGGGCGGCCGAAAACGACCTCATACGGGGACAGACCTGATCTGGAATGTGCGACCATGCGCATATAAAACAAAGCGACTGGCAGAGCTACTAGCCAGTCCACACCTTTCTCTTGACAAACTTTGGCGATTCGAATTTTCAGGGTCTGATTATGTCTCTCGACTAGACCGGCTGCTTCAGGATGGCGTACACAATGGAACTTCCACTGGTACCCTAACAAAAGGGAAACGTGCTTCATGAGTTCAGATGAGAATGGCTGACCGTTATCAGAATATACGACTCTAGGGAGTCCATATCGAGGGAAGAATTCACGAACCAACTGCTTGGCAGTGGTCGCGGCTGTGTAATCTGGGACTGGATATGCTTCTGTCCATCTGGACAAAGCGCATACAACTACAAGGACATACTTGAAACCTCGACATCGCTCCATCTGAATATAATCCATCTGGAGGACTTCAAAAGGGTGGTCAGGAGGCTGGAAACCACCTTGTTCCACCGGGACACTTTTACCTGGATTAAACTGACAACATATCATACAGGTACGGACTTTCTGCTTGGCTGCAGCTCGTAAATGCTTGTTGAACCAAATGTTCTGGATACTGTCTAGCATAGCTTTTTCTCCTAAATGTGCTGGACTATGTGCGGTATTAATGATGACTTGAACCATAGAGTCGGGGAGAAACCATGTGGCTCTACCCTTCGTTAACCATCCTTGATCTGTCTGGACCCCTCCTTGTTCAGACCATTTCTTGATTTCATCGGGAGTAGCATGTAACTGGATATCTATGACATCTTGTGTAGGGTCCTTAACTGTCATGCATGTAGTCAGATCTGGAGTATGTGTCATGTTAACTGGAATGTCTGGAGTCTGTGCTGTAAGCTTGGCTGTGCGATCTGCTAGATCATTACCTTGAGAAATAATGTCAGTAACTTTCGTATGTGCTTTGCACTTCATGATAGCAATAGATGTCGGTAAATGTATGGCATCTAGCAGAGCTTGAATAAGGAGACCATGCTGAATCTTGGTTCCATGAGAAGTCATGAAACCTCTCTCCTGCCAGAGCACTCCGAAGTCGTGTACAACTCCAAATGCGTAACGTGAATCTGTGTAAACATTAACTTTCAGGTTCTTGGCGTGTATACAGGCTTGTGTCAGAGCAACTAGCTCTGCTGCTTGAGCGGACAGGGTATCAATACGGTGTGTTTCAATAACTTCAGTGTCAGTAGTCACCGCATATGCGGCGACTAGTTCTCCTGTACTAGTTCTCATACATGAACCATCCACATAAAGTGTCAGGTCAGGATCTAGTAACGGAATATCTGTCAGGTCTTGTCTTGGCTTTGTCGTAATGTTAACTACTTCCACGCAGTCATGTGTGTCAGGATTTGAATTAGCTGATGGTAACAGTGTAGCAGGATTCAGGATGTTGCAGCGTCTAATTTCTATGTGTGGCTGAAACAGTGTCAATTCATAACCTGTTAAACGTGCAATTGTCAAGTGCTGTGTTTGTGTTCGGTTTAAAAGAACTTCTACGGAGTGTGGAACTTGTACTGTCAGGGAGTGTCCTAAAACTATGGAATCACTTTGTCTGATAGCTAGTGCTGTGGCTGCAACTGACTTGAGGCACGCAGGCAACGCCTGGGCGACTGGATCTAATGTGCTCGAAAAATAAGCACAGGGCTTGTATTGACCTGCTTGATCTTGTGTGAGAACAGATAATGCTGTACCTTCACGTTCTGTGACGAAAAGTGTAAAAGGCTTACTGTAGTTCGGTGTAGCTAGAACTGGAGCTTGGCATAAAGCTGTCTTTAACTCATTGAAACTAAGTGTATGTTCAGATGTCCAAGGGAGGACAGTCGATACGGCTGCCTCCTGTGTCGTTAACTGTATCAGTGGCTTGGCTAGAAATGCATACTGGGGAATCCATTGTCTGCAATAAGAAGTAAGGCCGATAAAAGCACGTACCTCCTTCTGGGTTCTGGGCTGGGGAAGACTCGCTATTAACTGGATACGGTCTGGTGTCAACTGCCTACCCCTCTTGGACAGCAAGTGTCCTAAGTATACCACTTGCTGGACACAGAATTGAAGCTTCGAAGGGGACACCTTGTGCCCCATCTCGGCTAGGAAATACAGTACTGTAAGTGACGCTCGCTCGCAATCACGTTCAGAACGGGCTGTGATCAGTAGATCATCGACATACTGGAGTAGGGCAGTGTCAGTTGGCATGTGAATATTGTCTAGTTGTCTCTTCAGTGCTTGACTGTAAATACTAGGGCTTTCTGTGAAACCTTGAGGAGCGCGTGTGAACATATAGCTCCTTCCATTTAAACAAAATCCGAAAAGAAACTGGCTGTCTGGATGAATGGGAACACTAAAAAATGCATTCTTGAGATCTATGACAGTGAAGAACATGGCTTCGGAATCAATAGCTGTTAACAGGGAAGAGATATCTGGGACAACTGGGTACTGCGGAATAATACATTTATTAAGCTCTCGTAAATCAATCACTAATCGATATACTGGGGGTGCATTTGGATCAGTGCGTTTCATGACTGGAATGATCGGAGAATTACATACATTGGAGTCAGTTTCTACAACTACTCCTTGAGCCATGAGCTCGTCTATAATTTTGGATAAGGCTGCTACAGCCTCAGGTGGCAATCTATACTGTCTGATTCGTGGTAACACTACACCTGGTTTGAGAGTCACACGATGGGGTGTGATTTGCATGTAACCTACATCAGTTGGACCTTGCGCCCATAGATGCTGCGGAACTTTAGACAGTCTTGAATCAAAATCTCGTAATACATAGTGACCCTTAAAGTCACGTAGGAACAGTCGTATTCCCTCTGGGGAACAGCATATGACTGCACCCAACTCTTTCAGTGTTTTAATGCCTAATAGATTTTCTGGACATGACTTAGTAAGTAACAGATCAGTAGTGCGGGACAATGGACCTACTTCTAGGGTAACTGGCTTTGATATCTCGTTAACGATAGGTTTTCCTGAAAATCCAAGGGAAACATTTCTTGAGCCTGAGAGCGGAGCCCCTGGAACTTCGGCATGACTAATTGTGGTCCTACTTGCCCCTGTATCAATCAGAAACTTTCTGTCTTTCCCTAATACTTGACTGTGAACATAGGGACCTTCTTGATCTACAGGTATCTCGATGAGAGGCAAGCCTACCTCCCTCTCTAGGCTGTTTCATGAATATGGCTGGTACTCTGGATACTCAGACTGTGCATACTGGTACATCTGCGATGTGACATGCTGTGTTGCAGCAATAGGCTGCGGTACTGTAACTGTCTGTTGTGCATTCTGTGGCTGAGGAATCTGTGAAACTTGTTCTTGTCTAGGCGGACGTGGTCTTTCTTTAGTCTTACCAGTAGCTATGTTATGTTTCAGAACTGCACACTCGTTTATAAAATGACCTGGCTGTTTACAATAATTGCAGTTCCCTTTAACGGGAGCTGCAGGATGACTGGCTTGATTCGGACCCCTCTTCTGACTGTCTTGAGGAACAGATTGTGCAACTAGCACTTTCATTTTCGTATCTTTCATACGTTTTCTTTCGTGTTCTTGCTCTTCCCTGATTCTATTCTGGTGATACTGGAGCATCTGGAGCATCTGGGACGGAGTATTTGCTTGCCAGGTGCTTTCGACTTTCAAAACTCGATTTTTAATTTGTGGGCTTGAATTCTCGACTAATTTAGTAACGAAAAGGTGAGGGTATGACTCACTACTTGTCTTGAGGCCACTGTTAATACTGAAACATTTTTCAGTTCGGGCGCCATTATGTGGTAAATAAATAAATAATACCCTATTTTTGACTAGGCATATATCATAACAGATAGCTCAATAAATAAGAGTCAAGATTCGAGGTAGTAGGAGTTTCTGCAGGTTTATTACAGCATAAGGACAGGAACAGGACAACCTGCATAGACAGGGGCCCGGCAGCTGCCGGGGCTAGATCTGGGATGAGCGCGCTAACTTTTAATAACAATACACGGGCATATATACATAGCGCGAACACATAGCATTACATTGCAGTAGGCGTAGCAGTGGGTGGAGCAGAAGGTGTGACGCTTGTGCATGTAATTCGGCTAACGTTAAACGCTTGTGTGGCGGCGGGGTTTGAGGAGGACCTCCTCCTGCGGCCCCTAAACTAGAATCATCGACGGACATTCTTTGTGGCGGAGCGGGAAGTTGAAATGCTGGCTGGACCGGGGGCACCGTAGCAGGTACTCCGGTGTCTGGAAGAGCGGGAAGTGCCTGGTTTACAGGGACTGGCGGAGCGCGAACAGGATTTGCATATTCTGGGACTGTGTCGTCCAAATAGGACGAAATAAAAATATCAGCTGCGGTCTGTTTGTGACGTAGCTTGGTCGGAACTAATGGTGGCGGGAAATTACTGGATGCCTCTGGGGTCGCTTTTGGCAAGCCCTCGGCAAGAAGAGGATACATACCCTTAATAAGGGCATGCCTCTGTCTGTCTGACTGTTTGGCTTTGACTTGTTCACCTATCTCGATTAATTCTCTTTCTTGGGCTCGTTCTTGGGATTCTCTACTTAACTCTGACTTTCTGACTTCCTTTTCGGTTCTTCTATGCGCTTCTTTACGCCATAACTCGATGGCATCTTTCTGTGACTGTCTGGCTTTCTTTTTCCATAATGCTTCTTCTACTCGCATGATACATTCGGCATCCCATGTACCCGATACAGGCCATCTATACTTTTCTTCTAACTGTTTGGTATACTCTACCCATAAATCTAGATACAATATGGCACTTATGCCATGTTTCTGATACATAAAATGACCTGGACTGTCCCTCGGCGGAACAGGAACTGCTTCTTCTAATAAACCCTTTCTAGTTTTTAACTGACGTAACTTGGAAAAGAGCGGCATTGTAAACTTGAATCGGAACACAATACAATACACAAAGAACAATAACAATTGGGAAAACAATTCAGGCATACCACGACATTGAAAATACATTAAACAATATCATAACATAACAGTTCGAACAGAATATTACCTGGAATACTGAGAACAGAAATACAAGAATTTTCTCGAGAACGGAACAGACTAGAGTTACTGGATGCACTGCTGTAACAGTACGGAACATACCGGTCCCATAAAGGGACGCATCAAGACCCGTATCCACCTAGGTGAACACTTCGTTTGTGAGTCTGGGTACCACCAACCCACGGACCAGGAGTCAATTTACATTGGTCCTGTCTAGATACTACCCCAGCAATGGTACTCACCGGGCAGCACGGAACGGAAGGCCTCGGACTGGACTGTACTGATGACGACGAACTTCGGACTTCGGACTTCAGTTACGGGTGGGCCTCCGGATACCTCGGACCTTGGACTCTCGGCTTGGGCTCTGGTCGGGACTCGCCGCGTTCCTCCACCGTCTCGTTTGGATGCTGGACTGCCTCCTCCGTCTCCTCCGTGGGCCTGAGGGATACTTGAAGCAGAAATATCTGCACTTGGCCAGTATGGTTCCGTCACGACTGCAGAGGGTCAGGGGGTCGGCGTGGCTTCACCGACGCGTGGGGAAAGGGCAAGTCCCTATTCGGGCGCCATTATGTGGTAAATAAATAAATAATACCCTATTTTTGACTAGGCATATATCATAACAGATAGCTCAATAAATAAGAGTCAAGATTCGAGGTAGTAGGAGTTTCTGCAGGTTTATTACAGCATAAGGACAGGAACAGGACAACCTGCATAGACAGGGGCCCGGCAGCTGCCGGGGCTAGATCTGGGATGAGCGCGCTAACTTTTAATAACAATACACGGGCATATATACATAGCGCGAACACATAGCATTACATTGCAGTAGGCGTAGCAGTGGGTGGAGCAGAAGGTGTGACGCGTAGCAGTCGCGAAAGATAACAGTAAAAGTAGGTGTAACTGGGCGTATACATAGACATGTGGTGCAGACGTAACAGAATATGTCATGAATGGGGCGGAAACATTGGAGGGGGCTACCTAAGGAGCCGGGACCTCTAACCTGGTGGTGCGCGTAAACTGGCAATGACGTATCACTAGGAGAAGCTGGGGGCTATGAACTCTGTGCTAGGAGCAGAGACTAAAGTCTGGAGGGTCGGAGCGACATGTACCTAAACCCTATCTAGTATCTGATGTTTAGGGAACATGTTGATATAAACTAGAAGTCATGAGGGGAAAAGCTAACTTGACTCTAAGACTGGACCATGCATTATTCTACATGTAGTGCGTGATGAAGAATATTAAATGACCAGTAAATACAGTATTTCTCTAACATGGAGACGTGAAGGCTAGACAATGACGGAAACTATTGATGCAGTTCAGTAGCTTAGGAATGCAGAGAAGGAGGACTGAACTGATAACTGGACTTTTGGCAGACTCAGAGGCAGAGCCAAGCTGCACCGGGCACTGCGAGGCAGGAAGTAAGTGAAAGGTCGAGGATACAGGTGGGGGCTGTATCGCTCCTCAGCGAGGCTTCAGGAGACAGGAGCTGAATCTAGTGTCCGGGCCCTGTTGAGGCCTGGAAACGGGGACTTTATAATGAAATAACGTGCACACTGGGGAACGTGGCAACGTAGCTTTACATAGGCCTGATATTCGTAGTATTCACGAGAACTGGAAACTGGCATACTAGAGGTGGACACAACTATAATTGCGTCATTAATCGGACATGGGGAATAACATATGCATATTGGTCATGCACACATAACATATGAGGGATGACACGTAGGGACACAGAACATGGCAAAATTTACTTTTCCACATTTGGACGAGGTGGACTGGCCTCAAGGGTCTTGTGACCTCAGTGACAGAGTCACTGTCGCTCTAGTGTGTGCTTCTTCGTATGCCTGCTCGCAAGACAGGAGGTGAACTGCATGGATTGTGGTGGACAGGCCTTCAAGGTTAACTCACACTTGCCACTGTTAGGGTCCACCTGCTGGTGTTAAGACACCAGGGCTTCTAAGGTCTACCGGGCCTTCTAAGGTGTAGCATCGGAATGAGCTCTGTCAGGAGTGTGGTCTGGTGGACTGGTCATGAAGGCTGAAAATGGTGCTCCAGTTCCAAATTTGATTCAGAAAAGGGGGTGGTGATGAACAGAGTGCCTGAATTAAGCAGACCACTCTTACCCAGTCCAAAGATCAGGGCTTGATCCATCGCTGTTTTTTAGCTCACTGCACCATCCCAGCTCAGAACTTGGCTATATGCAAATTAGTCTGTTCCTGTCCCAGTGCATGATGGGAACAGGGCAAACCAAACTACCAAGCCAATTCTTATACTGGGAAGGAAACAAGCTTCCGGGGACCGGTTTCTGCCATTTCAGGCGTCGTCGGCCCGGCTTGCTTGAATCCTGATGGTGCAATGAGCAAGGGACTCACATCTGAGTATACCCTTCCACGCTTATGGTGGACAAAATGATTCAGAAAAGGGGGTGGTGATGAACAGAGTGCCTGAATTAAGCAGACCACTCTTACCCAGTCCAAAGATCAGGGCTTGATCCATCACCGTTTTTTAGCTCACTGCACCATCCCAGCTCAGAACTTGGCTATATGCAAATTAGTCTGTTCCTGTCCCAGTGCATGATGGGAACAGGGCAAACCAAACTACCAAGCCAATTCTTATACTGGGAAGGAAACAAGCTTCTGGGGACCGGTTTCTGCCATTTCAGGCGTCGTCGGCCCGGCTTGCTTGAATCCTGATGGTGCAATGAGCAAGGGACTCACATCTGAGTATACCCTTCCACGCTTATGGTGGACAAAATGATTCAGAAAAGGGGGTGGTGATGAACAGAGTGCCTGAATTAAGCAGACCACTCTTACCCAGTCCAAAGATCAGGGCTTGATCCATCACCGTTTTTTAGCTCACTGCACCATCCCAGCTCAGAACTTGGCTATATGCAAATTAGTCTGTTCCTGTCCCAGTGCATGATGGGAACAGGGCAAACCAAACTACCAAGCCAATTCTTATACTGGGAAGGAAACAAGCTTCCGGGGACCGGTTTCTGCCATTTCAGGCGTCGTCGGCCCGGCTTGCTTGAATCCTGATGGTGCAATGAGCAAGGGACTCACATCTGAGTATACCCTTCCACGCTTATGGTGGACAAAATGATTCAGAAAAGGGGGTGGTGATGAACAGAGTGCCTGAATTAAGCAGACCACTCTTACCCAGTCCAAAGATCAGGGCTTGATCCATCACCGTTTTTTAGCTCACTGCACCATCCCAGCTCAGAACTTGGCTATATGCAAATTAGTCTGTTCCTGTCCCAATTTAGACATTTCCAGCCATAGTGTTCTGCTCGTTTTTGGATCCATTTCACGGGGAACAAATAAAGAAAAGGAGAGGCAAGAGAGAGTATATAACCACCGCTGTCTTTTGAAATCAGCACTTAAGGATAAGCGAGACAGAGACAGAAAGAGATGGAGGAATAAAGAGAGAGATAGAGAGGGGGAGGAGGGAAGTGAGCAGAGCAGGAGAAGCGTTCTTGCCTTCTCTGGGCATGACAAGTTTTTTTTTTCCTTCTCTGCCCTTGCCAGACTGGCCAAGCCTTACTGCAGAATAACAAAGGGCAGAGGGTGGGCGGCCTCTTTGACTGCAGGCAGGTGAGGTCACAGGTCAAGTACAGGGCCATTAGATAGGCTTTCGCGCGCTAATGGCCCTGCAAATAACAGAAGGGAGAAGGGAAATTCTTTTGTCCCCTTGTCCCTCCCACCCTTGTCCCCCGTGTCCCCCACTCCAAAATCTGGGGGGGATATATCCCCCGCATCCCCCACGCTTCCTACGCCCAAGCACAGTGCTATATTTAATTAACCACAGAACGCTTTATTAACCCCACTGTAACATGTCAGTGCCACAACCACTTGTCCCCAAACATGGGGCTTTCCTGACAAACACCCCTCCTGCATTATACGTTTTGGGATCGTTCATATCCCAACATAACACTACATGTCGCTCCTTGAGAAAAGCCTTAAATACTCGCATCTCCCACTGAGTCCCACTGGTTAGGCTCACTCTGCCCTTCGAGGCAACTCTGTCTGGAATGCAGAAATGCACGAATAAATGGGCCTATTCCAGGCTACATTTTAACTTTCTCGTGTCCGCACACATTTTAACTTCCTCCTTTCCGCATGAAAACAAGTCTAGGGCAGTAACAGAAAGTGTGCAATATGCTGCTGCCACCTCTTGGTGTGGATCACCGTTTACATCCCATTTACAAGCTATTAACTCAACTCAGGCGCTCAATCGGCGCCTGTTATTATTAGCTACTGTAATTCTCTCTGATCTATGAAATCGTGCCTGAGGGCCGCCAGATTCTAACAAGAAGGCAAACTAGTTCGACTGGAAGGACACAATTCTTCTGCCAACGATGAGCGTGCAGAAACCCTGAACTGACAACATGATAGATGTTTTACCTACAGTGAGGCGCGGCAAGGAAAGGAGAAATTAGAGAGAGAAAATAGGGCAAGTATGAAAGGCAGTGGGTGAAATGTCACGATATGTGTGAGCAATCCACATTTAGTACAGGTGCAGCGCCTAGGCTGGGATTACACAAAGTTTGGCGCGCACGCATTTAGAACCTTTTTCGAAGAGGTTGGCACCGGTATGCCTGCATAGAGGATGGTTACGTAGGCTGCGGCTAAGTTATTAGGTAATTGCAGATGCACAATACGTGGAAAAACTGTGGATAGCAGCAGGTATTTAAAAATGGTGACTTAAAAATTTGCAAACATTCGTGACAAGAATTTTCAATTCTATTAAGGACTAGGAGGCGAGGATTATGCTTTTCTCATTTCTTTAATGAAATGCTCAGCAGCCAATGAATGAACAAAAAACTACATCTCCCATGACCACTAGGGAGTAACCATAGAGTACAGCGTATAAAAGGTCAACACATTAGTCTGTCTTCCTCTTTCTTTGTGGGAAAAATGTCCAAGTTAAAATAAAATCCTAAATACAACAGGAACAACAATTCCAAACAGGCCGCTGTCATCCAGAGGATCTTGAAAAAGGCAGCCGAAGAACCAAGGGTCCAGAAACCAGGAGGAGCAACCGATTCCGCTGAGGAACAAACATCATCACTTCTGGTCTGAACCTGGAAAAAAGATACGAAGCCATAATATCCAAAGTAATATACTGAACCACAAGTCAGGGAGGGAGAACAAGGAATGAAATATTTGTAACTGCGTATATACAGTCATAATACATTAGCATACAAATATGAAACACGGGTGGGATAATCCTCGCCTCCTAGTCCTTAATAGAATTGAAAATTCTTGTCACGAATGTTTGCAAATTTTTAATTCTATGTCAGGACAGGAGGCTCCGATTATGCTTTTTTAAAGCTGATCCACCACCACAGAAGCCACACTATCAATAGGCTTAAAATAAAACGTCTTAAACACAGAAGCAGATGACCAGTCTGCAGCCTTCATGATATCAAACAGAGTAACACCCATGGAATATGCTTTGGACGCCATCGCTCCACGCGCAGAATGTGCGCCAAACACAGAAACATCAATTCCTGCTTCAGACATAAGCCCCCGCACCCAGCGCGCCAAGGTAGCTGGAGAGACAGGACGAAAAGGCTTTTGTAATGCAATCAGAAGCTGACCCTGCATGTCTGAGCGCAAAGAAGCGGTACTCACCTCATAATCTTTCAGGCATTGAACCACACAAAGGTTGGGGTGAGAAGGAAAAGAAGGATAAGAAATAGAAGGCGTATTAGATTTGGTACGTCTGGAGAGACGAAAGGAAACTCCTTCAGGAGTGAAGCTGCGACCCGCCAGATCCAAAGCGTGTACGTCCGACACGCGCTTACATGAGACCAAGCATAGCAACATAGTCAGTTTTGCCGATAGTTGCTTGCGAGATAAGGAAGCATTGGAAGGCCAGGCCTCCAAGAATCTGAGGACAACTGAAACATCCCACAAGGTAACATACTTAGGAGTGGGAGGTTTCGCAAAACGAACTCCTTTAAGTAATCTGGAAACAAAAGGATGTTCACCCGCGGGTTTCCCATCTATGTGGGCATGACCCGCCGAGATAGCCGACCTGAAACCGTTGATGGTCGAATAAGCCAGACCAGAGGTGGCTAAGGAGGCCAAGAAATTAACAATCATGCTGATATCTGCTGAAACGGGATCAACTTGTTGTTGTGAACACCAATCGCACCAACGCTTCCAAGATCCCTTATACCGTTTGTGAGTATTGGGAGCCCATGCCTCACTAAGGAGTTTGGAAGCGTCGCTTGAAAGGCCTGGGAGCGACCAGCGATCCCCGAGATCCTCCACGCGAGAAGGGGGAGGGAGCCTGAGAGGATCAGGGGATGGGGATCTCCGAGAGGGTCCAACAGGAGATTCCACAATGGGGGAAGGAGAAACGGTGGAGCCGAACACATTTCTAGAAGGACCGGAAACCACGCTTGAGCCCTCCAGAGAGGGGCAATCAGAATCAGATCCGTCTGAAATCGTTTGGAGTAGGCCAATACCCTGGGAATCATTAGAAATGGAGGGAAGGCATAGCAGAGGGTCGATGGCCACTGCTGGAGAAAGGCATCCGTGGCCAGAGCCTGCGGGTCCGGCCTCCAACTGTAAAAATGCGGAAGCTGCGCATTGAGGCGTGAGGCAAAGAGATCTTGGCAAGGACCCCAACGCCGATGGAGAGCACGGAAGACCCGAGGATGCAGCCTCCAATCGCTGTAATCCCGGAGATGCCTGGAGTGCCAGTCCGCTATCTGATTGTGGCATCCCGGAAGATACTCCGCAATAACAGTGATCTTCTTCTGCAGACAGTAGTGCCAAAAATCTTTGGCGATCTCCGCCAGGACTTTGGACCTTGTTCCGCCCAGTTTGTTTACATAGCGGACTGCTGATATATTGTCCATCCGGAGAAGGACACAACAACTGGTCTGCAGGGGAGAAAAACATTTGATCGCAAAGGAACCCGCTAGAAGTTCCAGACAGTTGATATGTAGTGTCAATTCCTGAGGGGACCAACGACCCCCGGTCGAGACCGAGCCGCAACGGGCTCCCCAGCCCCACCGACTGGCATCGGATTCTATCACTAGATCCGGGGACACACCGAAGAGGGCTCGGCCGTTCCAGGCCTCCATGTGGTCCAACCACCACTGCATCTCCCACCGGACCTCCTCCGTAAGAGGAATCTGATCGGAATATCCGAGGCCCTTCCGGAGATGAAGAATTTTCAGGCGCTGCATTGCCCTGTAATGTAGGGGACCCGGAAATATCGCCTGAATGGACGACGCCAGCAGACCTACCACACGTGCCAACGACCTCAACGACACAGTCGGTCTGGAAATAACAGATGTCAACTCTCTCTTGATATAACGCATCTTTTGGTTGGGCAAGAGAAGTTGACAAGCTACCGAGTCGATCTGGAAACCCAGGAAATCGATACGTTGAGCTGGAACCAAAACCGACTTCTGAACATTGATTAGAAAACCCAGAGACTGCAAAAGAGTGATGGACAATTCCAGATGTTGAAGAAGTTTGCGTGGACAATCCGCCATAAGGAGGATATCGTCCAGATAAATAATCAACCTGACACCCAGTGACCGAAGATGTTCCACAACCGGTCTCAACAGCTTTGTGAAGCACCATGGTGCCGACGAAAGACCGAACGGGAGAACCTGATATTCGTACCAGACTCCCTGCCAAAGAAACTGGAGAAAACGGCGATGTGGTTTGTAAATTGGAACCGAGAGGTACGCATCTTTGAGGTCCAGTCGGACCATCCAATCCCCTTCTCGAAGGAGATCCCTCAAGAGATGGATTCCCTCCATCTTGAAATGGCGATAGACGACTCCGCCGTTGAAGTCTTTCAGGTTGAGAACAAGGCGAGCACCGCCCCCTTTTTTCTCGACCAGAAAGACAGAGCTGGCAAAACCCTGTGGATGACGGGTGGTTGGAACAACCGCCCCCTTCTTGAGGAGAGAGTCTATCTCCTCGGAGAGACAAACCTGATCCTGAAGAGAAAAACGTAGACAAGGAGGGGGACAAGTCTGATGCATCGGGTGATAGAATTCTATTCTGAACCCTTGAACAGTTTGTAGCACCCAAGCATCGCCGGAGAGCATGCGCCAATTCTGCAGGAAAAACTGAATGCGACCCCCCAACATCACATCGCATGCACGAATCAGGCTCACCTGTAGAGTGGGAATCCTGGTATTGTCCCTGATGACCACCGGAACGTCCTTTGCCGTACTGGCCTTTTCCTTTTCTGGAAGGATAAAAGTTGGCTCTCGATGAATAGCCTGCGTCGTAGGAGCCTCTGTGCTGAGAGGAATTGCCTCTCTGGGACTGATTGGCAGAACCACGGCCGAACGAGCGTCCCCTACCTCGTCCGGCCTTTCCAAAAACCGGGCGCATGGCTCGCCGCAAGGAGGCCTGCGCCTTGTCGATGCCACTGAAGGTGGATACAAAGCGCGTGAGTTCCTTAAGGAATGGCTGACCAAACAGGAGGCCGTCCGCCTCAGGGCCCGACTCAGAAGTGGCTAATTCAGAGAGTCTAGGGTCAAGCTTCAACAAGATGGACCTGCGACGTTCCGCAGACATTGCACAATTTGCATTACCCAAGTGGCAAATCGCCCGTTGCGCCCATTCGATCATCTCCTTGGGGTTCACAAGGGCAGAAGCTTCTTGTGCTCTGTAACCTAGGTCCAAAATCTTAGTGAGAGGCCCAAGCAGGTCTAACAACTTGTCTTGGCAAGACCGCCAAGATCTATCAAGGCCCTTCTTCGGGTCCTTGGCATATTTTTTCAAATACGTGACCATCATAGGGTCAACGTCCGGTGTCTCAGCCAAATGGGCAGACAAATCCGGCCTCGGGCACTCTGAGCGCAACCGGGCACGAACTGAAGCCTCAAAAGGCTGGCGGCTATGCGCCTCAATGTAGGCAGCTACAGCTGGAGAAGGCACCCATGAGGAAGAGTTCGGGTGCATGATGTCTGCAGGCTCGAAATTGAGCACCGGAGGACGCTCGGGAGCGTCTACAAAATGTTCTTTACAGACCCGTTTTTTAGGTGGAGGAGAAATATGGTCTGAAGATGCGGAAGATAGCACATTGTCCGAATCAGCATCGTGAAGACAAGCAGTTGAGGATGGCGCAGATGCCAAACTTTTCGCCAGACGCTGAAAGTCAGACTTGTGAGGGTTAACAGGCGACTTCGCCGTCTTCTTGGAAGCAGGCAACCAGCCCTGCTGCTGTGCATAAAGGTTGAGATGACGCTTCAAAGGAGTGATAGCACGTACTAGTGCTTTGTTAACGGACTGTTGAACACCCTTGTCTAATTGTTCAACTAAATCCTGTTCCAAGGAGCCTTCCTCCTCATCAGCATAATAGTAGTCGTCTTCAGCGTCATCAAAATAGTCAGCCATTCTACACCAAGGTAGAGGTAAAATGCCCACAAGACGACTAGAACAATATGGAGTGTTGACAAAAAACACAAGTCAAGGGGGAGTGTTGAGACCCCAAAGCAGGCTTGGAAGAAGCAGGAATAAACCTGACTCGACAAAGAATTAAAATGTGGAGGGAGCCAAAGCCTGCACCAAATAGAACACTCTAGGCAGAGCCTATGCTTCGAAAAAACAACCCAAGTCCTCAAAGACCTCGGTGTCTGACGGGGTTAACTCCGGTGAAAGGCCGTGGGCAAGACGTCAAACGCCGTCACTCAACCAGCTGAGGAAACACCAACAACCGGAAATGGGACAGCGCGCATGCGCGACTGTCGCCTGCCACCGAAGACCGCCGCAAGAGCGCTCGCGCTCCAAAGCAAAACGGAACCCCTGCTCCCGCTCCACTAACAGCGCGAGCAGCTAGGAAGCGCTCGTGCAAGGAAAAACGGAGGTGAGGCACACGCTCCGACAACAAAGCAAACTGCACGCCGGCAGCGGACACAACACGCGCGACGATATAACGGAGACAGAGCCCCAGACGCGCGACCACAAAGCGCAAAGGCAAAGCACAAAGCAAATAGTAAGCAACAATGCGCCAAGTCAATAAACAGTAACAATATGCAAGAGAGTAAATATAATGCACTTAACTGGCTGCGGAGCAGCAAAGAAAGAGGAAGACAGACTAATGTGTTGACCTTTTATACGCTGTACTCTATGGTTACTCCCTAGTGGTCATGGGAGATGTAGTTTTTTGTTCATTCATTGGCTGCTGAGCATTTCATTAAAGAAATGAGAAAAGCATAATCGGAGCCTCCTGTCCTGACATAGAATTGGAATATCACAGGCATGAGGCTCGCGCTCTCAAGGGCTCTAAGTGCCGCCAACCGCACCCAGTCAACTGAAAGCATCGCTTGGCATTGTGGACAGTGCAGGTGATGATAAATCAACCTGCCTTGCTTAGCATGCCGCAGGTGCTGACAACCTCATCAGTAGCGCCTTGCGGCACCTCTCCCAGGGTGGGGGCCAGAGGAAGTATCCCCCATCTGTCGCCACTTTCTGAGGCTGGTGAACATGACCTATACACCAGGTACTGTTTCACAATATTTGAAGTGAGATATCTATAGTGCTGAAGAAGATCCCCAAAGGAGTAATATTCGAGTGTTAACACATGTTTGCAGAAAAGAGAAGCAGTGTCCATTGTTCGGAATCTTGTTTTTAATCTTTTGCTAGGGAAACACCAGTAAAAGCCATTTTTGATCAATCATGTACAATTTTAATATTGGCCTGACAGTTGAACAAAGGGAGAATATAACAGTCGACATACGGGATATAACCTCACCCATACTGGGAACCCGTAACTAGGGGCCTAATTTATGAGGCCGTGCGTCACTTTTACGCCGCCGGTGCGTCACTTTTTGTGACGCACCAGTGGTTGTAAAAAATGTGCCATATTTACAAAGTGACGCATCTAGGTAGATGCATCACTTTGTAAACCCCTGCGCCACATTATACCTGCGCCAGGTATAATGTATGCAAGGGGGGCGTATTGATGCAAGAAAGGTCGTAGAAGTGACGCAGTGAAATCTATGAGATTTCACTGCGTCACTTCTAGGACGCCGTTGCGTCAAAATCTTGCGCCTGCCTCACAGCAGGCGTAAGACTGACGCATGCCCTTTCACATGGGGCTTGCCCCATGTGAAAGGACGCATTGCTGGAGTTGCGTCACTTTTGTGACTCACTCCAGCAATGCGTCACTTTTGCGCTTACAGATACGTCAGAATTACTGACGTATCTGTAAGTCCTTGCGCAATGATGCGTTATATTGTAAATATGACGCATCATTGGGGTCGCAAGGAGGGCGCAATGAAAAGTGACACATCGCTGTTTTCTCGCAGCGATGCGTCACTTTTCATAAATGAGGCCCTAGGAGTCTAAGCAACCAGGGAAGAGTACTCTCCGATGCGTACCACTGGTAGGTGTGGAAGCCATTGATGAAGCATACCACACTAAGTGGGCAAGGTTCGTACTCCCACATAAGTACTTAATTGTATTGCAATTCCATAAGAGGTTTGGGAGTTTCTTCCTTTAGTTTTGTACATCTTGTATGTGTTGATATCTGTTTCTGGAAATATACAGCAGTTCTTCGACTCCTTTCACTCACGTTTTGATGTGTTAGCGATTTGCCCTTAATCTTTGAATTAAGGAAGATTGTGCCGCTCCTATGCACGTTGTAACTTGAAGCTCGGTATTAAACTTACCACTATACAAAAGAAACATACAATTGATCAATGTGTGTTTTACTCCATGTTGCAAGTGAAAGAGTGAACCCTCACAAAATATGTGAGCAGTGTTTACTTTTCATTTCACTTGCGAAGCAAGCAGTTTTTGCTATGCACTAGACAGTTTTGGAAAATTGTTTAAACACAGCGGATACGTGTATCCATGTCCCGTTTAACACCTTCAGCCAACTCTGTCATTTTAGTACTCTGCATGCTGGGATTTTAAGCCAATAAATGAAAGTGTTAAAAGCAAAACTGTAAGCCCCACAATGCAATATGCCTTTGGCTGCTGGTATCATTTGTGATAGAACCACTTGGTAGTCAAGTCAAGTTAAGAACATTTGTATCGCGCACAAATCAGATCCGGGGAGTCTCATGGCGCTTGCAGGCGGCTCTGACAAGAGGAACAGGTGGTCTAATATGCAAATAGCCAAGTCTTTAGCTTCTTGTGAAACTTTGTGTGCAGGGATGATGCGGAGATTAAGAGGCATTTTATTCCATGAGGCGGGGGCAAGAAAAGAGAACGCACCCCCTCCATTTCTGGAGGTCAGTATTCTCCGTGGCGTCAGTCGTGACTCATTACTAGATCTCAGTTCTCTTTGAGGCTGATACCATTTTATCTTTTGAGACCAGTATTTTGGACTGTTTCCATACATGTGTTTGTGGACCAAGCATAAGGTTTTGAAGAGAATTCGCTTTTTCACCGGGACCCAGTAAAGACTTTTTAAACAGGGGGCCGATGGGGATATTCGCGGAAGATCGAGAATCAGCCTGGCTGCAGTGTTCTGAAGGACCCTGGAGTCTGTTCAAAAGATGTTCATTTATGGAGGATAGAAGCGCATTCCCATAGTCCATTCTATTTATGATTAAACCCTGGACTAGGGGTTTCCGGGTCTCAACAGGGATCCACTTAAAAACTTTCCTCAGGCTACGCATTAGTCCGAAGCAAGTATCCACAATATGAATAATCTGGTTTTCCATGGATAATTTGTTGTCCATCTAGACACCCAGATTCCGGACTGATTCCTTGAGCACTGGACAGTTTCCCAAATTAGCTGGCCCTCAATCGTTGGTCCAGTGTTCTGCAGCTTTGCTGAAAAGCATAATTTCTGATTTGCTGCCATTTAACTGAAGGTCGTTGGTGTTCATCCATTTCTCAACATGATTAGGCAGTTTTTGAAACGTTGTTTTGGTTTCATTTGGATTTGGACCCAGTGTGATTAAAATCTGGGTATCTTCGGTGTAGGAAAGAACATCAAAACCATAGGCTCTAATCACTCTGGCCAGTGGTGTCATACAGACATTAAAAAGTGTTGGGCTCAAAATAGAACCCTGTGGAACACCCATCTTTACAGGTCTTTCCCCTGCTACGTTCCTT